>NC_090932.1:922938873-925438873 GCF_040938575.1 Ambystoma mexicanum | reverse complement strand
TACCTGATTTCTACAAGGATTTCACCTCTCATCTCGGGTCGGTGCCTGTTCCCCGGCATTCCGTACCCCGGCCCCTATGGGGAAAAAGACACTAGCATTAGTACATTAATGCATGGACACAAGGGGAACCTCTTATCAATAAACTTACCTGGAAGCCAAGCAAGTTTGGTTCTCACCAATCCGAAAACCCAGTGAAGTAACTGGATACCAACGCGCCCCTGCATCAGAAGCAGGACGGAGAGCTCGTCCTTCCAGACCCTAAGGTGAGACGCTACGGGGAATCACAGAAGGGTTTCGAGGAGGGTGATAGGGGAAAGGGGGAGGCCGATTGCATTACCCCGCAGACAGTTAATCCCCTATTTTCGCCTACAGAAGGATACTTCTGTGAGCCAGACAAGCCAGATTTGGGGGCCCGGTCCAGTCCGTCTTCCGAACCCTGCGCATCACCTTAGAAGAGGTCACAGCAGCGCGAACCAGGCCAGCGCCTCCGTGGGAGTCAGGTGAGCGTTACACTTGTGGAACCCTCCCGTCCCTCGCACACCCAATGTGTGTTGAAAAAACAACCAAAAATTCGTATTTCTTTTCTAGCAAAAAGATTCTGACTCCAATAGTATTTCTAAAGCAATTCTGCTCAGTTTATATGATAGTGTTCATGTTGAAAATATTAATTCATAACAAATATAAATACAATCAATAAAGTACCAATATAATATGCTGATTCAAGTAGATCATATTATTAAAGAACATGGACTACATCAAAACAATTTCATTCATTGTTCAAGTTGTAATGAGCGTCCATTCTTAATCTTAATATATTTTGCTCAACGTGTTTCGGGAGAACTTTCCCTTCTTCAGGAGCTGCTAATTTTCTGGTATTGTGTTTCATTCATCTCTAAAGTCAATTAGGTAAGATCATGTTTTAGTCTCTATTACACTGTACAATTATTAACAACAAATATGTCTGTCATGTGTTCTTAAAGATTAATAATCACCTGGATGATGCTATGTAGGTGAGTGTTATTCCATTATTCATGGTGTATCTTGCGTTCAAATTCAGAATGTGTCCACCTAGAAGTGGGACAATTTAGGAGGGCAGGCTATACCATGGCCGTTTAAAAAGATATTTGCAACTAAAATTAGCCATAGGCTAGACAAACATCAGATTTTAGCTGTACCTGTCGAGAAATGGCTCAAAGGGATTCCGTTGGATGCTTGTTCCCAATTGGCTCAGTCTATTTTAAGTTCATAATGCAGTTATAAGATTCCATGAATTACATATCCAGTTCTTTCCTGAAAATACAGGCAAAGGAATTGTTTCACTCTCAATTTCAATTTCTACATGATCTAGCAAAACTAAGACCTTTGACTCTTACCTATTAAAGGTGTGTGGGTTCTAAGGTGCCTCTTGTGTTCATGGAGCGTTCAATCACTCCTGCAATTTTTTCCGCATTCTGCAAGTGAATGGGAAAATTTCTTTAGAGTGGGGAATAATTAGAAGCACAAAGATCACCTATGGTTTAGGTTAATGATAGGTTTAGGGATTGGCCCAATTCGAATTCAAGATCCTATGGCCGCCTCTCACCTTTCTGAAACAGCTATGTGTCTCAAATGCTGCCGCAATGGCACTGCGAGAAAAAATAGTTCCAAAATGGGCGCTATTAATGGTGCCGCGTCATCAGTTTACTTTTTGTTCGTCACATCGTCATGATGTTGCAAAACACATGCTTTGCCTGTTTTTATGGATCGATATCCAAGAGCACATTTATTAGTTTCTTGGTGTCCTTATCAAAGCTTATTCCCTTAATAAGCGTTTCACCCTTTATACCATCTCCTAATTCAGTAGTTTGGCACCTGGGCGGACAATCATCTAATCCTAGACCTTCTCAAATATCATCATCATCTGAAGACAGACCGTCTCCCACTCAGCTTTAGAGACTGACCTAACTGGGCAGGACACCTTGCAGTCGAGCAAGGAATCTGAGGAGGACGGCCATGATCCGTGATGCCCCTTCTTAGATCTTTTTCTAGACGAGGAAGAAGAGTGACGAGAACCGCTCCGAATGCAAGAACGCTTTTTTGAATGCTTTCTCGTCAGCGACTCACTCCTCGAACTTTGCTCCTTAGACTATCTTTTTTCGACTGCGTCGACTTATGGGGTGGGGGCCTACTTGCAGCGCCTTTCCTGTCATCAACAGACAGGATCTGCAGCCTGCCAATTTATGTTTGATCCTGAGACACCATATGTAAACATGGTGTGGGTCCATGATCGACATCTTGGCACCACAATTCATGCACTTCTTAAACCCTGTGTTAGGGGTTGGAGGGGGTCGTCATTTTCCAAGTAGCAGTCAAGAATAGACAAAAATGGCACTGTATCCGAAGCAAAGCCAGCAGAAAAACAGAACTGAAGTAACGGGCACAGTGGTTGCTATATATATATATACACTGTGTGTGACGTTAGCCTCGAGCGCGGACTGAGGCCATCGGGTCGACAATGCACAGCGCCCGCTACCAAAAATAAAATTCAGAAGCAGCTGACGCTAGAAGGAGATATATGAGGAATACATGAGACACAATCCATTCGAAGCAGAGTGAGCACTCTAGCTTCTCAACATACGCGATTGGCCCAAAGCAACTCCCTTTTCCAACGCAGGAGTTTAAAGATCCCACAGCTGAGATGCATGGAGAGAATGATCGCCCAAGGAAGAAACCGGTGAGCTGTGCAGCAGCTAGGACTAGAGCCAGCAGGAGGGAAACCGAGAACAGAGAACGCAAGCGATGACCCAGAAGCAGGTACTGCTCACATTGTTGCTGTGTGGAAAATCTGGGCATACAGAGCATCTGCAAAACGTCCGGGAGAGAGGACGCACCGCCGTGTAGAAGCAGATGTCAGGAAAGCAGCTGCCGACCGCGACAAAGCCCCAAACGTGACCATAGCTTCCAGAGACGCAGCAGCCACTCTGAAAATACTGGTACCTACCAGAAGGTATCAAACAGGTATGCAGGATACCCAAGTGGTGACGGCGGAAGCCGGATTATGTATGTCTGGGAAATGAAGTACGAGTCTCGAATACTGCAAGTCTGGAACCCGCACGTTATCAGAAACTGAACCAAAGCGAATCCGAACATTGTAAGTCTGGGACCCGGACCCAAACAAGAAGTTCACACAAAAAAAAAACAGCTTGGCAGGATGTTGTACCAAGCAGTTCTGTTATGAGTCTGTGGCTCGCACCTAAAAGAGAGACAGTCCATGAGAGGACATTTGTTTGGCAAGGGAGAAACCAAGTCATTTGGAATACTGGGACCCGCACCCAAAATAAGTGAAGACTATACATTGCAAACAGATCCTGCACTTGGCCAAAAGGAGTGTGCTATGTTGGTGGGTTTAATAAGAGAAGCATAAGGAGTATATTCTTGTGAACTGCCTATTGACCTTTGGTTAATCAAGTACAGGCCCGAGATGCCCCGAAAGGGAGAGTGAACCCATATGAAGGACTCTATGGGCAAGGACTACTACCCTAGCCTTGGAGTTATACAGTTTTGAACATTACTTTATTTTTGCCACTTGTGATCGCCCTAGAGACTGGGAAAATATTTTGACTGTTTGGCTCTAAACAGAACACTTTATTTTAGGAAGAGATCATCCTTGCACAGTTGGTTTAGGTAAATAGTGTTGGGGACAGACGTAGGCTTTTTGGGACACAACCGTGACAGACTTTATAATTTGGACATTCTGACAATTTCCTTTGTTTACAGAGGCAGGGAAACCCCTCTTACTTTTAAGGACAGAGGCATTTCTCCAAACCTTTTTAGTATAATAAACGTTTCCACCCAAACACATGGTACTATTGTATTCGAGCCTTACAGGGAGTATCCTGGAACTTTGATGGAGGCTGGCCGATAGCCTGCTTTGTTGCCCATGTTTGCAGGGCTTTCAGGTTTATTGCTTGGCAAGAAGCAGTCTGCCACTTCATGATTAACCCCCAAACACCAAAAAGAGATGTTATAGTGTCAGTAAGAGACATTCTGGATGTGCACTCGCAGCAGCATTTAAATCTTGAAGCCTTTGCAGTTCTGGGCATGAAGACTTAGTCAAAAAGTGTGTTACTCAGTGAGAAAGTAATTGTTTGATGCAGTGTGTGGGGGCGGGGAAAGGTAACTGAAGGGGCATGGCGTGCCCTCTATATATGTACGGACTGTCATTTTAGGAGCCACAGAGTGGGCTGTTGGAGAGGGTTGGTGTCGGAGCGCACAAACACTATGCTCTCAGCTGAGAAACATTTTCCAATGCCAGCTGCCAATTGAAAGTTTAAGATGAGGAATCAGTAGGGGGGGATACATCCTTTGAAAGGGTATTGTGGTGAATCTGGCAATGTCCTCACTCCCTATCTGGGAACACTCTCTTCCCATCTGGCTAGGGAAGGGCAGCCTCTACCTGATCCTGACCCTCAGGGTGGCTGCCTGAGGGAGGACCGCATTGGGTGGGGGGGGTACGACAATCCTTATGTGAGGGAATGAGACACATTGGCAGGAACCTGGTATCCCCTCCCTACTCTAGTTATGACACTCATGCTGCAAATCCCCCATGCTGTAATGCATATTGCAACATATAACCCGTCCACCCACTTAGTACTGACTATAAGGCCTTTTTACATTCTCCTTATGGAAAGACTAAGACAAGCGGGAGTAATGCAGAACATTGAACTTGAGACACGCTCTAGTGGTTCAGAGACTCATATTGGTGCTGGGACATTTAAAAGCCTGGCAATGCAAGGAAGATGGATATCGAGGGTAAGCAGATCTACTTTTCCTCATGCGGGTCGGGAAGCAACCAGGTGACAGTCAGAGAAGTGAGCAGGCCAGTGGCTGTCAGTGCCGTCATGAGAATCTTGGTAGAGGATATGCCGCCCGGGAGCCTACAGCAGGAAAGGCTGAGGGAAGAAGGCCACGGTGAAGCATGTACCGAAAAGCAGTCAGGACGCAGCGAGATCAGGCTTCCCAGTGAGGAAAACAGACTGCCGAAGCTGCCAAAGGAGACTGGTGCGCCCAGGCAAGGGAAGTGAGACCCTGGGGCGCTTCGCAGCATAGACCAGGCAGCAACAATATTAAAGTGAACTTGAGCAAGGGAACGCTGAAAGTATTACAAAGGGAAACCAGTGAAGAGGGGTTCAAGACCCTATAGCTAAATGAGCAAAACTGACATAAGTTAAAGAAGTCCTGGCAGGTGAGAATATCAGGCAACATGTGGCGAGTCTGGGAAACCGCACCTAAATCTAAAGTGCATACTGTGAAAGCACTGGCAGGACAGTATACCAGGCATGAAAGAAGGGTGAAAGTTGTGGAAGCCTGGCAGGGGAGTACACCAGGCAATGGCAATTACTGTAAGAATTGGAAGAGTGACCTCTTAATATTGTGGAAACTCTAAGGGAAGGGTTCCATATCCCCATGACAAGAAACTTAAATCAATTATTTAATCAAGGAGCGACAGAAAATCCCTAGTCTGTGAGATCTTGGGGAAGGGAGCCATACTCCCTGGATTGGAGAACTGTATAATACTCAGGCAAAGACCTGTGTTTGTAAACTATACAGAAACAGAGAAACTCAGGGGGAGGGATTCCTCCTCCTGAGGATTGTGGATTATTTGTTTCTTTGTGCACCCCTTTGGAACTTTGTGCTGGAACTGTGGAAAGAATCGCCTTTAACCAGTTGAAAGACTATATCCCTTTTCACATTATTTTCGGTTTAGAACGTAAGGGCCAGGTAAGAATTTCAGAAACAGGACAGAGAACTCTGCTTTTGGACATTCTGACATTCACATCCTTTAGTTTCGTTGAGGCAGGGAAACCCCTCGTAGTGATAGGGCGAGATGGGTCTTTAAAAGTTTATAGCAACCAACATAATGCCCTTGTGTCAGAGTATTTCCCATGATTCATTACACATGGTGTCATATGTGGGATCCGGCTCAGTTGATACAAACTGGGGAACCCTTAAATTGGAAAAGTTCAGTGAGCGAGCGTCCAACCCATCCGTAGTCAATATGGAATCTATTGACTTTGATCTAGCTAGTAGTTGTGAAGAGGTCTTGTAACCCAGAGATCGGTTAGTAATCTCTAACTTTCTAGTCCTACTACCCCAACAGGATCCTACATAAGGTTAGCCTCTAAATCTGACTGGTCTGGTGATTTGTTCTAGATGTCATGGCTGGGGTAATAGACCTGCACTTCAGGGGTGATGTAAAGATTACTATTCAAAATAGTGGCAAAAATCCCTACCACATTAAGAGGGGAGAAAAGCTGGCTCAGGGGATTTTAGAGAAGGCCCTATTACCCAAGCTGGTAGAAGTCACCAAGACAGACAAGACAGAAAGGGGAGAAAAAGGCTTTGGGGAGGCAGATGTGAACCCTACAGTTCAATCAGAGGTCCCAAAGTTAAGCCAAGGGGATGAAGACAATGAGATCATCCCACACACTTAGCATTTGCCCAAAGCAACGATCCCATGTTAGCCGAAGCCTTCTTACATAGCATTCTAGAGGAAGAGGAAAGAAAGCAGGACCTTTATTCTTATCAGGCAAGGACTAATATACGGAGGAGATACCAGCGCAGAGGGAATACCCAGGTCTCAGATTGTGGTCGCCAAAAGTCATAGAATAATGGTTTTAGATATCGCCCATTCTCGTGCAATGGGTGGTCATTTAGGAACAGCCAAAACACAAGGACAGGTGGTGAACAGATTGTATTGGCCAGCTGTATATGACAATGTCAAACATTTTGTCTTCACCTGTGCATTGTGTCCAAAGACTAGTACGCATATACCATCTCAGACCCCACTCCAACCATTAGCCATTATTAATATACCCTTCTCTCATATTGGTTTGGATATAGTGGGACCTCTTGAATCATCTACCGTAGTGAATCGGTACAGCTTGGTAATTTGAGATTATGCCACTCGATATCCCAAAGCTTTCTCTCTAGAGAACAACACATCCCAAAAAATACTAAAACACTTGACACCCTTTTTCCTCTAGAGTTGGTTTCCTTTAAGAGATCCTCATGGATCAATGGACCACCTTTAAGAGTAAATTGATGGCGGAGGTGAAACAAGTCTTGCAAATGACAAATCTTCACACTTCAGTATACAATCCACAGACAGACGGGTTAGTGGAGCATTTTAACAAAAACCTGAAGAGTGTTCTTAGGAAGCTGGTGGAAGTGGGCGGGTGGAATTGGCACATGATATCGTGTGCCATTTTTGCCATCCGGAAGACCCCCCCCCTATCCTTCCTAGGTTTCTCACCCTACAAGCTGTTATATGGCAGGGAACCACAGGATGTACTAGACATGCTGAGGGAGATGGGGAGGAAAGAGAAGTGGCTTTAGCCCCGCTATCTCAGACCACCCTATGTCTGAAAGATCACATGGCAGCCATATATGGTCCACTCTCATTTCACCATGGTTCAGGAACAAAAGTCCCTTCATGATAAAGCTGCCACCCTTAGATATTTTTCTGTGGGACAGAAGGTTCCTGTTTTGTTACCTACATATGAAAACAAAATGTTGTTCAGATGGCAAGGACCCTACTTGGTCCTAGAACATACACTTCTTTGTAACTACTGGGTTTCTCAGCCGGATAGATGAGTGAAAACCCAAATGTATCACGTTAGCCTGATAAGAGTGGAGGGAGGATCCACAACTGTGGTAATGGCTAGCCTTCTAACAGAAGGACCGATGGAGAACACCCCAACCCCAATCCCCCCGCCCCCCGAAAGTCCTCCACCGAATCAAAAACAAGAGCTACTGGTACAATTTCCAGATGTATCCAGTCATGAGCCTGGGAGAGTGAAAGGGGTTTTTCACTACAGCTTTACATCCCTAGGGAAAGTTGTTAACCTGAAACCCTTTAGAATTCCAGAGACCAGAAAAGAGATTGTCCTACAGCAGGTGGCAAAGACGTTAGCCTCAGACATTTTAGAAACATCCAAAGTCCTTGTTCCTCTCCAATAGTGCTTGTCGCAAAGACGGATCAATCGTGGAGCTTTTGCATCGATTTTCGAAAGGTAAACGCGGTGTACCAATTTGACAATTATCCTATGCCAAGGACTGATGACTTGATTTATCGATTGGGCTCCACTGTTTTTCTGTCCCCGATTGATTTGACAAAGGGCTACTGGCCTGGTGAATCCAGAGGACAAAGAAAATGGCCTTCTCTACCCCTGTACGACTTTCAGTTCAAGGTGTTATCTTTCGGGATGCAAGGGGCTCCCGCCACATTCCAGAGGCTCATGGATCCGATCCTTCGGCCATATTCAGCCTTTTGTGGAGCATATTTGGATGACAGTCATCCGTAGGAAGACCTGGAATGAGCATGTTCCATCTCTATCAGATAACAAGGGTCCTGACAAAAGCTGGACTTGCTGCAAACACCAAAAAGTGCCACCTTGCCCAGTCTGCAGTAAAGTACTTTGGGTTCTTTGTTGGGAACGGTCTAGTACAGCCACACCAAAAAGGTATATGCTGTCCAAAGAACCCCGACCCAAAAGACAAAAAGATCCGAGAGCCTTCCTTGGGTTAGTGGGGTATAATAGAAGATTTATTCCCAACTATTCTTTGATTACAGCCTGCCCCACTGATAAACTTTTGAGGCCTAAAAATTTAAAGCTCAAGTGTAGACAAGAAGATCAAGCTTGCTTTGATACCCTCAATCTGTCTCTTTGTAGTGAGCCAGTCCTAAAAGTAGCTGACTTCAATAAGGAGTTCATATTACAAACTGATGCATCCCAGGTTGGGTTTGGGGCAGTTCTCACCGAGGAATAGAACAGCATTGTACATCCTATTCATTGTATTAGCCCAGAAGTTTTTCCCACAGGAGAGACACAATGCTGCAATTTAACTCGAGGCCTTAGCTATAAAGTGGGCTGTGTCTTGCCTATATTACTACCCTACAGGGAGGACATTCTCATTAATAATGGATCATTCCCCCTTAACGTGGATCATTCTCCGAAAAGATACTAATGCCAGAGTCATGCGCTGGTTTTTAGACCTACAGCCCTATGGTTGTAATATAGAACATAGGAAAGGACCAAGGCAATGAGACTCCTTTCTCGTTTCTAAATAGGTGTAGAAGAAACCAGCGACACAAGGGCAAGGTCCTGGAACAAGTTACTTACCTGTAACTCTTGTTCTTCACCATGGGTCTTGCATGGATTCACATGCTCATGAATATCCCCCGCCATCAGGCTGGGAATACTCAGTAAAGTAAGCCGTTTCACTTTAAAATTGAAAACCGCTTGTCTCCTCTATAGCCAATCAGTGTAATTAGGGTCATACTGCCTCCAGCCAATGACACTCGTCCTCCTAAGCTCCATCCCGGGTGGCCATCTTCAGATTTGGTAGTGCATGTAAAGTGGCAGTACGAACCAAGAAGAGCCATAGAGGGGAAGGAGGGAGGGTTTGCATGTGAATCCATGCAAGACTCATGCTGGAGAAATGATAAGTTACTCACAGTAGTGACCAACATACTCTTAGTCCATAGTCCCCTTTCCTCCATACTGCATGGGCGTCCCTTCCAAGGGACGGGAGACTAAACCTTTTTCACCAGAAAAAAACCTTCTTTAAATTTTGAGGCGCATTGGGATGCGGCCCAGGGAGCATGCGCTGCCCTCACTCCTCCCTCCGGTGCCACACCTCAGTCCCCATTGACACGTCGTCAATAGATTTAACACTGCCTAATGACACCAGTATTATAGGGGGGGGGGGGTTGGTGGGACATATGGAGGAAAGGGGACTATGGACTAAGAGTATGTTAGTCACTACGGTGAGTACCTTATTGTAACGCTCACCTGATTCCCACGGAGGCGCAGGTCTGGCTTCGAGTGCTGATGCTTCTTCAATGGTGAAGCGCAGGATTCTGAAGATGGACAGGAAGGGCACCTCTACTCTGGCTTCTCCGGCTCGCAGGAATATTCCCCTGTGCGTGAAAAGGGAGTATTACTTACTGACTGAGTTATGCTCAAGCCTCCCACTCTCTTCCAACCCTCCACGATACCCTTCCACGATTCCCCGTGAAGTCTCACCTTAGGGTCAGGAAGGATGAGCTCTCCATCCTGCTTCTAATGCAGGGGCGCGTTGAAACCCAGTTACTTCACTGGATTGAGGATTATGGGAGTTCAGGTAAGCTTGACTATTCAGGTAAGGCTCTGTAAAAGTTCTGTTCAAAAGTCCAAGCTTAATAATAATGTTCATTATCTTTTTCCCCTTAGGGGCCGGGGTTCGGAATGCCGGAGATATGGCGCCAACCCGAAGTGATACGTGCAGTTCCAGTAAATGACAGGTAAGTTCTGGATGAGCGCTCGGGTAATGTCTTTGCATTCGCTCATTCAATGTCTTTGTCTTTTTTCCCCATAGGGGCCGGGGTCCGGATGCCTGGAAGCGGCAAGACCCGAAATGAAATGGGAATGACCCAACAGGTAAGACTTAGAAGGAAACTGAGCTTTTCCTATTCCCTTCCTTCCTTCTCTCACCTTGTTCTTGTCTTTCTCTCTAGGTTCTGGGAAGTGGCTGTGGATCCGGATGATCGCTGCTGAAGATGGTGGCCTCCAGGAAAGGTGAGTGAAATGCAGCGCTGCAGCGATCGTAGCGAAATGCTTTTAAGATGTCTTCCTTTTCAGGATCGTCGGTGTGATGCCTCTGTGGTGCTGATTTAGCAGTTAAGGTCTTTTGTCTCCCTTTGCAGGTGACCCAGGATACTGACAGGCGTGGCTGAGGTCCAGATGAGGAGCTGACACGGTGAGCGTCCAGCTGCGAGGAGCAGAACAAGGCGAAGCGTGAGTTGCTGATCGGGTGTGGTTTAAATAGCTTTGGAAGAAGTTCCAAGTGTGTATCCTTCCTCCAATCAGGTATGTATCCTTCCCCGACCACACCCGGGTGGAAAGTAATCCCACAGGTAAAGTAGTTCCATTCAGGCCTCAAGAGGGCCTGGATGTGGCAGCATGGTCTGCAGCAGGTAAGTGCACATTAAAACACTTGAACACATGTCTAGCTTTATGAGCCTGGCGCCTAAGGCGCCAGGACAGGGGTCCAACATGAGCCTGGCGCCAGGACTGCATCCAAAGGGCCCCAGCTTGGGCCCGCTGGTACTCCCCTGGGGGAAATGATGCCTGCCTCTGGGGTTGCTGGGTCGGACCTGGCTCCTTGGAGGAAGGCATCATGACACTTATAATTACTCTTAAATCCCATCCCCTTTCCTCCATACTGCATGGGCGATTACAACTGAACGTAGCCCCAGGGTGGAGAAGAGACACTCCTTAAGCAAATAGATTCCTGAGAACCGCCTGTCCGAAAGCCGCGTCAGATCTAGAGCCGGCATCCAAACAGTAATGCTTGCAGAAAGCCGAGGGAGTGGCCTAAGTGGCCGCCCTGCTTATGACTTGCCCTGGGACATGGCGCTGGAATGCGATGGCTTTTGCCTTGGCCCCAACAGCGTGGGCGTGCACGTTGGCCGGAAGCGGCTTGTGCTGGCTCTGGTACGCCTCTTTGATGGCAGAGACCATCCAGCGGGATATGGAAGCCTTAAAGGCCTTATAGCCTGGTCTTGAACCTCCGAAAGTGACGAATAGGGCGTCCAATTTGCGGAAGCCCTTGGTCCTGTCCAAGTAATATTTCAGGGCACGCCTGACATCCAGGCAGTGCAGCACTCGCTGTGGCTTCGTCCTTGGGATCGGCAAAAAACGTAAGGACGACTATTTCCTTGTTCAAATGGAAAGCAGACGGCACCTTGGGCAGGAACGCTGGGTGTGTCCGCAGGACTACTTTGTCCTTGTGAAAGGTAGTATATGGTTCCGAGGCAACCAGTGCCTGGATTTTGCATACTCTGAGCCGAGGTGAGTCCGACTAGCAAGACCCCATTGGCTCGAACTGTTTGTGTGCCAGGGCCCCCAAGACTAGGTTGAGATCCCATATGGGTTGCGGCCTCTTGACGGGCGGGTAGAGCCTTGCGAGCCCCGTCAAATGTTTCTTGTTGATAGGATTCGAGGAGGAGAAGAAGAACCCCTCCTCAGAGTTTCTGCAAGCACCGATGGCTGCGAGATGGGTACGGCAAGTGTCAACCTGCACGCCAGAGTGGGCGAGGTGCGCCGAGAAGGAGAGCACGTTGTCCAAAGTACATGCCAGTGGATCAATGTCCTTGGAGTCTGCCCAGTGGCAGAATCTGGCCCATTTGCTTTTATACTGGGCTCTGGTGGCCTTGCTCCTAGCGCCCTGAATGATTTCCAGATTAGCCTGCAAGAGGCTGAGGTTCCAGAGCGTTACCTGCTCAGGAACCACGCTGTGAGGGCTAATTTCTGTGGTGCTGGGTGGATGACCCTACCCTCTTGCTGTGTCAGATGATGTGCTGGGCTCGTCAGGAAATTAATCGGGGACATCTCTGAGAGGCTGAGCAGCTCCGAGAACCATGGCATGGCCGGCCGCCAAGGAGCTATCAATGATGTTGAGTTGGCAAGAGTCCTTGATCTTGCAAATTACTCTGAATCAGCGGAGTGGGCGGAACGGCCTAAGCCCTCATGCCGTTCCACGGAAGCCGAAATGCGTTGCCCAGGGAGCCGGGAACCTGTCCCTGCCAGGAGGCGAACTGAGTGCACTTCTGGTTGTGCCAGGTGGCAAAGAGATCCACCTGGGGATGACCCCACTTGTTGAAGATCTCCTGAATGACAAGGTCGTTTAGCTGCCACTCGCAATTGTCAACTCCCAGCCTGCTGAGCCTGTCTGCCTCCAGGTTGGATTCCCTCGGGAGATGGACTGCCATGAGGTAGATGTTGTTTTCCAGGGCCCACTCAAACATGCCGATTGCCAGCCTGCACAGAGGAGGGGATTTGGTGCCTCCCTGCTTGTTGACATAGTACATGCTGGTCGAGTTGTCTGTCTGGATGAGGACAACTTTGCCCCTGAGAAGTGGTAGGAATGCCCTGAGCGCTAGCCAGATGGCGTTCAGCTCTAGCAAATTGATGTGGTATTCCTGTTCCTGTCGAGTCCAGATGCCGTGGACAGAGATCATCCAAGGTGGCTCCCCAGCCCTCAAGCGAGAAATCTCTGGTGACGGTGGCCTGTGGGGTGGGAGGCCAGAAGGGCTTGCCCGTCCGTAGGTTGCAGTCCCTGGACCAACAGGTTAGGTCCGGGTGGAGAGATGGAGGAACGTTGATATCTGAGATTGAGAGTCCTGCTCCTGGTTCCATGAGGCTGCGAAGTGCAGCGGAATCCTCCTCATCCTCAGTCTTGTGTGCGGAGCAGCTAAAAGGACTGCCGTCAATAGACGCAGGAGATGTTGGTACCACCATGCCAAGGTCACCTCTCTGCTGAGGAAGTGGTTGGTGGCCCTGTTGATGGCCGAGATCTTGTCCTCCGACGGAAATACTTTCTCTGAGCACGTGTCCCAGATGAGGCCCAAGAATGTCAGTCTGCTTGGGCTGCAGCTGTGACTTCTTGAGATTCAGCGAGAAGCCCAGATCGTGCAGTGTGGTCATAAGGGCATGGGAAGAGTGGTGAACCGCTTCTGGAGATGTAGCCCTGACGAGCCAGTCGTCGAAGTATGGGTAGATGTGGAGGCCCTGTGCTCTGAGGAGGGCTGCCACCGTATCCATGAGCCTGGTAAAGACCCTGGGGGCCGAGTTGAGGCCAAAAGGAAGGACCTTGCATTGAAAATGGTAGCCCATGATCCTGAACCGTAGGAAAGACCAATGGGGCTGTCAAATCGGGACGTGTAGGTACGCATCCTTCAGATCCAGGGAGCACATCCAGTCTCCCTTGCACAATGTCTGAGCTAAAAAAGCTGGCCTAACCATCTTGAATGTTTGCAGGGGTAAGGAGAGGTTGAGGGTGGCAAGGTCCAGCACAACTCGGGTCTGCCTGGTGGTTCTTCTGAATGGCGAAAACCCTGGAGTAAAAGCCCAAGCCTCGCTGGGAGGCTGGGACTTCCTCCACTACTTGGCTCTCTACGAGCGAACGGATCTCCGCCGAGTTGCTGTCACAACCTGTGGAGGGGAGGGAGGAGAGGCTGGGATAGGGAGGCGGTACCCTGTGGATACTATGGAGACGATCCACGGGTCCGTGAAATTCTGGCACCAGGAATGTGTGTGGAGAGCTAGTCTGCATCTCACTGGAGACACGTGGACCTGAAGGGTCGTGTCATGCCTTCTTTCCCTCGGAGACTGTTGCGAAGGAGGGGGATTGGAAAAAGTCCTTACTCCTCTCCCCCCCTTTTTGTTGCTTGTGCCACTTCTGAGGCGGCGAGCGGTCCGGCTGCCTGGATCTCTGTTCCTGGAAGCCGCGGAACCCTCCATATGTACGAGCGCTGCTGAGATTGGGTGTACGATTTGGGCTTGGTCTTTGTTAGGATGGATAAAGACTTGGCCATTTGTGAGCAGTTTTTCTTTTTGTCCAGCTCCTTGTCCGTGGAGGAGTGAAACAGGCCCCCCCCCCCCCCTCGAACAGAAGATCTAATATGCGTTCCTGAACTGGTTAAATTTTGTTGCTCGGAGCCAGGCTGTCCTTCTCATGTCCATGGCGATACAGATGGCACGGCCAGAGATGTTGATATGGGCCACTGTGGATTTCATGAGGTCATGCGCCACCAGCTTGGCCTCGGCTAGCCCCGCCTTAAAGCGTGATTGGCTCTGGGTAGGGAGTTCCGGGAAGAAGTCCGCAACTTCCTGCCATAATCTTTGGTTGGTGGCAGCCAGCATGGCATCAGCTTTGGCCTGACCGAGATGTAAGGACGTGTTGGAATAGAGCTTCGTCCCATACGCCTCCAAGATCTTCTCCACCTTGCCTAGCAGTGCCGCAGAGGAGGAGGCAGAGGACGAAAATAAAATGACGGCATGTAATTGCAGGCGATGAAGTGACATGGAACCCACGTGAGGACTTCCGTCAGAACCCCCCCTCTGCCGGCTGCTCTACCTCGGGCTGGGGTAGGCCCAGATACTCTGCAAGCCCAGCAAGACGTTCGTGGAAGGCCCTGGCTGAGGATGGCGTGTCCGGATCCTCCTCCTAATCTGTATCCTGTGGATCAGGAGGATCCTGTGGAGGAGAAGGAGGAGGCATAGTTGGCACCGGAGGCTCGGGTACAGGGACCGCAGCCGGAGGCTGAGGAAGTGGCGGAGGTTGGCACAGAGCCACCAGCAGAGGCGCTTGTGGTGCTGCTAGCATTGCAGGAAGGACTTCCCTGATGGCGTCTTTGAGGATAACCCCCATTCGAGGTGATTTCATGAGGCCGAGGAACCTCTCAAAGAACCCCTCCTCACTGGCCGAAGAGGTGGTAGGGGGTGCTGACGGGGTAGCCTGGAGCTGATGGAGCCGCTACGTACCCTGCCCGTATGGATGCAATGGGAAGCTGCCGTGTGCAAAAGAGGGATAAACTGTAGGGCGCGTACCTGGTTGAAGCCAGTCCCACCTTGACACTCTTTCTTCGCTGAACTTTGGAAATGGCATCGGAAGGGTGCCTCAGTCTGGCGGGGGAGCATCTTGTTGGGCTGCCTGCCACGTGCATGCGACGTGTTGCTCAGCCCCCTGGGCTTGGCCTCGTTCAAGACTCTTGCGTGTGGATCACAAGGCCTACACTGCTCCTCGGGCCTAGGCCCGTTAGGTGAGACACCCTCAACCCAAGGGTCGGTATAGCTGCGTTTAGGCGCCCCCTCGGACGTATTGCCGGTATTAGTGCATAGCCCCTCAGCCATATTGCCGGTACAAGGGCAGAGCCCCTCGGATGACAATCCGCTACAAGAACCTTCCAGTCCCTCAACACTACCACCAGGAGGATCCGAGGATCCCTCAGCCCGGAGGCCAGTAGCTGCAGCAGCCTCGGTGCATGTGCTGGTAGAAGGACCTGACCAGTCCCTCCCGCGCCGGAGAGTCCCTGGGAAGGATTCTCCTTTGCGGGGTGCGATGGAGAATATCGGCCCTACCTTGGGCTTGGCTCGATGTTTCACAAAGTTCTTGACATCCTCTGAAGGCGACTTCTGGAAGAGCTCCCTCCACCTGGCTAGTCTGTTCTTCAGCGCTTTTGAGGACAGCTAGTCACACGCTGTACAAGCTTGCCAAACGTGATCTGGGCCAAGGCAACATAGGCAGAGGGCGTGGGGGTCTGAATTTGGGAAGAGCCTGTTGCAAGATGGACACCTGCTGAACCCTCTGGACGTTGACATGCACCGGGGAGGAGCGTGACGCCTGAGGACCGAGTACCTGAAAGATAAAAAGACAAAAACAGAAGGATCAGCGAGAGGAATTACATGGCTGAAGCCAAACCCTGGAGTCCTGGTGAATTCGGCTCAATCCCGTCCACGCAGAAAAGGGGACGGAGGTGTGGCGCGGGAGTCAGGGCAGCACATGCTTCCTGGGCCGCACCCCTGCGCGCTAAATTTAAAGGGGAAGAAGGTTTTTTCTGGTGAAAAGGGGACGGTCATGCAGTATGGAGGAAAGGGGACAGGACGTAAGAGTACAATAGTTACAGGTAAGTAATGTGTTCCTTCTCCAGCATGGGTTCTTGCATGGATTCACATGCACATGAATACAATTACACAGCAGTAAATATACACAACCAAGGGAGGTGGGAAGGCTCAACAGATGCAATACACTTACCCCCCGAACATAGTCACCTCTAACAAACAGGTTGTGTAGCACTTCTAGGCCTACTCGGGACACCTGCCTGGAATCCCTGTTGACACAGTAGAATTTCATGAAGGTCTGAATAGACCTCCACGTCGCAGCCCTGCAGATGTAGAGCAGTAGAACACCAGAGAGAAACGCGGTCACTGCGATGGCTCTGGTTGAGTGGGCAGTCGGCCAGCCCGGAAGAGGTTGTTTGTCCAGACAATGACAGTGCATGATACAGCCAGAGAGCCACCTGAATATGGAAGCCTTAGAAAGGGCCTTCCCATGTCCCACAGGTCCAAAATTCACAAAAAGCTGAGACATCTTCCACAATTTTTTCAAGGCATAATCAACGTACAGCGAATGCAATGCCCTTTCAGCAGGCGTAGACAGGTTCAGGAGGAAAACTGGCAGGACCAAAGGCTCATTGAGATGAAAGCCTGAATTAACCTTTGGCATGAAGGTGGGATGATTCTGCAGCACCAGCTTCATAGCATGGAAGGCCAAGTACGGCTGCTTGCAGGAGAGGGCCTTGACCTCCCCGACCCCCCTCAGTGAGGTGATCGCCACCAGGAAGGCCACCTTCCACAAAAGAAACTTCAAAATGGGCAAGATGCATCAGCTCAAACGGAGGCTCCATGACCTTAGTCAAGACCACGTTCAGCTCCCAAAAGGGGGCAGGAGCCTTCACCGGCAGAAAAGCCACAAAGAGGCCTTTGAGGAACTCCTTGACATGCCTGTGCGGCTACAGGGAGGGTTTGCCCGGCGCCTGTGTGTACCAAGATATGGCAGCCAGTGGAACCTTCATGGAGGCGCGAGACAGCCCAGCCTTAGCCAGCGAGAGCAGACACGGGAGGAGCTGCTGGGCCATTATCCGCAGTAGCGTAATCTTTTGCACCCGTCACCACACAATGAAGCACTTCCATTTGTGTCTGTAGAAAGACAATGTAGAAGGCGTTCTGGCTGTGGCCAGGATCTTCTTACACTCCAGCTGCAGGGAATAGTGCCCAACCTCTAGGGCTACTGGAGCCAGGACGTGAGGCTCATCAACACTGAGTCTTGGTGCAGTATTGTTCTATTTTCTTAGAAGAGGAGGTCGGGCAGTGGAGGCAGCTGGATGGCCAAAGCTACTGACAGATGGAGAAAGTCTGGGTACCAGATCTGCCGTGGCCACACCGGCGCAATGATGATCCTGCAATGGCAACGTCTAAGTGTGTTGATCGCACGTAACCAGAGCGGAATTGGAGGAAAGGCGTACAAGAAGTTTGTTCAATGGGAATGAGAAGGCATTCGCCAGATTCCTCGGCTGAGGATATCTGCTGGCGAAATTCCGGCACTTGGAGTTGGCAGCTATTGGGAAGAGGTCGATCTGGAGAGGAGCCCACCTGCTGAAGAGATGAGACACCTGCGCTTATTGAAGCTCCCACTCGAGCCATGTCTGCAGCTCCTTGCTGGGCGAGTCTGCAATGGTGTTCTTGGCGCCTGCCAGGTGAAAGGGGACGAGTAATATGCCCTGATGAATGGCCTAGCACCACAGGGACTGGGCTTCCATGTAAAGAGAGGGGGAGCATGTCCCGCCCCATTTCCAGATTTAAAATATGGCTCTGGTTCTGTTCATGAAGATCTGTATCACGTTCCCTTTTAGCTGAGGCTGGAACAACTTAAGGGCCCAGAAGACCGCCTGAAGCTCCACAACGTTTGTGTGCACGTCCTTTTTTTCCGGGAGCCAGAGGCCTCTGGTGTGAGATTGTTCTGTGTGAGCCCCCCATCCCTCTAGAGAGGCGTTGGTGGCGACTGTAGCCTGGTAAGGAGGGATCTAGAAAGATTCCTCGAGTCAAATATGGCCGAACTGACCAACAATGAAGAGCCTGACAGAATGCCTGATTGAGGGCAATTTTGTCTGTCCACGTGCGCGTGACATGCTGCCACCTGGCGTCTATGATTTCCTGAAAGGGCCACATCTGGAGCTTGTAAAAGGGAGCCAGATGGATGCAGTAGGACATCATGCCCAACATTGATTTGATGGGCCAGACTGTTGTGATGGATGCTGTCAAAAGCCGCTAAACCTTCCCCAGTATGGCTTTCACACTCTCCTACGAGGGGGGTCAATAGACACCACACAATGTTGAGCCGGGTGTCCAGGAACAGAGCGTTCTATGATGACATCACGCAGGACTTCGGCTAATTAATGGAGAATCCGGGTGAATTCAGAAGGTGTGTGTCTCTGCCGTGTGCTGGGTCTCCCGTTCTTAAGCACTGGACAGAATTATCCAGTGGCCCAGATAAGGATAGATGTGTATTCCCTTGTGACATCGGTGTGTCACCACCAAGGGCACGTATTTTGTGAATACCCTCAGGAGCTGATTCCAGGACGAAGGGCATGCCCTTGAACTGGTAGTCCCAGTCCTGGACGACAAAAGACAGGAACCTCCAGTGTTTGCAATAAATGGTGACGTGGAAGTATGTGTCCTCCAGGTCGAGTCTTGCAAGAAAATTCCCTTCCCCGAGCTGGTCGAGCACAAGCTGCATCGTGACCATCCTGAACTTTTGGGACTTTAGGTACTTGTTTAGGCATTTTAAGTCTAGGATCGGTTGCCACCCTCCTGACTTCTTCCTTACCCTAAAGTATCTGGAGTACACTCCGGACCCTAGAGGCTGAGGGACTTGTTCTATTGCCCCTTTTCGCAACATGGCCTAAACCTCTTGTAGCAGTTGGACCATGTGCAGTTCTGGATGCGCAAGAGGAATTCGGGGCACCAGTCTTGAAATTCTAGAGCGTGCCCTTTCTGAACAATGTCCAGCATCCATTTGTCTGTGGTGATGTTTCTCCACTGCCTGCCAAAGTTAGATAGCCAGCCTCCTACTGGGGTGCAAAAGTGGGGGCCCTGGCCTGCTTGGGCACCTGCGTCCTGGAGGGTGGACGACAATGTTTGACTCCACTGCCATAGGTCTGGGAGTGGCCCCTGGACGCTTCCTAGGAGATGGAGCGCGGGATGGCTGACGATAGAGGGTAGTGGATCCGTTGGATGACATGGAAACTCTTTCCATCAGGGAATGAAAGGATGACCTCCTTTGCTGCAGAGTCCCCAGAGAGCGTGCTGTCTCCATGTTGTTCTTGATGGCCTGGAGAGTATCATCTACTGCCTTCCCAAAAAATAATAATGTAGCTACTGTACTGCATGTAGAATGTTCCCTCGGGAATTAAGGTTAGTGTTTTGCTCGACAGGCCATAACACTGTTAAATACACCTTACAGTCCATCTGGAGATAGTAGTCTTCGAGACTGCATCCCCTTCTCTTCCGGCTGCCAGTTATACAAAGAACTGATCTGTTTTCCTCAGTTGCTTTGTCTTGGTAAGGTAGAACATGACTGCTCTGCATACATTCAACACATGAAGAGCTTGTTCCTGTGAGTTCTGGGGGTTCTGTAAGAACGCTGGAAGTTCTATTGATTGACATGAAACTTCGATATCTATTTTTATGAAAAATGTGGATGTTTTTAATATAACTTTATATCCACTGTGACAAACAGCTCAGTTACTGATTAAGCTTGTAGCTTACTAATTCTTCCAATGGATCGGATGGCTACAAGGAAAGCAACCTTATATGGAAGGTCTTTCAAGAATGACTCCTGCATTGGCTCAAAGGGGGGACCCATGAGTTTGCTTAGCACAACATTTACATCCCAACCTGGTGGTGGGTTAGCTCTATGGTGGGTGTAATTGTTTAACTCCTTGCATGAAGGCTTTGATAATTGTTATTCTCCACAAGGAGATTGTTTTGAGATGTTGTGTAAGCAGACAGTGCTTCCACATGAACCTTTAAGGAGTCCTGAGTCGAGTAAATTAAGTAGGTAATGAATATGTGAAGGTGGACAGTCAATAAGATTCATCTTGGACTTTTTACACCATATGACAAATCTCTTCCATTTGTTTAAGTAGCAATGCCTAGTGTTGGGTTTGCGTGCCTGCTTTAATTATTTCCATTAATCTGTCAGGTAAATTGAGGTGACCAAATTCTATGAACTCAAGAGCCAAGCTGCTAAGTGGGTGGTTTGAGGTTGAGGATGTAGGACTTGTCCCTGACCCTGCGTTAACAGTTTGCAAGTGGGAGCCTTCCTTATTGGTGGGCATAGCATCATTTTAAGAAGATAGGAGTACATGTTTGGCCTGCCCTACAGTCCCACTTCCAGCACATGACACCCAATGTCTGCACTCACCACCTGTAGGCCGTATTTTATTTATTGCGTATTTATTCCAATATCCCATGTACTGCACTGTCCCCTCCACCCCCGCACTCTCCCATTTCCCCCTTTCAAATGCACTTGCGTGATCAGAATGACACCTGGCCTAGTATGATTGTTGTCCGTCTTCTCTCTGTCCCCCCCTCCCTTGCCTCCTCACGTCTTGAAACACTGGTGTTTAGGGGCATTATAAATGCCATATCATATCATGCCCACATTGATGCAATGAGTATCATTGGTACATTTTTCCAAGTGCATCTTGTTGACCACCTTGCATGAGAGGAGGTTGGGAGTAGGAGGGAGAGTTGGCATAAAACCCTGACCAACTGATTCAAGTGCACTCCCTGGGTGCATAACATGGACATTTTGCATTTAAAAAAAAAAAGTTTTATTGATTTTCCAACATGTAAATGCATAATAAACAGCAATACATAATTCATTTTCCCAGCCCTTTTTTTATCCCCCCTTCCCTTGCTCCCTCATCCCTCCAGTTCATTCCCCCTTCAATACCAATTAACTTTAAAAATGTCAAATTGAACCAAACTTCCTCAACTCATTTCTCGTCGCCAACCTATCAATCAAAAGGCCAAAAGGGAGGTTAACTCAAAGATCAAAACGCGGGGAGGGAGAAGGGAGAAGGAAAAAAAAAAAAAAAAAAAAAACCAGGTCTGGTCGACAGATTATCAATTCATCAATTCAATTGGTCAGCATCGAGTGTCGAGGGTTCATAAAGTGCTTCATAAGCTGCAGTTGAAAAAACATATGTTCACTGCCTGAGACATAGTCCAAGAATGGGCTCCACATTTTCCCAAATTTTGAGTGTTTCCTTTCCAGCATGGCTGTCAGTTTCTCCAGGCCCAGCAGTTCCCATACTTTTATCCACCAATAAGCTATTTGCGGGCCATCTATCGTTTTCCAGAACCGGGCTCTTGTGATGCAAGCGGCAATAATCAGCTGTGAGATCAAAGCCGCCTTGTGTCCTGTCATTGGGAAAGCCCCATTTTCTGGCGCATCCCCCAGCAGCAGCACTCTTGGGTCTATGGGGAGCAGAGTCCGTAATCTCCTTGATTTTTGACCTCACCTCCAGCCAGAACTTTTGAATACTTGGATAATGCCACCACATGTGGGCCAGATCCCCCCGGTCCCCACACCCATGCCAACATGTATCTGGATATTCTGCATTCATCGAATAGAGTCTACTTGGGGGGGGGGGGGGAGAATACCACCTAAAACAAACTTTGATGGCATTTTCTTTCACTATTGGACAGCGTGAACTTTTCTGAGCTCTAAGCCAAATCCGCTGCCAGGACTCTTCTGAAATTTCCAGCCCCAATTTCCTCTCCCAAGCTTGCATGTAAGGAAGTTTCTCCTCCGTTGGAGCCTTCTCTAATAGTTGGTAACATGAGGCATTCTATGCGATTGTTGCCCCTCAAGGACTTTAAGTTCTATGCCAACTGGGGTTCTCGTTACAGCTTGATGGGTGCCCCTATTGGTCAGCCAGTGCCGAAGTTGAATATATTTAAAGCGTTCTGTCTCTGGGATCCCAAACCTATCTTTACACTCTTGGAAAGTCAGGGGTTCTTGGTCTCGTCTATCCAGGAAGCTTAGCCACCTTGTATATATTTTGTTTTCTTTTTCTATAGAGAAGAGACCAATCCAGTACAAATATGTCACTTGTTTTTGTTTTCAACCTATTCCATGAGCAGTGCAAATATCACTTCTATGCAGTGAGATAGGTTTGTACTGTTCATTCTTAAGTTCCTCTTCCCCTCCACTAAAAGAACAATTTTTAGCGTCACCGAGCGGATGTCCACCGAAGCCATAGACTCAAAAGACCGCAGAACCACATTGAGGTCCCAGACCGGATGTGATCTGTGCACTGGAGGAAGAGTCTTGACAACCCTTTAAGGTGAGCCTTAACCACCGGGTTTGCCACTGAAAACACATGTTCAGGGGAATTCTTGTAAGCCCCGCTGGCCACCAAATACGTGCGGCAAGTATCCACCTGGAACCCAGAACGAACCAGGTGCACTGAAAAAGTCAACACGTCATCCAGAGGACAGATGACCGGGTCCAGCCCCTTGTCACGTGCCCAATGGAAGAATCTAGTCCATTTGCTTTTATAATGGAACCGAGTCGAGGGCCTCCTGGCCCGCTGAATGATGTCCCAGTTGTCGTCCGATTGAGCGTGCTGAAGCCTCAGCTGATCAGGAACCAGGGGTCCAGATAATCCACTGCCTGTTGCGTCAGGAAGGCCCTGCTGAGGATCTCAAGACTGATGGGACCCTGGGCACACAACTGTAGCTTATCTGAAAGCGAAGGTCTCGAAAGCCAATGGGGGGCAACCAGGATGAGGCTGCAACCCACTGAGGCTCGGAACTTGCAGAGAGTCTGTTGGAGCAGAGGGGTGGGTGGGAACACCACATGCGGCCATGCAAACAGATCTGGAAAGCATCTCCCAGAGACCCCCGACCTGCCCAAGATGCAACTGGGGTCACTTGGCATTCCTAGGGAATGCTAACAAATCCAGGTCCGTGAACCCCCAAACGCTGAATCAGTGGCAACAAGAAGTCGTTGTGCAACTCCCACTCATAGGTGTTGAACCCCACGTGACTCAACTGGCCCGCTTCTACTTTGCTGTCCCCCGGCAGGTGAACTGCTGGAATCCAAATCCTCTGTAAGGGCCCATTCCCAGATCGAAACTGCCTCCATGCATGGGGGTGGGAGTGAGGAACGGGGCCCACCCCGCTTGTTCAGGTAAAACATTGTGGTAGAATGGTCTGTCCTGACTAGAACCGCTTGTCCCTGATTAGGGGCAAAAAACGACTTGAGGCCCAAAACTGGAAAAAGCAAGAACCCCCACAAATGTTCACTTGGCTCCAGAAAGTATGGACACAACTGACCATGGAAAAGTTAACACACAATACAAGGAACGAAAGAGACCTTTGCAAAGGAATGGGGAGAGATACTCGAATATCTGCAATCAGATTACATGGAGCAATGGTGCCCCCATAATATAAGAATATCGGACATATTGAGAACATAGACATGCGCAGAAACGAAGAACTAACGAGAACCTTCCGGGGTGGGAGGGGGTGGGAGTTAGGGGGAGTTGGGGAACGGCCAGGGGTTCCCACTGTTGTAACTGAAAATAATAAATAAATCTTTAAAAAAAAAAAACGACTTGAGGGCCAGGCCCACTGCCCGGAGCTCGAGCAGAGCAGACTGATATGTAAGAGGGCTTCCGTCCTGGACCACGCACCATGAATCGCATAGCCCTCCAGAGTAGTACCCCAGCACGAAAGAGAAGAGTCAGTAGTCCCACCAGGCAAGGCTTCGGTCGGGTAAAGGGGGCTCCCACTGCAACATTGCCATCCATCAGCCACCAGCGAAGGTCGGGCAAAAGGAGCGATGGAATTGGGATCCTGTCCGACTGAGACCCAGTCTCCTGATCGCAATTAGACCCAGTCTCCTGATCGCAATTGGCCATCAGATGGAACTGAGGCAGCAAGCAGGAGGCCTTCAGGCCCAGAATGTGCTGGAACCACCATGCCAAGGTGGTTGAGTTGGTCAGAAAGTTTCACACCACCTTGCAGAAGGGAAATCAGTCACTTGGGCGTGGGGAACACCTGCTGAGTGGTAGTGTTCCAATGCGCCCCTAGGAAAACCAGATCTTGAGAAGGGCATAACTGATTTCTTCAGGTTGAGGGAAAAACCCCCAGCAGATGAAGGCTATCTGCCAGGAGTGCACCACTACTTTGGGTGACCCTGCCCTCACCAACCAGTTGTCCAAATAAGGGTACAGGTGATGGCCCTCCAAGAGGAAAAGGCCCGCCACTGCATTCATCAACTTCGTGAAGACATGAGCAGTCGTGTTCAGGCCGAAGGGCAGCACTTTGTACTGAAGTGGTACGACAATCGTGAACCGCAGAAACTTCTGATGCGGTCAATATATTGATAAATGGGTACATGCAGGTAAGCATCCTTGAGGTCCAAGGAACACATCCAGTCCCCTGCATACAGAGACTCTGCTATGTGCGCGGGAGCAATCATCTTGAAGCGTTCCAGCGGTAAAGACAGGTTTAGAAATGATAGGTCCCAGACTACCCCTTCAGGCTAGCCTGGTTGTTCTTGGGTGCTGCAAAAATCCTGGAAATTTCTGCAAAGCCCCTGTCTGCACTCCGCTTATATGCGACCGCTCACAATGGTGGAAAAAAAACTATCTGAAGTACCTCGACGCATGAGGGATCATGGGTACAGCGGACATCACACTAGGGATAATATTACTGGCACGCCCGGTCAACGTCCCTTTTCGAATTTGTTTTGGACTGTTGGACTAATGCTGTTTGAGTTGCTACTGTGTCACATTCACACCACTTTTAAGAGTATAACTTGCCCTTGGCCCACGGTTTGGCAAAAGGCAAAGGAGGTGCATCTTTTATCTGTGAAGGTTTCATCTTCATCACTTGGATGTGTGTTTTTTGTAAGTGAGGGCTGAGGAGGCCGTTTAGCCACTATGCCACTACTTATCCTTACACTTACGAGGCAGACGACATGTACCAACTTTTTCTTCTTCTCCTTTCCTTTTTCCGTCACAGGGTTGAGATGCCAGTTGGTCTTCGTGAAACAGGATTTTGTTCCTTTAGAGGCAGAAAGCTCGAACGGACCTGGGGACTTGGTGGGAGATCTCGCACTGCTTTGCACAGTGGTAAAGAATCTTATATCACACAGCCTTGGGATGCAGCGAATGTCAGGAGCCATATTCTACTGTAGGATCCAGGCACCAAACGGCAGAGGTGTGGGTCGTATGCGGACCTGGGGTTCCCACACTCTTTACAAGGCTTAAAATCTGAAGTATTCAGGAGAAGTGTAGGGGTGCAGAAGGGTCTGACACAATGGTGGCATGCTTTTCAGTAAAGACTATTAATAAGTGGGTTGGAAAATGCCTCTATCCCTAAAGCTACGAGGGGTTTCCTGGCCTCAAAGGAAACTAATGAGATTGTCATGAAGTCTGAAACTAAAATGTACTGGTGTGGGTCCCAGACTTGTAATGTTGATTTGCATCCACTTGGTTCAATCTCCTGCCCAGTATGCAATACTCTTGACTCGTTTCAGGGTCCCAGAGCCTCTTGGTTTTGGGTGCGGGACCCAGACTCGCACAGTTGTGTTATATCAATTTGGTTCACTCTCCTGCCGAATACACAGCTGTCTCTTATTCACTTCAGAGTCCCAGACTCGCTCCATTATTAGGGTCCCAGACCCTCTCTCTTGGGTGGAGGTCCAAGACTCACACGGTTATGTTGTATCCACTTGGTTCACTCACTATCTCTTGTTTGGTGTAGGGTCCCAGATCCTTTTACTTCAGGTTTTTAGATCACCCCTATGCTTCCCCGGACCACTCACAACTCCCGGGCGACCTGCATACCCGTTGGCTTCCTTCTTGTCGGTATCAGTGGTTACCAGGCAGCTGTCTCCTTCCTGTGGGCTCCAGCAGCATTTGGGTGTACAGCAGCATCCCTGCAGACTGAGGCTTCTCTCCAGTCGCACGTTCTGTTCCTTTAGCACTTTTTCTCTCGTCTGGTTTTGGCTCCTGCTATCCCTCTTCGGGGGATGGCTCTCCCTCGCTCATGTCTCTGATGCTTTCGTTTGAGCCTAAGCTTGAACGTCGTTGGAACTCCTGTATTAGACTGATGTATTCCTTAGAGCCAATCACAGGCCTAGTGAAACTAAATCGCTCGTTCAGTTGCTTGCAAGTGATCTTTGTACTCCTGGCCATCATCTTCATCACAGAACCCTCTTTACAGTTAACATGCATAATATTTTATATTACCTGGCTTTTCAGAGTGGTTACGTAAATTGTTTAGGCTACATGCATAATACTATTTATTACCTGGGTTTTCAGAGTTGTTCTATAGGTTAGTTTGACTATATGAATACTTTGTATTGTGTGGGTTTTCAGTATCATCATGTAGGTTAGTTTTGCTAACTTGACAGTAACATATAAGCCGTATTGAGGGAGGCGGTAGGAGGACTTAAGTCTTGGAAAATGGGTAGATTGGGGTAAAGTGGGGTGATACTGCGTTCTCTGGTGATGGGCGTCCCATTCCCAATACCATAGGGGGATTCCTTGTCCATGTGATTCTCCCTCGGTGCACCACCCCCATAGAGACTATTGTATTGTGGAAGCACCGCCCTGGCACCATGGGAAAGGTTTCCCCCTAGGGTAGAGGGGACATCATCAGATTCGTCACAGAAGGCACAAAGCAGTTCAACATTTCTTGTAAGTAGTGGTGTTCCAAAGCAATATATGAGCGTTCCGATGACAAACTGAGGTAGAGGAGCACAGTTGGCGCCATATACTGTCCATGTCACATTCAGAGTAATGGGGACCAACCATGCTGAGCAGAGCCACCATGAAACCACAGTGCACCATTTGGTGGCTAAAAGGAAATCTGAAGGCACACTGGAGGATAGCTCTAAGATGAGGACTCTGTGGGAAATATGAACTCATTAGAAATGCTTCTCCTTGGCCAGCACCTGAAGGAGGATCTGTGAGGTGGCCAGATAAGGCTAAGCAGGTAGTTCTTGTTCAGACCAATGGTGCCCAGCCAATTGCCCTTTTGCAGAGATGGATGACCAGCTGTACCATGACCATCTTGAAGTGCACATCTGGAATGCAACTGCAAAACCAGGGGAAATTAAGTATAGTATGTAAACCTTTTTCCACTGCAAAGAAGTGGGGATAGAAGCATTGGCCTTTCTTAGCACAGGGGGACTTTGTTCCGGGCATTCAAATCCAGCAAGGTCTGGATCTGTACATCTTTTCTGCTGTCCCTGACTAAGTGATCAGCGGGGGTGAGGGGGGAGGGAAGGAAGCAAAGGGAATTATGTGCCCAGAGGTGATAATGGGAAGAACTAGAGTGTCCTGTACAACCTTCTGCTTCTCATTCGGGTACAGGTTCACCCACCCTCTCATTGAGAGATAATGTCCACAGATCAGTATTATTTTAATAAATCGAGGCTCGGGAGTTGAGCAACTTAATTCATGGCTGGCAGAATAGACTTTACTTGGGTGGCAGATGCATTAGACCCGGAGTCTGTCTTGTCCTTAGACTGACCCAGGGTGGATCATGGCTTTACTGAAGGCTTACATAGAACATCCGAACAAATGCCAGGTTGCACGGCACTGGAGCCCCAAATCAGGAGGGTCCACATAAGGGAACTGTGCAGTGCAAATCTGGAATCGATTCATTGTTTTGAACTAGTCAGCTATGGCATTAAATGAAAGGGGGGGGGAAGGTCAGAGGAAGCTGATGTATAAGAGAATATTCCACCCAGCGACAACTGAAAATAAATCAAGATATACAATCAATTTAAAAAAAAAACATGTACCTCTGCAAGAACTGTCCAATCTGGTCCCGTGGCGAGGGGGGACTAAGGCACTGAAGCTGGTGCGTGCATAAGGGGAGAAGAGTAGTACCTGCACAGAAGTTCATTACTTTTTCAATGCTTTGCAAGAAATGCTCAACCTCGGTAAGTATATGGCATGGGTTATTAACAAGTGATATTCACCAAAGGGTATTCTTGTTGGGATAAAGATGTAGGAAATGTAGGGTATCCTAGGTACACAGTAACTAGGAACACATGCAGAATAAAGAAATCCAGTCTATTTTGATAATGATCTACATTGTTGGTTTCTAGCCGTACTATATACAATCACAGCAAAAAGGGACTCGCACACAAATAGCACACCACAAAAGGTCTGGTTAAAAGCACTTGTTTATTGGTTACAATATCAATTCATGGCAACATATTGGTGTCACTGAGCCACTGTACAAATACAAAGAAAAGATCAATTGTGGAAAAAAACTATAAACAAAATGTTCATAGCAAGTGATTATTTCACAGGGAGTTCTTTTGTACAACAGCACTGTTAAAGAAAAACGCATGACAAGTCCCTGGGTTTTTGGCTTAAACCTGTTAGACTGTTCCCGAATACATACACAATCCAAACGCAGTGCAGAGAAATTTCCTAACTGCTAATAATGAATGAAGCCTTCTGTCAAATTCGGCAAGAAAGGGTGACATAAATAATTATAAAACGAAAATGAGCTTGAAAGTTTGTTGCATTTTTATACGCCTTATATATTACAGCAACACCACAACTGAAACTGTGTTTTCCTTTAATGAAAGTGGTTTTGGACTCCTTTGGATATCTACTTTAAGTGTGCATTATGTCATTCATGTGCTAAGATCCTTTTCTCTTTTTTTAAAGGAGACGCACCTAAAATAAAGCACCACTATGTTAAGTAACGCAATAAAGGGTGAAATATATACAACTATTCCATTGAAGTCTGTATTAACCTAAATATACTGTGTATTAAGAATTTGTGAGGCACATTTATTGTGTTATCGGGTTATATCTATTATTAACAATGTTCACACATTTGTACCATACAACACTGCATCAACATTCTGCATGTATTTTACATAACCAGCAATTGTATAAAAAGGCTCGGGATGCCTCTGAAGTTTAGGAAGATATTTTACCAGCATGCAAGCCAGATTATACAAGGTGCACCCATGCTCATTTACTTTAACATGAAAGGTGATCTCAAACTTTGGATTTCAACTACAAAAATCTGAGATAATCTAATGGTGCAAATGCAGTTAGCCCCTTTTTACTAGGTGTAATATATGAAATACACGTAATATACAAACCTATTGACCATGTCTTGGGAGTGATTATTTTGCTTTTTTTCTATTTGTATCAAAACTTTCCGAGACTAAAATAATTTGGTAATGAGTGGTGGTGTTAATTGTGGCACTAACTTAAAAAAGCTAATTCAACTGCAACTCATGCATTAGAGAAGCAAACATTGCTCCCGAGAAATTGGCACTAGTGGATGTAAAATCAGCACCATCCTTTTGTAAAGACTTTGTAATCCCGAGCTTCGATCATTCAATGGGAAATGATAAAGAAACCATTTTAGAAACTGTCAAGAACAACTCCCCACATGGTAAATCTTCAAAATATCTTGCTCAGTATTAGAAATCAAGACAACGGCATAGACCTGCGCATGTAGACAAATGCACTCAATTTGCACAACCGAGGAATCACAAAGACACTGTTGTCATTTCTGAGCTCTTAAGTCTCTCCCTCTACAGCAGACATGGGCCACATTTAACTGTGATGAAGAACTAACAAACATACTGGAAGAAACAGAAATTGGAGATTTGCTATACATTAACATTTGCTTCCCAGACACAAAAAGAACTACACCCATATCAAAGTAATTAGCCTGTGCTAAAGGGGAATGTATTTGTTTCCTAGCAAAACATGTAAGCTGTATATTGTTTGCACTATTACTAAAGGAGCTAGCTAAAAGCCACACAGAAAAATGCTTTTGACACTGAATGCTAAAATAAAATCACCACAGAGGCCAATTAGAAAAATCTGCAGGACCGATACCTTGGGTGTGTAGCTGACCAACCTATTAGTACACCCCTCCTAAAAGCATCATCATCTTTTGCTTTCTGAACATGAAATTAATACTTCTACTATTTGTGGTTAATACAATTGACTGCAGCTCCTAGTTTTCATGAGTCATTTGTAGTGGTCCATACTGTTTTCATAGGCTGGAGTGTGCAGAACCGTTTTTAATATTTTTGCCATCAGAAATAATGTTCTATTTCTTTCACTATTTGAATAACACTGTCTGGGATTATAATCAGGGATTATCGTTTGCAACTACAAACGCTACCCTTGCACCTTTGAGCACAACAGAGGCAGACCTGTTAATTTCCACGACACTGCAAATGCCATTTCTAAAATAAGTTTGGAAGAAAATAATATTTCAAGGTGTAGTACCAAATTCAAGGACTCATTCAATGTTTTACTGCTTCTGCCTACATCTGAAATTATCATAGTAACAGTATCCCCGTTATTAGCACAAAGTGGGTCAAGACTACAATACGTGCCTCAATGGGTATACAATAAAGCCATGATGCTTACAGTAATGGGCACACTAGAAGTGTATCCTTTACAAATTGTTTGCTCAAGATGAATCACGGAGATGTGCCCCATGTAGCTTTAGGTTTCTATGGCCAGACTTTGGACATTTGCTACAATTCTAAAACAGATTGTTTTATTTAACATATATTTCCATATGCATGCAAGTAACAAAGCTGTATTCCGTTCTACAGACACCCACCGTACACAGCATCAAGAGGTGGTTTCTAGTGCCGACAACTAGAAAAAAAAGTATAGTCCTAAATAATTGTGTCACAATGGCTTTATATTTGGGCATGTGCTCTTCTTAATACCATTAACGTTCTGTTCTGTTCTCTGTGGAAATTAAGATGTGTAAACCCATCAGTAAAGAATTCCAGAGATGGAAAACCAGACGACAATTGAAAATGACAATAGAAAATGTCTCTTCTGTAGCAATACATGCCTGGTCCACCTGCTTTGCCTTTGGAAAGTCTGGATTCAAATCATAAAATAAATTATGTTCGCAATCACTATAATTGGTTGGCACATTAATTGGCACATTTGTAATTGTAAACAAATTTACAGGCACAGCTCAGGTACTGAAAACGTGGTGCAAACTGAACAGAGGTCTCAACTTTGACTTGATAGTTTTCAAGGTGCTGGGTAAAAGGCCTTTAACACTACCACCTAATGAGTAACACTTTGTAATAACCAAATTATGGCACAAGTTGTAAAACCTTAAAGGTTTAAATCGTTTTTTAACCCTGCTTGCAATCTCACACACACACAACAGACATGCGTGCACAAAGACACGTGCATAGAGAATTAACAATAACCAATCCAGTTCCTTAAATGGGATTAAAGGACAAACAAATGAAAAAGAAGGTCTGGCCATGTTAAGACTGCTGTTCAAGTGCTTTTTCTTCCATTTCTTTTTAAGTTAAAGTGAGCACAGATCTATGTATATTGTGAACGCTAACACAAAGAAAACAATATTTACAAATCACTGGAAACGTCACAAAAGTAGTTGTTTACTTGGACACATTGCTCAGTTGTGACTGGCAATCCTCCCAACCCCAAGAGAACATTTAAAAGCATTTCGAGAGTGTCTCAAATGCATTTGTACACCCCATGCTTGGATTTCAGTTTATTAAAACATCCTCTAAAATGTGGTGATCAATTAAAGATAAGAAAATACAGCGGGTTAAATTATACAGACAGAAAATCGGACAAATACAATGAGCTACATTTGCTGTGTCGCAGCCAATACTGGAGAATAAACACATTGCATATTCTGCTTCAGGTGGTTGGAATGATTGTGTTTTCCATTGCAATTTTCTACAGAAGATACATGCACTTCCTAAAAATGTTCAAAAACAGACACTTCCTATTGACAAGATTTGACCGCCCAGTAGCTGTTCAGATTTTAAATGGGTAAGCTTAATATAAACATGTGTTTAATATTGCACTCTATATATTTTCTATGTCAAGCAATATGGCCTTGCAAGCTACAAACTGTTAAAGATGCTGTTGGGGTAAATATTGCATTTTTAGAACCCAAATGTTCTGGTCCGAGCATTTCACCTGTTCATTCATCACAATTAAACACTGCAGGTCATTTTTTCAGAATACGTTTAACAGTGGTGGCTTTAAAAAGGAAAAATTTACCATTAGCAAAATCTTTCAAGTTAACGCCTTTGTTGAAGCAGCAATCCTGCAGCAGCTCTAACCGCATTTATCAATCAATGCGGATAGGGAGTGTACGTCACACCCTTATTACTGTGAACAGTCCCAAGGAGGTGGCATACATGTCCAGATCATCAACTGTTTAGCACCAGAAGTTGGGACTTCATGGTATTTTACATTTTAGCTTTGAGACAAAAGTTACTTCTGTCTCTTGGCACTGGGGGCATCCATACATAAAGTGCACTCGTATGTTAACAGAGGATACAAAATAGAGTAGGAATGGATCATGAAGTCTGAGTAAGGCTCCAGCTTTTACAAACGAGAACATTCATCCCAGTTTAAAAATGAATGGAAGTCATAATTTAAATGCCTTCTAATATTACATGTACAATGCAATGGCTTTACTTAAAGCCTCGGTAAAATTACACATAAAATATAAACTTTTAAAAACAGTGATCAAGGTCGTCCAAAAAAAAAAAAATCAAGTGTGATGCTGGGGTAAACATAAAAGCTATAAATGTAATAAAAAAATCATTTCTTTACATACAAACAAATGTTACATGATTGGCTGCAATGTGTACATTCAGTTTTATGTACAAAAAAAGTACAGAATTAGCAGACTTTGAGCGCGAGCAGAATCCCTTAAAGACAACTCAGCCAAACCACAAAATAACAAAGACTGGCTCCTGGCTTCTCAGTCACCATGATTATGTGTACTAGCCCCTTTTAAAAGTCAGTGATATTTCCCCCTATTCCTTCACTTGATTTTTACTAGTTTACAGAAAGCCTTTTGTGTAGTAATAATAATCAGTGAATAGAAAAACTTCACCTGCAAATACAAGGTAGAAATGTTATTTCACAGCTATAGGCTGCAGCATTGATTTCTCCAGATCTCTGTGGAGAATGTACATGACGTTTTCCTCCAGGTTAATTCCAGATTCTCAGAAAACTGTCCCAAGACCCTGTTGCTACAGCCATGCCATCATCGGTAACACCTAGACAGCTGACACGGTTATCATGGCCAGCAAGGACACCTATAGAATGGATGAGGAAAGAACGTTTTTTTCACATTAATTCCAAACTTTTTAGATCAGCAAACTTTCCCAACTGATTCATTTGTACAAGAGATCACCAATATGGTAGCATCAGAGCATAAAGTAATGCATGACAAAATAACGGTCTGCCCAAATTGTTATAGCAGGCATGTGAGAAATAAAGGGGATGAAGGAAAACTTTACCTACCTGTGACAAGGGTTTTGATCTCGCTGGGCAGTAGGGGGTGGTAGCATGTATATCTGTAACTGATATCAAACTGCAATGGTGAAAGTAATGTTCGCCATTTCTGGTGGGTGAATCAGTTCCTAATTGACATGCTGCACACTGATTTAAGAATTAGGTTTCATAGTGAGGTGGAAGTGTTGTCCAGAAGTCATAGCAAACTTAACAGCTTGTCTCCTAAATGTCTTGCCTGAATGCCTACATAAAGTTTTGTAAACATGCATGCAAAGCTCCATGACACTGTTTGCATACTTATTCTATACAACCGGTTATTAAATGAGGTACCATTTATTATTTTTAACAGTTGAAATCTGTCATTTGTAGGATGATTTTTACCATTTTCTAACATTACTGAATACATTTAATATGTCCTTTGAGTGATGCCTCACTTTGTAGTTGGAATCACTTCATTTGGATGAATTAGCACAGAATTGTTACATTTTACTAAAATCCATTGGTTTAAATAGTGCATGGCTGTTCATCTCACATTTAATTTAGAAAAAGTTATGAACGCTGATTAAAGATGTGAAAAGGAGGCAATCTTAGGATATGATGGATAAGATAGTGACACAACCCTTAGTAATTCTGGTATGCTCTGAACCCTACTTTGCCCTTAAATATTTTATGAAAGTTAATCAATTGAAAACCTGTGCAGCTCATTTACTTTTTGTAACGATGCATTGCGTAAAGAACCAAAAAGCAATTAGATTATGCATAGAGTGTTACACAAACAAGAGATTAACGTGGCCAGTGCACTCAACATTTTAAAACAATTTCCTGATTTGGATTTCGAGATCCGTTTTCAAGGTGTGTATTAGTCGGGGGTAGTTTGCTCCATAGAGCGAGTCTAGATATTTGATTTCTTCCTTTGCCCAGTGGAACGCGAAGCAATCCAGCGCTTCCTCCAGTAAATCCCCCGTCAAGGATAGGTTCAGCACCTCAGACGTATGTTTATTTTCAATCCTGACGTCCCTGACAAATGTCGCAATTTCTGCTACCAGCGCCACGAGACGGGCGAGCGGGTCTGAGAGGACCAGCAGCATATAGTCAGCAAAGGCCAAGAACTTGTGTTCCACTCACCAAACCACAAGCCCCTCACTGTGGGCGCCTCCCTGAGCCGCTGTAAAAATGGTTCAAGTTATATGGCATATAACAGCGACGAGAGGGGGCAGCCCTGCTTCCTCCCTCTCTCTAATCGAATGGGGAATGAAAGTTGGCTGTTAATTGCCAGTCTCCTGTTGGGTGTGCAAGTGTTATCCCAGACCATCCGCAGAAACCTGCTCCCAAATCCCATGCAAGCCATGGTATGAAAAAGAAATGACCACTCCACCTGGGCAAACACCTTTTCAGCATCTATGAGAGTAGAGCGGGGGTCTGGTGTTTAGAGGTTTTTTCTACTAAATGACGCACCCGCCAAATGTTGTCCAAAGCTTGACGGGATTTGATGAATCCCAACTCGTCGGGGTGTATGAGATCCGGGAGCAGGGCCTCTAGTTGCGTTGCCAAGATCTTTGTATAAGGGCTATTGGGTGGTAGAAGCCGCACACCGTGGGGTCCTCATAAGCCTTCGGGAACACCACAAGTTGCTCTTGGTCCATGGACTCTGGGATGCCCCCCACGGATACAAAGGAGTTAAATGGCTGTGTTAGTTTAGGGGCCAGCATTGACGAGTATTTTTCCTAAACGTGGCTGAGAAGCTTGTGTAGGCCAAGTTTCCCAATGGCAGCGCCTACCTTTTCCTCAAGGATTGCCCCTTCTAATGACGCTCAGTCTCCATTCGACAGCGCCGGTAATGTAACAGTCCAAGAAGTCCTTCTGGGACCCTTTCAGCAGGCAGTCTGATGCGTACAGAGCCCCTTAGAAGCATCCAAAACTGCATTATTTCCCCGGTTTCAGTCACGAAACCCCCACTATCATCCCGTAACTTCATGATGGTTTGGGCCACTACCTTCTTTCTAAGCTGCCAAGCCAGCAGTACAAGATAGAACCGCTGCTTAGCATTATGCATTTTCAGCATAATCTTCTTCAGTTGTGACTCCCAACAGTTTATGTGCTCTTCTTTGCTTATCCCAGGAAGACTTTAGAGCTATTGACTCTCCCCTGATCACAACCTTAAACGCGCCCCACCAACACCCCAGGGAGGTATCGGACATCGAGTTATCTTATCCCCCACTAACTCCAAGAGGACCGTGTCACGGAGAATATCTTCAGGGAGGGACCAGGGCCTCGCAGAGCAAGGCCTAAAAAGGCACACAGGGGCCTGATCAGAGCAAGCAATCACACCCAGTGAAACCTCCTTAAATTTGCCCACCAGCTGCGCCGACATAGAGATGTAGTCAATATGGGATAGCGATCTGCGAACATGGGACAAAAGGCGCCCCTGCACACTCGCCACACATCCACCAGCTGGGGGAGCCTGGTCTTAAGCCCATGGGAAGGAGTCCCCAGTGCCCTTTGATCGGTCCTGCTGCGGTCTTCCTCTGGGACCAGGCTAAGTTGAACTCCCCAGTCAAGATGATGTTCCTTTTAGCCATATTCTCCATATCAACCAGGACAGACCACAAGAACCAGTCTTCCCCAGAGTTAGGTGCGTAGACCGTCGACATAGTATATGTGTCCATGTTAATTTTGAATTTGACAAAAAGATAGCAGCCCAGTCTGTCCTCCCTTGTGCCCAACACCGTAAGATTGGGGATATTTTTAATAGCGATCATTGCCCCTGCTGTTTTGTCCTTTGCGTTAGCTTGAAAGATATATGGGTATGTGTGTAGGCGTAATCTATGATTATCACACTTCCGAATTTGGGTTTCTTGGAACGAGAGCCAGTCGGGTTTCTCCCACTTCAAGAAGTGGTCCACCTTACGCCGTTTCACGAGGGAGTTATAGGTAAGGACCTTGAGTGCCATTCAAGCCCCCTCCAACCCCCACTGCTCAAATGGAGCTGTGTCTTCTTAAGGTCTCCCTTTGCCCCCTGTCCCAATACTGTAGCCTCCCACTGGCATTACTGTGTTGTGAACAGGTGTAACCTGCTCCCCACCTGCCAGGCCCCCCCTGACCACCTCTGAAACACCATGATTGAGTGCTCTGCAGTTCCCCCAACAACCCCTCTGACCAACCCCCCTCAATCATCCACAACAACCACGGCCCAAGCCGATCCACGAGTCCTAGTGACACCCCAGAAAGTGAACTCTGGTCATGGACTGAAACACAAACCTGGGCCCAAAACTGGTGGGAGCCACCACTATTTCTCCAGGTGGATTCCAAAAGATTAACTACCATGCCGTGATCCCGGCCCTCTGCAAGTTTCTCCCCCCTTCCTGGGGCCTCACCTCAACATGCCAACGCCTTTCCCCTCTGTCAAAAGAGCGTAGAGGGACAGTCCCCTTTCCCTGAACGGCCACAGCATCTTCACAGATAGTGAGTGATTCCAGCTGGCCCGGGCCGCATGGAGCCTTGGTGTCATCCAGTGCTCCAGATACAATTTTGAGGTGGGAGTATTTTACTCCCTATTTTTAAACTTTGAGAGTAAATGTGATTTTTAAGAGGGTAAAAATGACTTTTCCTTTGCAAGAGAGTAAAATGTATGTGACATTAAGCAGACGTGTGCAAAAACTGTATGGAAATCATTACTAAGGGGCAGCTTTTTACATTGTGACAGAATACACCTTTCATTATTTCTCGAAGGTCTGGCCATTTGATCTCGCTTGTATATATTTAAATGCTGAAATCTCAAAAACGTAGCCAATTACATAGTAAAGCAAACATGAATTGTGTTGTGTTTTGGTTCGATAGCAGAATTGTCTTTTCATGTTTAATGAAAGTCCTCATTTCCTGGAGCCATTACTACCTAATGGCATACCAAGGTTATGCCACAATAGTGCAGAGAGGCAAGGACTCATGCTAAATTCTATATCTAATCTAATGGTTATTTTTATAGTGCTCTTGGCAAAGTGCTGTACATATTTATCATAATTATCACCAAACCAAAGCTGGTACTCCCTTATCAACCTCGAAATGATGAAAAGCTGAGTCGGTCGTGCCGGGATTCGAACCTGCAAACTACAGATCATGCACAGATTGCAGCAAGGAGTGCTCAACCCGCTGGGCTATCTTATTGGCTAACATTCTTCAGAGGTCGGTTAACTGAGTATCGACTGAGGTATAATAATCACAGTACCTAGATGTTGGACAAACCATTTATGAAGCACTACGTTAAGTTAAATACTTATCTGGATTATCACAGGGACAGGTTTTGCTGAGTTTATATTTCCATTACAAAGGTAACTCATTTGTTTGTTTTTAAACAGCGCTTGCACTTCCCGGAGAGTCAGGTTTTGGATGTTTTAATTGTAGTCTTGAAGATTTGGGAGCCTAGAACACCTGTGATTGGTGTAATGGCAAATCACTCATCCTTGACCAAATACTCTGTTGTCACTGACCATTTATAGTAATGTACCCCATTGACCGCAAGGTTGAATGGATTTAAACTAGAATGTGCATAGTCATCATTTTACACACCGTTTCTATAATTAGAGTGCAAGTTAAATTATAAGTGTAAACATGATCTGCCTCCGCATGATTATGCACACAGCACCAGAACTCAAAGAAAAACAATTGTGCAATACTGGTTTTCTGTCAATGGAAAAAAAAATGTGTTACAAAATTTTAATTCTCAATTGCAACTTAGTTTTCCATGGTATTAATTATACAATCCTAAAATTCTAGGAAAATAAAATATGAACAGTGATTCTGTTTGCTTCATGAGCATCGACACAGCAGAAGTGGAATGGAAAGAAACCATTCCTTTTATCAGTGTGCAGTTTCTTTTTTTTTTTTAAAGGCTTCAGAGAAATACATTCTGTTTCAGAGGTGGCTTGCAATGACATCCATTTAGATAAAAATCAAAAGAAGCCTTCTGGTTGAAGTCAAGTAAGGAACAAGTTACTTACCTGTAACTGTTGTTCTCCAGCATGGGTCTGGCATGGATTCACATGCTCATGAATATTCCCCGTCGTCAGGCTGGGAATCCTCGGTAAAGAAAAAATCAGTATCAGTTTCGTTTCTGATCTGTCTTTCCTAGTAGTAACCAATCACTGATCTCTGCGTCATACTGACCACAGCCAATGACTGCCCTCTACCTAAGCCCCGCCTCTGGCAGCCATCTTCAGATTTGGTAGCACGTGAAGTGGCAGTATGACCAAGTGAAGAGCCGCAGAGGGGTAGGCGAGAGGGTTCGCATGTGAATCCATGCCAGACCCATGCTGGAGAACAACAGTTACAGGTAAGTAACTTGTTCCTTCTCCAGCATGGGGTCTGGCATGGATTCACATGCTCATGAATATAAGATTAAATAGCAGTACACACATGCACAACCACGGGGGGTGGTAAAAGGCTCAACATTAAGCAATACAAAAAACTCAACATTAAGCATCTCTTACCTCCTCACCAGGCTCACCTGAAGCGAACAGGTTGCGCAGCACTGCTTGGCCGACCCTGGACTCCTCCCTGGAATCCCGATCGACGCACAAGAATCTCGTGAAGGTGTGCGTCGACCTCCACGTAGCAGCCCTGCAGATGTCCAGCAGGGCACACCAGATAAGAACGCCGTAGTAGCAGCGATCGCTCTGGTCGAATGGGCTCTCGGATGGCCTGGCAGCGGTCGGTTAGCCAACCGCCGGTGACAGTGCATGATGCAGCTGGAGAGCCATCTGGAAATAGAAGACTTCGAGAGAGCCTTCCCTTGATTCACAGGTCCAAAGTTCACGAACAGCTGTGATGTCCTCCGGAAACTCTTTGTGCGGTCCACGTAGAACTTCAGCTCTCTAGCCACATCCAGCGAGTGCAAAGTCCTCTTGGCCGGCGACGAAGGAGACGGGAAGAAAACAGGTAACACCAAGGGCTCGTTAAGATGGAAGTCCGACTGCACCTTGGGCACAAAGGAGGGGTGCGTCCTAAGCACCACCCTCGAGGCATGGAAAGTCAAGTACGGTGCTTTGCAGGATAGGGCCTGGATCTCTCCCACTCGTCGTGTGGAGGTAATGGCCACCAGGAACGCAGTCTTCCACGACACAAACTTCATAGGTGCGGAGTGCATCGGCTCGAATGGGGGCCCCATGAGCCTGGTCAGCACCACGTTCAGTTCCCACGCCAGGGCCAGGGCCTTCACCGGCGGTAACGAACGGAACAGTCCTTTCATAAACTCTTTTACCAGTCGATGGGACCACAGGGACGTCCGTCCTGTGGTTCTGGTATATCTGGAGATCGCCGCCAGGTGAATTTTTTTTTTTTTTTTTTAAATGAATTTTTATTAATTTTTCAAAACAACCAACAATACAAACCAAACCGCAGTGCAATTAGCAATATCACATTTAACATTCAACCATTAGTGCGCACTGCTCCCCTGATTTCCCCCCCCCTTCGCGAGCCTGTTTCCATGTCGTTTTCTGTATCTGTCACACATGAATGGGCATCGTTATCATCCGATTCTTCCGAATCCACCCCTGTCCCAAATATGCAGGATATCAGTGTCTTCCATGCCATCAGGGAGCCCAATTCCTCCTCCCAAGACATACAACTCGCCCCCTGCCACACCGTTGTTTCAGCCTCCGCCCATTTCTGCAGGTCACTCCACCACACCTCAACCCGTGGCTTGTGACATTTTTTCCAGCCCATGGCTATTCTTCGTTTGGCTAGCACATACGCTAAGTCTTTTAGTTTGCCCACATATTTCTGCTTCCGAGGTCTGGGAAACCCACCCAACAAACATGCCCAGGCGGTGTCTACAGCAAGCATGACCCCTCTCTCTCTCAACTTGCGCGCCACCTCCCTCCAGAACCCCTCAATCACTGGGCACGCCCAGAACATATGCCGCCAGATGAATCTTAATGGAGGCATGGGCTAGCCCAGCCTTTGCCAGCGATAGCAGGTACGGCAGCACTTGAGGGGCCGTAATCCGTAGGGGGTTGATCTTCTGTGCTCGGCACCAGATCGAGAACCTCTTCCACTTATGACCGTAGCATTTGAGAGTCGAGGACGCCCTGGCCTTTGCAAGAACCTCTCTGCAATCAGCCGGTATATCGTAGCCTCCAAACTCTAGCGCTGCAGGAGCCAAGCCTGCAGGTTCAGCGACGCCGGGTCGTGGTGGAAGATGGCGCCTCCTTCTGTGGAGAGAAGGTCCGCGTCCGCCGACAGCTTGATGGGAGGGGACGTTGACAAGTCCAGAAGGTCCGGGAACCAGATCTGCCTCGGCCACGCCGGTGCGACGAGGATCATCCTGCACCGGGACCTCTTGAGCTGGCTGATAAGTCGAAGCAGCAATGGCGACGGAGGGAACGCATACAGGTATAGGCCGTCCCAGGGGAACGAGAACACATCGCCCATGCTTCTCGGCTGGGGAAACCGGCTAGGGAAACCTGCTGGCGAACCTCTTGCACTTCGAGTTCGTCGCTGTTGCGAACAGGTCGATTTGGGGTTTGCCCCATCGTCGGAAGAGTTGATCCACCTGATCCTGGCGCAGTTCCCACTAGTGACACGCATGCAGCTCCCTGCTGAGCGAGTCGGCGATGGTGTTGCTTTCTCCTGCCAGGTGGAAGGGAACCAGGAACATCCCCTGGGCGACCGCCCAGTGCCACAGATCATGTGCCTCCTTGGATAGGGCTGGGGATCTGGTGCCTCCCTGCTTCCGTATGTAAAACATTGTCGTGGTGTTATCCGTGAAGATCCGCACCACCTTGCCCTTGAGCGACGGGAGGAACGATTTGAGAGCCCAGAACACGGCTCGGAGTTCCAGGACGTTGATGTGCAGGAGCCTCTCTCCTCCGGGAGCCAGAGGCCTCTTGCATGGAGATCTCCGGTGTGGGCGCCCCAACCTTCCAGGGATGCGTCCGTCGTCACCGTCTCCTGGTACGCCGGCGTCTGAAAGTCCTTGCCCGTCGTGAGGTGCGCTCGAACGCCCCACCACTGAATCACCCGCCGGAACACCCCGTTGAGAGGGACCCCGTCTTCGAAGGTGCCCGTCGCCTGTATCCAACGGGCGTCGAGAAATTCTTGAAGAGGGCGAATCCGTAGTCTGCAGAGGCGCACCAGGTAGATGCAAGAGGACATCATCCCCAGGAGGGACTTGATGGACCTCACCCTAGCCACGTCCGTGGCTAGCAGGCGCTGCACTTTGCCTAGAATGGTCTTCGTCCGTTCTTCCGACGGGGCCGCCAGGCGCCTCACTATCGAGCTTCGCTCCCAGAAACAGGGCCACCTGCGACGGCACCAGGTGGGACTTCGGGTAGTTTATGGCGAATCCCAGGTTTGTGAGTAGCTGGACGGTCCCTCGCAGTGTGTTCGACGGCGAGTTCCCTCGTCCTTGAGCGGATGAGCCAGTCGTCCAGGTAGGGGTAGACGTGAATCCCCTGTAGGCGCAGCCGCGCCGCCACTCGTGCTAGGCACTTGGTAAAGACCCTAGGGGCTGACTTCAATCCGAACGGCAGTGCTCTGAATTGGTAGTGGCGTCCCTGGACGACGAACCTGAGGAACTTTTGGTGACTTTTGAGGATGGGAACGTTGAAGTATGCATCCTCCAGGTCCAACGACGATAGAAAGTCGCCTTCCTCCAGCTGTCCCAGTACGTGCTGGAGGGTGACCATCCTGAACTTTTGTGATCTGATGTATTTGTTCAAACGACGAAGGTCCAGGATGGGGCGCCAGCTGCCCGTCTTCTTCCTGACGAGGAAGTACCTTGAGTACACCCCGGAGCCTCTTCGGGACAAGCTCGATGGCGCCTTTCCTGAGCATCGCCCGTACTTCCAACAGCAGTTGCGGGACGTGATTTTCCTTCCTGGCCACAGGTGGAACGTGAGGGCACTTCTTCAGGAATTCGATAGAGTGTCCTCTTGCCAGGGTAGCCAGCACCCAACGGTCGGTGGAGATGGACTTCCACACGCCAACGAAATTAGTCAGCCGGCCTCCCACCGGGGTGCTTCGGTGGGGGCCCCCGAGACCACGGCCGGTTCAGTCCTGCTTGGAGGTGGTGGCGTTGCCGCCCTGGCCACCTTGGCAGCGAGGCGCTCCCTGCTTGCCGCGACCCCTGTAGGCCCCCTGAGACGAGGAGCGTGCCGCCTGGCGGTAGGACGACGAGCCACCGCTGGATTCCCTTGGAGGCACCCTGTCTGCCTCCGGAGCTCCGAAATGGCCGTTGTTGCTGAAGGGCTCCTAGGGCGCGGGCCGTCTCCGTGTCAGTTTTTATGGCTTGGAGGGACTCGTCCACCGCCTTCCCGAACAAGTTGCTGCCGTCGAACGGCATGTCCAACACCCTGGTCTGGACGTCCTGACAGATGTCGGTCGCCCGGAGCCAACCCCGTCGTCGTAGGCAAACACCGTTGCCCAGCTGGCGGAACCCGGTATCGGCAATATCGGTTGCCACCGTTATGGGGTGGTCCGACGCCACCTCGCCCTCTTCCAGTATTTCCAGGGCCTCGGACCTCTTGTCGTCCGGCAGGAAGTCCAATATGGGGGCCAGCTTAAACCAGAGCTCCCTGTCGTAACGGGCCACGATCGCCAGGGCATTGGCTGCTTTGATCGTCGTCGCCGCCGACGAAATGACCCGCCGCCCCATGGCGTCCAACTTCTTTCCCTCGCCGTCCGGCGGGGAATTCGACGTCGAGGCTCCTGACCCCGCCGCTTTCTTCTTCGCCGCCGCCGAGACGACAGAGTCTGGCGTTGGCTGGGCCCTGAGGCACATGGGAGCGTTTTCGGGGACCCGGTACTTCTTCTCGTACCGGTCCCGTTTGGCTGGTGCCGTGGAGGGTTTTTGAGAACCGACAGGCCCTCCTCCCAGATGTCATCGATTAGAGGCACCGCGATGACCGTCTTCCTCTTGGCCTCCCGGCGCTGATAGAGGAAACCTTCCTTTTTCTGCTCCTCCGGGCAGAGCTGGAACAATTCGGACGCCCTGGCGATCATGGCGTGGAATGAGCCAATCTCATCGGGCGGCGAGGCCTGTGCGACGGGAGACCCGTTCCGTCGTCGTCGCCCTCAGAACCCGTCGTCGAGCCCAACGCACCGTCATCTCCCGACTCGTGGGAGGATGAGGGGGGAACTGTAGGCCTTACGGGGGCGAGCGGAGGAGAGGGTTTGGTTCTCCGTCGTTTGTTCTGAGGACTTCTCGACGGGCCAGGTTGCGGGTCCTCCGGCCTGGGCCGTGGGAATCTCGTCCTTATCTCAGAGCATAAGGACTGGATGGCAGACAAAATGGCCGCCGAGCCATCCTGAGGCCTATGATCCGGCTGCGCCGGAAGGGAAGGCCGCCCTTCCTCACCATCGTCGTCTTCCTCGATTATCTCCCGAGGATCTTCCTGACGGGATCGAACCTTCTCGAATTGGACTTCGAGGTTCCTCACGGCCTCGGTCAGTTCCTCCTCCGAGGCTGACTCCGAGCTCGAGTAGGGCACCGTGCCCCCCCCCTCGCTTCTTCCATCATGGCGGCCACGACAATGGGCTGAAAAGAGGATTCCCTCCTTGGCGGCAGGGAAACTCTAGTCCCGGAGGCAGTCTCCGCTGGCGGTCTCTCTGCCGGCTTGGCAAGAGTCGCCGCAATAGCCTCCATATAGAGGCCTTCGCCTGCTGGGTAGGGGCCTTCACCACCTTAGGTGCGTCCCGGGCCTTCTCCTTCGGGGGAGGGGCGACGCCTCGCTCCCCCTCTTCCGAGATCAGACGGGGCTTCTCCCGAAGCTTACCTGGGGTCTCGGACTTTCTCTTCCCCGAACCGGAGTGTTGGCTCGTGGCTGACGGTGCCGGGGAAGGTGCGCCCTGCCTGGCGACCGAAGAGCCCGACCTGTCGGCGCTCCCGGAGCCAGCGGACTCGCAACGCTTGGCTTGGTGTTGGGCCCCCGTCGCCGGGGCGCCCGCACAGGACTTAGAAGCCCGCTCGGACCCTTTCTTCTTCTTCTCACCCGTTGAGCCCTTCTCCAACCAGCTTGCGAGACGGGATCGACGGTCCATCATGGTCCGCTCCGACAAGTTCTTGCAGAACTGGCAGTCCTTCTCTACATGAGTCTTGTCCCCATGAAGACAGTAGAGGCATCGCGAATGTTCGTCTTCCTTAAACACATTTTGCAGCCCGCATCCAGGGCAGCTGCGAAACAGCTTGGGTCCGGGCGATGAACTCGCATCCTGGGCCATCTCGAAGTAGGCCGCGAATCTTCTGGAATCCTCCAAGAAGTTGATTCGACGGAATCTTCACCCTTGAGGGGTGTAGGAAAATCCTGCAACGGGTAGCCGTTAACGGGAGTAGAAACGGTGGAGCTTGAGGCTCGATTAACCGAAAAAATTTGAAAATTCCCCTGAAAAAGCGCGAAACACGCAGTAAAAGCTCGAGAGCTAAGCAGGAGGACTCCCAACACTTGAACGTGCGGTAAAAATCTGAAGATGGCTGCCAGAGGCGGGGCTTAGGTAGAGGGCAGTCATTGGCTGTGGTCAGTATGACGCAGAGATCAGCGATTGGTTACTACTAGGAAAGACAGATCAGAAACGAAACTGATTTTTTCTTTACCGAGGATTCCCAGCCTGACGACGGGGAATATTCATGAGCATGTGAATCCATGCCAGACCCCATGCTGGAGAACCTGACTTTGCACTGCCCTCTCTAAACCTATGTTTAAATGTACACATGAAAATAATGAAGCTTTTGTATTTACAAGATTTTCATAGGCACCTTATCTGCATTCCATGTCGTTAATCCTTCCCCTTGGCGCTCAGGAGCCGCTGCCCTCTCTCGTTATGGTCCAATACTCCCACTGTCTTTTCTTCTGGACCTCCACCCTCATGTCACCAGAGCGGGATGGCGGTTGGGGTCATCTGGCAACATGATGTCCAAGCCCTCGTCACAGGACGTAACCCTATGTTGTTTCCCCTTCCAAGTAAACAGCAGGCCAAACGGAGATGTCCACGTGTACCGAACCTTCTCCTGGATCAGGATTTTCACGACCGGCCCAATCAATCTTCTCTTAAGCAAGGTAGATTGGGCCAAGTCCTGGAAGAGTTGGATGTAGACATTATTGATCCTCAGGGAGTTAGCCGCCCATGCAGCCTTCATAATTTCCTTTTTTTGCCCATAGGAAGCAAAGGAGGCCAACATGTCCCTCGGGCAGGCCCCTCCCTCTGGGGGAACCTCCAGGAGCAGGTCTTCAAAGAACATTTGGACGGGCGCCTTGAGATCTTTATTCATTATCTCTTCGGGAATATTTTTGAGGCGGATATTCGAGCGGCACAACCTGTTCTCAAAGTATTCACATTAGAGGTCTAAATTGTGTGACAGCCGCAACAAATGTTCCAGGACCACCTCAAATATTCTGGAGTCCTCTGTGCGGTCCTGCAGTGCCCTCTCAGTGGTGTTCAACCTTTCCCCTAGCTTCATGAGCTCAACTTTAAAATAGAGCACAGTGGTCTTTAAGTCTGATCTCAAGGAAGAGAACTGCTCCTGAAACCACTGTGATCCTTGCCAGGGAGTCCGCCAGACACTATACCAAGTTTTCTTTATTGAGTGCCATGGGATCCTGTGTCGGTACCCCTGTTCCTGCCGTCACATCTGGGGGAGAGAGGCATCCAGCACCTGGTAAGGGCCTTCCGTCCCTTCTAGGGTATTCTTTGGGCATGCCAAGGTGTGCTTCCCTTAGGCATGGAGAACACTTGAATATTCCCCCCCCCCGTTCACCACCAGGGTGTCACTTCTCCCGCTTCCGACTGCCACTCCCACTGTGGCTTTTCGGGGACGGTCCAAAACCACCAGTACCCCTGAATGCTAGGAGCAGTCACGCCTGCGCACCTGCGTTTTCCTCTATGAGTGCAGCAATATTATGAGCACCATTTGTTAATGTCCCCAGCTGTTGCGCACCTCTGAGGCCCTATTTAAGTCCAGCACACTCCCCCTGATATAGGGGCACCTCTGAGGCCCTTCTGATGAAGTTCCAGCTCACTCACTGTTAATACAGGCTGGTCCCAGCACGGCCTTGCCTCAGTGTAGCCGCTCTGGCGCTCCCTTTCCTCAGCCGGTGCACCAGATCGTAGTGTTCCCCCTAGCTCTGTCTATTAAGTTGAAGGCAGTGTCTGGTATATTATATATGGGGAAGGCAGCTGCAGCCAGCAGTTTCCTGCTGAGGTCCGGAGGCCACGTCCATGTGCCGACGGCATCCACCTTTTGTAAAGTTACCAGTGCTGGCGGGCACCACCCGCAGTGCAATGGCATGCCCCCTCTAGATGGCCTGGCCAAGCCACCTCACTGCGCCTGTGCTGTTACTTCACTGTCACTTCGCAGGGGCTCGTACCTCACCACACGCTCTCAGTACCTTCACCCCCTGCCAATGTCCCCCTCGATGCGCCACTCCAGCAGGCCTCCGATGTTGGAAGCAAGGTATGGGCAGGGACCACCCAGCCAGGGTACCCAGAGGCCTCTTGCGCATCACCCGTGCCACCAGGCCATAGATGGCTTCTCCCAAATGTAGGGAATTGATCCTTTCTCGGCAGTGCCACTCTGCGTCCAGACATCCGGGCCGAGCGTCTCGTACAGCGGTGACGCTGCTGCGGGCACCCTGGAGTCACCACTCTGCAACGCTGCCCTGGGGTGCTACAGGTGGGTAGCAGCCCGCCTCCAACTGCTCAAGTCACGTCACTGGGGTGTGTCCCCCACCTCAAGGGGGGGGCTACGTTCAGACAGGGACATCCATTTGGGACAATGTTTACACGACATTGGAGAATGGATGGCATGAACAAGTCTAACATTAAATCACTCAAAAACAGAATTCTTATTTTTTGGCACAGATTAAATCAACAAAACTATCCAAATGTGTTTCCAACCTTTCATTTCTGGAAATAAATCTCTTAAAGCCAAGACCTCTGCTAAATCCTTAGATTCTCTAAATGATTCTAAACAAACTGACTGCCCATCTAAATAAGAGATTCAAGTAATTAATTATCAATTGTCACTGTTTCATAGAATTAAGGAGTTTCTTCCTTCTAATTGTTTTCCATTGTTCAATCTCTGGCTTTATCTCATGTTGATTGAGGAAATGCAATCTTGTTTGGGGTACACATGCACATGTCTACCTTAAAACCCCTAAAAATAGCCTTCCATGCTGCAGCAAATTTGACTGTTGGTTCCAGAAAAATTAGGACAGTTACACATATATTGAAATCATTTACACTGGATTCACCTCCAGTCATGTTTGCTTTTTTAATTGGGCAACTTAATGAGTAAGGCACTTTGTTCAGGCTCCCCTTATCTCACAGTAAACTTCTTCTCGTAGGAAGCAAAGAACTCTAGAAACAGATCAGCTTAAATTAATTATACCCAAAGTGAAGAAAGCTCAAACTCAAAAATGGGCTTTAGCAAACATTGCTCTGATTTGTTTAAACAGTTTACCGATATTTATTCTCATATCAGAATCCTTGTTGCAATTTATTAAAATATTGAAAACCCATGTTTTTCCTATTTACTGAATCTGAACCAGGCAAGCTGTTACCAGATTTCTTTGACTGTTTTCTTCCAGTTTGTTTTATTGTATTTTATTTGTTCATATATTTCTAGATTGTTGTATTCATTAAATGTTACAAAGTGCACCTATATATCTTTTTGTATAAGGTTAGTTACTACTCATACCATATATTTTCTTTAAATGGATTTGCCCATTAGGGTATCAACTATTAAAAGATTATTGTTTTTTTGAACAATTGGAAATCATTTTGTTTTGTTGAAATTCAATAGGTAACTTGGAATGGTTTATGTTTGCAACAGATGGTCCGTCTGGTCGGTCACTGTGCAGAGATCAAAAAGTCTAGGCATTCATCACTTTCAAGCGCTTTGGACTTGTCTTCTAGATAACTATTAAGCACTTCACCGAAGCCTGAAACTGGGAAGACATAGCAACATGCAAAGAAACATAGTCAAAAGAGGAGAGGCCATAGTTTCTTCAAATCTGAACTATCTAAGCCTCAAAGAAAACTAGAACTGTAATACTGATAACTAGAAGGATGCTTAAAAGGCTGGCTGGTCAACCACGTAGGCCCATTAGCCAACCATTGTCTGGTGCGACAAGTTTCGGATCAGCAAAACTCTGGTTCAGTGGGGAGTTCTCAAGATTGCTGCATGTCTAGCAGAAGTAGGACGAGACACTGCATGAGGTTGCCACAGCGGTGGGCAAATTATCAGTGGGCCGTTAGACAGCAAATAGTGACATTTGTGCTGACAAGAGCTCTTGATCATCATGGGAACTTTCAACATTAACTTGCCAGACAATGATGCTAGATATTTAGGGGTTCTTTAATTAAAATGGGGGCTGCAGGTGAGCCACCAAACTACGGTATTTCACTCCTCTCACAGATAAAGACAAAGTGGCCTTGAAGGTGGAATGCCAGCAGAGCCAGAGTTTAGGGCGTCTTTCCCGCTTTCCATTTTTCAGACTCCTCAGCAGACTGAAGAGAACCTCTTCAAGAATCTAAATGTGAACGGTAAAAGTCTTGCTTTTCTTTTTCTAATATTCTTGTAATTAATTCATAAATCTCAGTGAATGGAAAGGCAGATCAGGAACTTTGAATGCCCATCCTCCTTTCCCGTTTCATCACAAAATTTAGAGCAGTTCATATATACACAGAGGAGCATTCAAAATGCTGTGAAAAAACAGCTTCTGCTTAACAAAACCCCTTCAGAGAAGGTGGAAGACTGACATTTTGAGAGAAAAAAACACATTTTTGCAACCACAAAAAAGCCTAAAATAGCCGTGTTCAGTGATCCCCCCCAGGAGGAGCAGAATATAGAATGTTGCTGCTCCAGTAACTTATGGGAGACGGTCAACTACTACTTAACAGGTACACTTTAAAAACAACCAAGAAGCTCCTGCCTGTTTAATGTGCATAGAATTTAAAAAGTGCTTGTTTTTATAGATAAATTGCAAGTTACTCGCCGTAGTGACTAACGTACTCTTAGTCCATAGCCCCCTTTCCTCCATACTGTACGGGCGTCCCTTGTGAGGGACGGGAAACAGAAACTTTTTCACCAGAAAAACGCCTTTGCCTTTAAATTTAAAGGCGCAAAGGGGCGCGGCCCTGGGAGCATGGGCTCCCCGACTCCGTCCACCGGCGCCACTCCTCAGTCCCCATTGAGGCGTCGACAATATAACTATTTCCTAAGTGACACCCGTTTAATTATGGGGGAAGATGATAGGACGTATGGAGGAAAGGGGACTATAGACAGAGTATGTTAGTCACTACGGTGAGTAACTTGCAATTACTCTTACGTCCCGTCCCCTTTCCTCCATACTGTATGGGCAATTACAACTGAATGTAGCCCCAGGGTGGAGAGGTGACCCTCCTTAAGAAAACAAGTTCCTTAATACTGCCTGCTCGAATGCCACGTCTGACCTGGAGCCAGCATCCCAACAGTAGTGGCTAAAGTGGCCACCCTGCTGATGACCTGCCACGGTACATGTCTCTGGAAGGCGACCGTAGGTGCCTTGACGCTGACTGCGAGGGCCTACATGTTAACCTGAAGTGGTTTGTGTTGCCCCTCCTAGGCCTCCTTGAGGAGGCCACCATCCACCTTGCTATGGAGGCCTTGGAAGCCTGATATCCTGGCACTGAACCGCCAAAGGTGAGAAATAGAGCCTCAGATTTGCGGAAGCTCTTGGTCCTGCCCAGATAGAACTTTGACACTTGTCTAACATGAAGACAGTGCAAAACCCTCTGAGCAGGGTTCATAGGGTCTGCATACTATCTCCTCATTTAGATGGAACCCAGAGACTACCTCAGGTAAGTACGTGGGAGCATTAAGAGGACCACCCTGTCCCTGTGAAAGGTAGTGTATGGCTCGGATGACCTCAGTGCTTGGATTTTGCTGACAAAGCATGCAGACGCAAGACCCACCAAGAGGGAGGACCTAATGGTAACTAGCTTGATGTCCGCAGATGCAATTGGCCAAGAGGGTTTATGCGCCAGGCGCCCTACTATGTTGGGGTCCCACATGAGGTGCGGCCTATGGTTAGGCAGGTAAAGCCTGGTAAGGCCCGCCAAATATATTTTAGCCACCGGATTGGTGGAGAGAAAAGACTTCCTCCTCTGAGTTTCAGTAGGCCCTGATGCACGCATCTCTCTGCAGAACGAGCTGGGGTAGCCAGGTATGGCAAAAAAACCATGAATAGGAGCCCAGACCATGCTGAGAGGCTGGTACTTCCTTCACTGCCTGCCTCTCTTCGTGCAAGAGACCGTCAGCCCACTGGGTTATTGTGTCAAACTGTGGGAGGGGAGGAGAGAGGCGACGGAGGGATCAGTAGGCGGTAGCCCAAGGACACTGCGGGGAGGAACCAAGGGTCCACAAACCTTCTGCGCCAGCATGGGCTTGCGTCTGGCTATATGTCTTAGGGGTGCCCTAATGAGGAAGGATAAGGATTCAGCAGTCAGGGGACTGTTCCTCCTTCTACAAAGTTCCTAATCCGCAGCGGAACGGAACAGGTCACCCCCCCCCCCCAACACTCCTCTGAAGGGAAGGTCTAGTATGCGTTCCTGGGCGTCCGGGTTGAAACTGGTTGCCCGTAGACCCAGTCTTCTTGCCAGTAGCGGTGCAATCGGCACGGCCTCAGGGGTCAATGTGCGCCACTATGGACGCCATTATGTGCATTTTGTGCTTGAAGACGGAACTTTGTCCAGCTTTTCCCCTATCCTACTTCTACCCTAAAGGCTAGCAGCACCTTTTTTGGGTTTAGCACTTTAGAATAATGAAGTGCTGCAGTGAATGCTAAAAAGAAAGTGACGGATCAAAAAACTCCCTCCTGAAGAAAGTTCTCAAGAAATTATATGAACTGAAACATGTCGAGGCATACTACCAGTGATTAGATCTACTGGTCTATGTATTTGGGTCGTCATTGACCGATATTTCTCCTCTCCTGTATATACTACATTAATGTGTTAATAGGAGCTGTGTACCCAGTCCATTGAACGACTAGAGATGAATTGTTACACTTTAATTGTGAGCATTTAGCTTGGTGTCGCTTGCACTTTATTTTTTACTTGGTTTTAATATGTGTATGTTTTTTATGATGTTTTTTTACTAATACAATTTGTATTTTGTGATATTTAGTTTTCTGCTGATTACTTTTTCTCTACCTTGTGCTTTTGTATTTTGGCACCAATCTCCTGCCAGTATGACTGCAGAAAACCTTGCGGAAACGTAAGCTGCAATTGCATAAGAAATTCTGATGAGGGGTAGGCTGGAAGGATTCGATGTGGAATACTTTGGAGGAAAATCCTATCGAAAGAACGTTACCAGATAAGGTAAGTAACTTGTTCTTCGAGGGGATTGTGTCCTCCGACGTATTCCACATCTATGACAGACTCCCAAAGCAGTAGCAATTAATGGAGGTGGGAAAATAATTTACAATTTATAATTTTAGAATGCCCAATCAAATTGCTGAATAAAGGACTGCCTTACCAAAGGCCAAATCCTGCCCATGCATGGAGTCCAAGGAATAGTGTCTCACAAAAGTATGGACAGAGGCCCATGTGGCTGCTTCGCAAATATTGCGAATCGGAACACCCCTCTGTAGAGCAGTGGAGGCAGCCACAGCCCTAGTAAAGTGACCCCGTAAGCCTACTGGAGGGTCCTTTCCCGCCAAACGGTAACACTCTGAGATCGTCAAAATGATCCATCTAGACAAAGTCTGTTTGGAAACAGCCTGACTCAAGCACCTTCCAGCATACCCAACAAAGAGCTGATCGTCCTCTCTGACCAAGGACATCCGTGAGAGATACAAACTCAAAGCTCTTCTAGGATCCAACCTATGGAGCCTCTCCTCTTCCTTACCAGGATGTGGAGGAGGATAAAACGCCAGAAGAATCACCTTCTGGCTCAAATGGAATTCCGTCACAAACTTCGGAAGAAAAGAAGGCCGCACCCGCAGGACAACCCTGTCCTTATGTAACACAGTAAAGGGTGGCTTGGCGGAAAGTGCCTGCAACTCATTCACTCTGCGTGCGGAAGTAACCAACTAAAAATACATTTTTCAAATTGATGTGGAGTCTGGACTCCGATGGAGACCAACGACCGCTGGCTGTCAACTCGTTGGCATGAGCTCCCCAACCTGTGAGGGAAGCCTCCATAACGATCGTCACCTCCGGCCAGGGTTGCCAAAATGGAGCACCCTTCATCAGATTGCTTTCGATGGCCCACCGCAGAAGATTCTGGGCGAGGGCGGAATCTGAACGGGATTCGACATCCTGCCAGAGAACTGCGACCACTGCATCTTGAGAGCCCACTGCAGAGATCTCATCAGCAACCTCATGAACTTGAACGCCGGGAGACTCTGGGCACGTTGAAATTTGTCCACCATCAGCAGAATGTGATGAACCCTCACCTGCTAAGGCGAACACTGCCCCAGGGATGTGTCGAGCCCTGCTCCGATGTATTGGAGCCACTCTGTAGGTGTCAAACGGGACTTCTTTAAATTGAGGGAGAAGCCCAGCTTGTGAAGAGAGTGGCAGGTGACGGACAGATGATCTAGGGCTTGCTCGGGAGAACACACCCTGATCAACCAATCGTCCAGGTAGGGGTAGACGTGAATCCCCCCCTTTCCTGAGATACGCTGCCACCACCACCACCATCAGCTTGGTGAAGACCCTCGGGCGTAGCTTCTGGTTCGCTGCAGCCAAGAGGGCGTTTGCGTTGGCTTGCCGCAGGTGGAGTCCTGAGATGTAGTAACAGCACTTTCCCCCTAAGGACTTTCTCCTCCTTGAAGAGGGAACTGGAGGTGGCTCCCGTGGGGGAAGACCACGATTTAACATACCGAAGCCAAACCCAGGAGCGCTGATGAATTTGGCCGTTCCCGTCGACGCAGAAAAGGGGACAGAGGAGTGGCGCCGGTGGGCGGAGTCAGGGGAGCCCATGCTCCCAGGGACGCACCCCTGCACGCCTCTAAATTTAAAGGGGAAGGTTTTTTCTGGTGAAAAAAGTTCTGTCTCCCGTCCCTCGCAAGGGACGCCCAAACAGTATGGAGGAAAGGGAACGGGACGTAAGAGTATTATATATTTAAAATGAGCTCCTCAATTTTGCTAAACCAAGAGGGAATCCTAGTGATAATGAATTGTGAGGAACATCACATGATGAAGAAGCTGGAAACATAACAGGAAAAGCATTAAAACAGTTTTAAAAAAAACTGCTGACAAACCCTCTCAGGCAGTGTGCCAATACAATTTCAGGTTCTTTAGCTATAGCACTTAATGAAAGAGGACTCCTGCTTCAGTACTATAACAAAAGTTATTACTTTATTATTGGTACTCATATCGACCTCGAAATGATGAAGGGCCGATTTAGCCTTGCCAGGCATTTTAACTTTAAGTACAGGCTTGCCCAGTACCAGAGGCAAGTGCTTTAACCCAATCTATTCATTTCAACATTGCGGACAGAAAAATTAACTGAAAGTAAGGAGTGTAGTTGGATGGAGTCATCCATGATCTGGCACCTTAGGGAGATCACTTCTTTACATTCCAAAGCCATCTGCGGTCACAAGTTTAGGGTTGAATGGGAAGGAAAACATAAAATAGAGGTGTCCAGCGATAAAGCCGTCTGGGAATGGCTGCAAGGGGGGCAACATTTCCCAAAATATTCACCCTCAGTAAAATCAAACACTTTTTCTCCAAATATTCTAGGATTGGAGTTCCTAAAATAAAATTATACCCCACCTAGAATATTTGGGGAAAGTATTTTAGGGGTCAGGAAAAAAAAGGCACCTCGCTAGTAACTTTTTCCAGGAAACATTACCACATGGAACCAAAATGGACTATAAAACAACTGTTAGCATGCTATCGAACAGCAGAAACTCACCTGCCCTTTCACCCTTCAAAGTGTCCCATACATTACAGTTGAAATCATCATAACCAGCTAACAAAAGGCGTCCACTTTTGGAAAAGGCTACTGAAGTGATGCCACAGATGATATTGTCATGAGAGTACATCATTAACTCCTGGTCTGCACGAAGGTCAAACAATCGACAAGTGGCATCATCGGATCCAGTAGCAAATGCGTGTCCATTGGGGAAGAACTGAAAAAGAATAAAGATGCAATGTGTTACAAGAACATTTGTGTGTGCATAGACCACAAGTATATGCATTGCTATTGTGTGACAAGAGGCTATCAAAAAGGAACAAGTTGTGCTGTATATGTCACACTACATTGTGAAATTTGGAGATTAATTTAGGGGAGAACCTAGGGTGAGTATGTAAAACCAGCTTGTCCTGGTGTACAACAAAGAAAGAGTCCTGCACTGATAATGCTTGCATTTCACTAACTCTTCTTATGGAAGTGATAGCCACTAAGAAGGCAGTCCTGTAAGTCAGTGGTTTGAGACTAGACTTGTGCATCGGCTCAAAAGGAGGTCCCAGGAGCTTGGAGAGTACAACACTGAGATCCCATCCTGGTGGCGGGTTTGAAATTGGAGGGTGCAGTCTTTTTAATCCCTCCATGAAAGCTTTAATGACGGGTACCTTCCACCAGGAGACTTTACTGTGGGAAATGGTATAGGCAGATAAGGACGCCAGGTGGACCTTCAAAGAGTTGCATACTAACCCCGAATCTAGCAAGTGGAGCATATAAATTAAAATGTGTGAAGGAGTAAATTCTATGGGACAAATCTGTTTCAACTGGCACCAAATTACAAATCTCCCCAAATTACAAATCTCCTCCAAATAACAGTGCCTAGTGTTAGGCTTTCTTGTTTCTTTTAGGATATCCATACATCTCTGTGGCATATTAAGATTCCCAAACTCTATGACTTCAGGAGCCATAGCGGCAAGTTCATTGAGTGAGTTTGAGGGTGCACTGTTAGCCCCCCGTACTGAGTGAGCAGATTGTAAGGGCACAGGAGTTTGCTGGGAACGTACATCGCCAGCTTGCGCTGTGAAAGCAAAAGGAAATATCGAGGCTGAGTACCACAAAAGGAAATACACCCAACGCGGGTTTACAAAGATACACAGTTCTTTATTCTACAACTGAACAGTTTTCAAAGAAACAAAGTATCAGATAGCTATCAGGCCCTCAGTACATCACAGCGAACACCAGCCCGTTCGGTGTGAGAAGTGAGTGGGACTGTACATCAGAATGTTCGCTCTTTTATATAATTCTTAACATGATGTCCAGCCCATTTGCAGGTTAACCATTTCCCGGGCTAGGGGTTCATGCCAGGTTCGCTTCTAATTTATTCATCTATAGGCTTATGGATTATTCCTAGTATATTCACAAATAGGTCACAATGGCAACAGTGTATTCTTAGGCTTTAACATTAAGCCTTCGTACATGTTTTATACAATGTAGTCAAACAAGTGTTCACATTCAGTATTTAAACAGCATTGTGCTTAATTTATGCTCGCGGATCCGTTTAGTTGGTGCAGGTAATCCTTGATCTACAGGTCAACGAAGGACAAGGTCTCATTACATGACCCTAACATTTGGCCTGTGGGCAGTTTAAGCATTAACTTGCATGCAGAGGTCAAGACGGCTATGTTACAAACAGAACACTGTCCACCATTTTAGAACACAGGGTGACTTTGGAGTGAAAAGCAAAATGGCGGATGAACCTAAAATGGCGGCTAGATCGAACTAAGGTCAGAACCTTGCAACGCGGATTTCCTCGCAGAGCGACTGGGCTTAGGCCAATATATACAATAAAGGAGGCACAATATGATTTTTCCGTTCAACAGCGCAGATGTGGAAACCAGGGCTGCCTTGCCCACATATGAGCAACTAGGATCAGCGTCATGTGTTCCTTGTGGATTTTGTTCACCACCTTCCTCATGAGAGGTGTTGGGGGGGGGGGGGGAAGCGTATGCAAATTTCCCTGATCAGTTCCTCCATAGGGCGTTCCCCTGGTAGCCTGGTTGGGGGAACCTGGACGCGAAGTCTGGGCGCTGCTCGTTTTTGCTTGTAGCGAACAAGTCTATTGTGGGTGAAACCCCACTGAGAGAAGAGATGTTCTATGACCTCTGCGTGGCGTTGCCACTCGTGTTCCTTGGTAGGGGATCTCTGCTCAATGAGTCTGCGAGAGAGTGGAGTTCCCTAGAACATGCTGTGATGATAGGAACATTTTCCGTTTGAGCGCCCATTTCCAAATGTGCTGCTTAAGCCTGGACAGATTTGGAGAACGTGTGCCCCCTGTTTGTTGATGTAAAACATATCCGTAGTGCTGTCTGTCAGGACTTGCAGATTGGTTCGATAAGTGGGAATCAAATGCCTGAAGGGCCTCGAGTACGGCCAGAAGTTCCAGCAGATTGATGTGGTTCTGAGCTGCCATGCGAGACCACAGCCCCAGCTGTGTGGTGAAGGTAGTGAGCACCTCCACCCCGCGACAGAGGCGTCTTGTGACATTCGCCTGTATTTCTGGATCGTAGAAGGGTTTCCCCTTCAGTAGATTGTCTCTTGTCCACCAGCGAAGATTGCGTACCAGTGTTGCCGAAATGACCACTAGATCGTCCCACTGACCAATTGTCAGACCACTGTTTCACCAACCACTCCTGCATGTGTCGCATGTGCAGTCGCGCGTGAGGAACCAGGTAAATGCAAGATGCCATCATGTCTAGCAAGCGCATAGACTTGACACCCTTATCTGGTGGCCGGACTGATAATGTGGTATTTGCATTAACATATTGGACCTCCTGGGTCTCAATTTGGAAGTGCTCTGCTGCCCTGGCTAGCACCTCATTGAGGAGGGGCTGGTAATCAATAGGCGAGTCAGTGACCTGGGGGGTCCTAATCGACAGGTGAGTCCATAGGATACATATTTGCCTCTGGGTCGTCGTCTGTGTCTTCATCTCCCCCAAAATACGGCTCTGCGGCATCATCCTCAAAATGAGGGTCTGCTGCCTCTATAATAGACAGGTCTTCGCGGTTCGAGTCATAGAGATCCACGACTGTGCTACGCACTGGAATCTTCGTGCAAGACCTTTTAGCAGGGTGCTGTACAGGTTGAGCAGGGATTTGTGACCCAGAGGGTGCTGTGGTGGAGGGGCGTGGAGTGGAAACCCTGGAAATAGGCAGCGTCTTTTTCATAGAAGTTGGCCATGAAGGACATTCTCCTCATGACCCTGTCTATGTCTTCTGCTGATCACTGTGCCAACCTCGGGATGACCAAAGGTTGAGAAGGGAGGCCTAGATCTTCATCTGTAGGGGGAAGTAACCTAGGTTCTTTGGGCCCAGCCTCTAGAGGTTTATCTTTATGAGGGGTGGGCCTAGCTTCTTGAGATTTCTCCATGTGAGGGGTCTCATCTCTATGAGGGTTTTCTTTCCCTATGAGGGCTCTTAGACAACTTTTTGGACTCTCTCCCTCACCTGGCCCCCTGAGGCGTGTTTTTCTGACTGTTTGGGCCTAATACCTGGCTTGACGCAGCGCGTCAAGTTTCGGGTGTGGGCTGAACCGGGGCCTCATCTGGGGACGATCAGCCGCCGGTGGGAGTTTTATGTGCGACGGCTGTGCCATGCTTCGACAGTCGGGACCTGTCAAGGGGCGATCTCTAACGAGAGTGCCCAGAGGACAAAGACTCAACTGACCTTTCCCTGGACATCATGTGTTGGCGATCGCTCAACCCATGTGTCGAGCCTCGGCCTAGGGTGGTGTGCTTAGAGGTGGGTAGAATGTTAGTGCTTCCGCCGCTGAGTGTTGTCCCCATAACAAGGCCGCCGGCCTGTCCTCCGGGGTCGGGGGCCTGTGCTTGGGTAGCTAAAGCTACCCAGTCGACCTCGCCGTCCGAAAGGCCGGCGTTGCTGCAGTCACTGAAAGCACCTTCTACGTCCATGGCCTAGAGCTGCTTGGCGTAGTGGGCCCCTGCGTTTGGTAGATCGGTCCTTAAAGATCTTGGGCTTGAAGAGCCTACACGCTCGACAAGACGCTTCGACGTAGTCTCTTGAGAGACACAAGTTACAGACTAAATGTTTATCGACCCAGGGAAACTTGCTATTGCACTTGGGGCAGAATTTAAAGGGGGACTTGTCCATAACGATAGGGTAAGGCAGCTGGACAAATGTAGTACAAGAAAAGGGGTCGAAACATCCTAAAATGATCTCCCCGCTCTCTCGCTACTGTGCGGGCCGAAGCCTGGTGTGGCCTTCCATGGCCAAAACGATCCGTTGCAGAAGTCTTCCGACGGTCGTTTTTCCTTTTCTTCACCGGCGTGTTGATTCGACAGTCGGTGATATAAAGGATAGAAAGAATGAACTATCGTTAATTGAAAATGAATAATCGCTATATGCCGGAAGAGGAACTCCGCTAAACACGTCCATCTAGAATGCGGAAAAAAACAATCTGAGGGACCTTGACGCGCGAGGGATCATGGGTACAGTGGACGTCACACTAGGGATAGTATTACTGGCATGCCCTGTCGACGTCTCTTTTCGAGTTTCGAAAACAACTGTAATACTCTGCAGCTTCCACTAGATGTCGGCCTATGCACAGCATGTGAATCTAAGCAGATAAAAGCATCAGAAATACGATTGCGTATTATATATATATATATATATATATATATATATATATATATATATATATATATATGACAATGCATTACTTACCGTAAAAGCATTTCTGATGGTTGTATCTGCTTAGATTCACATGCTGTGCATAGGTCCGACATCCAGTGGTCACTGCGGAGTATTGCATTTTGTTTTTCGTAGTCGAAAAGGGGACGTCGACAAGGCGTGTCTGTAACACTATCCCTATAGTGACGTGCGTTGTACCCACAATCCCTCACGCGTCGAGGTCCCTCTGTTTGTATTTTTCTGCCCTGAGGGAGCCTTATAGACGTGAGTGAGTACAGAAAAGAGAGATATAAAGGAAGTCTACGTTCCTTCCATCCGAGCGGGGAGGAAGGGTGGGCGCATGTGAATCTAAGCAGATACAACCATCAGAAATGCTTTTACGGTAAGTAATGCATTGTCTTCTGATGTTTGTTAATCTGCTTAGAATCACATGCTGTGCATAGACTAGCGAGCAGTACCCGGAGTTGGCGGTGGGTTATGAGAAGGAACAGTAGAGAAAAGATGTCTTAATACTGCCTGTCCCACCTGGGAGTCAGATCTAGAGTGTGCATCTAGACAGTAGTGTTTTGTAAAGGTGTGCACAGAACTCCAGGTAGCCGCTTTGCAGATGGACTCAAGGGGAACATTTGCAATGAATGCTATGGAAGCCCCAGTGCCTCGAGTGGAATGTGCTCTTGGCTTGAAGGGTAGTTCTCTCTTAGCAAGAGTGTAACAGAGAGTGATGCATTGAACAATCCATCTAGATATAGTGGATTTTGAGACCGCATCTCCTTCTCTTCCTGCTGCCACCGAGACAAAGAACTGATTAGTCTTTCTCAGTGGTCTGGTTCTTTCCATGTAGAACATGACAGCTCTGCGTACATCTAGTGTATGCAGACTTTTTTCTCCCGAGCTGGAAGGGTTTTGAAAGAACGTTGGTAGTTCTATAGTTTGGTTTACATGAAATTTCGAGATGAATTTAGGTGCAAACCTTGGGTGTGTGCGTAGAACCACTTTATTTTTGTGAACTGTTACAAAGGGGTCTAGTACAGAAAGAGCCTGTAGTTCACTTACTCTCCTAATGGAGGTGATAGCTATTAGGAAAGCAGTCTTAAGGGTGATATCTTTAAGAGTTGCCTTGTGCATGGGTTCGAAGGGAGGGCCCATGAGTCTGGAAAGTACCACATTTAAGTCCCATCCGGGAGCTGGGTTAGCTATCGGAGGGTGTATCCTTTTTACCCCCTCCATGAAGGCTTTGATAACTGGTATCTTCCACCACGACACTTTAAGTTGGGAAGTGGTGTATGCAGAAAGTGCCGCTAGGTGGACTTTAATGGAATTGAATACTAAACCTGAATCCAGTAAATGGGTCAAGTATAGAATAATGTCAGTAGGAGAGCAGTCAACTGGGTTGATGCTAGTACCTCTACACCAGATAACGAATCTTTTCCATTTGCTAGAATAGCAGTGTCGAGTATTAGGTTTTCTGGCTTCCCTGAGGATGTCCATACATCTCTGTGGGAGTTGTAAATGTCCAAATTCTATGATCTCAGGAGCCAGGCTGCTAAGTTCATGGTCTGAGGGCATGGATGCAGTGTCCTGCCCTTGTCTTGTGACAGCATGTTGTACGGGCAGGGAAGTTTCACTGGAGGAGATAGGGACATCTCCATCAAGTGAGCGAACCAAGGTTGCCGTGCCCACATTGGGGCCACTAGTATCATGGTAACCTGCTCCTGGTGCATCTTGTGCACCACTTTGTTGAGAAGGGGAGTCGGGGGAAAGGCGTAAACAAATTTCCCTGACCATTGAATCAACAGACCGTTCCCCTTGGACTGGTTCTGGGGGTACCTGGAGGCGTAACTTTGGCATTGTGAGTTCTCCAGGGTTGCGAACAGGTCTATTTCCGAGAATCCCCATTGCGTGAAGATGTCTAAGACGATGTCTTCGTGCAATTGCCATTCGTACTCTTCGGGCAGGGGGAAGTCTCTGCTGAGTTTGTCTGCTAGCAGATTGAGTTCCCCTGGTACATGTTGTGCTAGTAGGAACATGTTGTGTTTGAGAGCCCACTTCCATATATTCTGGGACAGCTTGGACAGTCCTGGAGAGTGAGTGCCCCCTTGCTTGTTGAGGTAGTACATGGCTGTGGTGCTGTCTGTGAGGACCATCACTGTCTTTCCTTGTAAGTGTTCCTGAAAGGCTTTCAGTGCTTTGAACACCGCTAGTAGTTCCAGCAGGTTTATATGCTTGGATGCTAAACTCGGAGTCCACACTCCGTGTGCCGTTTGATGGGATAGGTGAGCCCCCCATCCTGTAAGGGATGCGTCTGTGGTTAGAGTGGCTTCCACTGCGGGTGTGGCAAAAGTTTTCCCTAATAACAGGTTTTCTTTTGTCCACCACCGTAGCGAGAGAACCGAGGCCTGCGAGACCACCACTAGATCGTCCCATTGTCCGCTGGCCTGACACCACTGGCTGTAGAGCCACTCTTGCATTGGGCGCATGCGCAGGCGCGCGTGAGGTACCAAATAAATACATGACGCCATCATCCCTAGCAAGCGCATTGCTTTGCGTACCGTCACCTCTCGGCCTGCTACATAATGGGGAATTTGAAACAGCATGTTTTGGACCCTCTCGTTGGAGGGGAATACGAGGCCGTCCCTTGTTCGAATTAGAGCCCCTAGGAATTGTTTGGTTTGGCTGGGGTCTAAGCTGGACTTCTTTTCGTTGATGGAGAAGCCCAGTTGGGACAAAAGGTCTACGGTCTTTTGGGTATTGGAGAAGCATGTTTCGTAAGAATCCCCTGTTATGAGCCAGTCGTCGAGGTAAGGGTATACCGGGATGGATAATCTGCGCAGGTGGGCCGCTGCCACTGCCAGTACTTTCGTGAATACCCTTGGTGCAGATGCTATCCCGAAGGGTAGTACTCTGAACTGGTAGTGTTTGTCCTCTATTTTGAACCTGAGGTATTTTCTGTGCGATGGCAACATTAAAATATGAAAGTATGCATCTTTCATGTCCAGTGTTGTCATGTAATCCCCTTGTGATAACAGTGGGATTACCTCCTGTAAGGTCACCATACGAAACTTTTGGGGTTTGACAAATATGTTCGCTGGGCGCAGATCTAATACAGGGCGCATGGTTAAGTCCTTTTTGGGTACAAGGAAGTACACTGAATAAATACCTTCTGTTACCTGTGATAGGGGGACGGGCTCTATAGCTTCTTTCTTCAGTAGTTCTTCCACTTCTTGAAGAAGAATGGAGAGGTGTTGCGGTGTCATGCGCCGGTTCCGTGGGGGTTTGTACTTCGGGGAACCGTTGAACTCGATGCAGTATCCGTGGGCTATGGTGGATAATACCCAACGGTCTGACGTGATTCCCTCCCATGCTGAAAGGAACGATGTTAGCCGGCCCCCGACCGGTGATGCATGGGAGGGGACCCGAATTTTCGGGTCATTTGCTGGTATTGGGCGTGGAACCTCTGGGGCTGGAGCCACGACCTCTTCCTTTGCCACGGCGTTGGCCTCTTTGACTAAACTGGGTGTTACCCTGGTTGGTGGGCCAGTTGGAGCCAGAGTAATATTGTTGCTGTTGGTTCTGCTGCTGTCTTTGGCCACGAAAGGAGCGTTTATTACCATAGCCTCGCCTGTTAGGGGGCCTAGAAATTTGATCAAGAGTTTTGATGGTATCAAACTCTTTTTTAGCATGTTCTAGGGCCTCATCTACTGCTTTCCCAAACAGATGCGTCTGTTCAATGGGTTTATTTATGAGGGAGGCTTGGGTTTCGGGCTTAAAACCTGAATTGCGTAGCCAAACGTGGCGCTTGAGAAGTATTCCCTGAACTAGGGAGCGGCCAGCCGTCTCAGCTGCATCTAGGGAGTTTTTAACGATGCCCTGGTTTACCAGTGTGCCCTCTGATATTATAGCTAGCAGGCGAGAACGCAGAGGTTCAGGTGCTTCCTCTGCTTCGCTGCGCAGCTTGTTCCACTGTGCATCTGCGTAGCTAGCTAAAAGTGAGTTGTTATTAGCAATTCTAGTGGAGAAGGCGGCGGAGGTCGTGATTCTCTTCCCCAGTGCGTAGAGTTTTTTGCCTTCTTTGTCTGGAGGTGCTTCACTAGTGGATAGTGGCACCCCTGCTCTTTTTCTTGTGTTGGTAACCACAAGGGAGTCTGGAATAGAGTGTCCTCTGATGTATAAAGGGTCAGAGGATGAAGGGCTGAAGAGCTTTTCTATTCTAGGGTTGACCCCTCTTACTAGAGCTGGGTTAGTAAGGGAAGGAGAAATTCTTCTTTTAATAGAAGCCAGGAGAGGAATAGATTGGCTAACAGGGGCTTTTTCTTTGATGACTTTTTCTACAAAGTCGATGTCTGGAAGAGTTTCCCCTGTATCAATCTCAAAATGCGCTGCTGCCTTGCGCAATAGTGCATTGAGGGAAGGTTGGTCATCTATGGGAGAGGAGTTCCCGTGTGAATCCTTGAGAGGAGAAGGGAGAAAGGCATCAGGGTCTGAATGTACTGATGGGGATTGCCAAGGCTGCACTGACGGTGAATGCCAGGGCTGCGAGGTAGCTGTATCCTCTTCAAACCCTGTAGGAGTGGTGTAAGGATCTTCTTCGAAGCCCTCTTCCTCAAGTTCTACCTCTTCTTCTCCACCCAAACACTCCTCATCTTCTTGGAGGTATTGCTCCTCCTCAGTGAGGTCAACCAGCCTAGGAATCTTGACTCTAGGGTCATCCTGTGGCCATTCTCTTTGTCTTTTGTGAGTGGGTGGGTCTTGGTTTCCTAGAAACCTTTCCATTTTCTCCATGCAAGAATGGAGTCTTTCAAGGGTCTCATGGGGTACCCCTGAATAGTCTAGAGGGGGAAAATTAGTGTTTTCGCCTTCGAATCGTTTCGAACGCTCCCACAGCGTCGACGAGAGGTTCCCGTCTCCTTCTGAAAAGCCTTCAGGTAGTTCGGAAGCGTCCTTTGGAGAAGGGGGCAGTTCCTGGCTACTTTTGTGTCTTTTCGACGCGGTATTCGACGTTTGTTTCGTCGTCCGCGTACGTTCGTCTTCGGCGACAATTCTCGCTAGGCTCTCGGCCACGATTTTGTCCGTCGAGGGCTTTGGTGTCGACGTTGTGTGCGTTGCGCGTTGTACCTCGACGGTCGCTCTATGGAGCGTTGCGTCGGATGTTTTTGGGGTAGCGCCCGTGTTAGATGGAAGCCCAATCGCTGGTCGCTGCTGCGTTTGCGGGTGGGGCTTGTGACCTTTACGGTCTGCGGTAGACGCCGGAGTGCCCTGCGTCCCCTTCGGCGCTGATGGATCCTTCGTTCTCGACGAAGAAGAGCCGTGGGTAGTGTGTTTAGCCTTATGGGGTTTGTGTGCGTCCTTGTCGCCGGGGTGTTCATCCCCATAAGCAGGGCGTGAGCCGAGCCCGTCGGGGCCGGGGACGGACGACGAGGAGCGTGAGCGCTCCTTCTGGGGGTTCATGACTTCCGTAACGGACGTCGAGTTATCGCACTCCTCGTCACTTTCAGTAACAGCGGCAGCGGGTGAGGAAACTGACTTCGACATCGCGTAGTCTGCCCACCTCTTAACCCTACGTTCTTTAAGAGTCCTGGGTTTTAAGAGCTTGCAGGCTGCGCAGCTGTTCTCTATGTGATCGAGGGGTAAGCAACGATTACAGAGCTTGTGCTTATCTTTCCAAGTATATTTGCCCCTGCAGCGTGGGCAAAACTTAAATGGTGTCCTCTCCATAGCTGAGGCAATAATAGCTGGCGATAACAACCCCAAGGGAAAGAAAAGGGAGAAAGAAAGACATTCTCAAAGAGAAGAGACAAAGTTCTAACCCCCACTCTCCCTACTGTAAGTTGGCCGTCGAGGCCAGGCCACGTGTTCGGCAGCGCCGAAGGATCTCCTCCGCTCTTCCTCTCCGTCGAAAATAGTTCGGCGGAGAAACAGCTTCACAGCTAACGTCGAGGGGGAGGGATCGTTACCAGTATATTAAGTTATGACAAAAGGACCGAGGTCCGTGGTAAGTATAGCAATGTCTCTCTAGGAGCTCCGCGAAAGGCGACCAGAAACTGGGCGGAAAAAAACAATCTGAGGGACCTCGACGCGTGAGGGATTGTGGGTACAACGCACGTCACTATAGGGATAGTGTTACAGACACGCCTTGTCGACGTCCCCTTTTCGACTACGAAAAACAAAATGCAATACTCCGCAGTGACCACTGGATGTCGGACCTATGCACAGCATGTGATTCTAAGCAGATTAACAAACATCAGAAATATATATATGAGAATGCATTACTTACCGTAAAAGCATTTCTGATGATTGTATCTGCTTAGATTCACATGCTGTGCATAGGTCCGACATCCAGTGGTCACTGCGGAGTATTGCATTTTGTTTTTCGTAGTCGAAAAGGGGACGTCGACAAGGCGTGTCTGAAACACTATCCCTATAGTGACGTGCGTTGTACCCACAATCCCTCACGCGTCGAGGTCCCTCTGTTTGTACTTTTCTGCCCTGAGGGAGCCTTCTAGACGTGAGTGAGTACAGAAAAGAGAGAGATATATAAAGGAAGTCTATGTTCCTTCCATCCGAGCGGGGAGGAAGGGCGGGCGCATGTGAATCTAAGCAGATACAATCATCAGAAATGCTTTTACGGTAAGTAATGCATTCTCTTCTGATGTTTGTTAATCTGCTTAGAATCACATGCTGTGCATAGACTAGCGAGCAGTACCCGGAGTTGGCGGTGGGTTATGAGAAGGAACAGTAGAGAAAAGGTGTCTTAATACTGCCTGTCCCACCTGGGAGTCAGATCTAGAGTGTGTATCTAGACAGTAGTGTTTTGTAAAGGTGTGCACAGAACTCCAGGTAGCCGCTTTGCAGATGGACTCAAGGGGAACATTTGCAATGAATGCTATGGATGCCCCCGTGCCTCGAGTAGAGTGTGCTCTTGGCCTAAAGGGCAGTTCTCTCTTAGCAAGAGTATAGCAGAGAGTGATGCATTGAACAATCCATCTAGAAATAGTGGATTTTGAAACTGCATCTCCTTCTCTTCCTGCTGCCACCGAGACGAAGAACTGATTAGTCTTCCTCAGTGGTCTGGTTCTTTCCATGTAGAACATGACCGCTCCGCGCACATCTAGTGTGTGCAGAGTCCTTTCTCCCAAATGGAAGGATTTTGAAAGAACGTTGGTAGTTCTATAGACTGGTTTACGTGGAATTTAGAAATAAATTTCGGAGCAAACCTAGGGTGAGTGCGTAGAACCACTTTATCTTTGTGAACTGTAACAAAGGGGTCTAGAATAGAAAGAGCCTGAAGTTCACTTACTCTCCTGATGGAGGTGATAGCTATTAAAAAAGCAGTCTTAAGCGTGAGGTGTTTAAGAGATGCTTTGTGCATGGGTTCGAATGGAGAGCCCATGAGTCTGGTGAGTACCACATTAAGGTCCCATCCGGGAGCTGGGTCAGCTATCGGGGGGTGTATTCTCTTTACTCCCTCCATGAAGGCCTTTATAACAGGGATCCTCCACCACGACACTTTGAGTTGGGAAGTGGTGTAAACACTAGACCTGAATCCAATAGGTGGGTGAGGTATAGGACCACATGTGTGGGAGAGCAGTCAATAGGGTTGATGCTTTTACTCCTGCACCAGATGACAAATCTTTTCCACTTGCTAGAATAGCAGTGGCGAGTGTTCGGTTTTCGGGCTTCCCTGAGGATGTCCATGCATCTTTGCGGGAGTTGTAGATGTCCGAACTCTATGATCTCAGGAGCCAAGCTGCTAAGTTCATGTTCTGGGGGCATGGATGCAGCGTCCTGCTTTTGTCCTGAGACAGCATGTTGTACGGGCAGGGGAGTTTTACTGGGGGGGATAGAGACATCTCCATCAAGTGAGCGAACCATGGTTGTCGTGCCCACATTGGGGCCACTAGTATCATGGTCACTTGTTCCTGGTGCATCTTGTGCACCACTTTGTTGAGAAGGGGAGTCGGGGGAAAAGCGTAAACAAATTTCCCTGACCATTGCATCGACAGACCGTTCCCCTTGGATTGGTTCTGGGGGTACCTGGAGGCGTAACTTAGGCATTATGAGTTTTCCAGGGTTGCGAACAGGTCTATTTCTGGGAATCCCCATTGTGTGAAGACGTCGAAGACGATGTCTTCGTGCAGGCGCCATTCGTACTCTTTGGGCAGGGGGAAATCTCTGCTGAGGCTGTCTGCTAGCAGATTGAGTTCCCCGGGTACATGTAGTGATAGTAGGAACATGTCCTGTTTGAGAGCCCACTTCCATATATTCTGGGCCAGCTTGGACAGGCCTGGAGAGTGGGTGCCCCCTTGCTTGTTGATGTAGTACATGGCTGTGGTGCTGTCTGTAAGGACCATTACTGTTTTGCCTTGTAGGTGTTCCTGGAAGGCTTTTAGCGCCTTGAACACAGCTAGTAGCTCCAGTAGATTTATGTGTTTGGATGCTACGTTCGGAGTCCACACTCCGTGAGCAGTCTGATGGGATAGGTGCGCCCCCCATCCTGTGAGGGATGCGTCTGTGGTTAGAGTGGCCTCCGCCGCGGGTGTGGCAAAGGGTTTCCCTTTTTCCATGTTTTCCTTTGTCCACCACCGTAGCGAGAGAACTAAGGCCTGCGAGACCACAACTAGATCCTCCCATAGTCCGCTGGCCTGACACCACTGGCTGTTGAGCCACTCTTGCATTGGGCGCATGCGCAGGCGCGCGTGAGGTACCAAATAAATACACGACGCCATCATTCCTAGCAAGCGCATTGCTTTGCGTACCGTCACCTCTCGACCGGTTACATATTGAGGGATTTGAAACAGCATGTTTTGGACCCTCTCTTTGGAGGGGAAGACGAGGCCGTCCTTTGTTTGAATTAGAGCCCCTAGGAATTGCTTGATTTGACTGGGGTCTAAACTGGACTTCTTTTCGTTGATGGAGAAGCCCAACTGGAACAAAAGGTCTACTGTCTTTTGGGTATTGGAGAAGCATGTTTCGTAAGAATCCCCTGTTATGAGCCAGTCGTCGAGGTAAGGGTAAACTGGGATGGACAACCTGCGCAGGTGGGCCGCTGCCACTGCCAGCACCTTCGTGAATACCCTTGGTGCTGATGCTATGCCGAAGGGTAGCACTTTGAACTGGTAGTGTTTGCCCTCTATCATGAACCTGAGGTATTTTCTGTGCGCTGGCAACATTAAAATATGAAAGTATGCATCTTTCATGTCCAATGTTGTCATGTAATCTCCCTGAGAAAGCAGTGGGATTACTTCCTGTAAGGTTACCATACGAAACTTTTGGGGTTTGATAAAGTTGTTCGCTGGGCGCAGATCTAATACAGGGCGCATGGTTAGATCCTTTTTGGGTACAAGGAAGTACACTGAATAAATACCTTCTGTTACCTGAGATAGAGGCACGACCTCTATGGCTCCTTTTTCCAGCAGTTGTTGTACTTCTTGGAGAAGGATGGCAAGATGTTCCGGTGTCATGCGACGTCCCCTCGGGGGTCTGTAGGATGGGGAACTGTTGAATTCGATACAGTATCCGTGGGCTACGGTGGACAGTACCCAACGGTCTGACGTTATCTCCTCCCATGCAGGAAGAAAGGATGTTATCCGGCCCCCGACCGGTGTTGCATGGGAGGGGACGCGAATCTTCGCGTCACTTGGAGTTGTTGGGGGCTTGGGAGCCTCTGGGGGTGGATCCCCGACCCCTCCCTTTGCCCCGGCGTTGGCCTCTTTGGCTGTACTGCCCACTATTGGTTTGGTAATTGGTGGCAGGGTATTGCTGATGTTGATTTTGTTGTTGGTGTTGGCGTTGGCCACGAAAAAAGCGTTTGTTGCCATAGCCGCGCCTGGTAGTGGGCTTAGAGATTTGGTCGAGAGTCTTGATAGTGTCGAACTCTTTTTTAGCCATCTCTAGGGCTTCATCTACCGCTTTCCCGAAGAGGTTAGCGTCCTCGACAGGTTTATTTATCAAAGACGCCTGTGTCTCTGGTTTAAAGCCTGAGTTGCGCAGCCATACATGGCGCTTTAGGAGTATTCCTTGTACCAAGGAACGTCCTGCTGTTTCTGCCGCGTCCAGAGAGTTTTTAACAATGCTCTGGTTCACTTGGGTTCCTTCGCCAATAGTTGACAGTAGGCGCGTACGTAAAGGCTCCGGTGCTTCCTCGGCGTCTTTTCGCAGTTTGGCCCACTGCGCGTCTGCGTAGCTTGCAAGCAAGGAATTGTTGTTGGCAATTCTTGCTGAGAAGGCAGCCGAGGAAGTAACTCTTTTTGCAAGGGCATATAGCCTCTTGCCCTCCTTGTCAGGGGGTGCCTCACTGGTGGAAAGTGGTACCCCTGCCCTCTTTCTAGTATTAGAAACCACTAGGGAATCAGGAATGGAATGTCCCCTAATGTAGAGGGGGTCTGAGGGTGAAGGAGTGAAAAGTTTTTCAATCCGTGGATTGACCCCTCTGATCATAGCGGGAGTGGACAGCGAAGGTATGATCCTTCTCTTCACTGAAGCGAGGAGTGGAATGGTCTGGCTGACCGGGGGTTTTTCCTTAATCACTCTTTCTACAAAGTCCAATTCTGGAGAGAGTTCCCCGGTGTCGAGTTCGAAATGCGCTGCTGCTCTGCGCAACAGTGCATTGAACGTCGGCTGATCGTCAATTGGAGACGTGTTCCTAACTGGAGAATTGTCCGGAGGAGTTAGGTTTAGGACATCAGTGTCGGAATACACTGATGGTGATTGCCAGGGGTGTGAAGGTCCCTCTTCTGGGTTAACCCCGAAGCCTTCTTCTATAATGTCTGTTCTGTCTTCCAGACATTCCTCCTGGTTCTGTTCTTCATTGTCCATGAAATCATCTTCTTCCTCGAAGTCTTGCTCCTCCCCAGTGAGGTCATATACATCTTGGAAGTCTGAGGCTGTGTCCTGCTGGGGATCCACTAGCCTCGGATTTTTGGCCCTGGGGTCCTCCTGAGGCCCTTCTCTGGTCCTCTTGTGTGTTTGAGAGGCCTGGGTGCTCATGAACTTTTCCATCCTCTCCATACAGAGGTGGAGTCTTTCCATAGTTTCATGGGGTACCCCAGAGCGGTCTGGCGGGGGAAACATAGGGTTATCTAACTCGAAATGGCTCGACCTCTCCCAAAGCGTCGAGGAAAGTGCCCCGTCGCCCTCCGAAAAACCTTCAGGTGTGTCGGGAGACTCCCTGCCTGAAGGGGGTAGTCCCTGCTTCCCTTCGGGCTTTTTCGGCGTATCCTTTAACTTATGCGTAACGCTCGACGAAATCTTCGGCGTACGCTTTTGGGCGTCGGCTACAGCGATCCTTGCTAAGCTATCGGCGACTCGCTTGTCGGCGACTCGTTTGTCGGCGGAAGCTTGAGTTTTCGACGCTATGGGTATCGAACGCTCTACGGCGGTCTGCGCTTTCTGTTGATGCGCACCGGCCGATGTTTTGGTGGCAGCGCCCTTGTTTGCCGAAAGCCCAGTCGCAGGTCGCGGCTGCGGTTGCGAGAGGGGCTTCGAACCCGAACGGTCCGAGGAGGCCGCCGGTGGAACCTGCGTCTCCTTGGGCGCCGAAGGTCTTTTCGACTTCGTCGAAGAAGAGCCGTGGGTTGTGTGTTTATGTGGATCTTTGTGTGCGTCTGTGTCGCCGGGGTGTTCATCCCCATAAGCAGGGCGTGAGCCGAGCTCGTCGGGGCCGGGGACAGACGACGAAGCGCGTAAGCGCTCCTTAGAGGGGGTTTCGACTTCCGTAGCGGAGGTCGTGTTATCGCGTTCCTCGTCACTGTCGGTGGTAGCAGCGGCGGGTGAACTTTCGGCCTTCGACATCGCGTAGGCCGCCCACCTTTTAACCCTTCGGTCTTTTAGAGTTTTAGGCTTAAGAAGCCGACAAGCCGCGCACCCTTCCTCCTTGTGATCGAGGGGCAAGCAGCGGTTACACCGTGAGTGCTTGTCCTTCCAAGTGAATTTGCCTTTACAAAGTGGGCAAAACCTAAACGGTGTCCTCTCCATAGCCGAGGCAATAAATCGCGATAAACACCCCAAGGGAAAGGAAGGGGAAAGGGAAAGGCATTCTCAGAAAAGACCCAGAGATGTCCCACGACCCCACTCTCCCTACTGTATATGGCCTGCGAGGCCAGGCCACGTGTTCGGCAGCGCCGAAGGATTTCTTCCGCTCGACCCTCCGTCGAAGATTCTTTTCGGCGGAGAACAGCTTACAACTGCGTCGAGGGAGGGATTATAAATATTAGAGAAAACACGACCAGAGGTCGAGGAGTTGCAATGTCTCTCGAGGAGCTCCGCGTGAAGGCGACCAGAAGCTGGGCGGAAAAAAACAATCTGAGGGACCTCGACGCGTGAGGGATTGTGGGTACAACGCACGTCACTATAGGGATAGTGTTTCAGACACGCCTTGTCGACGTCCCCTTTTCGACTACGAAAAACAAAATGCAATACTCCGCAGTGACCACTGGATGTCGGACCTATGCACAGCATGTGATTCTAAGCAGATTAACAAACATCAGAAATATATATATATACACACACTTTTCGAAAGTCGAAAAGGGGCATCGAACTAGGGCGTGCCAGTAATACTATCCCTAGTGTGACGTCCACTGTACCCATGATCCCGCACGCATGGAGGACCCTCAGATTGTATTTTTTCTGACATGAGGTAGCATGCGTAGCGCGAGTGCAGAGTATCCAAGCAGATAAGATAGATAAGACTACAAGCATCCATGCGCCTTCTCTCAGAGGGGAGGAAGGGCGGGCGCATGTGAATCTAAGCAGATACAAGCATCAGAAATATGATTACAGTGAGTAATGTATCCCTTCTGAGGCTTGTGGAATCTGCTTAGATCACATGCTGTGCATAGATTAGCAAGCAGTGTTAGATGAAGGAGGTGGGATGTGAGAAGGGTCATGAGCGAACAAATGTCTTAGAACCGATTGTCCCACTTGATTATCTGTCTTGGAATGAGTGTCAATGCAGTAGTGCTAAGTAGAGGTGTGAATAGAGCTCCATGTAGCTGCTTTGCAAATGGTGTCAAGGGGTACATTTGCAATAAAAGCCAGAGTGGCAACAGTACCTCTTGTAGAGTGGGTCCTTGGCGTAAAAGGCAGTGTTCTATCTGAAAGGGAATAACACAGTTGGATACATCCGACTAGCCACTTAGAGATGGCATTCTTAGAGACTCGATCTCCCTCTCTGCCGGAGCTATGCAGACGAACAGTTGATCTGTCTTTCTTAGCGGTCCGGTCTTGTCTACATAGTTGAGGACCGCCCTCCTCACATCTAGTGTGTGGAGTTTCACCTCAGCAGAGCTTTTAGGTTCCTGGAAGAAGGTGGGTAGCTCAATGGACTGGTTAACATGGAATTTGGAAATTAACTTAGGTGAGAACCTAGGGTGAGTGCGTAAAACCAGTTAACCATTATGAACAGTAAAGAAAGGATCCTGCACTGACAGAGCTTGAATTTCACCTACCCTTCTTATGGAGGTGATGGCTACTAAGAAGGCAGTTTTATAAGTCAAGTGTTTGAGACTAGATTTGTGCATGGGCTCAAAGGGGGGTCCCATGAGCTTAACAAGTACCACATTAAGGTCCCAACATGGGGGTGGGTTAGAAATTGGAGGGTGAGTCTCTTTACCTCTTCCATAAATGCTTTGACAACTGGCACTTTCCACCATGACACCTTGTTATGGGAAGTGGTGTAGGCTGATAAAGCTGCCAGGTGCACTTTAAGTGAGTTAAACACTAATCCTGCATCCAATAAGTGGCGCATATATGTGACGACATTAGGAGTACAATCAACTGGGTTGATTTGCTTCTTCTGGCACCAAATAACGAATCGTTTCCATTTGTCATATTAACAGTGCCTTGTGTTAGGTTTTCTTGACTCTTAAGATATCCACACATCTCTGGGATAAATTGACATATCCAAACTCGGACTTCAGGAGCCATGCTGTTAAGTTCATTGAGTTGGGCTCAGGATGCACTGTTAGCCCCTCGTGCTGGGAGAGTAGGTTGTACCGGCACGGGAGTTTGATGGGGGGGGGTCGCACACCACCAATTTGCATAGGTGTGGGTACCATGGTTGTCTCGCCCACATAGGAGCAACTAGGATGAGCGTCATCAGTTCCCTGTGGATCTCGTTTACCACCTTCCTCATCAAAGGGGTTGGTAGAAAAGCATAGGCAAACATCCCTGACCAATGCGGGACGTGGCTTGGGCAGCCATGCAATAGGCTGCGATCCCTAGAAGCTCCGAGATCCGATGACTAGATCCGGCGAAATACGCATGCTATTTTCATTTATAATAGCCATGGAATGCATGAAGAGGCGTGGGAAGGCGGCGTGCTGAATGTGAGAGGGCTGACTGCACGCTCACAGCCGAGGAACAGTCAAGAAGATACATTGTATCACAAGACCAGCCGCGGGCTGAACATCAAAATGGCGCTACAAACAAAGATCCCGTGGGGCGCGTCCTCACAACTGCTTAACTGACTCTGGCAATGGATACAGTTGCGCGGATTGCAGAAGCGATACAAATAGCAAAGCATTGATCGTTGCTAGTGGCTGCTAGCAGCGTGTGTTTTCACTCGGCGGCGGCGGCGCCGCCGAGGATACTAGAACACTACAGACGTACATTGGAGACGTGTGCCTGATAACATCTGAGCACAGGGCACAAAGGGCGGATCGGAGGAGCGGCGCCCATTGATGGTAACAATTCTTCGGATGCAAATCCGGGGAGCAGGAAAAGAGCTCCCTGGACCGGTGTTGAGGGCTACAAGCACTGCGGCGAAATCTCTGGCAGACCTATTGGGTTCACGAACTGCTAGAGGCATTGAAAGGCTGGTGTACAAATATACATGGACATATAGCATACGGGTGGACCCCCTGCTGCGCTGCATCCTGGGGCTGCGAGTCAGGACAGTCCAGCATTGACTGAGGCACATCACAACTATACATAACTGCCCCTGGGAGTGAAGGTGGTTTGTGGCCAGTCCAGGAGTAAAGTGCCTTCAAATCCCATGACATGGCAAAGTGGGAACCATGAGACGAGCTGCTGGTGGATGAAAGTGATCGTAAGATACGCCGCAATAAGAACGTTCCCACCATTTACATGTGATCAGGTAGCCTACCAAGTAAGGAGTAGGGGGAGAAATCAAACACGGTGCCAGTGAAAGTGAGAAACAGGACAGGTCTGAGTGACTGCTAGACGATCACAACACAATGCGCAAGAAATGATCAGGCCAACACAAGCGCCCAGGACAGGCCCCCTTTGAAGTGAATGGGAGGCGCCAGACTTCCTGTGTGCTTGAACCTCCGGGGCTGTGACGGAGAAACGAATTGAGCAACCCCGAGACAAACTGACGGCGCACGAATACTGTATGCAGTGAATAAACGTGAGAGGGCACAATCCACTTGAAATACAATTGCACGTACCATAGCACACTGTAATCTGCAGAAGTTGGAACGCCGACGCCTGGAGGCCCTGGGAGTGTCACAACACCACCACATAGTTGGAACCAGACACGCAGGAAGGATAGCGCAATGTCAGTGAAAGGACTGAGAGCCAAGACTAAACAACCCACAATGGAGGTCTTTGCAAAAGTGCAGAGGACCTCTACAACAGCGACACAAAGCATGGTAGCAACCCCCGCAGAAGGAGCCTTAGAAGGTGACAAACATCAGATCCTGCCGGCTATAACGGAATTGAGCACCAAATGGGGCACAGCAATGGCAGACCTGCGGACAGCCTTAGAAAACAAAATTGATGAGGTAGGAACTGAACTCACCCTGCTACGACAAGACGTTGGGGCGCTGGCTGAGAGGACGAGCGGCCTGGAAAGCACAGTGAAGATCAATACAGATGTCAGCGCAAATGACGCAAAAGAGGTCCACGTGTTAAACAGCAGGTTGCCAACCTAGAAAATCGAGTCGAAGAAGCGGAAGGAAGGGCGAGTAGGAACATACGGGTGGTCGGCCTGCCGGAGGGGGAGGAAGGCCAGGACCCCACGAACTATGTGGAGAACATGATCCTCCAGGAGATAGGAGCAGACAAGCTTTCACAGGGGTTGACTGTGGAGCGAGCACATCGTGCCCCGATGAGGAAACCACGACCTGAAGCCCCGCCGAGACTGATAATTGCGAGGATCTTGAACTATAAAGATAGGGAGAAGATCCTGGAATACTTTCCTAAGGGTGGTACAATAGAGAGAGCATCCTCCAATATCACGGCATACCCGGATTATACGATGCTGGTGCAGAGACAGAGATATAGCTACGTGGCCGTTAAGAGGAGGCTGCGCGTGGCTGGCATTAAGTATATGCTTCTGTACCCGGCAAAGCTCAAGGTGCTGCATAAGAGTAAAGCGTTTTTCTTTGACACCCCGGAGGAAGCGGTGGCATGGCTGGACCTGGAGGGCTGCCCGGAAAAAGAGGCAGACCGAGATCATCAGGAGCATGACAATTGAGGAGCCGGAGTTATGGACATTGAGGGGTAAGTGGGAGGGTGGCCCTGTCATGGGGGTGGGGGGGGAAGGAAGACTGGATAGATATTATGGGGCCTTCAGACCTTGTGCCCTGGTTGGACTGGAATATAGTGGGCAAAATGTATGTGAAAACTGCTTAGTACTAGCATGAAGCGTAACAAAATGGGAAATAGGAGCAAAGGGATGGGAATAACCTGCCCCTGAGAACTAGTAGTTAAGTGGCCACTACGGCGACTTCACCCTGCTGAGCCCTGCAAGTAGGTTTGTGTGGGACAGGGCTAGATGTGGGGGTGCCTGAGATCCAGGGATGGAGCTGGGCAACAGTTGGAGAGGGTGTTGTTGGGTAAGGGTTGGGAGGTGAGTGGGAGGGAGGGAGGGGGGAGAGTTTGGTGTGTATATAGTTTTGGGGAGTTTCAGTTTAATTATGAGCCTACATAGAAGAGTTGGACAGTTGAATCTGCACTGCGTGGGGGGTGGGGGGGTCTGTTTGAGGAAGGGAAAGGGAACTCTAATGGGCCATGGGGGGATCTTTAAAAAATCACGTGGAATGTCAGGGGACTTAACAGTTATCTGAAAAGGAATAAGGTCATGTTGTACCTGCGAAGACAAAAGATAGATATTGCACTGCTGCAAGAGACACATCTGACACGGGAAAAGATGGAGATGGTGGTAAAGAAATGTAAAGGGGTTGTGGTGGGTTTGCCATACTCTGCTTATGCCAGAGGAGTACTTATTTGGGTAGCGCCGCACGTCCCGTTTCAACTATTACAGGAAGTGGCGGAAACGGATGGGAGAATGGTCATATTGAGAGGGTTGGTGGAGAATGGGGAGATCAGCATTGTAAATACATATGCCCCTAACCAGAACACGGCAACATATTTCAGAACTCTTTGCACCAACCTTAGCACGTGTATAGGCAGTGCGGTGATCTGGGGTGGGGACGTTAACTGCGTACTAAACCCCAAGGTAGATAGATCTGATGGCAAGATTGATAGACCCGCCCCAGCAGCTAAAGCATTGCAGACACTGCTAGACGACTTTGGTCTGGCAGATGTATGGAGAACGAAATACCCTCTAGAAAGGCAATATTCGTATTACTCTGCCCCGCAGCAGCTACATACAAGGCTGGACTATATCTTTGCCATGCCGGATGTAATAACGGAGACTACCCGGGCAGAATATAAAGCAAGGGTCCTCTCGGATCACTCGCCCCTGGTTCTCGGGTGGCAATATTGCCCCCCAAGAGCACGGATTCCGACATGGCGCCTCTGCGCAGAGGCGCTTAAGGACCCGTTTTTAGAGAGGATATAAGGGAGGAGATTATAAACTACTTCGAGACAAATACGGGTAGCGTTGAATCGGCATGTACATTATTGGAAGCCTTCAAGGTGGTGATGCGAGGGGCTGCCATAGCAAAATCAAAAGGCCTGCAATGTGGGGTTTTGACTGACCTTCAAAGAACAGAAAAGGAAATAGAAAAGGCATTGAAGGATGGAAATGAAGACATGGAGCTGGTACATAAGCTACAGCAGAAATGTGCGGAACATTGGGAAAGATTCTGCAACCTTAACTACAAAAAATGTATAGAGAGGCAGCATGCGGGAGGGGATAAAACAGGGCGGCTCTTGGCATGGTTATACAAGAGAGAGACTCCCAGACCCACGATTAGAACGATAATAAGAGAAGACGGCAAGATAGTGGACACCCATGAGGGAGTTAACAAGGAGTTTGCGGATTATTATAAGATGCTATACGGAGATGAGGAGGGAAGTCATCAGGGGGATATAACGGAAACATTGGAAGATATAGGACTGCCTATGATAAGCGAGGAAGAAAGAGAAGAGCTAGATACACCAATAACTTAGAGTTAGAAGTAGTGGTGAGGCAGCTGCCTACTAGTAAGACCCCGGGGGCGGACGGGTTCCCAAGTGAATTTTGTAAAGCATATTGGGAGGAAGTGCTCCCCCCAATGTTAGAAATGTTAAATGAAGCGTTTGAGGTGGGACGGTTGCCAGAGTCGCTTAGAGAAGCGATCATAATACCGCTTCCCAAACCCAACAAGCCAGGGCATAGCTGTGGCTCTTAGAGACCATTGTCGATGTTGAACCAAGACAGCAAGATACTGACGGCTGTCTTGGCTAACAGATTGCAAAGAGTTATCAGCAAACTAATACACCCCGATCAGACGGGCTATGTCCCGAACAGAAATATTACTCATAATCACAGGCGACTCCAACGGGTTGTTGAATGGGGAAGTGAGAACAAAGGCGAAATGGCGATTGTGTCCTTGGACGCGGTAAAGGCTTTCGATTCGGTCAGGTGGCCGTGGCTGCTGGCGACCCTGGCGGGGTACGGAATGGGGCCTGGATATATTAGGAGGGCGAAGATGCTATATAGTGAGCCGCTGGCCAGAGTCAGAACGGGATAAGTAATATCCAAGAGATGGCAACTCCGTGGAGGCACCAGACAGGGATGCCCATTGTCCCCAATGCTTTACATACTAGCCCTAGAGCCCCTAGCAATATACCTCAGACAACAATATGATACGATAGGAATCGAGGTGGGAGGGGAACGACACTTGATCTCCTTATATGCGGATGACTTGTTGCTGTACTTTAGGCACCCTGAGGAAAATCTACAGTACATCCTGGAGGTTATGGAGAGATATGCGGGGCTGTCGGGATAGCTGTGAATCCTCAGAAATCCAGTATTTTTCCATTAGGCAGCTATAAGGGAATCCCGGTCAGACGGTTACCGGTGTTACAAATGCCATGGGCGGTTAGCTCTTTCGGATACCTTGGGATAGATGTGTATCACACGGTAGAATGCACAACACCGAGATAGCTATTGTGAAAATTGAGAAGTGCATGCAGCAATGATGGGACGGGGTGCAATGCTAAAGATGGTGGTCCTACCTAGGCTCCTGCATTATTTTGGGAATATTCCATATATGATACTCAAGAAGTTTTTTACTAAACTGAACAGCATGTGTAGGGATTTCCTGTGGCATGGTACCCGGAATAGATTAGCGCTATGGAAGCTGCAGAACTTTTATGAAAAAGGAGGAATAAAACTGCCCAACTTTGAGGTTTATTATGTGGCGAGCCAGCTGCAATATGTGGCCAAATGGCTCTCGGATGAAGCGACCCCGAATTTAGGTCATTAGGACAGGATTGCGCCCCGTTCCATTTAAGAGATGATCTGGCTGCCCATGACAGAAATGAGAGAGCGCCCTAGGATGATGAAGCTTGGGTGGAAGATGTGGCGCCGGGCATGCCGGATAATGGAGAATCCATTCCCATGCTCCCCGCAAGTACCACTAGTTGCATTGACAGGGGAGGATAAACAGCTGAGGAGGATAATCAGGGACCATTGGGAATCAGTGGGGCTGGTAACCTTAGGGGACATCTGGCAAGAGGAGTCTATTATAGACTTTGAAGTGCTGGGGGAGGAAACAGGGCTACATACGGGCCAGTAATTTACATATCTCAGGATGGTGCAGAAAATAAAGTAAACATGGCCAGAAACAGTATTGGAAGATGATCCATATGCTATTATAGAGGCAATATATGATATATCGGAAGGAGGGCACGAGATTTCCAGACTACGGGATGGTGATGTCTAAGGTCGGGAAGGATTTAACACAATTGAGACTAGACTGGGAAGAGTAAGTGGGAGCCCCGATAGAGGATGGGATGTGGGAACGTGCTCTGGGGTACCACAAGAAGGTGTCAAGGAATGCGAGATTAAAGCAGATTCAATTGTATATAACGCACAGAGCATACATGACACCTTTGAGGATATCCAGGTTAGCAAATGCTGGACTACAAGTATGTCCCAAGTGTAACGAAGAAAATGCTGACATGATACACATGTTTTGGTCATGCCCAGTAATTGAGCACTCCTGGGGCGAAGTGGCACAGAAACTAGCGGAAAAGGGGGTCACGATCATAATAGACACAGCCTGAGCCTGCCTGGTAGGGGGGGTTCCCCAGATCACAGAAACTTAAGCACGTTGGTAAACTGAAAGATCTAGCATATGTGCTTGCAAAACGAAGAATTGCCATGGGATGGAAGACATGTCACAGGCCACGGGTGGAGGTGTGGTGGAGAGATTTGCAGAAATGGGTGGAGGCAGAAACAATAGCATGGCAAGAGGCAAGCAATGCATGGGGAGAGGAGGAGGCAGGAACCCTGTTAGCATGGAAAACATTAATAGTGGAATTGTTTGGAACAATAACAGACCTGACAGAATCCACGGGAAGCGAGACTCCGCCACGTGTGGCAGATACAGAAGGTGTGGAATAAATAGGCTCATAAAGGGGGGGTGGGATGGGGGAGCAGTGTCCAATTAAGAAGTGAACAATTGAACTGTTGATATATGCACTGTATGTTTGGTTTGTATTGTTGTTTGGTTTGAATAAAATTAATAAAAACTTTTTTTTAAAACAGATCCCTGACCAATTCATCCATAGGGCGTTCCCCTTGGAGACTGGCTGGGGGAACCTGGATGTGAAGTCTGGGCATTGCCCGTTTTCGCTTGTGGCGAATGGGTCTGTACTGGGGAAACCCCACTGAGAGAAGAGGTCTCCTACGACTTCTTCGTGTAGTGCCCACTCGTTTTCTTCTGGGAGGGGATCCCTGCTCAGAGCATCTGCTAGCGAGATCCCCCGGAACATGTTGGGATGACAGGTAAATCTTCCGTTTGAGTGCCCATATCCACATTTTCTGGCCAAGCTTGGACAGATTTGGCGAACGAGTGCCCCCTTGTTTTTTTAAGTAAAACATTGCCGTCGTGCTGTCTGTTAGGATCTTCACTGACAGGTTTGATAGGAGGGGTTCAAATGCCCAAAGCGCTCTGAAGACTGCCAGAAGTTCTAGCAGATTGATGTGGTTCTGAGCTACTGTGTGAGACCAGAGACCCTGAGCTGTATGGTGCAGGTAGTGGGCTCCCCACCCTGCTAGGCAGGCGTCTGTTGTGACAACGGCCTGTATCTCTGGATCGTAGAAGGGTTTCCCCTTCATAAGGTTCTCTCTTGTCGACCAGCGAAGACTCTGTACTAGTGTTGGCGAAACGAGCACTAGATCGTCCCACTGACCACTTGCCTGAGGCCACTGTTTCACCAACCATTCTTGCATGGGTTGTATGCGCAGGCGCGCGTGGGGAACCAGGTAAATGCAAGGTGCCATCCTGCCTAGCAAACGCATCGCTTTGCGTACCCTTATTTGGAAACCAGTCTGATAGTGAGGAATGTGCAGCAACATATTCTGAAATCTTTTTTCTGATGGAAAGGCTAACCCCTCTTGGGTGTCTAGGACAGCTCCTAGGAACTGTTTTGAGGTGCTTGGCACTAGGCTTGATTTTTTTCTCATTGATTGAGAAGCCCAATTGTAAGAGGAGGTTGATAGTTCTTTGGATGTTTAGTCTGCAAATTAAGGGGGTTTCTCCTGTGATGAGCCAGTCGTCCAGGTAAGGGTACACTGGCATTGCATCTCTGCGTAGGTGCGCCGCCAGTACCTTGGTGAATACCCTTGGAGCCGAGGCTATTCCGAATGGGCAGCACCTTGAACTGCTGGTGCTGGTTGTCTATTTTAAAACGCAAGAACCTTCTGTGCGCTGGGAACTTTGAAATATGAAAATAGGCATCTTTCATATCCAATGTTGCCATGTAATCCCTTTTTTAGTATGGGGATTACCTCGGAGTGTAGTCATGCAGAACTTTTGTGGCTTGACATACTTGTTTTCAGGGCGCAAATCTAATACAGGGCGCATTGTTAGGAAGTAGGTCGAATAATACCCATTTACCTGGTTGCCCGGGACAAGTTCTATGGTGTCCTCTGCAAGTAGAATGGCGATCTCCGAGAAGGATTTTCTGGTGCTCCAACGAGTGCACCTTCTATCTTGGAGGATGGTCGTGGGGGCGCTCTAGGAGTTCTATACAGTATCCTGCGGACAGCACCCATCTGTCCGAAGTGATCCCTTCCCATGCGTGGGTGAAGGTGGAAATGCGCCCCCCATACTGGGGATGCATGGGAGGGGACCCAAAGCGGAACATCACTGTTTACTGGGTGGCGTACCACCTCTGGCGGGGCTGCCTCTACCTCTAGTGCAGCCTCTGCGCTGCCCTCTGGGAAAGGCTTGTGATGCTTGGAACTGGTTGCTGCCCCATGAGGTTCCTTGATTTGATAGTAATTCAAACCCCTCTGGGAGCTTTGGCCCCGAAAGCGAGGAAAATTAGAGTTTCCCCTTTTCCTGAGGGTTTATTAGTAAGTTGCCCGAGATATTTTAGTGTCTTGTACTCATCCTTAGCTGTCTTTAAGGCTTCCTCCACTGCTTTGCCAAATAGTACCTCCGGTTCCACTGGCATGTCTATAAGCGTGGCTTGAGTCTTGGTTTTGAACCCCGATTGTCTTAACCAAGCATGACGTCTTATCACAGTGCCTTCGGCAATTAGTCTTCCAGCATTATCTGCTTCATCAAAGTATGTTTTCAGAATGCATTCTGAGACCGACCTTCCATCTGCTGCCAGCTGAGCCAACTGGCTCTTCAGTGGTTCAGGAGTGGAAGATACCAAAGCACCTACTTGTTCCCACTGGGGGCAATTGTACCTTGCCAAAAGGGTAGTGGTGTTTGAAATTCGTGCCTGATAGGCGGAAGTGGTGGCAACCTTCTTGCCGATAGTATACAAGTCTCTTGCTCTCCTTTTCGGGAGGTGTTTCTGAAGAAGCGAGTGGTCTACCTGCCCTCTTTCTGGTGGTTCTTACTACCAGGGAGTCGGGTTTTAATTGGCCCCTAATATATAGGGGATCAGAAGGTGCGCCACAGAATAATTTTTCAACTCGTGGATTCACTGCACGAGTAAGATTTGGAGTTACCAGCAAGGGGTCAATTCTACGCTGGACAGACTTTAGTATACGGATAGCCTGAGCAATGGCTCTTGTCACCCAGGATCTCTTCCGCAAAATCCCTGTCCTCTTGGACACCTTGAGTGTCAATCTGAAAATGGGCTGCTGCTTTAGCCAGTATCTCGTTGAGGAGTGGTTGATTATCAACCGGTGAGTTATGCACTGGGGTTCTTTAGGAATTGGGGAGTCAAGATTGTGGGCTTCAGCCTCATCCTCCTGGTCCTCATCCCCATAATAAGAGACCTCTGTTTGGGCTTCCATCATTTGTGGGTCTGTTTCATCACAATATGACTCGGGATGGTAAAATTTAATGACAAAAGGGTCTGTGCCTAAATCCTGCACCAGGGCATCAGAGCGGGGTCTTTTATTAGGGGGTTGAGAATCCTTGGACCCCAAAGGGGCCGAAGTAGCTGGTGTGTTAGCATAACTATGAAAATAATTAGGGTCTTTTTCATAAATGACATTCTTCTCATAACCCTGTCGATATCAGCAGAGCTCCAATCCTTGGAGCTAGGGATAACCACAACCTGTTATGTTTCTTCTTCCATATCCATGTCTTGAGCAGTGGGAGGGATGATCTTTCCCTTAGTGGGAGGGACAGGGACTTTGGACCTTTCTACTGATTTATGGGCTTTTTGTTTTTCCTTATGAATATGGAGTTCCGAAGGCTTTTTGTGTTGTATCTCCCCCTTCCCAAGACTAGAGTAATGTTTCCCAGTGCTTTTAGGGGCCTCTGAGGAACCTGACGCCTTACACGTGTCGAGTCGCAGCCGGGGCTGATGTGCTTAGTGTAAGTGGTGTGTGTCGCGCTTCTGCCACCGGATGTTGTCCCCATAACAGCCACCGGCTAGTCCTCCGGGGTCGGGGGCTTGCGCGTGGGTGACTGAAGTCACCCCTCTGCCCTTGCCGTCCGATACGGCGGCATTGCTGCCATCGCTAAAAGACCCTTAGGCGTCCATGGCCTCTCGTTGCCTGGCGTAGTGGGCCCAGTGTTTAGTGGAGCGGTCCTTAAGTGTTTTCGGCTTGAAGAGCTTGCAATTTCGACAGGTAGCCTCGGGATGGTCTCGTGGGAGACACATATTGCACGTATTGTGCTCATCAACCCAGGGAAACTTCCCTTTACACTTGGGGCAGAATTTGAAAGGAGTACTCTCCATGTGTATCAATTTGGCAGCGGCCGGGAATATGTAGGAAATAAATGTGGGAGCCTGTATGACCACCCCCCACTCTCTCTACTTGTACAGGGCCGAGGCCAGAGGCCTTCCAAAGCCCAAAGTCCGTCGTGGAGTTTCGACAGCTGATTTCCTCGATCTTCGATGGTGTCGATCTTCAGCGTAGGGTGGAAAGAACAGGGAAGTTTGAACAATAATTTTAGTATAATTGGCTAATGCCAAGGGAACTCCGCAACATGCGTCCGACTAGTATGGCGGAAAAAAATTATCTGAGGGTCCTACACGCGTGAGGGATCAATGGTACAGTGGGCGTCACACTAGGGATAGTATTACTGGAATGCCCTAGTTCGACGCCCCTTTTCGAGATTCCAAAAACAAACTAATACTCTGCAGCTTCCACAAGATGTCGGCCTATGCACAGCATGTGATCTAAGAGGATTCCACAAGCCTCAGAAATATATTTATATATAATCCCCAAATGATGCAAAATAAAAGTTACTCAATTTAGTAACTAGAGTACTCAAGGATGGGGGAAAGAGGACGGGACGTACGAGTACTATACATATTCAAATAGAAATATATAAAGTGTGTAAATACATAGATTAGTGAAACACTTGCATATTCTAAAGCCACTACATTATTACAGTATTGTAATTGTGACATATCCATGGATGTCGTCCCTTATCCCCTTGGGGAGCCCCTTTCCATGAGGTCAGGGAGGAGAGGCCGCTACTCGATAATCCTTCTGGGGGTGGTACTCAGAAGGAGGATCTTATGGGGAGGGATCCCCCATATGCGACTAGGGAAGACTGGTGAGAATGCGGTCTGATCAAAATACATCCCCACCTCCCTCATCCTCTTTCTCTGGGCACCGTACACTAGTCTCCCACACGTCCATGTACTTGTGCAAGGTAGATAAAGCCGCCCCTATGAGATCCACTGAGAAGAGGAAGAGTAGGGACCACTGGACTAAAGTAGATTGGGAAACTGGGACAAGGAAGTGTCCAGCAAACCCAATAAGGAGTGATCATACGTGTACTAAGACAAAGAAGATGGGCAGAGCCAAGAAGTTTGCCCCGCAGAACCTCAGTAAGCATACTAGTCTATATGGAAATTGTGAGAGCATAAAAGGAAGAACCGTGAGCACCAGGATGGTCGAGGGAGGAGAACAAAGGCAGACCAGGACGCAGAGGCGGGAGCATAATAGTGCAAAGCAGGTCCAGTGTGGACAGACCACTCGACGAGCCGAGAAGCAGCTCCTGGTGTCCCTGAAGTCTGACTATCGTGGGAAGCAGGAGCCACACCAGCTGGAAAAAGGTTTCCCCTGTGGAGCTGCCGCAGACTGAAGGGAGACTCAGGGAGACAAGGAAGCCCCACAGCTTATCGCAGGCACCAAGGAAGACCCGAAACCATCATGGGCCCGAGAATGTGGAGAGCGCAGAGGGGAGCAAGGAAAGCCGAGAATGTAGGGTCTGGGACCCTAACATATGTAAAGGAACTCTGATATACTTCTGAGTCGCACAACAGTACTTGGTAGGAGAACAAACCATGTCTATTAGCCTAATCAACAAAGAAAGGAGAGCCTGGGACTTGCACCCATAAGAGAAACCATTTAAAAGTTTATGAAGAAATATGATTCCAAGATGGCTGCGCATCACTGAGCACACAGCTTCCGAGCTCCCAAATCGTGCAGATCCTGAAGCACCTAAAGCAGCGGAATTAGCCCCCCGCGGGTCGCACCAGGGGCAGATTTCTGCACCGGAACGAAGATGGAACATAGGGGCTGCACCAGGCGGTGTGCGATAATTTATTTCTGCCATCAACGTTGTGTCGAGACTTGGCCCACCAGACCGAGGCAGCCCCAGGAGGACAGCGGTGAACGTTGGCGGGAAGGTCCCCCCTGCCTTACACGATGACAGGCGGAGACAGGCAGTCTGGCTGCTTTGGCACAGACTTGCGCCCAAAGCTAGAAAACTTGTGGGGGAAGCCCTCCCAGCGAGCACGAAACAAGGAACCCCAGGCCTGGCTCCTCAGACCAGGAGGACCTCTCCGGAACCCCTTGCCATCCTTGCCAGTCAACCTATCCCCCTGTAGGCCCAGTCCGTCGGAGAACGCTGCGTGGCGAGGCCAAGTAGGAACTCCAGTGCTCAGGGGGAAAGGCAAATAATCCGGGTCAGACGGAGAGGTCGGCCCTGAATTCCAGAAGGGAGAAGGTCCTTCAGCGAGGTGCCCACCTTACACAGCACGGAACACGCTGCCAGAGGAAATGGGTGAGACCTGAGCATCAATATAAGCCCTAGGCTTCCAGGCGCCACCCCACAGGGCTGAGATTTCACGGCCCAGACAGACCTCCATATACACCGAGGCCTGCCATACCCAGTGGTGCTCTTCCCCATAAGCGAAAATTAGTAGCGAGGCCCTGCACTCACGAGACTACAATACTATTCAGTGCATGGGGCACCGTGCTCCAAGGTAGCCCAACAGCCCCCACCCACAGGGCTGAGATTTCACGGTCCAGACAGACCTCCATATACACAGAGGCCTGCCATACCCAGTGGTGCTCTTCCCCATAAGCGAAAATTAGTAGCGAGGCCCTGCACTCACAAGACTACAATACTATTCAGTGCGTAGGGCACCGTGCTCCAAGGTAGCCCAACGGCCCCCACCAGAGGCCCTGCACCGCTCCCCGAGCCCCTGAACACAGGAACTGGGGCACACAAACACCTTACCAGCCTGCCAGCTCTGAATGACCAAGAGAGTATAGGGGGCCCAGACTCCCCAGAGCAACGTAGGCGCACCGGAGCCCCCAAAATCACAGGGGGAGCAAGCACGGTTTCACATTCAGAATTAAAAGGCTACCCTGAGCAGAGCGCATAAAGGCCGTCACACATGCCACACATGCCAGTGCGCCGGAGCCAAACAGTAATCAGGAGGGAAACAGCCGAGTACCCCAATCGGTAGGTTGATTAAAGTCAGTGGCCTGACGGAGCGCCCCCGAGGCCAGGGACAGAGCATTAAACATGCTGGAACCCTAACCCCACAGCCTAATCTTCCCCAAACAGCCCACTAGGCCTGCCCATCCAAGAGAGGACGGGAAACCGACTCCCCCCTCGAATACGACAGCCTAGCCGGGTACCAGTCGAGCCATAAGGAAGGCAAGCCCTGAAGCTCGCAAATGCCCAAAAGCAAGCAGGAGCAGGTAAAGGGGGCATATACGGCCACCCTCTCCGCCAAGCCCACTAATGCTCAGAACAAGGGTCTGGTTGGGTAGGACGACCCCCCTCCTCCAAGCCTTCCAATTGACAGCAAACGAGAACAAGGAAGCATGGGACGGGGCAAGCCCCCTCCTACGCAAAGCAGAATCACAACAACCCAAAATCTGCGAAAACACTGGACCCCGGAACATCGGAGTTCCGATGAAACGCTGAGGTAACCCTGTAGAAGGGTTAGGGGTACACCAGCGAATCACCTGAAGCGGGGAGGGTGAGCCTGGGTACGCCTACCCACAACAACAAAAGTCCCCTATAGGGGAATACCACAGAGCGAGGGTGAACCCCCCCCCCCCCACCACGCCAAGCAGACCGCAGACTTGCTCAAACCAGCCAAAGCAACAGCAATCCCCAGAGGGGACAGCGGAAATCCCCCGAGCCTAGAAGTCGGCGCAAATACACAAGTATGGAGTAGAACAGAGCCAGGGGGAACAAACGGGGGCAAGAGGGCGTGAACCCCTCACCCTTCAACCGAAAGTGAACCACCACACGCCCAAACAACTCCGGAGCCGACTCGGAAAGGTCCTGAGCTGACAGCATACACCCCCCGCACCCCCATCAACCCAGGCCTGCAATGTCGAGAAACAAAATAAAAGAAATGCTGTCTGCTATTAAAAATACCAAAAAAACGCAAAGATCTGGGCGAAAAGGCTGAGCCAGCCGGAGATCAATCCATGTGAGACTGGTCTACGGATCCAGTCGCAGACTCTATTCAAGAAGCTCAAGATAGACCAGTAACTCATGCCTCACTCAAGCAATTCCTGGGCGAGCTGGTAGACAAGATCACAGCGGTGGGCCAGAGGTAAACATGCACGTTGAGGGAAGACCTAGCCGAGGGAATACGGGAAATAGAGACATTATCAAAATAGAGGAGAGAGTGGACACCAACGAACGAGCCATACAGGAACTGACAGAGGACGCAAGGAAAGCTGACACCCTTTCGGAAACACGTGCAGTGGCCACCCAAAATCTAGAACTGCAGGCCGTGGGCCTGGAAAATAGATCCAGGCGATCCAATATACGGGTCAAATGCCTACCAGAGGAGATACAAGACCAAGACCTAACACACTCTCAAGGGCATTATTGTTGACTTCCTAGACTCAGATTCAGTGGCAGAGATCCAATTTGACAGGATCCACAGGGTGGGCCCGCGCCGGCTCGAACCAGGGGCGATACCGAAAAACGTTCTTGTGGCCTTTCATAGCTATGCCATCAAAGAGCAAATACTAGCGCAGGCCAGGCAAGCAGAGTGCATCACTTACAATGGCGCGGAAATATACCTGTACCAAGACCTTGCGCAAATAACCCTTATTAAAAGGAGGCAAATGGGACCGATCTTAGCACACCTGAGAGCCCAACAGATCCGTTACAGATGGACCCATCTGTTCAGACTGAACTTCAACTGTCAGGGAAAGCAGCACAAATCACGACCTGTGAGCAAGAGATATCCCTGCTGGGAATGGAGGATCCAACTCCCACACAGCCGACCAACCAACAACGCTTGCAAACCATGGGAATGGTCCACGGTGTGGTGCAAAAGGTCAAAGAAAGGGGAACACCATCCCATATCCAGGAACACACCGAAGAGCAAGGCGACGGAACACCAAAATAGCCTGTCTGACAGAACCAACTGAAACCAAATCCTGGAGAAGCAACCAAGACGCAACGGCTTGCCTAGGGAGGGCATACACTAGGATAATAAGTGCTGTGCTTCAGGATAAAATAGAGAATTGAGATACCCAACAGCGGGAGGGAGGTGTGGGTATTTTGGAATGGGATTGGGAGATCCTGCGTGGGGGAAGCCTGGGGGCACTTTAGGGCTCAGCTCTCGTCAACACAAAACGAGACAGGCTGAGAGCCAGCTGAGCCCACCCAGGGGATACAGGGGAAGGAATGGGAGGGAAGGGGGGGGGAGATCCAGGAGCACAAAATTCAGAAGGGAGAAACCACGACAGACAATACAAAATTCCCATTGGAGGGCAGCTGGAGTCACTGGGGGTACCAGGCGGAGGGAGCTAAACGAGGAGGTACATATATGGCCAATACTGAACAACTGAAACTTCTATCATTAAACGTCAACGGTTAAAGTTACAGATTAAAAGGAAGAAGGTGGAGAGATTCCTGAGGAGGTAACAACCGCACATATTTACACTACAAGAGATTCACATAAACACTCGGGACAGACCTAGGATAAAGCTCTGGGGATACTCGAGAATTATCCAAGCCACGCAACCCAACAAAAAAGGGGGCGTATTGCTGGCCTTGAAAGACGGATCAGATCTGACAATGAAAGGGAAGGAGAATGATGATCAGGGGAGGTACCTAGCAGTGGCGCTGGAGGGGAGAGGCCCCACGGTGGCGACACTCTACGCACCTAATGTAGGCCAGGATGCCTTTATCCAAAAAAAACTCACTTGCCTGGAGAAATTTGCAAAGGCACGCATCATACTAACAGGGGACTTCAATATGGTCTGGGACCCCACCAAAGATAGGAGCTCAACTCTCCAGGGGCTTTAAGAGGAAAACCCAGGATCTGGCCATGATAGATGTATGAAGGGAGCTGCAGGGGGGGACATGGATGGGTACACCTTTTAGCCACACACACATCGATCACACTCATGGATCGATTACATATGGATCTCCAGAGCCCTGATGGGGAAAGCAACTGATATTGCACTAGGGGCAATCACGCTCTCCGATCATGCCCCAATTACCCTTTCCTGGCTGGGTCTGTGGAAGTGGCACTACCCGACCCCTCTCTTTAAAGACGTAACGCTTATCCAGGAAATAGAAGAGGAAGTGGAGGCCTTTATAGAATATAATAAGTCGGAGGCCACCACGCCACAGATATGGTGGGACGCCCTCAAAGCAACAATAAGAGGGAAAATCATAGCTATAAAGGAGAGAAGAGACAGAGAGCGGAGGCTGGAGGAAGGTCAACTAGAGAGTAGACTTAAAGACAGAATGGCAAAGATGGGCTTGAAACAGTCCCCAGCCACTAAAAGAGAATACAGGGCAATATGAGGACAGCTGGACCTCATACAGACTAGGGGAGCTGAACGCAACCTACTGCGTCTCAGCAGAAATATTACATCAAAGCTAATAAATCAGACCGTCTCTTAGCCAGAATGTTGATGAAAGAAGAAAGGGACAAAACTATGTTGAAAATTAGGGTCGACGGAGGCCTGACAAGCACCAATAATGAGAGTTTTTGTCCATTTCTACACCAAATTATACAGCTCCAGTAACCAGTCACCCACAAGCCAGGAAGCCTATCTGAATAAGATTGACCTACAACAAATCTCTGGAGAGGAGAGGGAAAACCTGGAAGGGGAGATCACAAGTGATGAGGTTAGGATGGCAATACATACCCTACCCACTAATAAATCCACAGGGCCAGACGGACTCGTAGAAGAGTTCTACAAAACCCACAAAGAAAACCTAATCCCCTTCTCACAAATGTATTCAACCACATCAGAACCACGAACGTGCTACCCAAATCAGTGGAATAGGCGAAAGTAATACTAATTCACAAGAAAGGTAAAGACCCCACAGAGTGCCCCATAGCGTTGATTAATGTTGACGCGAAAATACATCCAAAAATCCTAGCATCCAGGCTCGATGGGATCCTTCCCAAAATAGTACAACCTGACCAATCAGGGTTCATCAGAGGCAGACAAACAGGGGACAATGTTAGAAGAATAGTTCATTTAATAGAGAAGGCTCAAAATAGAGAGATACCCGCCCTTCTGCTGGCAGTAGATGCTGAAAAAGCCTTCGATCAGGTAGAGTGGGGATTTCCCTTTGCTATCATGACCAAGATGGGCTTTGGCCACAAGTACCTGGGTCGGGTCAGGGCCAACTACCAACACCCGCTCCTCTGGCTATCCATAAATGGGCACATATCTGAACAGATCCCAGTCAAGAGGGACACGAAGCAGGGTTGCCCCCAGTCGATCTTGCTATACACATTACACCTAGAACCATTCCTGGCAGCTATAAGATCGAATGAAGACATAACAGAGATACCATTCGGGGGAGCTCCCACAAAATAGCCGCCTTCGCGGACCACATGCTCTTGACAATGACAGTGGCAGGATTAAAAGTGAACACTAACAAATCCAAAATTCTCATTTTCACCCTATCACAAAAGGTAGAGCAAGATCTCAGAGAGGCCCACCAATATAGATTGGTTAACAATGCCATAAAGTATCTATGGGTACAACTGGCCAAATCAGTGGGAGAACAGTACCAAGCAAATTATCCACCCTGCCTGGAGAAACTCGAAACTAAAATGATTGACTGGGGTCCACTAACCATAACATGGTTAGGACACATTAACGTCCTTAAGATGGTGGTTTTGCTGCAACTGCTATACTACTTTACGGCCCTCATGATCCGCATCCCACCCGCCTTCTTTAGATCCCTCCAATAACTTACAAACCACTTTGTCTGGAGCCAAAAGCACCAGAGAGTAGCCACAAAACTAATGAGAACCCGACTTCCCGTGGGGGTTGGGGCGAACCAGAATTCAAGGCGTATTACACAGGAGTCGTTAGGGACTGGCAAAGGGATGACCAGGGGAAGACATGGAGGCCAATAGACAAGGCGGCAGTGGGAGGGAACTTAGAGGGAATCCTGTGGAAACCTAGGTCAGACAGACCGGCCCAAATGTATAGTAGCCAAATTCTCTCGACATTGGGGGACGCATGAGACTATGCAGTAAAAAGGTCACACATTACTACCTACCACTCCCCATACACACCCCTCTTTGATGACCCGCAATTCAACCCAGGACACAAAACATCCATGTTTGAGGTCTGGAAACAAGGGGGATGCCACATGGCTAGAGACCTGTTCATCGGAGACTAGGTTAAACTCTTTGAGCAATGCAAAACAGATTTCTATCTGGGGAAAAAGCAGACATACGGCTACGTCCAGCTGAGACACTGGCTACTACATCCCACTATGAAGCAAGCGGGAAGCCGTCAGCCAACCCCCTTTGAGAAGTACTTAAATACAGACCCGGGGGACGGGAGAGTGGTTACATCCGTATACAAACGCATTAAAGGGGGAGGGCACTAGGAGCCACATATGGCAGGAATGCCAAAAAATAGAGCAATACTAGAAAGGAATACAAGAGGCAATAGACACGGTCCTAGGAATCAAGTGTGGAGGGAACAGGGGCCTAGAAATGATAGGGCTTAACGGGATCGTAGAGGGCATTGTATCGAAGCCAAGTTGTAAACTCTATATCATAATGATGATGTCGGTCGGCAACGCTGGTGTTGGTGCGTAAATGGAAAAAAAAGACCCCCCTACGTAATCACAAATGGGTCACAAAAATGTTGTCAGTAGACGCTATGGAGTGGCTCACATAATCGATACAAGGTGAACACCAAAAGGTACAGTACAGACTGGACAAGCCTACTGAGATACCTAAAGGACAGAGCACGCCGATCGTGGTGCCCTAGGGCCATGGGCCTCCTGGGAATAATCGACCCACCTATAAAAGACTCACACAGATGGAGCAACACAAAGGGAGATTCCAAAGAGACTGCAAAAGTGACATCAATGCGGAAATGGTATGCCCCGATGAACAGGACTACAGCAAGGACAGCACCCGGATCAGGGGGGGTGGGAGGAGGGACCACATGTTGGAAAAAGTTTGGTGGTTTAAAAATGCAAATAAAAATGTATTGGAAAAAGTTTATGAAGAAATATTAAAAGGGGGTTGGAACCCTGAGAGAGAGAAAACAGGAATCTTTTGGGATACTAATAAGAGGGCCTGGGATCCAAAGAGAAGGACGAAGAAGTGGGAAAATGCCTATACCTGGCAGGATACTGAACGATTTATAGTGATAAAATCGAAAAATAAAATCTCGAAAAAAAAGGTTGAAAAAAAGGTCGGAAAAAAAGTCTAATTTTTTTTAAGCCGTTTTTTTATTCGAAATTGGGGGGTCCCCTCCCCAACCCCCCCTTTTTTTAACCCATTTTTTTTAATCCCGGACCCCAAAATAAATATATAATTAAAAAAAAAGTAATTCGACTTTTTTTTCCGAGATTTTTTTTTTCGACCTTATTGTCCTTCGAGATTTTATTTGAGATTTTGCCCGACCACCATACTGAACCAGGATATGTGAAGCCTGGAAAAGGGAAAGCCTTCCTCCAAGATGCATCTTTCCCGTGGAAGTACCTGTCAGGGGAGTACATCAGGTCTGCCCAACAAAAGTCTGCGAGTCAGGTTTGACTCACAGAAAAAGCCTGAGCAAGGCCAGGGGAAGGGAGTAATTCCCCCTGGTGTTGATGAATATTGTAAAAGGAGCCAAGAGAAAGGAGTCATTCTCTTGGCACTGAAGAGTTGGACAAAGGCCAGGGAAAGGGAATCGCCCCATCCTGGTATTTATGACCACTGGGTGAGAAGCCAAGGGAAGGGAGTCATTTCCTTCTTCTGGACCATGAAGATCACCCCTTTACTTAGGGTAATTTAGAGTGTAAGGGAAGGAAATGGGTATAAAGGTTTTTAACACACAAGAGTGTGGACTACTTGTTTTTGATGGACATCCTGACCGAGTCCTTAGTATCTGGTTGAGGCAGCGAAACATCTCTTCGTAATAGGGCCAAGAAACGCTTTCGCCTTTTAATGTATACAATAAAAGTTTATAACCAAAAATATGCCACCTGTGCGTCATTCTCCTACTTCTACATCCTTACATTATGCAAACGTCAATGAAACTGGACTCCCTGACAAACTAAGCCACATCAGCTTCTCAAACGGTAAAAATCGGCAGGGGGAAGGGGGTGCTGTTGAGCAGCCACCAAGATGGCAGCCTAAGAGAGGCGCTCTGCACCACGTTAAAATCCTGCAGTTAATATCACTGTTGCTACAGAACATCCTTAACATCTGGGACCGGAAAGTAACAGGCAAACCGATTGGGCACCTGCACACCGAACCGGGTGGAAAACCGTGACCTACAACGTGCGGCCCGGGGAGCTGGCAGGAAAGAGTGGGCGAGGAGCCCACTCGACTGCAATCCGAAGAGTAGGCTGTGCAAAGTAAGAGGAGAGGAGGCAGATATGACCCTGAATGTCGGCCTTGTCCACCGCGGCACCGGCGACCTCACAAATAATCCAGAGGTGACTTGGGGGAGTGCGCTGCCAAAGACTGGAGCGGCCGCCGGGTGAGCCTTGCTGTCCACACCACAGCCCCGGACTGAAGGAACATCGGGAGAGGGTCGGCACGTCAATGCTACGACTCAGCTGTACTGGCGAGGGCCCCCCCCCCTTGACATCCGATCCATCCCGTCGGGGGCCGGTGGAGATGTAAATAGCCCAAATCAAGCCCCCGCCAACGAGGTCTGAGCTCCCTGCGCCTCCCTGACGACCGGGCTGGGCCTTGGTCCAGTCGGGGGCGGCCTGCTTGGCTGCAATGTGGCTGGGAACCCCACTGCAACGTGCTGGGGGACCCACAATTGGGCAAGAGCCGCTGGCAGGGTGGGGGCTGGCGCGGCGGATGACACTGCTCTCATACGCCAATAACTACTCCAAACCAATCTCTCCAAGCCCTGGCAACCACGCGTGCAACAAGCTGCACATCAGCAGGCATAGCTGCACAATAGTCCACTGGCCTGACATTGCACAAACCTCACCACCATCCTGTAGCCCTTGCGGATATTAAAACAAAATTGAGACCGCTGCGAGCTCAAGTGGCAGAAAAAAACACTGCGTTAAACTCCCCCCACTGCGCACGGGGCTAACAGGCAGCCCCACATACGGCTCCTGTTAAGTATTTCAATCAGGCGATACACCTTGGTCTCAGTCTAGTATGCAGCGCACAGCTGAAATACTTATTTTTATTGTGTTTATAGGTTCAATATTCTGAGTGATATATCACTCATATCACACCCCTTCTCAAAATACCCCAATGTCACAATGGACCAGGAATCAGGCTGGTTGCTAAAGGTAATATTTATTTAAAATTCATATTAAACATACTTTTTAATAGGATGCAGCAATCACCAATGTGGTGACAAGAATAGATAAGGTATGCAAGGCAGTTAAATTCACTTTTAGCAACACAGAATATAAAGCATCAGAACACTTTTGGCTTGTTGGGAAAGATAGCATTTATGTTAGGATTTCCCCCGGCAATACTCAACCCACAAATAGGCAATTCAGAATAGATATAAGGAAGCAGTAGGTATTCAGGAATAAAGAACAGTAAACAGAATTTAAATACCACCTTCCCACCCCAAACAAGAGAGAAACACGGGTTTGCAATCTTACACTTTTTAAAATGACATTCGAAAATGGTTTAGCAAAACAATGAAAAGTGTGCAAAAATCCTTAATTCAGGATAGATTTCTATGGGAGCAAGATTGGAAAGATGAAAACAATCATGAGTCATAGTTTGAGCAACAGCAAACACGTTTAATCTTAATGGAAGTTTGGAAATAATTTAAAACAAAAATCACACATGTAAAACTTTGCAGAAATGCGGATTCCCGCAAAAAATTTCACCAAACGGTTTTTAAGAAAAACAGGTGAAATACATTTGGAGTGCGTTTTTTAGGTTGGGAGGTAGCTATGGGTCTTAGGTATAGTCCAGAGTTGAAATGAAGTCTCTAGCTATTAAATTGAGCGAGTTATGCAATGTTGAAAGAGGCGTTTTTGGAAAATAAAGGCGCGAAAAAGAAAACTGAAATCAATTTTTCCAATGACAGTTATATTCTACACTAGGCCATTCAGGCTAGGTTACCAGATTGAAACACAGTAAGCTCTAGGGTTGCTCCGCGGAACCAACACCAGCACCTCCGTGTCCACCTTGGCAGACTCAGTCCGATTACCCCAAGGGAGGATTAAGGGTTTGGGATTTCACAATACAAAATGATTTAAAGAAGTTAGCACTAGCGCAGGGAATCAAAGGCAAGGTTTCAAGAATGTTTCTGACAATATTACAAGTTCTTAAGGTAAGGGTAGGATGGTTTAGAGCTTGGGATGGAACAAAACAAGGCAAGGTATGCTATGATTTTCTATGCTTCCTATTAATACTTACAGTCCACTTTAATTTAGGATTTTGGACCGTCAAGGGTTCTGGTCATCACACGGATCAAGTATAACCAAGGACAGCAGGGCACATCTGGCGGGATAGGGTCAGCTTGGCGGTTCTGGTCACCAGACTGCTCTGGACTGGACTGAAGACTGCACTGTACTGCGCTGGTTATTGGAGATTGGAGATCAGTGGGATGGCGAGTTTGCAGCAGGCATGCATTTAGTAGTAGCAAGCCAGACTGGATTAGAAATGCTTCCCTTAGATTTTGGGATTTGTTTAGAATTTGAGGCCTAGCTGAAAAAGGAGTCAGCAATGCTTAGGCATTGGCTTTGTAATGAGATCAGGAATCGGGAGCAAGGATGGAGAATTCAGGAACAGAGCGCCACACAGAAAATCAGGATGAAGTCAGGAATCAGTGTGTGCCTGTGTGTTATGATGTTCCCTTATTTATCATGACAAATTACATCACTAAGTTATATGGCAGGGGCAGTCTAACTGTCCACACCCCTACTGCTAGGATTGGGCAAAAGCATAATCTCTGCCTTGCTTTTCGCCGATTGGATCACAGAAAATGATGTCATGATTTATGTTGTTACTTTTACAATGTCTAGAAAACCCCGAGTTATTGGGACCAAAATCTAACTTTCCCACAAATATACATTCATGTAGTTATGACCGCTAAGAAAATCAGATGCACAGGTTACATATTTCGTGGGTCACATTTCAATCCAAGTCCCAAATCTGTGAGACTTGGTTTTGCCTCTCTAATACATTTTGGCAATTTTAACCATGAAAGATTTGGCCTAAAATTTCCCAACTTTGTACATAGATGCGTATTTACCCCTAGGATATGTGTACACAATGTTATGTTTACAACATCAATACTTTCCGCGCAATCTGTCCTTCATTTTAACTTCTGTTCCTTATTCAGTAAGGAGCTCTACCAAGTTTTCAAATGAATAGCAGAAAATTAGATTAAGAATGATGCACATTTCACAGTTTTCCTCATTCTTGTGGCAAAGTTAAATGTCTTTAAAGTTCAGTTACAAATAGGCTTAAACACCAATGTCACTTGTCAATTCCCCCCCTCCCCCAAGTGTAAGCAAATGTCAATTCTTTGAAGCGGGGTAAGGCCTCTCTCTGTTAATTAAAGTTTTCTGCCGCTCCCACTTGAAGGGTGGGTGTCTTAGCCTGCTATTGTCTCTGCCTGAGGCAAAGACGAATGTCTGATGACCACTGGGAAGCCCCATTGTCCTGGGGATTCAAAGCCTCCAGCTAGCAATTAGCCTTTTCCTGTTACTGCAGTTGAGGTGTCACCCTTTCTCAGGGTCAGCACTGACAGAGCAGGTTTTTTTTCTTTTAAATATAGTTTACCAACTCAGACGGGGTTGAGCATTGATTTATACTTTTAAATCTTAACTTTAAACATATAGACTTAAAACAGTTTATATGTGTGTCTTTACCATTACAAATCCTTTTACATTTCTTAAGTAATTAAGCCTTGACACAAGAATGCACTTTTAAAATAGGCGATTTTCCCCCTTCAGTCAGGAAAAAGCCCATTTTACTATTCCTTTAAATTCGGTTTTCATCTCAGCAAATATACACTTTGTGCAGCTTATAGTTCTTGTCTTGAGTGCTAGAATTGTTTTGCAGCATGGATACAGTTACAATCATCTGTTCCGAGTCTCTCTCTGAACAGCTGGGAAATAGCCGGGTTTCCAGTGAAAATGAAAACAAAGCTTCAGGTTGATTTTCCAAAGATACATTGGACTGGAGCTGTCCCGCAAATGAGGCCCGGTTCCTCTGAGCCACAATGAATGATTCTGGGCATTGCATGATGCATTTAGCGCCAAGCAGCACTTTTTACGGTTGGGAAAGTGTCATTTCAAAAGCAAAATGATACTGCTTCATTCACTTTGCTCCATGTAAAATGTTGCAGAACCCACTGGCATACTCCTGCAGTGAGGACTCTTTTACCCCACCTGAAGTGTGTGTGGCAGGGGGTGTGTAGCCATTTTCAGGTTGTGACAAAAACGCAGTTTAAAGATCTTGCGTGCACAGGAGTCAGCGCGGCCATTTTGGGCTGTTTCTTTCACTATTGCAGTAACGTGATGTAGTGAGGCACATCCGAGTGGGTCTGACCTGCAAGGGATAGCAAGGGGTACCCCCAGACCAAGCCCCATACTGCCGGGAACATACAGTCATTGCTGGGTGGACGCAATAAAGCAACTGGCAGCAGGACGCCCTACATCATTCCACGGCGGAACCACAGGCGAGGCCGCCCGGACTCCATAGGGCCACATAACTAAGCAGCAGGCGACAAGGGGGCCCGGAGGCCGAACTCTACATGAGGAATTAATAATTAATAACACGCTCATACTGCCACCAGTGACACAAGCAACTGGACCACAGCTTCAAGTAGAGTCACCCATGTCGCCGGACTCTAGGAACATAATGCAGAACCATCAACAGGAGGCTGAGAGACACGTTGCTCCGGGCCTCGACACCCTGTCAGCGCAGCAGCGGCAATGTTCAGGAATAACCGATATTCCAAAGGTGGGTGCTACGCAAGTCACACACCCGAAACTGGCCCTCAATTGACACTCCCTTGAATACAATGTTGCAGATCTGGCTGGGCCCCAACGACCCACGGAAAGGTGCCACAATATGCGCAAGGGCGCCAACAATAACAAAAGAAAAAGCCCCATGGACTCCTTTACCGGCCCAAAGACAATGGCAGCCGCTGTCTCCGCACCCCAACAGCCCTGCACCCACGGCGACGGATGAGAGCAGCTCCAGGCATGATCATCTACTTCAGACAATGCAAAGCAGCTTCCTCTCCATCAATGTGAAATTGGACGACAAGTGGCCAGAATAGGCTCCTTAAAGGCCAGGGTGGAGAAATAAAGTGCGAGAACCACCGAAGCAGAATCACACATTAGCACCAATGAGGACACTTCAGCAACATGGACGTGCACTTAATGCCATGCAGACAGAACTCACAAAAATAACCAACGAATGAGAAGATTTAGAATCCAGATTGCGGGGCAATAATATCTGCATAGTGGGTATCCCTGAGGCGGCATGCAAAGGCCCTATGGAACAGTTTGTTGAAAATCTCCTGAAGAACATGTTTGCCCCTCGCGACTGTCACCGCAAATCCTGGTGGAACGAGCACACCGCCCACAGGTGCCTCCCCCTCACCTAGGAGCTCCACCGAGAACAGTACTGGCTCGTCTATTGAATTACAGAGACCGCAACACAATACTGCGACTTGCAAGGGAGAAAGGTACGCTACAATTTGATTCAAATGTGATCCACATATACCCGGACTTCGCAGCAAGTGTGCAGACACAAACTAAGATCGTATGATGCGGTGAAACGGTGCCCTACTCTGATGTTCCCAGCCAGGCTAAGGTTACAACACGAGGGGAAAACTCAATTTTTCAAGAATCCGGCACAAGCGATGGCCTACGTGGAAGCATCGATCCTCATTTCCCCTCGACCACCATGGCGGGACTGCAATGTACCCAGGAATGATGCTATGAACAATATGGACGACAAAGACTGAAGGCTCCAGGAAATGAATGGGCCGACAGTCGCCAAGACTATACGAAGACAGCAACAGCGATCGACTATCTCAGCAATGGGCGCGCAAGCGTAGAGGCATGCTACAGGCTCCCAACATAGGCCCCCCCCCCAGGTGATTCCAAAAGTTGTTAAGGGAGACATGATGTTGGGGAGGATAGTGAGGTTGAGGGGCGGGCGGGGGGGCGAAGAGGACCTAATGGGAAGTTGAGCGTTAAAGTTCAAATAGACTGGGCCTCTTTCTACCTTGTAAAGTTAAGGGAGAAAACCATAAAATCCATGGCAGATGGCGGGCAGAAAGAGTCTTGTACATATAGACCCAGGATGGACTCTACAAACTATGTACCGATATATGAACCACAACAAGCGATATGGCAATGAATTTTAAGATGATCCCGTGGAATGCGAGAGGGCTAAACAACCCGTTTAAACGCAGAAAGATCTGTGCATATCTGGACCGGCACACCCCAAACATAATGCTGCAGGAAACCCACGCACTAGACTCTGTACATAAATACATGTTCCAAAGTGAGGGAACAACAGATATTATGCTAACTACTCGTCACAGGTGAGAGGGGTGACAATACATATACATAACAATGTTAACTTTAAGGCCAGTGCAATGCACAAGGACCCTGAAGGCAGATACGTGGCGGTATCCGGGACAATTAACAATACACCAATAACCCTTCTAAACACCTATGGCTCCAACATGGACGACTTTACGTTCTATATTTAAGTAGCCACCCTTATATGCCAACACCCAGACATCCCAATTGTGTGGGGGGGAAGACTTCAACACAACACTAGACCTTGCACTGGACAGATCCAACACGAGACAGAAATCCAGTACCAAAGCTTCTCGAGCTATCCAACAGATCATGACTCAATTTGCCATGCTTGACGTATGGCGCACAAACACCCTACCTCCTCCGAGTACACCTACTATTCCTCGGTGCAGGACGCACATTCCAGAATAGACCTGTGGCTCCTCTAGGCACACTGGGTCAGCTCTGTGCAAGAGACAAAAGATCTTCCCAAGGACATGGTCTGACCACTCACCAGTCTGGCTTGAGTTACGAATGCAAAATTCCCCCAAACCACCATACACCTGGAGGATGGCCCCATCCGCACTACTAGATGAATCCCTTGTGGAAACACTAAGAATTGACAAAGAATTTTCTTTCACGGAAAATGAGAGCACAGTCGCTGAATACACTACGATCTGGGAAACATTCAAGGTCTGGCTCCAAGGGGTAATGATTGCATTAGCAGCAGGCTATTTAAAAACAATCAGAGGGGAGCTAGATAGCACTGAACACAAGCTCCGGGGTTTAGGAAATCAATATGGGGAAACATGCGATATAGCACTGCTGGGTCTGATCAAAGGTAATAGACAGAAATTCTATAAGCTTGCTGACCGCGAGACCCAACACATGTCTTGCACGGTCCAGACCATGAGATTTGGGGAGGGTGACTGAAGGCTACTAGCGGCCATAACCAGGGGCGAGCATGAAGCACAACACATCGGAGGAATCACCAAGCCTGATGGCACCACCACAGTGAACCCCGTAGAAATAAATGACCTATTCAGACAATATTATCAGACTTTGTATAATAATAACGACGAGAGGTCAGCGGAGGCTGTATCGGAATACATAGCACATACCAACCTCACAACCCTGGATGCAGGATCCAGAGAGAAACTGGGAAGCCCATTATTGGAAGAGGAAATCGTCAACGCGATAGCCTCGCTGACCTCCAACAAAGCCCCGATCCCCGATGGCATAGGTATTGAACTATATAAGAAATACAGATCTCCTCCCTCCTAAATTACTGAGGGTATGGCAGGAGGCTTGCGCAAACGGCGCGCTACCCCCCTCACTCAATGAAGCAGTAATAACTGTTCTTGCCAAGCCTGGTAGGCCCCCAAATTAAATGTCTTCTTACCGCCCGATCGCCCTAATAAATTCAGATATGAAAATATATGCCAAAATGCTGACAAAAAGACTACTACCCCACATGACCACGCTAATACATGCAGACCAGTCGGGATTCATCCCGGCCAGATCCTCAGCACTGAACATAAGACGACTGTTAGGCACAATGGCTCAGATCAACCAGGACATCCCAGCAGCAGCAATGGTGCTGGACGCGAATAAGCATTTCCACTCAGTGTCGTGGAATTTCCTACTCTGTGTACTAAAACGAATGGGGTTGGGAGGGGGCTTTTACACTTTTGTCAAACTACGATATAAGGACCCTAGGGCCATAATCAGAACCAACGGGAACCTCTCTGTGGCAATGAACATAGCCAGAGGCACCTGCCAGGGATGCAAATTCTCTCCACTGCTCTTTGCTCTCACAATAGAACCGTTTGCTAGCCGGATATGACAACACCATGGACATAGGGGAATAAACATATTAGGAACCCGCAGATTGTATCATTATAGGCAGACGATACTCTGATATACCTGAAACGCCCCTAAAGAAACATGGCCCCCATACTCGCTGAGGTAGGCACCTTCACTAGACACTCTGGATACAAGGTTAATATTCTGAAATCAGAACTGCTCCCCCTGACAGATGCCACAGCAAAACCTACCCAAATGCATGGGATGAAGTGGGCTGAGAAGTCCGTGAAATACCTTGGCGTAATGGTAACAAGAACACACAAATCATATGAAAAAAAAAATCACTCGGCTTACCATGGGAGGCTCGAAAACAAACAATCTATGGGGCAAGTTTCCATTGTCACTGATGGGAAGAATAGCCATTCTAAAAATGATAGTGGTCCCTAAACTCCTGTACTATTTCACCACCATCCCTATATGGCCAGGTAGCCAATTTTTTAAAACTCTTGGAAAACTCTCGACAGGATTCGTGTGGGGAGGAAGAAAGGTTCGGGCGAAGTGGAGCTCCCTCACTAAACCATACTAGAAGGGTAGGCTGGCGACTCCCGACTACGAGTTACACTACCTCGCAGCCCAGGCCCAATATGCAGGTATGTGCTATGACGCAGATAACACACACCCACACCTGAACCTGGAGAAACAATCTGCAGCACTGATCAACATACAGACCACTCTTGTGAGTGAACATAAACTGGACCCGTGCCCCTTTGACCCACTGTGCGCAACACTGGAGGCATGGCGGCCCATTCAGTTTAAACATAACATCACAGACCCGTATACCAAACAAATGACACTCTGGGGCAATCCCACCCCCCCGCCCCCACGATGGATCCCGACATTCAAAACTCCTGGGCTCCAGGGACCCGAATCACGAAATGAAACTAGGAGACCTCTTCCCAGAGGGGAAGTTTGCCACACTACCCAAATTTCAAAAACAAATTGGGAAATAGCCCTGTCAAGATGCTACAATACTATCGTATGCGAGCGGCGGTGCGAAGGAAATGGCAGTCATTCCCAACTGAACCCACTACCAATAATTACCTGGAACTGTTAGTGCAGCCTAACAATAAGCGCAATCTCCTATCGAAGCTATACTCCATGATCCAACAGGGTATGCCCTAAGAACAGTGGGAGGTAGACACAGAGACAACAATCGATGAATATAAGTGGGCGAAGATTTGCAACTTAACCAAAGAAGTGTCACTGAACGCCCGACTGAGGCTTATATAAAGTGCTTAACCTACTGCATTACACACCCAAACGCATATCAAAATTTACTCCGACACAACCGCAAGTCTGCACGAAATGCAACTCCACTGAAGAGACACCATACATATGTTTTGGAATTGCCCCCACATATCAGAATTCTGGCAACACATTGCCTTGACACTTCATGAAATTGTGGGGATACCTCCAACGTTGCTGCCTCTAAAATACCTGTTGGGCGACATAGGCAAAACAAACATTAAAATCTGCATGCTATTAAATCTAGGCTGCGTCATAGCCAAGAAATGAATACTACAGAAATGGAAGGCCAGAGAATCACCAACACTCAGTCATTGGTATCACGAAATGGCAGCAGTAAACGAGAATGAGATAAACTTCATACAAACCGTAACGGCAACAGCCAGGCCCAAAGACATATGGGCTCCATTCAGAACTCACAGAGTAACTATCGACGGATAAGACACAAAGTCTGATGTAGCCAAGACGCTCTGATACCCGAAATATGAATCACGCATCTAACAATGTGGTGAAATATAATTGATCTACTGCACCGTCCCATCGCCAATGCACTATGTAATGTCAACACGCTGGGAAATGTATGTACTGCTGCCTGCCTCTGACATGTGTTAGTTTAAAAGAAAAATAATAAATAAATAATACAAAAATAATCGGCAGGCGGAGCAACGGGTCATCAATAAGCACCTCCACGATCTACATCCCTGGAGGGTGTTTGTCAAACTCTCCTTTTTTTGTCCCCCAGTACACAGCCAATTCCTGACTCTGACACCTGTGTCAGTAGGCACTGTTTTACTAGAACCCCCTTCCGTCATCAACAATAGGAGAGCCGATATGATATCTAGTTAGTGGCCCCTACAACTCCTACGCACTCTTAAACACATCCACAACATGACTTGACTTAATATCACTGAATTTCCAGGGGGGTTTGAGGGGCATCGCTGTGTTCTCTCAATATTTCTTTCAAGCGTATATAATGCTATTTTTTTTTCAACATTTCTTTTTATTGTTTTGTAAAAGTAAAAAGTAATACAAAATGGAAAAGAAACATACAGCTTTCGGTCAGACATCGGATCTAGGGTGACACTGAAGCTTTGTTTCAACAAAACTGGCAAAACGGAGAAACTGAAGTCCGAAAAAGAAACAGTGGTAGGGATGGGGGGGGGGGAGGTTTGGGGGGGTCAGAGTGGAGACACAGGGAGCATCAATTTGCACAATAAGCTGTATCGGGAGTCTGTTTTGCTGCACTGTCTTAGGGCGGGAGCGTGCTCCAGGCCTGGGTTTGCCCTGCTGCTAGGGAGGTGGGAGGATTGTCAGTGTTGGGCTCCGGAGTGTGTCTCCATTTCGCCTCCGTCGGGTGTCCTCGGTCGAGTTTCTCCATCCATCGCAAGGTTGGGAGCTATCTTGCCACTCCTGGGAATTGCTGTGTGTAGTCTAGGAATGGGGCCCAGGTTTGGTGGAATTTGCTTCTGTTGTCGAAGCGCACGCCCGTGATTTTTTCTGCTGCAACTATCTCCGAGCATTTGGCCCACCACACTGGGATTGATGGGCCCTCTGGGTGTTTCCATAGCCTGGCGATTGATATTTATGCTGTCGTTAGGAGGTGCGAACAGAGGTCCGCTAGGCGGCCGGTCAGCGGGAATCGTCCTTCGTCTGTCGCCCACAGCAGGACAACTCCAGAGTCCCATGGGATTGTGAGGCCTGTGATTAGTTTGATTTGGTCGAGGACATTCCTCCAGAATTGGGCCGCTTTAGGACAGGCCCACAGTAGATGGTATAGTGTGTCTTTGTCTGAGCACCCTCTCCAGCAGTGTGATGGGCTGGAGGTGTTGCATTTGAGGATTTCTGGAGTTCGGTACCATCTGTAAAACACCTTGAAGGCTCCTTCCTTGTTGGTTATGAATTTGGAGCTTTTGTGTACACGGGACCAGATGTGGTTCCATTCCGCTGGGTCGATCTCTCTGCCTATGTCCTTCTCCCATCTTATCATGTAGGGCTCCTTTAGGGTCCGTTTTATCTAGTAGTCTGTATAGGGTGGCCACCTTCCCTTTAGGGACGGGGTGGTAGTGAGAGTACTCTCTAGGGCTGATCGTTCTCTACTTCTGGCTTGCCTGAATCCTTCGCTTGATAGCCAATGCCTAAGGTGTGCGTATCTGAACCTTTCTGTCTCCGGGACCTGGAATTTGGCCTTGCAGGCTTTAAAGTTCAGCAGATCGCCGTTTTCGAAGAAGTCTGCGATGACCTCAGTCCACCCGCTTTCCACTTGTCGAAGCTGTTCGGGGTGACGTCGGGGGGAGAAGTCCGGGTTATCCCACATGGGGGTGAGAGGGCCTGTCGTAGTTCTGCGGTTCCATTGGCGGGCTGCTTTCTTCCAGCTTGTCACTGTTTCTTGTTGCCGTCAGTGGCTCCTCGTTGGTGGCATGGCTAGGGCTTCTCATGTGTGGTAGGCATTCTATCGGCGACTGGCATCAATTGTCCTCTAGTGTTAGCCAACAGGGTCGCGGGTCATGTAGTTTCCATGCAAAGGCGTGTGAGAGCTTGGCCGCGAGGCAGTATCTGTCGACGTCTGGGACCCCAAGGCCACCCACTACGGTACTACGGAGCATGATGCGTCTTGGTATTCGTGGCTTCTTTTCTTCCCAGAAGTATTTTAGGAGGTCTGCCTGTAGCTTTTGGATGGCTTTCTTTTGGACCGTTACTGGGAGGGCCAGGCAGTGATCTAGTAGTCTTGGGATTAAGTTAATTTTTACTGCGGTGATCCTTTCGAGCCACGAAATTTCCTCCTTTTGCCACCTGACAAGGTCCTTTCGGAGTTCTGCAAATAGAGGGCGAAAATTTATTTTGTAGATTCTTACCGTTTTAGTTGGCATTTGGACTCCCAGATAGGTGAGGTGTTGCTTTGCCCATGGGATCGGGTATTTGGCTTCCAGGGAGGCCTTGCGTTTTTTCTGGACTTCGATACTCATTACTGCTGATTTCGTAAAGTTTACCTGAAATCCTGCTGCTTCTTTGAACTTTTCTAGTTCCTGCCAGATTGTTCGCATGGACTCTTCTGGTTGAGAGACAGTCAAGAGTACGTTATCGGCATAAAGGGCTACTTTGTAGGACTCTCCGCGAATCGAGAGGCCATGGCTCGCTGGGTTCGCTCGTATTCTGTCTGCGAAGGGCTCCATACAGAGCGCAAATATGAGGGGTGATAGGGGGCAGCCTTGCCTAGTGCCCTCTTGTGATGGCGATTCTCTCAGACTTGCTCCCGTTCACTCTGAGGTGTGTGGAGGGGTGTTGGTAGTTAGATAGGATCAATTTGGTGAGGTTTGGGCTGAATTTGTAATGACTTAACGTTTCCTTGATGTAGCCGCAGTCCAGCATATCGAAGGCTATATGTGCATCGAGTGACATGATTACCAGTTCCGACCCCATTCTATTAGCCGACCCGATTGTGTTGATTGTTCGCCTGATGTCTTGTGTGCTGCGGCCCGGGATGAAACCGGTTTGGTCCGGGTGAATTATGCTTGGGAGAGTCGGTGCCAGTCTGTTCGCCAGGATCTTTGCAAACAGCTTGGCATCGTTGTTTAGCAGGGTGATAGGTCTGTATGAAGTGCATTGGGTACGGCCTTTCCCTGGCTTTGTAATGAGGACCGTCACCGATTCCTCCATAGACAGAGTTGTGGAGCCCATTTCGAGGAAAGAGTTGAATAGAGTTGGCTAGCTGGGGGGACAAGATGTTGGTGTATTTCTTGTAAAACTGGGCAGTAATGCTGTCCGGACCCGGGGCCGTGTTTTTCAGCGTACAGATCGTATCGCCTACTTCCTCCGCCGTGATTGGGCGTTCCAGTGTTTCTAGTTGGAGATGTGGCAGTGCTCCTTGGACGGGTGCCAGGAAGCTCAGCTGCGCCAGTTTTGATGTAGGGGGTCCAGACGTGGTTTCTTTGTGGTGTTGTGCCAAGAGTTCAAGGATTTCCGGCTTGGTGTAGCGTAGGTTGCCGCTCGGATCTGCCAGGCATTGAATGTTATTTTCTGAGTGTACTTTTTTCAGCTTGTGCACCCGGAGGTGGGTCGCTTTATTGCTTTTTAGGTAATAGAATTGTTGTGTAGGACAGGGCCTTGGCTGAGCAGTCCGCCAGGTGCATTTCTAGTTCAGATTTCGCTCTCTTGAGTTCCCGGCCGGTAGCTTTAGCCTGGTGCTTTTTGACGGTATCCTCCAGTTCCTTGACCCTTTCCTCCAGCTTGTCTTGCTGTAGTTTGTTGAGTCTCAATGTGCAGTTGATCGCTACCCCGCGGATCACTGGTTTCATGACGTCCCAGAGGATTGCCTTTGAGGTGTCATCAGTCGAGTTCTCCGCAAAGTAGTTTGTGAGTGCCTCGGCTATTTCTGTTCTGCAAGCGGCATCCGCCAGGGTTTGGTCATGGAGCTTCCAGGTCCATCTAAGCATTTCTGGCATTCCCAGTGTCCGCAGACGCTTAACAATGGGAGCATGGTCTGAGATGGCTCTCAGACCGATCTGGATGTCTTCTATGCAGCGCAAGAGCTCGCTGTAGGTTATTAGCAAGTCAATTTGCGAGTGGCCTCTATGGACGTGAGAGAAGAATGAGCACTCCCTATCCTTCTTGTTGAACAGTCTTCAGGCATCTATGGTTCCGGTTTCCCGCATAAACTCCGCCAAGGCCAGGACTTTGGTGTAGTCCTCCTTAGTTGGGGGGAGTTTTGTCCAGGTCAGGGTCCGGTGTTAGATTAAAGTCCCCGCCGATTAGAAGTTGACCCTTGGAGAATGCCGCCACCACTGGAAGCAGGCTGCGGAGGAAGCGGTCTTGGGTGCTTTTCGGGCAGTAGACCGCCGCAAGGGTGATGGGGAGGTCGATGAGGAGGCCTTTCAGTAGTAGGTAACAGCCTTCTGGGTCCCTTTTGATTGTGATCCGAGTCAATGGCAGGTCGTGGCTGAGGAGGATGGCCACCCCTCTCTTTTTGGCCACAGCGTTTTGAGTAGCGGAGGAAGGATATCAGATTTTCATCGGCAGCTAGTAGATGTGTTTCCTATAGGCAGACGATGTCCGCTGATAATTGGGAGTTTTCATTCCACCGATTTCCTCTTGCCTGGGGCATTTAGGCCTTGCACATTCCAGGTCAACATGGTGATTTCCCTATCTGAGGTAGCCATCTGGACCAAGTACAGTTGCTAATAGGGGCGCCCCCCCTGTGGATGTCTGTCTCGTAGCTTAGTTTGGGTTTCTCGGGATCCCGATCCCTTCGAAGAAGTCTCCCATCTCCACGACTCAGTTCTCCCACTTTGAACAAAAACTTGGTTTTACGGTCCAGCCTTCCACCAACGGAACCCGTGGCTGGGCCAATGCGACCAGCTAGATAGGAGGCCATCACGCCTCTTGCATTTCCAGTGTAGCGAGAGATTTACCACATGGTGTAGTAGAGTTCCATTGAGTTAGAGTTCCTGTAGTTCTCTGGGGTTATTCTTGTGGGGTCTTAGGGTCGCCCGGTGGCTCGTCTTTACCGATTGTTCGTCTTCTTGTTCCTGGGGGAAGGCATGCGTACTCTACGGTGGTTCTGGACTCGGGACCATGAGTTCAGGGGTTCTCGCCTAGCGCCTCCAGGGCCGGGCGCTGCTCTGTCGGGTTCCTCGTCCCTGGTCTCGGGATTCATGACATTTTCTGCCTCTCTAGGGTGCGATCCACAGTGGTCTAACCTCCCAGGTGAAGGCCAGGGCCGTGGGGAAGCTCCACCGGTATGTTATTTTCTTCTCGCGGAGCCATTCTGCCATTGGTTTTAGGGCTTTCCGTTTTGCCAAGGTTGTTGACGTCAGATCCTGGTACAGCAATGTTTCTTCCAGTGGTCGACTGTTGCCAGTCCAAGAAGCCTCGCCTTTTATGCAGCATTCTCCCATTCTTGCACAACCTAGCTGTCACTCACAGCAGCTAGGGCTGTCCTGCAAGGACAGCCAGCCAGCAATCATGACCGGGTGCATACAGGTAACCACTAAGGACAGGTAAGTTTCGGCACCTCCCTAACTTCCTGCCCTGCCAAACTGCCAAACACAATGGAGCCAGAGGCGGGTTTCAGCACTGAAGCTTGCCAAAGGCAAATCGAACAAAAGGGTTAAACCTGGTTTGGCACACAGAGTAAAACCCAAGAAAGACCTCACAAACAAGAAATGGCAAAAAAAGAAGACTTGGACAATTTTGACAAAATAGTCACCCATGGGTGCTATGCTGCAGCCGAGGATTCAGCCTGTGGTAAAAAAGCACACAATGGTAGGAACATTAAACCACTGCCATCAGCCATTTAAAGTAGTGAGGGTAACATAGAAAGTGTTACATGAGTAAGTAGGAAAAGGGGCTACTAAATAACCCCCCAGCACGCCACATAAAATGGTGTGTGCTGGGCTTAAAGAGAAAAGTTAAGTTCAGCCAATTTCACTTCACTATTCTTGGGAACTGTAGTTCACCTAAGAAAAAGTATTTAAACCTTAAGAGAAATCTAAAGGATTTCTCTATTGACACTGCATTAAAGGTGCTGTGTGTCACCATACAAAATGTAGATGCCTATGGAGTTTGTCAGACTCCAAAAACAAAGAGTTCAGATCGGATCAAAAATACATGAGAGTGACAAAAAGGTCTCAATCACTCCAGGTTAGAGATTAAAAGTCCTAAAGTGCCACACAAGAGCTGGGGGTCTCTAAAGTTGAAGGGAATTAGCACAGAACTGAGAATTCTCCCCAACAACTGTTTGCAGCACTACTGCACTTTCAGCTATCGTTCCAAGAGAGGGGCGATCCCTACTTAACTTCATCTACGTTCCTTTGAGAGAGGTAACATCTCTGCACTTAACCCAGGGGCCTGCTAGACTGGGCGCACTTGTTTCTCCCTTCTCCCTCCCTTGCACCTCGTCTGTACCTTTCCATGTCCTGAATTTACTATGCCTAGTAAGTTCTGTCTTGTCCCCCTTTGTCTCCCCTCCCTAATCTGGTTGAGCATGTTACACTTCATGCACTTGCACTAGGTGAAATGCTGTCAGGCCTAGTACGCTAGTTACTTTTTGTTAGATCATTTGGAAACTTCAAGGCCTAAGAATGACTACTGTTTTTCCCTGCTCCCTTAAAGCGCATTGAAGCACTTCACTTGTGTATAAGCGCTGTACAAATAAACAATTACTATTAGAATCTTAGGAATCTAAACAAGATCCAGGTCACAGAACTGAGTGTTTAACCACACAAAAAGCTCTATGAGGTAGTTTTGGAGGGTAGCGGAATGAAGTGAACATGAAATGGACAAAACCCTTATTAAAGGTTGGTTAGGCAGTCTTGTATCATACACATTGGTAAAATAATATACATTTTTCTCATACGTTTTTATCATGCATCTTCACCTATACAGGATAAACCGGTCGCAGAATAAGGTTGATGGCCAGCCATTGTTTTCAAGTGTTCCACTGGTTCGACAGTGTTCTTCTATTCCACAGCAGTTCTAGCTCTGCTTCATAAGTATACTAGCCTAGTTATGGTTTTGTTTCGGATATGTTCATATTTTGACAAGGGATTTCTTAAGTGACTCAAATTATTTTTTTAAAGGCTTTATTTGGTTTATTGATTACAAACCTTTTGCCTTAAAATTACAAAAAAATCATGAAGAAATTAACAATCATTTTGACTTGAAAGTAACAGTAAATTTCATTCCATCAAGCTAACCGATAGGTGACTTTTTTTCTTATTTTTATTGAAAAAAGTGACTCAAATTTGAATTTCTTGGTGCTTTTCAACCAAGTTTAGGGTATTTTCTAAAAGTCACTAGACAGAACCAGCACTCAGAACATCCAATCAGATACCATGCATGCACATGTATACTTTATCAGCTGTCTTGGGTTGTACACAACTTTAAATATATTACAGCTGCTTGGAGATCTGTCTATTATTTTCTAAGAGCAAATGATTGTGGTTTGTCTTCATTCATAGGCACATTACCGAAAAATCTGCATTTCAGGTTCAGACTAAGTATTCTTTGCAGCAAAGTCGTTATACAACCACATATTCAATCCAATTCTGGAAACCAGTATATAGCTTGAGTAATGCAGATCAGAGTGCATGGCTCAAAACCTGACCACCACAAATGATTCTTCATATTCACAGGTATGGAGGGATTCAACAAACAGCGGTGAGGCCTAGTTGTTCTATTAACAAGCACAACATGTAACTTACGCAAACAGCATTGATATCAGACACATGTCCTGTGAATGATTGCCTGCACATTCCATCCCGAATATCCCAAAGCTTAGATGAAGCATCACAAGCACCAGAAACAAATGTCCTCATGTCTGGACTAAGGGAAAGACTCATTACATCTCCTGTGTGTCCTGTGAAGGTGGTGGTTTGTTGGCCAGTTTCGATGTCCCAAAGAGCACTGCAGATGAAAATAAATACACAGTTGCTAAAAATGTAAGATATTAAACATGTACAACGTGAAGGCAACATTTTACAGTGCCATTTTCCTGATTTGTTTTAAGTTTAAGCTTCAATGAAAACACAAGTGTATCAGATCACTGCATATACATGCAAATATGTATACAGAAACATTTCAGAAAAAGCAAAGAAATCAATTGAGCGCATTACACTGCTGGTCAGTTAACTATAAAACTTGTATTGCTTTCAATCTTCAGATGTGGGAGCACTTCTTGATGCACTATAGTCTTGATTATAAGCAATGACTAATGATTTGGTCAATTTGAAAGCTTGTAAAAGCAGACACCATCTAGAACATTCACTTCATTGCAATGCGTTATTCATACTAAGATTGTAAAATCACTGCATATCAAAACTAATATCAGGTTTTGTTTTTAGAAAGTCATGAAACAATGGTGATTTGATCATCTCTCTTGGTGAGGGCACCCTTACCCCCAATAATCTCATGAATGTCAAAGGAACCCCATTCTTGCTTGGCAACCTGGGAAACCGTTTCCCCAGCCTTTTCCATACTTCCTTGTACTTCAGAAGCTAAACTTTCCTGTCACTTGCCCTCAAAACACCATTGGTTAACCATACCTCTGGCAAGAGATTACAATTGCCAGATGCCTCCATAGAGACACTCCAGGACCCTAAACTCGTCCTGAAGGCCACTTAGATCCCTCTTCAATTATCTTAACACCCTAGCCTCCTGTGAAATACACAGCTCTCTAATAAAAAAATAACTGAAGGTACTCTACACTGTAATTTTGGAGTCAACAGAAATGACATTTCTAACCAGGTAGTGTTGGATTTCATCTTCAAGAGCTTTCTCAAATACATAATATGAACACACCTAAGCAGCAAGCCCTTTGAAGGGATGTGAAACCATGGTATTGACATTGTGGCCACCACTGCATGAGTGCTATAACACTCAATGGGGTAGAGTTATGCAGTTCCCCAACCAAATGCAGCACCCTCACAGAGAACAAGAAAAAGTCAATCAGCCATGTTGGAGCATAAATCGAGGAATGAAATGTGTACTCCCTCATCCCATTAAGGTGCTGTCTCCAGATAGCCACCACACAAAAGAGAACCATTATCTGCTCAATCTCCCAGGCTGCTGGGGCAGTAACCCTGCTTGCTGCAGGTATTGTGACGATTCAATGAATGGCGTCAATTCTCCCCAGGGGGGAATCCCCTTCTGCTAAGCCAAGGCAGTGCAGCCACTATCCAATTATACCCTTGGGGGTGGTATAACGCAGGAGGATCTGCCAGAGGAGGATTCCCTTCTTGGTGATAGGGATGCATATTCTCGGTTGTCACCTTTTTCCGATACACTCCCTCTCTTCCCTATGCACAATATACCATCTAAGACATCTATAATGATTCATGACTCCACTTCCGTCCCCAGTACTGAGACGAACAAGAACTGTGGCAGAAGAAAGATTACATCTGAAAAACATACGAGACTACGAACCTCGTTTTCAGCCCAGGTATAAAAATCAAGAACCGATCAACATGGTCGTCGAGATGGCCTAGCCAGAAGCAGGAGGACAACAAAGAGGGAAACCGGGAAGCATGACGCATGAGAGGCTGAGTCTATCCGAGGGTGGTGGACCCTCAGTACCGGAGAACTGAACTGGTACAGTCCTGCAGCAGTTGGACTGAGATAAATTGCAAACCTTAAGCGAGGCAGTGCCCCCCCCCCCCCCATAGACGTAAGGTGGATCGGTGCTCTGGCTGAAAGGAGCCGTGGAACAGAGAGGAGGGAAGGCCCTGACACGACCACAGGTGTTGAGTGGACTGGTGTTAAGACTGCAAGGAGCCAAGAAAGAGAACTGTGGCAAGGCAGTGGCGTGACCGCCTAGGAAGTGGTTTTGGGGGTTGGGCCATTTGGTCTATTAACAGCACCGAAACTGCAGGGAGCCTGGAGCAGTGAAGAAGCACCAGAGCTGCTGAAGACTACAAACACCAATGGCACTGGAAGGGAGAAGACATAATAGCTGAGGAGATCGCACCCCGTATCGAGAGGTCCCCAGAGGTAATGGGGAATATGGGTGGTATGACAAGGGTGGGAATCAAAAATGTTGGTCCCTACTTCAGGCCGAGTTGCCTGATAAGACCAAACTAAAGACCCAGAGAATTCACATTAGAAGTCTACTTCCTCGCGGCAGTTTTTGGCGGGAGAGTGAACCAAGGAAGCCGGATAAAAAGAGAACCAAGGGTTGTGGACCCAACACTAAATCTTCACTGTGAAGTACTCTTCCTCATGACAGTACTGGGCAGAAGAATGAACCGGGTAGCTCAAATACAAAGAAGAGAAAAAGGAAAGGAAAAAGCCAGGGGAGGGGAGTCATTCCCCCTGGTTACAGTGCTGAACTATACAATGGCCTTTCAGCCAGGGGAAGTGAGTCATTCCCCCTAGCTTTTGGTTGGAAGAAGAAAAACCTTATTTGATTTTTGACTTTTTGGAATCTAATACGAGGAGAAGGGAGTGATTCTCCTGGGAATGGAACTTTCAGTTAAGACTTTAGTTTGAAGTGTAAAGGATAGAGATAGGATTTGACACACGACGGTGGACTCTAAGTTTTGATATGATAGGTTATTTATAATGCGCTTAATACCCAGAGGTTTCTAAGTGCGGACCTGGCGATCTAACCTGTGTTGCTGCGTGTTGTGTTGCTTCAAGGGCAAGCACGTTGCCCCTAAGATATCCTCCCTAGAAGTTACGGACATTATGACAGAACTATTAGTATTTTATTCGAGGCAAGTAAAACCCTTGTTTGAGATAGGGAAAATTAGGTTTTCTCTTGCTTTTCATTTGGCTAATAAAAGTATATAGCTGCAAACATGGCACCCGTGCGTCAGTCTCCTCCTGGACCCTTACGGTATTAGACCCATGAACATTGACCAATGTGGTGCTGGTACACCCAACATAGCAGGCAGCCACCAAAATCCCCCAGAAGTATGAATCGCCTTACAAACTTAGTTTAGAGTTTGGCATATAATTACAGCCACCTCTCCCTAGAGCTCACTGCATGGGAGGAGACACATCTGTGGCAGGCAGACACACAAGACAACGTATTTGGTATTTTACATGGAGAGGTGTACTTCCTTCAGAAATGCAATGTTGATCTTGGTGCAAGTTAGATAAGAGGACCTTCCAGTTCACAACGGGCTAGCCGAGTTCCCAGATATTGCCAGTTATGAGATTAAGGTTTATCCTCTTCACCACCTCAAATTATTCCCCACAGACATTATGCAGGAATGTATAAATAATAGCAGAGCTCTAATGAGCTTTGATGCCGGCCCCATAACCAGGTTTCCCACCTGTATTAAAAAAGGTTCCAAAACTAGAGCCATTGACACTCCCAAACCACCACACACAATGACCAACTACACACCAAATATCATCCCTAATGACATTCCTAAACAGGAGGCATTTGCTTCGGTAACACCATAAGGCCAGTGGATGCAACAACCCAGCTTTTGCACAAGATTAAAATATGAGCACTGAAATATTAATGCACAGCCAACCCAAAAGCCAATTAAAAAAATAGAATTAAAAAAAAGACAGTCAACTGTGCCCCTGCAAGGAAGAATATTTGTATCAACAATTTTGAGTGATTAATATTATGACACTTAGTACGGAATCTATCAGTCATTTGCCAGCCCTCACCAAAGACTGGGAAATCTGAGCATTCATCTTACTCCGCATTCACAAGTTCAGTCTGCTCACTGGGAAAAGGTCAACAATTTCACTGGCTGCCTAAGATGCTGTAAAAAGGGAGTATTTTCACTACGTACAATACAACTGCAGGGAATAACAGCACATAATATTTCACCGACACGGACTAAATGAGTACAAGGATGAGTAGTTGCTTAACAGCCTACTCCGTCCTAAAATGTCACTGACACCCACTAAATGACTTCTGCTCTGCAGCAGTACAAGGATGAGTAGTTGCTAACCATCCTACCCAGCCCTCACAATTCTCCAAAACAAGAGTGATCTCAACCAAAGTCACAGGGAAAGACATCTAAATCTTTTGCGGTAACGTGGGGAGAGGTAAGGCTATACCGAAGAGGAGTGTGAATGTGAAATAGTAGCAACCTAAACAGCCAAGTACAATTGTCCAAAGTAAAGGAATGTCCAATCGAGGTTCTATAAAAATATATGGATTTTAATTAAAACACACCATATGCAACAATAACTAAACAGAACTGTGGAAAGAACAATGAATATGCAAGAGACAAAGATGCAGGACTCTGGGTAATGAAATCGGGTTGAAAGGCAATCAACCACAATGTTCATAAAAGGATATGCTCTTTTTCGAAAAGGGATGTACAAAAGTGACCTTACCAGACTCTAGGGCCCAAAGATGGACCGAGAGTGCAGGTGAACAGTCAATACTCTCTCGCTGTTCTTGGCTTCTTGACAGAACCAAACCAGACTTCTTGGCGCTGTGCGAGCGGTTTAAATCCGGTTTGGATACAGCAAGTCACAAGGATCTAGATGGGGAGCAGGCATAGAGTTGGGTTCGAAGTGAGCCACACAGTTGCTCGAAATCATCGTGGGGACGTGTTTCTGGTTCAAGCTTAGGGCTGTTGAAGTGCGGCAGCAAATTGGTTCAGGATACAGCAACAGTGGTCCAAAGAGCTTGAAATAAGTGCCAAGGCAGCAGTTTCCCTTGGTTTGAATGCATTTACAATATAGGAGACCAGCTGTTTGGCTTTTTCAGTTGCTGCAAGTCCCAATCCAGGGGCTCATGGACAAGATAGGTCCTTGGTCTCCCAAGCACAAGGGAGGCTGCCATACACATGCACGAGTCCCGTTAGGTCCTGTGTACCAGAGTAGCTGGAAGAGAGGCAGCTTGCTCCAACAGCAGGTCACCCCCAATGTGCTCTGGGCCTGGTTAAGGAGAGCATAGCTTTCCTCTGCCTTGGACCACCTGCCTTCATCTCACAACTGGAGCACTTTCGAAAAGACTGCTCTAACCAGCAGGGTCGAATGAAATCTTCTTGAAGGGTTGAAGTCCAGGGATGTATCAATGAAGGCGTGGGAGACGCCCTCCTTTAAAGGCAAAAGCCCACAGGTGTTTGGACAAAAGCAACCGCGTTCAGGGATGCAATGTCCTTTAGGCAAGTGGTCTTTGCCTTCTGACATCATACCCAAACTGCTTTGTGCTAATGGAAGCGGGGGGAGAGGGGGACAGGAAAGAAAAGGTATAGAGGGAAACAAGATAGGGGAAGCTTCCTCCAACTACGCGGACCTCCCTCTGTCTATATTATCCCTGCCCCCTTCCCTTGTCCGTAGCATCGAAGGCTCTTTTGGTATGCTGCATCCTTATGCAAGTCTAGTCTTTTTGGGATGAGTGTGCCCTTTTATTCCCGTTTCCCAGGACAGCTCCTGCAGCAGAGAGGCATTACCAGACATCACAAAGGATCAAAGGGGAGGCACAGTTATTCAGTCTCCTGGCATGCAGTCTGACAAGGCCAGGCTGTATGACCAGAATACACACATTATGTTACCAATTTGATGTGGCTTTATAGTTATGTAAATTAATATCTATATCCACATACCCTAACTCAGGTATGGTTTTATGTTTAAATAAGATTAAACGGACACCATAATAGTAATTCCGCAAGACTGAGGTTTTGGAACAGAGAAGAACAAGTTACTTACCAACTGGTAATGTTCTTTCAAATGGATGTTCCTCCAACGTATTCCTCATCTTAGATTTATTCCATCCAGCTTTGGCTGCTTCGGAATTCTTTTCTCGGCAGAGGGCGCCGTGAGTCAAGTTGAAGTCCCTCGTAGGCCTCCGTCGAGGGTGACGTCATCGGGTATAGAAGTAGCATGCACGGCGCCCGTTGGCCTCAGTTCTGTTTTTGTCCTCTTGCTCTGCTGTATAGATAGTGTAGGTAGCTAGGTGTCAGCCTTGCGAGAGTTGAAGTGGTAATAACGCCGGAAAATCTACAGAGGGGTAGGATGGGAGGGCGATAAGGAATACGTTGGAGGAACATCCATTCGAAAGAACATTACCAGTTGGTAAGTAACTTGTTCTTCAAATGGATTGTGTCCTCCAAGGTATTCCTCATCTTAGATAGACTCCCAAAGCAGTGTAGAAAGCTCTCGAGGAGGGAGTAGATTTTTATTATTATATAGCTCAATATAACACTGCTTTACGGAAAGCAAGCTCTTTAGACTGGGAAGCATCCAGACTATAGAATTTAGAAAAAGTGTGCATCGATGACCAAGTTGCTGCTTCACAAATAGATTTTATGGGTACATCTCTTTGAAGGGCTGTCGAAGAGGCTCTGCCTCCGGTAGAATGGGCTCTCAAGCCTTCTGGTGGATCTTTGCCCGCCAATCTGTAGCATTCTGAAATGCAAAGCACAATCCAACGGGATAGGGTTTGTTTTGACACCGAATGACCCAATTTCCTTCCGATGTAGCCAATGAAAAGTTGATTATCCACTCTAAGCTTGGTGAGCCTAGAAATGTAAAGGCTTAGAGCTCTTCTCGGGTCCAGCCTGTGCAATCTTTCCTCCTCCTTACTGGAATGAGGTGGAGGATAGAATGCAGGCAGAATAGTTTTCTGATTTAAATGGAAATCAGACAACTTTAGGTAAGAAAGAGGGTTTAACCCTCAATACAACTATGTCCCTGTGGAACACAGTATAGGGCAGCCCAGAAGACAGTGCATGCAATTCTCTCACTCTTCGTGCAGATGTTAGAGCAACCAAGAAAACTGTTTTCAACGTTAGTAATCTTAATGGACAAGTGTCCAAGGGTTCAAAAGGGGCACACAATTAAAACTTTAGAACCAGATTAAAGTCCCAAACTGGGACTTGGAAAGAAGGAGGGATCACAATGGTGAGTCCCTTTAAGAATTGTATTATCAAAGAAATTTTAAAGTAGGAAAATTCTTCCGAAGAGCGCTTGAAAATGGAAAGCGCTGCAAGATAACCTTTAATGGTCCCGACATTTAGGCCTCTATGTGCCAGGGACAAGAGTAAAGACAACACTTCTGGGATAGAACACAGAAAAGAATCAACAATCTTTTCCCTGCACCAGTTGCAAAACTTCTTCCAGCGGAAACGGTACAGATATTTTGTTTCTGGCCTTCTTGCCGAAAGCAACACTTCCATGATGTCATCTGGAAGGTCCCAATCCTTGTATGTCAGCATTTCAGATACCAAGCATGAAGGTCGAGAGTCCTGACCTCTGGATGGAGAGCCTCGCCCTCCATTTGTGAGAGAAGGTCCTCTCTCTGAGGAAGACGTAACCGAGGGCTGATGGACATGTCTAAAAAGGTCCCGGTACCACGTTCTCCTGGCCCAATCCGGAGCAATTTGGATCATGCGGTTTCCGAACCGTCTCAATCTCCTGATGACTTGAGGAATGACAGGAATCGGAGGTAACGCGTATAGCAGTGGGAAGATCCACTCCACCACAAACGTGTCCCCTAGGGCTCCTCTTAGGGAATTTCCCTTGAGCAATACTTTTCGCAATTCCGGTCGATTCCGGTCGCAAACAAGTTTACTTGAGGGGTTCCCCAAAGGGTGAAGATCTCCTGAAGGACTTCCTGAGCCAGTTACCACTCGTGGGACACTGTACTCTGCCTGCTCAGAGCGTCCACCGTCATATTCTCCTCCCCGGCTAGATGAACTGCTGTTAAGGAGATTCCTTCTTGAATTGCCCAATACCAAAGCCGCATTGCCTCTCTGCACAGAGGTAGTGACCCTACACCACTTCTTTTCTTGAGGTAATGCATGGCCACTGTGTTGTCCGTCATCAAGACTTTTTTTCCCCCCCTGACAGATGGCAGGAAAGCCTTCAGCGATAATCTGATTGCTCTCAGCTCTAAAAGGTTGATTTGTAGTTTGGACTCCGATGGAGACCAACGACCGCTGATTGTCAGATCGTTGGCATGAGCTCCCCACCCCATGAGTGAGGCGTCTGTCACTACTGTAATCTCCGGCCATGGTTGCCAAAAATGTTCTCCTTTTCGGATGTTCTCTGTGCAAGTCCACCACAGAAGATCCTGCCGAACCTTGTTCGGAATCTGAAGGAGATCGGTTATTCGACCTGAGAACTGGGACAATTGAGTCTTTAGAGCCCATTGAAGGGATCTCATCCTCAGGCATGCTTCTGGTACTAGAAAAATGCAGGATGCCATGAGGCCAAGCAACCTCAAGAAGTCGTAGGCCTGGAGATTTTGGGCATTTTGGAATTTGGAAACACCATCTGAAGAATGTCTTGAGCCCTCTGCTTGGGAGGCGAGCTCTTTCCCAAGGATGCGTCTAATACAGCCCCTATGTAATGGAGCTGTTGGGAAGGGGTCATTCATGACTTCTTGAAATTGAGGGAGAAGCCCAGTCCGTGGAGAAAGTGGCAGGTGACTTTCAGATGATCCAGGGCTTGTTCGGCAGAACGTGCCCTGATCAACCAATCGTCCAGGTAGGGGTAGATGTGAATCCCCCCTCTCTTGAGGTATGCTGCCACGACTACCATTATCTTGGTGAAGACCCTCAGGGTGGAGGTCAACCCGAATGGCAGGACTCGAAACTGATAGTGCGAGTCGCCAACTACGAACCTCAGGTATTTTCTGCGCTTGAGATGGATTGGCACATGAAAATAAGCATCCTGGAGGTCCAATGACACCAACCAATCCTGAAGTTGAAGGGCCTGAAGGATCTGAGAAAGAGTGACCATCTTGAACTTGTCCTTCCTGATGAGCTCGTTCAAGCCTCTTAAGTCCAAGATGGGTCTCAGTCCTGCATCCTTTTTGGGAATAAAAAAAAATATGGGGAGTACCATCCCTTGTTCCTCTCCGCTACAGGTACTGGTTCTATAGCACCTTTCTCCAGCAGGGTTAAGACTCCCTGCTGTAGGAGCGGGTCTGGAAACTTCAGCGGGTCTGGTGTCTCCCTGGTGGATTGTTTTGAGGTTGCGTTAGAAAAGGGAGGCAGTAACCTTGGGCTATTATTTCTAGAGCTCAAACATCTGAAATAATGGCTCACCATTCTTGCAGATGCTGTGACAGCCTGCATCCCACAGGTGTCTTGTGATACAAGTCCTCAAAGTGGTTTTGTGGCGGTTGCTGCGGCCGCTGATAGTAAAGAGGCAGCAGCTGGGGCTGGCTTTGCATGTTTTCCTCATCCACCACAAGTGGCTTTTTTCTGGCCTCTTTGAATGGCCATTTCTCTCGCCTTTCCATATGAAGAGTAGTAACGAAAGGATCGTCCCCTCCAAGATTGTCCTGATGCATGAAAAGGCTGAGGTTGCCTAATAGCAGCTCCTAAAGATTTGGCAGCCGCTTTTGAGGACTGCAACCTCTCAAGGCTCTAGTCAGCCTTGTTGCCAAAAAGGTGAGACCCGTCAAAGGGCATGTTCAAAAGACTGTTTTGCACGTCTGGTGCGAAACCCGACTTTCGCAACCATGCAAATCTGCGCATTACTGTGCTAGTGGCCCTGGACCTGCTCACACTATCTGCAGTGTCCAATCCAGACTGAAGGGATTCCTGCATGGCCTCCTTTCCATCTCTAACAATGGCTAGGAATCCTTCCCTCTCTTCCCCTTCTGGTATGTGCTCCGCGCCATTGCAATGCACTCCCACAGAGAGTACAAAAATGTTGCCAAGGCACATGTGGAGTTGGTCGATTTTAACGCCATACTCCCAGCTGAAAATACCTTGCGTGCCCAACCATCCACACGCTTGTCGTCCATATCCGGAGGGATGGAAGGGTATGCCACCTTATTTGAAGCTGTGGCTGCCTGGACCACTCTCAGGAGTAGGGTGTTTGGGCAGATCACCGGGGTCGCTACTGGAAGGGCGGAATTTTGAAGTGAGGGACTTACTGACATGAGGAATTGAGTCCGGGGTCTCCCAATTTTTGGCCACCCTATTTTGTAAGGCTACATGGAAGGGTAAAATCGGATCTTCGGTGGGGCCATGATCCAATACATCAGTCAGATCATCCTGGATGAACTGAGTTGGTGGTCTAGCCCATCCTAAATAATCGACCACCTTTGTCATTAGCTACCTGTATGAGGGACTGGCAAGTCCCCTGGTTCTGGCCAGCCAAAATCTGTCTCAGGTGAAGTGTCGATTCCACTTGCATTATGCAAGGTTTCCATCAGATCTCTCATTCTACTTTCCTCAGAAATCAGGCATTCTGGGACATTCGGGGTGCCATACACTAGACCAAAAGGAACATTCCCCTCCTCCTCCTGCTCCTCAGACCTCTCTTGTTCTTCAAAAATTGAAGTTAAGGATTTAAAATATTCTTTCCTTGGTAGAGGTTTATACATTTTTTCTGGAGGAGGTGTTGCAGTAGAGACTGAAGGCTTTACAGTCTTTGCAGCTTTTTCTTTTGCTGCTATTTTGACAGTTTCTGGCTGAATTGGAGCCTTTAAAAAATTTGGCGCCGAGGGCTTCGTCGACTAAGCTGGCTTCGAGGGTGTCGAGGCGCTCTTCGAAGGCTCGCCCTTCGAGGTGCGTCAGGTTCCCAATCTTTTCTCCTTCGATCACCCGGGCTCGAGGGCGCGCGAGTGTCGGAACGGTAACGCTCTCGGCCGGCTTCCGAGGAAGGCGCAGACCGAGTCTTAGCCTTTTCAAAAACCTCCATCATTTTAATTCTAAATGCTTCCCATTCTTCGGTGGAAGAATGTTTTGTGGGGCATTTCATTCCCTTGGGGGATTCGTCCGAGAACGAGGTGGAAGGGGACCGGTGGCGTCTTTTTTTGGACTTTTTTTAGTCAAAGACGAAGAGTGGTGTGAATCACTTCGGGACCTAGACTGATGCTTTTGCCTTTCGCGTCAAGGAGATTTCTCCTCATGGAACCTCGACTCGACGCTTGAGGCTTTTCGGTTGGGTTTTCGACCTACCTGTAGTTTTCCTTCCTCTCTCGCAAGGCCTTCCCCGTCATTGCCTGACACTTCGTACAAGCCTCCATATCGTGGCCTTTACTGAGGCACCACAGACATTCTTGGTGCGATCCGTGATGGACATTTTGGAACCGCAGGATTTACACTTTTTGAACCCCGAACGCGGGGTAGTCGGGGTCGACGACGAGGACATCTCGAATATGGCTTCACAAACGCTTCACAGAACTTCGAGGCGCGCCGAGTCTCCGAAGCAACATGTACTGCAGAAAAACGGAACGGAGACCAACGGGTGCAGCGTGTGCTACTTGCATACCTGATGACGTCACACTCGACGAATGCCTTCGAGGGACTTTGACTCGACGACATGGACGAACGGCGCGCTCTGCTGAGAAAAAATGTACGTAGCATCTAAAGCTGGATGGAATATATCTAAGATGAGGAATACGTTGGAGGACAATCCATTCGAAGCATAGCTTTAAATGCTGTCACAGCAGCTGTCAAAAGAGCAACTGTGCGCTCAACCTGCTCGGTGGCACTGTAGAGCAGGTACTGCAGATCAGGAGACTGATGATGCAGGTCACATGTGACTATGCTTTTGGAATGGAGCTTATGAAAGGGGGATCAGGTTAGCAGATCAGCCTTTCTGAGATGGAATTACCCTCATGTTTTATTCATTAATAAAAAATAAAAAAGCCAGTGCTTCTACAGCCTTGCCAGATGGCAATTCCCCTCTCACACACAAAGTACTGTGGCTCCACAAATTATTGGCTAGCTGTCTGAATTACCACAGTAAAGTCTGTAGAGAGTAAAACCAAGGCACGATCAAATTCATTATTTGCTTTTTCCCAGGATAGATGGAAGATGGTCCCTGTCTCCATAGTTCGGACGTTTGGCAATTACCTTGCTCACATGGGCCCCAGGCACTAGTTTAGGCGCCTAGGCACTAGTTTCACGACTAGCAAATATGTGTTTTCCAGTCAAAGGGATTTATTAGCATGTTTTCCAAAATCAATTCAGTATTTCCGATGCCTACAGACACGGGCCGATCTATTGGATCATCACAACCAGACCGTGAGGCCCTCTTTCTTGCAGTGCATACCCGGAGAGCGATCACCAGGTTTTTGAAGACTGCACAGTTGCTATTCTGTGTATCCTTCAGGTCAGAAATGTCACTTTTCCCAGCCACTGTCCACTGCCATCTAGCCTTTCCTGTATATGCTCCATCTTACATGCTAAATTGACCACCTTGGCACACAGCATATCAATAGGAGTCTTCAGCTGGGTAAACATAACTTTAGTTTTAGGACTGGTCTCTTCATCCACATTATTACACAAGGCTAATGAAGATGGGTTAGCTTGGCTTGAGGTGGTTTATTGCATCTGGACCTTTTACTAATTTCTAAGTTTAGGCTGGCGGCATGGGCTTTATCTGTTTTCCCCACATGGGCCAATGTACCGCAAACAGGTCATACAATAAGAGGCCCCAAAATACCAGCAATGCACTGAAGGTACCTATAGGAAACAGTAGGAGAAGCAGAAGTTGAGCAATCTAGTCATGTGGTACGATACGTTCTCAGAACAGTGGCTGCAGGCTCAGCAGGGCACCATTTGCTGCCAGAACCCCTCCCAATGAACAGTCCTGCAGATTCAAAAAGCTTGGTGCCCACGGGCCAATTGCCACTAATGATGGTCTACTTCCTGACTCAATGCAGTCCATTCTCTCTAGCATCCACTCACCCACCTGTCGACTCTGAGGACTCAGACACAGTAATCAACAAGCAGCACTTGTTTTCTGTGCCCCTTCATGGGCAAACCCAGTCACCTCTGCTTTGCCACTAGCCGAATGAGCCTCAGTTGATTGTGTTCCACCAGAATACTATGCACCTGCATAGACTGCAAGAGTAAGGCATGGCCATTAGGGTAACAAAACTGTACAAGCTGTCCACCAGCCCCCCTCTCTGACGGAATGCTGTGTACTCTGTCCTGCACTCATTTAAAGGCCCCCGCCAAAAGGATAGACAGCCAGGTCAGATAATATAAAGGGAGATAGTGTCATAGATGGCTCAAAGACTAATCCAAAAACCCAGAGATGGTTCAAGGGGTTTTATTAAAGGTTTCAGCAGGGCACTAAGGCTGCTCGTCGCTCTCACGCTTTGATTTTTACCCTAGCCAGGGTGTCCCTTTTCTCCAGGTTAGCAGATAGAGAATATTGACCCCCCCCCCCCCCCAACTATCCATTTTCTAGATAGTTGGTTGTGATAACCTAAAAACAGTTGCCTTTTCGATCTATACTTCCTCAGGGACTTCATAGACTCACCCTACACTAGTGTCTACCAGAGAAGTGGGGATGTGCCTTTAGACACATTTCCCAATTCTATAGTCTTCCCTTTGCACCCTCCCGTCCCCCTATATGCTTGAGATCCCCCCTCTGACTCTACTCTCCTACTTCCAACTCGTCCCCACCTTCGCTTCTACTCCTTGCACCTCTCCTCCTGACCTTCCGATGGCTCTCGGTCCTATCTACCTTTGATGCTGCAACTTACACCTACCTTTGATGTTGCAACTCACACCTACTCTTCCACACCCTACCACTCTCACCTGCACACTACTAAAACTCCACTCAACCTTCTAAGATAAACCGCTTTCACTGTCACATTCACTCCCTTCACTGCCCCTTAATCGCATTCGCTAGTCTTTCACTTGCACTCACTAACCAATACCTCACCAGATCTACAATCGCCTCCACATTCTTCTCCACCATCCTTCCTCCTGTGTCTCTTGGCCCTCCTCCTCCTCCACTCACTTGAATAACCCACAACTTCCCGTTTTCTGTGTGATAATTTTCACCCCCCTCCTCCTCCCCCCCTCTGGCTGTTAAGATGGCCCTGGCCAATCTGCTCCGTCTTTCCAGCCAGGGAGGGATCAGAACTACAGAAGTTTTGAAGAAGTGGGTTGAGCCCTGCCCCTTTTCTCCATGTGGCGCAGCCGCGCTGCAAAGTATCCTGGTTTCTTTCGAAGTCTTGGCTTGGTACCACTTAAGGAAGTTCAGCTCTTGTGAGTTGTCACTCTGTTTAAAAATCTTGGTGGACTAGAGGGCATCAGTGGTTTAACTACCACACAGGTCCAGGCTGAATTTGAAAAGCGGCTGTATAGGAGCCCCGGCTCTTTGTTGGATTGTTCTCTCCCCGCCCACCCCCCCCCCACCTCCAGCAGTGTTTGTACTCAGACCGTTTAGAGCTCAAGGGAGGCGCATAAAGCTTAAGGCAGAAAAGCTCAAGGTAGGCACGTAGGAGTTCTGGCTCTTTATTCTGGCTCGCCCCTAGCCGCCCACCACACCACCAGCTGGGGTATGCTACTGGATTGTGTGGGGGCTGACAGGTTGCTGTCCTGTGGTGGTGGTCTCATGATTGTGGCTTCTCTGGAATTGCTGGAAAAGAAAGAACTTGGCCAGAACATTTGGGAAGAGACATGGGGTGATACAAAGTGGTACTGCACATGTATAGGTTTACACTTGGGGAGGGTGCTGGAACTGGGGCCCTCAACTGCTACTGTCCCTCTCTGGGATAGGACGGACTCTGGGTTCCTCCCTGGTAGACCTGCCACCCAAAGCTGAGAGGCGTTTCCATACCGTCTTGACAAGGTAAAGTTACTGAACTTGTCACACACACTCATTAACAAACTCTAATGCCACAGCTAGATAACCGGTTTGTGCAAGATTCCTGAAGGATTTTTATTGTGGGCCAGGTGGTTATGTTTTACACAGATTGTGCCTTGCTCTCGGATGCCTGCCCAACTTCACAGCAACATTAATTCTGCAATAGACAAATATAAATAATTAGCCCAGTTAATAGTGTTAGTATTTCCTCAATGCCAGCACAAACCCACCCAATTGTGCTCCCATGTTCTTCAGGAGCACGGGATAACATTTCTGAGCTTGGAATGGGGGCAGAGGGAAAAATAAGAAAGGTCGTAGACAGCCGAAAACTAGACTAGGACCAAAAAGATTATGGGAACAAAGTGAAAACTTGCAGAGCCAAAGAAAAATAAGTCTGTGCAAGCTGTGTGGAGAGATTAAACGATTTCTCCACCTCTGTACATTCACACACACAAATCAGGGAAACCTTGCAGGGACTGAGCAAGTATTTTAAGTTTAACATTTGCCATCAAGTTTAAAACAAACCATTCAAATGTGTTATAGCAGAACTCAACTTTTTAGCTAACAAGCCACAGTGTCATCCAGTAACCATCCCTGGAAGTTCACCTCGAGCTTGGAGCTTCAGAGCATAGCATTGTGGTTCAAAGCATGCTTCTTGCTCTAGAAAATTGTCATTTTATAGGGCTGCATTATTTTATACTTCACGTTATCAACCCAAGACAGACAGCTCAAGAACGCAGACAACTACATACACCATACACCCTAATTAGGTCTTATTACTCTGACAATGTTCTGATTGGAGAATTGGGGTATGTTCATCTTCCACCATCAATGTTATGGTGGGTTTTAAAAAAGCATGAAAAGAAACCTTCAACCATAAAAGTTATGGTACTATGCTTCTCTGAGGGTATATAATAACCATGTATCTTACTGACATTATCTGGGTTGCCACAACCAAATGCTCTTCCAGAGCTAGTTGGTGAGGGGTCAGAAATGGGAGCCAGACGGGGGGGCGCTGTTGCGCTCTTTACAAATGGCCGCCTGACGCGGAGCTCCGTCCTAAGAGGCGATATTCTGACTAAGATTCTCCTCTGGTGCACTGTTTCTCCTTCTATCAGCGACCTCAACGTATTACTGCTGGTCCCGTGTGCACGCAGCCTGAGCCCCGTGTCCCGGGTCCACGCCTTCACGAAGATACGCGGCACTGATTCCAGCCCGGGAGCCGACGCTGCTCGGTCCGCCTTTGGCTCCAGTGCGCTCCTGCTCCGAGGCCGGGGATCGGGGGCCTGCAGTGGGGGAGGGGCGCAGGAGTCGCGCGCTGCAGCCCTCCTACTTCATCCACCGGCGGCCTGCGGAGGCCGTACGGGGTGGCCTGCCGCCTGTGCGGACCTGGAGGTCTTCGACGCGGCTCCGCGCCCTGCTCCTCCACCCTCGCTGGGGAGACATCTTGCGGTGGGCCCTCGAGGTGCTTCCTGGACGCCTTGACCCCACGGGGGCCTCGCCATAGCTGGACGCCCCGATCCTGCCACCTCCACTGAACTGGGGTCGCGACCCGCAGAGCCCGAGTGCCTGCCCGGACCCGGGGGTCCTCCCTGACCTGATCGTCCGCCTCACACTGCACCTTGAGGGTAACGCACTGACGCCCGGTGCCTGCGTCGGTCGTGGACCTCCCTGGACACGGAGTTCCTGTACGCTGCGGAGCGCCCTGCTTTGCCGCCCATCCTGCTGACTCCCGAGACCCGCGGAGCTCTGCCGTGGGTGCCCCTCTTCCGGGGGTGTTGCATGAGCGGCTGCCTTATCCTGGACGATTGCGGTGAGTCCCGGAGCCCCCTATACCATCACTGCCAGTGCCCAGGCATCACTCACCCTCCTCTGCTTGAGACTGCCACCGGGGCCCATGCCCTCTTGTACTATTCTTTAAGAGGTCTGTGTTGAACAACATTCAGTGTACCCTGCACCCCCATTCGGCGGCAACACACCAAGCCCGCCCTCGAACTGTTTGGTGGAGGACTCTACTTGGCCGGGAACTCCTTGGCCTCCCTGGGGTGCCTGGTGGTGGTGGCCTCCCTGTGGGACCGGGTTGGCCACCTCCCAACTTCTATACATCAGGGGTGGACCCGGGGGCCCTGCGGACCACTTCTAGCACCAGAACCATACCTTTCGCTCAGACTGCACATCGGGCGGACCCTTCACCAGAGCTCCCCCACTACGGACATCGGAGCGCTCCGGTCCGCTTCCCTATCCTGGGCGGCGGGCTACACACCGCTGGTCTCTGGGATCCCGGCTTCAGACGGTGAGTCCCCCCTCCCTCCGGACCCCCGATCCCCGGCCCCACGACTCTTATATCCCGGGGACCGCGGGTATCTCCGGGCGCGGGGTGAGGCGAGGCGTACGCACCCCGGTTCTACCTCATTCCAACCTTTCCGAACATGTGGCCTGCGGCGGCAGCCCCTGTCGACATGGCCATTCGGCTCTGAGGCACTCTGGGGAGCCTGCCCCTTCGGCTGCTCTCCTTCCCGCGCCGGAGTGCGCTGAGACCACCAACCACCAACATCCCAGGTGTCACTGCTTCTGGACCTCCTTTCACTACCCGCTTTATGGATTCTTTCGGGGGCGCTCCTCTCCAGTGGTCTCCCCCCCGACCAGCGGCCCCCTCCTCGGGCCCTTAGGAGGTGATAACCCGCACAGTGATATCATCAACGGTTCTCACCGAGACCCCCGTCTGGGGGACCTAACCTCCGGGGATGCTCCGGGGCCCATCCACTCGCCCTCAGTGGCCAGCACTGTATACCACTCACCTCGCTGCACTGTACGGTCGGGGTCTTCAACACCACATCAGCATCTGCGACTCCGGCTACGGCTGCCTCTACTACGGGTCATCGCCACTCGGCCCCTGACCAACCCTACAGACTCTCCGGCGAGGTGCTCAGGTCCGCCTGAAGTTCATCGACCCCCTCGTGCTCCGACGAGACCCCCCATCGGAGACACCACGTCCTCTCCCTCCTGGTGCTCTGCCTGGACATCCCGCCCACACGTCTCCCTAACGATCCTGGTGTCTCCCCTGGTGGCTATACCCCATCTCTTTTGCATTCAGGGTTCCCCCCTTTCTTCGGCAACATGTCAACACGAACCGGCAAGAAACAATCCTCCATCAATATCTTCACGAAACCCTCGGGGACCTCTGGAGCTGAGGCGTCATCACTGGAACCTTCCCCCTCACTGTCACTGGAACCTTCCGACTCCCAGAAAATGATGGAGTTTATCCGAGAGGGGTTCACCACACTTCATAGTAAACTCGATGACATGAACGGCACGATCTCATCCATCAAGGCACACATGGAGAGGACTGATGGTCGAGTTACGGAGGTCGAGACACGTGTGAGCGCCGCCGAGGACGGTCTGGGTTCCCTTCGTGCGGAGGTCTCCACGTTATCGGCCCGCGTTACGGAGGTTGAGAAGAAGAACGAAGACCTCGAATCCCGTTCGAGGCGCAACAACCTCCGCATAATCGGGGTGCCAGAGGATAATATACACGAGCCCATGGAAGACTATGTGGAGGGCATGCTACTCCAACTACTCGACTCCCCTAAACTCTCCCCGCAGTTTGCGATCGAGAGGGCCCACCGCTCACTTATGGCAAAACCCAAACCTGGAGCACCCCCGCGCCCGATCATAGCCAGGGTCCTGAACTTTCGCGACCGCGATGCACTCCTCAGGGCGGCGAGGGCCAAGGGGGACCTTCTCCTGGGTGCAGCCAGGATCCATCTATATCCAGACTTTTCTGTGGCAGTTCAACGTGAGCGACAAACCTTCCTGGCAGTGAAGAAGAGGCTGCGTGACCTCCATGTTAAATATGCAATGTTATACCCCGCCAAACTGCGTATCGAACACGCAAACCGGGTATACTTTTTCACGCTCCCCGAGGAGGTATCCAGGTTCATTGATGAACACTTTCCTGGTTGAAATGTCCCCTCAGCGGCCACTGACACTTGCTCGCAACAGATCGCCCCAACTGTTGAACTGTCACCGTCTAATCCTGCTTGTCTAAATTTCTGTAACCCCGCTATTACCTGATCAGTCTATTGAATAGCGCCTCATTCACACTTTTGACAAAATGTTGGCTTCACTGTTGTGGTCTCTCACTGTGATTGTTACCCCCAGATTCACTGGCCCTTCACTACATGTCCGGGTCGCCGGGCAGTCTCCTACTCGGTCCACCCCCTTCCCTGATGGGCCTTGGTGGCCCGCTAAATTCTTTTCTCCCCCTGGTTCATCTCTCCTTAGGATTCTCTCTCGCTGTTAAGCTAATACGCTCCTTGGTCCAGTGGATCGGTTATACACTTTTTTTTCTCAATCCAGTTCTCTTGTTCCACCACCTGCTGCCCATTTCTCCTACCGTCACCCATGGGACCCCCCTGGGTGGGTACGGGTAATACTATTGGGCACTATGTTTATCCTTAAATTGCCTTAAAGTTCGGAGCATCGCCGCCAGGCCGGTACACAGGCCCCCCAGGCGTTGATGCCATCGTGTTTGTTTTGGTTGCTTGGGTGTGGGTTGTTCATCCCTTCGTTTGGGGGGGGGATGTGGGTGGGGGAGGGGGGATCGGGGTTAAATGTTAAAAGCAGCTTGGTATTCTCAGAAAGGGCAGAGCCCGAAGCATCATGGCCTCATCAGCGTTTTCGATTGATCCACAGTAAGCATCGCCCATGGGGAGCACATTTCCACCCGCCCGTATTTCTCTATGGCTGTCCCTAATGGGTCGAGTGGGGAAACCCTGACATTCATGAGTTGGAACGTGCGGGGATTGGGTAATCATAAGAAAATGAGATTACTACAACTTCAAGCCGAGAGACATGGGACTAAAATCCTCTTTCTTCAGGAGACACATGCCTGCAAAGAATACTGCGAAAAATTTGCTAAAACATGGGGCCCACAAAGATACTTCACCACCTATTCCACTCAGAGCCGAGGGGTTATGACCCTTATTCACAGAAGCCTCAGGTACAACCCCATAGCCACGATCATCGACCCCCTGGGCAGGTACGTTTTACTCCACGGTATCCTACAGAATAGGGAAGTAGTTCTGTTGAATATATACGGTCCCAACATTGATGATCCCGGATTTTACTCTGATCTCATAACTCTCTTAGATGGCTTCCCTCTGGTACCGATTCTCTGGGGAGGCGATTTCAACACAATATTTGACGTGGACTTGGACAGATCTGGCTCCAGACCCCGTCAACTCTCCAGAGCGGCCTACACTACACTCTCCTCTCTTCCCCGTTTATCCTTATTTGACGCATGGAGGCTTCTCTACCCTGATTCCCGCTCTTATTCCTTCTACTCTACGGTCCACGATTCCTTCTCTCGGATCGACAGATGGCTGTTGTCTGATGGGCTGATAAGGAGTGTATCGGGCATGACAATCCTCCCCAGGACCCTATCCGATCACTCCCCTGTAACCGTTACACTATGCTGGGGCCCAGACCGGGATCGATCCAGACACTGGAGAATGAAGCCGCATTCCTTACTCGATTCGATGTTTAGCTCTGAGATGGAATCGGCGATCGAGGAGTTTTTCGAGATCAATACCGACTCCGTGTCCTCGCAGGCTACCCTCTGGGAATCCTTTAAGGTCTACATCAGAGGCATAGCCCTCTCCAAGGAAAATGGCATCCTCAAAACTATTCGCAGGGAGATCGCCGAGAGCGAGGCCACGCTATCCTCGCTTGAAGCGCGGTATTCCCTAGATCCAACCCCTGTAACCCTCGCCTTAATCGGTACTGAATTGGACACCTTCCGCGCTCTCGCGGACCGCGAGCTTAAGTTTCTAGATAATCCCGGGCGGGCGAGGAAGTACGGTGAGGGCGAACGCCCTGGCCGTCTCCTAGCCAGACTCCTCCGCCATGAGTTCGGCTCCCCGCCCATCCCCGGAATTCAGAGACCCGATGGTTCCATGGCCACCTCCCCCGGAGATATCAATGCGGAATTCCTTTCCTTCTACCAATCTCTATATGCACACTCTGACAGTGCCACTGATGCAGAGATTGATGCTTATCTTAATGGTCTCCCGCTCTCGGTTCTCTCCCCCGACACCATCGGATCCCTCGAGAGTCCATTCACCCCTGAGGAGTTCTCAGACGCTATTGACTCTCTATCCTCGGGTAAGGCCCCAGGCTCGGACGGTATCCCCGTCGAGTTTTATAAACAGTTCAAATCCATCCTGCTCCCCCACCTGGTGGCTCTATGGGAGGAATCGCTTGAGGCAGGCCAGTTTCCCCCTTCACTTCGCGAAGCCACCATAACAGTCCTACTAAAACCTAACAAACCCCCGACTCAATGCGGCTCTTACCGCCCGCTCTCACTGATCAATTGTGATGTTAAAATTTTCGCAAAATTACTCGCCCTACGACTGGTCCCCTACATGCCACACATCATCCACCCTGACCAAGCGGGGTTCATCCCGGGCCGCTCCACTTCCTTAAATCTGAGACGTCTTTTCAATATTATGAGCAGAGTGAACCCTGGCGTACACGCGGTGGCCGCGACCCTAGACATGCAAAAAGCTTTTGATTCTGTCTCGTGGAGCTACCTTTGGCGGGTGCTCGATAAATGCAAATTTGGTCCCACCTTTGTATCCTGGGTCAAGCTACTTTACTCCAACCCTGTCGCCAGAGTTCGCACTGAGGATCGCTGCTCCCCCCTATTCCAAATAGCTAGGGGCACCAGACAAGGATGCCCCTTCTCGCCCTTAATCTTCGCTGTGGCAATGGAGCCGTTTGCGGACATGCTTCGCCAGAACCATGCACATAGAGGTCTACGTACGGCCGGCTCCTCAGATATAGTCTCTCTATATGCCGACGATGCTCTTCTCTATATCCGCTCCCCCGAAACTAACCTTACCCCAATACTTGCAGACATTGCTCTCTTCGGGCGGATCTCCGGTCTCACAGTGAACTGCTCTAAATCAACCCTTTTTCCTCTCACACCCAGCACGCTCCCCCCTCCCGATACCTTTGGATTCGCATGGGCCCAATCTAGATTCACTTACCTGGGCGTAGTGGTGTCACGGCATACTGAACGAGTCTTGGAAGATAATTTTCAGTCATACCTCACGAACCTTATGATTAAAATACAGACCTGGAACAAACTCCCGATCTCACTGGCAGGCAGGATAGGGGTACTGAAGATGGTGGTACTCCCCCAACTCCTGTACAGGTTTACTAATATTCCGCTGTGGCCAGGAGCTGAATTCTTCCGGACATTGACACGCTCTCTTAACTCCTTCCTCTGGCATTCCGGTGCGGTCCGCCTTAAGCTTAAGACCCTCTCTACCCCAATGGAGGCGGGTGGCTTTGGGGCACCAGACTTCCTCAAGTACTGGCTGGCGGCTCAACTCCAGCATACTGCACACTGGTTCAACATATCAGACCCCCCACCCCATGTTAGACTGGAAAGGCTGTCAGTCAGCGATCGTGACATCCGATCTCTGGTGTTCATACCAACCCCTGCGATGCCAGACTCACTGGACCCAGCGACATGCACATCCTTGGCCTTGTCCAAAGCCTGGCAAATGTTGGGCATCACCCATCCCTTTCACGGTAACTTCCCAATTTGGAATTTCCTCCCCGGGGTCCCACGAGTTCCTCCCTCCGTGGTCCGCACATGGGCCGAGGCGGGTTATGAGCTGCTACGCGATATATTCGAACAAGGTAATTTTATAGAATGGCCCGACCTCCCGGCCCCCCTTAGACAGAAACCCTCCGTCTGGCTTCAGTACTCATCCCTACGTAGAGCCCTCAAGCACAAGTACACAGGCTTCCCAACATTGCCACCAGACGAACCTGCAATCACCGAGCTTTCCTCACCTGACCCAATGAGGGGCAAAATCTCCAGATTGTACACCTTACTCCAAACCAGATCATCCCCCACATTCCCCAAACTACGGCGCTCCTGGGAGACAGATCTCGGCCTCGAGATAACCGATGAACGCTGGTCCCACATGTGTGCACGGATCCACGCGGTGTCCTTCAACTCCCGGTTCAAACTGATCCAATTTAAGGTGACCCACAGGTACCACTACACCCCGACCAGGCTACACCACATCTCTAGCGACTCCTCCCCCAGGTGCCCTAGATGCGGCTACGAGGAGGCCGATTACATCCACATGATCTGGGCATGTCCTCGTCTCGCCCAATTCTGGTCCTCAGTGTGCTCCACTACATCGACCATCCTCGAATTTCCCTTCCTTCCATCTCCAATGAAATGCCTATTTCATGATTTCCCTGAACTCCACCGCGACTCCAGGAAACTGGCCGGCCTTTGCATGCTAATAGCGGTGCGCACAATCCTACTCTGCTGGTTACGGCCTACCCCCCCCACCCACGCGCAGTGGCTCAAAGCAGTTACATGGGCCTCCGACACTGAAGAATCCTGGGCGGCCCAACAACCCGCCTGCTCCAGGCCTAGAGACATTTGGCAGAAGTTTCGCTCATTCATGTCCTCCACCGACACCGACTCAGATTCTGTATCTCCAGCTCCCTCTCCTAACTCAACCTCAGGGGGCCCCTGAGCTGTATTTCATTTACCTGTTATTTCGTTCCTCTATGGACCCCCAGGTGCTTATATCGTTACCTTTTCATTTATGTATCCCATTGATATGTATTGCATGTAATATGCCGATTACCCTGTTTTGCTTCCAAGGCTCTATTGTAATTCACCTGTTTCTGTGTTGCCAAGCTGAATGAATAAACAAAAGTTAAAAAAAAAAAGAAATGGGAGCCAGACAAAAGGTGGTCATGTTTTTGTAAAAGATATTTATTAAATGAAAAGGGTTGAGAAAATGCCTCTCTGACCATATACTAAAGAGGGGGGTTCCCTACCTATGAACCAAAACTAAGGATCTGTCTGTGTCAGGATGTCAATAACTGAACAGGCATCCTTGTATCCAAAACATCTTATCCTGACCCTCATACTACAAAATAATACAAATGTGTAAGGAAATATCTTCAACTGGCAAAAAGTGTTCACAACGGAAGAATAATTCCAACAAAATGTTCGCCAAGATGGAAACCCTTGGATCCAGCTGGTGGCTCCCTTCCCCTTGATTCTGGAGTAGAGTGAAAACAGTTTAGTTCCTTTGTTTCATGCTTTGCTTCACAAGGTTCACGTTTAAATAGTAACTTTTTTACTGTCTTTCTTTAATGCAACTTTCTCCTGGATTCAAACAAAAAACACCAATCTTTCCTTAATTCAGCCAATATGGTGTTTCTTTAACATTTCTGGGGCTTGCTAATTGCCTGGTTTCCTGCCAGGTTCCCTTTTGCAATGCCCACTGCCTGGATTCTTGCCTGCCAGGGCTCTTTCTGCAATGTCAGCTGCCTGGTTACTCACCTGCCAGGACTGTTATATGACAATGCATTACTTACCGTAAAAGCATTTCTGATGGTTGTATCTGCTTAGATTCACATGCTGTGCATAGGTCCGACATCCAGTGGTCACTGCGGAGTATTGCATTTTGTTTTTCGTAGTCGAAAAGGGACGTCGACAAGGCGTGTCTGAAACACTATCCCTATAGTGACGTGCGTTGTACCCACAATCCCTCACGCGTCGAGGTCCCTCCGTTTGTATTTTTCTGCCCTGAGGGAGCCTTCTAGACGTGAGTGAGTACAGAAAAGAGAGAGATATATAAAGGAAGTCTATGTTCCTTCCATCCGAGCGGGGAGGAAGGGTGGGCGCATGTGAATCTAAGCAGATACAACCATCAGAAATGCTTTTACGGTAAGTAATGCATTGTCTTCTGATGTTTGTTAATCTGCCTAGAATCACATGCTGTGCATAGACTAGCGAGCAGTACCCGGAGTTGGCGGTGGGTTATGAGAAGGAACAGTAGAGAAAAGGTGTCGTAATACTGCCTGTCCCACCTGGGAGTCAGATCTAGAGTGTGCATCTAGACAGTAGTGTTTTGTAAAGGTGTGCACAGAACTCCAGGTAGCCGCTTTGCAGATGGACTCAAGGGGAACATTTGCAATGAATGCTATGGATGCCCCTGTGCCTCGAGTAGAGTGTGCTCTTGGCCTAAAAGGCAGTTCTCTCTTAGCAAGAGTATAGCAGAGAGTGATGCATTGAACAATCCATCTAGAAATAGTGGACTTTGAAACTGCATCTCCTTCTCTTCCTGCTGCCACCGAGACGAAGAACTGATTAGTCTTCCTCAGTGGTCTGGTTCTTTCCATGTAGAACATGACCGCTCTGCGTACATCTAGTGTGTGCAGAGTCCTTTCTCCCAAATTGGAAGGATTTTGAAAGAACGTTGGTAGTTTTATAGATTGGTTTACGTGGAATTTTGAAATAAATTTCGGAGCAAACCTAGGGTGAGTGCGTAGAACCACCTTATCTTTGTGAACTGTAACGAAGGGGTCTAGAATAGAAAGAGCCTGAAGTTCACTTACTCTCCTAATGGAGGTGATAGCTATTAAAAAAGCAGTCTTAAGAGTGAGGTGTTTAAGAGATGCTTTGTGCATGGGTTCAAATGGTGAGCCCATGAGTCTGGTAAGTACCACATTAAGGTCCCATCCGGGAGCTGGGTCAGCTATCGGGGGGTGTATTCTCTTTACTCCCTCCATGAAGGCCTTTATAACAGGGATCCTCCACCACGACACCTTGAGTTGGGAAGTGGTGTATGCAGAAAGTGCCGCTAGGTGGACTTTAATGGAGTTAAACACTAGACCTGAATCTAATAGGTGGGTCAGGTATAGCACAACATGTGTGGGAGAGCAGTCAATAGGGTTGATGCTTTTACTCCTGCACCAGATGACAAATCTTTTCCACTTGCTAGAATAGCAGTGGCGAGTGCTAGGTTTTCTGGCTTCCCTGAGGATGTCCATGCATCTTTGCGGGAGTTGTAGATGTCCGAACTCTATGATTTCAGGAGCCAAGCTGCTAAGTTCATGTTCTGGGGGCATGGATGCAGAGTCCTGCCCTTGTCCTGAGACAGCATGTTGTACGGGCAGGGGAGTCTCACTGGGGGAGATAGAGACATCTCCATCAAGTGAGCGAACCATGGCTGTCGAGCCCACATTGGGGCCACTAGTATCATGGTCACTTGTTCCTGGTGCATCTTGTGCACCACCCTGTTGAGAAGGGGAGTCGGGGGAAAAGCGTAAACAAATTTCCCTGACCATTGCATCGACAGACCGTTCCCCTTGGATTGGTTCTGGGGGTACCTGGAGGCGTAACTTAGGCATTGTGAGTTCTCCAGGGTTGCGAACAGGTCTATTTCTGGGAATCCCCATTGTGTGAAGACGTCGAAGACGATGTCTTCGTGCAGGCGCCATTCGTACTCTTCGGACAGGGGGAAATCTCTGCTGAGTGTCTGCCAGCAGATTGAGTTCCCCGGGTACATGTAGTGACAGTAGGAACAGGTCTTGTTTGAGAGCCCACTTCCATATATTCTGGGCCAGTTTGGACAGGCCTGGAGAGTGGGTGCCCCCCTGCTTGTTGATGTAGTACATGGCTGTGGTGCTGTCTGTAAGGACCATTACTGTCTTGCCTTGTAGGTGTTCCTGGAAGGCTTTTAGCGCCTTGAACACAGCTAGTAGCTCCAGTAGATTTATGTGTTTGGATGCTACGTTCGGAGTCCACACTCCGTGAGCAGTCTGATGGGGTAGGTGAGCCCCCCATCCTGTGAGGGATGCGTCTGTGGTCAGAGTGGCTTCCGCCGCGGGTGTGGCAAAGGGTTTCCCTTTTTCCATGTTTTCCTTTGTCCACCACCGTAGCGAGAGAACCAAGGCTTGCGAGACCACTACTAGATCCTCCCATAGTCCGCTGGCCTGACACCACTGGCTGTTGAGCCACTCTTGCATTGGGCGCATGCGCAGGCGCGCGTGAGGTACCAAATAAATACACTACGCCATCATTCCTAGTAAGCGCATTGCTTTGCGTACCGTCACCTCTCGACCGGTCACATATTGAGGGATCTGAAACAGCATGTTTTGGACCCTCTCTTTGGAGGGGAAGACAAGGCCGTCCCTTGTTTGAATTAGAGCCCCTAGGAATTGCTTGATTTGACTGGGGTCTAAACTGGACTTCTTTTCGTTGATGGAGAAGCCCAACTGGAACAAAAGGTCTACCGTCTTTTGGGTATTGGAGAAGCATGTTTCGTAAGAATCCCCTGTTATGAGCCAGTCGTCGAGGTAAGGGTAAACTGGGATGGACAACCTGCGCAGGTGGGCCGCTGCCACTGCTAGCACCTTCGTGAATACCCTTGGTGCTGATGCTATGCCGAAGGGTAGCACTCTGAACTGGTAGTGTTTGCCTTCTATCATGAACCGGAGGTATCTTCTGTGAGCTGGCAACATTAAAATATGAAAGTATGCGTCTTTCATGTCCAATGTTGTCATGTAATCTCCCTGTGAAAGCAGTGGGATCACTTCCTGTAAGGTTACCATACGAAACTTTTGGGGTTTGATAAACTTGTTCGCTGGGCGCAGATCTAATACAGGGCGCATGGTTAGATCCTTTTTGGGTACAAGGAAGTACACTGAATAAATACCTTCCGTTACCTGAGATAGAGGCACGACCTCTATGGCTCCTTTTTCCAGCAGTTGTTGTACTTCTTGGAGAAGGATGGCAAGATGTTCCGGTGTAATGCGACGTCCCCTTGGGGGTCTGTAGGATGGGGTACTGTTGAATTCGATACAGTATCCGTGGGCTACGGTGGAAAGTACCCAACGGTCTGACGTTATACCCTCCCATGCAGGAAGAAAGGATGTTATCCGGCCCCCGACCGGTGTTGCATGGGAGGGGACGCGAATATTCGCGTCACTTGGAGTTGTTGGGGGCTTGGGAGCCTCTGGGGGTGGATCCCCGACCTCTCCCTCTACCCCGGCGCTGGCCTCTTTGGCTGTACTGCCCACTATTGGTCTGGTAATTGGTGGCAGGATACTGTTGATGCTGACTTTGTTGCTGTTGGCGTTGGCCACGAAAAAAGCGTTTGTTGCCATAGCCGCGTCTGGTAGTGGGCTTAGAGATTTGGTCAAGAGTCTTCATAGTATCTAACTCTTTTTTAGCCATCTCTAGAGCTTCATCCACCGCTTTTCCGAAGAGGTTAGAGTCTTCCACAGGTTTATTTATTAAAGACGCCTGTGTCTCTGGTTTAAACCCTGAGTTGCGCAGCCATACATGGCGTTTTAGGAGTATTCCCTGCACCAGGGAACGTCCCGCTGTTTCTGCCGCGTCCAGAGAGTTTTTGACAATGCTCTGGTTCACCTGGGTTCCTTCGCCAATAGTTGAAAGCAGGCGTGTACGTAATGGCTCCGGTGCTTCCTCGGCGTCCTTGCGCAGTTTGGCCCACTGCGCGTCTGCATAGCTAGCAAGCAAAGAATTGTTGTTCGCAATTCTTGCTGAGAAGGCAGCCGAGGAAGTTACTCTTTTAGCAAGGGCATATAGCCTCTTGCCCTCCTTGTCAGGGGGTGCCTCACTGGTGGAAAGTGGTACCCCTGCCCTCTTTCTAGTATTAGATACTACCAGGGAATCCGGAATGGAATGTCCCCTAATGTAGAGCGGGTCTGAGGGTGAAGGAGTGAAAAGTTTTTCAATTCTTGGATTGACCCCTCTGATCAATGCGGGAGTAGACAGCGAAGGGATGATTCTTCTCTTCACTGAAGCGAGGAGGGGAATCGTCTGGCTGTCCGGGGGTTTCTCTTTAATTACTTTTTCCACCAAGTCTAATTCTGGAGAGAGCTCCCCAGTGTCCAGTTCGAAATGTGCTGCTGCTCTGCGCAACAGGGCATTGAAAGTGGGCTGACCGTCAATTGGAGACGTGTTCCTAACCGGTGAATTGTCAGGAGGATTTAGGTTTAGGACATCAGTGTCATACTGATGGGGATTGCCAGGGGTGCGAAGGTCCTTCTTCTGGGTTTTCTCCGAAGCCTTCTCCTATAATGTCTGGCCTGTCTTCCAGACCTTCCTCCTGGTTCTGTCCCTCTTCATCGTCCATAAAATCATCCTCCTCCTCCAAGTATTGTTCCTCCCCAGTGAGGTCGTACACATCATGGAAGTCTGAGGCTGTGTCCTGCTGGGGATTGACTAGCCTCGGAATTTTGGCCCTGGGGTCCTCCTGAGGCCCTTCTCTAGTTCTCCTGGGAGTTTGAGAGGTCTGGGTATTAATAAACCTTTCCATCCTCTCCATACTGAGGTGGAGTCTTTCCATGGTTTCATGGGATACCCCTGAGCGGTCTGGCGGGGGAAAAATAGAGTCATCTAGCTGAAAACGGCTCGACCTTTCCCAAAGCGTTGAGGAAAGTGTCCCGTCGCCCTCCGAAAACCCTTCAGGTGTGCTGGGTGACCCCCCGACTGAAGGGGGTAGTCCCTGCCTTTCTTCGGGCTTTTTCGGCGTGTCTTTCGACTTTTGCGTAGCGCTCGACGTGTCCTTCGGCATACGCTTCTGGGCGTCGGCTACAGCGATCCTCGCCAAGCTCTCGGCGACTCGTTTGTCGGCGACTCGTTTGTCAGCGGAGGCCTGCGTTTTCGACGCTACGGGTGTCGATCGCTCTGCGGCGGCATGAGCCTTTTGTTGATGCGCGCCAGCCGATGGTTTGGGGGCGGCGCCCTTATTTGCCGAAAGCCCAGTCGCTGGTCGCGGCAGCGGTTGCGAGAGGGGCTTCGAACCCGAACGGCCGAGGAGGCCGCCGGTGGAACCTGCGTCTCCTTGGGCGCTGATGCTCTCTTCGTCTTTGACGAAGAAGAGCCGTGGGTTGTGTGCTTAAGTGAGTTTTTGTGTGCGTCAATGTCGCCGGGGTGTTCATCCCCATAAGCAGGGCGTGAGCCGAGCCCATCGGGGCCGGGGACAGACGACGAAGCACGCGAGCGCTCCTTAGAGGGGTTTTCGACTTCCGTAGCAGAGGTCGTGTTATCGCGTTCCTCGTCACTGTCGGTGGTAGCAGCGGCGGGTGAACCTTCGGCCTTCGACATCGCGTAGGCCGCCCACCTTTTAACCCTACGGTCTTTTAGAGTTTTAGGCTTAAGAAGCCGACAAGCCGCGCAACCTTCCTCCTTGTGATCGAGGGGCAAGCAGCGGTTACACCGTGAATGCTTGTCCTTCCAAGTAAATTTGCCTTTGCAAAGCGGGCAAAATCTAAAGGGTGTCCTCTCCATAGCCGAGGCAATAAATCGTGATAACCACCCCAAGGGAAAGGAAGGGGAAAAGGAAAGGCATTCTCAGAAAAGAACCAGAGATGTCCCACGACCCCACTCTCCCTACTGTATATGGCCTGCGAGGCCAGGCCACGTGTTCGGCAACGCCGAAGGATTTCCTCCGCTCGTACCCTCCGTCGAAGATCTTGCTCGGCGGAGAACAGCTTCACAACTGCGTCGAGGGAGGGATTATGTGTTTAATATTAATGAGAAACGACCAAAGGTCGAGGAGATGAAATTTGCAATGTCTCTCGAGGAGCTCCGCGTAAAGGCGACCAGTAGCTGGGCGGAAAAAAACAATCTGAGGGACCTCGACGCGTGAGGGATTGTGGGTACAACGCACGTCACTATAGGGATAGTGTTTCAGACACGCCTTGTCGACGTCCCTTTTCGACTACGAAAAACAAAATGCAATACTCCGCAGTGACCACTGGATGTCGGACCTATGCACAGCATGTGATTCTAAGCAGATTAACAAACATCAGAAATATATATATATCTTTCAGTTGCCTGGTATCTTGCTTGCCAGGACCTCATGTGCTTTACAGTTCAGATATTGTTCTTGGTTTTGTAGGTAGGTGTGTGCTAAGGTTTGTTTAAGGTTTGCCCCACATTTGCACTTTAGGTATTCAGAGTTCATTGGGGGTTGTACTTTGCCTTTTCTGCAATCAAACAATTCCTCAATTGTATTAGATTAAAACTGCTGTTGGCACGGTTGCCAGAACGCCCCAGGGTCCCCACTGGCTTCGGGTAGATTCACAGGTTTTCTCCAGCATCTCTTGTTCAGTTTGCGGTTCTGCGGTAGGCTGCTTTCCAAATTGGAGGGCGTAGCCATTCTGCTGGCTTCCTGCTCGGCTCTGTGATGACACATCTGCTTTCGAACAGCTCCCAGAATGGAGAAAGCCAGCTTCTTGACTTACTGAAAACTCAAGGCCTTTCCCGTGGTTCCCAGCATCTCCACGGTACTTCTGTCTCTGGTACAGCATCTCTCCCTCTCATAAGGCAGCATCCTTTGCTCTGCCACAGTATGTAATCTTTGTGTCTCTTGAGCCTGGGAACTGGAGCCAACGTCTCCTCCTGCACTGCTTCGTAGAATAGTGTGCTTGCCAGGTTTAAATGGCCTGCGCTCAGGTGCTTTAGAAAAACTAGACTGCACCTTACGGATCTGGCTTTTGGTAATTCGTTCAAACTCATGCATCCCAGTACCTGGGGAATTCTGGGAGTTGAAGTCCATAGGAGTTGTTGAACATTTCTTCTTCCTGATTTTACAAAAAGGTACATTAGAATAAAAAGTCGCTGTGTTGGCTTTGTGTGTGCTTGTGTCATAGTTAGGCACTTGTCCAGAATTATATGACAAAGAGGTTTCTTTACTTCTTCTACAAGGGAGAATAAGCAATTGCCAGTATGCCATAAAGGTCTTTGGTATTAGAGGGCCTTCTTCATAGAAAAGGGTCCTGGGTATTAATGGGTCTTCCTCATAGGAAAGGAATAAGATATTGCGTCTCGTCCAATGAAGTTATGACATCTGCCCGGTAGTTGTCTCCTTGCATGTGATCATCCCGCATAAAGCCGCCCCAGGGTCAGGATCAGGTAGCAGCTGCCATCCCCTGGCCACATTGGAGGAGAGTTCACCGCTGGGGGAATCCGTGATGACTCCATTGGATTCATCGCAGTGGCAAAGTGAGCGTTCTTATACAACACACTTCCTTGTTCCAATTCTATAAACTGGACAGACAGTATCACTGTCTTGTCCTTATTTGCTAGCTGTTGTGCTGGCAAATGTGACATGGCACTGTGCACACAGAGTATGGTCTGAAGAATTCAGGAAATTTGAATTCCGTCAAAAATGTAGCCCTTAACTATTGGCACATGGTTTTGCTGGGAATCTGCAGTAAAAAAAAAAAAAAGAAAAAAAGAAAAAGCAGTTTTGCTTTAGCCTGAAAACTGCATTTCTCCTCTATCATACTGCCCCCATCCAATGATAGACGTCTTCCTAAGCTACAGACCTGGTGGCCCTCTTCAGAATTGGTGGAGCAAGTAAAGTGGCAGTATGAACCAAGAAGAGACACAGAGGGGAAGGAGGGAGAGTTTGCATGTGAATCCATGCCAGACCCATGCTGGAGAACCGGAGTTACAGGTAAGTAACTTGTTCCTTCTCCAGCATGGAGTCTGGCATGGATTCACATGCTCATGAATCTGATTACACAGCAGTACATATACACAAAAACGAGATGTGGCAAGGCTCAAAAGAATTACATACCCCTGGAACAGACTCGCCTCAAGTAAACAGGTTGTGTAGCACCACTTGGCCGACCCGGGACTCTATGGAATTCCTGTCGACGCAGTAGAATCTTGTGAAGGTGTGGGTGGACCTCCACATAGCAACCCTGCAGATGTCGAGCAAGGGAACACCAGAGTTGAATGCTGTTGCAGTAATGTGTCTGGTGGAATGGGCTCTCGGTTGGCCTGGAAGAGGTCTGTTAGCCAGACGTTGACAGTGCATGATGCAGCCTGAAAGCCATATGGATATGGAAGCCTTAGACAATGCCTTCCAGTGATTCACAGGTCCAAAATTCACAAAGAGTTTAGATGTCTTCCAGAAGTCCTTTGTGCGTGCCACATAAAACTTCAAGGCACAAGCAATGTACAGCAAATGCAACGTCCTTTCTGCCGGCGTAGAAAGATTTGGGACGAAGACTGGCAGAAACAAAGGCTTGTTAAGATGGGAGTTCTGAAGGAACCTTCAGCATAAAGGCGTGGTGAGTCCGCAGCACTACCTTCGTAGCGTGGAAAGATAAGTACAGCTGCTTCCAAGAGTGCCTGGATCTCCCCAACCCACCTGACCAAGGTGATGGCCACTAAGAAAGTGGTCTTCCACGAGAGAAACTTCAAAGGGGCCTGCTGCATTGTTCAAATGGGGCACCCGTGAGCTTAGCCAAAACCATGTTGAGCTCCCAAGCTAGAGCAGGAGCCTTCAATGGTGGAAAAGTCCTGAAGAGGCCTTTGAGAAACTCCATGATGAGCCTGTGGGACCACAGGGATGGCTTAACCAGTGCCCAAGATATGGCAATCAGGTACACCTTGATCAAGGCATGAGCAAGGCCAGCACTGGCCAGTGAAAGCAGATACGGAAGGAGCTGTGGAGCTGTGATGCAGAGCTGCGCATTATTCAGAGTCCTGCACCACAGTGAGAAGCGTTTCCACTTGTGGCTGTAGCATGACAAGGTAGAGGAAGCCTTGGCCATGGCCAGGATCTTCTTGCATTCCAGCAACAGGGAATAATGCCCAAACTCTAGGGATGCAGGAGCCAGGCCGTGAGGTTCAGCGACGCTGGTTCATGGTGCAGTATTCTTTGGTTTTGTCTGGCGAGAAGATCAGGAAGTGGAGGCAGCTGGATGGACAGAGCCATTGACAGACGACAGAGCAGGTCTTGGTACAAGATCTGTCATTGCCACGTCAGAGTGATGAGCATCATCCTAAAATCCCATTGAGTGTGTTAATAACAACGCAGAAGCAGGATCAGAGGGATGGCGTACAAGGAAAAGCCCCTCCCACAGGAATGAGAAGGCGCCCCCCCCCCAGCCCAGTCAGCTGACGGTACCTGCTGGCGAAACTCTGGTACTTAGAGTTGGCCGCAAAGAGGTCAATGCAGGGTTGACCCTACTTGCTGAAGAGAAAGGACACTTGATCCTGACAGAGTCCTGCTGAGCGAGTCTGTGATGGTGTTCTTTGTGCCTGCAGGTGAAACTGGACAAGGAACATGTCCTGAAGAGTGTCCCAGTGCCACAGGGACTGTGCCTCCAGGGAGAGCGCGTCTCGCCCTGCATCCAGATGTAAAACATGGTGTTTGTGAAGATCCTCACCACCTTTCCCTGCCTTTGAGGTAGGAATCATTTGAGGGCCCATAAGACTGCCCGAAATTCCAGGATGTTGATGTGAAGGTCCTTCCAGAGAGGCATCCGTAGTGACCATGGCCTGGTATGGTGGATCTGAAAAGGAGCCCCTTGCGTCAGATGTGGGCACACTCCCCACCATCGTAGAACTTGTCAGAACTCCTGGTTGAGGGCAATCTTGTCCTTCCAAGAGCATGTGACTTGCAGCCACCAGGCATCCAGGAACTCGTGAAGTGTTCTCATCTGGAGCCTGCAGAATGGAATAAGGTGGATGCAGGAAGACATCATGCCCAACAGACTTGATGGCCCACACTGTCACGGATTGCGCCAACAACAGGCACTGCACCTTCGCCAGGAAGGCCGCTACCCTCTCCTCCAAGGGGGTAGCCAGGCATGTGACCGTGTTGAGTTGGGTGCACATAAACAGAGAATTTTGCGATGGCTCCATGCAGAACTTCGGAAAGTTGGAGAATCCAAGCTCTGCGAGAAGGTGAATGACCTCCGCAGTGTGCTGGTTGCCATGGCAGGAGCAGATGAGCCAGTTGTCCAGATTAGGATAGACGTCAGTGCCCATGAGACTTAGATGCGCCGATACCAGAGCCGAACACTTTGTGAACACCCTTGGTGCTGACTTCAGGCCAAAGTGGAGGGACTTAAACTGATAGTGCCGTCCTTGGAACACAAACCGCAGGAACCTTCGATGTTTTGGAAGAATGAGAATGTGAAAGTAGGCATCGTCCAGGTCCAAGGTCGCCAGGAAATCCCCCTCTTCCATATGGCCAAGCACATGCTGCCGCATGACCATCCCAAACTTCTGCGATTTGAAATACTTGTTGAGGCACCTTAAGTATATGATTGGCTGCCACCCTCCGGACTTCATCAGTACCAGAAAGTATCTGGAGTACACTCCGGAGCCCCGCAGGCACTGAGGGACGGGATCTATCGCCCCTCCTTTCTTAACATGGCCTCAAACTCCTGCAGCAGTTGGGCTATGTGGAGTTCTAGATGCACCACAGGAGGAAAACAAGGACACCTGTGTGGGAATTCCAGGGTGACACTGATTAAGAACGTCCTGCAGCCATTTGTCCATGGTGATGGTCTTGCACTCGATGACAAAGTTTGCTAGCCTGCTGCCCAATGGGGTGTGAAAGTGGGGGTTCGGGTCTACGGCCGGTTTAGGCCTGCTTAGGCATCGGCGTCCTTGTCTACGGGGGAAGATTACGCTGTCCTTCGCTGTTGAAGGTTTGCGAGTGCCCCCTGTAGACTTCCTGGCTGGTAGAGCGGGAGGGCGGCGGCAGGGAGTAGAGTACCCTTTGGAGGACCTGCCGGACTTCACTCTTGAGGAACAAAAGGACAATATCCTCTGCCTCCCAAGGGAGCGTGCTGTCTCTGTATCAGTTTTAATCGTTTGGAGCGTCTCATTCAGCCTTTCCAAACAAATTGTCCCCATCGAAAAGGCATGTCTACCACCTTGGCCTGCGCATCCTCTCTGAAGTCAGTGGCCTTCAGCCAACTCAGGTGCCAGAGGGCCACCCTGTTGCCCATCTGGCAGAAGCCGATGTCGGGAATATCTAACACCAACGTGATGACATAGTTAGAAGGTACTTTGTTCTCCTGGAACAAGGCCAGGGCACCAGCCGTCTTGTCTGGCAGGAAGTCGAAAATCAGCCCACGCTTACACCAGAGCCCCCAGCCATCCTGGGACAGGATGGCCAGGGCGTTTGTGGTCTTTAATGTGTAAGCCGCAGTTACATGGATGTATTTCCCCATTGCATCAAGCTTCTTCCCCTCTTGGTCAGGGGGCACCATGGACAAGACTGATGTGTCTGCTGAGTGCTTCCTGGCGGTGGCAGACACCATGGAGACTGGAGAAGGCTGTGTCTCAAGCACCTAGAGGCTGAGTCCGGGACTTCTTCTGCAGCCTGTCTCTTTTGGGAGGAGTGGTATTCAGTGTCTTCATCAGGTCCAAACCTCCTTCCCAAACATCGTCCAGCAGAGGGATGTACATGACGGTCTTCGTTAAGATTTCTGGCGATTCAAAAGGAATTCCCCCCCCCCCCATCTCAACTGGGACCAGATTGAAGAGAGCAGAAGCCTTCAAGATCATGCATGAAAAGAACCCACATCTTCCGTGGGCGACACCCTTGCAGGATCATCTGCACCAAGCGGTTTCCCGTCTGCAAGGACATAGTCATCATACTCATCCATGTGTTTGTTAGGGAGAATTCTCTGTTTAGGCTGAATTTCCCTACCTAGTGAGTCCCCCAGCAGCTTTGCTGGATTTCTGGGGTTTCTTTTTTTTTCTGCTGCCAAGAGTGGGACTCTTTTACCCTCACTCTTGGACATGTTGAAGTGTGTTTTCTTGGTTAAACCTTGTGTTGAATGGGCTATGGGGTCTTTTACCCCATAGGGCCTCATGTATTTTTGTGATGTGGGTTACACAGCACCCTCTGTGCCGTGACCCAGGGGTGTCCTAGGGACTCCCCAACATAGACTCCATACCCTGGGACTGACTACTGTCTCCCAGGGCATGTAAAGTCACCAAAGACTTTGCTAGTCTTGAATCCTGAACAGAACCAGTACAAACCATCATATTGTGGACGTACTGGCTGGGGCAATTCGATTGCCCCAGGGTCTGTTAGTCGAGGGGGCACGTCTCCGTCCCCCCTGATCGAGTTTTGGCTGGTGGCAGTGGAAACTACGTTTTATATTCGACCGCGAATATTTTCCTATGGGATTTCCCATTGTTTTAGGCTAACACATTTAATTATTTATTTACGGTAGCCTTAAACATACCGCCGGTTTATATATTTATTATTATAACTCCGGTTGGGATTTTTTGCCAAAACTTGATTCTAAAATGGCGTTGGCGTTCGCCTCTGTAACTCTGACCCAAAGTGGAGCCCTTTGTTCCACTTTTGGCGGGCTTCTCCACAGAAGCCCTCCAAAGTGGTGCCACTCTGTCTGGGGTACTTAGGAGGGGTGGAGGGGAATTTAGGCACCCTGGACTGAGTTACCTTGGTAACTCAAGTCGCACTCCGTCCTGATTGGCCCAAGTGGTGAGCCGGCCGGCTCACCACTTAGCATGTTTGAGTGACAGCTAGGCTGGGTGAATGGGGGTTTGCTGCATAAAAGCAGGGCTTTGGGGACTGGAACTTCAGAAGTCGCCACAGGACCAAGAATCCGACGAGGGAAGAGCTGAGCCGACCTGCTTCGACGACACCACCCGGTGGAGCCCTGCTGAACCGTCTCACCACTTTTCCCGACGACCGAGGAGAACTCTTAACGGAGTGGCTCCTTCCCTTGACTGGTGGGGACAACCAGTTTTTCGCCTTCTTTTCGCTTCTCGAGGTATCTCGTGGCCGCCTTGCCAGTGCCAAGCACCCCGGCAACCGGAACCCCACCACTTTTACCCCAACCACGAAAGTCGGTACAACCCTTTAACCGGAGGACTCCGCGGCTGGTTTCTTCCCGGGCAGTGCAATGACCTTCTTCTTCTGCTCTTCAGCGAGAACTTCTTCTCCCCTGACCGACGTCGAGCCTTGCTGCCACTGCCTGGAACAACTGCCACCGCTGGAGGATCCTTTCCGCTTAAGGTACCGTGTTCCGCCTGGCTTCCCTTGCTACCGACTGTACGGGGTAGATTTAGCCCCCGGCTTTCGACCCTGGGAGTGCCTGGGACACCCTGGCTAAACTTTCTAAACCACTCTAAACTCTTTCTAACTCTTTGCAAGACTTTGAATCCCTAATAACAGTGTGATCCTGGGCACATTTTCGCTCCGGCTACTCTAAGAGTGGGCCCTGCCTAGTGACTTTTGCTCACCTGTGACTTTGTGCTTCTTTGAGCCTATTGCAAGTGTTCTGGACCTTAGAGTGGTGTGTTTAACCCATTTCTGTTTCTTTTTTATCCCTTTCTTGAACCTACTAGAGTGTCATCTAACGTTAAGCACTCACCTCTGTTTTAATTATGTGATGTTAACTTAGAGTTGGCTAGATAGGAGTAAGGGTTGAAACTGCTTTTATTATAACTGTGTTTGAAGTGTTTTTACTATACTTTGCTAGAGTGTTTTCAACTTATGTGTTCTTAAAAATAAATAACTATATACCTTTGAAACCAAGCTCTGGTCAGTGTTTGCTTGTGCTATTGTGTATGAGTACATATTGTGTATACTTTGCATACTGCCTAACTCTTCTTGAGGGAAGTCTGACTGCTCAGCCACAGCTACCAGGTAAATCTGGGTGGTGCAGACTGCTACCAAGTGGGTTTACTGCTATACCTGTAGTCTTAAATCTTTTGCAGTGTTCCCCAAGGGAACTGCACAGGTTTCTGCCTAACAGTGTTGCTGCAGTGTCCATGTCGGCACCTGTGTTGGTGTGTGGCGGCTCCTCTACCAGAGTTAAAGGTCTCTGGGGTGGTGTTGGCTACGCCAGCTCCGGCTGGCGGTTCTGCCCTGCAGGGCTAGATTGCCGCTTCAGCTGTGAACTGGCCCTGGCACAGGTGCTGCCGGCAACCTCTGCTGTATCTCCGACACTAAGGTGTGGAGTGTAGTCAGAAGGTCCAGTGACATATCCCTGGGCACTGGTTCAGGCACGAACAACGCTGCTGGCAACGGCTCTGGGCTGAAGCGCCTTTGCGGTTCCACTGGTAGATAAAGCTCCCTCCTGGGAGACTCCTCTCGGGACAGGGGCCCAAGACAACCTTCATGATCAGAATAGTAGCCTTCGGGCAAATGGTCGTCGGGGCTCAAAGATGTGCGAGGACTGCCCAGGAGAACACATCTGCATGGAAGGCGACATCATCAAAGGCCTGGGCAGGAAATCAAATGGGAGGCAGCAGCTCCTTCACCTTTCTCGAATCCTTAGGGAACGAGGAGACACTGGTCACCTACACCCTGATTGGCTCGTCCACCGTGGTCATTGACGGGGCTGCTGCAGCAGCCGGAGGCCGAGCCACTCTTGAGTTAGCGGTCGTCCTTTAACGTGGACGACATGGTAGTGCTAGGTCTTCCCTTCACCGAAGTAGTAATTGTCGTCGACGAATCGGGTGCAGGCGAGGTCGTCTGAGCCATGGTCGTCGACGGGGCCACAGGCGCCAACGAAGATGGTGTCCTGGAGGACGAAGTAGTAGTCAACGGGGTCCTGGTTGAGGAAGGAACAAGTTACTTACCTGTAACTGTTGTTCTCCAGCATGGGTCTGGCATGGATTAACATGCTCATGAATATTCCCCGTCGTCAGGCTGGGAATCCTCGGTAAAGACAAAATCAGTATCAGTTTCGTTTCTGATCTGTCTTTCTTAGTAGTAACCAATCACTGGTCTCTGGGTCATACTGCCCTCTCCCCAAGCCCCGCCCCCTGGCAGCCATCCTCAGATTTGGTAGCACGTAAAGTGGCAGTATGACCAAGTGAAGAGCCGCAGAGGGGAAGGAGGGAGGGTTTGCATGTGAATCCATGCTGGAGAACAACAGTTACAGGTAAGTAACTTGTTCCTTCTCCAGCATGCGGTCTGGCATGGATTCACATGCTCATGAATATAAGAATACATAGCAGTACACACATGCACAACCACGGGAGGTGGCAAGGCTCAACATTAAGCATCTTTTACCTCCTCACCAGGCTCACCTTAAGCGAACAGGTTGCGCAGCACTGCCTGGCCGACTCTGGACTCCTCCTTGGAATCCCGGTCGACGCAGTAGAATCTCGTGAAGGCGTGCGTCGACCTCCACATAGCAGCCCTGCAGATGTCCAGCAGGGGCACACCAGACAAGAACGCTGTGGTAGCAGCGATCACTCTGGTCGAATGCGCTCTCGGACGGCTGGGCAACGGTCAGTTTGCCAACTGATGACAGTGCATGATGCAGCCGGAGAGCCATCTGGAAATGGAAACCTTCGAGAGAGCCTTCCCTTGGTTCACAGGTCCAAAGTTCACAAACAGCTGTGAAGTCTTCCGAAAACTCTTTGTTCAGTCCACGTAGAACTTCAGTGCTCTAGCTACATCCAGCGAGTGCAAAGTCCTCTCGGCCGGCGACTAAGGCGATGGGAAAAAAGACTGGTAACACCAAGGGCTCGTTGAGATGGAAGTCGGACGGCACCTTGGGCATGAAGGAGGGGTGCATCCTCAGCACCACCCTCGTCTCGTGGAAAGTCAAGTATGGAGGCTTGCAGGAAAGGGCCCGAATCTTCCCCACGCATCGTGCAGAGGTGATGGCCACAAGGAACGATGTCTTGCACAACAGGAACTTCAACGGAGCCGAATGCAAGGGCTCGAATGGCGGGCCCATGAGCCAGGTCAGCATCACGTTGAGTTCCCACGCCGGGGATGGAGCATTCACCGCCGGGAACGATCGGAACAGTCCTTTCATAAACTCCTTCACCAGGCGATGAGACCACAGGGACGACTGTCCTGCAGTTCTGGTGTATCGGGAAATCGCTGCCAGATGTCTCTTGATGGAAGCATGAGCTAGTCCAGCTTTGGCCAGCGACAGTAAGTACGGTAGCACTTGAGGGGCTGTAATCCGTAGAGGGTTAATCTTCTGTGCACGGCACCAGACAGCGAACCTCTTCCACTTATGTCCATAACATTTCAGAGTTGAAGACGCCCTGGCCTTTGCAAGAACCTCTCTGTAGTCAGCCGATATCGTACTCTCCAAACTCTAGTGCTGCAGGAGCCAGGCCTGCAAGTTCAGCGACTCCGGGTCATGATGAAGAATGGCGCCTCCTTCTGTGGAGAGAAGATCTGCGTCCGTCGACAGTTTGACTGGTGGGGACGCTGACAAGTCCAGAACGTCTGGGAACCATATCCGTCTCGGCCACGTCGGTGCGACGAGGATCATCCTGCAGCAGGACCTCTTGAGTTCGTTGATGAGCCTGAGCAGCAACGGAGGGAACGCGTACAGGAACAGGCCGTCCCAGGGGAACGAGAAAGCATTGCCCATGCTCCTCGGCTGGGGAACCTCTGGCACTTGGAGTTCGTCGTCATAGCGAACAGTTCGATTTGGGGTTTGCCCCATCGCCGGAAGAGTTGCTCCACTTGATCCTGGAAGGTTCCCACTCGTGGCACGAGCGCAGCCCCCTGCTGAGTGAGTCGTGATGGTATTTTTTATCCCTGCTAGATGAAAAAGGTACCAGAAACATCCCCTGGGCAACGGCCCAGTGCCACAGATCCTGGACTTCCTTGGACAGGGCTGGGGATCTGGTTCCACCCTGCTTCCGGATGTAAAACATCGTGGTATTGTAGTCGGTGAAGATCCTCACCACCTTGCCCTTGAGGGGCGGGAGGAATGACTTGGGGGGCCCAGAACACTGCTCGGAGCTCCAGTATGTTGATGTGGAGCGTCCTCTCCTCCGGGAGCCAGAGGCCTCTCGCATGAAGACCTCTGGTGGGCACTCCCCACCCCTCCAGGGAGGCATCCGTCGTCACTGTCACCTGGTATGCTGGGGTCTGAAAGTCCGTGCCCGCTGCGAGATGCGCGTGGGTGACCCACCATCGAATCACTTGGCGGAATACTTCGTTGAGCGAGATCTTGTCCTCGAAGCTGCCTGTTGCTTGCATCCAACGGGCGTCGTGGAACTCCTGCAGAGGACGCATCCGAAGCCTGCACAGGCGCACCAGATAGATGCAAGAGGACATCATCCCGAGAAGGGACCTGATGGACCTCACTCTGGCCACGTCTGTGGCCAGCAGACGCTGTACCTTGCCCAGGATGGCCTGCGTTCTTTCCTCCGATGGCAAGGCCAACTGTGCTACTGTATCGAGCTTGGCTCCCAGAAACAGCGCGACCTGCGACGGAACCAGGTGGGATTTGGGGAAGTTGATGGAGAATCCCGGGTCCGTGAGCAGCCGGACGGTCTTTGCTGTGTGTTTGACGGCGAGTTCCCTTGTCCCTGCTCGGATGAGCCAGTTGTCCAGGTAGGGGTAGCCGTGTATCCCCTGCAGGCGCAGCCGCGCCGCCACTGGTGCTAGGCACTTGGTGAACACCCTGGGCGCCGACTTCAATCCAAATGGGAGGGCATTGAACTGGTAGTGCCGCCCTTGGACTACGAACCTGAGAAACATTCAGTGTTCTTTTAGGTTGGGGATGTGAAGGTATGCATCCTCCAAATCCAACGACGATAAGAAGTCGCCTTCCTCTAGCTGGCCCAGCACGTGCTGGAGGGTGACCATCCGGAACTTCTGTGCCTTGATGTATTTGTTTAGCCGACGCAAGTCCAGGATGGGACGCCAAACTCCTGTCTTCGTTCTGACGAGGAAGTATCTTGAGTATACTCTGGAGCCCCAGAGCCTCTTTGGGATGAGCTCGATGGCTCCTTTCTTGAGCATCGCCCTTACCTCTAACAGCAGTTGAGGGACGTGTTTTCCTTCCTGGCCACCGGAGGAATTCGGGGGCACTTCTTTAGAAATTCCAGTGTGTGTCCGTGGGCCAGGACATCCATCACCCAACGGTCGGTGGAGATGGACTCCCACACGCTGATGAACTTCGGGGTGCTTCGGTGGGGGCCCGACGCAACGGCCGGTTCAGTCTTGCTTGGAAGCAGCCTTGCCGCCGTGGCCTCCCTGGTGACGACGACGAGATCCACCTGACTTGCCTCGTCCCCTGTAGGCTTCTTGTGACGAGGAGCGGGCCGCCTGACGGTAGGTCTAGGAACCGCCGCCAAATCCTTTGGAGACACCTTGCATGCCTCTGGAGTTCAGAAAGGGTGGCCGCCGTTGCTGCAGAACTCCCAAGGCCTGAGCCGTCTCTGTGTCGGTCTTGATGGCCTGCAGGACTCATCCACTGTGTTTCCGAACAGATTGTTCCCGTCGAAGGGATTGTCCAAAACCTTGGCTTGCACGTCTTGGCGGAAATCCGTCGCCTTGAGCCACCCCTGCCGTCGAAGGCAAACGCTGTTGCCCAACTTGCGGAAACCGGTGTCGGCAATGTCCGTGGCCACAGTTATGGCATGCTCCGACGCCACCTCACCCTCATAGCCAGGGCCTCTGCCCTCTTGTCGTCCGGGAGGAAGTCCAACAGGGGGGCGATCTTGTACCACAACTCCGTCGTAGCGGGCCACAAGCGCTAGGGCGTTGGCCGCCTTAATCGTCGTCGCCGCCGACGAGATGACTCGTCGTCCCATGGCACCTAGTTTCTTTCCCTCGCCGTCCGGTGGGGAAGTTTAAGCCGAAGCCCCCCACCGCTTTCTTCTTGGCCGCTGCCGAGAGGACCGAATCCGGGGTCGGCTGTGCACTAAGGCACAAAGGGGCGCCGTCGGGAACCCGATACATCTTCTCGTACCGGTCCCTTTTGGCAGGCGTCTTGGACGGGTTCTTCAGGAGGGCAAGACCCTCGTCGCAGACGTCATCCAGCAACGGCACCGCGAGGACCGTCTTCCTCTTGGCCTTGCGCCGTTGGTAGAGGAAGCCTTCCTTCTTTTCTTTGGGGCAGAGCTGAAAAAGCTCAGATGCCCTGGCAATCATAGCGTGGAAGGAGCCAATTTTGTCGGGAGGAGACGTCCGAGGAATCGGAGATGGGAGGTCAGTCCCGTCATCCGTCCCCGTCGTGGCCGTGTCTGTTCCCGTGTCATCCCTCGGGACCGGGGAGGGCGACAAAGGCTGAGAAGGCCGTGAGGGCTGAAGGGGAGCCGGATGAATTCTCCTCCTCTTGTTTTGGAGGCCTTCCCGATGGTCCCGGGTTCAGCTGGGTCGTCCGTCGGGGGTAGGGGTTAGGGGCAAGTATCGTCATCTCCGTGCAAAATGGCCGCCTAGTTGTCTTGAGGCTCTGGTTGTGACGGGCATGCCGGGAGCGACGGTTGTTCCTCCTCCACAGGAACCTCGTCGTCGTCACCCTCTCTCTCGTCGTCCCCCTCGTCGGGATCCCTCCCGTGGGACCGGGCCTCTTCCAAATTCTCAGTCAGTTCCTCCTCTGAGGTTGTGTCTGTGTCCGTCACGGCTACCGCCCCTCCCCTCTTTTTCCACCAGGGTTTTCACAGGGGTCCTCGACGGGCTTAAAAGAGGATTCCCTCCGCGGAGGCAGGGAAACTCTGGGCCCGGCGGTTGGCTCCACTGGGGTAGCCTCCACAGGCTTCGCCAGTGCCGCAGCGACTCCCTCAATCGAGGCCTTGGCCGGGATCAAGGCCTTCACCCGTTGGGCGCACTTGAGGCCTTCACCTTAGGGGGAGGGTCACCGCCTCGCTCCCCTTCGGCCTGATCCTTCGAGATCGACCGGGGCCTCTCCAGAAGCTTAGCCAGGTTCTCGGATTTTCTCTTCCCCGAGTCAGAGCGTTGGCTCGCGGTTGATGGCGTCGGTGAAGGTGCACCCAGCCTGGCAGCAGAGGAGCCTGACCGTTCGGCACTCCCAGTGCCCGCGGACTCGCAGTGCTTTGTCTTCTGTTGGGCCCCCGTCGCCGGGGCGCCCTCACGGGACTTCGAAAACCACTCCAACGACTTCTTCTCACATGCTGGGCTCTGGCCTTCCAGCCAGTTGGAGAGACGGGTCCGACGATCCCTCATAGTCCGATCCGACATGTTCATGCAAAACGCACAGTACTTCTCCACGTGCGTTTTGTCCTTGTGGAGGACGTAAAGGCATTTCGAATGCTCGTCCTCCTTGAACACATTTTGTAGGTTGCATCCAGGGCAGATCCTGAACAGTTTGCCGGGAGTCGAGCTTCCCTTCTCCTGGGCCATGTTCTTCTCCTCCGCGAGGTAGGCCTCAGAAACTTCTGGAATCCTCCAAGAAGCGTAACTCGACGAAAACTTCACCCTTGAGGGGCGTAGATAAATCCGAAACGGGTCCCTGTTGATCAGAAGTAGAAACGGTGGAGCTTGAGGCTCAATGAAACCGAAAAAATGAGATAAATCTCTTTGAAAAAGCGCAAAACGCAGTAAAAGCTCGAGAGCTATAGCACGAGGACTCCCAACACTTTAACGTGCGGTAAAAGGAGGGCTGCCAGGGCCGGGGCTTAGGGAGAGGGCAGACATTGGCTGGGGGCAGTATGACCCAGAGACCAGTGATTGATTACTACTAAGAAAGACAGATCAGAAACGAAACCGATACTGATTTTGTCTTTACGGAGGATTCCCAGCCTGACGACAGGGAATAATCATGAGCATGTGAATCCATGCCAGACCCCATGCTGGAGAAATGACATTCCCCCTGAGAAATGGGACCATTGAGTCGTGAGAGCCCATTGAAGGGATCTCATTCTCAATCTGGCTTCTGGCACCAGAAAAATGCAGGAAGCCATCAGGCCGAGCAACCTGAGAAAACCGAAGGCCGGAAGATACTGGGCATTCTGGAATTGTGTTACCCTCTGCAGAATGTGGTGAGCTCTCTCTTCGGGAGGCGAGGCTTTGCCCGCTCAAGTATCCAGGATTGCTCCAATAAACTGGAGTTTCTGTGATGGTATCAAGTTTGACTTTTTTAAATTCAGAGAAAACCCTAGTTTGTGAATGAAGTGACAAGTCTTGGACAGATGATCCTGGGCTTGTTCTGGAGAACGTGCCCTGATCATCCAATCGTCCAGATAGGGGTAGACATAAATCCCTGCCTCTCCTGAGACTCGCTGCCACTACCGCCATCAACTTGGTGAAAACTCTTGGGGCGGAGGTTAACCTAAATGGCAGAACTCGAAACTGATAGTGAGAATTGCCAATCGTAAACCACAGGTACTTTCTGTGCTTGAGATGGATTGGCACATGAAAGTAAGCATCCTGAAGGTCCAATGATAGCAACCAATCGTGGAGTTGGAGAGCCTGAAGGATCTGAGAAAGTGTGACCATCTTGAACTTGTCCTTCCTTAGGAACTTGTTCAAGTTTCTCAAGTCCAAGATGGGTCTCAGGCCCCAGTCGTTCTTTGGGATGAGGAAATATGGGGAATACCAACCCTTGTTCCTCCCCGCTACAGGTACATGTTCTACTGCACCTTTCTGTAGCAGGGTTAAGACTTCCTGCAACAGGAGCGGATCCGGATGTTTGACAGAGCTGTATCCCGGTGGGTGATTGAGGTTTCTTTTGAAAAGGAAGGCAGTAACCTTGGGATACTGTTTCCAGTGCCCAAGCATCTGAAGTAATAACCCGCCATTCTTCCCGATGCTGTGAGATCCTGCCTCCCACTGGGGTCTTGTGGGTCAAAACCTCAGAGTGGTTTTGCGGCAGCTGCAGCAGCGGCTGGAGGCACAGATGCCGCTGCTGGGGCAGGTCTAGCACCTTTTCCTCGCATCCAAGGACATTTTCTTTGGCCTCTCTGACTGGCCTGTCCTCTTCCAATTGAGGAATAAAATCGAAAAGGACGACCCCCTCCAGGAAGATGAGCCTGTGTAGGGGCGTTGTCGAGGTTGTCCTATAGCGGCACAGTGATTTTGCAGCCACTTTGGAGGTCTGCAGCTTCTCCAAACTTTCATCCGCCTTGCTGCCAAACAACCTTGAGCCGTCAAATGGCATATTAAGAAGCCTGGATTGCACATCCGGTGCAAACCCCGAATTTCTTAGCCATGCAAATCTACGTAGCACCATGCTAGACACCATGGACCTACTGATACTGTCAGCTGTGTCCAAACCTGATTGAAGGCATTCTCCTGAAGCCTCCTTTCCATCCCTTATTATGGCTAGAAACCCATCACATTCCTCATCTTCTGGGATGTGTTCAGCTGACGTGGACATGCAGTCCCACAGGGTATATGTAAACCTTGCCAGTGTGCAAGTTACATTAGTGGATTTTAAAGCCATGCTCCCGGACGTAAAAATCTTCCTGGACCATGCATCAACCTTTTTATCATCCCTATTCGGGGGGATTGGGGGGTAAGCAGCATTTCTAGTAGAGGTAGCTGCTTGAACTACCAGACTTTCTGGAGATGGCTGTTTGCTTAAGTACTCTGGGTCAGAATTACAGGGTCTATATTTCGACACAAACTTTTTATTAACTGCTGGAATGGCTTCAGGATGTTCCCATGCAGAATTAACCCTCCTTTGTAAGGAAATATGAAAGGGAAGTAAGGTGTCTTGCTGAGGTCCTCCTGAAAGGATATCAGTCATGTCATCTTGATAGACTGGTGAATTTCTACCCCATCCTAAAAATTCAGTGACTCTGCTCATTACTTTTCTGTAGCTCGCATCAGCATGTTTTGCTGGGTCTGGTTTATCAAATTCGTACTCTGCAGAGGTATCCAGACCACTTGCGGATTGCAAGCATTCATGTAAATCTTGTATCTTAGATTGAGGGCCAAGTCTTGTGCCGAATTTAACACCAGCAGAAGTAACTTAATTTGCTGATGCCTCTCCCTCATATATTGATGACATGGTCCTAAAAAAATCATGTCTACTTTCAGGATGAAAAACCTTTTCAGGTAATGCAGGTTTTTCAATTGGTAAAGGCGTGGGCGTCGACAAAAACGTGGATGGCGTTGATGCTGTCACAACAACCTTTGATATTGTCGAGGTAGCTTTCGATGTCCTCGAAGGAATCATCGAGGGAATTGTGGAAACCATCGACACTGTCGAAGGAGTCTTCGAAGATGTCGACTGTATACTCAACGTGGCTTTTTTAGGATGAGTTGTCGACGCCTCGGACTTGATTACCTTTGCTGACTTAGAGGGAGTTTTCAATGTCGACCTCGAAGACGCCTGAGAGCCTGACACCACCTTGTTTCCTTCTGCCTCCGGTTTATGCACCGGTAGGTTTTTTTCATGAGGTGACCGGGAAGAGTCCCTGGGTGACACCCTCGACAACTTTTTGTCTGACTTTCCTGTTTTAGATCTTCCCCCGTCACGTTTCTCGTGAGCTGGGGCATGGTCTTCTTTAGACTTTTTTGAGGGGGTCTGGGCCGCATTCTCAAAAAAAGTTAACATAGAAACTCTAAATGCTTCCCATTTCCTCAGGGAGTCATGTTTCGAAGGGCATGTTATCAATTCCTCAGATGACGTCGAGGAAGAAGAGGTAGATGGAGATCAGTGCCATCTTTTCTTTGTTTTTTTGGAGGACGAAGAAGACTTCCCGGATCTGCTCCTCGACCTATATTTTTTATGGTGTTTCACCGAAGACTCGGCCGAGTCTTTCCTCCCCTTCGAAGAAGACTTCGATGAACCCCCCTACCCCTCCCCCCCCATCGCCATTTTACCTCTACGTTCTTTTAAGGCCTTATGGGTCATCAACTGTCAAGAACCGCAGTTATCAATACGGTGGTCAGAACCGAGGCACCCGAGGCAATTTTTGTGTGGATCAGTCAAAGACATTTTCTTTCCACATTTCCGGCATTTCTTGAATCCCATCTTCGGTGTGGAAGGGTTCGATGAAGACGATATTTTTCTCACGAAAAATGGAAGCGCCGTTTGTAACGATCCGAAGCGAAGCTAATGGAAAAACGGAACTGAGGCCAACGGGCGTGGTCGAGGCATTTATTATACAGCTGATGACGTTGGTGCGCGACGGATGCCTCCAAGGGACATTGACGCCACTGCCTCGAGAGGAGCGCCCTCTGGTGTAGAGAGAGAGAGAGAGAGAGAGAGAAAACATTTTTCCGAAGCAGCAAAGCTGAAGGTAAGGAAATATCGAAGATGAGGAATATGTGGGAGGACACAATCCATTCGAAATATGCCTTAGTGATGGATCGTAAACTAGAAGCCCTAAACAGTGCTTTTAAGTATCGGCTTCTCAAGTGCTTCAATTTTACACAAATAGGAAGTGAGTAACAGTTTCCGTATCTAAACCACCCGAACCCCATGATTTAGTAAAAGAAGCCAAATGTAACTTTCCCATCCTAAACCAGGTATACAAAGATCTCTCATGGCGGGTGTATATAATCAAGGTAACTTTCAAAACCAAAGTCTGTTTTACCTTAGAGACAGTCTGGGCCCAGTTTAAGGTTTATGGCTGCCTCCATCATCATTTCTCTGTTCCTTGCAATCAGTATTTTCATATTATACTGACTTTTTATTGGCATTTCAAATAGACAGAACCAACAAGAAAACCTCAACTCCCGCCCCCCCGCCCCAAACTCGAGAAGTCCAGTGCGAATTCGCCCCCTTTCGGATTGTAAAGGATGGGCTGGCCGCCCCAGGGATGCCCCATTAAGAGTCAGCCTCATCGGCTCATCTGTTATCCCCAATAGTCTCATGCTTCGGGGGCACCAATGTTGCCCTGGACCATCAACCAGATACACTAGTAGAGAAGCCCAGTCCGCCCTGAATCGTAGATGTTCCCCCTTGAATAGAGTATGTGAGCCATTCCATTGCCAACAAGATCCATAGCTTTGCCACCCATTTGTGGTCCTGCAGGGGATCTTTTGCTTTCCATCGGCGAGCTTGTACCATCGACGCTGCCCTCATCACTATTACATAAAGCTTGCGGCCCGCTTTGGATTTGATGGAGGCCAAAGAACCCCCCAGGCCCAGTATCGCAAGACCCTTGGTAATCCTTTGGTGCAGATCCAAAACTTGATTGAGTGCGAGCCCAATCCCAGCCCAATAAGTCTCAATTTTCGGACACTCCCATCATATATGCTCCCACAAGGTCACTGCTCCACATTGCCTCCAACAAAGGGGAGGCGCTAGGGAACATTCTGTGAAGTTTGGAGGGAGTCAGGGGGTGAGCAGCTTCAGCCACATCTCCCTTACTTGAAGGGATTTTGTTAACTTAGGGATCTGCTTCCATAGCCAACACCAGTCACTATCCTCGATTGGAGACCCAATAGCCCGCTCCCAATTCTTCATGTAAGAGCGCAGTGGAGGGTCCTCTCCTGCCTTCATATGCCTATATAGGGCTGAAATCAAGCGCTTGTCCCCCGATTCCCTACTGAGATAAGTTTCAAAGGGGGTCAACTGTCAGGTTGCTGCCTGCTTAAAGGTGGGATGGGTAAACCAGTGCCGAAGTTGGCAGTAACGGAACCTTTCCTTTTCACCGAAACCGAAGTCTGACTTGCACTGCTCAAATTGCTTTACCTGTCATCCCCCCCCCCCCCCCACCAAACATATCCCGCAACATTCTACATCCCCCTGGTGCCAGGCTTGGAAGGCAATAAAAACGAGACCCGGGGCGAACTGCGGATTGGTGAATAATGGTGTGTAGGGGGATGGGTGCGTCGTTAAATGGGCCTGCTGCACCGCCTCATCCTAGGTACGGGCCACCAAGGCCAAGATTGCACTGCAGTACATTTGGGGTGGCCTGTCCTGCTTCGGCTTCCACAAGACCCCTTCGAGATCCTCCCCCAGAACCGCCCTATCCATGGACCTCCATACCTTCCGCCGGTCGTTTTTGCCAATCCTGCAGGACCTTCAGCTGGGCTTCCCTAAAATATACTCTTAAGTCCCGTAGACCCATGCCTCCACGCTCCGTAGGGGTTCTCATCACCTTGCCCTTGGGGGCATGTTGGCCCACACAAATCTACTGGCTATCTTATTTAAGGACCTAAAAAAAGCCGGGGGAACGTGCGCCGGGAGGGCAGATAAGCAGTACAGGAGCCTAGGGATGACGGTCATTTTTAGGGTGTTAATGCGCCCTAGCCCGTAGATCGCTAATGGGCCCCAATCTATCATCTTGCCTTTTAGTTGGTCCAGTAGCGGCGGTTAGTTCCTCTGGTACAATTGTTCCACCGTTGTGGTCAGATTTATACCCAGATAAGTGATTGAGTGATCCACCCACCTATTGGGAGAGGAAGCCTTTAAGGAGCGAGACAATGGGGACGGGATTTGAGGTTGAGAATCTCAGTTGGAGGGATTTATTTTCAGGCCCGCCACTCTACCAAAATGCGCTAACTCTGCTTCCACGGCCGGAATGGCCGTACTCGAACTGGTGAGCGAAAGAATCACGTAGTCAACGAAAGCTGCAATCTTATGCTCTTCGCCTGCAAAGGGGAGCCCTGTTATAAGCGGATTGGAACACAGCTTCGAGGAACGGTTCCACAAGGTGGGCATACAGTATTGGGTAGAGAGGGCACCCCTGATTGGTGCCCCGTTCAACATGCACCGGGTTTGAGAGCTGGCCATTGATCGCCAACCTGAGGGTCGGATTTCTGTAGTTGGCTCTAATCCGGTCCATGAACTTGGGGCCGAATCCCAGCTTAAGCATTGAGGCAAAAAGAAATCCCCACTCCACCCGATCAAACACCTTCTCTGCGTCAATTGCCATCAGGAGAGTGGGGATTCCTATCTTATGAGCCTTTTCTATTAAGTGGGCCAGCCTCCTAACATTATCCGTGGTCTGCCTACCTCTGACAAAACCCGATTGGTCCGGGTGAACCAGTTTAGGGACAAGATGGTCTAATCTCTTAGCTAGGATCTTAGAATATATTTTGGAGTCCACATTAATTAGGGCTATGGGATGGTAGGAGGCGCACTCGGTTGGATCCTTGCCTTTTTTGTGGACGAGAACTACTGTCGCCTCCTCCATAGTTCTCGTAAATTGCGCTGTCCTATCTGATTGAAAAGCGTAGTGAGAATAGGAGCTAGTGTTTCCTTATGGCGTTTGTAGAACTCTGCCACATAGCCGTCTGGGCCCGGTGATTTAAGATTAGGCAGCGCTCTAATTGCTTCCCTCACCTCATCCTCTGATGGGTCTTTCCAGTGAGTCCCTCTCATCTTGTGTAAAGTAACCCTATCTAAGTAGTGGGATTGGAGCGCTCGCGCCGGAGTGTCGGACGTGTACAGGGCAGAATAGAATTGGGTAAATTCCCCTAAAATGTCCCCGTTGTTGGTGCTAGTGGAGCCATTCCCCCATCTTAATTTTTAATATATAGTCCTCTCCTTCTGCTCCTTTCTTTCATTCTCTAGAGCAGTCATCGGCTTTGTTAGCTTTAATGAAGAATTTCTGCCTGAGGTGAAGTAAACTCCACTCCGCCGCTCGAGTCTGGATCAGATCCAGCTGACCTCGCACTGCCCTATACTCCCTTTTGGCTGCCTGGGTCTGAGGTGTCCCCATTTTAGCAATTATTCCCTTAAGAGCCTCCTCTATTCTCAATTCCCCATCTCTTCTGGCTTTAATCGCTATTATTGCCCCTCTCAGGGATGCCTTAAAGGCGTCCCACCTAACTTGGATCGGGGTGTCCCCTGCGGGATTCTCAGCAAAAAAACTACTCATTTCCTGCTCCAATTCACGACCCAATACTTCATCTTTAAATAGGGCAATAGGGTAATGCCATTTCCAGCCCCGAGGGTCTACCCTTGGCTCTCAGGGATAAAGTCAGAGGAGCATGGTCAGATAGAGTTGTAACGCCCATGGAGATCTCTAGAGCCCTCCCGAGCAAGTTAGCTGATGGCCAAATGTAGTCTATTCTAGAGTGGGACCGGTGGGCATGGGAATAGAAGGTTTACCCCCCTGCTTCCCCCTGCAATTCTCGCCACACATCAACCAAGGCCAGATTGCTGATTTTCTTCTTCAGGTCGTGCGAAGGTCTCCCCAGAAGACCCGCCCCTCCCGCCGTTCTGTCTATCGCTGGGTCCCAAGCAATGTTGAAGTCGCCTGTGAGGATAATTGGGGACTTGGCGAACTTCCCCAATGAGCTTTGGAGGAAGCCATCTTGTGCCGCATTCGGGGCATATATCATTGCTACAGTGAGCGGGTGCTCGTTTCCCACCAGGGATACTGCCAAAAACCTCCCTTGATCATCCACCATCTCCCCGACGATATGTAAATCCAGCCCATCTCTAAGGGCCAGTAGGACCCACGCTCTCTTTTTCGGTTTGAGTGGCTTGTAGTGACCTGGAGTAGCCCCAAATCTGGACCCTACCCCGGTCCGCTGTGCGGATATGGGTCTCTTGGAGCGTTATGATGTCTGGGCGTTCGCGCCTAATATAGCGCTCTACTTTTTTTGCGTTTGATCGGCGAGTTAAGGCCGTTCACATTGAGTGAGAAAATCCTCAATACTCGTCGACTAGTCATGGTCCTTTAACAAAAATAGTAGGCCTCTCAAATTGGGCTGCTTAGCATCCTGGTATCCTCCCACGGGGTCTCCCTTTCTAGTGGTGCTGCGGAAGCCTCCGATTTGCTACTGAGGCACTGAATTCCCCCAACCAGCCCCCCCTTCCCTCTGGCAATGTGGGACGACTGGCCTCAGCCCCCCTCGAATCTGAACCTCGAGAGTCGCCCAATCTATTGCCCCCCAACTGTTCCAACGCGGGATCACCCAATCCCATTCCAAGATGTGAGTCCTATTCCCTCCCCACTCAGCCCTCGCAGACGTTGCAGATAGCCAAGGTCTTTGCAAATCCTAGTTCCTGCTTCTGTGCCCTCCCCAGACATCGAATTGAGGATCTGTCAGGCAAGACCCATGCGAGACCTCGCACCCATGTGGACCCAATCAGTTCTGCAAATGTTGTCCTTCCCTTGGCGGTGGGCCCTCCAGGCGCGGCTTATTACCATTTTTCTTCGACTTCTTGGACCGGGCCGTCGACCATTCCCACACTCTGCGGGAGGATTCCTGGGACGGGGGGAGGGTAGATGTTAACGGCGCTTCCTCCTCCATCCCCAACAGGGTGAGACCCTGTTCATAGGTGGTGATCCTCTGCGGCTTCCCTTCCCACTCAAAAGCCAGGCCAAAGGGATGTAGCCACCTATAGCGAATGCCTTGGGCTCTTAGATGGGGTAGAACCGGCCCGATATGTCGTTTTAGAGTTGTTTGCGCCAAATCCTGATACAGCGCTATCTCCGCCCCATTATACGTTAGTCGGCCAGCCTTCCGCGCTGCAGCGAGAATCCGCTCCTTCACTGACTAGTTATTCAGGGCCACGAGGACATCTCTGGGTCTCGCACCCGGATCCGCACGCTTGGGACCCACTCTGTGTACCCCATCAAAAGCAACGTCCTCAGACCCAGGCGGCTCCAGCACGTCTGCAAATATGCCCTTCACCGTTTGGGGAAGGTCTTGTTCCTGAGCGATCTCCGGGAGGAACTTAATGCAAATATTAAAACGCCTAGACCTGTTTTCCAAGTCTTCCAGCTGGAGCTCCAATTTGTGCATAGCTATCGCCAGTGTGTCCAGGAGCGAGTCCGTCTTCCTTACGTCCTCCGCTAACTCCTGAATCGCCCTCTCATTTACGTCCACCCTCTCCTCCATCTTACTAATGTCCCTTTTGATCTCCTGGAGGCCCTCCGCCAGGTCCTCCCTAAGAACGTCCATTTGCTTTTGACCAGCCACAGTAATCTTGTCGACCATGTCTGCCAACAGGAGTTTCAGTGCAGCCTGGGTGACCGGTTGTTGATGTACTGAAGAAGCCAGATCTGCCAGGATATCCCCCGGGGGCCAGTCATTGGGAGATGTTGCCTGGGAGTCCTCAGTGTCCTTGGCACATATCTTGGTCAGGGCATTCTCCTGGCCTTTCCTCAGGGAACTCTGGAGGGATTGCATGTCCTTGGGTTTATGTTTAGACATGCCGCCGGCAGACAGACGTTGAGCTCTGCAAAGAGGGTTCCGAGTTCCCCTGGATGGTAGCAACCCTCCCAGGTGGGTAGGCCATGGGCCAAGGCGCTATGACGGTCACTTTGTAAGTGCTGGTGGTCAATGCAGTCCTTTGCGCGCTGTGCCCTCCTCCAGGGACCGGGTGGGTTTAGGGCTGTAGGTGGAGGTCCCAGAGCGGTTAGGAAAGGACATTGTTAGGGGCCGGTGCTGAAGTGGCACGCTCAGGCCACCTCAAGGCCAGGGTGGTACATTACACCCCGAGGCGACCCACAAAAAAAATAAAAAAAATAAAGATAATTAGCCCCACAGCAAAGAAAGCATCTCCGGAGGAGGGTCTCCACACCTCCCCCTAGGTCCACAACATTAAGGGGCCAAGACCCCCAACCCCAAGAGGAATTGACACGTGGGGGGTGGCGCTGTGTCCGGTACAGGGATGCTGATCAATGCGCCAGGTCCACCACGGGGGCCCTCCCGAGAGCGGGACCCGTGGGTAACGGGGGATAGTCCCAGACAGTGGCTGCCATAGCTCCTCCCCCCCTCCCCACTGGGCGCAGTTTGTAGCTCGCAGGTGCTGCTGGGGGTGTGATGCGAAAAAGTTTGTGGTCCCTCGCTGTGGTCCGCTCCAGGGCCGCCCAGCGCCATCAGGGCCAACTCACCCGCCTCCCACCGCCAGGCCCAGGGGCCTGCCCAGCGGATTCGTGTGCAGGTGGGGCCTTGACCACCGCAGACTCTGTAGCGGCAAAGGTCCTCTCAGCACACCGCCAATGTGTGCGTCGGCACGAGTGATCTGCGCCGGCTCCGCTCTTCTCCGAGGGCGCAAGGTCCCAGCCCCCGAGACCCCCGCCCTCCAAGGACAGCGAGGCTGAATGGTGGGCAGGGGAACGCCGCAGGGGAGCTGGCCCGCACCGCCACACTCACCCGGTAGGTTGTGATCCGCCTTCCCACGCCGGCAGACTGGCCTCGAGTGCCTCACCAAAACCTGGGTGGCGCGTGCCGCAACGGGCCGGGCATTCCGCTGGCAGCACCGGCCCCAGACGCAGGAGCAACAGTCCACCTCCTCCAATCCTCCCGGGACCGACAGACCTCCAGCACCGGTTCCAGATCGCCGCAGAGGAAAACAACGCTCCTGCTGCCTTGTCGCATCAAGATGTTACCGCCTGGGAAGGGCTAAGTCGGCCAGGATGCAGAGTTTCAAGGCCTCGGGAAGGGAGCTCGGTGGCCGCTGTGTACACAGCATCGCGGCCATCTTGGAATTCCTGCAATCAGTATTTTCTTAATCCTAAGTGAAGCGAATTTGTCTACATTATCGGGAGCTTCCCACAATGCAACTTCATTTAACCATATTTGTTGCTCCTTGACATTTGCTGCCCATGGGATGCATTTCTCCTCCTTCAGAGTCAAGAGATGTTTTAATGCATCTCAGTACTTTCCTAGGCCATCCGTACTACACAATCTAAACCAGTAAAAAACTGGCTTTAGAGCAGGTACATTTCCTACTGGGAAAATGTCATACTCCAGGAGTAATAATGCTGCGGCAAGCATTGTGGTAGTAGTAACAGATTTTTTTAAGAACTTGCCATAGCCCCAAATTTAAACCAGAAAAAGTGATGGGTGAAAGGTTTCAAATTAATCTGAACCACTGGCATTGCTCTGGGCAACATTCCACACCGCCGTTTTTTTAGCCCGTCTGCGCCATTGCAAAAGGGGTCCAAACATATGCAAATCAATCAGGTACTGCCACCAATGGGAGCACTGCTAGGCCAGGTCCCCTCGGCACGGAAACATAGGCAACCTCAGGCAAGTTTCGGCATTGTTGGGGCTCCTCAGTGAGGCGCAGCTTGGTTCTCTCCGGCGCAACCCCAACTTTATGCATCAAAAATGGAAGCTGGTATTTATTGCCTTTTGGTATAGTTCAAGAGCAGGAGACATGGCCGCACTCCTGTGTTTTGGAAAAAAGGAGTCTTTTACCCCACTATATTTTCCCAGGTTGGTACAGGCTTTAGTGAGGACCAACCACAGTTCTCATGTGATCCAATTCCTGAATAATCATAGAATGAAGTCTGTTCTAATGTGCATTCGTCCACAAAGATGTTTAATGGGCTGCGCTTCATGAACTGTGGTCTAAAAACCATTGTCTTTGTTTTTTCAGTGTTTAATCACAGTTTGAGGTCCTCGCATTTATTTAGAAATCCATTCAAGGTTGCCTTTAAGCCTTGCAGGGAAGTAGACAGAATCACTGGGTCATCTGTGTAAAATAGGGGAGGATAAATATCTGGCCCACCTTGGGGCAATCCATGCACCTCTGAACTAATGCCTTAATTTTTTCTTCTATGTATATACTGAAGAGTAAGGAGGCAAGAACACATCCTTGCCTTACCTCCTTCACCACATCGAATGGTGCAGTTAATTCTCCAGCCAAACCGATACACATGGCTGCCATATTCACGGTATACAACTGCATGGCAGAAATTAATTTTAATGGGGCTCCCATATCCCTCAAAATCCGCCAAAGGGTTTCCCGTGAGACACTATTGAAGGGTGTCCTGGGATCCACAAAAACAGCATACAGTTTCATCTTCAGCAGCACTGTGTACTTCTGATCAGCAGGAACAGTAGAAAACTTCAATATCTATTAAAGGACTTGATCAAAATTGAATGAGGCTCTTCAGTATGTTAGACATACTAAGAAATTGGATATAATATACATTTTGAATAACATTCTTTCAATAGTGCTCAATATTTAACATACCAAGTTGTGTCTCCAGAACTTGTAACGATTTGGTTATCATCTAGGAAACGACAGCAAGACAAGTAACCTAAATAAGACAAACAAACCATGTGTTAATGCCAGAAATATCCAGGTTACAAGTTCAAACAAAGTATTTATGGTAATTCATGTTCAAGCTTTGGTAAGAACATAAGTGGAATGTACTCTCAGTAATGATTTTACTGTCAGCCCTGCAGTCCATAGCCTTACATATTAATAAGCCTAGTCAATAGCGCTTGGGTCATGAGCAAAACCACACTTCGCAAGTTTAAAGCAGACCAACTCAATCCTTTATCCTTCTGAGGTCAATTAACTTAGCACCACCAAATTGGTTCATCACAGTTATTACAGTGCCTAGAAGCAGGAGTAATCTTGCATGAAGCACTATATGAAAAATGCATATTTGCTTGATTATAAAGCACATTTAAAAAATATTAAATAAATATCAATTTGAATGCCAGGGCATTTCATTTATCTTGCTGCACAGCACTGAGACACTAGCATGAGTAGGTGGTAAGTCACTTGAAGGAAAGTAGTCGCACTGGAACTACAAGTCGACTGCTAAGTCAAAGGGCCCGTTTTTTTAGACTTGTGGGAAGCTTATAAAATATCCACTAGACACGTTTTTTTAGCTAACAAAATATTAGGAATGCGATAAATGGAAATATACCATCTCTCCTATGGCCCATCTTGCAAGAGCAGGCATGCTGAAGGAAGGCCCTTGAACTTACAGCAACTCAGAACACAAGACTATACAATATAGTGCAGCGCACTTACTAGCCAGTTTGACAGAGCTAAGGACACAATACATGAACAACACCTCCTTGATGATTTAAAGTCCCTAGATTGATCCAGTTAGGATCAAAGTGATGCCTTTTATTGAAAAAAACGTAAAGCACCCCTGCAGCATTTGAAGAATGTTTCAGAAAGACCATGGGAAGGAAGATATCCAGGTAAATATGAAAGGCAGAGAGGACCTTTTCCAATAAAGAAGAATGGATTTTGGGTTCCACCTTATGCAGGTGGACAGTAGCTCAGATTTGCATTTCACTTCTCATCACTGTAGTGATCCTAATGACAAAAGAATATTCAAATCCTAAACACTCCAGTGACTGGCGCATATAGATGGAAAAACCCATCAAAATGTCGTACTACAGAATTCCACAAATAGGATTCCAAGATGACTGCCGGTGAGTAGGGACGTGAGATCCTTAGCTCAGCTCCGGCACAGAAAATAGCTGCCCTTCTGCTTTGTTGTGGCAGGTGTGGGGGCATCAACCAGAAAGCAATACTCCACATATCAAGCGGTCATCGGAAGAAAAGAAAAGAGTTAATCCTTCTTTGTTGGATATGTGTGGTCACCGGGTCATCAGGGACAGACTCTCTGAAAGCGCACGATATATGCGACGGGGGACGGTGCCAGGCATCAGGAGATAGCCCAAGTACGAATTCACATTGGGAGTAGCAGGCGGAAAGAGGGACGTGAGAAGACCTACGATACCTCCCTGGAAACGTAGCAAGAGTTTGATAAAGAATCGAGTGTTTCCCCAGAGGTGGTATCTGTCAACATTCAATAAACTTGCCCCCGATAAGGAAAGGGACCTTTTCTTTCACTTTATTGCACACGCGTATGAGACATGTTCTACTTTGATGTAGCAGCTGGACCGAGAAGAAAGTGCCACTTAAGGTGAGAGGATGCATAATACAGCAGTGTGGAAGGCACTATAATAATGAGGTGGTGCTGGATGACAAGCAAGCGTGTTATGTGAACTCTGTCCCTCGAGGGAATTACAGCAGCAGCTCCACAGTGGGAGGAGGAGTAGTACGCGCATTTAGCCCAATGAACGGTATGATGTGCCAATATGCCTGGGAGACATGTAAAGATGATTTCCCAGGAGATTCGCAGCCACCCTAAGGTGGGAGGAGGAGCAGAGCAAACGAAGCCCTGAGAAGGGAATAGTTTCTTACCTGTAACTCCATTTCTCCAGCATTGGTATCTTTCATGGATTCACATGCTTAGAATATTCCCCGTCGTCAGGCTGGGTATCCCCGGTACATTATATAGACCCTTTCCCGTAGGAAAACTTTTGACGCTTATGCGTCCTATCCACCTCGTTTTGTATCATGCGTGCCCGCGCCGTCAGGACGCCATGATATAAATACAGGACCTGCCCCCGCGCTCCCTCAGATTTCGGCCCCCAAAGTAGTGGGGGAACCAGTTTGCATGCCCAGGGGAGGCAGGCGGGCACATGTGAATCCATGAAAGATACCAATGCTGGAGAAATGGAGTTACAGGTAAGAAACTATTCCCTTCTCCAGCATTGGATCTTTCATGGATTCACATGCTTAGAATAGATTACATAGCAGTACCATCCCGAAAAGAGGAGGCGTGCATGCAAACTCACATACTTTCCTCACAATGCCCGTTCCCTATGGTCGTGTACCCATCAGCAATTGTTAACATAGAAAACGAACAATATTCAATCATAATTGCAACAAGATCTAACCCCTCAACCGGGGCTTACCTTATTGGAATAGGTGTCGAAGCACCGCCTGTCCCATCCGAGTATCTTCGGCATGTTGTTGTGACAGGCAGTAATGGCGGGTAAAAGTGTGTGTAGCCGCCCAGGTAGCCGCCATGCAGATGTCCCCCAGAGGGACTCTAGACCACAGCGCCGTCGACGATGCTGCCGCTCTAGTTGAATGAGCTCTTGGGCGTCGCAGAAGAGGCTTCCCAGCCTTGGAATGGCAGTACGAAATGGTAGACGATACCCATCTTGACAGTCCTTGCTTTGAAATGGCTTTGCCTTTAGCACCCAAACCATAGGCCACGAACAATTGCCTCGTTTTCCTGAAAGGTTGCGTGCGATGAAGATAAAACTTGAGAGCCCTTTTCACATCTAATGTGTGTAACGTGCGCTCCGCTCCCGAGCATGGCTCTGGAAAAAAAGTAGGTAAGACAATAGAGGAATGTTTATGGAACACTGAAGGAGCTTTCGGTATGAACTGTGGGTTAGTGGCAAGGACCACCTTGTTCTTGAAAAATCTTAAGTATGGTGGGTCTACCATTAGAGCTTGGATTTCCGAAATACGTCGGGCTGAAGTGATGGCCACCAGGAAGGCCAATTTCCACGACAAAAACTTTAGAGACGATGATGACATTGGTTCAAAAGGAGGTTTCATAAGAGACGCTAACACCAGATTGAGGCTCCACACCGGAGGAAATCTCTTCTCGGGAGGGAAACTCCTAAACAAACCTTTAAGGAAGTGCTTAATCAGGCGGTCGCTGTATAATGGTGCGGAATGTCGTTGACGTGTAAACCTGGAGATGGCGGCCAGGTGTACTTTTACCGACGACACCGATAAGCCCTTTTTAGCTAAGAACAGCAAGTATGGAAGGAGCTGTTCCGGCGTAATCGACTGCGGAACCAAACCTGGTTGATCCACACACCACTGACAGAAACTCCTCCATTTTTACGAGTATGAAGTGTTTGTGGAAGGTGCTCTTGCCGCTTGCAGAATACGGCACTCCTCCGGAATCGTTAGCTGACCAAATTCGGCGAAGTCAGGAGCCAGGCCGTCAACTTGAAGCTGTCCGGGTCGTGATGCCAAACGATACCCTCCTGTCGAGACAGAAGGTTGGGGATCTTCCTGAACCTCATTGGCTCCGCCGCCGCTATGTGCAGCAGGTCTGAAAACCACAACTGTCTGGCCTAATACGGGGCCACCAGAATCACCCGACATGGGTACTTGAGGATCCATTGCAACGTCCTCCGGATAAGAGGAAATGGAGGGAATGCGTACAGGAATTTGTTCGTCCATGGGAAGGAGAACGCATCCCCCAGTGAGCCCTGCTGAGGCCATCGGCTTGCATACTGCGGGCATTTCCTGTTGTCCTTCGTCGCGAACAGATCGATGGAAGGATGTCCCCACTTCTTGAATACGTGTTGTAGTTGCTGGTCGTTCAGCACCCATTCGTGAACTTTGTTCATTTCCCTGCTGAGGGCATCGGCCTCCACATTTCTCACACCTGGCAGGTGGAACGCCAAGATTAGCATGTTGTGTTGCAGGGCCCAATGCCAGATTTTCTGTCGACAGGGACCTGGAACGTGTTCCTCCTTGTTTCCTTAGGTAAAACATTGTAGTCGTGTTGTCCGTCATGACACGCACCACAGAGTCTCTCAATTGAGGAAGAAAAGATTTTAGAGCCCACCGCACTGCTCTCAGTTCTAGCAGGTTGATATGCAGGGAGGACTCTTGTAACGACCACCGGCCTTGTACCTGTAACGTATCCAGATGAGCTCCCCATCCGCTCAGCGATGCATCCGTCACCACAGTCTTCTGGAACTCAGGTTCCACCAGAGGCATTCCTTTCGTTAGATGAGTAGAAACTCTCCACCAACAGAGTGCTTGTACCAGTTGTTCGTCGATGACCAGTCTGTCGGACCAGCGACCTTGGCTCTGCGCCCAACGGTCCGCTAGAAATTCCTGGCAAGGCCTCATAAACAGACGGCAGTTGTTTATCAACGGAATGCAGGATGACATGGTCCCTAGCAGGGACATGTATTTGCGCACCGACACCCTGGTACCGCATCTCCATTCCGACGCCTTGCTTTGTAGCTTCTGTATTCTTTCGCTGGATGGTCTTACAAGGCTTGTGTGCGTATGAAACTCCGCTCCTAGAAAGACCAAGGTCCTCGAAGGCTCTACGGAGGACTTGCTGAAGTTTATTGCGAAGCCCAGTTCCTGTAAGAGGGACATCGTGGCCCCCAGACTGTTTCGTGTTTGTTCCATGGACGAACCTCTGACCAGCCAGTCGTCTAGATAGGGATAGACATGGTGACCGTCCTTCCTTAAATGGGCCGCTATCGGGGCCAAACACTTGGTGAACGTCCTGGGGGAGGACTTGAGACCGAACGGGAGGACCTTGAACTGAAAATGCTTTCGCCCGACGACAAACCTTAAATATCTCCTGTGTCGTGGACGTATTGGGATATGAAAATATGCGTCTTGAAGGTCTAGCCACGACAGATAATCCATGGGTTGCACTGACCTGATAACCTCCTGGAGCTTTAGCATTTTGAGCTCTTTAGCCATTTGTTGAGTATCCTCAGGTCGAGAATGGGCCTCCATTTTCCATTTGGCTTCTTGACAACGAAGAACCGGGAATAAACCCCTTGTCCTTCCTGTGCCACAGGAACCCGTTCTACCGCTCCTTTTTGCAGCATAAGCGCCACCTCTTGTCTTAGAACTCGAAGGTGGGGCTGGGCCGAAAACACTGGCGGAAGACTTGGAGGCTTGTTTTTGAATTGTAGCGCATGACCCATGCGAATCGTGTCCAGAACCCATCAATCTGTGGTGATGCATTTCCATTGGTCGATATGATGAGAGACTCGACCCCCCAGGACGTTCCGAAGGCCGTCATTGGTTGCTGGTTTGCTTGTCCTTCGTCGACAAGGGACCCGAGCCGCGTCGTCTGGAGGCTTGATAATCTCTGCCTCTACGTGCCGACTGGGATGCACGTCTGTAACCTTGTGAGGAGTCTGAGGGCCTGTTAAATCCACGGTCCCTAGAGGCTCCAAAGCGGGAGTTTCCGGAAGCACCCCTGAAGGGGCAAAAAGAGCGAAAACTTCTACCTGTCTGGAGGGCGCCGAGAGACCTAGCGGTATCCGTGTCTTCTTTCATCCCCTTCAAGGCTTCATCTACCTTGTCTCCAAACAGATGTTCTCCTTCACATAGCATGTCTAGGACTTTGTATTGGACTTCACGTCTGAAAGTAGTACATTTGAGCCACGCTTGTCGACGTAGTACTACGCCATGATTGATTTGTTTGAAACCAGACTCTGCTAGGTCCACCGCAATATTAATTGCATGGTTCGAGGCCTCCTCACCATCTCGTACTAGCAACATGGCTGCTTTTCGATGTTCTTCCGGCAGATGTTCTAGGATAGGGGCTAGTTTATGCCACATCTCCCTATCGTATCGTGATACAATCGCCAAGGAGTTGGCTGCTCTTACCGTCGTGGCGCCGACTGAGAGCACCTTTTTTCCAAAGGCGTCCTGCCTCCTGGCCTCGCTTTCTGGTGGGGTTGAACATTTTTGCTGTACTCTGGCCTTCCTAGCCTCTGCCGCCGATACCACAGAGTTTGACAGAGGCTGTGATGTTAGACATTTTGGAGTGGACTCCGGAGCTTTAAACTTTTTCTCAATACGCCCCTTAATAGCCGGTTCCGAGAACGGATGACGCATCGTCTTGAGGCCTTCTTGCCACACCTGGTCCAGGATTGGGATGGCAAATACCGATTTCCTCCTTTGACCCATGTGATCAAAAAGAAAACAGTCTTTCTTTTGCTCCTCAGGAATTAAGCCGAACTCGGAACACGCTTTTCCCATCATTGCATGGAAGGCTCCCACATCATCCGGAGGAGATGGTTGTGCCTGGCTCCTCGTAGACTCTACCTCTACATCCGAATTCCATGTTGGGTCTCTCGACGGTGACAGGGAAATGTCCGACCCCGAGTCACCTCGTATAGAATCGGACTCCGATAGCTCACCCTCCTCCTGCGCTCGAGGACGATCCTTCACCACCTGGGAGGCCGACGGGCTTTTGGTCGTCGAGCGAGCTGCTTGAGCTTGTTCGTCGACGGAAGGTGCAGAAAATAGCAACGATGAAGTGCCAGGCTGAGGGATCTGCGTATCCAGACGCTGCAGGAGCTTCTGAAGTGTATTAAGCACATCCAGAGACAAAACCGTCTGGGGGGTCAGCAACGTCGAGGATAGAGGGACCACACCCCCACTCGCACTCGTCGTCGACGTATTGGAAGGCCGTAAGCCCAAGTCCGACGGCTGCATAACCATGCCACATTCTCCTTCCACCGACGACACCGACAAGGCCGTGTCTGGCTGCAGTAGGACCTCAGGGGGGACCGGGTCACAAACCTCTGGCTGCCAGGCCATAGATTGAGTCACCGTCGACAAAGGAATCCCCACCGCTGCTGCCTGAATAGTAATAGGCATCGTCAGCGACACCGGGGTCGACGAGCAAGTAGCCGGCACCGACCCTTTAGACTTCGTAGCTGATTTCGTTGCCGACTTCCCTGCTGAAGAGTCTCGACTCACGGAAGACCTAGGACGGTCCCCTGAGGAGGATTTTGATGCCGCTTGCCTCTCCGTCTTAGAGGATGAGGAGGAAGACTTTTTGTGTGATGAGGAAGACCCAGCATGCTTCCCCGTATGCTTGTCCGCAGGGCGTTTTTCGACAGGCCGCACCTTCTTCGAGGGAGGTTCCGACTTGGTCCTAGAGGCCGTGGAGCCAACTTCTGATGCCGGATAGGCACCCGCTCCGTCGTTAAGCCAGTCGACCAACCTTCTTTTCCGGTCTTTAAGGGTTTTTTGGGAGAAACCCTGGCATATCTCGCATGTATCCGCCGTGTGGTGCGGGTGGAGACAGTAGATACAATCCATGTGGGCATCACCTTCATAGACTTTTTTGAGTCCACATGTCGCACAAGGGCGAAATAAAGCTTTTCCGGACATATTTTTTCCAGAATGTAACGTCGCCGAAGCGAAAATAAAACCTAATTTCGACTAGCAGTAACCACGAGGATCCCACTACTTTGAAAGACGGTTGAAATCTGAGGGAGCGCGGGGGCGGGTCCTGTATTTATATCATGGGGTCCTGACGGCGCGGGCACGCATGATACAAAACGAGGTGGATAGGACGCATAAGCGTCGAAAAAGTTTTCCTACGGGAAAGGGTCTATATAATGTACCGGGGATTCCCAGCCTGACGACGGGGAATATTCTAAGCATGTGAATCCATGGAAGATCCAATGCTGGAGAAGTCTGATTAACACGAGAAGCTGAAAAGCATTGGGCTACGTGCGGTGCAATTAGTCGGGATATCAGTGTGAAGTGTACTCCTCCTGTACAGGGTGCAGAAAATAAAATCAGTACTCAATTCGCTGAGAGGGAGAGGCTAAAGCAGGCTGGTGCTGGGGGGCAAAGCCTATGGGATCGGAAGTTCCCTGTTGCTCTAGGTACCAAGGGACTGGTTTGGGCATGTGCATTGGCAATCACAGGAAGTGGATGTCCCCTAGAGAGGTGAAAGTAATTGCTCTGTCTAAAACAAGATAATCGGGGCAGGTGGCTGGTAAGCAGACACAGGAGTGGTACCGCAATAAGGCTGGGGCATTAGTGTCTATCCAGAAATCTAACGGAAACCAATGTTGAGGGACAAATACCTTTACTGAGAGTCTGAGAAGACCGATTATAAATGCCCAAATCCAAAGAGAAGAGAACTCAAGGTAAAAAGAAAACTTCATGTCGATCAAGAAGGGCAATTGGAAAGGTGCTGTAAACAAAGTGGAGACATCGGAAGAGAAAACATTAAGCAAGACACTGTGGAAGAGGGGCGGAGGGACGATTCAGAAGGCTCTGCAATGGCGCTTAGCAAAGTAGACCTCAAAGACTGCTCGAGAGAAATGGAAGGGAGACTGTCTGAAAATTTCCAGCAACAATTTGTGTCGCTGCGTGAAGAACTGAGATCCTCTGACTGAAATTAAGGAGCGCTCCGGGCTTCGGCGGGGCCGGCGGAGCCGTGGTGCCAAGGCTGTGGTCTCTGCGGATGGGGGAAGACGCAGAGGAACCTTCCCTCGAAGGAGGGGGGGGGGGGGCCACGGCCGCGCATCGCGGTCTCCGTTGCGGCCGCAGAGGACCGGTGCAACTTGACAGAGGATTGGAGCGACGACGACCCGCTCCCGGCTCGGCTCTCATCCGAGCAAACCAGAGACTCGGGGGAGGCGCAGTCTCTAAACTTGACGCTTCCCATCACAGCAGCCCCACAGTGCCATCTGGTGGCTAAAGCTGTGACTACACCAACCCCTTCAGAATCAAACACAAAGCCACAGATACACAGTACACCACCTTTGACATCGGCTGAAAGCACAGATGCAAAACAGAAAGAAAGAAACAAAATACAGCCTCATGAGGGGGTTGTTAAGACTTTGGGATGCCCTGGTGAGCCAATGACAACGTTCCCTGCAACAACAGCCTCTTCGGTCCCTTTGCACCCGGAGAGCACCATATGTGAGTCCGGTAAACCTAGTGATCTGAGAGAGGGGATTAATCAAAGGCCACACAACAAGCATGCAATTGGAATCCCACTCGGGCGGATCACAAACAAAAAAAAACTTTGATCTCCCAACTTCTAACAAGCGAGCTCAAGAATTTTTTTTTTTGAGATCTACTAATACGTCAACTCCATCGGCGAGTTCGCGCCTGGAAAACTCCCTGAAAACACTCTTTCAAAGACAAGCAAAAAAGAAACTTCAACAAACAGGGAATGGTGAAATTTCAGACGCAGACTTGCTAGAAGCACTCCTTGAACCTCTACTCACAGCCTCATCAGGCAACCAGAAGAACTCGCAAGGGAGTGGGGTCCAAGCACCCTTAAAACAACAAAAAGAGCAAGTTAAAGAAATCTCTAATCTGGTACCAGTAGTTCTACCGACCATTGTGGAAACTCAAGAAAATCGGCTTGGGGAAACTTCTGTCTTTTCACCCTCGCCAGCTCAAAACGGGGTCCGAGTGAAGATTTAATCTTATTAGAACCTGATCAGATAAGCCATTCTCCACTGGGAAGTTCGAAACCAACGCCCCATTTGGATTCTACAGACTCTCTAAAGGCCTTACCAGTGCTATTTGGAACAACTGACCTGGATCTACAGAATAATGGAAGTCTACCGCCTCAAACTTGCAGGAAAAACAACTCGGCAAACAAGCCCATGGAAATGGCAGATCGCCTTAGCATTGGGGGCCAAAGGGGAGACGGAAGCAAGGAAGCTCTGTCAGACCCTAGAGAGGGCTCTCTTCCAAGGATGGCTACCCTAAAACAAAAAACCCATCAAATTCTGCGCTTATGGCCGCCTACATCACCAATAAGTTCTTCAGCAAATAGAAGACTAAGTGAGCCATCTTTCACCATTCCAAAGGAGACTCCATCGAAAAAAGCAAACTTCATGTACATTATGTCTGCGGTAACGATTGCACTGGCCCCATTCTGCAAGCTATATGAGGCGATAAATGACTCCTTGAAAGATCACACATCTATCTTTGCGATGATGAACTCTAAACTCATATACCAAGGTTATATCAACGCCTTGGAGAGAAGGAAAAATGACCTAGCCGGAACTCCCCTACTTCATCAACCGGAGTTAATGGAATAACAACAAGGGCCGGCCTAGGATAGATGAAGTTCTCAAACAACAGCACATGATACTCCTCGGCATGATGTCTCCCACAGGGACTGCGGGACAAGGCCAAAACTTGGTTCACGTACTTTGGAGGGCCCTTACAACTCGGCATTCACCAGACCGGACTCTGTGCACATCAAGCCTGGAGATTACGATGTGATGTGTATAGATGACTTTTCTCCTCACAAAGCCCAGTCAAGCATAAATATAATTCAGGGAAAACCTCCGAATCCCCTGAATGCAGGGACAATTCTTGGTGTGAACCAAGACATGGGAAGTAATCGGCAGCCTCCGACCTCCCAAGTCTGCCTCAAAACGGCCCCCCTGTTCAAGCTTATCCCTGAGACTCATCAACTTGCACAGCGCCATGAGGAGACTCTACCAAAAACTATTCAGAGTCTGGGAGGGAAGACTTCAGCTCCTGCAACCGCTTCAAACACCCATGAACCAGCGGTAGTCCTCCCTCAGTCACCAAAATCAGTAGACGATTTCCTCACCCAGAAAGACTTGATGGATCTAAGCCAGCATCTAGATGTCAGAGTGGACAACCAACAGAGAGGAGAGAACTTGCATCTACCCAAGATGACCCCTAACCTACAGATAGTTACTAGGGACCTCTCAGGCTTTACTTCACTAGACGAGCACTTTAAAGCTCTACGAGGCGAGAAATGGGCACACTCCAACAAGCCCACAGGCAAAGGTATTGAACAAATCTCCCATCTAGACTCACCACCCCGTAGACAAAAGGCGAAATATACTTCGAGAGTCCATACCCAAACAAAATCTGAAGTACTGGATAAGAGCAAGGACTCCAAATATGCGCAGCAGAGAAACGGTCTCCATGATAATAATCAACAAGGGAGAGCGACTCATATTCTCCACCAACAGAAGAAGAAACAGCACGAAGGTGCTAACAGACAGAGGTTGAGTCCCTCTGTCAAAATCCGACAACGGTCCGGCAACCAAAAATACTTGGTATTAAACAGACGCACTGTGTTGAGTCTTTTACACAGTATTTCTACGCTAAGGAATCTAAAATCAGAAGATTTCAAAACGGTGGAACCTTCCCAGGGCAAAAGGCCTTGTGCTTGCTCTACATACCAATAGACAGAGTAATTACCTTGTTGTCAGCAGCAGCAGAGTTTTTATACAAACAAGGTTTTGACTTAACTTTACTCAGGTCAAACAAAACAGACGACGACAGGACAAAAGAGGACACAAGGGATGGCATTTCTTCAAAAGAGGAGCATCAGCATTTTAGCACAAGAGGCGATTCACAACTAAATTCTTCAGTACCCGCCCGGCTTGACAATGTTCAATCAGTCCCCCATGGGCAAGATATTTCGCCACGCCTATCACTTAGTACAAAAGTGAGCACATTAACAAAAGAAGATCAAAAGACCTCCCAGGCCAGACCAACCCAAAAGTCTCCCACATGGTCCTGGCTACCAAAAGTCTTATCTACTCGGCTCCACAAATAGCCACCAGTACACACTAAGACTGTTAAAGAGCATCAATCACTCTCTTTGGCGAGTTGGAACACAAGAGGGTTCCTACATTTAACAACACCTGGAGATATCAATTTGGGGGATTGCGACATCCTATGTCTGCAAGAGGTTTGGCTAAAAACCAAACCAACACTGGATGGGTTTGAGATTGCCTTTTCAGAAGCTCTTGCAGGAAATAAAGGAAGGCCCTCTTCAGGACTAATTATTGCGGTCCGGATGGGTATGGATCTTGAAATAAGCAAAATCATCCTAAAGTCCTCCTTTGTCCTGGCAGTCCTAATCTCTTGGCTGCGAAAGGAGTCCGCGCATGATCAATCCACGCACACCTCCCTGCTGGTGATGTCCATCTACTGGAACCATAAAGCAATACAAAAGACAGCTTTGTTTGACATAGTTTCAGCTACTTTGGACTCGGTATACCTGGAGCATGGGCCATGTGAGGTCATCGTTTGTGGAGACTTAAACATCAAATGTCCCATGGCCGGTTCGAACGCCATGGGCTTCCTACACCACAAACCCGGTACCCAAGGTACAGCTTGGCTTAAACTGATGACCGACAGGCAACTTTTTAATACATGCAACCATACTTCCTGACTCCATCACCTTACCATCATGGAAGCGTGGCACGGCTTATTTAACTATAGATTACATCTTTGCCTCTGAATTCCTTCTAGCTCGACTGACAGATTTCAGCATGCACCACTCAAATCAAAGTGACCACAATCTTCTGGCTATAAAATGGACAACTGCAAAACCATTATCAGCTCATTACCCAGGAAGGATTGAATTAGAAGGCAAAGGCAACCGGGTAAGAGTCAGTCGGGCAAACATCCGGGCGATCACAAATTCATATGGAAGTAGCCAGTCTGTATTAGAGGTCGATTACAGACCACTTTTGGAACCTTACAGAGCCACGATGAAAGGTTTGAAGGGGAAAAAACAAAGAACATCTTTATCATGCACACAATTTTGATGCCCTCTTGGTCGCACAGCGAAACATACTACGCAGAGCAAAAAGGAGGGCTGCAAGAAACACGCACTCCAACAGATTACATGTCACCGAGACAACAAGAGTCTACAAAAGTTGGCTACGGCACCATCGTCTAACATTACATCAACAGGACTCTGAAGCTATGTTAGACCAAATCCGAAAATGTAATTCCAGAGATTTTTGGAGACTTATCAATCCACGAGCCAAAGAAGTAGACTCAATGTTGCTAAATAGCATCTCGGAAGCAACATGGATTGCGTTTTACTCAATATTGTTCAGATCTCCTGACTCTTGCGATGTGCCTTTTCCATCACTGTCAACCGAACCTTGGGTCGACCTTTCGGATAAGACTGAAATCTCAAAGTTAAAGAAATCGAGGGCCCCGGGGCCCGATGGTCTATCCAATGAAAATCTGAAATCCGCGCCAGAAGATTGGACAAATTTATTGAGTATGATTTTCCAAAAACTTGAGTACAATCCCGCCTTCATGGACCTCAGCGGTCATCATCCCCATATTTAAAAAAGGTCGGAAGGATGATCCTAGGAATTATCGTCCAGTGGGTCTCCTGGACGTTATAGGGAAGGTCTATGGATCCCTATTGTTGGACCACTTCAACCATTGGGCGAAAAGCGCACCATGTAACGACCCTCTTCAATCCGTGTTCAAAAAAGGAGTAGGAACCAGCATCAACATCTTTATTCTCAGCCTATTAAAAGCAAAAGCCCGAGAATCAAATCAGAACTTGTACTTGGCATTCATAGACCTCTCCCAGGCCTTTGAATTAGTCAATCGAAGGAAACTTTGGGAAAAACTCAACAACTGGAACTGTCCACAGGAGATCTTGAATCCCATCAAAGCTCTACATGCTGCTACAACGGTGCAGGTGCGTTTGAATACTAGTGGTCTCCTTTCATCAGCCATAACAACTAGCAGAGGGGTCAAACAAGGGTGCCCTCTAGCTCCGGCTCTTTTTCTTTCATACTTTGGGGATTACAAAGAAACATCAACTACAACACGAGCATTTTCCCCACAATTAGGCAAGGAGAAGATCCCAAGACTCTTGTACGCGGACGACCTTATTCAACTCGATCAGACCCCAATTGGCCTACAACGCGAGCTAACTGCACTGACCACATATACAGCTGCCAACGACCTGGAAGTGAACAAACAAAAAACAAAGATCATGGTGTTCGAAAAAAACAACAAGAGGAAGAAGATCAATTCAAGGTTCTTGGCAGGAAACAAAAAAGTAGCAAAATTCAAATATTTGGGGGTTCTCATTGACTCGACAGCTAAAGACTTAGCGATGCAACACCACCTCTTGGAAAAAATGAAAACCCTCATCTCACAAGCGAAAATAATGGACAAAAAAAATATGGGCGCTTCTCATTGATGCCCTTACTTAAATTCTATTGGGGCAAAGTTATCCCAACGATTACCTATGGAGCGGACGCTATGCCATCTTTACCTATCTCACTGTGGTCCGAACTGGAGAGCCTTTTTTGGCGTTCTGTGTTCAATCTACCGCCTTCCACTCCACTAGCTTTGATAAGACGTGAACTGTCTTCATCTCTGGAGTCAATAGTAACTAGGGCTTCTGTTATGTTATACAGGAAGATCAAAGATCCTTCTTCCCCGACAATTTTTTCATTGGTGCAGGCGGAGATGAATCTAGGTACAAGTATACTTCTGTCCAAATGGGAGGCAATGTGCATAGCACAGCTTGAAATCTGCGGCAGCTCTATGGAAGAACTTTTGGGTAATCCAACAAAAGCCAAAACTCGCATGGAAGAAATGGATTGGATAAATACACTCGACAAAGCCTCTGAGTATAAGCTGACTAGCAACCTACCTCCAACATGCAGAAAATTAAATACAATCCAACCATTTTTGATAAAACATCCAAGCAGAAAAACCTGGAATACTCTACTCCGTGCTAGGCTCAGTTTGCTCCCTACAAATGAAATCCTGCATACAAGAGGCCTTTCTTCAACTAATATCTGCCGCTTTTGTACTGACACCCAACAAATCGAAACAGTACGGCATCTTCTTCTATTGTGTCCAGGAACAGACAAATATAGATCGCCGTACCTGCTCCACCATTTAAAGCAAGCTTACTTGGTCGACGAAGCACTCTGGTGGGATCGCCTAATAGGAGGCTTGAGACCCTCTTGGACAATAGCAGCCACCAAAATTTTAGATCATATCTTTCCTCACACAGATTCGCAGTCTGGGCAGAACGGACCCATCTAAGCACAAGCACAAGGGGTGAAATGTAAGGTTGGGCGTTGGATGGACCACTCACCAGGAGGGCTGAGTGTGTCTTTGAACTTGCTTTGAACTTGCTCATGCTTCCCTTAGCTACAGCTTCTCCTGACTTTGGATCTGTTCTCTGCTTCAACCATTCTGTAATGAATTTTTTTTTTTAGAAATTGTAAATTGATGTTTTTTTTTCTCATCCTCTTGTAAAAATCACTTCGGTGATTATATACTCGTAATAAAAAAAAAACAAAAAAAAATTAAGGTGGAACTGAAGGAGCTGGGCGAAAGAGTAGAAGTCACGGAGCAAGGGTTGGTAGCAACTTCAGAGGAGGTTCGAAAGCATAGTGAACTACTAGAAAAACTGGCGAGACTAACGTAATTTAGAAATACAGACGGAAGATTTGGAGAACCACTCAAGGAGGTCCAGTATACAGTGAAAGACTTAAGGGAGACAAATGTAGACACAGATTGAAAAACTACGGTGCATCAATGCTTTAGGAACTTGGCGACGGACCTCCAGCCAGATAACATTGTGATTGATCATGTTCACAGAGTGGGACCGAGGAGAAGAGAAACCGGTGCTAGACCTAGATATGTCTTGGTTGCAATGACTTTGTTGGTTTTGAAAGATACTATTTTACGGGCAGCCACAGCAGAAGATGAAGTTATAGATGCGAGACCTAGAGTGGGGATGCTGCCTGTGGCTTCAGAGCTGGGATAGAGTGTTTCTGTGCAGTTGCCCTTACTCGAGAGAGGGCTACCACTTTACGCCTCACAATTTGCACTCACCAATGACTAGTGATAAAGGACTCTTGGCAAGTAAGAAATGTTATGCTTTATGCTGTGTTCATGAAGAGAACAGAGTGGGTAAGTAACTATTTATGCCTGGCTTGCAACTTTAAATATTAACGTCTGCCCTCTTGGGTGTCTGTTACATCCATGATCCCAGACACGGATCGCCTCGCCTTAGGGGTCAGGGATGTTTATCCACAAGAGCAACAGTAGTGGACTGGGATGCTCAGAGTTGGGATTTGCTGCACAGTGACATTGGATTACAAACCTCCACAATTACTGAAAAGAAAGGAGATACATTTTCAACACATCAGATGGCTTCCCGATAGGCAAATATACGATGACCTGCATTGCCTATAGTGTTCATCCTTTTCCTCGCACCCTAGCTTTTCTGGATCCTTTTTGAGACTTGTGTTTCACGTGAAAGGTGATATCCTCCATATATCACAGTTTCATTTATTTAAGGAGAGCAAATACCACTTAACTGACGTACAGTGAAACTCAATCTTTGCAACTCTAAAAGATGAAAGTAGTTTTATCGGGTTTTGGGTTTCCGGTATAATCGGATATGCATTCATATTAATGCACTGTATGTAGAGTCCACTGCACCCTTAATTCTATTCATTTAGAACCTCTGGAAGAACCAATCCAAAATGATTGAGTGGTGACTAAAAATACTGGAAACTGGGCTGTGCGACACCGTATACCAGGAGTGCTGCACTTTATTAAGGGGGGGGTGTGGGTTGGGTGGAGACAGAGAGGCAGGTCTACTGATACCATCAGTAAACGTTCAGTACACCAATTGTCACAAAGCCTGGCACAACAAAGCAGCATGCAATGTAAACTGAACGGCACAGCATTTGCCCGGATCCAATTTCTATGCGCTTTCATTGTGACAAATGTAGACCTTAGACTGAGACACAGTAAACTGCGCTCGGACATTGTTACTCTCTGCATGAGACATTAATTGAGTTCATAATATAACAGCCCCTCCTTATAACCTGGGTGTATTTTCCTTCCCCAGATTTCAGCAGCATTTTCTTCACAGTTCCAAAAGAAATAAAGAAATCCTAGTTTGCAACAGTTCTTTGCAACTTCAATTTGTCAACGGAATGTTCCAATACTCCATTGATGGAAGAAAATGGAAGGCTTTTAAATGTTACTTCTTTACAGCAGTTTTCCACAGTTGTTCTGCACCACAGGCAACATAAATTGTCTTGGTCAGGACCACTTATTAGCAATTCAACTTACCTGATTTTCTTCCATTCCAATCCTACTACATCAATTCACACCTCGTTTACTCCCATGCCAGGCCTAATCCTTCAAAGGTTTGCCATTCGCGTATCCCCTCCTGCCTAACAGTGTTTCGCAACAAGTGCTTTTGTGGTTAAAATCAACTGACAAGAGGTTCACATCAACTTTACAATGTTCATCACTTGGCAGCTTCAAACTTAACTCTTAAGGGAAAAGATTCACATTGGTACCTTTTCCAGAAGGGCGCCTTTTTGCCACTCTTGTTTCTCCACTGCACAAGTAACCAAATACTGACAAGGATAGGGTCTCATTCTGTTCCTCCCTTGGCTTTGGCAATTTGAGTTTCATCTCAGTTTTTAGCAAATGCTATACAAAGTATGGGCACCACGTTTCACAACTTATTGACCTTTCATTAGCATCCCTTTTGCCATTGGCATATCTGTTGGGTTGTAATGGCCCCGATTGTAGTTTCTCTTGGCCTCGCAAATGTTTGTAGGTATTAGTTCTTAACAAGATGGCCCCATCAGGTTGCTGGGTGTTCCAAAAACTCATGTTTAAAGTTATAATCATTTGGTTTTGTCATATAATCGTTTCGCTGCTTTTCAATAGTTTGGTATACAAAATCACTTTTTAAGACCCCTTTGAATCCTTACGCGAGTGCAGCTTACTTGGTGAACGCCTCCCTTGAACACTCTAGTGGATGCAGAGCGCTACAGGGTCACTACCAACTTGTGAACTCATTGGGTAAGGCGTGCGCATCTGATCCCTTTGCAGGACTTCTGCTTCTCTAGCTCATCACGACCCAGCTAACTACTTCACTCAGTCCGACGTAGCAGGTGCCATCTTGCTCCTGAGGCCCTCTGGTGCTCGCCAGCCACCGGAGATGGCCTCACAGGAAGGAAAGTTTCCCTCGCTTTCCCTTCCCACTGCAGGACAGGTACCCAGAGGGCAAGCATCCCTCTTGCACTCTTCCAGCTGCACAACTTCTGCAGTTCAGGCTTCTGGTGGCCCAGACCCTCTCAAGACCTGCAGCTGACATCTTCCGAACAGTGGTCCCGGCATCTTCTCCCTCTTCCAGATTCTGCCATGGCTACCTGCACGAATCACACTGCTTCTGCAACTTGTTCCTGCTAATGGCCTGCACCTGAGGGGGCCTTTTAAGCCTCAGTCTCCCTCAGGTGTGGGTCATCTGAATTAAGAATGTGACCACTCCTGCAGCATTGTACCTTTTCAGTCCTCTTCTTTTTCAGAGTACTTAGGGAATTATGGGATTTGAAGTCCTTAGTGGAAAAGTTTGTTTTTCGCATTTGATTTTTACTTTTAAACTCTTGTCTGTTCCCTATAACAATTTTGAGGGGAATATCAGAAGGAACAGTTAGCAGACTTGATTAGGAAGTTCTATTAAGCTATTAATATTCAGATTTCCTTTCACTGTATCTTTGGGTGTTAGAGAGGTTTTTCACTTTATAAGTCTTCAGCATTTTGGAAGGGGTTTATTTCTCCTGATGCCTATGACTCTGTGGAACAAAAACATGGTTATTACTATAAGCCATTATATACTTTGGCATTGAGGATACATCCTCCCTAACGAAATACAAATACAGCGTTTCTTCGCATGGATTCCTCTCATTCCCCTGGGCCCCTTCTCCTAGGTGATCCTCCTGTAGACCCCTCTCCCGCCCTGCATGGTCAGGGTCAGAAAGCGTTTGCCTTTCCCTGGCCACATGGCAGTAACCTTTAGGCAGGGAATTAGTGAGGAGTCTGTAGGATTCAGCACATGGCCAAGAGGGCGTAGTTTTACCTCTTAATCTAGGTATGAATTCCATGCCAAATTAAAATCCACCATCAGTAGAAAGTTGCTGTGTGCATTTTTGTAGTGTGGCCCAAAAATATTTTTAAAATTCTACCTGGTTGCTGTTAGGTGCATAAACAGATGTAAGTGGGACTCCTGGCAGTGCAGCTCCCTCTTTTGGTTTGTTGAACAGACCCTTGGGATACCCTTATGGCACCCATGGGTGGGAGTAAAACCCTGTACTCCTAGTGTATGTTTTTGGGCACCTGTGTGTGGCCCACAGATCAGGGTACGGGCTGGTGGCAGCTCTGTGCTGAATTGACAGATGCTCCGAGTATCCTCCATTTTGGGATGCCCAGGCCCAGTCATTGGAATCAGTCGATTCCTGATGGGGACAAGATGGCCCCCGTGGCATCTTTGTTTCCATCGCCCGTTACCTTGTTTCACGAAGTCCCGGGAAGCCCAGACTCTGCCCCTTCCTCTGACTTGCCGTTGGGTGGAAATTCCATATATGGTAGTGTGGGGAAGTCCAGACCAGCTGGAACCTTCCCAATGACTATGTTGTGGGTACGCCCGTGGGGTGGCACCTGGGTGAATGGAGTGTGTGGCGAATACGCATTCTCTGTTATGGGTGTCTAGTACTTGGTGTGTGACACAAAGACTGAGACGGCCCTGCCCGAAACTGGTATGATTGCAGTATGGAATGTTGAATGGATGGGTACTTGTCCCAATACACATTACTTGTTGAGTGTCTGGAGAGAAGTGAATGGCCTGAATGCACTGTGCGCCTGATTGGCTGCCTGCCTGCCTGAATGCCCTTCTTAGTGATTGGTTGCCTGAGTGTGACCGAGCAGAACGAATGGGAGACCGAATAGTATATCTGGGCAGCTCTCGCTGCTAGAAATCGTTCAGAAGCTGAAGTTGAAACTGATGCTTAACCTTGAAGCCCTGCTGGAAGTGAAGAATTGCTGTTGCTCTACTTCGTCGATCTGAAAGCTGTCGTGTCTCCATGAACTGATCCAAGAGAGGACCTGGTAAGGAAAGCTCTTCTCGAGCTATGAAGGAACATCGTGCACTGATAATCTTTGCCGAAGCGCTCTAGACGTCAGCCTACCGGACAGCCGACCACCGTCGACCAAGATCCAGGAGGTATCACTGTGACCTCGTCGACCAGAGCCGCTGTGCTCTATTGCCTAAGAAAACTTTGGTTCAAGGACTCCCTTGTTCTGCACCGCTCACTGCTTTCCTCCTGCCAAAGAAAGTCAAGGTCACGGATGACCGAGGAGAATCTGCCGGTGGGTTTCCTGCCACCCGAAGACCTCCAGACGATCCAGACGCCAGCCGTGGTCACGTCCCGATCGCCGACACCAGACACAGACGACCTTGCTGGGCCAAAGTTCTTAATTGACTCTTTGCGGCAATGAACCATCGTTGTCAAGGTGCCCTGCACGCCTCATCTTTTGCAGAACGTTTTCGACTGATCGTCAACGAGCACCGCAAGGACCGAAGCTGCTGCCTCAACAACAACATTCACCTTTTCTTCATTGCCGGAAGTTCGACGACCTGGGTCTCCTGCCTTAAAGGGAGTTTACTCAAGAAGGGCCTGTCGATTCAAAGACTAAGAACTCTACAACACAAGGTACATTGGGGTTGTAGAACTATTATGGTGGAACCCAACAGCAGCTCACCCTTGGCTCTGGCAGCATGCAGCAGAGCATCCCTGTCGCGGTAATTGAGAACCAGTGCTATAATTGGGCGGGGAGGGGCACTGGGCTTAAGTTTCACCACCAGGGAGCGGTGCGCACGCTAAATAGCAAATTGTGGGTAGAGTTTATGGCTATCCAGAAGCGATAGTAGGGTGCGCTCTAGGAATTCCTCCATGGGTTCATTGTTGTTGTCTTCCGGCACCCCTATTATATACAAGTTATTACGCTGGGATCGGGACTCCAAGTCCTAGTTCTTCCTGGCAACAGACTGCACTTGCCTGGACAATGATGCAAGCTCAGGCTTGAGTGCTGCAATGCTGTCTTCCGTTGAGCTCACCCTAGTTTCCACCTCCGAAATACGGCTGTCAGTCTTTTCCATACGGGCCTTGATGGAGCCTGTTGTGCCTCTCATATTGTCCAATTGTGTGCAATGTTGTGAACCCTTCACGCACATAGTCCATCATGTGGTGCAGCTCTGTGGGCTCACCAGATGTAGATGGCTTGCTGTCCGTCGACACTTTAGTAAACATATTAATGGAACTTTGCTTCCTGCCGGCCTGCTTCACCATGGCAGCGCCGCGTGGGATGCAGAGGATAGCAGGTCCAGTGGGGCACTCTGCAAGAGAACAGAAGCAGCAGTAGTAGTTCAGCATGTCCTGTCTAGGCGATCCTTTGGGGTGTAGTGGGCCTCAGCAGCACAAGGGGGAGCTTCCAGTCTCCATCCAATATCAGCCAGAGAGGACCAGGCAATGTCTGCAGGTGGTACCCCCACCATACCCCAGCAGGTGTATGGGAAGTCAGGATGTTAACACCCCAAGGCTACACAGTGTGGCAGTAGACCAGAATGTCAAGCAACAGTCACTTATTACGTTCCTGCTAATTCGTACTTCTGGTCACCCAGGGCGGGCTGCCACACCTACCCCCTCAGGGCAGCAATACAGGATGACCGACTCCAGTGACTCGTATAGGGCACAGTTAGAATGCACAGTCGATATCCAGTATCTCACTAGGGCCTAGCCAGTGCGGGCTGCAGTTCGCACAGGTCAGGACACAGCACAAACCCAAAGGGGGGTGAACGGGGGAAGGAACAAAGTGGGGCGCAGTTGTTGGTAATGAGTGTGGACCCCTCCACCACTCACTGCACCACCAGGAGATCAGGGGGAGCAGGCCGTCAACCCCATCAACAGAACAGGGCCAGCTTCTCGCGGCATCCCGCTCCAGCAAGTCTCCCGTCGGTAGCTCGGCCTCGCAGTAATGAGTGGGGGCCCCAGGGCCGCCTCGCTGCAGGCAGCGCTGCAAGTTGTCCACGCTCCGGGTACCTGCAGCAACCCAGTATATATCCGAATTCAGGAGGAGCAGTTGACCGGGCCAGGGGAGTCACCCTCGTAGTATGTCTCGCTCGCGGGCGGGGCGCCGCACAGTTCGCCGGGGGCTGAGGACCAGTCGGGCGTAGAGTGTAGGGTATAGGGCCTCTTGGCTGCAACGCCGTGGCCAGCAGCGAGGTGCGTTGTCGGCGCAACCACAGCAAGCAGCCGAGGACCAGTATGTGAGCCGCCGGGCTCGGCAGTCTCCCGCCCAGCATAGCTGACGCAGCAGGCCAGGCCGCGGCACAGAGGGATCACCAGTACTCAAAGCTAGTTGGCAGGTGGTCGAGGGTCTCTGCCACCAGTAGAGCGGATCTCACCCTGTCAATCCTAGGTAGAGAAATGCGCTGTGGAAAGAAGCCAGGCTGAGGAGCTCATGTCTCAGGCGGCCATCCTTGCTCGCGCGCAACTGTGTCATCCCCCAACCCCCCCCACCCCTCTAACCCGCACCCCTATCCCCCCCCTAACCCGCACCCCCATCCCCATAAGGGAGTTTTTCCAAAACCCACCTGACAGTAGGATTTCATAAGACTCTCTCTACTTGGCAACACAGATCTCCAACTACTAGTACAGGCCTGCACCATATAAGGTTTGGTAGGTGACAAAGCAGCCAGGATTATCTTAAAAGGTAGAGAGCTGCAGGAAGGTACAAAGAACTTATAGCATGCATATTGTCCAAATAAACATTTATACACTCTGGAAGTTCCATGAAAATAAGGGTTTATTTTATATATATATATATATATATATATATATACACATTCAAAGTGTATAATTATTGAAGGTTAAGTACTGTCGCAATTAGCAAACAATAGAAAACCAATCCAATGCAATACGTCTGGAAAGTAAACCACAGTGAAAAAGACTTATAGAATGGCAGTATGCAATTCAAAATAAGTAAAAAAACACTTTGTAGTAAACTTTGCAGAATATTCAGGAAAGAAAAATGCAGTTAGAAGACCAAAATAAGCAGGTAAGCACTTTTAAACACTTGTTACACTTTTCTTAGAGTGGCCTTAGGCTTTAGCAGCCCTTCCCTATATAGGTTTGAGTTTCTCCCAGTCAGAAGGGGACACTGGTGTCCGGTGTCAATTTGTATTTGTATTTATTTTATTTATATAGCGCACCTGGCCCAGAGGCATCTGGGCGCATATCTTGAAATGCACATATGTTACAGACGGAGTAAGCAATTACAGAAAAACATAAATCATAAGTATAAATATAACAGGTTACAAAGAAGTGAGCTATGTGAAACAATAACGAGGAGAGGCGGCAATACTAGTATTATATAATGCTATATTATAATATATATATATAATTATATATGATAATATATTATAATTATATAATTATAATATATTATAATATATTATAATTACATAATTATATGGGATACATTACTCACCGTAATCGTATTTCTGATGCTTGTATCTGCTTAGATTCACATGCTGTGCATAGGCCGACATCTAGTGGAAGCTGCGGAGTATTACAGTTTGTTTTTCGAAACCCGAAAATGGGCGTCGACACAGGGCGTGCCAGTAATACTATCCCTAGTGTGACGTCCACTGAACCCAAGATCCCTCACGCGTCTAGGATCCTCAGATTGTATTTTTTCTGACATGAGGTAGCATGAGGAGTAGCGCGGGTACAGATGATCCAAGCAGATCAATAGAAAGGTAAGACTACAAGCAACCATGCGCCTTCTCTCAGAGGGGAGTAAGGGTGGGTCGCATGTGAATCTAAGCAAATACAAGCATCAGAAATACGATTACGGTGAGTAATGTATCCCTTCTGAGGCTTGTGGAATCTGCTTAGATCACATGCTGTGCATAGATTAGCGAGCAGTACCTGAAGAAGGAGGTGGGATGTGAGAAGGGTCATGAGCAAATAAGTGTGTTAGAACCGCTTGTCCCACTTGTGTATCTGCCTTGGAATGGGTGTCAATGCAGTAATGCTGAGTAAAAGTGTGAATAGAGCTCCAAGTAGCTGCTTTGCAAATGGTGTCAAGGGGTACATTTGCAATGAAAGCCAGAGTGGCCCCAATGCCTCTAGTAGAGTGGGCTCTTGGCGTGAAAGGCAGAGTTCTTTCAGAGAGTGAGTAACACAGCTGGATACAGTTAATAATCCACTTCGAGATGGCACCTTTAGAGACGCGATCCCCCTCTCTGCCTGTAGCTACGGAGACAAACAGTTGATCTGTTTTCCTTAGCGGTCTGGTTTTATTTACATAGTAGAGGACCGCCCTACGCACATCTAGGGTGTGCAGTTTCACCTCAGCCGAGCTTTGAGGGTCCTGGAAGAAAGCCGGAAGCTCGATGGACTGGTTTATGTGGAATTTAGATATGAACTTAGGTGAGAACCTAGGGTGTGTGCGTAAAACCAGCTTGTCTTTATGGACAGTAAAGAAGGGATCCTGCACTGACAGAGCCTGAATTTCTCTGACCCTTCTTATAGAAGTAATAGCTACTAAGAAGGCTGTTTTTTAAGTCAGGTGTTTGAGACTGCTTTTATGCATGGGCTCGAAAGGGGGGCCCATGAGCTTAGATAGCACCACATTAAGGTCCCACCCTGGTGGTGGGTTTGAAATAGGAGGGTGAAGTCTCTTTACTCCTTCCATGAAAGCTTTAACTACTGGTACTTTCCACCACGAGACCTTGTTATGGGAAGTAGTGTATGCCGACAGGGCTGCCAAGTGTACTTTCAGTGAGTTAAATACCATTACTGCATCTAGCAGGTGGAGCATGTATGTAACAATGGTGGAAGGAGTGCAAGCAACTGGGTTGATTTGTTTACTCTGGGACCAGATAACAAATCTCTTCCACTTGTCAAAGTAGCAGTGCCTTGTGTTTGGTTTCCTAGATTCTTTTAGGATGTCCATACACCTCTGTGGTAAATTGAGATGTCCAAACTCTATGACCTCAGGAGCCATTCTGCCAGGTTCATTGAGTTGGGTTGCTGATGCACTGTTTGACCTTGGTGCTGGGACAGTAGGTTGTATCAGGCCGGAAGTTTGATGGGCTCGCACACCGCCATCCTGCGTAGGTGTGGGAACCACGGTTGTCTTGCCCACATGGGAGCAACTAGGACGAGCGTCATCGACTCTCTGTTCATCTTGTTGACCACCTTCCTGATGAGAGTAGTTGGTGGAAAAGCATACGCAAACATCCCTGACCAGTTCATCCACAGGGTGTTCCCCTGGGAGTCTGGTTGGGGGAACCTGGATGCAAATCCTGGGCATTGTCTGTTTTCGCTTGTGGCGAATAAGTCTATAGTGGGGAAACCCCACTGAGAGAAGATATCTTCTACGACCTCTCTGTGTAGAACCCATTCGTGTTCCTCTGGGAGGGAGTCTCTGCTCAGAGCATCCACTAGGGAATTGAGCTCCCCTGGAACATGTTGTGATGACAGGAAGATGTTCGTCTGAGTGCCCATATCCAGATTTTCTGGGCAAGCTTGGACAGATTTGGCGAACGAGTCCCTCCTTGCTTGTTCAGGTAGAACATGGCTGTCGTGCTGTCCGTCCGGATTTGCACTGACAGGTTTAGTAGGTGGGGCTCGAACGCTTGAAGTACTCTGAATACTGCCAGAAGCTCTAGCAGGTTGATGTGGTTCTTGGCGACTGAGGGAGACCAGAGACCCTGAGCTGTGTGGTGGAGATGGTGAGCTCCCCACCCTGTCAGACAACCATCGGTAGTGACTACTGCCTGTACTTCGGGATCGTAAAAGGGTTTTCCCTGTGAAAGATTCTCTCTTGTCCACCAGTGAAGGCTTTGTACTAGTGTTGGCCAAACAACCACTAGATCGTCCCACTGATCACTTGCCTGAGACCACTGTTTCGCCAACCATTCTTGCATGGGACGCATGCGCAGGCGCGCATGGGGGACCAGGTAAATACATGACGCCATCATGCCCAGCAAACGCATTGCTTTGCGTACCGTTATTTGGTGACCGGACTGATATTGAGGAATTTGCAGCAGTATATTCCGAATTCTTTCCTCTGAAGGAAATGCCAACCCCTTGAGTATCTAGGATTGCTCCTAGGAACTGTTTGGAGGTGCTTGGCACCAGGCTTGACTTTTTCTCGTTGATTGAGAAGCCTAATTCGTGGAGGAGGTTGATAGTCCTTTGGATGTTTGTCCTGCAAATTACTGGGGTTTCCCCTGTTATGAGCCAGTCGTCCAGATAAGGGTACACCGGGATTGCCTCCCTGCGTAGGTGTGCCGTCGCCACCGCCAGTACCTTGGTGAATACCCTTGGTGCCGAAGCTATCCCGAAGGGCAGTACCTTGCGCTGGTAGTGCCGACTGTCCACCTTGAAGCGCAAGTACCTTCTGTGCGCTGGGAACATGGAAATATGAAAATAGGCATCTTTCATATCCAAGGTTGCCATGTAGGAGGGGGATTACCTCTTGTAGCGTAGTCATGCGAAACTTTTGGGGCTTGACATACTTGTTGGCAGGCCGTAAATCCAATACTGGGCGCATTGTCAAATCTTTTTTTGGCACAAGGAAGTAAGTTGAATAAATACCCTTGTTTACCTGGTGTCCCGGGACGAGTTCTATCGCGTCCTTTGCTAGCAGATTGGCGATCTCCTCGAGGAGAATCTTCTGATGTTCTAAAGAGTGTACTCCTTGTCGTGGAGGATGGTTCCGGGGACGCTGCAGCAGTTCTATACAGTACCCTGCGGATACTGTTGACAGCACCCATCTGTCTGATGTGATCCCTTCCCAAACCTGGGTGAAGTTGGAAATGCGTCCCCCTACTGGGGTTGCGTGAGAAGGGACCCTTAACTGAGCGTCACTGCTTTGGTGGAGGCGTGCCGCCTCCTTTACTGGGGCTGCCTCTGCCTTTACCACGTCCTATCCTATTACCCCTGCCGTAACCCTGGGTAGACTGTTGGCTGTTGGTGTTCCACTGTGTAACCTGCCCCTGGGAATAGTTAGATCCTCTCTGGGAATTTTGGCCGCGTGGGCGACGAAAATTACTATTCCCTCTCTGGTTAGGGGGTTTATTGGCTAACTGGCCAAGGGACTCGAGTGTCTCGTATTCGTCCTTGGCATTCTTCAGCGCGTCCTCGACCGCCTTACCAAACAGATCGGCTTCCACCGGTTTGTCCAACAATGATGCCTGGGTTTCTGCCTTAAAACCAGACTGCCCTAACCACGCATGTCTCTTGATAACAGTACCTTCTGCTATCAATCTGCCTGCGTAGTCCGCGGCGTCAAAAGTTGCTTTTAAAATGCAACCAGACACGGCTCTACCCTCTGCGGAAATTCGTGCTAACTGGCCCTTTAAGGGTTCTGGTGCAGAGGCTATGAGTGCCGCGACTTCTTCCCACTGATGGCAGTTGTAGCTGGCCAACAGGGTGGTGGAATTTGCAATCCTTGCCTGATTGGCGGACGTTGAGGCTACTTTCCTGCCGAAACCATATAGCTTTTTGCTCTCCTTGTCTGGTGGAGCTTCGGACGATGACAAGGGTATTCCAGCCCTCTTACGAGTGTTAGTGACAACTAGGGAGTCTGGCTTCAGATGTCCTCTTATATAGAGAGGGTCAGATTGGGCTGCCCTGAAAAGTTTTTCAACTCTGGGATTGACTGCTCTGGTGAGGTTCGGGTTCACCAGGGACGGGTCTATTCTTCACTGAATAGACTAAGGATAGGGATGGTCTGGGCAACCGGCCTCCTTTCTCCCACTAACTCCTCGGCGAAGTCCCTCTCCTCCTGGACACTGTGGGTGTCAATATGGAAATGTTCTGCTGCACGTGCGAGAACCTCGTTCAGGAGGGGTTGGTTATCCACAGGGGATTTGGTAACCGGAGCTTCCTTCTCTACCGGGGAATCTACTCTGTAGGTTTCAGGGTCTTCCTCTTCTTGGTCCTCATCATCCCCATAGTAGCCCGTCCCGGTTTGCTCTTCTACCATGCCAAAATCTTGGTCCTCACCAAAGGAAGCCTCTCCTTGATACAGTGAGTATGGTCGTGAGTATGGTTCGTGAGTATGGTTGTACCTCGAAGGGGTCTGTAGACCTAATCGGTGTCTCAAACCGGGGCTTCTTACTCGGGGAGATAGGATCATTAGAGCCTGAGGGAGTAGCCCCTTGTGGATCATATGAGAGGAAATGGTCTGGATTTTTATCGTAAAAGTCAGCCAAAGAAGACATCCTTGACATGAACCTATCTATGTCATCACTCAACCATTTTTTGGAACTGGGAATGACTCTCTCAGAAAGTCTCGGACATTTATCTTGAGTAGATTTGCTGGTTTTAGAAATATCAGCAGTCCTGGTCTTGTCTGTCTGTTTAGGGGGCGTGGTTTCACAGGTGTGGAAGAGTGCAGGGGCTGCTTCTTCTGCTGTCCCCCCCACCCCCCGTGAGTGGAAAAGTGTTTTCCCTGTCCCTTTGTGGCTCTGGAGGTTTTCGACGCCTGGCGTCAAGGATCGGGGGTAGAGTCCCTGTCCTTCGAGCGTGGGGCCGCGCTGATCTGGTCTGCGGGCTCCGACTCCTGGAGCGCAGCCTGGGGGTGGAAGTCGTCTTCGTCCTCCGACGATCAAACTTCCTGTTAGCCTAGGGAGCGAGGCACTCTTGGCAAGAGTGGATGATTGCCTGGAGTCATGCGGCGATCTCGATCGAGAACGCCCAGAGGACACCGAATCGGACCATTCTGTTTGTGCCTCTTTCCGAGAACTCGACGTCGTCGAGTCTCGGTTGGACTTCGTGTGTTTAGTGTGTGTGGTGTGTGAAGCGCTTGTGTCGCCGGGGGTCTTCCCCATAGCCGCCCTGCCGGACGACCTTCCGAGGTCGGGGACCTGCGCTCGGCTGTCTTTCGACGCCGTAATGCCCTCGCCGTCCGAAAGTAAGGCGTTGCTGCCGTCGCTGAAGGTGCCCTCCGCTGCCATGGCCGCCTGCCAGGCGTGGTGGGCCCAACGCTTCGTCGAACGGTCCTTAAGTGTCTTAGGTTTAAACCTACTACACGCTCTGCAGTTCTCTTCGGGGTGGTCCCTCGGCAGAGATTGCACGTGGCGTGCCTGTCGACCCAAGGGTATTTGCGATTGCACTTGGGGCAGAATTGAAAAGGGGTACCCTCCATACGCACCTTGAGGCAGCGGGCTGCTAAGTGTAGGAAATGTATAGGGTGTACCTAAGAGTGTAGAGTACGTCCAACCCCCCACTCTCCCTACTTGCAGGGCTGAGGCCAGAGGCCTTCCAAGGCCCGGGCCGAGGCCAGAGGCCTTCAGAGGCCCAAATCCATCGTGCAGCAGCCGACGGTCGATTTCTTCTCCAAGCCTGCGTCGAGTGTCGACGTTCGACGTTGGGATGGGGAAAGGATGTAAATTAATAAATATTTTAGCAAAAGTATGGTTAAGGCCAGGGGACTCCGCAAAATGCTTCCGACCAGTATGGCGGAAAAAAACAATCTGAGGATCCTAGACACGTGAGGGATCTTGGGTACAGTGGACGTCACACTAGGGATAGTATTACTGGCACGCCCGTAATGCCCTCGCCGTCCGAAAGTACCCCACCCACCCACTCTGGCTCCACTCTCGATCTCATCTCTCTCTCATCTCACTCTTCCTCCCCTGTATCGTCTCTTCCCAACTATCTCTCTGACCCCGCTTTACTCTCCTTCTCCCTTACTCCTCCCCCTCCTCAATGTCCTCTCCTCTCGTTGTGATCTCCGCAACTTCAAACCTCCTCTCTTCCTTGACTCCTGGTTCTTCCTCCCTTCCCCCTGACTTCTCATCCCTCCCGGCCGATGACGCCCTCTCCACACTGTCCTCCTCTATATCCTCCTGTCTTGACCAACTCTATCCTCTTACTTCCTTCTCACCATCTCGCAAACCCTCCCAGCCCTGGCTCTCCTCTCATCTTCTATCCATACGTCGCTTCTTCCATCGCCTCGAACAACGCTGGCTCAAAACCCCTTCCTTGACCAACCAATCCTCTTACTTTTCTTATCACTCTCTGTATGACACTTGCCTCACATCTGCCAAGCGCTCCTACTTCTCTAACCTCCTCCACTCACAAGCTTCTCACCCCCGCCGTATCTTCCAGACCCTCTCGCCTCCTTTCCCCTCCTACACTTGAACCTTCCACAAATTCTCACCTCTCTGACTTTGCCAACTTCTCCTCCAAAATTCTCTCTCCACCAAAACATCCTCTCCTTCCTTCTCCCCTCCTTCCCCCTCCTCCTCTTCCACCCCTGCTAACATATCCACCATCTCTCCTATCACCCCAGACTGCGTCTCCTGTCCAAAACTCACCCTACCACTGCCCCCTCTGATCCTGTCCCCACATCCCCAAAGTCTACCCTCTCCTCATCCCCTACCTAACCACCTTCTTTAACATCTGTCTCTCCTCTGCTGCCTTCCCTTCAGCCTTCAAACACGCTACCATCACCCCTATCCTGAAGAAATCCTCTGCTAGCCCTCTTCTTGGCTCCAACTTCAGACCAATCTCCCTCCTCCCCACCATCTCAAAGCTCCTTGAGCGCCTAGCCTACTCTCAACTCTCAGGTTTCGTCTCCTCTCACTCCCTCCTCCCCACCTCTCAATCTGGTTTCCACCCTAAACACTCCACTGAGACTGCGCTCACCTATGTACTCCATTCTCTCCTCACTGCTCACTACGCTAAGCAATCCTCAATTCTCATCCTCCTTGACCTCTCGGCAGCCTTTGACACCGTAGATCACCCCTTACTTCTTAGCACTCTGCCCTCCTTCGGCTTCAAAGGCTCTCTTCTCCTGGCTCCTCTCTTACCTCTCCGACCGATCCTTTACTGTCTCCTGGGGCGGCTGTTAGGCAGAATCCTGTGCAGTTCCCTTGGGGAACACTGCAAGAATAAGACTACAGGAGTAAGCAGTACACCCAATTGGTAGCAGTCCGCACCACCCAGATTTACCTGGGCTGAGCAGACAGACTTCTCTCAAGATGAGTAGGGCAGTATACAGAGGATACACAATAGCGCAAAAAAAAAAAACAGTAAAGCAAGCAAACACTGACCAGAGCCTGGTATCAAAATTATATAATTATTTATTTAAAACACACTTTAGGAAATACACTAAGCACTATAAATCAAAGCAAGTTCAAACACAGTCAGATAAAGTATACACACCTCCCTTAATAATTATTAGGCAAGTCTAGGTAAAAACACCACTATTTGTAAAAACAGATGTGAGCGCGTAACTTAGATGGCACTCCAATAATTAAGTTAAAGGGAGAGAAAAAGGCAGGTCATAAAAATAAAACAGTTCCCAACACTTTTATAAGACCACAGCAAGTTAGTGAAGGCATAGTCTACTGTAGAGCCAAAGTTCATAGGCCAGGCCCCCTTTAAATGGAGCAAGGCGAAATGTGCCCAAGATCACACAGTTTAAAAAGCACTCAAGTCTTTGCAGAAATGTTCAAAGGAGGTTGGTTTGATGCGAAAGATAAAGTTAGAATGTCTGGGGCCAACCCAGTTGGAAAGCTGAAGATTTAAGGGTCACCTTTAGCAATCCGCAGAAAGGGAGGCCAGGCGGAACACAGTACCATAAAGAGTGAGGAAGCTCCAGCGGTGGCAGTTGTTCCTGGCAGCGGGTGCAGTTCGTGGTTTCGACCAGGGGAAGAGTTGATCTCGTCGAGGAGGAAACTGAGTCGTTGCACTGCCCAAGGAAGAGACCAGCTGCGGAGTTCGTTCGGTAAAAAGGTGTGTTCCTTTTATTCGCGGTCACAGTGGTGAAGCTTGGCTATCCGGCCGCCGGGGTGCTCGGCACGGGCGATTCGACCAAGGGACGTCCTGGAAGGCGAATGGCGAACTGGTTGTCCCCACCAGCTCAAAGGGAGAAGACTCTTACAGCAGAAGATCTTCTCTTGTCGTCGGGAAAGTGGTGAGGTCGTTGCAGCAGGTCTCCACCAGTGGTGTCGTCGTTGCAGATGGCTCAGCTTCTCCCCTCTTCGTATTTCTTAGGTCCTGTGGCGACTTCTGAAGTTCCAGTCCCCAAAGCCCTGCTTTTATGCAGAAAACCCCCCACTCAACAGCCTAGCTGTCACTCATACATGCTAAGTGGTGAGCCGGGCGGCTCACCACTGGGCCAATCAGAACAGAGTGTGACTTGGGTTGCCAAGGCAACGCAGTCTAGGGTGCCAATTCCCCCACCCACACGTCCTGTGGAACCCAGACAGAGTGGCACCAGTTGGAGGGCTTCTTTGGAGAAGCCGGCCAAAAAGTGGAACAAAGGGCCCGACCTTGGTTGGAGTTACAGAGACGGACACAAACGCCATTTTGGAAAAGAGTTCTGGCGAAAAGACCCAACCGGTGATTTTATATTAGATAAATAGACCGGCGGTATCTTTTACATTGCACCAAAAAGTGGTGCGTTTAAAATCAATGGGAAAATCCCATAGGAAATATTCCGGTGGAATATTTTGCGTGGTAACCACTGCCACCAGCCAGAAACTCGACAAGGGGGGACTGGACAGTGCCCTCTTGGAAACAGACCCAGGGGCAATCGAATTAACCCCTTGCAGTTCTTCCACAATATGATGGTTTGTACTGGTTCTGTTCACAATTTTGGACTAGTAAAGCCAATGGTGACTTTACATGCCCTGGGAGACAGTAGTCAGTCCCAGAGTATGGAGTCTATGTTTGGGGGTCACTATGACACCCCTGTGTTGCTGCACTGAGGGTCCTGTGTAACACATACACTACAACAGATGATACCCTGTGGAGTAAAAAGACTCAATAGCCCATAAGCACACAATAAGTCACAGACATACCTCAAATCATGCCTAAGAGTGGGAGGAAAAGAGTCACGCTCTTAGCAGGAGAAAAAAACAAACCCCAAAATTCCAGGAAAGCTGCTGGGGGACTCCCTAGGTTTGGGAAATTAGCCATAAGAGAATTCTCCCTAACATGCACCTCCTCCAACTTCCCCCTGAACTATGGCGTTCCCCAGGGCTCCGTACTCTGACCTTTCCTTTTCTCTCTCTATACCTCCCTTCTCGCCCCCGTCATCTCTTCTTTCAGCATCTCCCACCACTTCTACGCGGATGATACCAAACTTTCTCTCCTTCTCTTCCTTCACCTCTAACCTCCACCACACTCTCTTCCTGCCTTACAACCATAAAAAATTGGATGTCATCCCATTTTCTTTCCCTCAACACTGACAAGACTGAAGTGCTTTTCTTCCCTCCCAACAATCTCTCACCTTCCCCTCCTCCCTTCATCCACTTTACCTCTTCCAATCTCCCCATCTCGACCCACGCCCGCAACCTTGGCCCCCATATTAACTCTTCTCTCACCTTCTCCAACCACATCTCCCTAACCTCTTGTGCCTGTCAGCACCACCTCTTCAACATCCGTAATATCCGCTCCGCCCTCACCTTTCACGCTTCTAAACTCCTAATCTCCTCCCTTATTTTCTCCCGTCTCTTCTACTTTTCTCCCGTCTCTTCTATTCTCTTCACTTTGGACTGCCTGTCTCTCAGCTGACTCCCCTAAAATCCATCTATCACTCCTCTATCCGCATTCTGTCTTCTTGGCCATCGAGTCTATTTCTACCTCACTCTCTCAACTCAGCTGGCTCCCCTTCCTCTCACAATTGAAATTCCAATTACTCTGCATTGGCTACAAATCTCTCCACAACCTCGCCCCCCCCTATCTTTCCTCCCTCCTCTCATTTTACTCTCCCTCCCGCTCTCTCCGCTCAGCTGATCTTCACCTTCTCACTGTACCCCCTTAGCCCCTTGTGCCTCCTCGCGCTTCTGCTCCATCCAACTCTTGGCCCCCCCTCCACTGGAACTCCCTACCTCTCTATCCGCTCCCTGAAAGCCCTTCTTCTCCAGCCCCCCTACTCTCCTTCCCTACCTCTCTCCCCCCCTCATACCCCTGCCACCCCTTCCCTTCCCCTCCCCCCTACTCCCTCCTCCCAATGACCCCAAATTGGATACTGTAACCACCTTAGTGCATGAGGTCACCCGGGGTCCCCCCTCCCTCCTTCCCCCTCCCTCCTCGGAGTCAATTGTTCTCAATACTGTACCACATGTTTGTAAATTATGCTTCATTCATTACTGTACCTGTTTTTCTGTAAAGCGCTTTAGTGTAAAGCGCTATATAAACTCAATAAACAAACATACTAGTAGTGAGACAGTGAGAAGTGGGAAGTGGGAACAGAATAAGCAGGAGATACAAGGAGATACACTAAGAGGCATAGTAAAGTCAAAGAGTACAAGTTGCAGGTGTGAGTGGGTATGCATTAAATGCATGACGCAGCTGAATCCTGCTCAAAGAGCCACTTTTTCACTTTGTACCTGAAGGTGTGAAAAGAGGGCTCAGCTCAGTGTGTTGGGGAGTGTGTTCCATAATTTGGCTGCAAGGACTGGGAAGCTAGACCCCCTGCTTTTTGTAGCTTGAATCTGGGTATGGTCAGTGAACAGGCTTGGGTGGATCTCAGTGGTCGGGTAGCGGTATGAGCCATGAAGCGGTTAGCTAGATATTCGGGGGCAAGGTTGGTCTGACACTTATGGGTGAATGCCAGGGTTTTGAGCGATATTCTCTGAGCAACAGGAAGCCAAGTAAGGCTCTGTCTGGTGTCTGATATGTGTAGATTCCTGGGAAAGTTGAGAGCAGCCCTAATGGCATTATTTTGAGTTACCTGTAGTTTGTTGATGTTCCTTTGACTAGTCCCAAGGTAGAGGGCATTACAGTAGGCAGAACAGGATCAGGCAAAAGCTGTGGAAAAGTCATAGTTCCAAAGGATTTAGTCCGTTACAAGTAAGTTCAAAGCTAGTTTCTGTAAATTGGGTTCAGGAAAGCTGGCAGGCTCAACCAGCATGCGCACAAGCCTTAGGCCCGGGCAAACATGTATGTGCGAACACCCAAACACGCAAATCACCATCCCAGCAAGGCAGGAGCGGCAGAACGACTGAGTAAGTATAACCTTGTCACAGTACCTCAGCAGTTAAGATGATAATGATGCAGGAGAATGCCCGCACGATGCACCAGCTGCAGGATCCAGTCACTGAATTCTTGGTCTCCTGACGAAAAAAGGGACACTTGAAGGGATTTTGCAGCAGCAGCGTGGAAAGGCTCCTAGCAAAGGATCCTTCATAGCTTCCTGCAGTTCAGTGGTTTTGGCTCCTTTTTCGGGATACCAGATGAACGGTCATCGCCGGGTTGATTCAGGATGCTCCCTCAGTCCAGCACTTCAAGGAGGGGACTTCAGTGAGCGGAATCTTGCCTCTGCAGGGCTGGAAGTAGTCCACTACCGGGAGGATTCGATCTTTACAAGACCACGGCACGATGGTGGCTGGTCCCAGCGTATTGGCGGTTTACAACCCAGGAAGGTTGCAGCTCGTCATCGTTGTGGGATTGCTCAAAATGCAGGTTGTCTCAAGGCTGATTGTGCCCACCAGCCCAATGGAAGGAGTTGTCCTCTCCAGAGCTCCTCTGTCGCATGGAAAAAGGGTAAGCGGAGGAGCGGTCACTCAGCAGGCTTCTCTGGTCGCTGGAAGTAGCTGCTGACGTCTTGTGTTCAGATTTATTTCCAGTGGTCGACTGTGCACCAGGAATGCAGCCTCTTGTCCAGGAACCCAGACAATCAACATTCATGCTACATTCAAACTTTGGAGGGTAGTTGTCCTTTCAGGACAGCCAGCCTCCCAGTTTTAACTGGTTCCAGGCAGGCATGCTAGCAAACGAATATCAACGGATTTCCCATGCTTCCTGTGCAAACAGATACACTGGTGCCTTGGCAGGCTTCTTCAAGGATTCCTGCCTAAGACAAAAGTAGGAGAAGGACCTCACCCACCCTGAAACGCAGAAGGACCAAGAAAAGAAAAGCAAACAAGAAATGCAAAACTGTCCGTGTATTACTGTGGCTGTGAGCACAGCCTGCTAGTAGAAATTACACAAAAGTCGGTATGATACGCCCACTGCCACCAGCCATTCAAGTATGCTTGTCATTAAGATAAATGTTACAGGAGCAGTGATAAAGGGGTTACAGTGTTACCCCTCAGCACTCCATATAAAGTAGTGTGTGCTGATCTCACAATATAAAATGTAGAAAGGATAAAAAGTATCCACCTACCCTTGAACATTGGTTCTCACAAGGAAAATAAAATAAAAAGGGAAACCCAATGGGCCCCCAGCAACACTGCACAGAAAGTGCTGTGTGTTGCAAACGTCAATTACAAATGCCTATTAAGTTGGAGGAAAGCGCGACTCCATAAATTACGTATGGGGAGACACAGAAATGACTCCCATAGCCAGAGTAAAAGAATGGGTCAGGGGGTGGGGGTAAGGAGGTTCCCACACACCAAGGAACAGAGACAGAAAAATCTCCCCAACAACGGCCAGCAAATGAGCCAACAGCACAGTTACACCAGAGGCATAGCAAAGACCAGGTACAACTATGCCGTTCTAGGGGTTCTGAAGTAGCAGTAGATTCTCTGCCTGCTGGAAGGGCAGAACAAGCTGCTGTTACTCAGAAAGCTGAGAAGCCTGAGATACTTCAAAGTCCTGGAACTGCTCAACTGTGAGCTGGACACTCCATCTAGGAGTGAGCTGGGGAACATAGTCCTAAATGTAGGATGAACTGAGCCAGGGATTATCCTCATGGTTGAAATAGCAAGCCGGGCACCTTATCCGTGCGACTGCTTAGGGCGAAGAAGCAAGAATGGCACTATAGGAGGGGGTGTGGCCAGCCGACGAGCTAAGAGGACGTGAATCTTTAGGAGCCCCGGCGGCCGTCCAAGAAATCCTGTACTAAATCCTGTTTTTTCGGTGTGAAACGAGACCAAAAGATACCCAGCAATTTGGCAAGGTGGGGGGGATCGTGGATTTGAAATGGGAACAGCGGATCCCGCACAGGGAGGAAGATATTTGACATGATGCGCCACAGCGTGAGCGGGAAGAAGCGTAGCCAAAATGGCCGACGGAGCTGCCTCGCCCTAAACATAAACACCTCCTGTTGAACGCTCCACCCTACCCCTCTGTGGACATCCGACTACTGGAGAGTGACAACAACGAAGGATCAAGGGAAATCTGCCCTGGTGGCCAGGACTTCCCGAGTGTGCGGTCAGTGGGTCTCCTGGCAGTCTGTGGGTGCCCTGGTGGAGCTCCTATCGGGGGTACCCCCATGCAACAAGAGAACTGGAAGTCGGTTCTCAGGAGACATCTGCTTTAAAGATGTGGTCCAGGGCTGCAACCTGCACCGGAGTGCCTCATTACTCAGCTACTGCGGAGTCCCTCCGCCGCTCTCCTGCCCGGCGCCACCGACTCTGGGACTCCTGACTGGGTCAGCAACACCGCACCGTCCGGTCCTGAGCAGCCGATCCCAGGAGGTGCTTTAAGCGCAGTATGAGAAGGTGTGTGTGCCCCCTCCGGGACACATTTGAGCACCTGCTGACCTTTGACAACGTTCCCTGCATGAGTCCGGAACATTGTGTAGCGACAGAACGGTAAAGCATGCGGACGGCATTGGGCGCAGCAGACTACAGCAGCCACGGCTGCAGTGGCGCAGCTGTGGGTTGCCGCCCTGCTCTCCCTTGCCGCCTGTGCACGGGCCACAACACCAGAAGCCCGTGGCCAAGACGCATCCAGGAAAACACGCATTTAGTCCAGCGTTCCCTGTAGTATATCAGATCACAGACCTTGGGCCACAGCAGAGACGCTTGGAAGGGGGCCCCTGGACAAGGAAAAAAAAAGAGAAAGGAAATGTTCTCTCATATGGGGAGCGGACTTCACGGGGCACGTGGGCTAAAGAGGAATCCTGACTGCCATTAGGCCCAGGAATAGAGACTTAAAATACCTCATGTTGTGCTGATCAGGCGGGGGCTGGTGGCACTGCTGATTCCCTAACATTACGCACTAAAGGAGTGGTCACCGTACAGGCCAAGAGCGGAGGGACACGATCCTGGACACGGGCCCCCTGGTCGTGAAGCACATACCCACTAATCGATCTCCCACATGGCAGCAGTACAGTATCTGGGCAACGTGGGTGTGGAGGGAACAGCAGCCGCGAGCTGGTGGTAAACGTAGAATGCTCGTCAGAGAGACTTGACACCATAAACTGAAAGGCCCATGCTCCCAGTGTAACACGGGCTGTGATCTCTTGCACAGCAGCCCAAGCGTTCAAAGTAGGGTCTGGGCGGACTTTGCATAGACCACAACAGCACGTTCTGGAATACTCCCCTCCCCCCTAGGACATTTAGTTACAGGCTTAAGGCAGACCAGAGAAGGGCTCCCCTAACGCCTCCTCGAGAATACCCACAGCGCTGGTGAGGGTCATCTGCAACGCCCTACGTTAAGGGAGGGCAGGCCTGCAATCACCCTCCTGACGAGAAGAGATACTACTCACCAATACCACAGACCGGACCCTTGAGAGAATCAGTAGGAATCTTTTCACTTATATCATCCAGCGAGATCAGGTGGCAGTGGCACTCATAGGTTGGGGGAACCATTGAACAATAAGAATTTAATGGTACACCTCAGTAGCCAACCCCTCACGGAGCAACTAACAACAACAACACTGTACCGTTCATATTGCACAGCCCATGTTACACGACAGAACAAATATAAAACAGGCAAGCAAACCACGCTGACCAATATTGAACTGTAAGAGGTGCGATAAACAGCTGTACGGGAAGAAGACGATGCCCAGAGGTACGGGCCGAAAGAAGGGTAAAGGAACAATTGACAAATACACCACAACCACCAAGAAAGTGACGGAAGCAGACATGTCTTCAATGCAGGTGTCGCAAGCTAGTCCCACCACCCCATCAACGACCATGGACCCACAAGCAGTTTTTGCAGCTATGCAACAAGGCTTTTCAGCCCTCAACAAAAAACTGGACGGGATCACGGCAAATTTCGCTATCATAAAAAACCAGCTAGAGAAGGCTGCAGGCCGCATTACAGAAGCGGAGACTCACATCAGCACCACCGAGGACGCACTGGAAGCACTACGAAACATTAACAACGACGGTGAAAGATCTGGGATCTGTGAAATTGAAATGCAAAGACTTAGAAGCCTGATCGCGCAGTAACAACGTTTGAATTATCGGCGTCCCGGAAAAGGCCCTTAAGGGACCTATGGAGCCCGCTGTGGAACAACTACTGAAAGACCTGCTTGGCGATCGGGAAGGTCACCCATGTTGGTCGTGGAACGGGCGCATAAAACGCTGACACCCCGACCCAAGCCTGGAGCATACCCCAGACCCATCATCGCGCGTCTAATGAACTACAGAGACAGAGATCTTGTACTGAGAGTGGCAAGGGACAAGCAGGAGCTATGATGGGGGAGCCAGCGTCGTCTGTATATTCCCGGATTACACCTTAGCAGTATAACAGGAGAGGCGCGCGTTCACAGGGGTCAAGAAATTGTGTCCCTAACGCTATGCTATACCCTGCTAGATTGCGATTGCAACACCAAAACAAGACATATTTCTTCACGTTCCCAGAGGAGGCAGAAAGTTTTGTAGAGGCTAATACTCCCATACCCCTGCAACAGTCAATTAACGAAGCAGAAAACGGAATCAACGGAACTCTCTCCGCCCCATTACAAAATGTGACGATGCCAGAGCGAAAGAAGATGACAGATATCGGAAAGGCGATATCCCTATCTGAATTGTTTATAGCGTTCTATGTAGATGTAGGGTAGATAGGGGTACTCCCAAGTGTTTAAAATGGGTTCAAGAAACAAAAGGTTACAAGATAAGCCGGAAGATGGTTTGTGAACAACAAGCCACTCGGCTGAACAGACTCTGTTCAGGATTGCCCCCCTATGCTCCAGTTGATACTCTAACTGACCTATTACTGCCGGATTCTTCAGCTGTTGACCGGCCACACAATCTTGACATCAGTTGCACATCAGCTTTGAGAATTGTGCCATTTGCACATTCTTACCACGTTTGGCTATTCGTATGACAGAATTCCCACATACTGAGGCACCTCTGTAGTGACGGCGGGATACTTAAGTTCTACATCCTTATGTGGGCCGCTGTATTGATTATTTTCCGCCCTCCATATTTTGGTTAGATTTCTGGTATCTTTTTGGGAATTAGCCATGTTTTAAGGAACTAACTGATGTACGAAGACTGTCTATCTATTTTCACCGCTCCGTCCGGTTCTCTGTTTCCGGCACTTTCTACTCACAGAGAGTCCAAGTGTGGCCTTATGAAGAAGAGGAGAACTTCCTCGAAACGCGTCACTAATCAATTTGGACTCCATTTTTCTTCAATTTGAGCTTTATCTATTGATACTGTTTCTATGCACTGTAAATAATCTTTGTCTGAACTATAATTCTTGCTGAAAATAATACAGCCTGACTATAAAGATATATATTTTTTTATCTCACACTCCTGTGTCTGACCATATATGTTAGAAACAAATGTATGTACAATGCATATAACGCAGTTTAAATTACTGTATTGGATCAATCCAAACATTTGAAAGTGTGCAGGGGACGGGAGGGTTCCCAAGTTGAATCCTCTTTCTGTTTACTGTTTATTGTCGGGGTCTTGTGCCATGACCTCAGTTTTCCCCCCCCGCACCTAAAAGTTTATACAACATAATCCTCGAATCTCTTTACTAATTTTACTTACTATAGGTGTGCGCTTCTATCTAAACCCTTCGCTAGATAGGGGTACTCCCAAGTGTTTAAAATGGGTTCAAGAAACAAAAGGTTACAAGATAAGCCGGAAGTAAATGTAGCGACAAGCCCAGACCGTCGCGGCAGACACCCCCTGCTGCAGGCACACACTATAGGTTATGCGTGGGGGGGGGGAGGGGAGGTGTAGTGGGATACATAGTTGAAGTTTGGGGAACTATGAGGGTGGGGGAGGGGGAAGGAATGGGTATGATGGGAGTTCAAGTTAAAACAACACAGGTACTACAGATGGTAAAGTATGGAATCACACCTAGACAAAGACACATTGCACAATCCCTAAAGGAAGTACACGACTATGGCTAAGGGAGAGACGGACAACATTGCATTGTTGAGCTGGAACGTCTGCCGGCTGGGATCCCCGATAAAAAGAAGGAAAATCATGGCGTATATTAAACAGGCTGGGCCCCAGAATAGTTTTCTTGCAGGAAACCCACCTGCTAGAGCACCAAGCACCGAAGTTGGCTCCCAGCGTTATTACACATCATACTCATCACAGGCTAGAGGTGTGTTGAATTTGATATAGTTCCATTCCCGTCACGAATCAGAACACTGAGATTCATCAGGAAGGTCGCTATGTCCTGGTACATGGTAAACTTAGGGGGGGGGAGGAGGTATTGCTCATGAACGTATATGACCCGAATATCGATGATCCCGGGTTTTATTCAACATTATTCGGGAAACTGGCTAAATACCCCACGGCTGACATGATACGTTGAGGTGATATGAACACCATTCTTGATACGCAGCTAGACCGCACATCTGACCAACCGAGGGCTCTCACCAACGCTGCCTACATGATACTGACCCACATGAACGATCTGGGATTGCGGGACGCCTGACACTCCCTGAAAGGCACAAAGCGAGCATACATGCACTATTCCTTGGTGCACGATATGCACTCCAAAATAGATGTCCGGCTGCTATCACATGGTACCCTGGGGTGGGTCACGGAAACACAGATACATCCTAGAACGTTGTCCGCCCATTCCCCCCTACAAATAAAGTTACAGATCCCAGAGATGAATACACAGACCCCCATGGAGCTGCACCGGCGTGAGGGTGAGATCGCCAATTTGCAAGATCAACATGTTAATCATCCGTCCCCACAACTGGGACTGGATATTAAAACCAGGTGGAAGAATTCAGGAAAAGGGCAGACCGAGAAGTCCTCTACTTTGACAGACCCGCTGCAGCTAGATGATATGGAGAGCAGGAGCGCCTCTTGGCAAGGATGGTACGGAGTGAATGGGGACCCACGTGCATACCATGTGTAACACGGCCAGATGGGGTGGTAACCACAGATCAGGCAGAGATTTAATAAACCTTTTAAGAGTTCTGTAAGCGTCTATACTCTCCCCAAAGCACAGCCACAGACTTAGACAGAGATCAGTATCTGGAAAAAATACCTGCAACCCTTCTGTCTCCTGATGCAAGAAATGCGCTTGAAGCCCCGATAACGGTAGCAGAGATACTGGAGACCATTAAAACACTGCCTAATAGCAAGGCTCCGGGCTCAGACGGCCTAGGAGCCGAATTTTACAAGGAGTTTGCTGAGCTCCTTGCCGCCAAAGACACACAGTCTGGATAGAAACACAAGAAAAGGGTAAACTCCCAGAGACAACCAGAGAAGCTCTCATTACCCTGCTGCTTAAAGTAGGGAACCCCCCCACCGAGGACTGCGGCTCGTATAGACCACCATCGCTGATAAATACTGACGCTAAGATCATCATCAAGATTCTGGCAGCATGGCTGACACCTTTGATGCCTTATATGGTCCACGAGGATCAGGCGGGCTTCGTAACGGGCAGATCCACAGCAACTAATATTCGGCGCTGTTACAATGAGTTGACGGCGGTTCCAAAAGAACTACAGGGGGTGGAAAATGCATTAGATAAGCAAAAGGCCTTCGATACGGTCTACTGGATGTTTCTATTTGGAGTCAAAAGAAATTATAGGTTCGGTGATCGCTTCATAAAGTGGGTTAAGATCCTGTACATTCCCCCCTACGCTAGAATAAAAGTCAACGGCACTCTGTCTGTGGTGTTGGAACTGCAGGGCGGGACACGGCAAGGCTGCCCGCTGTCCCCTCTGCTTTTCGCACTGGTTATAGAACAATTAGCGGACCTACTGAGGGCAAGATATAGCAAACTCTGTATACAGTTGGCAGGCAGGGTAGAGATTATTACACTGTATGCTGATGACATAATATTATATTTGAAGAACCCAAAATGTAATCTGGGTAGGGTCTTAGCAGTAATCCAAAAGTTTTGGGAGGTATCTGGCCTTAAATTGAATACCAAGAAGTCTGAAATCTTCCCCCCTAACAGACGCAACCACCCGACCTACTGAACACCATGGACTCCTTTGGAGTATCAGGGGTGTACGTCGCCAGGACGGCGCAGCTGTCCCGCACACTGAACTAGGAAGCTTTAGCAACACTCTGCGTTTAAATGGAGCGGTGGAGATCCCTACTGATATCAATGATGGGTAAGATCGCTCTCATCAAAATGATAATTCTACCAAAACTATTTTATTTGTTCAGTGATGTCCCGACATGGCCGGGTAGAGTATTGTTCTCGAAGATTAGGGGCGCATGTGCCTAGCTGGTATGGAATGGACAAGCAAGGTTTGGCTGGCGGGTGCTCACCGACCAATACTCTCAGGGGAAGTTAGCAGTCCCAGATTTTGAGATTTAGTATGTAGCGGCGGAAGCCCACTATGCGGCACAATGGGAGACTACGTATCTTGATCCTAACCCCCACAAGGGCGACCGACCCAATCCAGAAACCCAATGAGCTCCTCCACACATTAGCAGTGGCACACCCCAAACGCTACAACACCACAGACCCGGCACTTGTAACATGCACAGCCTGGGCCGAAATTGTTGATATACAAGGGTCAAAAATATTGTACCATCCGAGTATGCCTATTTGGGGCGCACATTATATAGCCCCCTCACTGGATACAGAGCTCACTTCACACTGCGGTGCCAGGGGTATCAATCAATTTGGAGACCTGTACCCTGATAAGAAATGTATAACATGGGACATAATAAAGGAGAGAGTGGGGGACACGCCGAAACAGAAAATGTTTTACATGCAAATGAAATCTGCCATCGCAGAGGTGTGGGAAATGCTCCTGGCAGAACCAGCAATACATCCAGGTTTGGGGTATATGTTTACCTCAAGGACAGCTAAAATAACTGCTTCGACATTATACAAGCTGATAGTAACGACCCGTGCCCCTATAGTTCATAGAGCGAAGGAGATGAGGGAATTGGATCTGCGACATAAAATCACAGACAAGCACCGGGTACAAATATGTGGTCTGACTAAACATATGTCACGTAATTCATAATATAATACATTACAGGATTGTGCATAGAATACACTACACCCCAGCTAAGTTGCGACACATATACCCGACAACGGACAGTACTTGTCCCAGATGTGGGAGTGATGGTGCTGATACCCTACACATGTTCTGGTCTTTTTTTTTTTTTTAAATAGATTTTATTAGAGTGTACTGTTATAACAATAGTACAACTTTCAATACAATGCAAAGGTCCAAAAGATATAGAAAAACAGAGGAAGGAACATTGAAAAACTTCAACCAATTAAGCAGAAAATGCAAAGGATGTATAGTGAGCAATTCAGTCAAGGTTAAGAGATATGGGACAAGATTTTATATGAGACTTTGCAACTTCAAGTATTGCAGTAAGGAACAAGTTACTTACCTGTAACTGTTGTTCTCCAGCATGGGTCTGGCATGGATTCACATGCTCATGAATATTCCCCGTCGTAAGGCTGGGAATCCTCGGTAAAGAAAGAAACCAGTATCAGTTTCGTTTCTGATCTGTCTTTCGTAGTAATAACCAATCACTGATTTCTGCGTCATACTGACCACAGCCAATGACTGCCCTCTTCCTAAGCCCCGCCTCTGGCAGCCATCTTCAGATTTGGTAGCACGTGAAGTGGCAGTATGACCAAGTGAAGAGCCGCAGAGGGGTAGGTGGGAGGGTTCGCATGTGAATACATGCCAGACCCATGCTGGAGAACAACAGTTACAGGTAAGTAACTTGTTCCTTCTCCAGCATGGGGTCTGGCATGGATTCACATGCTCATGAATAAAGAATACATAGCAGTACACACATGCACAACCACGGGAGGTGGCAAAGGCTCAACATTAAGCATTACATCAAACTTAACATTAAGCAAATCTTACCTCCTCACCAGGCTCACCTTAGGCGAACGGGTTGCGCAGCACTGCTTGGCCGACCCTGGACTCCTCCCTGGAATCCCGATCGACGCAGTAGAATTTCGTGAAGGTGTGCGTCCACCTCCACGTAGCAGCCCTGCAGATGTCCAGCAAGGGCACACCAGATAGGAAGGCCGTGGTAGCTGCGATCGCTCTGGTGGAATGGGCTCTCGGACGGCCAGGCAGCGGTCGGTTTGCCAACCGATGACAGTACATGATACAGCCGGAGAGCCATCTGGAAATGGAAGCCTTCGAGAGAGCCTTCCCCTGATTGACAGGTCCAAAGTTCACAAAGAGTTGTGACGTCTTCCGAAAACACTTCGTGCGGTCCACGTAGAACTTCAGCGCTCTAGCCACATCCAGCGAGTGCAAAGTCCTTTCAGCCGGCGACGAAGGCGACGGGAAGAAAACAGGCAACACCAAGGGTTCGTTGAGGTGGAAGTCCGACAGCACCTTGGGCATGAAGGAGGGGTGCGTCCTGAGCACTACCCTCGTGTCGTGAAAAGTCAAGTACGGGGCCTTGCAGGAAAGGGCCTGGATCTCTCCCACCCGTCGTGCGGAGGTGATGGCCACAAGAAATGCTGTTTTCCACAAGAACTTCAACGGAGCCGAGTGCAGAGGCTCGAACGGAGGTCCCATGAGCTTGGTCAGCACCACGTTGAGCTCCCACGCCGGGGCCGGAGCCTTCACCGGCGGGAACGATCTGAACAGTCCCTTCATGAACTCTTTTACCAGACGAGACCACAAAGACGTCCGCCCCGTGGTTCTGGTGTATCGGGAGATCGCAGCAAGATGAATCTTGATGGACGCGTGCGCCAGTCCAGTCTTGGCCAGCGTCAGTAGGTACGGCAGTACTTGGGGAGCCGTAATCCGTAGAGGGTTAATCTTCTGTGCGTGACACCAGACAGAGAACCTCTTCCATTTGTGTCCGTAGCATTTAAGAGTTGAGGACGCCCTGGCCTTTGCAAGAACCTCTCTGCAGTCGGCCGGTATGTCGTATCCTCCAAACTCTAACGCTGCAGGAGCCAGGCCTGCAAGTTCAGCGACTTCGGGTCGTGATGGAGGATGGCGCCTCCTTCCCGGGAGAGAAGATCCGCGTCCACTGGCAGCTTGATTGACGGGGACGCTGACAAGTCCAGAAGGTCCGGGAACCATATCTGCCTCGGCCACGCAGGTGCGACGAGGATCATCCTGCACCGTGACCTCTTGAGCTGGTTGATGAGCCGGATCAGCAATGGCAATGGAGGGAACGCGTATAGAAACAGGCCCTCCCAGGGGAACGAGAAAGCATCGCCCATGCTCCTCGGCTGGGGAAACCTGCTGGCGAACCTCCGGCACTTGGAGTTCGTCGCCGTCGCGAACAGATCGATCTGGGGTGTGCCCCACCGTCGGAAGAGGCGGTCCACTAGATCCTGTCGTAGTTCCCACACGTGGCACGAGCGCATCTCCCTGCTGAGTGAGTCGGCGATGGTGTTTTTTATCCCTGCCAGATGAAACGGCACCAGAAACATCCCTTGGGCGACGGCCCAATGCCACAGATCCTGCGCCTCCCTGGACAGGGCTGGGGACCTGGTTCCGCCCTGTTTCCTGATGTAGAACATGGTGGTGGTGTTGTCGGTGAGGATCCTCACCACCTTGCCCTTGAGGGACGGAAGGAAGGACCTGAGGGCCCAAAACACTGCACGGAGCTCCAGGAAGTTGATATGGAGGGACTTCTCCGTCGGGAGCCAAAGGCCTCTCGCGTGCAGATTTTCGGTGTGCGCTCCCCACCCTTCCAGGGAGGCATCCGTGGTCACTGTCTCCTGGTGGCCGGGGGTCTGGACGTCCATGCCCGCCGTCAGATGCACGCGGGTGCCCCACCACCGGATCGCTCATCGGAAACTCTTGTCGAGTTTGATCCTCTCCCCTAAGCTGCCCGTCGTCTGGATCCAGCGCGCGTCCAGGAACTCCTGCAACGGGCGCATCCGGAGCCTGCACAGGGGGATGAGGTAAATGCAAGAAGACATCATTCCGAGGAGGGACTTGATGGACCTCACTCTGGCCGCGTCCGCAACCAGCATCCGCTGCACCTTGCCCAAAATGGCCCTCGTCCTTTCCTCCGACGGATAGGCCAGAAGCGACACTGTGTCGAGCTTCGCTCCCAGAAACAGTGCGTCTTGCGCGGGCACCAGGTGGGACTTGGCGTAGTTTATGGAGAATCCCAGGTCCGTGAGAAGTTGGACGGCCCTTGCCGTGTGCTCCACGGCGAGCTCTTTCGTCTTCGCTCGGATGAGCCAGTCGCCCAGGTAGGGGTAGACGTGGATCCCCTCTCGGCGCAGCTGCGCCGCCACCGGTGCAAGGCACTTGGTGAACACCCTGGGTGCTGACCTCAGTCCGAAGGGAAGGGCTCTGAACTGATAGTGACGCCCTTGGACCACGAACCTGAGAAACTTTCGGTGTCCCTTTAGGATGGGAATATGGAAGTAGGCATCCTCCAAATCCAACGACGACAGGAAATCGCCCTCCTCCAGCTGACCCAGGACGTGTTGGAGGGTGACCATCCAGAACTTCTGTGCCTTGATGAATTTGTTCAGTCGTCGTAGGTCCAGGATGGGACGCCATCCTCCCGTCTTCTTCTTCACGAGGAAGTATCTTGAGTAAACTCCGGAGCCCCGAAGCCTCTTTGGGACGAGCTCGATGGCACCCTTCCTGAGCATCGCCTTTACCTCCAAGAGAAGTTGAGGGACGTGATGTTCTTTCCTGGCCACAGGGGGGACGCGCGGGCACCTCTTTAGAAACTTGAGCGCGTGACCCTGGGCTAGGGCGTCCAGCACCCAACGGTCGGTGGAGATGGACTCCCACACGCTGACGAAGCTCGCCAGCCGGCCTCCCACCGGGGTGCTTCAGTGGGGGCCCGACCCCACGGCCTGTTCAGTCCTGCTTCGACGAGGCTTTGCCGCCTTGACCTCCTTGGCGACGACGGCGGGGTCCACCTGACTTGCCTCGTTCCCTGTAAGCTTCCTGCGACAATGAACGGGGCGCTTGCCGGTAGGTGGAAAATCCGCCGCCGGAACCTTTGGAGGCACCCTGTTTGCCTCCGCCGCTCCGAAAGGGCGGCCGCCGTTGCTGGAGAACCCCAAGAGCCCGGGCCGTCTCCGTGTCTGCCTTGATGGCTTGAAGGGAATCGTCCACTGTTTTCCCAAACAGGTTGTTTCCGTCGAACGACATGTCCAAGACTCTGGTCTGCACGTCCTGACGGAAGTCAGTAGCCTTGAGCCATCCACGCCACCTAAGGCACACGCCGTTGCCCAACTGGCGAAATCCAGTGTCAGCGATGTCCGTCGCAATCGTAATGGCGTGGTCCGACGCCACCTCTCCTTCCTGCAAGATCTCTAGGGCATCTGCCCTCTTGTCGTCCGGTAGGAAGTCCAGCAGGGGGGCCAGTTTGTACCACAACTCCCTGTCGTAGCGGGCTACGATAGCCAAGGCTTTGGCCGCCTTAATCGTCGTCGCTGCAGACGAGATGACCCTGCGTCCCATCGTATCCAATTTCTTTCCCTCGCCGTCCGGCGGGGAGGTCGACGTAGAGGCCGCGCCCCCCCCGCTTTCTTCCTGGCCGCCCCAGAGACGACCGAGTCCGGGGTCGGCTGTGCCCGAAGGCACAAGGGGGCCGCGTCCGGGACCCGGTACTTCTTCTCATACCGATCCCTTCTAGCCGGCGTCGTGGATGGGTTCTTGAGGAGGGCGAGGCCCTCATCCCAAATATCGTCCAGTAGAGGTACGGAGAGGACCGTCTTCCTCTTGGCCTCGCGCCGTTGATAAAGGAAACCTTCCTTCTTCTCTTCCGGGCAGAGCTGGAAAAGCTCGGATGCCCTGGCGATCATGGAGTGAAACGATCCAATCTCGTCGGGCGGGGAAGCCCGGGTGGGTGGTGACGACGGCAGATCCTCGTCGTAAACCTCATCGTCCGTACCCGTCGCGGCCGTGTCAGTCCCCGTATCATCCCCACGAGTCGTGGACGGGGAGGAGGGCTGAACAGGGCGCGATGGCTGAAAAGGAGGTGGAGGATGAATCCTTCTTCTCTTAGGGGGAGGGCTCCCAGAAGGGCCTGGCTCCGGGTCCCCCGTCGGGAGCGGTTCCTCCGCTGGTGGTAACGGCAGTCTCGTCCTTATCTCCGAGCATAAGGACTGTATAGCCAACAAAATGGCCGCCGAGTTGTCTTGCGGCACTGGTTGAGGGGATTCCGACGGGCTGGTCTTATTCCACGCCAACGCCGTGGCTTAAGACTTCAATCAGCTCTTCCTCAGAGGTTGAGGCCGAATCCACGACGACCTCCTGCCCCCCCTTTTTCTTCTCCGTCGGAGGTTTCACAGGGGTCCTGTCGATGGGCATAAAAGAACTCCCTCCGCGGTGGCAGGGAGACTCTGAGCCCCGAGGTCGCCACCACTGGTGTAGCCTCCACAGGCTGAGCCAGGGCCGCCACAATTGCCTCGATAGAGGCCTTGGCCGGATGGATTAAGGCTTTCACCACCTTAGGTGCGCTCACCGCCTTCTCCTTGGGGGGAGGGTCACTGCCTCGCTCTCCCTCCGATGGGGCCTTCGAGCTCGACCGGGGCCTCTCCAGGAGCTTCGCCGGGTGCTCGGCCTTCCTGTTACCCGAACCAGAGCGTTGGCTCGTGGTTGATGGTGCCGGGGAGGATGCGCCCTGCCTGGCGCCCGTAGAGCCCGACCGTTCGGCGCTCCCGGTGCCAGCGGAATCGCGGTGCTTGGCCTTGTGTTGGACCCCCGACGCCGGGGCGTCCTCAAAGGTCTTTGAAGACCGCTCGGATTTCTTCTTCTTCTTCTTCTCGCCTGACGGGCTCTTCCCTTCCAGCCAGTTGGCGAGACGTTGATGGCGGTCCTTCATGGTCCGCTCCGACATATTGCCGCAAAACGCACAGTTCTTCTCCACGTGCGTCTTGTCCTCATGTAGGCAGTACAGACAAAAGGAGTGTTCGTCCTCCTTAAAGACATTCTGAAGCTGGCATCCAGGGCAGACCCTGAACAGCTTTCCGGGCGTCGAGCTTCCCTTCTCCTGGGCCATGTCCGAGATGGGCCTGAGAAACTTCTGGAGTCCTCCAAAAGCGTGGCTCGACAAAATCTTCACCCTTGAGGGGCGTAGACGAATCCGACACGGGTCCCCGTTGATCAGATGAAGAAACGGTGGAGCTTAAGGCTCTTTCGACCGAAAAATCGAAGTTTTTGAGAAAAAAACGTGAAAAAATAGCACTAACGTTCGAGAGCAATAGCACGAGGATCTCAACACTTCAACGTGCGGTAAAAATCTGAAGATGGCTGCCAGAGGCGGGGCTTAGGTAGAGGGCAGTCATTGGCTGTGGTCAGTATGACGCAGAGATCAGTGATTGGTTACTACTACGAAAGACAGATCAGAAACGAAACTGATACTGGTTTTTTTCTTTACCGAGGATTCCCAGCCTGACGACGGGGAATATTCATGAGCATGTGAATCCATGCCAGACCCCATGCTGGAGAATAAATATAAATGTAAAACAGGGGAGACCGACAAGGATACCAACAGATACAAGCAAGAAACATGGATGGGCGGGGCAGAAGTATCTGCATTCAACATAGTAACCATAGTCTCATGGTATCAAGCATTATGCATATCTTAAAGTTGATGAGTAGATGGAGCAATGGAAGGGTTAGATAAATATGTATGGGTTCATGTACCGTGTGTAGCGACATTAAAACAGTCTAGACAACGAATGAAACAAGACCATTTAGCATTGTATTTAGGAATAGCAATTATATTGTTAGCCATGCATAGTTCCATTCTTTGAATGTGGCATATGTTCCACCAACCACTTGTAGATAGTGAACCAGAGTTTTTCCAGTTGGCGGTGATCATTTTCAATGCAATGAGAATAAATTGATCATAAAGATTAGGTTGAGTCAGGTGATAAGATTGTAGTGAGACACAAAGTGCCCAAAACAATATTTAAAAAAAGATAATGGGATATCCACAGAAAAAATTAGTTTAAGGTATTTCCATACCTCTTGCCAAAACCTGAATGTGAAAGGGCAGTTAAAGAACATATGTGCCTAGAAGGCAGGAGCAAAGCCATACGACCAACATTGATCATTACCATTTGTTTTAGATTTAGATAGTCTTACTGGAGAAATAAACGCTCTGAATAAAGAAAAAAAATGTTGTGTGGTATTGGCCGACACAGAAATGTGTTTGATTTTGGAGAAAAGAAGGGACCATATAGGATCATCAAAAGTGCAACTGAAATCATTTTCCCATTTAAGATGCACAGAACACATTTTAAAGGATGAGGTCAGAATACTGTAAAATTTAGAAGCCTTGATATCGGAGGACAAAGTCAATTGCAGTAGTCTAAAGGCATGTGGCGAAGGTATATCATAAGAAAAGAGATGAAGTGCATCAAGGCAAGAGTTAATTTGTTGTAAAAGTGAAAGTCTGCATTGGGAATGGAGAATTGATGTTTTAGTTGTTGAAAAGAAAGGATGGAAGGGCCATCAACAATTAGGCTCTGTTAATCCTAATATTCTTATTTTGGTATAATACCAGAGATAAGAACTTTTTGGGGGTTTTAGTGTGTGGGAAGAGAAAAAGGTGTAGGGTAGAAATAGAGGCTTTAATAGGATCAGTGATAGTAGAGGAGGGGTAATTAGATATATAAATAAGGTCAGCAATATTAAAAGGATTAGCTAATAGTTTCTCTAGAATACACCATATGGGAGTGTCGGAACCTTCAGGACAGGCAAACCAGCATCGGGATTGCTTGAGGAGGAAAGCAGAGTGATACAATTTAAAGTCAGGGAATCTCACCCCACCCAAATCATAGGGTGCTTTTAATTTGGTCAGGGCAATCCTTTTACTGGTTCTCCATAGGAAGTTGAGTAAGAGTAGATGGATTTAAAAACGTGAGAGAAAGAAGGACAGGAAGGAGTTGAAGATGATATAAAACTATTGGAGAAAGCATAATTTTGATGGTATCTAACCAACCCCACCATGAGAAATATAGGGGGGACCATCTGGAGAGGAGATCTTTGAGCTTGTCCAGCAAGATCTGAGTATTGAGTGTAATAGTATCATGGATTGTTCGAGCAAAGCAGATACCTAAGTATTTGATAGATTCACTACACCATTTAAAGCCAAAAGGTGTCTATATCGTGTTTAAGACTATATGAATTCAGAGGCATGATTTCAGATTTATTTAAGGATGAGAATGTCATCAGCGTAAACTGCTACTTTAAAATGTGAGGTTCCTCTTGAGATTCCAGGGATATTTTTAGTGGATCTAATTAGTTCTGGTAGTGGTTCTAGTGAAAGGATATACAGAATCGGAGAAAAAGGACAACCTTGCTTAGTGCCTCGTAATAGAGTGAAGAAAGAGGAAGATAAACCATTAATATAAATTGAGGATTTTGGGGAGGAGTAGAGAAGTTTAACTAGGGAAATAAATGTAGGACCACAACCATGCCATTGTAATGATTGGAACAAAGTCCCAATAAACGTGGTCAAAAGCTTTTTCTGCATCTAATGCAATGGCTGTATAACCCTGTCTATCCTTATCTTTTGCCACTAAATATATAGCATCCAGTAGCAGCCTTGCATTGGAGGAGAGGTTACGTTCCTTAACATATCCGACTTGATCAGATTTAATTAGGCTGGGAAGAGAGGATTCAATTCTGTTGGCTAGAATTTTTGCAAAAATGTTGCTTTCAATATGAATGAGGGAAATGGGCTGATAATTACTGGGAAGTGTGGGGTCTTTATCCGATTTGGGGAATAGTATAAATAAGGCTTCTGAGAATGATCCAGATGAGGATTTTTGGGATATAAAATAGGGAAACAGAGTTAAGTTTTGGAGTAAGGAAGTTGGAAAGGCTTTCCTAAAATTCTGTGGCGATGCTGTCTGGACCAGGGGCATTCCCTTTGCCTAGCCCTTTAATGGCTTGGGTGATCTCTGAAAGTGTGATATCATTATCTAAATGGGAGAAATCAATTTGCGGGTATGAGGATCTGGTAATATTATAAAAAGGAGACAATATTTGTTAGGCAGAAACCTGTGCAGTTCCCTCTGGGACCACTGCAAAAGATTTAGGACTACAGGTGTTTGGCAGTAAACCCACTTGGTAGCAGTCTGTACCACACAGATTCACTTGGTAGCTGTGGCTGAGCAGTCAGACTTCCCTCAAGAAGAGTAAGGCAGTATACAGAGTATTCACAATAGGTCAAGAGAACACGATAGAACAAGTAAAAACTGTCCAGGGCTTGGTGTAAAAGAGATATAATTATTTATTTAAAACCACATCTAGAAAAACACACAGGCACTAATAGTAAGCAATTCAAAAACACGGTCACTAAAAGATATACACTCCCTTAAAAGAATATTAGGCAAGTCTTAAGTAAAGCCCCACTTATTTTCAGACAGCGGTGAGCGCTTAACGTAGATGGCACTCTAATAATATGTTTTAAAAAGGGAGAGAAAAGCAGAGAATAAATTGAAACAGATACCAACACTTTTTCACGAACACAACAAGAGAGGGAGGCAAAGTAACACAGTGAATTCACAGTCAGTAGGCCGGATCCGCTTTAAGAGGATCAAAACGAAATGTATCCAAGGTCACACGGTTGCAGTGCACAAAAGTCTTGTATCGGTTCAAAAAGGAGTTGGACCAAAGAAAGGGACCAGTTAGAGGGTCAAGGCGGCCAGCCCAGTCCAGAAGGTTAAGGGGTTATTATTACCTTGTAGCAATCTTTAGAAAGGGAGGCCTGGCGGACACGGTACCTTTAAGTGGTGAGAACACTCCAGCGGGGGCAGTTGTTCCTGGCAGCGGATGCAAGTCCGTGCTTCGTCCGGGGGAAGAGAGGATCTCGTCGGGGAGGAAGACAGGAGTCCGTTGCACTGCCAGGGAAGAAACCAGCCGCAGAGTTTCTCAGGTACAAGGAGCGGTCCGTTGATTCGCGGTTCAGTTATAAGTGGCTATCCGGCCGCCGGGGTGCTTGGCGCGGGCAGTTCGACCACAAACCGGTCTGGGGTGCGAAGAAAAGAAGGTAAACTGGTTGTGCCCACCAGTCAGGGGAGGAAGCCTCTCCAGCCAGGAGATCTTCTCTGTCGTCGGGAAGTGGAGAGTCGGTTCTGCAGGGCTCCACCGGTGGTGTCGTTGTGGTAGGTCGGCTCAGCTTCTCCCTCGTCGGATTCTCAGGTCCTGTGGCGACTTCTGAAGTTCCAGTACCCAAAGCCCTGCTTTTATGCAGCATACCCCCATTCACTCAGCCTAGCTGTCAATCAAACATGCTAAGTGGTGAGCCGGCCGGCTCACTTCTTGGGTCAATCACACAAGAGTGCGACTTGAGTTACCAAGGTAACTCAGTCCAGGGTGCCTAAACCCCCTCCCACAACCCTTGTGGTACCCAGACAGAGTGGCACCACTTTTGGAGGCTTCTGTGGAGAAGCACGCCAAAAAGTGGAACAAAGGGCTCAACTTGGGTTGGAATCACAGAAGAGAACACAAATGCCATTTTAGAATCGAGTCCTGGCAAAAAATACCAACTGGCGAATTATTATTAAATAAACCGGCGGTATGTTCGAGGCTATGAGAATTAAATAAAGTTGGTAGCCTCGAACAATGGGAAAATCCCATTGGGATATATTCGCGGTCGAATATAAAAAGTAGTATCCACTGCCACCAGCCAAAACTCGATCAGGTGGGACGGAGATGTGCCCCCTCGACTAACAGACCCCGGGGCAATCGAATTTCCCCGACCAGTACGTCCATGATATGATGGTTTGTACCGGTTTCTGTTAATAATTTGGGACTAGTATAGCCAATGGTGACTTTACATGCCCTGGGAGACAGTAGTCAGTCCCAGGGTATGGAGTCTATGGTAGGGTGTCACTATGACACCCCTGTGTCACTGCACGGAGGGTGCTGTGTAACACACATAGTAAAAACATGCTGTGCATAGGCCGACATCTAGTGGAAGCTGCAGAGTATTACAGTTTGTTTTTCGAAACTCGAAAATGGGCGTCGACACAGGGTGCGCCAGTAATACTATCCCTAGTGTGACGTCCACTGTACCCATGAACCCTCACGCGTCTAGGACCCTCAGATTGTATTTTTTCTGACATGAGGTAGCATGAGGAGTAGCGCGAGTACAGATTATCCAAGCAGATAGATTGAAAGATAAGACTCCCTCTCTGCCTGTAGCTACGGAGACAAACAGCTGATCTGTTTTCCTTAGCGGTCTGGTTTTGTTTACATAGTAGAGGACCACCCTACGCACATCTAGGGTGTGTAGTTTCACCTCAGCCGAGCTTTGTGGGTCTTGGAAGAAGGCCGGAAGCTCGATGGACTGGTTCACGTGGAATTTAGAAATAAACTTAGGTGAGAACCTAGGGTGTGTACGTAAAACCAGTTTATCTTTATGAACTGTAAAGAATGGATCCTGCACTGACAGAGCCTGAATTTCACTGACCCTTCTTATAGAAGTTATTGCTACTAAGAAGGCTGCCTTGTAAGTCAGGTGTTTGAGACTGCTTTTATGCATGGGTTGGAATGGGGGGCCCATGAGTTTAGATAGCACCACATTAAGGTCCCATCCTGGTGGTGGGTTTGAAATAGGAGGGTGAAAGTCTCTTTACTCCTTCCATGAAAGCTTTAACCACCGGTATCTTCCACCACGACACCTTGTTATGGGATGTGGTGTATGCCGACAGCGCTGCCAGGTGTACCTTCAGTGAGTTAAATACCAGTCCTGCATCCAGCAGGTGGAGCATGTATGTGACAACTGTGGAAGGAGTGCAATCAACTGGGTTGATTTGCTTATTCTGGCACCAGATAACGAATCGTTTCCATTTGTCAAAGTAGCAGTGCCTCATGTTTGTGTTCCTAGATTCTTTTAGGATGTCCATACATCTCTGTGGTAATTTGGGATGTCCGAACTCTATGACCTCAGGAGCCATGCTGCTAGGTTCATTGAGTTGGGTTGAGGATGCACTGTTTGACCTTGGTGCTGGGACAGTAGGTTGTACCAGCCCAGGAGTTTGATGGGTTCGTACACCGCTATTCTGCGTAGGTGTGGGAACCACGGTTGTCTCGCCCACATGGGAGCAACTAGGACGAGCGTCATTGATTCTCTGTTCATCTTGTTGACCACCTTCCTGATGAGGTGTTGGTGGAAAAGCGTACGCAAACATCCCTATCAGTTCATCCACAGGGCATTCCCCTGGGAGTCTGGCTGGGGGAACCTGGACGCAAATCCTGGGCACTATCTGTTTTCGCTTGTGGCGAATAGGTCTATGGTGGGGAAACCCCACTGAGAGAAGATATCTTCTACGATTTCTCTGTATAGACACCATTCGTGTTCCTCTGGGAGGGGATCTCTGCTCAAAGCATCCGCCAGAGAATTGAGATCCCCTGGAACATGTTGAGATAACAGGAAGATCTTCCGTCTGAGTGCCCATATCCAAATTTTCTGGGCAAGCTTGGACAGATTTGGCGAACGAGTCCATCCTTGCTTGTTTAGGTAAAACATGGCTGTAGTGCTGTCCGTCCGGATCTGCACTGACAGATTCAGCAGGTAGGGCTCGAACGCTTGAAGCGCTCTGAATACTGCCAGAAGCTCTAGCAGGTTGATGTGATTCTTGTATGTACTCACAAGGGGTGTGTGTGGCCCTCTTTTTTAGTCAGGGGGGCCTGTGTCATGAGGGTATGTAACAGTATTTTGTAACACAAGGACATAGGCTAACCCACCTGTATGGCACTTGCCGGTGGTGTAATATCGCAGTAAAGACTATGGCATTGGTCTTTGCATAAAACAGAGTACACCAATATTCATTCTTATATGTGACAATTTATTTTTCAATTAATGATTTTTTAAAACCAGCCTATACGGGCTGCTGTGACTATGTCACCAATATTCAGCTCCTTTTTCAAGGAGAATTACATACAAAAGCCATCATATTGTATCTTCATATGACTAACAATTTGTAGTGCTGATAACTTGTGAGGGTTAGTATCCAAAGTGACTTATGATGTGGTTAAGATACATAACACATCTATCTAGTCGACACTTCTGGTACGAGCGAGGTGGTTGGCTGTGTTAGTGCAATCTTCAGGAATTGGCAAGGGAGCGTGGAGATATCTCTTGCAGACCCTTTTGGTGTGACATCTATGGGAGTAAGTGAAAACTAAAATCAGATATTGGTGTCTGTATGCAGGGATTAAACAAACCTACATGTTGTGCTGCGACATCGTCCTACCTGAGCCAGTTATTGGTAGTGTTACAGGTAAGTAGAAGAAATGCTCCTTTCTTCTATAAAGGAGCTTGTTGTGCGCCTTCTGGGTCTTGATCCTAATCAAGGTGGTCTGGTCAATGGCCGCGTGGTTAAACTGTAAAGTTAATGGAGGCTGTTAGTCACCTTTAAATATTGTCAACAGATGGCTAGTTACGTTCTGTTGGAGCTGCATTCATCAATGCGGGCTATTTAGAGTAATATCTAGCTGGGCTTAACATCCTTGCTTATGGATAGCCAGCATGTGGGTAATTACATGTGTAGCGTGCACATTATGAGATCGTTCGGTTTACAAATGGCTGCGAGGCCGTGCGTTTAACAATTATACTGTGCGCTCCTTAATGCGTGGTATCCATTTTGGCCCCCCTGGGATTCCAATAAGTGGGGTGGGCCTCCTGCTTAGACCGTGACACTAACGTCGGGTCTGGGGGCAGCACCGCTCTGTGAGGAGCAGTGGGCTTACCTGCGTATGCTTCCTGCAGTGCGTAGCTGTGCTCGGGATAAGTCGTGCTTACCGGCGCATGCGTCTTTGTTATTAATGGACAAGTTGCGCGTAGCTAGGCAACCGCCGAGCGCATCGCGCATGCGCTTGTCTAGTGCTCCCGTGCCGTTGGAATACTCTACGATACAAGGGAGCGGTGTTTTTATAACGAAGCCGTATGGCGGCGAACTCGACCCAAAGGTTGGAGTTATTCTATGAGGTCTGATGTAAGATGAGTGCCTTTCAAATATGGGTGCTCAAAGGGTTGGGAAAACACGGGAGCTGAGTGTTATGCTTTTGATATCCAAATTCGTGCTTCCCATTACTGTATCATGGGTCATGGACATTGTACAATACACACATCTCATGGAGAGTAACAAGTAGGGATGACATGATTGCCTCGGTAGCTTTACATCAACAGATGGAACATATTTCATTCGTGGCACATGCAAGACTCCTTTGATCAATGACTCTTGTTGTCTTGCAGTTTGTGGGTGGTTACAAGCGTATGCATGATATCTATCACATTGGCTCGACAGTGGTACTGTATTGTAGGACTGGAAGGTTTGCCACATAATGCTGAACAGACCTGTACACCCCATGTATGTGTGTAGTGGCATATGTCCTGGGCTGAGTATGGTTTAGCAGCAGTGTTTCTTCAGAAAAATAAGTTCCATTCTATTGAAACTTTGAGTCCGTTTTATACCGTATCTAAACGGTGTATCCATTTCTGTTCGAGTTTCCTAAGTTCCAAATCTCTATCTCCTCCTCTTGCGTTGGCGTTGACTGTTTGAAGGACGCACCACCTTAATTCTGTGTGTTTGTGTTTCTTTTTGAGGAAATGAGCCACCAGTGGCTTGTCTTCGACATTGTTTCTTAGGCAAGATCTGTGTTCACAAATTCTTTGCCGCACCTCTCGTTTGCTCTTTCCAATATACATCAGGTTACATGGGCATTTTATCATGTAGATGCTCCATTTGGTGCGACAATTTTAGAAAGTTTTATACTTCCACGTCATGTCCTTTAGAGAGATCTCTTTTTGGTCTTGCGTGAGATGGCAGACTGAGCACTTGCCGCATCTGAAGTGTCCAACAACTGGGGGGAGATGCCATAGCGTGGTTTGGTCTGTATCTTCGGTTTTCTTTGTAGGATAGGTGTGTACTAGACGGTCTTTTAAATTATTGTTTCTTTTGAATGCGAATCTGGGTGTTTCCGGAGTGAAAGTGTCTGTTTGTAATAACTTCCAGTTCTGTAGAATCGTTTTTCTGATAGCGTTGCTAACTGGGGTGAATGTTGTAACGCATGTCATTTTGTCTTTGTGTTCCTCCCTTGATCGTTTAGTCAAGCAGTCTGTTCTATTGGTGTTTCTGGCTGTCTTGCGGGCCTTTCTGATGATGGCTGATGGATAGCCTCTGGCTTTGAGGCGTTCCTCTAGTTCTTTGCCGTGATGGTCATATTCTGGTAATGAGGTGCAGTTCCTTCTAATTCTAAGGAACTGTCCGTATGGCAGGTTTTCTTTGAGGGCTTGTGGATGGAAGCTGGTGAATTTCAAAAGTGTGTTCTTGTCCGTCGGTTTGCGGTACAAAGTGGTGGTGATAGTGCCGTCTTCCGCCCGGATGATATTCAGATCGAAAAAGGCTATACTGGTTCTGTCATAATGCATGGTAAATTTAATGCAGGTATCAACACTGTTGAGCCACACATGGAAATCCTGTAGTTGTGTCGTCGTACCTCTCCAGACCGTAAAAATGTCATCTACATATCTGACCCACCCAATCAGGTGGTCTTTATGCATGTTGTTATTGTAGACAAACTTCTTTTCTAAGTTGTCCATGTATAGGTTAGCAATGTCCGGTGCAAAAGTCGATCCCATACTGGTTCCTCTTATCTGTTGGTAGAATTGGTTCTGGTGTATGAAATAATTCTCAGTGAGTGCCTGCCGAATACACTCTTGAATGAAAGAGGTAGGTGTAGATTGATCTGTTCTTGCATCTAGATAGGTTTTTAGTGTGTTGGTGCACTCCATTTGCGGGATGCTCGTATAAAGAGCCTCAACATCAAAGGTTACAAGGATGTCTTGTTGGGATGTCTGTAGAGTGTTGAGATGGTGTATCATGGCTGTGGTGTCCTGGATAAATGATTTCATCTTTTTGACAAATCGTCAGAGCAAGACATCTGTGTAGATGCAAAGGTTCCAGAAGTGTTCCTATTGCAGATACGATAGGTCTTCCTGGTGGGTTGTTGATGTTTTTGTGCATTTCTGGAATGCAGTAAAATGCAGGCGTCACTGGATATTCTTTGACTAAAAAACGCCTTCTCATCTTCGTCGATCCAGCCTTGTGAGGTAGCAAACAGCATGAGGCTCTTAATTTCATCGAAGATGCGGAGGTGGGGTTGGTGTCCAATTTCTTGTAAAAGCCTGTATCGCTCAGCTGTTTGATGGTTTCTGCTTCATAAAGGTCATTGCCCCATAGGACATTACCTCCCGCTTTGTCAGCTGGTTTGACTACAAAGAGGTTGTTTGTTTCCAGATTCTTCAGAGCTGGTCTCTGCCACTGTGAGGTTGTCTCTAATTGTTCTTAGTTTTGAAGATGACTTCCATTTCCCTTAGGATCTTATTTTCGAAGGAGAGTATTTCTGGGCAGACCATGGATGTGATGGGCGTGAAGGTGGATTTTGGTTTTAATCCTGTCGTGGTGTGGTCTATAGGTTTTTCCCCCATTGGAATTCCGGAAGAAATAGTGTAGCCGTATTAGCCGGAAGAATTTCCTGATTTCGACCTCGGTGTTGAAGCGGTCTGCTTTGCTTTTTGGAACAAAGCGGAGGCCTTTACTGAGGACCTCAGTGTCCTGTGTTGTCAAAATGTATTTGCTTAAATTGAATATGGGGATCACCAAGTTTGCTGTTGGGGTTGTGCGGTCCATTGCCGTGTTCGCATCCCGTGGTAGCCCTGTTGTCGCAGTCTTCCTGTTTGTCTCGTCCTTGAAAAAATTGTTGTCCTCTTGATTTGTTGCCACCTGTTGGTGGTCCTCTGGGTGGGGACCCTGACCCACTACTGTTTGACGAGTTAGAAAAAGATACAAATTTTCTTGGTGGTCTCTGTTTGTACGAGCCTCCTCTCGTATTGTTGCTCAAATCAAGAGGACAACAATTTTTTCACGGACACTTCGAGGTCCTCAGTAAAGGACCCTTGTCCAATACTGGGCGCATTGTCAAATCTTTTTTTGGCACAAAGAAGTAAGTTGAATAAATACCCTCGTTTACCTGGTGTCCCGGGACGAGTTCCATCGCGTCCTTTGCTAGAAGATTGACGATCTCCCCGAGGAGGATCTTCTGGTGGTCCAAAGAATGTATTCTTTGTCGTGGAGAGTGGATTTGGGGACGCTCTAACAGTTCTATGCAGTATCCTGCAGACACTGTGGACAGCACCCATCTGTCTGAAGTGATCCCTTCCCAAGCTTGGGTGAAGTTGGAAATGCGTCCCCCTACTGGGGATGTGCGAGAAGGGACCCTGAACGGAATGTCACTGTTTTGGTGGAGGCGTGCCGCCACCTCTATTGGGGCTGCCTCTACCCTTACCACGCCCTCTCTTATTACCCCTGCCATAACCCTGGGTAGACTGCTGGCTGTTGTTCCATTGTGTACCCTGCCCCTGGGAATAGTTAGACCTTCTCTGGGAATTTTGTCCGCGTGGGCGACGAAAATTGCCATTCCCTCTCTGGTTCGGGGGTTTATTGGTTAGTTGGCGTAGGGATTTGAGTGTCTCATACTCATCCTTGGAATTTTTCAGCGCGTCCTCGACCGCCTTTCCAAACAATAGATCCGGCTCCACCGGTTTGTCTATCAATAAAGCCTGGGTTTCGGCTTTGAACCCAGACTGTCGCAACCAAGCATGCCTTTTGATAACCGTACCTTCTGCTATCAATCTGCCGGCGTTATCCGCGGCATCAAAGGTTGCTTTTAATATGCAACCGGACACGGCTCTTCCTTCCGCCGAAACTCGTGCCAATTGGCTCTTTAAGGGTTCTGGGGCGGAATCTACGAGTGCCGCGACTTCTTCCCACTGGTGGCAGTTGTAACTCGCCAGCAGGGTGGTGGAGTTGGCAATCCTTGCCTGGTAGGCGGAAGTGGAGGCTACTTTCCTGCCCAAGCCATAAATCTTCTTACTCTCCTTGTCGGGAGGAGCTTCCGACGATGACAAGGGTGTCCCGCCCTCTTACGGGTGTTTGTAACTACCAGGGAGTCCAGTTTCAGATGCCCCCTTATGTACAGTGGGTCTGTTTGGGCTGCCCTGAAAAGATTCTCAACTCTGGGGTTTACCGTCCAAGTGAGATAGGGATTAACAAGGGAAGGGTCTATTCTCCTTTGTATTGACTTAAGGATAGGGATGGCCTGGGCAACAGGTCTCCTTCCTCCCACTAACTCCTCGGCAAAGTTCCTCTCTTCCTGAGCACCCTGGGTGGAAGTGTTCTGCCGCTCTGGACAGCACTTCTTTCAAGAGAGGCTGGTTATCGACAGGGGAGTCGGTAACCAGGGGTTCTTTATCTACCGGGGAATATAGCCTGTAGGTTTCTGGGTTGTCGTCCTCCTCCTCTTGGTCCTCGTCATCCCCATAGTAGCCCGTCCCAGTTTGTTCTTCCAACATGCCCAAATCTGGATCCTCATAAAGGGATGGATCTCCCCGATACTGAGACTAGGGCTGTATACTGAAGGGGTCTGAAGTAGGAGCTTCAACCCGGGACCTCTTACTTGGGGGTATAGGATCCTTAGAGCCTGAGGGAGTTGACCTGTCGGGGGTAAAAGAGAGAAAGTGTTCAGGGTTTTTGGTGTAGAAATCTGCCAATGATGACATCCTTGACATGACTGTCTATGTCATCAGTAGACCAGCCTCTTGAACTGGGAATGATTCTTTCTTGAAGGCCTTTCCCTGTCTTATCTAGACTAGACCTACTGGTTTGAACGGGGGTCTTTGGGATAACAGAAGACCAAGACTTGTCCATCTGTTTATGTGGGGTAGAAAGTTTTTGAGGTGTGGAAGGAGGCCGAGACTGCTTCCTCTGTTTCCCCCTTCCCCCTGTGTGGAAGAGTGTTTACCCTGTTTTTCCCCCCCTCCGGAGCCTTTCGACGCCTGGCGCCGAGGTTCGGGGGTAGTGTCCCTATCTCTGGATAGTGGAGGTTCGGACTCGGGAGCAGCCGTTGCGCGGCCTGTTGACGCCGACTCCTGAAGTGCAGACTGGGGATAGAGGTCGGTTTCGTCTTCTGACGATCGAACCTCCGTTACCTTGGGGAGCGAGGCACTTCAGGCAACAGTGGATGGTTGCCTGGAGTCATGCAGCGATCTAGAACGCCCAGAGGGGACAGATTCGGACCGTTCTCTATGAGCCTCTTTCCGAGTACTCGACGTGCGCGTCGAGTCTCGGTTGGACTTCATGTGTTTTGTGGAAGTGCTGTGGGTAGCGCTTGTGTCGCCGGGGGTCTTCCCCCCATACCCGCCCTGCCGGACGACCTTCCAAGGTCGGGGACTTCCGCTTGGCTGTCAATTAACGCCACGTTGCCCTCGTCGTCCGAAAGCACGGCGTCGCTACCATCGCTGAAGGCACCCTCCGCTGCCATGGCCTCTTGACGCCTGGCGTGGTGGGCCCAACCCTTGATCGAACGGTCCTCTAGTATTTTCGGTTTGAACCTACTACACGCTCTGCAGTTAGCCTTGGGGTGGTCCCTCAGTAAGCAGAGATTGCACGTGGCGTGCCCATCAACCCAAGGGTACTTGCGGTTGCACTTGGGGCAAAACTGGAAAGGGGTACCCTTCATACACACCTTGTGGCAGCGGGCTAACAAGTGTAGGAATATATAAGAATGTACCTATATACCAAAAGAGTGTAGAGTATGTCCACCCCGCCCACTCTCCCTACTTGCAGGGGCGAGGCCAGAGGCCTTCCGAGGCCCAAATCCGTCGTGCAGCTCTCGGCGGTCAATTCTTTCTCCGGGCCAGCGTTGAGTGTGGATGTGGTGACTCGACGTTGGGGTGGAGAAATGGGGAAATAAAACAATATTTTAGCAAAAGTATGGCTAAGGCCAGGGAACCCCGCGGAATGCTTCCGACCAGTTTGGCGGAAAAAAAACAATCTGAGGGTCCTAGACGCGTGAGGGATCATGGGTACAGTGGACGTCACACTAGGGATAGTATTACTGGCACGCCCTGGTCGACGCCCATTTTCGAGTTTCGAAAAACAAACTAATATTCTGCAGCTTCCACTAGATGTCGGCCTATGCACAGCATGTGATCTAAGCAGATTCCACAAGCCTCAGAAATATATATGGGATACATTACTCACCGTAATCGTATTTCTGATGCTTGTATCTGCTTAGATTCACATGCTGTGCATAGGCCGACATCTAGTGGAAGCTGCGGAGTATTACAGTTTGTTTTTCGAAACTCGAAAATGGGCGTCGACACAGGGCGTGCCAGTAATACTATCCCTAGTGCGACGTCCACTGTACCCAAGATCCCTCACGCGTCTAGGATCCTCAGATTGTATTTTTTCTGACATGAGGTAGCATGAGGAGTAGCGGGAGTACAGATAATCCAAGCAGATGGACAAAGGTAAGACTACAAGCCATCATGCGCCTTCTCTCAGAGGGGAGGAAGGGTGGGTCGCATGTGAATCTAAGCAGATACAAGCATCAGAAATACGATTACGGTGAGTAATGTATCCCTTCTGAGGCTTGTGGAATCTGCTTAGATCACATGCTGTGCATAGGTTAGCGAGCAGTACCTGAAGAAGGAGGTGGGGTGTGAGAAGGGTCATGAGCAAATAAGTGTCTTGGAACCGCTTGTCCCACTTGTGTATCTGCCTTGGAATGGGTGTCAATGCAGTAATGCTGAGTAAAAGGCTGAGTAAAAGTGTGAATAGAGCTCCAAGTAGCTGCTTTGCAAATGGTGTCAAGGGGTACATTTGCAATGAAAGCCAGAGTGGCCCCAACGCCTCTAGTAGAGTGGGCTCTTGGCGTGAAAGGCAGAGTTCTTTCAGAGAGTGAGTAACACAGCTGGATACAGTTAATAATCCACTTCGAGATGGCACCTTCAGAGACGCGATCCCCCTCTCTGCCTGTAGCCACGGAGACAAACAGTTGATCTGTTTTCCTTAGCGGTCTGGTTTTATTTACATAGTAGAGGACAGCCCTACGCACATCTAGGGTGTGTAGTTTCACCTCAGCCGAGCATTGCGGGTTCTGGAACAAAGCCGGAAGCTCGATGGACTGGTTTACGTGGAATTTAGATACAAATTTAGGTGAGAACCTAGGGTGTGTGCGTAAAACCAGTTTGTCTTTATGGACAGTAAAGAAGGGATCCTGCACTGACAGAGCCTGAATTTCACTGACCCTTCTTATAGAAGTAATAGCTACTAAGAAGGCCGTTTTATAAGTCAGGTGTTTGAGACTGCTTTTATGCATGGGTTCGAAAGGGGGGCCCATGAGCTTGGCTAGCACCACATTAAGGTCCCACCCTGGTGGTGGGTTTGAAATAGGAGGGTGAAGTCTCTTTACTCCTTCCATGAAAGCTTTAACTACTGGTACTTTCCACCACGAGACCTTGTTATGGGAAGTAGTGTATGCCGACAGGGCTGCCAGGTGTACTTTGTGAGTTAAATACCATTCCTGCATCTAGCAGGTGGAGCATGTATGTAACAATGGTGGAAGGAGTGCAAGCAACTGGGTTGATTTGTTTACTCTGGCACCAGATAACAAATCTCTTCCACTTGTCAAAGTAGCAGTGCCTTGTGTTTGGTTTCCTAGATTCTTTTAGGATGTCCATACACCTAGGTGGCAGTTTGAGGTGTCCAAACTCTATGACCTCAGGAGCCATGCTGCCAGGTTCATTGAGTTGGGTTGCGGGTGCACTGTTTGACCTTGGTGCTGGGACAGTAGGTTGTACCAGGCTGGAAGTTTGATGGGCTCGCACACCGCCATCCTGCGTAGGTGTGGGAACCACGGTTGTTTTGCCCACATGGGAGCAACTAGGACGAGCGTCATCGACTCTCTGTTCATCTTGTTCACCACTTTCCTGATGAGGAGTTGGTGGAAAAGCGTACGCAAACATCCCTGACCAGTTCATCCACAGGGTGTTCCCCTGGGAGTCTGGTTGGGGGAACCTGGATGCAAATCCTGGCCATTGTCTGTTTTCGCTTGTGGCGAATAAGTCTATAGTGGGGAAACCCCACTGAGAGAAGATATCTTCTACGACCTCTCTGTGTAGAACCCATTCGTGTTCCTCTGGGAGGGAGTCTCTGCTCAGAGCATCCGCTAGGGAATTGAGCTCCCCTGGAACATGTTGTGATGACAGGAAGATGTTCCGTCTGAGTGCCCATATCCAGATTTTCTGGGCAAGCTTGGACAGATTTGGCAAGCGAGTCCCTCCTTGCTTGTTCAGGTAGAACATGGCTGTTGTGCTGTCCGCCCGGATTTGCACTGACATGTTTAGTAGGTGGGGCTCAAACGCCTGAAGCGCTTTGAATACTGCCAGAAGCTCTAGCAGGTTGATGTGGTTCTTGGCCACTGAGTGAGACCAGAGACCGTGAGCTGTGTGGTGGAGATGGTGAGCTCCCCACCCCGTCAGGCATGCATCTGTAGTGACTATTGCCTGTACTTCGGGATCGTAAAAGGGTTTCCCCTGTGCGAGATTCTCTCTTGTCCACCAGTGAAGGCTTTGTACCAGTGTTGGCGAAACGACCACTAGATAGTCCCACTGACCACTTGCCTGAGACCACTGTTTCGCCAACCATTCCTGCATGGGATGCATGCGCAGGCGCGCGTGGGGGACCAGGTAAATACATGACGCCATCATGCCCAGTAAACGCATTGCTTTGCGTACCGTTATTTGTTGACCGGACTGATAATGCGGAATTTGCAGTAGTATATTCCGAATTCTTTCTTCTGAAGGAAAGGTCAACCCCTTGAGTATCTAGGATTGCTCCTAGGAATTGTTTGGAGGTGCTTGGCACCAGGCTTGACTTTTTCTCGTTGATTGAGAAGCCTAACTCGTGGAGGAGGTTGATCGTCCTTTGAATGTTTGTCCTGCAAATTCCTGGGGTTTCCCCCGTTATGAGCCAGTCGTCCAGATAAGGGTACACTGGGATTGCCTCCCTGCGTAGGTGTGCAGCCGCCACCACCAGTACCTTGGTGAATACCCTTGGTGCTGAAGCTATCCCGAAGGGCAGTACCTTGAATTGGTAGTGTCGACTGTCCACCTTGAAGCGCAAATACTTTGTGCGCTGGGAACATGGAAATATGAAAATAAGCATCTTTCATATCCAAGTTTGCCATGTAATCCCCCATTTTTAGGAGGGGGATTACCTCTTGTAGTGTGGTCATACGAAATTTTTGGGGCTTGACATACTTGTTGGCAGGCCCCAAGTCCAATACTGGGCGCGTTGTCAAATCTTTCTTTGGCACAAGGAAGTAAGTTGAAAAAATACCCTTGTTTACCTGGTGTCCCGGGACGAGTTCTATCGCGTCCTTTTCTAGCAGAATGGCGATCTCCTTGAGGAGAATCTTCTGATGTTCTAAAGAGTGTACTCTTTGTCGTGGAGGATGGTTCCGGGGACGCTGCAGTAGTTCTATACAATATCCTGTGGATACTGTTGACAGCACCCATCTGTCTGATGTGATCCCTTCCCAAGCCTGGGTGAAGTTCGAAATGCGCCCCCCTACTGGGGTTGCGTGAGAAGGGACCCTGAACTGAGCGTCACTTCTTTGGTGGAGGCGTGCCGCCTCCCTTGTTGGGGCTGCCTCTGCCTTTACCACGACCTCTCCTATTACCCCTGCCGTAACCCTGGGTAGACTGTTGGTTGTTGTTCCAATGTGTACCCTGCCCTTGGGAATAGGTAGATCCTCTGTGGGAATTTTGGCCGCGTGGGCGACGAAAATTACTATTCCCTCTCTGGTTAAGGGGTTTATTGGTTACTGGCCAAGGGACTTGAGTGTTTCGTATTCGTCCTTGGCATTCTTCAGTGCGTCTTCGACCGCCTTACCAAACAGATCGGTTTCCACCGGTTTGTCCAACAATGATGCCTGGGTTTCTGCTTCAAAACCAGACTGCCGTAACCACGCATGTCTCTTGATAACAGTGCCTTCCGCTATCAATCTGCCTGCGTTGTCCGCGGCGTCGAAGGTTGCTTTCAAAATGCAACCAGACACGGCTCTACCCTCTGCGGAAATCCGAGCTAACTGGCCCTTTAAAGGTTCAGGAGCAGAGGCTATGAGTGCCGCGACTTCTTCCCACTGATGGCAGTTGTAGCTGGCCAACAGGGTGGTGGAGTTTGCAATCCTTGCTTGATAGGCGGACGTTGAGGCTACTTTCCTGCCAAAACCGTATAGTTTTTTGCTCTTCTTGTCGGGAGGAGCTTCGGACGATGACAAGGGTGTTCCAGCCCTCTTACGAGTGTTGGTGACAACTAGGGAGTCTGGCTTCAGATGTCCTCTTATATATAGAGAGGGTCAGACTGGGCCGCCCTGAAAAGTTTTTCAACCCTGGGATTGACTGCTCTGGTGAGGTTTGGGTTCACCAGGGACGGATCTATTCTCCGCTGAATGGACTTAAGGATAGGTATGGTCTGGGCAACAGGCCTCCTTTCTCCCACTAACTCTTCTGCAAAGTCCTTTCCTCCTGGACACCGTGGGTGTCAATGTGGAAATGTTCTGCTGCGCGTGCGAGAACCTCGTTCAGGAGGGGTTGGTTATCGACCGGGGAGTCGGTAACCGGGGCTTCGTTCTCTACCGGGGAATCTACTCTGTATGTTTCCGGGTCCTCCTCTTCCTCTTCCTGGTCTTCATCATCCCCATAGTAGGCCGTCCCGGTTTGCTCTTCTATCATACCAAATTCTTGGTCCTCACAAAAGGAAGCCTCTCCTTGATACAGTGAGTATGGTCTTGCGTATGGTTGTACCTCGAAGGGTTCTGACCTCATCGGAGTTTCAAACCGGGGCTTTTTACTCGGGGGGAGGGGGGATAGGATCAGTAGAGCCTGAGGGTGTCGCTCCCTGTGGATCATACGAGAGGAAATGTTCTGGATTTTTATCATAAAAATCTGCCAAAGAAGACATTCTTGACATGACCCTATCTATGTCTTCACTGGACCATTTTTTGGAACTGGGGATGACTGTCAGCAAGTCTATGGGGTTTATCTTGAGTAGCCTTGCTGGCTTTAGACATATCAGCAGACCTGGTTTTGTCTGTCTGTTTAGGGGGAGTGGTGTGTTTCACAGGTGTGGAAGAGTGCAAAGGTTGTTTCTTCTGCTGTTTTCCCCCCTCCCCATGAGTGGAAAAAAGTTTTCCCTGTCCTTTAGTGGCTCTGGAGGATTTCGACGCCTGGCGTCGAGGATCGGTGGTGGTGTCCCTGTCCTTCGAGCGTGGGGCCTCGCTGGTTTTAACTGCGGGCTCCGACTCCTGGAGCGTGGCCTGGGAGTGGAAGTCGTCTTTGTCTTCCGACGATCGAACTTCTGTTAGCCTAGGGAGCGAGGCACTGGCAAGAGTGGATGATTGCCTGGAGTCATGCGGCGATCTTGATCAAGAGCGCCCAGAGGACACCAAATCGGACCGTTCGGTTTGTGCCTCTTTCCGAGAACTCGACGAGTCTCGGTTGGACTTAGTGGGTTTAGTGTGTGTAGTATGTGAAGCGCTTGTGTCCCCGGGGGTCTTCCCCATTGCCGCCCTGCCGGATGACCTTCTGAGGTCGGGGACCTGCGCTCGGCTGTCTTTCGACGCCGTAATGCCCTCGCCGTCCGAAAGTACGGCGTCGCTGCCGTCGCTGAAGGCGCCCTCCGCTGCCATGGCTGCCTGCCTGGCGTGGTGGGCCCAACGCTTCGTCGAACGGTCCTTAAGTGTCTTAGGTTTAAACCTACTACACACTCTGCAGTTCGCTTCGGGGTGGTCCCTCGGCAAGCAGAGATTGCACGTGGCGTGCCTGTCGACCCAAGGGTATTTGCGATTGCACTTGGGGCAGAATTGAAAAGGGGTACCCTCCATACGCACCTTGAGGCAGCGGGCTGTTAAGTGTAGGAAATGTATAAGGTGTACCTATATACCAAGAGTGTAGAGTATGTACCACCCCCCACTCTCCCTACTTGCAGGACCGAGGCCAGAGGCCTTCCAAGGCCCGGGCCGAGGCCAGCGGCCTTCCGAAGCCCAAATCCGTCGTGCAGCAGCCGACGGTCGATTTCTTCTGCAGCCGGCATCGAGTGTCGAAGTGCGACGTTGGGGCGGGGAAGGATGTCAATAGATTATTATTTTAAAATTTTTAGCAAAAGTATGGCTAAGGCCAGGGGACTCCGCAAAATGCTTCCGACCAGTATGGTGGAAAAAAACAATCTGAGGATCCTAGACGCATGAGGGATCTTGGGTACAGTGGACGTCACACTAGGGATAGTATTACTGGCACGCCCTGTGTCGACGCCCATTTTCGAGTTTCGAAAAACAAACTGTAATACTCCGCAGCTTCCACTAGATGTCGGCCTATGCACAGCATGTGATCTAAGCAGATTCCACAAGCCTCAGAAATATATTTATTACACGGCCCTCAGTAGTAGCCGTCGTGTAGTTATGGTTAAGTTGCTAAACCCATAGGAAGAGCACTTTTTGGGTGGCTTATAACTTCGCTCCCCCTGGACGAATCCACACCATACTTTGCAAAAAAAGTATATGGCCCACTCAGAATTTCGTGAGGTTTGGTCCAGGAGAGGCAAAGTTATAGGGGGGGTCCCAAAATTTATTTTTTCCCCATAGACTGAATGGGGAAAAAACAAACCGCTGGATGGATTTTCACCAAATTTGCGGCAGGAGCAGTGGCTTGGTACGAAAGCGTGCTTTTGTAAATTTGGTGAAAATCTGCAGACAGGACACCGAGTGGTTAATCGGCTTGCGTCATGTCCGCTGACATGCGACATTGATTGGATGGTGAAGAGCGTGAAGTGCGTCAGATTTTTGGAAACGCCCGTCATCTTGGATTCGTGGACTTCACCGCTGTCAACGGACATCACGGTAAAAAAATTAAAAAACACAACATTGCACTTGTCAAACTTAACAAATAATCTCTGGGGAGCTGAGGGGTGATGAGGATGGGATGGGATATGGCTGCAAGAAGCAAAAAGAAATGGGTGTTTTTTGCAGCGAAAGTCCGCAAACAGTTTGGATGTTCACGAACAGTCCTGAAAAGTTTGCGGGCACCTCAGCATTACAGGTTTGGTCAAATGCAGTTCTTGGATGGCTTATAAATCTGGCGCCACTTCATGGAACTGCATGCAATTTTGCATGCATATTTCTGAGCTGATTCTGAGTGAGTCTGCAACGTTTGGTGGGATTCTGCCATGAGGGGGCAAAATTAGAGGGGGGGGTCCCAAAATAATGTAAAGGCCTATAAATGAGGTGCCATTTGACAAATCACAAAGGTTTGCAAAAAGATTCTAGATATCGATATATATGTTTTCGTAAAGTATGAATGGATTTTCTCAAGTGGGGGCTAGGTTTTATGACGATTGTATGTGCATACATTTGACACTTGAAAAAATAAAACATGGGTGGATTTCCAGAAAACTTGCTAAGGAGCATTGGCAAGGACCTACAAGCATGGTTTTGCAAAAGTGCAAGTGTTTTATTATTTGACAAGTGTCATAATGTAGCTACAAAAAATAGTGGTATAACTTTAGTGACTGAGGGGTAGCCTGTGGCCATGGGCAGTGGCCAGATTGTCCAGGTCATGGAATAAGGTCATGATCCGGACAATCTGGCTACTGGCCATGACCACAAGGGACAAAATATAGGATTAAAGTGGCCATGTCCACCCGGGACTGGCTTTGTGGTAAAGTTATTCGAAATTAGGATAAATCTGAAAGGGAAGAAAAATGTGCTTGTGGTAATATAGTCATAGGGTTCTCTTTTTGCCTTCTGCAGGCTGCCATGGAAAGCGTCCCGGTGTAGGAAGAAAAATCCTCTTTTTTAGCACCCCGGGTTCCCGCTTTGGGAACCTAGGTTGCTAATGGCCTTCATCCCCCATTTCAGGGGCTTGAATGGGGGGATAATAGCCTAGAGACCTGGTTATCCACCCTCGCTTTGCTTGGGCTGATAACTTGGGCTGCTGGGCCGGTATCCAATGTTCCAGTCCCTGGAACGGAGGATGAACGCCACAATATTTCCATTAGCATAACACAAAATGCAAATGAAAATGTTGGAAAATCTTTGAGTCTATGTACTTTAGTGAGAAATATAAAGTAGATGGAGTCTATACATGTTTGTTTTAGTTCTATTTTTTTAACTGTGAAAGGTGGTTCCTAAAGGAATATGTCTTTTGTTGTTTTTGGATGTATTTCTTTTTGGCAGGAGATCTGAGAACAAAAGGTGGGGAGGGAAATGAGGGAAGAGGAACCAAACACTAATATGGAGGGGTAGGTGGACAAGGGAAAATGTTGTGCATGTGTTATTTCTAAGGTAGGGGGCAGTCTTTCCCATGTTCCTTGATTACAGCAGTGGTGGTGGCTCTTTGGGAGGAGGGATAGCATTAGCTGATGCCATTTTAAGATAAATAGTTTTGCTAAAAGTATGTACCTTGTACTAGATTGTTAATGGATAAAGAGTAGGAATAAGTGTTGGGGCTGTACAAGGGAAATTTTAAAGTTACAAGTTCAGTAGAAAATGCAGTTCTTAACTGTCCGCGAAGCAGAGATCTTATCGTGAAGTGCGGACGGGTTCTCAGACACGTCATCATGCCGCACGCAGGCCAGCGTATGGTCATGTGGCACTGTCCGAAAGGTCTGCAAGTCAGATGTTGGTAGACGGCTACAGATGCAAAACTAGTTGAATTAATTGCAAAAAGTGTATAGAAGTGTTAAAATTGATTCCAGAAGGTGGGAAATGGCACAGTTTTAAAGTGACATTTTGTAAATGGGACACAAATATTGCTATATTGGGTAAGTATGATACTATTAAGTTTTAGGAAAATAGCATGCACTGGTAGGAAACTGGTAAAAACTAAAATTCACTGAAAAAACTTTCAGGGTAATTCATAGAATTTCGCAAAAAAGTGGCGCACGCGGCTGGCGCAGTGTGCGCGTGCGAATGTCTGTGCCAGCCGCGTGCGCTAAAATCGATTTCAGAGCACGGCGTATTCATGGATTTTAGCCTCCAAAACCAGCCGTGGCGCAGCGACCCTGCAGCAGCCCCAGTTACGCCCCCAAGAATGCCCTCGCGCAAGGAAAAGCCATCAAAATTCCCAATTCAGCGCAAAGGGCTGCGCTAACCCTGGACCAGTATACAGGGCTGCCAAACAGCAAACGCCGAGCAGGGAACGTGCATTACTGGGGTGCGCGGGAAGTTCCACACGCAATTTCAGCAGGGTACGTGTATTTCTGGGTTGCGGGGAAGTTTAACACGTGATTTCAGCAGGGTACGTGTATTACAGGGGTGCGCGGAAAGTTCCACACGCAATTTCAGCAGGGTACGTGTATTTCTGGGGTGCGGCGAAGTTTAACACGCGATTTCAGCAGAGTACGTGTATTACTGGGTGCGCGGGAAGTTCCACACGCAATTTCAGCAGGGTACGTGTATTACTGGGGTGCGGGCAAGTTTCACAGGCGATAGGCCCTGTGCGAGTGGGGTACGTGTATTTCGGGGGTGCAGGGGAATCCTACACGTGAATTGGCAGTGTGGGTCCTCCCAGGTGTTCCCTCTACGCCCTCCACGGCCCCTGCAGGCAGACCACGCCACAGGGGACTACCCTGCACCCCTGGTCATGTCCCGCAGGCAGCCGATCCACCATGGGAATGACCCCGCCAGCCAAGCCACGTGTCACCTTGCACTAGTGATCACCAACGCATTACCCCTTTGCACCCCCAGCAGTGCGGGGCACCTGCCAGCAGGCCCCCACTCATGTCCCCTTGCACACCCACCCCCCAGCAGTGTGGGGCACCTGCCAGCAGGCCCCCACTCATGTCCCCTTGCACACACGCCCCCCAGCAGTGTGGGGCACCTGCCAGCAGGCCCCCACTCATGTCCCCTTGCACCCCCATCCCCCAGCAGTGCAGGGCACCTGCCATCAGGCCCCCACACATGTCCCCTGCACCCCCAGGACTGAGGGGCACCTGCCAGCAGGCCCCCACACATGTCCCCTGCACCCCCACCCCCCAGCAGTGCGGAGCACCTGCCAGCAGGCCCCGACACATGTCCCCAAGCCAACACCTCATCACAATCTAGATCCCTGGCCCTTATGGCCAGCCTCCACGTGCCAAAGACCCACCCAAGTATTGCATCCACCCACATAGAAATGCCAATTACATGATACAACCCCAATGGCAAGTATGTAAATGAACACATGTCCGTCACACACACAATGGGTGCAAGTGAATGTCAAAACCCATTTCATGACATGCATGAAACCAATGAGATGGTACCATAAATGGAAGTATAAAAAAATATATATTAAAGATAACATGAACGTAAATCAAATTAAAAACACAACAATGGGAATAACAAAAGAAATGGTCAATGTCCGATAAATTATGAAAATCAAGAAAACATAAGCAAAAGAAATCCAAAAAGAAATGTTGTCCAAAGTCACAGTTAAAAAAATCAAATCCAAGGGAAAATAAAGTAAAAACCATTGCTCCATGGTGAACACAAAAAAAATATTAAAAAAGATGAATCCAATGTAAAACTATGTACAATTGAAGAATCCAGGGTCCATGAGCCCAACTTAAGAAATGAAACCTACCAAACACTACTACCTAATAAAAAAACTACACACAAAAATGTGGTCCATTGTCCAAGCGGTCCAAAATAAAGAAAAAACCAAAGGAAACCTAATACTAACTAACTATTTACAAGGGCAGCGGGCAAGTCCAACGGCTCACATGTTGATGTCCCGGGCCAGGGCATCATCGAACTCCTGCTCGATGTCCCGGAGGCGCTCCTCTTCCATGGCCCCGAGGGTTCGCAGGGACGATGACATCTGGAACTCCAGGTCCCTGCGAATGGCCTCAAGGCACTCGGCCCGCCTCAGGGCCCTACGCATGGATTTCTCCGCCCTGACCATCGTGAGCCGTGCCTCTTCCACCCGCTGCCGCTCCGCATCTATCGCATGGCCCAACAGCTGCCACACGGAAGACACTTCCCGTCCAGGGTCCTCCTGCCCTCTGGCCGATGCCTGCCCCTTCGATGATGAAGGCCCCCCGAGTCATCATGGCTCCCACCTTGTTGCTGCTGCTGCTGTGCCGCTGCCTGTGCCCTGGCTCCTGCTGCCTGCACATCCTCCTCCAGCTGGGGTGCAGTTGTTGAGGTGGCCACCCCTGCTGGACGTCCGACTCCCGACTGTGGCAGGGATGTGTCCTCCACCAGCCTGGCCGCAGGGTCAGAGGCAGCTCCACAGGGCACCCAGGTGACACATGGGTGGGAAGATGGCACGGAGGACAACTGGCGCATAGGGGGTTCAGTTGAGGAGGGGGTCGGAACAAGGTTCAGAAAACTTAGGAATTCGGCCTTGGTGAGCTGTCCCAGTGGGTCAACGAGCCATGCGAGAAGACATGCAGTCTCCTCATGAAAAGACTGCAGGTCAGCTCGCATGGCACGTTGACGCAACGCCACCCCACCCAGGACAGGCTCAACCCGGTGCCGGATAGCCACATCCGCAGGGAGAGGAAGGCGAGTTGGTGTAAGCCAATCCCCTACCTGAGAACGGGTCTTGACGTAGGCATCCCTGCTGGTGCAAGATGATACAGTCACAGGATCGGGGACAGGATTACACACAGGCACCTCCGCGGCAGCCTGTGCTGCCTCCCGTCCCTGCACTGCACCACTAGCACCAGTGGAATCCCCACCTCCAGACCCCGTCTGTCCCTTGCACGGCCTCCTCCTCCGCCAACCCCCCCACCAACCTGGATGACTCCGTGCCATCTTCCTCCATCGGGCCCTGTGGGGTCTCAGCTGCCCCTTCAGCTGCCGAGGAGTCCAACTCCAACCTCCTCCTCCTAGACCTCCCCTCGGCAGCTGCGACCTGGGACTCGGCACCGGACTCCTCACTCCCCGACGAGATGACAACCTGGGAGGAGAGCCGGGCCTTGCGTCTCCGGCTGGCGGTGCGATCAGTGCCTCTGTGTTCCACAGCACCTTCTCCGCCCTCTTCATCAGTTGACGCTGCAGACAGGGAGAGATAGGAGACAGGCATCAGGGCACTGTACAATGGACTCATACACACTTGAGTTGTACATGAGTGGCATTGTCAAACTTCAGACATGGCATCACAACCCCCAACACACATGTCATTGCAACTCACACACATGAGTTATTCCACAGCCCTATTGCAACAGCCAGCACCATCCATACACATACAACAGCATGAGCAGCCAAAGGTGAGCCAGACATCACATGAAACACAGGGAGTGCACTAGACATGCACACACGCCACCACACTTACATGCATGTGTACACCTTCGCCAACTGTCGCAGTGATGAGATTGGCATCCATGTCACATCTGGCAATCAGTCTTCTACATATCAGTCTCACATGCATCCATGTTGCATCACTGTTGCACCCATGTCAAATACACGCACATGCACATGTACACGGTGCAGATACATGCAGCTGGAACCAACAGCCATGTGTGACACCACAACCATGCCAACTTACATACACCGTAATCCAAACATGTGTGCTCACACATCTGCATTTGGCCTGCATTCTTACCCACACATACACCATCCATGTGTCTCACACATGAAAGGACTTGCATGTGTCAGCCTCACAGCCCTGTACATACACATCCATACATGGCCCTACAAAACCACATGTACAACCTGCACACTACTGGCACACCACCACACGCACAGCTTCCAATCAGTATGCATGTACACTTACCGCTCGACTCCAGACGGGTCTGCCTCTCAAGGACCTGGAATTGGAGCAGTGGGCATATGCGTTCCAGGACCCTCATCTTATGTTCCAACAGGTGGCCCCGGCGCCCCTTAGCATCCTCTGCCTTCAAGAGGCGCCGGGCCTTGTTGAGGGTCCTGGACCTGAAGTCCTCCCAGCGCTTCTTGCCGCGATGTCCGTCCAGATCCGAGTCCGTCCTTCCTTGTCGGCGCGCAAACTTCCGAAGAGGGCATCATACTGCCCCAGGACTTGCTTCACCAGGACACCAACTTCGGTGGCAGTGAAGCTGGTGCCCCTCTGCCTCTCTGGCTGGGGGTTGCCAGTGGTGCCAGATGGTGTAGTGCCTGACATGGCAACCCCCGAGGCAGGTGTGGGTGGGCAACTGGGTCCTGGGGCTGGGCTGTGGAGCGATGGAATAGCAGTCGGGAGTCTTCGGTTCCAGCAGGAGTGGTCACAGAAACAGCACCCCTGGCTGACGTGCAGGCAGCAAATGGCAGGGCACGTGGGCAGCAGGCAATCAGGCAGCAGCAGATGGCAGGTGGGAGCGTGCTCGGGGCTCTGGGGGGCAGTAATTCGGCCTTCTGGGCAGGAGCGTGGTCTTCGTGTGTGAACGTGTGGCCAGCTTGATACGGAGTGATTTGGCACATGAAAATCTTGCACGTCAGCGTGTAATTCGAAGAAAGGCCCTTAGCGCGTAAGCTTGTCTGTGACTTGACACGCGTAGGTGTTTCCCTCATAGCACGTGATGACAGAGCACATGTGGAAAAGCTGCACGTCCGAGTGCCAGAGCGTGTAATTGGAGCAAAGGACGCATACACGCGTAAGTGACGTGTACGTGTGGGCCGGTTTAAAAGGTACGTGTATAACGCCATTTTCTTGTACGTGCTTTTCGTGGAGAGCGAGTGGGTGAATTCTGTACTTCTTGTCGGTTCAACCGCGATTACTTCACAGCGTTTCAAGTTCGTACTCCCCGTTACCTCTGACAGCTTTAATTTTTCTACTTTTTTTGGGCCCGTTTCCTCAAACAGTGTTCACTTCTCCTTTTGTCCTGTCTCCTCAGACAGCGTACAATTCTTCTTTTGGCAGGGGTGTTGCCAACACGCACACGCGCATATTTTTCACGTTCTTATTCCAGGCAGACGGTGAGTTCCGCACATACTTAGCAACTGTGCTTGCCCCGTGTGTCGCACTCCACTTCAGAGGTCATTGTAGGCTGCGTGTATTACGCGTATGCTTATTTTTGTGTTTCTGGGTGCCACAGCGTAGTGCAGGTTCATTTTTCCACGCACGTGGTCTACGAGGGGTTGCGTGCACGTTTATTTTTGTTTTTGGGCTGCCTGTGCGTTGCGTCACCCGTCATCTTCCCCCAGGGGTCACAGACAGCCTTGTTAGAGCACTAGGGTACGAATTCCATCTAGTACCCTACCCCTTTGACCCCCAATTGCCCAGGACAATAGTTTACTGCTCCTCCCATACGCACAACAACATCAGTGCCATGGTTGGGAGGCAAAGGTGGTCGACCTTCAAAAGGTGGACGTGGTGGGCGCGGTAGGGGACGCGGCAAGGATTTGCAGGGTGCCCCTAGACCCCCATGTGTGGAGGACCAATCTGGGACACCCATGCTCCCCCCCATGGTTGAGAGAAACTTGGCTGAGACCATCCCAGCTCAGCCCCTGTTGGACCAGCCCATTGTGGCACCTGACCTGGCACAGGATGACTCCCTGGCTGACTTCCAGGTCAGCAAGTCTAGGCCACGTGTGGCAGTGCAAGTTGTCACCAAGGCACGTGGATCTGGGGCAGCTATGTCATCTGCTGCCCCAAGTATACAGGGTGAGGCTGCAGGGGCCCATTTCCTTCCTCACATGGGATCACGTGCCTTGTATTTGGCTATGACTGCATCCCTTCTGTCCACACTATCCTATTAGGTCCACAATTGTGCAGTTGACCTTGTACTGCCATCTTGCAACTACATTGGTCAGAATTTGTAAGTGTGCCTTCAGGATAATATTTTCCACTCTCCCCTTTTTTGCTAGACATTTATCAACCATATTGTGACATATGTGATATGCTTCGGTCATTGTTTACTGGCCACATTGGGGCAATGCTTTACCTGGTTATGTACACAATGAGACCATTCAGGCTGATGGAGTATTGGCCAGCACAAATGTTTAGATGCGTGCCTGTTTGAATGTGGAAAATGACAGATGTTTCCTGCAATGTCAAAGTGAGGAAAAATAGATCAGCCAACTATTACTGTATTCTTGTACCTTGCATGTGTTGCAGTGAGTGGCACGTGTGTACGTAGTCACAGTATGCGGCATTTTTCATGTCATCATGTCCATCTCACATGGATGGGTGACAGTACTCACTGACATATGGCTGTACTTGTCAAATGTATCATGGCTATGCTAAATGCCATCTGTGTGCTGCCATGTGTCATGTATGTGTATTGGACATGCCACTCACAGGCCAATGTGTGATGGCAGTGCTACCCAGCATGCAGCAAATGTGTTGCTCTCCCATATTGGCTTCATCAGTGTCTGCCTTTTGCCTCCCCTTACTACTCAGTGACAGTGCAGGCATGGGAGGGTTATAGTCATGTGGGACATGTGTGAATCATGTACTGGTTCTGTAGCTTGACAGGCCTATTTGTGTGCTATGGTGCTAATGCCGGTTTACATTTTTTCTCTTTAATGTTTTTGCAGGGGATGACGCACTTGATGCTGTTGAGGTTCAGGAGATGGTGCAGACCCAGGAGGAATCCCAGGCACGACCGGGCACCAGCGGGGGACGCAGTGTGGTGGTGGGTGATAACCCAATCCTCTTGCAGACCATACTTTCCAGGGGTGTCTCTGGGTGCACCTCCCCAGACCTCTATTCAGGTGGTGATTCGGATGAGGAGACCTATGTGCCGTCACAGATAAGTGTTTCTGGCAGGGATTCTGTTCTGGCCAACCCACCTGCACCAGGGGTAGATCCCTCTATGGGGATGTCAGTTTTGGTAGAGGCACCTTTGGCGGTTACGGATGCAGGGTCACACTCCACAGCATCTGATCCTGTTCCTGGGCCAGCAGATCAGAGGGGGAATGCAGTCCTGCAGCCTCAGGCAGTGCCAGAACAGCAAGGTGCACATCGCCTTGCCCCAAACAGGTGTGGTGCCCGTCGACGCGGTGGCCGTACGCCACCAGGCAATAGCGTATGGGAGAACTCCATGTACGCTATGGCAACCCAACAGTCCACATCAGTTGAAATGATGGCTCAGGCAATGGAAAGGGTGGCCACTTCCATTATCCCCCCTGAAAGGCAGATGGAGCAATTACAGCAGGTAACAGACTCCATTTGCCAATCACACAGGGAAGACATGTTGGCGTCCAACAGGGACCGACGGGCAGCACTGGAGACTCTGCACCAATCCATCTCAATAAAGTCCCAGGCCCACAGGGAAGCCCTGAGTGAAGAACTCCATAACCTCAGGCAGACTCTTGTTGAGCTTGAGACTTCCACTAATTTTAGGGCAGAACAGCGGCTGGAGCACCTCACAAGTACGCTCTCAGCTGAGTTGCGGGCAACTCGGGAGGAGATCCGGGCATCACGTCAGGTGTTGCATGGGGATCTCTGCACTATAATCCTCCAGAACGAGACTTTCCACACCCGCATGCTTGCTGCCATGGAGGACCATACCAGGGCTTTGCGTGGGCTGCCTCCGATAGCACCACCACCTCCTGATGCAGCAGCAGAGGGTCATCAGAGCGCCGGCAGCAGTTCTCCCACATTGGCCAGAACGAGACTTTCCACACCCGCATGCTTGCTGCCATGGAGGACCATACCAGGGCTTTGCGTGGGCTGCCTCCGATAGCACCACCACCTCCTGATGCAGCAGCAGAGGGTCATCAGAGCGACGGCAGCAGTTCTCCCACATTGGCATAGCCGTGCAGGCCATGAGCCCATGGAGGTGTTTTTGTTGGTGCGCACCCTGTCCTCGGACCTCCTGGGTGGCCTCCCCCACCCCATGGCCATTTTTGATTTTTGATTTTTTTAAAAAATAATTGGACAGTGTGTTGCCTTGTGTGGCTCCCGTGGGCATCCACTGTATTCCGGCTGGGCACATGCAGGCTTGTCCTGAGTTTGGGTTAGATGCTTGGGTTCATGAGACACACACCCCTCCTGCTTCCCGTTTCCATGGGCTTGCAAAGGGTGTGACCAAGTGACAGTGATGTACACAGTGACGTTGGGCTCCCATGAGCTGTGTGGGCAGTCTGTAGTCAATACTGTGTAGACATTCCTTGTGTATATTGTTGTTGAATTGTACACTGCATGGTGTATTAATTTATGATTTTGCTTCCATGTCTCCCTCTGAATTTGCAGGTTCATTCCTCATGTCTTCACAAGGCCGTCTACTTTAGAGATGGAGTTCATGTTGTATTGCAGTACACAGACCAGTTTTGAAGGCTGCAAGACTACAGTTTGAAGGGGGCGATGTGGTGGCATATTCAGGTTGTATGACTACGACTACTTTAACTTAGTACTGTCATGTTTTAGAAATGTTTGAACTTGTCTAGATGCATTGTTTAGTTGGTAAGTATTTGGTCATGTGTGTTAGTTCAACATTACTAGAAGCATATTGTGTGTGGCCAGTTTCCATTAGGGGCACTGTACTTTGTGACACTTGTGTCAGGTATTGGGATTGCTTTGTTTGCTCTCACATAGCATGACATGCCATGGTGTGTTGGGTGGCGGTGCTGGGAAGGGGTTGGGTGACATGGCACTGTTCTCATGTTGTATTTTGCAAGGGGGTCATGCATTTAGCAGCATATGTGTCTTTTGATGACACAGCATTGGTGGTGTTTCTGTAGGTAGGGATGCACACATTGTGACACTTCCAGGTGACCAATCTCAGGATGGTATGGTTGTGACAGTTGACTGTCCCTCATGTCATCATCATTGATTGTCAGCTGGTATGTGGCAGGGCTGTGTGCAATCCACAGGGGTGTGATTCTAAGTGAAGTAATTAGCCACCAGCTGTGTTCGGGCTGCCTTACCCCGTGCCCTTTCCCCTCCCATGCGCAGCGGCCGTGCCTGTGGTTGGGGATGTGGGGGCACCACCATGTCCATAGGCAGACCCCGGCGTATTGCAACGTTGTGCAGGAGACATGCTGCCACTATGATCCTGCACACTACTGAGGAGCGTATAACAGCTGCCCACCAGAACGGTCAAGGGAGCGAAAGCGTGACTTGAGCACTCCGAATGTGCGCTCCACTATGCCCCGGGTTGCAATATGGGCTGTGTTGTATCTTACCTCGGGTGACGTGGTGGGATTCCGAATTGGCGTCGTCATGTGTATGCTCAGGGGGTAGGCACTGTCCCCTGGGGAGGTGTTGATGGGTATCATTAGTGGGGTTGTGACATTACTCAGTATCTGGCATGCATGCATGCATGCATGCATGTGCTGTGGCATTTATGCTCACCAAGCAGCAATGTATCGCCATGCCGCCCAGCTTCTAGGTCCCGGTTTAGGGTTGACATTCTGTAAATGAAACTGTCGTGGGTGGACCCTGGATAGTTGGCATATACTGAGGTGATGATTCCCTTGGCATCACATACTACCTGCACGTTGATGGAATGCCAGTGCTTGCGGTTTCTATAGATGTGCTCTGATGCCCTGGGGGGACGTAGGGCCACATGGGTTCAATCAATGGCACCTAGGACTTTTGGGGAATTGTGCCACCCCGTAGAAATCCTGGACGACAGCCTGCCTTTCTGCAGGTGTTCTGGGCAGGTATATGTGCCTGCGCACTGATGGGCGTGCAGTCATGATGGCCAAGACCTGGTGTAGGCAGCGTGACTGTGTGGCCTGTGACACCCCCCCCCCCCCCACTATGGCACTTGTCCGCTGAAATGACCCGGTGGCCAAAAAGTGCAGTACATTGAGGACCTTCTCCAGGGGGCTGAGTGCTTGGGAGCAGAGGGTGGGTGATATGAGGTCATCCTCCCACTCACTGACCAGGTCGAGTATTATGTGAGGTGGAAACCTGTACCTCCCATACACCTGGTCATCAGGCATGCCAAAAAGGCTGGTTCTGGGTGTGAAAATTCTGGGCCCGACTATCCTCCTCCGCCTCCTCCTCCTCCTCCTCCTGCGGTATCCCACGACCACTGTTGCTAGGAACGGTATGTTCATCCTGGCGTCTGAACTTGCTTGTTGTTTGCGCGCACTTTTATGCTGCGCGGGTCCACGTACGCCTGCTTCCTGCTGGCGTACGTGTTTCCAGATTAGCGCGTCTTTTGGCGCGTGCGTGTGGGCGTTACACGCATTTGCCTCCTGTACTTCCCCGCCCACCCCAGATTTACACGTACCCCGCTCGCATAGGCCCAATCACGTGTAAAACTTCCCGCGAGCCCAACTTCCCATGAGCCCCTGAAGTACACGTACCCCTCTCACCCAGGCACAATCGCGTGTGAAACTTCCCGCACACCCACGAAATACAAGCTATTGTTGACACAGCGGGTGTCCGCGTTTGTCGCGTACCCCTTTGCACGTCATTTGTCCTGGAGGGCCACAGTATGGGAAATTCATCAGAGCTGTATATACATGCTTTTTGATAGCGCACATTTTTTTAATGCGCAGGGACGCTACCGCCTGCCTTCGTGTGGTGGACATGTGTTGATGTACATAGTTGACTTTTGGTTTGTGTCATGGAATCGCCATTTCACTGCTGGGGGGTGGGGTGCTGGGGGACATGAATGGGGGCCTGCTGGCAGGGGCCCCTGACTGCTGGGGGGTGGGGGTGCAAGGGGACATGAGTGGGGGCCTGCTGGCTGGGGCCCCTGACTGCTGGGGGTGCTGGGGGACATGAGTGGGACATTAGTGGGGGCCTGCTGGCAGGTGCCCCTGACTGCTGGGGGGTGGGGGTGCAGGGGGACATGAGTGGGACATGAGTGGGGGCCTGCTGCCAGGTGCCCCTGACTGCTGGAAGATGGGTGTGCAGGGGGACGAGGGGGACATGAATGGGAGCCTGCTGGCAGGTGCCCCTGACTGCTGGGGGTGCAGGGGGACATGAGTGGACATGAGTGGGGACCTGCTGGCAGGTGCCCCTGACTGCTGGGGGGTGGGGGTACTGGGGACATGAGTGGGGGCCTGCTGGCAGGTGCCCCTGACTGCTGGGGGGTGGGGGTGCTGGGGGACATGAGTGGGGGCCTGCTGGCAGGTGCCCCTGACTGCTGGGGGGTGGAGGTGCTGGGGGACATGAGTGGGACATGAGTGGGGGCCTGCTGGCAGGGGCCCCTGACTGCTGGGGGGTGGGGGTGCAGGGGGACACAAGTTGTTGATCATATTGCAAGGTGACATGTGCCTTGGCTGGGGGGCATGCCCATGGTGGATGGGCTGCCTGCGGGACATGACCAGGGGTGCAGGGTAGTCCCCTGTGGTGTGGGCTGACTGCAGGGGTCGTGGAGGTGGTAGAGGGGACACCTGGGGGGACCCACACTGCCAATTCACGTGTAGGACTCCCTGCACACCCCCGAAATACACGTTCCTCGCTCTGACAGCAAAATCGCATGTGAAACTTCCCGTGCACCCCTGAAATACACGTACCCAGGCCAATCGCGTGTGAAACTTCCCGCGCACCCCAGATTTACACATACCCCGCTCGCCCATGGCCAATCGCGTGTGAAACTTCACGCGAACCCCCGAAATACACGCACATGCTATTTTTCACACAGCGGGTGTCAGTGTTTGTCGCGTACCCCTTTGCACGTCATTTGTCCTAGAGGGCCACAGTGTGGGACATTCATCATGGCTGTATATACATCCTTTTTGTTAGCGCACATTTTGGCGCACATTTCTTTCATGCGCAGGGACGCTACCGCCTGCCTTCGTGTGGCGGACGTGTTTAGACCTGTGCGCGTCTTTGCCCCGTAACGCCCTCTTTATCACGCGTTGTTCCCCATTCCGCGTGTCACGCCCCGTGTTACGCCTACTTTTGTTGTGTGCGCCGCGCTATGTGGGCTTTCGCTGTGTGCTTAGCGCACACGGTTTGAAGATGTGTGCGCCAACGTGCGCCATGCAGTATTTTGGCGCACATCCTGGAATTTCCTCGCGCACAGACTTCCATGAATCGCTGTGCGCGGGTTTCGCTGCGATTTTCGCACTGGCACTGCGATTCGCACGCTTTCGCATGCTTGCGCCGAAAATTTCAGCGCACATTTCCATTTATCGACCCGTTTGTTAAAGGGACGTTATGGTTAAGTTACACTAATAAAAACATTAAAGAACATGACAAGGTTAACGTCTAGATATATAGCATCTTTTTCAATTTTATTATTCTGACTTCCAGTGAAGAAAACCACCTGGCCTATATATGTCAATAAAAAAAACAATTGGCCCAGATATGTTATGTTATTTTGCATTTATATAGCGCCTTATATACCATTGGTATGGTCTGAAGGCGCTGGTAGGTTGAACGCCCTTGGGAACCGAAGTTCAGGTCAGTAGAGAGAGTAGGGAGAGTCAACGGCACGTGTGCGCACCGGGTATGTGTGCAGCTGGTGCGGTATTCGTGAAATAGCTGCTTCTTAGCGGTAGGTGTGGTGGTTGAGGTCTGGGGTATGTGTTTGTTCTGGCAGGATTTATCCAGACCGACTGTGGCTGCGTTGGGCCTGAGGAGAACGCCTGGCTGGCGGGTGTGTAACCAGTAGTGATTACTTAGAATGTTGGGGAGTGAGCGGGAGATGTTAGTATGAGAACAGTTATACCGAATGGTGTCATAGTATCTCTGTGTTCTAGTTGAGTGGTGGTGTACAGAAGAGGGTAAGCGTGGGGTGTGATATGATGCATTACATGCTCTTTCAAACGTTCCCTGCATTCCAGACCATACTATGTACGTCGTGCAGTTCTATCAAAGAAATGCAACTTTCTCAGAAAGGCTATTGGGCACAACTTCTAAATACTCACATTGTATTGGGTACACTTCTAGATGCAACTTGGGCGGCTTATACATGATGTCATTGACATTTGTGATGTTAACTTTGATGTCCTGGGTGTTAGTCTTTGCAGTGCACGGTGGTGGCGCGAGTTATGGTTGTTTAGCTTACCATAACTGGCGAATTTCTGGGTTTTTTTCGATTTTACTTGAAACCATAACGTCCCTTTAACAAAAAATGTTCTTCGAGTTTCATAGGTTTTTATTAGTCCAACATAACGTCCCTTTAACAAAGTTTTTTCAGTGAATATATATATATATATATATATGAGCCATATGTTGCGCGCTTTTATCTAATAAAGACTACTTTTTGATACTTGATACTGGTTTCCTGAGGTAACATTGTTTGACTGGGGGAGTGCTTTCCACGGACTGCAGAAAAAAAACAGTCTTTTGGACATGGGATACATTACTCACCGTAATCATATTTCTGCTGCTTGTATCTGCTTAGATTCACATGCTGTGCATAGGCCGACATCTAGTGGAAGCTGCGGAGTATTACAGTTTGTTTTTCGAAACTCGAAAATGGGCATCGACACAGGGCGTGCCAGTAATACTATCCCTAGTGTGACGTCCACTGTACCCAAGATCCCTCACGCGTCTAGGATCCTCAGATTGTATTTTTTCTGACATGAGGTAGCATGAGGAGTAGCGCGAGTACAGATAATCCAAGCAGATAGACAGAAAGGTAAGACTACAAGCAATCATGCGCCTTCTCTCGGAGGGGAGGAAGGGTGGGTCGCATGTGAATCTAAGCAGATACAAGCATCAGAAATACGATTACGGTGAGTAATGTATCCCTTCTGAGGCTTGTGAAATCTGCTTAGATCACATGCTGTGCATAGATTAGCGAGCAGTACCAGAAGAAGGAGGTGGGATGTGAGAATGGTCATGAGCAAATAAGTGTCTTAGAACCGCTTGTCCCACTTGTGTATCTACCTTGGAATGGGTGTCAATGCAGTAATGCTGAGTAAAAGTGTGAATAGAGCTCCAAGTAGCTGCTTTGCAAATGGTGTCAAGGGGTACATTTGCAATGAAAGCCAGAGTGGCCCCAATGCCTCTAGTAGAGTGGGCCCTTGGCGTAAAAGGCAGAGTCTTTTCAGAGAATAAGTAACACAGCTGGATACAGTTAATAATCCACTTCGAGATGGCACCTTTAGAGACGCGATCCCCCTCTCTGCCTGTAGCTACGGAGACAAACAGTTGATCTGTTTTCCTTAGCGGTCTGGTTTTATTTACATAGTAGAGGACCGCCCTACGCACATCTAGGGTGTGTAGTTTCACCTCAGCCGAGCTTTGCGGGTTCTGGAAGAAAGCCGGAAGCTCGATGGACTGGTTTACATGGAATTTTGATATACATTTAGGCGAGAACCTAGGGGGTGTGCGTAAAACCAGTTTGTCTTTATGGATAGTAAAGAAGGGATCCTGCACTGACAGAGCCTGAATTTCACTGACCCTTCTTATAGAAGTAATAGCTACTAAGAAGGCCGTTTTATAAGTCAGGTGTTTGAGACTGCTTTTATGCATGGGTTCGAAAGGGGGGCCCATGAGCTTGGCTAGCACCACATTAAGGTCCCACCCTGGTGGTGGGTTTGAAATAGGAGGGTGAAGTCTCTTTACTCCTTCCATGAAGGCTTTAACTACTGGTACTTTCCACCACGAAACCTTGCTATGGGAAGTGGTGTAAGCCGAGAGGGCTGCCAGGTGTACTTTCAGTGAGTTAAAAACCAATCCTGCATCTAGCAGGTGGAGCATGTATGTAACAATAGTGGAAGGAGTGCAATCAACTGGGTTGATTTGTCTACTCTGGCACCAGATAACGAACCTCTTCCACTTGTCAAAGACACAGTGCCTTGTGTTTGGTTTCCTAGATTCCTTTAGGATGTCCATACACCTCTGTGGTAAATTGAGGTGTCCAAACTCTATGACCTCAGGAGCCATGCTGCCAGGTTCACAGAGTTGGGTTGCTGGTGCACTGTTTGACCTTGGTGCTGGGACAGTAGGTTGTACCAGGCTGGAAGTTTGATGGGCTCGCACACCGCCATCCTGCGTAGGTGTGGGAACCACGGTTGTCTTGCCCACATGGGAGCAACTAGGACGAGCGTCATCGACTCTCTGTTCATCTTGTTCACCACTTTCCTGATGAGAGGAGTTGGTGGAAAAGCGTACGCAAACATCCCTGACCAGTTCATCCACAGGGCGTTCCCCTGGGAGTCTGGTTGGGGGAACCTGGATGCAAATCCTGGGCATTGTCTGTTTTCGCTTGTGGCGAATAAGTCTACAGTGGGGAAACCCCACTGAGAGAAGAGATCTTCTACGACCTCTCTGTGAAGAACCCATTCGTGTTCCTCTGGGAGGGAGTCTCTGCTCAGAGCATCCGCTAGGGAATTGAGCTCCCCTGGAACATGTTGTGATGACAGGAAGATGTTCCGTCTGAGTGCCCATATCCAGATTTTCTGGGCAAGCTTGGACAGATTTGGCGAGCGAGTCCCTCCTTGCTTGTTTAGGTAGAACATGGATGTAGTGCTGTCCGTCCGGATTTGCACTGACAGGTTTAGTAGGTGGGGCTCGAACGCCTGAAGCGCTCCGAATACTGCCAGAAGCTCTAGCAGGTTGATGTGGTTCTTGGCCACTGAGTGAGACCAGAGACCCTGAGCTGTGTGGTGGAGATGGTGAGCTCCCCACCCCGTCAGACATGCATCTGTAGTGACCACTGCCTGTACTTCGGGATCGTAAAAGGGTTTCCCCTGTGCGAGATTTTCTCTTGTCCACCAGTGAAGGCTTTGTACCAGTGTTGGCGAAACGACCACTAGATCGTCCCACTGACCACTTGCCTGAGACCACTGTTTCGCCAACCATTCCTGCATGGGACGCATGCGCAGGCGCACGTGGGGGACCAGGTAAATGCATGACGCCATCATGCCCAGTTAACGCATTGCTTTGCGTACCGTTATTTGTTGTCCGGACTGATAATGCGGAATTGGCAGTAGTATATTCCGAATTCTTTCTTCTGAAGGAAAGGTCAACCCCTCCTGGGTATCCAGGATTGCTCCTAGGAATTGTTTTGAGGTGCTTGGCACCAGGCTTGACTTCTTCTCGTTGATTGAGAAGCCTAACTCGTGGAGGAGGTCGATAGTCCTTTGAATGTTTGTCCTGCAAATTCCTGGGGTTTCCCCCGTTATGAGCCAGTCGTCCAGATAAGGGTACACTGGGATTGCCTCCCTGCATAGGTTTGCAGCCGCCACTGCCAATACCTTGGTGAATACCCTTGGTGCTGAAGCTATCCCGAAGGGCAGTACCTTGAATTGGTAGTGGCGACTGTCCACCTTGAAGCGCAAGTACTTTCTGTGCGCTGGGAACATGGAAATATGAAAATAAGCATCTTTCATATCCAAGGTTGCCATGTAATCCCCCTTTTTTAGGAGGGGGATTACCTCTTGTAGCGTGGTCATACGAAATTTTTGGGGCTTGACATACTTGTTGGCAGGCCGTAAATCCAATACTGGGCGCATTGTCAAGTCTTTCTTTGGCACAAGGAAGTAAGTTGAATAAATACCCTTGTTTACCTGGTGTCCCGGGACGGGTTCTATCGCGTCCTTTTGTAGAAGAATGGCGATCTCCTCGAGGAGAATCTTCTGATGTTCTAAGGAGTGTATTCTTTGTCGTGGAGGATGGTTCCGGGTCGCTGCAGTAGCTCTATACAATATCCCGTGGATACTGTTGACAGCACCCATCTGTCTGATGTGATCCCTTCCCAAGCCTGGATGAAGTTTGAAATGCGTCCCCCTACTGGGGTTGCGTGAGAAGGGACCCTGAACTGAGCGTCACTGCTTTGGTGGAGGCGTGCCGTCTCCCTTGTTGGGGCTGCCTCTGCCTTTACCACGACCTCTCCTATTACCTCTGCCGTAACCCTGGGTAGCCTGTTGGTTGTTGTTCCACGGTGTACCCTGCCCCTGGGAATAGTTAGATCCTCTCTGGGAATTTTGGCCGCGTGGGCGACGAAAATTACTATTCCCCTCTCTGGTTAGGGGGTTTATTAGTTAACTGGCCAAGGGATTTGAGTGTCTCATATTCGTCCTTGGCATTTTTTAGTACGTCTTCGACCGCCTTACCAAACAGATCGGCTTCCACCGGTTTGTCTAACAATGATGCCCGAGTTTCTGCCTTAAAACCAGACTGCCGTAACCACGCATGTCTCTTGATAACAGTACCTTCTGCTATCAATCTGCCTGCGTTGTCCGCGGCGTCAAAGGTTGCTTTCAAAATGCAACCAGACACGGCTCTACCCTCTGCGGAAATCCGAGCTAATTGGCTTTTTAACGGTTCAGGAGCAGAGGCTATGAGAGCCGCGACTTCTTCCCACTGATGGCAGTTGTAGCTGGCCAACAGGGTGGTGGAGTTAGCAATCCTTGCTTGATAGGCGGACGTTGAGGCTACCTTCCTGCCGAAACCGTATAGTTTTTTGCTCTCCTTGTCAGGAGGAGCTTCTGACGAAGACAAGGGTGTCCCAGCCCTCTTACGAGTGTTGGTGACAACTAGGGAGTCTGGCTTCAGATGTCCTCTTATATAGAGAGGGTCAGACTGTGCTGCCCTGAAAAGTTTTTCAACCCTGGGATTGACTGCTCTGGTGAGGTTTGGGTTCACCAGGGACGGATCTATTCTCCGCTGAATGGATTTAAGGATAGGGATGGTCTGGGCAACAGGCCTCCTTTCTCCCACTAACTCTTCTGCAAAGTCCCTTTCCTCCCGTACACCGTGGGTGTCAATGTGGAAATGTTCTGCTGCGCGAGCTAGAACCTCATTTAGGAGGGGTTGGTTATCGACCGGGGAGTCGGCAACCGGGGCTTCGTTCTCTACCGGGGAATCTACTCTGTATGTTTCCGGGTCATCCTCTTCTTCCTCCTGGTCCTCATCATCCCCATAGTAGCCCGTCCCGCTTTGCTCTTCTATCAACCCAAATTCTTGGTCTTCGCAAAAGGAAGCCTCTCCTTGATACCGTGAGTATGGACTTGCATAAGGTTGTACCTCGAAGGGTTCGGACCTCATTGGAGTTTCAAACCGGGCCATCTTACTCGGGGGGGGGGGGGGGAGGATAGGATCAGTAGAGCCTGAGGGTGTGGGCCCTTGTGGATCATACGAGAGGAAATGTTCTGGATTTTTATCATAAAAATCAGCCAAAGAAGACATTCTTGACATGACCCTATCGATGTCTTCACTGGACCATTTTTTGGAACTGGGAATGACTCTCTCAGCAAGTCTATGGGATTTATCTTGAGTAGCCTTGCTGGTTGTGGACCTATCAGCAGACCTGGGCTTGTCTGTCTGTTTAGGGGGGGTGGAGTGTTTCACAGGTGTGGAAGAATGTACAGGTAGTTTCTTCTGCTGTTTTCCCCCCTCCCTGTGCGTAGAAAAATGTTTTCCCTGTCCCTTAGTGGCTCCAGAGTTTTTCGACGCCTGGCGTCGAGGATCGGGAGGGGTGTCCCTGTCCTTCGAGCGTGGGGCCTCACTGGGTTTAATTGCGGGCTCCGACTCCTGAAGCGCGGCCTGGGGGTGGAAGTCGTCTTCGTCTTCCGACGATCGAACTTCTGTTAGCCTAGGGAGCGAGGCACTCTTGGCAAGAGTGGATGATTGCCTGGAGTCATGCGGCGATCTTGATCGAGAGCGCCCAGAGGACACCGAATCGGACCGTTCTGTCTGTGCCTCTTTCCTAGAACTCGACGTCGAGTCTCGGTTGGACTTAGTGTGTTTAGTGTGTGTAGTATGTGAAGCGCTTGTGTCGCCGGGGGTCTTCCCCATAGCCGCCCTGCCGGACGACCTTCTGAGGTCGGGGACCTGCGCTCGGCTGTCTTTCGACGCCGTAATGCCCTCGCCGTCCGAAAGTACGGCGTCGCAGCCATCGCTGAAGGCGCCCTCCGCTGCCATGGCCGTCTGCCTGGCGTGGTGGGCCCAACGCTTCGTCAAACGGTCCTTAAGTGTCTTAGGTTTAAACCTACTAGACGCTCTGCAGTTCGCTTCGGGGTGGTCCCTCGGCAAGCAGAGATTTCATGTGGCGTGCCTGTCGACCCAAGGGTATTGGCGATTGCACTTGGGGCAGAATTGAAAAGGGGTACCCTCCATACGCACCTTGAGGCAGCGGGCTGTTAAGTGTAGGAAATGTATAAAGTGTACCTATATACCAAGAGTGTTGAGTATGTACCACCCCCCACCCTCCCTACTTGCAGGGCCAAAGCCAGCGGCCTACCAAGCCCGGGCCGAGGCCAGCGGCCTTCCGAGGCCCAAATCTGTCGTGCAGCAGCCGACGGTCGATTTCTTCTCCAGCCGGCGTCGAGTGTCGAAGTTCGACGTTGGGGTGGTAAAGGATGTCAATAGATTATTATTTTAAATTCTAGCAAAAGTATGGCTAAGGCCAGGGGATTCCGCAAAATGCTTCCGACCAGTATGGCGGAAAAAAACAATCTGAGGATCCTAGACGCGTGAGGGATCTTGGGTACAGTGGACGTCACACTAGGGATAGTATTACTGGCACGCCCTGTGTCGACGCCCATTTTCGAGTTTCGAAAAACAAACTAATACTCCGCAGCTTCCACTAGATGTCGGCCTATGCACAGCATGTGATCTAAGCAGATTCCACAAGCCTCAGAAATATATATATATATTCAGTAAAAAAAAGTTGTTAGTTAAAAGGGACGTTATGGTTAAGTTGTGCTACTAAAAACCTATGAAATTCAGTAAAAAAAAAAAAATCTTTGTCAAAGGGACGCTATGGTTCTAAGTAAAACCGAAAAACCCCTGAAATTCGTAAGTTATGGTAAGCTAACCAACCATAATTCGCGCCACCACCATGCACTGCTAAGACTAACACCCAGGACAAAGATGACATCACAAATGTCATTGATGACATCACTGAAGACATCACATGTCTGGCTCCCTCTTTTTTCCTTTACTGTTATATCTAGGGCAGTAACAGTCAGTAACTAAAAATTCACTATACTATAGTACAAAGTACTATATTTGTAGACATACTTCAAATATGTTCTTACAGTAATTCACTTAGGGTCCACTCAAAGCATATGAAACATATACAAAGGGGAAAACACAGACTTGGAAGACAACAATGCTTTCTATGTATGAAGATGATTAGTACTGTTAACAACACTGTCTTATAGTTCTGTTTTTTATCACTGTACTTTCCCTGGATATGCTCATATTTGTACAAATTGCACGTACACTACTTCCATTAGGGTCTAGTCACAATATGTGATAGTTATACATAGGAAAGTAGTAGCTTTGAAGCAGAGCAATCATTTCTGTACATGGAGATAATCAGTTATGTTATGAAAATTGTTGGGCAATACTGCTGTTTGTTTACTTCACTTTCCCTGTATATGCTCTATTTATATGTGTTGTTGTCTGTGTTTTGTGTGCAGTAATGCAATAATGTAGTAAGTGGGTTTTATTAGCTACCTATTCACAAGTTTCCCAGTACGCAAAACTAATAAGAAAAAAGTTATTATTTCACTATTCAAAATGGCAAGATAATGAATATTGCACCTTCATCATGTATGCTGCACACACTGCTTATGTTTCTGCATGAGTAGCTTAGTATACTGGATAGAACTTCATAATAGAATGCTATTTATATCAATGCATTGCTTAATGCACTAATTAGCTCATGATATTTATTCCAATGATCCTTGACACTGTCAACATTACAATAAGAATCCCTTCTACAGAGTTTTCATGAAAAGTAAATGCACATGTGATATCAGTGATGTCATCAATGACATTTGTGATGTCATCTTTGATGTCCTGGGTGTTAGTCTTAGAAGTGCACGGTTGTGGCGCGAGTTATGGTTGGTTAGCTTACCATAACTTACGAATTTCAGGGCTTTTTCGGTTTTACTTGGAACCATAACGTCCCCCAGGTGTTGTGCATGCACCTCCAACCAATGTATACATGAGTCTCCCAAAATCCACACAATCTGTTTTCTAAAACACACAGCCATATCTAACTGTTCTTCTCTCAGGAAAAAAGACTTTCTGACAAAAACTCTCCTTAAAGAACACATCCACTAAACTTTACTAACCAATCAATTACTCTGCTCACTCATTTGCATACCTCTCCACCCCAAAATCCCCGTATGTAATACGCGATGTCCGAGGACTACCGCCATGTCCGCGAACATATCGTAACTTGGACAGTCCTTCTACCATTTCCACTTCACTCTCTGTGGATTCCCTCATTGGATACAGCTAACCAGTCACACAACCATCCACCAATCACATCCACAATCTCTATATCGAACTCCATCATCAGAGTTCAGCAATTCAAATGTACTGTTGATCACTCGGAGTACAAGTCTCATATCATTGGAAAGCACCTACTACAAAAACTACTCTACAAGTCTCCTGCACAGTACATGTACAACTCTTATAAATGTATATAAACAGAGTAACTGCCACTTAAACTGTATAACCTATAAAATGAACTTACTGTCATTTTTCCCATCTGATATAATCAACTGTCACCTCCAAACCTGTCTGCTATCTATTTTTTTTTCACACACACACCTATCTAAAAAAGTATATTAGAAGATGGGAGAAATAACAATATAATAGTGGAAAAACACTTAGTAGTGCATTTTAAAATTATACACAGAGTAAAAAGGCATGCATCTTCATACACTCACACACATACAAACTATAAATGAAAAGCTCCCAGCTGCAATAACTCCAATACTTGTAAATCACATCTTTCTGCTTTATTATCCACACCTTCACAAATGCATACATTCCATGCTTTTCTACACAATTTCTGCCATTTACCTTATAAAAATTGCAAAATAAATATATCATTATTTCTTCTTTCTCCTAACATCCTATAACACAGCTTTAAAAAACCAAGTGAGTTTCACACACTTAATATTGTATTCATTTGCAAAGCATGTTGAACTAACATATTGTAAATGAAATATGAAGGCTGAACATAGTCAAACGAATGTTCAGATATCAAAAAAGAATACTAATACAAAAACAAATATGAATCTCTCAATTAACATCACTGCTATAAACACACAAAATTACTAACTTCTTTCTTTTACAATTGCAGTGAAGACCACTCTCCTGGAAAACAACATCTGAACTACAAACACCAACTACAACGAAACCTGCTCATTCCACAAAAAAAGGTGTAAGTAAAATACTACCATACTTTCTCTGCCTAGCCTTTAAATCTTTCCACAATCTTGTGCTCCCTTATGCCTCATCTCTCCTCTCTTTCTACACTCCCTCCCACACCCTTCAATCTGATGGCCACTTTCATCTCACTGTTCCTCCTTCCCCTTATACCACACCCCATTTCCGCTCCTTTCATCTCCTAGCCCCCCTGCACTGAACTCCTTATCTCTCTCACTCTGCTCTATTTCTACCTTTTCCTCATTCTAAACTTTACTCAAATCCCTCCTTCTCCATTCCCCAACATGAAACCCCTCCCACCTTCTTCACCCTCCCCCCTTGCCTGATCTCCTTAATCATCTCCCTCCCCTTCCCTCTCCCCCATTCTCACCTTTAACCCCATCCTTTTCCCTCCTCCTCCTCCTCCTCTTCCCCACCCTTCCCTCTCATTTCTACTGCACTACTCACCTTCTTCCCTTCACTTCACTTGGTATACTTACTGTTTTCTTGGTCTGATTCTCAATTTTAAATTGTTTCCACTGTTACTGTTATTATTTAACTTGTTATATTTATCATCTTGTTATTAAAATATATTACTCACACACTGCACGAGTGATTCATGTAATTTGTGCACCAAAAAAAACGAACATTTGTGTACCATTCTACCCACAAATCACCATTTATTAAACAGGGTTTAGCATGCAGAATGCCACACAAATCTCAGTTTTTCAGAGCACAAATAACATAACTCAGCCCCTAGAATATTAGCATTACAAAACAAAGAATAGTTTTAATTTTATACCATTTGATTTACTATTAGTGCTTATCCTCACCACTAGCTCACTTTTTACTATCATCTGAACCGCAGTATAGTAACACACAAATGGAAGAGTAGCCTTCCCAACTAATTGTAGCTGCCCAATGCACAATCACACACCACCAGATGAACAAGTAACTTCTTACCTGATAACGTTCTTTCGATGGGATGTTCCTCCGACGTATTCCTTATCTTAGATAATTCGTCTCCAGCTTGCTGGCCTCGGAAATTTTTTCTCTGTAGAGGGCGCTGCGCGTCGACGTCCGCCGAGTTGGTGTCCCTCGACAGCCACCGTATCAGCGCCGTCACCATGCCCATAAATATCCACGCGCGGCGTCCATTGCTCAGTTCCGTTTTGTAGCATAAGATAAGTCTTGCATGAATTGGCTATTGATCTTGAAGGAGTGTGAGCTGCAACCACAAGGGAAGTATTACTGCGGGGATGGATGGGAGGGGCGATAAGGAATACGTCGGAGGAACATCCCATTGAAAGAACGTTACCAGGTAAGAAGTAACTTGTTCTTCGAAGGGATTGTGTCCTCCGACGTATTCCTTATCTTAGACAGACTCCCACAGCAGTGGCATGTAATTGGAGGTGGGAGAAAGAATGTCATGCATCCCTTTTAGGAATGGACCGAATGTAATACGGCTTTGCCAAATCTGGACTCAGGAATCCAGGTTGTAAAATCTTGTGAATGTATGTGCGTACGACCATGTGGCAGCCGCACATATGTCTCGGATCAGTACCCCTCTTTGGAGGGCCGAAGAGGCTGCGATACCCCTGGTTGAATGAGCCCTAAGATTCTGAGGGGGCCCTTTCCCTGCCAGTTTGTAACATGCCAGAATGGCCAAAATAATCTACCTGTTTTGTTATGGGTAGTCCCAACTTGTGACCCGAGTAGCCTACAAACAGTTGGTCTGCTTGCCTAATCCTAGCCAGTCTGCTGATGTAAAAGCTTAGAGCTCGCCTTGGGTCCAGCCTATGTAGCCTTTCTTACTCTTTCCCCGGATGGGGAGGAGAGTAGAACGAAGGTAAGGTAATTTTCTGAGTGATGTGAAATTCAGAAACCACCTTTGGGAGGAAATTAGGCTTCACCTGTAGGACAACTTTGTCCTTATGGAAAATAGTATGGGGGGGGGTTACAAGATAGAGCTTGTAATTCGCTCTACTAATAGGACAGTTTTAAGAGTGAGAAATCTCAGCGAGCAAGAGTGGAGTGGTTCGAAGGGAGTACCCATTAGGAAATTTAAGACTAAATTTAAGTCCCATAAGGGAACTTGGAATGGTCTTGGAGGATAGACATTAGTTATTCCCTTGAGAAATTGTATTACTAAGGGTAGTTTGAAATACGATGGTTCCTCTGCAGTGCGCTTGAAGATTGATAGCGCTGAGAGATAGCCTTTTACCGTGCCAAATTGAAGGCCTGAGTTTGCCAAGTAGAGTAGAAACGATAACACCATTGGTGTACCGCATGAAAAAGGGTCGATATTGTTCTCTACACCAGCTGCAAAATTTGTTCCAACGGCAGCGTTATAAAGACTTTGTTGCTGGCCTTCTGGCCGAAAGCAACACCTCCATGACGTCAGGGAGGTCCCAATCCTTGTACCTCAACCTTTCAGAATCCAAGGGTGAAGGTTGAGGGTTCTTATGTCTGGATGGAGAACCTGACCTCCCTTCTGCGAGAGAGAAGATTCTCTTTGGGTGGAAGACTGATTGGAGGGCAGATGGACATATCCAGAAGGTCCGGGTACCACGTTCTCCTGGCCCAGTCCGGGGCAATTAGGATCATGGTTTTCCGGAATCTTCTCAACCTCCTGATCATTTGAGGAATAACAGGGACTGGTGGAAACGCATAAAGGAGTGGAAACTCCTAGTCCACCACGCACGCATCCCCAAGAGCTCCTCTCGGGGGAAATTCCCTTGAACAGAACAGATCGCACTTCCTGTTGGTACTGGTGGCGAACAGATCCACCTGAGGGGTTCCCCAAAGGGCGAAGATCTCTTGAAGGACTTCCTGAGCTAGCTCCCACTCGTGGGAGACTGCTCTGCCTGCTCAGAGCGTCTGCTGTCAAGTTCTTCTCTCCGGCTAGGTGAACTGCCGATAGAGAGATTCCTTCCTGAATTGCCCAAAACCAGAGCTGCATTGCCTCTCTGCACAGTGGCAGTGACCCTACGCCTCCTCTTTTGTTGAGGTAGTGCATGGCCACCGTGTTTTCTGTCATTATCAGGACATTTCTCCTCTGTACTGATGGGAGGAAAGCTTTCAGCGATAGTCTGATCGCTCTCAGCTCGAACAGGTTGATGTGTAGTCTGGACTCCGATGGAGACCAACGACCGCTGATAGTCAAGTCGTTGGCATGGGATCCCCACCCCGTGAGTGAGGCGTCTGACTACTGTTATCTCCGGCCACGGTTGCCAAAACAGTTCTTTCAAGATGTTCTCTGGATAGGCCCACCATTGAAGGTCGTGGGCTACCTTGTCCGGAATCCGGAGGAGATCAGCCATTCTTCCTGAGTATTGTGACCACTGGGTTCTTAGTGCCCACTGGAGAGATCTCATTCTCAGGCGAGCCTCTGGAACAAGGAAGATGCAGGATGCCATGAGGCCTAGCAATCTCAAAAAGTCGAAGGCTGGGAGATGTTGGGCATTTTGAAACTTGTTGACCATCTGCAGAATATCTTGAGCCCTCACCTCTGGTGGCGAGGCTTTTCCCAGGGACGTGTCCAGGACCGCTCCGATGAACTGGAGTCTCTGTGATGGTATCATCTGTGACTTCTTTAAATTGAGGGAGAAGCCCAGTTTGTGAAGGAAGTGGCAGACATAATCTAGCTGGATCTGAGCTTGTTCCGAAGATACAGCTCTGATCAGCCAATCGTCCAGGTAGGGGTAGACGTGGATCCCTTCCCTCCTTAGACTTACAGCCACTACCAACATTAGCTTGGTGAAGACCCTCGGGGCGGAGGTCAGCCCAAATGGCAGAACTCGAAATTAATGAGAGCCGCCAATTGCGAACCTCAGGTATTTCCTGTGTTTGAGATGGATAGGCACATGGAAATAAGCATCCTGGAGGTCCAGAGATACCAGCCAGTCCTGGATCTGGAGGGCCCGAAGAATCTGAGAGAGAGTTACCATCTTGAACTTGTCCTTCCTGAGGAACTTGTTCAATTCTCATAAATCCAAAATAGGTCTCAGTCCTCCGTCCTTCTTCGGTATGAAAAAGTACCAGCCCTTGTTCCTCTCCGCTACAGGTACCTGTTCTATGGCACCTTTCTCTAGCAGGTCTACAATTTCCTGCAAGAGGAGCGGATCTGGAACTTTTAGAGAGCTGTGCCCCGGTGGATGACTCTGAGGGATGCGTGGAAAGGGTAGGCAGTAACCTTGGGCAACTGTCTCCAATGCCCAAGCATCTGACGTAATAGCCTGCCATTCCGTCAGATGGTGAGTTAACCTGCCCCCTACAGGTGTTGTGTGGACAGACCTCAGAGTGGTTTGGGGGCGGCTGATGCAGATGCCGAGGGTAAAGAGGCACCAGCTGCTGCTGCGGCCTTAGTACTTTTGACCCGTCCACCTCGGGTGGATCTCCTTTGGCCTCTTTGAGCCGGCTGTCCTCTGCCTTTCACGAATGCGGAATAATAGCGAAAGGACTTTCCTCTCTCAGAGGTTCCTGAAGGGCGAAAAAGAATTTGGCGGATTGCAGCTCCTAAAGATTTTGCTGCTGCTTTAGATGTTTGCAACTTTTCCAGACTGTCATCAGCCTTTTTACCGAATAAAGAAGAGCCGTCAAAGGACATATTCAAAAGTCTGGCCTGTACATCTGGAGCAAAGCCAGACTTTCGTAACCACGCATGCCTGCGGATTGTAGTACTTGCCGCCATGGCCCTGCTGATACTGTCAGCGGAATCTATGCCAGTTTGAAGAGATTCGCACATGGCATCTTTGCCATCTTTAATGATGTTAAGGAAGGCTATCCTTTCATCTCATTCCGGTATGCAGTCAGCCGCTGACGAAGCACACTCCCACAGTGTGTGACTGAACCTGCCGAGCGTACAAGTGGCGTTGATGGATTTCAACGCCATACTACAAGCAGAAAAGACTTTTCTTGCCATAGAATCGTACCTTTGGTCATCCCTGTCCTGTGGAACAGTAGGATAAGCAGATCTGCTGCTTGATGAAGTTGCCGCTTGAACCACCAGGCTCTCTGGAGTCGGGTGTTTTGATAAATATTCAGGGTCAGCCGCAGCTACCCTATACTTGGCTGACAATTTTTTATTGACTGCAGGGATAACCTCAGGGGTTTCCCAATTTGATGAAATTTTCCTTTGTAAAGCTGTATGGAAAGGGACCACAGGATCCTCCTGTGGACCTTCATCTATTATGTTTGTAAGGTCATCAGACCAACCCATGAATTCAATAATTCTTGCCATCAGGGTTCTATAGGGGGTTTCGGCATGTTCCCCTGGGTCTCTTGACAAATTCCACTTCTGGGAAAGTGTCCAATCCACTTGCCTCAAGTAGGGATTCCTGTAGGTCTTTCAACCTTCTTTCCTCAGAGGTAAAATCTTCTGAAACAGGTGGTGTGGTCCTCTGCAGCCCGAAGGGTCTTTCTTGGTCAGAATCCTCCCCTTCTTCATAGATTGAAGATAATCTGGGGTACTCTGACCTTGGAAATGGTCTAAAACCCATTTCTAAAGCAGAAGGAGCCAAACTTGTCATTATTGGCCTAGAAAACGTCGATGTCGTCGACGCCGATGTGAAAGGCTTCGAAGGCACCGAGAAAGGCGTTGAGAAAACTGGAAGAGGCTCGAGGAACTTGAGAGGATCGGGATCCTACTCGAGGATGTCGACGACGTTCTCAGCGTCGTGCTGGAGGCTCTGGGTATAAAAGTTGGCTGTGAAGTAGCCATGGTTTTTTCTTTTATCGGCATCGACAATGGCGTCTATTCGATCGACCGATGCGAAGAATCCTTCGACAACGGCGTCGATGGCGCCAATCCATGAGTCGAAGGGATCTTCGACGACGGCGAAGATGGTGCCTTCCTACCCGATGGCCTGTGGTGCTCTCGGGTAGACTCTTTCGCCGGGTGCAACGACTCGCAGCGTTTCAATTTTTTGGGTTTTTCACCCAGGGTATCACCCTCAGCTGTCTTCGAGGGGGTCGAAGCTGCTTTCTCGAAGACGCTTAGCATTTTTTTCCTGAATTCCTCCCACTCAGCCTGAGAGCTGTGTTTTGTGGGGCAGGAGACCCTTTCTGAGGAAACAGAAGATGACGAGGAAGGGGATCTTCGACGTCTCTTTTTTGAGTGTCTAGATCTCGACGAGTGGTGGGAGCCACTTCGAGACCTAGAATGGGAATGCTTTCGACGACGAGGAGCCGTAAATCCTCGACTCAGCCGAAGAAACTTTTGAGGAGGTTTTGACGGACTTACCTCTCTCGAGTTTCCCCTTGTGCTCCTTCAAGGGTTTCGCCCGTCATGGACATGCAGTCCTCACACTCCGAACAATGGTGCTCGACTCCCAAGCACCACAAACAGATCCTGTGAGGATCCGTCATCAACATTTTCTTTCAGCAGTCTCGACATTTTTTGAAGCCGGACCGCGGAGTCGTCGGTTCGGATGAAGAAGCCATTGAGTACGAGTTGGTTTTGGTTTATCTGACTGAACTGAGCAACGATATTCCGAGGCCCCACGAAGCGTGGAAAAACTGAACTGAGAAACGGACGCCGCGCATGGCTATATATGGGCATGGTGACGTTGGCGCAGATACGGTGGCTGTCGAGGGACACCAACTCGGGGGACGTCGATGCGCAGCGCCCTCTACAGAGAAAAAATTTCCAAGGCCAGCAAGCTGGAGACGAATTATCTAAGATAAGGAATACGTCGGAGGACACAATCCCTTCGAAACATCTTTACAAGCATACTCAAACACTCATGCATACAGCACACATACATTGCACAACAGCCCAACCCATGCCTTCTATTTTTTTGTTTCAACAGACCCCACAGAATGCCTACCAGAAAGCAAATCCGTAGAAAACAACCCAGAAATAGAGCAAATGAAAATAAGTGTCCAAAATAAGCATCCATCTCTAGCAGAGTTTGTACAAAAAGTTCAAACAAAAGAGCTAAAACAGTCATTTAGCAAAACTAAATCTTCCAGTACAGAAACTTTGCCTCCTCTATCAAAATATAAAAGAAAACAGAAAATGATTAACAGAAATACAGGTACCACTACTGCTAAAACTGCTCCTATAAATCTTGATATAGCACGAAGTAACCATACCAAAAAAAGTATATTAACAAAAACTGTTCCGCCACATAGTTCTTCAGAATCTTATATAATCAGGAGACAAATTGTGCACAACCCTTAAAAACTACTGCAGAAAATTAATCTTAGAAGCTTTGATAGACAGTGCAATCCTTCTCAAAAGAAAGTTATTTATTTTTTTGTGTTAAACAGAATGAAATCACTAACAAAACTAACTACTAAATTACAAAAAAGCTTCTCAATAAACGGAATGTCAACAAAAATATCTTCTTAAATATCTGTGGAGGTGAATGGAGTCACACCACAAGCAGCGAACCATATTTCAATGAAGAAGCATATAAACAAAATCAAACAAACACAATTGCCATCCATAGCAGTGGACGAGGTTATGAAAAACTTAATACAATAATGGAACAAGAAATATTGCTTACAAAAATATCTCCAAAGAACTCAGAATCAATTCTCCATTTGACTGAACCAGAACGTCCAGTATACAAATGCCCATGCACGTCAATGTGTAACGTTGCCAAAAAATCTTTCAAATCTTTACGCCAGTTCCTTAATCAAAATGTGAAAGGCAAAGACAAAATCAAAATAAAACTGCTGCAAAATATGAATACTTGTCCAGTGCGCAAATACACAGGACTGAAAGGACATTCATTGGCCTGCATTTCAGGACCTATTTGCAAAAGCAGCTTCATCATATCAAAATGATATCAACACATCATTCAACTATAAGAAATCTAGTCTATAAACTGTACTATGCTAAAGGTCCTGCTTTAGCACTAGCCAATTTAAATAACAATCTTCTACATGGTACAGCCAAAGACCTACTCGAAGCTATCAACCATATACAGCATAAATATTTTGGAAGTGAAAACCACTTACAAAATGCAATAGCTTTACAACCGACTAGCAACAATTCTGCACATGGCAACCTTCTACTACACACATACAAAAAAAATACTAAAATTCAAAAGTACATCCGCTGAAATACCAAACAATGTGTGTGTGTTGCCGCAGAACTTTTTATAAAAATAACACAAAAACTATAGACATAACATACAAAATAGAAGACAATGAAGATTCCAAATGGTTTGAATTAGCTCTCTACATTATAGCACAAAACAAATACGAAATAATTGACCCCTTAACAGTTTGCAGGTACTGCACTACAAAACTTATCAAACAACTTCACGCGCTATCACAAATAATTTGGAATTATTCCCTCTACCAAAACCCCTGCAACAACTGAATTTATATGAGAGCATCATAATGCAAACAGTACACCCATTCCAAGCAATAATACACCTTCAACCAAAAACAGCAAAATTACCTCCCTCTGAATTGGTGAAAGGCATTCGCGGCAAAGTAGTATATTTACCATTAGATCCAAAAGAAAACGTGCACACTCTGGGAGTGCAACGTCCAATAGAACAATATTTAATTGTCATAGTAAATGGTGTACCTACAAAAGACAAACATTTTTGGCAACAACTGGTAGATTTACATAAAGTTAGACAAGCCTTGCAATATCTAAAAGACAATAATGAATACTACAAAGAAATAAATATTGAAGAAAACTTAAGAGAAACAACTGAAATAATACAAGAGTCACCAGAAACTAGTCAATTTGAACTTCTAGATCCTGCTACAATATCCAATATTTTAGACCATTATACAATTCATCCTTTACACTCTTAAAACACCATAGATGATGTGCTAGAAACGTACCAAATGCGACAAACAAAAGGATCACCAATCAGCATATGGGAAAAAGGTATATAAGCACATGCTTTTCCTTTACTCTTTCCTAATGGCAAAGGAGGAAGGTACGATGATAGACCCACTTAGATAACATCAGAATATCGCTCATTACGAATGTATTTGGAAGATCCACATTTTGTCTAAATCTGGGAATACATATTCCACCTACTCTTTGAAAGTGAACTAGCAACTCTATGTTACAGAGTTGCACACACATTAATCAGGAACCCACTTTCAAAATATGTCAGCTATGCAATTACTACAAAGTGCAAGAAAAAGATGAAGTTTTACAATCAAGCATTACTAATCTGTTAGCAAACATGCATGGTACCAAAGAGTACTGGTTCCGACGTCACGGAGATGTACGTTGCATGATAAGAAACCTTGGCCCACCCACTTGGTTTGTTACATAAAGTTGTGCAGAATATGCATGGGAAGATCTACATGATTTCCTACGCATATCAAACAAAAACAAAACAAACAGATATACTAACACCTGGAGAACTTTTCTCTCTAGATCCTGTTAATGTTTCAAGATATTTCCATCACCGCTTCATTGCTATGCTACACTTTATTTGTAATAAAAATGTTCCTCCCCTCAGAGAAGTGCAACACTTCTTTTGGCGAAAAGAATACTAAGCCAGAGGAGCACCACATATCCACATGCTGTTATGGATTAAAGATGCTCCTAAATTTGGTCAAGACAGTGATGCTACTGTGTTACAGTTTATCGAAAAATATGTCACTTGTGAAATTCCATCAGAAGCAACAAATCGTGATCTTCATGCACAAATTGTACAATTTCAAAGACACAAATGTGACAAATATTGTCGTTGTAAATACAAAAACAAAGGGAAATACTACACCAAATGCCGTTTTGGTTTCCCTAGACCGGTTACAGAAACAGGTGAAGTGAACAACTTCATGTCTTCAGTTAGACATAGTGTTAAAGGTAAATCACCTAAAAATACATATTATATCAAAAGAACAGAAGAAGCAAAATATATCAAGGATTACAATCCAATCATTGCCCTATTGTGGAATGCAAACCTAGATGTGCAGTACATTGCAGATAATTCTACTGCAGTTGCATGATATGTTACAGCCTACTTAACAAAAGCAGAAAAAACAGATTAAAGACTTCTGGAATGACCTGTTATCAGACAAAACACTGTCTCAGAAATTGTACAGCTTGGGCATGAAAATGCTCTCCCATAGAGAATGTGGCTGCTATGAAGCTGCAGAACGTTTAACCGGTACTGCTTTGTATGGAAAATCTGAAAATATAGTATGGCTAAGTCTTGGTCCTGCTAAATCTAGAAAAAGAGTTCTCAAATCATGCGACATAGAAACAATAGCCAAAAATGATCATAACAGCCAAGACATTTAAAAAAGAAAATTAATAGACACATACTACCCAAACAGAAGTACCACTTTGGAAACCATGCGTCTATGCCACATAGCCCAAAACATCACATACAAAAATATAATACCAGATGAAAAAAAGGTAGATACGGAGTGACAAATTGCAAAGGCAGCTTAGTAAAACTTACCAAACCAAGTTTAATTAATCATATCAAATTGTCATTAAAAACTCCTCAACATAAAGAACTATATTACATGTCCCTGCTACAACTCTTTAAAAGAAGAAGAGTTACTAGATAACTATGACTCCTATGAAGACGCTTTCAAAGCAAATAAAAGCACCATCACTGATGTAAATTTTACACAGTACAAAACAATGTTGCACAATGAACAGCAACACGAAGAAGAACTCCAGGCTCAACTAGATAAGGACACTCCTGACAGTAGTCAACCTTCTGTAACAGGAAGCCAAGAACCACTGGGACAACCTCTAATAGCAAATGAGGCAGAATTAGCTATGACAGAAGTAGAAAATGCCATGCGTCAGTATGAAGATACAGAAGACTTAAGTACACTACAATCAAAACTAAACAATGAGCAGCGTAGCATTTTTCAAGAAGTAACAAAAGAAATTGCACATGGTGTACAACATGAAAATAAAATCTACCAAAATTACAAACCTATTCTATTATACGTCAGTGGTGAAGCTGGTTCAGGCAAAACATTCTTAATCAAAATCATCAGCAAGTTCCTTCAACAATTGACAAACAACAAACTGTCAGCTGTTGTAACTGCCCCCACAGGTTTAGCTGCCTACAACATAGGGGTTGTAACTTTACATCGATTACTACTTCTACCAGTAGAACACCAAAACAAATTAGAATATTACAAATTTTCTACAGAAGCTGCAATGGAACTACGCAGAGTGTTAAAACAAATGAAAATGCTACTAATAGATGAAGTGAGCATGGCTCCAACCTAATGTTGGCTTTGATTCACCTCAGATTACAAGAAGTACTTATAACAAATTATGAAGAGCTCTTTGGAGGAAAACACATTATTGTTTTCGGAGATGATCTTCAATCTTCAATTGGCACCAGTGAAAGGTGAACCAATTTTTAAAACCTTAGGACACAAGCTCTGCCGGAAAACTATTGGCAGCATAGGAAATGTCAACCTTTGGCAACATTTCAATACAGAGATGCTGTACTATCTCAAGAAGTACAAGCAATATTAAAAACCCGGCACATCCATGCACTTTATGGGCATAACTCATGTGCTACTGATGTTATGGAACAATTAGCACACAATATCAATTGTATGGACTTAATGCCAACTCTTGTAAGCTGTTCCAAATTCAATGACACAATGTTGAAAAAAGAAATGCAACCAATAATTGACATTTCTGCAACAGACAAACTGGACGTACATGGTATGACACTACCCATGTGTGAACAAGCCACAACAAGAATAAATACCTTAGAAAATTCCATCTCCAACACAGCTGGTTTGGACAAAATATTAAAATTATCCTTAAACTGTAGAGTAATGCTTAAACGTAACCTTGACGACGAGCAAGGACTAGTTAATGGAGCACTGGGTACAGTTGTTGGCTTGCAAACATACCCACGTGACAATAACATTCGTTTGTCAATATTCTCTTCGACAAACTTTCAGAAATAAAAAGGAGAGGCCGCTCAACAGCTCGATTCCTTCTCTTCAAAGGCATGTATGTACGCAGAGTATAATTTTCTTTAACTCTAGCATACGCAGTCACCATTCATAAATCACAAGGTCTTACCCTAGACAAAGCATTGATAGATATTGGTAACAGTCTTTAAAGAAGGCATGAGCTACGTAGCACTATCACGCTTACATACACTTGACTGTATTTCTAATCAACTTTGATGCAAATAAAGTAAATGCTGATATTCCTTGCATTTTAGAATACAATAGACTACGTTCTCTATACACCCCCATCTAAAAATATGACAATGCATTTACTTACTTTAAAAGCATTTCTGATGGTTGTATCTGCTTAGATTCACATGCTGTGCATTGTCCGACATCCAGCGGTCACTGCGGAGTATTGCATTTTGTTTTTCGTAGTCGAAAAGGGGACGTCGACAAGGCGTGTCTGTAACGCTATCCCTATAGTGACGTGCAGTGTACCCACAACCCCTCACGCGTCGAGGTCCCTCTGTTTGTATTTTTTCTGCCCTGAGGGAGCCTTCTATACGTGAGCGAGTACAGAAAAGAGAGAGAGATGCAGAAAGATGTCAATGTTCCCTCCATCTGAGCGGGGAGGAAGGGTGGGCGCATGTGAATCTAAGCAGATACAACCATCAGAAATGCTTTTACGGTAAGTAATGCATTGTCTTCTGATGTTTGTTAATCTGCTTAGAATCACATGCTGTGCATAGACTAGCGAGCAGTACCCGGAATTGGAGGTGAGTTGCGAGAAGGAACAGTAGAGAAAAGATGTCTTAATACTGCTTGTCCCACCTGGGAAACAGATCTAGAGTGAGCATCTAGACAGTAGTGTTTTGTAAAGGTGTGTACAGAACTCCAGGTTGCCGCTTTGCAAATGGACTCAAGGGGAACGTTTGCAATGAATGCTATGGATGCCCCAGTGCCTCGAGTAGAGTGTGCTCTTGGCTTGAAGGGTAGTTCTCTCTTAGCAAGAGTGTAACAGAGTGATGCATTGAACAATCCATCTAGATATAGTTGACTTTGAGACTGCATCCCCTTCTCTTCCTGCTGCCACCGAGACAAAGAACTGATTAGTCTTTCTCAGTGGCCTAGTTCTTTCCATATAAAACATGACAGCTCTGCGCACATCTAGTGTATGCAGGCTCTTTTCTCCCAAATTGGAAGGGTTTTGAAAGAACGTTGGTAGTTCTATTGACTGGTTGAAATGGAATTTCGATATGAATTTTGGTGCAAACCTTGGGTGTGTGCGTAGAACCACCTTATCTTTGTGAACTGTTACGAAGGGGTCTAGAATAGAAAGAGTCTGTAGTTCACTTACTCTCCTATGACGATAGCTATTAGGAAAGCAGTCTTAAGGGTGAGGTCCTTAAGAGTTGCCTTGTGCATGGGTTCAAAGGGTGAGCCCATGAGCCTGGTAAGTACCACATTAAGGTCCCAGCCGGGAGCTGGGTTTGCTATCGGAGGGTGTATTCTCTTTACCCCCTCCATGAAGGCTTTGATAACTGGGACTTTCCACCATGACACCTTAAGTTGAGAGGTGGTGTAAGCAGAAAGTGCCGCTAGATGGACTTTAATAGAATTGAACACTAGACCTGAGTCCAGTAAATGGGTCAGGTAAAGGACAATTTGTGTGGGAGAGCAGTGGCCTGTGTTGATGCCCTTACCTTTACACCAGATGACAAATCCCTTCCACTTGCTAGAATAGCAGTGGCGAGTGTTGGGTTTTCTAGCTTCTTTGAGAATGTCCATGCATCTCTGAGGGAGTTCTAAATGGCCAAATTCTATGACCTCAGGAGCCAGGCTGCTACGTTCATGTTCTGTGGGCATGGGTGTAGTGTCTTGCCCTTGTCCTGTGACAGCAGGTTGTACGGGCAGGGCAGTTTCACTGGTGGGGACAGGGACATCTCCATCAGGTGCGCAAACCATGGTTGGCGGGCCCACATCGGGGCTATCAGTATCGTGGTGACTGGTTCCTGGTGCATCTTGTGCACTATCTTGTTCAGCAGAGGAGTCGGGGGGGGGGGGGGGGGGAGCGTAAACAAATTTCCCTGACCATGGTATCCAGAGACCGTTCCCCTTGGAGCGGTCTGCGGGTATCTGGAGGCGTAATCTAGGCATTGTGAGTTCTCCAGAGTTGGGAACAGGTCTATTTCTGGGAAGCCCCATTGGTTGAAGACGTCGAAGACGATGCCTTCGTGTAACCGCCATTCGTACTCTGAGGGCAGAGGGAAGTCTCTGCTTAGTTCGTCTGCTAGCAGATTGAGTTCCCCTGGTACATGTTGTGACAATAGGAACATGTGTCTGAGAGTCCACTTCCAGATGTTCTGGGACAGCTTGGACAGTCCTGGAGAGTGAGTGCCCCCTTGCTTGTTGAGGTAGTACATGGCTGTGGTGCTGTCCGTGAGGACCATCACTGTCTTCCCTTGTAGGTGTGTCTGGAAGGCTTTTAGTGCCTTGAACACTGCAAGTAGCTCTAATAAGTTTATGTGCTTGGAAGCTACGCTCGGAGTCCAAACTCCGCGAGCAGTCTGATGGGATAGATGAGCCCCCCATCCTGTGAGGGATGCGTCTGTGGTTAGAGTGGCTTCCACTGCGGGGGTGATGCATTGAACAATCCATCTAGATATAGTGGACTTTGAGACTGCATCCCCTTCTCTTCCTGCTGCCACCGAGACAAAGAACTGATTAGTCTTTCTCAGTGGCCTAGTTCTTTCCATATAAAACATGACAGCTCTGCGCACATCTAGTGTATGCAGGCTCTTTTCTCCCAAATTGGAAGGGTTTTGAAAGAACGTTGGTAGTTCTATTGACTGGTTGACATGGAATTTCGATATGAATTTTGGTGCAAACCTTGGGTGTGTGCGTAGAACCACCTTATCTTCTACGCGCACACCTGGTAATAGGGAATGGTTTCCCTATTACCAGGTTTTCCTTCGACCACCACCGTAGCCAAAGAACCAAGGCCTGCGAGACCACCACTAGATTGTCCCATTGTCCGCTGGCCTGACACCACTGGCTGTTGAGCCACTCTTGCATTGGGCGCATGCGCAGGCGTGCGTGAGTGAGGTACCAAATAAATACATGACGCCATCATTCCTAGCAAGCGCATTGCTTTGCGTACCGCCACCTCTCGACCGGCCACATATTGAGGGATCTGAAACAGCATATTTTGGACCCTCTCGTTGGAGGGGAAGACGAGGCCGTTCCTTGTTCGAATTAGAGCCCCTAGGAATTGTTTGATTTGGCTGGGGTCTAAGCTGGACCTGTTCTCGTTGATGGAGAAGCCCAGTTGGAACAAAAGGTCTACTGTCTTCTGGGTATTTGAGAAGCATGTCTCGTAAGACTCCCCTGTTATGAGCCAGTCGTCGAGGTAAGGGTATACCGGTATGGACAACCTGCGCAGGTGGTCCGCTGCCACTGCCAGTACCTTCGTGAATACCCTCGGTGCAGACGCTATGCCGAACGGTAGCACTCTGAACTGGTAGTGTTTGCCCTCTATCATGAACCTGAGGTATTTTCTGTGCGCTGGCAACATCAAAATATGAAAGGAAAAAGTTACTTACCTGTAACTGTTGTTCTCCAGCATGGGTCTAGCATGGATTCACATGCTCATGAATATTCCCGGTCGTCAGGCTGGGAATCCTCGGTAAAGAAAAAATCAGTATCAGTTTCGTTTCTGATCTGTCTTTCGTAGTAGTAACCAATCACTGATCTCTGCGTCATACTGACCACAGCCAATGACTGCCCTCTAACTAAGCCCCGCCTCTGGCAGCCATCTTCAGATTTGGTAGCACGTGAAGTGGCAGTATGACCAAGTGAAGAGCCACAGAGGGGTAGGCGGGAGGGTTCGCATGTGAATCCATGCCAGACCCATGCTGGAGAACAACAGTTACAGGTAAGTAACTTGTTCCTTCTCCAGCATGGGGTCTGGCATGGATTCACATGCTCATGAATAAAGAATACATAGCAGTACACACATGCACAACCACAGGAGGTGGTAAAGGCTCAACATTAAGCATTACATCAAACTCAACATTAAGCAATTCTTACCTCCTCACCCGGCTCACCTTAGGCGAACAGATTGCGCAGCACTGCTTGGCCGACCCTGGACTCCTCCCTGGAATACCGATCGACGCAGTAGAATTTCGTGAAGGTGTGCGTCGACCTCCACGCAGCAGCCCTTCAGATGTCCAGCAAGGGCACACCAGATAGGAACGCTGGGGTAGCTGCGATCGCTCTGGTGGAATGGGCTCTCGGACGGCCAGGCAGCGGTCGGTTTGCCAACCGATGACAGTACATGATACAGCCGGAGAGCCATCTGGAAATGGAGGCCTTTGAGAGAGCCTTCCCCCGATTGACAGGTCCAAAGTTCACAAAAAGTTGTGACGTCTTCCGAAAACACTTCGTGCGGTCCACGTAAAACTTCAGCGCTCTAGCCACATCCAGCGAGTGCAAAGTCCTTTCGGGCGGCGACGAAGGTGACGGGAAGAAAACAGGCAACACCAAGGGTTCGTTGAGGTGGAAGTCCGACGGCACCTTGGGCATGAAGGAGGGGTGCGCCCTGAGCACTACCCTCGTGTCGTGAAAAGTCAAGTACGGGGGCTTGCAGGAAAGGGCCTGTATCTCTCCCACTCTTCGTGCGGAGGTGATGGCCACAAGAAACACTGTTTTCCACGACAAGAACTTCAACAAAGCCGAGTGCAGAGGCTCGAACGGAGGTCCCATGAGCTTGGTCAGCACCACGTTGAGCTCCCACGCCGGGGCCGGAGCCTTCACCGGCGGGAACGATCTGAACAGTCCCTTCATGAATTCTTTCACCAGACGATGAGACCACAAAGACGTCCGCCCCGTGGTTCTGGTGTATCGGGAGATCGCAGCAAGATGAATCTTGATGGACGCGTGCGCCAGTCCAGCCTTGGCCAGCGTCAGAAGGTACGGCAGTACCTGGGGAGCCGTAATCCGTAGGGTTAATCTTCTGTGCGTGGCACCAGACAGAGAACCTCTTCCATTTGTGTCCATAGCTTTTAAGAGTTGAGGACGCCCTGGCCTTTGCAAGAACCTCTCTGCAGTCGGCCAGTATGTCGTATCCTCCAAACTAACGCTGCAGGAGCCAGGCCTGCAAGTTCAGCGACTTCGGGTCGTGATGGAGGATGGCGCCTCCTTCCCTGGAGAGAAGATCTGCGTCCACTGGCAGCTTGATTGACGGGGACGCTGACAAGTCCAGAAGGTCCAGGAACCATATCTGCCTCGGCCACGCAGGTGCGACAAGGATCATCCTGCACCGTGACCTCTTGAGCTGGTTGATGAGCCGGATCAGTAATGGCAATGGAGGGAACGCGTATAGGAACAGGCCCTCCCAGGGGAACGAGAAAGCATCGCCCATGCTCCTCGGCTGGGGAAACCTGCTGGCGAACCGCCGGCACTTGGAGTTCGTCGCGAACAGATCGATCTGGGGTGTGCCCCACCGTCGGAAGAGGCGGTCCACTAGATCGTCGTAGTTCCCACTCGTGGCACGAGCGCAGCTCTCTGCTGAGCGAGTCGGCGATGATGTTTTTTTATCCCTGCCAGATGACACGGCACCAGAAACATCCCTTGGGCGACGGCCCAATGCCACAGATCCTGCGCCTCCTTGGACAGGGCTGGGGATCTGGTACCGCCCTGCTTCCTGATGTAGAACATGGTGGTGGTGTTGTCGGTGAAGATCCTCACCACCTTGCCCTTGAGGGACGGAAGAAAGGACCCGAGGGCCCAAAACACTGCACGGAGCTCCAGGACGTTGATATGGAGGGACTTCTCTGTCGGAAGCCAAAGGCCTCTCGCGTGCAGATTTTTGGTGTGCCCTCCCCACCCTTCCAGGGAGGCATCCGTGGTCAATGTCTCCTGGTGGCCGGGGGTCTGGAAGTCCATGCCCGCCGTCAGATCCGGTGGTGGGGCACCCGCGCGCATCGCTCGTCGGAAACTCTCGCTGAGTGTGATCCTCTCCTCCAAGCTGCCTGTCTGGATCCAGCGCGCGTCCAGGAACTCCTGCAACAGGCGCATCCGGAGCCTGCACAGGCGGATGAGATAAATGCAAGAAGACATCGCTCCTAGGAGGCACTTGATGGACCTCACCCTGGCCGCGTCCGCAACCAGCCTCCGCTGCACCTTGCCCAAGATGGCCCTCGTCCTTTCCTCCGACGGAGAGGCCAGAAGCAACACTGTCGAGCTTCGCTCCCAGAAACAGTGCGTCTTGCGCGGGCACCAGGTGGGACTTGGCGTAGTTTATGGAGAATCCCAGGTCCGTGAGTAGTTGGACGGTCCTTGCTGTGTGCTCCACGGCGAGCTCCTTCGTCTTTGCTCGGATGAGCCAGTCGTCCAGGTAGGGGTAGACGTGGATCCCCTCTCGGCGCAGCTGCACCGCTACCGGTGCAAGGCACTTGGTGAACACCCTGGGTGCCGACCTCAATCCGAAGGGAAGGGCTTTGAACTGGTAGTGACGCCCTTGGACCACGAACCTGAGAAACATTCGGTGTCCCTTTAGGATGGGAATATGGAAGTAAGCATCCTCCAAATCCAACGATGACAGGAAATCGCCCTCCTCCAGTTGACCCAGGACGTGTTGGAGGGTGACCATCTGGAACTTCTGTGCCTTGATGAATTTGTTCAGTCGTCGTAGGTCCAGGATGGGACGCCATCCTCCGTCTTCTTCACGAGGAAGTATCTTGAGTAAACTCCGGAGCCCCGAAGCCTCTTTGGGACGAGCTTGATGGCGCCCTTCTTGAGCATCGCCTTTACCTCCAAGAGAAGTTGAGGGACGTGATGTTCTTTCCTGGCCACAGGGGGGACGCGCGGGCACCTCTTTAGAAACTCGAGCGCGTGACCCTGAGCTAGGGCATCCAGCACCCAACGGTCGGTGGAGATGGACTCCCACAGGCTGACGAAGCTCGCCAGCCGGCCTCCCACCGGGGTGCTTCGGTGGGGTCCCGACCCCACGGCCGGTTCAATCCTGCTTCGACGAGTCTTTGCTGCCTTGTCCTCCTTGGCAACGACGGTGGGGTCCGCCTGACTTGCCTCGTCCCCTGTAAGCTTCCTGTGACGATGAACGGGCCGCTTGACGGTAGGTGGAAAATCCGCCGCTGGAACCTTTGGAGGCACCCTGTTTGCCTCCGCTGCTCCGAAAGGGCGGCCGCCGTTGCTGGAGGAGCCCGGGCCGTCTCCGTGTCCGCCTTGATGGCTTGAAGGGAATCGTCCACTGTTTTCCCAAACAGGTGGTTTCCGTCGAACGGCATGTCCAAGACTATGGTCTGCACGTCCTGACGGAAGTCAGTAGCCTTGAGCCATCCACGCCGCCCAAGGCACATGCCGTTGCCCAACTGGCGAAATCCAGTGTCAGCGATGTCCATAGCAATTGTAATGGCGTGGTCCGACGCCACCTATCCTTCCTGCAAGATTTCTAGGGCTTCCGCCCTTTTGTCGTCTGGTAGGAAGTCCAGCAGGGGGGCCAGTTTGTACCACAACTCCCTGTCGTAGCGGGCTACGATAGCCAAGGCTTTGACCGCCTTAATCGTCGTCGCTGCCGACGAGATGACTGTGTCCCATCGTGTCTAATTTCTTTCCCTCACCGTCCGGCGGGGAGGTCGACGTAGAGGCCGCACCCCCCCCGCTTTCTTCCTGGCCGCCGCGGAGACGACCGAGTCTGGGGTCGGCTGTGCCCGAAGGTACAAGGGGGCCGCGTCCGGGACCCGGTACTACTTTCTCGTACCGATCCCTTCTAGCCGGCGTCGTGGATGGGTTCTTGAGGAGGGCGAGGCCCTCATCCCAAATATCGTCTAGTAGAGGTACAGCGAGGACAGTCTTCTCTTCCGGGCAGAGCTGGAAAAGCTTGGATGCCCTGGCGATCATGGAGTGAAACGATCCAATCTCGTTGGGCGGGGAAGCACGGGTGGGAGGCGACGACGGGAGATCCTCGTCGTAAACCTCGTCGTCTGTACCCGTCGCGGCCGTGTCAGTCCCCGTATCATTCCCACGTGTCGTGGACGGGGAGGAGGGCTGAACAGGGCACGATGGCTGAAAAGGAGGTGGAGGATGAATCATCCTTCTCTTAGGGGGAGGGCTCCCAGAAGGGCCTGGCTCCGGGTCCCCCGTCGGGAGCGGTTCCTCCGTTGGTGGTAACGGCAGTCTAGTCTTTATCTCCGAGCATGAGGACAATATAGCCAACAAAATGGCCGCCGAGCTGTCTTGCGGCACTGGGGAGTCCGACGGGCGGTCAGGAGCCTCGTCGGCACCCTCGACGTTCTCGTTGTCTGCTACGTCGGGGTCCCTCCCGACGGGCTGGTCTTCTTTCACGCCAACGCCGTGGCTTAAGACTTCGATCAGCTCCTCCTCAGAGGTCGAGGCCGAATCCATGACGACCTCCTGCCCCCCCTTTTTCTTCTCCGTCGGAGGTTTCACGGGGGTCCTGTCGATGGGCATGAAAGAGGACTCCCTCCGCGGTGGCAGGGAGACTCTGGGCCCCGAGGTCGCCACCACTGGTGTAGCCTCCACAGGCTAAGCCAGGGCCGCCGCGACTGTCTCGATAGAGGCCTTGGCCAGGTGGATTAAGGCTTTCACCACCTTAGGTGCACTCACCGCCTTCTCCTTGGGGGGAGGGTCACCGCCTCGCTCCCCCTCCGATGGGGCCTTCGAGCTCGACCGGGGTCTCTCCAGGAGCTTCGCCGGGTGCTCGGCCTTCCTCTTACCCGAGCCAGAGCGTTGGCTCGTGGTTGATGGCGCCGGGGAGGATGCGCCCTGCCTGGCGCCCGTAGAGCCCGACCGTTCGGCGCTCCCGGTGCCAGTGGACTTGCGGTGCTTGGCCTTCTGTTGGACCCCCGTCGCCAGGGCGCCCTCAAAGGTCTTAGAAGACTGCTCGGACTTCTTCTTCTTCTTCTCGCCTGAAGGGTTCTTTCCTTCCAGCCAGTTGGCGAGACGTTGATGGCGGTCCTTTATGGTCTGCTCCGACATATTGCCGCAAAACGCACAGTCCTTCTCCACGTGCGTCTTGTCCTCATGTAGGCAGTAAAGGCAAAGGGAGTGTTCGTCCTCCTTAAAGACATTCTGAAGCTGGCATCCAGGGCAGACCCTGAACAGCTTTCCGGGCGTCGAGCTTCCCTTCTCCTGGGCCATGTCCGAGATGGGCCTGAGAAACTTCTGGAGTCCTCCAAAAGCGTGGCTCGATGAAATCTTCACCCTGGAGGGCGTAGACGAATCCGACACGGGTCCCCGTTGATCGGATGAAGAAACTGTGGAGCTTGAGGCTCTTTTGACCGAAAAAAGACTTTTTTTGAGAAAAAACGTGAAAAAAGCACTAACGCTCGAGAGCAATAGCACGAGGATCCCAACACTTGAACGTGCGGGAAAAATCTGAAGATGGCTGCCAGAGGCGGGGCTTTGGTAGAGGGCAGTCATTGGCTGTGGTCAGTATGACGCAGAGATCAGTGATTGGTTACTACTACGAAAGACAGATCAGAAACGAAACTGATACTGATTTTTTCTTTACCAAGGATTCCCAGCCTGACGACGGGGAATATTCATGAGCATGTGAATCCATGCCAGACCCCATGCTGGAGAAGTAATGTTTAACAAAAGTGTGGATAGAAGCCCATGTGGCTGCTTCACAAATATTCCTAATAGGAACGAGTGGTGGAAGTAGCCACGCCCCGAGTGGAATGAGCTCGCAACCCTTTAGGAGGGTCCTTACCCACCCATCGGTAACTCAGTAATGGTGGGGATAATCCACCTAGACAAGGTCTGTTTGGTAACAACCTGGTCTAAACGGTGTACAGCATATCCCACAAAGAGTTGATTGTCCACGCTGACCCTGGAAATCCTAGAAATATAAAAGCTCAGAGCTCTCCTAGGATCCAACCTATGGAGTCGCTGCTCTTCCTTACCAGGATCAGGAAGAGGATAGAAAGCAGGAAGAACCACTTTTTGACTCAAATTATGTTCAGACACTACCTTAGGTAGAAAGGAAGGACATACCCGTAGTACAATCCTGTCCTTGTGGAACACAGTAAAGGGCAACTGTAAACCGGTACTCTCTGCAAGCTATGCAATAATCACGCTGAGACTGAAAGTAGGGTTATTTTGTTTCAGAAACAACTTTCATTAACTTTAACTCTCTTTTTTTTCTTATAGATAAAAGGATACGTCTTCAACTCTTCGGGGGTCTTTGTCTTGCAGTTACTTCAGGAATTGCCGCTGGAGATTTCAGGCAAGTCATTCAAAACCACTCTCTCAAGTTCTTAAAGTTTTCCATTACAGTCTCTGGTAGCACAACAACTCCATAGTCTTGTTTACTCTTTCTTTGGTAACTTTCTTTTTGTGGATTATTTACTTCGTTCTCTTTAACCAACTCTTGAGTTTTATTTTCAGACAGATAAGTCTTTAGTTTGCTGTTTAATACTTTTTGTACGTCTTGTTTATTCTTAATTTTGACACACTGGGCTCTTTCACTTGACTATTGACAAACCTTGTGTTTTCCTCCTCAAGCAAATAGGTCTTTGGTTTACTGTTTTATTCCTCTTGTTCGCCTTAAGGCCATTCTCGACTTGACTATTGTCACTCTTGCTTTGTCCTTTTAATTATTTGGACTTCCCTTATCAGCCTTTGTTTGCACTCTCTCTGTAGCTCTCTCAAACACGTTCTTTGACTTTCAATCTCGGTTGCAAACTAGACTGCACATCCTCTTCCTGATCTGTCCGTACATACAGTCAATGTTTCAGCAATCCTCGCTCTTCGTTGCAACCATTCTTCTTACCTCGACAGTAATGAAACGTCTCTCACCCCGCTCAGCTGAGCACTGTGTATCGGCTTAGCAGGAGCTCCGCCCCTTCACTCCAGCCTCCTTTCTCGGTCGGCGGCTTCGAATGAACCTCTCCTCGCAGCTGTTTTCTCCCTTTTACTTGGCGACTCCGAGTAAATTCCGCCCCTCACCTCTTTTCCGTGTCGGCAATCCGCCGCTCAGATAACACGGAAGACTCGGTACGACATTGACACCGCTGCAAGGGCTGACCTCTGCATCTCCTCCTTCACACGGTCATGACGGACCCCCGATCCTTCCACCTGTGCCGACGTCCCGGCACTCAGTCGGGAAATCCGCTGATTCGAGCTCTCTTACGGCGTTTCAGGAGTCCGCTTCAGGCAACGGGGACATAACTTGGGATACAATGCAACGGCGCAACTTTTCGCTCTTCTATATTTATAGATATTGCTTTCCGTTTCAGTTCCGCTTCATTCGAAGGCTTTTAGTATGCCCAAGCGTAACCGTCGTTTTCACTCTCCTGACCCGCCGTCTCCTAGCAACCGGGAATAACAAAGAAGTCAAAACACTGGAATCCCTGCCGGTGATTGGCTATAAACACTGTCAATTTACTCCCTCTACCCGACAGATGAAATTAACCCCTTTCTTGCCCCTCTTATCCTGTATCTTGGCATTGCCAGAGCCAGTCCCAACTGCAGTTCTCCTGTTCACTTCACCGAGGCTCCATTACATCAGGAAGAGGATAGAAAGCAGGAAGACCACTTTTTGACTCAAATCAAATTCAGACACTACTTTAGGTAGAAAGGAAGGACATACCCGTAGTACAATCCTGTCCTTGTGGAACACAGTAAAGGGCGACTTAGATGATAGTGCCTGCAATTCACTCACTCTGTGACCAGAAGAAACCACAACCAAGAACACTGTCTTGAACACAACCATCTCAAAGGACAGGAGTGCAAAGGTTCAAACAGAGCACCCATGAGAAATTACAAAACCAAGTTCAAATCCCAAACCGGCCCCTGGAAAGGGGACGGGGGGGGGGGGGGAATACATTAGTCAGTCCTTTCACAAATTGAGAAATCAAAGGAATCTTAAAAGAGCATTCTTCAGACGAGCGCTTAAATATAGACAGTGCCGCCAGGTAACCTTAATGGTACCTACACAAAGGCTCCTGTGGGCCAAAGAAAGTAAGAAAAATAAAACCATAGGAATGGAACACTGAAAAGGATCAACATTTTGTCCTCTGCACCAGTCACAAAACCTATGCCAACAGTACAAGGATTTTGTTGCTGGCCTTCTGGACGAAAACAACACCTCTATCACATCATCCCGGAGGTCCCAATCCGTACACCTTTCAGATACCAAGCGTGAAGGTTGAGAGTCCTGACCTCTGGATGGAGAACCTGACCCACCTTTCGCGAGAGCAGGTCCTCTCGGTAGGGAAGACGGCGTGGAGGGTAGATGGACATTTCTAGAAGGTCTGGGTACCACGCTCTCCTGGCCCAATCTGGAGCAATGAGGATCATGTGGGACCCGAACCTCCGTAACACTTGAGGAATGACGTGGACTGGAGGAAACGCGTACAGCAGTAGAATGACCAATCCACCACGAATATGTCTCCTAAGGCTCCTCTCGGTGGAAATTCCCTTGAGCAGAATCTCTCGCGCTTCTGGTTGGAACTGGTGGCAAAGAGATCCACTTGCAGGGTTTACCAAATGGCGAAGATCTCCTGAAGGACTTCCTGAGCCAACTCCCACTCGTGAGGGACCGTGCTCTGCCTGCTCAGTGCATCCGACGCCGCATTTTCGTCTCCGGCCAGATGAACTGCCGAGATTGAAATTCTGGATGGCCCAGAACCAGAGCTGCGTTGCCTCTCTGTACAACAGGAGTGACCCTACACCCTCCCTTTTTTGTTGAGGTAATGCATGGCCACTGTGTTGTCTGTCATGATCAGGGCACTCTTCCCCCGCACAGATGGCAGAAAAGCCTTCAGGGCTAGCCTGACGGCCCTCAGTTCTACCAGGTTGATGTGGAGTTTGGACTCTGACGGAGACCGACAACCGCTGACAGTCAAGGAGTTGGCATGAGTGCCCCATCCTGTGATGGAAGCATCCGTCACTACAGTCACTTCAGGCCATGGTTGCCAAAACAGCTCCCCCTTCATCAGGTTTCCTTCGTTGGCCCACCACAGAAGATCAAGGGAGACAGAGGAATCTGAACGGGATCCGACATCTTGCATAAGAACCGCGACCACTGTATCTTGAGGACCCATTGCAGAGATCTCATCCTGGCCACTGGCACCAGAAAAATGCAGGATGCCACGAGGTTGAGCAACCTTAAGAATTCGAAAGCCGGGAGACTCTGGGCAAATTGAAACTTGTCCACCATCTGCACAATGTGATGAGCCCTCACCTTGGGAGGCGAGCACTTCCAAGGATGTGTCCAACACAGCCCTTATGTACTGGAGCTGTGGGAAGGTGTCAGATGCGACTTCTTGAAATTGAGGGAGAAGCCCAGCCTGTGGAGGGAGCGGCATGCGAGACCGAGGTGAGCCAATGCTTGCTCGGTAGAGCACGCAAGTATCAGCCAGTCCAGGTAGGGGTAGACGTGAATCCGCCCTCGTCTGAGATACGCTGCCACCACCACCATTAGCTTGGTGAAGACCCTCGGGCGGAGGTCAATCCGAATGGCAGAACCCGAAACTGAAAGTGGAAGTCGCCAGCCGCAAACCTCAGGTACTTTGTGCTTGGGATGAATCGGCACATGAAAGTAAGCATCCTGTAGGTCCAGAGACACCAACCAATCCTGAAGTTGAAGGGCCTGGAGGACTTGAGAAAGAGTAACCATCTTGAACTTGTCCTTCCTGAGAAGTTTGTTCAACCAACGCAAGTCCAGGATGGGTCTCAATCCCCAATCTTCTTTGGGATCAAAAAATAAGGTGAATACCAACACTTGTTTCTCTCCGCTACAGGCATCAGTTCTATAGCGCCTTTCTCCAGCAGGGTCAATATTTCCTGCACAAGGAGTGTATCTGGAAGCTCCAAAGAGTTTCCCCGGTGGATTGTCATGAGGCCGCTTTAGGAAGGGAAGCCAGTAGCCGTGGGCTATTGTATCCAGAACCCACACATCCGAAGCAACGGCTCGCCACTCTTCGAGATGCTGAGACAGCCTGCTCCCAATCGGCAAACCATGGGACAAGGCCTCATGACTGTTTTGGATTGGCTGCAGCAGTGCCTGAAGGCAAAGAGGCATCTGCCTGAGCGGCTTTGGCACCTCTATTTCCCCGACCACCATGGGTTCTTTTTCGCTGACCCCTTTGACTGGTGGCCCCTCTCGTTCTACCAAAGGAGGAGTAGTAACAAAAAGAACCTCCCCTCCACTGCTGTCCCCTAGGAAGAAAAAGCAGAGGTTGACGCACAGCTGGGCTTAAAGATTTTGCCGCAGCTTTCGAGGTCTGCAACCTCTCAAGGCTCTCGTCAGCCTTGTTGCCAAACAAATAGGCAACATCAAAGGGCATGTTCAAAAGACGGGCTTGCACATCCGGGACAAAACCCGACTTCCGCAAACATGCAAGCCTGCGTATAACAGTGCTCGCAGCCATGGACCGGCTAACACTGTCTGCCGTATCCAAACCCGATTGTAGGGATTAGCACATGGCAACCTTGCCATCTTGCATGAGAGCAAGAACCCCATCCCTTTCTTCCCCCTTGGGAATATGCTCAGCCGCTAAAGAAACAGTTCCACAGAGTGTGTGAAAACCTTGCTAAGGCACAAGTGGAGTTGGCTGATTTCAATGTCATACTCCCCCAGAAAATACCTTGCGAGCCCAACCGTCGAAGCGTTTGCCATCCCTATCAGAAGGGATGGTAGGGTACACCGCCTGCCTCGAGGTGGCTGTAGCCGCCTGAACCACCAAACTGTCGGGTGAGATGAAAAGGTAACACCGGGTCAGAGGACAGCCCTTGCTCTAAGATGTCCGTAAGATCATCTTGTACAAAATCTTCATGACCATGAGCCGCCTGTATGATGACTCTGCATGAGTCCCAGGCTCAGGCCTGCCAAATTCCACTTCCGGAGAAGTGTCCAACCTACATCATGGAGAGTTTGCCTTAACTCCTCCAACTGACTGTCTCCAGAAAAGACAGGAGCCACATCCTGCTCAACAGGGCCCTCAAAGTCCGACCTTTCTTACTCCTCATACATGTCATCCAGAGGGAGGTGAAAACCTGGCCTGGGGACAGAAGAAGCAATATAAGTTCCCAAAGTTAGACAGGCCTGGAGTCCACCACTGGCGTCACAGACTTGGCAGTAGCCTTCCTAGGAGGATCCACTAGAACATGGTACTCCAAAGGCAAATGTTGGGCAAAAATCCCTGAAGGCGTCGAAGGCATTGACGCCGAGAGTGTCAACAGCTTTGTGACCGAGAGCGCCGAAGGCTTCGGCGTCGACGGCGCCGTGGGCTAAGAAGGCAAAGCCTCGACATCCGAGTCGGACGGACACGGGGCCAACCAAGTCGACTTCGAGCCCTTAGCAGGGCAGCGGTCTCGCTGGAGACGAGGACCGAGACCTGGAAGCACGTCTCTTGCCACTATCCAAAGCCTTTTTCGAACGGGACCTCGAAGGTTCCTGGTGCGAGTCGCGGACCCGAGCCCAAAGGTGTGTGAGCAATGGTACGAGACCGTTCCTTGCCAGCTTCTTTAGAAGACGCGTCCGGAACCGTGCCCTGCGATTAAAATATTGCCAACATCTGCTCCTTAAAGGCAGCCCACTCCTCAGGAGTGGAGGACTTCGTCAGTCATTACGCCTTCCTCACAGCTCCATCCACTGAGGACTGGTGACGGTGCTTCTGAGATTGCTGCGATGAGGAAGAATGGCGGGAACCACTCCTGGACCGAGAAACCCGGGCCTCCTCCCAATGCGGAGAGATGCCCCTTGAGTCATCAGTGGACACCCCTTTGGATTTCGATTTTCAGGACTTACTGGGCTTAGAACCACTACCTACCTGAAGCTTCCCCTTATGCTCCCGCAAGGACTTGGTAGTCAGCGATTGGCATTTTGAACTATCGTTGGTGTTGCGACTTTCCCCAAGCACCACAAACCAATGCGATGCGGGTCGGTGATCGACATTTTAGACTTGCAGTCCCGGCTGGTCTTGAAACAAGACCGCAGAATCGGAGGGGTCAAAGAATAAATCACTATGATGAAACAAGAGGCGCGCCGAGTTCTCGAAGCAAACTCGTTTGTGGAAAAAAATGGAACTGAGGCTACGGGCATTGTGCGTCCTATTTATAACATCCGGTGACATCGCCCATGACGGACGCCTTTGCGGGACATCGACCCGATATTATCGACGCAGGACGCCCTCTGCCGAAAAAATTTCCAAAGTGCACAGCTGTGGACATTACATGTCAAAGATGTGGAATACATTGGAGGACACAATCCATTCGAAGTCATCTTACTAGTCTTGGGAAATTTAGTTCTCAAAAGAAAATTAAAGTCCAAGGGACTTTCAGTGAAACTGTACATAGGGTGCTATATGGAGTTTACCAGACTTCATAAAACAGTCAAAATAAAAATCCCAGTCAGAGAAAAAGAATGAGGGAGCGGCAAAAAGTTACTCACCCAGGAGTTTAAAATCAAATAGTTTCAGAGTCCAGAAAAAGTGCTGGGGGTCTCGGGTTAAAGAGAATTAGCACAGAAACTGAAAATTCACCCCAACACCCAGTTACCTTCACTGTTCCGGGGGAACGTCTCCGAGATCCATATTGGATCGAGAAGACCTTTTTTGTTCCTCAGCACAGTCGGTTTGGTTTTGCCTCTACACTATCTCTTGTTGCGGTTCCCCTTCTCCTTCATGGGGTCTTGGTCTGTCCACGGGTAACTGGACCGTTTTCTGTGGTTTGTGCTTGGTGGTTTCAGCATAATGGGAAGGGTGGTCTACCCACCACAAATTCCTTGTGCAAGTTAGTTTTCTCTTCAGTCAAGTCTCAGGACTTGAAACCATTTGGCATATTAGATAGTTCCATGTATGCCATCATGTGAAATGGTTCAAGTAGTTCCTGACAGGAACAGGAGTCCTTGCCCCACAAAGGAAAGTCTTTGCCAGTGCCTCTATCCCTAGGGAGGGTATTGTGGAGCTGGCTCACCTCCCTAGCCTCACAAAGGGACACATTTCTTTGATTCGTCACAGTGTTTAAGCAATAATGCTTGGAGAATGTATGATAGCTTTTACATTTCAAGAATGTCAGTCAAGAGCCCTTTTCAGGTCAAGCCGGTGTAACCTCTTCATCTTTAGCAGGGCGAGGAGGGGGATAAAAAGCTGGCAATGTGATCTTGTGTTCAATGAAATTCAGATATCACTTTGGGAAGGAAGGAGGGATGAACCCTCAAAGCTAACTTCTCCCTAGAAAATACTGAAAATGGTGGTTTGCATGATAAGGCTTGTAGCTTACCAACCCCGCTTGCAGAAGTGATGGCCATTATAAAGATGGTTTTCCAGATTAATAACCTGAGGGGACAGGAGTGAAGCAGCTGAAAAGGCACTCAGATTAAAGAAGTAAGTGTCCGAGTTCAAATCCTAGGACGGAATCAGAAAAGGAACTGGTGGGAATGTATTTGTCAGTCCTTTCAAGAATTGCATCACAATAGGCATCTTAAAATAAGCACCTTGTTCCAGCGTGCGTTTTAAAAATATTTAACGCCGCTAAGTATCCCTTGACAGTAGCCACCTGCAGCACAGATGGGCTAGGTGCATTAAAACAGAAATCACTAAGGTGTATTGCAAGAGAAAGAATCTATATCTTTAGCTATTTAATGGCTGCAAAACTTGTTCCAACGGCAGTGGTATAGGGCTTTAGTTAGTGGTCTTGTAGCCGAAAGCAACACCTCCATAACGTTTTCTGGGAGGTCCTAATCTTTATAGCTTGGCCTCTCAGAAACCAGGCAAGGTTCAGATTCCTGGGTGAAGATGGGGGTGGGAAGACTGAATGGCAGACAGAAATAAATGTCTAAGGTCTGTGAAGCATAACCTCATGACCAATCTGGGGCAATCTGGATCATGGATTTCCCGAACGTACTCCACCTCCTGATGACATGAGCAATGACAGGGACTGGTGTGATTGGTCAGGGGCAACGCAGGGGCAGGAGGGGGGCTTACCTCAGGAGCAACGCATTAGTCTTGGAAGCAACACAGGTTCAAATCCTGATCCCCATGCTTAGAAACCAATCTCTGGTATTGAGGGTGTTATAAAAGAACAATTAAAATGTGTACAGAAGTGAAAATCCCCAGTTCACTACAAATGTGTCTCCCAGAGCTCCTCTCTGAGGTAATTAGAACAGCTTGCACTTCCTGTGGATATTGAATGCGAACAGATCCCTTGAGAGGTTTCGCAGAGGGTAAGGATCTCTAAAAGCACTTACTGAGCCACCTCCCACTGGGTGATCGTGCTTTGCGTGCTCAGAGCATCCACCGTTGGATCCACTTTCCTGGCTGGATGAACAGATGGATGCCATTTTGTAGAGCCCCAAACCACCCTGCCTCCTTGTAGTGGTAGTAACCTTATACCTACTCTTTTGTTGAGGTAATGCATGGCCACCGTGTTCAGTCATTATCAGGACGTTCTTTCCATGGATGAAAGGCAAAAAGGCCATCAGTGCCTGTTCACTCATTGTCGGATCGCTTATGTGTGCTAGCCATCACTTGAGGGAGGCATTCGCGACTACTGTTAACCCCAGCCAGGTTTGCCAAACGGTTCCCGTATCATCACGTTTTCCTTGCGGGACCACCACTGGAGGTCCTGTTCTACATTTCTTGGGACCTGAAGGAGTCCGTTATCCTGCCGGAGAACTGTGACCACTGGGATCGGAAGGCTCATTGAAGGGACCTCAACCTCAGATGGGATTCCGGCACCAGGAAAACGCAGGAAACCATGAGGCCCAGCAACCTCAGTAAGTCTAATGCCGGTAGATTTTAGCGGTTTTATAATTTCATTACCATCTGCAAGATATGTTGAACCCTCAAATCGGGAGGCAAAGCCTTCCCTGAGGAAAAGCCCTGGACCACTCCAATAAATTGAAGCACTGATCAACCAATTGTCCAGTGTGAAGGGGTCGGAGTAAGGAGACAGACAGAGGTAGATAAGTTTCCCTAAATGCTTTTATTTAAATAATAAAAGGGGTTTGGAAAAAGGCCTCATTCTCCCCAACTATGAGGGGTCTCCCAGCTTCAACAAAAATTACTAATGGACCAGTCTTTGCCAGGATGTCCAAAATGATAACCACTGTCCTGTGTCGTAAACCTAACCTGACCCGCACATTCAATATATTTCAAATACCTAACGACAAGGGAAAATTATACTGTACATGGCTGCTTTCCTGCAGCCTTATCCAGTTCTTTTACACAATATTGTATGAAGCACCTCAAACTCAATATCCAAACAGTTATAATTAATGTTCTCCCACTTCTCTTTTTATCCAATATTTGGGAAGTGACTTTCTTCCCTGTGAAGTAGATTTTGTTATGCCAGAGGGAAATCCACTTAGCTGGCCTTTCCTTTTGTGTTGTCACTCTAGTATTCTCCTGTCTTTGGCAGAGCTGGTCTGCTCTTTGACCAAGAACTGTCAACGCTGTGTCCCAGAATTACTGGGATGAGGAAGAGAGTACTTTTATTTAATAAGCACTGCTATGATTATCCCTTCCTGGTTTATTTCTTTTAAGTGGGGATTTTTGTTTCCCTTTTGTCCTTTCTTTTTGCCTCTTCTTACCCCCTTGGTATTTCTCTCCACAGTTCTTAGGATGGTCTACTTGCGCAGGCCGTGTCTATTTTGTTCCCTCCCGGCAAAGCTCCTCTTCTACCTAATACAGTCCGCTCACTGCGCCTACAATACCTTACTTGTTATAATGGCCGTACACGTCCTGGTGGTCATCTCCCATGATGAGGCTTGTTGTAGACACCAGTTAAGGAATCCCTCACCTTCTTCCGGACTCCCACAGCAACAATGTGGTCAAGGAAGAGAGTCTAGGTTACGCTGGTTGTTAAGACTCCAATTTCCCCAGTGTCTTGCTTTGTCCGCCGTTAACCACGGTGCCGCAGGTCGTGGATAAACACTGTCCCAGTTGGGATGTCGTCCAGCCAGCAACCGGTGGGGTCCCCAACACGCTGCATGTGAACGCTGTCCTCAGGATGCAGCGGACAGCCTGCACACAAATACGATGGCGGCTAGCTCCAAAATTCCTCTGGGCGCCTTCTTAGCCACTGCGTGGTCTGCGGGTCAGCAAATGGGTTTTTGGGGTTTGTTATTCCACGTGCTTCCCACTGCACGTGCCACATATGTGGGATATCAGTTTTCCTGGTCTTTACTCCACTACTTCCTTGCATTAGTCTGCTGCCACTGCCTCTACTGCTACCACAACGAGCCCCGCAACCTAGTAGTTTTCTTTTATTGTTGGCAAATAGACATAGAAGGACTAGAGTGTTTTGTTCCCCCTCATCTTCCATCCAGACATGGCTTCTTTTTTAATGGGAGACAAGTTGCAGAAATACATTCAGTCCTATGGTATTTCGGAATTAGACTTATGGCTTAATTAGGGACTTTCCAGAAACTTTCTTGGTGGGAGTAGTGTTTCTTCTGGGGCTGACAGGAACAAAATCCTCTGATTCGACACTGGGTAGGGGAAGATGTGACTCCTTCCCCTCAGACTCGCTGCCACCACTGCCTTCATCTTCGTGAAAACGCTTGACCAGCGGTGAGCCAGAAGGGCAGCACTTGAAATTGATAGGAACTGCCACTGGCGAACCTCAGGTACTCTTGTCTGGGATGTATGGGCACATGAAAGTAAGCGTCCTGAAGCTAAAGCAACACCATCCAGTCCTGGAGCTGAAGGGCCTGGAGGATCTGCGAAAGAGTGATCTTCAATTGGTCTTTCCTGAGAAACTTGTTCAATTGCCTCATGTCCAGGATGGGTTGCATTCCTCAGTCTTTCTGGGGGACCAGGAAATAGGTGGAGTACCACCTCTGGTTCAGTTGCACAGGTACCTTTCTACAACAGGGAGAGAATCTCGTTTAAGAAGAGCAGAGCCTGATCCTGAAGAGATTGATCGCTCGAGGGACAGTCTGGAGGTTTCTTCAGAAATGGGAGACAGTACCCTTCTGCCACTCTTTGTAGTGCCCATGCATCTAAAATAATGGAGTTCTATTCTTGCAGATACTGAGTTGGTCCGCTTCACACCGGAATCTTGTGAACAAAGTGCTCAGAGAGGATTTAGAGCTGTGGCTGAGGGCAAGGAAGGGGTTGCTGCCTGGACATCTTTCCTCCACGACATGTACATCTTCTTTGCACTTGTTTTGTACTGTCGGACCTCTTCTCCCTTGACTGAAGAAGAAGTGCCACCAAAAGGACCACCCTCTCCAGTTTTGTGAAGGTGGGTGCTTTTTGCGCTGCCGAATGCCTGCCCACAAAGACTTTGCTGTAGCCTTTGAAGCCTGTAGTAGTTCCATGTTTGCATGGGTCCAAATAGATTGGACCCATCACAGGGAATATCTAGGACTCTTCACTGAACATCGGAAGCAAACCCAGATTTAAGTAGCCATGCAAATCGTTTGATCACTGCTCTAGACCCCATACATCTGCCGACACAGTCTGATCCATCTAATCCTGATTGTACAGGAAGACTCTTTTCTGCCATTAATCATGTTAGTAAACCCCCTCTCTCATGTCCCCTTCTGGAAACTCAGCAGCTTGTTAATCAATTTCCAACATTTAGCTATATTTTGCCAGTGCACATGATGCTTTGATGGCTTCTAATGGCATATATCCGACTGAAAATACCCTTTTTTGCAAGTGCTTCATTACGCTTATCCCCATCTGGAGGGATGGTAGAATAAGCTGCGGCTTTGGCTGTTGATGTTCCAGCCTGTACTACTATAGTTTTCTGGTTAAGGGCGCTTAGATAGAAAATCAGGATCCACAGAGGAAGGCATGCATTTCTTTACCAACTCCTTAGCTACAGCAGGAGTGGTGTCTCTATTTCCCCCCCAGAGTTCCATAATTGGATTTTTTTAATGCTGTGTTGAAGGGCATCACAGGCTCCTGAGGAGGGCCCTTATCTAAGATGTCCATTAGGTCATCTTGGGTAATTTCTCAAATACTTTATCACCCTATTCATTACAGTACTATAGGCTGCATTTGGGTGAGCATGCACATCTAGCAAGTCAAACCCAATTTCAGGGGAAGTATTGAGGCCCCTAGTGTCCTAAAAAGTTCATACCCAAAGGGGATGACGACATCTTCTTCTTCCTCCTCAAAAATGGATCTGAAGGATTTAAAGATATCAGTCTTTGATTGTGGTTCATATTTTGAAATCGACTCGGAGCTCGACGTCAAAAAGGTACCTTCGACTTAGATTCCTCTGAGGAAGAGGTCATTGAAGCCTTTTGATTCAATACAGACTCAGTGGTCGAGGCTATCGGAGTAGACATTACACAGGCTTTGCGACTCTGGCTTTTAGGCGTGCAGTTCGAAGCCTTAAATGACTCCATGGCGGTCTTGAAGGACGCAGTGGGATCCACAGCCTTCCTTGGCTCTCTCGAGGGGCCAAGAGGAGCCGTCTTCGGAAATACCTCCAAAATGTTTTCCTCAAAGAAATTTGTATTCTGCAGATGTGCAATTCTTGCGAAAACTTAACAGACGCCTGTCAGGACAGAAATCCCAGGACCAAGAACGATGGCGTAATTTCTTACTCTTCTTTTTGGAAGATTAAGAGGAAGTGAGATGCAAATCACTCTTGGATCTGGATCTCTTAGAATGTACATTTTCCTGGGCCTTTCGGAAGATTTGTTTGTTTGTTTATTTTATTTATTTAGCGCTCCGGACCCGGGAGTAAATGGCCGCTGGTACAGGTTACAAAGCACAATACATGGTATTTAACAGTGATACTTTTTAGCAAAGGTTGTATACAAAGAGTACAGGCACTGGCAATGAAGACATCCATTAAGAGACATAAATGATACATATACAGTATATACAGATGGTGGCTATGTCTAACATAACGATTGACTTTGTGCCAATAGCCACCCAATGGCAAGTTTCCTAAAGGACTCGAAGGAGTTGGCCGACTTGATGTTTAGTGGCAAGGAGTTCCAGCGTTGGGAGACGAGGACAGTGAAACTGGAGCCTCTGGCTCTTTTAGAGATAAATCTGGGCACCATGAGACATAGGGTGTTGGAGGATCTAGTAGTTCTGATGGACTGCTTCCAGGTGAATTTATTGTTAAGGTAGGGGGGGGCTAAGTGATTGAGAGCTTTGTATGTGAGGCAAAGAGTTTTTAGATCATTTTTTTGTTGGATGGTAAGCCATTTGCATGTGGTTCTAGTGTCAGAGATATGCTCTCGCCTAGGAATGTTTAGTGCTACTCGTAGCGCATTATTTTGAATGACTTGGAGTTTGCTAATTATAGCTTGGTTGGCACCTAGGTAGAGGCTGTTGCAGTAGTCTAGCTTGGACTGTATGAGGGCTCTCGCTAGTGTGAGGCAACTATTAATAGAAAGAAAAGGTCTGCAGGCCCGAATTAGTTTTCCTGTGTAGGCAGTGGAGGAAGCGGTTGAATTGACTTGCTTGGTGAGATTGATATTGGCATCCAGCTAGAAGCCAAGAGTTTTCACATTTTTGGCAACAGGGATGGTGTTGCCATCGATGATGATTTTGGGGTATTTGGGGCTCAGTTTTTGTAGGGTGTTAGGTGAACCAACAATGAGCAGGTCGGTCTTCTCGTCATTCAGGCAGAGGCCATGTGTGGCCATCCATGCCTGAATGACAGAGAAAATTTCATTGATCCTAGTGACATCAGTATTGTAATTGCCTGATATGGTCAGGAGTATCTGGGTGTCATCCGCATAGTTTGCATAGGTGACACCCACACGATCCAATTTATCAAAGAGAGGCTTTGTAAAGATATTATAAAGGGTAGGGGAAACACATGAGCCTTGTGGGACACCACAAGTAATGGGGATGGGGTCTGCCGCAGCCACAGGGGAAAAGACCCTCATAGTTCTGTTGGCTAGGAAGGACTGTATCCACGTGACAGCAGAAGGGGAGAAATAGGCGGCAGAAGAGAGATGGTTACAGAGTATTTTATGGTCGACCAAGTCGAAGGCTGCTGAGAGGTCTAGGAGGAGTAGGATGGCAGCCTTGCCCTTGTCTGTAATGTCGTCAATCTGACTTTTGAGATCAACAAGGGCAGTTTCTGTTCCATGCTGAGGTCGAAAGCCAGATTGACGCAGTCCCAGTAATTGGTTGGACTCTAATTCTGGATTTGTAAGTAAGCAACTCTATCCAGGATTTTTAGCAGGAAGGGAACGGTGGTGATAGGCCTAGAATTGGTAGGGATGGCTGGGTCCAAGGTCTGTTTTTTTTAGAAGGGGGAGGACCCATGACTGTTTCAAATTGATGGGTACTGAATTAGTAGAGAATGATACGTTTATAAGTTTAGAAATAAATGGGGAGAGGTCTCTTGCGGCATCTTTTATAATCTGTGCGGGATAGCTGTCCCCTTTACAGTTTGACGGTTTGAGAGAAGTTATGATTTTTTGCACTTCTAGTGCAGTTACCTTTTTGAAGGTGAAGCCATGGTTAGTATTGGACGTGGTAGGTGGGCTAGGGGTGGGTAGATTACTGTTGGAAAGTTGTGGTCTTTTACTTTCAATTTTCGTTTGCAGGCCGGTGATTTTGTTCGCAAGGGTGTTTTGGATGCTGGTGCACCATAATTGATCCTTCACAGCCATGTCCATAGGTGGATTGGGGTTTTCTAGCTCCCTCAAAATAGTAAATAATTCTTTAGTATTGGAACTAGCATTGTTTATTCTTACATTGTAAGCTTCCTTTTTGGTGCAAATTATTTCCTTTTTATAGAGGGAGGATGCATTAGTGAGATTAATTTTATGTTCCTCAGATGGATTCATTTTCCAAAGAGTTTCCATTTTAGTTTTCTTATTTCTTAGTATTTTAAGTTCTGGTGTGTACCACGAGTTAAGATGAGCTCTGGGTTTGCCTTTACGTAATTTTACGGGGGCAATGATGTCAATGGCTTTGGTCATGGCGTCATTGTAGGTATCTACAAGTACGTTGAGGTCCGATGTGTCAGGGATCATGTTAAGGGGTAGGTAGAACCAGAGGAATGAGGGTTTCTGTGGTAATGTTATGCTTATTTCTAGTCAGACATGCTGGTGCCGGGGGGCACTGTATGTGGTTCGGATTGTTAGTGCTAATGTCAAATTAAAGTAGGAGATGGTCAGTCCATATGAGAGGTAGGGGGTCCTTACAGGTGATGTTGCAGTTGTGGGCAGCAAGCCAGTCTAGAGTTCTACCCTTCTGATGCGTGGGTAAGGTGATAAGTTGAGTGTAGTTGTGTTCGCGGAGGGCATTAGCAGGGGAAGATGCAGGGGTATCGTGAGGATCATTGTAACCCAGGTTAAAGTCACCTAGGATACTATTCTGTGAGAGAGGTTTAGATTTCTCTGCTATGAGGGAGGTTATATCTTCCTCAAAGGTACCTGTTGGGCCAGGGGCCCTGTATATTAGTTCCAAGGTGATAGTGGTCTTTTCTGTAGTTTGTATTTTAATGGAGAGGTGTTCACATGAATTTAGTATGGGGGCGGTGACAGATCTAATATCAAGCGAGGATTTGAATGTGAGAGCTACGCCTCCTCCACGAGCATTGGTCTGTCGGCCCTAAGGATGGAGTAGTGGTCAGGAACCGCAAGGGTTAGATAGGGACCTTTTGCTGCGTGAAGCCAAGTTTCTGTGATGGCAAGGAAGTCCAGGTCTTCTGAGCGGATAAGGTTGGCGATTTCAGTAGGGTGCGCGACAAGGGATCTGACGTTAACTAAGGCTCCTTTTAGTGAAACGATGTTTGCATGGGGATTTTTTTTTGTGTCTTTAGTTGGGGGCGTAGTTAATATTTTACTCGGCAAGGTGAGAAGTCTGCAGCCTAGTCTGTTATTACGGGTGGTGATGTTGGGGTAGGCTGTGGGGTGATATTCTGTTATTGTGAGTGAGTTTTGGTTGGTGTCACAGTGGGCATCTTTGTCTCTGGTGGAACTCCTACCTTTGGAGGATTTTCTTTCTGAAAGCGTGGAGGAATGAGATTTTGAAACTGACCAACCAAGCGCAAGCTTTAACCTTCTCTCTGTCAAGGCCTTACTGGTCATTGATAGGCAGGAGCCACACTCTATGCCTTTGTGGGTTTTGCCTAGCCACCAGAGACCAATCCTGTGTGGATCAGTGATCGATATCTTCGAATCACAGTCTGCACATCTCTTGAAGCCTGTTTTCAGCATAGACACCGACAGTCACAGAAATTCAAATTATTACTATGGTCAAAGAAAAACACTGTGGCGAGTAGAAGCGTTCAGGGAGCGTGCTGTGCATGCGGAAAAATGGAAGTAAGGCAAAGGGTTGTGTTGCATCATATTTAAACTATCATCGACAAAACGTCTGCATGCAGGAATGGTAACCGCTGAGGGACATCGATGCTGCACAGCACCCACTGCTGTTGAGATTTGTCCAATGCTGGAAAGAAGGATACAAATATATCCAAGATGAGGAATCCATGGCAGGACACAATCCATTATAGAATCGCCCCTTTGCCAGTGTTTGTAAAAGGCAGTAGCATACAATTGTTACAAATTATACTTTCGCTAGGCAACATTAACCTCTTAAGTGCCAAGGACGAGATAGCTCGTCCTTTTTGGCACTTTGCACTCAAAATAGTAATCCAACCCCCTAGCTATGTGAGGGGGAGGTCCCTCCTCATTGCCCGGGGGCTGGATTACCTTCAGTTTCACGTCGGCGTGCGTAACGCACGCCGACGTGAAAGTAAAGTCACGGCGGCAGCCATTTTCGGCTGCCGCAGTGAAGAGAGAAGTTGAGTGCTCTTCTTCCTCTCCCTCAATCTCCGGCTTTATTTCAAGCCGGAGATCGAGGGAGGTATCATTGGAAAGGGGAGACACTCCCCTTTCCAACGACACCTTTTGTGAAAGCATTGGTGGTCGCAGAGCGCTCGATCCGTGGCCAGCAATGCCACTAGACCACCAGGATCTGTTGCTGATGCGGGGGGAGAATGGGCTGCTTACCAGGTAAGCACCCCCCCCCACCTAGGCCCCAAAGCCTGGGGCCACAGCCATGGAGACTTCTGGGGGAGATGGGTGATCATATGCCCCTAGGGATGGGACGGAAAAAAAAACCTAAGAAAAATGAAAACATGTTTTTTTTGGGGGGGGGAGTGCACCCCCCCCCCCCCCCGAGCTCCCACTAGACCACCAGGGAAATCTTTTATGGAAAGGGGTGTGTCCCTTCCCTCCCCCACCCAAAATGGAAATGGACTCGGGGCCATGTCATGCAGCACTCCCTGGGGGCAGTTATCTGCTCCTAGGAAGGGGCATCTGACCCCAGGTAGGGCTGCATGAGATGCCCACCCTTATCTGCCCCCAGGGAGGGCTGAATGAGATGCCCCCCCCCTCCATTTTGTGTGGGGGGAGAGGGCAACCTCCCTTTGCATTACAAAATTCCCCGACGGGTTAGGGTGCCCCTCAGCCCCCCCTAAAGTGCAGCCTAACATTTTCAATTTTTTTTCTTTGTTTACTAAACTTCCCTAGGCGCAGATGGGCACATTAGTGTGCAAAACTGACCCAGGGAGCCCAAACCCTACTGCCCCACTCACTGGGGGGCCTGTGCCACGTTTTTTGGTGGCCATCTCCCCCACCCCAAATGGATGGGGGGGCACCTCATGTAGCCCTTTCGTAGGAGCCCCAGGGAGGGCTGCATGAGGTGCCCCCCCCATCCATTTGGGGTGGGGGAGATGGCCAACACAAAACGGACAGGCCCCCCCCAATGCGTGGGGTAATAGGTTTTGGGCACCGTGGGGGTAGATTGGCACACTAATGTGCCCATCTGTGCCAAGGGGAGTTGGGTAAACAAAGAAAAAATGATAGACAGCATTTTAGGAGGGCCGTGGGGCACCCTAAACCGGCTGGGAATTTTGTAATGCAAAGGGGGGGCCCTCTCCCTCCATCCAAATGGACCCCTCATGCAACCCTCCATGGGGGTTGAAATCTGCTCCTAGGAAGGGATACCTGACCCCAGGGAGGAGTGCATGAGATGACCCCCGGTATCTGCCCTCAGGGAGGGCTACATGAGATGCCCCCCCCTCCATTTGGGGTGGGGGGTAGAGGTGCACCCCCGCTTACATTACAATATTCCCTCGCGGTTTAGGGTGCCCCTCAGCCTCCCTAAAGTGCCGCCTAACATTTTCAATTTTTTTCTTTGTTTACCAAACTTCCCCTGGCGCAGATGGCCACATTAGTGTGCCAATCTGCCCCCAGGGTGCCAAAACCCTACTGCCCCATCCATTGGGGGGCCTGTCCGACGTTTTGGGGTGGCCCTCTCCCCCCACCCCAAATAGTGTGTGGGGGGGCACCTCATGCAGCCCTCCCTGGGGGCAGATTTCTGCCCCTAGGAAGGGGCAAATGTGTTTCACTGGCGGGGGAGAGGGGTGAGGTTCAGTAGACCACCAGGGATGGCTTGCAAGGGGGGGGCCGTGATTGGAAAATATTAGTGCAGATTTGCTTTTGCTGGGGTGGCAGTAGGTAACAAATGTTTTTTGTTTCGTTTAAAGCTTTTTCTACGCAAGCAGCTGCAATGTTATGCGAGTACTGTTTACTATTATTCTATGGTTAGGGCCCACTGTCAGTGAGGTGGGTGAGACTGGGGCTGGATTGTTGGTGGTGTGGGTGGGTATGGGCCGTCTGGGGAGATATTCTGGTGGGCTGGGGCACAATTGCAGGGGCAGGCCACAAATTGTCCCCCATGCCAGCAGAACATTGATGTTTCCCTGGGAGCGGATGTCTCCCAAGTGGGTTGACCATCTGAAAGCCCAAGCTGCACCTCTGGCTGTTCAACGTTACATATGTCACTTCCGGGGGGGAATGGGGATCCTGCCTGGGCTCCCTGGATCTGCTCCTGTTATTAGGGGACGGTACACCCACATGGTTAATGGATGTCCAAGGCCGAGGACATCACCTCCAACCGTCCTGGTGGTGTGGCTTGGCTGCATTACAGGTTTTCCCTTCGGCGAGGTATTGAAACACTGCCAGGACTCCAAGGTGGGGAAAAGCTGTAACACCGGCTAGCAAGAACTCCAGGACGGTTGGAGGTAATGTCCCGGGCCTTGAACATCCGTTTACCATTTGGGTGTACCGTCCTCAAGCATAGCTGCAGCTCCAGGAAGCCTGGGCAGGGGACACTTCCCTCCCATAAGGGACATTTTTTATCGCAGCCCAGCCAGTGCTCCACAATGGCCAGGGCGGATGTCCCTGGCCTTGGGCGGCTGTCTCCCATGTGGTTTCACCGGGCCGAAGCTCAGCAACGGTTTCAGGGCGCTCTGGAAATGTCTGAGAATTGTGTTTATTTCCAGCAAATTTCAGGGACATTTCCCTCTGCCCACCCACCGAAACACGCCGCCAACACATGGCCTGGAGGGCTCCGTGTTTTCCTTGGTGGCTAGGGCACCCTAGGCCCAAATCCGTAGGGTGTGCGCATGAGCAAAATTCCCGAAATTCTGCTGTCCGAAATGACTTTGGGTTAGCCGTGTTTTAGGCTTTCCGCTTTGCTCCCAGGTAGGTGCGCCCACACAGGTGAGGTACTGTTTCTGTCGGGACACCTGTGGGAACGTGGGAAGGTACGACATTTGTTGCGTTTGCGTGGTTTTCATAACGTTTCGACCCATTTGCTACTTCCCTTTGTAACACAACCCTTTCATTTCCCAAATGTGACCTACATTTAGTCGCTGCGTTAGGCCCTATACACTTTTGTAACCTGCAAAAGTCACCTACCCTTCAAAAAAATTTATGTTTGCCCTTCCTCACCGCATTTATTTTCCTTATTTACACATACTAAGTATGTCTGTTTAGGCAATAAGCATAAAACTCCTGTGTACCATGACTCCGTTTTTGGCTTGTGGTATTGCTTGTTTTGTGAAACATTACAAAAAATGTGTGATTGCCTAACTGCAAGAGTCGGGGGAATGTAGCAGAGCATGGTTTTTCTCAAAATTCGTACAAGCCATTGCCGTATCAGGCCAACCATGTCCACCACATTCTTTTTCGGTCATTTTCCCGCTTTTTCCCCCAAGCTATGGAATTGTTCCCTACATAGTTGTTGCCTGACCTGTGCAAATCACCCCTTCCTAAACTTGGAATTTTGTCTACTTTTCAGAAATGTATGCTTTTGTCCTCCCGTTCAGCTTTACTACCCTTTTCTTCCATTCCGTCCTCACACGTCCTATTGGAAAAAAGGCCAAAATCGCCTACCTCTCACAAAACGGTTGATAACCACATAAAAAAAAAAATGAATTATTTTCGATTCCACTCAACCTGTTCTTGAATGCCAGGAAATTGGGGAATTCAGCACAGCAAACCATTTGTTCCTAGCTCTTACAAGGAAAGAACCACAGGCTCTTCGTACATCATTTTATTGGCATTTTTTTTAAAGAAACAAAAATGTTCTCCCTTTTTGCTTATTTTCACTCACCCCCTTACAGCAAACAAGGATTCCTGGGTGGTGTTACGACAACCTACATGTGGGAAAAAAGGGTCCAAATTCGGCTGAGATATCTCATGTAACAAAAATATTACAAGCCATTGAATGGCGACATACCAAAATCACCAAACAAGGTGCACTGGGGAGGGGGGAGGGGGATCCATGGCAGTTAAGGGATTAATGTAGGAGACAGAACATCTCAATTCAAAGTGGCCACATTCATGTACCAACCTGTATTATTCTGCAAATATTCCACAAAAGTGCATGCCTGTATTTGCAACAACACAAACATAACTGGCAAAATCAAAATTTCATCTGAATCCCAAAATTTGCAGCACAACTATTAAAAGTTCAAAGCAAATCATCATTTGACCACATCTGCAATAATTTACAAATGTTTACGATTAATGCATGCCCATCTAACCTGTGTGTCCTGGTAATTCTCTGCTAACTCGAACATTTCCTTCTCTGGTTTTCAGGTTGTAGATGGAGCAGATATTGTCTAATCCACCGCAAGCGACATAGTTTCCAGATGGAGCATATGCACAGGTCATAACCCAGGAGGATCTCAGCGGAATAGCATGCATCTTTAAAGAAGAGAAATCCAAAGAAAACTAAACACTATGCAACAAATTACCAACTTAACGTGGAGGGTGGATGGAAATGTTATCAAGAGCACTGAATTCTTCCAATGTACAAAATAGTACACAAGTCTGATGCATGGCGTACGATGTTGCTGCATTGCCAAAAAAATAAACACAATCATAATGTATGTGAGATCCACAATAAAGCACATGAAGATTAGTAATCTGATTTGTTACATGTAATATTCCATTTTAGTTAGTGCACCCTTAGACTGACACATTGCAATGAAACAAAGTACACAAAAGAAAGTGAAAAACAACATGTTATTGTCAGCATACAGCAGGCTGCCACAGACAGTCTGGCTTTCAAGAAAACACTAGAGGCACAAAGCCTCAGCTCCTCTAATAGTACTACAGATCTCAGGACTCTTGGCAGCAGACCAGCACTCCTTTCTGAACTTGTCCTGGTTTATAAGCTCTATGTTTTGTGCCTGCAAGAATCCTCGGCTTCTGAACCTTATGACAGTGCCTTGCATAATATACTACATACAGGCTATTTTAAGAGCAGACCTACTTGCAAGAGAGGATGAGGAAGCGGCCCTCATTTAGTGCTCACTCCCAAATCACACTGAAGGATACCCTCATCACTAGTTCTGGTCTTCTGCACAAACACGGACAGCTTCACTCAATTCTTACCACGCACCAGGAAGATCAAAGCTTTTAGCACTTGCTATGTAATTGAATTTTGAGAAATTATTTAGATGGTGGATGACCATAATATGATACCTAAACATTATAAGTTACTCACCATAGTGACTAACTTACTCTTGGTCCTTCATCCCCTTTCCTCCATACTGCATGGGCTTCCTTTCCAAGGGATGGGAGAGGGTACCTTTTTCACCAGAAAAAAACTTCCCCTTTAAATTTAGAGGCACGCGGGGGTGCAACCCTGCGAGCACACGCTGCACTGGCTCCACCCTCCAACGCCACACCTCAGTCCCCATAGACTCGTCGACAAAAGATTAACATTGCCTAATGACACCAGTTTTATTAGGGGGGAGGATGGTGGGACATATGGAGGAAAGGGGACTAACGACTACGTTTGTCACTATGGTGAGTAACTTATAATTAATTACTCTTACGTTCCGTCCCCTTTCCTCCATACTGCATGGGCAATTACAACTGAATGTAGCCCCAGAGTGGAGAGGAGACCCTCCGTAAGCAAACATGTTCCTGAGAACCGCCTGTCCAAAAGCCACGTTTGATCTAGAGCCGGCATCCAAACAGTAATGCTTGCAGAAAGCCGTAGGGGTGGCCCAGGTGGCCGCCCGGCTTATGATTTGCCAAAGGACTTGCCGCTGGAATGCGAATGGCCGTTGCCTTGGCCCTGACTGCGTGGGCGTGCACGTTGGCCGGGAGTGACTTATGCTGACCCTCATATGCTTCTTTGATGGCCGAGACCACCCACCGGGCTATGGAGGTCTTGGAGGCCTAATAGCCTGGTCTTGAACCTCCAAAGGTGACAAATAGGGCGTCAGCTTTGCAGAAGCCCTTGGTCCCACCCAAGTAGAATTTCAGTGCAGAACTCTCTGTACCCTGTCCTTCGGTTCAGCAAAAGAAAGTAGGCAGCACTAGTTCCTTATTCAGATTGAAAGAAGACAGCACCTTAGGCAGGAATGCTGGGTGTGTCCGCAGGACTACTTTATCCCTGTGTATGGTTCTGAGATGACACGCGCCTGGATTTCACGGACTCTGCGAGCAGAGGTGAGGTGAGGCTGACTATTAAGGCAGACTAGTAAGGCTGTCTTAATGGTGACCAGCCTGATGTCCGCGACGCCATTGGTTCGAATGGTTTGTGTGCAAGGGCACCAAAGACTATGTTCAGGTCTCAGAGGGTGTGGCTTCCTGATGGCAATAGAGTCTTGCGAGTCACGTCAAATGTTTCTTGACAATCGGATTGGAGGAGGAGAAGACCTCTTCCTCAGAGTTCCTGAAAGCCCCGATGGCTGCGAGGTAAGTGCGGCAAGTGTCCACCTTCACGCCAGAGTGGGCGAGGTGCGCCGAGAAGCAGAGCATGTCATCCAACGTACATGCAAGGGGGGGGGGGCGATATTTTTAGAGTCTGCCCAATGGCAAAACCTTGTCCACTTGCACTTATACTGGGCCCTGGTAGCCTTGCTCCTTGCACCTTCTATGATCTCTAGATTAGCCTGGGAGAGGCTGAGGTGCCTTAGCGTTATCTGCTCAGGAACCACACTGAGGGCTAATTTCTGTGGCGCAGGGAGGATGACCCCGCCCCCCCTGCTGCGCCAGAAGATGTGCTGGGCCCGTCGGAAGATGAATCAATGGCATCTCCTCGAGGCTGAGCAGCTCAGCGAACCATGCCTGGCTGGCCACCATGGAGCTATCAGAATGATGTTGAGCTGGCGAGACTCCTTGATCTTGCATATCACTCTGTATCAGTGGTGTGGGCGAGAAGGCGTATGCCATCATGCCGTTCCACTGAATCTGAAATACGTCGCCCAGGGACCTGGGGCCCTGTCCCTGCCAGGAGGCGAACTGTTGGCACTTCTTGTTGTGACAAGTGGCAAAGGGGTCCACCTGGGGGTGTCCAAATCTGCTGAATATCTCCTGCAGAGCAAGGTCGTTTAGCTGCCACTCATAATTGTCCGCTCCCAACCTGCTGCGCCTGTCCATCTCCAGGTTGGATTCCTGCGGAAGGTGGACTGCCGTGAGGTAGATGATGTTGTCCAGGGCCCACTCCCACATGCTGACTGCCAGACGGCACAGTGGAGGGGATCTGGTGTCTTCCTGCTTGTTGACATAGTACATACTGCTCAAGTTGTTTGTCTGGATGAGGACAACCTTGCCATCGATAAGCAGAAAGAATGCTCTGAGCGCTAGCCAGATGGTGTTGAGCTCCAACCAATTGATGTGGTACTCTGGCTCCTGCCGGGTCCAGGTGCCATGGACAGAGAGACTGTCCTGCGTGGCCCCCCAACCCCCGAGGGAGAAGTTCGTGGTGATTGTGACCTGCGGAATGAGAGGCCGGAAGGGCTTGCCCGTCAGTAGGCTGCAGTCCCTGGACCTACAGGTGAGGTCCGGGTGAAGAGATGGAGGAACGTTGATCATCTCGGCTTGAGAGCTCCGCTCCTGGTTCCATGATGCCGTGAAGTGGAGCTGTATGCTCCTCATCCAGAGTCTACTATGGGGGACGGCCAATAGGACTGCTGCCAAGAGACCCGGGAAGTGCTGGTACCACCAGGCCGATGTCACTTCTCTGCTGAGGTGAGTAGTGGCCCTCTTGATGGATGCGATCTTGTGCTCCAACGGAAAAACTTTCTCGGAGCACGTGTCCCATATGATTCCCAAGAATGTCCGTGTCTGCGTAGGCTGCAGCTGTGACTTCTTGAGGTTGAGCGAAAAGCCCAGATCGTGCAGAGTGTTCATGAGAGCATGGTAAGTGTGGTGCACCGATTCCAGAGATGTAGCCCTGATGAGCCAGTGGTCTAGGTACGGGTAGATGTGGAGGCCCTGAGGAGGGCCGCCACTGTATTCATCAGTCTGGTAAAGACCCTAGGGGCCGAGTTGAGGTCAAAAAGGAAGCACCTTGTATTGGAAATGGTAGCCCATGATCCTGAATCGTAGAAAAGAATGATGGGGCTGCCAAATCGGGACATGTAAATACGCATCCTTCAGATCCAGGGAGCACATCCAGTCTCCCTTGCACAATGTCTCCGCTATAAAAGCTGGCGTAACCATTTTGAATTTTTGTAGAGGTAGGGAGAGGTTGAGGGTGGAAAGGTCCAGCACAACTCTCCAGCCCGCCTGGTTCGTTTCTGAATGGCGAAAATCCTGGAGTAAAAGCCCAAGCCTTCCTGGGAGGCTGGGACTTCCTCCACTGCCTGGCTCTCTAAGAACAACCAGATCTCTGTTAAAAGAGTAGCTGTCCCAACCTGTGGGAGTGGAGGGGGAAGAGGGAGGAGAGGCTGGGATGGGTAAGGGGTACCCCGTGGATACTACTGAGAGGATCCAGGGGTCTGCAAAATTCTGGCACCAGAAATGTGCATGGAGAGCAAGCCTGCCCACCACTGGAGACATGTGGACACGGAGGAGCGGGTCATGCCTTCTTTCCCTCTGAGGCTGTTGCAGAGGAAGGGACTGGAAAAAGCCCTTACTTCACTGATTCCCCCCCCCAACCCCTACCCCCCGTTTGTTCCTTGCGCCAATGTTGAGTCGGCGCGCGGTCCGGCTGCCTGGACTGGACCTCCGTTCTTGGAAGTCGTGGTACCCTATGTACATATGCCCCTTGTCAGAGCGCTGTTGTGACTGGATGAACTAGTTACTCTTACCTTGTAACGTTCTTTCGATGGGATGTTCCTCCGACGTATTCCTTATCTTAGATAGAAATCCTTCAGCTTTGCTGGCCTCGGAAAATTTTTTCGCCAGAGGGCGCTGCGCGTCGATGATCGCCGAGTCGATGACCCTCGACGGCCTCCGTGCCGACGTCGACGTCATCCTGCCTATAAAGGCCGCGCGCAGCGTCCGTTGCTCAGTTCCGTTTTGTAGTCCCCAGTAATGTTTTTGGATTAGACTAATCACCTTGAAGGAGCATAGGCTGCAAACCCACAGGAAGTCATACTGCGGGGATGGATGGGAGGGTCGATAAGGAATACGTCGGAGGAACATCCCATCGAAAGAACGTTACAAGGTAAGAGTAACTAGTTCTTCGAAGGGATTGTGTCCTCCGACGTATTCCTTATCTTAGATAGACTCCCATAGCAGTGGTATTGTGACTGGAGGCGGGAGTAATAAAAGTTATGTTACCCTTCCAGAATGGACAGAGTGTAACACAGCCTTGCCGAATCTAGTTTCTTGACTAGAGGAGGAATCCAGGCTATAGAATTTGGTAAATGTATGTGCGGACGACCATGTGGCAGCCGCACATATATCTCGAATTGGCACCCCTCTTTGAAGGGCTGAGGATGTTGCGATACCCCTGGTAGAATGAGCCCTTAGATTTTGAGGAGGCTCCTTTCCTGCCAATTTGTAGCACTCCAGAATGGCTAAAATAATCCATCTGGAGATGGTTTGTTTTGTTATTGGAAGGCCCAACTTATGTCCTGCATAACCTACAAAGATTTGGTCTGCTTGTCTGATCTTAGCCAATCTGCTGATATAGAAGCTCAAGGCTCGCTTAGGGTCCAGCCTGTGCAGTCTCTCTTCCTCCTTCCCCGGATGAGGAGGAGGGTAGAAAGAAGGTAATATAATCTTCTGAGTGATGTGAAACTCCGAGACTACCTTCGGGAGGAAGTTAGGCTTCACCTGAAGAACAACTTTGTCCTTGTAAAAGATTGTATGTGGAGGTTTACACGATAAGGCTTGCAACTCGCTAACCCTTCTAGCAGATGTCAATGCTATTAGCAAAACAGTTTTGAGGGTGAGAAGCTTCAATGAACAAGAGTGTAGTGGTTCAAAAGGGGCACCCTTTAGGAAGTTTAAAATTAGGTTTAAATCCCATAAGGGAACTTGAAAAGGTTTCGGGGGATAAACATTAGTTAATCCTTTTAGGTATTGTATTACCAATGGAATTTTGAAGTATGAAGGCTCCTCTGCAGTGCGCTTAAAGATTGATAGCGCTGCGAGATAGCCCTTAATTGTGCCAACCTGTAGGCCTGAATTAGCCAGGTAAAGTAAGAATGACAACACCATAGGTGTACCACAAGAAAAGGGTTCAATATTCTTTTCTCTGCACCAGCTGCAAAATTTGTTCCAACGGCAGCGGTATAGAGTTTTAGTTGCCGGCCTTCTGGCCGAAAGCAACACCTCCATAACATCATCCGGAAGGTCCCAATCCTTGTACCTCAACCTTTCAGACACCAAGCGTGAAGGTTGAGGGTCTTGATGGCTGGATGGAGAACCTGACCTTCCTTCTGCGAGAGAAGATCCTCTCTGTATGGCAGTCGAATTGGAGGGCAGATGGACATGTCTAGAAGGTCCGGGTACCACGTTCTCCTGGCCCAATCCGGGGCAATTAGGATCATGGTCTTCCGAAACCTTCTCAACCTCCTGATCATTTGAGGAATGACAGGGACCGGAGGGAACGCGTACAGAAGTGGGAACTCCCAGTCCACTACGAACGCATCTCCTAGAGCTCCTCTCGGGGGAAATTCCCTTGAGCAAAATCTGTCGCACTTCCTGTTGATACTGGTGGCGAACAGATCCACTTGAGGGGTTCCCCAAAGGGCGAAGATCTCTTGAAGGACTTCCTGAGCTATCTCCCACTCGTGAGAGACTGTGCTCTGCCTGCTCAGAGCGTCCGCTGTCAAGTTCTTCTCTCCGGCTAGGTGAATTGCCGATAGAGAGATTCCTTCCTGAATTGCCCAAAACCAGAGCTGCATCGCCTCTCTGCACAGTGGTAGTGAGCCTACGCCTCCTCTTTTGTTGAGGTAGTGCATGGCCACTGTATTGTCCGTCATTATTAGGACGTTTCTTCCCCGTACAGACGGCAGAAAAGCCTTCAGCGCTAGTCTGATGGCTCTCAGCTCCAACAGGTTGATATGTAGTCTGGACTCCGATGGAGACCAACGACCGCTGATGGTCAAGTCGTTGGCGTGAGCTCCCCACCCCGTGAGTGAGGCATCCGTGACTACTGTTATCTCCGGCCATGGTTGCCAAAACATTTCTCCTTTCAGGATGTTCTCCCGACAGGCCCACCACTGAAGGTCTCGGGCTACTTTGACCGGGATCCGAAGGAGATCTGTCATCCTTCCTGAGAACTGTGACCACTGAGTTCTCAGTGCCCACTGGAGGGATCTCATTCTCAGGCGAGCCTCCGGCACGAGGAATATGCAGGATGCCATGAGGCCTAGCAACCTCAGAAAGTCGTAGGCTGGGAGATATTGGGCATTCTGAAATCTGATGACCATCTGCAGAATATCTCGAGCCCTCACCTCTGGTGGCAAGGCTTTTCCCAGGGAAGTGTCCAGGACTGCTCCAATGAATTGGAGTCTCTGTGATGGTATCATCTGTGACTTCTTTAAATTGAGGGAGAAGCCCAGCTTGTGAAGGAAGTGGCAAACATAATCTAGTTGTCTCTGAGCCTGTTCCGAAGATACAGCTCTGATCAACCAATCGTCTAGGTAAGGGTAGACATGAATCCCTTCCCTCCTTAGACTTGCAGCCACAACCGACATTAGCTTGGTAAAGACCCTCGGGGCGGAGGTTAGCCCAAATGGCAGAACTCGAAATTGATAATGAGAGCTGCCAATTGCGAACCTCAGGTATCTCCTGTGCCTGGGATGGATCGGCACATGGAAATAAGCGTCCTGGAGGTCTAGAGATACCAACCAGTCCTGAAGCTGGAGGGCCTGAAGGATCTGAGAGAGAGTCACCATCTTGAACTTGTCCTTTCGGAGGAATTTGTTCAATTCCCGTAAGTCTAAGATGGGTCTCAGTCCTCCGTCCTTCTTCGGTATTATGAAGTAGGGGGAGTACCAACCCTTGTTCCTTTCCGCTACAGGTACCAGTTCTATGGCACCTTTCTCTAGCAGGTCTAAAACCTCCTGCAAGAGGAGCGGATCTGGAAGCTTCAAAGGGTTGTTCCCCGGTGGATGACTCTGAGGGATATGTAGGAAGGGCAGGCAGTAACCTTGGGCTACTGTCTCCAGAGCCCAAGCATCTGACGTAATAGCCTGCCATTCCGTCAGATGGTGAGTTAACCTGCCCCCTACTGGTGTTCTGTGAGGGGAGACCTCAGAGTGGTTTTGAAGCGGCTGATGCAGTTGCCGAAGGTAAAGTGGCTCCTGCTCCTGCGGGTGCGGCTTTCTTTCCCCTACCCCGTCCACCACGGGTAAATCTTCCTTGGCCTCTTTGAGCCGGTCGTCCCCTGCCCCTTCCATATGAGGAATAGTAACGAAAGGACCGTCCTCTCCACGATGATCCCGAAGGACGAAAGGTATTCTGACGGATAGCAGCTCCCAATGACTTGGCTGCTGCCTTGGACGTTTGCAGTTTCTCCAAACTGTCATCCGCCTTCTTTCCAAAGAGGGTAGAACCGTCAAAGGGCATATTCAAAAGCCTGGTCTGCACGTCAGAGGCAAAACCAGACTTCCTCAACCACGCATGCCTGCGGATTGTGGTACTTGCCGCCATGGCCCTGCTGATACTGTCAGCAGAATCTAGGCCAGTTTGTAGGGTCTCGCACATCGCATCTTTACCATCCCTGATGATGTTTAAAAATGCGTCCCTTTCCTCTCCTTCTTGGAGGCAGTCAGCCGCTGATGAAGCGCACTCCCAAAGGGTGTGGCTGAACCTAGCGAGCGTACAGGTCGCGTTAATAGACTTTAACGCCATGCTACAGGCAGAAAAAACCTTCTTAGCCATGGCATCATATTTTTTGTCATCCCTATCCTGCGGAGCAGTGGGGTATGCAGATGTGCTGCCTGATGAGGTTGCAGCCTGTACAACCAAGCTCTCAGGAGTAGGGTGTTTTGACAAATATTCAGGGTCAGAACTAGCCACCCTGTATTTTGTTGACAGTTTTTTATTTACTGCCGGGATAATTTCTGGCGTTTCCCAGTTTGTCAAAATCCTTCTCTGTAGAGCAGAATGAAATGGAACCACAGGATCCTCCTGTGGGCCCTTGTCCAGTATGTCAGTGAGGTCATCCTGCTGAAAGGCAGGAGAAGGTGCAGACCAACCCATAAATTCTATGATTCTAGACATCAGAGCTCTATATGGAGTCTCCGCATGTTCTCCTGGGTCTGGTTTGATAAATTCTGCTTCAGGAGAAGTGTCCAAGCCACTAGCTTCCTGAAGTGCATCCTGAAGATTTTTTAATCTTCCTTCCTCAGAGGCGAAAGTCTCTGGCTCTGGTGATGTGGTCCTCTGTAAATCAATATCTTGGTCTGAATCCTCCCTTTCCTCAAAAATCGAGGTTAAAGGGGGATACATTGGTTTTTGGAATGGTATAAACCCCATTTCCAATGCAGAAGGAGCCATCATCACAGGCCTTGAAAACGTCGATGTCGTCGACACCGACGTGAAAGTACTCGAAGGCGCCGTGAAAAGCGTCGAGAAATGTGTACTAGGCCTCGAAGAACTCGAAAGGATCGGAGTCTTGCTCGAGAACGACGTCGACGTTCTCGGCGTCGAGTCGGAGGTCTTTTGTCTAACCGTTGGCTGTGGAGTAGCCGTGGTTCTTTCCTTCACCGGCGTCGATATCGGCGTCGACGTCGGCGTCGACTCGATCGACTGATGCGCCGATGAATCCTTCGACAACGGCGTCGATGGCGCCGACCTCTGTTTCGAAGGAGTTTTCGACGATGGCGTCGATGATGCTTTATCTCCCGATGGCTCGAGGCGCTTTCGGGTTGACTTTTCCGCCGGGTACTGCGACTCGCGGCGTTTAGATTTTTTGGGTTTTTTACCCGGGGTATCACCCTCAGCTGTCTTCGAGGGGGACGAGGCCGCTTTCTCGAAGACGCTTAGCATCTTTTTCCTGAATTCCTCCCACTCAGCTTGCGAGCTGCGTTTTGTGGGGCAATGAACTCTCTCAGGAGAACTCGACGAAGATGACGAAGGGGATCTCCTACGTCTCTTCTTCGAGTGTCTCGATGTCGACGAGTGGTGGGAGCCACTTCGTGATCTAGATCGAGAGTGTTTTTTATGGTGAGGAGACGAACGTCTCGACTCTACCGAAGAAGCTTTCGAGGAAGTTAAAGTTGACCTACCTCTCTCGAGCTTCCCCCTACGCTCCTTCAAGGCTTTCGCCGTCATGGAAAGGCATTCCTCACACTCCGAACTCTGGTGCGTGATTCCCAGACACCACAAACAGACCCTGTGAGGGTCCGTCAACGACATTTTCTTCCCGCAGTCTCGGCACTTTTTGAAACCGGACCGAGGGGTCGTCGGGTCGGAGGAGGATGCCATCGATATCGAGGTAAATAGTAGTTATTATATACGTTATCTTGACGAGAACTGAGCAACGGTGTTCCGAGGCACAACGAAGCGCGGAAAAACGGAACTGAGCAACGGACGCTGCGCGCGGCCTTTATAGGCAGGATGACGTCGACGTCGGCACGGAGGCCGTCGAGGGTCATCGACTCGGCGATCATCGACGCGCAGCGCCCTCTGGCGAAAAAATTTTCCGAGGCCAGCAAAGCTGAAGGATTTCTATCTAAGATAAGGAATACGTCGGAGGACACAATCCCTTCGAAGTATGATTTGGGCGTGGTCTTTGTCAGGATGGATAAAGACTTGGCCGTTTGTGAGCTGTTTTTCTTTTTATCCACCTTCGCCCCCGCCCCCCTCGAACGATACGGAGGCCTTCGAGGGACACCGACTTGAGGGATGTCAACGGACAGCGCCCTCTACTGTGACATTTATTTTCTGAGGCCAGCAAGCTGGAAGTGGATTTATCAAAGATAAGGAATACATAGGAGGACACAATCCATTCGAAAGGAACAATGTGGTTGCCAGATGGGGACGTGTATATGTGCGTCCTTCAGATCCAGAGAGCACATCCAGTCTCCCCTGTTCAGTGTCTCCACAATGAGTGCTGGCGTAACCATCTTCAATTTTTGTAGAGGTAGGGAGAGGTTGAGGGGAGAAAGGTCCAACAACTCTCAGGCCAGCCTGGTTCTTCTGTATGGCGAAAATCCTGGAATAGAAGCCCAAACCTCCCTGAGAGGCTGGGACTTCTCCCACTTCCTGGCTCTCGACAAGCAGCCGGATCTCCTCCAACAGAGATGCTGTCCCAATCTGTGTGAGAGGAGGTGAGGAGGGAGTAGAGGGAGGGACCGGTAGGCAGTACCCCGTGGATACTACGGAGAGGATCCATGGGTCAGAAAAGGTTTGGCGCCAAAATTGCATGTGGAAGGCAAGCCTGCCCCACGACCGGAGACACGTGGTCCCTAAGGGGCGTGTTATGCTTTTTTTGGACAAGCCTTTGCCCCCCCACCCTTTTGTCATTTCCTCCGGTGCCGACTAGAGGAGCGGTCAGGTAGTCTGGACCTCTGTTCCTGGAAGCCCCTGAACCCACAAGACGCCTGCACCGTGTCGGAGCACTGATGCGACTAAGTGTACGCCTTGGGCGTGGCCTTCGTAAGAATAGATATAGACAAAGCAATTTGTGAGCTCTTCTTTTGATCTAATTCTTCATTCGTGGAGGAGTGGAAGAGGTCACTGCCTTCGAATGGAAGGTCCAATATGCGTTCCTGGACGTCAAGGTTAAACTTAATAGCCCGGAGCCAGGCCGTCCTTCTCATGTCCGTGGCGATGAAGATGGCCCGGCCAGAGGTATCGATGTGGGCCACAGTGGACTCCATGATGTCCTGCGTGTTAGGGAGAATTCATAAAAATGGTTGATTTCCCTTACCTTATTAGTCCCTTAGCAGCTTTGCTGGATTTCTAGGATTTTTTTTCTTCACCTGGTAAGAGCGTGAGCCTGTTTTCTCACTTTTACATGTGTTTTGCTATGTGTATTTCTACTTTGTGTGATCTTGGGCACTGGAGCCTCACCTACTTTATGTGCACCACTTTTTGTGTGTGTTACACAGCACCTTCAGTACAGTGACACAGGGTTGTCTTTGAGACTTCCCACTGACTCAATTTTCCTGGGGCCGACTACTGTCCCCGAGAAACAGGTAAAGTTGCCATTAACTTTATATTGTCACTTTAAACCGCAGACCCAGTACACCCCATCTTACATGGAGTATTGGAAATGGTTAACTCTTATCCCTTTTTGTTTGTGCCTCTTGGAGCCTTGTTCTGCTCCCTTAACATTAAGACTTGGCTGATGGCAGTGGTATCTACCCTAACTTTTCTACCGCGATTATCTTATATAGACGTGGCAATGTTTTAGGCTATTATATAAGCCTCAAACATAAACCTGCTTGACCAAGTACATTTTATTTTGGTTCCGGCTGGGTTTATTCGCCATTTTTTTTTTGTCAAAGTCTTTCTCGTGTTTCTCTCTGCGCGCCAAACTGGGGAGGACTCCTTTGTTCGCTGTCTTTTTGCGGGCTTCTGCACAGAAGCCCTCCTTAAGGCGCCTGATAGTCCAGGTAGGCAGGATGTGAGGGAGGGATCTTCGGACCCCTGCCATGGGTTCCCTTGGTAACCCAAGTCGCACTCTTGTCTGATTGGCTAAGGGTACTGGCCTTGCCAGGCCAGCCACCCTGCTGTGTGATTGACAGCCAGGCTGTCTGAATGGGGGAAACTCCATAAAAAGCAGGTCTCTGGGACTGGAAGAGCAGAGTCGCCACTGGAACAAAAGAACCAACGAGGAACTGGAAGAAGAGGACCCCTACCACGACTGAACCACCTGGTGAAGCCTTGCTGCAGGTCCGAATCGCCAGAATCCGACGACAGAAGATCCTCCAGGAAACCTCTTCCTTTGAGCTGGTGGGACCAACCAGTTCGCCCAAACGACAAGCCAGGACCCCTCCCTCTGGTCGAATTTGCTGTACAGAGCTACAGTGGGCCGGATAGCCAGGAAGGTCAGACCCTGCTTGGGTTTTAAGGAGTTCACCTTTTATTCATCGTTTTGCTCTGCTGCTGGTTTCTTCCCAGGGTGGCTCAGGACCCTCCAGTCTTCCTACTTTGTGTCAGTCCAACAGTCGCTTCAGGAACCGTGAGCCTGCAGGAACCACCAGGAACGTCCACCTCAGCTATAGCTCCCTCTCCGTTTTAAGGTACTGTGCAAACCCGGTTGTCAGTTTCGTTCAACCATGGTGAAAGTGTTTGAAATCTTTCTCCAAACCGAGGGCTTGTCCTTCTCTTCTCTTTGAACTAACTTTTCTACCAACCAACCTCATCCGGAATCTGTGCCACGAACTTTACCGCGAACTACCCTGAACTGTGATCTTGTGCAAAAGACTTTTGCCCCATTGACTTTGGCCCCAAGCCTTTTCTAGCGGATCTCCTCACTGTAGCTTCTCTTGTTTAATTGCCCCAAGTACTTACCTATTGGTTTTGCCTAATTTCTAATAACTTTGTCTTTCCCTCCCTTTTAAATTGCTAGAGTGCCATTTTGCTCCCACTTCTTTTTGTGAGCTTAACTTGTCTGGAATTTAAGGGAAGTGGTGTAGTGTATTTATGATTGTGATTTTTAACCTGCTTAGAATAGTGAAATGTTATACAACTGTTGAGTAAATAAATATATATTCTTTTACTTAGAAACCTTGAGTCAGTGTTTGCCTGAATCATAGTAATTTCTGTCCTTTGTGTAACTATTTGTACTGCTCACTTACTCTTGAGAAAAGTCTGGCTGTTCTGCTACTGCTACCATTCTAATGGTAATCCCGCCTTGAAGCGAGCTTGGCTCTGTGGCGTTAGTTCTGGGAGGAATCTCCCGCCAAAGCCTTTGGTTAACGGCTGCCAGCATGGCACCCGAGTTGGTCTGACACAGGTGCAAGGAGGCGTTGGAGTACAGCTTTTTCCTGGACGCCTCCAAGATCTTCTCCTCCTTGCCTAGCAGCACCGAGGACGAGGTGACCGAGGATGACTGAGGCTTAGAATAGAGTGACGTTGCAGCGATCATCGAGGAGTGTGGCTGAGGATGAGCCGAAAGCAAGAGTATCTCCCCTTCCAACTGCCTGTACTTGGCATTGAGGCGCCGATTGACAGGCTGGGCCGAGTGCAGCTTGAGCCACCCCTTTTTGGCCAGAGCAACTACGTTCTTCTGCATCCGGGTCCCCGGCTTGGAGGGGGGCCTTAGGGTGAGGACTTCTGCCAAGACCCCCTCCTCTGGCTGTTTGACCTCGGACTGAGAAAGCCCCAGGTATTCTGCCAGGGCTGCAAGGCGTTTGTGGAAGGTCTTGGCTGAAGATGGCGTGTCAGGGTGGTCCTCCTCGTCTGTGTCCACCTGAGTGCTCGGAGGATCCATAACTGGCTGAGGGCTACTGGGCGCAGTGGGCTGCGGAGTGGATACCGGAGCCAGAGGCTGCTGCGGAGGCTGGTGTGGAACCGCCTATATTGCCAGAGGCAGGGGGGCAAGAATCAGCAAAGGGAGCGCGGGCTGCACTGGGGCCTGAGGCTCCGGAGCCATCAGAGGAATGACTATGGTGCCGGTGGAGTGACCAAAGGGAGCATGTCCCTGATAGCATCCCAGAGGATGGCCCCCATCTGCAGGGTTCTCATCAGCGATAGGAACCTTTCAAAGAACCGGTCTTCAGAGGCCGAAGTGGTGGCAAGGTATATTGATGGAGTGGCTGGAGGCTGCTGGGGAGCACTCTGCCTGTGGTGCAGGGGAAACCTGCCCTGCGCCGCTGATGGATTAACTATAGGCCTCATACCTGGTTGGGGAGCAGCCATCTTGTCTGGCGTGGCAGCAATTTTGGCGAGCTACAGGCCAAAGTTGTGGTGCCTGGCTCTCTGGAACCTGCCCCATCCAAGACGCCTGGTGTTGGAACATAAGGCCTATGCTGCACCTCAGGCCGGGGCCTGGAAGGCGTACTGCCCTTGGCAGATTTGCCGGTAGTGCTGCGTAAAGGCACCCCCTCAGACATAATGCCGGTACCAGGGCGTTGCCCCTCAGGAGTAACCCCGGCAAAAGAACCTTGCAGTTTCTCAGCACTGGTATTGGAAGGATCCGGAGACCCCCCCCTCGGCCACGAGGCTGGTAGATGGTCTAGCCTCTGTACGTGTGCTGGTGCTAGAACCCAACAGGTTCCTGCTGGTCGGGCGGTTCTTCGGAAAGGAGTTGCCCTTACGGGGTGCAATGGTGAATAGAGCTCCCTCCACCTGGCTAGTCTGTTCTTCAGTGCGCATGGAGTCAGGGCATTGCACGCAGAAAAACCTTCCCAGCCGTGGTCGGTGCCACGGCAGCGGAGGCTAAGGGTGTGGGGGTCGGATGTAGGGAAGAGCCCCTCACAGGCTGGAAACCTGCTGTATCCCGCTAAAGTTGACATGCGCCGGAGGAGCGTGGCGTTGGAGCACCAAGTATCTAAAAGAAAAAGACAAAATATAAGAATATCCAGGGAAGAGCGCGTGGTATTACATGGCCAAAGCCAAACCTATGAGCGCTGGTGAAATCGATGCGTTCCCGTTGATGAGGCAAAGGGGGCTGGAGAGTGGCGATGGTGGGCGGAGTCAGGGGAGCACATGCTCCCAGGGCCGCGTGCCTCTAAATTTAAAGGGGAAGAAGATTTTTCTGGTGGAAACGGTTCTGTCTCCTGTCCCTCGCGAGGGACACCCATACATTATGGAGGAAAGGGGACAGGACATAAGAGTAAGACTGCAACTACTCCCAATATGAATAAAAAATGAAATAATGCACACCGATAATGCTCTTTCACCCACAGATCTTCACATGGATCAGTAGTACCCACTAGGGGTCGAAGGTGGGTTTGGGGGCTGGGGGGTAGGACACTCACAGGAAGGAGATCAAATATGACTTGTAATTTGCTTGGACTGTTTGGTGCAAATAAGACTGAATTACAAAGACCTATTTTTAGAGTTAAAGTACATATTAAATTCCACTTCAAAATCAGTTGGCCTGGGGAGCTCAAGCTAGCTTCTAGTAGCAAATAGTGTCAAGCTAACCAGACTCTGGGCTGCAAGCAGGAGTTAAACAGCTCCCAGGAACCTCTGCCTTGGTTTGGTCGAAATGTTATATATTTAAGGTTCTATAAACTCTTTCACTTCCCAAGCATTTGAACAATACTTTTAAAAATGCAGTCACGTTTCTAATGCTGTAGTATTGTATAAGTAACCTTTCAATAAGTTAACGTTATGCAATTCAATCAATGTATGTGTAACTTTACATTTAATTGAGGGGGTGGCCAGCAGCCATGCTTTGAAGTCGCATTTATTGTGTGCTCCTACTCGATCCAACATTGATATGCCCTTAAAAATAACTAGGATCAGGTTTTTACACTAGTTTCTACTGTACAGTCCTCCTGTTGTGTGCAGGAGCACAGTGGCAGTGCCAGAAACCTGAAAAGCGGTGCGTTGAAATTTCAGACTGGTGGTGTTGGCTGACAAGATGGCGGCAGCTGGGGATGCTGGCACACCGGGCTGCACTGAAGGGCTGTGACAAAACAAAGAACGCAGGCCGAGCCACAGGGTGCCCCGGTAGACAGTCAGCTGTGACTGGGGCACACAGGAGGAGATTTTGTACTGCCCCTGCAAGCGAGTGCGGGCTCGGGGGAACCGCTTTAATCCTACACAAGAGCTTACGGAGCCACGCCGGAGGCAGCTGTGGACGGCGTGCGGCTGCAGGCAGTGCAAGGGTTCGCCACAACTAGTCACCTTCAGGCGCAGCATTAAGGAACGGAACTCAGCTGGTGTCCGGCTCTGGGAACTGTGGGAGCCTTTGCGGAGGTGCCCCTGCACTAGCTCTCCACAGTGTGTGGCCCTACCCCAGCCTGGCTTGTGAGCATGCATAGGAGGCAGTGCCTGTGGACTGTTTCACTTAAGAGGTGTACTGGCACGTTGATTTCAGGACCCCAAACTCTTATGAGGATAAACTGGCACACCATGAGCAGAACTGAAGAGCACGCATCTATATAAACATCCCCTGAACCCCTGCAGAGACTACACCTTTGTTCTGTTCCATGTTGAGCACACTTGCCATTATATTTTGGGGCTGCTGAGGTGGTAGGGGGTACTAGCCGACAGAGCCGTGTATACACTCTCCATGTGCCTGGCAGGGCCAGTAAAGGGAAGGCTAAACAGACCTCTATGGAGGCCTAAGCCTGCAGCAATAAGGACAAAACAGTGCCCGCAGTAGACAGCAGACATGTACAGACACCAGGGCCACCTGATCAGCGGCAGGAGGGGAACAACAGATCCTTAGGGCCATTGCCACTCTGCAAACATGCCTACAATCTAAAATTGATGCAGTTATGGTGGACGTGGGGCTGCTTCGATAGGATGTCCATGCCCTGGTGGACAGGAGTGACCGGGTTGAAACTCAGGAGGGTGACAACACAGCAAGCATCCCGAGTATGCAATTGGTGGTCAAAGACCTACAGCAGAAGCTGGGTGCTGGAAAATCGGGCTGAGGACACTGAGGGAAGGGGCAGAAGGAACAATATACGAATAATAGGCCTGCCAGAGGTGGCTGAAGGCACAAACCCTACGGCGTTCGTGGACTGAATCTCCCACAGGCCTTTACAGTAGAGCGAGCACATCGATCTTTAAATAAGAATTCCCACCTGGCGTTCCTGAGGGATGGTGGCATGATTCAAAGGGAGTCTTCCAAATTGGCCATATAGCCTGACTATATGCTTCAAAACCAGAGGCGCAGAGCGTGACTTTGATCTGCAAAATAATGTCTTAGGCGAGCAGGACGAAGGTACATGCTCATATATCCTGCTAGACTCAAGGTCCTACGTAATGGTCGATCCCTCTTCTTTGATACCCCCTGAAAAAGTACATACATGGGTGGACATGACGAAATTGGCCCCACAGGCGGAGAAAGAATCAACGGGATGAGTGGATGGAAGGTAATATTAGCATGCCTGCACACCCCCCCCCTTTAGGCTGGATGGAGATATTCAATGTGAAGAGATAAGATGTCTCATTTGTCCCAAACGCTGAGGGGGACTCTACGTCGAGGCAGTGGGTAGTGCTGCCTGGGTACATTTGTGCACCCCGCATTCGAGGACGACAATGGACCGCCTAGGAAGCAGGAGTGCGAACACTGGTGAACTGCTGCGCCTCATTTAAGGCTGTTTGTTCATTGAGGCAGCGCTGGTGGGACCCCCTGTTGGAGTTAAACATTGGGATACCAATTTGACGGTATCCAGCTGCTACATTCAGACCAAGTTGGCATGGTGCTGGTATCAGGTTCTGTGAGAGAAGCAGCTGCACCTGAGCATGCAGTGCGTTGCTGGATGATTGTTGGGTGGATGAGAGGTTGAGGATCGTTTGGCCTTTCGATCTGTCCGAGCTCTCCTCTGGCAGCATTGTCAATGGAAGTGATAACAGGGGAAGTCGCTCTCCCAAGCAGGGACTGCATTTACGGGTCCAGGCAAGGGGTGGCAGTTGCCGAGAAGGCATGGTTTCCGATAGTGCCAGGGTTGGCCGCTTGTGCAGTGGGAGGGACCATGGGGAGTACAGAAATGGTGGCAGGGGCGCTCACTGCAACGAGACAAGATTATAGCTTATATTTTACCATCTAAAATTCCCTTACAAAATCTGAACAATTTTGACCCTTTTTTGGGGTGTTTCGTGAACTCCTCTTTTGGTTATGGGATTGTTCCAGAGACACTCAAACACGTAGCAGTCACCCTTCTTCCCAATAAACTAGAGCCAGACCAAAACAACCCGAGTAATCTGGGTCCAATTACCAACACACTTTTTTGCCAAAAGTCATTAGCAAAATTGCAACATCTGAAAAATATTAATATTCTCCACCAAAAACAATCTGGTTTCCGTGCATTTCACAGCACAGAGACAGTGTTGGTGGACTTAAAAACACACATGTTAGGCATTATGGATGAAGGTAAATCAGGTCTACTGATATTCTTAGACTCATCCGCGGCTTTCAACCTGCTTGAACATGCCCGCCTTCTGGACTGCATCGTACTTTTGGGCAATGCTCCAAATCAGCAAACAAATGGATTGGGTCTTTCTTTAGCAATAAGAAAACTACAGTGTGCTGGGGAGAGGCAGCCTCAGCGTCCAAACCCATACATGATGGTGTCCCACAGGGAGTGTGCTCATCCCTCACACTGTTCAACCTTTACATCAAACCCCTCTATGATCTCTTGACTGCTTTGAACCTGCACTTTTCTAACTATGCGGATGATACGCAGCTCATTATGGAACTGAGTGGAAACCATGAATGCGATTTGGCACAGCTCAACCACATCTACAGCCAGATCAAAGGCTGGATGACCCAAAACTCCATGTGCCTGAATCCATCAAAAACTGAACTAATGATTTTCGGTTCAATAATCCAAGCATAGTTCAGAATACTCCTATATGATCATTGAAGTTAAAACACTTGAGTATTGCATCCCTACACAAGGTGTTGAACTCCAGTAGATTTAAAGCCCCACACATTTACATGTCTAAATGGGAAGAAGACGTGGGTAGGCCCATTGATGATAACATGATACAGTATCTGGACAAGGGCGGGTAAAGCATCTCAGGCGGTCCAGCTCAAAGAAAATGGTTTTAAAATATATTGCCGGTGGTACCGGACCCCAGAACAGCTACCCAAAATGAATCCACAGCTCTCCCCCCAATGCTGGCGGTGTGGGGTGTCCCAGTGTTCCTTCATTCATATGTGGTGGGTGTAACCCCAAATTCAAGGTTTCTGGAAAAATGTGGTTGCCCAAATTAAGGAGATTTGTAGATTCGAGCTTGAACTAGACCCCTTGGTGTTATTATTGTGCAACGAAGACTCCCAGGGACATTACACACTGGGCACCAGAGGCTCTCGTTTGGTCATCCACTTCCTGGTGGCGGCAAGACTGGTGATTGCGAAGTACTGGAAGAGTCAGGAAGAACCAGTTATTAGGGAATGGTGGGCACGAGTTTGGTACGTGGCCGCCATGAGCAAAATCAAAGGGGGAAATGCAGGGGCGCATGCCTCAATTCCTAGCGGACTGGTCCCCATTAATCACATAAGTAAGCATGCATAACAGCCTCAATATCCATCATAGACCCCATGAGATGGCCTTATTCTCACTGTTATAAGTTATGGAACGCAACTCACGTCGCAGACCGACGCCAAGTCACTAAAAGTTGCACTTGTACCTTTTTTCTCTGCCTGCTTTCTATTTTTGTTAAATTTTCCAATTTCAATGCAAGGCACTTATCTTTATGTTTATTGTCGGTTATGATTCATCATGAGCACTATTGGAACCAAATTGAGGAATGCCTTGTTTTCTGTAGGAGACCAATGCATAATGTACTGGCGGTTGTTCTAAAGTGAAAAGTGCTTAATAAAGTTTAAATGATAGAAAAAAACACTTGGAGTATACATGAATGCCACCGTGAACTCAAAAGGCACAAGTGGATCAGCAGCACACAATACCACCTCAAAGTACTGAGGCAGGCTAAACCCCTCGTCACAAAATAAATCGGATGAAACTGACCACGGCAATTATTATGCCCCGCATGGACTATTGTAGCGCTCTACTGGTTGGTGTTACCATCGGTGGCATCAGAAAATTACAGATAATCCAGAATGAAGCTGTGCGTGTCATCTACAACATCCCCAAGAGGGAACAAAATCACTGAACAGAGGGAGAGAAAAAAAAAAAAAAAAACGACATTGGTTACCGGTGTCAGCTATAATAAATTTCAAAGCACTTACTTTGACCCATAGATGTATTCTTGGAAACGCCCCCACATAACTAAATGAAAAAATAAAACCTTACGTCCCCATCAGACAACTTCGTTCTAGCAACGGGGGCTTGCTGACTGTACCAAGGAGCAAAAAATGCAGAGGCCTGGGCCGATATTTTCATATAGTCTCAGCCAAGGCCTGGAACTCTCTGCCCCCCATCACCAACATTAGACAGCAAGTGTTCAGGAAGCAGTTAAAGACAAACCTTATTTGAGTGATATCTTCTCATGCTATTTATTACTTGGTTACCCCCCTCTGATCTACATGTTGTCCTGTCTTTTTAGATTTAATGTGCATATGTAGCCCCCCTGATGCCTGCAGGCTTTGGCGCTTTATAGACAGATAAAAAATAAGTTTTAGCCATGGGAAGATTCGATTCTACAGAGGCTTGTTTTGGATATTCTCCAGGCGTCAAATAGTCACCATTAACACGCCAATAGTTAAACAAGGATGGTACTGGGGGGTCTCATAGGATCTCTCCATTGAGTGGATTTGGGAAACGTAGGGGGTAGAAACACCTGAGGATGTATACAGCATCTGTGAGTGCTCACTCCTTACACCCTTTTCAAAACACATCAAGGAGCGACTGGGTCAATTCAGTCCCTAGCGACCTGCCCTCTTCATACAGGATAGAAGGGCAGGTTACTTACCTCAACACATATGGCCAAATTAATTATCAAAGCATGACCTCCATCTAAACATCACATTTAACTAGAGTATTACTTCCAGAGCATTACTTTTGTTTCTTGGATATTTAGTCCCCACTCCCCCTCTCCAATTTAAAATCCACCAAAAGTCCCAGAATGGGAAGGAACTCAGACTCCTCTTCAGAATGACATGGCATACGCCAGTAGAATACAAAAAAAAAAAAAGAAAAAACAATGAAAAATGAATTTGTATATAAAGTGAACCTTACCTTATTTGTTGTATAGCTATCCCAAATAATTAGCTTTCCATCCTGAGATGCACTGACTAGTAGCCTAAAAAGAATTAAAAAAAAACAGATTTAGTTTTAATGTAGAAATACCTAGCTTACAGGCCATTTCAGAGCCTGAATTCACCCACCACTCAGTGACACTTCTTTGATGTTCCGGAGCAGAATATTTACTGAGTCAGTTGGCAGCAAACCACAGACATTGGACCATTCGAATAAACACAATTGGAGGAAGCAGAAAGGAGTGCAGGGGAAGAGGTAAGAAGAGGAATAATTAGCAGTAGACAGCTTGAAAGAAGTGGCAGCTTGTAGAGTGAAGTAAACTTCTCCCTTTCCACCGGAACACAACAAAGGTTTAACAAAACATCTTGTGGAGGGTGCTGAGAAAAAGGAGGTGGAACTTTCACTGAATCTACTTACTCCGACACTTTCCTTCTAACAAAAACCTGTGTCTCACATTGTTGGGTAAATCTGAGTGGGGAGAGGAGCTGGCTGGATACAAGATGACCTGTCTTCTGCCGGGTTCTAGACCAGTGCTCCCTTATGTATCCTTCTGGCACCCCAAGCCCTCCGATATCTTTCAAGTGAAACGAGGTAATTGCCCTTTCAGGCATCTGAAGGGCTTGCAAGGTTCAGACTTGCTCCGATGATGAAGATTGGAGAGTCTGGTGTGTGCTCCCCCTGCAGGGCTGCACTAAAGATAGGAGTGTGCAGTTCTGCAGCTGCAGACCTATAGTAGGGATTCCTGCACGTGAGGATCCAGGGAAGAACACTGAAGCCAGTGGAGAACTGGATCAGCAGGCCGAACACTTGGTGGTTCAAATGCGCCAGAGGGGGAACACTGCTCATCAGAAGAGCTCTTCAAACCATTTCAGCCACTGCAAAGGTCTGAGAATGTTCCCAATCGATCTGCTAGAGGTAAGCCCCTTGCTGACAGTGGCATCCAAATGATCAGAGAAAGAGTGCTTCCAACATTAGATTCCTACAGATGTGAACTGTTGGCCCTTTTGTAGGGGAGTGATCACGATGGTAGAGAAGCAGTGACAGGAGAAAATATTTATTTTTCCCCGGGTCACCTCATAGAATGAGGGACAATGGGCAATATCTATTGGGGATTCTTTGGAGGAAGAGCAAGTGACTGCTGGTAAAAAGGTGCCGCTTCAGACCCTTAATGTTTAAGAAACTGTATTTACAACTGTGAGGAAGCTTGACGCTATCTGGAAAAGTGGCAAACACTGTGTGAACACTTGACCCTTTAGAGAGCAAAGTTTCTTTTTTTAAACAACAAAGTGCTTCTACATCAGAAACTGAAAATATGATCCATTTCAAATAGTGTGCCTTATGGATAATTTTGCAGTTAGATGCTAATGTTTTTAGATAACTTGAGTCGAGGTGCTCTTATGCATGCTTTAGGTTTGCCACCCAAGATATTTTCCCAAGCTTGTCACACCGGGTTATAAGAATGTACAACTCCCCTACTTTTATTTTACTTATATACAGGAAGAACAATGCTCTTTTGATCACAAAAGAATGTACAATAGATAAGAAATCAGATTGTATGGGGAGCAGTGAGCTTCTTACAATGGGGCGATTTAGAGGGATAGTCTGACCAGGTTGTGGAGGCGAGCAAATGGAATAGTGACCAGGGACAATACATAAGTGGACATACATAGATTAAGGACAACCAACACTTTGCATTTTTAAGTGCAGGTGGGCGGTACGGCCAGCTGTGCTCGAGATGTGAACAAGATGGGTGAAGGGCTAGAGTGGAGACAGAGGAAGTGAGGGACAGAGGCAGGTTAGAGGGGAGGAAAACATGTTAGCTAGCAGACAGATGAGCGGCAGGTTTAGAGGGTAGGCTTTTAGTTTGGTTTTGAACAAATCCGTGTGGACGATTTCTCAGAGGTCCGGGGGAAGAGAATTCCATGCAAGTGGAGAAAAAAATTAAGTGCCTCACCGTAGTAACTAGAGTACTCATAGTCCATAGTCCCCTTTCGTCCATCCTTGTGGGCGGGACCCAACATGGGGACGGTACCGAAACCTTTGGCAGTGAAAAATTGAGCTTCCCCATGAAATTTAGTATATCGCACTAGGACGCGGCTTCGGGTGTGGGAATGCCCCGCGAAGCACCGCTCTCTGGCGCCTCACCTCAGTAACCTTTGAACACATCGGACACTTACATACCTGGCTACACTTTTACATATTAGCCCTTGGCATACTAGTGGGGGAAGGTAGCTGGGACATATGGAGGAAAGGGGGACTATGGACTGCGATTACTCTAGTCACTACGTTGAGTAACTTTACTCATATGTCTCATCCCCTTTCCTCCATCCTTGTGGGTGATTCCACCGAACAAGAACATAGGGTAGAGGTCTGACATCCTGCCTCATATCGAAGATGAAGCAAAAAGGTTATTCAGAACCGTCTGACCAAACTCTGCATCGCGCCTGGAGCCGGTGTCCAGAAAATAGTGTTTAGAGAAGGTCGACAGAGTGGCCCAAGTAGCCGCCTTGCTGATGACTTGCCAAAAAGCATGTCTCTGAAACATGACAGCCGTGGCCCTTAGTTCTGAGTGCATGGACATGAATCCCTTAGGAACAGGTTTGCTGATGGCAGTGTAGGCCTCTGAAATGGCCTGAACCATCCAACAGGCGAAGGAAGCCTTAGAGCCGGGGGAGGAGTCCACCCCCCCACCCCAAAGTTACAAACAATGCCTCAGCCTTCTGGAAAGCTTTTCTCCGGGAGAGATAAAACTTGAGAACCCTCTTGAGGTGCAAGGAGTGTAGGGCCCTCTCTGCCTCAGAGTGTGGGTTGCGGAAGACCACTGGTAGACAGATCTCTCGATTCAGATGGAACAGAGAAGTTTGAGTGAGTACGCAAGATTACCTGGTTGTTGTAAAAAGTGGTGAAGGGCTTGCACAAAGACAATGCCTGCAGCTTACTAATCCTGCGCGCAGAGGTGAGAGCCACCAATAAAACAGTCTCCAGCGTCACCAAAACGATGCCCACAGAGGCCACCGACTCGAAAGGCTTGCGTTACAAGGCTGCAAGAACAACATTGAGGTCCCAGACCAGGTACGGCATATGCACTGGAGGAAAAAGCCTAGACAACCCCTTGAGGTGTGCCTTAACCACCGGTTTGGCTGACGAAAACATGCTCGGGGGAATTCTTCTAAGCCCTGATGGCCGCCAAATACGTGCAGCAAGTATCCACCTGAACTCCAAAACGAGCAAGGTGACAGGGTCCACACCTATGTTGCGAGCCAAATGGCAGAACCTAGTCCATTAACATTTATACTGGGACTAAGTCTAGGGCCTCCTGGTATGCTGAATGATGTCCAAGTTGTCATCTGAGAATTGAGCATGCCAGGTCCAGATGCACTGCTGCACCCTGCTGCATCAGGAAGCCCCTGCCGGAGATCGGAAGATGGACAGGACCCTTGGAGCACAACTGCAGGTCTGAAAACCAGTGCCTCGAAGGCCAGTGGGGGGCAATCAGGATGAGGCTGCAACCCACGGAAGCCCGGAACTTGCGTAGGGTCCGCTGGAGCAGAGGAATGGGTGGGAAAATGTAATATCCGCTGACGCATTTTGCGTAGATTATAGTGGTTACTTCCTCCTTGTCAGCGAAGTAGAGGTCTACCCATCTCCGGTTTCGCTTGCCAAACAAATGCAAGCCATTAAATAGCATGTTCAAAAGACAGGCTTGCACATCCAGAGCAAACCACGCAAATCTGCCTATAACGGTGCTCGCAGCCATGGACCGGCTTACACGGTCACGACTGATGGGATTCACACATGGTATCCTTGCCATCCTGCACAAGAGCAAGGAACCCATCCCTTTCTTCCCCTTTGGGAATATGCTCAGCCGCAAGAGAAACAATTCCACAGAGTGTGTGAAAATCTTGCTAAGGCACAAGTGGAGTTGGCCGACTGCAGTGCCATACTGCCCGCAGAAAACAACTTGCGTGCCCAACCGTCGAAGCGTTTGTCGTCCCTATCAGGAGAGATGGTAGGGTACGCCACCTGCCTCGAGGTGGCCATAACCGCCTGAACCACCAAACTCTTAGGAGTGGGGCGAGAGAAACGGTAGCTGGGCTCGCTACCGGAAGGGGCGGTATTTTTTAATTAACGATTTGTTAATGTCGGAAGAGATTATGGCGTCTGCCAAGCAGCCACCATCCTTTGATTCAACGTCAAATGAAAAGGCAACACCGGGTCAGAGGACAGACCTTGGCCCAAAATATCTGTTAAGTCATCCTGAACAAAAGCTTCTGGAGGACTAGACCAACCAAGATACTCAGTGACCCTAGCCATCAGTCTCCAGTCGGACGACTCAGCATGAGCCCCAGGCTCAGGCCTGCCAAACTCCACCTCTGGAGAAGTGTCCAAGCCACTGGCATCATGAAGAGATTGCTGTAACTCTTCCAACTGACTGTCCCCAGAAAAGACAGGAGCCCCATCAGGTTCAACAGGGTCAAACTACAGACTTGGAAGTAGCCTTCCTTGGAGGATCCACAGTACCAGGGACCTCCATCAATAATTAAGGTGAAAAGGCTGCAAAGGCGTCGAAGGAGTCGAGGACACCAATGGCTTCAGCGTCGATGGCTTTGGCGTCGACGGCTGATGTGAAGGCAAAGCTTCGACATCCGTCTCTGATGGACGCAGCGCCAACGGAGTTGACACCAACCGCAAGCACTTATCAGGTTTCTGCAGTCTCGCTGGGGACGAGGACCGAGACCGGGAAGCATGTCTTTTGCGATCATCCTGAACCTTGCCCGAAGGGGAGCTCGAAGGTTCCAGATGAAAATCGCACGAAGAACCCGAGCCCGAAGGCGCACGAGCCACGAAACAGGACTGTTCCGTCCGCGCCTTTGGTAGAAGCCGGCAGGGAACTGTGCCCTGGGATTGGGAAATCACCAGCATCTGCACCCTGAAACGCTGCCCATTCCTCTGGAGTCAAGGACTTAGTAGGACAAGCCACTTTCCTTGCGGCGCCATCCTCCGAGGTGGACGGGGAAGGCGACCGGTGACAGCACTTCCTGGAATGCCGAGACGAGGACGACGAATAACGGGAACCACTCCGGGACCGAGATCCCCGGGACTCCTTCCGACACAAAGTCGCCTCTCAAATCGTCAGTGGACATCACTTTAGAAGTTTTACAAGACTTACTGGGTTTAGAACACCTACCTACCTGGAGCTTCCCCTTACGCTCCTGCAAGGCCTTAGCAGTCAGCGACTGGCATTTGGAACAGTCGGTGTCATGACTCTCGCCCAGGCACCACAAACAAATGCGATGCTGGTCCGTAATAAACATCTTAGACTTGCAGTCCCAGCAAGTCTTAAAGCCAGACCACAGAGTCGGAGGGGTCGAAGAAGAAGACTTTCACGAGGAATACACAAGGCACGCAGAGTCTCCTAAGCAAACACGTTTGCAGAAAAAACGGAACTGAGGCTACAGGCGCCGTGCATCCTATTTATAACACCCGGTGACGTCACCCTCGACAGAGGCCTTCAAGGGACATCTACCAGACGCCATTGACGCAAGACGTCCTCTGCCGAAAAGTTTCCGAAGTACACAGCTGTGGACATTATATGTCAAAAACGTGGAATACGTTGGAGGGCACAATCCATTCAAAGTCATCTTTTCAACAATGTTTTATTATCTGAAACTAGTGTAAAAACCTGATTATTACAAATATGAGGTCAACATTCTGCGCCAATAACCAAAATGTTTTTTCAACTGGGTGTGTGTTTTTCTAATTAGGAAATAAAGATTCGAATGGTAGTAGATTTGTAGCAAAGTTTATTTGGCAATACTCAGTTTGTCATATATTTGATTACTTGATTTCCTCATGTGATTATCCTCTTTCTCATATAGTTATCCTCTCATATGGTTATCCTCTACACGTGTTTCACCATCCTAATTAGAATGGCAGGAGGAGAAAAGTTGGTCAGATCTGTGTAGATCCAATGCCTTGTGGTTAATTGTTTTAGTGTCTGTATCAACCAGAGAAAGTGATACTTTAAAATATATGTAATGTATAGTTAAACTACTACCTTCGGTGACAGAGTGAATTAAGTTGACTCACCCACTGGTGTTCCTGGCCAAATATACCAGTGGTGATTTGGGGGTATTCCCTTGTCAGATGATAAGCCCCTGTAAGATTGATTAGGATAATAAGCCGTGTTGGGATGCCTTTTGAGCATCCTAGATGTGACCTCCATTGCTCTTAATTCATTAGAACTAGCTAGTCTTCCCAAATAAACTTACCCGAGTAAAGAAATGCTTGTGGATCGTATTTGTCTAGCCGTTAACTTCACAAGTGCCGATCCTGTAGGATGCAGCATTCAAAAATTGCCTTATTTATTTACGCGTGTGATGTCATCGCACAAGCGTCCTATGCGCGATGACGCTTTTGTTAGTCATGCAACTTTCACCATGTTGCTAGCAGCAAATTACTTCTAATTTTACATGTTCTTAAAGGTACTGCGTGAGCGGTCTATAAAAAGTAATTAAACAGTTGAAACGGTCGTTTTTTGTAGCAGTTGATAAAATTATAATTCGTAGAAAAGAGACTAATTTAAATAGTCACATTAGTTGTTTGTGACTTATCAAAAGATTTGGTGGGGGATTTAGTTCTGAATCTCAAAGTTGATGTGTTTTGCACTGCCTTAAATAGAGTGTTGTTGGATAAGAGCTTGCCATTAGGGATTAAATTGAATTCTACCACTTTTTGTAGATATAGTTGAGTATTCGTGTGATTGTACATTTATCTCAAAAAATAATATAGTCCCTCTGATTACAGAAAATTATACAGTTAATTTTCCTGGTTCAAGCCAGAAAAGCAAGTGTCCATGATGTGTATCCATTCCGCCTCTCTGGCGGAGAAGTAGTTCTCGGGGGCCACCCCTGGGCAGGTGGTACATTCTTTCTAGTCCCACACATTTTAGTTTTTCCAATTTGCCATCTGGTCGCTCTGTTGTAAAATGTTCCCAACGGGTGACTTGTGTCCTTATTTTTTAGGTTTCTCAAATGTTCCAAGATCCTGATCTTCATTTTACGAATTGTGCTTCCCATTAACCATTTTTGGCATAGGCACTATATTCCATACACGACATAGTTGGTGTTGCAATTTATCAGCTGTTTAATCTCCCATCTTTAACATCTTAGTGCCATTCGGAAGATCAATACTTTGCAGCCCATTCATCATATGTGGGCATATCTTACATTGTCCACATTTGAATTTCCCTCGTACTGTTAAGATCCGTGATTGTTCCAATGTGCTTGCTTTTTTATACAGTCTCATGAAACCGGGACTCACTTGGGTTTTGATTGTGGTTGCTTTCTGATAGGTGATTAATTGTTTCAATTCTATGCAGTTTGAGTTGATTGTCTAATTGTAGTTAGTTCCAGTGCTTGCGTAGTACTTTGGTGAGTATATGTGTATGGTTTATAGTGACTGTTTCGACAGTCAAAGTTTCGAATGACAAAACTTTCAACAACAAAGCATCGAAAAAAAACTGTCAAATGCATTTTTTATGGGGGTCCCCCCGAAGCCCCTTTAAAAAAATAAATATATAAAACACTTCTTTTACTATACGAAACTAAACCCTTTAACATAAAGAAAATGCATTCAAATTTTTTTAAAAAAACTTTTTATTCTAAGTTTTTGTCATTCGAAACTATTCTTTCAAAACTATGACAGGACACCTATGCGTATCGGTGCTGTAGTTTGTAATGAATCTGACTTTGTTGGATGTTTTCCCAATTCATTTTCCTTTGGTTTTGAGGAGTTCCATTCATTTTTTGCCCTTTGTTTACGATTTTGTTTTGATATCCTCTCTCGGTGAAGTCCATCAATATTTTTTGTTTATGGTGTTCAAATTCCGTTTCTTCACTGCAATTCCTCTCAATTCTTAGTAGTTCCTCATATGGAATGTTGTAGAAACGTTTGTGAGGATTGCTTTGGGCATATGGTGTACTGTTGCCGGCTGTAGGTTTCTTGTATAGTGTTTGTATGATGCAGTTATTGACATATTTAAAAGTTAAAAAAAATGTGTTCTGTGCTTTCACTCATCGTAAGTTTGATATTGTAATCGTTATTCAAATTTGTGACATATTGAACAAGTGATTGATGATCACCATCCCAGATTAGGATGAGGTCATCTATGTACCATCCCTAGGATACTACATTGGCTTGTGTGTTGGTAAAGGCTGGGTGTGTCCAGGCATGTTCTATTTCATAGTAACCCATAGATAGATACATAAGCAGGAGCATACTTTGCCCCCACAGCTGTCCCTTTTATTTATTGATAAATTTCATTATTGAAGCAGAATATGTGGTTGGTGAAAGTAAATTCTATCATGGATATGATCATTTTGTTCTGTTCCACATATGAAACTGATCTTGATTTGATAGTTTAACAGTCTGTGTACACGGGCCAACTCCATTTAAACCGGCTTCATGGATGCATTCTTGCTCTACCTCATACAGCATTTTACACGCTTCAGTGAAAGGGTTATACGGAGACATATGAACTTAACTCCCTCTTTATGTGGAAAAAAAGAAATTAATTTTGTTATATAAGAGAAATGGTGCTTAAGCAAATTAATTGTTTATATATTAGTTGAAATGTATATAATTTATTAGTGTAATATTTTCATATTCATAGAAAGCTGTCAGTGGTACACAGAAGATACAGTAGGTTTTCACAAATACAGTAGGACCACTATATATCCTAAGGCAACAGCTCACTCTAGCAGCGACAACAGGCGAAGTGGGCAGTCTCTACTGTGCATGCCTGCATTGGACAAAAGTACACCTGGCCTTTTATTATTTGTATAGATAGATATGTAAGGACTACCTTATCCCTACATCTGTGGATTTTCACTATTCTATAAAGAAAACTATGGTGCTTGTCAGAATGTCTCACAACATAAACCCATCTTCTATCCTCACCTAAAGTTTGCCCCTACCACTGACAAGTAAACAGGTTAACGCGCTTTAACCAGAAGGTTATGTTAAGGGTTGAGTCTCTCTCAAGGTAATGGTGGCGGTTTTCTGACCCCTACCCAAATAGTCTGTTTTCCAGTTTCACAATCTTTTTTATTCTTACTCTTCATGGAACAAGAGCCTCGCCCCCCCTATAGGCCGGATAGTGGTCCCACACCTTCAAGTACTGTCTCTCACCCCCTCTTGGGGTGTGACTCCCTCTCTGCCTCCGGGCATTATAGTTACCACTTAGTCGCCGAGTATTCCAGTTCTTGAATCTCTGTAGGATTTCTAGGTTCTCCACCTTTTTCGGGTAACTTTCTCTCACCTCTGCTTGGGGTATAGTCCTTTTCACCCTGGTTTTGGCTCTGACTGGTCCCCTCTGGCTTCCACCCGGTGCCCTGGAATCACTGTGTACCTTGCTCCTTGATGCTGCACTCCTCAGAGGAGGTGGTCCCTTAAGCAGTGGAACTGCATTTCTGGTTCCTTTGCAGGCTTGTCAGTTCTGCTTCTTTCCATCAGTGCTCGACAGGCCTTCAGCATTGTCTACTTCCGGCATGGTTGGCCACTTCTAATGCAGTTATGCCTCCTATTTGGTTACAGTCGAGTCTTACTGGCTAGACACTGTTTAGGAGAGGGCAGTGTTCCGCAGGATCCTGCGCTTCTCTCATCACGCTGGCTGTTTCTGTCTTTGCCATCTGTGATTTCCTTCTTGCTTTCCTTCTAGCTGTGTGCCAGTCTTACTTCAGGATAACCAGAAGGGTCCAAGCTCAATGCAAGGGGAGCCTGAGAGACCCTGTAAAGAAGTGAATCTTGAAAAGGAAAGGTACTGTGAATTTTGCCAAGTGAATCCTAAGAAGTTGTGGAACTTTCTGACCCAGAGTGTCTTAAACCTGGGAAAGGGAGCTGTGGAAGAGCAATTTTCACATTGATTTTGCTTAGAACACTCTTAAATTGGACAAATCCCACACACCCCATTACTTGCTAGAATTAAGGGCAAGCATAGGTTTTGACACAGACATTAGTTTACATTTGATGACAGACAGACTTCCCTTCATTTTATTTCTTTAGGGAACATTCCCTCCTTAGAGTTAGGACAAGATCTGTATTTTTCCATCCTGACCACCAAAAATAAAGGTTTTCCAAATCCATCTATTTGTCTCAGTCATCTCTTGATACAATGCCTGTCCCACACTACCTATAAACCAAAACTAAGGAGTCTGTCTGCATCAGGATGTCAATAACTGAAAAGCCATCCTTGTGTCCAAAACATCCTATCCTGGCCCTCACACTACAAACAAAAACAATAAAAGCATGTAAGGAAATATCTTAGACTGGACACTGGCCAAAAGTGTTCACACTGAGGAAAGCATAGTTCCAACAAAAAAGGTTTTTCAAGCGGAAAGCCTTTGGATCCAGAGGGTGGTCTCCTTCCCCCTGGATTTGTAAGTATGATGGCAATAGTCTTATTTTACTAACAATTCCTTTGTAGCTTGCCTTGATTCACATAGTTCCTGTTTAGGCAACAAGTTCTGTAACAGTCTTTCATTAACACAACTCACTCTCTGCCTGGTTCAGAAAACAGTCTTACTTTAATATTCCTGGAAGCTTTACAAATTACCTGTTATACCCCCCTGTCAGGTTTCTTTATGCAATGCGACCTACCTGTGTACTCGCCTGCCAGTTCTCCACTTCTGTTTCTCATTTGCCCGGTATACTCCCCTGCAAGGACTACTTCTGTGTTTCAACTGCATGGTATCTTGCTTTGCGCCAGGGCTTCTCATGCCTTTAACAGTCTATCAGCAATGCTGTATGCATTGCTCTTGGCTTGGTATATACGGGCTTGGTATATACGTTTGCAGTAAAGTGTGTTCAAGATTTGCCCCAAACTTGCACTTCATAATATTATTATTATTATTATGCATCCATAGCTCATATGGGATTGTACTTTGCCTTTTCTGCATTCAAACAATCTTCTACTATTGTTAATAATGGTATTACGTTCAAATTGCTTTTGGTGCGGCTGCTGGAACACCGAGGACCCCACTTGCTTCAGGTAGACTCGCCGGTCTTATCCAGAGTCTCCAGTACAGTTTGCGCTTCTGCAGTGTGTTGCTTTCACCAGCTTTCCACACCGGAGTGTGTGGAGAAGTTCTTCTGGCTTCCTTCGGGGCTCTGCAGTCGCACACCTGCTTCCTATCAGGTCCCGGAATGGAGAAGCGCCACCTTTTCAACCTGCCGCACTTGATCTTGCACTTCAATATCCAGCTTGGCGTCTCTCCCTCCGACGAGGCAGTCTTCCTTGCTCTGTCACACCGGTATTTTTCACTGCATTCATGAGTCTTGGGGCAGGAGCCCACGTCTTCTCCTGCACTGCCTCTCAAAATAGTGCACTGGGGATGTTTAAATGTACCGCGCACAGGTGCTTTGGGAAACCTAGACTGCATGCAGCGCCGCGTTTCAAGCTCTTGGTAACCTGTTCAAACTCCTTCATCCTCCTCTCAGTACTTGGGGAATTCTGGTAGTTTACGATAGGTGTTATTGGACAAACGGTATTTGAACAGTTCTTCTCAGGGATTTTACATATATGGATTTCAGAAGAAAAAAAGGTGTGTTGGAGTTGTGTGTCTGCGTCATAGGTGGATGTTTTACCAGAAAAATATGATGAGGGGAACAACAGTTGACAATATTCCGTTAAGGTCTTGGGAACTAGAGGGTATTCCCCCATAAGAAAAGGGAAGATATTGAGTCTCGTCCAATGACCTCAAGACATCTCCACAGTAGTTGCCTTCTCCAATGTGATCATCTTAAAGCACCCTCCAGGGTCAGGATCAGGTAGCAGTTGAATTCCCCTGGTCACGTGGGAGGAAGTCACCACCGGGGAACCGCGATAAGTCCATTAGATTCATCACACTTCCTTAAGGCAACTAGCCAAGTCTTATAAACAAGATTCCTCAGATATGAGCTCCTCTGGGGCATTAAGCGTGCCAAAACGTTCATACCCAAAGGGAACAAAATCTTCAACTTCCTCTTCATCAAAAATAGATCCAAAGGCCATTAAAAAATCTTTCTTCAACTGAGGCTTAAAGCACAAAGACGGATCTTAGATAGACGGCTTTGATGTCGAAGCTTTAGGAAGTGAAGATATTAAAGCCTTTTGCTTCGATGCCCCACCTGCGGTCGACCACGTCGACGCTGCCTAAGTAGGCATCTCGGAGGCCTTCTGACTGCCTTTTAAGCACATGGGTCAAAGCCCTGGATGATTCCTTGCCAGCTTTAGAGGGCACAGTGGAACCGGTAGCCTTTTTTGCCTCTTTTGTGGAACAAGGGGAGCCTTTGAAAAGACATCTTAGAAATGCACCTGTCTCTTGTCGGGCGAGGAGTCTTAAGACAAAGGAATAACGCAAATCGCTCCTAGACCTCGACAGCTTGGAGCCTTTATTGGGCCTTTTGGGTGTTTAACTCCTATCCTCAGAAGATTTCCTCTACGAATGAGTCGAGGATGGAGATTTTGAGACAGAGCAACCCAAGGCGAGTTTTGACTACCTCTCTTTCAAGGCCTTGCTAGTCCTCGACTGACAGGAACCGCACTTAATACTTTATGCTCCTTACCAAGTCACCAGAGGCATACACTGTGCGGAGCAGTGATAGACATTTTCAAAATCACAGTCCACACACCTCTAGAAACTTGTTTTCGGAGTAGACATAATCAGAATGAATACAAACAAGTAGAAGAATGGCTCAGGCTACCCGAAAGGTTCTGAAGTGTGCTGTGCATGCAGAACAACTGAAGAGAGGCAACCGGCATAGTGCGTGCCATTTATACCATAGTTGACAACACCTCCCTGCGTGGGAATGGATGCCGCTGAGACATCAACTCTAAGGCACACAGTGCCCTCTGCTGTCAAAAGGTTTTAGAGAAATGCAAGCAGGATAGCAGTATATTAAAGATGAGGAATCTGTGGGAGGACACAATCCATTAGAAGGTTGATTTTGAAAGATAGCTCTATGGCACTGGGCTTGGCAGGGAATTAATCAACTGTTCCAGAGTTAATGCTTCCAGGACTTTAGGCAATCTTTTCCTCCCCAACCATAGGTAAACAAATGTTGCATTCTCGTGACCAAATCCATAGGGATCTCATTGGGCAGCAATTGGGCGTTCTGGAGTTTCTTTTGAAAGACTACGTCTGTCCTACCTTCCCCAGCAGTGCTTTCTGTATCTCATTTAAAGAGTTGTCCCATTGGCATTAAGGGCTTGGTAACAGTTCTATCTCCCCCCTTAAGTAAAGGTGCCACATAACATGTCTTAAGGCTGTCGTCACAATGAAATTGGGTGGCTAACTCAAAATTGTATGAAAAAAGTCACTGTCGTCTTACCCTTCCCGATGTTGTAGTACTCTGCACGGGGGGTGCACAATTACCTGCCTAGTCGGTTGAGTCCATTGATGGCACTGGCACTGATCTGTTCTCACCAGGCTATCAATGTTTCTCTCCAAGAGATTCAAAGATGGGGGTAACACCATACTGAAGCCAGAATTTCCTTGAGCAAGGTCCCCTTCAAAACCCTCTCTGGTAGTTAAAAACAAATTCATGGTCCAAGGACTCAAGTTTTTTCATCCTCGGAACCACAGGGGAGGTGCCGTCTGAATGTGCAAGTGACTTCTCTCCACTAAAGAAGGTTGTTTCCTGGTGGAACCCAAGGATGGCTTAATAGCCCACTCTTCTATATGGGCCAATTCATCTATAGTAACGGTTGGGCTATTACTTCATTGAGCTATATACCACATATTTTGTCTAAATATTTTTTGGGGGCAATAGTTCTAGCAAAGGGGGATTCACTTGCAAGGGTCCAAACATATGACACTAGCCAAAGTCATAACAATGAAACATAAGAGGTTGATCCATTGTTATTAGCTAGTAGCTGCCATAAACAGAGTTCCCAAAAATATCCCAACTGGTGAATACATAAGGGCATGTAGGAACTGCAGAGATGTGGCAGAATTTGAAAAAGAATGTAAAGCTTTGGATGAGAGGTTCAAAAGGGGTTACAACAGATGTGCTGACCAAAAGAGTGTTTATGAACAGGCATGTTTTACTCAAACCAAAACCAGCTGACAAACAAGATTGACTGACTGTTAGAATGATTACGCAATATTCTGCTGAGAACAAGTTGCATAGAATATTTCAGAAACATTGGAATATTTTGACTCTTGAGACTATCATTTCTCAAATCAATAGGAGCACCTAAAACCTAGTTACACCAGAAATTACACGTTACTCACCGTAGTGACTAACATACTCTTAGTCCATAGTCACCTTTCCGCCATACTGTATGGGCGTCCTTTGAGAGGGACAGGAGACAGAACCTTTTTCACCAGAAAAACTCATTCCCCTTAAATATATAGGTGCGCAGGGGATGCAGCCTGGGAACATGGGCTCCCCTGACCCTGCCCACCGGCGCCACTCCTCAGTCCCCATTGAGGTGTCGACAATATTACAATTGCCTAATTGACGTCAGTTTAATTAGGGGGGATGATGGTGGGACGTATGGAGGAAAGGGGACTAAGAGTACGTTAGTCAGTACGGTGAGTAACTTGTAATTATTCTTACGTCCTGTCCCCTTTCCTCCATACTGTATGGGCGATTACAGCCAAATGCAGCCCCAGGGTGGAGGGGTGACCCTCCTTAAGAAAACAAGTTCCTTAATAATGCCTGCCCAAATGCCGCATCTGAGCTAGAGCTGGCATCCCCTACAGTAGTGCTTGCAGAAAGCCGAGCTAAAGTGGCCACCCTGCTGATGACCTGCCAGTCTCCATGCCAGTACTAGTCTCTGGACGGCAACAGTGGTGGGCTTGATTCTGACTGCGAGGGGCCTACCAGTTTACCTGAAGTGGTTTCTGTTGCCCCTCCTTGAGGAGGCCACCCATCCACCTTGCTATGGAGTCCTTGGAAGCCTGATATTCTGTCCCTGACACGCCAACGCTGATAAATAGAGCCTCCGACTTGCAGAAGCTCTTGGTCCGGCCCAGATAGAACTTTGGCACTAGTCTAACATGAAGACAGTGCAGAGCACTCCAAGTAGGGTTTATAGGATCTGCGAAGCCAGTAGGGAGTACTATCTCCTAATTTAGATGGAACGCAGAGACTACCTCAGGTAAGTACGCGGGAGCGTTAAGAGGACCACCCGGTCCCTGTGAAAGGTAGTGTATGGTTTGGATGAGCTCCGAGCTTAGATATTGCTGACCCAGCATGCCGACATAAGACCTACCAAGAGGGGTGACCTAATGGGAACTAGCCTGATGTTCGCGGACGCCATTGGCCCAGAGGGCTTTGGCGCCCAGGCGCCCCATACTATGTAGGGGTTACACAGGAGGTGTGGCTTATTGTTGGGCGGGTAAAGCCTGGTGATGCCCACCAAATATCTTTTAACCATCGGATTGGTGGATGAGAAACAACATCCTCTTCTGAGTTCCGGTCGGCCGCGATGGCCGCCATAACGGCTTTGAGGGCGAGCCAGATGGCCATCAACTCTGGGCAGTTGACGAGGGCTGACTGCTCCTGACCCAACCCTCACCGTGGACACTGAAGTCCGAGGTAGCTTCCCATCCATCTAGGGATGAGCCCATGGTGATGGTAACCTGCAGAGCTGGCTGACAAAAGGGCCTGCCTATCCGTAAATTGCTGTCCTGCTCCACCCAACTAGGCTGTGATGGAGATGTGGCAGAATGCTGACTGACTCCGCCTGGACTTCTCCTGACTCCAGGAGGTTGTGCAGTCCAACTACCATTTAGGCATTGGTATCAACGTGTCGAGGTCACTGCTTTGCTGAGAATGCCCACTGGGCCACTGATGGCTGTGTTCTTGACCCTTGAGGGGACATTTTTCCTCAGAGCTTGTATCCCAGATGAGGCCCAGGAGCGTTAGTCTGCCTGGGCTCCAGCTGTGACTTCTTAAGATTGATGGAAAATCCCAACTCGTGTAGTGGAAGCCTAACGGCGGAGGCGGTGTGGGAGCGTGCCTCCGGAGACCTTGTCCTGATGAGCCAGTCTAGGCATGGATAGGCGTGGTGACCCTGGGCCCCCAGTAAGGCTGCCACTAGTTCACCACACCTGTACAGACCCTGGAGTCCGAATTGAGGCCACGGGGTAGACTTTGTATAGGAAATGGAAGCCCCATGATCCTGACCTTACGAAAGGACCAATGGGGCTGCAGAAAGGTACATGAAGGTAAAACTCCTTCAGATCCAGGGCGCATATCCAGACTCCCGTGCACAATGTCTCCGCAATACGTGCTGGGGTAACCAAGTATGGCGAAAATCCCTGAATAGGAGCCCAGACCACGCTGAGACGAGGGGACTTCCTTCACCGCCTGCCTCTCTTTCTCTTCGTGCAAGCGAATGTCCACCCACAGAGTTATTGTCTCACTGTGGGAGGGGAGGAGAGGAGAGGCGAGGGCACGATCGGTAGCCGGTAGCCCAAGGATGCTGCGGGGAGGATCCAAGAGTCCGAGAACCTCGTGTGCCCGCATGGGCGTGCGTCTGGCCATATGCCCTAGGGGTGCCCTACCGAGGATGGGTAAGGATTCAGCAGTCAGGAGACTGTTCCTCCTCCTATCAAGTTCCTAATCCATAGAGGAACAGAACATGTCCCCCCCCCCCTCCAAGGGACGGTCTAGTATTCCTGGGCATCCCGGTAGAAAGTGGACGCCCATAGCCCAGCAATCTTCCTGCTAGAGGCGATGCAAACGGTACAGCCTGAGGTGTCAACGTGCATCACAGTGGACACCATTACGTCCTGCGCAACTAATTTTGGCCTCCGCCAGCCCTACCTTGGAGCATGCCTGGGTCTGCACCAGAAGTGGCCGAGGAGTGTGGGTGTGAGTGCTGACAGCAAAGGGGGGGGCCCCTCCAGCTGCCCAAACTTGGCGTGAAGGTGCCCGCTGGTAGGCTGCGCCGAATGGGGCTTAAGCTGTGCTAACCCGAGCCAGCTGCTGAGAAGGAAACTGTGGGGCTGCCAAGGCCGTTAGAGGCATGGGAGCCTGAGTAGTGGGTACTGGCATAGGCAGCTGGTGCTGCGCAGGAGCCGGAGCCGAGTGAACCAAGGGCGGAGTGGCCGTAGGTGCTAGCGACAGAAACGGAGGGAGTATGTCCCTGACCACCTCCTTGAGGATATCCATCTGCGAAGACCTCATGAGGGTCATGTCTTCGGGAAGACCAGTCTTCACAGGCTGGTGGAGCGCTTGGAGGTTCGGGGTCTTGAGGGTGCTGCGGCCTGAACCCACTCTGCCATCATTCTACGGGGTGGATCGGCCCTGCGACGATGAAGGGTAAAGACCAGTCGCACCTGGAAATGCGTCCCCCTACCTGTTCCCCAAAGGGGAATGGTGTCAGACAAGACACCATTTTATCTGGCCCGGCTGCCATTGTGTCGGGCGGCATACCGCGTGCCTGTGTCGGGGTGCTTGCCACGTTGGGCCCCACCTCTTCCAAGACACCATTTTATCTGGCCCGGTGGCCGTCGAGGCCTATCCTGCACTTCAGGACAGGGCCTGGAAGGAACATTGCCCTCAGCGAGTCGCCGGTAGTGCTGCGTATGGGCGCCCCCTCAGATCTCTGTCTGGTACTAGAGAGTAGTCCATGGGGGATAATCCCAGTGATAGAACTTTGTGGCCCCTCCACTCAGTCACCGGTAGAATCTAGCGACTCCTCGGCCCGAAGGCCAGTAGCTGTAGTAGCAGCCATGTTACTTGCACTGGTACCGGGACCTGCAAGGTCGCTAGTGCTCCTATACTTCCTTGGGAAGGAGTTGCCTTTGTGTGGTACGTGATGCTTACAGGCACCCCCTCGGACAACTGTCCGGTATCAGGGCATAGCCCCTCAGGCGTAGGCCCGGTAATAGAACCTTGTGGCCCCTCGGACTGACAGCAGGCAGCTGTAGTAGCCCTGGTACCTGCCCTGGTACCAGGACCTGAAAGGTCCCGCCTGCTCCTGTGCTTCCTGGTGAAGGTGTTGGTTTTACGGGGTACATGGTGCGTACAGGCGCCCCTTTGGACATCTGTTCCGGTACTAGTGCCTAGGCCCGGTAATAGAGCCTTGCGGCCCCTCAGCACAGTGTCCGGTAGGATCTGGCGACCCCTCAGCCTGGCGGCCGGTAGCTGTAGCAGCCTCGGTATAAGCACTGGTACCAGGACCTGAAGGTCCCTCCTGCTCCTACGCTTCGTGGGGAAGGATTCGCCTTTGCAGGGTAGGTGGCACATACAGGCGCCCCCTCGGACCTCTGCCCAGTAACTAGCCCCTCGGGAATAGGCCCGGTAATAGGGCCTTGCAGCCCCTCAGCGCGATGTCCAGTATTATCTGGTGACCCCTCGGCCGACAGCCGGTAGCTGTAGTAGCCTCAGTACCTGCACTTGTATTAGGACCTGAAAGGTCCCTCCTGCTCTTGTGCCTCTTGAGGAGTTGCCGCCCATGACTTCTTCACGAGGAAGTATCTTGAGTAAACTCCGGAGCCCCGAAGCCTCTTTGGGACAAGCTCGATGGCGCCCTTCCTGAGCATCGCCTTTACCTCCAAGAGAAGTTGAGGGACGTGATGTTCTTTCCTGGCCACAGGGGGCACGCGCGGGCACCTCTTTAGAAACTCGAACGCGTGACCCTGGGCTAGGGCGTCCAGCACCCAACGATCGGTGGAGATGGACTCCCACACGCTGACGAAGCTCGCCAGCCGGCCTCCCACCGGGGTGCTTCGGTGTGGGCCCGACCCCACGGCCGGTTCAGTCCTGCTTCGAGGCTTTGCCGCCTTGACCTCCTTGGCGACGACGGTGGGGTCCGCCTGACTTGCCTCGTCCCCTGTAAGCTTCCTGCGACGACGAACGGGCCGCTTGACGGTAGGTGGAAAATCCGCCGCCGGAACCTTTGGAGGCACCCTGTTTGCCTCCGCCGCTCCGAAAGGGCGGCCGCCGTTGCTGGAGAACCCCAAGAGCCCGGGCCGTCTCCGTGTTTGCCTTGATGGCTTGAAGGGAATCGTCCACTGTTTTCCCAAACAGGTTGTTTCCGTCGAACGGCATGTCCAAGACTCTGGTCTGCACGTCTTGATAGAAGTCAGTAGCCTTGAGCCATCCACGCCGCCTAAGGCACACGCCGTTGCCCAACTGGCGAAATCCAGTGTCAGCGATGTCCGTCGCAATCGTAATGGCGTGGTCCGACGCCACCTCTCCTTCCTGCAAGATCTCTAGGGCATCCGCCCTCTTGTCGTCTGGTAGGAAGTCCAGCAGGGGGGCCAGTTTGTACCACAACTCCCTGTCATAGCGGGCTACGATAGCCAAGGCGTTGGCCGCCTTAATCGTCGTCGCTGCAGACGAGATGACCCTGCGTCCCATCGTATCCAATTTCTTTCCCTCGCCGTCCGGCGGGGAGGTCGACGTAGAGGCCGCGCCCCCCCCCCTGCTTTCATCCTGGCCACCGCGGAGACGACCGAGTCCGGGGTCGGCTGTGCCCGAAGGCACAAGGGGGCCGCGTCCGGGACCCGGTACTTCTTCTCGTACCGATCCCTTCTAGCCGGCGTCGTGGATGGGTTCTTGAGGAGGGCGAGGCCCTCATCCCAAATATCGTCCAGTAGAGGTAAGGAGAGGACCGTCTTCCTCTTGGCCTCGCGCCGTCGATAAAGGAAACCTTCCTTCTTCACTTCCGGGCAGAGCTGGAAAAGCTCGGATGCCCTGGCGATCATGGAGTGAAACGATCCAATCTCATCGGGCGGGGAAGCCCGGGTGGGAGATGACGACGGCAGATCCTCGTCGTAAACCTCATCGTCCGTACCCGTCGCGGCCGTGTCGGTCCCCGTATCATCTCCACGAGTCGTGGACGGGGAGGAGGGCTGAACAGGGCGCGATGGCAGAAAAGGAGGTGGAGGATGAATCCTTCTCTTAGGGGGAGGGCTCCCAGAAGGGCCTGGCTCTGGGTCCCCCGTCAGGAGCGGTTCCTCCGCTGGTGGTAACGGCAGTCTCGTCCTTATCTCCGAGCATAAGGACTGTATAGCCAACAAAATGGCCGCCGAGTTGTCTTGCGGCACTGGTTGAGGGGATTCCGACGGGCGGTCAGGGGGCCCCATCGGCACCCTCGATGTTATCGTCGTCTCCCACGTCGGGGTCCCTCCCGACGGGCTGGTCTTCTTCCACGCCAACGCCGTGGCTTAAGACTTCGATCAGCTCTTCCTCAGAGGTTGAGGCCGAATCCACGATGACCTCCTGCCCCCCCTTTTTCTTCTCCGTCGGAGGTTTCACGGGGGTCCTGTCGATGGGCATAAAAGAGGACTCCCTCCGCAGTGGCAGGGAGACTCTGAGCCCTGAGGTCGACACCACTGGTGTAGCCTCCACAGGCTGAACCAGGGCCGCCGCGACTGTCTCGATAGAGGCCTTGGCCGGATGGATTAAGGCTTTCACCACCTTAGGTGCGCTCACGGCCTTCTCCTTGGGGGGAGGGTCACTGCCTCGCTCTCCCTCCGATGGGGCCTTCGAGTTCGACCGGGGCCTCTCCAGGAGCTTTGCCGGGAGCTCGGCCTTCCTCTTACCCGAACCAGAGCGTTGGCTCGTGGTTGATGGTGCCGGGGAGGATGCGCCCTGCCTGGCGCCCGTAGATCCTGACCGTTCGGCGCTCCCGGTGCCAGCGGACCCGCGGTGCTTGGCCCTGTGTTGGACCCCCCGTCGCCGGGGCGTCCTCAAAGGTCTTAGAAGACCGCTCGGATTTCTTCTTCTTCTTCTTCTCGCCTGACGGGCTCTTCCCTTCCAGCCAGTTGGCGAGACGTTGATGGCGGTCCTTCATGGTCCGCTCCGACATATTGCCGGAAAACGCACAGTCCTTCACGTGCATCTTGTCCTCATGTAGGCAGTACAGACAAAAGGAGTGTTCGTCCTTCTTAAAGACATTCTGAAGCTGGCATCCAGGGCAGACCCTGAACAGCTTTCCGGGCGTCGAGCTTCCCTTCTCCTGGGCCATGTCCGAGATGGGCCTGAGAAACTTCTGGAGTCCTCCAAAAGCGTGGCTCGACGAAATCTTCACCCTAGAGGGGCGTAGACGAATCCGACACGAGTCCCTGTTGATCGGATGAAGAAACGGTGGAGCTTGAGGCTCTTTTGACCGAAAAATCGAAGTTTTTGAGAAAAAAACGGGAAAAAAATAGCACTAACGCTTGAGAGCAATAGCACGAGGATCCCAACACTTGAACGTGCGGTAAAAATCTGAAGATGGCTGCCAGAGGCGGGGCTTAGGTAGAGGGCAGTCATTGGCTGTGGTCAGTATGACGCAGAGATCAGTGATTGGTTACTACTACGAAAGACAGATCAGAAACAAAACTGATACTGGTTTTTTCTTTACCGAGGATTCCCAGCCTGACGGGGAATATTCATGAGCATGTGAATCCATGCCAGACCCCATGCTGGAGAATATCCGTGAGGTCATCTTGTTGGAAAGCCTGTGAAGGTGTTGACCACCCCATAAATTCTGTGATCCTGGCCATTAAGGCTCTATAGGGGGTTTCAGCATGCTCTCCCGGGTCTGGCCTAGCGAACTCCACCTCAGGGGAAGTGTCTAACCCACTTGCCTCATGTAAGGAATCATGGAATTCCTTTAACCTGCGTTCTTCTGAGGAGAACTCCTCCTGAACTGGGGTTGCAGGTCCCTGCAACTCAAATGTCTCTTCTTGGTCAGATAGTTCTCCCTCTTCCATAATTGAGGACATAGTTCTCAATTGGTCTGAACTCACAAAGGGTGTAAAACCCATCTCCAAGGCAGAGGGTGCCAAACTTCTTGTAATCGGCCTCGAAAACGTCGATGTCGTCGACGTCGAAGGCTTCGAGCGTGGCGTCGAAAACAAAGGCGGAGGCCTCAAGGACCTCGATAGAATTGGGATTCTGCTCGAGGAAGCCGACAATCTCGACGCCATCGTCATCGAGGACCAGGGGATAGCCACTGGGTGCGCCGCAACCGTGACTTTCCTTGGCGTCGACGCCGGTGTCGAAGATGGCGTCGAGTCGACAGACCCGTGTGTGGAAGGTCCCTTCGACAACGGCGTCGAAGACACCGACCTCGGCCTCGACGGAACCTTCGAAGAAGGTTTCGAGGTCATAGCTTTACTCAAGGGTTTGTGACGCGCTCGAGAAGCTTCCTTCGCCGGGTACTGCGACTCGCGGCGTTTTTGACCTTCGGGTCTTTCGACCAGAGCATCGCTCTCGGCAGTCTTCGAGGGGGTCGAGGCCACTTTCTCGAAGACGCTCATATTTTTGCAGAATTCCTCCCATTCAGCCCGGGAACTATGTTTCGTGGGGCAAGGGATTCTCTTAGGAGAAACAGAGGAAGAGGCGGACGAAGAAGGGGATCTTCGACGTCTCCTCTTAGAGTGCTTCGATCTCGAGGAGTGATGGGACCCACTCCGAGACCTGGAGCGCGAATGGTGACTAGGAGACGAATGTCTCAACTTTGTCGAGGAAGAAGAAGCTTTTGAAGTCTTACCTTTTTCCAGCTTCCCCCTACGCTCCTTCAGGGCCTTAGCTGTCATGGACATACAGTCCTCGCACTCCGAACAATGGTGTTCAGCTCCCAAACACCACAGACAAACTCTGTGAGGGTCAGTCAGCGACATCTTTTTTCCCACAGTCTCAGCATTTTTTGAAGCTGGACCGAGGGGTCGTCGGTTCCGACGAGGAAGCCATCGAGTATGGATCGAATATCTCGAGGAAATAGGATAAATTCTCTACGAAACTGAGCAACGATATTCCGAGGCACTGAGTAAGCGCGGAAAAACAGAACTGAGCAACGGACGCTGCGCGCGGCCTTTATAGGCAGGATGACGACGTCGATACGGCGGCTGTCGAGGGACATCGACTCGGCGGACGTCGACGCGCAGCACCCTCTAGAGAAAAATTTTCCGAGGCCAGCAAAGCTCGAAAGAGATTTCTAAGATAAGGAATACGTCGGAGGACACAATCCCTTCGAAATCATTTTACTCACAACTTTAAAAAAGTGAGTCAAATATTTCCACTTCCAAATCTTATCTGGAGCACTGGTTATGTGTATACATGAATAAGTAACAAAAGATTTGTATATGCTTTTCTCCCTGTAACCTGCTTTGGTCACTGTATATGGCAAACAATGCAATCATGGAACAAGTTACTTACCTGTAACTGTTGTTCTCCAGCATGGGTCTGGCATGGATTCATATTCTCATGAATATTCCGTCACTCTGGGAATCCTCAGTAAAGAAAAAATCAGTTTAGTTTCTGAACTGTCTTTCTACTAATAACCAATCACTGGTCTCTGGGTCATACTGCCCTCAGCCAATGACTGCCCTCTACCTAAGCCCCTCCCTGTGGCAGCCATCTTCAAATTTGGTAGCACGTAAAGTGGCAGTAGGACCAAGAGAAGAGCCGCAGAGGGGTTTGGAGGGAGGGTTCGCATGTGAATCCGTGCCAGACCCATGCTGGAGAACAACAGTTACAGGTAAGTAACTTATTCCTTCTCCAGCATGGGGTCTGGCATGGATTCACATGCTCATGAATACGAGAATACATAGCAGTACACACATGCACAACCACGGGAGGTGGCAAGGCTCAACATTAAGCATTTCAACAACTCAACATTAAGCATCTCTTACCTCCTCACCAGGCTCACCTTCAAGTGAAAAGGTTGCGCAGCACTGCTTGTCTCACTCTGGACTCCTCCCTGGAATACCGGTCGATGCAGTAGAATTTCGTGAAGGTGTGAGTTGACCTCCACGTAGCAGCCTGCAGATGTCCAGCAGGGGCACACCAGACAGGACCGCCGTAGTACCAGCGATCGCTCAGGTCGAGTGGGCTCTCGGATGGCTGGGCAACGGTCGGTTTGCCAACCGGTGACAGTGCATGATGCAGCCGGAGAGCCATCTGGAAATGGAAGCCTTGGAGAAGGCCTTCTCTTGGTTCACAGTACCAAAGTTCAACAACAGCTGTGATGTCTTCCGAAAACTTTGTGCGGTCCACGTAGAACTTCAGCACTCTAGTCACATCCAGCGAGTGCAAAGTCCTCTCAGCTGACGACGGGAAGAAAACAGGTAACACCTTGGGCATGAAGGAGGGGTGTGTCCTCAGCACTACTCATCTCGTGGAATGTCAGATACGGAGGCTTACAGGAGAGGGCCTGAATCTCTCCCACTCGTCGTGCGGAGGTGATGGCCACAAGAAACGCCGTCTTTCACGATAGGAATATCAGCAGCACCGAATGCAGAGGCTCCAATGGAGGCCCCATGAGCCTGGTCAGCACCACATGGACCTCCCACGCCGGGGCCGGGGCATTCACCGGCGGCAACGAGCAGAACTGTCCTCTTTCATGAACTCCTTCATCTGACGGTGAGACCACAGCAACGACCTCCCCGGAGTTCTGGTGTAGCGGAGATAGCCGCCAGATGAATTTTGATGGAGGCGTGTGCAAGCCCCGCCCTGGCCAGCGACAGCAAGTACGGCAGCACTTGCAGGGCCGTAATCCATAGAGGGTTGATATTCTGTGCATGGCACCAGACAGAGAACCTCTTCCATTTATGTCTGTTAGGCAGAATCATATGCAGTACCCTTTGGGAACACCACACACAATTAAGACTTCAAGTGACAGTTCAATTTCACCTTTGGTACAAGCCTCTACTACACAGTTAAAGTGGTAGCAGGAGCAGCCAGACTTATCTCAAGAGTAAGTGAGCAGTATCAAATAGTTACACAAAGGACAGCAATTACTACACAAGGCAAACACTGACTCAAGGTTTTCAAGTAAAAGAATATACATTTATTTCACTCTTCAGTTGTATAACATTATACTATTATAAGCAGTTTAAATATCACTCTTAATACACCACACCACTTCCCTTAAATTCCAGACATGTTAAGCTCACAAAATGAAGAGGGAGCAAAAAATGGCACTCCAGCAATTTAAAAAGGGAGAGAAAGACAAGGTTAATGGAAATTATGTCACACCAACAGGTAAGTACTCAGGGCAATTGAACAAGCGGAACTACAGTGATAGCATCAGATAGAAAAGGCTTAGGGTCAAAACTCTTTTGCTCAAGATCACACAGTTCAGGGTAGTTTGTGGTAAAGTTCGTAACACGGGTTCCGAACGAGGTTGGTTGATAGAAAAGTTAGTTCAAAGAGAAGAGACGGACAAGCCCTCGGTTTGGAGAAAGATTTCAAACACTTTCACAGCGGTTGAACAAAACGGACAACCGGATTTGCACAGTACCGTAAAACGGAGAGGGAGCTGTAGCCGAGGCAGACGCTCCTGGTGGTTCCTGCAGGCTCATGGTTCCTGTAGCGACTGACGGTCTGACACAAAGTAGGAAGACTGGAGGGTCCTGCACCACCCAGGGAAGAAGCCAGCAGCAGAGCAAAACAACAAATAAAAGGTGCGCTCCTTAAAAACCCAAGCAGGGTCCGACCTACCTGGCTATCCGTCCCACTGTAGCTCTGTACAGCAAATTCGACCAGAGGAGGGGTCCTGGCTTGTAGTTTGGGTGAACTGGTTGGTCCCACCAGATCAAGGGAAGAGATTTCATGGAGGATCTTCTCTGTCGTCGGATGCAGAAAATTCTGACCTGCAGCAGGGCTTCACCGGGCGGTTCAGTCATTCTAGGGGTCCTCTTCTGCCAGCTCCTCATTGGTTCTTTAGTTCCAGTGGCGACTCTGCCTTTCTAGTCCCAGAGACCTGCTTTTTATGCAGTTTTGCCCCCATTCATACAGCCTGGCTGTCAATCGCACAGCAAGTTGGCTGTCCTGGCAAGGACAGTCCCTTCAGCCAATCAAACAGGAGTGCGACTTGAGTTACCAAGGGAACCCATGGCAGGGGTCCGAAGATCCCTCCCTCCCATCCTGCCTACCTACACTTTCAGGCGCCTTAAGGAGGGCTTCTGTGCAGAAGCCCGCGAAAAGACATCGAACAAAGGAATCATCCCCGGTTTGGCGCGCAGAGAAAAACACGAGAAAGACTTAAACAAAAAGAAATGGCGAATAAACCCAGCCGGAGCCAACATAAAATATATTTGGTCAAGCGGGTTTATGTTCGAGGCTAATATAGCCTAAAACAATACCACATTTATATGACATGCATTACTTACCATAATAGCATTTCTGATGATTGTATCTGCTTAGATTCACATGCTGTGCATATGGTCCGACATCCAGTGGTAACCGCAGAGTATTACATCTTGTCTTTCGGGGACCGAAAGGGGACGTCGGCATAGGCGTGTCTGTAACACTATCCCTATCGTGATGTGTGTAGTACCCAAAATCCCTCACGCGCCGAGGTCCCTCCGATTGTTTTTTTTCTGCCATGAGAGTCTATGTTCCTTCCACCCCGAGCGGGGCAGTAGGGAAGGCGCATGTGAATCTAAGCAGATGCAATCATCAGAAATGCTATTATGGTGAGTAATGCATGTCTTCTGATGCTTTTTAATCTGCTTAGAATCACATGCTGTGCATAGACAAGCGAGCAGTACCCGGAGTTGGAGGCGAGTTGTGAGAAGGAAAAGTAGAGAAAAGATGTCTTAGTACTGCTTGTCCCACCTGAGAATCAGACCTAGAACGAGTGTCTAGGCAATAGTGTTTTGTAAAGGGGTGTACAGAACTCCAGGTTGCCACTTTGCAAATGGACTCAAGAGGAACATTTGCAATGAATGCTATGGCTGCCCCAGTGCCTCGAGTAGAATGTGCTCTAGGCTTGAAGGGCAGTTCTCTCTTCGCAAGAGTGTACATAGTGTGATGCATTTGACAATCCACCTTGAGATAGCTGATTTAGAGACAGGATCCCCTTCTCTACCAGCTGCCACTAAAACGAAGAATTGTTTAGTCTTTCTTAGTGGTTTAGTTTTCTACAGGTAAAACTTGACTGCCCTGCGCAGGTCTAGTGTGTGAAGGCTTCTTTCGGCCAGGTTAGTAGGATTCTGGAAGAAAGTGGGTAGTTCGATTGACTGGTTCACATGCAACTTCGAGATAAATTTAGGCGCAAACCTGGGATGTGTACGCAGAACTACCTTATCTTTGTGGACTGTAACAAAGGGGACTAAAACAGAAAGTCTGTAGTTCGCTAACCCTTCTGATATAAGTGATAGTCACTAAGAAGGCTGTCTTATAAGTCAGGTCTTTCAGACTTGCTTTATGCATAGGCTCGAAGGGAGCTCCCATGAGCCTGGTTAAAACCACATTCAGATCCCATCCAGGGGCTGGGTGAGAGATAGGAGGATAAATCCTTCTAACTCCTTCCATAAAGGCTTTAATCACCGGTATCTTCCACCACAATACCTTTTGCTGTAATGTGGTGTAGGCTGACAAAGCAGCCAGATGAACCTTTAGGGAATTGAAGACTAACCTAGAGTCCAACAGGTGGGTTAGATACAACACAATATGTGAGGGTGAGCAATCGATAGGACTGACACCCTTGGAATTGCACCAGATGACGAAACGTTTCCACTTGCTAGCATAGCAATAACGTGTATTAGGTTTCCTCGCTTCCATGAGTATGTCCATGCACCTCTGAGGGAGTTGCAAGTGTCAAAACTCTATGATCTCAGGAGCCAGGCTGCTAAATTCAGGGTTTGGGGCACTGGTGTAGGGTTTCCCCCCTTTCCTGAGACATTTTGTACGGGCAGGGCAGCTTGACTGGTGGGGAGAGGGACATTTCCATCAGGTCAGCGAACCAGGGTTGGCGGGCCCACATGGGGGCCCCTAGTATCATGGTAACTGGTTCCTGGTGCATCTTGTGCACTATCTTGAGAAGGGGAGTAGGTGGGTGCAGGTGGGGGGGGGAAAGCCTTGACAAATTTCCCCGACCAAGTTATCCAGAGACCATTACCCTTGGACCGGTTCTGGGGGTACCTGGAGGCGTAGTCTTGGCATTGGGCGTTCTCCTGAGTAGCGAACAGGTCGATCTCTGGGAACCCCCATTCTGCGAAGACGCTAGATACAATGTCTTCGTGCAGTCGCCATTCGTATTCATCTGGCAGAGGAAAATCTCTGCCGAGTACATCTGCTAGAAGATCGAGTTCCCCTGGAACATGTTGGGACAACAAAAACATCTTGTGTTTGAGAGCACATATCCAAATGTTTTGGGACAGCTTGGATTTCCCTGGAGAGTGAGTGCCCCCCTGTTTGTTCAGGTAATACATTGCTGTAGTGCTGTCGGTTAAGATCAGCACCGTCTTCCCTTGCAGTTGTACCTGAAAGGCTTTCAATGCTTTGAACACTGCTAATAGCTCCAGTAAGTTTATATGATTGGACGCTACTTGAGGGGACCACACTCCGTGTTCTGCGGGCTGAAGCAGGTGAGCCCCCCCCCCCCACCCCATGAGAGATGCGTCTTTCGTGAGAGTGGCTTCCACTGCAGGGGTGGTGGAGGTTTTCCCCTTCAGGAGGTTTTCCCTCGACCACCAGTGCAGAGAGAGAGAACGAGGGCTGGCGAGACAACTACCAGATCTTCCCATTGTCAGCTGGCCTGACACCACTGGCTGTTGAGCCACTCTTGCATGGGACACATGCGCAGCCGCGCGTGGGGAACCAAGTATATACATGACGCCATCATCCCTAGCAACTGCATGGCTTTGCATACTGTCACCTCTCGACTGGCTACATATTGAGGAATCTGAGGGAGCATGTTCTGAACCCTCTCGCTGGAGGGAAAGACAAGGCCGTCTTCCGTCCGAATTAGTGCCCCCAGAAATGGTTTTACTTGGCTGGGGACTAGGCTGGACTTCTTTTCTTTGATTGAAAAGCCCAGGCTGAAGAGGAGATGTACTGTTTTCTGGGTGTTCGAAAAACAAGCATCGAACAAGTCCCCCGTAATGAGCCAGTCGTCGAGGTAAGGGTAAACTGGGACTGATAGTCTGCGTAGGTGTGCTGCTGCCACTGCCAGGAAACACCCTTGGCGCCGAGGCGATGCCGAAGGGGAGTACTTTGAACTGGTAGTGTTTGTCTTGGATCATAAACCTTAGGTATTTTCTGTGCGCTGGCAACATTGAAATATGAAAGTATGCATCTTTCATATCCAATGTTGCCATGAAGTCCTCCCGTTTCAGCAATGGGATCACTTCTTGTAGTGTTACCATGCAAAACTTCTGGGGTTTTATGAACTTGTTCGCTGGGAGCAGATCTAAAACAGGACGCATGCTGAGATCCTTTTTGGATACAAGGAAGTACACTGAATTAATACCCTTGTTTACCTGAAGAATAGGGACGGCTTCTATGGCGTCATTTCCCATCAGTGCTTCCACCTCTTGAATCAGGATGTTTAGATGGTCCGGTGAAAGGCGCCGTGAGCGTGGCGGTCTGAACTGTGGAAGTCGGGAGAATTCCACGCAATAACTGTTGGCGATCGTCTTTAGGACCCACTGGTCGGAAGTTATCCCCTCCTATGCCTTGAGGAAAGATATTAATCGCCCCCCCGACCGGGGAGGCATGGGAGGGGACCTGGACTTGGTGGTCATTTCTGACCCGAGGGTGTGGCTCCTCTGGGATTGGGGCCTCTGCCTCTACCCTTGCCGCGTTTCACCCCTTGAGGGATAGCAAGCGGGGCTTCCAGATGTTTGGTTATTGTTGAAGCTGCCCGTGCCGTAGTTGTTTAGACTGGCACGAGCTTGTCCTCGAAAGGACCGCCAAGAGTTATTACCCCTCTGGGAAGAGTGTTTTTGTGTAATTTGTTGCAGAGACTTCAAGGTCTCATGCTGCTTCTTGGCTGTCTCCAGCGCTTCATCAACAGCCTTCCCAAAGAGGTTAGATTCTTCGATGGGCAGATTAATGAGGGAGGCCCGAGTTTCAGGTCTAAACCCTGATGTACGCAGCCATGCATGTCTCTTCTGAAGAGAGTCCCTTGTGCAAGGGCTCTGCAAGATGTTTCTGCAGTATCCAGGATATTTTTGATCACATTCTGGTTAACCAGTTTTCCTTCCGCAACAATGGCGAGAAGCTTGGTCCTGGCCGGCTCCGGGACCTCCTGAAGGCCTTCTTGGAGCAGGTTCCACTGGGCATCGGCATAGCTTGCTAATAGTGTAGTATTATTAGCAACCTGAATGGTATATGCCGCTGCTGACGTGACATGTTTGCCTAGGGCATACAATCTTTTAGACTCCTTGTCCGGAGGTGATTCTCCAGTGGCAAGGGGTACCCCTGCCCTCTTACGAGTAGTGGTCACCACCAGTGAGGCCGGGATGGCATGCCCCTTGATATATAGGGGGTCTTAAGGAGAAGGCCGAAATAATTTTTCGACTCTCGGGTTCACAGCCCTTGTCTGGGCAGGTGTGACTAAAGATGGAGCTATCCGCCTCTTAACAGAGTTAAGGAGGGGAATGGATTGACTTGCGGGAGGTTTTTCCTTAATAATGTCTTCCACAAAATCCTGCTCAGGCAAAGCCTCTTGAGTATTATTTTTGAAGAATTCTGCTGATTTTTTCAACATGGTGTTGAAAGCTACCTGGTCATCCACAGGGGAGGCCTGGCGAGCCGGAGTGGAAGGAGGAGAATTGACGCACAAAATATCAGAGTCCTGATCTTGACGTGACCAAGGATCCTGTCCTTGCTGGGATTCCTCCCAGTTCTCCATAGTCTCTTGTTGATCTTCTCCATAATTATCCAGAAAAGAGGATTCCTCTTCTTCAGTATAAATGTCCCTGTATGTGTCCATGTGGGCCACGTCTTCCTGTTGGAAAGCCTGAGGCTGCACATTTTGTATTTGAAGGTTAGGGTATACCCGAGCCTTTTTCAGTGGAGGCTGGTCAGCAGAACTGATAATCTGCTCCACCCAATCCATGCATCCCTAAAATTTTTCAGTAGTCCATTTCGAGGACATAAAAGGGCCTAGGTGGGGAGAAAACGTTCTCCGCCCTTTGGCGTTGAGAGGAACTTCTCAGGGAGTCAAAGAGACTCTTGACTATCCACGTAAGAGTCATCAGAATCGCGGCCCAAGTCCGTCGAAAATCTTTCCACGGCCTGGCCCATAACTTTCTGCGGGACCGGGGTAAGGCCCACTGCCGCTGCTCTTCCTAATAGTAACCGAATCGTCGTGGGACAAAGCCTCTGACGATGTAGCGGTAGCGGAAACGCCGTCCACGGCACCAGAAGGACCAGCGGTCGGAGTGCCGGGTAGAGGCCTAGTCGTAACTTTCGGGCCTATAGAGGCCTTGTAAATGGTCGAAGTTTCGGAATCCAAAACTTCGGCGCATGTAGATTGGGGAGTAGAGCCCTTATTAATTTTTGTTTGCCCAGTCGTCATGCGCTGTTGCAGATGCAGGGAAGGCTTTGGATCTACACGATCCAAGGGAACCGTTGAAATTTTCGACAGAGCCGTTGGCGCTTTCGCCTTTTTCGACGAAGGCGTCGAAGATGGCGTAGGGGTTGTGTATTTAGTGCAATGTTTATGTACGCCCTTGTCGCCGGGTGTAGTCCCTGTAGCAAGACCAGAGTCGAGCCTGAAAGGGTCAGGGATGGGCGTGGCGGACCTAGAAGTGTCCACCTCAAGGTCTATAACATCCGCATTGGACGTTTGGTCATCCGAAGTACCCCCGTCACTTTCGGCTGGTGTTGCGGTAGGGGAGGGAGGTGCCATGCGTGACATGCCGTACACGGCCCACCGCTTTACACAGCGATCCTTAAGTGTTTTAGGCTTAAGGAGCTTGCACACCGAACACCGATTTTCGTCGTGCTCTAGGGGAGACAAGCGTTACAAGTCCTGTGCTCATCCTTCCAAGGATATCTGACCCTAAACTTAGGGCAGAATCTAAAAGGAGTCCTTTCCATAGCCAAAGGGAAGGATGACCAGACCGAAAGAGAAAGAAGTGGAAAGGAGGAAAGACATAATAACAATATGGCCACCCCGAACCCACTCTCCCTACTGTGTAGGTCGGCCAGAGGGACCGACCATGTCGAAATCCGGCCGCCGGATCTTAGGCGCAGAGACCACAGCCGTAGACTATTCCTCCGTAGTCTTCGTTGAAGATGTTCTTATTAGGCGAAGTGACTTAACAGGGCAGAAACCGAAAATTCGGTAAAGATAAACAATGTCTCCAGTAAGAGCTCCGCTGTAGGGTGACCAGTTATCTGGGCGGAAAAAAACAATCTGAGGGACCTCGGCGCGTGAGGGATTTTGGGTACTACACACGTCACGATAGGGATAGGGTTACAGACACGCCAATGCCGACATCCCTTTTCGGTCCCCGAAAGACAAGATGCAATACTCCGCGGTTAACACTGGATGTCGGACCATATGCACAGAAAGTGATTCTAAGCAGATTAACAAGCATCAGAAAAGATAATCGCGGTAGAAAAGTTAGGGTAGTTACCACTGCCACCTGCCAAGTTTTAATGTAAAAGGAGCGAAACAATTCTCCAAGAGACACAGACATAAAGGGATAAGAGTTAACCCTTTCCAATACTACATGTAAGATGGGGTGTACTGGGTCTGTGGTTTAAAGTGACTAAAATAAAGTTAATGGCAACTTTACCTTTTCTGAGGGACAGTAGTCAGCCCCAGAAAAATGGAGTCAGGGGGAAGTCTCAAAGACAACCCTGTGTCACTGCACTGAAGGTGCTGTTCAACACGTGAAAAATATGAGGCCATGGAGTAGGTGAGGCTCCAGTGTCCAAGATCACTCAAAAAGTGAAAACACAGCAAAACACATGTAAGAGTGGGAAAAAAGGCTCACACTCTTACCAGGTGAAGAAAATAAATCCCAGAAATCCAGCAAAGCTGCTGAGGGACTCGTTAGGTAAGGGTAATCAGCCATTTATGAGAATTCTCTCTAACAATGTCCATAGCACTTAAGAGTCGAGGAAGCCCTGGCCTTGGCAAGCACCTCCTTGCAGTCCGCCGGGATATCGTAGCCTCCGAACTCTAGTGCTTCAGGAGCCAGGCCTGCAGGTTCAGCAATCCTGGGTCGTGATGCAGGATCGCGCCTCCTTCCCTGGCGATCAGATCCGCGACCGTCGGCAGCTTGACTGGAGGGGACGCTGACATGTCCAGAAGGTCCGGGAACCGTATCTGCCGCGGCCACGCCGGTGCAACAAGGATCATCCTGCACCGGGACCGTCTGAGTTGACGGATCAGTCACAGGAGCAATGCTGGGAACGCATAGAGGAACAGGCCGTCCCAGGGAAAGGAGAATGCATCCCCATGCTCCCCGGCTGGGGGAACCTGCTGGCGGACCTCCGGCACTTGGTGTTCGTCGCCATCGGGAACAGATCGATCTGGGGATTGCCCCATCGTCGGAATAGGCGATCTACTTGATCTTGCCGAAGCTCCCATTCGTGGCAGGAGTGCTGCTCCCTGCTGAGTGAGTCGGCGACGGTGTTCTTTATTCCTGCCAGGTGAAAGGGTACCAGGAACATTCCCTGGGTGACGGTCCAGTGCCACATATCCTGTGCTTCCTTGGAGAGAGCTGGGGATCTGGTGCCCCCCTGCTTCGGATGTAGATCATGGTGGTGTTGTCGGTGAAGACCCTTAGCACTTGAGGGACGAAAGGAAGGACCGGAGGGCCCAGAACACGGCCTGAAGCTCCAGGACGCTGATGTGCAGTGACCTCTCCTCCAGGAGCCAAAGGCCTCTTCCATGTAGATCTCCGGTGTGTGCGCCCTATCGCTCCAGGGAGGCGTCCGTCACATTCTCCTGATGCGCTGGGGTCTAGAGGTCCATGCCCGCCGCGAGGGGCATGCGGGTGCCCCACCACTGGATCGCTTGACGGAAAGTCCCGTTGAGGTAGATCTCGTCTTCAAAGCTTCCCACCACTTGTATCCACCGGGCGTAGAGTAACTCCGCATCCGCAACCTGCACAGTCCCACAAGGTAGATGCACGACGACATGCCGAGCAGGGACTTGATGGACCTCACCGTGGCAAATTCCATGGTCAACAGCTGTTGTACCTTGGCCAGGATGGCCTTTATCCTCTCCTCCGACGGTGAAGCCAGCCGCGCCACCATGTTGAGCCTGGCTCCCAGGAACAGGGTTCCTGCGATGGCACCAAGCACGACTTCACATAGTTTATCGAGAACCCCAGTTCCGTGAGCAGGCGGACGGTCCTCGCTGTTTGGTCAACGGCGAGTTCCCTTGACTTCGCTGAGATGAGCCTATCGTTCAGATGAGGGTAGACGTGGATCCCCTGCAGGCGCAGCTGTTAGGGAGAATGCTCATTTTATGGCTAATTTCCCTCACCTAGTGAGTCCCCCAGCAACTTACCTGGATTTCTGGAGTTATTTTTTTCACTTGGTAAGAGTGTGCCTCTTTTTCCCACTCTTACCTGTGTTTTTGCCATGTGTATTTCATCTGCTTTTGTGATTGTGGACTCTTGAGTAGACCACTTCAGTAGCCCCTTCTTTTGCGCGTTACGCAGCACCTTCAGTGCAGTGACACAGGGTTGTCTTTTAGACTTCCGACCGACTCCATTTCTGAGGCCGACTACTGTCCCCCAGAAAAGGGTAAAGTTGCCATTAACTTAAGTCATTTAACCACAGATCCAGTACACCCCATCTTACATGGAGTACTGGAAAGGGTTAATCCTTAGCCATTTTTATCTGTACCTCCTAGAGCATTGTTTTGCTCTTTTAACATTTAGACTTGGCTGGTGTCAGTGGTATCTACCCTAACTTTTCTACCGCGATTATATTATATAAACGTGGTATTGTTTTAGGCTATTACATTAGCCTCGAACTTAAACCCGCTTGACCAACTACTTTTTCTTTTGGCTCTGGTCGGGTTTAATCGCCATTTCTTTTTGTTAAAGTCCTTCTTGTGTTTTACTTTGCACGGCAAACCAGGTTTGCCTTCTTTGTTCACTGTCTTTTGGCGGGCTTCTGCCAAGAAGCCCTCCTCTAGGTGCATGGGCGTCTAGGTGGGCTGAATGTGAGGGAGGGGTGTAGTCACCGCCTGCACAGGGTATCCTAGGAAACCCAAGTCGCACTTTGCCATGATTGGCTGAGGTGGTTGTCTAGCTGGACAACCCCCCTGCTGCGTGATTGACAGTCAGGCTGTGTGAATGGGGGATTTTCGCAAAAAAGGCAGGCCTCTTGAGGTAGAAGTCAGAGTCGCCACTGGAACTACAAGGAACCAAAGAGAAGCGGAGAATACGACGGCTGCTGCAACTACCCTGTCCCGGTGAAGCCCTGCTGCAGTCCTGAGCCATCTACCCTTTGACGACCAGAGAAGATCCAGTCAAGAATCTTCTTCCCTTGAGCCTGGTGGGGATAACCAGCTCACCTTCTACAGCCAGAGGATCCTCTTCTTGGTCGAAATCGCTGCACACTGCTGTAGTGGTCTGGATAGCCATCTGAAGAGCCTCTCCTGTTTTTAAGGAGCGCACCTTTTATTCACCGTCGCTGTTGCCGGCTTCATCCCTGTGTGGTGCAGACCCCTCCAGACATCGTCCTTCGTACCAAAGCTCCAGGAACTGTGGGTCTGCAGGAAGCTAGCAGGAACAACTGCCGTGGCACCAGCTTCTTCTTTGAATAAGGTGCTGTGTTCTGCTTGAGGAATTAGGGTGAATCCCTGTTCTTCGCCTTCAAGGCTTGCCCTTGTCTTCCCTCCTTCTTATAACTTTTGCTTCCTCCTTTGACAATATCAAAGTACTCCTGGCAACGGTGAATCTTGACTGTCCGACTGTGTGATCCTCGACAACAGGAACCCAGTTCCACTTGACACTGGCTCCGGCCTATTGACTCTTGAATTCCTGTCAACGAGTGTTCTCTGTCTGCCTTGACAAAAGTATTGCCTATGATTTTTGCCCCCAACTCTCTTTGGTTAACTCAGGTGCTAAGTGTGTTTTTGCCCCGGTAACATTTCTTGCCGCGGATACGCGTTTCTTTAGTAAGACCGAACTGTCATTACTGTCAAAAAGTGATCGCAAATGTATTCCCGGTAACGTCTTTTTTCACACCACCGGTCCGTTAAAACATAGTGTACTTAACCTTGAGTCAGGGTGTACCAAAGTGAATTGGTTGGTTGTAGTGTATTTTACGTGATATTTTGAATTAAAAGAAGTGTTGTGTTTATAACAAATGGTTTAAAAATAAATGTACTTATATTTTTTTACCTGAAACCTTGAGTCAGTGTTTGCTTGAGTCACAGTAATTGTGGTCCCTTTGTGTAATCTCTGCTACTGCTCATATACTCTTGAGATAAGCCTACTGCTACCACTATAACATAGTAGTACAGGCTTGTACCAAAGGTAAAACTTTTACTACCACCTGTAGTCTTAATTGTGTGTAGTGGTCCCTAAGGGAACTGCACAGGATTCTGCCTAAGAGCCGCCACGGTGCCAGGCAATTGGTGAAGACCCTTGGTGCTGACTTCAAAGCGAAAAGCAGTGCCCTGTACTGATAGTGCCACCCCTGGATCACGAAGCGCAGACATTTTCAATGTCCTTTGTGTATGGGGATGTGGAGGTATGCATCCTCCAGGTCCAGCGACGATAGTGAGTCCCCTTCTTCCAGCTATCCCAGCACGTGCGGAAGGGTGACCATCCAGAAATTTTGGGATCTTATGGATTTGTTGAGGCGGCAGAGGTCCAGGATAGGCCGGCAGCCACCGGCTTCTTTCGGACAAGGAAGTACCGCAAGTACACTCCGGAGCCTCAGAGTCTCTTCGGGACGAGCTACATCGTTCCCTTTTCCAGCTTTGCTCGTACCTCCAGAAGTAGCTGAGGAAGGTGGTTTTCTTTCCTGGCCACCGGTGGAAAGTGGGGACACTTCCTTTGGAACGCCAGAGTGTGTCCGTGGGCCAGGGCATCCAGCACCCAACGGTCGGTGCAGATGGATTAACACACGCCGATGAAGTTTGTCAGCCGGCCTCCCACCGGGGTGCTCAGGTGGGGGCCGGATGTCACGGCCGGTTCAGTCCTGCTTCGCCGAGGCCTTGCCACCTTGGTCCCCTTGGCGATGACGACGATGTCCACCGGCCTTGCTGTGGCCCCTGTAGGCTTCCTGTGACGAAGAACGGGCAGCCTGACGGTACGAGGAACTGCCGCCGAATCCTTTGGAGGCACCTTGAGACTTGCCCGCGGAGGTCCGAAAGGAAGGCTGTCGCGGATGGAGCGTGCCTAAGGCAGGGGCCGTCTCGGTGTCTGCCTTGATGGCCTGCAGTGACTCGTCCACTGCCTTGCCGAACAGGTTGTTCCCGTCGAAGGGCATGTCTAGTACTCTGGTCTGTACGTCCTGATGGAAATCGGTGGCCCTGAGCCAACCGCGCCGGCCAAGGCAAACGCTGTTGCCCATCTGGCGAAAACCAGTGTCTGCGATATCCATGGCTACCGTGATGGCGTGGTCAGGAGCCGCCTCGCCCTCCTGCAGGATTTCGAGGGCCTCTGCTCTCCTGTCATCCGGGAGGAAGTTCAGGAGATAGGGGGATTTTAAACCACAGCTCCCCATCGTAACGGGCCACGATAGAGAGCGTTGGCTGCCTTTATGGTCGTCGCTGCCGACAAGATGACTCGACGTCCCATGGCGTCCAGCTTGTTCCCCTCGCCGTCCGGTGGGGAAGTGGAAGTCGATGCCATCACCCCTGCAGATTTCTTCTTGCCCGCAATGGAGACTACCGAGTCCAGGGACGGCTGCGCCCTGAGGCACATAGGAGCGGAATCTGGGATCTGGTACTTCTTCGCAGGGGCCGTGGACGGGTTCTTCAGAAGGAACAGTCTTTCGTCCCAGATGTTGTCCAACAGTGGGACTGAGAGTACAGTCTTTCTCTTGGCCTCTCGTTGTTGATAAAGGAATCCCTCCTGCTCTTCGGGGCATAACTGGAAAGGTTCAGAGGCCCTGGCGATCATGGCATGAAACAAGCCAATTATGTCGGGAGGGGAAGCCCGGGGAGGGGGCTATGGGAGATCTGTTCCGTCATCTTTGCCGTCGTCCGTCCCCGTCGTCTCAGTTTCCATCTCCATCTCATCCCTCGGCAGAGGGGATGGGGGTGAACGATGGATGGAAAGGGGGTGGATGGACTCGCCTATGCGAATGGCTGGAGGGCTCCCCGACTGTCCAGGCGCTGCTGGATTGGCCGCCGCCGGTAAGGGCAACCTTGTCCTTATCCCTGTGCACAGGGTGTGCAGTGCCAGCAAGATTGCGACGGGAGCGTTGGCAGAGGCTCCTCCGGTTCCTCATCAACCTGCTGTTCTTAGTCTGCTCCACCTTCGCTCTCCACATCCGCCTTGTCGGGATCCTTCCCACAGGCCCGGACTTCGTCAAACCCCTTGTCCAGGACTGCCTTGAAGACAGACATCTCGTCCTTGAAGGAGGTATCCAAGTCTGCTAGGATTACCGCCCCCACTCCCCACCTCCTTCGCGGCCCAGGGCTTTACGTTTTTTTTTCTTCGATCGGTTGGAAAGACGATTCGCTCCAGAACGGCAGCGAAACTCTAGACCTGGAGGCAGTTTACACTGGGGTCGCCTCTGCGGGCTTCGCCAGGGATGCCACGACTCCCTCAATCGAGGCCTTAGCCAGGTGAATCTGGGCCTTCACGACCTTAGGCGCGTCGGAGGCCTTCACCGTGGGTGAGGGTCACTGCCTCGCTCCCCCTTGGCTTTCACCGTTGGGATCAGTCAGGGCTTCTCCCGAAGCTTACCCAGGTTCTCAGACTTCCTTTTCACCGAGCTGGAGCGTTGGCTCATGGTCGATTGTGTTGGTCACATTGCGCCCGGCCTGGCAGCCGAGGAGCCCGAACCAACGGCGCTCCCGGTGCCCGCGGACTCGCAGTGCTTTGCCTTCTGTTGGGCCCCCGTCACCGGAGAACCCTCAAAAGGTCTTAGAAGACCGCTCAGACTTCGTCTCACCTGCTGCCGGGCTCTTTGCCTCCAGTCAGTCAGCTGACTGGAGGCAGCGAGTCGCTTACAATGGTCCGGACTGACATGTTCTTGCAGAACGCACAGTCCTCCTCCACGTGCGACTTGTCAGAGTGCTGAAAGTTGAGACACCGGGAGTGCTCATCTTCCATGAAGACGTTCTGTAGTCCACATCCTGAGAAGATCCTAAACAGCTTGGATCCAACGGGCATCGAGTCTCCTTTGTCCTGAGCCATGAAGGCGTGGGGTAGGCCTCAAAGATCTTCTGGAATCCTCCACAAAGTGAAATTCAATGAAATATCGCCCTTGAGGAGCGTAGAAATTTCTGAAACGGGTCCCCATTAATTGGAATATGATATCGGTGGAGCTTGAGGCTCTAACTGACCGAAAAATTAGAGTAAACTCTTTGAAAAAACTCAACACGCAGTAAAAGCTCGAGAGCTAAGCACGAAGACTCCCAACACTTGAACGTGCAGTAAAAAACTGAAGATGGCTGTCAGAGGAGGGGCTTAGGTAGAGGGCAGTGATTGGCTGGGGGCATTATGACCCAGAGACCAGTGCTTGGTTATTAGTAGAAAGACAGTTCAGAAACTAAACTGAAACTGATGTTTTCTTTACCGAGGATTCCCAGCCTGACGACAGGGAATATTCATGAGCATATGAATCCATGCCAGACCCCATGCTGGAGAATGTACACAATTACACAACAAAATGCTTTTGATGGCAAAGCTAGTTCTATAACTTGCTAGTTGCAGATCTGGTGCTCAGCCCATGAGCTGATCCTATACTCCTTGACGTTCTATCATCATGTTGCTTTATACCAGCTACTCTGAAAATGAGATAGCCGCAAACTACAATCTTGCCCCTAGTGTGCCCGGTTCTCTGCTTGCTATGCCATCCATTCTGCTTCTCGTACTCTTTCCTCTTACATATTGAATACACAAAGTGAACTAGATGTTTACGCAAAGTACTGATCAATAGTTACAACCAAGTTTGTATGTCTACAGACCTACTGCACTACCATACATTGTTAGCCTCCAGAGCTCAATATAATTTCATTATATTATTAGCACTTGCAGGAGAGAGGTAGTCAAGCTTTTCTTAGAGCCTTTTTATCATTTCTATTTGTGTCAATTCATGCAGCTACCCTTTTACATTTTACAGACACTCATCCAGGGCTCAGTCTTTACACCCACTTGCATTGCCGAGTACATTTTATGAAGGGCAAGTACCATTTGCAGAGGCAGTTCGAAACTTTTCACATTTACTTTGTTTGCAGTAGATATCAAATACGCGTTTCACTGTGCATGGCTGGCCTCTGGGTGGCAGCAGTGCGCCAAATAAAGTGGGCTTGTGGTGACGTGTGCCTTTTTAAAGATAGCAAATCTAATTTTGTCGTCATGTTGCCATGGCTCGAGTGCATTTCTCTTAGGTCAAGTAGGTAAACTAAGTTGCTCGACCTGCAGGACTAGGGGAATAAAGAAATTGCAAGGCCTGACTCCCCACTAATTTCTAACTTCAGTGGTACACAAAACTACTGTATTGTTGCTCATTTCATGTCCTGGGTACACATTTCTGGTGACAAAAATATTAGTACAACATTGGTAATCAAATAGGTTTGTATGTTTAACCCCAGGGCTCCGCGTTGTCGCATCTAATCAATCTGTACTTCCGCCCAGTATTTAAGATATTTGAGAAGCATGGCCTGCGATTCCACTCTTAACGCAGATGACACGCAGCTATACATCGAAATTGAGAATATCGAGGATGCTTTTGAGAGAATTAATCGATGTATGGAAGAGCTCAATAAATGGATGGCCTACAACTATTTACAGTTGAATACCACCAAGACCGAGATTATACTGTTCGGCCCAAAAGCCAAAATGCTGGTAGAGAGGCATAGTCCCCCACCCCTGTTGATCTTAGGGGAATAACTGGAGTGTCCAAAAAAATTACAAGCCTGGGCTGTATGTGGCAAGGAATTCCATCAAAACAAGTGGCTAGACTCCAGAGAGCTCAGAACACGGCAGTTAGAGTAATAGGACTGATTGGGAAAAAAGACCATGTGTCTTCAGTGCGGAGATCCCTCCACTGGTTGAAGGTGGAGGATAGAAGTAAATTCAAAATGGCCCGTCTAGTTTTCAAATGCCTGAAAAGTCTTGCACCGGACTATCTTGTGGAAAAGATGAGACTATACCATCCAAGCAGAAATGTGTGCTCGGAAGATAAACTCTTGACCTGTGTGCCACGAACCAAATGTGTCTCCAGAGGAGAAAGAAGATTGAGTCTTTGGGCCTAAGGTCTGGAACTAACTTCCACTGGAGATCAGAAGGTGCGAGACACTGGACCTCTTTAGGAAGAGGTTGAAAACGTTTTTGTTTAAATAAATTGAAGTTCTCACCTAATGACACTCCTGCTCGTTTTTGTGTGTCATGATTAGTGGTTATCTGTGCCTGAATACGGTTTTCTCTGTCTGGTGCGCGTAATACATCCCTCAAACTAATCAAGAAAACTTTAATTAGCAAACTCTGCTAACCAATTTTTGAAAACTAATGTATGCCTTGCAGGCGTATGGATGATTGAGGGATGGTCGGTGCGTGGCGGGCAAGTAAGGGGGGGGGAGAGAAGGGGGGGCAGCTGCCTGGTGCTGGGGAGCATTTGTTGCGTGTTTTTGCCACATGATGCACTCTTTCAAGTGATATGAAAGCAGCAGCGGTGGGGAGGAAGGGGCTTGGGCAGGGTAGTGGGCAATGTCGCGCACATATTATGGGAGCATAACCATTACTGGATCCATAAAGAGTGCTGGCTGTACATTTTTGTACATCGGGCTTACCTTTTGTTTGATTGATCGTCGAGGAGTAGAGTGTTGCTCGGTCCCAGGCAATAGCGGCAGGCAGTAGACAGCTGTTGCTGCCTTAGATGAGTGCCTTGGGATGATTGTAACTCCACCATCCGGCGGACAAGAGCAGGCCTACTGGATGTTGATGCAGCCAATCAGGCCTGCGAGCTGGTGTGAGACTCCTCAGGGAGGCTGTGCATCGATGCTCCGGCGGTGGCCATTTTATGGAGTCTCATGGCAATACTAGACCATGGCCATGTCTCAAATCGTGGGGGCAGTTGGAGTCCTGGTCTTAAACCAATTGCACTAGGCACCCGCCAGGGTGGCACGATTCTTTCCAGGTGTAGCAAACAAATGCATAAACTGTGGTTATGAGGGTGCGGGCACGATTCATATGTTCTCGAATTGCCATAAGATAGATAACTTTGGCAAGAGATTGCGGGAGTGATACAAGTAATGATTGGGAACCCCTTATGCTTCTTCCTCTTGAATATTTACTGGGCGATATTGCGAAAGTAACCACTTAAGTACATAGATTATTTAATATACGCTGTATAGTTGCAAAGAAATGTATTCTACTGAAACGGAGATCAAAAGTGGCACCATCATATGAGGGCTTAGAGAATTAACTTATGTAAATGAAAAGGAGGATGGCTATATTATGACTAACTGCGGCAAGTAGACCCAAGAACATATCGGGGCCTTTCCACAAATACTTAAGGGATATTTAACCTGTGAATACACAAAGTAATCTATGTGCAGAATGCTGATGTGCAATATGAACCACTGCACTAATTATTGTCAAGAATGATGGAAACTGTGTGCGACCGATGTCCAGTCTACCTGTTTGCTTAAATAAACTTTTTAAAAGAGATTGAAAAAAAAATGTGTTGGCAGCAACCTAGTAAAGCATATTTGCACAATGTAGTGAGGAGTCTGATTTTTGTGGAAAAAAAAAAAAAAATCACTAATGCAGGACAAACAGTCCTTGTCTTTAAAAAAATGAGGGTGTAGCGCAATGGGACATCTTATATAATTTATCTATAGCCCTAAACATCTATAGGTTTGTCGGGGTGTCACACTATCAAGTCACGCATATCCCACTGACATCACTTGTGGCAAGTCAGACTCGGGAGACAGACACAAGGTAATCTTTGCAACAATGTTTAACAGAAACGTGTAAGGTTTATGTTATCCCTACAACTAAGAAGGGGTTTCCCTTTAAAAAAAAAAACAGCAAATGGTGCACATCAGAATATTTCACAACATAAACCCATCCTCTGTCGAATTGGAACCGAAACTATGTCCCTACCACTATATTTCTTTTTTTTTTTTTTTTTAGTTGGAAACCTATGCTTTACCCAGAAAGATCAGAAAAAGTTTGTGTCTCTCTCAAGATAATGGTGGCTGTTTTCTGATCCCGACCCAAATGTCTTCATAGTTTCTTTCCAGCTACACAGTTCACAGTTTCAATGTCTATATTCTTCCCCTATTCTTGGAACAAGTGTCTCACTCCCTGTAGGTCGGCTGGAGAGTCACCCAGCCTTGGAGTACAGTCAGTCTCAACCCCTTTTTAGGTTAAGACTCCTTTCTCTCTGTCTTGCGGTAGTATAGTTTACACCCAGTCTTGGGGTATTGCCTTCCTTACCCCCCCCGTCAGGTTTCTATGATTCACCCCAGCTTAGAGTACTATGCCTACTACCCTGGCTTGGGGTTTCTTGCCTCTCACCTGGTTTTGGGTTGTTGCTTAGCTCACCCCGGCTTGTTTTTTTTTGGATCTCACCCTGCATTGGTTAACTGTTTCCCTGCTTGGAGTTCAGTCCGTTTTGCTCTTACTTGGGGTCTGGCCGGTTCTCCTGGTTCCCTGTAACCACTCCCTATCTTGCTACTTACAGCGGTGTTCCTCGGGGAAGACACTCCCTTCGGTTTTGGTGGAACAGAGTCTTGTGTTTCGTGGTCCCTTTGTCAGTTCTGCTTCTTCCAGTCGTTGCTCAACGGGTCCTCTACGTTTTCTGCTTCCGGAGTCAATAGACCACTTCTAATGCGGCCATCCCTCCTCTTCGGTGGCAGCCTAATCTCGCTGGCTCAGAACCATGTAGGACAGAGCAGTGTTCTGCAGGCTCCTGCGCTTCTCTCGAGACGCTGGCTGCAAGTGGCTGCTTCCTATCTCTGCGAGGAACTCTGCCCTCCTGTGATTCACTCCACAGGATTTGCTTCTCGCCTTCCTGTTCACGTAATCAAGTGCTACTGGCACTATATATTTCAAGCTGCAACAAGATTGGACTGCGATGCACACAATGATGGTATCCTTAACGGTCAGAAACCCTACCAACCATTTCAAAAGGTTAGTACACACCAGTATCTGCTGTAATGCTCATATAGCCAATGAACAAGTGGGACTGTTCACATGAGGGAGGATGAATAAAATCGATTTCAGGGTATTCCTTGTCCACTAAGGGGCAGCTCACCCCAGTGGGATCCTGCTTTCCCTGTCCCCGAGGGGGTGTTAGGATTAGCAGGTTCACCTCCCAAGTCCACAAAGGGTGCTGTTCCCCCTTGGGAAGAAGCGACACATTCCATGGATTCGTCACAGTACACATTTACACTAGTGCTTTCATTTTCTTTAAAAAGTCCATATCTTAAAGTTTGGAAGATTATTTATCAAATCATTTGGCTGAATATTTGACAAACTATTTGGTATTCGACCGATCACTAAATGTGCTATTCAGTACAATCCTAGTTTCTAGCAAAGGTTAAATACATTTTTTCAGTCTTGTACTGTAGCTCTCAGAAGCTCAATAAGTAGGTTTTGTGCTTCTGAAAAGACATGTCACTTGCTAAGCAACCTAAGATGTTAGATGATCAGCACCTACTAAGGCTAGAGGCTGCAGGAGAGGTGTTGAAAGGAATCCAGTGATCGAGGCATCCAGGAGCACCTTAAAGTGGACGTTTCTAGCAGGAGGAAGCAGTAGAGCGCTGCTGGAGAATTGTAAAGGCAGGTTAGATGAATGTATGGCTCTCATGGCACAAGGCTTAAGGCAGACTACAGGGATGGCACATTATTTCAAGGGACCGCTCAGAATGCAGGCACCTACGGGGGGAAGTTTGAGCTTCAAGACCCATATCTATCTAAGACTTAACTACTAATCAGTCAGCTGCTGGCAAACCTTGGTGCCAGTGCAAATGCGTGGTCATGGTCCGCTTGGTTATCAGGTTGCAGCAAGGATCCTGGGTGGCACATAAGTAGAAGCTTGCAATAAGGTTGGTTATGTTGTGTCAGAGCACCGAAAGAGCACTGTTACAGTTTCATCATGTTAACAGAGTGTCCAGTTTCTGCCACTGTTAGACAGCTTTGCCATCAGAGGGTCTCAGAAGTTTGCATATTCCAACTGGTTTACCACTTCTTCCCCTCACCTTACCCAGCCCCCACCTTCCATACTCCTCTGCCCCACCCCCTCCATGTCCAGCTTTTTTCCACAGAGATTTGCATTTCATTTTCAAAAACACAATGCATTTCCTCAAACATTACTTACTCTGCACAAACCAGAATGCCAATGGATGAATTCCAATGTATAGCACAGTTATAAATAATTTACCCACAGAACACACTTAAAAGCAGGTACAGACAGAAAATAAAAGGAGGAAATCTTAGGAAGAATAAAAAAGCATGAAGAAAAAAGAAAAAAGTAACCATGCAATTAAAGATGATTTCGTCTAGGTACTGGTAGCTTACACATCTAGAATCATGAAAAATAAGGTTCTAAGAAATGGAAGTGTTTTTGTGTGTTAACTCGAGAGAGAAGCCCAACATCCAGCAAGAGACCGGCTATGTCACAACCTGAAATTGCACAGGTAAGTAAGATATTTAAGTGTTTAAATAGTTTCACGGCCTACAGTTTGCAACATTTAAGACATCAAGAATCCCCCAAAAGAGTAGCCAACTTGAGACCTGGAGGCTCAACAGGGCAGGGCAAACAGGCGGCACATCTCGTGAAGGAATCTATATGGAACCTCCTTCACTGCCATTGGCAAATGTAAACAAGAGTTCCTAAATGCTCAAATACGTAAAAAGGTTTATTTCCAAAATGGTTGACTTTGCGGGAAATCTCACCATATGTGCACCACTGTTTCACACACCCCTCCAGCATCAGGCTACACCTTTGGAAACCAGTGTCCAAGGTCCTGTGCCAATGGTAACATTTATTAGGCATTTTCCCAGCTATATGCACAGCAGGAGGATGTTTGCCGTAGCCAACCTCTGAACCAAATCTTTGTGTGACCGGTTGCTGTTCAATTCGTCCTCCAATTTTAATACATACAGCAATTTGATCGCCAAGTTATCGCAGTCAATCCTATAAACACGATACAACATGTTTTGAAAGCCCCAGTTGAGTCTACGCTTTCAGACCAATAAGTGAAGGTGAAACTTTATTAGATAGACTACACAAGGGGAAGACCAGACAGACTAGAATGGAGGCACTTGCACACCAGGGAGAGAGTGGCGGCGGACCATCACAAGCGCGTGGCAATGATCAAACAGAGACCAGAACAGAAGAAAATCAAATATTGAAGGCCATAGCAGCACTCCAAACCACACTGGAGAAGAAGATAGATGAGGTAATAACGGATGGGGGCTGCTGAGACAGAACGTCCGAACACTGGGTGAATACGTGAGCACAGTGGAAACCCAAGCAGCAAAGAATAAGCAGCATATAGCAGAGAACCTGAATGAGGTGAAGGAGCTTAAACTTAAAGTGGCAGCGCTGGAAAGCAGGGCAGAGGACGCAGAAGGAAGAGCGTGCCGGAACAATAGAATGCCTTTTGGCCTTCCGGGAAGGAGAGGAGGGCAGAGATACCTTGACATTTTCCGAAAACATGCTGCTACAGGAGGTAGGCCAGGCAGCATGTCACAGGGCTTCATTGTAGAATGGGCTAGGTCCACCACAAAGGCCTGTGATAGCGGAAATGGATGAAGTTACTTACCAGAAACTATTGTTCTCCAGCGTGCATCTGGCATGGATTCACATGCTCATGAATATTCACCGTCAGGCTGGGAACCCTCAGTAAAAGAAAAAACTGTTTCACTTTCACTTAAAAATGTCTCCTCTAAACCAATCATTATCCATGTCCTCTGGGTCATAATGCCCCCATCCAAGGACAGTCCTCTCCCTAAGCCCCTCCTCTGGTAGCCATCTTCAGATTTGTAAGCATGTAAAGTGGCAGTGTGACCAAGAAGAGCCGCAGAGGGGCCAGAGGGAGGGTTCACATGTGAATCCATGCCAGACCCATGCTAGAAGAACAATAGTTACAGGTAAGTAATTTAAACCTTCTACAACAAGGGGTCTGGCATGGATTCACATGCTCATGAATAACGAATACATAGCAGTATAAGAAAATTACACAACCACAGGAGGCGGCAAGGCTCAACAGAACCAATAATCCGGGGGGTGGAGGGGCAGGGTGCTGTTGCGTGGCTGCAAAATGACTGCTGCTTGAGAAAGCTCTGACAAAGGCTGCAACATCCTCTGAATTAATCCTGCTTTTGTGGGTCCCCGCAACACTGAAATGGAGATCTGGTTCCCTGAAGTAGCAGCGACACCTTGAAGCACTTTGATGCCCTAAGGACCCTCGCCCCCGCGAGTACCGGCTCTGGGCCCATGTGGCGGGCAGCACCGTGGAGGCTCCTCGCTGCCGACAGACCCGACCGTGGGGGTGCGAGTGCCCAGCAAACCTTTTTCACCCCACCTTTCTGGGGAACCCGAGTACACAACACTCGATTGCACCCAGCACCTGCAAGCAGCGCACCACCTACAGATCTTGCCACAATTCGGAGCGCAAGAGGGACCGCTGCACTACCGACCTCTGCAGCAGACCCGCATTGGGGAACCCTGCCTTTTTGGCCCTGGACCACCACCTACATCAAAAGCAAAGCCCATGCCCTACGGGCAGTTGGTGCTGTGCTCCGGAGGTGCCCAGATGAGGGCGGAAAGAAGGAGCGGCGTTTCAGCATCCCTGGAGTACAGTGAGGGCGCGGGGGCACAGACACACAGAGAACTACAATCTACGCAGGCAGCGTGCCACTTTCCCCTACCATTCCCAGACAATACTGTGGGCATTACTGAATCCCGACGAAACACACAGGATGAGGAGCCCTGCGCGACGGCGTTGAGCCAAATCCCTCCTAGACCCAGCAGCCCACTACAGCTGAGCCACACAGGAGCACAAACTCACTGAGGGGCTCTCCCTCCGGAGGTGCCCTGACAAAGGTGGGACGGCAGGGCACCAACCGTGACTACCTGGAACAGAGGATCAGTGATTGGTAAGATAAAGTGGCAGCTCTGCAACGTGATGTCGCCACTCTTTAACAATCAAGAAGGTGGTGGCTAAAAACGATGACCTCGAAGGAAGATCCAGAAGGAATAACATGAGTAGCCGAGTCCACGCCTGTAGACAACATGGAGTAATTTGTTGAGCAACTGCTAATGGAAGTCCAGGAAAATCCACCGGTCACAAGCATGTTCATGGTAGAGCGCGCACATAAGTCCCTGGTGCCCAAGCCCCTTCCCGGGGCTCTGGAAAGGGGCATCATTGCTTGGATTTTCAGTTCCCCGGACAGCGATATCCTGCTCCGGACAGCAAGAGAAAAGAAAACTACAATGGGGGTCAGCGACCAGTTGCCTCTTCCTTGATTTAAGTCCAATAGTGCAGGATCAAAGAAAAACTTTTCAGTCAGTAAAGATCATCATAAGAAAAAAAGAGATTTTCTACTCAATGTTATTTCCAGCCAAGCTCAGGGTGGTGCACGATGGCAGGGTCTCCTTTTTTTACATCCCCAGGCTGCAGAACACTGCTATGGACATCCCGGACCCGAGGGGCTCTTCCCGCAGATCACCTTAAAGCCCTGCTTTTAAAACATGGTAGTACCCTAATGATGGTTGATTATGTGTCCTCTTGTAGCGGGGCCAAAACATTTGGAACCCAATATCTACTGGTAATAAAGGAACAAATATGGTATCAGGCAATCAGTCACTTGGAGTCAATCCAGCCGCAGACAGACCCTCTCCTGCCCCTGTGCCCAGCAGCAAAGAAGGCATTGTTCGGGGTAACTTGTGGGAGATAACTATGGTGGGGGGAGTATATTGAGAGGCTGGTATGTTTATGTTTCTGGCAGGGATAGGGGATGGGTTCCCGAGGAATTGTTCAAGATGATTTGTGTCGAAACATAGTTTGGGTTCACGGGGTTATGTCATGTGAAGTAGCAGTATGGTCAAGTTTACTTACCAACTGGTAACGTTCTTTCGACTGGATGTTCCTCCAAAGTATTCCACATCTTTGACATGCGATGTCCACAGCTGTGCTGCTTCTGAAATTTTCGGCAGAGGGCGTCCTGCTTCGATCAGGTCGATGTCCTTCGAGGGCCTCCGTCGAGGGTGACGTCATCAGATGTTATAAGTAGGACGCACAGCGCCCGTAGCCTCAGTTCATGTCTTTCCCCCTCCACGAGTGCCATAACCGCACACCAAGCCTCTTTGACTGCACATAGCCTTGTGGGTACGCAAGCTGCAATAACATAGGAATTTCAGTAGTGTGGCAGGCTGGGAGGGCGATGTGGAATACGTTGAAGGAACATCCAGTCGAAAGAACGTTACCAGTTGATAAGTAACTTGTTCTTTGAATGGATTGTGTCCTCCAACGTATTCCACATCTTGGACAGACTCCCAAAGCAGTACCAGTGAGTGGAGGGAGAAGAATTTGGATATACCCAATCAGATGACAGAAAAAAACACGGCTTTATCAAAAGCCCCTATCTTGACCATGGAAAGTATCCAGGGAGTAATGCCTGACGAAGGTGTGTATGGAAGACCACGTTGCAGCATCACAAATGTTCCTAACAGGAACTCCCCGTTGCAGGGCAGTGGAAGCAGCCAGCCCCAGGTGGAGTGAGCACGCAAATCCTCAGGAGGTTCCTTGCCAGCTAACCTGTAACATTCAGCAATGGTGACAGTAATCCACCTGGACAAGGTCTGTTTGTTAACAGCCAGGCCCAATCGGTGTCCCACAAAAAGTTGGTCGTCCACTCTGACCCTGGACATCCTATAGATATAAAAGCTCAAAGCTCTCTTAGGGTCCTACCTATGGAGTCTTCCCTTCTCCTTACCAGGATGATGAGGAGGAGGAGGATAGAAAGCAGGAAGTACCACCTTCTGGCTCAAATGAAACTCAGACTCTACCTTAGGTAGGAATGAAGGGCGAACCATCAGTACAACCCTATTCCTGTGAAACACAGTAAAGGGTGGCTTAGACGAAAGTGCCTGCAACTCGCTCACTCTGCGAGCAGATGTAACTGCAATCAAGACAACATTCTCAAAGGACAAGAGTGCAAGAGATCAAACTGAGCACCCATCAAGAATTTCAAGACTAGATTCAGATCCCAGACCGGCACCTGAAAAGGAAACGGCGGGAACACATTGAGACCTTTCAGAAACTGGGTAATCAAAGGAAACTTAAAATAAGAACATTCTTCAGACGAGCGCTTGAAAATAGACAGCGCCGCCAGGTAACCTTTAATGTTTGCCACTTGAAGACCCTTGTGGGCCAAAGAAAGCAAGAAAGCACGAACCATCGGAATGGAACACTGAAAAGGATCGACATTGTGTCCTCTGCACCAGTCGCAAAAGTAACGCCAACAGAACAGGGATTTGGTTGCTGGACACCTGGCCGAAAGCAACAACTCCATCACGTCATCCGGGAGGTCCCAATCCTTATATCTCAACCTTTCAGAAACCAAGCGTGAAGGTTCAGAGTCCTGACCTCTGGATGGAGAACCCGACCTTCCTCGCACGAGAGAAGATCCTCTCTGTGGGGAAGACGGCGTGGAGGACAGATGGACATTTCGAGAAGGTCAGGGTACCACGCTCTCCTGGGCCAATAAGGAGCAATGAGGATCATGTGGGACCCAAACTTCTGCAACCTCCGTAGAACTTGAGGAATGACGGGGACCGGAGGAAACACGTACAAGTGGGAATGACCAATCCATGATGAACACGTCCCCTAAAGCTCCTCTCGGGGGAAATTCCCTCAAGCAATATATGTTGCGAACAGATCCACTTGAGCGGTTCCCCAAAGGGTGAAGGACTTCCTGAGACAACTCACACGCGTGGGACACCATGCTCTGCCTGCTCAGAGCGTTTGCCGCCAAATTCTCATCTCCAGCCAAATGAACCACCGAGATTGAGATTCCTTACCGTATTGCCCAGAACCAGAGCTGCATCACCTCTCTGCACAGCGGCAGTGCCCCTACACCCCCCTTTTTGTTGAGGTAATGCATGGCTACTGTTTTGTCCATCATGACCAGAACTCTTTTCCCGCGCACAAACGGCAGAAAAGGCTTCAGGGCAAACCTGATGGCCCTTGGCTCCAAAATATGTGTGTGAAGTCTGGACTCCGACAGAGACCAACGACCGCTGGTGGACAGCTTGTTGCCGTGTGCTCCCCATCTTGTGAGTGAGGCATCCGTCACTACCGTCACTTCCGGTCATGGTTGCCAAAAAGGCACTCCCTTAATCAGATTCCCTTTGCTGGCCCACCACAGAAGATCCTGTGACACCGGGACCAGAATTGGGAGGAGATCCAACATCCTGCCTGAGAATTGCGACCACTGCGTCCCGAGAGCCCCTTGAAGGGATCTCATCCGCAGCCTAGCCACCGGCACCAGAAGAATACAGGATGCTATGAGGCTGAGCAACCTTAAGAATTCAAAAGCCGGGAGACACTGGGCAAGTTGAAATTTGCTGACCATCTGGACAATGAGATGAGCCTTCACCTGGGGAGGAGAGTACTTCTCCAAGGACGTGTCCAAGACAGCCCCTATGTACAGGAGCTGCCGGGAAGGTGTCAGATGCGACTTCTTGAAATTAAGGGAGAAGCCAAGCTTGTGAAGGGAATGGCAGGTGACGTTGAGACGAGCCAGTGCTTGTTCGATAGAACGCGCCTTCATCAGCCAATCCTCCAGGTAGGGGTAGACGTGAATCCCCCCTCTCCTGAGATACGCTGCCACCACCACAAGCTTGGTGATGACCCTCGGGCGTAGGTCAACCCGGAAAGGCATGACCCGAAACTGAAAGTGAAAGCTGCCATCCGCGAACCTCAGGAATTTCCTGTGCTTTGGATGGATCGGCACATGAAAATAAGCATCCTGTAGGTCCAATGACACCAACCAATCCTGAAGTCGAAGGGCCTGAAGGAACAGAGAAAGAGTGACCATCTTGAACTTGTCCTTCCTGATGAACTTGTCCAAGCGACGCAAATCCAAGATGGGTCTCAGTCCTCCGTTTTTCTTGGGAATCAAAAAATAAGTGGAATATCAGCCCTTGATACTCTCCGCCACAGGCACCAGTTCTATAGCGCCTTTCTCCAGCAGGGCAAGATTTCCTGCACAAGGAGTGGATCCGTAACCTTCAAAGAGGAATTCCCCGGTGGATTGTCGCGAGGCCAATGCAGGAAGGGCAGGCAGTAGCCCTGGGTGATTGTCTCCAGAACCCACGCATCGGAAGTAATGGTTCGCCACTCTTCGAGATGCTGAGACAGTCTGTACCCAACCGGCGAACAATGAGACCTGGCCTCATAACTGTTTTGGAGTGGCTGCGGTTGAGGGTACAGAGGCAGCTGCTTGAGCGGGCTTGGCTCCTCGTCCCCATCTGCCGCAAAGACCTTTTCTGTGGCCCCTTTGACTGGCCGCCCCTCTCGCTCTACCAAAAGAGGAGTAGTAATGAAAGGAACCCCTCAACTGCTGTCCCCTAGGACGAAAAGGTGGAGGTTGACGTACAGCTGCACCCAAAGACTTAGAAGCAGCTCTGAAGGTCTACAACTCTCAAGGCTCTGGTCAGCCTTCCTGCCAAACAAATGAGAACCGTCAAAGGGCATGTTGATTAGACGGGCCTGCACATTCAGCCATGGACCGGTCGCAGCCATGGACCGGCCGACACTATCTGCCGTGCCCAACCCAGACTGAAAGGATTCACACATGGCATCCTTGCCATCCTGCACATTAGCAAGGAACCCATCGCTTTCTTCACCCTCGGTAATATGCTCAGCTGCTAGACAGACAATTCCACATAGTGTGCGAAAACCTGGCCATGGCACAGGTGCAATTGGCTGATTTAAGGGCCATACTCCCAGCCAAAAATACCTTGCTCGCCCATCCATCGAAGCGTTTGTCGTCCCTATAGGGAAGGATAATAGGGTACGCTGCCTGACTCGAGGTGGCCGTAGCCACCTGGACCACCAAACTCTTAGGAGTGGAGTGCGTGGATAGGTAGCTGGGGTCGCTACTGGATGGGCGGTATTTCTTGCTCAACGATTTGTTCACTGCCGGAAGAGACTCTGGAGTGTTCCAAGCAGCAGCCACCCTTTTCTGTAACGCCACGTGGAAAGGCAACACCAGGTCAGTGGACGGACCCTGATCTAAAATGTCAGTCAGGTCATCCTGATCTAATTCAACCGTAGGCCCGGACTATCCCAGGTACTCCGTAACCCTAGACATCAACCTCCTACAAGAGGATTCAGCATGAGCCCCAGGCTTTGGCCTGCCAAACTCCATCTCCGGAGAACTATTCAGGCCACTGTAATCAGGCAACGACTGACGCAGATCCTCCAACTGACTGTCCTCTGGAAAGACCATGTCAGGAGCACTAGGACCTTCGCCAGAAGCCTCAAAGGGCTCCAACCCCACATCAGACCGCTCCTCATCCTCATAGATCTCTTGGAGAGAATGGAAGAATTCCTCCCGGGGCACAGGAGCAGACCTGGGGTCAAGAACCGGCCCCACGACTTAGACAGAACCTTCCTCTGAGGAGCCACAGCCCTAGGGGCCTCCCCCGGTAAATCCAGGCCTACAAGCACCGATGGCGTTGAGGGCGGCAACGGCTTCGGTGTCGACAAGGGCGCCGACGGCTCCACGGGTCGGTTTAAGGAAAAAACCCCGGCACCCGGCCTTGATGTACACTGCGCTGACGGTGTCAACACCTTCCTCAACACCTTCCCTGACTTAGACAGCCTCATCGGGGGACGAAGACCGTGATTGGGACCTGGCAAGTCTCTAGCGATCTACCGGAGCCTTGTCCAAGCGGGACCTCGACAGCTCCTGATGTTTATCGCACCGACCGCCCAGGCCAGAGGGCGCGCAAGCGTCAGACCGAGACCATTCCCTGCCAGCTTCAAATCGAAGGCACGGACGGAACAGTGCCCCGAGATTAAAAAAGCTCCAGCATTTTCTCCCTGAATGCCTCCCACTCCTCCGGAGTAGAGGATTTAGTGGGGCAAGCCACTTTCCTCGGGGAGCCATCATCCAACGAGGATGGGAAAGGCGACCAGTGATGTCGCTTTCGGGAGTGCCTCGACGAGGCGGACGAGTGGCGAGAACCACTCCTGGACTGAGACCCCCCCCCTGGACTCCTGCCGACGGAGAGAATTACCTCTCGAATCGTCAGTGGAAAGAACAGCAGATTTATTGGACTTACTGGGCTTGGGAACCCAACCTACCTGCAACTTCCCCTTACACTCCTGCAAGGCCGTGGCAGTCAGCGACTGGCACTTCGAGCAGTCATCGGTGTCGTGGCTCTCACCCAGACACCACAAGCAGATATGGTGCAGGTCAGTGATAGACATCTTGGACTTACAGTCCCGACCCTTTTTGAAGCCCGACCGTGGGCTTGAAGACAACATTATTGAAGAAGATAACACGCAACGCACCGAGTTCTTGAAGCAAACACCTTTACGGAAAAAAAAAAAAAACTGAGGCTACGGGCACTGTGCGTCCTACTTATAACATCTGATGACATCACCATCGACGCAGTATGCCCTCTGCCGAACAATTTCCGAAGCAGCACAGCTGTAGACCACACATGTCAAAGATGTGGAATACGTTGGAGGACAATCCATTCGAATTATAAATTCCTGTAGGGAACAGAAGCTCTTCTTCCTTTTAGAATGAAAATGGGTTCCATTCAGCGCTTTCGAGGACAGCGAGCCACCAAACAGGCTTGTCAGCCGTGGTCTGGGCCAAGGCAACGTAGGCAGAGGGCGTGGGGGTCTGAAGTTGGGAAGAGCCTTTTGCAGGATGGGCACCTGCTGAACCCTGTCGAAGTTGACATGCCGGGCAGGAGCTGTGGTGTCTTAGGACCCAGTACCTATTGAAAGAAAAAGACAAAAGAAGAAATGGACGAAGAATACGTGCGTGGAATTACATGGCCGAAGCCAAATCCAGGAGCGCTGGTGAATTTGGCCGTTTCCTGTCGACGCGCCACTAGATTTAGAGGGGGAAAAAGATTTTTCTGATGAAAAAGGTTCCGTCTCCCATCACTCGCGAGGGACGCCCATGCAGTATGGAGGAAAGGGACGTAAGAGTACATTGTCCCTAGTCAATACAAAACAAGATCCTGGCCAAGATATTGGCTGACAGGCTTCTCCCCTACGTGCCTAACCTGGTCCTCCCCGAACAAGCTGTCTTCATCCCTGGACACTCTACCCAGAATAATCCGAGACGGCTGTTCACAGTAAGGCCTTCGACTCGGTGGAATGGCCATTCCTATTAGAGGTCCTTCGGCGGTCGGTTATTGGAACTTACTACCTCCAGTGGGTACGTCTGCTTTATACTGCACCAAGGGCAAAAGTACATACCAATCGAATGGTGTCCGACTATATACATCCAATGAGAGGCACTCGACAAGGATGCCCTCTGTCCCCATCCCTCTTTGCGCTGGCCGTGGAGCCTCTAGCCTGTGCCTTACAAGAATATCATGCAGACAGAGGGGTAAAAATCCACTCCCACCTCTCCATAATCTCTCTTAATGCAGATATGTTGCTATATGTAAAACACGCTAGATAAAACTTGCAACCACTTCTGGAGGAGATCTCCGAATTCGGTGACCTCTTGTTTAAAGATCAACTGGGCTAAATCAGAGGTTCTCCCACTGACTGCTAGTGTTGACCGCCCAACACTGGCGAGGCCTTTGGTTGGTGCCGCAGGGCATTTGATATTTAGGTATCCTTGAGTCACCGTCCCCAGTGGAATTTTACAGGGAAAACTATGTGATGACGCTCGAGAAACTGGAACACAAGGTGGATCCACGGATCCTCCTACCCATCTCCCAAGCGGCCTGGATTTCAATGACAAAGATGGTGATCCTCCTGAAGCTTGTATACATTTTTAACAATGTGCCGGCCTGGCCTCCATCTGGCTTTTGGTCCCAGCTTAGGGGCTTGATGGTCCGGCTAGTCTGGGCGGGTAGACAAGCTAGGATATTGTATGATACATTAACTGTACCATATGAGCAGGGGAAGCTAGAATACTCAGATCTATACACTTATTTCCTAGCAGCGCAGATATAATACTGTCTGGTGGTGGTAACCCTGAACTTCCACACACCCTGCTCAAAAGTGACCCCCCCACACCAAAATAACGTAAGAGGGCTGCTGTGGGGCTCCTCGGAGAAGGAGGCGAGAACAGTGAAACAACCAGTGGCGGTTACATGCAGAGCCTGGGGTCAGTTGGGGCACATGGTCAGAAAAGGAGAGTGGTACTTCCCATTGTTCGCTGTTTACCAGGTTAGCGGAATGCCACTTAACCATGAGAACATTATTCAACATTTTGAAAAGTTGGTGTTTCACACATTGGGGGAAACTTATTCCAAATGATAGGTTCATTACATGGAAGCCCTAAAAGATAGAGGAGAATGAATGGCAGTAACTATGCTGTTGTACTACTGGCAATGTGAAGTGCTTCAGTCCAAATGACCAAACTTCTCAAACGCACCTGCAACTCTCCCAATACTACAGTACGTAACATTTTCACCAACCACTAAGAAGAACAAGTTACTTACCCTATCTAGTAACGTTCTTTCGTTGGGATGTTCCTCCGACGTATTCCACATCTATGACGGGTAATGACCACAGCAGTGCTGCTTCAGATTTCTTTTTCAGCGTAGGCGTTCTGCATCGAAGTCGATACGTTGTCCCTCGGGGGCCTCTGTCGAGGGTCGACGGTACCGGATGTAATATATAGGACGCACGGCGCCCATAGCCTCAGTTGTAGTTTTTTCCCCAGAACGTGTGCCACCAATCTCCTGCCAGTATGACTGCAGAAAGCTTTGCGGAAACGTAAGCTGCAATCGCATACATTCTGTAGAGGGGCAGGCTGGGAGGGTGCGATGTGGAATACGTCGGAGGAACATCCCATCGAATAACCAGGTTACTCACCGTAGTGACCACCTTACTCCTAGTCCATAGTCCCCTTTCCTCCATACTTATGGACATCTCTTCGTCCTGTGGGACGGGACCGGAGCACTTTGTGAAAAGCATCCACATTTTTTTTTCCAAAAATGTGTCCTTCCTCTCTTTCTTGCGCGGGGCCCGGCATGCAGCCGTAACCCCGCCCACCTTGGCTCTGGCCCGCCCATCGCCCATCAGTCCTTTTCTATCGCCAGGTCAGAGACCTATTAGCAATAACAGAGGAACCTTATTAGAGGGGACGGCGGGCGGGCGTATGGAGGAAAGGGGACTATGGACTAGGAGTAAGGTGGTCACTACGGTGAGTAACCTGGTTATACTCCTACGTCCCGTCCCCTTTCCTCCATACTTATGGGAGATTCCCAAGCACTCCTAACAGGCACTAGGGGTGGATGGAAATACCCCTTACTGAAAAAGGTTCTTCAGCACAGCCTGACCAAACTGAGCATCAGCTCTTGAGCTCATGTCAAGACAATAATGCTTACAAAAAGCAGATGGGGAGGCCCAAGTAACTGCCCTAGCGATAGACTCCCAGGGGACATATTTCTGAAAAGCAACCGCGGCTGCCTTGCCCCGCACCAGGTGTGCATGAATACCCTTAGGAGGTTTCAGCCCTTGGACGGTGAAAGACTCCGTAATGCAGGCGGAGATCCACCGAGAAATAGTCGCCTTAGAGGCCTGCTTACCCTGAGGGTTACCAAAAGTCACAAACAGTTGAGAAGAACTCCTAAGCTCGGAAGTTCTGTCCAGATACAACTTAAGAGCCCTTCTGACATCGAGACAATGCAGAACCCTTTCTGCCTCTGAGGTAGGGTTCGGAAAAATATCCATAGGACTACCTTATCCTTGTGAAAGACCAAAAAGGGATGCTCCACCGACAAGGCCTGGAGCTCACTCACCCGCCTTGCTGACATAACGGCGACCAAAAAGGACACTTTCCAGGACAGGTACTTGATGTCCACTGTGACCATTGGCTCGAAAGGCTTATGACCACGCCGTCAGGACTACATTTAGATACCACGATGGGTGCTTACTACGAATTGGAGAATAGAGGCGTGTCAAACCAGCAAAATGCCTCTTAACCACTGCATTACACAGAGTAAGAGCATTGGTCCGTAGAAAGGTAAGCGGAAACCGCTGAAAGGGAAGTTCTGCATGACAGAACAGACACCCAACTCTGCTAAGAAGGATACAACGGACAAAACCGTGTCAACTGTAGCCCCCCTTGGGCCCAACTGCCTGTTTAAACACCAATGACAGAACCTGAGCCATTTGCTTCTGTACTGGGACCTAGTTGAGGGTTTTCTGGCTGCCTGGATAATACGCATGTTACCTGCAGACAAGTTAAGATGTTCTAAAGACTTGAACTCAGGCACCATGCCGCCAAGCTGAGCGATTGTGGGGAGGGGTGCCACATCTGCTGTTCCCCCTGATGAAGATGATCGGAGGTCGCTGGTAACCTGATGGGAGGATACACCGACAGGTGTTGAAGTTCCGAGAACCAAAACCTGGCCGGTCACCACGGGGCTATGGGTAGAAGGGAACAGTTCACCGAGTTCTTCAGCTTCCAAATTGCTCGATGGACTAGAGACAGAGGCGGGAAGACGTAAGCTCTCATGTTGTGCCATGGAATCTGGAGAGCATCCCCCAGAGAGGAGGCTCCCAGCCCCCCTTTGGAGGCATACTGAGGAAGCTTCTTGTTTATCACCGTAGTGAAGAGGTCCACCTCCGGTGTACCCCAACGCAAGAACATCCATGAGAGGACCTCCGCCTTCAACTCCCACTCGTAGCTGACCACTGCCCGCAGGCTGAGGGCATCCGCTGTGACATTCAGCTGGCCCGGGATGTGCACTGCAAGCAGCCAAACACCATGAAGGACAGCCCACTCCCAAATCTGGATGGACAGGTCCAAGAGAGGGGGAGACTTGGTTCCCCCTTGCTTGTTGATGTAATACATCGACACCGCATTGGGCCACCTCTTCCGAAGAATGCAGCCAGTATCGTGCGTCAATTTTCTTATTGATGAAAAGTCCAGAGTGTGGCTTTTCCCAGACCCTGCGGACCTTGGCCAGAACGTCCTTCTGCAAGAACAGGCCGGTACGCTCCAAAGGAGACAGGGTGAACACACCAGAAAGCACGCCCTCCTGCGGAGCGGGTGCCTCGGGCACCGGAACATCCAAGAAGCACATGTCCAGTACCTGATCATGAAAAGCTCTGAAAGAGCGGGGCAGGTCCTTGTTGTCCTGATCGCCTTGCGTGCCATCCGACAGGCCAGGATCCTGCTGAACCGTGTCGGGCGCTGCCTTGTCCACGGGGAAGAAAGGGGGCAAAGGCAGAAGAGTCGGGGAAGGCACCGTAGGCAAGGGAGGCACCGGCAGAACCACCGGAAGCACAGGTGGAGCCAGAGGCGCGTGCAGACATATCTCCCTAAAAAGCCCTTAGAAATATTCCCTCATGGGGTCGGTACGCATGAGTGTTTGAAATTTGCCGAAAAAAGGCGTCCTCTGGGGACTGTTTTGGAACCATAGGAGGCCTCTCATGAGGGGAATAATTCCAGGGACGTAACGGGGAAGGGTGCCACACCGGCCCCTCCCCCGACGTATCCACATAAACCAAGGGTGCCAACCCAGCAGGCAACGAAAAATTGTGCGGAAGGGGCATCCGGGCATTCCAATCAAACTGGCCGATAAGGATGCGCACAAGTGACTCTATGTTCACCCACCGAACCAAGCCCTACACCTGAGGCCGATGGCGTAGTTGCAGGGGTAGCACCCAAAATGGCCGCCGCCATCGTGGTGGGAACGGGCGCCATTTTGTCATCGCCTGAGGGGAACTGCAGCACGTGAGGAAGTGAGGCAGTGGTCCCCATCGATGGATCAGGGGTCTTAACTTTAGCCTTGACACAAGGAACCTCGGCAGAGCCGGTACTATGGGGCCTGGAATGTTTCTGTGACATACCAACCGCCAAAATAGCCTTCCCAGGAAGGACCTCGTCACTGCCGGTAAAAGAAGGATTTTCATTCTTTGCCCCCTCAACAGATCTGGTGTTGCCGCAAGAGCGGGAACGGTGAGAAAAAACCTTCACCGATAAGGCCTTGTCAGGCCTCTCAAATGTTGGTAGCCTTAGCCTCTGTACGAGGGACCTCGGACCCAGGTCCGGTAACAGCCTTATTTGCGCGGGCCTCGAACATCCATTCGGTGACACCAAGCCCCACCAAGGCCTCGGGGCACACCCCGGTCTTATTTTTGAGGGAAGCCAATATAGAGGCCTCAGAGCTAGCTCCGTCACCCCACGACTCAGTAGAACTGGGCCTACAAGCAGCCCCCACAGGAGGGGCCTCGGAGCATGCTCTGATATCGACAGGCCCCTTACGGAGAGCCTCGGAGAAAACTCTGGTACAATTATTTGGCCCAACGGGCACCTAAGGGCAATCCCGGTGACAGAGCGATCAACGCCCCTCCCGGCCCGGGAGGAACCCGGAGAGGTATCCCACGGCCGGGGTGCTCTGAAAAGTAAAGAATTTACCGGGCGTTTCTTCTTTTCTTCGATGAACGTCTGAAAATGCGAAGGAGGAGTTCGTCGAAACACCTCCTCCCACCACTCCAACCGACGTTGAAGTGCCCGGACCGAAAGGGAATCGCAGTAAAAACAGGAGTCCCAACGGTGATCCGGACCCAAACACTCTAAACAAAGAGGATGGGGATCCGCCCTCGCGAAGCGTCAGTGACTCGAACAATCTGGAAAGTCTAGTTTGAACGACAGACAGACCAGTACACAATCACCAGCGAGAAAAAAAGGGAAGAAAATCTTCCGCAGGTCCAGGTGCGTCCAGTCCCAAACGAGCGGAGAAAAGGACTGATGGCCGATGCGCGGGGCGGAGCCAAGGTGGGCGGGGTTACGGCCACGTGCCGGGCCCCGTGCAAGAAAGAGGAAGAACACATTTTTGAAAAAAAAATGTTAGATGCTTTTTACAAAGTGCTCCGGTCCCGTCCCACAGGACGGAGAAATGTCCATAAGTATGGAGGAAAGGGGACGGGGCGTAAGAGTAAGAACGTTACCAGATAGGGTAAGTAACTTGTTTTTCGAGGGGATTGTGTCCTCCGACGTATTCCACATCTATGACAGACTCCCAAAGCAGTACCAACGTATGGAGGTGGGAAAAGAATTTACAAATTTAGAATTTTAGAATGCCCAATCATATTGCTGAATACAGGACTGCCTTACCAAAGGCCAAATCCTGCCCATGGATGAGTCCAAGGAATAGTGTCTCACAAAGGTATGGACAGAGGCCTATGTGGGTGCTTTGCAAATACTGCAAAATCGTAACGCCCCTCTGTAGAGCAGTGGAGGCCGCCATACCCCTAGTAGAGTGAGCCCGTAAGCCTACTGGAGGGTCCTTTCCCGCCACACGGTAACACTCCGAGATCGTCAAAATTATCCATCTGGACAAGGTCTGCTTGGAACCAGCCTGACCTAAACGCCTTCCAGCATAACCAACAAAGAGCTGATCGTCCACTCTGACCCAGGAAATCTGTGAGGGATAGAAACTCAAAGCTCTCCTAGATCCAACCTATGGCGCCTCGCCTCTTCCTTACCAGGATGTGGAGGAGGATAAAACGCCGGAAGAATCACCTTCTGGCTCAAATGAAATTCCGACACAACCTTCGGAAGAAAAGGCGGCCGCACCCACAGGACAACCCAGTCCTTATGGAATACAGTGAAGGGTGGTTTGGCGGAAAGTGCCTGCAACTCACTCACTCACTCTGCGTGCGGAAGTAACCGCAACTAAAAATACAGTTTTGAAGGTTAACAGGCGGGGCTCAAACGGAGCACCCATCAGGAACTTTAAAACCAAATTCAAATCCCATCCCGGCAGCTGGAAAGGCGACGGTGGAAACACATTCGTTAGCCCTTTTAGAAACTGTGAAATCAAAAGGAATCATGAGAGCAGATCGTCTCGGTAGGGAAGGCGGCGTGGAGGGCAGATGGACTTGTCTAAAAGGTCCGGGTACCAGGCTCTCCTGGCCCATGCGGGAGCAATGAGGATCATCCGGGAACCGAAACTCTAACCTCTGCAACACTTGCGGAATGACGTGTCTGGAGGAAACACGTACAGCAGTGGGAAGTATCACTCCACTACAAACGTGTCCCCAAAGGCTCCTCTTGGATGGAATTCCCGCAAGCAGAAACTCGCACTTCCGGTCCGGTTGACACTGGTGGCAGAGATCCACTTGTGGGGTTCCCCAAAGGGCGAAGATCTCCAACAGAACTTCCTGCTGGATGCTCAGAACCAGAGCTGCATCACCTCCCTGCACAACGGGAGTGACCCTGTCCCCCCTTTTTTGTTGAGGTAGTGCATGGCCACCGTATTGTCTGTCATAATCATGACATTCTCCCCCTCCACCCCCCCTGCACAGACAGCAGAAAAGCCTTCAGGGCTAGCCTGACAGCCCGCAGCTCTAACAGATTGATGTGGATTCTGGACTCCACGGAGACCAACAGCCGCTGCCTGTCAACTCGTTGGCATGAGCTCCCCACCCCGTGTGGGATGCGTATGTTACGATCGTCACCTCCGGCCACGGTTGTCAAAATGGAGCTCCCTTTATCAGATTGCCATTGATGGCCCACCACAGAAGATCCTGTGCGACCGAGGGCAGAATCTGAACAGGATCCGACATCCTGCCAGAGAACTGCGACTACTGCATCTTGAGCACCCACTGGAAAGATCTCATCTGCAGCCTGGCCTCTGGCACCCGGAAAATGCAGGATACCATGAGGCCGAGCAACCTCAAGAACTCGAACACCGGGAGACTAAGCAAGTTGAAATTTGTCCACCATCTGCAGAATGAGATGAGCCCTCACCTAGGGAGGAGAACACAGCCCCAGGGAAGTGTCGCGCACTGCTCCGATGTATTGGAGCCGCTGGGTAGGTGTCAAATGGGACTTCTTTAAATTGAGGGAGAAGCCCAGCTTGTGAAGGGAGTGGCATGTGACGGACAGATGATCATAGGCTTGCTCGGGAGAACTTGCCCTGATCGACAAATCGTCCAGTTAGGGGCAGACATGAATCCCCCCCCTTTCCTGAGATACGCTGCCACCATCAGCTTGATGAAGACCCTCGGGCGGAGGTCAGTCCGAACGGCAGGACTTGAAACTGAAAATAAGAGTTGCCAACCGTGAACCTCAAGTACTTCCTGTGCTTTGGATAAATCATGAAAGTAAGCATCCTTGAGGTCGAGAGACACCAACCAATCCTCAAGTTGAAGGGCCTGGAGGACTTCAGAAAGAGTTACCATCTTGAACTTGTCCTTCCTGAGGAGCTTGTTCAGCCAACACAAGTCCATGATGGGTCTCAATCCCCCGTCTTTCTTCGGGATCAAAAAATAAGGGGAATACCATCCCTTGTTCCTCTCCGCTACAGGCACCAGTTCTATGGCACCTTTCTCCAGCAGGGATAGGATTTGCTGCGCGGAGCAGATCGGACTCTTCAAAGAGCTTCCCCGGTGGATTGTTGCGAGGGCTCTGCTGAAAGGGGAGACAGTAGCCGTGGGTTATGATCTCCAGAACCCACACATCTGAAGTAATGGCACACCATTCTCCAAGATGCTGCGCAAGTCTGCCCCCAACCGGCCTAACATGGGACATGGCCTCATGACTGAGCGGACGCGGCTGCGGCCGTGCCTGAGGGCAAAGAGGCAACTGCCCAAGAGGCTTTGGCACCTCGAGTACCTTGCTTTCCACCTCTGGTACTCCTATGGTGGCCCCTTTGACTGGCAGCTCCTCTCGATCTACCAAAGGAAGAGAGTACCGAAAGGAACCGCCCCTCCATTGCTGTCTCCTAGGATGAAAAGGCGGAGGTTGACGTACTCCAGCCCCCAAAGACTTTGCTGCAGCTTTGGAGGTCTGCAACCTCTCAAGGCTCTCGTCAGCCTTGCTGCCAAACACATGGACACCATCAAAGGGCATGTTACATCAGGAGCAAACCCAGACTTCCGCAACCACGCAAATCTGCATATCACGGTGCTCACAGCCATGAACTGACTGACACAGTCTGCCGTGTCCAAACCTGACTGAACGGCCTCACACATGGCATCCTTGCCATCCTGCACAGGTATGGGTGAATCTTGCCAAGGCACAAACCGAGTTGGCTGCTTTCAAAGCCATACCCCCAGATGAAAATAACTTCTTCGCACAACCATCAAAGGGCTTATCGTCCCCATCAGGAGGGATGGTAGGGTACGCAGCCTGCTTTGTGGGGGCCGTAGCCACCTGCACCACCAAACTATTCGGAGTAGGATGCGTCGACAAGTAGCAGCGGTCACCACTGGCTGGACAGTATTTTTTAAGAAGCGACTTATTCACTGCTGGGAGACTCTCCGCAGCAGACCAAGCCGCCGCCACCCTTCTTTGCAGAGCCACATGAAATGGCAACACCGGGTTAGTGGGTGGACCTTGGTCCAGGATGTCCGTCAGATCGTCCTGCAGAAAATCAACAGATGGAGCAGACCACCCCAAGTATTCAGTTACCCTCGACATGAGACGCCTATATGAGGATTCGGCATGTGCACCATGCTCAGGCCTGCCAAACCACCTCCGGAGAGGTGTCAAGCCCACTGTCGTCATCCAAGGACTGACTGAGTTCTTCCATCTGACTGTGACACGAAAACAGGTCATCAAGGACCTTAGGAGGCACAACCATCTCCTCATCAGACCCTTCTTCCACCTCCAAAATATAATCCAAAGGTTGGAATAAATCCAATCTGGGTGGAGGAACAGAGAAGGGCTCAAAAACAGGCCTCAAGGACTTACTCAGGGCCTTCCTCGGAGTTTCCACAGCCCTCCGGGGCACCTCCGGAAATCTTCCACAAACAGCGTCGAGGGCGCTGATGGATTCGGCATCGATCGAGGCGCCGATGACTTTGACAACTGCTTCAAAGCCAGAGCCTCGAAAGAGTCCCTCGAAGGACACGGCGCCGATGGCGTCAACACCTTCCTCGAAGGCTTGACAGGATCTGCTGATCTCGATGGCGTCGAGGACCGGGACCTGGATCTGGCACGGCTATGGCGATCAACCTTGTACCATCGGGACCTCGACGTCTCCCGATGATCGCGCCAACCACCCGAGCCCGAAGGCGTGCGAGTGGTGGACAGAACCCGTTCCTTGCCGGCTTCTTTCGAAGGCGCGGACGGAACAGTGGCTTATGATTCGAAAATCACCATCATCTGCTGGCGGAATGCCTCTGAATCGGCCGGCGACGAAGACTTGGTGGGACAAGTCAACCGCCTTCTGGCAGAGTCCTCCGACGAGAACGGGAAAGGCGACCAGTGAAGGCGCTTCCGTGAATGCCTCGAAGAGGCAGAGGAATGGCGGGAACCACTCTGAGACCGAGACCCGCTGGACTTTTGCCGACGCAGAGATCTCGAGTCGTCGGTCGACAGCCCAGTGGATTTCGACTTATGGGCTTAGACACCCTACCTACCGTTAATTTCTTCTTCCGTTCCTGCAAGGCCTTCGATGTCAGGGACTGGCAGTCATCGGTGGCGTGGAGTCATCGCAGTCATCGGTGGCGTGGCTTTTGCCGAGGCACCAGAGGCAGACGTCGTGCGGGTCCGTGATGGACATCTTGGAACCGCAGTCCCGACATTTTTTAAAGCCCGACTTCGGGGTAGAAGACGACGAAGACATCGTTCTCGAAGTCGAAGAACCGAGTGCGCCGAGATTCCGAGAAAATACGTTTGCAGAAGGGGGGCGTGGCTACAGGGCCATGTAGAAGGACGTGCTCCAGGAGGAGCTCCTGCAGATCCTTCATTGATCCGGCACATAAGTGCACCAAAAACCATTGGGAACGTGTGGAAATGCTAGGACATATGTGTGAACAGGCGAGGCAGACTCGTAGCGCGTTATGGACCATCTGACCTGCCTGTCTCATTAGATCTGAGCCCCTGAAGAACGAGAGGGTCCGCCATAGGAAGATCCAAGATGGCGGGCAGGCGAGAACAAACTAACAAAACAAGGTGGCGGAGGTCCGACTAGACCAGAGTGCCCACAAGAGCTACAGGCGAACGGATTCTGGAGGAGAAGATCGCAGAGCAGACCTGGCATGTGACGCCAGTGGAAGGGCTGGCGGACAGCAGTGAAAGGCAAGATTGTTGCCACCGCCGAACTCACGAACCTGGCAACGCTAGTGGGTAAGCGACCTGACCGCTGGCGACCGCGCTTCGCTCCTGAGTGGGCACACGGGCCGCCGCAGAAGCGGGAAGCCTCCAGCGCGACCTCGGCCATACGCGAAAAGGTGGAGGAGGCGTGTGAACCCAACCGCACGGCTGGGCGCTGAGGGTGCACATGCGGGACATGCATCTCAGAACAGCGGATGGGCTGAAGACGAAGCAAGTGCACGGCTGCATGTTACAAGCTTACAGGGGCAGGATAGTGCTGAGCCCCATAATACACTATAAACTGTGGATGCCCACAAAATGGCGAAAGGCACAAAGCCTGGCAAGCCGGCAGGCGAACAGTGCGGACAGCTCGCCTGCACACAGGTGCTACCAGCATCACAGCTGAGCTGTTGGGGCCGCGGGGGGGGCCCAGAACATAACAGCACCTTCTCCGAAATACTAGCAGGAGCGCACGGGGCAGGCGAAAAAGCACACAAGGGTCACTGCATAGTGCCAACATCAAGGAGGGCCAGGGGAATGTGTCAAAGCCTGTGACACTGCAGACAGAAGGAGGCAGGTGCCCTGCCAACCTCAGTGGGGAGCCACTCTGGTATAACCTTGTGTGTGGAAGGGAGTACAAGGAAGAAGACTGGACAGGGCAGTGGAAGACACTGTGCCACAGGAAACAAGATCCTTGCCAGCAGAATAAAGACCCATACACGAAACTGCACTGGATGGTCGGACAAGATAGGACTGACATCTGTAAAGCGCCGGGGTCCATGATACCAAATTATCAAATAACGCCTGAAGGCTGACGGAGGAAGTGGGAGCACAATACCAGATCTTGCCTGGATGCACAATACCCCAGGACAAGACACACAAGTGCACGCCACCGCACGCTGGCATCCTCACATCATGCTTCCACACAACAGGCTGTGTAATGACCCGCTATAGAGCCACGTTGGACCCACAGGCACCGAGAGGCGCAGATTAGTAGGGTGACCTAACCAGAGCCGGGACAACAAGACGAAGAGAAGAGCGGCGGCCAAAGACGTGGGAGGACGCAACCCATTCACTAACGGGCAGCTCATCCTGAATGGACAAAAAACGGGGATTCCCAGCCCCCTGGAGAACAGATCCAGAAGCATCACAGCTCCAGGAACGAAACACCTAGCCGTGGCATAACACCAGAGTGGCCGAACCCCAGTTGTGCACACGATTACCCCTGCGGTCTCTGACAACGATACAAGGGGCCGGCAAACCTCTGCTGTGCATTTGGGAGACTGTGTGCTCCAGGTGTTTAGAGCTTGCGTGAATCCAGGCACCAAGATGACATCCAAACTTCCCAAGTCCAGTGGAAGCAGTCCACATTGGAGGACTTCACAAAAACCCCACAACAGAAAGGGAGGCGAGACCTAACGACCCCAACGCGCAATGACCGGCAGAACCTGGAAGCAATTGCAGACTTAAAGGCTACGTGGGAGAGCAAGCTGGAGGCAGCCACAGCTGAACTTAAGCAGCGCTGGAGCTCAAAGTGGGCGCAGTACAGGAGGAATTCAATCTACTTAGACAGGATGTACGGAAAATAGCAGAACGCACAGATGAGCTGGAAAATGAAGTGACCACAAACACGACAGCCCGAACAACTCATGACTCGGAGATCCACATTCTGAAGCAACAGGTCAGCAACCTAGAGAACAGAGCGGAGGAAGCTGAAGGGCATGCCCGGAGGAACAATCTACGCATAGTAGGCCTTCCGGAAGGGGAAGAAGGCCCTAACCCGCCGGACTATGTTGAAAACATGTTGCTGCAGGAAATGGGAGGCGGTGCCCTTGCGCAAGGATTTGCGGTGGAGAGAGCACATAGAGCGCTCACAAGGAGACATCCCTCAGGAGCCCCCTCATGGCCAATCATTACCAAGATATTGAACAACCGATATAGAGAAGATATTGGAATATTTCTGGAAAGGGGGCATCATACAGAGGGCATCTGCAAACATCTCGGCATATCCTGACTACACACTTCAAGTGCAGAGACGGCGACTGAATTACGGGACAGTGAAGAGGAGATTGCGAGATGCGGGCTTGCGATATATGCTGATGTACCCAGCAAAGCTGGAAGTGTTCAACAAAAACAATGCTCTGTTCTTTGAGATTCCGGAAGATGCAACTGAATGGTTGGACGCCCAAAATTGTCTAGAGGGAGCGGACAGTCGGAAAGAGGACGGTACGGACAAGTGAAGCCTGATCCTGAGACCGAGGTGCTGTATATACTGTGACTTTGGGACTTGAATATAAGATAGAGTAGGATTGTGTTGAAATTAAGGGGCGACGGATTAAGAATGTAACACGGAAGGTGCACAACATAATATAGCACATAACAGGAGACGCAAAGGATGCACTCTTAAACCCCAATAGATAGGATAGTTAGGTTGCCAGTAGGGTGGCAACCCCCTGCTGTGTCCTAGTATCGGCACTGCCGAAGAGGTACTAGATGCGGGGTAGGCCTGAGATCCAAGGATGGAGCTGGGCACCGGGTGGGGGGTGGGGAAGGGAGAGGGGGGGGGGGTGTTGGGGTGTTTTAGGAGGGAGGGAAAGTTGGTAAGTAGGTTGGGGTTGGAAAAGGAGGGGGGTAAAGTTTGGGAAAGAGCCTACAGACGTGAGCGATGGCTTACATGTACAACCTGCAGACCCGAATAAGGAAGGGCGGGAAGGCACTGGATAATGGGGGACCTCAAAGTACTAACTTGGAATGTTAGGGGGCTCAATAGTTACCTGAAAAGGAATAAGGTTATGATGTACCTGCGCAGACAGAAAATAGACATAGCCCTGATACAAGAGACACCTTACGAATGAGAAACTAGAGGTTATCCAGAAGAAATGGAAGGGGACGGTGGTTGGCACGACATATTCGGCTTATGCTAGAGGGGTGATCACCTGGGTGGCGCCGCATGTTCCGTTCCAGTTATTACAATCCACAGTGGAAGCAGACGGGAGGATGGTCGCAGTAAGAGGGTTGGTGGAAAATAAAGAAAAATGTATTATAAATACTTAGGCCCCAAATCAGGACACAGTGGCATATTTTAGGACCGTGTATACCAAATTGAGCATGTACTTGGGGGAGGCAATGATTTGGGGGGGAGATTTTGTACGCTAAACCCGAGAATAGACAGATTGGATAACAAAATAGACAGGCCTTCCCCGGCTGCTAGGGTACTGCAGTCATTGTTAAAGGACTTCGGGATTGAGGATGCTTGGAGGATGCGCCACCTGCAGGATAGACAGTACTCATATTACTCGGCCCCACAAAAAGTGCATACTAGGCTAGACTACATGTTTGTCACGCAAGAGCTGATGGCAGAAATAGTACAGATAGAATACAAGGCAAGGGTCTCGTCAAACTACTTGCCACTGACCCTCACATGGCAATACAGACCCCCGAGAGCAAGGATACCGGCATAGCACATCAGAGCGGATGCGTTAAAAGATGTAATGTTCAGGGAGGACTTCAGAGAATAAATAGTCAGTTAACGAATAGGAGGCGGAGTAGCATTCATCTACAAGGGGAACCTCCAGCTCTGACTTGTCAGTCACTCCGTGACCAGCAACTCTGACCTCTTATCGGCCAAACTCACACTGTCACCCAACAGTACCATCAATATTCACTTACTATACCGTCCCCCAGGCCTCACCCTAGACTCTCAGGAAAACATCATCCACATTCTCAGTAATAATATCAAAAGCTCCACTAAAACCCTTCTACTAGGAGACCTCAATCTGGGATTCAATGATGCTAAAGACAAACCTGTGGTCCCCCCACCAAGGAACTTAGTGACTTAGGGTTCACCCAGAAAGTAGAAAGTCCAACTCACTCCAAAGGCCGCATTCTAGATTGGATCGCGGACCACAATTGCCTCGCTACTATCACCTCTAACACCTCACTGCCCTGGACCGACAAACTATCGAATTCTCTGTTCCCATCACTAAAAACCACAAAACTGACAACTACTATCGCTGCACAAGTCAGAAGCTCTAAAAAGCTTAAAGAGGATAACCTGCGCCCTTACCTCAACACCCGTGAACTAGCACCCCCTTTCGCTAATGACCCCAATATCCTAACAGACATCTACAAAGATGTCATCACTAAAGCTATTCATGAAATAGCATCACTCGAATGGAAAAAGGAAAAGAAATCACTACACACCAACTCTTGGTTCACTGAAGAACTGCACTCAATGCGCTCCCGCAAAAGAAAAGCACTACAAAACTCGCAAACCAACCCCTGCAGCAGTGCCAAAAACAAATTCAACTTAATCTCCCATCAATACAAAACAGCCATCACCGCAGCCAAAGCCAACGCCTTCAACACACAAATCTCGAATGCCAAATCGCACTCTAAAGAAATCTTCGCCATTTTAAAAGAGCTCATCTCCCCCCCACCCCCCAATACTTCTGATGAAATAATCAAAGATGAAGCTTGATGTGCTAGTATCCAAGCTGCCATGCTACACAAAATTGACCTTCTCCAAAAGAAAATCAAAGACCATTGCAAAGCATTACCTCAACAGACAGGAACCAAGTCTACCAACTCCACACCCGCCTCGTCTAAGCCCACCATACCCGACTTCTCCTTCAGGGACGTCGCTGAACCAGAAGTTATCAACTTACTAAAACATCTCAAACCCTCCCCTTGTAAAGGCAATATATGCCCGCCCAAGCTCATCAAAGACTGCGCAGACTGCTTTGCGCCGCTCTTTACGGCCTTCATCAATGCGTCCTTTAAATCAGGCATTATCCCAGATAGCCTCAAAGAGGCCTGGGTCCGCCCCCTCCTAAAACAACCGACCCTCGACCCCCTTCAGCCCAACAACTACAGACCGATAACTACAGTGCCATTCCTCCTGAAATTATTGGACAAAGCCGCACACTGCCAAGTCCAACACTTTCTGGAAACCCACTCCATCCTAGGGACCAAGCAATCAGGCTTCCGGAAAGGAAACGGCACCGAAACAGCCCTGGTGGATCTCAAGAGTCAGATCACCCAAATCATGGATAAGGGGAAGCCAGCCCTATTGCTCCTCCTAGATCTCTCACCTCACACCTCACACTCAGCCAATTTCTCTAAAGAATCAGCTCTCTGGATCAACTCCTTCCTCGAGGGAACAGCCATGAAAGTCTTCTCGGACACTGCTAATGCAACACCCACTACAATCCATTGCGGGGTCCCACAAGGATCCTGCACTGCACCCACACTTTACAACTTGTTCACTAAGCCTCTCTTTGACAAACTCGACTCACATGTTATCACGTAAATGAACTACGGGGATGAGACACACTTCTACCTCTCTCAGGATCATACCACGAAGTCGCCAAGGCACTCCACACAATCTACTCCATCATCCAGGCTTGGATGGCAGTTAATGGCCTCTGCCTTAATGGGGACAAGACTGATCATGATACTAGGTCAACAGAGCACCCTAGACAAACTGTACTCCAACTTCTCCATTGACAACTCCATCATCCCCGTATACCTAGACTCCTCACTATCAATGACCAGACAAGTCAGCGCAATCACTTCCTCATCTGCGCATACCACCACACTTATAAACGCCATCAAGCCATAACTCTCAAAACCTAACTGCCTTTCAATAGCCAGAGCAACCATTGGAGCCAAACTGGACTATTGCAATTCCCTCCTAGCAGACACATCGGCAAAAAACCTCAACAGACTACAAGTCACACAGAACAATGCTCTCCAGGCCGCTCTTAGCATCCCAAGAAGAGAGCATATCTCCCAGGCCAGACACTCAGCCCAATGGCCCCCGGTCAAAGAGGGGATCACACTCAAAATCCTCACCCTCACACACAAATGCCTCTCTCTTTCTGCCCAATCCTACCTATCAGAGACCATCTCCAAACCCTCCTCCTCACGTCCCACCAGGACGCAATACACCAACTTACTCCATATCCCACGCATCAAAAAAGCCAAAGCCGGTGCCTAAGCTTCCCCTACATTGCTGCTAAGTCCTGGAACGCTTTGCCTGCAGACATTAGAGCGGAGAACTCTTTTCATAGGAAACTTAAGACCTCCTTCCTTGCACAATAATATGTGACACTCGCTAACCTATGTAAATATACTGCACTGTAAATTTGTACAAATGTCATACCTGCTCCTGTAAATTATGTATTACTTGTGTATATGCAATTAAGATATGTCTGTAACAAGCGCCACGATGCCCCCGGGCTTACGTGCGCTCTACAAATCCGAATAAATAAATAAAGGCAGTGTTGAGTCAGCAGGTACGCTTTGGGAAGCCTTTAAAGTGGTAGTGAGGGGGATAGCCATAGCTAAGACTAAAGGACTGCAAGGAGGGATACTAACAGCACTGAAGGAAGTGAAAAGGGAGCTGGAGAAAATGATGAGAAGTGAAGGCAATACTAAAGGACACCAAAACCATAAGCAGGTTGCAACAAGAATGTGCAGAACACTGGGAGAGACTGCGCAGCTTAAATTATAAGAGTTCTGTAGAAAGGCAACATGTGAGAGGAGATAAACCGGGAAGGATGTTAGCATGGTTATATCAAAGTGAGACCCCAAGACCAACAATCAGGGCAATAGAGGAGGATGGGCAGGTAGTGGATACCCAAGAGGGTGTGAATAGAGAATTCCTAATGTACCATCAACAACTGTATGGGGATGAAGGGGGAAGCGACCACAGGGACTTAAGGGAAACACTGGAAGACATAGGTATGCCACGAATTAGTGCGGAGGAGCAAGACCACCTAGACGCCCAGATAACCCTGGAAGAACGAGGAGGCGGTTGTGGTGCAGCTACCCACTTGCAAGACCCCAGGGGCCAAATGTCTCCCTAGTGGATTTTATAAACTGTACAGAAAGGAGGTGCTCCCCACGAAATAGGAAGATTGCAGGAGTAGGAAGATTGCAAGAGTCCTTGAAAGAAGCGATCATTATACCACTCCCTAAACCCAATAAGCCGGGCAAAGATTTCAGATAATTTAGACCGCTGTCAATGCTTAATCAAGATAGTAAAATGCTCACGGCGGTACTGGCAAACAGGATGAAACGGATTATAGACAAACTAATACACCCCGACCAGGCTGGGTATGTCCCACATAGAAATATAACTAACAACCTCAAGCGACTACACCGAGTTATAGAACACACAAAAGGGGAAACTTCGGAAATTGCAATTGTATCACTAGATGCAATAAAAGCATTTGACTCAGTTAAATGGCCATGGCTGATAGCAGCCCTGTCCAGTTATGGGATAGGACCTGGGTACCTTAAATGGGTCAAATTGCTGTACAGCACACTGTTGGCCAGGGTTAAAACGGGAGCGATAATATCGGAAAGGTGGCAACTTAGCAGGGGTACTAGACAAGGTCCCCCATGCTGTAGATCTTAGCATTAGAGCCCATGGCAATATATCTAAGGCAACAGTATTACATGATAGGGATAAAAATAAATGGAGAACTGCACTTGATCTCCTTGTACGCTGATATGCTGTTGTATTTAAAATACCCAGAAGAAAACCTCCAATATGTTCTGGAAGTAATGGAACGATTTGCGGCCCTGTCTGGCACAGCAGTGAACCCCAGAAAATCATGCATAATCCCTATGGGTAGGTACGTTGGTATTCCACGAGAGAAATTGCCAGTTCTACAAATACCGTAGGAGGTTAATAGATTTAGGTACCTTGGGATAGGCATCTACCATACGGTAGAGTCAGAGCACCAGCATAACACTGAGAAGGCGGTCAAGGGCATCGAAAATAGCATGAAGTTCTGGGTAAAGCTCCCTCTGGTGATGATGGGGAGAGGGGCAATGTTGAAAATGGTGGTCCTACCCAGATGACTGCATTACTTTGGGAATATACCATACATGGTATCAAGACGATTCTTTGACAAGGTACACTGCAGGTGTAGGGGGTTCCTCTGGCATGGGACGAGAAGCAGGGTCACCCTTTGGAAATTGCAAAATGCGTATGATCAGGGGGGCATAAACTTGCCAAACTTCGAAATTTATTATCTAGTGAGCCAGCTACAATATGTGGCAAAATGGCTAGCGGAAGACCCAACCTCAGAATCTAGGTTGTTTAGACAGGAATGTGCCCCATACTTCAAGGAAATCATATGGCTGCCCAAACCAGACATGAAAGAGTTCCCAAAGATGACATTGGGATGGAAAATATGGCGCAGGGCCTGTTAGATAATGGAAAATCTAACCCTGTGTTCCCCGCAGGTGCCACTGGTGGTACTGGCGGGGAAAGAGGTGCAGTTAATGAAGATAATCAGGAAACACTGGGAACCGGTGGGGATAGCGACAATAGGAGATATTTGGCAAGAGGGGAAGATAAAGGAATTTGGGACGCTGGTGGAGGAAACGGGGTTACATACAGGACAATATATTACATATCACAGGGTGGTCCATCGAATTAAAGAAACATGGTCAGGAATAGTATTGGAAGAACAACCGGACCCTACCATAGACCCATGATATAGCAGAGGGAGGGCACGAGATATCCAGGATATATGAGACGGTAATGTCCAAAGTGGGAAAGGAAGTGGTACAACTACGACAGGACTGGGAAGAGGAGGTGGGTGCCCCGATGAGTGTTGGAATGTGGGAGAGGGCCCAAGGGTACCACAAGAAAGTGTCAAGGAATGCAAGGTTACAGCAAATACAGTTATACATAACCCACAGGGTTTATATGACACCCCAAAGGATAGCTAAATTCAGTAATGCAGAAAGACAAATATGCCCCAAATGTAGCGAAGAAAACGCTGGGATGATGCACATGTTCTGGACGTGCCCGGAAATCGAGAAATTTTGGGGAGAAATAGCCCACAGATTGGAGGGAAAGAGGATTAAGATAACTGTTGGGATAGCGTGGGCGTGTCTGCTTGCGGCTTTGCCCAGATCACGTAAACTTAGACATGTAAGCAAACTAAAGGATTTGGCGTGTGTACTGGCGAATGGAAGGCGTGTCACAGACCTAGGATTGAAATATGGTGGAAAGACCTCCAGAAATGGGCTGAAGCCAAAACTGTAGTATGGCAGGATGCTAGTAACATTTGAGGGGGTGGGGGGGGGGGGGGGGTGAAGAAGCAGAAACCCTGACAAGCTGGAGACATCTAATAGCTACACTATTTGGGTCCACGCAAGATAGGTCAAGCGGCCAGGACCCGGCGGAGAACACGAGTAAGGAAACCCCTTTGCAAACTACAGAGATAGATCGCGAAGAGATGTAGGCTTGGGGAGGGGTGGGGGAGGTAAAAGCAGTCAAAAGTTATTGTGGTGTATAAAATTCGACATATTGTAATATGTACTGCAAGTTTGGTTGTTGTTTGTTGGGTTGATATAAAACTAATTAAAAAAAGTTTTAAAAAAAAACACGTTTGCAGAAAAAACGGAACTGAGGCTACGGGCGCCGTGCGTCCTATATATAACATCCGGTGACGTCAACCTTCGACGGAGGCCCTCGAGGGACAACTTATCGACGCAGGACGCCTACACCAAAAAAAATTCCCCAAGCAGCACAGCTGTGGTTATTACCCGTCATAGATGTGGAATACGTCGGAGGACACAATCCCCTCGAATCTGGTATCCTCCATATATAAAAAATGGCCATGTATGCAATAACAAATTTAAATGGGAAACGGTTCTGGGAAGGTATTGACAGCCGAACAATGGAAACTGATCTGTACATAAACCCACAAGGTATACTTAAACAATCGTCTTCGATAGATACATTTTTAATTTTTGCATCAAATGTATTAATCTGCAACACGCCGGCATAGATTTTACCTGAACAAATCCCCCAACGGTATGAGATGTGGGAGATGTGGAGACGACTCCCCTGATTTTTTCCACGTCTCCTGGGGTCACCCTCAGATACATTCTTTCTGGAGTAACCGAGGCGGCTAGCTCACAGATGCCATGTTCTCAGATGCAATATCCCCCAGAACTGTGGTTGCTAACCCTAGTTGAAGATGGGTCTCCAGCTGAGAAGAAATTGGTGGGGATGGCATCAGTGGTTGCAAGATCCTTAATAGCCAGGGTGTGGGGGAACAAAGAGCTACCTGTTTTCTAGAATGGCTAAACAGTATGACCATGTGTGAAAAGAGGGCAACTCAATGTGCGCTGACCCTGCCAGACCATAGTAGACCACTGGATTACTGGGGTCCTTTGAAAGATTATATGTCTAGAAATATGGAGGACCTGCCCTGCCCTTAACCAAGAATCAACCCACTTCCTAATAACTATTCTGGAATAGAAAGGGGGATCTTCTCCCCTCCGACTCAGCCTTAAGGCTGTCCCTCCCGAGATGGTTAGTTCCGGAACATGGTGAGATTATCTAGGCTGCCCATGTTGTGTATTATGTGCCCAGGCTGGCAACCTGCTCTGTTCATGTATCACTGATGCATGACTCGATCAATGGACCTATGCTGCCATGACATGGTAGGAGGTGTTGGGGTGAGAGCTAACGGGGAGGGGGGGTATGGGTTTATCTCAGGAGTGTCTGTATCTCTGAATGTTTGTCTTGTTTAAAAATGCCAATAAAGTAACATTTAAAAAAATAGAAGCAATAATCCGTACCTCTAGAACAGGTTCGCCTCAAGCGAACAGGTTGCATAGCACTGCTTGGCCGACTCTGTATTCCTCCCTGGAATCCCCATTGACGCAGTAGAAATGCATGAAGGTGTGCATGGACCTCCACGTAGCAGCACTGCAGATGTCCAGAAGTGGCACACCAGACAGCAACACTGTCGATGCAACGATCGCTCTGGTGGAATGGGCTCCCGGACTGTCACGCAGCGGTCGGTTGGCCAGCCAGAGAGCCACCTCGAAATTGAAGTCTTGGACAAGACCTTCCCATGGTTCACAGGAATTAATTTCATGAACAGTTGTTAAGTCTTCTAAAAATTCTTTGTTCGTGTCACATAGAACTTCAGGGCACGAGCAACATCCAGCAAGTGCAAGGCCCTTTCCGCCGGCGACGAAGGTTTCGGTAAAAAAACAGGCAACACCAAAGGCTCGTTGAGGTGGAATTCCGACTGAAATGAAAGAGGGGTGCGTGCTCAGCACCACCCTCGACTCATGGAAAGTCAGGTACGGTTACGGGCCTGGTTCTCACCTACCCTTCTGGCAGAGGTGATGGCCACACGGAACGCCGTTTTCCACGAGAGAAACATGAGTGGGGCCGGATGCATAGGCTCGAAGGGGCCCCCCCCATGAACCTAGTCAGAACCACGCAGAGTTCCCACGCCGGGACAGGAGCCTTCCCTGGTGGGCAAGATCGGACAAGTCCTTTGAGAAACTCTTTGAGGAGTCGGTGGGACAAAAGTGACAATCTTCCTGGGGAACTGGTGTAGCGGGAGATAGCCGCCAGATGTACCTTGGAGGCGTGCACCAGTCTGGTTTTCGTGAAGGATAGCAAGTATGGCAGGATATGTGGGGCTATGACCCTCAGAGGGGTAATATTCTGTGACTGGCACCACATAGAGAAACGCTTCCACTTGTGGCCGCAGCACTTCAAGGTCGTTGATGCCCTGGACTTGGCAAGGACTTCCCTGCAGTCCACTGGCAACTCCTACCCCCCAAACTCTAGGGCTGCAGAAGCCAATCCCTCAGTTTGTGATGCTGGGTCGTGATGAAAGATTGTGCCTCCTTCTCTGGTGAGAAGATCCGGAATCACTGGCAACTTGACCGGAGGCGACGCAGACTGGCTGAGAAGGTCCGGATACCAAATCTGCCACACTGAGGCGATGAGTATCATCTTGCATTGACACCAAGTGTGTTGATGACTCATAGCAGGAGAGGGAATGGTGTCAATAGGGTTGGATGAAAGTCATTAATTTCCGTCAGGAGGTCCAAGCGAAGGTGCTGGACATGCCCTTTGATGGGGAAAATCTGTTTGGGAAGGCTGTCGAGTCCCTCCAGGCCATCAAGACAGATACAGAGACAGCCCGTTCCCTGGGCGCTCAAGCAGCACCGCTAGACTTGTTTTTGCTCCTCCAGGGTAAAGTTAAGCAGTTCTTCAAAAGTGTTCTCCATGTTGTCCGTACAGCCAGCCTTCCAGATCCTCAATGCAAGAAGCCTACAGAGGCAGTTCCCCAGGCCTTTGGTAGTGGAGGACAGGGTCGCCATCGCTGGCAGGGCAGGACGGCGGTGCCGAAGCAAGCCTGAACCGACCTGGATGTCGGGCCCCCACTCGTGCACCCGGGTGGGGGGCCAACTGACGAAGTTCATCAGCGAGTGGAGAAAGATCACCACCGACAGATGGGTGCTAGACGCTCTCGCCCAAGGACACACCCTCGAGTTCCAACGCAGATGTCCGCAGATCCCTTCAGTTCCCATCAGGAGCAGCACATCTCAGCTTCTGGAAGAGGTACGAGCCATGCTGTGAAAAGGGGCAATCGAGTTGGTTCCCCAATGGCTCCGGGGCTCTGGAGTCTAGTCAGAAAGAAGACAGGGCTGGAGGGCCATCCAGGACCTATGACGTCTGAAGAAATAATGAAAGTCCCAAAAGTTCAGCTTATTCACGTTGCAGCCCGGCCTCGTTTGGCTGGAAAAAGGAGACTTCTTGACGTTGTTGGACCTGGAGGATGCCTATTTCCAGGTCCCCATTCACATCAGACTTTTCTGCGTTTGCTGGTGCAGGGCCAGCACTATCAGTTCAAGGCCCTGCCTTTCGGCTTGAAGTTGGCCCCCAGAGTGTTCAAAAAATGCCTGGCACCAGTGGCGTTCCATTTGCGTCTACAGAGCATACATGTATACCCATACCTGGACTGGCTGATCCGTGCCCACTCGAGGGTGCTGGCCGACCAACACGGAGACGTCCTGCTTAACATCGCATAACGCGCGGTTACTAGGCGCCAGACTCAATACAGTGTCTTGCCTGGCTTCACCCTCGGAGGAGAAGCTGGCAGCCATTCAAGGAATGCCCGCTGGATAAAGGTGTCCAGAAGCTTCACAAGATCTCTCTCAACGAAGAGTTCCGACGGGCAATAGAGTGGTGGGGCATCCACTCCAACATCCCCTAAGCCCCGGGATTACACCCGCCCGCTCCCCCCATACCAGGAGACTGTCACCACGGACACCTCCCTGGAAGGTTGGGGAGCGCACACCGGACGTCTGCACGCCAGAGGCCTGTGGCTGCCGGAAGGGAAGGATCTTCATATCAACATCCTGGAGCTACGGGTGGTATTCTGGGCCCTCAACTCGTTCCTACCATCTCTGAAAGGTAAGGTGGGGAGGATCTTCATGGACAACACCATCACCATGTTTTAGATCAGGAATCAGGGGAGCACTCGATCCCCGGAGCTCTACAAGGAAGCGCATGACTTGAGGCACTGGGCTGTCAGACAGGGGATGTTCCCCGTCCCTCTCCACCTAGTGGGAGTCAAGAACACCATTGCAGACTCACTCAGCAGGGAACTGCGCTCTGTCATGAGTCAGAGCTTTGTCAGGATCAGGTGGGCCGGACCACCCGTTTGTCAAATGGGGCAGACCCCCGATCGATCGGTTTGCTATGGCGGCAAACTCCAAATGACAGACGTTTGTCAGCAGATTCCACCAGCAGAGCTGGGGGACGTGTTCTCCTTCCCGTTGGAAGGCCTGTTTCTGTATGCGTTCCGTCCATTCCCTCTCCTGCTATGAGTCATCAACACATTCAGTCTCAATCCAAGATGATACTCATCGCCCCCAGCGTGGCCGTGGCAGATTTGGTATCCAGACCTTCTCAGCCTGTCTGCGTCACCTCCCGTCAAGTTGCCAGTGATTCCGGATCTTCTCACCAGAGAAGGAGGCACAATCGTTCATCACGACCCAGGATCACAAACTGAGGGATTGGCTCCTGCAGCCCTAGAGTTTGGAGGGTATGAGTTGCTAGTGGACTGCAGGGCGGTCCTCGACAGGTCCAGGGCGTCGACCTTGAAGTGCTACGGCCACAAGTGAAAGCGCTTATCTATGTGGTGCCGGTCACAGAAGATACCCCTTTGAGGGTCATGACCCCGCAGATGCTTCCATACTTGCTATCCTTAGCAAAGGCCAGACTGGCGCACGCCTCCAAGGTACATCTGGCGGCTATCTCCCGGCTACACCAGGTCCCCAGGAAGATCGTCACTTGATCCCACTGACTCGTCAAGGAGTTTCTCAAAGGACATTTCCGATCTTTCCCACCGGTGAAGGCTCCTGCCCCGTCGTTGGAACTCTACATGGTTCCGACTAGGCTCATGGGGGCCTCTTCAAGCCTATGCATCAGGCCCCACTCATGTTTCTCTCATGCAGAACGGCATTCCTTGTGGTCATCACCTCTGCTAGAAGGGTGAGATCCAGGCCCTATCCTGCAAGCAACCATACCTGACTTTCCACGAATCGATGGTGGTGCTACGCACGCACCCCTCTTTCATGCCAAAGGTTCAGTCGGAATTCCACCTCAACAAGCCTTTGGCATTACCTCTTGTCTTACCGAAACCTTTGTTGCTGGCGGAAAGGGCCTTGCACTTGCTGGACATTGCTCGTGCCCTCATGTTCAACGTGACACGCACAAGTTTTCTTAAGACTTCACAACTGTTCGTGAACTTAGGTCCTGTGAACCATGGGAAGGCCTTGTCCAAGGCTTCCATTTCAAGGTGGCTCTCTGGCTGCATTACGCACTGTCACCATTAGCGAACTGACCGCTGCCCGGCCGTCCGAGAGCCAGAGCCCTGTGTCTGCCATGTCCAATGCCACTGTGATGGCGTGATCTGACGCCACTTACCCTTCCTGGAAGAGAGCAAGGTCTTCCATCTTGTTGTCGGGGAGTAACTCCAGATCAGTCCCATCTTGTACCACAATTCCCGGTCCTACCTGGCCAGGATAGGCAGTGCATTGGCCACCTTGATAGTGGATGCCCCTGTGTAAATCATCTTCTTGGCGAAGATGAGAAAGGGTTAGCCAACCGTTATCTTGCGGCTGCCAACCCCACTGAGTCCGGCAATGATTGCAACCTCAGGCACTTGGGTGCAGAGTCCTGCACCCTATATTAGCAGATTGGCTGGAGCTGTGCAAACGTTCTTCATAAGTATCAGGCCCTCCTCCCAAACATCGTCCAGAAAAGGCACTGCCATGATACTCTTCCTCTTGGCCTCACGTGATTTACACAAGAAGCCCTCCTTCTTGGTTTCCTCAGGCACCAGCTGCAATAGCTCGGAGGCCCTGGCGATCATGGAGAGGAAGGACCCATCTCATCTGGTGGGGACACCCTATGCTGAGCATCCAAATGTGGCGATTCACTGTTCGCTGCAACGATTTATTCGTCATCTGTCGTCGTGGCCATATCCATTCCCGTACCTGTACCTGGGTCTGCTGGGGCAGTTGGGTCCGACGTGGTGGAAGAGGTTGATATGGGGATGTCAGATGACTCTCTTCCTCAGCGGTGTCTGATGGGGGACCACAGGTACCAGAGGCATTCTCATCTGGATCTCGGACACCAAGGTGTGGAGAGTCGATAGAGCATCCAAGGAAATGTCCCTCGGCTGAGAAGGCAAACCAGGAAAACTAGGCCCTACGCCGTCATCGCCCACCTAGTCATCCTTGTGGACCGTATGCATGGACACCTGATCTTCATAGTCCGTGGATGTGACTTCCATGGCTTGAGCGACAATCTGGGAGGGCTGTTTCAGGGCCTCCTGACCACCCCCCTTTTTCCTCCAAGGTTCTTGAACTGGGACCTGGGCCGGTATCTTCACCCCTTCGGGTGTGCCTGCAGACTTTGCCAAAGTGTCTGCGGTGGTGTTGCGCCGTGGGGGCAGGACCACTTTCTGCACAGTGGGAGCCAGCCTCATAGGATCAGTGCCCATAGCTGCTGTGTTAGTAGTTGTCGACGAGGTCTTTTTGCCTGTCTCGGCTCAGCCTACTTTTGCTGCTCGGCCTTCTTTGTCCACGGCTTCTCGGATTTCTCCCGTAGCTTAGTCAGGGTAGATGACTTCGTTTTTGAAGAGGAGCTTGATGGTAGGCTGGCAATGGAGGTGGAAGGTGATGCTGACCGCGCCCTTTCCACTTTGGGACCCACTGCGGCAAACCCGGTGGACTGTGACTTGCGGATCCTAGCCTTATTTTGGGCCCCCACGGATGAGGCGCCCTGAAAGGACTTAAAAGACCGCTCCTCAAACCGGCCAGTCCTGGACGAGGAACGACCCTGCTCGGAGCACTGGTCAGATGGCTTGTTCGTGGTAAGCCATGCCGTCATCATACTATGCCTGTCCTTCGTCTTTTTCTTAGAAAAACTGAGGCATATCTCACACTCTACTTCCTTATGGTCTGGGTGGAGGCAGTAGAGGCATTGTAGGTGCTTGTCCACCACAAACATTCCATAGCCCGCATTCGGTGCAGGACCTGAAGAGGGACCTTCCCGCCTCCTCCTCCGTCATGGTCGGAGGGCGCAAAGTAGACCCAAGATGGCCTTCGAGAATCTTTGATGAATCCTAGCCCTTGAGGGGCACAGAACTTCAACAACGGACCCCAGCTGTCGGCAGATGAAGAAAAGAGCACACAGGCTCTCTGAAATTCTTTTTGTTGAAATAAACATACGAATAGCTTGGAGAGCGAATCAAGGACTCCGAACACTAAAGGGTGCAGTAAACATTTGAAGATGGCTGCCATAGCCGGGGGCTTAGGGAGAGGACTGTCATTGAATGAGGGCAGTATGACCCAGAGGACAGTGATTGGTTTTGAGGAGAAATACAGTTTTAAAGTGAAAGTGAAACTTTTTTCTTTCACCAAGAATTCCCAGCCTAACGACGGGGAATATTCACGAGCATGTGAATCCATGCCAGCCCCCATGCTGGAGAAGTCAGACTATAAATGTGAAGACTAAATGGAACCCTTTTAAAACAGTGTAGAGTGTTTGTCTAGGGTCTGTATAGTTATGTTTAGGATCCAATAGACTTTGTTTCCTGTGCCAGGCTCCCACCACACTTGGTGATAACCTCCTCTTTATAAAGCATGTGTGCCTCTACAGCAGTCTCTGAGGTATGCTCAGTATTGCAGTGTCCTCTCTAGCCTTTCAAACTTAGTTTCTCAAGTTTACAACATTTTCACACTTGGTTTATCCGATTTGGCTTAAGCCCTTTACTTCAGCCCTCTGCATTATACAAGGATTTAAGTGTCTTAACATGCGGTCTTGGATTACTTTTCCATACAATTATCATTTCTCTTTCTACAGCTTTCTATTAGCTTCACATGGGTAGCGGACAACAGTCAAACCTTCACTAATTTCCCTGGATTCAGTATTTCACAGTCTTCTCCTATCCGTCTGGTTCCTCATCTCCAGCTTTCCTCAGTCATATGATTCAGTAGAGTGCCTTCTTCTCCTCAACCTCCAGTCATACCCATCCATCAAGATTTTTTTTTTATTTAATAAGGCTACTGTCTTCAACCAAAAGTACATTAATCTTCCTCAGTGGAATCCAGTAAGGCCTTTGTGTGGCTCTACTTGAATAGTTGATAAAGCGTCTACTTCCTCCTCTGTCCCATGTATCTTTTGGCCTGAAAGGGTGGTTGCTGCTATACCCAAGTTACAATTTTAGTAATGTGTTTGTTAACTAAACCACCTGATCCTCTGCCATTTTCTCTGCCTCCTGAAAAAAGGGAAAACAATTCTGCAGTTCCTGGTACATACAACCCATTTTGAGGAATCTTCTAGGGTGCGATTGGCTCACAGGAGGAGATGGGGACAGGAAGATGCAGTTGCTCTACAGTGAACTGCAGCATGAAATGAATGGGAGCGCAGCAGGTCTCTGGCATTTCACATACAGACATGAGCGGAAAAAACACTGGTTGTTGGGTCTTCTGATTTGGGAAAGGCATGTGGGCGAAGGCAGGAGACATTTTTGGCGAGTAATGAAATGGGACAAAGTCACAATAAAGATGGCCTGGAGGACATTAACTTTCCTCAAAAATGTTAAACAATGAACAGGTGATTTGCTACAATGAAGAGCAACTGAACGTTTATTTAGTCTGTTATATTAATATGGTCTTCCCCCATTTTGTTTAGGGGGGCGGGGCCGTACTCACATGCAGGGAACACAGACATTTTAACAAAAAGAGAGTAGGCTACCCAGACCTCATTGGTAGTTCTAGAGTCCCAGGAGATCACATACAGTTCATCATGTACTCAATACACACCCTGTTTCCCATCAGAATCTGCACAACACATTTCGGGGCTAAGTTGTAAATACAATGTATTGGTTCATATTTCTAAACTATACATATAATGCAAAAATATTATTATTCAACACATACTTCAATAAAAACCTATATTAAAAAGTGTATACATATGCAAAAGGTTAGTATACGTGTGCAAATCAGCAATGGCCGATTTGCACATGTATACATTTCTCCAATGGCTCAGTGCATCCCACAAACCATGAAATTAAGGGAGCCGCCCGAGCTTGATGGCTCAATAATCAGAGTGCACGCTCTGGGAAGTAACGCAGGGACTTGAGTTGCCAGTGAATGCGACTGATGTCGACCTTAGAAGTAATATAAAAGGATTGTCCTCAATGGGCACAGAAAAAACAAACGTTCCTCATGTGAGAATTAACAGTGGAGAGTGGGAGTCTACACAGAGACCATGGGTGTGGTCAAGAGGAGACTAAAACCCGTTTTTTAAGAAACGTTTTGTCTTGATTAATTGAGGAAGACACATGGGATGGGCGGATCTCTTGCATTTCTGTCTGAATCACGATGTGTCTGCATGGTTGTTTTAAAAATAACATCCTGGGTTGTGGAACATACTGAACCATTGGACAAAACCATTAGAACAGTAACAAATGTCGGTTGCGTTAAGCCACTTAGTTGGAAAACAAGTTTAAAAATAGTTTTCATAAAATGAATTTAAAAAGTGATGAGCAGAGAGGATATGTGGTGACACGGTCTCTCCAATATGAAATCAGAAAATGGTAATAGATAGGAAGTTATGATTATGCCGATTTGCAGACGTACACTTACCCCCTTTTGCACTTTGTGGATCGTGTTGTAGGTGTCTATTCAATGAAAATAGGTTTTTAACAAAGAATTTGTTGAATATTAAATTTCATATTTTTGCATTATATGTATAGTTTTTAATATCAACCAATACATTGAATTAAAAACTTGGCGCAGAAATGTCTTGTTCAGATTTCGATTGGAAACATGGTGTCTTAGCCGTATGGGATCTCCTGGGACTGTAGAACTACAGAACAAGTAGGGGTAGCCTACTCCCTTTTTGTGATTACATGTGGGATCGCATCCAGACATATGGTTATGGAATTTTCATTTGTCATATAGTACACCGCACTTTCAGTCGGTTAACCCAGACCTTCAACATTTTTTTAACACTTTCAAAATAATAAAATGTTTCAATTCTTAAGGGATTCCTTATTAAGGTTCCACTTTAAGGAGATAATAAGTTTAGCCCTACAGTTGAAGCGTTTATTTTGGTGCTTTGAAACACAATTCTGTTGTATAAAGCACCTTACAAATGCTCTGTACATAGCGTCAATGCACAGGGTTTCCCCCGATTATGATCTACATTCTAAAGGCAAAATGTTATGAATGCAACAAGCCGCCATGTACAAACCTTGAATCGGATCCCCAGTGCATCGCATATATTTTAGCTAAGTGACCCCGCAGGGTACGCCGTGTTCTCATCTGAATTCGGCCCACAGAGTCCAAACTTGTTGTGATCTGAGGAGTAGACAAGTACACCAAATAACTGCATCAATAGAAGTTATGTACAATATCAACACAGTTTGTAGACATCATATTAGACTACCAAAAATAGAGTGTTCCTTGCCAGCTGGCAAGCATGTAATTCAATATGTGCTCACCAAGCATTGCTTATGTGTACTGTAAAATAAAGTGAAAGGGTGCCTCCAGGTAAACCAAAACAAATAGTATAACAAAGTGGCATTTTACTATCTTTCATTTGTTTATACTTGCCCAATCACAGCTACCATTCAACAATAAAAGTCCCAATTTAAATTTGGAAAGACCTGTACCCACTAACCCTCCCATTAACCCCAAAAGTGTCAACCTAGTATAGGGCAGAGTTCCAGGGGAAAATGAATAAAACAAAATACACTTATGAGGGGCACCTACAGACATTGCCATAAAACAAGCATTTCTAGAAAGCTGGCATTCTGGGTCATTAGAACTCATCTTGCATGTTGATATTTTTCTCTATTTAAGCTTGCATAATGTTAAAGATTTGACTGCTGTTACAACAGCCTGCATGGACTTGGCTCCTAAAGTCAGACTTAACAAGACGGGTCAAACAGGATAGGCGAGAAGCAATTAACCATTATTTTGAAATGACACTTCACATTAATTTACTATCATTTTCCAGAGGATTATCGAACCAGGATTTTGGTCTGGAACTGGCAACAAGTGTCAACGAGCGGGGACAGATGACCAAAAAGATAATGGACCATCTCACTCACCAAACAATGGTTGCTTTCTCACAACAGGGAAGGTTGGTCCAAAATATGGGTTTCGTCATTTGCTTGCATAACTTTATTGTAAATTTGTTTTACGTTCTGTGGTAGATCCAGAAAAGGATACAGACAAGGAGACTTGTGATCAGATTTCTTTATTAAACAAAAAAAGGGACTAACCTTTCTCTAAGACTCAATGCCCTAATTTGGAAAGAAATCAGTAAATCGGGGCTTGTCAGGATGTCTTACATTATAAATGAAGTACTCAGTGCACAATCCTATTTGAACCTAATTTCTCCCCCAATCTCGGAAAAGAAAAATGCAACCAAAAATTACTTTGGGCCACTGCCCAAAAAAGGGATGGTTTTGGTTTATACACCCCCACCATTGTGTCTCTTAGCCATAGGCCCCCTTTGCCTACATGCACAGTCTCAAACACAGTTATCCTTCTGTCTCTTTCTCTCTCAAACTGTGTTTCTCCCAATGGGGAGACATTCCCCTGTGCATTCCCCCCCCCAACCCCCAAACCCTCTTCCAGTCATGGTTCTTAAAGTCTCTCTACCCGCTCCAGAGTTTCCTCTCCTTTCCACTCTCCACCCTGGTGCTTTCTTTTTTCACCTCCCTGCTCTGTGGCTTCTTGGTGGTCTCCTCGCTCCGGGGTTGGTCTGTGTGTGCCCCACCATAGGGTCCTTCTTCCTCTTCCTTGCTTTATTGCCAACCTCCCGTGTTCCTTGGAGACACCTAGTACCTTCTGTCGTGCAGTGCTCGGAAATGAGGGGCATCTGGTCTGTTGAATGCAGAGCCGCTTATGCAAATTCTCAGCTGGGTAACACGTCAGGCGCAGTAGTTTATAGTCTACCTCGCGCAGGGTTGCAGGTCGGTCTCTCAACGCTTCAAGGGTCCTCGTAGTCTGACTTCTCTGAGCAGGCCCTTCCGACAACACGACCGGTAGGCGCCGCTGCCTTCCGACAGCACTGACCGTGGCTTGAGACACCATGTCAAGAGTACGCTTGCTGCCTTGCTGCGCTGCACCTCTGATGAGGCTTCCAGCTCAATTGAGCTCTGCAGGCTTCCTCTTACGCCACTTCTGACTGGCTCTAACTGAAGCCCCTCCAGGGGTCTGCATCATCCGCAGGGCCACTGTCATTACAAAAGGTTGTTTAAAATTCACACATCTCAGTTCTTACAGACAATAAAAGTCTTAGCGATTGGGGGTGGACAGGGGCCGAGTGGTGTCCTTTTGTTTTTTTTGTCCCACAAGGGTGAGCCGGATCACCAAAGGGATTCCGCTTTCCCTGCCCCCTAGGTAGTGTTAAGCGTAGTTGGCCCACGTCCCTAGTCCCAAAAGGGGTGGCTCCCCCTTGGGGAGAGGAGAACTCTTTGGATTTGTCACAGTTCTCATATGCACCTTGTAGACATAACTTACTGTATGTATTATTGAACAACCTTCTAAGTGTTAAATCCCTATTCTTATGGGATTAACAGTTAATGTACTTAACACCTAAAATGTTTGGAGGGATGTGAGAAATCTGAAGGTGTCTCAACCGCTAGTCCCTGGGGATTTGTCATCCAGGTGGCAGGGCACATCCATCACTTTTGGATCCCGTTTCTTGGGGTTTAACAGTGCGGGAGGATCACTTGGGTGAGGGTTCTTTGGGGAGTGGGAGTGGGACACCGGATGGCAAGGTGCGGTATCCCCTTCCTGGTAACACTGTTACCCCATCTTACCAGGTAGGATACTAAGGGGCTCTATCACCGCCCTCCCACCCCCACCGTCCACCTCCCACCCCCACCTCCCACCTTCCAACACGAACACTTTCTCACGGACAGCTCATTGTGAGACAAAATTGACTAATACCCGAGCCGTATACCTGACCTGGGCCAATACAATGGTCAGGCAATTACTGATCATTACACACACACACACACACACCTGACTTCCATTACCCTTCCCCACACGGATAAAATGTGGTGCACGAAAGCAGACTCTGGGCGAGGCAAAGCACACGAGGAAGCAGCAGTTCCAAGATGGCAATTTAATACAAGGCGAAAGACTGCAAGACCGAAGATTGATTTAAAGAAGTGCCCTTGACCTCTAACGCAAAACTGTTACCTTCATGAGCCTTCGCGAATAGGAACCGTAACACCAGGAATCAATACTGAAGAATCCTGCATTGCGTGTCAGAAGTACCTGGGTCTCTGCCGCGTCGATAGTTAAGTAAAGGAGAATCATTTGCTGCCGGGGTACTGTCCTTGGCTCCTACAACAAAGCAGCGCCAGTGAAGTCTGCACAGCCAGTGAGTTGGGGCACTGGTATTAGACCGGTCTGTGTTGAAGCAAAGGTTGCAAGCAGCAACATTGTATAGTGAAAACTGAAGAGAACAGTGTATGAAGCCTACGTGGCAAGTGATGCGAACATAATTAACCAGCAGATGAGTGATTGAACTTTGTAGCCAAGGTACAATACCATCGACAGAGTGGTCGGGCACCACGTGAGTGCTCAGTCGAAAGTTTGTTAGGTATCCAACTGAAAGGTAAAAAATGTTAAATATGAAAAGGAGTTGTGAAATCGAAGTGGTCCAGCAACACGACAAGCCAAACCCTGTGAACATTTGAAATTCTTTGATAGTAAGAATATAAAGAAAGTAGGTCCAAGCACGGCAGAGGGAGATCAGTTAAAAGCTCGAATTATATTTGATATGATATGGCATTTGTACATAAGTGTTTCAAGGTGCAACGAGGCAAGGGGGGGACAGAGGGAAGACGGACAATGATTTTACTAGGCCAGGTGTCCTTCAGATCACGCAAGTGCATGGGAGTGGGAGTGGGAAAGTGCAGGGGAGGGGAACAGTGCAGTACATGGGAAAAATAAATAGCAATAAGTAAAGTACGGCCAGCAGGTGGCAAGTGCAAGGGTGAGTGCAGACAACAAGTGTCAAGTGCTGGTAGTGGGATGTGTAGGGATACAAAAACAGTCCCCAAGTGCTGGGGTTGCCAGGAAGGCAGTACAGGTGTGCAGCTGGCAGGGGAGGGGACCTGGGCCATCGATCAGAAGGTGGCCATGTAACCGGTGCATTGTCATCTTCAGCCAGGAAGTCAGCAGAGGAGAAAAAGCAGAGGCAAAGAGAAAGGTTTTGAGGTGTCTTCGGAACCGGAGATGGTTCTTGAGTTTAAGGGAGACAGGGAGGCTGTTCCAAAGGGAGGCCCTAGCAGCGGAAAGAAATCTACCACCAACACGTTGCTTGGAGAAGCGACTGGCCCCGAGGGAGTTGGAGGCGGCTGAGCGAAGAGCTCGAGAAGGAAGATATTTAGAAAGAGAGTTGAAGGTATTGAGGTCCTAGGCCCCAGAAGGCCTTGTGGAAAATGCAGAGGGTTTTGAACTTAATCCTCGCAGCCACTGGGAGCCAGTGCAAAGATTACAGTCCTGGAGAAATATGGTCCCTGGGCTTGAGGCCAACTTGACTTGAGAACAAGTCTCGCAGTGCTGTTTTGGATAAATTGCAGAGGGCGGAAAGTAGAGGCAGGTAGATTTAGAAAGAGGCTGTTGCAGTAGTCCAGCCTGGAGAGAACCAGAGCTCTGGAGACGGTGAGCTTCTGGGTGAAGGAGAGGAAAGGAAGAATACCTGTGAGGAGGTGCAGCTGGTAGTGCGACTTCTTAGAGACGTCAGTGATGGGAGGAGAGAAGGAGAGTGAGGAGTCAAAGATGACCCCAAGGTTTTTAGCCTCACAGGTGGGAGCAGGGGGAGGGACAAGAGAGGCAGGCCAGAGTGACAGGAAAGGAGGGAGCAGGTGTGCCGATGAGGAGAATCTCAATTTTACTGGCATTAAGGCAGAGATCATTAGCGGCACACCACTCCTGGATGGCGGACAGTCAGTCAGATGAGAGAGGGCGAAGAGGTGGTTGAGGGTAGCCTTAAGATGAGCTGGGTGTCATCCACATAGCACAGGAAGTTGGAACAGAGTGCGGCAATGCGGTGGGCAAGAACTGCAAGGTATTGGTTGAACAGCCAGGGAGTGAGGTTAGACCCCCACCCACCCCTCCTGGGGAACACCAGAGAGGTATAGACAAGAGGAAGGACCCGAGTTGAACCTGGGACGGTCGATCATAGAGGAAAGAATTCAGCCACGCCAGGGCCTGCCCGGTGATACCCAGGTTATCACGGAGACTGATGAGCGGGATGGCTTGGTTGACCGTGTCAAAGGCAGTAGAGAGATCAAGTAAGATGAGGACACAGGGGGTGTTGGAATCAAGGTTGGAGGGCAGGTCTTCGCGGATGTTCAGGAGAGCAGTTTCCGTGCTTCTCGTAGCCCTGAAGCCAGACTGATTATCAGACTAATTGGAATTGAAATTGGTCCGAGGCCGGCAGAGGGAGACTAAGTGTGTTAAAAAGGATCTGAAAGGGATTCCAAGATGACCGCAGATAGGAAAGCACCGTATTCGATGCTTTTCCAAACCTCAAGACCAAACAAGCTCTTCATCTGAACAGAAAACACCCTTCCCAAGTGTTTTGTGCAGCAGAGATGAGGGAAAAATAGGAAGAGGCTCGTATTCTACTCCACCGAAGAGCGGCATATGAGATGCAGGAACCCTCACAGTTCAACAGCTGACCCACCGTTGTGAGCGGCGGAACAGAGGAAAGAGGATCAAGGTTCTTGCTGTGTGAAGATAGCCGGAGGCATTCCAGCGATATAAGCAGCAGCAGAGGGGGTGCGGAGGGTGCGGCCACTATTATGGAGCCTGCAGAAGCACAGAGGGAGAGCTCCAGCCACAGTGGCTTTCCTCTCCTGCACTGGAGAAGATTGTGCGGTAAGCGGATGAGGGGCGAGGAAACCCAGGAAATGACAGAGCAACCGCAGGGGAGGAAGAAGGAAGATAAGAGCCCAACCAGGGTGTATAGGCACGCCTGGCCAGCCCCAGGAAACTGGAGCTGAGGGGGTGGCGTGCCCCTGGCAAACTAGCGCCCCAGATCATCAGAGGAGGGCCGAAAAGGGAAGGGAAGCCATATAAGGGTGTAGAAGGCTACAAGCAGCGGCTGTTTGAAGTTGGAGGCAGCGAGAGGCTCGCAGGGCATCGGTAAGCCTGCATTGGGACTGCCCCCCATCCCACATATGGCCACTCTTTGAAGTGGCATACAGAGGTCCACAACTGACCAGGGGGAGAGGAAATCTACTATTCTGTCTCAGCAGGAAAAGTGCACCTCACTCCGAAAGAAAGCCGTAGAGCGGTGCTTATAACAAGTGTGATAAGCGTTACAAAGGCAATTCGGCCCCCAAAGTGCAGGATTGTGCATACCACTCCCTCCACTTAAGGAACATAAGGGAACCAATCCGAAAACAAATACTGCACGCAGCAGAAGGAAAGGGGAGGAGGAGGTCTACCAGTAAGGACTTACTGGCGAGGGAAGGCTCCGACGAGGGGAACATGAGGTGAATATCCAGGTCTAAGAATAAGGGAAGGGAGCCTCCAATATCTTCAAAGAGGGTGAGGAAGTAATGATGTGGAGTAAAGAAGGCAAACCCCCCACCTCCCCAAGCGGTGCAACAGAGCCAGGAACAACTGGACGGAGGACCCCAACCACAAGAATGCCAATAACAAACAGTGACACAGTCACTTCCTAAGCAGTATATGAATGACTTTGCCGACAAAATCACGGACACGGTCCAAAGACAAATGGACAAAATGAGAGATTTAGCGGAGGCTCTGCAGGACATAAAATGGGATGTGAACGAAATGGAAGAAAGGGTGGACACCCATTAAAGAGCAATCCAAGAACTGACGGAAGATTCAAGGAAGACAGAAATGTTGATTTAACAACTTGCAAACTCGGCCCACAACTTGGAATTGCAGGCAGAAGACCTAGAAAACACGTCTAGGAGATCGAACTTTCGAATTAAGTGCCTGCCCGATGAGTTGTGAAATAGGCCCAAGATGGCCTTCCAGAAACTTTGACGAATCTTCACCCTTGAGGGTATAAAACTTCAGACAACAGGTCCCCGCTGCCAGCTGATGACTCCCAACACAGTGTGCGGTAACAATCTGAAGATGGTTGCCAGAGGGAGATCTTAGGGAGAGGACTGTCATTGGATGGGGCAGTATGATCCAGAGGACAGTGATTGATTTAGAGGAGAAGAACACGTTACTTACCAACTGTAACGTTCTTTCGATTGATTGTTCCTGTCACGTAATCCTCATCTTAGATATACATTGCATCTTCAGCTTTGCCGCTCCAGAAAAATGATTTCACCACCAGAGGGCACTGCGCTCAAGGCCGTATCGATTATGTCCCTCGAAGGCTGCCATCGAGCGTCAATGTCATCTGTAGTATAAAGGGCTTGAGCCGCGCCCGTTGGCTTCAGTTCTGTTTTTTCCCTAACATTTTCAATTGATGAGTTGATGATACACCTTAGACCGTAAGCTCTCAAGGAACACAGTGTAAAATATGTAAACTGTACAGCGGGGTAGGAAGGGAGGGTCGATGAGGAATACATGGGAGGAAGATCCAATCGAAAGAACGTTACAGTTGGTAAGTAACTTGTTCTTCAAATGGATTGTGTCCTCCCACATATTCCTCATCTTAGATAGGTCCCCAAAGCAGTATTAATATGGAAGAGGGAGTACCAGAATGTATTAATCATGGACCGTATGAAGGACAGCTTTGCCAAAGAGACCCCCTTGTGATGATGTTGAATCCAGAGAATAATGCTTCACAAAGGTGTGCATAGATGACCAGGTGGCCGCTGCACAAATGTCCTGCACCGGGACACCCCTCTGAAGAGCTGTCGAAGTTGCCATGCCCATAGTCGAATGAGCTCTTAGCCCATCTGGCAGATCTTTACAAGCAAGTCTGTAGCATTCAGTGGTTGCCAAAATGATCCATCTGGACAAGGTTTGTTTCGTTACCGCTAGGCCCAATTTATGTCCAGTATATCCGACAAAGAGTTGTTCACTTTGCCAAAATTTTGCTAATCTGGAGATGTAAAAACTGAGCGCCCTTTTGGGGTCCAGTCTGTGCAGTCTTTCTTCCTCCTTACTCGCATGAGGGGGGAGGATAAAAGACGGTAATGTGATTTTTTGTGACAGGTGAAAGTCACAGACTATCTTTGGCAAAAAAGAGGGTTTGGCCTTAATAACTGTCGTTATGGAAAATGGTGTGAGGAGGCTTACAAGTGAGCCTGCAACTCATTCACCCTGCGGGCTGATGTGATTGCCACTAGAAGTATTTTCTTTAAGGTAAGGAGTCTTAACGGGCAAGAGAGCAAGGGCTCAAATGAATACATGTGAGGAATTTTAAAACTAATTTAAATCCCAAACGGGTTCCTGAAAAGGGGTTGGAGGGTACACATTTGTAAGCCCTTTCAGGAACTGAATTACTAAGGGCATTTTAAAGTAAGACACTTATTCTGAGGAGCGCTTAAAAATAGATGGCGCTGCCAAGCATCCTTTTATTGTACCAACTTGAGCCCCAAATTGGCCCAGTGCAAAAGGAAAGAGCACCATAGGATTATTACATAAGAATGGATCCACATTCTTGTCCCTGCAGCAGTTAGTGAACTTGTTCCAACGACACCGGTACAAGGACTTTGTTGCTAGCCTTCTGCCGAAAGCAAAATCTCCATTACGTCATCCGGGAGGTCCCAATCCTTATATCTCAACCTCTCAGAAACCATGCGTGAAGGCTGAGTATTTTGACCTCTGGATGGAGGACCCGACCTTCCTCTTGTGAGAGAAGATCCTCTCTTTGTGGAAGACGTATTGGAGGGCAGATGGACATGTCCAGAAGGTACCACGTTCTCCTGGCCCCAATCTGGGGCAATTAGGATCATGGTTGTCCTGAACTTTCTCAACCTCCGGATTACGTGAGGAATCACGGGGATTGGAGGAAACTCAGAGAAGGGGAAATTCCCAGTCTATCACGAATGCATCTCCTAGAGCTCCTCTTGGGGGAAATCCCCTTGAGCAGTACTGATCGCAATTCCGGTTGACCCTGGTCACAAACAGATCCACTTGAGAGGTTCCCCAAAGGTCGAATATCTCTTGAAGGACTTCCTGAGCTAGTTCACACTCGTGGGATACTGTGCTCTGCCTGCTCAGAGCGTCCGCCGCCGTGTTCTGCTCTTCGGCTAGGTGAACTGCCGACTGATTCCTTTTTGTATTGCCCAGAACCAGAGCTGCATTACCTCTCTGCACAGTGGTAGTGATCCTACGCCTCCTCTCTCGTGGAAGTAGTACATGGCCACTGTGTTCTCGGTCATTATCAGGACATTTTTTCCCGTACAGAGGGCAGAAAGGCCTTCAGCGCTAGTCTGATTGCCCTCAGCTCCAACAGGTTGATGTGTAGTTTGGACTCCGATGGAGACCAACGACCGCCGATTGTCATCAGATCGTTGGTGTGGGCTCCCCCACCCCGTGAGTGAGGCATCCGTCACTACTGTTATCTCTGGCCATGGTTTTCTTTCGAGTATCAGCAGGGCCAGTTCTTTCAAAATCCCACTCGGGAGACGTGTCTAGAGCACTTGCTGTCTGTAGACCCTCATATAGGTCAGCCATCTTGGAATGAGGATCACCCAACTCCTCAGGAACATCGATTGTCCCAAATTTAACACCAGAAGGAGAAATGTCCTCTGTCATAATGGAAGACATGGGCCCTCATTACGACCCTGGCGTTGGACCATGGTGCTATTAGCACCATGGTCCATGCCGGTCTCGGCCATGGTGGATGGCGAAATTACCGCCCCCATCACAAGGTTGGCGGGGGCGGTAATTCCCCATTCACCATTTTCCCTTCCCCATTCCCATTTTGCCCCATAGGGCATAATGGGAATGGGGAAGGCGATAATTACGACACCGCTAATAGCGGTTGCCGTAATTATCGCCAAGGTCCCTTTGCGGCACCCACTTTAACGGCTGGTCTAGACCAGCCGTTAAGTACGGGTCCCGCAAAGAGACCTTGTAATCAGGCGGTAATGGTTTAACGGCGCCGCCGCCTTTTACGGCGCCGTTAAACCATTACCGCCTGGGTCGTAATGAGGGCCATGGATTTGAAATATTGCTGTCTAGGTTCAGAATGATATAGCTTAGTCAGTGATGTAGAGGGCATAGCCCTTGGTCTCGACAAGGGAGACTATTTAGGTGCCGGAATTAGCGTAGGCGTCGAAGCTATCAATGCAGGCTTCGACAGTCGAAGGAGGCTTCAACACCTTTGATGGAGCTTTCAATGTAAGCAACGTTGAAAAAGCTGTCTACACCTTCGACACTGGCACTGAGTAGGCCTTCGACATATGCGTCGAGGAAACCATCTATATCAACTTTGACGGTGGTCGAGTACCTGACGCCATCTTGTCGGGTGTTACCTTCGGTTCTTGCACCAGTCCGCGTGAGTTACTATTTACATGAGATGTCAGAGTGGTTTCCCACGATGACACCCTCGACGATTTTTCGTCAGATTTTGACGGTTTGGTCTTTGACCTCCCTCTGTCACGCTTGGAATGAGCTGGGGCATGGGCTCCACGAGATTTCTTCGAGGGGGTATAGGCCGCATTCTCCACGATTCTCATCATCGAGGCTCTGAATGCCTCCCACTTTCTAGGGGAATCATGCTTTGAAGGGCAGGTGATAACCCCTGTTTCAGACGATGACTAAGATGAGGAAGAGGGAGATCAGCAAGGTATTTTCTTCGATTTCTTTTAGAAGAAGACTACATCCTAGACAGACTCCTCGACCTCGATTTCTTTCATTTGTGTCGACTCGGCTGAGTCTTTCTTTTTTCTCGAAGACTACTTCAAGGTTTCATCCCCCACCGCCAATTTAGCTCTTCGTTCCTTGAAGAGCTTTGTTGGTCATTGCCTGACAGGAACCGCACTAGTCGACCCGATGGTCCGGACCCAAGCACAAGAGGCAAACTCGATGGGGGTCGGTGATAGGCATCTTCTTCCTGTATTTCTGACACTTTTAAAGCCAGTTTTGGGCGTAGAAGGATTCGATGAGGAAGACAGTTTGCAAGAACTGAAGCACCTTTTTTGTGACCCGAAGCAAAAGCCAACGGAAAAACGGAACTGAAGCCAACGGGCGCGGCTCGAGCCCTTTATACTATGGATGACGTTGACGCTCGACAGCAGCCTTCGAGGGACATCATCGACACAGCCTCCATCGCAGCGCCCTCTGGTGGTGAAAAAATGTTTCCGAAGCAGCAAAGCTGAAGCTACGATATATATCTGAGATGAGGAATACGTGGGAGGACACAATCCATTCGAAATGCAGTTTTAAAGTGCAAGTGAAACTTTTATCTCTTACCGAGGATTCCCAGCCCGACGGGAAATATTCATGAGCATGTGAATCCATGCCAGAACCCATGCTGGAGAAGAGCGCTACATTACCTTTTTATCCTTTTCAAACTATAAACACAGCACCAAATATACAAGTTATAGTTGCCAACATATCCAATGGACTTCCCATATAATGATTCTAAGCAGCTAGGTCAATATCCCAGACTTGATAGTTAAGTCACTGTATAAAAGCCTCTTTTTGGGGAAGATAATTAAATGGGCCACATAATCCCAACTTCCCCTAAGGTCGCTGCAGACTCTCAGATTGTTTAACTGTGATGTACTGTAGACTTTTTCCCAATCCGCTGAACACCATCTGGCTAAGGAGATTGAGCTTTCAAGCCCTGCAAAAGATATATTGTCATAATTTTTAATTTTTTGCTTTATTTATTATTGAATATAGTTGAAATTACAACTTTTTCAATTTATACATAATAAAATTTCAAATTTTCAAATAGTATGAACAATAAAACAGACATTATTATACATTTACAGATAAACATCTTCCAAGTAGAAACGTTTTTTACAAGAATTGACGAATTAACATTTATGAAGATTAACAATGCGATTCATTTTCATTCCAAGTCCAAGGCTTTTAAAAAGTTAATGGTAGCAATCCTTATGCTTATACATTCAGTTGCAGCTAGGGCGACCCATCTACTACTATGATCCATTTGTGCAAAATACACAAAGTGATTAACAAAATGAGTGCTTCTTAAACTTGAAAGGGCCGGACAGTCCAGTAGTAAGTGTTGCAGAGTTTCAACAATAACTGCATTTTGACAAAACCTACACCAATTGAGGTCTGAAGAGATTTGCTTTCTTCTTGATTTAACCAAATGTTGAATCGCAACCGTAGGATGTCTGATCTAATAGCAGCGGAAGGAGCCAAACACAAGTAGGAAGCGGTGTCTCTATAGCGTTTAGGTCCAAATATAACATAGTTAAAATCTTTATAAGTTAAGCACTTTACTCTAGTATCAATCCAGTCCATCATATGTAGTTTCTTCTTTGCTCGCTCCGGGTGAACTGTGTGAAGATCAAGCGATATATCAGCATTCACCATAATGGAGAGAACATTTGTGGACCAATGTTTTGGAAATACTTCTGATGAAGTATTCAGTCATAATTTTCCAACCTTGTTTCTGTACAGTCCCTGGTTGTTACAATGTACAAATGCAACATTCTAGTAGGGAAATCATTTAGATATGCATGTCAGTATTTTTAAATGTCTAAATACAATGGATGCCAATGTCAAATAATTACCCTAAAAAAAAACCTAAGATAAACATCCAGGTTCATGCCTTTAGGTTAAAATGATGAAAGTCTGTTTGATCCAGAAAATGTCCTTGTGTGTGAAAAGGTGTGGGATGTTGCCACCACACTTGTAGATTCAAATCCCTCTATAACAATCAAGCCAGCAGATAAAGATAGGGCTTTAGTGATTCTAATACAACACAATACTATACCTAGAAGGAACATCAAGTTACTTTACAATTTACCTTCACATTGAAGTTGATTCGACAAGGGAATTAACACTCAAACTATTGAACAAGCAGAAAATGTGTGGATTACCACAGTTACAGTTTCTCATAAAACTGTGCCCAATTACACCTGCGTTTTACATTCTTTAAAAAAAACACAGGGGATTCCAAGATGGCCGCCAAGTGGAGAGCACCCTGATCAATGCTCTCCTGAACCTCAGGGCCTCCACAGACATAGAGCTTCAGTGTCCTCCCCAGGCAGCAATTTAAGGACATGGAGAGCCCCGACAGAAGGGGGCTAATATTCCTATGCCCTCACATTAGAATGGGAACTGCCGGATATACAAACACCGGTGGACCCCAGGAGGCGGTCTAGTCAGCGCCAGAAGCGGAGGAGAGACAGGATCAAGGAGACTGCGTGGGAGGCCCTAATTGGAGGCGTGGAGAAGTAAAGACCGCAGCGAGAAGGAACAAGTTACTTACCTGTAACTGTTGTTCTCCAGCATGGGTCTGGCATGGATTCACATGCTCATGAATATTCCCCGTCGTCAGGCTGGGAATCCTCGGTAAAGAAAAAACCAGTATCAGTTTCGTTTCTGATCTGTCTTTCGTAGTAATAACCAATCACTGGTCTCTGCGTCATACTGACCACAGCCAATGACTGCCCTCTACCTAAGCACCGCCTCTGGCAGCCATCTTCAGATTTGGAAGCACGTGAAGTGGCAGTATGACCAAGTGAAGAGCCGCAGAGGGGTAGGCGGGAGGGTTCGCATGTGAATCCATGCCAGACCCATGCTGGAGAACAACAGTTACAGGTAAGTAACTTGTTCCTTCTCCAGCATGGGGTCTGGCATGGATTCACATGCTCATGAATAAAGAATACATAGCAGTACAAACATGCACAACCACGGGAGGTGGCAAAGGCTCAACATTAAGCATCACATCAACTCAACATTAAGCATCTTACCTCCTCACCAGGCTCACCTCAGGCGAACAGGTTGCGCAGCACTGCTTGGCCGACCCTGGACTCCTCCCTGGAATCCCGGTCGACGCAGTAGAATTTCGTGAAGGTGTGCGTCGACCTCCACGTAGCAGCCCTGCATATGTCCAGCAGGGGCACACCAGATAGGAACGCCGTGGTAGCTGCGATCGCTCTGGTGGAATGGGCTCTCGGACGGCCAGGCAGCGGTCGGTTTGCCAACCGGTGACAGCACATGATACAGCCGGAGAGCCATCTGGAGATGGAAGCCTTCGAGAGAGCCTTCCCCTGATTGACAGGTCCAAAGTTCACAAAGAGTTGTGACGTCTTCCGAAAACCCTTCGTGCGGTCTACGTAGAACTTCAGCGCTCTAGCTACATCCAGCGAGTGCAAAGTCCTCTCAGCCGGCGACGAAGGCGACGGGAAGAACACAGGTAACACCAAGGGTTCGTTGAGATGGAAGTCCGACGGTACCTTGGGCATGAAGGAGGGGTGCGTCCTGAGCACTACCCTCGTGTCGTGGAAAGTCAAGTACGGGGCCTTGCAGGAAAGGGCCTGGATCTCTCCCACTCGTTGTGCGGAGGTGATGGCCACAAGAAACGCTGTTTTCCACGATAGAAACTTCAACGGGGCCGAGTGCAGAGGCTCGAACGGAGGTCCCATGAGCTTGGTCAGCACCACGTTGAGCTCCCACGCCGGGGCCGGAGCCTTCACCGGCGGGAACGATCTGAACAGTCCCTTCATGAACTCTTTCACCAGACGATGAGACCACAAGGACGTCCGGCCCGTGGTTCTGGTGTATCGGGAGATCGCAGCAAGATGAATCTTGATGGACGCATGTGCCAGACCAGCTTTGGCCAGCGTCAGCAGGTACGGCAGTACTTGGGGAGCCGTAATCCGTAGAGGGTTAATCTTCTGTGCGTGGCACCAGACAGAGAACCTCTTCCATTTGTGTCCGTAGCATTTAAGAGTCGAGGACGCCCTGGCCTTTGCAAGAACCTCTCTGCAATCGGCCGGTAAGTCGTATCCTCCAAACTCTAGTGCTGCAGGAGCCAGGCCTGCAAGTTCAGCGACTTCGGGTCGTGGTGGAGGATGGCGCCTCCTTCCCTGGAGAGTAGATCCGCGTCCGCCGGCAGCTTGATCGGCGGGGACGCTGACAAGTCCAGAAGGTCCGGGACCCATATCTGCCTCGGCCACGCAGGTGCGACGAGGATCATCCTGCACCGTGACCTCTTGAGCTGGTTGACGAGCCGGATTAGCAGAGGCAAGGGAGGGAACGCGTAGAGGAACAGGCCCTCCCAGGGGAACGAGAAAGCATCGCCCATGCTCCTCGCCTGGGGAAACCTGCTGGCGAACCTCCGGCACTTGGTGTTCGTCGCCGTCGCGAACAGGTCGATCTGGGGTGTGCCCCACCGTCGGAAGAGGCGATCCACCAGATCCTGCCGTAGTTCCCACTCGTGGCACGAGCGCAGCTCCCTGCTGAGTGAGTCGGCGATGGTGTTTTTTATCCCTGCCAGATGAAACGGCACCAGAAAAATCCCTTGGGCGACGGCCCAATGCCACAGGTCCTGCGCCTCCTTGGACAGCGCTGGGGACCTGGTTCCGCCCTGTTTCCTGATGTAAAACATGGTGGTGGTGTTGTCGGTGAAGATCCTCACCACCTTGCCCTTGAGGGACGGAAGGAAGGACCTGAGGGCCCAAAACACTGCACGGAGCTCCAGGACGTTGATATGTAGGGACTTCTCCGTCGGGAGCCAGAGTCCCCTTGCGTGCAGATTTTCGGTGTGCGCTCCCCACCCTTCCAGGGAGGCATCCGTGGTCACAGTCTCCTGGTGGGCTGGGGTCTGGAAGTCCATGCCCGCCGTCAGATGCGCGCGGGTGCCCCACCACCGTATCGCTCGTCGGAAACTCTCGTCGAGCTTGATCCTTTCCTCGAAGCTGCCCGTCGTCTGGATCCAGCGCGCATCCAGGAATTCTTGCAACGGGCGCATCCGGAGCCTGCACATGGGAATGAGGTAGATGCAGGAAGACATCATCCCGAGGAGGGACTTGATGGACCTCACTTTGGCCGCGTCGGCCACCAACATCCGTTGCACCTTGCCCAAGATGGTCCTGGTCCTCTCCTCCGACGGGGAGGCCAGAAGGGACACTGTGTCGAGCCTCGCTCCCAGAAACAGTGCGACTTGCGCGGGCACCAGGTGGGATTTGGCGTAGTTCACGGAGAATCCCAGGTCCGTGAGGAGTTGGACGGTCCTTGCCGTGAGAAGTTGAGGGACGTGAAGTTCTTTCCTGGCCACGGGGGGACGCGCGGGCACCTTCTTTGAAATTCGAGCGCGTGGCCCCGGGCCAGGGCGTCCAGCACCCAACGGTCGGTGGAGATGGACTCCCACACGCTGACGAAGCCCGCCAGCCGGCCTCCCACCGGGGTGCTTCGGTGGGGGCCCGACCCCACGGCTGGTTCAATCCTGCTTGGACGCGGCCTTGCCGCCTTGACCTCCTTGGCGACGACGGCGGGGTCCGCTAGACTTGCCTCGTCCTCTGTAGGCCTCTTGCGACGACGAGCGGGCCGCTTGACGGTAGGAAGCGAAACCGCCGCCGGAACCTTTGGAGGCGCCCTTGCCTCCGCCGCTCCGAAAGGGCGTCCGTCGTTGCAGGACTCCAAGGGCCCGGGCCGTCTCAGTATCCGCCTTGATGGCCTGAAGGGAATCGTCCACTGTCTTGCCAAACAGGTTGTTCCCGTCGAAGGGCATGTCCAGGACTCTGGTCTGGACGTCCTGCCGGAAGTCCGTAGCTTTGAGCCATCCACGACGTCGAAGGCAAACACCGTTGCCCAGCTGGCGGAATCCAGTGTCGGCGATGTCCGTCGCCACGGTGATGGCGTGGTCCGAGGCCACCTCACCTTCCTGCAGGATCTCAAGGGCCTCCGCCCTCTTGTCGTCCGGCAGAAAATCCAGCAGGGGAGCCATCTTGTACCAGAGCTCCCTGTCGTAGCGGGCCACGATAGCCAAGGCGTTGGCCGCTTTAATCGTCGTCGCTGCCGACGAGATGACTCTACGCCCCATAGTATCCAATTTCTTTCCCTCGCCGTCCGGCGGGGAAGTCGATGTGGAGGCCGCACCCCCCCCCCGCTTTCTTCCTGGCTGCCGCGGAGACGACGGAGTCCGGGGTAGGCTGCGCCCGGAGGCATAGGGGGGCCGTGTCCGGGACCCGGTACTTTTTCTCGTACCGGTCTCTTCTAGCTGGCGTCGTGGAAGGGTTCTTGAGGAGGGAAAGGCCCTCATCCCAAATGTCGTCCAACAGAGGCACTGCGAGGACCGTCTTCCTCTTGGCCTCGCGCCGCTGATAAAGGAAGCCTTCCTTTTTCTTCTCCTCAGGGCAGAGTTGGAAAAGCTCGGAAGCCCTGGAGATCATGGAGTGGAAAGATCCGATCTCGTCGGGCGGAGAGGCCCTGGTGGGAGGCGACGACGGAAAGTCCTCGTCGTATGCCTCGTCGTCCGTACCCGTCGCTGCCGTGTCAGTCCCCGTATCATCCCCTCGGGTGGACGGGGAGGAGGGCTGGAAGGGGCGCGACGGTTGAAAAGGAGGTGGTGGATGGATCCTTCTTTTCTTGGTAGGGGGAACACCAGAAGGTCCCGGTTCTGGATCCCCCGACGGGAGAGGTTCCTCCGTCGGTAACGGTAGCCTCGTCCTTATCTCGGAGCATAAGGACTGTATGGCCAACAAAATGGCCGCCGAGTTGTCTTGCGGCGCTGGCAGAGGGGAACCCGACGGGAGGGCAGGGGCCCCGTCGGTATCCTCGACGATGTCGTCGTCGTCACCTGCGTCGGGGTCCATTCCGACGGGCTGGCCTTCTTCCACGCCTAGGCCGTGGCTTAAGACCTCGATCAGCTCCTCTTCTGAGGTTGAGGCCGACTCTACGACGACGCCCTGCCCCCCCTTCTTCTTCCCCACGGAGGGTTTCACGGGGGTCCTATCGATGGGCACAAAGGAAGACTCCCTCCGAGGAGGCAGGGAGATTCTGGGCCCTGAGGTCGCCACCACTGGTGCAGCCACCACAGGCTGAGCCAGGGCCGCCGCGACCGTTTCGATAGAGGGCTTGGTCGGATGGATCAAGGCCTTCACCACCTTAGATGCGCTCACCGCCTTATCCTTGAGGGAGGGGGCACTGCCACGCTCCTCCTCTGCCTTAGAGCTCGACCGGGGCCTCTCCAGGAGCTTCGCCGGGTGCTCGGCCTTCCTCTTACCCGACCCAGAGCGTTGGCTCGTGGTTGATGGTGCCGGGGAGGGTGCGCCCTGCCTGGCGCCCGTAGAGCCCGACCGTTCGGCGCTCCCGGTGCCAGCGGACTCGCGGTGCTTGGCCTTATGTTGGGCCCCCGTCGCCGGGGCGCCCTCAAAGGTCTTAGAAGACCGCTCGGATTTCTTCTTCTCGCCAGACGGGCTCTTACCCTCCAGCCAGTTGGCGAGACGTTGATGGCGGTCCTTCATGGTCCGTTCCGACATGTTGCCGCAAAACGCACAGTCCTTCTCCACGTGCGTCTTGTCCTCATGAAGGCAGTAAAGGCAGAAAGAGTGTTCGTCCTCCTTGAAGACGTTCTGCAGCTGGCATCCAGGGCAGACCCTGAACAGCTTTCCGGGCGTCGAGCTTCCCTTCTCCTGGGCCATCTCCGAGACAGGGCCTGAGAAGCTTCTGGAGTCCTCCGAAGTGTAGCTCGACGAAATCTTCACCCTTGAGGGGCACAGATGAATCCGACACGGGTCCCCGTTGATCGGATGTAGGATCGGTGGAGCTTGAGGCTCTTTTGACCGAAAGAATCGAAGTTTTTGTAAAAAGCGCGAAAAAAATAGCACTAACGCTCGAGAGCAATAGCACGAGGATCCCAACACATGAACGTGCGGTAAAAATCTGAAGATGGCTGCCAGAGGCGGTGCTTAGGTAGAGGGCAGTCATTGGCTGTGGTCAGTATGACGCAGAGACCAGTGATTGGTTATTACTACGAAAGACAGATCAGAAACGAAACTGATACTGGTTTTTTCTTTACCGAGGATTCCCAGCCTGACGACGGGGAATATTCATGAGCATGTGAATCCATGCCAGACCCCATGCTGGAGAACGGAAGAATCCTCCCGGAGAGCAGAAGAGTCCCCCAGGTGATTATAGAGGTCTCAAGGGACACAGCAGGGTGACGATCCTGGGTCCTCCATAAGAGGGCCTATTGGCCCAGTGCAGTAAGTTGCAGGAGGCCCCAAATCTGGTGGATTAGGGACTACGGAGGGAGCCGCCCGGGGCCTGCATTTACCCCAACGGACCACGTGGAAGACATGCAGCGGTAAGGAGAGCAGGGAGAGGGGGAGCATCCACCCTGCTGGGAGTGGCGGCGGGCCACAGACAAGGCTAAAGGGAGAGTGGCAGCAGAGAGAATCCCGACCACGACCAGGGAGAGACATGGGAAGACTCCACTAAGAGGGATCAAACCGGACCACATTGAGCGGGCAGTGAGCCAGAACACAACCCAGAGGAGCAGAAGTGACTGGACCAGGGACTCGGAGGCCCTGGAGGGTGCAGGGGGGGGTGGGGGGCAAATTGAAAGAAAGGCTGAAAGAAGGCCGCGACAGGAGAGAGAGGCCAGAGCTCCACGGTAAGGAACATTAACGCCCACGGGGACAAGCAAAGGAGAGGCCCAATTCAAGCGCCCAGGTCTCTGGGGGAGCACCAGCCATACCAGAGCCATCAACATTATATGAAAAAGGGGGCCAAGATCTGTCTTACGCCAGGAGGCGGAAGAGTGTGGGTTATTAACCGAAGAACAGTGGCGTGGCGACGCAGGGAAGTCCTTCCAACAGTCAAGCCAAACACAGCTCGGTGGGGCTCCCCAGACAGGGAAGCAATACCCCATCCTCTTACTGACATTTTGAATCAGCACAGTGAGATAAAGGCTAATCCCCACACAACAGGAGGGATGCAGGGAGAGGACACCACTTGGCAGTGTCTGGGATATCAGCGATCGAATAAACACTCAAGAGGGGCAGACGATTGACAATGTCCAAGATCAGAGGAAAAGAGCTGCCTTTAACCACGAAGGGCCCCAGGAGACCCCCTAGGGAGCAACCTCCAGAAAATGTGGACCAAAGAACCCCCCCGTCCCAGGGAAATGTAGCATGCCAGGAGCAAAGGAACCTGGGAGAGCCCCAAGTGGAGGAAGGGCAAGACCAACAGGTGACGCACTCACTCCTCAACCAATATTTCACAGTTTAAAGACAAAATTGAGGAAACAGTGCAAAAACAAATGACCATAATGAGGGAAGATCTTGCCGCAGCGTTCCAAGCGATAATGTGAACAATATGGAGGAAAGGGTTGACACAAACGAGAAAGTCATACAAGAACTAACAGAGGACTCCAGAAAGAAAGAAACCTGGGTAGAAGAAAGGGCAATAGCAACCCATAACCTGGAGCTTCAGACGGAATATTTAGAAAACAGATTGGGGAGATCCACCATCTGGATCAAAAATATGCCCGAGGAGGTGCTAGATAAAGATCTCGAAGCATTGGTAAAGGTCATCTTTGAGGACCTAATTGACATTGAGGAGAAACTAGAAGCGAGGATAGACAGGATTCACAGCGTCTGCCCCCAGAGATGTCTTGGCGGCTCTGCAAGACTACAGAACCAAAGAACAGATCCTACAACAGTCAAGAAGAGGCAAGCAAATAACCTACAACGGGTCAGCACTGTCATTTGTCCAAGACTTATCTCAGACGATTTTGGCCAAAAGGGGGAAAATGGCCCGCTTACGCAGGCACTTAGAGAGAAGGATGTTCACTACAGATGGACATTTCTATTTGGTATGGTGATTGAATGGCAGAGCAGGCAACACCGGATCACTTTCAGGCAAGAAGGAGCGAGGATCCAGGGGATCGAAGAGGAAGACCAGGAGAAAAGGGCACTGCAAGCAAAGGACCAAGCGGGGCACAGAGGTTGGGAATCGTCAACGGTGGCAAAACCAAAAATAAATAAGGGAGGATATCAACCCCAATTGAAAGGCCCTGCCATCTGAGACAACGAGGAAGGAGACAACTACTAGTGAATAGCAGAACTATGAAAAAAAGATTGTAGCGGTACAAAGGTGTTATCAAGCAGTACGCCTGGGGAGGGTGAATAAAAGGAAAACCAAGGGGCGGTAGGAAAGGAATCCAGAACGGGTTGGGGAAAATCTAATGGGGTGTCTAGTGGGCTCAATTCCTGAAGGGGAGATTTGGTGGGGGCTAGGCCGGTTGAGTTCCTCCAGCAAAGGGGTGTGGGGGAGGGTGAGGGGGCAAAGAGGGGGGGCGGCAGGGACAACGACCAAAGGTGGGGAAGGGAATACGGGAAAATCCTATGAAAATGGGTAGCCTCAATAAGCTAGGTTTGATAGCTCTGAATATAAAGGGACTGAACTCTCAGGTGAAGAGGAAAAAACTGGAGAGATATATACAGAGGGAGGGGTCAGAAATAATTAAATTGCAGGAATCCCATGTACAGACACAGGTCAGGGACCCCCTGAGGTTGCAAGGATACCCCAAAACGTACCAGTCCACTGATCACAATAAGAGGGCAGGGTGTTGATAGCTTTGTGGACTAATCTGGACCTTAATGTAACGGATATTGATAGGGATGCCCAGTGGAGAGACATAGCCGAAAACCGTAACGGGAGAGAGGAGGGATATACTCTAGCGACTAGCTATGCCCCAAATATGGGTCAGAACACACCTTTATTCAAAGCTCCTTGGTTAGACTAGAGAAATTTGTGAAAGCCCCATAATACTAACAGAGGACTTTAACATGGCTTGGGATCCAGGAAAAGATAGATTGTCAAAATCCAAAGGGACCCAGGGGAGACCCTCGAAGGAATTAATAAAGGTGGAGAGGTTGGCCCTAGTTGATGTATGGAGGGAGAAAGAAGGGGACAAGGAGGGGGTTCACATTCTACTCACACGTTCATCACTCATCATCAAGAATAGATTACGTGTGAACCTCCTGGTTTGGGTTAGGGCTATGGAGGTGGGGCAATACTTTTATCCGATCACACTCCCCTGATGGTGCAAATAGACAGAAGGCCAGGTCCCCCAGGTCTATGGAAACAGAGGTAAACAGTTCATCTGTTTGAGGAGGGAATTGAATGAGGAGATGACAAGTTTCTTCGGGAACAACAAAGCGGCAGAGACTTCTGGGCAAATAAGGTGGGATGCCGTCAAGGCAACTATCTGTGGGAGAATCATTGCAATCAAGACCGGTAGAGACAGGGAGTTAAGGCTACTTGAAATAAACTTAGAAGGGAAATTAAAGAGCATAGTGTCCAGGATGGGCGTAGGAGCCAGCAGGGCTACGAAGAAGGAATACAGAGCAATAAAGGCCCAATTGGGAATTATACAGGCAAGGGCAGCAGAAAAAGCATTGGCGTTTCCAAAACAGAAGTTCTACATCAAAGCCAATAAAGCTGATAGACTTCTGGCTAGGATGCTGAGAAGGGAATAGAAAGCTGTAACAAATCGTATACCAACATTCTTTCTGTGCCACTAGTAAAAAGAGCCAGAGTGGGCGGATCCAGCTTCCCATATCTCGCACCCACTCACTGGAATGCCCGACCTCCCACAATCCGAGGCGAGGCCTCCTTCATCATCTTCCGCAATGCCATGAAAACCATCCTCTTCACATAAGGTCCTTCGCATCAGCATGAATACGTAGCATATGACCCACTGCATAAGCTGTAATGTAATGACCAAGTGCAATACCTGTAACAGTATTGTTTTGTACTATTCATAATGTGCACACGACTGCTACCATTCCTGTACCTTTGTAACTAAGCTCTTGCAAGTAACAGCGCCTCAATGCCCCTGGGCTGTTTGCGTGCCATAAAATATAAAAAAATAAAAATAAACAAAATCATCAAGGTAAAGGTGGAATGGGGGTGATTTACTAGTACAGACACCAAAGATATAGTTCGGGAGTTTGAGGTTTTACACAGATTTCTATAGCTCTGCTAACCCCACAGAACATAGTCAACAGGATTACTTAATAGCAAGGTACGTGGTTCAAATAACTCAAGAAAAAGAAGCATGAGAATTAGACATTACAACGGAGGGAGTGCATAGGGTAATTATGGCTCTACCCAACAATAAGTCCCCCGGGTCCGGATGGCTTCAAAACAGAATTTTATATAATGTTCAGGGAAACTGATTCCATATTTGGTCCTACCTTTCAACGAAATGGAGGTGAGGGGAAAAATAACAGCAACCATGGATGGGGCAAAGGTTGGCCTCCTCCCTAAAGAAGGCCGGACAGAATACGGGTTGTACGGGCCAATAGCTCCAATTAATACTGATGCGAAGATTTTTACAAATTCCCAGCAAATCGCTTGGACCAAATTCTTCCAAGCTTAATTAGCCCAGACCAGTCTGGGTCTATTAGGGGCAGGCAGACTAGTGATAACACCAGGAGAATAGCCCACCTCATAGAAAAGGTAAAAAAAAAGACCCCAGTGATTTTTTTAGCCTTCGACGCGGGAACGTGGTGGTTCCTGTTCATTACAATGAGGCAAATGGGCTTTGGGGAGACATTTCTAACAATGATTAAGGCCAAGTACCAGAATCCAGAGTTAAGGTCATCAATAAACTGTCAATTATCCGAGCCCATTAAGGTCCAAAGGGGTACGAAACAGGGATGCCCCCTTTCCCCCTGAGAGCAATGGAAAGGGACAAAACGCTTCGAGAAGGTAGCAGGGTTAAAAATACATCCCCAGAAAATAAATACTGAACCTTGCTATACCAAGAGAGATCGAGGGGGCGCTCAAGGGCAGTCTTCCATATAAATGGGTTGAGAAATATATAACCTATCTGGGTATAAAGCTAAAACAGTGGAGGAACCATTTGTGGTCAATTATACGCCCCTGCGAGAATCAATTACAAATAATCTGGTGCAATGGTTTCCCTTAGCAATAACCTGGATGGATAGGATTAACATGCAAAAGATGGTAATTCTCCCACAGATGTTGTATCATTTTATGACTCTCCCTAGCCAAGTCCCAACCTACTTTTTTTCGAGCAGTCCAAAAACATATGGAGATTTATTTGGAATAATAAAAAAAACAAGAATTGCCAGGAAGGTGGTGGTGATGATGATGCCGAGAAATAGAGGGGGTATGGGGGAGCCGGACCTGACAACTTACTTTAGGGCCACTCAAATAAGAATACTGAGGGACTGGTTGAAAGATGATCAGGGCAAAATATTGGGGGCAATGGACAGGGCTAATAGGGTTAACCATCGAAGAGGTATTGTGGAAACCGAAGGGAGATAGGTCAAAATATATGTACTACAATAAGATGCTGACAGTGGGAAGCGATTTGTGCGATGAAATAATAAGCCAGACCCAAATCACCACATTCCTGTCACCGTTTACTCCAATTCTCAATAATCCAGGGTTCACCCCAGGTCTGGGGTAAACTAATTGTGGGCATGACGCGAGGGGGGTGGGAGGGTTGCCTAAAGATTCGGGACAGAAATTAAATCTTTCGGGCAATGGAAGGAGGACTTTGGGCTGGAAGAGTTGGAGAGATACTGATACTTCCAGATAAAACACTGGGTCATGCAGCCCCCTTTTAAATGGGCAGCAACATGCAATTTAACCCCCTTTGAGATTATTTAACATCTGATTCTGGCGATAAACATATAGTGGAGTAATTTATGCATTAAACAAGGGGAGACACCAGGGGAAAGGAAATGCATGACGCTTTGGGAGGGGGTTACCGGCCAAGAGATAGAAACAAGAGACTGGCAGCAGTTGTGGGCTAATATACCAAAGTTAACAAAATCCCTACACATCCAAGAAATATGGATAAAGTTTATGCTGCAATGGCATTTAACCCCAGAGAAAATACATACATTTTACCCCTCCGTGTTGAATCTCTGCTGGAGGCAATGCGGAAGGTTGGGGACCTGGAACCACATTTGGTGGGAATGTCCTCACATCCAGGAATATTGGAAGGTAATAGGGGAAGCACTAGGCGAGGCATTGATTCTGAAAGGAAGTGGCAACAGAGGTCTGTCTATACTGGGGATGGGCAGACATCTGCAAGAACTACCATCCATAGCAGAGCAAAACATTTATGTAATCTAGATGATGGCAAGGGTGCAAAAATAGAAAGCAAAAACCCTCCAACCGAAGGTGAATGGGTGGGAAAAGTTTGGAATTTTGTTCTATTGGAATAAGCTACTTACTTTCTGCAAGGTGATCAGCAAGGCTTTCGGGGGGATTGGTCACAGATCATGGGGTTTCTTCAAAAAGGGGCAAGGGGGAACTGGTGTCCGAAAAGGCCGAGACCGTTTGGCGCAGTGGAATGAACCAGGTTAACTGCTTTCAGGAGGTTAAGACTCATTGGACTCAAGAAGAACATGAAGAGAGAGAAGGGGGGGGGCGTGGCTACGAGGGCCATGTAGGAGGACGTGATCTGGAGGAGCTTCCGAGATCCTGTAATGATCCGGGCAAAAAAGTGCGTGATGATGGGCCGACGACCGCTGAAAATACACATGCCAGTGTGGGAATGATTGGGCCACGCTTGGTGAACTTCTGGATGGTGCAGGAGGAACGGCGGCAGAGATCGGTGCGGCAGAGATAAGGAGCGCCGGAGACGAAAGATGATACAAAATGGCCGACCAATGTCCGGAACAAAGGAAGAAGCAGGCCGCACGGTGACCTAGCGAAAGGGGCGTACTTAGTGCACATTTGTCACTTGTGCAAAATACAGGACCTCTGGGTCATGTCGAATAGAACAGTGAGGCCGAAGGCGAAACAGCCCACCTTAGACGACTTTGCTAAGACGTCCCCGGGTCAAGACATTACCAAGAGCAGGGACAAGCTGCCTGCAAGCGGCATGACGACTTCGGGCACTAACCAAGAAGTCTTAGCTGCGATTGCGGACCTAAGGGCGGCCTGGGAATCTAAACTCGAACTAGCCGTCACTGAACTGAAAACGGCACTGGACCTCAAGGTTGGAGAGGTGCAGGACGTTAACCTACTCCGACAAGATGTCAGGGCCTTGGCGGAGCGCACAGAGTCCCTTGAGAAGGAAGTTAGCCCGAATACTGCGGATTGCGCCTCCCATGAAGCTGAATTGCATGCCCTGATAAAAAGAGTGGGCAACTTGGAGAGCAGAGCGGAGGAGGCGGAAGGACGAGCCCGACGAAACATCCGCATCGTGGGCCTGCCGGAGGGATTGGAGGGCTACGATCCCACGGAATTCATTGAATCCATGCTACTGCAAGAGATACCCGGAGGAGCCCTATCCCAAGGATTTGCAGTGGAAAGGGCACAGAGCTCTAACAAGGAGGCCGCCGCCGGGGGACCCGCCTAGGCCGGTGATAGCCTAAATTCTTAATTACCGAGAAAAGGGAGAGGATATTGCAACACTTACGTAAGGGAGGAACGATCACACGAGGAGCGGCAAACATCACGGCCTACCCGGACTACACCCCGTCTGTGCAGCGTAGCCACATGAACTTTGGGACGGTAAAGCGGAGATTGAGAGAGGCGGGCCACAAATATGTTACTGTATCCGGCAAAATTGAAAGTCATTCATAAACACAAAACTTTGTTTTTTGAGACCCCGGAGGATGCCATGGGATGGCTCGATGCGCAAGGATGTCCCCAGGAGTCAGAAGTTCGGACGGAGAAAGAGCACGGAAGAGATAAGTGATGCACGAAGAAGGTGCCGCAAGATGGCGCGGCACGTGGGACTTGAATCTAGTCGCTTGCGCAGCCTTCAGTAGAGAAGGTCAGACTATTGCACTATATGTTATAAGCACTGTGGTTAATGTTGAATTAACGGGAGCCTTACAGAGCGGTTCTCTCTACCTCACAACAGTTTTAGTTAAGTGGCCATTAGGGCGACTTCACCCTACTGAGCTCTGTGCATCGTTTGGTGCTTGCAGGGCTAGATGTGGGGGTGCCTGAGTTCCGAGAATGGAGCTGGGCAGCAGTTGGGGTGTGTGATGTTGGGGAAGGGACGGGTGGGGGGGAAGGGAGGGAAGTTGGGGATTTACGGTGTACATAGTTATGGGGAGCTTGAGCAGGTACGAGAAGCTACAAGCAAAGATGGAGGGCTGTACCTGTATCACGTGGGCAAAGGGGAGTCGCTACATGGGAGGCAAGAAGACACTCATGAGCCATGGGAGACCTTAGGATCGTAACATGGAATGTCAGGGGACTTAACAGCTACTTAAAAAGAAACAAAGTCATGATGTACTTAAGACAGAAGATTGATATTGCGTTGCTGCAGGAAACACATCTCACCCAACCAAAAATTGGAACTGGTGGGGAAGAAGTGGAGAGGTACTGTAGTGGGCTCTCCGTACTCTGCCTACGCTAGGGGAGTGCTGGTCTGGGTGGCACCGCACGTTCCACTCCAACTTACACAAGAGGTGGTGGACACGGAGGGGAGGTTGGTCATATTAAAGGCTTTGGTAGAGAATAAATAGGTGTGCATTATAAATACATATGCCCCCAACCAAAACACTGCGACGTATTTTAGAACCCTATGTACTCATCTGGGCGCGTGTATGGGAGGAGCGGTTATCTGGGGAGGAGATTTCAACTGTGTGCTCAACCCAAAGGCAGACAGATCTGATGGGAAGATTGATAGGCCCACCCCAGCGGCCAGGGTATTGCAGACATTACTAGATGACTTTGGGCTGGCGTATGTTTGGAGACTGAAACACCCTAATGAAACACAGTACTCGCACTACTCAGCTCCGCAGCACCTTCATACGAGGCTGGATTATTTTTTTGCCACGCCGGATGTGATGATAGAGACCACCCAAAGAGAATATAGAGCGAGGGTCCTGTCGGACCACTCGCCTCTGGTGCTGACCTAGCAGCACTGCCGCCCCAGGGCGCGGATACCGACGTGGCGCCTCCGGGCGGAGGCGCTCCGAGACCCAGTCTTCAGGGAAGATATCAGGGATTCGATCTCACAGTACTTTGAGGTAAACACAGGCAGCGTAGATTCAGCGTGTACACTCTGGGAAGCCTTTAAGGTGGTGTTGCGGGGTGCTGCTATTGCTAAGTCAAAAGGCCTACAGGGTGCGGTCCTAACGGAACTAGAGGAAGCGGAAGAGAAACTGGAGCGCGAAAGCAACAGGGCAGGAGGGGACGCGGAACTTGTACTCGAGTTGCAGCAGAGGTGCGCGGAGCTTTGGGAAAGGCTCTGCAACCTTAACTACAAGAAGTATGTTGAGAGGCAACATGCAGGTGGGGATAAAACTGCCCGCTTGCTGGCGTGGTTATGTAAGAGCGAAACCCCCAGGCCCCCGATTAGGACAATAACTAGAGAAGACGGGGAGGTGGTTGACACCCAGGAAGGAGTCAACGAGGCATTCTTGGACTATTATAGAGCATTATATGAGGACAGAGGAGGGGACAATCGGGAGGAGATTAGAGAAACACTAAAAGACATGGAATTACCTAAGATTAGTGATGAAGAAAGGGAGGGGCTGGACGCACCGATTACCTTAGAGGAATTAGAAGAGGTGGTGAAACAGCTGCCCACCTGTAAGACCCCGGGCACGGACGGATTCCCTGGTGAGTTTTACAAAATATATAAAGTAGAAGTGCTCCCCCCTATGCTAGAGATGCTCATTGAGTCTTTTGAGAAGGGTTGGCTACCGGAATCGCTCAGAGAAGCACTAATCGTGCCGCTCCCTAAGCCCAACAAGCCAGGGCATAGCTGCGGCTCCTATAGGCCGTTGTCAATGTTGAACCAGGACAGCAAGATCTTGACGGCGGTCCTGGCCAATAGGCTGCAAAGGGTTATCAGCAAACTGATACACCCGGATCAGACAGGTTATGTCCCCAACAGAAATATAACCCACAACCACAGGCGACTCCACCGGGTGATTGAAGAGGGAAACAGGAGCGATAGGGAAATGGCGGTGGTGTCCCTAGATGCAGTCAAAGCTTTTGATTCAGTGAGGTGGCCATGGTTGCTGGCGGCCCTGGAAGAATACGGGATGGGGCCGGGTTATGTTAGGTGGGTAAAATTATTGTACAGTGAACCACTGGCCAGAGTACGCACAGGATCGGTGATATCTGAGAGGTGGCAACTCAGAGGCACCAGACAAGGGTGCCCCTGGTCCCCAATGTTATACATTCTAGCCCTAGAGCCCCTGGCAGTGTACCTCAGACAACAATATGACATGGTCGGTATTGAAGCAGGGGGAGAGAAACATCTAATATCCTTGTATGCTGACGATTTACTACTGTATTTGAAATAACCGGAAGAAAATCTTCAGTATATTCTAGAGGTCATGGAAAAGTATGCAGAACTGTCCGGCATAGCGGTAAACCCCCAAAAATCGAGCATGTTCCCATTGGGGAGCTACATAGGAGCCCCTCTGGAACGGTTGCCAGTGTTGTCCGTACCTTGGGCGGCTGATTCCTTGCGCTACCTCGGAATAAATGTATATCATACTGTGGAGGGGGAACACTTGCATAATACCGAGGTGGCTGTGAAAAAAATCTGCACAAACATGAAGTTTTGGGAGAAGCTGCCGCTGGCGATGATGGGACGGGGGGCGATGCTCAAAATGGTGGTCCTGCCTAGGCTGTTACATTTCTTCAGTAATATGCCATACTTGATACCCAAAAAGTTTTTTGTCAAACTGAATAGCATGTGTAGGGACTTCCTATGGCACGGCACTCGCAATAGAGTGGCGCTATGGAAGCTACAGAACTTCCATGATAGAGGGGGCATTAAGCTGCCGAACTTTGAGGCCTATTATGTAGCTAGTCAGTTGCAATATGTAACCAAATGGCTCTCTGATGAAGAAACTCCTGAATCTAGGCTGTTTGGGCAGGACTGCACCCTGTTTTACCTGAAGGAGATTATCTGGGTGCCTAGACTAGAAATGAAAGAACGCCCGGGTATGCTGCTGCTTGGGTGGAAGATGTGGCACAGAGTATGCCAACTGATGGAGAACCCGTGCCCGTGTTCCCCACAGGTGCCACTAGTCGCCTTGGCTAGGGGAGACAACCAGCTCAGGATGATAATCAGGACCTATTGGGAATCGGTTGGGCTGGTCACATTGGGAGACATATGGCAAGAAGATTTCGAAGAATTGGGAAATGAAACAGGTTTGCATGGAGGCCAATATGTCACGTATCTTAGGCTAGTGCAGACTATTCGCAAAACCTGGCCAGAGATTGTACTGGCGGAGGAGCCAGACGTCCTAATGGGAACAATATATGACATATCAGAAGGAGGGCACGAGATCTCTAGACTGTATGAGATGGTGATGACCCGGGTGGGGAAGGATCTGACTCATTTGAGGCTGGACTGGGAAGCGGAGGTGGGGGCACAGATGACCGATGGAATGTGGGAACTTGCTATAGGATACCACAAGAAAGTGTCCAGAAATGCTAGATTGCAGCAGATACAGTTATACATAACGCATAGAGCCTATATGACCCCAAAGAGAATATCTAAGTTTGCAAACGCAGGAAGACAAGCATGCCCAAAATGCGATGAGGAAGATGCTGATATGACACACATGTTCTGGTCTTGCCCAGAGATTGAAGCTTTTTGGGGAGAAGTGGCACGGAAACTAGCGGATAAAGGGGTCACGCTCAACATAGATACAGCCTGGGCCTGCCTGTGGGGAGGGTTTCCCAGACCACGGAATACTAAACACCTTGGGAAACCCAGGGACCTGGCATATGTGCTTGCTAAATTAAGGATTGCCATGGGCTGGAAGCAATGCCACAAGCCACGGGTTGAGGTATGGTGGCGGGACTTGCAAAAATGGGCGGAGGCTGAAACGGTGGTGTGGCAGGAGGCATGTAGCAAGTGCGGGGAAGAAGATGTGGGTAACCTGATGGCTTGGAGAATGTTAATGACAGGACTGTATGGCACAGTAGTGGATTCTGCAGCTTCGGAAGGAAGCGATACCCAGCCACACGCAGCAAACACAGAACGAGAAATGCAAATAAGCTCTTTGGGGTGGGGGGTGGATTTGGGGAGCAGTAATGAGCGTCAATTGATGTTCACGAGTCTATTGTAAATAATGCTGCAAGTTTGGTTTGTATTTGTTTTCAAAATAAAAATCTTTAAAAAAAAAAAAAGGAGAGAAGATGGTCGGACTCTAACGGGTTCATGGGGAGCTACAAATGTTTGTAAAAGTTGTGAAAATGTTAATAAAAAGTTATATGGTAAAAAAAAAAAAAAAAAAAAAAAACAACTCCATGATAATACTCCTGGACGTCCCATCATAATGGCCACTAATAATTCACTCAGTTATCATATTGGCAATATTGTTCAACCATCGATTTTAAAAAACATTGATGTGAAGGACACTTTCAGACACAGATGGGCTCTTGATTATGGATGTTACGATATTGTATACTTCTAGATGGAAGGATTGGAAGCTATGCAGAGTTTAGCTCCTATATAGTCATGTTGGAGTAATCAAACGTCCTGGTGGATTCTACATAAAAATGGCCTTCGATAGAGGGATCACATTTATTTACAAAGAGCTAGAATATCCAAGGGAGCAAGTATGGTTCTGGTCTAAGCTGAAGTATTTATGCACTTGCGCGATCTCAATGTCACCTGCCCTAGTAAGATTGTTCGCTTGTCTTCCCTCTGTTCCCCCTCCATTGCCGTGCCTTGAAACACTTGCCATATCATATCATGTTTTAGTTTGAAAAACCTTTTTGGATAAACTGATATGTGAACCTTATTTTAAACTAAATACATTAACAATATCCTTGGAATAGGTCTGGTATGGAAGAACTAAAAACATTTTTGCATTACAGGACTAATACCAATGACCACATTAAATTTGCAACACAGCACAGTAACATTTCAAAACATGTTTTATAAGTCTATGGTAAAACAAATAAAGAACGTTACATGCTTTGTTAAATGTATGGGCCTAACAGCCTGCTACACGCTCAAAGTCTTTATCCCAGGTCCATGGCAATTACCTCTTAGCTCTGGAACAGGCTACCTCAAGCAAACCGGTTACCTAGCACTGCTTGGCCAACTCTGGACTCCTCTCTGGAATCTCTGTCGACGCAGTTGAACTTCGTGAAGGTGTGCATGGACCTTCACAAAGCAGCCCTGCAGATGTTGTGCAGGGGCACACCAGACAGGAACGGCCTTGTTGCAGCGATTGCTCTGGCCACAAGGAAAGCCGTTTTCCATGATAGGAACATGAGAGTGGCCTGGTGCATAGGCTCAAACGGGGCCCCCATGAGCCTCGTCAGAACCAAGTTGAGTTTCCACAATGGGGCTGGAGCCTTCAACTGGCGGGAAAGATCGAAACAGTCCTTTGAGAAATTCCTTGATGAGTCGTTTGGACCAGAGTCAAGATCTTCCTGGAGACCTGGTGTAGTGGGAGATAGCTGCCAGATGTGCACCTTGATCGAGGCGTGCAAGTATGGAATGATCTGCAAGGCTTTGACCCTCAGAGGGGTAATCTTCTGAGACCGGCACCACATAACGAAACGCTTCCACTTGTGACCGTAGCACTTCAAAGTCGACAACGACATGGCCTTGGTGAGGACCTCCCTGCAGTCTACAGGCAACTTGTATACACCAGACTCCAAGCCCTCAGTTTCAGCTATACCGGGTCGTGATGAAGGATTGCGCCTCCTTCTCTGGTGAGAAGATACAGAACCACTGGCAGCTTGACCACAGGAGACGCTGATAGACTGAGAAGGTCCGGATACCAAATTTGCCTCGGCCACGCCAGGGCGACTAGTTTAATCTTGCATGGACATTGTCTAAGTGTACTGATGACTCCTAGCAGGAACGGGAACGGAGGGAACTCATACAGGAAGTGTCCTTCCCATGGGAGGAATAACACGTCCCCCAGGCTCCTCAGCTGTTGGAATCTGATGGAAAACTTCTGGCATTTGGAGTTTGCCGCCATCACAAACATATCAATCTGAGGCCTGCCCCATCTGATGAATAGGTGGTCCACCTGATCCTGATGAAGCTCCCACTCGTGGCAGGAGCGCAGTTCCCTGCGGAGGGAGTCTGTGATACATTCTTGACTCCCGCCAGGTGGAGAGGGACAAGGGACCCAGATAGCCCAGCGCCATAAGTCCTGCGCTTCCTTGGAGAGCGCCAGGGATAGAGTGCCCCCCCCTGCTTCCTGAAGTGAAACATGGTGGTGGTGTTGTCCGTGAAGATCCTCACCACCTTGCCTTTCAGAGATGGGGGAAAACTACTCGAGGGCCCAGACCACTGGCCGTAGCTCCAGGATGTTGATATGAAGATCATTCTCTTCCGGCAGCAACAGGCCTCTGGCGTGCAGATGTCCGGTGTGCGCTCCCCAACCCATGACTGTCTCCTGTTATGGGGGTTTAGAAACCCTGTGCGATGTGGAAGCAGACGCCCCACCATCCTATAGCCCGATGGAACTATTCGTCAAGAGAGATCTTGCCCATAAAGCTTGCAGACACCTGTATCCAGCGGGCGTCCAGGAATTCCTGAAGGGGTTGCATCTGCAACCTGCAGAGGCAGATGAGGTAGATGCAGGACAACCTCATGCCCAGTAACAACTTGATGGCCAGCATCGTGGCCGTCTTCGTCAATGACAGCTGTTGCACCCTTCCTTGAATGGCTGCAATCCTCTCCTCCGAGGGCAAAGCCAGGCAAGACACCGTACTGAGTTTGGCACCTAGGAACAGTGCGTTCTGTGATGGCTTTAAGCAGGACTTTGGATAGTTGGCTGAGAATCCCAGATCAGTCAGTAGCCGACGGTCATCTGTGTGTGTCCGAGGGCCAGCTCCTGCAGTCGTCCAGGTACGGGTAGATGTCTATGCCCTGTAGACGTAGATGGGCCGCCACTGGTGTCAGGCATTTTGTGAATACCCTGGGAGCCGACTTCAAGCCAAAGGTTAAAGACTTGAATTGGTAGTGTTGTCCCTGCACCACGAAACGTCCGATGTTTCTTGCGAATGGGGATGTGGAAGTAGGCCTCCTCCAGGTTCAACAATATGAAGAAGTACACCTTTTCCAGTTGGCCGAGCACGAGTTGCAGCTTGACTATACTGAATTTTGGGGATTTAAGCCATTTGTTGAGAAGCCGTAGGTCTAGGATGGGCCTCCGCCCTCTTTCCCATGGTGTCCATCCTTTTCCCCCCGTCACTGTCCGGAGGGACAAAGGCTGATGAGGACAGGTTGGCCAACGGTTTCCTCACGGCTCCCAATACCACCGAATCTGGCAATGGCTACGACCTCAGGCACTTGGGTGTGGAGTCCGGCACACTATTTTTTCTCCAGCCTACCACGCTTGGCTGGAGCCGCGCTTTAACGCTTACCTGGACTCCTCGGGAGTGTAATACCTTCCCGGACTGTGGATCTGATACCTTGGAGCCTTTAGAATTCTTTTTCTGTTTAAACAACAAATGACGATAGGAATGCTCTATTAACTGAGATAACACTATGTGAAAAGTGTATTTCCCCTAAAATCACTCCCTACTAATTCTAGTGGTAAATTCCCTTCTCACCTGTGTTTTATTATTGTGGAGCTCTCCATCCTGCTTTACTACAGGGGCGCGTTGAGATGGAAAAACAATGGAGCGATCATCTCCAAAAAATCTCTGCCCATTAGACCAACTGCCTCACTCCCTTGTGCATCTTGTGAAATACTGTCAGCCAAACTGCCACTATCTAACAACCGCACATTAACTATCCATCTGATTTATAGGCCCCCAGGACCTCTAGGATCCTTCGAAGACGACCTCACCAGCCTTATAGCTAATAACACCCAAAACCCCTCTCAAACACTTCTGCTGGGCGACTTTAACATCGGCTACAACGAGCTAGAAAACAAAAATGCCCATGCTATAACTGCCCTACTTAATGACCACGGACTTACCCAAAAAGTCCACGCCCCCACACATGTTAAAGGAAGGACCCTTGATTGGGTCTCCGAAATTAACTGCAACATAATCATTACTGACATCATCCCTCAACCTTGGACGGACCACTATCTAATACACTTCACTGCCTCACTTGATCTCATCAGCCCCAAAACTATCAAAATGATTCCACCTCTCCCCACTAGAAGTAAAAAAGATATCACCACAGAAAAACTTAATCCCCTACTCCTACCTATGATTAACAACCTGGAGAACAACACTGACCCAGCTGTCCTAGTGGACACCTTCAACAAGGCCATGACTTATGCACTAGATACCATTGCACCATCCAAACTGTGCAAAGGCAAACAAGAAGCCCATCTAAATGCCTGGTTCACGCCCCAACTTAAGGACCTCAGAAAACAGAAAAGAAAGCTCCAAACTATCTGGCGTAATGCGCCCACTGACAAAAATAAAGCAAACCTAACCCAATTCTCCAAATCCTACAAAAAAAATTATTAACACCAAAAAAAATCTCTTCAATGACAGAATCACCAATGCTAAATCTAACACGAAGGAACTCTTTGCCATCGTCCGGGAAATGGAATCCCCTATTCACCCAACCGACACTGTCACCAAGGACAAGCGATGGTGCACTAACATACAAAACGCCCCATCTAATAAAATCCCCACCCTCCAACACAAAATAACCAACAAAAAGGACTCCCTTCCCCTTACTGATCAACACCAGTGACCACTGAACCTAATGCTATCCCACCTTTTAGCCTTAAAACTATCTCCATTATCGATACAGAAAAGGTTATCCTCTCTCTGAAGCCATCCAACTGTAAGGGCGACAACTGCCCAGCACAAATAATAAAAGATGCAGCTAGAGACCTAGTCCCATTCATCTCGAAGCTCATCAACGCCTCCTTCAAGTCTAATACAGTACCAGTCAACTTGAAAGAATCTTGGGTCCTCCCTTTACTAAAAAAACAAACCCTTGATCCATCTATCCCAACCAACTATAGGCTCATCACCACTGTACCCTTCCTACTGAAAATCATCGATAAAGTAGCCTCCAAATTCAAGACTATCTGGAAACCAACCAGCTACTAGGCTCGCATCAATCGGGATTCCACCCCCTCCATGTCACGGAAACCGCCCTGTTAGACCTCAAAACTAAAAATCGAGGAAGTAAAGGACAATGGGAAAACAGCACTGCTACTCCTACTGGACTTGTCAGCAGCTTTTGACCTGATGGATCATGCAGTTTTATGCAACCACCTCAAGCTCGCTGCCAACTTCACAGGGGAAGCCATAGCCTCTGTCCAATCATTCCTTGCCAACTGGACTATGAGAGTCTTCTCTACATCCACATTTGCTGATCCCTTCCAAATAACATGTGGATCCCCACAGGGCTCCTGTGTCTCACCCACCATGTATAAAATTTTCACCAAGCCACTGTTTGACAAGTTGGACAGACTGGGTGTCACCTACACAAATTATGCTGACACCCCGATCCTCATACCCCTTTCGGGCAACTACGAAACAGACCTGGCCAACAGACCTGGCCTTGGTGAATAAGAAATACATCCTCATTCAGGCATGGATGGCCACACATGGCCTCTGCCTGAATGACGATAAAACCGAAATCCTACTACTCACATCTGACCACAACTTTAAAAAAAAACTCACCCCGGATTTTGCATCATTTAATATTGACAATATTATTAAGGTCATGCCAGAGGTCAAAACGTTAGCTTTCTACCTCGACTCTGCTCTCACCCTCAAAAAGCAAGTGAATTCCCTCGCCTCTACAACAACCTACACCTGCAAACCGATTCGAGCGGCCAGACCATTCCTATCTAGCTCCAGCTGCCTCACCCTGGCTAATGCCCTCATCATGTCTAGACTAGACTATTGTAATGCCCTATACTCAGGAGCTAATAAGTCAGTCAGCGACAAACTTCAGAGACTGCAAAACAATGCATTAAGAGCTGCGTTGAATATTCCACGCAGAGAGCATATTTCTAAATACCGACTGAGGCCCATTGGCTAAAAATTAAGGACAGAATCCTCCTCAAAACTAGCTCTCTCACAGCCAAATGCTTAAATAATCTTGCACCATCGTACCTAGTTGAAAAAATTAACAGGAGACCCACACTCCGGCCCACAAGAACTGCCAACACCTCCTTACTCGAAATCCCTAGATTCAAACTAACCACGGCGGGAGGATCCAGCTTTCCAGTCAAAGCTACACAATCATGGAATACTCTCCCAGCTGACATTAGACGCCCATCACCATACACTAGATTCAGAAGCAATGCACTCAACTGGCTTCACACAAATGACTTGTAACATCCACCCTAGATTGTTCCGACCACGCAGATATCCTGCTTCTCCATGACTGCTATCTTAGACATTTGCTTTGTTCTGTACCGCCTCTTACTTTGTGTACCTACCTATGTATGTATGTATGTATAAGCCTGTGTCAGGCATTGTAACTAAGCTTTGAATCTACTTATACCGTTGCGCCCGGCTGCCCAGGGGCTTGGTGCGCATTATCAAATAAAACGAACAAACTTGGAATGCTGATGAATTCTGTAGCTTCTTGCCTTTAATTGTCTATTCTTTTAAGACTTAGGCTTTGGGGGCGTAGCCAGCCGAGGACACCGAAGGATGTCTCCTTGGTGAGCTCTGGGACTCCTTCCCCAGCCCGATGCCCTAAAACCCCATTACAGGCAATAAACTCCCCGGATTGCTGCCTCGCGAGTCCCCGAATTAGCGGGGAGCATTTTGGCTAACTTATAGCCCAGAGGAGCTGGCCTTTGGGGAGAAAACTGCAGTTGACTGGAGGAGCCGGTGGCCTGCCAAGATGGCGGGCGCAGTGTATGCAGAGTTCCGGGGGCTTGACACCCTACCCCAGAGGTGGCGATAAGTTTGGATCACCGTAACTATACCGGCAGAGAACCTGCAGGGGGTCAGCCCGACCTGAAAATCGCTGTTGGCGTGGGGGGTGCGCTTACCCATCCCCCTGCCTCTGCTGGTGACTTGCGGCGGGGAGAGCACCGAAGGAGCGGGCGGCCCGGCCCGTGGCACACCTACGAGAGGACCGGAGGAGGCAGTGGAAGGCATGGAGGTTGAGGCAGTGCAGAGTTTGGCGTGGGGGAGCGGCTCCTAGCTGCTCGCCCCCCCACCCCGGTGCGGTGGGGGGGATCCACCCCCCAGGCAAAGCAGCGAGGCTGACGGAGCTGCAGACGGGGCGCGGATCGTGCACCCTCACATCCAATAAAAGGCGCTTTCGTTTGGGTCTGAGATGGAGGTGCTGAAAGCTGCACAGAACCCCGCGAGGAAACTGCCAGACCTCTGCAGGAGGTACGTGGGGGCACATAATATGGTGGAAGCGCCACAAAATTGAATTGACCCTAAATTATGGATTGGGACTGGGCCTGATCTGCGCCATACACAACGCTTTGCCCTTCTGGGGGTCTGGGCGCTGCACGGGACTGGCGACAAGGTTGATAACTGGCGGCACTCATGTCTTGGAGTTGTCATGGGGTATTCACCCAGCCAGCTGCACAGAGCCACTGTTAAAGATTAGGGGTGTGCTTAGGCGGAACAACATAGCTTGTTTATTAACTGCTCTGGCGACGTGAGAAACTGTATCTCATCCTATTACCCTGCCACCTCACGGAAATACAATCACGTACAGGCAGGTGGAACGGCGCAACTTACACATGGCCCCCCTGAACTCTTATTGTTGGACATGGAAATGGATGTGTATTGGAGGACCCGGTAAGCAGGATACAACAAAGGTCCAGGGCAAGCACACGTGGCACTAGGTGCCGTCATTCCTTCGCAGTCAGTGGGGTGTGGAGCGTGGAGGGAACCGGCATCCACTCACGGCTATGATGTTTACACGCAACACAGATTGCACGTGATGGGGTAAGATCACCTCAGATGGGACAATAATAACGAAGCACACTCAGTGCGGGGTTGAGTGCGATACTACAACCCCCCCTAAAAACCGGCGTACCTATAGACAAGCAGCTCAACATTCACTCACATAATTACACACAATTGTGCGCTGTGGGTCCTGGAGGATACGGGTCACCGTTGGCAAGAAGGAAATAGGAATGGCCTGCTTGCCTGCTCTGAAACGCAGTGCAGAGAGCAGTGGCAAAATGTCCAAGCAGGCCGGAAAGTCCAAATGCTCGGGGTCGGGAGATATCAAGTCCCTGAAGCAGTCCGCGGAGACACAAACAAAATCAACTGCAAGCGCAAGCCCAGATTCACTCTCCATCGGGAGCCATAGAGCATTGTGACGATCCGCAGGTCAGACCTGCTAGCAATGTTACAGGAGTTGAGCAAGGACATTAAGGAGAGTGCTACTGACCTAGCCAAGTTCCTTGCTGACTTCAACAGGGGAATAGTGTCAGTTGAAAGAAGGGTCGACGAGATAGAAACCACAGTAGCCGAACAAAGCCACGACCATGAGGAGCTAACCAAAAGGGTTCAGATCCTGGAGCAACAAATGGAGCGGATGCAAGACAGGCAGGAGGATGCAGAGAATAGATCCCGACGGAACATACGCATCCGGGAGATCCCGACATCTGTCGCGGACGGAGACCTGCAACAATATGTGACAGAGCTGTTCCGGCATATCCTGGGTCCGGAGGCCGAGCGGGATATTGTCCTGGATCGGACACATAGGGTCTACTCAATGCTCCAATTACAGAAAAAGTTGGTTCCAGATGTGCTGACACGGGTGCACCTATTTCAATTGAAAGAACTTATCATGCAATCCCCTCGGGAGAAAGAACCCATAAGCTTTCGCGGTACACCCATTCTCATGTTCCAGGACCTGTCCCAAGCCTTCTTGAATAAAAGGAAACGGCTGAGGATTGTCACAGACTGGCTGAGAACGAGGAAGGTTCGTTATCGCTGGGTGTTCCCGACTGGGTTGCGCTTTGAATGGAAAGGGCAGAGGTATATGGTTACAAGAGAGGAAGACATGGACAAGCTCATGGGAGAGGGGGAAAGTAGTGAAGGCAAAGACCAAGCGCGGTCCCCACGGGGGAGAGAGGAAAGGGAAGACTCCCGGGTAAAGGAACAATGGAAGCCAGTGCGTAGCCGCCCGAAGGGCCATAGAATGGATCCTAAAGCGGGCGACCCAAAGTGAACGGGAGAGCCAGCACTACCTGGGGGGACTTCCTAATGTACTCTAGCTGGGTCTCTGTAGGGGCCTTGTCTCTAATTTGTAAGCCACCTAGGGGCATTGGAGAACTAAGCAGCAGTGGAACGAGGTTGAACAGGGGGGGGGGGAAAGAGACCAGACCCTACATTTCCCGGGGGTAATTTTTTCCCCGGCGATTATCTGTGGTGTTGCCAAGGAGGCTGTTTTTGTTGATGGTTACGGGGTTGAAGCAAGTTGGGAGGGGGCGGGTAGTGATATATGCTTTTGGGGGGGGGTCATATTACATGGGACCGAGACATCCAGGGAAGGGTTCCAGTTGGAGAATGTGGGTTTGGGCATATGGTTACATTCTAATGGCTGACTTATCCTTTGTCACATTAAATGTCCAGGGGCTTAACTCCCCAGTTAAAAGGAAATCCATCTTGAGCAGGCTTAGGGACATGCAGGCCTCAGTTGTTTGGCTACAGGAAACGCATTTGCTCCCAGAGGAGGCACATAGACTGAGGAACAGGGCCTTCACAGTGCAATTCTTCACCTCTAGTGGACAAAAAAAGGGGTGTGGGCATCCTCTTGGCTAAAGGGATTAAATTTGATAAGCAATTTGTAAAAAGGGACCCGGAGGGCCGTTACTTGATGGTGGGAGGGACCTTGATGGGCCAGCAGGTCACGCTGGTGGCAATTTACGCCCCCAACGAGCGGCAGGATCGTTTTCTGCTGGAGGTGCTTCCCAAAATTGCACAGGCGGGAGTGGGGCAAATTATGATCGGGGGCGATTTTAATGGGGTGATGGACGCAGGAATGGATAAAACACTCCACGCCACCTCCAGTGACTCTTTATTTAGACAGGCTATGGGCGGGGGTGCTGTTGCGAGCTCTGTGCTGACGGCACACGTATCCGCTCACCCTGCCCTGGGTTGCTGACTGTTCCGCTTCCCCTCTTCGGTACCTGCTCACGGGGCACCACACCAGATCCTGTTCGAGTGCGGGGGCGGAGTTCATCCCCCGGACCGAGATACGGGCCGCCGGGGCTCTGGCCTAGAGACTCCACCGCCTCGAACCGCTCCTCCTCTCCGCCAGAGCCGTCCTGGGAGCCCGTGGATTCTGGGCCTGGTGTGGGGAAGGGGCGCTGAGCCCGCTCCACTGGGGCCCCTCCTGCCGACATCTGTTGAGGCCTGGGGGTGGGGGGGTGCGCCGCCTTCCGTGCCCGAGTCTCTGCTGGCCCCCACTCATCCCTACTGCAAGGAAGCCTGTGATTAGAGCTGCTGCTCCGCTTCCCCTCTGAGAAGGTGTGCCGTGGGAGAGAACCTCACCTGCGCCTGGAGCCCCGGTCGTCCCACGGAGACACTTAATTTCAGACGCTGCACAACTCCTCCTCTGACATTGCGGTAAGTCCTCAGGCTCCCCCCCTGGGATAGCCCAACCCCCCCATCCGGGGACACGGCCATCGCTGCCTTCTCCCTCCGGATCCCCGGACACCTGGGCCGGCGGGGATCTGACCGTGGGTGCAAATGTTTTTTATGAGCGTACCGGGGGGGACGGGGGACCTGAACTGCCTGCTGCCATTAAAATTGTGGGCCTACCCCAAACATTGAGTCTGACTACTTCGAGACGGCTGGCCACACGAACCCACGCTGCGGTGGGTGTGTGGGCCTTGGCGCCCAGTGACTGGACCTCCTGGTCCCTTATGCAACTGTTACTCCTCCTACATCACAGCCTTCAGGTCCTGGTGAGGCAGAGGGTGCCCATTATCGCCTTTCACCGCGCCTGCAGTGGCGCTGCTCCATCCCTGGCGATTACCTCCCCGCCCCTGCGCAGGGCGCCCGCTACGCATCCTCTCATATCCACCTGACCACGTGGCGCCTTGTGCTGGGGCATCACAAGCCTGCCCCTGGTCTTGCTCACCCACTCTGGGACGAATATCACCACAGATCACACGTTCCCCTAACTACTCTTTGCCCGCCTTTCTCGACCACTGAGCAGAAATATTGTAAACAGCTCCTTCTGAGGCTCTCACCTGCCTGGCCCACCTACCAAGCTCTGGTTGGAGACCGCTCACTGAAAACTCTGCACCACCTAAACCTCTGGCGTACTGAACCACTAGGATACAGCTGGGTGCCGCAGGACGCCTTGGGACCCACACTGCTGCTGTGCAGTTTTTCTGCCCTTCTGGATCCCCCTCCTGGGTCTGCGGGCTCACCACCTGTCGGTACCATGACCAAGTGTGCTGGGAAAAAACAGTGCTCCATCAATGTTTGTGAAAACACTGTCAAAATCAGCCGAGGAAACAGCGGAGCAGGCGCCGACCACCTCAACATCTTCTGATCCTACTGACTCCCATAGAATGATGGAATACATCTGCGAGGGCTTCACCGCACTTCACTCAAAACTAGATGACATGAATGGCACTATATCCTCTATCAAAGCCCATATTGAGAAGACTGACGGCCGGGTGGCGGAGATCGAGACGAGGGTGAGCGCCACCGAGGATGACCTGGGGTCACTTCGTGCAGAGGTCTCCTCGCTCTCCAACCGTGTCCTCGAGGTCGAGAAAAAGAGTGAGGACCTTGAATCCCGCTCGAGGCGAAATAACCTTCGCATTATCGGAGTTCCCGAGGACAGGGTCGAGGAACCCATGGAGGACTATGTTGAACGCATGCTGTTGACGCTCCTAAACTCTCCAAAGCTCTCTCCCCAGTTTGCGATAGAGAGAGCCCACCGTGCCCTAATGGCCAAACCCAAGCCTGGCGCCCCTCCACGCCCTATCATAGCCAGGGTTCTGAATTTCCGCAAACGTGATGCCCTCCTCAGGGCAGCAAGAGCCAAAGGCGAACTGCTACTGGGAAACGCCAAATTCATCTATACCCCGACTTCTCGGTGGCTGTATAGAGGGAGCGCAAGACCTTTCTGGTGGTGAAAAAGAGAAATCTGGGAGCCAAATACTCCATGCTATACCCCGCCAAGCTAAGGATTGAACAATCCAACCAGGTGTATTTTTTCACGATCCCAGAGGAGGCCTCTAAGTTCATCGATGAACGTTTCCCCGGCTGACCCTCCCTGGCGGCGCCCATCTACTCCTGTTACACTGTTTGTTGGATGTTGCCAGTTGAAGACACCCTCATGCTTTAGTAGCCTGGGAGGTCGTTCCTCCCAGCGTTGAGTGGATTGTTTAACTATCAGGTGGCCGCATTGGGCCCAACTACATATGATCCTACCTAAGTTACGGGAGTTCTTACTGTCAGACACCATGTCTATCCTCATTGCTTCAAGCTCGGAGTATCGCCGCCAGGCCAGCTCGCAGGCCCCCCGGCGTTGATGTCATTGATTTGGATTTGGTTAGAAGGGTACGGGGTTATCATTCCTCTGTTTGGGGGAGGGATGTGGGTGGGGGTAGGGGGGTATGTTGGGGGTTATGTTAAGAAAGACTTGGCTTTCACGGGTGGGGTTGGGAGCGAGGCAGAATTGAACCAATGGTATTGCAGTAGTGTTCGACCGATCCATCGGCCACTGAGGGCATCACCCTGATATACACTGATCCTCAACAATTACTGCTACAATGTTAACTGAGGATAACTTGACTTTTATGAGTTAGAATGTGCGGAGACTGGGGAACTACAAGAAGATGGGGCAACTACAGCTTCAGTCTGAGCGTCACGGGGTCAAAATCCTCTTCCTACAAGAGAGACATGCTTGGCTGACCACTGTGGAAAGTTTGCCAAACTGTGGGGGCCCCAACGATTCTTCACTACTTACTCTACCCAAAGCCGTGGGGTAATGACCTTAATTCACAGGAGCCTCAAGTTTGACCCCATATCCTCACAGATCGACCCCCAGGGCAGATGTGTTACTTTATGGTACCCTGCAGAACAAGGAGGTTGTTTTACTGAATGTTTACGGCCCAAACATCGATGACCCAGAATTCCATTTACATCTCACGTCCCTCCTTGATAGTTTCCCTCTAATACCAATCCTTTGGGGGGGCTGACCAATACAATATTCGATGTAGACCTAGATAGATCCGGATCCAGACCCCGCCAACTCTCCAAAGCAGCCTATACTACGTTGGACTTGCACTCGTAGACGCATGGAGGCTCCTCTATCCAGACTCCCGCTCCTACTCCTTTTACTCATTGGTGCATGACTCCTATTCCCGTATCAACAGATGGCTTGTATCTGATATACTGATAAGGAACGTGACCAGACTAATGATCCTTCCCAGAACCCTCTCTGACCATTCACCAGTGACTATCACCCTTTGTTGGGGTCCTGACCATGATCGGACTAGACACTGGAGAATGAAACCTCATTCTCTCCTTGACCCTGCCTTTAGTTCCGAATTGGAGACGGCCATTGAGGAGTTCTTCGAAATAAACACCAACTCGGTATCTTCACAGGCCACCCTTTGGGAATCTTTTAAAGAATACATTAGGGGCATAGCACTCTCCAAGGAAAAAGGCATCCTCAAGTCAATCCAAAGGGATATCACAAAGAGTGAGGCCACACTCTCGACCCTAGAAGCCCAAAGTTCATTACATCAAACCCCTGAAGCCCTAGCAGCCATTGGCGCGGAACTCGACAAGTTCCGCTCTCGGGCAGATCGCGAGCTGAAATTCTTGGACACCCCTGGCCTCGCTAGGAAATATGGGGAGGGTGAACGCCCAGGCCGCTTCTTGGCTAGGCTTCTCCGTCGCAAGCTCGGTTCCCCACACATCCCTGGGGTGGAAAGACCCGACGGCTCCCTGGTCACATCTCCTTAAGATATTAACTCCGAATTCCTTTCCTTTTACGAATCCCTATATGCCAACGCGGACACTGCCCCGACACCGGAGATTGACTCCTACCTAGATAGCCTCCCTCTCTCGATTCTTTCTCCCGAAACCATCGGCTCCCTCGAGTCCCCATTTACTCCCGAAGAATTCTCAGATGCCATAGATTCACTCTCTTCAGGGAAATCTCCAGGGTCAGATGACATCCCGATAGAATTCTATAAACGATACAAATCACTTCCACGCCTAATTGCCCTTTGGGAAGAATCAGTTGAAACGGGCAAATTTCCCCCTTCTCTCCGTGAAGCCACAATAACCGTTTTACATAAACCTGGCAAACCCCCCCAAACAATGCGACTCATACCGCCCACTTTCACTCATCAATTGTGATGCTAAAATTTATGCTAAACTATTAGCTCTACGCCTGGCCCCCTACATGCCGCATATCATTCATCCTGACTAAGCAGGCTTTATTCCGGGATGCTCCCCCCTCCCTGAACCTCAGGCGCCTATTCAACATGAGTAGGATAAACCCGAATGTTCAGGAAGTAGCCGCAACGCTCGACATGCAAAAAGCATTCGACTCTGTCGTGGAGATACCTCTGGAGGGTCCTCAGAAAGTGCAAATTCGCCCCCTGTTTTCTTTCCTGGGTTTGACTACTATATTCCGACCCAGTTGCCAGGGTCCGCACTGAGGACCGATGCTCTCCACTGTTCCGAATTGCTAGGGGGACGAGGCAGGGCTGCCCATTTTCTCCCCGTATCTTTGCCATAGTGATGGAACCATTTGCAGATATGCTACGCCAATCCCACGCACACAGAGGCTTACGCACTGCAGGGCAGTCTGATATAGTGTCCCTCTATGCCGATGATGCACTTCTCTTCTTTCGCTCTCCCTCTACCAATTTGGCTCCGATACTGGAAGACGTTATCCATTTGGGACACATCTCGGGTCTTAAAGTGAATTGTTCTAATTCCACCCTTTTTCCGCACAGACAATACACGCCCCCCTCCTGAAAGCCTGGGATTTGCATGGGCTCAGTCAAAATTCACCTACCTGGGAATAGAAGTAGCTCGCCACTTTGAATTGGTCTTTGAAGAGAACTACCAAAAATACCTTACAAGCCTCACAACAAAGGAGCTGACCTGGAGCAGATTGCCGATTTCCCTTGCAGGCAGAATAGGGATACTAAAGATGATAGTACTCCCCCAACTTCTGTACAGGTTCACCAACATCCCCCAATGGCCAGGTGAAGGGTTCTTCCGAACATTGACTCATACGATCAACACCTTCTTATGGCACTCAGGTGCGGTCCGTCTTAAACTTAGAACTTTATCCACCCCAATGGAGGGCGGTGGCTTCGGTGCTTCTGATTTCTACAGATACTGGCTGGTAGCACAAGTCCAATTCACATCACATTGGTTTAACACGTTAGACCCTCACCCATATGTCAGGCTTGAAAAAATGTCGGTTAGCGACCGGGACATTCGCTCCTTAGTTATTAAATCTATGCCGACAATACTGGACTCACTTGACCCGGTAGCTTGCACGTCCCTGGCCCTATCTAAGACAATGAAACTACACTAAGCACTGCCCACCCCTTCCACGGTAATCTCCCGCTTTGGAATTTCCTCCCGGAGGTCCCTCATGTAACACCACTCATAGTGCCCCGTTGGGCTGAGTCTGGATATGAGCTGATCCGAGACGTCTTTGAACAGGGCAACTTCACTGAATGGCCAGATCTCCCATTATCCCTGAGAAGGAAACAGTCTATATGGCTCCAGTATTCGTCCCTTCGGAAAACCCTTAAAAGCAAATACCCCACTTTTCCAGCGATACCACCAGACGATCCTGCAATTGAGGAGCTTGCCTCCCCCACGCCCACGAGGGGTAAGGTATCTAGACTCTACACCATGGTTCAAACCAGATCCACCCCTCTATTCACCAAAATGAAGCATGCGTGGGAAGACGATCTTGGGATGGAAATAACCGACGACCGCTGGGCCCATATGTGTTCTCGCATACACGGGCTATCCTTCAACTCCCGCTTCAAACTAATTCAGTTTAAGGTACTCCATAGATACCATTATAGCCCGAACAGACTTCATCGCATGTTTAAGGACCACTCCCCGAGATGTCCCAGGTGTGGCTATGATAATGCTGACTATTTTCATATGATCTGGTCCTGCCCCCGCCTTATCAGGTTCTGGAATTTGTTATGTTATACTAGGTCAACTGTTCTTGCACATCCCATTACCCCGTCCCCAATGAGATGCCTTTTCCATGACTTTCCCGAACTCAGCCAAGAGTCCAAGAAACTGGCTGGTCTCTGTAGGCTACTCGCGGTGCGGTCCATTTTACTTTGTTGGCTTCGGGCCACACCACCCACTCATGCACAATGGCTCAGGGCGGTCACTTGGGCCTCAGACACCGAAGAATCCTGGGCTTCACTACAGTCTACTCACTCAAGACCTAGGGATATTTGGCTCAAGTTTCGATCCTTCATGTCTTCTATGGACTCCGCGTCAGACACTAGATCTCCAGTTCCCTCCCCCCCATCCTTCCCGCTCTCCCTCCTGAGCTGCTATTCTCCAGTTCCGCACCCACTCTGCATATACCCCTCATTGGCATAATCAAGATGTGCGCTGACTCTGTACCTGCATTATTTACACTGCCTTTGTATTGTTTCTGCCTTGTATGTTGCTCACCTGTTCCTGTGCTGCCAAGTGCAATAAATAAAAGTTAAAAAAAAAAAAAAATGCAGACAGGCTTTGGAAAGATTCCTCGGGGAATTGCACTTAATCGAAACATGGCGGTTTTTCGACCCACTGGAGAAGGCATACACTCACTATTCGGCAGTTCACAAGGGATACTCCCAAATTGATATGGTGCAGATATTGCATTCTCTGGTCTCGCAGGTCACGATCCCGGAAATTGGGGTGCGTTGCCTCTCGGACCATTCCCCGGTCTCATTAAGGCTGGAGCCGCTTTCTCTGCAGCCGCAGACTCGTAGACCCTGGCGTCTAAACTAGGTTATCTTAAAAGATGTGGCTTTAGAGCAGAGAGAGAGAGTAAGTACTGAGGGACTACGTCCAAGAAAATGTCACACAGGGGGTGGACTGGGCCACAATTTGGGATGCAAGCAAAGCGGTGGTACAGGGTGAGTTCATAGCACACACAGTGGGATACGTTAGGAGAAAGGAGAGGGTGGGGAGGGAGTTGGAGGCAGAGGTAAGGGACGCAGAGGCGGAATACAAGGACAGAGGCTCACAGAGATCTTGGAGGGACTAGAAAAAAGCCAGATCGGACTATAGGCGCACCTGGCGGATGAGTCAGCGCAACTCCTCTTACGGACCAAACAGTCCTATTATATACATGGGGACAAGGCCAATTGCTTCTTGGCAGCTAAACTGAGACAGCAGAGGGCCCGAAATCACATTGTACAGCTCAGGGATCGGAGTGGGAACTCAGTGAGGGGGGAGAAGGAACTAGGAGGTCATACACTCATACTATATTGATATCTTAAGGGGGAAGGACCTAGAGAGGGAGGCCCAGATATCCTTTTTGGATCAGGTGACCCTGCCACAAAGTAGCAAGTCGGACAGACTGTTGCTGGAAGCGCCCATATCTGAAGAAGAGGTGGGGGAGGTGATTGGGGCGCTGAAGGAACATAAATCCCCAGGCCCGGATGGGTTGAGTAACGCGTATTATAAAATGTTCAGGCCGATCCTGGTTGGCCCTCTAACAAAACTATTCAACTTTATCAGGGACACAGGGCGAACCTCGGGGGATATGGGCCCAGCTACCATGGTCCTTTTATTAAAACCGGATAGGGACCCCCTGGATTGCGCTAGTTATCGCCCCATTGGGATGCAAAGATTTATTCCACGATACTGGCCCGAAGATTAGCAAGGGTACTCCCAAAGATAATTAACCCGGACCAGGCGGGATTTATAAAAGGCCGGCATACATATGACAATATACGAAGGGCCATAGACACAATGGAATGGGGGCGGAGAACAGGGCAGAGGTTCTCAATTTTGGCGTTGGATGCCTCGAAGGCTTTCGACAGCCTACACTGAGGATTCCTTCGGCTTACCCTTGAGAAATTTGGGTGCGGGCCGATATTGACACGCATGGTGATGGCTAACTTTGTAAATCCTTCAACACGATTAATGATCAATGGCAAAAACACAGACAGTATTCTTATTCGAAAGGGCACGAGGCAGGGCTGCCCGTTATCGCCATTGATTTTTGCCATGACCATGGAGCCGGTGGCGGAGCGAATCCGGGATGATCAGGGTATCCAAGGAGTCGAAGTGGGAGCTGGAGGTCCTCAGAAAATAGTCCTATGCGGACGACAACCTCTTGTTTCTGAAGAAAACGACAAACTCCCTTTTCCAGAGCTATAGATCTGTTGGATGAGTTCGCAAAGGTCTCGGGGTTCTACATCAACTACCCCAAATCTAAAGCTCTTAATATCGGAGGAGATGGAACAGGTGTCAGAATGGGAAAGCCGATATCCTTTGAAGTGGGAACGGAAAGCCATAAAATACTTAGGTGTCTACCTGACCCCCACCTATGATAGGCTATAGGGGGCTAACATTCCGGGCCTCCTGAACTCGCTGACGCAAGATCTTAAGCGCTGGGACCTGCAGGAATTATCATGGCTGGCACGTATTACAGCAGTTAAGATGAATCTACTCCCCAGGTTCTTCTACGTGACCGGCCCACTGCGATATGTATACCAAACCCAGCAATTAAAAAACGACAGGCAGAGGTGATGGCCTTCATCTGGAGGGGGAAGAAACCAAGGGTCCCTAAGAAAGTCCTATTTAGACCACAAGCTCAGGGGTGCCGGAACTTCGCAGGTACCTATTAGCAGTACAGGTGGCGCCCATGCTGCAATGGCCACCCAGGGATGATCAGAACCGATGGGTGGTCCTGGAAACTCGGCATAGAGGTAAGGGGGCACACTACTGTAAGCCTCCAAGGCTACCCTATGGTATTGGGACAAAGCTCTACGGGGGAATAAGGCGAGGGTGGGGAGAGGCCCACTTACCCCGGTAACCCACAATCCGGACTTTACACCAGGGTTGCAAAATTGTTTCTGGGCGCATTGAAGAGGGGGTGGGGGGGGGGGAACGGGCCCTAGTATTGGGGGATCTTTACATGGAGGGCACACTGTTATTCTTTGAAAGTTGCAAAGCCAAATTCAAGATACCGGAGAGGGAACGCTTTCACTATATTCAACTTAAGACATTGGATCACTAACATGAGGGTACGAGAGGGAGCAACTAGGCCCCCTACAGGGCTGGAGCTTACGTGCAAGAAGGAAGGGGTGAGAAATGGGTATCAAGAATATACCGACTGATAGGAGGCGGACCCGGAGGAAACTCTCCCGTACATGCAAAAATGGGCCACAGATGTGGGAGGGCCTATCTCAGGGGAATCATGGGGTTGAATATGGCACCGCACTGCTAAGGGTTCTAAATGCACTTCAATTAAAGAGTGGGCGTACAAGCCTTGTTTACGCTGGTATATGACGCCACGGCTGATCAATCCATCATCCCGGCCTATCCCATGCTATGTTGGAGGGGCTGTGGGCAATCCGGGGATTTAATCCATATGTGGTGGAAATGTCCGGCGGTGCAGGTCTACTGGAAAGAGGTCCAAAGCCATATAAAAGATATATCTGGGGTACAGTTACCGTTTGACCCGGTGGTGGTATTGCTGGTTGAGGCGGTGGAAGGGAGCTATGCTAATTCCGGATGTAGAGCTGACCTAATCACTCATATGCTGAGCACGGCAAGAATCACCCTAGCGCAGGCATGGAAGAATAAACAGGGGCCGCCAGTAGCCGCATGGTGGGTGAGGCTCTGGGGGGGGAGGTGATGACCATGGAGAAAGTGACTGCAATTGCCTATGGCTTCTACTCGAAATATATTAATACCTGGACACCGTTTTACGAGTTAATGGATGACAGGGAACAGATGTATTTCAAACCCAGGCTGTTGCTCAATGTCTCTATTCTCTGATTGTGGATGTCTGATTGGCAGGAACCTCTCGGGAGGCGGGAGGAAGAGGACTCACTTCACCCAAATGTGTTGAGATGTTATTGTTGCGGGCGGGGGGGAATTTGGGGAGGAGGAGTTATATTGGTTACATATCAGCGGCAATCGGCACCCAGGATTGAGGTAGGAGGCGGAAAGGACGCTTCGCCATTGCTTGATGTTCGTTAAAGGAAGAATGTAACTTATGCTGCTGTGGAATAAATACAATTGTTAAAAAAAAAGAATTAGGCTTTGGGTAAGTCAGCAGTTGAAGATACTGTAATCTTGAGGGCTTGAATAGATAGATTCCTATGTTGGAGAGATCTCTCTTTCTAAATACTTGTGTCTTTTTCTCTTTTTCGCAGGTTCAAGGAATTTAGGGAAAAGAATTACGGCTGCAGAGTTACTCAGGATGAGAAAACATTTTAAAAGTAAGTTCACCAATACAGAGTAACAGCAGCCTGCGAGGTGGAGTGCGGTAACAACTGTGAGGTGAAAACTTGAGGAACCTTCAGGTACCTAAACTCTTAAAAAATGTCTTCTATGTAAAATTGTTAAAGGAATGGTTTGCCCAAAAAATTTTATTGCAAAAAAAGATTGGCACTTTCTTTTTTTTTTTTATTATTGCCCATGTAAAACTTTGAGCAATTGAAGCTCAAAGTTTACAAAAGCAAGCACATGGGGGCATCCATTTTGTGAAATGGATGCCCGCCTGTGCTCGCTTTTGCTTTTGTGGCACTAATGAAGTAAAAGCCAGCCAGCTGTAGTAAACAAAAGCTTCGACTGGGTGGCTTTTCCTTCATTGGTGCTGGGACTCCGAGGACGCAGACCGGAGACTACAGGCAGAAAAGCTGCAGCTGCATCTCGGTAAGTGCTATTTATTTTTTAAAAAAGGGTGGAAAGCCCGGAAAACTTAGAAATAAAACCGCAGCTTTAAAAACATTGTATTTATGTTTGCGTTAGCTTTTGAAGCTACCGCAAACATAAATACAACGCTATTGTGTTATAAAACTCTGCAGTTTTTCTTTCTAAGTTTCTCAGGCTCCTCCAGCTTGGAGGAGCCTGAGAAACTTAGAAAGAAAAACCGCAGCGTTTTTGAAACACAACTGCGTTGTGTTTCTGCCTGCCGTGGCTATCACTCAAGGCAGGCAGAAACACAACGCGGTTGTTTCCATGCCGCAGTGTTTCTGCCTAAAGCGGTTTTCCCATTTGGGGCTCTCGGGCTCCCCGTGGAGCCCGGAAGCCCCGAATGGGAAAGCAGCTTTAGGCAGAAACACAACTCGGTTGTTTTCTGAAATGCTAAATGCTGCACTGTTTCTGCCTACAGCTGTTTTCCCATTTGGGGCTCTCGGGCTCCCTACGGGGAGCCCGAGAGCCCCAAATGAGAAAACAGCTTGAGGCAGAAACACCGCGGCATGCTAACACAACCGCACTGTGTTTCTGCCTGCCTTGGCTTTCACTTTGGGTCTCTGGAAAGGAGACCCAAAGTGATAGCCACGGCAGGCAGAAACACAACGCGGTTGCGTTTCAGAAACGCTGCGGTTTTTCTTTCTAAGTTTCTCAGGCTCCTACGAGCCGGAGGAGCCTGAGAAACTTAGAAAGAAAAACAGCAGCGTTTTTAAACACAACTACCGCAAACATGAATACGTTTTTAAAGCTGCAGTTTTATTTCTAAGTTTTCCGGGCTCCTCCAGCCCGGAAAACGTAGAAAAAAAACGCAGCTAGTGCTTATTTTTTCAAAAATAAATAGCACTTACCGAGATGCAGCTGCAGCTTTTCTGCCTGTAGTCTCCGGTCTGTGTCCTCCGAGTCCCGGCACCAGTGAAGGAAAAGCCACCCAGTGGTAGCTTTTGTTTACTACAGCTGGCTGGCTTTTCCTTCATTAGTGCAGCAAAATCAAAAGCGAGCACAGGCGGGCATCCATTTCACAAAATGGATGCCCCCATGTGCTTGCTTTTGTACATTTTGAGCTTCAATTGCTCAAAATTTTACATAGGGACTTCAAAAAAAAGTGGCAATCTATTTTTTTTATTATTGCCCATCTTTTTTTGCAATAAAAATTTTTGGGCGAACCATTCCTTTAAGTTTGTTTTTTAATCAAATACCTCGTGTTGTCTGCAGGTTTTTCGCAAAACGGATGAAAAAAACCTTCGGAAGATGCAGTGGCTGTGAATGAAACTTCTGACTGAAGATGCTTCGGCGGTGAGTGAAAACATTTTCTTACAGACTATTACAGCATTGGAGATAACTTCTGTCAGGTTAGACTCTTCAGTGAACTATGGTACTCTAACTCTTCGTAAAACTAATGTCTCTATTATTCTCTTTTCTCTCAAGTTCTGAGGAGAAACGCTGCTAGCGTTACCCGCTGTCAGCGGAGCAGACGCAATGCACACGTTCCACCGGAGGATGGGCTTGAGTAGCTCCCACTATAATATGAATAGAACATACTGTTACTTGTGAATCGGTTTGGCGGCGGCCATCTTAGCATTTACCACTGTGTATTAAAACACGCAGGCAGGGGCTGCAATGTCTCTAGAGTTCACTACACCACCACTTTCAGCCCCACTGCCACTTATGTGACTTGTAGATTGGCATCTACAGCACTTCCATACTTTTTGTACTACAGGCCATGAGAGAGTTGCGAGACTCCTTTATTTAATTATCCAGTTAGCATGGGGTTGCCATAGTGAAGGGAAAGAGAAAAAAAATAAAATAAAAATAAAATAAAAAAAATCGCTGTTATGTTTGAATCACATCAACAGTAATAAATCAGATTTATAGGTTGCAGCGGTCACAGCTGCCTGCACTGCTGCAATCTCCCACAGCGCCTTGCAATACCGAGCAAGCTCAAAAAGGACTCCCTGCAACCTGCAGGCAATCAATGACACTTGTTTTCGCTCCATCCAGATCCCCACGTTTTGGTAGCTTATCTGTTCCACAGAGCAGGATCAGTGTCAAGCAATCAAGAGGCTGAAGACTCATGTTTAGCTACTCCAGCTTCCCAGCATCAAAATGAATCTCTAAACGCTCCACTTCAGTCAGATCACACCACAGCATTCGGCTCAATGATAACTGCCCCGGACTCCAGAGAACAATCATGAATTATTTTCAGAGCCACAACACCTCTGCTGCCAGCCACCATTGAGTCTGTGTGCCTGGGGAACCATACAATTGCCAGTAATGCGGTTGAGACTTGTACTGTAATACCAACTCATTCATGGGGTGCCTCAGTCAAACTCCACTTAAGGGATGTCACTTTGCTCCCCTAGAGCTGCAGGATCAGCATACAATCTGGATTAATTAGGAGTATCACACAGAGCTAAAGAAGCTTCAAACCACTGCAAATGGTGAGCCATGGCCCATCTGAGGGGGCGACCCATCAATACTGTACTGTGAGAGCGGTTAATTGCAAAGCTCAATATCAAGGACAGCACAGGTACAAGATGACCCTTCAGTTAACTACTAAATAGGATTGTGCCACTTTTGTGACTCATCTACTGTCCCAGGTTTTAAAGCACTACCCAATCACCTTTACATCTGAAATTGTTCCTGTAGTTTTCCAGTCCATATGGGAAACTAGGAGAATTTAGCGGAGAGGTGGGGAGAAAAGAGATTGGTAATGGGTAATCCTTCAGCTGCTGGGGGGGGCAAGAAGGATCCATAGGAATGAGCAGATGGTGGCTGTAGAGCAGGAGGAGAGGGACACAGGTGTGGTGGGCCAGGCGGTCAGGAACATGAGAAAGTAATAAGTGGGAGGCCTGGAATAAAGCCAGAGAAAATTCAAGGGTGGACGGCTGTCTGCCGACGACAGCATCTTGGCCCAGGTCCCACAAGCAAGCACCTTTCCATACCTGAGAGACAGGAAGAGGTCTTCCCCCAACCATATGCAAGTAATCGAGGCACAAACCCAAGAAAGCAAGAAGCCAAAGAGGATGCTTTTGTCCGAGATTGTGGTTTTCTAGGTGAGATTCGAAAAATTGACAAAACAGACATTCAGACACTAGGCCACTGTGACATCTTCCCTGGAAGGAGTGGATGTCCCAGAGAAATATGAACAGCCCCAGAGAGAAGCATCCAAAGAGATATCAAGCTTACTTTCATTTATGTTTTGGCTTTCCTATGTTTGGGCAATTTACACCTCTGGGATTTAGAATGTGAAAATAACAGTGGTTGGAAGAAAACTGTAGCTGGCCTGTCTTTGATCGATGTTCACTATGGACAGCTTGTAACCCATGTGTTCTCCAGCTTTCATCTGCTTCAGATAAATTGTTCGCACATTTTTCGGACATACGACCTTGTCAGGGTTAATTTAAGCGGGAAGAAAAGAACAAAATCTGCCAACAGGGATGGGGTTACCATAAAAAAGGATCATTTAACCAATTCTATTCAACCCAATATAAAAAGGCCACCTGCAAACTTGGTGTTGAATCTTATCTTCAGGAAAAGCAAAACATTTCACTATGTTCTGTTGCAGCAAAACGTGTTTAGCAACCTTCAGCCTGACCTCCCTCGCAACATTAACAATGACCATGAGCATATTAAGATCAGTTCCTGCTACATGCATCATAACCAAGCTAGCACCCTCAGCGGCATCTCTTTTCTCCCTCAGTGGAATATTGCTTTTTGTCCTCTTCTGCCCCTTTCTCAACAGCAACCAAATCAGTAAAGGAGTGTAGGGTAAAAACAAAGGGGTGGGCCGCTATAAGAGAGCCTTGCAGCTCAGCAGTGAAACTATCAAATACCCCATGCTGTGGTGAATCCGACTGGGAAAGCAGAGCATCCCACACTAATGGAGTGTACTGAACCATAGAAGTGGTCTTCGATTCTGCTGATGGAGTTGACAGGGGAATGCTACAAGTGGCATAGTTGCACAGAACACTGCTTAAATGATATTTGATGCAAAACAAATAACCTCAACAGAGGTGATTGGGTAAAGGTGGAGGGGACAGATCTGGGTACGCTTGAACACCCATGGCACTAGGAACATAGCTTCCCCTCAATGGCATAAACGAGGGCCTGAAAAAACTGCATTACCCGTAGAGATTCTTATTTGGGGTATGCAGAAAAGCGAGCTGGAACATTCACAGACCAATTTAAGGAGTTCTGCCTTTTCAACTAGGCCATCCAAAGGATGGAACTGGCCCTCCACAACATTGGCACTTTTCTACTCCCAAAGTGCTTTAAGGGCAATATTAACAATGATTATTTCTAAACCTCATAACTTGTCTATAGAATTACAACCCAAGGTGTTATTTTGCCGACTAGTTCTGGCCAATAAAAGCTCAAGGCAAACTGGGAGCACTACAATCTTCACAAATGCCATACAGTCGCAAACACTTTGAGATCATATGGGTTCATGTGGTTTTATTACAGTGCAAATGAATGGCAAGCTGAGTGAACAGATTCTAGAATTTTTCTGTGGTATTGTAACATAACTTGCTAAAAGGATGTGAAAAATATCAAAATTAATGACAGCATCAAAACAAGAGACATAAGCAAAAACTATTAACAGTTATATATAACAGGAAACGGAAAGCATGGAATGTGTGGGGGAAAAAAATGTACAATTAAAAAAACACTAACGCAAGTAAGACTCCTACCTGAGCAAGGGTTGTGTCACTACATGCTTTTCTGGCATCCTGAAACCAAGATAAATTAAAGTCCATTACATTAGGAAATGCAGACAAACATAACTTATCCTCTTTCAAACTTTAACACCTCCCATTCATGGGTGCACCATAGGATTTTCAAAAGATTAACTGCTCAATCATCTACAAACATTTATAAACAAGCAATTTAATTAAAGTATCTTTTTCTATTTGAAAATGCAAGGGGTTAAACCATTACAAAGCCCTCTTGCCAAACATTGAGCCGAATGTGAGGCCCTATTCCAAACAGCAGGGATCTATCCTCAAGACAGGGTCCTCAGATCTAAACGGTGCCAGTAAATTGCCCTCACCCCACCTTCCTGCCACAAGGGTCTCCTTTAGACTGGGCGGTTATGCCTGGGACAACTGTAGTAGGCACCCCCCTACTACATGTGTGGGTCTGGGCAGGATTTGCTCCACTAATAAATGGGTATTAGCGGATGATTTTCTGCCACTCTAGTGAAGCCCAATCCTGTTTCTAGGTGTCCATCCACTATGGGCTTTTGGAAAATATCACCCGACTCAGTCCACTAAACTTGCAGGATACAGAACACCTAACTGACTCAGCAACACGTTATAGCCCATTTTCTCATTCAGCAATTTGAAAAGGATATAGCACCTCTAGCTTGCTCAGCAACCTTACTAATACTCTGCTTGGCTTCAGTCAGCCACAGTGCCACAGCCTGCAACAGGCTTTTACCATGGCCTGTATTCTTCCCCTGCATACTGCACCAGTGAGATGCCCTGGAACCAACCCCTCTCATGTTACCTAACCCTGAATAAGCTTCTCTTCCTTATAATTACTCTTGCTCTTCATTCAGCGCCTCCTTTCTCTTATCAAACCTCTTCCTCTCCTCCTTTCCACCTTGGCTCTCACACCTCCTCAACCTACTCCAACCTCCAGCTCTCCTCACAGCAACACTAGCGTAGTTTAGGAACACGGTCCTCAATCCCAAAGAGCTAGTGAAGTTATAGGGCGATTAGGGCAATAAGAGTTTCAATGGCTGGCTGTTCTTTTCCAGATTTTCCATGGCCCCAATTAGCCCTGGCAGTTTTTCCACCTACCTCCTCTGGAGGTTAAGGTGGAAATACCCCCCATCTCAATTACCCCCGTCCCACCTCCTCAATTTCCAGATGAGGGGAAATGTGCTCGATTAGTTCACGTCCTCACTATCTCAGTCAGGCAGGTGTGTCATAGCAGGTTCCTGAACTGTTCTGCCTAACAACTTCGTCGGGTTCTGGCCCTCATTTCCCATTCCATGGACTTCAGAGCTGTGTTTTTCACTTGCAAGCATGACAATTTCCTCCATCCCTGCCGTAGGTTTTACTTCAGATTCGTGCTGTCAACCCCTGCCCCCTTCACTGACTTGTCATTCTTCCTTATCTGCCTCATCTTGCAATTCAGGCATGATCTCTCCCTACTACCTTCACCTCAATCCCTCTAAAACAGAGGTTAAAGTCCTTTTCTGCTAACACTACTTCTCCCCCACTCTCTCCTCTCCATTTGTTTCCCCCCACCAGTCTGTATTTCTGCCTCTGCCCATAATCTGGGCATCATTCTCAACCGCTCACTTTACTTTTCTATCCACATTTTTATTATCTCCCACTCTTGTCAATACCAATTGTTTAACATCCGAAAGGCCTGTCCACTCCTCACTTTTTGTTACCAAGGCGCCTTAATTAATCTCTTGTTTTTTCAAGACAATTTCATGTTAATTCAACAAATATAATTACTTTGTGGTAAGTAACTTAGAATGTTTACTTTCATTTTCTTTTTTTAAGCTGGTGGATCCCACCATTTCCCCCTCCCCTTCACTACCACCCCACTAGAACCCCTACCCCAAACTGCTCCCCACCCTCATTTTACCCCTTAACCCACATCTCCATATAATTCATTTGAAGTAATTACCGCAAAGTAAATTATTTGTGGAAACAACAGGATACGCTTGACTATTGTATTGCTCTTCTATCCTCTTTGGTCTGCCTTCTTCTCATCTTGCTCTTCTTAGATCTGTTTATCATTCTTCTGTCCATGTGCTTTGGTCACTTTTCCCTCGTGATTCTATTTCTTCTGCTTTTCACTCTTCAATGGCTGACCTTTGAAGCATGTCAACTTTTCAATTTCCTCTGTTTTTTAAAGCTTGCCTTGCTCCTCCTCCTCCTCCTCCTTCCCTGATCTCTTTCTATTCACAAACATGCTCCCTTCTACCACAATCTTTCCATTTGCTGTTCCCGAGTCATCTAATTTCCATTTTTTATCTTACTTGTGACTATTGGAATTCTCTCCCTCTTTTAATGCGTTCCACATATTCCTTTCCCCTCTTTCAAACCCAACTTAAAGCGCATCTTCTATCCAACTAATCTATTGGATTGTTTACCATTTCTTTAACCATTGTACTGTTCGTTGTACCTTTGTGAAGCACTTGGGCGTCGAGCGCTATAGAAATATAATAAAAACTCAAAATATAAATAAAGATGAGGATTACCTTGGTGATCTATCCCCGCTACCCATGATAGGCATACCCTATTATGAAAATAAGGCAACGGTTTCGGAGCCCCATCTCAGGTTAAAATAATACATGAGAAAGGCACCTCTGCAACCTGTGATGTCCCATATGCCAGTCAGTACTGGTGCAACTTGTGATCAGGGGAGAGCAGAATGGAGCGGCCCCCACTCAGTGTCACCTATCCGAACAGCAGGGTCCCAGATATCTGTAGGGACCTTCCCAAATGATGTTGGAGGAGCGACAAGATACATTTCATTATGTATGCAGGCACTGCAGGATCCCTTGGGTCAGTGGGAATCCACTGGGTGCAAGGCAGCAAAGAAAGGAGAAGGCAGGGACACAGAGGGAGAAAGCCACCAAACCATACAGAGCACAGTGTGAGGAGCCAAGAATGAGACTGACACAAGGAGTGATGGTTTTGGTCAAAGACTTTAATTAAAATGAAGGGGGATGGGGAAATGCCCCTATGTCCCTGCTCTAAGAAGTGTTTACCTACCTAAAACCAAAACTAAGGTCGGTCAATGTCAGAATGTCCAAAGTACTATTCTGGCCTTCACATTCTAACAAAATTAACTCCAAGCTTAAACGCCTAACGTCTTTGGCATTGAGTGGGGTATAAGTGTTCAAAAAGGAAATGCGTAACTCCAACATGAAAGGTTCCAGAAGGATAGAGTTACTTATTCCAGAGGGTGGTTCCCTTCCCCTGGATTTCTCTTCACTCTGCTCTATATTCAAGAATATCAGTTCCTTAGGTTGCTCTTGATCCAGAACACAACTGGTATACAAAACAACTTGGCTGATAGTCTGTATTTTGCTAGGATACCTGGTCTATTACCCTGCCATGTTTCCTCTATCCTCTTCAATGTATTGCCAGTCCTTTGCTAGTCCTCGTGTATCCTTATCAGGATTTCCTCGAATGCTGTATAATACACACTGTTCAACTTGATGATGCCTGGTGTGCTTTCCTGCCAGGGCTTTCTCCTATGAATATGCTTGCGACTTGCATCTGCCTGGTGCAATGTCCTGCCAGGCCTTTTATCATGTGGGCCCCCGCACAAACTCACAATCTTCTCATATGTGTCCTTGCACTTTTAATCTGCCTGGTATATTCTTCTGCCAGGAATTCTCTTATAAGGGTAAAGTATACACTCACAAACGTCAGTATCCTATTCTTATTCTGCTTTGCCTCTTTAACATATGTTCATTTGTTCAATCTCCCTCATATATTCCATTCATGTTTGTTATTTTTTGGCAAGGCTGCTAATATGCCCCAGTGTTTCCTCGGGTGGACACACTGGCTGGCGTATGAGGGGTCACTTGCAGCAAGCAGGCGTCAGGGTCTCAGGGTTTCGTTCCCTCTAGCCCCCTCTGCTTCTCAGCTTCTGTGTCCTGCGGCTTCCACGCACTCGCTTCACGTCCATCTGGGCTTTTGTGGCGTGGAGGCTGCCTCAGAGTTCATGTGAGTGCCCAGAAGCCTTCCATTCCCTTCAGGCGTTATCGCAATCGGCTCCCTCTTGCAGTGTGCTCTGTGAGGGCTCAGAAATGAGAGGAGGACACAAAGTTGTAATGTTTTCAACATCAGACATTTTATTAACTCAAAAGGGTTGGATAAAGGCATTTCTGTCCCTACCCTAAAGAGAGTTTCTCTACCTAGGAAACTCAAGCTAAGTATCATTCTGAGTCTTGTCGTCAAAATTATGAAAACAGTCCTGGTGTCCAAACTTTGATTTGGTGCGAGGTAAATATTCAGAATTTTACTTAATGAAAAAGTGTATTGTGAGTGATTGGAATAAAGGAGACCGACGCAGGTAGGTATTTTGCCCACTTACCTATTTATAAATAATAAAAGAGGGGGTAGAATGCCTCACTAGCCCCAACTCTAGGGGGCAGGGGGGGGGGGTTCCCTTCCTCAACAAAACTATGGACCAGTGTTTGTCAGGATGTCCTAAGCAAATAATATCCACTGTCGTGTCAAAATCCAAATCTGACAGACCATTTCAGGGCATTTATGGATGCGTACATCTGACTGGATGTGATGGTTGGGATACAGAATGGGACCTTAGTAGATAGAGTGGCCTGTATTATGGTATTATGTAAGAACTACCATGGCATTTATGTGATGAATCATGTTACCCATAGGAAATCTCATGTTATGGTGGACGCAAACTAATAACAGTCGAGCTCAGATAGCACGCAAAACACTGCGTAATGATGTACATGTGCAAACTATTGGGGGGGATGGGAACACAATGTATGAAGGAGTTTGTTGGGGAAAGATGAGGTAGGGGGGGGGGCCCCCCCCCCCCCGAGTTGGAAAGCGATCACTGTTTATGCCCCACCAGTGACCTGGACTCGACGGGCATACTGTTGGTTTCATGCTCTGCAAATTCTCAAAAAGAATTAAAAATAAAACCTATTCTGACCCTTGCATTCTATATGCTCCAAAAACCTTCTACAAGGAAAAGTATCGTCTCTCTTGGCTGCTCCTCTGCAGCCTTCTGGTGTTCTTGAACATGAAGTTACAAAGTGGAAAGTAAAACTCTCCCAAGAAATGTTCAATGAAACACACACTGTCACAAGCAAGACTTATTTCTTGGGTCACCCACTATTTGGGAGGTGATTTTTCTCCCTGTGTTGTGTATTTTACAATGCTGGGGAACAATACACATTCCTTGATCTTTCATCAGGCATGCAAATAATGAACAATTGCGTGTTAGCCTCTTTCCCTGCTTCTGGCAAACTTGTGGTACATTTTCCTGCCAACTACTTGCAAATGTTACTTCTCTGAATTACTGGGACGAAGAACAACATGATTTCTTCTGGTCTCTCCTGTGGGCACTGGATTATGATTTGCCCATTTTATTCCCTCTTCTAAGTCACAGTGGGTTGGTTCTTTTATCTTTTAGGTGATTTGTGGGGGTTTAGCGGCAACACTAGTTGAGCTTCTCATTTACCCCAATGTGGCGCTGTGTCAACTGTACAAACAATCTCAACCCACTCTCCCCAGCAAGTACCTTTTAAAGTGTACCTGCCGCATGGTTCACGTCGCACGCACGCGGAATGCCGCCATCCTGAAAGACTCCAGCCCAAGCATCCATCACAAGCTTTAAAGCTTAAAGACATCCTTTCCCTACAATTGGACATTCTGGAAACATCTCAATTACAAAAAGCAAGCAAATTACCATAATAAGATTAAGGTCATGAAAGGAAGAACTGTAAGCAGATATTAAACCTTAGGAAGACCCTGAGCAGGGTTTTAGCCCAGAAATCTGAACAAATTGCAAACTCCGAGAACCACTAAGCCAGTCCACCTAGCAATCAACTGTACTGATTTATGAACAAACTGTACTTATCATGAATCACTCATGTGTATGAATTATGTGATTTTATTATTGTATGATTGAACTCTTATATCCGTGAAAAGTGGACAGCATATAGTAATGTGTAGTAACACGATGACAAAATACAATATTTAATTTTATACACCTACTCACAACTGTGCCTTGAGAAAGCCCAGATGAGGGTGAAACAAAGGCACGTGCCTCCAAATGGGAGTATGTTGGCATGGATTTACACAAAAAGAATACTTATGGCACTTTACCAATAAAGAATATGAAAATATAACCGCTTTGGTTTTATATGGAGACAAACAAACTTAGCAAGCTATGCGCAAGCGACCTCAAAAACACACCTCCCTTTCACAATTGTTCCAACTTACCCCATATTGATATCTCATAAAATGGAGATGTGTTCAAGTTCTTTCTGTCAACCTCTTCACTAGTATCTCTTGGCTTGGCTTGTGGCAATGCTTGTTCCAATTTTCCCCAAATTGACATCTCATATAAACGAGATTTGTACCTTTCCAGTCTACCTGGTTTGTATTTAACTTCTCTGGACCGATTCACTGGTGCAACGTGCAGCTGAGGCGAAGCTCTGTCTCGGGGAAGGCTTCCCTGGTCTGGTAGACCCTTGTCCGGTTCCCACCTCTGCTTAACCACTCCTTGCCGATGGAACAGAAGCAGTCTCACAAGCCTGCGTCCTCTGCACCCTCGCAGCAGTGGTCTGCCTTCCAGCGGTCCGTCCTCTGTACTTTCAATAGAGAAGCAGGCCTCCAGGCAGCTACCTGGGAGCACCTTGCTCTCCAAGCACGGCTTGTCTCTGTTTCATGCCTTCTGCTGTGGGTCACGTTTCCCACACCGCAGCTTTCCTCTCTTCTCTCCCATTGCGGATATTCATCAAGTTTATTAATAATAATAATACTAATAATACTAAGCAAGTATAAATGCCCATGCAGCTGATTGCTAGTAGAACTAGCCCGCATGTTGAGTTTGATCTTCCTTTCATTCCACATTGACTCCTTCCTCGTCTCAGTCCTTGAGGCTTTATCGGAGTTGAAGCCCACAAAGGATTCCAACCTAAATGTTACATTGTTCTACGTTTGTATTTAAATTAGAAAAATCAGAGATATAAGATGTTATGTTGGTGTTGAGCGCATATGAAGTGTAAATGGCCTTCTGTTTAGGATGTCTGGCAAGGAGGGGTTTTAGGGTTTCACAACTGGAGGATTTTGAATAATGACAACATGCCATCAAGAACTCAGAAATTATAGGGTCTTCCTCACAGAGAAAGGGAGAATATTGCTTCTCTCCTAATGGAGTCACCACATCTCCCTGACGGCCATCTCCTCCCATGTGATCCTCCCTCATAATACCTACCCCAGGGCAGGATCAGGTAGTGTCTGCCTTCCCCTACCCACATGGGAGGAGCCTTTAGGTTGGGTTCAGAAATGACTCCATAAGATTCATTACAGCTCCCTCTTAGAGTCTGCTCCCTTCTTCCTTGTTGGCAGGCCGGTTAGCTCCACAGACACCGCTCCTGCCCCACGGTTCCTCAGTCAGCATTGAGAGAAGCAGCGTTCTCCAGCCAGCGTCTTCGACCGCCTGTCAGTTGGTCTGCCGGTTTAAAACTTCAAGCATCATATTTGTTCCTGTAACTATAGAATAGCGTGTGCTCCCCTCTTCCAGTACTCTTCAATACTTTGCTCATCTTTTTAGTCACAGTAATTTTGTTTTTAGGACAATGGTAGTTGGTTTCTGATGTCTTATTTGCAAAGTTTGAAAAGATGTTTTCAGGAATCTTGATAGGCAAGTCAGATTTGAAAGACGTGTATACAGATCCTGTGAAAGTGTTTCCAGTACCTTTCTTAGGTGGATGAGATGAGCTATGACAATATGCCATTAAGGCATCCCATGAGGTCATGACACCCTCCAAAGCGCTGCCCCCCCCCCATGTGATCCTTCCTCATAGCCACCCCCCCCCCAGGGTCAAGATCAGCTAGCGGCTCTCGTCCCTTGGCCACATGGGGAGAGGCCGCCACCGGCAAAGGAGTGAATGCACCATCAGATTTATCACAACGGCCAGCGACCGAAGAGTGAGCAACAGAAGGCAGTAATATCTAGTCTTGTCAGGTTGTTGAATGCAAAGTAGCTACCTTGTACCTTCAAGTTGGCAGAGGATACAAAGAAAAGTGTCTCATTACAGAGGAGACGCTGTGGACTGGGGAAATGGAGAACACTGACAAAAAGGGAAGCCACCGTTCAGCCATCCAGCCAAGCAGTTGCATAAGGCTCGCCTGAGGATATGAACAAGTAGATACTACTGTGATGGCAGTGTGGAGACGGAAGGCGACAGCAGGCTAGAGTCTGTGCAGAAACAATTCAACTTGGAGTTTGGAAGGGGGTGGTGGTCAGGATTGACGGCAGGGCAACAAAATGGCAAGCAAGCTGGGAAGGGCTGGGTAGTAGCAGGGAACAGAAGGATCAAGGCAGGGAGAACAAGGGCTTGATCAAGGCGTTTCAACTGGCTTTGGTGAACAGAGGCAGTCGGTCCAAGTGGTAAAAGCCATCTTGCAGCCATACCAGGAGGATACCCATCTCAGTTCAAGCTGCACACTAGTGTCAGTTGTTTTTCGCTGTCCGCCTCCTCCAACATGAACTGAATACTGTGAGACAGGCATGGTATAAAGAGAGAAACAGACTCCTAGTTCGTTTGAAAACCTTTGATTTCTAAGGTTCCTGGTTTGGTGTAATGCCTGACTGGCATAAACTATAAAAGAATCATTCTCTCAACTGATGTTTCTAATGGCGGTCATTGTCGAAGAGTCCAAAATACAAGTCTGTGTGTCTAACTACCTTCAGTGTTTTTAAGTCCTTTGGGGTTCCCTTCCCCAAGCTACAGTTTCATCAAGTTTCTAAAGATGCAAAATAATAACAGTTCATTTTGTAAGCGTCTCAAGCTTCCCTTCCCCGTGCTTCAATCCTCTCACCAGTTCAACAAAAAGTTCCAAGTCTATAACTTTGTTAGGCCTCTTAGGGTTCCCTTCCCCAAACTCAGGCCACTTTCAACTTTGAAACACAAAATCAGATTGTCAGGATGTACTTTGATTCCTAAAATAGGCCCCTCTCTCTTTCCCCCCGAAGCTCTAAGCCTCTTCCAGCTTCCAAAAACAACCAATTTATTACAGTTCTGTCTTGAATTCACAAAACATTCTTTCATGGGGTAGAATCAGAGGCTTTTGAAAATGCTAGGCGTTTTGCTTTTCCTAGGTGCGACCACTCTGACCCTCTTCCCCCTCTCTGGGCTCTCACATTCTTCGGCTACCCTTTTGTTTCCTTGAGATGCATTCTGCATCCCTTTCCGTGCACTCCTGCACTCTCTGCTTTCCTTTTTGTGCACACTTGCACCCTCTTTTGTACCATGCATATTTTCACATTCTTTAGCGTGCCTCCAGGCACTTTTCTTTACTTCTCATGCCCCTCTCTCACTACAGGCCACTCGCTGCTTCTTTCCACTTCTCCTGTTTTCAGCTTCAATCAGGCTTTGACTTGCCTTTCGCTCCAATCTGTTTTTCTCACTGCTTTTCTTTTGTTTTGTGTCTCCTCGCTGTGCTTTCAGCATTTTTGCTTTACTTTCACATCCTTCTTTCTTTCCGATTCTGTGCCGCTTTTCCCGTTTGTGCCTTTCTCCTGCTCTCATTTAAACACATGCTCCCGAGTTTCTCTTGCTTTCTTGACGAAACTTGCCGGGCAGTGTCACGTTGAGAGGTGGTTCCTCCTGGCAATGCTGGGTTGAGGTCAGAGTCTCACCACATGCCCCTCAGAAACACTTGAGGTCGGCACTTGCCCCAAGGGAACACGCACTTTACTGGAACTAGCCTGCAGAATGCAGGCATCGCTTCTCACACAATCTTCGTGCGCCGTCTTCCTCCTGCCTGCAGCTCCAGCTTCTCTCCACTTCTGGGCTTCACCAGTCCGGACTGCATCCCCAGCTCATTTGTGTCTCTGTGACGGACCACACTTTTTGTAGCTGAACAGTCAAGTGGAGTCTGGTATGAATGGTTACCTACCAATGCCTGATAATTAGTGGGACAGTATTTTTTTCTAAAGTAGGTTTCCTCAGTTTGTTTTCCTCAGTGGTTTCGTTCTTCCCAGGTAGAACATGACTGACCTGCGCACATCTAGTGTGCATAGTCTTCTTTCGGCCATGCTAGTGGATCCTGGAAAAGGGTAGGTATTTCAATCGATTGGTTCACATGGAACTTCGAGAGGAATTTAGGCACGGATCTGGGATGCATGCGCAGAACTACCTTATCCCTGTGGACTGTAACAAAGGGGTCTAGAACAGAAAGGGCCTGTAGTTCACTAACCCTTCTGATAGAAGTGATAGCCACTAGGAAGGCCGTCTTATAAGTAAGGTCTTTTAGACTTGCTTTATGCATTGGCTCAAAGGGGGACCCCATGAGCCTGGTTAAAACCACATTTAGATCCCATTCAGGAGCTGGGTGAGAAATGGGAGGATACATTCTTTTAACCCCTTCCATAAAGGCCTTAATCACTGGTATCTTCCACCACAACACCTTTTGTTGTGACGTGGTGTAGGCTGAAAGAGCAGCCAGATGAACCTTGTGTCCAACAAATGGGTTAGGTAATGTACGATGTGTGTGGGTGAGCAATTGATGGGATTGACGCCCTTGGCATTAGACCAGATAACAAAACATTTCCATTTGCTGGCATAGCAATAACAGGTGTTAGGTTTCCTAGCTTACCTGAGAATGTCCATGCACCTCTGAGGGAGCTGTAGGTGTCCAAACTCTGATCTCAGGAGCCAGGGTGCTAAGTTCAGAGTTTGTGGGCATAGGTGTAGGATCTCCCCCTGTCCTGGGACACATTGTACTTGCAGGGTAGTTTTACTGGTGGGGAGAGGGGCATTTCCATCAGATGAGTGAACCAGGGTTGGCAGGCACACATGGGGGCCACCAGTATCATGGTAACTGGTTCCTGGTGCATCTTGTGCACTATCTTGTTGAGAAGGGGCGTAGGTGGGGGGGGGGGAGCGTAGACATTTCCCTAACCATGTTATCCAGAGACCATTCCCCTTGGAGCGGTTCTGGGGGTACCTGGAGGCGTAGTCTTGACATTGGGCTTTCTCCTGAGTTGCGAACAGATCCATCTCTGGGAAGCCCCATTCTGCAAAGACGTTGGACACGATGGCTTTGTGCAGACACCATTCGTATTCTATGGGCAGAGAGAAATCTCTGCTGAGCACGTCTGCCAGAAGATTGAGTTCACCTGGAACATGTTGGGACAACAGAAACATCTTGTGTTTGAGAGCCCATATCCAAATGTTTTGGGACAGCTTGGATAGCCCTGGAGAGCAAGTGCCCCCCTGTTTGTTCAGGTAATACATGGCTGTAGGGCTGTCTGTTAGAATCAGCACTGTCTTGTTTGTTTGTTTATTTTATTTCGTATAGCGCTCCAGACCCAGGGGTAAATGGGCGCTTAAGGACAAGTTACAAGGAATACAGTAGAAAAAACAGTTATACAATTATGTCGGAGAAATGCCATATATGGTGTGTACAGGCAGGAAATAGGAAACCTATCAAAGTATGTACAATATATACAAAAAAGTACTGAGCTTAGTCTATCTGAGGTTTACCCTCTCCAGGAGCCAACTAATGTCTAGTTTTCTGAACAATTGGAAGGATTTTGCCAGTTTAATATTCGGTGGTAGGGTGTTCCAGAGTTGAGGGGCGAGAACCGTGAAGCTCGAGCCTCCCGCTCTTTTGGCTGTGAATCTTGGCACGATGAGGCTGAGAGTATTGGATGATCTAGTGACTCTTATGTTAGGTTTGAGAGTAAGTTTGTTGGTCAGGTACTGTGGGGCTAGGTGGTTTAAGGATTTGTAGGTGAGGCAGAGGGTTTTTAGGTCAATTTTTTGCTGAATGGATAACCATTTACAAGATATTCTTGTGTGGGAGATATGCTCTCTCTTGGGAATATTTAGTGCTGCTCTCAACGTGTTATTTTGGAGGATCTAAAGTTTCTTGATCATAGCTAGGTTGGCACCAAGATAAAGGCTATTACAGTAGTCAAGCTTTGATTGTATGGGGGGCCTCGCCAGAATGAGGCAGCTGTTTGTAGATAGAAAGGGTCTACAGGCCCAGATTAGTTTTCCTGTGTATGCAGTGGCTGAGGCAGTCATATTGACTTGTTTGGCAAGGTTGGTATTGGCATCGAGGTAGAAGCCTAACGTTTTCACATTGTTCACAACTGGGATGATGTTGCCATCAATGGTGAAATTCGAATATTCAGGGCTGAGTTTCTGTAGATTATTAGGGGACACAACCAGGAAGAGTTCGGTCTTCTTATCATTCAGGCAGAGGCCGTGTGAGGCCATCCATGCCTGAATGATGGCGAAGATTTCGTTAATCCTGGTGGTGTCCGTGTTGTAGTTGCCAGAGATGGTGAGGAGTATCTGGGTGTCATATGCGTAATTGGTGTAGGTAACACCCAGATGGTCCAGTTTATCAAAAAGGGGCTTCGGGAAGATGTTATAGAGGGTAGGGGAAACGCAGGAACCTTGTGGGACACCACAGGTAATGGGGATGGGGTCTGCTGCAGCCACTGATGAAGACCCTCATGGTTCTGTTGGCTAGGAAGGATTGTATCCATATGACAGCAGAGGGGGAGAAGTGGGCTGCAGAAGAGAGGTGGTTGCAGAGTATTTTGTGGTCAACCAGGTCGAAGGCTGCTGAGAGGTCTAGGAGGAGTAGAATGGCTGCTTTGTTTTTGTCCTTGATGTCATCAATCTGGCTTTTAAGGTCAACAAGGGCAGTTTCCGTTCCATGTTGAGGGCGGAAGCCAGATTGACGCAGGCCTAGCAGTTGATTGGACTCCAAGTAATCCTGGATTTGCAGATGGGCAACTCTGTCGAGGATTTTTAGCAGGAAGGGGACCGTGGTGATGGGCCTGTAATTGGTGGGAATGGCCGGGTCGAGAGATTGTTTTTTTTAGAAGAGGGAGAACCCAAGACTGTTTTAGGTTGTTAGGTATAGAATTGGTAGAGAAGGATAAGTTTACTAGTTTGGAGATGAAGGGGGCAAGGTCTCGCGCCGCCTCTTTGTTGATCTGAGCGGTCCCCTTTACAATTAGAGGGTTTAAGGGATGCTATGATTTTTTTAAATTTCGGGTATAGTAACTGGTTTGAATGTAAAGCCGGAAGTATTGCTAGTAGGGGTGGGTGTGCTGGGTGTGAGGGCGTTACTGTTTGAGAGTTGTAATCTTTTGGATTCAATTTTGTTTTGGAAACCAGTGATTTTGTTAGCTAGGGCATTTTGGATGCTGGTACACCATGCCTTGTCCTTCACGCAGGTATCTGTTGGGAGGATTCAGATTTTCTAATTCCTTCAGAATGGTGAAGAGTTCTTTAGTAGAAGATTGGGCATTATTTATTCTGACATTATAGGCTTCTTTTTTAGTCCGGATTATCTCTTTCTTGTAGTGGGAGGAAATGGTCGTGAGATTTGTTTTGTTTTCTGCAGACGGGTTGGTTTTCCATAGGGATTCCATTTTGGCTTTCTTTTTTCTAATAATTTTGAGTTCCGGTGTGTACCAAGGGTTCAAGTGAGCTATGGGCTTGCATTTGCGTTGCTTTAGTGGGGCAACGGCATCAATGGTGCTAGTTAGGGCATCATTGTAGGTGTCGACTAGAAGGTTAAGGTCGGCAGTAGCTGGGATAGTGTTTAAAAGGGGGAGGATTAGTGGTGTGAGGGTCTCTGCGGTGATGTTGCGCTCGTTTCTAGTCAGGCACGCTGGTGCATAAGGGCGCTGTTTTAGGTTAGGGTTGTTATGGTAGATGTCGAATAATATGAGGTAATGGTCAGTCCATACAAGAGGTTGTGGGGCTTTGCAAGAGATATTGCAGTTGTGGGCTACGACCCAGTCAATAGTTCTTCCCTTGTAGTTGCATCTGAAAAGCCTTTAATGCCTTGAACACCGCTAATAACTCTAGTAAGTTTATATTGTTGGATGCTACTTGTGGGGACCACACTCCATGCGCTGTCTGCTGAAGCAGGTGAGGCCCCCACCTGTGAGAGATGCGTCTGTTGTGAGAGTGGCTTCCACTGCAGGGCTGGTGAAGATTTTCCCTTTCAGAAGGTTTTCCCTTGACCACCACTGCAGAGAGAATGAGGGCTGGCGAGACAAGTCGTGGTAAGGATAAACCGGGACGGATAGTCTACGCAGGTGTGCTGCTGCTACTGCCAGTTCCTTGGTAAACACCCTTGGCGCCGAGGCGATGCCGAATGAGAGTACTTTGAATTGGTAATGCCTGTCCTCCATCATGAACCTTAGATATTTCCTGTGCGCTGGCAACATTGAAATATGAAAGAATGCATCTTTCATGTCCAAAGTTGCCGTGTAGTCCCCCTGTTTCAACAGTGGGATCACCTCCTGTAGCGTTACCATGCAAAACCTTTGAGGTTTTATGAACTTGTTCGCTGGGCGCAGGTCTAGAACAGGATGCATGGTGAGGTCCTTTTTGGGTACAAGGAAGTACACTGAATAAATACCCTTGTTTACCTGAAGAATGGGGACAGCTTCTATGGCGTCCTTTCCCAGCAGCGCTTCCACCTCTTGATTCAGGATCTCCAGATGGTCCAGTGAGAGGTGCCGTGAGTGTGGTGGTCTGAATTGTGGAGGTCAGGCGAATTCCATGCAGTACCCGTGGGCGATCATCTTTATGACCCACTGGTCTGAAGTTATCCCCTCCCATGCCGTGAGGAAAGATGTCAAGCGCCCCCCGACCAGGGTGACATGGGAGGGGACCTGTATCTGATGGTCATTTTTGATCAGAGGCTGCGGCTCCTCTAGGATTGGGGCCTCTCTCTACCTCTGGCTTTGCCGAGTCACTCACTCACTCCTTGGCGGGTAGTATGTGGGCTTCCTAATGTTTGTCCAGCATAAAAGTTTCCCGTGCCATAGTTGTTCTGACTTGCACGGGACTGCCCGCAAAAGGACCGACGAGCATTACCTCCTCTCTGGGGGGGGAGGTCTTTAGAGTAATTTGTTGCAGGGACTGAAGAGTCTCATGCTCTTTTTCTGGCTGTTTCTAGGACCTCATCGACCGCCTTTCCGAAGAGGTTAGTTTCTTCAATGGGTTTATTGATGAGAGCAGCCTGTGTCTCAGGCTTAAACCCTGAGGTACAAAGCCAAGCGTGCCTTTTAAGTAAGGTTCCCTGTGCCAGAGACCTGCCTGCTGTTTCAGCCATGTCCAGAGTGTTCTTTATCACATTCTGGTTCACTTGCCTGCCTTCGGCCACAATAGTGAGAAGCTTGGACCTGATGGGCTCTGGGACCTCCTGGAGACCTTCCTGTACTAGGTTCCATTGAGTGTCAGTATAACACACTAGCAGCGTAGTGTTATTCGCTATGCGTGTGGTATATACGGCAGCCGAAGAAACCCGCTTACCTAAGGCTTATAACCTCTTGGATTCTGTATCTGGAGGCGCCTCCCCCGTAGCAAAGGGTACTCCTGCCCGTTTCCGGGTGGTAGTCACTACCTGGGAATCGGGGGTGGCATGCCCTTTAATGTATTGATGGTCCGAAGGAGCTGGCCGAAATAACTTTTCTACTCTTGGGTTCACTGCCCAGGTTGTGCTGGTGACACCAGGGAGGAGGCCAATCTTCTCTTAATAGAATTAAGGAGGGGAATGGCCTGGCTAGAGGGGGGAAATCTCCTTAAGAATACCTTCTACAAAGTCCTGCGTAGGCACCGCCTCTTGAGTAGTGATTTGAAAGTGATCTGCTGCCTTTCTTAACATGGCATTGAAGGCCATTTGGTCATCTACAGGTGAGGCCTGGCGAGCCGGGGTCAACGGAGGAGAATCCAGGCACAGAACATCTGTGTCCTATCTTGTTGGGGGAGCGTGCATGGGTCCGTCCCCACTTGGTGTGTTTCTTCCCAATTGTCTGTGGCATCCGCCTGGTCCTCATTGTAGCCCTGCAGGAAGGAAGGTTCTTCATCTTCACTGTAAATGTCCTGATAAGTATCCATTTGAATGATGTCTTCATGATGGACAGGGACTGAGGGCTGATCCTCTTGTAACTGTGAAGCAGCTTTAAGTTTAAACTCTCCACGAGATCTTTTCGGGGAAGGATGTTCAGAAAAATAAGTAATTTTCTCAAGACGATCCATGCAACCTTCAAATTTCTCCCTTGTCCACTTAGAAGAACTGGAAGGGCCTACGGGTGGAAAAACGTCATCTTCTGTCCCTTGACGCCGAAATTTGTCACTCGGTGTTGGAAAGAGGCTCTTGACTGTCCTCATAGTTATCTCGAGAATCGGGGCACTATGGCGTATCTATAGATTTGTCCGTGGCCTGCCCCTTGTTTTTCGACGGAATAGGTATAAGCCCAACCGCAGAAGTAATTCTAGCAATACTGTGTTCGATTTCCGCCGACTCGGCATGAGATAATGGTTCCGAAGGTCTATCGGTAGATTTACAGCCTACTGCGGCGTTAGAGGGCCTAGCGATAGGTTTTTCGCCTTGAGGCTTAGTTGTAGTTTTTGGGCCTTTCGGGACCGTCGGAGCATTGAAATTCTGCGCTTCGACGTGTAAACTTGATTTAGGGGTAGCTCCCTTGTTTGTTTTGGGATGTCCAGTCGTCAAACGCTGCTGCGGATGCGGGGAAGGCTTTGGATCTGAGGAATCCGCCAACATTTTCACCGCCCCTGCTGGCACTTTCACCTTTTTCAACGTACCCGTCGAAATAGGTAGATGGGTTGTGTGTTTAGTGTAATGCCTTTGCACATCCCGTCGCCGAGTGTTGTCCCTGAAGTGAGACCAGTTAGGCCTTGAAGGGTCGGGGATGGGCGTGGCGGACTTAGAAGTGTCCGCCTCGAGGTCTATCACATCCGCAATGGATGTTTGGCCATTGGAGGTGCACCCGTCACTTTCGGCGGGTGTGGCGGTGGGGGCGGAGGGTTCCGCCCATGACATACCATACACGGCCCACCGCATTACACAGTGCTCTTTAAGGGCTTTAGGCCGAAGGAGTGTACAAGCCGCACACCACTTCTCGTCATGATTCAACGGGAGACAGGAGTTCCACGTCCAGTGCTCTACCTTCCACGGGTATCTGACCCTTAGGGCAGAACATAAAATGAGTCCTTTCCATAGCAAAAGGGAAAGATGACAAGACCTAGAGGGTAAAGAGGGGGAAGAGTAAAGACATAACGGAAATATGGCCACCCCGACCCCACTCTCCCTACTGTAAAGGCTGGCCATAGGGCCCATGTTTCAGCCACCGGATCTTAGGCGCCGAAATCCACTGCCATAGACAAGTCCCCTGTAGTTTTTGTCGAAGTTGTTCTTGCCGTAGAAATGACTTAAGGGGAAATAAGCGACAAGTTGGTTCAGGATAAACAATGTCTCTTATGTAAGAGCTCCGCTATAGGGAGACCAGTTATCTGGGTGGAAAAAAACAATCTGAGGGACCTCGGCGTGTGAGGGATTTTGGGTACACTACACGTCACGATAGGGATAGTGTTACAGACACGCCTATGCCGACGTCCCCTCTCGGTCCTCGAAAGACAAGCTGCAATACTCCACAGTTACCACTGGATGTCGGACCATATGCACAGCATGTGATTCTAAGCAGATTAACAAGCATCGGAAAGAGGATTCTCAGGGTCTTAATGGGAGAAAACACTAGGTTTCTCACAGTACCAACCCCTCAAAGGTAAACAAAAGTCTCTCCATAGGCTGGTGTTTAGTGTGGGCACGGGGTCCTGCCAGGGACTTCCTCCTGAAGGTGCAGGCATGCACAGAGGGTCTGTACACTACAGTTAAATTTGTCAGTAAATAGAACACCCCAACAACATGGGCCATGCACCATGTAAAGAGTAAAAGAAATATTGGGATATGAAACTGGGAGAGTTTCCGACCTACAAAAAGACCCTTGGTTCTTTGCACTACAGAATCAGTTATCCAGAACAGAGAAAGGGAGCAGGACACAGCATATCTGAGCACAGGACACTACCCGAGAACTACAGTGAGGAGTAGACCTGAGGCCGACGTGCTAGTTGGCATATCTTCAGAAGTTGGGGGACATGAGAACGCCTCCACCCTCTTAACAAGTTAAGAAGCCAGCATTCCTTAGCCTCTATGCAAGTGATATGGGCACCATGTCCAGAAGAAAGTGAGCAAAGCACTGGTGGTCATATTTAACACATTTCTAAACTGTTTCAGTCATCACCTACATGGACAGCCAGACCTTGGCCTGGAGGAATACAAAAGGGCATCAGAGGAGATGAAGGATGAAGGGGGAAGTACAATTAAAACACACACAATACCAAACAATGTGAACAGCGAACTGTATCCCTCAAAGACGTGTGGGGTATGATATCCCTTAAGTTATGTGCGAAGCACTATGACCCTGAGACTGGCAAAGAAGAACAAGTTACTTACCCATGGTAACATTCTTTCGACTGGATGTTCCTCCCTAGCACTCCTTATCTTTGATATTTCCAATATCCTAGCTTTGCTGCCTCGGAAACATTTCAGCAGGGGGCACAGTGCGTCGATGTCCCTCAGAGGCCTCAGTCTTGACAGCACCGCAAGTCTATGTAGCATGCGCAGCGCTTGTTGGCCTCCGTTCAGTTTTGACAAGCGGAGCTTTACCTTGTGCTTAACAGTTACTCCACGAGAGAGCGCAGACTGCAACCGCAAGAGAAATTCTACTGTGGGGTAGGTTGGAAGGGGCGATAAGAATACGTCGGGAGGAACATCCAGTCGAAAGAATGTTACCATAGTTAAGTAACTTGTTCTTCAAATGGATTGTGTCCTCCCACATATTCCTCATCTTTGATACACTCCCAAAGCAGTTTTCGTAATTTGATGGTGGGAGAAGAAATTAGTGTGGTTATGTATGAACTAAGTGCAATACTGCTTTTCCAAAAGCAGAATCTTGGCCCGAGCAGGAGTCTAAACTGTAATGCTTAGTAAAGGTGTGCACAGACGACCACGTGGCAGCTGCACATTTATCTTTTATCGGAACTCCCCTCTGCAAGGCAGACAAAGTTGCAATTCCCCTGGTTGAATGAGCCCTCAGATGTTGTGGAGGGTCTTTACCCACCAGTTTGTAACATTCCAATATAATTAGTATAATCCATCTGGATAGAGTTTGCTTGGTACTGGCCAGTCCCAATTTGTGAGCTGAATAGCCCACAAATAACTGGTAGTTTTGTTGAAATTTTGCCAATCTGGAGATCTAAAAGCTCAGTGCACGTCCAGGGTCAAGCCTGTGAAGTCTTTCCTCCTCTTTTCCCGGATGTGGAGGGTAAAAAGATGGTAGAGTCATTTTCTGAGTAATATGAAACTCAGAAACAACTTTGGGGAGAAAAGTGGGCTTTGCGTTTAGTACCACTCTGTCTTTATGAAAAACAGTATGAGGAGGCTTGCAGGATAAAGCCTGTAGCTCACTCACCCTTCCGGCTGATGTTATTGCCACTAAAAAGACAGTTGTCACCATTAGAAGTCTTAATGCACAAGAATGAAGAGGCTCGAAAAGAGCTCCCATCAAACAACAAGGTGAGATGCCATAGTGTGACTTGAAATGAGATTGGAGGGTAAACATTAGTTAGTCCCTTTAAAAATTGAACTACTAAAAGGAATCTTAGGAGACTTTCTCTGAAGTGCGCTTAAAAATAGAGAGCGCTGGCAGATATCCCTTGATGGTAACAATCTGAAGAACCCGATTTGCCAGATGTAATAGAAAGGCTAATACCATTGGTGTATTACATGAGAAAGGGTCGACATTCTTAGCTCTACACCAACTGCAGAACTTATTCCAACGGCAGCGGTATAAAGATTTGGTTGCTGGCCTTCTGGCGGAAAGCAAAATCTCCAGTATGTCGTCCGGGAGGTAGCAATCCTTGAATCTCAGCATTTCATAAACCATGTGTGAAGGCTGAGAGACTTGATATTCAGATGAAAAACCAGACTCTCTTGCAGGAGAAGGTCCTCTCTTTGTGGAAGACGTATCTGAGGGCATATGGACATGTCCACGAGGTCCTGGTACCACGTCCTCCTGGTCCAGTCTAGGGCAACTAGTATCATTGATTTCCTAAACCTTCTCAACCTCCTGATTAAATGAGGAATGACAGGGATTGGAGGGAACGTGTATAGAAATGGAAACTTTCAGTCCACCACAAACGTGTCCCCTAGAGCTGCTCTCGTGAGCAATGTTCGCACTTCTGGTTGGTATTGGTCGCAGACAGATCCACTTGGGGGGTTCCCCAAAGGGCGAAGATCTTTTGAAGGGCTTCCTGAGCTAGTTCCCACTTGTGCGAGACTGCTCTGCCTGCTCAGAGCATCCGCTGTCGTGTTCTTCTCTCCGGCTAGGTGAAATGCATATAGAGATATTCCTTCTTGTATTGCCCAAAACAAGAGCTGCATTGCCTCTCAGCACAGCGGCAGTGACCCTACACCTCTCTTTTCTTGAGGTAGTACATGACCACTGTGTTGTCCGTCATTATCAGGACATTCTTTCCCTGTAGCGATGGCAAGAAGGCCTTCAGTGCTAGTCTGATTGCCCCAAGCTGTAACAGGTTGATATGTAGTTTGGACTCCGATGGAGAAAAATGCAGGACGCCATGAAGTCGAGCAACCTCAAAAAATCAAAGGCTGGTAGATGTTGGGCATTCTGGAATTTGGTCACCATTTGCAGAATGTCTTGGGCCCTCACCTCTGGTGGCGAGGCTTTTCCCAGGAATGCATCCAGGACTGCTTCGGTGAATTGGAGTCTTTGTGATGGTATCATATGGGACTTCTTGAAGTTGAGGGAGAAGCTCAGCCTGTGGAGGGAGCGACAGGTGGAGCAGAGATGTTCCAGGGCCTGTTCTCGGGAACTGGCCCTGATCAGCCAATCATCCAGGTTGGGATAGACGTAAATCCCCCCCTCTTTTGAGACTTGCTGCCAAAACTGCCATTAGCTTGGTGAAAACCCTCTGGGAGCTGGTCTGCCCAAATGGCAGTACCCGAAATGGATAATGAGAACTGCCAATAGCGAACCTCAGGTATTGTCTGTGCTTGGAATGGATCGGCACATGAAAGTAAGTATCCTGGAGGTCCAATGATACCATCCAATCTTAACGCTGGAGGGCCTGAAGGATCTGAGAAAAGGTTACCATCTTGAACTTGTCCTTTCTGAGGAAGTCCAAGATGGGTCTCAATCCTCCGTCCTTCTAGGGAATTAGAAAATATGGGTAGTACCAACCCTTGTTCCTCTCCGCTACAGTTACTGGTTCTATAGCACCTTTCTCTAGCAGGGTTAAAATGCATAAGGAGCGGATTTGGGGGGGCGTGGCTTGGGCAGCCATGGAGTAGGACGTGCTTCCTGAGCAGCTCCGGAGGATCCGACATATGATCTGTGAAAACTACCTACAAAAACACGCTGGTTCCAGGATGGACTATACATGCATGGGAACGTGTGTTCTGCTCACTGTATAAAGACCGAGTGAATCGTGTGTGGAATTCTGGAGGAATTGCTCGGCGAACGACAGCGGCTGCTCGGTCCATTGTTACACAAGATGGCCGACACAAAGGAAACGAAACTGAAGCACCCGGAGCGGCAGAATAGAGACGGCAGCCGCGGGGAAAGAATGATGATGGCGAAGTGGAGACAGAGCCAAACCCCTGTGGCGGTAAGCCTTGTGTCACGTTGGTTTGCGTGCTGACCCGGAAGGCAAGAGCCCGGGGGCAGCGGGGGTGCGAACAAATAGGCCGCGCCACGATAGACATATGAAGCGCTCGCTCGGCATCGATGAGCAGAAAGCCGCGGTGAGAGGCGGTGGACGGTGCGACTGCTTGAAGAGTGCTACAACAGCTGATAAGGGAGGAAAAGACGGTTGGGGAGGCACGCGGAAGCTGAATCGAGAGAGTGAGGCCCAACGGAGGCCGCAGAATGTCGGCGCGAGGGGCCGTGAGCAAGAACAAGAATAAGCAATCCACAATGGATATTTTTGCCAAAACACAACATTCTCCTGCGGCGGGCACCACAGTGGCTGATAACCATCAGATTTTAGAGGCCATCACGGAGCTGAAAGACTCTTGAGGGGGTTGCGATGACAGACCTGCGCTCTTCCATGGAGGCTAAAATAGACGCAGTGGGCATAGAAGTCTCCCTGCAGAGGCAAGATGTCAGGGGGCTGGCGGAACAAACAAGCAGCCTAGAAGGTGCGGTGAAAACCAACACGGACACCAGCACTAACAACGCAAAGGAGATCCATGTACTCAAACAACAGGTAGCTAACTTGGAGTCTCGAGCAGAGGAAGCAGAAGGGAGAGCGAGGAGGAACAATATTCGCGTGGTGGGCTTGCCGGAGGGTGAGGAGGGACAGGACCCGTCAGACTACGTCGAGAACCTACGCCGAGAACCTACTCCTACAAGGAATTGGGGCTGGCAAACTCTCGCAGGGATTCGCAGTGGAGCGTGCACATAGAGCCCTTATGAGGAAGCCGAGACCAGGGGCCCCTCCCCGGGCGATAATCGCCAAAGACCGCAAGAAAATTCTGGAGTACTTCCGAAAAGGTGGAACAATCGAAAGGGCCTCGAGCACCATCACGGCGTATCCAGACTACACTATGTTGGTCCAGAGGCAACGGTACAGCTATGTGGCAATCAAAAGGCGGCTGCGTGCGGCTGGGATAAAAAATATGCTTCTGTACCCCGCAAAATTGAAGGTGGTGCACAAGAGCAAAATATATTTTTTTGACACTCCGGAAGAAGCAACGGCGTGGCTGGATCTGCAGGGCTGCCCGGAACGAGACACGGAAGAGATCCAAGAGGGACTCGATAAGTTACTGTGATATGGTATGCATACTGTTAAGGCGTCGAGTGAGCACCCCAGAGGTGCCCAGATGAAGATTAAGAACAATGGGCGCGGCTGTAGGAGGCTGATATTTTGATAAAATACCGCTGATTGTAACGGACTTGAAGGACTGGAATATAGTAGCGTGTACATATATGCAAATTGTATAGCAATGTGTAGTTAACCCGAAGTGACATAGGAGCGGCAGGGCGAAAGCACTCTACCCCCCGAATTATAGTCGTAGTAGTAGTAGGTTGTTCACTAGGGCGGCCTCTCCCTGCGGAGCTTCGAGTACAGGCGAGAGCCAGAAAGAGCTAGATGTGGGGAGCCTGAGATCCAGGGATGGAGCTGGGCAACAGTTGGGGGGTGTGATGTTGGGGAAGGGACAGGAGGCGGGAGGGGGAACGGGAAGTTTGGTGTGTTTTTGGTTAAAGGGAATTTAGAATGGGAAGCGAGCCTATACAGAATGGATTGGAATTCAAAGTCAGACTGCACCTGGGGGAGGAGGAACGGAACTGGCACAGGCCATGGGGGACCTTAAGATACTTACATGGAACGTGCGGGGGCTCAACAGCTACTTAAAAAGGAACAAAGTTATGTTGTCCCTACGCAGGCAGAAAATAGATATTGCATTGTTGCAGTAAACCCACCTTCCACGAGAGAGGTTGGACACGATCGCTGGGAAGTGAAAAGGGGTGTTGGTGGGCTCATCATACTCTGCTTATTCAAGAGGAGTGCTTATTTGGGTGGCGCCACATGTCCCTTTTTTCAGCGATTGCAAGTGGTGGCTGAGACAGACGGGAGGATGGTTATGCTGAGGGGACTGGTGGAGAACAGGGAGATAAGCATTGTTAACACGTATGCCCCGAACCAGAACACAGCGGCGTACATTAGAACATGGAGTGCGAATTTGAGCGTATGCGTAGGGAGTGCGATAATCTGAGGAGGGGACTTCAACTGCGTATTGAACCGGAGGGTGGACAGATCGGATGGGAAGATGGATAGACCGGCCCCTGCAGCCAGGGCTTTACAGACATTGGTGGATGACTTTGGTTTGGAGGATGCATGAGAGTGAGGCACCCCCAGGAAAGGCAATATTCACATTATTCTGCCCCACAGCAGTTATCAACGAGGTTGGATTAGGTCTTCACATCACCCGAAATGATAGCGGAGATCGCACAAATAGAGTTCAAGGCCAGGCAGGATCCTTTAGGACCACTCGCCCCGATTCTCGCATGGCAATACTCCCCCCACTCCCCCCCCCCCGAGAGCGAGGATCCCGACATGGCGCCTACGAGCGGAAGCGTTGCGAGACCCCTTTTTTTTAGGGAGGACTTGAGGGAGGAGATTGTAAATTATTTTGAAACAAATACTGGGAGCGTGGATTCCGCGGGAACACTATGGGAGGCCTTTAAATTTGTCATGAGGGGGGTAGCCATAGCGAAATCCCAGGGACTACAAGGTGGGGTTTTAGCTGAACTGCAAGAGACGGAAGAAAAATTAGAAGAGGCCTTAAGGGGCGGAGACGATACAGCAGAGAAGCTAGAATTGACACTTAGGCTACACACAAATGTGCGGAATATTGGGAGAGATTGTGTAACCTTAATTATAAAAAATACATAGAGACACAGCATGCGGGAGGTGATAAACCGACTTTTGGCGTGGTTATATAACAGTGAGACCCCCAGAGTCACAATCAGGACTATAGAGAGAAGACTGTAGCGTAGAGGAGACCCAGGAGGGAGTCAATCAAGCGTTTGTGGATTATTATAAGGTATTATACAGAGATGATGGGGAAAGTAGTCGCGCTATGATGGAAGAAACGCTTGAGGATATGGGGTTGCCCAAGATAAGCGAGGAGGAGAGAGAGGAACTAGATACCCCGATCACCTTGGAAGAATTAGGGGAGGTGGTGAGGCAGCTGCCTGCTAGGAAAACCCCAGGGGCAGATGGACTGCCAAGTGAGTTTTACAAAGTATACATGGAAGAGGTCCCCCCCCACTGTTAGAGATGTTAAATGAAGCGTTCGAGACGGGACGCTTACCGGAGTCACTGAGAGAGGCCGTCATACCTCTCCCCAAACCTGGGCACAGCTGTGGTTCCTATAGACCCTTGTCAATGCTGAATCAAGACGGCAAGATATTAACTGCTGTCTTAGCAAATAGACTGATGAAGGTTATTGGCAAATTAATTCACCCGGATCAAACGGGCTATGTCCCTCATAGAAACATTACCAATAATCATAAGCGACTCCAGAGAATCAGCGAGTTTGATAGAGAAAGAGATGAGGAAATGGCAATTGTGTCTTTGGATGCAATCAAGGCCTTTGACTCCGCTAAATGGCCATGGCTGCTTGCGGCCCTGAAGCACTACGGGTTAGGGACTGGATATGTAACGTGGGCGAAAATTATATATAGCGAACCGCGGGCTAGAGTTAGGACAGGATCTGTGATATCGGAAAGGTGGCAGCTCAGCAGGGGTACTAGACAGGGATGCCCGTGGTCTCCAATGCTCTACATACTGGCCCTGGAACCTCTAGCAATATATCTGAGGCAGCAGTATTACACCATAGGCATCGAGGTGAAAGGGGAGCGGCATCTGATCTCCCTGTATGCAGATGACATGCTGCTGTACTTGCGATTCCCAGAAGAAAATCTCCAGTACATTTTAGAAGTGCTGGAGAGATACGCTGTGCTGTCCGGTATAGCAGTGAACCCCCAGAAGTCCAGCTTGTTCCCATTAGGGGGGTACATGAGGATTCCAGCGGAGTGGCTACCTGTATTGCAAGTGCCGTGGGCGGTTAGCACATTTCGGTACCTGGGGATAGATATATACCACACCGTGGAGGAAGAGCATAGGTGCAATACAGAAGTAGCCACTAAAAAAATTGAGAAGTGCATGCAGTTTTGGGCAAAGTTGCCCTTGGCGATGATGGGGCGGGGAGCAATGCTAAAGATGGTGGTCCTGCCAAGGCTCCTACACTACTTCGGGAACATACCGTACCTGATTCCTAAGAAGTTCTTCACCAAATTGAATAGCATGTGTAGGGACTTTTTGTGGCATGGCACGCGAAATAGAGTGGGGTTATGGAAGCTACAGAACTTCCATGACAAAGGAGGGATAAAGCTGTCCAACTATGAGGCGTACTATGTGGCAAGCCAGTTACAGTATGTTGCCAAATGGCTCTCTGACGAAGAGACCTCAGAATTTAGGCTGTTTGGGCGTGATTGTGCATCTTTTTATTTGAAAGAGATGTGGGTACCCAGGGCGGAAATGGTGGGGCGCCCTAAAATGATGCTACTGGGGTGGAAAGTGTGGCACAGGGCATGTCAAATGATGCAGATACCACTGGTTGCATTGAGGGGGGGCAGACACGCAGCTACGAATGATACTCAGGAACCACTGGGAACTGGCTGGGGTGGCAACAATGGGTGATATTTGGCGGGAGGGCTCTAGTATTACTTTTGAGGGGCTGCGGGAAGAAATTGGGTTGCACGAGGGGCAGTATATTACGTATCATAGAGTGGTACAGAGGATTAAGAGAACATGGCCTGAAACTGTGTTGGAGGAAGAATCAGATGCCACCATAGACGTGATTTATGACATAGCTGAGGGGGGTCATGAGATTTCCAGGTTGTATGAAATGCTGATGTCTTAAGTGGGGAAGGAGGTCACGCAGTTGAGACTTGACTGGAAATGGAGGTTGGAGCCCCGATGGGAGACGGGATGTGGGAACGGGTGCAGGGGTATCATAAGAACATGTCTAGAAACGTGAGGCTGAAACAGATTCAGCTGTACATAACGCATAGGGCATATATGACGCCTTGGAGGATATCGAGGTTTGAAAATGCAGGACGGCAAGCATGCCCCAAGTGTGATGAGGAGAACGCGGGCATGGTGCATATGTTCTGGTCATGCCCGTTCATAGAGCGTTTCTGGAGGGGAGTGAAAGAGAAACTGGAAGAGAAAGGGGTCAAGATGGTAGTGGATACAGTGTGGGCCTGTCTGCTGGGGGGGTCCCCTGACCACAGAAGCTCAGGCACGTAAGTAAGCTGAGGGATCTGGCTTAAGAGGAGGATTGCCATGGGATGGAAGTCATGCCATGTGCCAAAGGTAGAGGTGTGGTGGAGAGATTTGCAAAAATGGGTGGAAGCCGAAAACATGGCATGGCAAGAAGCGAGTAGCACAGGGGCGGGGGGGGAGACAGTCCCTGATGGCCTGGAAATCACTGATAGCCGAACTGTTTGGGTCACTAGATGACCCGGCGGAGCATGAAGAAGAGGAGACCGAACCACAGAATGCGGAAACTGAAGGTTTAATGCAATAGACTCGTAGAGGGGGGTGGGTTAAGGGAAGTGGTGGTTAGAAGTTAAGAAAGTGTAATGAAACGGTTGGAACATGCACTGTTTGTTTGGTTTGTATTGTTTGGTTGTTTTTATAATTCAATAAAAACATTTTTTTTTAAAAAAATTAAAAAAGGAGCGGATCTGGAACCTTCAAAGAGTTGTTCCCCAGTGGATGACTGAGGTTTTTGCAGGAAAGGTAGGCAGTAACCTTGGGCGACTGTTTCCAATGCCAAAGCCTCTGAACTAATAGTCTGCCATTCTGTCAGATGCTACGACAACCTGCCTCCTACTGTAGTCTTGTGTACGAAGACCTCAGAGGGGTTTTGGAGCCGCTGACGCAGTGGATGAAGGTCAGGCAGCCGCTGCTGTTGCGGTCTTAGTACCTCTTCCCACGTCCACCCAGGGGGAATCGTTTATGTCCTCTTCGAGATGGCTGTCCTCTGCCTCTTCCGAATGCGGAATAATAGCAAAAGGACTTACCACTCCAGGACATACCTGTGGGGCAGTTTGGAGTTGGTCTTATTGCAGCTCCGAGGGATTTTGCTTGGAAGTTCGCAATTTCTCCAAACGCTCATCAGCTTTATTTCAAAATAAATGCATGCCGTCAAAGGGCGTGTTGAGAAGCCTGGATTGTACGTCTGGGGCAAATCCTGACTTTCGCAACCAAGCAATTCTGCTAATCATTGTACTAGCCACCATGACTCTGCTGATGCGGTCAACAGTCGAGACCAGTTTGGAGGGATTCACACATAGCGTCCTTCCCTTCCTTGACAATGTTAAGGAAACTTTCTTGTTCCTCCCCCTCAGAGATGTGTTCAGGAACGGTAGGCGGAACCTAGTCGTCTTGGGGCCCCTTGTATCGCCTCTGTGGACGGTAACCCTGTTGTCTTCACGGTTGTCACCCCTGTCTTGAGAAGAGCCTCTGGCATTATCCGCGTCGTCATCGCCCTCCTGGATGGAGATGATCTCATCATCCTCAGCCGAAAAGATGTCTGTACCCTGCAGGCCTTCAACTCCTCCCTTACCCCCTTTTACTGGGTCCAGTCTCGGGCTGAGGTCTGGCACTCTCTTCACCGGTGTCTTCTCAACAGGCATGCTCAAAGTCTCCCTGCTGGGAGGAAAAGATAACCTGGCCGTTGCTGGGGCACCCTGCGGGTCCGTCCCTATGGTCTTCTCAAGTGACGCCACCACTACCTCAAGGGAGGGGGGGGGGGGGGGGGGAGACAACCTCGCCTGGTGCACTTGAGCCTTCATGGAAAGGCTGGATCCTTTGTCCGGTTTGGCCTTATCCTCCTTGGCCATCGGACACCTTGTCAAGCTTGGCCTTCTCCATCAGGGCCTTGTCAGATACCTTGTCTCTGTTAGACAGAATTGCATGCAGTACCCTCTGGGACCACTAAACACAATTAGGACTACAGGTGAAAGCCAAACCAACCATTGGTATAAGTCTGTACCACACAGTTTTTGGTAGCGAGCTGAGCAGCCAGGCTTCTCTCAAGAGTGAATGTGAGCAGTACAAATAGTTACACAGAGGACCCTCAATCACTGTGGTTCAAGTAGACACTTCTACTCAAGGTTTCTTGGTAAAACACTTAATCATTTATTACACAATCATTTAGAAAACATTTCACTAGAAGAAGGCAACGTAATATTACATACACAAACACTTCAATACAAACTAAGCTTTTGAGACAGTTTGAGCTCCCCTGAAACAGGAGCCAAATGGCAGGTTAGTTACTTCGAAGTGAGCAAAAGGGACAAATGTAAGTAGAATAAATCACATATACTTATTAAACAGTGCAAATAGTTTCAGTTCACCAGAGGAGTTCAATTAAATAGGCCAGGCCAAAGTCAATGTGCTTGTGTTCTGGATAAGAAAGAGCAGTTCTAGTATCAAACGGTAAAGTCTTTGCAAAAGTTCTCAGAATTAGTTTAGGCGAAAAAGAATCATTTGTGGGGTCACAAAGTGATTAGGCCTGCAAGTTGGGAAAGTTTCACAAACTTTCACCGCGAGAGTGGCGTTCTCTCAATCGGGTTGGCACAGTACCTTAGTATGAAGAAAAAAAATGCAGTGAAGACGTCGGTTCCTGGGAGTTCCTGCAGGTCTCACTGTTCCTGAGTCTCAGTCGTGGGGACAAGAGGAGGACATCGGGGGACTCCTGCACTGCACGGGATCATCGAAAAAGCAAACAAGTTGGAGTCACTTCAGTTCCAGTAGCTGTAGATTCAAGCACACAAGCTGGTATCCCTATCCCTGGTTAATCCTAACCAGCCTTGAGAATGGTGTCCAGATGGCTTAAGAGTTGATTGGTCCCACCAACTCAAAGGAAGAAGTCGTCCTTGAAGGGGCTTATCTGTCGAGATGAACTTGGCAATTCGGACCAGCAGCAGGGCTTCACCGGGCAAACCAACAGTCCAGGAGTTGCAGCAGCCGTCCTCTTCCATCTCTTCTTCGGTTCTTTCGTTCCAGTGGTCGACTCTGCTTTCCAGTCCAAGAGACTCGCCTTTTAAACCGTTTTCTCCCTTTCATTCCAGCCTAGCTGTCACTCACCCAGCAGGGTGGCTGTCCTTGCCGGACAGTCAGCCAGCCAATCATACCAGAGTGCATTTGGGTCTCCTGGGAGACTACGCATAGGAAGTTTCGGGCACCTCCCTCACTGACTTCCCTCTTGGATGATGACCCCAAGTGGTGGCTGGAGACCGATGCTGATGGGGATACTGATCGCGCTCTGACCATCGTGGGACCACGTGGTAGCAGCGACCCCGACGGAAGCAGACATGTGGTGCTTGGCCTTATGTTGGGCTCCCACAGACTTTCCTGATCCAGAGGCATGTCCCTGGGTGCCGCCCGGGGCAGAGGCCTTGGCCTGCAGTCACGACTCCAGTCGTTGGCGCCGATCCTTCACCGTGCGCGCAGTGAAGACACAGCATATCACGCAATCTTCCACCTTATGCATTGGGTGAAAGCAGTACAGGCACTGGAATGCTGGTCTTCCATAAAAACATTCTGCAAGCCGCAGTCGGAGCACAGCTTGAAGAGGCAAGCGCCATCCTCCTTCTCGTCCGACATGATCCACGCGGTGTAGGCCTGAAGAATCTTCTGGAAGCCTCCAAGAAGAAAACGCGACAATGAACACCTTTGAGGGACGTTGAAAAATCAGAAAAACTGGTCCCCATTAGTCAGAAGAATGATCGATGGAGCACAGGGCTCGATTGACCGAAAAATAGAGTTCATCTCTCAAAAAAGTGGAAAAAACGCAGCAAATGCTCTAAGAGCAAAGCACAAGGACTCTGAACACTTGAACGTGCGGTAAAAATCTGAAGATGGCTGCCAGAGGAGGGGCTTATGTAGAGGGCAGTCATTGGCTGGGGGTAGTATTACCCAGAGCTCAGTGATTGGTTTATTGGAAAAAGACAGTTCAGAAACAAATCTGAAACTGATTTTTCTTTTACTGAGGATTCCCAGCCTGACTGAGAATATTCATGAGCATGTGAATCAATGCCAGACCCCATGCTAGAGAAATAAGCAGATTCCACAAGTCTCAGAAATATATATTTGATACATTACTCACCGTAATCAGGGTTAATCAGGGTGTGGGGGGTTGAAGGGACATGTGAATCTAAGCATATACAAGCGTCAAAAATACAATTACGGTGAGTAAAATAATGTATACCTTCTGAGGCTTGTGGATCTGCTTAGAATCACATGCTTTGCATAGATTAGCGAGCAGTACTAGTAGAAGGAGGTGGGTTGTTTGAAGGTAGCACTGCAAAGAGATGTTTCAGCACCGCTTCACTCACCTGTGTATCACCCCTAGAATGTGTGTCTAGACAGTAATGTTGGGTGAGGGTGTGTACTGAACTCCAAGTGGCAGCATTGCAAATGGCATCTTGAGGCACGTTTGCAATGAAGGCTTGAGTTGCCCCAGTGCCACGAGTTGAGTGAGCTCTGGGCTTAAAAGGCAATGTTCTCTTAGCAAGAGTGTAACAAAGTTGGATGCAGTTGACAATCCATTAAGAAATTGCTGCCTTGGTGTTAGGGTTCCCTTCTCTTACAAAGGCTACAGATGCAAAGAAATTATCTGTCTTCCAGTTCGACTATCTTTTGAAGGTAGAACATGACAGCTCTGCGTACATCCAGTGTATGTAAACTTCTCTCTGCTGCGTTTGTTGGGTTCTGGAAAAAAGCAGGAAGCTCTATAGTTGGATTGACATGGAAATTTTATATGAACTTGGGTGAGAAGCGAGGATGGGTGCATAGCATCACCTTGTCTTTGTGTATAACTACAAAGGGGTCTTGTACTGACAGAGCTGTTCCCTAGCCCTTCTGATAACGGTAACGGCTATTAAGAAGGCCTTTTTGTATGTAAGATGTTAAGGCTGGCCTTGTGACTAGGCTCGAAAGGGGCCCAAATGAGCTTGTGAGTACAACATTGAGGTCCCTGCTGGAGTAGGATTAGAGATTGGAGGGGACCATTTTTTTACACCCTCCATGAAAGAGTCCGCGCTTAGAAACCTCTGGGTATTAAGTGCGTTATAAATAACCTATCCTATCAAAGCCTCAACTATGAGCAACTTCCACCATGAAATTTTACTCCAAGACGTGGTGTAAGCGGAGAGAGCCGCCATGTGTATTTGGAGTTAAAGACTAATCGCAAGTCTTTAACTCTTTAAGTAGATAGAGCAGGTAGTGGACTATATTGGACAGTGAACAGTCAGTTGGATTAAGGGACTGTTCTGCACCATAACACAGTGCTTCAATTTCTTAAAACAACAGTGCCTTGTGTTGGGTTTGCGTGCCTTCTTGAGCATTTCCATGCACATTTGGTCTAGGTTAAGGCGACCAAATTCTATGACCTCAGGATCCATGCTGCTAAGTTCAGCTTCTGAGGGCATGGGTGCAGCGGTGTTCCCTGTTCAACGAGTTGTCCGTGCAGGGTAGTTTAATGGGAGGAAACTGGGACATCATTTGCAGGTGTGAGAACCAGGTCTGATATGCCCAGATAGGAACCATTAGGATCAGTGCATCTTGTTCCCAGTGTAGCTTGTGGACTAGTTTGTCGAGAAAAGGTGTTGAGGGGTGGGTTGGTGGGGTTAGTGGAAGCAAATGTATCTGAACACTTAATGAGGAGTGCATTCCCCCTGGATCCTTTCTGGGGAAACCTGGAAGTGTAATCTTGGCATTGCGTGTTTTCCAGGGTTGCAAAAATGTCCATTTATGGGAACCCCTAGTTTGAGAAGACGTCATGCTCCGAGGGTAGCATTGTACTCCTGCTTAGCACGTCTGCCAGGGAATCAAGTTCCCCTGGAACATGTGATACTAGGAACATGGTGTGATGTAGTGCCCGCAGCCAGATGTTCTGGGCTAGTTTGGATAGCTCTGGAGAATGTGTTCCCCCCTGTTTGTTTATATAAACCATGGCCGTGGTACTGTGAGGACAAGGACTGTTTTGCGTGCCAGCTGAGTCTTGAACGCTTGAAGTACCTTGAGAACTGCTAGTAGATCCAGAAGGTTGATGTGCTTACTGGTTAGCGCCTGTGTCCACAGGCTGTGAGCAGTGTGCTGAAGGAAGTGAGCGCCCCAACCAGTCAGACATCTGTTGTGAGAGTGGCCTTGAATCCTGGTGTGTGGAAAGACTGTCCCTTTCCACCACTCTAGCGACTGAACCAGAGGTGGCGAAACCACCACTAGATCGTCCCACAAACCGCTTGACTGCAATCATTGATTTGCTACCCAGTCTTGCATTGAACGCATGTGCAGCCTCACGTGAGGCACTAGGTAGATGCAGGACACCATCATTCGCTGCAGCCACATTGCCTTTCGTACAGTCACCTGACGACCGGCTACGTACTGAGGTGTTTGAAACAGCATGTTTTGGACCCTTTCCTGGGAGGGGAAGACTAGTCTGTCTGTTTTGATTAGTGCCCCCAGAAATTGCTTTACTTGGCTGGGCACTAGAGTGGACTTTGTTTCGTTTATGGAGAAGTCCAATTGGAACAGCAAACTGATTGTTTGCTGCATGGATGAAGGCACCTCTGGGGAGAGTCCCCGATAATTAGGCAGTCTATGTAAGGGTACACTGGAATGGACTGCCTTCGCAAGTGGGCGGCCACCACTGCTAGGAGCTTTGTGAATACCCTTGGGGCTGATGCAATGCTGAATGGTAGAACCTTGCATTGGTATTGCTGGTCTCCCAATTTGAATCAGAGTTGTTTTTTGTGTGCTGGCAACATTGAAATATGAAAGTTTGCATCTTTCATGTCCAATGTTGCCATGTAATTATGTTTATGTTATGTTTATTGAGCTTATATAGCGCTTTACAGTATAACAACAATACAAAAGAAAGAAGCATTTTTACAAACTTGAAACAAACCAGTGGTACAGTACATAGAACAATTTACTAAAAAGGAGACAGGGAGGGGGTGTGGGGGGTGTTCCCGGATGGTCTTGACACGCACGGGTGGTTACAGCATCCAATGTAAGGGCATCGGGAGGAGGACAAGGGAGGGGCTGGAAGTGGGGAGGGGTTTTGGGGGGGGGGGGGAGTAAGGAAGGAGAGTCAGAGGGGAGAGTGAAACGCCAGTAATTCTAGTTTCAATAGTGGGATGACCTCCTGCAAGGTCATCCTGAATTTTTGGGGTTCGACATACAAGTTTGCAGGGCGCAGGTCCAGCACTGGGGGCATATTTAGATCCTTCGTTGGAACAAGGAAGTAAATTGAAAAAAATACCTTGATTTTTTTCCCATGAAGGGCACCAGCTCGATGGCTCCTTTTTGTAATCTGGATCACCTCGTGGAGGATTTTGAGGTGTTCGGAGAACATTCGTCCTACATGAGGTGGATGGTGGCGAGGTGTTTCGAAGAACTCCACAGAGTATCCTTTGGCCACTGTATCTAGAACCTATGGGTCTGACGTTAGTGCCTCCCATTACTGGGCAGAGTGTCTCATGCGACCTCCGACTGGGGACGCATGGGAGGGAACGTGCATCGACCTGTCATTTGGAGACAGAGGCTGCAGCTCTGCCTAGTCCTTTTCTGCGGCGAAACCCACGCTGCTGGTGATAGGACGTTTGAGCATGTAGACTGTAAAAGGAGGCACCAGATGTGCTTGCACCAGCTTGGCCTTGTTTTCCTGATCCTTGCGCCCAAACGTTTCAGTGCGTGTTGAATGCCCCTCTTGGGATGAAGGGCTTGTTGGAAATTTGACCAAGTGTCTTGATGGTTTCAGGCTTCTTTGCTGTCTCCAGCTGGACGTTAACAGCATTGCCAAAGAGGAGACCCTCCTCAATGGGCATGTTAACTAGGGCCGCCTGTGTCTCTGGGTTGAACCGTGAGTCTCTAAGACAGGAGTGTCTTTCTAGGAGGGCGCCTTCTGCAAGGACCCTTCCTGAGGTGTCTGCAGAATCCAAGACATTCTTTCAGCTGTTTTGGGAGATAGATTTACCCTTGATGGTGACTTTAAGAAGGTGTGAACAATACTCAACAAATACTCCTGGTCAACACGTACGGGCCTAACACTGATGACCCTGCTTTTTACATGGATGTATACCAGATAATTATGTCACTTGATGTTCCGAATGTGTTATGGGGGGGAGGGGGGGTGAATTCAATCTGGCCTTGGACCAGGTTCTTGACAGATCCTTGAAGGTGGTTAGAACCCCCAAGTAGGGCAGTACTAAATTTGAGATGTTTTGTCACAACTCTTGCTGGTAGATGCATGGCGTGAAACTCATCCTGATTGCAGGAGATATACGTTTTATTCCTCGGTACATGACTCGGAGTCTAGGATTGATTATTGGTTTGTTTCCATGTCTTTGATGGCAGTGGTGGGGGAGTGCGAAATCCTTCCTCGAACATTGTCGGATCATTCCCCAGTGATGTTGGAAGTAGTGTTCCGGAATGCCCCATGCCCTGCTAGGAGGTGGGGGATGCCGGGTGGAATGTTGGGGAAGCACTCCATGCTGAGATCACAGAGTTTTTATCCAACAATGTGGGATCAGTTGACAAATACTCAACGGTGTGGGAATCCTTCAAGATCTGGATAAGGGGTGTGTTGATGTCCAAAACTACGGGTATGCTGAAGGCTCTGAGAACCTAGTTGTCAACTATCGAAAGCAAACTAGATGTTCTGGAGAAAACATACACGAACACGCAAGACAAAGTAGTATTAGCCAATATACACACGCACCTTCAAGAGTTTGATAAGCTCGCCATTAGGGAGGTCCGATACATGGCGACCCCTATCATGCGCGCAGATACGGGGAGGGTAACAAGGCTGGCAGAACGCTTTCCAACTTACTCAAGCACGATAGACAACCTACACAGATCACAAGTATATGCACTGTACAGGGGAAGGTACTGTTCAGAGATGAAGACATTAATGGGGAATTCATGGAATTCTACAAGGAATTATATTCCAATAAAGATAAGAAAACACTCGCAGAAATTAAGATCTACCTTGAGGCTCTCTCCCTCCCTAAACTCCCCGATGAAGAACGCCTAGCGCTAGATCAACCGGTGACTGCAAAAGAGATTGTAGAAGCGGTCAAAGCATTGGCTTCGGGCAGGGCACCAGGGTCGGTGCGGGTTGGGAGCTGAATTCTACAAATTATTTCACGAGGAGCTCGCTCAGATACTGCTGCAGGTGTGGGAGGAGGCACTTGAGTGCGGCAGGTTACCCCCCAACTATGAGAGAAGCTATTATAACAACCGTACTCCATAAGCCTAGACGACCACCACAGGACGTTTCGTCCTACTGGCCCTTGTCACTCAAATACCGATGCTAAAATATTTGCAAAGGTCCTGGAGAATCGGCTTCTGCCGGCAGTCCCTACCCTAGTACATCCTGATCAGAACGAGTTTATCCCTGCACGATCTACGGCCCGCAACCTCCGAAGACTCTTTGGCATAATGGCACAAATCGATCCTGCGAGGAGCGCAGTGGCCATATCCCTTGATGCTGAAAAAGCGTTTGATTCTGTCTCGTGGGTCTATCTCCTTGCGGTTCTGGAGGCGTTTGGGTTGGGGCCCAACTTCATAAGATATGTGAAATTACTGTACACAGAGCCCGAAGCTCGTGTCCTGACCAATAGAGCCATTTCCCAGATGTGCCTGTTGGGGAGGGGAACCAGACAGGGCTGCCCGTTTTCGCCCTTGCTGTTCGCATTAACCATTGAGCTAATGGCGGCCGCAGTCCATCTCAGACATGCGGATAGGGGGATCAAAATGAAGGGATCGACCCAGCTAATATCGCTCTATGCGGATGACACTTTATTATAGGTCAAGGAACCTGAACTCAATATAACACCCATTATGGCAGAGATGCAGGAGTTTGCAGATTACTCTGGGTAGACGATAAACAAGGCCAAATCAGAAATATTTCCGCTTACACTGGCCACCCATTGCCCCACAGTGACAGATGGACTCAAATGGTCTGAAGACCGTATCAGATACCTGGGAATTCTCGTCTCCAGGAATAAGCTTACATTATATTCAGATAACCACGAAAGCGCCCTGCAAACTCTAACGGCCAAGCTCCAGATGTGGGGGCGACTCCCGATCTCTTTAGCCGGTCGAGTCGCTATTCTTAAAATGGTTATCCTACCTAAACTTCTTTATCCGTTTGGCAACATCCCTATATGGCCTGGCAGAGCCTTCTTCGCCAAACCCAGATCCATGGCGGTGACATTTCTCTGGAACGGTAAGACAGCGAGGATAAGCTGGGAAAAAATGACAGAACCCTATTCTTCAGGAGGTATATCGGCCCCCGATTTCGAGCTTTACTATTATGTGGCCCAGGCTGAATTTGCTAAATATTGGTACAATGACGAGTACAGCACACCCCATGCATGGATAGAAGAATATACTACACATCCCACAAACATACAATCAGTCATTTTTGATCCACACTATAGAGACACGTGTGAATACAATCCAGTTCGCTGCACAGTCAGGGCATGGGAAGCTATATACAAAAGGCTTAGACTTGAGGCCCCCTATAAACCCGAGATACCTCTGTGGAACTTTCCGGGAATTCCTCCTACATATGACACGAGCATACAGGAATCCTGGGACCCTAACTGTGAAATGAAGCTTGGTGACATGTTTGTCAACAGCACTTTTTCAGACCTGGGTCTGTTGCGGAGGGCACTGGGAGATGGTCCACTGAAAACGCTGCAATATATACCGTATGAGATCTGCATTTCAAAAAGGGTGGCCTCTCTTCCCGGACGAACCTCCACCACATCCATGTATACAACTAGTGACAGCTAAAAATGGCCTGGGACTCTCTAGGCTATACACTTTAGTCCAGACCCACACCCCCCACAGCGAATCAGATAAGGGAGCGGTGGGAGGCGGACTTACAAGTTCCCACCGAAGAGAAGAAATGGGCCAGATACTGTTCACTAACTAAGAAGATCTCTCTTAACTCTGGCCTGAGGTTGATCCAATTTAAAATTCTAAATACATTACATTACACGCCGGCCAGGATCGCTAAATTCGCACCGGATGCCTCAGATGCCTGCCCCAAATGCAATGCTCCTCAGGCCGGTTCCTTTCATATGTATTGGGACTGTCTGGTGGTTGGGGGGTTCTGGAGGGCAGTAGCAGAAATGTTGGCAGAAATAACTCAGGTTCCCCCTGATTTGACCACCCCATAAATATCTGTTTGGGGACATAGGCAAGCACTCGGAAAAATCAGGAGACTATTCAACATTTCATGTGCGGTTGCCAAAAAATGTATTTTATTGAAATGGAAAAGCACTCAGCCACCCAGCATGAACCAATTCCTACAAGAATTGACACATGTCAATGAGTCAGAGGAGCAGTTTGTTTTGACCCAACCTTCGACGTGCAGACCCAAAGACATTTGGGGCACGTTTAGAGTTTACCTGTGCAATATGATTACTGATGATGACCTGTCACCACAATATTGTTTTGTTAAACTGCATTGAACCAATTTATTCCCGTTGTATGTGTGAAATGAACTATGCAATGGTGCTGTTGGCCTTTTTGTTACCGCTAATAAAAAAAAAGAGTTAAAAAAAGAAGATGTGAACAAGCAGGTTCTAGTACCGAGTCCAGATGCTGTGTAACCTCACTCCACTGGGTTCTGCTGTAGCTGGCAAGCAAGGAAGCATTGTTTGCTATTCTAGTGAGGTACAAAGCAGAGGTTGTGATAGACTTCCCTAGCGTATATAGTCTCTTGCACTCCTTGTTGGGAGGTGCCTCAGAGGTTGTAGTGGTCACCACCAGAGAGTCTAATTTGATATGACCTCTAATGTAGAGGGGATCGGATGGAGAGGGCCTAAATGTTTTTTCCACCTGTGGGTTGACCGCCCTAGTAAGGGAGTGGGTAGACCGGGATGGAGACCCTTTTCCTTGATGGACTACAAGAGAGGTATAGACTGGCTAACAGGCTTTTTCTCATTGAGAGTATCCTCAATGAAGTCAGTCACTGCAGGACTAGATTCCTCTGTATCAATACCAAACTGGTGATTCGCCTTCTTGAGCGCATTGTAAAGTGGTTGTCTGCAATAGGAGAAGAGTGACTGCCCTCCACTACGGAGGGGTCAACAGAGTTGACAAGGATGAGGTCGGGGGTCGTACTGGTCCTGTAAGTAGGTGTCATCACCATCTTGACCGGGATCACCTTGATCATCCCCCCATATGTCCCGTCAGCTTGCGTGGAATGCAGGTCCCCTTGATGAGATCCTTGCGATGGCTCCCAGTGTAGGAAGGCTGGTGGAGTTGTGTGTAGGGGTCGGAGGGGGTGCTACCGGCACTGGCGGCGGCACAGACAGTTGCTCTGCAGGCTATGAAGTGGGCAATCTACTCATATTGTTCAAAGAAGAAAATCTTTCCCATGGTTTCTTCAAACTGTTTGGGTCGAAAGAGTTGCAGACAGGATGGATTTTGGTACCTCAGGGGCCACAGGAGGTGCCTCTGCAGGGCAATCAGCTCTCGGTATGTCCTTGGGGCTTTCCCTAGGGTGCGTCCTGTTGAGAGCAGAAGCCAAAGGTGAGGTTTCTTCTTGATAGTGTTCAGGGGCCTGTTTACCATGAGAAGAGGCCTCCTTGTGGTATTTGTCTGCATGTAAATGTGTTTTGTGCTTTTTCGATGGCCGTGCTTTTTCGATGGCTGTTTCAGCGTCTCTGCCTCAGCTGTCAAGCAGTGTTTAAGCGTGCCTTTTGCCGGAGTGTCTGTATTAACACATTTTGGTAAGCACATAGGCAGAACCACAGCGGGCCCGGTCGGTGTGGACAGTGGGCCAATCGGTGCCAACCACCAGCGCACACCCCTCCGTTAACTGATCTGTCAAAGGATGGCTCGGGGGTGTGTGCTTTTGAGAGGAAGTATGCTTGTGTATGCTGGCGTCGCCAGATGCCTTCCTCATACACTGACTGCCTTTTGAGGTTGGGCCTAGGCATGCAGGAACGAGACTGTTTCACTGTGTGTCTTCGAGCTTCGAATAGGATACTCACCTGCCTCGGCCTTCATGGTCCGACTAGAATTTCCCAGCTGCGGTCTCCAACTCCGCCGACATGGCGGATGCCGCCCACCGCTTAGTGCGGTGCTCCTTTAGGGTCTTGAGCCTAAAGAGCTTGCAGGAAGAGCAATGGGATTCGAGGTGGTTAAGTGGAAGTCATTGGTTACAAACTTGGTTTGTCTACCTATGAGAATTTTCTGTTGCACTTGGGCAAAATGTAAAAGGAGTGCGCTCCATAGTGGAAAATGGACACAGCGGCAGCAAGACAAAATTAGTAGGGGCAGGAAATGGGGGTATGCATTCTCTAACAAAGAAAGGATCAGTCCCCCCACTCTCCCTACTGGTTAGGCTGAAGTCAGATGTAGACAGAAGCCTGTTGTTGGAACAGACGTCGGATGCTGGAATCATCCGCTGAGATGCTCTGGAGATCAGACGAATAAGTGCGTTCACCGTTAATCGACAAGAGCAGTTTGGATAAAGTTAACTCCTAAAGTAGCTCACTGCTACAGACTCTGCGAAATAACTTGCCACAATGGCAGAAAAAAATAATATGAGGGAACTCTACTCGTGAGGGATCATGGGTACAGGGTACATCACACTGCGGATAGTGTTACAGTCACACCCTGTCAACGTCCCTTTTCGAACTTCGAAAACTTCATGTGCAAGACACTGCAACTTCCACTAGATGTCAGCCTATGCAAAGTATGTGATTCTAAGCAGATCCTCAACCTCAGAAATATGACATACAACCATCAGAAATACAATTATGGTGAGTAATGTATCTGCTTAGATTCACATGCTATGCATATATTCCGACATCTAGTGGTAATCACAGAGTATTGCATCTTTTTTCGAAGATCAAAATGGGACGTTGACATGAGCGTGACTAACACTATCCCTAAGGAACAAGTTACTTACCTGTACCTGTTGTTCTCCAGCATGGGTCTGGCATGGATTCACATGCTCATGAATATTCCCTGTCGTCAGGCTGGTAATCCTCGGTAAAGAAAAAAACCAGCATCAGTTTCGTTTCTGATCTGTCTTTCGTAGTAGTAACCAATCACTGATCTCTGCGTCATATTGACCACAGCCAATGACTGCCCTCTACCTAAGCCCCGCCTCTGGCAGCCATCTTCAGATTTGGTAGCACGTGAAGTGGCAGTATGACCAAGTGAAGAGCCGCAGAGGGGTAGGCGGGAGGGTTCGCATGTGAATCCATGCCAGACCCATGCTGGAGAACAACAGTTACAGGTAAGTAACTTGTTCCTTCTCCAGCATGGGGTCTGGCATGGATTCATATGCTCATGAATAAAAGAATACATAGCAGTATACACATGCACAACCACGGGAGGTGGCAACAGGCTCAACATTAAGCAATACAACAACTCAACATTAAGCATCTCTTACCTCCTCACCAGGCTCACCTTAGGTGAACAGGTTGCGCAGCACTGCTTGGCCGACCCTGGTCTCCTCCCTGGAGTCCCGATCAACGCAGTAGAATCTTGTGAAGGTGTGCGTCGACCTCCACGTAGCAGCCCTGCAAATGTCCAGCAGGGGCACACCAGACAGGAACGCCGTGGTAGCAGCGATCGCTCTGGTCGAATGGGCTCTGCGACGACCGGGCAGCGGTCGGTTTGCCAACCGGTGACAATGCATAATGCAGCCGGAGAGCCATCTGGAAATGGAAGTCTTCGAGAGAGCCTTCCCTTGATTCACAGACCCAAATTTCACAAACAGTTGCGACGTCTTCCAAAAACTCTTCGTGCGGTCCACCTAGAACTTCAGCGCTCTAGCTACATCCAGCGAGTGCAAAGTCCTTTTGGCCGGCGTCGAAGGCGACGGAAAGAAAACTGGTAACACCAAGGGCTCGTTGAGGTGGAAGCCCGACGGCACCTTGGGCATGAAGGAGGGGTGCGTCCTCCGCACCACCCTCGTATCATGAAAAGTCAAGTATGGAGGCTTGTAAGATAGGGCCTGAATCTCTCCCACTCGTCGTGCAGAGGCGATAGCCACGAGGAACGCGGTCTTCCATGACAGGAACTTCAAAGGCGCGGAATGCATAGGCTCGAATGAGACCACAAGGACGCCCGTCCCGTAGTCCTGGTATATCGGGAGATGGCAGCCAGATGTATTTTTATGGAGGCGTGAGCCAGTCCAGCTTTGGCCAGCGACAGTAAGTACGGCAGCACTTGAGGGGGCGTAATCTGCAGAGGGTTAATCTTCTGTGCACGGCACCAGACAGAGAACCTCTCCCATTTATGACCGCAACACTTGAGAGTTGAGGACGCCCTGGCCTTTGCAAGAACCTCTCTGCAATCAGCCGGGATATCGTACCCCCGAAACTCTAGTGCTGCAGGAGCCAGGCCTGCAAGTTCAGTGACTGTGGGTCGGGTGTAGAATGGCGCCTCCTTCTCTGGAGACTGGAGAGAAGATCCGCGTCCGCCGGCAGCCTGACTGGCGGGGACGTTGACAAGTCCAGAAGGTCCGGGAACCAGATCTGCCTCGGCCACGCCGGTGCGACGAGGATCATCCTGCACCTGGACTTCTTGAGCTGGTTGATGAGGCAGAGCAGCAACGGCAATGGAGGGAACGCGTATAGAAACAGGCCGTCCCAAGGGAACGAGAAAGCATCGCCCATGCTCCTCGGCTGGGGGAACCTGCTGGCGAACCTCTGGCACTTGGAGTTCGTCGCTGTCGCGAACAAGTCGATAAGGGGTTTGCCCCATCGTCTGAAGAGTCGATCCACTTGATCCTGGCGCAGTTCCCACTCGTGGCACGAGCGTAGCTCCCTTCAAAGTGAGTCGGCGATGGTGTTTTTTTAATCCTGCCAGGTGAAAGGGAACCAGACATATCCCCTGGGCGACGGCCCAGTTCCACAGATCCTGGGCCTCTTTGGATAGGGCTGGGGATCTGGTGCCCCCCTGCTTCCGTATGTAGAACATCGTGGTGGTGTTGTCAGTGAAGATCCTCACCACTTTGTCCTTGAGGGACGGGAGGAACGTCTTGAGCGCCCAGAACACTGCACGGAGCTCCAAGATGTTGATGTGAAGAGACCTCTCCTCTGGGAGCCAAAGGCCTCTTGCATGGAGATCTCCGGTGTGGGCCCCCCAACCCTCCAGAGAGGTGTCCGTAGTCACCGTCTCCTGAAACGCTGGGGTTTGAAAGTCCGTGCCCGTCGTGAGGTGAGCCCGAGTGCCCCACCATAGGATCGCCCGACGGAACTCCTCGTCGAGGGGGATCCTGTCCTCGAAGCAGCCCCCCGCCTGAAACCAGCGGGCGTCGAGGAACTCCTGCAGCGGACACATCCGAAGTCTGCAAAGGGGTACAAGGTAGATGCATGAGGACATCCCGAGAAGGGACTTGATGGCCCTCATCCTGGTCACGTCTGTGGCTAATAGTCACTGTACCTTGCCCAGGATGGTATTGGTCCTCTCCTCCAAAGGGGAGGCCAATTGCTCCACTGTATCGAGCTTCGCCCCCAAAAACAGTGCTGCCTGCGACGGAACCAGGTGGGATTTGGGGTAGTTGATGGAGAACACCAGCTCCGTGAGCAACCGGACGGTCCTCGCCGTATGATCGACGGCGAGTTCACTTGACCTTGCCCGGATTAGCCATTCGTCCAGGTAGGGGTAATCGTGGATCCCCTGCAGGCGCAGCCGCGCCGCCACTGGTGCCAGCCACTTGGTGAAAACCCTGGGTATCGACTTTAATCCGAACGGTAAGACTCTGAATTGGTAGTGGCGTCCTTGAACCACGAGCCAGAGGAACTTCCTGTGCCTTTTTAGAATGGGGATGTGGAAGTAAGCATCCTCCAGGTCCAGCGACGATAAGTCGTCGCCTTCCTCCAGCTGTCCCAGCACGTGCTGGAGGGTGACCATCCTGAATTTCTGTGCCTTGATGTACTTGTTTAAGCGGCACAGGTCCAGGATGGGGCGCCAACCGCCTGTCTTCTTCCTGACGAGGAAGTACCTTGAGTACACTCCGGAGCCCTGGAGCCTTCAGGGGACGAGCTCGATGGCACCTTTCTTGAGCATCGCCCTTACCTCCAACAGCAGTTGAGGGACGTGATTTTCCTTCCTGGCCACGGGAGGAATGCGAGGGCACTTGTTCTGGAATTCCAGCGAGTGCCCGTTGGCCAGGGTGTCCAACACCGAACGGTCGGTGGAGATCGACTCCCACACGCCGACGAACTTCATCAGCCGGCCTCCCACCGGGGTGCTTCGGTGGGGGCCCGACAACACGGCCGGGTCATTCTTGCTTGGAGGCGGCCTTGCCGCCTTGGCTACGACGGCGGGAACCCCCCCTTGTTTGCCACGACCTCTATAGGACTCATGGGAAGAGGAGCGGGCCGCCTGGCGGTAGGTGGAGGAGCCACCGCTGGATCCTTTGGAGGCACCCTGTCTGCCTCCAGAGCTCCGAAAGGGCCGTCGCTGCTGAAGCACCCCAAGGGCGCGGCCCGTCTCTGAGTCGGTCTTGATGGCCTGTAGAGACTCATCCACTGCCTTACCAAAGAGGTTGTTGCCGTCGAACGGCATGTCCAACACTCGGGTCTGGACGTCCTGGCGAAAGTCTGTCGCCTTGAGCCATCCTCGTCGTCGGAGGCAAACTCTGTTGCCCAGTTGGCGAAATCCGGTATCGGCAATGTCATTGGCACCGTAATGGCGTGATCCGACGCCACCTCGCCCTCCTGCAGAATCTCTAGGGCCTCCGCCCATTTGTCATCCGGCAGGAAATCTAGCAGGGGAGCTATCTTGAACCAGAGCTCCCTGTCGTAGCGGGCCACGATCGCTATGGCATTGGCCGCCTTCATCGTTGTCGCCGCCGAGATGACTCGTCGTCCCATAGAGTCCAACTTCTTACCCTCGCTGTCCGGTGGGGAGGTGGAAGTTGAAGCCGCCACGCCCACTGCCTTCTTCTTAGCCGCTGCCGAGACGACCGAGTCCGGCGTGGGCTGGGCCCTGAGGCACAAGGGGGCAGCATCGGGGACTCGGTACTTTTTCTCGTACCTGTCCCTCTTGGCGGGTGTCGTGGCAGGGTTCTTGAGGACAGCAAGCCCCTCGTCCCAGATGTCGAGTAAAGGCACCGCGAGGACCGTCTTCCTCTTAGCCTCTCGTCGCTGGTACAGAAACCCCTCCTTTTTCTGTTCTTCAGGGCAGAGCTGGAAGAGCTCGGATGCCCTGGTTATCATGGCGTGGAAAGAGCCAACCTCGTCGGCTGGGGACGCCCGCGGGGGAGGCGACGACGGGATGTCTGCTGTGTCATCGCCGTCGTCCGTCCCCATCGCCATATCCTCTCCCGGCGAGGGGGATGAGGGGTCCACCGGTCTCGCAGGCACGAAGGGTGGAGCAGGGTGGACTCTCCTCCGCTTGTTCGGAGGGCTTCCCGACGGGCCTGGTTCTGGCTCCTCTGTCGGGGTGCGTGGTAATCTCGTCCTCATCTCGGTACATAAGGATTGGATTGCCAACAAAATGGCCGCCGAGCTATCCTGGGGCTCGGGCAATGGCTGCGACGGACGGGATGGGCCCTGTTCGTCGTCCTCGTCGCTATCATCGATCAAGTCAGTAGGGAACGTCCCCTGGGATCGAACCTTCTCGAACCTCTCGCTGAGGCCCATGGACCTTTCGTTGAGGCCCATGGACCTTTCGTTGAGGCCCATGGACCTTTCGTTGAGGCCCCTCTCGGTCTCCACCAGTTCCTCCTCAGAGGCTTATTCAGAGTCTGTAACAGCCACCACCCCCCCACTCTTTTTCAGCCGGCGGCTTCACGGGGGTCTTAGTGATGGGCTGGAAAGAGGATTCCCTCCGCGGTGGCAGGGATACTCTGGGCCCAGAGGCCGATTCCATTGGCGTAGTCTCAGCCGGCTCCGCCGGGGTCGCAGAGACCACTCCGGTAGAGGCCTTAGCCGGGTGGATCAAGGCCCTCACCACCTTAGGTGCGCCCTGGGCCTTCGCCTTGGGGGGAGGGTCAACGCCTCGCTCCCCCTTCGAGATCGACCAGGTCCGCTCCAGCGGCCTGCTCGGGTTCTCAGACTTCCTCTTCCCCGACCCAGAGCGCTGGCTCGTGGTCGAACGTGCTGGGGAAGTAGCGCCCTGCTTGGCAACCGAAGAGCCTGACCTTTCGGCGCTCCCGGAGCCCGCGGTGCTTGGCCTTCTGTTGGACCCCCGTCGCCGGGGTGCCCTCAAAGGACTTAGAAGCCCGCTCAGACTTCTTCTTCGCCTTCTCACTTGCTGTGCCCTTCTCCAGCCAGGTAGCGAGGCGGGAACGACTATCTTGTTTGGTCCGTTCCGAAAGGTTCTTGCAGAACGCACAGTCCTTTTCCACGTGCGTCTTGTCCCCATGGAGGCAGTAGAGACATCGCGAATGCTCGTCCTCCTTGAAAACGTTATATAATCTGCATCCAGGGCAGTTCCTGAGCAGCTTGGATCCGGGCGACGAGCTCCCTTTGTCCTGGGCCATGTCTTGAGGTAGGCCGCAGATCTTCCGGAATCCTCCAAGTGTAAACTCGACAAAAAACTTCACCCTTGAGGGGCGTAGAAGAATTCCGAAACGGGTCCCTGTTATCGGAAGTAGAAACGGTGGAGCTTGAGACTCGATTAAACCAAAAAAATGAGAAATTCTCCTGAAAAAGCGTGAAAACGCAGTAAAAAACTCGAGAGCTAAACACGAGGACTCCCAACACTTGAGCGTGCGGTAAAAATCTGAGGATGGCTGCCAGGGGCGGGGCTTAGGGAGCGGGCGGTCATTGGCTGGGGGCAGTATGACCCAGAGATCAGTGATTGGTTACTACTAAGAAAGACAGATCAGAAACAAAACTGATACTGATTTTTCTTTACCGAGGATTCCAAGCCTGACGTCGGGGAATATTCATGAGCATGTGAATCCATGCCAGACCCCATGCTGGAGAACTAGGATGACGCAAAAAGCTATCATCCCCAGTAGCTGCATGGCCTTGCGAACGGTTACCAGGAGACTGGCTGAGGGATCTGGAACAACATGTTTTGAACCCTCTCTTCTGTCCGAATCAGGGCCACCAGAAAAGTTTTGACTTGGCTGGGGACTAGACTTGATTTCATCTTGTTGATGGAGATTCCTAGGTTGATTAGGGGATCTGGGTATTTTCCAAGCATGTTCCGTACGAGTCTCTTGTTTCCAGACAGTCGTCAAGGTAGGGATACACAGGGATGGACTGCATGCACAGGTGAGCCACTGCTGCTGCCAGCACCTTTGTAAACACCCTTGTGGCTGAGGCATTGGCGAAGGGGAGTACTTTGATCTGATAGTGAAAGCCCTCTATCATGAACCTGAGGTACTTTCTGTGCGCTGACAACATTGAAATATGAAAGTATGCATCTTTCATGTCCAATGTGGCCATGTAATCCCGCTGCCGCAGCAGCAGGATTACTTCCTGAAGAGTTGTCATAAACTTTCGTGGTTTGACATACTTGCTCGCAGGACGCAGATCTAAAACAGGGCGCATGGTTAGATCCTTTTTGGGTACAAGGAAGTACACTGAATAAATACCCTTGTTTACCTGGAGATGAGGGACGACTTAGATGGCACCCTTTCCCAGGAGGACCTGAACCTCTTCCAAAAGGATACGCAGACGATCCAATGACAGGCGTCTGCTTCTGGGCGGATGGTAGTGGGGTGGCCAGAGGAACTCTATGCAGTACCCGTGGTGACAGTCTTGAGTACCCACTGATCTTTTGTGATGTCCTCCCATGCGTGGGCAAATGTTAGATGTCCTCCCCAACCAGGGAAGTGTGGAAGGGGGACCCAGAGTCACTTGGAGGCGGAGGACGGGGAGCCTCTGGAAGCAGAGTTTCTGACCCTGCCCTTTCCCAGACAAAAACCTCTCTTGGGATAGAAGTTGCCGAAGGAACCCAGTCCAGAATCTCAGTTGGATCCTCCCGAAACATATTGTGCATGGGGAGAGCAGGAGAAGGACTGCCTACGAAAGGACCATTGGGCGTTTGAGTTTCCATGTTGGACAAAGGGCTTAGCTGAGAACTGACTGAACGACTTGAGTGTCTCATGCTCCTTTTTAGCCGTCTCCAGGGCTTCATCAACCGTTTCCCCGAAGAGGTTATCTCCTCCACTGGCTTGTTGATCAAGGAAGCCAGAGTCTCTGGCTTGAAACCTGTGTTTTTTAACCAGGTGTGGCTCTTCAGCAGTGTTTCCTGGGCAAGGGTACGCCTCGCAGTTTCGGCAGAGTCCAGAGTGTTCTTGAGGATATTCTGGATGGCACGTCTACCCTCTGCGACCACCAGGCAGGTGCAAGTAGGTTCCGGAACATCCTGTAGGCCATTCTGAACAAGGCCCCATTAAACATCACTATAGCTCACACGAAGCATAGCGTTGTTGGCAATCCAGGTGAAATACACTGCAGAGGTTGTAACACTCTTGCCCAGGGAATACAACATTTTGCAATACTCGTCAGGAGGTGATTCCGATGAGGACCGTGGTAGCCCCACCTTCTTGAGAGTAAGGGTGACAACTAAGGAGTCCGGGATAGTTTGTCCCCCGATATAGAGCGGGTCTGAGGGAGCCGGGAAAAACATTTTCTACACGCAGGGGCTTACCGCACATGTGAACGTGGATGTGAGTAATGAAGGGGCCAGACGAGCAAGGCGATGGCTTGGCTGACTGGGGTTATTTTCTTAAGAATATCTTCCATGAAGTCTGAATCAGGGGAGGCTTTTTGTGTGATATTGAAGTGGTCAGCAGCCTTCTTCAGGAATTTGTTGAACATCTGGTCGTCTATAGGCAACGAGACTCTAGGCTGGGAGGCAGTAGGGACATCCAAAAAGATGTGGTCAGTGTCAGCGTCATGTGGCGGGGTGTGCCACGTACCCTGGTCATCCACAGGGTTCCAGTCTGCGCCCTGGTCGACCTTAGGGGTCCTGGTGGGATTCCTCCAAGGAGGGAAATGGACACCGGGAGAATGAGCCTCTGGGACTTACGAGGGATGGAGCACGGTTCCACAACCCTATGCCTCTTCAAAATGTCTTCAAATTGGCCTGTAAAGTCAATGAACTCGGTCTTCTTGCTCATACAAGCCTCAAACCTATCCCTGGTCTATTCAGAGGAGTGTGAAGGGTCAGCAGGGGGAAAGAGCCGTGCAGGAGGGGCTGAGCCATGAAGTAGGACTCTAGAAAGAGGAGGTGAGGCCGGAGAAAAGCCCTCTGGTGAGGGGACCTTATTGGGGTACAAAACGGGCAAATCAGCTTTAGAAAGCTTCAGGATTATTTACACCAAATGTATACGTTTCAGCACGTCTTTAATTTTGATGCGATACCGCCACCGATGAAATTTGAAGACTTTGAGGAAGCGCACGCTACAGAAGGAGGTTTAGTCCCATGCATAACCCGCATGGGCGGTTACACAGAGGGTGCTGAATTGCAAGGTTCGGAAGGCCCAGTCGAAGACTTCGACAGGCCTGCTGGAATTGAAACTTTTCTCGATGGATGCGCCGGGGATAGTTTGGGGGGGGGGGGGGGTTATCTGCTAAGAAGCATGTGGTGAATGAGTGTCCCTGTCGCCAGGGTGCGACTTCCCCAAAGCACTACGGGCGGCATACCTGTCGGGGCTGGAGACATACACGTGGGAGCGCAAAGGCTCCACAGTAAGGTCAACGGTCTCCAAATTGAAGCTGTGGTTGCAGACTGATTCCTCGTCTGATGCAATGGCACCAGTTGGGGGTGCAACTTTCGGCCTGCATGGCGTAGCCCACCCGCCGTTCCGTACACCAGTCTTTCAGGGTCTTGAGCTGAAAGAGCTTACAGGCTTTACACAAGAGGTTGTCATGGTCACAAGAGAGACACCTATTGCATCTGCCAGACCAAGAGAAAAGGAAGAGAAGGGGGTAATAGAAATGCATTCTCAGAGGAGAAACAACAAACCGGGCCCCACTCTCCCTATGGTGAAGGCTGGGCCGGAGGGCCAAGGCCACGTGGTCAACAGACTGAGCAGTTGATTCCAAGATGGCCACCTGCTAGTGCAAAATGCTAGAAATCAGGGTGGGAGATCCGTGGACAGCTGTATGGTTTGGATGCTTTTTTATTTTGCCTCCAAAACGATTTTGCACGGATAATAAAATTTGATATTTACATGACTTTCGATAAGCACGAAAGTATATGGACAGACGTTATTTAACACAAGAGAGTATCGACCTCTCTCCTGTCGAGGTACAATTTCCAAAGTGATGCACAAGTATACAATACAGGTAAGTGAGAACATAGGATTTTTTACAAGGTGTGACCCAAGACTGTAGTAGGTCCGGGGATACTAAACAAGACAGTGTTGTGTACACAATCTATAAACACAAACACAGGGGTTGTGTCACAGAACATCGACAATGGAGTGTTTCGGCCATGCAGGGCTGGGTAAGAGCCCGGGGTAGTGGTGACCTTCATCAGAATGATCGCCGATCGTGGTGCTGTCTGTGTAGGTAATCTGTGGGGGAAGGGATTGCTGTGAGGGAGTCATTCTAAATTCAAGTATTATTAAATAATGGCAAAATGGTGCCTAAATACACTGGTAGTGTATTTGAAAGAACAGCTTACTGTCTGCTAAAGTTGCAGCGGGGGCGCTGTGCTTGAAAGTCCTTTAAGGAGTGCCGGACTATGAATATCCATGTTATAAAGTTGCATGGGATGACTCGGAAAAATCAGGTCATGCAGGCCAGAGGATTGGGCCTGGAGCGTCTAGGAGCTGTGAAAAAGGTTAACAAACCGTAATTTTCACCCTAGATCTAGATCGTGTAGATGATGCAAGGTCTAAGGCACATCCTTCGTGGGATTGTGCGAGTGTGGTACTTAAGTGACCCAGAACAAGGACACCAGTGCTAGGGATGTCAACAAGGTATGGTAAAACGGTTATTTTCAAAGGTTCAAGACCACCCCGGGTAGTCAACTGCAGAGAACATTACTGAGGTGTGTGGGCAGTGTGCAGTATAGGAGGGTAAGTGCAGCTGGCTAATGTGCTTGAGGCAGTGCCAGTTTAAATGGCTTACTCAGTACAATAAAGCTCAGTCGAGTGAAGGCTACGGATCGCCGACAAATGGTGACAAAGATGCTGTAGTACAGTGCCCATATATCGTGTGCTGCAGACAGGCAGGGTTTTAACCAGTGCTGCCGTTGTGATGGCTCAAAAGGACGCCAGTATAAACAAAGGCACTGCACATAAATCGTGTACGGGAGCTAGGCATGCTTTTTAACAGTGCGGCCAAAATGAAGGTTGAACCCAGACGGTGTGTGTTCTAAACGGCAATGACAGGCATAGTTAATGCCAGTAAGTGGTGCAATGCTGCTGCTAGCAAGTGAGGAAGCCTCCCGGAAAACTTGGGCAGCCGTGTGGGAGTGCAGGACATGCCCCAACCTTGCCTAAGAACCAACTTCCTGGACCTTCACATATACCGCTCCAGGAACTCACTGAAAACAGAACTTTTTAGGAAACCAACAGATAGAAACAGCCTTCTTCACTTCTTTCCATAACCTACCATACAGACAATTTCTCCGCATACGGAGGAACTATACGGAAAAGGAAAAGTTCGAACATCACGCCAAACAACTCCAGGCACGTTTGGCTGAAAGGGGGTACCCCAAAAAATCCATCAGGATGGCTCGGAAAAGGGCAACCAACACGGATCGCACGATCTGCCTGACAAAGTACCAAGGACCCCATAGACCGTACCGTCCGTGTCACCACCTTCAACCCCGTCAGCAACCTCATAAAGACCACGATTAACAAACATTGGCACCTCATAAAAAACAAAGGGACCTTAGACAAAAAAACCTATGTTTGCTTTTAGGAAGAATAGGAATTTCAGAGACACCCAGGTGCACACATTTCTGGAACCAGAGAAACCACAACCAACCTTATGGAACCTCCCGCCGGTAGTAGGCCACTAAAGCTGTGGCGAATGCGTTGCATGCCACTATACGGAAACCAGCAAAACTTTCACGCACAAAAACTTTATCTGAACAATCACAATGAAAAATCACACCAACTGTGAAAACAAAAACGTCATCTACGTGATAAAATGTCCACGCCACCTCATCTACATAGGGAAGACCATCAGACCCATCAAGCAGAGGATAAGGGAACACCGATCTTGAATCAGAAACTCCATACAAGATAAACCTCTTGTCGAAAATGTCAGCAAAAAAGGCCATACCCACGAGCAACTCACGTGGACTGTCCTGCAGCAACTTCAACAACAGAAAAGAGGAGGAGACATTAACTTAGCCCTCACTAGGCTGGAACAAAAATGGGTCCACAGACTGGACACAGTAAGAACTGGCTTAAATATCACCGTAGAGTGGAAACATTTCTGGGATTGATGACCTCGTAGCGGTGGACTATGCCCACACTGTGGACATGAGATTACTCTCACCCATTTACTTGCATTAGTAGTCCCTAGTCATTTGGCATTCTTTTCAAAACGTCTCAATCATATGTGCGTTTCCTTTAACCTTTGCATCCTACTCCACTAGCTGGACCACCATGTGTAGTCAGGATGCAACAAACACCGAACCAGTCACCTAAATGTACTACTTGTTTTGCTTTGTCATCAGTCACCATGCACCTGTTAATATTGATTAGAATATATTTGGAACACTTACGTGCATTACATCCATCATCACATCCGACTCCACTAGCTTTACCACTATGCAGAGACAGGATGCATTATTGGCCAAACTAGCCACTAATTGTACCACTGGCCTTGCTCTGGCTTCGGTCATCATGCACCTAGGAAGACAATGCATTACTTACCGTAAAAGCATTTCTGATGGTTGTATCTGCTTAGATTCACATGCTGTGCATAGGTCCGACATCCAGTGGTCACTGCGGAGTATTGCATTTTGTTTTTCGTAGTCGAAAAGGGACGTCGACAAGGCGTGTCTGAAATACTATCCCTATAGTGACGTGCGTTGTACCCACAATCCCTCACGCGTCGAGGTCCCTCTGTTTGTATTTTTCTGCCCTGAGGGAGCCTTCTAGACGTGAGTGAGTACAGAAAAGAGAGATATAAAAGGAAGTCTATGTTCTTTCCATCCGAGCGGGGAGGAAGGGTGGGCGCATGTGAATCTAAGCAGATACAACCACCAGAAATGCTTTTACGGTAAGTAATGCATTGTCTTCTGATGTTTGTTTATCTGCTTAGAATCACATGCTGTGCATAGACTAGCGAGCAGTACCCCGAGTTGGCGGTGGGTTATGAGAAGGAACAGTAGAGAAAAGATGTCTTAATACTGCCTGTCCCGCCTGGGAGTCAGATCTAGAGTGTGCATCTAGACAGTAGTGTTTTGTAAAGGTGTGCACAGAACTCCAGGTAGCCGCTTTGCAGATGGACTCAAGGGGAACATTTGCAATGAATGCTATGGACGCCCCCGTGCCTCGAGTAGAGTGTGCTCTTGGCTTAAAGGGCAGTTCTCTCTTAGCAAGAGTATAGCAGAGAGTGATGCATTGAACAATCCATCTAGAAACAGTGGACTTTGAAACTGCATCCCCTTCTCTTCCTGCTGCCACCGAGACGAAGAACTGATTAGTCTTCCTCAGTGGTCTGGTTCTTTCCATGTAGAACATGACCGCTCTGCACACTTCGTGTGTGCAGAGTTTTTTCTGCAAGTTGGAAGGATTATGAAAGAACGTTGGCAGTTCTATAGACTGGTTTACGTGGAATTTCGATATGAATTTTGGAGCAAACCTTGGGTGCGTGCGTAGAACACCTTATCTCTGTGAACTGTAACGAAGGGGTCTAGAACCGAAAGAGCCTGTAGTTCACTTACTCTCCTGATGGAGGTGATAGCTATTAGAAAAGCAGTCTTAAGAGTGAGGTGTTTAAAAGACGCTTTGTGCATGGGTTCGAATGGTGAGCCCATGAGTCTGGTAAGTACCACGTTAAGGTCCCATCCGGGAGCTGGGTCAGCTATCGGGGGGTGTATTCTCTTTACTCCCTCCATGAAGGCCTTTATAACAGGGATCTTCCACCACGACACTTTGAGTTGGGAATTGGTGTATGCAGAAAGTGCCGCTAGGTGGACTTTAATGGAATTGAACACTAGACCTGAATCCAATAAGTGGGTCAGGTATAGAACAATATGTGAGGGAGAGCAGTCAATCGGGTTGATGCTTTTTCCTCTGCACCAGATGACAAATCTCTTCCACTTGCTAGAATAGCAGTGGCGAGTGTTAGGTTTTCTGGCTTCCCTGAGGATGTCCATGCATCTCTGCGGGAGCTGTAGATGTCCGAATTCTATGATCTCAGGAGCCAAGCTGCTAAGTTCATGTTCTGGGGGCATGGATGCAGAGTCCTGCCCTTGTCCTGAGACAGCATGTTGTACGGGCAGGGGAGTTTCACTGGGGGAGATAGAGACATCTCCATCAAGTGAGCGAACCATGGCTGTCGGGCCCACATTGGGGGCACCAGTATCATGATCACTTGTTCCTGGTGCATCTTGTGCATCACCTTGTTGAGAAGGGGAGTCGGGGGAAAAGCGTAAACAAATTTCCCTGACCATTGCATCGACAGACCGTTCCCCTTGGATTGGTTCTGGGGGTACCTGGAGGCGTAACTTTGGCATTCTGAGTTCTCCAGGGTTGCGAACAGGTCTATTTCTGGGAATCCCCATTGTGTGAAGACATCGAAGACGATGTTTTCGTGCAGTCGCCATTCGTACTCTTCGGGCAGGGGGAAATCTCTGCTGAGTTTGTCTGCCAGCAGATTGAGTTCCCCTGGTACATGTTGTGACAGTAGGAACATGTTTTGTTTGAGAGCCCACTTCCATATATTTTGGGCCAGTTTGGACAGTCCTGGAGAGTGGGTGCCCCCCTGCTTGTTGATGTAGTACATGGCTGTGGTGCTGTCTGTAAGGACCAACACAGTCTTGCCTTGTAGGTGTTCCTGGAAGGCTTTTAGCGCCTTGAACACAGCTAGTAGCTCCAGTAGATTTATGTGTTTGGATGCTACGTTCGGAGTCCACACTCCGTGAGCAGTCTGATGGGATAGGTGAGCCCCCCATCCTGTGAGGGATGCGTCTGTGGTTAGAGTGGCTTCCGCCGCGGGTGTGGCAAAGGGTTTCCCTCTTTCCAGGTTTTCCTTTGTCCACCACCGTAGCGAGAGAACCAAGGCCTGCGAGACCACCACTAGATCATCCTATAGTCCGCTGGCCTGACACCACTGGCTGTTGAGCCACTCTTGCATAGGGCGCATGCGCAGGCGCGCGTGAGGTACCAAATAAATACACAACGCCATCATGCCTAGCAATCGCATTGCTTTGCGTACCGTCACCTCTCGGCCGGTCACATATTGAGGGATCTGAAACAGCATGTTTTGGACCCTCTCGGAGGGGAAGACGAGGCCGTCCTTTGTTTGAATTAGAGCCCCTAGGAATTGTTTGATTTGGCTGGGGTCTAGGCTGGACTTCTTTTCGTTGATGGAGAAGCCCAACTGGATCAAAAGGTCTACAGTCTTTTGGGTATTGGATAAGCATGTTTCGTAAGAATCCCCTGTTATGAGCCAGTCGTCGAGGTAAGGGTAAACTGGGATGGACAACCTGCGCAGGTGGGCCGCTGCCACTGCCAGTACCTTCGTGAATACCCTTGGTGCCGATGCTATGCCGAAGGGTAGCACTCTGAACTGGTAGTGTTTGCCCTCTATCATGAACCTGAGGTATCTTCTGTGCGCTGGCAACATTAAAATATGAAAGTATGCATCTTTCATGTCCAATGTTGTCATGTAATCTCCCTGTGATAGCAGTGGGATCACTTCCTGTAAGGTCACCATACGAAACTTCTGGGGTTTGATAAACTTGTTCGCTGGGCGCAGATCTAATACAGGGCGCATGGTTAGATCCTTTTTGGGTACAAGGAAGTACACTGAATAAATACCTTCTGTTACCTGAGATGGAGGCACAACCTCTATGGCTCCTTTTTCCAGCAGTAGTTGTACTTCTTGGAGAAGGATGGCAAGGTGTTCCGGTGTCATGCGTCGTCCCCTCGGGGGTCTGTATGTTGGGGAACCGTTGAATTCAATGCAGTATCCGTGGGCTACGGTGGAAAGTACCCAGCGGTCTGACGTTATTCCCTCCCATGCTGGAAGAAAGGATGTTATCCGGCCCCCGACCGGTGTTGCATGGGAGGGGACGCGAATCTTCGCGTCACTTGGTGTTGTTGGGGGCTTGGGAGCCTCTGGGGGTGGACCCCCGACCTCTCCCTTTGCCACGGCGCTGGCCTCTTTGGCTGTACTGCCCACTATTGGTCTGGTAATTGGTGGCAGGGTACTGTTGCTGCTGATTCTGCTGTTGGCGTTGGCCACGAAAAAAGCGTTTGTTGCCATAGCCGCGTCTGGTAGTGGGCTTAGAGATCTGGTCAAGAGTTTTGATAGTATTGAAATCTTTTTTAGCCATCTCCAGAGCCTCATCCACCGCTTTCCCGAAGAGGTTTGAGTCTTCAACAGGTTTATTTATTAAAGACGCCTGTGTCTCCGGTTTGTACCCCGAGTTGCGCAGCCATACATGGCGTTTTAGGAGTATTCCCTGAACCAGGGAACGTCCCGCTGTCTCTGCAGCATCCAGAGAGTTCTTTACAATACTCTGGTTGACGTGGGTTCCTTCGCCAATAGTTGATAGCAGGCGTGTACGTAGTGGTTCCGGCGCTTCTTCGGCGTCTTTGCGCAGTTTGGCCCACTGCGCGTCCGCGTAGCTAGCTAGCAAAGAATTGTTGTTCACAATTCTTGCCGAAAAGGCAGCCGAGGATGTGACTCTCTTTGCAAGGGCATATAACCTCTTGCCCTCCTTGTCAGGTGGTGCCTCGCTGGTGGACAGCGGCACCCCTGCCCTCTTCCTTGTATTAGTTTCTACAAGGGAATCCGGAATTGAATGTCCCCTGATGTACAGCGGGTCTGAGGGTGAAGGAGTGAAAAGTTTTTCAATTCTTGGATTAACTCCTGATTAGTGCGGGTGTGGATAGCGAAGGGATGATTCTTCTCTTCACTGAAGCGAGGAGGGGAATGGTCTGGCTGACCGGGGGTTTCTCCTTAATTACTCTTTCCACAAAGTCTATTTCAGGAGAGATCTCCCCAGTGTCCAGTTCGAAATGTGCTGCTGCTCTGCGCAACAGGGCATTAAATGTGGGCTGATCGTCAATGGGAGACGTGTTTCTAACAGGTGAATTGTCAGGAGGATTTAGGTTCAGGACATCAGTGTCCGAAGATACTGATGGGGATTGCCAGGGATGAGAAGGTCCTTCTTCTGGATTTTCTCCGAAGCCTTCTTCTACCATGTCTGGGCTGTCTTCCAGACCTTCCTCCTGGTTCTGTCCCTCTTCATCGTCCACAAATTCATCCTCCTCCTCCAAGTATTGTTCCTCACCAGTGAGGTCATACACATTATGGAAATCTGAGGCTGTGTCCTGCTGGGGATTGAATAATCTCGGATATTTGGCCCTGGGGTCCTCCTGAGGCCCTTCTCTTGTTCTCTTGGGAGTGGGAGGGTTCTGGGTCTTCATAAACCTCTCCATGCAGAGATGGAGCCTTTCCATGGTTTCATGGGGTACCCCTGAGCGGTCTAGCGGGGGAAAATTAGTGTCATCTAGCTGAAAACGGCTCGACCTCTCCCACAACGTCGAGGAAAGTGTCTTGTTGCCTTCCGAAAAGCCTTCCGGTGTGCTGGGGGTCCCCCCGACTGAAGGGGGTAGTCCCTGTCTTTCTTCTGGCTTTTTCGGCATGTCTTTCGACCTTTGCGTAGCGCTCGACGTGTCTCTCGGCGTACGCTTCTGGGTGTCGGCTACAACGATCCTCGCCAAGCTCTCTGTGACTCGTTTGTCAGCAGAGGGCTGTGGTTTCGACGTTACGGGTGTCGATCGTTCTATGGCGGCGTGCACTCTCTGCTGGTTCGCGCCGGCCGATGGTTTGGGGGCGGCGCCCTTATTTGCCGAAAGCCCCGTCGCTGGTCGCGGCTGCGGTTGCGAGAGGGGCTTCGAACCTGAACGGTTCCGAGGAGGCTGCCGGTGGAACCTGCGTCTCCTTGGGCGCTGATGCTTTCTTCGTCTTTGACGAAGAAGAGCCATGGGTTGTTTGCTTATGTGTGGTATCGTGTGCGTCAGTGTCGCCGGGGTGTTCATCCCCATAAGCAGGGCGTGAGCCGAGCCCGTCGGGGCCGGGGACAGACGACGAAGAGCGCGAGCGCTCTTTAGAGGGGTCTACGACTTCCGTAGCGGAGGTCGTGTTATCACGTTCCTCGTCACTGTCGGTGGTAGCAGCGGCGGGTGAAGAATCGGCCTTCGACATAGCGTAGGCCGCCCACCTCTTGACCCTACGGTCTTTTAGAGTCTTTGGCTTAAGAAGCCGACAAGCCGTGCAACCCTCCTCTTTGTGATCGAGGGGCAAGCAGCGGTTACACCGTGAATGCTTGTCCTTCCAAGTAAACTTGCCCTTGCAAAGCGGGCAAAACCTAAAGGGTGTCCTCTCCATAGCCGAGGCAATAAATCGTGATAACGACCCCAAGGGAAAGGAAGGGGAAAAGGAAAGGCATTCTCAGAAAAGAACCAGAGATGTCCCACGACCCCACTCTCCCTACTGTATTTGGCCTGCGCGGCCAGGCCACGTGTTCGGCAACGCCGAAGGATCTCCTCCGCTCGTCCCCTCAGTCGAAGATCTTGCTCGGCGGAGACAGCTTCACAACTGCGTCGAGGGAGGGATCGATGTGTTATATATTAAATAGGAAAACGACCAAAGGTCGAGGAGATGAAATCTGCAATGTCTCTCGAGGAGCTCCGCGTAAAGGCGACCAGTAGCTGGGCGGAAAAAAACAATCTGAGGGACCTCGACGCGTGAGGGATTGTGGGTACAACGCACGTCACTATAGGGATAGTATTTCAGACACGCCTTGTCGACGTCCCTTTTCGACTACGAAAAACAAAATGCAATACTCCGCAGTGACCACTGGATGTCGGACCTATGCACAGCATGTGATTCTAAGCAGATTAACAAACATCAGAACACTAATTACAGCGACCACCCGGACATTGTCCTTGTTTCATAGTGATTATTCATTTTTGGAATGCTTCATCATATGCAATCCGCCGTAACACCACGAGTCATCCTGGCACCAGTTATCAGCAGCACCACCATGGGTCCTCTAGGAATCCTTTCCCTCTCCACCTACACCATGCAGCCTCCACGCCTTTATTATCCCTCTTGCAAACGCTCCTTGTCGGATATCAACTTGCATATCACTGCCTTATCCTCAATCATGCTACCATGGGCATGATAGGTCGACACTCTGCCGAGCACCTCCCCTTGGCTAGCTTCCCACCGACCCATATGCACACCAATGTTGTGCAGGCCCACTTGTAGGACTCGGCATCTCCCACACCCATGAGCAACAGCAACACGTACGTATTTTCAGGTACGATGTGCTCTAATGGTCATTGGTTGGGTTTCAACCAATTGAATGAGCATTCTCTTACCCCTGAGCTACGTGCTTACTCATGCACAGATCCGGCACACCATTGGATGGAACTATTACTGTGGGCGTGCTTTAATAATTGCACTGTCACACCCTTTCCAGCAACCATTGCCTCGAGGAGTGCAGTCGCAATCATCACGCACCGCTAAGTTTCTTTTTTCGCTAAGTCTTTGGTTCTTAGACAAGGTCGGGGCATGTCCTGCACTCCCACACGGCTGCCCAAGTTTTCCGGGTGGCTTCCTCGCTTGCCAGCAGCAGCATTGCACCACTCGCTGGCATTAAATATGCCTGTCACTGCCGTTTAGAACATATACTGCCTGGGTTCAACCTTCATTTTGGCCGCACTGTTAAAAACCATGCCTAGCTCCCATACACGATTTATGTGCAGTGCCTTTGTTTATACTGGCGTCCTTTTGAGCCATCACAACGGCAGCACTGGTTAAAACCCTGCCCGTCTCCAGCACACGATATATGGGCAATGTACTACAGCATCTGTCACCATTTGGCGGCGATCTGTAGCCTTCACCCCACTGAGCTTTATTGTACTACTGCCTCCAGCACATTAGCCAGCTGCACTTACCCTCCTATACTGCACACTGCCCACACGCCTCAGTAATGTTCTCTGCAGTTGACTACCCGGGGTGGTCTTGAACCTTTGAAAATAACCGTTTTACCATACCTTGTTGACACCCCTACCACTGGTGTCCTTGTTCTGGGTCACTTACGTACCGCACTCGCACAATCCCATGAAGGATGTGCCTTAGACCTTGCATCATCTACACGGTCTAGATCTAGGGTGAAAATGACGGTTTGTTAACCTTCTTTTTCACAGCTCCTAGACGCTCCAGGCCCAATCCTCTGGCCTGCATGACCTGATTTTTCCGAGTCATCCCATGCAACTTTATAACATGGGTGTTCATAGTCCGGTACTCCTTAAAGGACTTTCAAGCACAGCGCCCCCGCTGCAACTTTAGCAGACGGTAAGCTGGTCTTTCAAATACACTACCAGTGTATTTAGGGACCATTTAGCCTTTATTTAATACTTGAATTAGAATGACTCCCTGAGATCCTCACAGCTATCCATTCCCCCACAGATTACCTACACGGACAGCACCACGATCAGCGATCATCCCGATGAAGGCCACCACTACCCCGGGCTCTTACCCAGCCCTGCATGGCCGAAACACTCCAGTGTCGATGTTCTGTGACACAACCCCTGTGTTTATGTGTTTATAGATAGTGCTGTGTACACCATCTTGTTTAGTATCCCCGGACCTACTACAGTCTTGTATCGCACCTTGTAAAAAATCCTATGTTCTCACGTACCTGTATTGTATAATTGTGCATCACTTTGGAAATTGTACCTCCACAAGAGAGGTCGATACTCACTTGTATTTCCTGTGTTAAATAACGTCTGTCCGTATACTTTCGTGCTTATCGAAAGTCATGTAAATATCTAATTTTATTATCTGTGCAAAATCGTTTGAGGCAAAATAAAAAAGCATCCAAACCAGACAGCTATCCATGGATCTCCCACCCCGATTTCTAGCATTTTGTATACAGGTACCCTCCTGGGCATATCAGGGCTCCGACAGGTGCCCTTTATAAACTTCTTCACCTGCTAGTGCAGTCACAGCCAGTCGAGCTCGGTCCCCCAAAAAAACCCTGCTCAGCACAGAGGAAGCAGAGTCAAATCAGAGCTTCATTAAACTCCCAACACAAGCTTGCAGGGTCACAGGGCCGGTGTCAAGCACCTGCATACCACACAAATAAAAACTCTGATGCAGCAGCTACCAAGACCGGGATTCCCCCACGAAGCAGGCAATGAAGGCCGGGGAGCCCAGCATGCATGGAGAAGGCAGCGAGGGGCAGCTGCATCCCCATATCCGGCAGGCGATGGAGGGGTCCGCACCAGATCCTGCATTTAATCAGGAGCAGGATCCGTCTACCAGCTAGCGGAGCGAGTCCCCATGAGCCAGCGCCACGGTTCCATCACCCCAGGGTGCGGCTCAGGAGAGGGGGGAAAGTACAGTCATGGAGACTGAGTCCCGGGGGCCCACAAGGATCAATCTTGCATCCCACAACGGGTGCAGTCGCGTTCACAAGGGCCCAGGAGTGACTCCTTCCCCGTTGGGGATCATACCGGAGCAGGCTCCTCAGGCGGCAGCAAACAATCGTCGGGCGAGGCCGAGAAGGATGCCACCCCACCCATACATAAGGTGAGCCGTCTGGGAATCGGAGTGGCGGCATCTAGACTCCCCACTGGACATGCTGTGCTGGTCAGTGCGCACACAGGAACAGCGGCCTCTTCCCCCCCCCCCCCCAACCCCCAGGAGGGTTGAGGATCCCTCAGGGCGTGTGGTGCCTGAGGCTGGGTGAGACCCCAAACCCTGGAGTGAGCAAGTCGGGAAGAAAATCCCTCCCCATAGGGTAAACGGATCAGCAGGCTGAACAATCAGACGTTCCATATTAAGCAATCAGATCAACGAGTTAGCGGTCAATGCCAAAAACCAGTGGGAAAAGGACAGCACAGCACACAATACAGCAGTCCACCCCCAAAGCAAACCCAATTTGTTAACTGCTGGTTAAGGTCGCCGGGGGAACACTGACTCATACAACACGCTAGACTCTGCAGAAGACCTACCAAATATGGAAGATTCCGATATGGCAGCCTCCAAAGAGGATGTGGAGCGCTGCTTCCTTGAATTGCAGGACGGATTCTCTGCCTCCCTGGAAGTGCAATTTAACGAAGAGACATTGCTTCTCTCGAGGAAAGAACCGACAAATGAAAAGGTGCTCCAAGACCTGGCCCTTGATTCCATTAAGTCGGATGAACTGCTAGAACACCTGGCCAGGACAACTCACAACCTCGAACTGCACTGCGGGGGCCTAGAAAATAAGATTTCTGAGAACCAACATCCATATAAGAAATCTTCCAGAAACTGTGCAGAATACAGACTTGAAAGATGAAGTGACATTATCTTCAGGGTCCTTCTGAAAGCAGAAGGATGGGTAGGTATCCCAATTAATAGGATTCACAGAGTGGGGCCAAAACGTCAAGACCCAGGTGCACGCCACAGAGACACATTGGCCGCACTAACATGGTATCCACAAAAGGAAAAGATCCTTACGGCAGCGAGAAGGGCGGCCTTGTCTCGTTCAATGGCGAAGAAATGCAACTTTTCCAAGACCTCTACCAGCTGACGCTGCAGAAGCGAAGGGATATGCATGGGCTGCTGGTGCATTTGCAATCGAAAAACATAACTTGCAATCCCTACTCACATTCAGAAAACCGCTAAAAACTAAACTATTCAACTAAACTGTGCTCCACTACTGCCTCCCACAATAAGTAGTTCCACTGTAAACACAGAAAACCATTTGTCTGTTATTGTTAATAACAATTGCTCCCACACTGTTCCACTGTAACCATGGAACTCCATGCACTTTTTATTGCAAAATAGACATGGTCAATGCCTGTAACCACTGTTATTATCTTGTACCAAGTCTAATATTCTGTAACAGCGCCACGATGCCCCCGGGCCGTTGGGCGCTTAACAAATCCAATTAAATAAATAACTTGCAGATGGACCTTCCCATGCGGCCTCCTATTCAGCTGGGAAGGCATACAGCAACAGGTGACAAAGGAGGAAGGGGCCCGGTTACGGCAGATGGACCTAGACGAACATCTTGGATCAGACATAGCATGACCATATGCCCCCTGGGGCCTCCGCCACTGGAAAGGGATAACAATGGAACAAGGCCGCATCAAAACCAACCTCAAGTACCCTGGCTGCCAAGGGCACATCAGAAAAAGGATAAGGCTGATCGAGTTAACATATCGCTGAGCTGGTATTCCTTTCTTAGTAAGGCTGGGGCGCATTGAATGCTCGTTTTGGAATCCACTAAAGTCCTATGGATGGGGTTTTAGGATACCCCGCACATATCCCTGGTTCTAGTAGTAGGGCATCTCTGAGGACTGAGTCTGAGTAGAGACTAGCAAAGGTTGTCTACACCCTGGTGGAGTTAGGGGGGTTATGCTGCTGTTGGGGGGTCATAGGGGAATAGGGATTAATAGACAGCTGTGGGTGAAAGTTGGGGGTAGTACAAAGGGATCCACCAAAACATGGCAAAATGACGCCTATAGCCGGGATATTCCTAAGCATGAACACCATGAAAGGGCCCTACATTCCGGTGCCTCACACTTAACAGAAGGGGTCTAAATACCCGTTAAATGGAGGAAACTAGAACGCATTCTCTCCACACACCACCTAACCTTTAAGGTAGGCACCCAGGTATCATTCTTGAAGAATAATGCTAACAAAGAGGGCCGCTATCTCTTCCTACTTATACAACTGGGACCTCAGACCCGAACGCTGGCCTCCATGTACGCCCCCAAATTCGGGGCAAGGGGGGTTTCGGAAAACAGTCCTCTCGAACCTAGAACACTTTAGCAATAGCAAAATAATATTGATGGGGGATTTAAATATCGGATGGGACCCCCTTCGGAGTAGAAGTTCTACAACAAAATACGCCCAACCTCTGCCAACACACGCCCTCAAATCGAAATTTGAACAACTAACAGATTTCTGGACAACCTTGAAGGTTAAGGAAATAGCTTATACTCACTACTCCTGTGTAAATACATCCTTCTCTAGAATAGATTACTTCTGGGCCTCAGTCACGTTGATATGAACAATGGAACACATAGATGCTCCTACTTTAACAATCTCAGATCATGCCCTGTTGACGCTGGACCTCAAACTCCCCAGAATGCAACCTAAACTATGGAGCTGGCAACTTCCAAGGGCGTTGACAGATCAGGTCCTTTGTGACGACTTAGAATGCAAAATCATAGAATACTTTAACATTAACACTAGCGGGGAAACGGGCGCGGCAGTAATCTGGGATGCCTCTAAACCAACATTGAGAGGGGAGATCATGGCGACTGAAGCACACAGGGGGAAACTTCAGATGAAGAACGAATCAGACCTCCAAACTGAAGTTAAAAGATATACTGAAGCAGATGGAGACCGACTCCAGTCCAGGTCGCCCTATGTTCTATAGGAACGCTAAGGGCAAAATTAACCTCTTCCACACGAAACAAGCCGAAAGAAGCATAATTTACCTAAAGCAGAAATACTACATTAAGGCAAACAAGGCAGATAGATTGTTAGCAAGGCAACAAAAACCGAAAAACGCGGCCCAAACTATTCTAGGGGTGGAGGACGCAACTGGGAAAAGGGTGATGACAGAAAATATTGCAGCACTATTTCAGGCCCATTACTCATACTTTTCTCATTCGGATCATCCCAACCAGATATCTCAACACAAGTACCTACAGGCAAGTCCAATAAACGGGATTCCCATACAAGACAGAGAGAAGCTTGAAAAAGACAACACCCAGGAGTAGGTTCTTCATGTGATGGTGAGCTTGCCGGTGAATACTCTGGGACCCCACGGGTACACTGCCTCCTATATAAAATTATGTGCGACCCTAGCCCCAAAATTAACCAATCTCTATAAATCATTTGAACTGCAGGAAAAAGAAACGCTTCCATGGAGGAAGCCAAAATAATTATTTTCCTTAAACCAAAAATTCAGCTAACTGGATCATATTGCCCGATTGCGCTTATAAACATAGATGCAAAGATCTACACCAAAATCCTAGCGAATCGGCTGGAAAATCTAATGCCCATACTAATCCACCGAGACCAAACTGGTTCATAACAAAAAAAAGAAAAAAAAAATTGGCCAAACCCATGACACTATCTGGAGAGTGTACCATTGGTTGGAAAAAACGGCCAAGAAAGGGTACGCTGCAGCATTTATGTTGCTCAACTCAGAAAAAGCATTAGACAGGGTTGAGGGGTGCTTCTTTTAATACCCTCTGAGCAATGGGTTTCGGGCCTAAATGTATTGCCATGACACAAGCTAACTAGGTCAACCCTTTGGCCAGACTATTAATAAATGGTCAGCTCCCCCACCCTGTCTCCCTTCAAAAAGGGGCATGCAACAGCATGCCCCTTTCCCCTATCCTAAACACGCTAGACTTAGACCCTCTACTGTCACAACTGCATCTGAGGCAATTCAGGGAGTACCATTTGGAGAAGATCCACACAAACAGATGGCCTACGCAGATGATATGCTCCCCACAATTACTAATCCGGTTGCCTCGCTCCCAGGGGCACTCCACGAATTGAAAATATTTGGTACTGTTGCTGGATTAAAAATTAATATCACAAAATCTGAAATCTTAAACCCGTCAGTCAAACAAGATGAATTAATAAAGGCCGAAAAGGCTACATAACTTTGTGAAGTTTCCAGGGGTATTCAAATTCTTGGGGTGATTATTACACACACACTTCGGGAATTATATGTAGCTAATTTTCACCCACTCTTAGAGGGTATCCAGACACAATAACAGACGTGGAATCCACCCTCAGTGTCATGGCTGAGGCAGATTAACAGTATCAAAATGGTCATTTTGCCCCAGGTTTTCTATTTTTTTCAAGCCCACCCAATCCCGATCCCGAACACGTTCTGCCGTACACTACACAAGACAGTATCCAACTTCATTTGAAAAAACAAACCCTCCCCCATATAGAGCTGAAAACTATAATGCGTCCTCCAAATAGAAGGGGGATAGGTCTCCCAAATTTTCAGGAATAACACCGGGCGGCTCAGATGTGAGTGATAAAAGACTGGTTCAGGGAGGACACAAATATGAGATGGGGGTAGATGGAAAAGGCATTAATGGGCCCAAAAAACAGAGGGAAACCTATGGCTACCAAGACCAGACAGGCCCCGAAACATAAACCTCAGTGAGATTACGAAAATCGAAGAGACCCAGCAATTGGACATCATATCACATTTCCCTCCCCATTAACCCTAGTCTTCGCGAACACACAATTTACGCCAGGTTTAGACGCAAATTCATTTCCACACTGGAAAACTGCACGATGTTCTAAATTTAGTAATATGTTTCTGGGGGAGAATATGAAACCTTTCAACCTATGCAAAGAATAATTAGGGCTACAGGAGAACCAGAGGTTCCAATAATTTCAGGTTCACCACTGGCTGATGGCCCCTCCGAATCGATCAGCAGCACAGAGAACCCTAACACCATTCGAGAAATTCCTAGCCTCTAACCCGGGGGACAAACACTTGATATCAAAGATATACAAATTCATGACAGATGAATCACTGCAGACAACATTACCTTAACAAGCTAAATGGGAGAAAACACTAGGCTTCACAACTAAGCGAGAAATGTGGCCAACCTTTGTTTGGACATCCCCCGACTGACTAGATCACTATAGATGAGGGAATTCTGACTCAAATTGATGTTCCAATGGCACTATACCCCGGGATGCTTGCATAAGATGACACTAAGCATTCCTGACTCCTGCTGGAGAGACTGTGGGGGGAGGGGGGGGGTGTTGGGGGGGGGGGGGGCGTATGGAGGACTGGATACACGGCTGGTGGTCCTGCCCTAAATTACAGCCGTTCTGTGAAGAGGTAAATGGGATACATTACTCGCTGTAAACGCATTTCTGGTGATTGTATCTGCTTAGATTCACATGCTCTGCATAGTCCGACATCTAGAGGAAGTTGCACAGCATTAGAAGATTTGTTTTCAAAACTCTAAAACAGACATCGACAGGGCGTGTTTTGTAAGACCATCTTTAGTGTGACGTGTACTGTAACTATGGTCCTTCAGGCATAGAGGTCCCTCAGTTAGTTTGTTTCTGACATGAGGTTGCATGAAGTGTACAGATGTTATAAAGCAGAAACCGTGATAAAACAAACAAATCTATGCATCTTCTACTTCAGTAGGGCAGGAAGGAGGTTACAGGGGATTACAGCGAGGATAGTCTCCCTTCTGGAGACTGTTGATCTGCTTAGATCACATGCTCTGCATAGATTAGCGAGCCGTATCTGGAGAAGGAGGTGGGAAGTTCGAAGGTACAGCTAAAAATGTTTTAGGACCGCTTGTCCCACCTGTGAATCTGCTTTAGAGTGGGTGTCAATGCAATAATGTTGTGTAAACATATGGATGGAGTTTAATGTAGTAGCCTTGCAGATGGTGTCCAGAGGGATGTTTGCAATGAAAGCGAAGGTAGCTCCTGTACCTCTGGGAGAGTGTGTTCTTGGTGTAAAAAGGTAGAACTTTCTTGGATAGGGAATAGCAAAGCTGTGTGAACTTGCCTATCCATCTGGAGATGGCGTTCTTTGAGAGGTGATTGCCTTCTCTACCAGGCGCTATGGGAACAAAGAGTTGGTCTGTTTTGCTTTGGGGTTTTATTTTGTTCATATTGTACAAGACACGTATGGAGGCTTCATTCTGCAGAGTTTGATGGATTTTAAAAGAAGGTGTGAAGTTCTATGGATTGGTTTACATGGAACTTTGAAATGAACTTGGGTGAGAACCTAGGATGTGTTCGGAGGACAACCTTGTCCTTGTGTATAATAAAAAGGGGTCGTGTACAGACAAAGTATGTAGCTTACTGACTCATTTTATGGAAGTGATAGCGACCAGGAATGCAGTTTTATAGGTAAGATGCTTTAGGCTGGCCTTGTGCGTAGACTCAAAGGGTGGCCCCATGAGCTTGGAGAGCAGGACATTGAGATCCCCACCCGGGGGGGTTGGAAATTGGGGGTATAGCCTCTTCACCCCTTCCATGAATATGTTAATGACAGGGACTTTCCACCAGACACCTTGCTCTGTTAAGTGGTGTAAGCCGATAGAGCTGTCAGATGCACCTTTAAGGAATTAAATACTAGGCCGAAGCCTAGTAAATAAAGCATGTAGTGTAGAATGTTAGCAGTAAAACATTCTAATGGGCTTAGTGATTGTGATGTACACCATATCACAAATCCTTTCCACTTATTAAAATAGCAGTGCCTGGTGTTGGGTTTCCGTGCGTCTAAGAATATCCATACACCTTTGTGTAAGGTTCTTTTTTTTTTTTCCAAACTTTATTTATATTTTACAATAACCGGTAGGCATGGCTCCAACAGGGAGCTGCTGAATGCAATATCCCACAACAATTCCCCCACCCCACCGCCCCCCATCCCCCGTATCCACAGTATCTTTGAGAGTTTCTACTCATTGCCTTAGTCGCATGGACGTTTTCTCTCCTTGTCTTCCCGCTCCTCCCTCTTACGGACCTGAGTTCTGGGTGTTTGGATTATCAGGGTCCGAAGTAACAGATTTGTTCATCAGGTAGGTGATATATGGTCCCCAGATATCAGGAGGGCGTGCGTGTAAAGGTAGTGTACGAATAAATTCAGTGTCCATATCTTGGCAATAAGTTATATCCTTTTCCCAGTCAGCTACCCTAGGGAGTGGGCCCCTGCCCCACGACATGGCTATTCTCCTTCGTGCTAGCACCATGAGGAGTGCCGCCAGCTTGCGTGACGATGGCTGCAGATGTCTTGTGAGGCCAAGAAGCGGGCCCAGCGGCAGGGGGGTCATCTGCTCTCCTATAATCTCGGATGTTGTTTGTATAACGGTGGACCAGAATTGCTGGATACCGGGGCAGACCCATGCCAGATGAAGAAAGTCGGCGTTGGGACAAACGCATCTCTCACACTGGGCCGACGCCTCTGGGTGGTGCCTGTGTTTTTTGGCGGGTGTGTAATATGTTTGGTGTACAAAATTGAAATGGATCAGTTTGTAGCGAGAATTTAGCGCCACTTTTTGAGTTTGTCGCAGAATGTAGGCCCAGTCTTCCTCACTGATTGGTTCCTGCAAAACCGATTCCCACCTGTGTTGCACTTTAGGTAGGAGCTTCCTCGTGTCACTCACCAGGGTTTTGTACAGAGTTGACACCAGTCTGCCCTCTCCCTGTGCTAATATTGTGTTATGTAGCAGCTCCCACGTGGGGGGTTGTTTAGGGAATGAGGGGAATAGCTCCTGCAGGGCGTGACGGAGTCTGAAATAGAGAAAGACGTCCAAGGATGTGTTCCCTCCCTTGTCCTTGGCCATTTGGGTGGTCAGAAAGGTGCCCTCTGGGAAGAGGTCTCCTAGCGTTTTTACTCCTATTTTGTCTACCCATAGCAGGAATACCTTTTCGTTCGTGAGAGGGATACCGGGGATAAATTTTATAGGTAGTATGGGGGAGAATCGTACAGCCACTCCACACGCACTGGCGATCTTCTTCCATATCGCATATGTAGACAGGACCGTGTTCAGTGTCTTATGCGGCACAGGGATGTGGCTGATTATGCCTGCGGATAGTAAATCGGGGGAGGCCAGGGCTCTTTCCACTTGCACATGTGGTCTTACATAGTGGATTGAGTACCAGTGGCTCAGGAATTGAGCCTGAGCCGCCCAGTAATATTTCTCTATATCTGGGAGCGCCAGACCTCCCTTCGCTATAGGTAAAGTGAGTGTGTCGTAAGCCACCCGAGCCGGTTTCCCCGCCCATATTAACTCTAGGATCGTGCTCTTGATCTTTGACAGAAAGGACTTGGGGAGAAGTAGCGGGATATTTGTGAAGAGATATAAGAGTTTGGGGAGAATAACCATTTTCGTCAGTGAGGTCCTGCCCCACAGCGTCAATGGGAGTGATTTCCATCTCTGAATACGTTCAAGTAATAGCTGCAGTGCGGTTCCGTAATTATCTCTAAATATCTCGTGATGGTTACGTGACATCTTGATCCCCAAGTAGCGCACTTTCGAGGTTTCCCATTGGAACCCATGGTCGTCGGCGAACTCTGAGGTGCACGGAGTCAGGGGGAATACTATCGATTTGGAGTGGTTGGTTTTGAGCCCTGACATTAACCCGAATTTTATCACCTCTCGCATTACGGGGTTGAGGTTGACTTGGGGGTCGCTAATGAACAGCATGACATCGTCCGCGTATAGGGAGACGATTAGCCTGTGAGGACCCAGTTTTAACCCTCGCTCTAACTGCTCGGCCCGTAGCCTCGAGGCTAGGGGTTCCATCACCAGGGCGAAGATAAGGGCCGAAAGAGGGCAACCCTGTCTCGTCCCGCGTTCCAATGTGATCCCCGATGATTTAGTGTTCCCGAGTGTGATGTACGAGCGTGGATTATTGTAAAGCAGAGCTACTAGCTTCAGGAAGAAGTTGCCCAGACCCATCTGCTTCAGTGTCGCGAACATGAAAGGCCACTCTACAGAGTCAAACGCCTTCTCGGCGTCCAGCAGTACTGCTATCGCCTGCTGTGTCGAGTCTAGGGCCTCGATGACGCCAAACAGCCTCCTTATGCCGAACGTTGTGCTACGCCCCGGGATGAACCCGGCCTGGTCACCCAGCACTAGTGCTGGCATCAGAGGGAGCAGTCTGGCCGCCAGGATTTTGGCCAGGATTTTGTTGTCCAGGTTGATCAGAGAGATCGGTCTATACGAGGCGCAGCTCTCTGTAGGTTTTCCGGGTTTATGCAGCATCATCACGTTGGCTTCACGCGTCGTGGGGGGAAGTGCTCCTCGACCCACCGCCTCTTCGTAGACCTGCAAGAGGAGGGGGGCCACTATGTCCATGTGCGCCTTGTAGAACTCGCCGTTGAGCCCATCGGGGCCGGGTGCTTTGATATTAGGTAGGGATTTGATTGCCATCCGGATTTCTTCCAGTGAGATGGGCGCGTTCAGGGGTTCGCGCAAGTCTTGGCTTACCCAATACAGTTCTGTGTCATTCAGGTATTCTTGTATCGCTTCGGGGTCTGATGTTCCTTTTGAGCTGTACAGGTCTTGATAGAATTCCCGGAAGGTGTTGGAGATCCCCTCCTCCGTGTAGACTATCTGTCCTTGCGCATCTGTGACATATTCAATATGAGGTGGGACTCTGTCTATCGATAGTAGTCGGGCCAGCAGTGCACCTGGTTTTTGCCCCTCACCGTACTGCCTGATCTGCTGTCTACGACCCATGAACTTCAGTTCGCGGTCCGCTGTCTCCTTAAATTTCAAGAGTTCTTGCTTAAGCTTGGCTTGCGTGCATGGATCGGGGGTGTTGAGGAGATTCTGTTCCAATTCCTTTAAACGGTCCTCTATGTTGGACAGTTCCCTTCGGATCATTTTTAGTGTCCCGTTTTCTTTGGTCAGGCAGATTCCTCTGACAAAGCACTTGAATGTTTCCCAAATGGTGCCTGCGGAGTCAACCGAGTTTTGGTTGGTGTCTATGAAGGAGAGTATTTCTTGCCGCAGTTCTGCTGCAAACACTGCGTCTGTGAGTGAACCGGGTTTAAACCTCCAGTTGAGGCCTGGCACTGCTGTGCCCGCTAGGGTGGCCTCCAATACCACCATCGAATGGTCGGAATAGGACCTTGGTAGGATCTGGCACGCGTCCCACCTGAAAGGGCTGTGGGAGGACGCCAGGATATAATCGATTCTAGAACTGGTGTTGTGCACAGCTGATCGGAAGGTATAGTCTCTCCTGTCTCGGTTGTGTCTTCTCCACATGTCGGAAAGATTGAAGGCCTGACAAATCTCTCGAACCTGAGTACTTGCTTTGGACGGGTTTCCTGAAGTGTTGTGGGACCTGTCGAGCCTGGGGTCGAGCGCGGTGTTGAGGTCGCCCCCCCACACCACAGTCGACGCGTCGGTCGTGGCTAGATGGGACATTATCCAGTTAAAGTTATCGTGTCCATCTGTGTTTGGAGCGTAAGAGTTGACCACCACCACTTCCTTTCCAGCGATTATTCCTTTCACCAGTAGGGCCCTTCCTTCGGTGTCCTTCTTTGACTCGATGAGGCTGAAATTGGTCCTCTTATCGATCAGGATCGCCACGCCTCTGGCGAACGATGAGTAGGACGAGAAGTACCGGTGGCATCCCCATGATCTGGCCCAGCGCTGTTCCGACGAGGGTAGTAGATGAGTCTCCTGGAGTATCGCTATGTTGATTTTGTGTCTCCGCAGATATTGAAGGATTCTCCTCATTTTCGTAGGCTGGTTGCCGCCGCGTATATTCCAGGTGGCGATTCTCAACGTTGTCGCTGCCATCTGAACGGATCAGTGTAATCCTGTCGGGCCGGGGCCCGCGGAGTTAGCTGGAGTCGCTTTCGGAGAAGGAGCCAGGAAGACTTGGCGATTTGTAGGTACATAGTTCCTCGCGTGGCTGTCGTGGATCGGGGGTATGTGGGTTGAGGCGGTATTACTGAATTAACTTCCCTCCCATGCACGGGCAACCCCCAACAGGCCCGTGGTAAACAGTCCCATAGTAACGAAACAACTTGCATTGCTGTGCTCGGGGCGCAAGTGGCCCTCCAAGAGAGGGCTAGCTCCCTTCCCCGGATACAATAGTGGTCTGCGGTGGTCTCTCCTTGTCAGCCATGCAGACACTAGCCCTCCCATTAGGTACCTTGTAGGCAAAATTTATGGTGGATTTCTTCTCGGTCTCTCTCCCCTTTGAGGCCTTCCGTTGGAGGAGGCGGGTCTGCAGCCCGAGCGGTCCAGATAATCGCTCGTCTCTTCCGGAGAGTTGAAAAACTGGGTCGTCCCCTCATGTTGGATTCGGAGTTTGGCAGGGTAGAGCATGGCGTATTGTATCTGGTTCTCTTGAAGCCTGCGCTTTACTGCCGTGTACGATCTTCTTTGCGCTTGGACCGCCTGGGAGAAATCCGGGAAAAATTGGATTTTATCACCGTCGTACTGAAGATCGCCTTTCTCCCTGGCCGCCCGTAGGATGGCGTCCCGGTCTTTGTAGTTGAGCACTCTCGCTATGATTGGGCGAGGATTAGCCCCCGGGATCGGTCTGGTGTTGGGAATTCGGTGGGCTCTCTCCACAACAAACAGTTTGGACAGGATGTCTGTGCCGAAAAGGTCTACGCATAACTTCTCAATGTAGTCCTCCATCTTTGTGTTGAGTTGTTGTTCCCTAGCTCCAACGATCCTGATGTTGTTGCGTCGGGAGCGGCCCTCCAAGTCTTCATTCTTTGCGTTTACCGCTTTCATTTGCCCTTCTAGGGAGGCCACTCTGGAAGTCAGGGCCGCTGCTCCGTCGTCGAGGTCCGACACCCTCTGCTCGACTGTGTCAAGTCTATCGGCGTGTTTGTCTAACCGGTGCTGGAGCAGATCAACCTTAGAGGAGAGGGTGTCGAGTTTGCTCCCAAGACCGCCAATTCCGGCTTTCAGTTCTAGGAGAATTTCCCTGATGTCGAACCCGTGGGCCTCCTCCTCGTCTTGGATGGGAGATAGCGCTCTGCCATTTGAGGTGGTTGGTTTGGTCACGGAGCTGCCCTCAAAGTTTAGCTTCTTTTGAGCTCTGTCCATTTTCTTTGAGGCCGCCATTGGCGCTTGTGTAGCGGGGGTCCTACAGGGCACCGGAGGTAGGTCCGGGGTCCCGGTTGATCCGCGCCTCCGTTGCGCTATCTCGGATGGGGTTTCTCTCCTGATGTTTCCCTTTGTGATAGGGTATAGTGGAAGCGGGAGTGACGCCGGGTCCAAGCGCTATCTACTGCTGGTTCTCGGCTGGCCCGTACGTTGGGGGTTCACGCGGACCCCGGCTTGCGGTTTCCCGCGCCCCGCGCCTTCACACAGGCTGAAATTCACCCCGGGGAGTATGGACGGGGGCGCACGGGGGCGCGCGTACCTGATCTTCGGGGTTCGTTCAGGACGGCTCCTCCGAGATTCTGCCGGATGTCCCACCGCTTTCGGCCGCTCAGGCCGTCCCCCTCCGGGCCCGCTCTGTCTCCGACTGCCTCGCGTCTAGCCCGCGCCGGCGCTCCACTCGGACCGGGGAGGGGGAGGGTTTCTCGTCGCTGAGGAATCTGGACCCAGCATCCGAATTACGACGAAAGAAGTACTTCGTTTTGTTCAGAATCGCTTTGGCTACAAACTGGGGGTGGCTGCATACACAATGCCCAGCGCAGATGCCTCGATTCGTCAGGATTTCTGAGGGAGCTCCGTGGAGCTCACAGGGAGGCCGCCATCTTGGACGGCTCTCTAGCGCCCTCTCCACCTTTGTGTAAGGTTCAAGTGGCCAAACTCTAGGACTTCAGGAGCCAAGCTGCCAAGTTCATTGATTGTAGGTGTGGGTGGAGGGATGCCCCTTTGTGTTTTGTCAACATGTGTGGGCATGGGAGCTTGATTGGGACGCACATCGCCAGTTTCAGAAGATGTGGAAACCAAGGCTGTCTCGCCCACATAGGAGCAACCAAGATCAGGGTTACTTGTTCCTGGTGCATCTTGTGCACTATTTTGTTCATGAATGGTGTCGGGGGGGAGGGGTGTCTCCGGTGGTTTGTAAGCAAATCTTCCTGACCAGTTCATCCACAGGGTGTTCCCCTTGGCCCTGGTTGGGGAAACCTGTTACGCGCAGGCCAAGTAGTTCCAGGCCCAGCCACACCCAAAACACTAGACCGCATGGCTTGGTTCTAAAGAACTGAGCTGTGTAATAGGCCTCCATGTTGAATTAAGGTCCAAAACTGGTATTGCTTTATTCCTAATAATGAGCCTGGCGCGACTCCATGTATGTTTCTGATGGAGTTTTAAGGCCCTTGTGGCCAGTGTGAAGGGCTTTAGCCCCACTGCTTCCAAGGGGCTGTTATAACTGAGGGGGTCTGGGTCATGGATCGTGACAGCACTCCCCCTAAGGCCCCTCTCAAGGCATTTCCTTCGTCTGGCCCTGGTTTGGTCGGATGGTTCCAATGAAATCGTCTTACCAGGCGTGGCAAATGGACGTGCTTGCTAGGCTCTACTGGCCTGTCCTGAGGGCCGTATCCCTTCCAGTCCACCAAGTAATATAGCGTAGACCTGGTGAGCTTAGAATCTAGGATGTCCTCCCTCAACTTCAAATTGGGGTCCTCCGTTAACCAGTACCGTATTTGCTGGTATTTTGACCAGAGTTCCAGGCTGAACAGGTTTTAAGAGTGACATGTGGAATATGGGATGGATCTGCATATTTGGTGGTAAAGCTAGTTTTACTGCAACAGGATTTATAATAGCCTTGATGGTATAGGGCCCTAGATATCTGGGACGAAATGTTAGAGTTCCTCTTATAGCCAAGTGCCGAGACGCCAACCAGACTTCATCTCCGACTTGGTAGTCTGGGGCTTTTCTTCGGTGTTGATCTGAGAATCTTTTCTGTCTTTCTTTGGCTTGGATCAAGTGTTCTGCTGCTTTTTTGAAGGCTTCAGTGATGGTCGTATCTAAAGTCTTCACCGCAGGCATTTCCAAGGCCATGGGGGTATCTAATTCGGAAGTAAGTGGGTGTCTTCCATATACGATATAGAATGGACTCTGTCCGGGAATGGTGTGTAGCGAGTTGTAGGCATATTCGGCTATCCACAGCACATCCTTCCAGCTTTCTTCCACTTGATGTAACATGCACCGTAGGTATTGCTCTAGTGTCTGATTCGTCCGCTCCGTTTGGCCATCAGTTTGAGGATGGTGACTTGTGGACAGACAAATATCAATTGGGGCAATTGCACAACTCTTCCTCCAGAAGTTAGACACAAACTGACTCCCTTGGTCAGAAATCAGGACGGAGGGGAAACCATGTCATCGTACGATTTGCTCTAAAAATACCTTTGCCAGACTGGATGCGTTTGGTAGACCCTTAAGCAGAATGAAATGGGCCATTTTAGAGAATAGGTCAACAACCACTAGGATAGTGTTGAACCCTTGACAGGGAGGCAGATCTGTGAGGAAATCGAGCGAGTGTGTGTGCCAAGGTGCAGGTGGAATTTCCAGGGGTTGAAAAAGGCCGGCAGGTCTTTGTTTCTGGGATTTATTCTGTGCACAAATGCCACATGACAGGATAAACTGCGTAATGTCCTTTTTCCAGGTCGGCCACCAATAATTTGTCACCTTGGCTATGGTCTTGGCAATTCCTGGATGTCCTATCAGGGGGTCGTGATAACCAGAAATGACTTGTTCTTGTGGTGCCTTATTCAGTAGATATAAACACCCTCTGAAATACGGGAGTTTGTTCTTTGTTGTGTAATGTTCACCTTGAGTGGTTCAGTATTGTAGAGCCTCTTTGTTCAATAGGAGCTGAATTTCCTTTTGAGTTCGTCCAGAGAGAACGCTTTAAGTCCTAGTAGTTTGTCACAGGGAATAATGGCCACCGGGTCTGGGTTGAATATGCGTTCTCATCAATACCCATGCGGGATAGGGCGTCGGCTTTTCCATTCTGGACTCCAGGTCGGTACGTGATTATGTAATCATATTCTGTGAAGAATAAAGCTCATCAGAGTTGACAGGATGATTAAGCATTTGCTGTCTTGTGGTATTGTAGGTTGCGATGGTAGGTGATTACTGTGATGGTATGTCTGGCGCCTAGGAGGAAATGCCGCCAAGCCTTAAAGGCTGCCTTGATTGCTAGGAGTTCCTTGTCCGTTATTGCATAGTTACATTCAGGTGTAGTAAAGTTTTGCGACCAAAAGGCCACGGGATGTAACTCTGTTTCCACTACATATGGGAGATCTGGGCAGGGGCGTCGTAGCACCTGGCCTGAGGTAAATCTTTTCTTGAGTTCCTGGAAGGCCTTTTCCACCGCTTCTGTCCATTGGCACAGTTTGTTGTTTTTTGTTCATAATAAAGAAGTGATTGGGTGCACAATCTGGGAGAAACCCGGGATGAATCGGCGATAAAAGTTTGCAAAGCTGAGCATACTTTGGACACCTTTCACTGAAGATGGTGATGGCCAGCTAAGGATGACTTCTACTTTGTGCATATCCATCCGGACGCCTCTCGGATTGAGGACAAAACCAAGGAACTCTACTTCGGTCACATGGAAGGAGCATTTTTCAAGTTTGGCGTATAGCTGGTGCTGTCGGAGTCTTGCAAGGACGGATCGGACGTGGCTGACATGGTCCTGTTTAGAAGAGGAGTACACCAAGATGTCGTCGATGTAAACTAGGGCACATACGTCGATCAATTCCTGTAGTACATTGTTCATGAAGTACTGGAACGCGGCGGGAGCATTGCAAAGCCCAAAAAGTATCACCTGATATTTGTACAGCCCATACTTAGTACGAAAAGCAGTCTTCCATTTGTTTCCTTTCTTTACACGAACGAGATGGTATATGCCCCCCCCCCCCCCAACGAAGTCCAATTTGGTGTAAATTTGGGCATCCTTGACTTGGTCCAGCAGTTCTGGGATAAGAGGTAGAGGATAACTGTTTTTAACTATTACCTGGTTTAGTGCACGGTAGTCTATGCACGTTCTCAAGTCCCCCTCCTTCTTGGGTATGAAGAATAGGGACGAGGCTGCCGGGGATTTGGACGGGCGGATAAAACCATTTGCCAGGTATTGGTCCAGATATGATTTCAAGTGGAGATTTTCAGGTTCGGTGAGTGCATAAATTCAACTACAAGGGATTTGTGCACGAGGTCGATCTGACAGTCATATGGCCTGTGAGAGGGTAAGGTATTGGCCTGTTCTTTTTGGAAAACGTCTTGGAAATCGTGGTATTCGCTTGGTAGTGTACTTGTTACACCTAGTACCAACGCCTCTTTATCTTGGACAGGTGTCTCTGGGTCAGACGTTGGCATTTCCACTTGGTAGCACTCATGGGCACACTCATTGGAGAAGGCTAATTTTTTGGCTTGCCAGTCGATGTTAGGATTGTGAGCCACCAACCACGGCATCCCTACAATCACCCGGAACTGAGGGGCCTTGATAAGGTCTAAGGCAATGGCTTCCCAATGTCCATCTTGGAACAGAAGAGTCAAGTCTGCTGTGCATCGAGATACAGGACCAGAAGCTATCTCCGTGCTGTTGACAGTGGTGACCTTCTCAGTTGTGGTTTTCTGACAGATGGGAAGCCCCATCCTTGTTGCCAGGCCTTGGTCTATGTAGTTACTAACGGCTCTGCTGTCTATGTATGCCTCCACAGCATGCATCGGAGACGGTTGTTGGTGACTGATCAAAATCTAAGGCAGGGCAAGGTGTGAGGTCTGTGGCTCTTTTCCTTCGCTCGACAAACGGACCTCTACGCTTGCCGGGCCTGGAAGTTTTCCGACTCTTGTTCTCCTGCTTCTTTCTCTGTAGCTCCAACTGTTCTCCTAGCAGGTTTTTATGGGACATTCTCTGAGGAAGTGGCCCGATTTACCGCAGTACAGGCAGAATTGCTGTTGTCTCCTTTTGTCTTTTTCGGCTTTGGTTAATGGGCTCTGTACCCCCCCGAATTTGCATGGGTTCCGAAGTGTTTTCTGATGAACGCGGAATGTTCTCCTTTGAGCGTACATAAAAAGTTCGATTCGCCGTTCTGGCTCGATCTGTCCTTTGATCTAGCAGCCTGTGGTCTAGCTGCACCACTACGTTGATGAACTCTGCATAGTCTTTTGGCTAGTTTACCACCTGAGCTAGAATGTCTTTCAATTCCCCACGTAATCCTCGATGGAATAACGTTAATTTCTCCTCAGGCCACCCAGTTTCACCGACAAGTCTGTTAAAAGTGGCAATATATGACAAATCTTGGCTGCCTTGGCGGAGGGACAGAAGTTTGTTATCCAGAGCTTGGCTCTGGGTATGTCGGGCGAACAGCTTCTCCATCTCCTGTTGAAACCCCCAGAAATCCCACAGGAATGGGTCATCCTGGCTTACTAACGGTATGGACCAATCCGCGGCACTGCCACTCAGATATGACAGAACGAAGGCAACCCGCGATGGAAAGGCTCCGGGTCTACAAAGAAAATGGAGGCGACACTGGTTCATGAATACTGCATATTTTCTTGGGTCCCCCGTAAAATGTTCCAATGGGCCAAAGGAACTGCCCCAGGGAGGACCACCTGCAATCGATTGACGGATGTGGCTGGAACCGACGGAATACTTCCTGGCAACAGAGCCTGCCCAGCCTGTGTTTGGCACAATTGTCTGGCTAATTCATCGGTGCGGTCATTGGTGACAATCAACTCCCTCCTAAGCGCGTTTGTTTCTCACCGGGCGGAGTGCACCTCAGCCCGTAATTCCGCCAGTAACTGCGCTAGTTGGTCAGTCTCTGTTGTTTCCATGACGCCCAGGTGGATATTTTTAATTGAGGCTTTGCGTTCTGTTATGCTCATCTGGTATCCACGGGGGCGCCACACGATACTGGATGGAGGTCTAAGCGCTATCCCGGACCCCTCTCTGCTTGGTTATGTGCCAGATGTTGGGTAGCGCCTATAACAGGAGAATGGAGGATTAAGATACTGGTTCTGTGATGGGTGGACTCCCACCTCCCTCTGGTCCAAATCCCCTCGCTTGGGGTTATTGCTACCTTAGGTTTTTGTGCATTGAATTCTCCATCCTGCCTCTCTGTGCAGGGGCGCGTGGTTGGTGCGGGCGTTCCATGGACCTAGTTGCTTCACTGGTCTGTGTGCCATTATGTCGGGTCCAGACCGGCTGTGACTCCGACTCTGCTTGCTGTCTTCCAGGTGAGTTAATGTCTTTTCTGTCTTTATTCTGTCTTTCTTTCCCTCCGTCTTCTCTGTCTACTCTGCGTCTTGCTCCACTACGCTGTTGCCTAACAATGTCTGTTTTCACAGGGATGGTTGCAATCTCGTAGTTGCTGCGCCGATGGCGAAGACCACGGTGAGTTATTGATGCGCGGAGCGCTGTGCTGTTTATTGGTGTTCACTGCTAACCTGTGTTCTCCTCCCTTCTTTGTACAGGTTGCGGTGATGTTCCAGGGTGATGACCGATCGAAGCGCCGCTTGCCCAGGTAAGTGCATTGTTAATGCTGACCTTGTTCCTTCTCCCTTGCAGGTTGCAGCGAACTCCGGAGGTGGGCGAGGTAAGCGAAGCGCAGGATGGATTCAAGACCGGTTACTTCACTGTTCTTGCTCGCTAATGCTGTACTTGTTATTCCAAGTTATTAATGGATCCAGATCTAGGGCTTCAGGATCGGGCTGCCGGAGAAGCAGATGAGCAGGAGCTGGACACAGTGAGCGTTATGCTGCAGGAATGCAGAATAACGCCAAGCATGTTCTGCTGTTTGGGTGTGGTTTAAATAGCCTAGGTAAAGAGGTAAAGAGGTAAAGTAGTTCCAGGCCAAGTAGTTCCAGGCCCAGCCACACCCAAAACACTAGACCGCATGGCTTGGTTCTTAAGAACTGAGCTGTGTAATAGGCCTCCATGTTGGATTAAGGTCAAAAACTGGTACTGCTTTGTTCCCGATAATGAGCCTGGTGCCAAAAGCGCCAGGACTCACTCCATGTATGTTTCTGATGGAGTTTTAAGACCCTTGGGGCCAGTGTGAAGGGCATTAGCCCCACTGCTCCTTGGGGGCTGTTATACCTGAGGGGGAGAGGGGCATGGATCGTGACATGTAGACAGTGAGGGGTTACTTTTATGTACGATTTTTGGTGCAATATACCACCTATAGCACACCTTTCCTAACCCCCCCCCAGTTTGTGATGCACTTGGAGCTTCTGAATGTGCAGCCCCAGATCTGGTTCCATTCGTCCCCCCCGCCCCCAAGCTCTCTGCCCAGGTTGCTTTCCCACCTTGACATGTAGCTCTCCTTCGTGGAGGGGTCTGATCTGTCCAGCAGTTTGTATATGGCTGAAATATGGGCTCTGGCCCCTGCAGCAGTCAAGGTTAGCTCTAGTGCGTTAAGCTCCCTGCCCCCATGTGCTTTCGTTTTATGGTGCGACATCCAGTGCCGGAGCAGAGTGTACCTGAATCTCTCTTCCTCAAGGATCTGGAACCTGGCCTTGCACTCCTCAAAAGGACAGGGGAACATCACCAGTAAAGAAGTATTTCAGTTGGGGATAAGCCTCCCCCTCGCCATCTGTGGACCCTGCCAAGTTGTAAGCCATTTGTGAACTCTGGATTGCTCCAAACCAGGGTGAGAGTACCAAAGGGAGTACTGACGCCCCATCGGATGACCGCCCTCCTTCAACAACTAACAGTTCTTAGTGGAAGCCAGCGGGGCTACATCAGGGGCCCACTGCATCAGCTTGAGGTGGGGCAGCGCAGAAAGGGGGCCTGGAGCCCAGAATTCATCAATGTGCTCCCACTTGGGCAGATCGTTGGTCTTTTGCCACGTGAATGAGGATGATAGTTGTTCCACCAGGCAGTACCTGGCGACATGGGACTCAGGCCGTTGCAGGGAACACCCCTGAGCATCACTCTTGGCCACCTGTGCTTTTTTCCTGCCCCATACGAACTTCATCATTCCCATCTCCCCAGGTCTTTTAATAGGAATCGCGACATGCAGAGCAAGGCGGTGGTAGAAGAGCCTCAAGACTAGATTCATTTTAAGCACAACGATTCTCCCAAACCACGAAACCTCTTGCTTGTGCCAGCAGTCTAAGTTGTCCAGCAGGGTTCTAATAAAGTGTGGGAAGTTGGCCTGGTAAGCTTGTGTGACCTTGTTCAGGATACGGACACGTAGGTGAGGCTAGTCTTGCCCCAGGGGACTGGGCTCTTGTTTAAAACCAGCTCCAGGTGTCTCTGCGAGATGTTCATCCCAAAACACTGGATTTCGAATTATTAACCCTGAAACCAGACACTCCACCTAACATCGAGATCTCTTGCCATAAAGTCTCCAGGGAGGAGTCCAACTGTGTGAGGAAAAGCCGCACATAGCCTGCGTACAAGGAGATTTTATAGTGTCTGCATTCCCTCCATCTGTTGGTTGGCCCGCATCCTGGTGTTCAGGATCATTGATTCTAAGAGACAAGGTGGGTTGCGGATAGTTGGCCAAAACCCATACTGGATGAGATCCCTTATGGGTGTCCAATAAAACGACACCCAACTCCGCGCCTGCTCTGGAGGTGCTCTCAATGGAGGTGTAGAATATACCCGATACAGTGGGTCCAGCAATCCCGGCAGGATGGTATGGGGGAACAGGGGAGAGAGGGGGATAAGGTGGCCAGGTAGTAAGTCTGTATGTCGCTCCTCCCATATCGCATCTGTGGTGTTCTAGCATTGCATTCAACGTATCCTCCTCTACGACCTTCAGAGACCTGCCCGGGCCGATCACTGTTTGGAAGTTGCACGAGTGTATCTTCTTCATCTTATACACCAGCAACTGGTTTGCCTTCTTGCTATTTGCATAAAACTGCTTGGTATACAGGAGGGCTCGAGCAGTTTTATTGGCCAAGTGCATCTCTAGCAGGGAGTTCGCTTTTTTGAGATCCCTCCACGCCCAATGAGACCGACTGAGTTTGTCTGCCCTCTCTAGTGCCAAAATTCTGTCCTCTTAACTGAGCTTGTTGCAGCTTGATGGTTTTTGAAGCACTGCAGCGCAATTAATAAACTCCCCTCGAATCACTGCCTTCATGGCGTCCCAGACCTTTGAGAGCGGGTATTCACAGGAGGAGTTTTCCATGAAGTAGTTAGCAAAGGCTGTGGATATTTCCCGCCGAATTACTGAATTCTGCAGTAATGAGTCCTGCAGTTTCCACAGCCTTTAGGGTAGGTTTGGGAACCCAATAGCTTGATACAGGCCACAACCGAGGCGTGGTCTGAGATTATCCTTGGTAGAATTCCAACCCTGCCACCTGCCCCCCACCAAGACAGGAGAAGAGTGCGCTTGGCATAAGGATCAAGTCTATTCTTGAGAGGCATAATCGCGCAGCCCTGCGTTGGATGTCCTCCAAACATCACTATTCCTACCTCCTCGGGAAACCTGGCGAACCCTCTGGCCTGTTTTTAGTCCTCTCTGGTGGGTGGGAGAGAGGGTGTGCCGCTGGGACAAGGACCATATTAAAAATCAGACTCCACGAGGATCCAGCCCTCTGCAAAGGAGTTAATGCCTTGGGAGATAGTTTGCAGGAATCGCTCCTGCATGCTGTTTGGACAATAGCGCAACGTGAATGTGTTTTTTCATACAGGCACCCCTTTACCAATATAGATCTGCTCATTGGGTCCAGTTTCACTGACTTTGGTTAGAGATACCTCCTTTCCGATTAGCAGCACCCCCTCTCCTTTTGCCCCAATGTGGCTAAATACATCTTGGGAACAGCCCAAACTTAATGCACCGTTAGTCTGCAGCTAGAAGATGAGTCTCCTGTAGGCAGACTATGTCGGCTGGTATATCTGTGAGCCTGCAGGCAACTGAATGCCATTTACCCGGGGAGTTAATGCCCTGTACGTTCCATATAACCATACATAATCAGCGCACAGCACCGAGTCATCAGTGCCCCGTTCCTCAGGGCTTCTGGGTTGAACAGTTTCTCTGCCTCTTTCGTTGAGTGCACCTTCTATGGCTTGCCAACTGCAGATAAAAGCAGCAATCTCCGGCCCTTCCTCTTCACCAGTGTGGAAGCTGCTAGGTCATGGTACAGCGCAGCTAAGGCATCCCTATGAGGAATTAAGACAATCCGCACAGGGAGAGTGCTCGCCTGGGCTTTTTGATTTTTGTTCATTTAAAAGAATGAATGCTGCGAGATCAACCCACACATATTTTCCATGCTCGCCGCACACCAGAAAAATAGTCATGTACTCTGGGAGAACACAGCTTACCAGCGCCACCCTCCCGTCATGTGAAGCTGACACCTGACGGCTGTGGGTACATCAAAAGCCTCTAGCCGTGGGCAGCCTGATTAGCATTTCAAGGTCCCATGGATTTGCATTTCCATTATCACACCTTGCTGGTGGCAGCAAATACTGAAGAATGTTAATTAGCAGGTCTCTGGGAAGGCCTGTGTGCAGGAAGCGACAAAGGATACCAGAAACCAACACCTCTTTGTAATGCAATGTGTGAACTTGGTACCAACACCCCTCCTTGTTATGAAAGGGCAGTGAATGTCCTGTCTGGAACCACTCCTTCCAGAGCAGGGAAGTATGTGAATTGTAGGAGACGAAAGTCTGCCTGCAACCCCCTACTTCAAAGGAGGCCCAGGTTGTGACCAAGCACTGCAGATGACTCAGTTTATTAAGGAGACACTTTGATGTACAGCAGACAGGAAGATGGGTGGGACCGTTGTCATTCTACCCCCCCCCCGTCTGTTGCCAAGCGCTCCGATTCTGACCTGAAGCATCACTGAAGATTGTAGGTGGGGACCCAGGATTGGTTCATTAAGGTGTGCTTAGCCTGCACCAATCACTGGGGCCCGTTTGGCATTAAAAGGGTTGAGCCCCTCACTGATCAGACCCTCTGAAGACTTTGAAAGAAGTAAGGACTCATTTGGACCTGAGCTGAAGGTACAGTCTACCTTACATCTTCAGTCAGTGAAGGAAGACCAGGAGTTCCAAGAGGGAATCAAGATCCCTCCCCTAAACATCTCCCAGGGACAGGGAGATACTGGACTCAGAGGACCAGTCCAGCAGCTCCAGATCCAGAAGTACCCAGCCAGCACACCACATGCCCTGCTAGGTTCTGACAGCAAGCTTCCTAGTTGGGAAGGGCCGGAGAGTCTCTGGACAAAGGACAAAGCTGTTGCCTGCTAACCTCCTGAGTTTTGGGCCGTCCGCCTTGAAAGGGCACACGCCCTGTGAAGAAGCTAGGGGGAGTGCCACACAAGCATCATCCAGCGTCCAACTTTTTAAGGACAATTTCAAGACAGTTGAGTCCTTGAACCGCATCCGGCTGCACCGCTGACTGTCACACCGCAGTCACCGGAGCCGTCCGAGACGCCTCGTCCAGCATTCCAGATCTGCCAACCAGCACAGAGAGAACAATTCTTGGCACAGAGCCACTGCGCCACACAGCCTATAGACGTCCGTCCAGCCTTGCTTGCTGAATTGCCTGCATGCTGGTACCCGCATCTGCCTTCCGCCACCAACACTGTCTCATGGGCTGTGTAGTGCCCTGGAACCGCTTTGACGCTGTCTAGCAGCAATAACTTCTTCAGCACCAGTGTGGTTCTGCCCTCCTGGTCTGTCTCTGAAAGCCCCTAGAGACAGTTCCGACCCTTTGCCCCTTTGGTACTGAAACCAAATAATATTGAACTATAAGACTGATTACTTTACCAACTACCCTCCTGTCAGTAGTGCATCCCTTTCCTTTGTGAAGAGGTCTGTCCTCTGTGTTGCTTTACAGTGTGGGTTGGAATTTTAGTGTGCTAGAACTGTATGTTGTAGTAATAATAAAGTAGATCTTTTGTATACAACCTTGACTGGACAGCCCCTTCATTGGGTAATAATTCTATTTCCGCTGTGTTGCAACTAACCAACGATCTACGACCTTGCGGCGATGAGCCTGCCATTCCATCCACGTTATCAAAATTGGAAAAGGAGGTATTATAATTTACTTGTATTCCAATCTGTTCAGAATCCGTTCGGATCCCTTCTGGTGTACTAGAGGTGTGGGGTTGATTGATGGTTTAGAAAACGATATTCATCCCTGGACCATTGATGTCCAGGAAGTTGATTCGTCACAGTCCCTGAACTGGACTGTGGGCGATTCCCTAGCCGCCTTCATAATTTCCTCCTTGACCTTGTAAAAATTGACACTTGCCACTACTTATAGGGGAGGCCTGCGCCTGGCGCGGCTGAATGCGATGCACTCTATCCAGTTCCGGTGAAGTGCTGTCAGGGGGGGGACAGGACAAACAGAAGAGGTCCGGCACACATTCTTCCACATCAGCATAGGAGACTGGGTGGAATGGCATGCAAGCGAAAATGATTGCAGCAGGAGCGATTTTCGGCATACTCCCGTTAAGCTTCTAAGGCTTTGCACCTGGCCTCCAGCTCGGTAAACCTGTTGGCTGCCTCGCCTATTTCGGCGATCTGCTCGCATAGAGTGGCCTCCACTTCAGCCGTTCTGCCCTCCACCTCCTCAACGCGTCTGTCCAGGCTGGTGATCTGCAGTTCTTGCGTACCTTTTTGGTATTTCCTTGTCATAGCGGCAAGGAGATCCGGCAGGTCCGTCTTCGTCACTGTTGGGTAGGGAAGCAGAAGACCCAGCACCGGTTCCTCTGTGTGAATCATGGTTTCCACCCGCTCCCCATTTTTAGGTTTCTCCGTGGTGCTCATTAGTAGGGCTGCGATGTCTGGCTGCTTTGTCGCTTTGGGGGCTGTCGCCATGGTGTCTTGTGGGAGTGCTGCATGAGCCCCTCGAGGGATAGTGGCCTTTGCCGGCTGGGCCGCTGTCCCTGTGCACTGCCACCAGAAGTCACCTGTGCTTGCCTGCTGACACGGCTTTACGGAGTGCGTGATCCATGGATGCCTCTGGGTCTCAGCGCCTGCTCAGCCGGCTCAACAAGTGTCAGGGTGCCCCCCCAACGGGCCACACGCAGTGAAGCGATCGGGCCCCCTTTTGCTCTCCAAGACCAGGAAGGGGCCCCCCGAGCAGCGGTCTGCACCTCAGCTCAAGGTGGATGGCCACCTCAGGCCCCAGATGTGGAGGGGTTGGGGGAAACCCGGGCCCACTGCAGTTACCAAGTGCAATCATGCTTCCAAGATGCCTTGCCACCCCAGTAGTATGTTCGACAGATGCCCTGCATGCCCTTTCTGAGCTGTGCTCCCAAGTGCGTGTATCCAGTAATGCTGTTGCTCCACAACAGAGGTTCCTTCCCTCCCACTGCAAGCCACAATGCACCTCCCAGGTACTGCGAAGAGCTCAAAGTGCAAGAGGACGTCCCTGGCTAATGCTCCACTATTCTCGCAGAATCCTTGGCATCTTCAAGGGTTGCACAACACACAGAGCAGGGCGTGCAATGTGCACAGTCCAAAGTGAAGCTATTATTGTGGATAGTTGGAGCATCGAGGGTCAGGCTGGTCCACTTCCCTTCTCATCTCAATCGGGTTTCGCTCTTTATCGTATTGAGCTGTTTTGTGACATCAAAAAGAGGGGCAGGTTACATGGGCAGCTCCAGAAGGAACAAGTTACTTACCTGTAACTGTTGTTCTCCAGCATGGGTCTGGCATGGATTCACATGCTCATGAATATTCCCCGTCGTCAGGCTGGGATTCCTCGGTAAAGAAAAAACCAGTATCAGTTTCGTTTCTGATCTGTCTTTCGTAGTAATAACCAATCACTGGTCTCTGCGTCATACTGACCACAGCCAATGACTGCCCTCTACCTAAGCACCGCCTCTGGCAGCCATCTTCAGATTTGGAAGCACGTGAAGTGGCAGTATGACCAAGTGAAGAGCCGCAGAGGGGTAGGCGGGAGGGTTCGCATGTGAATCCATGCCAGACCCATGCTGGAGAACAACAGTTACAGGTAAGTAACTTGTTCCTTCTCCAGCATGGGGTCTGGCATGGATTCACATGCTCATGAATAAAGAATACATAGCAGTACACACATGCACAACCACGGGAGGTGGCAAAGGCTCAACATTAAGCATCACATCAAACTCAACATTAAGCATCTTACCTCCTCACCAGGCTCACCTCAGGCGAACAGGTTGCGCAGCACTGCTTGGCCGACCCTGGACTCCTCCCTGGAATCCCGATCGACGCAGTAGAATTTCGTGAAGGTGTGCGTCGACCTCCACGTAGCAGCCCTGCATATGTCCAGCAGGGGCACACCAGAAAGGAACGCCGTGGTAGCTGCGATCGCTCTGGTGGAATGGGCTCTCGGACGGCCAGGCAGCGGTCGGTTTGCCAACCGATGACAGTACATGATACAGCCGGAGAGCCATCTGGAAATGGAAGCCTTCGAGAGAGCCTTCCCCTGATTGACAGGTCCAAAATTCACAAAGAGTTGTGACGTCTTCCGAAAACACTTTGTGCGGTCCACGTAGAACTTCAGCGCTCTAGCCACATCCAGCGAGTGCAAAGTCCTCTCAGCCGGCGACGAAGGCGACGGGAAGAACACAGGCAACACCAAGGGTTCGTTGAGATGGAAGTCCGACGGTACCTTGGGCATGAAGGAGGGGTGCGTCCTGAGCACTACCCTCGTGTCGTGAAAAGTCAAGTACGGGGCCTTGCAGGAAAGGGCCTGGATCTCTCCCACCCGTCGTGCGGAGGTGATGGCCACAAGAAACGCTGTTTTCCACGACAGAAACTTCAACGGGGCCGAGTGCAGAGGCTCGAACGGAGGTCCGATGAGCTTGGTCAGCACCACGTTGAGCTCCCACGCCGGGGCCGGCGCCTTCACCGGCGGGAACGATCTGAACAGTCCCTTCATGAACTCTTTCACCAGACGATGAGACCTCAAGGACGTCCGGCCCGTGGTTCTGGTGTATCGGGAGATCGCAGCAAGATGAATCTTGATGGACGCGTGTGCCAGTCCAGCTTTGGCCAGCGTCAGCAGGTACGGCAGTACTTAGGGAGCCGTAATCCGTAGAGGGTTAATCTTCTGTGCGTGGCACCAGACAGAGAACCTCTTCCATTTGCATCCGTAGCATTTAAGAGTCGAGGACGCCCTGGCCTTTGCAAGAACCTCTCTGCAGTCGGCGGGTATGTCGTATCCTCCAAACTCTAGCGCCGCAGGAGCCAGGCCTGCAAGTTCAGCGATTTCGGGTCGTGGTGGAGGATGGCGCCTCCTTCCCTGGAGAGTAGATCCGCGTCCACCGGCAGCTTGATTGGCGGGGACGCTGACAAGTCCAGAAGGTCCGGGAACCATATCTGCCTCGGCCACGCAGGTGCGACGAGGATCATCCTGCACCGCGACCTCTTGAGCTGGTTGACGAGCCGGATTAGCAGTGGCAAAGGAGGGAACGCGTAGAGGAACAGGCCCTCCCAGGGGAACGAGAAGGCATCGCCCATGCTCCTCGCCTGGGGAAACCTGCTGGCGAACCTCCGGCACTTGGAGTTCGTCGCCGTCGCGAACAGGTCGATCTGGGGTGTGCCCCACCGTCGGAAGAGGCGATCCACTAGATCCTGCCGTAGTTCCCACTCGTGGCACGAGCGCAGCTCCCTGCTGAGTGAGTCGGCGATGGCGTTTTTTATCCCTGCCAGATGAAACGGCACCAGAAACGGAAGGAAGGACCTGAGGGCCCAGAACACTGCACGGAGCTCCAGGACGTTGATATGGAGGGACTTCTCCGTCGGGAGCCAAAGGCCTCTCGCGTGCAGATTTTCGGTGTGCGCTCCCCACCCTTCCAGGGAGGCATCCGTGGTCACTGTCTCCTGGTGGTTTGGGGTCTGGAAGTCCATGCCCGCCGTCAGATGCGCGCGGTTGGCCCACCACCGGACCGCTCGGCGGAAACTCTCGTCGAGTGTGATCCTCTCCTCGAAGCCGCCCGTCGTTTGGATCCAGCGCGCGTCCAGGAACTCCTGCAACGGCCGCATCCGGAGCCTGCACATGGGAATGAGGTAGATGCAAGAAGACATCATTCCGAGGAGGGACTTGATGGACCTCACCTTGGCCGCGTCGGAAACCAACATCCGCTGTACCTTGCCCAGAATGGACCTGGTCCTTTCCTCCGACGGGGAGGCCAGAAGGGACACTGTGTCGAGCTTCGCTCCCAGAAACAGTGCGTTTTGCGCGGGTACCAGGTGGGACTTGGCGTAGTTCACGGAGAATCCCAGGTCCGTGAGAAGTGACTGTCCTTGCCGTGTGATCCACGGCGAGCTCCCTCGTCTTGGCTCGGATGAGCCAGTCGTCCAGGTAGGGGTAGACGTGGATCCCCTCGCGGCGCAGCTGCGCCGCCACCGGTGCAAGGCACTTGGTGAACACCCTGGGTGCCGACCGTAGTCCGAAGGGGAGGGCTTTGAACTGGTAGTGACGCCCTTAGACCACAAACCTGAGGAATTTTCGGTGCCCCTTTAGGATGGGAATATGGAAGTAGGCATCCTCCAAATCCAACGACGACAGGAAGTCTCCTTCCTCCAGCTGACCCAGGACGTGCTGGAGGGTGACCATCCGGAACTTCTGCGCCTTGATGAACTTGTTCAGACGTCACAGGTCTAGGATGGGGCGCCATCCTCCTGTCTTCTTCTTCACGAGGAAGTATCTCGAGTAAACTCGAGCCCCGAAGCCTCTTTGGGACGAGTTCGATGACGCCCTTCCTCAGCATCGCCTTTACCTCCAGGAGAAGCTGAGGGACGTGAAGCTCTTTCCTGGCCACGGGGGGGACGCGCGGGCACCTTCTTTGAAACTCGAGCGCGTGGCCCCGGGCTAAGGCATCCAGCACCCAACGGTCGGTGGAGATGGACTCCCACACGCTGACGAAGCCCGCCAGCCGGCCTCCCACCGGGGTGCTTCGGTGGGGGCCCGACCCCACGGCCGGTTCAATCCTGTTTCGACGAGGCTTTGCCGCCTTGACCTCCTTGGCGACGACGGCGGGGTCCGCCAGACTTGCCTCGTCCTCTGTAGGCCTGAGACGACGAGCGGGCCGCTTGACGGTAGGTGGAGAAACCGCCGTCGGAACCTTTGGAGGCGCCCTTGCCTCCGCTGCTCCGAAAGGGCGTCCGTCGTTGCTGCAGAACCCCAAGGGCCCGGGCCGTCTCAGTGTCCGCTTTAATGGCCTGAAGGGAATCGTCCACTGTTTTCCCAAACAGGTTGTTCCCATCGAACGGCATGTCCAGGACTCTGGTCTGTACGTCTTGACGGAAGTCCGTAGCCTTGAGCCATCCATGCCGCCTAAGGCAAACGCTGTTGCCCAACTGGCGAAACCCAGTGTCGGCGATGTCCGTCGCAATAGTGATGGCGTGGTCCGACGCCACCTCGCCTTCCTGTAGGATCTCCAGGGCATCCGCCCTCTTGTCGTCCGGTAGGAAGTCCAGCAGGGGAGCCAGTTTGTACCATAGCTCCCTGTCGTAGCGGGCCACGATAGCCAAGGCGTTGGCCGCTTTAATCGTCGTCGCTGCAGATGAGATGACCCTGTGTCCCATAGCGCCCAATTTCTTTCCCTCGCCGTCCGGTGGGGAAGTCGATGTGGAGGCCGCACCCGCCCCCCCCGCTTTCTTCCTGGCCGCCGCGGAGACGACGGAGTCCGGGGTAGGCTGCGCCCGGAGGCACAGGGGGCCGCGTCCGGGACCCGGTACTTCTTCTCGTACCGGTCTCTTCTAGCTGGCGTCGTGGAAGGGTTCTTGAGGAGGGCGAGGCCCTCATCCCAAATGTCGTCCAGTAGAGGCACCGCGAGGACAGTCTTCCTCTTGGCCTTGCGCCGTTGATAAAGGAATCCTTCCTTTTTCTTCTCCTCAGGGAAGAGTTGGAAAAGCTCGGATGCCCTGGCGATCATGGAGTGGAGCAATCCAATCTCGTCGGGCGGAGAAGCCCTGGTGGGAGGTGACGATGGTAGATCCTTGTCGTATACCTCGTCGTCCGTACCCGTCGCTGCCGTGTCAGTCCCCGTATCATCCCCTCGGGTGGACGGGGAGGAGGGCTGGATGGGGCGCGACGGCTGAAAAGGAGGTGGAGGGTGAATCCTTTTCTTGGGCGGGGGAGCACCAGAAGGTCCCGGTTCAGGATCCCCCGACGGGAAAGGTTCCTCCGTCGGCAACGGTAGTCTCGTCCTTATCTCTGAACATAAGGACTGTATAGCCAACAAAATGGCCGCCGAGTTGTCTTGCGGCACTGGCAGAGGGGAATCCGACGGGCGATCAGGGGCCCCGTCGGCACCCTCGACGATGTCGTCGTCACCTGCGTCGGGATCCATCCCGACGGGCCGGTCGTCTTCCACGCCAAGGCCGTGGCTTAAGACCTCAATCAGCTCTTCCTCTGAGGGTGGGGCCGAATCTACGACGACGCCCTGCCCCCCCTTTTTCTTCCCCGCCGGGGGTTTCACGGGGGTCCTATCGATGGGCACAAAAGAGGACTCCCTCCGAGGTGGCAGGGAGACTCTGAGCCCCGAGGTCGCCACCACTGGTGTAGCCTCCACAGGCTGAGCCAGGGCCGCCGCGACAGTATCGATGGAGGGCTTGGCGGATGGATTAAGGCCTTCACCACCTTAGGTGTGCTCACCGCCTTATCCTTGAGGGGGGGGGGCACTGCCTCGCTCCCCCTCCGATGGGGCCTTCGAGCTCGACCGGGGTCTCTCCAGGAGCTTCGTCGGGTGCTCGCCCTTCCTCTTAACCGACCCAGAGCGTTGGCTCATGGCTGAAGGTGCCGGGGAGGGTGCGCCCTGCCTGGCGCCCGTAGAGCCCGACCGTTCGGCGCTCCCGGTGCCAGCGGACTCGCGGTGCTTGGCCTGGTGTTGGACCCCCGTCGCCGGGGCGTCCTCAAAGGTCTTAGAAGACCGCTCGGATTTCTTCCTCTTCTTCTCGCCTGACGGGCTCTTCCCTTCCAGCCAGTTGGCGAGACGTTGATGGCGGTCCTTCATGGTCCGCTCCGACATGTTGCCGCAAAACGCACAGTCCTTCTCCACGTGCGTCTTGTCCTCATGTAAGCAGTAGAGACAAAAGGAGTGTTCATCCTCCTTAAAGACGTTCTGCAGCTGGCATCCAGGGCAGATCCTGAACAGCTTTCCGGGCGTCGAGCTTCCCTTCTCCTGGGCCATGTCCGGGCCTGAGAAACTTCTGGAGTCCTCCAAAAGCGTAGCTCGACGAAATCTTCACCCTTGAGGGGCGCAGACGAATCTGACACGGGTCCCCGTTGATCGGATGGAGAGTCGGTGGAGCTTGAGGCTCTTTTGACCGAAAAAAATGAAGTTTGAGAAAAAAGGTGAAAAAATAGCACTAACGCTCGAGAGCAATAGCACGAGGATCCCAACACATGAACGTGCGGTAAAAATCTGAAGATGGCTGCCAGAGGCGGTGCTTAGGTAGAGGGCAGTCATTGGCTGTGGTCAGTATGACGCAGAGACCAGTGATTGGTTATTACTACGAAAGACAGATCAGAAACGAAACTGATACTGGTTTTTTCTTTACCGAGGATTCCCAGCCTGACGACGGGGAATATTCATGAGCATGTGAATCCATGCCAGACCCCATGCTGGAGAAAGGATGAGCATCTCTCCTCTCACCCACTGCCACGGTGCTCCGCTGTGTGGATCCTCTTGCTTTTCCCCTCTCCGGATCAGGCTGTACATGAAGGCCAAAGGAGACTCCGGACACCCCACCTGAGGCAGGGTTCCGCACAGATGGTGCAGCCAGCGCTCATCCCAAGCCGAAGAGGCCCTCGGCTGGCACACTGCCCCACTCTGGCCAGCCGCAGGCAGTGGCTGGGTCCCCCCCGCCAGGTGCTGTAACCAGGAGCCTCCACAGTGGATCAGGAGGCCTCCCAGTTGGATTGACCATCGGAAGCGCTCTGCTGTCCCCGCCACTAGAACCAATTTGCAGAAACCAGTGCTGACAAGACCACCGCGGGCGACTGTGTGCTGCCTTAGCGGGACCAGGGTGAGGAGGCAGTCTGCTGCCGCTTCAAGCCTACCCGGCCAGGCGCTGGTCTTCTGCAAGCGAGCTTGTTGCTCGCTGGGCTGCCAGGTTGTGGTGGCGCGGGGTGCCATGTTGACTTCAGGCCCATCGGGGCAGCAGTGACCAGAGCTCCAACATGAGCGGTCCTGCATGCCTCCTATATTCACCCACTGCCTAAGTCAGGATACCCTGCACATGCCGCAACTCTCACTGCAAAATCATGGGTCTGAGCCATGGATTAGGGCATGATTGCCAAGATTGGGCCAGGAGCCATCACAGAGCCGTGCTTCACACTCCAGCTCCAAGCCACGCCCCACTGGGAGTGCTGTTACACCCGGGAGATTGTGGTGCATGACCCAATGGTCATTCATGAAGAGCCAGGCTACAACCCAGTCCATCAAGGCTGCAGCAGATAGCACACAGGAGGTAGTCAGAAGAACAGTAACCTCAACTTAACTACTACAGCATTGCCCAACTATCTGTTTAGGTAAGGCAAGGGAATCACTCTCCTTCCATGTCAGGCCTTGTAAGGACGGGAGATCATGTTCCCCAACCACTGAGGGGGGGAGCGATGGGGAATTCCCTGACCAAATGGTTCCTGGAGGCACAGTATATATGCAAGCCCTGTGCACAACGCCTTTGTTGTTCGGTTAATGGACACTGGGCCAACCCAACCTCCATTGATTCAGATTCATTCGTTTTTTCAGCTGGTGCAAGCGTACTCTCGGTGGCTTCTGGAAGCATTCGTCTTCTGTTCTTGTGCTCCTCTGGTTTCCTTTCTGTACGTCATAAGTGAAGCTGAAACACCATTTTGAGTTTAGGCATAGTGGGGGGGCAAGGAACACAGGCAAGCTCATCCTCAAGGTCTTCGCTTAAATCATGACAGAACAACGCAATCCGTGCTTTTTCGAGCCACATTGTTTCAGTGGCAATCCATTTAAATTTGGAAACGTAAGTCAATATATCCTGGTCTCCTTGGTTCAATTCTAGCAAGCTTTTCTGGGTACTATATGCAATATCTGACATTCCAAACATACCTTTCAGACTCAATATAAAGTCTGCGTAATTGAACATCAAAGGACCATTAGACATCACTAATGGGGTTGTGCATGCCAAGGCACTACCAGGCAAATTGCATATCACCAACCATGGCCTTGTCAGTATTAAGAGACTTGGTACACTGTGCAAGCTTCCAGTAATTCCTGGAGCATCCTGGGGGACCAATCATATTTGCCTCAGGATATATTGGCCAATGGATGATCAATGCTTGCCAGGCCCCTCACAGCCACAACATGCCTCAAGGAAGCATTTTCAGCCTTCACATTTTCCACCTCTGTGGTAAGTGCCTGGACTGCAGTAATCAGTTGCAAGATTTGGTCCATCTCTGCCTTCTCTTTCTTGCATCACAAACTGTCAGTGATTGGACAGGTGGATGTTGTGCACCGAGAGGCTCAGAAACCACACCAACCATCCTTACAGGAAGCTGTAAGTCATACACATGTCAAGTTCCATATAGCCAACAAAGATATAGGGTCCTGCTCAGCTTGGCGCCGATTTTTGGAGATAGTTGATTCTAGCAGAGATGGACTCTAGGTCTCCAGAGGGTTGGTGACTGGAGACTTAGTGAGCCCCAGAGCGGCAGCCAAAGGAACACCCTCACGGGATAAGAAACACCTCTGGTGATGTCAGCTTGCCTTGATAAATGGATAAGGACTGCAGTGCAGGATCCAAACACCAGAGGATGGCATGGTGAATTAGACAACAGAGTAGATGGGACGTCTGGGAGACTCGGGCAGGAGGCACAGGGAGGAAGGACCCAGGATGGCGAGGCAGGAGCAAGAATGCTAACATAGCATTGCGACGCAAGGGCACAATGTTCTCTTACAGTTAAGGGGTATGTGCTGTGCGTTGTCAAGGTACTAGGCACCGTCTAGCTTTAAGCATGGAACATCCTAACATAACCCAATGTGCGCTGCAGCTGCCATGCTGCAATAGGCCTCAATGGAAATCCAGCCCAGAGATGCAGCATAGTGACAGGTGCCATAGGGACCAGTGCCCAGAGGAGCACAGAGCTTGCATGCTAACTCTTGGGGCTTTTGGGTTTCTCACTTTGCCTTATGGTTTAGTTTCCCTTAGCCCATACCTTGGGCTTTTGGGTCTCATACACCGCCTTGGGGTTTGTTTTCCCAGCCCGCCTTAGACTTTTAGGTTTTCTATTCCACCATGGGGTTTGATTTCTCTCAGCTGGCACTGGGCTTTCAGCTTTCATACCTCATCCTGCTTTGGTTGATCTCCGCCCACATTGCGCTTTCAGGTTTTCTACCACGCAGTGGGGTTTGGCCAGCACTCTTCCCCATTTCCTGAAGCCACGGCGTACCTCTTTTCTGTGGGCGGTGCTCCTCAAGAGACTTGTTCAGTGACTACGGCACCACTTTGGTTCCCTTCTGGCACCGAGTGTCCGGCAGAGCTCACCCGGTCGTCCCTCAGGCTCCCACTGGGGTCTGGGTATACTGGTGTTCCACCTCCACACATTAGCTGCTCTGCATTGTTAGTCAGGGCTGGGCGTACCATGCAGGCTCTGCTCGGGTTCCCTTCACCACGCCTCATGTTTGCTCTTGTGCTTCCTGCCACATCTCCCATGAGGCGGTCCTCTCTGGCTGTGCAGGCTACACTGCTCCACGTCTTCAATGAACATTGGTCCTCTGAAAGAGGGTGGGTTGGGCAAGCGCTACCTCGGTCCAGGTGAATGTTGTGCACAAAGGGTCAAAAACCACACCAACCATCCTTACAGGAAGCTTTTAGTCATTGCACAAGTTAAGTTCCATAGAGCCAATAAAGATAGTAGGGTCCTAGGAATAGGGAGGATTTCCAATATTCCCTTAGGGGGCCTCCTGTCCCCAAAGAGGGAAGGTCTCCCCAGATGGATCCCGCTTGCCATGGGGGTGTAAAGCCTAGTGGGCTCACCTACCTAGTCCCAAAGGAGGTGGCTCCCCCTTGGGGAGAGCGGACACATTCCATGGATTCATCTCCTCCACCACCCTTTAGCCAATCCCTGACCTGCTTCACAAATCATATCCACAGTCCGTGCTGGTCTATTGGTCGCCCACTGCCTCGTGACCACACACAAATAACCCACGTTTCCTGTTCCCGGTTTATATTCCCCTCATGGCCAGGATTCAATCTCCTTCCATGGCCAATCAGGTGCAGTCTTCCCCACCGGGGCATGTGTGGGTGTGTAATTTGGAAAGTCATAAGTAGCAGGCTAAGCCCTGCATACTTTTTCCATGCAGACTCACTGCATACTGGAGATGCAACCCAGGAAGGCCAATCAAGTTTGTTTTTTGGGCCCTGGTTCCAAGGAGTCTCACGTCAAGTTATTTAGGCGGGAGGTGGGTCCTTCTCCCCTTTTGGTCCCCAGTGGTCTATGTGGCCTCTGGGTTGTTGTGCGCGCTTGCCTGCTTTGTATGGCAGCTTTGCGGCTTGACTGTGTGCCTCACTCTCTCACCGTCACCTCAGGTCCGTGTGTCAAAAGATTTTGGTTTCACCTTCTGGTCAACAGCTCTGTCTCTGCAGCCGAAAACTGCAGCCGACAGACAATGCTTCCGATCAGTCTTCCGTTTGCTCTATTTAGGGGTTTTTCTTGGCTTCTGAAGTTTGGAAGTAGGAGCTTAGAAAGCAATATAAAGATGCTGGCAAGTATCTGACATTATGGCAAGACTGGAGAGAACAGTAGTTTGCATAGGAAAATGCTAGCACATAGAGGTTGGACAGGATTTAGGGCCCTCGCCACTGCTACAGTCCACCTCGAGAGTAGGAATGGCTAACCTTGCCTTCTCACACTAGTCATGTGTACAAACTGCCCACTTATGATTATACTGGGGGTGGTGGGGAGCACAAACCTGCCAACAATGTGTACACAGTTATATGAATATGGTTAACTCAAAACTCAATATTCACAATGTTCAATGGTATTTTTTGAGCATTTGAGAATATCAAAGTGATCCTCACAATTACTTATTGTTTCACACTAATACGCAATACAATTATAATGCGGTTTCCTTTTGACCTAGGTCAGTCTTTAAACGTATTTTGCCAACACATTTCACAGACTACACAGTGAACGCATCATTTGGCCAGTTTTCATGTGCACCCATTTATCCTTTTCCATATGAATGATTAGACATTTTAGAACGATTGTACAGCACCAAATGTGTCGTTCTTAGAAAGTGCATTACTAAACTTATTCATGGGATTATTTCAGTTTATTGTGGACCTTTTCTTGCTGATGTGTGTTGCAGACATTAACAGAGTGGAGGTATGTGTTTATGTACTACCCTTTGTAACTAACACACCAAAAGGAAACCTGCATCTCTAGCTATTGAACACCACTGATAGTTTTTTGTTTCAAGGTTGTAGCATCAGAAGGTTGTCCAAGTCACATGGACGAGACATGAATTTCGACATCTCTGAAGTGGTTTTTCTGAACAATCTTTATGTCTAGTATGCAAAGAAACTTAGTTTGTTTTCTTGGTCGTATGGGGCCTTGGAGGGTTCCTGGTGTTCATTTTATAAGCTCTTGGTGGACTTTGCTTAGTGAACCTCCAAGTCTTCTTTGCAAACATGGTCAGAAACGTTGACCAACAGGTATTTGTTGACATCACTACAGCAGACCCTATATCACTCATTTCATATTTGCATCATAGTTCCGAGGTAGTACAATTAATATAAACAAAAATATCCATTTACTTAGCAAGAAGCAGCATAATGCTAAGGTTTTTAATGGAACACTTTCTTTTCTAATCAAACCAGGTGCATTTGACATATCACGCAAAAAAGATAAAGTGCTAAATATACTATCTTTATCCTCGATAATGAAGAGTAGACACTTCCATAAATCACATTTATTAAATTACACCCAACAGGGAAAACAAGACAGAAACAAATAAATTAATTTTTGTACTCTGTTCAAGGACGTCAAAGGTTTAAGACCATTTTCTTTAGGCAAGAAAATGGTTTTCTTCTGTCCCATTGCAGCTACTGATTTATTTTTGTATTGTTACTTTGGCATTTGGGAGATTCATAAAATAACCTTTAAGTGACAAAATCATAACCGGCAGAGGACATGAAATAACGTAACATTGGGAGTCGATTCAAGGTGCCCCATTGAAACAATATGCCAACAATATAAAAATAAATTACAGTTTTACTTGTTCCCTATAATTCATACTGAAAGAGGAAAAGATGGACTTACGCGGATTTGATTTCGCAGTTGCTCTGCCTCCTGCCGCAACTGTTCAAGTTCACTCATCCTCACAGGTATGTGCTTATGTTAAGCGTTGCCACAACACCGACGAAAGATCTGCAAAAAATAACTTACAATTTTACAATCCAGATTTTATGAATACTAAACTTAACTGCTTCCCAAAATTTCAATATGCCCTGTTTCTACAATGAATGCACCGAAAAACACATTGAACAGGATCCAAACGAAATAACAGATGATAAATATACTGTTTAACATATTTCAGTGTGGTTGTTAAAATTATTAATGTTCAATGAAGACATTACAATGGTAGATGTGCACACACATGTAGATAAAGTGTGTATCTGTATGTGAGTAAATACAGAGTTCCTTTTTCTTGTACCATGTTAGCCAAGGGTAATATAAAAAGTGCTGCTCTAAAAAGAAAACAAAATGATACCTTAATTAGGCCAAAAAAATCATGAATGTGCAAGCTTTGTAATTTTCAAATCACTTCATCAGGAACAGGAAGAGAATGAGACTTCACAAATATCAGGGCACGCACAAGTGGTGCAACACACTAGGTGAGGATGCTGAACAGAAACTTATCCCTACATCAGCATGGGTTTGAAAATCTGATCTTTGCATTGCTACTACAATAAGCCAAGCACTATTTATGTGCACAATTTCAGATTATGTGGATTGCTCACTAGTGAGATAAATGAGCAATATTGGCTGCAAACTACTACCAACACACCATACCAAACACCAACAAATGCAGAACCCTCTTCAAAACCAACAAGTATTCATTGAAGAATCCACCGCCATAAGCTCCTTCACCCACAAGATCAGCATGATATACCAGCAAATAGACAACGCCACAACTTCTCAGTTGGTGTTTGGTATGGTGTGTTGGTAGTAGTTTGAATTGGCAGTGGTGATCAGTTATCTGGTCCAGATTTTCACAATATTGATGTGGGCGACGGCTCCCTCTCGGATAGTTGGTGTATGACATTCTCTGTGTGTGGCTTGAACCCAGCCTCTGGCTAATATATAACCTGTGAGCCCTCCAGCTCTCGCACACCACACAACCCATCTTGCAAACTACCACTAACTGGACAACTTCAAAGACACTCACAATGGAAAACCAACGGCCATCCTGGCAACCCGCATGGGCACATACAGACGAAATGCACCTAGCCATGTACTCACCCTTTTGACTGAAGGACACCTTCCTTGCATGACAATCATTAACAGCCCACTCATACACAACACCTTCTCTTCGATCCTCAAGAGAAAACAAATCCTCCTGATTCTCAAGAAACAAACACTGGACCACGAAGACCTCATTACCCATCTTTCTTTCCTAATTAAGATCCTTCAGAAAGCAGTAGCTATGCAACTGTAACAAATGATTGCCAACAACCTCCTTCAGTCCTACCAATCGGGCTTCAGACCCAGATAAAGCACAAAAAACGCTAGCATAAAATTGATCAACAATACCGTTCAGATCCTCGGTAATGACCATCCTTGCCTCCTGGTTCTCCTTGACTTCTCAGCCACCTTGGCACAGTAGACCAGCAGTCACATATTGACATTTTACATTTGCACATGGGGATCAGTTGGACGGCCCTTAGCTGGTGTGACAAAGTTAGTGCCAACATAGCATCCAGCCCTTGTCAGTCTAAGGGTAAGACAACAGGACCAGACATGAATTATTCCTGAACCCTTAGAGAGACCAAGTAGTTAGAAACTACCATGAACCAAATAAATCTGGCATTCAGAACTGCATGTCCGAAGATGCATCAGTTTTAGAAACCCAAACACCAGAGCAGATTCCGGGGCGCCTTTCAAGGATTCAGAAAAAGATATGCTGTGGTGAAACACTAGCACATCCAGAGCAATCCCTTAGTCAAGAGGTGCGGCTCCTCAAAGGGAAAAAAAAAAAAACTTATCCCTCTCTCCCCCACAGCCGTGCTGGTGAAGGAGAATGTTTTTCTCCCTCCCCTGCAGCATTTAAGGAGAGAAATACCTACATCACCCTTCCTAACGGAAAAACGATTTTGCAAAGGAGGGAACTGTGTTTAAATATAAATACAGTGCCTTTTTTCCACCCTTCTTTTTATTTTAAACAGTTTTTATTGGCATTTATAAACAAAGGCAACATATACTCTACAATACCAAAGGGCAACAGACCCAATACCCCCTACCCAGCTCCTCCCTGAGAATACAGTGCAGAACCAGGGGGCGAGAAGGGACAACAGAAAACAGATATAATACAGTTTGAGATACATCAGGCAAGCACCCCAATTAGCAGAGAATAACATCTCAGATCCCACCAAAAGAAGAGACACAGGAGCATACAAGCCTAATCAGTTACATTTCAGATAACCCAGGGTATGGTACAGGGTTACCATGCAGTTATACAGTTTGGGATTCTTCAGCCACACACCCACATTTGCTGAGAATGACATCTCAGATCCCAACATGACCCTTGGAGGTCAGAAAGCGGACAAAATCTAAAAGGCTATTACTGCTCGGGCCTTCGCGGCTTGCAAATTCCACCCTCATTCCTGGGCTCCACCGCATGCTCTAGGGGAGGCAGAGGGTGTTGCCATGCGCAACAGCATATATGACCGGAAATGGGCCCAGATGTCATGTCTCAGGGCCTGCTGTTAGTTGGAAGTGTTTGGGCATACTGTGTTGTGCTCCTCCCACACATTGACATGTCATTAAGCCATTCTTGAAATGAGGGTGTCCTATTTAATCCCCAAGACCTAGCAATAAGTAACCTCGCGACTGTGGATGCCATTGCTATGAGGCGCTTCTCAGATCAAAGGACCTCCTCGACCAGGGCCAGGAGCCACATTTCCGGGGCTGGGGTTTGGGGAAGGCCTGCCGAGGACCCATCATTTCAGAGACAGGACCCTCCACCTTATTCCACAGTATCTGTACCCGGGGCTATGACCATGCTTTGTGGTAGAAACCTGTGGATATCTGACCACATTTCTGGCAGCTTGAGGGTATGTCGCGGTAGTATTTGTGCAGGCAGGCAGGGGAGTAGAACATCTGGTGTAAAAATGTAAATTGAACTAGTCAGAACGGATTAATTGATATAGATCTGGTTTACGTGCACACAATCTCCCATTGTTGCTCCGATAGAGTCCTCCCCAGTGTATCCTCCTACCTATCCCTATATCTGTTTGAGTGGGGCCATACAGTCAAAGGATTTTATACAGTGAGGAGACCAGTTTGTTCGTAGTCGGGGGGAGAAGTGATATACAGCAGTAATGGAGAAGTAGGAGGGGCGGTTGGGAAGTTCGTCCATCTAGAGCGGAACGACTCGCAGAGTCGGTAGTATAACAGCATGGTAATAGGGGTCCGTTCTCCCTTATCCTTCAGTTCCTCCCAAGAAATAAGCCCGCCACTATGTGCCACGTTTCCCAGGGTAGGAATATTTAATTGACAGAAGTCTTGTCTAAATATCTTCTCGTGCGTGATGGGAATGCCTCTAACCCCATATATCGCCAAGTGTGGGGCATACCACTGTTTCTGCCCAGTCCACCAGGCCAGGTGGTTCCAGGCTTTAAGCGTTTCCTCCATGGATTGTATCTCTGAGCTCACCACTCTCGTCAGGACACCCAACAGCAGCCCTTTCACATCACTGGGAAGGAGAGTCACCCTTTCAAGGTGAGTATGCAGGAGTTCCGTCGAGGGGGACCACCACCACTACCACGAGTGCTGAAGCTGTGCGGGCAGGTAATACAAGTGGAGGTCAGGGAACTGAAGGCCCCCCCCCTACGAGCTTGGACGGCACATCGTATCAAGCGACACTAGGGAATGGCCGCCTGCCCATATAAGCCTGTTCATCAAGCTCTTAAGCCGTACCCAAAATCCTGGCACAGGCCGGAACGGGACATTGTTGAAAGTGTACAGAAGCTTCGGTAGGATCACTATCTTAGCCAGCGAAATGTTGGGATCCATGCTTCTACTTTGTGCTTCAGGCCCTCCAGGACGGTGACACAATTATCCTTGACCAGTGAGCCTGGAGATGTGGAAAAATGTATGCCCAAATAACAACTACCTTGTGGGCACAGGCAAAGCCTTCACCATTGTTATCCTGAGTGACGCACAGGGTCAGGGATAAGGACCTCAGATTTGGACCAATTGATACGTAAGCCAGAGAGGTCTTCGAAGTCTTGGGATGTTTAACATATAGCAGCATATCGTCTGCGTAAAGGGAAACCACTGAATTACAGGAATGGATCTTCACCCCTCTAGGAGGATGGAACTCCCGCAATGTGCATGCCAAGGGCTCGATTGCCAGGGCGAACAGTATGGGAGAGAAGGGGCAACCCTGATGCGTACCTTGCGTGGGATAGATTGCCGCAGATGGCTAACGGTTGGTGTACACCAGTGCCTTCGGGGCGGCGTATAGTAGATGTATCCATCGGATAAGAGGTGCCCAAGCCAATTCAGTGAAGGACCCCGAAAAGGAAAGGCCACTCCACCTAGTCGAACGCCTTCTCGGCGTCAAGCACAGCCACGGCTATAGAAACATCTGGATTTACTTTATGCATCAGCATAAACAATCTGCAGAGATTCTTTTGAGTGTAACGCCCTGGGATGAAGCCAGCCTGGTCTGGGAGAAGTCCGTCTGCCAGGGGTTTAGATAGAATGTTATTATCGGTGTTGATTAGGGAGAGGGGTTTTATAGGATGTGCATTTACGGGGGTCCTTATCAGGCTTTAATAGAACAGTCACCAGAGCCGTTCTAGTGGACTCTGGGAATATCCCGGTGGACTGGACTGCCTTGTACATCTCGTGCTGTTGAGATATTAATAAATCAGGGAATGCCTTGCATAATTCAGCAGTACTCCCGTCCGTGCCTGGGGCCTTCCTATTGGGGAAAGACCAGCACACTTTAAGGAATTCTTCATCTGAGAGGGTTAGGGGGGTGTTCAGCGCCATACCCTGCTTGGGCTCGAGCAAGCTAAGCGCAACTCTATACAGGTACTAAGTTTGCATCGTGGCCCACAGAGACCTGGGTGGTGTATAACCTATTGTAGAATTCCTGAAAGACACTGTTGATCTCACCACTGTCCTGCACGGATTCTCTGATATCCCCCTCGATTTCTACTACGTTATCCAAGTGGCGTTCCTGTCTTATAGCCCACGATAGTGTTACTCAGACGGTCATCTTCGCCATACGTTGCAGCAGCTATCAGGACTCCCAGAAAACGTTCCTCCCAGTCAGTGAAAATACTCACTTCCTCCCGCTTCTCCCTCAGTCGGGTCTGTACCTCAGGGGAATCCTGGATGCCCTGCTGGGTCGCTAGCTGTTTGATTTCCATTTACAGAGAGGAGATGGACCTACGGATACACTTCAGGACCGCCCCTTCCTTAGTTATGCAACAACCTCGAAGGTACACCTTAAAAGCTTCCCATACCAACCCTGGGTCTGGAACTGATCCCACATTTGCCTGGAAAAAGGTGGAGATATCCTAACGTATCTCCACCCGGAAGAATGTCCGCAAGGGCGCAGGCTCTAAATCGCCATCTTTGTTGCTTGGGGGGGACAAACAGGGCTTGTCAGGTGAACCAGTACAGGGGAATGGTTGGATAGGGTCCTGGGGAGAATCTGGGCACATTGGGCAACCCGGGCCAACTCGGGAGATGGCATTACATAATCTATTCTGGAGGAGCTGCCATGGATCTCAGAGTAAAACGTGTACTCTCTACTGGTAGGATACAGGAGACGCAATATATCAAAACGCGTACTCTCTACTGGTAGGATACAGGAGACGCAATATATCAAATAGGTTTTGGTATTCTGCTATAGCCATCCATTTCTGTGAGGCTCTTGTAAGGCTGGTCTGGGTAGAGGTGGACCTATCCAGGTTGAGTGAGCGTGTCATTAAAATCCCCAGCCCAAACCATCCCGTAGTTCTGGAAAGTGCGCAGATGGTCAGTGGACCCCTGAATGAAGACTGGATCGTCAAAGTTAGGGGCATATACAGTAATGAAGAGGTCAGGAAGTGTAACATCAGTGCCGCAGGTTTCCATCCTTACTTGGAAGCGTATTATAACGCTTCATTGTTACGTTCAGGTCAAAAGAAGAGGCAATCTAGGTATCTGCTATGCCCGAGTCCCACCTCTAAGCCTACCCGGCTTAGTCTATGCAGTATTCTAACAGGTAATTACATCCCATCCCCATCTTGAACCCTTCAACGCAACTTAAACCCAATCCCGGCCCACTCCCCACCCACACCAGAAACGTAAACCTACCGGCTGTGCATAACAACCCCCCCCACCCTTACCAAACCACTAACCACCCAGTTGAGTTCTGCTATGCCACTGGCCGCGGGGGGCTGCCAGCGGCTGACTAGACTCCATGTGTTGGGAGGCCTACTACCAGATTTCTTGCATAATGATCAGGGTTAATAGTGGGCATGCCACAGAACGTACGGCAGGTGGGCAGCAGGTAGCAGCATCGTTGTATGCCACCCATACACACTGGGCGTAAGATTCATTGTGCGAGTGTCATGGAGATCTGCAGGGGGAGGCCGTCTGGTCAGGCATGTCCACAGCAAAGCTTTCGCCGCTTCCGGAGATGTGAAGAAGGTGACCAAACCGTCATACGCCACTCTGAGTTTGGCAGAGAACATCATGGAATATCATATCTCCTTTTTTCTTAGGATGTTGCTCACATCTTGTATGGTCTTTCTTTGGTCCTGTACCTGCTCACTGAAGTCCAGGAAGAGGCGTATAGTCACAGATCCCCACTGCAGGTTCTTCTTTCCTCTCGCTCCTATAAGTAGGATGTCTCCGTCCCTATAATTAATAATGTGCTATTATTTCCCTCTCCGCGGCACCTGGGGGAGGTGTAGATGCCACGGAGCTGTGTGCGCGTTCTACCATAAACAAACTTAACTGGTGGATTAATAAGGACGTCCTTAAGCAGTTTCTCCACAAACTCCTCCATGTTGTCTATGGGGGTGGATTCTGCCACTCCATTAATCCGGATGTTGTTCTTCTGGATCTCCCCTTGAGATAGTCGTTCTTTGCCACTACCTTCTTAATTGTTGTAGGGTGGCCCCTTCGCGCTGTGGCACCGCAACCTCCGCCTCCCACCCCCACACCTCGCCAATCTGCTGCTCGGCCTCCATTATCCGCCTGCATATCTCATCTATTTGGATTGCTGAAACATCAGCTTTACAGGTCAGGGCATCAATCTCGGCCCAGAGATTGTACGTGCTATTCTTCAATGCCATCAACATCTGATTCAGGGCTGAAACATCAAGGTGGGTCGGGCCAGGCACTTCCCCGGGTGCAGGAGGGTTCTGGTCGGACCTGGCGAACTGATCCATCTTTGCCTGTTTCTTGGGATTACCCATGTTGTGGCTGCAATGATCTCCCGACGCTGGGAGGCCCTTAGGAAGCACCGCCCTCTTGAGCAGTGCCTAATCTTGACCCTCCCATGGGGGGGGGGGGGTGAGGGGGGGGTCTCTTCGTCACAGCTCTGGAGATGCAGAGCGTCCGGTGAGCAGTCCGTTTCGACTGGGTACCAGGGCTAATTGAAGAGCTAGTTTGCGGGGCCCAAGAGCATGTACGTCAGAGGGGCTAAAGTGAGATGGAGCTCAAGCTTTAAAGGTCCATGGGCGCCTGGATACCCACTGTGCCTCCATATGATCCTCCCCCGGATTCTCCCAGCTCCAGGGCCTGGATGTGTGCGGCGCAGCAGGGTGGCCTGAGAGGGGTGGGGGGTGACCTCCCGCAGCTGTCCTGTCGAATGATTAACTACTTTAAGTTCAATAACCTGAAACACTTATTGGCACTACACTGTGCCTCACTTATTGTGCCTCATATCACCGTTCATATCCTCAGTGGGGCAGGTAAGGTTGCAATAGTGGTGAGTTGCACGGGTGGGTGGAGAGGCTGATCCACTGCACAACCCCCTTGGGTGCAGGGGGGAGGCAGCGTCAACTAGCCCCCACCCGCACTGTTTATTTAGGATGGAGCTGCGCCATGAGAAGTCACCTCAATGGACCACACATCTCAATGAGGAACTGTATAGGCCTGCAGTGGAGGTGTCTTTGTTGTGGAGCCAGTGACAGTTTTCCAGATACAACAGTGGCTGTGAGCCGTGACCGGTGGTTTTTCACACAGATTGGAGGCAGATATAGGTGCTATCTGGTCGTAGACATTACAGAGGTATTAACTAGATGCCCTGTTGTGAGCAGTCATGGGTAGTAGGACCATGCCTCAGCACCTCGACAATATCTGCTTGTCAAGTTCAGCATACTCCCACAGCCCAGGATCATCTGAATTCACTGCGAGTGCAGGCTGGTGCGCGAGGATCCTAGCACGGCGTTCCCAAGCAATGTGTGGCCAGAGTAGGGTCAGCGGCGTCTCCCCAAGCCGCAATGTTCCTTTTGACCCGTTGTGTGGCAAACCCCTCATAGGGGAGCGGTTCACCTGGGATCAGCAGGCAAGGGCGGGCCGGGTGTGGGGTGGGGGCTCTCCTCTGCCCGCTCCCACTGCCTCTCACCAAGCACCAGCAAGGCGCGGCCATGGGCAGGCAGGGCGTGGGTTAGCGCAGAGGATGGGTCACCCCGGCTTGGTCTCCCACTTCTTTAACTGCTGGGCTCCTCGGCTGGCAGGGCGGGGGGTTGTTGGGGAGCGGGGGGGTTGAGGTGGAACCTGCACACCCCGGCACCGCCAAGGGCACAGTCCACAGTTCGCACACCCAGCTGAGGCTTGTAGATGGATGTAGTGGCCATAGGCGGACAGTCAATTTGGGAATACTGTGTCAGGGCACCAGTGGGACAAAGTATCCAGTACGGGCTCCAGCTGCGCCACACAGCCCGTTCTAATGCTACGCAGCTCAGTGAAGCTACCGACACGCAGGGCCCTCAGTGCTGGGTGTAGGACAAATCGGGAGAGGATCCCGCAAGCTGAAAACAAGCTGTAAAGATCGAGATGTTCCAGCAGATTCGGTGCTGCTTTTTAACCGCTCACATACCGTGGAAGGCAGAATACTGAAGGCTATAACTGCCTAAGATGGAGCCTTCTCAGGCTACGGCCATTTCTGCAGCCGCTCAACAGCGCCCCCTTTACACCCTTCTAGGCAGGTTGAATCTGGGTGTTTTGCATTGCCCTGTGTTTAAAACCTGAGCCTTTACCCCCCCCCCCCACACTCTTTAGGAGGGTTGAATCTGGTGTTTTGCATTCTGGTAAATGTGTCACTGCTACTGGGTCTCTAGGCTCCCTCCCACCCTAGATCCTCCTGCAAGGCCTGCCGTTCACAGTTGTGTTAATTATTCTCCCCGTCTCTTCCTTTGTTGTGATCCCTGCCTCCCTGACACTCCCACTGCGCATCCCGAGTTGTGTGCAACAGGGCTGTGCATCTCTCCCTTCCCACAGGACCGTCTCCTCCCTCCTACCTCCTTTGCACCCTCTATGGTGCTCACTGTTTCTCCCATCTTCTCCAACTGCTACTCTATTCTCCTATCCTATCTCTCTCACCAAGCCTGGTAGGAAGAGGTTAAAAAGGAAATCCTGGTCTCCAATCCAGGCCTCCCCATTGCTGATGCCTACACCAGTGCTTCCTCCAGACAGACCCTTACAGACATCCTCTTTGTCGTTCCCTCTCCGGGCCTATGGACAACCCCCCATATGGGCTCTCTTCTCTCTCCCTTTTCCTCCTCTCCCATCAATGGTGGCACTCGGTGGGAGGTCCTCAGGTCCCCCCCCTTCCACTCCGCCAAGACCCATCATTAATGTCTATCTGAAAGGCACGGTCTTGCTCCAGGGCTCTCAGCCCAATCTCCTCCTTTTTGTTAAGTGTTTCCCACATCTCATCAACTTCTTCCCTTCTCCTGCTTCTTCTACCTACACCACTCTGGGTCCTCTGCCACCTCTCTGGTACCCTCTACATCCTCTCTGCCTACTCTGCCATTTCCTCCTTCCTCCTCTGCGGCCCCTCTACCACCTACGCAGGGAGTACCTCTTGCCTGTACCCCACGATGAAGGTCCTTCAAATGTGGCAATCTGCTCCATATCGCTACTCTCAACTCTCGCTCTGCTGTCAAACACTCCTCCGACATCTGCGGACTACTTGAAGAACTTCATCTGGATGTCCTCGTTCTCAGAGACATGGTTCATGGCCAGCTCTGTCACGAGTTTTCACACTCTCCTCCTCGATAGTTATAGGATCCTCTCCAAACCCAGAACCAAAAGTCCAGGAGATGGAGTAGTTCTGATCTTTCCAAAGTGGATCCCTGCTTCTGTCATTCCTCGGCATGCCTACTCCCCCTTTGAATGCCGGGTCTGTAGGCTTCTCCATCTCTCCAGGCCTCTCTTACTGTGGCCACCTTCTACAGGCCATGTGGCCGTATTACCCTCTTCCTCTCAGAGTGTGCCGATCTCTCCTCCTCCCCCTCCTTGCCTCTACCTCTCAACTGCTCCTCCTTGAAGAGCTCAACATCCATATGAATGCTTCTAACACCTCCTCTGGGCTCTTTCGCAATATCTGTGACTCGCTCCGTTTTTCCATTCTATCCTCTGGCCCGCCACACTCTGACGGGCACACCCTGGATGTTCTCATCTCCTCCGACATCCCCCTCCAAACCCTCTCACCACTCCACTCTTGGATCGACCACGTCCTCTCTTCCCACCAGACACACTGTTCCACCTCCAAGTGCAACTCTTGGTATGACTCCGTCTTTGCCACCCTTAAACACAAGTGCAGGGTGGTTGAGAAGAAGTTGAGGGCATCAGGTGCACCTCTGACAAAGTGGCTTGTCGCCTGCTCCAAAGGCAATCAGACTACAACTAAGCCTGTGTGTCTGCGGTCTCTAACAACATGGCCAAACTCTTCAAAATTTGCAAGGAGCTGACCAATCATGCTGCAGTCTCCACCTCTCCTGTGCCCTCCCAGGCGCTCAGCATGGTACTGGCTTCTCACTTCATCACTAAAACTCGGGACATCCTGTCCCCTCTCGCTCTATCGGCCCTGCTCCGGCCGCCTCTCCCTCTCCTCATCCTTACTCCTCTTTCCCCGTGTTCATCGCTGACGATGTTTCTAGACAAGACCGATCTATGAAAGTATCATCCAAGAAGGTGCACCCCTGCTCCTCCAGAACCATCAAGGACCGCATCCACACCCTTGCTCCAGCCTTGGCAGATTTCTGCAATCACTCTTGACCCTCCCAGGTCCAACTGGGCTCTCTCCCCCTCTCCCTCTCTCTCCATATGTGTTCCATGGCTCCAACCACTGACCCTGGCTTTTCAACCTTTACTTGGCACCTTTGGCCCATCTCATCACTACCTTCTCTCCTAACTTCAGTGTTATGCGGATGACACCCAGCTCTCCTTCCGGCTCCCTTCAGCCTCCTCTCTCTCTCCTTTCCGACTGTCTATCCACGCTTCAGGAATGGTGTGCCTCTAACAATCTCTGCCTGAACGCCAGTAAGACGGAAATCCTTATTGGGACCCCTGATCCTGCTTTACCTCTTTGACTCTGGCCACCCTCCTTGGGCACTATAACCTGCACCGCACTGTGAAGCAAAAACCTTGGTGTCATATTAGACTCCACCCTCTCCTTACATCACGGACATCTCTAAGAAGTCCCACTACCAGCTGCACCTCCTCAGAGGTATTCTTCCTTTTCTCACTTTCCCCCAGAAGCTCAGCGTCTCCAGAGCCCTGGTTCTTTCAAGGCTGGCCTACTGCAACAGCCGCTTTCTAAATCTGCCTCTACACTTCGCCCTCTACAACTAATCCAGAACAGGGCTGCGAGACATGTCCTTGGCCTCAAGCCCAGGGATCGCATCTCTCCAGCCCCGAAATCTCTCCACTGGCTCCCGGTGGCTGCAAGCATGATATTCAATACCCTCTGCATTGTATTGTAAGGCTTTCTGGAGCTGGGGACCAAACTACATCCACTTCTCTCTTCCTAAGCATTTACCTTCTCGAGCCCTCCGCTCATCCACCTTAAACTTTGAGGGTCAGACCCTTCTCCATGTTGAGAGTGGGGGTAGATCTCTCTCCTAAGCTGGTGCCTCCCTCTGGAACAGCCTCCCTTATTCTCTCAAACTTTAACAGGACCACTGTACAGGAGGCAAGGTAGAGACGGGAGCAGAGCAGCAGACCAACACCACCTCCTGCATGGTAAACTAAAAAAAAAAAAATACATGACAGCAAGCTTTCAAAGGACTTCCCAATGTCTCCGAGTTGAGAGCAGAGGAGAGGGGTTTAAGATAGAGAGCACCAGAAAATCAGAATCACTTGGGCACAGAAGAACAGTGTGCTCCTGTGAGGGGAGAGGGACACTTAAGGCCAAGAAGACTGAGCCTGGATCCAAGAGAATGGGGGCTGACGAGTAGTAAAAGAAGAGGAGAGCCATTTGGGAACAGGGGAGTGGGGTAGAGAGGAGCGCCACGAGGGTAAGGGGATTGAGGCTGGAGCAAGACAGGCTAGCAAGTCTGATCCCAAGGAGATGGGTTGTGTAACCGAGGTTGTGAGCCTCTTGGCCCCAGAAGAGGGGAGTAAGTAACAGATAGAAGAGCCCCAAGAAGGGGGAAGACATTTCAGACACTTGGCAAAGGGAGAAAGCCCGAAAATCCTAATAGAGGCACTGTGGTCCCCAGAGGAAAGGATATGAACTGAATTCTAGAAATTGCAAAGCAGGAAACCTTTGTGTCTGGAACATTCTGTATGCCTTTTATTTGACCTTCATATGTAATTCTGCTTTCAATTACTACATTTCCCAAGAGCATGTGTTAAAAACCATCCTGAAACAATTTCTATGCAATATGTTGTACATTTGCTTAGTAAAACCCTTCAACTGTATTTCGGTTTCCCTAGTTGTGTGTTGCCTTGGCCATATGACACTGTTTTAAATACGACTTTCAAAAATGTGAACTGTCCAAATGGATTCCCTCACATCACCAATTCTACCCATCACATGTGGGGTCCCGCAACAATCCATCCTCTCCGTCTTGATCTTCAACACAGAACCACTCGGAACTCTTCTGGCTCCACACATCCACCAATTAATAAAGGAAAGATAGCCTCCATCAAAGGCACCCACAGGCTCATGTGCTTAATTGCATTCATCCACTCCTGTCCAGTGCTTACCTCAAGTGCCACACCTCCAAGAATGAATTCCTACTGCTGACCCAACAAAACTGAACACCCAGATATCCAGACCTGGCACTCTGCCATGTACCTTGAGAGCTTCACATCCCAGATGGACACCTGCGCAAAGTCCCTAGAGTTCTACAAAGAAAGATATCTCTGCTTTAAAGCTGTTCATTCGAACAAATGTCGTCCCAGAAAGCCTGCCAACCAGCAAAGCACCCCCGAGATGTGTTCTACATGCTGCAGCACAACTCAAAGGACTCTGCAAATTCGACCGCATCACCTGACCCTCATCCAGCTGCACTGGCACCAGCTGCAAGCATGCATCTACTTCAAATCCTGCAGCATCATCTACAAGGCCATCGCCCTGGAGTCCCCATGCTAACTCACTGAGAATCTCAGCATCTTTTGAGCTCTACGGTCCACCAGAAGCAAGGATACGTGCAGACTTTAACTCCAATGGTGAAGGAAGGAAAGTACAAGAAGACAGGCCTGCTCTGTCCACTCTCCTAGAATCTGGTCCCTCTTTCCAGTCAACACCAAACTCACCCACTCTTCTACATTTCAAGAAGGAGCTCAAGACCCTCCTCTTCAAAGAACGGCTCCTACCCAACACCTAGGTCCACACAACCTCCACTCCCCCACCTAAACCGAGATTGGAAGGTCTGCTCCCAAGTGTTCTCCCCTGGTTACTTATAGATCCCTCGTCTCCAAATTGCCTACACATCCCCCTCTCGCTGCTAGAGCCATATTCCTTTGTATTGATCCCTTGCAAACTGCTTCCTTCACTGTGGGCTGCCTCCTATGCCTTGCCAAGTGTTTAGTTGTCTCCCAAAACTAGGTCCATGCTCAATAAATACCCACATTAAAAAAAAAAGTTTATACCCTAATAATAATTACAAAGAAAGTCAGCATGTGTGGGGGTAGGGAGTGGTAGAACTGCCGTTATTTCTTAAGGGAAACCATTATTCCAGATATGGATTTTGATGCCCAGCTCTTACTCCGAGTGCCTGAGGTAAAGCATTGGTGTGGTGTGTGTCGATTGCCTGCGAGAAGCCACAAAAAAGATCCGTAAACAAGTGCTTGGTGGGGTATTGCACTGTGTTGAAAGGAGAACACGCCCATTGAGCCATAGACCACAGTGTTTATCGATCAACAGACCATGATGGTATGAGAACGCCTGAATCCGATCCCATCAGATAACATCTTGATGCCAACTCCAAGAGAAAGGGTCCCCTCAGTTAAGAATACTCAGAGAATCCCCCTTAGCAGTGACTAAAGGATAAAAGTGATCTGGAAACATTTAGGTGGCGAAGTTTCAAAGGTCAAGTTATGAGGGTTGTGATGCACAACCATGGCTGAACTAAACCTTGCAGAAGCTGGGGTTTCAGAAAAGATCACTGAAAGTTTCTAAATCTGGGTCAGAAAGTCCCACCCTGTCCCGAGTCCGACATGAATTATATATACAAAGAAGGGAACAGAAACCACCTATAAAATACATTAAAACATGCCAACGTCTCGGATATTTAAAACAGAAATTAAATTAATTTTCGAATTATGTAGTGAGGAGCCCAATTTCTTGCCCCAGTACCAAAAACAGTAATTTCCATATGTAGGAATCCAAATTGAAATTAAAAGAAATTAACACTTGTAAACCCTAGGGCTGTGCATAGAATATCCTTTCAAAACAAACATCACCACATCAAAACATTTTCCAAACTGTATAAATATGGTTCATTACTAATATCTTCAATGAGGGGAGAGATCATGCAGCCTCTTCCATAGAAATAGTAATACTAATATCCAGGTTTTAGTAGTCTAAAAATCAAGTATAAAAATCACTAAACTCACAATCAGTACAAAATTAAAAGAAAGAAATACATATATGGGCTACATTACTCACCGTAATCCTATTTCTGATGCTTTTATCAGCTTAGATTCACATGCTATGCATAGGCCGACATCTAGTGGAAGATGCATGGTATTACAGTTCTTGTTTTCGAAACTCAAAAAGGGACGTCAACAGGGTGTGCCAGTAATACTATCCCTAGTGTGACGTACGCTGTACCCATGGTTCTTAACGCGTCAAGGTTCCTCAGATTGTTTTGTTTCTGACATGAAGTGTAGCACGAGTACAGGTGTATCCAAGCAGATAGATATCAGAGAAGCTCATATAACATCTATGCATCTTCTCTCAGGGGAGGAAGGGTGGGGAGTGTGAATCCAAGCAGATACAAGCATCAGAAATATGATTACGTGAGTAATGTAACCCTTCTGAAGCTTGTGGAATCTGCTTAGATCACATGCTATGCATAGATTAGCGAGCAGCGTTAGGAGAAGGTGGTGGGTTGTGAGAAGGATCCGGCAAATAGATGTTTTAGAACCGCTTGTCTCACCTGGGAATCTGCTTTGGAATTAATTTCAATGCAGTAGTGCCGAGTGAAAGTGTGTACTGAGCTCCATGTTGCTGCTTTTCAAATGCTGTCTAAGGGGACATTTGCGATATATGCCAGAATAGCTCCTGTGCTCCTTGTGGAGTGAGCTCTTGGTGTGAAAGGCAGTGTTTAGTTTGATAATGAATAGCACAGTTGTATGCATCTGACTATCCATCTGGAGATGGAATTCTTGGAAATGCAGTCTCTGCCTGGTGCTACGGAGACAAACAGTCGGTCTGTTTTCCGAAGCTGGTCTTGTTTACATAGTAAAGGACCACCCTCCTTACATCTAGTGTGTGGAGTTTTACCTCAGCTGAGCTAGTTGGATTCTGTAAGAAAGCCGGCAGCACAATGGATTGGTTCACGTGGAATTTGGAAATGATCTTAGGAGAGAACCTAGGATGTGTACGTAAAACCAATTTGTCTTTGTGTATGACAAAGAAAGGGTTCTGCACTGACCATGCTTGCAATTTGCCAACTTTACTTATGGTAGTAATAGCCACTAAGAAGGCAGTCTTGTATGTCAGGTGTTTAAGACTGGACTTGTGCATAGGCTTGAATGGGGGCCCCCATGAGCTTTGCGAGTACTACATTGAGATCCCAACCTGGCGGTGGGTTTGAAATAGGAGGATGGGGTCTCTTTACTCCCTCCATGAATGCTTTAATGACTGGAATTTTCCAGCACGATACCTTACTTTGAGAGGTGGTGTTCGCTGATAAAGCCGCCAGGGGGACCTTTATGGAGTTGAATATTAACCCTGAGTCTAACAAGTAGAGCATATAAATTTAGAAAGTGAGCTAAGAGTACATTCTTCAGGGTTGATTTGTTTAGACTGGCACCAGATTACAAATCTACTCCACTTGTCGGAATAACAGTGCCTGGTGTTTGCTTTCGTGCCTCCTTGAGGATATCCATACATTGTTGTGATAGATGAAGATGTCCGAACTCTATGATCTCAGGAGCCATGCTGCCAAGTTCATTGAGTGTGGTTGAGGATGCACTGTTATTCCCCCGAGTTGGGTCAATAAGTTGGTTTGGCACAGGAGTTTGATGGGATCACACATCGCCAGTTTGCGCAGATGTGGATACCATGGCTGTCTCGCCCACATAGGAGCAACTAGGATGAGCATCATCTGTTCTCTGTAAAACTTGTTCACTACCGTGCTCATTAAAGGAGTTGGGGGTGGGGGGGAGCGTAAGCACATTTCCTTGACCAGCTCATCCACAGGGCGTTCGCCCTTAGAGTTTGGTTGGGGAAACCTTGACTCAAAGTCTGGCCATTGCTTGTTTTCTCCTGTAGCAGATAAGTCTAGAGTGGGGTAACCCCACTGTGAGAAAATGTGTTCTACGACGCTGGAGTCTAGTTGCCACTCGTGTTCCTCTGGTAGGGGATCTCTGCTCAGAGAGTCTGCTAGAGTGTTGAGTACCCCTGGAACATGTTGGGAGCATAGGAGCATCCCTCGTTTGAGTGGGTTGTAGGTCAAAGGATCGAATGGTCAAAGGATCGATTCAAAAGGACCGAAAACAAAAGGATCAAAACTTTTTTTTAAAAAAAAAATTTGGTGGGTCCCCCCCGCCCCCCCCAACCCCTGTTTTTGTGGTAAAAACCACTTTTACCTATACGAAAACCCCCCCAAAAAATATAATTAAAAGAAAATGTAATCCTTTTGTTTTCGGCCCTATTGCGTCCATCATTTTACATTTGATCCTTTAACTGGACACCGTTTGGATGAGTGCCCATCTCCATACTTTCTGTGCCAGCTTGGACAGATATGGAGAGTGTGCACCCCCTGCTTGTTGATATAGAACATTGCAGTGGTGCTGTCGGTTAGGATTTGAACTAGGAGTTCTAGCAGGTTGATGTGGTTCTGTGCTGTGATGAGAGTCCACAGACCATGTGCTGTGTGGTGAAGGTAATGTGCTCCCCACCCGGAGAGTGATACGTCTGTTGTAATGATTGCATGCGCTGCCGAGTCATGGAAGGATTTTCCCTTTAACAGGTTTTCCTTTGTCCACAAGCGTAGGTTTTGTAATAGTGCTGGCAAAACAACCATTACATCATCCAACTGACCGCTTGCCTGAAACCATTGTTTCGCCAACCACTCCTGAATGAGGCGCATGTGCAAGTGTGCATGTGCGACTAAGTATATGCACAAAGCCATCATGCCTAGTAAATGCATTGCTTTGCGTACGCTTATCTTGCGACCGGCTTGATACAGAGGTATTTGTCGTAGCATGTTTTGAACTCTTCCCATGGATGGAAAGACGAACACCTGCTTCCGTGTTTAAGACAGCTCCTTGGAACGGTTTTGTCGTGTTTGGCAGAAGGCTTGACTTTTTCTCGTTTATTGAGAAGCCCAATTGGAAGAGACGGTTTATGGTGCTTTGTGCGTTTTGCTTGCAAAGATGGGGTGATTTCCCTGTGTTCAGCCAGTCGTCCAGGTATAGGTACACTGGGATTGCCTTCCTACGCAGGTGCGCTGCCACCACCGCCAGTACTTTGGTGAATACCCTTGGAGCAGACGCTAGTCCAAAGGATAGCACCTTGAATTGGTAGTGCTGGTTTGCTATTTTGAAACGCAAGAGTTTTCTGTACGCTGGGAACATTAAAATATGAAAATAGGCATCTTTCATATCCAGTGTTGCCATGTAGTCTCCCCGCTTTAACAGGGGGATTACTTCTTGTAGTGTTGTCATGCAGAGTTTTTGTGACTTCACATAGGTGTTTGCAGGGCGTAAGTCTAACACTGGGCGCATAGATCGTTTTTTTTGTTGGCAAAAGGAAGTAGGGTGAATAAATACCCTTGTTTACCTCGTTCGCTGGTACAATCTCTATGGCGTCCTTGAGTAGGATTACAGCAACATCCTCGAGAAGGAGGAGTTCTTCCTTCATTGATTTTCTTTGGCACAGGGGATGGTTTTTGGATGAGCTCCACACAATAACCTCCCGCCACGGGTGATAGCACCCACTTGCCGGTGGTGATTCCCTCCCATGTGTGGGTGAAGTGTGAAATGCGCCCTCCTACTGGAGAGGCATGGGGGGACCTGTAGTGGGCTGTCATTGTTTAGGAGGTATACCTCCACCTCCAGATGTGGAGGACCTCCCCCGGCCACGAGATCGGCACTGGCCCGTTTGGAATCCCTGCGAGGCTTGGCCCTGGTTGTACCCCAGGAAGAGCCCAGACCCTGTTCGTAACCGGAGCCTTTCAGAGTTTTGGCCACGAAACAGACAGAAAACGTTTCCACCTCTCTGGCCTGGTGGTCTGTTCATCAACTGTCCTGGAGATTTTAGGGCGTCATATTCCTCCTTGGCGGACTTCAACAAGTCTTCTATGGCTTTCCCGAATAAGACATTCAGTGTAGCTTGGGTCTTAAGCTTGAAGCCAGACTGGCATAGCCATGCATGGTGCTTGATGATGGTCCATTTAGCAATAATCCTGCTTGCATTGTCTGCAGCATCTAGGTTTTTTCAGAATGCAGCTGGATGTTGCCTTGCCATCTGCTGCTACCAGGGCCAGTTGTGACTTCAGAGGCTCGGGAGCAGAAGCTATCCTCCTCCTCCCTATCCACAGGAATTATCTATTGCATATGGGGCAAAACTTAAATGGGGTGTTGTCCATGTTTATGGGGAATGGCAGCAGGGTGACAAAGGGAAAGGAGGGGAAAATGCATTCTGCAATGACCATCCCCACTCTCCCTACTTTTGGGGCCTAGCCCTGATGCCGAAAGGGTCCGCCGAGTCTGGAATTTCATTAGACAGTCGTCCTTTTCACAACAACGATGAAGTAGTCAAAGTCGGTTTGACAAAGGACAGAAAGAGCAACTAGTCTTAATTTTTCATATGCAAATGCTGGTGGCCGAAATGAACTCTACAGTATGCGTCCGTCACAATGGCAGAAAAAAACAATCTGAGGGACCCTCGATGCGTGAAGGGCCATGAGTACAGTGAAAATCACACTAGGGATAGTATTATCGACACGCCCTGTTGACATCCCTTTGAGTTTCGAAAACAACTAATACTCTGCAGCTTCCACTAGATGTCAGCATATGCATAGCATGTGATCTAAGCAGATTCCTCGAGCCTCAGAAATTATATATGGGATACATTACTCACCGTAATCTTATTTCTGATGCTTGTATCTGCTTAGACTCACATGCTTTGCATAGGCCGACATCTAGTGGAAGCTGCAGAGTATTACAGTTTGTTTTTCGAAACTCGAAAAGGTGCATCGAACTAGGGTGTGCCAGTAATACTATCCCTAGTGTGACGTCCACTGTACCCATGATCCCTCACGCGTGTAGGACCCTCAGATTGTATTTTATCTGACATGAGGTAGCGTGAGCACAGAGTATCCAAGCAGATAAGATAGATAAGACTACAAGCATCCATGCGCCTTCTCTCAGAGGGGAGGAAGGGCGGGCGCATGTGAATCTAAGCAGATACAAGCATCAGAAATACAATTACGGTGAGTAATGTATCCCTTCTGAGGCTTGTGGAATCTGCTAAAATCACATGATGTGCATAGATTAGCGAGCAGCGTTAGAAGGAGGTGGGATGCGAGAAGGGTCATGAGCGAACAAATGTCTTAGAACCGCTTGTCCCACTTGAGTATCTGTCTTGGAATGAGTGTCAATGCAGTAGTGCTGCGTAAAAGTGTGAATAGAGCTCCATGTAGCTGCTTTGCAAATGGTGTCAAGGCGTACATTTGCAATGAAAGCCAGAGTGGCCCCCGTACCTATTGTAGAGTGGGCTCTTCGCGTAAAAGGCAGTGCTTTTTCTGAAAGGGAGTAACACAGCTGGATACATTTGACTATCCATTTAGAGATGGCACCTTTAGAGACGCGATCTCCTTCTCTGCCTGTAGCTACGGAGACAAACAGTTGATCCATCTTTCTTAGCAGTCTGGTCTTGTCTACGTAGTAGAGGACTGCTCTTCTCACATCTAGTGTGTGTAGTTTCACCTCAGCAGAGCTTTTAGGTTCTTGGAAAAAGACTGGTAGCTAAATGGACTGGTTAACATGGAATTTGGAAATTAACTTCGGTGAAAACCTAAGGTGAGTTCGCAGAACCAGTGTATTCTTATGGACAACTTGCCCTGCAAGCATCCCCCACCCCGTTCTCCCCCCGAACACACCCTTTCCGGTCCCTAAAAACTGCACGCCTAGCCCTAGCAAGAACCAAAGCCGCATCCCTCTCCCCCTCTAGCCCCCCCTTCCCTCTCTTAAACTCCAATCGCAACAAAAACTAAAGAGGAATCGCACCTGGTCCCCCTCAATCTCTCAGCACTCCTCCCCTCCCCTGTCTCGACCCACCTCCACTTTCCCCCCAATCACCACCTTCCCCCGTAGCTTCGCCTTTCCTGAAACCCCTCTCCCTCGACTTCTCACTGTAATGGAAACTCCTAACCGCCCACACCCCACCCTCAAATTACCCGAGCCAAACCCGATCATCCGAACACACGCAGCCACCCAATCCCGCCCGAAGCCCACCAATTCTTCTGCTCGCCCACTATTCCCACCGATCATCGCCCACCCTCTCCCTCTCCAGCTTCCTCTCTCTCCGCCACGACCCCCTTCCGCTCAAGCCCAGAGGCAAACCTCGCCTGCCGATGTGAACTGCATCCTATTTAATGCCCGATCCGTAGCAAAAAACAGATTGTCCATCTTGGACCTCCTCGCCTCTGACAAACCAGACCTGGTTTTCATCACCGAAACTTGGTTCTCCGACGACTTCGCTCCAATCGCCAGTGAAGCCTTCCCCCCGTACTACTCCCTCATCCCACTGAACCGAGGGCGAGTAGCATTTGTCTTCAAGTCTCTCTTCCACGCCTCAATCATCGACAACCAACCTTCCATTCCTTCCTGCGAATCACTCTTGGTAAATACTATCCCTCACCCCGTCGCTCTCACAAAGCTTCCCAATAATCTACAGACCCCCATGCTACGATAGACAATTCGCAAACAACCTCTGCCACTCAATTGCCACCCTTCAACTAAACCATCCCAACCTCACCCTTCTTGGCGACTTCAACATATTGCTCGACATCCCCACCAACCCTATGACACTCTCTGGTTGACGGTTTAGACGCAATTAACCTCCAACCCCACATAAATGGCCCGACTCACTATAAAGGACACACTCTTGATGCCATCTTTAGCTCCAACACTCGGATTCATTTAAACCCTCCCACCCCCATCATCTGGTCCGATCACTTAATTCTCTCTTTCGCCATTCGCTCACCCAACCCCACTCCCGTACTCCAATCTGAACCACCAAATCTACGCAAATGCTGGAAAAAACTAAATCGTCCCGGACCTAGCCGACGCACTCCTCCAATCTCCACCACCTACCTGCCAACTCATTAAACAACTAACCCCTGATGCCTTTGACTCATGGCTCAACGTATCTCTGATGCGGCTCACACCCTCTTGCAAACCATCAACCCGCCGTGGCCTTTTCCCCAGATGGTTCACTTTTGAGTTGAAGACCACTAAACAACTATATAAATACCTAGAACGCAAATGGCAGAAAGACAAAACCAAGGCGAACAGGACCACCTTGGCTCGACACCTCTATCAGTACAAGGCCGAAATCCGGAAAGCAAAAAAAAGCCCACTACAACTCTCGAATCTTAAACTGCAAAAACCCAAGCAAGCAACTCCACAAAATCATCTCCGAATTAACCAAACCGGCTTGCACCACGACCGTCCCAACCCCCTCACAATCACTGTGCGACTCACTCAACCTCCACTTTTACACCACTGCTCTACTCTTCCTCCCCACCCCCCCCCCCCCCCATAGCGGCCAGCGCACCAGCTGCGACCACTACGCAACCAACATTCCAATCCTTTAGTCCAATATCACCAGAGCAATTTCTCAAACTTCTATCTTCCCGCAAACCATCTGGCTCCTTGCTGGACCCTTGCCCGGCCACAACCCTCAAAGAAATTTTCGCTTCCACCTGCGCAGGAGAACACGCAAGATCCATCATAAATGCCTCCCTTTCCTCCGGTATCTTCCCCGACGCATTCAAAATGTTTCATGTCAAACCGCTAATTAAAAAACCTTCCCTAGACCCTCTCCAGCCCAAAAACTACCGCCCCACCTCAAACACCAGATTCCTTGCCAAACTCATCGACGGTATCACCTACTCCCAACCAAATGCCTTTGTCGAAGCCAACAATCTCCTAGACCCCGCACAATCTGGTTTCAGAGCCTGTCACGGAACCGAAACCACCCTAACCTCAATCTGGGATGACCTTAAAATGACAGCAGACTCCGTGGGATGCACTGCACTAATCCTTCTTGACCTATCTGCCGCCTTTGACACAATCAATCACTCAATCCTCCTAGACCACCTCCACTCCCTAGGAATCCATGGAACCGCTCTTAAATGAATAGCTCCATTCCTCAAAGATAGGTACCAAATAACGATACTCTCCACCTATACCTTCCAAGCCCGACCAGTCGACACGGGAGTCCCACAAGGAGCAGGCCTATTTGCCCTCCTGTTCAATCTGTACTTGATCACCCTGCCTCCAATAATTCGTTCACACAACATCCTGTGTTACAACTATGCCGACAACACTCAACTAATTCTAAAACTAATTAAATCAAATCCCAACTCCCGACCTGACCTGGCATCCTGCCACCTCGACATAGAACTCTGGATGACCCAAAGCCACCTCTTGTTAAACCCCTCCAAAACAGAAATCATGGTATGTGGCCACTCCGAGCTTCTTCCGCAACTACTACCCTGGCCATCTGCAGCTCACCGACCCCCTGCAACTTAGTAAAAAAATCTTGGATGCATCTTTGACTATGATCTAACACTCTTGCGCCAAGTCAACGTCTCAAAATCCTGCCACTACCACCTTAAAACCCTTAGGCGCATCTTTCCTAATCTCTCCTTTCCTAACAGACTCTCTGCGGTCCAATCAATCGTTATGTCAAGACTGAACTATGCAAACCCCCTATACCTCGGAACCCACATGTACCAACTGAATAAACTCCAAAGGGCACAAAACGCGGCAGCCAAATTGCTACTTGCGCTCGGCCCAAGAGACCACATCTCCCCAGCCCTTAAGACACTGCACTGGCTTCCAGTCCCCCGAAGGGTGACTTTCAAAACCTTATGCATCTCCCATCGAGCACTGCATAAAACCGGACATCAATATCTTCGAGACAAACTAAAACCCTATCACCCCCCTCGCACCCTAAGATCAAGCTCAGACGGTCTCCTAGTCAGACCTAAGACAAACTCAGTCAGATTAGGCGGATCATCATTCTCAGCCTTGGCCCCGACCCTGTGGAACTCACTCCCACCCCACATCCGCCAAACTGAGGATTTAACATCTTTCCGGAAACTGCTGAAAACCTGGCTCTTCCCCTAAAACCAAACGGTAACCAAACTAACCCAAACAGACTAAAAGCATCTCAACGACACCAACCCTACAAACTATCTGAGGTGAGAAATTGACAGCTAATAACCCTGAATATAAACTAGAAAGACAAACAGAATTAAACGAGTAAAGTAGATCAAAACAGTGAAGTGGATAATAAGAATAAATCATACAACAGTAAAGAGATGTAAACTGATGAAATGCACATAATGCAGGAGGAGGGAACGAAGTGAATGGCGTCGAGGAAATAGTTAGAATGGATGAAGCGTGTTGAACAGATGAATGCACTGAGTGAAAGAATGCATGAGTGGAAGAACAGATGACTATATAGATTGAATCAGTGTGTAAATCGAATGAGTATGTACATAGGATAAGTGTATAGAATGGATGAACACGCTAAACGGTTGAGTGTGTAGAGTGGTTGAGTGTAAACAGTAGAATGCACTGAGTGGAAGAATGCATGAGTGGAAGAACAGACGACTACATAGATCTAATGAGTGTAAATCAGAGGAAGGTATAGAATGGATGAACATGTTAAGCTGATGAGCGTGTAGGACGGATGAGTGCATAAATGCAGAGAAGCAAATGTAGAACTGATGAATGTACATAATGTATGAGCGTGTGAGGTGGAGGAGCGTGTAAGGTGGAGGAGGTTATAGAGCGGACGAGCTTACAGAGCGGATGAGTGTAGAGAGCAAATGTATTTATAGAACAAGATTAATGCGTACTAGCGAATGACTAAGGGGATGATGAGTGCATATTAATGTTGAATGCAGGGAAAGGACGAGTGCATAGAGCAGACGAGTGCATAGAGCAGACGAGTGCATAGAGCAGACGAGTGCATAGAGCAGACAAGTGCATAGAGCAGACAAGTGCATAGAGCAGACAAGTGCATAGAGCAGACAAGTGCATAGAGCAGACAAGTGCATAGAGCGGATTAACGTTGAATGCGGGGAAAGCACGAGTGCATAGAGCGGATGCGTGCACAGAGCGGATGCGTGCACAGAGCGGATGCGTGCACAGAGCGGATGAATGTTGAATGCGTGGAAAGCACAAGTGCATAGAGCGGATGAGTGCAGGGAGCGGATGAGTTGAATGCGTGGAAAGCACGAGTGCATAGAGCGGATGAGTGCGGGGAGCGGATGAGTTGAATGCGTGGAAAGCACAAGTGCATATAGCAGATGAGTGCATAGAGCAGATTAGTGAGGAGAGCCGGTGAGTGCAGGGAGCCGGTGAGTGCGTAGGGTGGGTAAATGCAAAATACAGTGGCAGACAGGAGTGCATGTGTGGGGCAGATAGGAGTGCATGCGTGGGGCAGACAGGAGGGCATGCGTGGGGCAGACAGGAGGGCATGCGTGGGGCAGACAGGAGGGCATGCGTGGGGCAGACAGCAGAGCGCGTTGCGGACTAGAGTGCATGAGTGCGTCGAGCAGACCGGAGTATGTAGCGCAGACACGGACGCATGGAATAAATAAAAGTCCATGGAACGGACTGGAGCACATGAAACTGCGTGGCGTACATAGTATGGTCTGGAATGCAGGGAACCTTTGAAAGAGCATGTAACCCATCATATCACACCCCACGCTTACTCTCTTCTTTACACCACCACTCAACTAGAACACAGATACTATGACACCATTCGGTATAACTGTTCTCATACCAACATCTCCCGCTCACTTCCCATCATTCTAAGTAAACACTGCTGGTTACACACCCCCCAGCCAGGCGTTCTCCTCAAGCCCAACGCAGCCACACTCGGTCTGGATAAATCCTGCCAGAACAAACACATACCCCTGATCTCAACCACCACACCTACCGCTAAGAAGCAGCTATTACACGAATACCGCACCAGCTGCACACATACCCGTTGTGCACACGCGCCGTTGTCTTTCCCTACTCCCTCTACTGACCTGAACTTCGGTTCCCAAGGGCGTTCAACCTACCAGCGCATTCAGACCATACCAATGGTATATAAGGCGCTATATAAATGCAAAATAACATAACATAACAGTAAAGAAAGGATCCTGCACTGACAGAGCTTGAATTTCACTGACCCTTCTTATGGATGCAATGGCTACTAAGAAGGCAGTTTTATAAGTCAGATGTTTGAGACTAGCTTTATGCATGGGTTCAAAGGCGAGGGTCCATGAGTTTAGCAAGCACCACATTAAGGTCCCACCCTGGTGGTGGGTTAGAAATTGGAGGGTGGAGTCTCTTCACCCCTTCCATAAAGGATTTGACAAATGACACTTTGTTATGGGAGGTGGTGTAGGCTGACAGTGCCGCCAGGTGTACCTTGAGTGAATTCAATACCAATCTTGCATCCAGAAGGTGGATCATGTAGGTGACAATATTGGAAGGAGTGCAGTCAATTGGGTTGATTTGTTTATTCTGGCACCAAATAACAAATCTTTTCAATTTATCAAAATAACAGTGCCTTGTTATCCATACATCTCTGGAGTAAATTGAGATGGCCGAACTCTATGACTTCAACGAGTTTGGTTGAGGATGCACTGTTTGTCCTTCGTGCTGGGAGAGTAGGTTGTACCAGCACGGGAGTCTGATGGGGTCGCACATTGCCAATCTGCCGAGGTGTGGGAACCATGGCTGTCTCGCCCACATAGGAGCAACTAGGATGAGCGTCATCAATTCCCTGTTTATCTTGTTGACCGCCTTCCTCATCAGAGGGGTTGGTGGAAAAGTGTAGGCAAACATCCCTGACCAATTCATCCATAGCGCGTTCCCCTTGGAGCCTGGCTGGGGGAACCTGGATGCAAATTCTGGGCATTGTCTGTTTTCGCTTGTGGCGAATAGGTCTATAGTGGCGAAACCCCACTGAGAGAAGAGATCTCCTACGACTTCTTCGTGTAGACGCCATTCGTGTTCTTTTGGGAGGGGATCTCTCCTCAAAGCATCCGCTAGTGAATCGAGATCCCCTGGAACATGTTGAGTTGACAGGTAAATGTTCAGTTTGAGTGCCCATATCCAAATTTTCTAGGCAAGCCTGGACAGATTTGGCGAACGAGTGCCCCCATGTTTGTTTATGTAAAACATTGCCGTTGTGCTGTCTGTTAGGATCTGCACTGACAGGTGGATAGGTGGGGTTCGAACGCCCGGAGCGCTCTGAAGACTGCCAGAAGTTCTAGCAGGTTGATGTGATTCTGAGCCACTGTGTGAGATCAGTGACCCTGAGAGCTGTGTGGTGAAGGTGGTGTGCTCCCCACCCCGACAGGGACACGTCTTGTGACTATGGCCTGTATGTCTGGATCGTTAAAGGGTTTCCCCTTTGCAAGATTCTCTTGTCCATCAGCAAAGACTCTGTACTAGTGTTGGCGAAACGACCACTAGATCCTCCCACTGACCACTTGCCTGAGACCACTGTTTCGCCATCCATTCCTGCATGGGTCACATGCGCAGGCGCACGTGGGGAACCAGGTAAATGCATGATGCCATCATGCCTAGCAAACATCGCTTTGCACACCCTTATCTGGTGACCAGACGGATATTGAGGAATTTGCAGTAACAGATTACGAATTCTTTCCTCTGATGGAAAGGCCAGCCCCTCTTTGGTGTCTAGGACAGCTCCTAGGAACTGTTTGGAGGTGCTTGGCACCAGGCTTGATTTTTTTCTCATTGATTGAGAAGCCCAATTGGAAGAGGAGGTTGATTGTTCTTTGAATGTTGGATCTGCAAATTACGGGCGTTTCCCCTGTGATGAGCCAGTCGTCCAGGTAAGGGTACACTGGGATTGCCTCCCTGCGTAGGTGCGACGCCACCACCGCCAGAACCTTGGTAAATACCCTTGGAGCCTCGTCTATACCGAAGGGCAGCACCTTGAACTGGTAGTGCTGGCTGTCTACCTTGAAACACAAGAATCTTCTGTGTGCTGGGTGCATGGAAATATGAAAATAAGCAACATTCATATCCAATGTTGCCATGTAATCTCCTTTTTTTAGTAGGGGGATTACCTGGAGTGTAGTCATGCAAAATTTTTGTGGCTAGACATACTTTTTGCAGGGCGTAAGTCTCATATTGGGTGCATCGTTAGATTTATTTTTGGCACAAGGAAGTAAGTTGAATAAATATCCTCGTTTACCTGGATCCCCGGGATGAGTTCTATTGCGTCCTTTGAGAGACGATCTCCTCGAGGAGGATTCTTTGGTGCTCCAAGGAGTGTATTTTCTGTCTTGGAGGATGGTCGCGGGGGCGTTGCAGTAGTACTATACAGTATCCCGCGGACACTGTGGACAGCACCCATCTGTCCGAGGTGATCCCTTCCCATGCGTGGATGAAGATGGAAATGCGCCCCCCCCTACTGGGGATGCATGGGAAGGGACCCAGAGTGGAAAGTCACTTGTTTGTTGGGAGGCGTAGCGCCTCTACCTGGGCTGCCTCTCCCCCTAATGCGGCCCCTCTATTGACCTCTGGCGAAACCCTGGGTTGCTTGTTGGTTGCCGCCCCACGAGGTTCCTTGGTTCTGGTAGTAATTTACCCTCTCTGGGAATTTTGGCAGCGAAAGCGACGAAAATTGTTATTTCCCCGCTGGTTTGTGGGCTTATTTGTTAGTTGGCCAAGGGACTCTAAGGTGTCATATTCGTCCTTAGCCGTCTTCAGCGCTTCCTCCACTGCTTTCCCAAACAGGACATTAGTTTCTACCGGCATGTCTATGAGGGTGGCTTGGGTCTCGGGTTTAAACCATGACTGCCTTAGCCAAGCGTGTTTTTTTAATTACTGTGCTTTCTGCTATCAGCCTCCCTGCATTGTCTGCTACATCGAAGTTAGTCTTGAGAATGCATCCGGACACCGATGTTCCTTCTGACGCAATCTGGGCCAACTGGCTCTTTAGAAGTTCCGGTGCGGAGGCAATGAGGGCAGCTACCTGTTCCCATTGGTGGCAGTTGTAGCTTGCTAGCAGAGTGGCGGTATTGGCAATACGTGCTTGGTATGCCGACATGGATGCCACCTTCCTCCCTAGAGCATATATTCTCTTGCTCTCTTTGTCCGGGGGAGCTTCCGAGGATGCTAGTGGTGTTCCCGCTCTCTTTCTGGTGGTAGTAACCACTAATGAGCCAGGTTTTAGCTGACCCCTTATGTACAGTGGGTCAGAGGGAGCGGCCCTGAATAATTTTTCTACTCGTGGGTTAAATGCCCAAATAAAATAAGGGTTCACCAGAGGAGGATCGATTCTGCGTTGAATAGATTTTAGAATGGGGATAGCTTGGGCAATGGATCTTTTGTCCCCAAGAATTTGCTCTGCATAATCTCTCTCTTCTTGGGGACCCTGAGTGTCAATTTGGAAATGGTCTACCGCCTTGGCTAAAACTTTGTTAAGCAAAGGCTGATTGTCAACAGGTGAGTCATTCACAGGGGGGGGGGGGTCCTTGCGAATAGGGGAGTCGAGACTATAGGCCTCCGCCTCGTCTTCCTGCTCCTCCTCCTCGTCCTCATCGTCGCCATTGTAATCGACCCGTCGGGTCGTCTAGCATTTGTACTTCCGAATCCTCACCATACTGCTGGTAAGGTTCAACACTGAAAGGGTCTGAAATCATCCCCTGAACTGGAGTCTCAGTATGGAGTCTTAGTAGGAGGTTGAGGGTCTTTGGATCACGAAGGGGCAGAGGTAGCCGGGTTACTCTGATAGCTCTTGGTAACTGGGGGTTCTTTTCATAGAAATCTACAAAAAAGGACATTCTCCTCATTACTCTGTCAATGTCCTCCGAGTTTGATTCTTTGGAACTGAGTATAACTCTTCCCTGTTGTGGTTCCTCATCCAAGCCCATATCTTGATGAGTGGGAGGGACAATTTTTGGCCTAGTGACAGGGTCAGGGGCCTTGGACTTTTCTAAAGATTTGGGGTGCTTGTGTTTCTCCTTCTGAACCTGGTGTTCAGAGGTTTTCTTATGTTTCTCCCCTTTCCCATGTGCAAAGGAAGGTTTTCCTCACCCCTTTGACTTTTCTGAATCTTTCAATGGTTGGCGTCGAGAATCGGAGGAGGGATCACGAGATTCGGGAGTTTTGGAAGAGGGGGCGTTGAATCTCGGACGCAGATGTCGAACGAACTACAGGAGTAGCCGTCGAACATGCTGCCTGGAGGCAGAGGTTGGATTCATCTTCCGACGACCATACCTTCATGACTTTAGGTAGTGTGGCACTCTTAGCAATAGTGGACGGTTGCTCTGTGTCATGGGGCGACCGTGACCTGGAATGTCCAGATGACACAGATTCGGCGGACCGCTCTCTGTGCCTTCTGTCGATCACTCAAAACGCGTGACGAATCTCGGGTGGGTTTATTGTGTTTAGTGGAAGAGGTGTGGGTAGTGCTCTTGCAGCCGGGTGTCGTCCCCATAACTGACCCGCCGGTCAGTCCTCCGAGGTCGGGTGCCTGACGACACCCCTGTGCCCTCGCCGTCCGATACAGCGGCGCTGCCGCCATCGCTGAAGGAACCCACTGCGTCCATGGCCTCGAGTTGCCTGGCGTAGTGGGCCCAACGCTTGGTCGAGCGGCCCTTAAGTGTCTTGGCTTGAAGAGCTTACAAGCTCTACAATTTGCCTCTGGGTAGTCCCTTGGAAGACACAGGTTATAGGTATTATGCTAGTCTACCCTGGGGAACCTATGGTTGTACGTCGGAAAGAATTTAAATGGAGTACTCTACATATATCACTACCTTGTAGCGGGTGGGTATATGGAGGAAACAAGTGTGTGTTTATGTCCACCCCTCACTCTCCGTACTTGTAAAGGGCCGAGGACAGAGGCCTTCTGAGGCCCAAAATCCATCGTGTAGTCCCGACGCCTATTCTTACTCAGTCTCGAGTACCGACGTCGATCTTCGACTTAGGGTTGGAGAGCGGGTATTTTTTGATAATTATATGATAAATGGCTACAAGCCAGGGAACTCCGCGATTAAGCGTCCGACGAGTATGGCGAAAAAAAACAATCTGAGGGTCCTACACTTGTGAGGGATCATGGGTACAGTGGATGTCACACTAGGGATAGTATTACCTGCACGCCCTAGTCGACGCCCCTTTTCGAGTTTCGAAAAACAAACCAATACTCTGCAGCTTCCACTAGATGTCGGCCTATGCACAGCATGTGATCTAAGCAGTTCCACAGGCCTCAGATAGCTATATATATATATATATGACAATGCATTACTTACTGTAAAAGCATTTCTGATGGTTGTATCTGCTTAGATTCACATGCTGTGCATAGTCCGACATCCAGTGGTCACTGCGGAGTATTGCATTTTGTTTTTCGTAGTCGAAAAGGGGACGTCGACAAGGCGTGTCTGTAACACTATCCCTATAGTGACATGCAGTGTACCCACAATCCCTTACGCGTCGAGGTCTCTCTGTATTTTTTCTGCCCTGAGGGAGCCTTATAGACGTGAGTGAGTACAGAAAAGAGAGAGATAAAAGGATGTCTATGTTCCTTCCATCCGAGCGGGGAGGAAGGGTGGGCGCATGTGAATCTAAGCAGATACAACCATCAGAAATGCTTTTAATGCATTGTCTTCTGATGTTTGTTAATCTGCTTAGAATCACATGCTGCGCATAGACTAGCGAGCAGCACCCGGAGTTGGAGGTGGGCTTTGAGAAGGAACAGTAGAGAAAAGGTGTCTGAATACTGCTTGTGTCATGACCCACAGAACGCGCCCCTTCTGGACTTCCTGGTCCTTATCGCGACGGGGCTTGTATTCATGGTTTCTTCCAACATGGCCGTATCCCATTTCACGCCTCGCACCAGACTTCACGGCGGACGTTCTACGTCCCATAAATGTGCCACGCCTCGTACGTCTCAATGCTATTGCGAAGTAGAGACCAGACATGTGCTCCATAGCTCGCGGTATTGTATCCTTTGCTTCTTCCAGCTTACCCCATCCTAGCCCCTTTCCTTCCTTTCTTGGTTACTGGACTCGTGTGCTTGTTGCGCACCCGGTTACTTTCCCGGACTCCTGGATCCCTGCATCCCGGAACCTTGAACGCACGCTGGAGTCGGAAGAGACTCGTGCAGCTTTATTCAAGACTCAGTTCACAAGAAGGCATCGACCAAGAAATCCAGCAAAGATAGAACTCAGGTGAGAAGGGGGTGGGGGGACTCCTTGACAGTTTGAGACGCCACCCGACCGAACTCGATATGGACATGGAAGCGGCTGTCCAGATTTGATGCGTGGCATGCAAGAGCCATCAACCGAGGTGCAGAATCTAAAGGCAGAAAACGCCGCTCTCAAACAATTAGTTCTATCCCGTGATTCTGCCACAAAAGAAAGTATTGCTGGGCGGCATAGTGGACAAATACGATAGGTCAGCAAAAACCCTTCGTGGATTCATGTTTGGTCCACTTTACTTTTAAGCCCTATTACTTTTCAACTCCCAGGGCTAAGGTGGGGTTGATAATTTCCCACCTTTCAGGAAATGCCTTGACCTGGGCTACGCCCCTCCTTAATTCCGGCGATACTCTTCTGGATGAATATGATGGCTTCATACAAGCCCTTAAGACCATGTTTGACCGTCCAGAGCAGATCTATAGTGCCCAGGAATGCCAGTTAGACTTCCAGCAAGGATCCCAGGATATGCTCACCTACGTTACCCGAATTAAGCATTAGTTTAGGAAGCCGATTGGTCCCCGGAGGCTAGTTTTACCCTTTTCAGGAGAGGACTGAATGAGGAGATTAAGGATGAGTTGGCCAGAATGGCTCGCCCAAACTCATTTCAGGCACTAATGGACCTTGCCTTGCAAATAGATTTCCGTATCCAGGAAAGGAAGGCAGAAGAAGAAATCCAGAGCTAATCACCCAAAGCTGTCTTTCGAGAATACCACCAAGACGGACACAAACCCAGGCTCAGTCTCTGAACCTGAACCCATGCAGATAGGAGCCTTCTGTGGACCTATATCCCCGCAAGAAAGAATGAGAAGGATTCATACGGGGTTGTGCATATATTGTGCCTCAGACAAACACTTGGTTAGGGAGTGTCCTCTAGCCCCTCCTTGGCGTTCGGGAAACGCCAGCTCCCGATCCTAGATGGAGCAGAGATTCGGGAGAGAGATGTTTGCTCCACATCAATTCCATCCTTGAACTCTCCTGGACAAAACAATTTGGTGATACTAAAGGCCTTCCTGTCGCCCTCCAAGAATAAGACCTATCCCATTCTGGCCTTGGTCGACTGCGGAACTATGGGAATCTTCATTGATCAAGACTGGGTTGTTAGTCATCATATTCCGTACGAGACACGAAGCACCATGCAGCAGGTGGAAGCAATCGACGGAAGACCCCTCTCTTCAGGACCCATAAACCTGCAGACAAAAGAGATCCAACTTTCCATAAACCATCACCAAGAGCGGATTACGTTCAACATCATTAAGTCAGCCCATTACCCCATGGTATTGGGTATGCCCTGGTTACAAAAGCACAATCCGTATATCAATTGGACAGCAGGATCACTATTCCTGGGCTCAGAGTTTTGTATGTCCCACTGTCTATCCCTGGATCCCTCCTCGACACCTCCTAAAGAACCGCTAAGAGACCAGAAAACACCACTCATGGTTTCCAATATCATACAAGTTCCAGAGGCCTATCAGGGATATGCTGATTTATTTTCAACTGCCACAGTCCAGGCCTTACACCCTCACAGACCTGAAGACTGTGCCATAGATACAGATCCTTCGGCAGAATGTTCATTCTTTCTGAACCTGAGAAAAATACCCTCCGAGAATACCTGGACACCAATCTTGAAAACGGCACCATAAGACCCTCAAAATCTCCAGCGGGTGCTTCGTTGTTCTTGGTTCCCGAGAAGGACACCAAGGAACTCAGATCTTGCCTCGACTATCGTGGCTTAAATCAATGCACCCTCAAAGATCGGTACCCACTGCCCCTGATCTCGGATATCCTGGAAGCTGTGAGAGGCGCCATAATATTCACGAGGTGCCTACCATTTGATCCGTGTCCGGGAAGGAGACGAATGGAAAACAGCCTCTAGAACACCCTTTGGTCACTATGAATATCTAGTCATGCCCATGGACTAGCTAATGCCCCTGCAGTTTTTCAACGTTTTATGGATAGGGTGTTTTCTGACATGTTATTCCTCTTCGTTATTGTCTATCTGGATGATATAATGATCTTTTCCAAGGATCCTCTAAAGCATGAAGAACATGTAAAGGCAGTATTACGACTCCGTGAACACAAACTTTTAGCCAAACCCAAAAATGCTTGTTTCATGTTACTTCTGTTCACTACCTAGGATTCATACTTAGCCCAGAAGGAATTGGTATGGACCCTTCAAAAAGGTAAAAGCCATACTTGCTTGGCCCGCTCCCACATCTGTGAAACAAGTTCAATCCTTCCTGGGGCTTGCCAACTTCTACCGGAAGTTCATTTCTACCTTTTCCGAGATCGTTCAGCCGATCGTTGCTCTCTTGAAGAAAGACACTCCCTTTATCTGGTCTACACCGCAAGATAAAGCATTCCAACGATTGAAGACAGAGTTCATGCAAGCCCCCATCCTGGCCCAACCCAACATAAATCGCCCATTCCTAGTGGAAACTGATGCCTCTAACTACGCCATAGAAGCGGTCTTGAAACAGGTACTTGAGGATGAACTGGAACACCCCATTGCTTACCTCTCACGAACCTTGACTCCCAGTGAGAGACACTATTCCGTCCTGGAAAAGGAACAAGTTACTTACCTGTAACTGTTGTTCTCCAGCATGGGTCTGGCATGGATTCACATGCTCATGAATATTCCGTCGTCAGGCTGGGAATCCTCGGTAAAGAAAAATCAGTATCAGTTTCGTTTCTGATCTGTCTTTCGTAGTAGTAACCAATCACTGATATCTGCGTCATCCTGACCACAGCCAATGACTGCCATCTCCCTAAGCCCCGCCTCTGGCAGCCACCTTCAGATTTGGTAGCACGTGAAGAGGCAGTATGACCAAGTGAAGAGCCGCAGAGAGGTAGGCGGGAGGGTTCGCATGTGAATCCATGCCAGACCCATGCTGGAGAACAACAGTTACAGGTAAGTAACTTGTTCCTTCTCCAGCATGGGGTCTGGCATGGATTCACATGCTCATGAATAAAAGAATACATAGCAGTACACACATGCACAACCACGGGAGGTGGCAAAGGCTCAACATTAAGCATTACATCAAAACTCAACATTAAGCAATTCTTACCTCCTCACCAGGCTCAACTTAGGCCAACAGGTTGCGCAGCACTGCTTGGCCGACCCTGCACTCCTCCCTGGAATCCCGATCGACGCAGTAGAATTTCGTGAAGGTATGCGTCGACCTCCACGTAGCAGCCCTGCAGATGTCCAGCAAGGGCACACCAGATAGGAACGCCGTGGTAGCTGCGATCGCTCTGGTCGAATGGGCTCTCGGACGGCCAGGCAGCGGTCGGTTTGCCAACCGATGGCAGTACATGATACCGGAGAGCCATCTGGAAATGGAAGCCTTCGAGAGAGCCTTCCCCTGATTGACAGGTCCAAAGTTCACAAAAAGTTGTGACGTCTTCCGAAAACACTTCGTGCCGTCCACGTAGAACTTCAGCGCTCTAGCCACATCCAGCGAGTGCAAAGTCCTTTCAGCCGGCGACGAAGGCGACGGGAAGAAAACAGGCAACACCAAGGGTTCGTTGAGGTGGAAGTCCGATGGCACCTTGGGCATGAAGGAGGGGTGCGTCCTGAGCACTACCCTTGTGTCGTGAAAAGTCAAGTACGGGGGCTTGCAGGAAAGGGCCTGGATCTCTCCCACCCGTCGTGCGGAGGTGATGGCCACAAGAAGCGCTGTTTTCCACGACAAGAACTTCAACGGAGCCGAGTGCAGAGGCTCGAACGGAGGTCCCATGAGCTTGGTCAGCACCACGTTGAGCTCCCACGCCGGGGCCGGGGCCTTCACCGGCGGGAACGATCTGAACAGTCCCTTCATGAATTCTTTTACCAGATGATGAGACCACAAAGACGACCGTCCCGTGGTTCTGGTGTATCGGGAGATCGCAGCAAGATGAATCTTGATGGAAGCGTGCGCCAGTCCAGCCTTGGCCAGCGTCAGCAGGTACGGCAGTACTTGGGGAGCCATAATCCGTAGAGGGTTAATCTTCTGTGCGTGGCACCAGACAGAGAACCTCTTCCATTTGTGTCCGTAGCATTTAAGAGTTGAGGACGCCCTGGCCTTTGCAAGAACCTCTCTGCAGTCGGCCGGTATGTCGTAACCTCCAAACTCTAACGCTGCAGGAGCCAGGCCTGCAAGTTCAGCGACTTCGGGTCGTGATGGAGGATGGCGCCTCCTTCCCTGGAGAGAAGATCCGCGTCCACTGGCAGCTTGATTGACGGGGACGCTGACAAGTCCAGAAGGTCCGGGAACCATATCTGCCTCGGCCACGCAGGTGCGACGAGGATCATCCTGCACCGTGACCTCTTGAGTTGGTTGATGAGCCGGATCAGGCCCTCCCAGGGGAACGAGAAAGCATCGCCCATGCTCCTCGGCTGGGGAAACCTGCTGGCGAACCTCCGGCACTTGGAGTTCGTCGCCGTCGCGAACAGGTCGATCTGGGGTGTGCCCCACCGTCGGAAGAGGCGGTCCACTAGATCCTGTCGTAGTTCCCACTCGTGGCACGAGCGCAGCTCTCTGCTGAGCGAGTCAGCGATGGTGTTTTTTATCCCTGCCAGATGAAACTGCACCAGAAACATCCCTTGGGCGACGGCCCAATGCCACAGAACCTGTGCCTCCTTGGACAGGGCTGGGGATCCGGTACCGCCCTGCTTCCTGATGTAGAACATGGTGGTGGTGCGGTCGGTGAAGATCCTCACCACCTTGCCCTTGAGGGACGGAAGAAAGGACCTGAGGGCCCAAAACACTGCACGGAGTTCCAGGACGTTGATATGGAGGGACCTCTCCGCCGGCAGCCAAAGACCCTTCGCGTGCAGGTTTTCGGTGTGCGCTCCCCACCCTTCCAGGGAGGCATCCGTGGTCACTGTCTTCTGGTGGCCTGGGGTCTGGAAGTCCATGCCCGCCGTCAGATGCGGGCGGGTGCCCCACCACCGGATCACTCGTCGGAAACTCTCGTCGAGTGGGATCCTCTCCTCGAAGCTGCCAGTCGTCTGGATCCAGCGCGCGTCCAGGAACTCCTGCAACGGGCGCATCCGGAGCCTGCACAGGTGGATGAGATAAATGCAAGAAGACATCATTCCGAGGAGGGACTTGATGGACCTCACCCTGGCCGCGTCCGCAACCAGCATCCGCTGCACCTTGCCCAAGATGGCCCTCGTCCTTTCCTCCGACGGAGAGGCCAGAAGCGACACTGTCGAGCTTCGCTCCCAGAAACAGTGAGTTTTGCGCGGGCACCAGGTGGGACTTGGCATAGTTTATGGAGAATCCCAGCTCCGTGAGTAGTTGGACGGTCCTTGCCGTGTGCTCCACGGCGAGCTCCTTCGTCTTTGCTCAGATTAGCCATTCGTCCAGGTAGGGGTAGACGTGGATCCCCTAAAGGCGCAGCCGCGCCGCCACCGGTGCGAGGCACTTGGTGAACACCCTGGGTGCCGACCTCAATCCGAAGGGAAGGGCTCTGAACTGATAGTGATGCCCTTGGACCACGAATCTGAGAAACTTTCGGTGTCCCTTCAGGATGGGGATATGGAAGTAGGCATCCTCCAAATCCAACGACGACAGGAAATCGCCCTCCTCCAGTTGACCCAGGACGTGTTGGAGGGTGACCATCCGGAACTTCTGTGCCTTGATGAATTTGTTCAGTCGTCGTAGTTCCAGGATGGGACGCCATCCTCCCCTCTTCTTGTTCATGAGGAAGTATCTTGAGTAAACTCCGGAGCCCCGAAGCCTCTTTGGGGCGAGCTTGATGGCGCCCTTCCTGAGCATGGCCCTTACCTCCAAGAGAAGTTGAGGGACGTGATGTTCCTTCCTGGCCACAGGGGGGACGCGCGGGCACCTCTTTAGAAACTCGAGCGCGTGACCCTGAGCCAGGGCGTCCAGCACCCAACGGTCGGTGGAGATGGACTCCCACACGCTGACGAAGCTCGCCAGCCGGCCTCCCACCGGGGTGCTTCGGTGGGGGCCCGACCCCACGGCCGGTTCAGTCCTGCTTCGACGAGGCTTTGCCGCCTTGTCCTCCTTGGCGACAACGGCAGGGTCCGCCCGACTTGCCTCGTCCCCTGTAGGCTTCCTGTGACGACGAACGGGCCGCTTGACGATAGGTAGAAAATCCGCCACTGGAAGCTTTGGAGGCACCATGTTTGCCTCCGCCGCTCCGAAAGGGCGGCCGTCGTTGCTGGAGAACACCAAGAGCCCGGGCCGTCTCGGTTTCCGCCTTGATGGCTTGTAGGGAATCGTCCACTGTTTTCCCAAACAGGTTGCTCCCGTCGAACGGCATGTCCAAGACTCTGGTCTGCACATCCTGACGGAAGTCAGTAGCCTTGAGCCATCCACGCCGCCTAAGGCACACGCCGTTGCCCAACTGGCGAAATCCAGTGTCAGCGATGTCCGTCGCTATCGTAATTGCGTGGTCCGACGCCACTTCTTCTTGCAAGATCTCTAGGGCCTCCGCCCTCTTGTCTTCTGGTAGGAAGTTCAGCAGGGGGGCGAGTTTGTACCACAACTCCCTGTCGTAGCGGGCTACGATAGCCAAGGCGTTGGCAGCCTTAATCGTCGTCGCTGCCGATGAGATGACTCTGCGTCCCATCGTGTCCAATTTCTTTCCCTCGCCGTCCGGCGGGGAGGTTGACGTAGAGGCCGCGCCCCCCCCCCGCTTTCTTCCTGGCCGCCGCGGAGACGACCGAGTTCGGGGTCGGCTGTGCCCGAAGGCACAAGGGGGCCGCGTCCGGGACCCGGTACTTCTTCTCGTACCGATCCCTTCTAGCCGGCGTTGTGGGTGGGTTCTTGAGGAGGGAGAGACCCTCATCCCAGATATCGTCCAGTAGAAGTACAGCGAGGACCGTCTTCCTCTTGGTCTCGCGCCGTTGATAAAGGAAACCTTCCTTCTTCTCTTCCGGGCAGAGCTGGAAAAGCTCGGATGCCCTGGCGATCATGGCGTGAAACGATCCAATCTCGTCGGGCGGGGAGGCCCGGGTGGGAGGTGACGACGGGAGATCCTCGTCGTAAACCTCGTCGTCTGTACCCGTCGCGGCCGTGTCAGTCCCCGTATCATCCCCACGTGTCGTGGACGGGGAGGGCGGCTGAGCAGGGCGCGATGGTTGAAAAGGAGGTGGAGGATGAATCCTTCTTTTAAGAGGAGGGCTCCCAGAAGGGCCTGGCTCCGGGTCCCCCGTCGGGAGTGGTTCCTCCGTTGGTGGTAACGGCAGTCTCGTCCTTATCTCCGAGCAGAAGGACTGTATAGCCAACAAAATGGCCGCCAAGTTGTCTTGCGGCACTGGTTGAGGGGGTTCCGACAGGCGATCAGGAGCCCTGTCGGCACCATCGACGTTCTCGTCGTCTCCCACGTCGGGGTCCCTCCCGACGGGATGGTCTTCTTCCACGCCAGTGCCGTGGCCTTAAGACTTCGATCAGCTCCTCCTCAGAGGTTGAGGCCGAATCCACGACGACCTCCTGCCCCCCCTTTTTCTTCTCCGGAGGTTTCACGGGGGTCCTGTCGATGGGCATGAAAGAGGACTCCCTCCGCGATGGCAGGGAGATTCTGGGCCCCGAGGTCGCCACCACTGGTGTAGCCTCCACAGGCTGAGCCAGGGCCGCCGCAACTCTCGATCGAGGCCTTGGCCGGATGGATCAAGGCTTTCACCACTTTAGGTGCGCTCACCGCCTTCTCCTTGGGGGGAGGGTCACCACCTCGCTCCCCCTCCGATGGGGCCTTTGAGCACCACCGGGGTCTTTCCAGGTGCTTCGCAGGGGGTTCCGCCTTCCTCTTTCCCGAGCCGGAGCATTGGCTCGTGGTTGATGGCGCCGGGGAGGATGCGCCCTGCCTGGCGCCCGTAGACCCCGACCGTTCAGCGCTCCCGGTGCCAGCGGACTCGCGGTGCTTGGCCTTCTGTTGGACCCCCGTCGCCGGGGCGCCCTCAAAGGTCTTAGAAGACCGCTCAGACTTCTTCTCGCCTGACGGGCTCTTTCCTTCTAGCCAGTTGGCGAGACGCTGATGGCGGTCCTTCATGGTCCGCTCCGACATATTGCCGCAAAACGCACAGTCCTTCTCCACGTGCGTCTTGTCTTCATGCAGGCAGTAAAGGCAAAAGGGAGTGTTCGTCCTCCTTAAAGAGATTCTGAAGCTGGCATCCAGGGCAGACCCTGAACAGCTTTCCGGGCGTCAAGCCTCCTTTCTCCTGGGCCATGCTCGAGAAGGGCCTGAGAAACTTCTGGAGTCCGCCAAAAGCGTGGCTCGACGAAAGCTTCACCCTTGAGGGGCGTAGAAGAATCCGACACGGGTCCCCGTTGATCGGATAAAGAAACGGTGGAGCTTGAGGCTCTTTTGACCGAAAAAGAGAACATTTTTCTAAGAAAAAGAGAACATTTTTCTAAGAAAAAGCACGAAAAAAGCACTAATGCTCGAGAGCAATAGCACGAGGATCAAAACACTTGAACGTGCGGTAAAAATCTGAAGATGGCTGTCAGAGGCGGGGCTTAGGGAGATGGCAGTCATTGGCTGTGGTCAGTATGACGCAGAGATCAGTGATTGGTTACTACTACGAAAGACAGATCAGAAACGAAACTGATACTGATTTTTCTTTACCGAGGATTCCCAGCCTGACGATGGGGAATATTCATGAGCATGTGAATCCATGCCAGACCCCATGCTGGAGAAGGAACGGTTAGCCATCCGACAAGCCTTCACTGAATGGCGACATCTACTTCTGGGTGCTAGCTATCCAGTTCAGGCCCGCACGGACTATCAGAATCTTCAAATTCTACAGTCGTTGGAGTGCAGGAACAGTCATCAGGCGCGTTGGGCCTACTTCTTTGCCCAGTGCCAAAAATCCAAATCACTAATGTTCCCGAATCACAAAACATGATTGCCGACGCCTTATCTCGACGTCCTGACTATGTAACCACTGAAGACAAGGCCTATCCTAAGATGTTTCCCCACACAATCTTTGTAGCTCAAGCAGTCAACCTCCTGGAAGAAATCCGAGTGCAAACCCAGTCCTCTGAAAGGATATTTCAAGGAAGAATCCATGGAACCTAGAAGTTAAGGAAGGATATTTATTCAAGGACAATGCACTGGTCATTCCTACACAGAAATTACAACAAAGAATGATAAACCTCTGCCATGATACCCTTCACTCCGCACATCGTGGCATAACCAACACCCTCCGTCTTATACAAAGACGGTTTTGGTGGCCTGGAATGAAGACCGACGTACAACAGTACATCAAAGCTTGTGCTGTCTGCAGTCAAAACAAGGAACAAGTTACTTACCTGTAACTGTTGTTCTGCAGCATGGGTCTGGCATGGATTCACATGCTCATGAATATTCCCCGTCGTCAGGCTGGGAATCCTCGGTAAAGAAAAAATCAGTATCAGTTTCGTTTCTGATCTGTCTTTCTTAGTAGTAACCAATCACTGATCTCTGGGTCATACTGCCCCCAGCCAATGATTGCCCTCTCCCTAAGCCCTGCCTCTGGCAGTCATCCTCAGATTTGGTAGCACGCAAAGTGGCAGTATGACCAAGTGAAGAGTCGCAGAGGGGTAGTCGGGAGGGTTTCGCATGTGAATCCATGCCAGACCCATGCTGGAGAACAACAGTTACAGGTAAGTAACTTGTTCCTTCTCCAGCATGGGGTCTGGCATGGATTCACATGCTCATGAATAAAAGAATACATAGCAGTATACACATGCACTACCACGGGAGGTGGCAAAGGCTCAACATTAAGCATTACATCCAAAACTCAACATTAAACAATTCTTACCTCCTCACCAGGCTCACCTTAGGCGAACAGGTTGCGCAGCACTGCTTGGCCGACCCTGGACTCCTCCCTGGAGTCCCGATCGACGCAGTAGAATCTTGTGAAGGTGTGCGTCGACCTCCACGTAGCAGCCCTGCAGATGTCCAGCATGGGCACACCAGACAGGAACGCCGTGGTAGCAGTGATCGCTCTGGTCGAATGGGCTCTCGGACAGCCGGGCAGCGGTCGGTTTGCCAACCGCTGACAGTGCATGATGCAGCCGGAGAGCCATCTGGAAATGGAAGCCTTCGAGAGAGCCCTCCCTTGATTCACAGACCCAAAGTTCACAAACAGTTGTGACGTCTTCCGAAAACTCTTCGTGCGGTCCACGTAGAACTTCAGCGCTCTAGCAACATCCAGCGAGTGCAAAGTCATCTTGGCTGGCGTCGAAGGCGACGGGAAGAAAACTGGTAACACCAAGGGCTCGTTGAGGTGGAAGTCTGACGGCACCTTGGGCATGAAGGAGGGATGCGTCCTCAGCACCACCCTCGTGTCATGAAAAGTCAAGTATGGAGGCTTGCAAGATAGGGCCTGGATCTCTCCCACTCATCGTGCGGAGGTGATGGCCAGGAGGAACGCTGTCTTCCATGACAGGAACTTCAGAGGCGCCGAATTCATAGGCTCAAATGAGGCCCCATGAGCCTGGTCAGCACCACATTAAGCTCCCACGCCGGGGCAGGAACGATCGGAATAGTCCCTTCATAAATTCCTTCACCAGGCGATGAGACCACAAAGACGCCCGTCCCGTAGTCCTGGTATATCGGAAGATGGCAGCCAGATGTATTTTGATGAGGCGTGAGCCAGTCCAGCTTTGGTCAGCGACAGTAGGTACGGAACTACTTGAGGGGCCGTACTCCGCAGAGGGTTAATCTTCTGTGCACGGCACCAGACAGAGAACCTCTTCCACTTATTACCGAACACTTGAGAGTTGAGGACGCCCTGGCTTTTGCAAGAACCTCTCTGCAGTCAGCCGGGATATCGTACCCTCCAAACTCTAGTGCTGCAGGAGCCAGGCCTGCAAGTTCAGCGACTGTGGGTCGTGATGGAGAATGGTGCCTCCTTCTCTGGAGGGAAGCTCTGCGTCCGCCGGCAGCTTGACTGGCGGGGACGTTGACAAGTCCAGAAGGTCCGGGAACCAGAGCTGCCTCGCCGGTGCGACGAGGACCATTCTGCACCTGGACTTCTTCAGCTGGTTGATTAGGCGGAGCAGTAACGGCAACGGAGAGAACGCGTATAGAAACAGGCCGTTGCAGGGGAACGAGAAAGCATCGCCCATGCTCCTCGGCTGCGGGAACCTGCTGGCGAACCACTGGCACTTTGAGTTCGTAGCCGTCGCGAAAAGGTTGATCCGGGGTTTGCCCCATCGTCGAAATAGCCGATCCACCTGGTCCTGACGTAGTTCCCACTCGTGGCACGAGCGCAGCTCCCTGCTGAGTGAGTCGGCGATGGTGTTTTTTATTCCTGCCAAGTGGAAGGGAACCAGAAACATCCCCTGGGCAACGGCCCAGTGCCACAGATCCTGGGCCTCCTTGGATAGGGCTGGGGATCTGGTGCCCCCCTGCTTTCCTATGTAGAACATCGTGGTGGTGTTGTCGGTGAAGATCCTCACCCCTTGGTCCTTGAGGGACGGAAGGAACGACTTGAGCGCCCAGAACACTGCTCGGAGCTCCAGAATGTTGACGTGGAGAGACCTCTCCTCCGGGAGCCAAAGGCCTCTTGCGTGGAGATCTCTGGTGTGGGCCCCCCAACCCTTCAGAGAGGCGTCCGTCGTCACAGTCTCAAGAAACGCCGGGGTTTGAAAGTCCGTGCCTGTAGTGAGGTGAGCACGGGTACCCCACCATAGGATCGCCCGACGGAACTCCTCATCGAGAGGGATCCTGTCTTCGAAGCAGCCCATCGCCTGAAACCAGCGGGCGTCGAGGAACTCCTGTAGCTGACGCATCCGAAGTCTGCAAAGGGGTACAAGATAGATGCATGAGGACATCATCCCGAGGAGGGACTTGATGGACCTCACCCTGGCCACGTCCGTTGCTAGCAGGCGCCGCACCTTGCCCAGAATGGTCTTCGTCCTCTCCTCTGAAGGGGAGGCCAATTGCCCCACTGTATCAAGCTTTGCTCCCAGAACTAGTGCTACATGCGACGGAACCAGGTGGGATTTGGGGTAGTTGATGGAGAACACCAGTTCCGTGAGCAACCGGACGGTCCTCGCTGTGTGTTCGACGGCGAGTTCTCTTGTCCTTGCCCGGATTAGCCAGTCGTCCAGGTAGGGGTAGACGTGGATCCCCTGCAGGCGCAGCCGCGCCGCCACTGGTGCCAGGCACTTGGTGAATACCCTGGGTGCCGACTTTAATCCGAACGGTAGGGCTCTGAATTGGTGGCGTCCCTGAACCACAAACCTGAGACACTCTGTGTCCTTTTAGAATGGGGGTGTGGAAGTAAGCATCCTCCAGGTCCAACGACGATAGGAAGTCGCCCTCCTGCAGCTGTCCCAATACGTGCTGGAGGGTGACCATCCTGAATTTCTGCGCCTTGATGTATTTGTTTAACCGACGCAGGTCCAGGATGGGGCGCCAACCGTCTGTCTTCTTTCTGACGAGGAAGTACCTTGAGTACACTCCGGAGCCCCGGAGCCTCCTGGGGACGAGCTCGATGGCCCCTTTCTTGAGCATCGCCCTTACCTCCAACAGCAGTTGAGGGACGTGATTCTCCTTCCTGGCCACGGGAGGAATGCAAGGGCACTTCTTTTGGAATTCCAGCGAGTGCCCGCTGGCCAGGGTGTCCAGCACCCAACGGTCAGTGGAGATGGACTCCCACACGCTGACGAACTTCGTCAGCCGGCCTCCCACCGGGGTGCTTCGGTGGGGGCCCGACGACGCGGCCGGGTCAGTCTTGCTTGGAGGAGGCCTTGCCGCCTTGGCCTCCTTGGCCTCCTTGGCGACAATGGCGGGATCCCCCTTGCTTGCCGCGACCTCTGTAGGCCTCCTGGGATGAGGAGCGGGCCGGGCGCCTGGCGGTATGTAGAAGAGCCACCGCTGGATCCCTTCGAGGCACCCTTTCTGCCTCGGGAGCTCCGAAAAGGCCGTCGTTGTTGAAGTACCCCTAGGGCCCGGGTCGTCTCCGAGTCGGTCTTGATAGCCTGGAGCGACTCGTCCACTGCCTTACCAAAAAGGTTGTTGCCGTCGAAGGGCATATCCAACACTCTGGTCTGGACGTCCTGGCGAAAGTCTGTCGCCTTGAGCCATCCTCGTCCATTGCCCAGTTGGCGAAATCCAGTATCGGCAATGTCCGTTGCCACATTTATGGTGTGATCCGACGCCACCTCGCCTTCCTGCAGAATTTGTAGGGCCTCCGCCCTCTTGTCGTCAGGTAGGAAGTCTAGCAGGGGAGCTATCTTGAACCAAAGCTCCCTGTCGTAGCGGGCCACGATTGCTAAGGCATTGGCCGCCTTAATCGTCGTCGCCGCCGCTGAGATGACTCATCCCATGGAGTCCAACTTCTTGCCCTCGCGGTCGGCAGGGAAGTGGATGTTGAAGCCGCCGCACCCACTGCTTTCTTCTTGGCCGCTGCCGAGACGACAGAGTCCGGCGTGGGCTGGGCCCTGAGGCATAGGGGCGGCATCGGGGACTCGGTACTTCTTCTCGTACCTGTCCCTCTTGGCTGGTGTCGTGGAAGGGTTCTTGAGGATAGCAAGCCGCTCATCCCAGATGTCGTCGAGCAAAGGCACCGCGAGGACCGTCTTCCTCTTGGCCTCTCGTCGTTGGTAAAGAAACCCTTACTTTTTTTGTTCTTCAGGGCAGAGCTGGAAGAGCTCGGATGCCCTGGTTATCATGGCGTGAAAGGAGCCAATTTCGTCGGCTGGAGAAGCCCGAGGGGGAGGGTGATGACGGGATGTCTGTTGTGTCATCGCTGCCGTCGCCGTATCCTCTCTAGGGTCCGGCGAGGGGGATGAGGGGTCCACAGGCCTTGCGGGCACGAAGGGCGGAGAGGGGTGGACTCTCCTCCGCTTGTTCTGAGGGCTTCCCGACGGGCCTGGTCCTGGATCCTCCATCGGGGTCCGTGGTAATCTCATCCTCATCTCAGTACATAAAGATTGGATCGCCAACAAAATGGCCACCGAGCTATCCTGGGGCTCGGGTAATGGCTGCGACGGACGGGATGGCCGCTCCAATGGGCCCACTTCGTTGCTATCTTCGATCACATCTGCGGGGACCGTCCCCTGGGATCGAACCTTCTCGAACTTCTCATTGAGGCCTATGAACCTCTCGTTGAGGCCCATCTCGGTTTCCACCAGATCCTCCTCAGAGGCTGATTCTGAGTCTGTAATGGCCACCGCCCCCCCCCCTTTTTTCAGCCGGGGACTTCACGGGGGTCTTAACGATGTGCTGGAAAGAGGATTCCCTCCGCGGTGGCAGGGATACTCTAGGCCCAGAGGCCATCTCCACTGGCGTAGTCTCAGCCGGCTTCGCCAGGGTCGCAGCGACCACTTCGATAGAGGCCTTTGCCGGCTGGATCAAAGCCCTCACCACCTTAGGAGCGTCCTGGGCCTTCGCCTTGGGAGAGGGTCAGCGCCTCGCTCCCCCTTCGAGATCGACCGGGGCCGCTCCAGCAGCTTACCTGGGTTCTCGGACTTACTCTTCCCCGAACCAGAGCGCTGGCTGGTGGTTGAACGTGCCGGGGAAGTCACACCCTGCCTGGCAGCCGAAGAGCCTGACCTTTCGGCGCTCCCGGTGCCCGCGGACTCGCGGTGCTTGGCCTTCTGTTGAGCCCCCGTCGCCGGGGTGCCCTCACAGGACTTAGAAGCCCGCTCATACTTTTTCTTCGCCTTCTCACCTGCTGTGCCCTTCTCCAGCCAGGCGGCGAGGCGGGAACGACGATCTTGTTTGGTCCGTTCCGAAAGGTTCTTGCAGAACGCACAGTCCTTCTCCACGTGCGTCTTGTCCTCATGAAGGCAGTAGAGACATTGTGAATGCTCGTCCTCCTTGAAAACGTTTTGTAATCCGCATCCAGGGCAGCACCTGAACAGCTTGGATCCGGGCGTCGAGCTTCCCTTGTAATGGGCCATGTCCGTTGAGGTAGGCCGCAGATCTTCCGGAATCCTCCAAGAAGCGTAAACTCGACGAAAACTTCACCCTTGAGGGGCATAGAAGAATTCCGAAACGGGTCCCAGGTATCGGAAGTAGAAACGGTGAAGCTTGGGGCTCGATTAAACCGAAAAAATTAGAAAATCTCCTGAAAAAGCGCAAAACGCAGCAAAAACTCAAGAGCTAAAGCACGAGGACTCCCAACACTTGAGCGTGCGGTAAAAATCTGAGGATGGCTGCCAGAGGCGGGGCTTAGTCAGAGGGCAGTCATTGGCTGGGGGCAGTATGACCCAGAGATCAGTGATTGGTTACTACTAAGAAAGACAGATCAGAAACGAAACTGATACTGATTTTTTTCTTTACGGAGGATTCCCAGCCTGACGGGGAATATTCATGAGCATGTGAATCCATGCCAGACCACATGCTGGAGAAACATGATAACAAGAGACCGGCGGGTCTTCTACTGCAACCATCGCTGCCAACAAGACCATGGGAATTCATTGCTACAGACTTCATTGTGTAATTACCACCTTCCCGAGGATACACGACCATCATAGTAACTATAGACTTGTTCACTCATATGGCTCATTTTACACCCCTGTGTAAGCTGCCATCCTCGTCCGAGCTTGCCGGAATCTTCCTGGAACACATATTTCGTTTACATGGACTTCCTTCCAAGATCATATCTGATCGAGGACCTCAATACGTATCTAAATTCTGGAAACCTCTGTCGCATTTTGGGAATCCAACGCGCCCTTTCGTCTGGTTATCATCCCCAAACCAATGGGGCCACAGAACGTGCTAATCAGACCCTGGAACAGTATCTTGGATGTTTCGCCACCAAGGTTCAAGATGACTGGTCGCTCCCGATACCCGTGGCTGAATTCGCCTACAACAATTCCGATCATTCAGCACTTAAGACCAGCCCCTTTTATTGTAGCCAAGGTTTCCATCCATTGGTTCTACCCTCTGTTCTCCCTCATCCTACACCAGTACCTACTGTCGACTCCTGGATAGCAACCCTTGTTAGGCAGAAACCTGTGCAGTTCCCTTAGGGACCACTGCAAAAGATTTAAGACTACAGGTGTTTGGCAGTAAACCCACTTGGTAGCAGTCTGTACCACACAGATTCACTTGGTAGCTGTGGCTGAGCAGTCAGACTTCCCTCAAGAAGAGTTAGGCAGTATGCAGAGTATACACAATAGGTACAGAGACACAGTAGCACAAACAAACACTGACCAGAGCTTTGGTGTAAAAGTATATAATTTATTTAAAAACACACTTGTGATTTACACTAGCAAAAAACGAGGTAAGTAAATTCAGCACACAGTCACTATCATATATATATATATATACAACCCTATTCACTTATTAGACAAGTCTTAGTGAGAAACACCACTTATTTTCAGACAGAGGTGAGCGCTTAACATAAGATGACACTCTACTAAGTTATAAAGAAAGGGAGGGAAAAAGGCAGAGTTAAGGAAGCACACAAGTTTCAATACTTTTAAAAGAACCACAGTAAGGTAGGATAGGCAGAGTTCTACTGGTGAGCAAGGAAGTCAATTGCAAGGCCCACTCTTGGAGAGAGCAAGCAGAAGGGGTCCAGGTTCACACAGTGGGGTTATGCCCAAAGAGTCTTTGTAGATACTTTGCACAAAAAGGATGAAATTAACGTCAGGAAAATTTAGCTAGGTTGTCCCAGGATAGCCCAGGTTAGAAAGTCGAGGCTTTACGGTCACCCCGAACGATCTGTCGCAAGGGAAGCCAGGCGGGACACAGTACCTTAAGTGTGAAGGAAGCTCCAGCGGGGGCAGTTGTTCCTGGCAGCAGTTGCAAGTCGGCGTTTCGTCCAAAGGAAGAAGAGGTCTCGCCGTGGAGGAAAGATGAAGGTCGTTGCACTGCCAGGGAAGAAACCAGCTGCGGAGTTCTCCGGTTAAAAGGTACTACCCTTCTCTTCGCAGTAGTGGTAAACCCTGGTATTCCGGTTGCCGGGGTGCTTGGCACGGGCAAGGCGGCCACGAGATGCTCCAGGAAGGTGAAAAGAAGGCAAAACTGGTTATCCCCACCAGTCAAAGGAAGAAGACGCTCCGGGCTGGAGATCACCTCTGTCGTCGGGAAAAGTGGTGAGACGGTTCAGCAGGGCTCCACCGGTGGTGTCGTTGTTGCAGGTCGGCTCAGCTTCTCCCTCCTCGGATTCTTAGGTCCTGTGGCGACTTCTGAAGTTCCAGTCCCCAAAGCCCTGATTTTATGCAGCACACCCCCATTCACTCAGCCTAGCTGTCAATCAAACATGCTAAGTGGTGAGTGCGACTTGAGTTACCAAGGGAACTCAGTCTAGGGTGCCTAAACCCCCTCCCACACCCCCTGTAGTACCTAGAGAGTGGCACCACTTTGAGGCTTCTGTGGAGAAGCCCGCCAAAAAGTGGAACAAAGGGCTCAACTTGGGTTGGAGTCAGAGAAGAGAACACAAACGCCATTTTAGAATCGAGTTCTGGCAAAAAATACCAACCGGTGAATTAATATTAAATAAACCGGCGGTATGTTCAAGGCTATAGGAATTAAATAATTTAAAGTTGGTAGCCTCGAACAATGGGAAAATCCCATAGAGATATATTTGCGGTCGAATATAAAAAGTAGTATCCACTGCCACCAGCCAAAACTCGATCAGGTGGGACGGAGATGTGCCCCCTCGAACAACAGACCCCGGGGCAATCGAATTGCCCCGACCAGTACGTCCACAATATGATGGTTTGTACTGGTTTCTGTTCATAATTTGGGACTAGTAAAGCCAATGGTGACTTTACATGCCCTGGGAGACAGTAGTCAGTCCCAGGGTATGGAGTCTCTGTTGGGGGGTCGCTACGACACCCCCTGGGTTACGGCACGGAGGGTGCTGTGTAACCCACATCAAAAACACATGAAACCCTATGGAGTAAAAGACCCCATAGCCCATAAAACACATGGAAAGACAAAGGAACACCTCAAATCATGTCTAAGAGTGGGAGTAAGAGAGGCTCACTCTTAGCAGGAGAAAAAATAAACCCCAAAAAATCCAGCAAAGCTGCTGGGGGACTCACTAGGTTTGGGAAATTAGCCTTTACAGAGTATTCTCCCTAACAACCCTCATCAACGTTCACCAGGAGGCCAAAGAAAACGTAGACAAGGCCAGAACACAGACTAAGAGGTATGCAGATTTAAAAAGGAGACCAGGTCCTTATGCCATCGGTGATCAAGTCTGGTTGTCTTCGAAATTACTACCCCGGCATCTACAGCCAAACAAGTTGGCCCCTCGGTACTATGGTCCATTTCCCATCAAGGAAATTATCAATCCAGTTTCCTACCGGATTTGACTACCAGACTCTTGGAAGAGAATTCACCCAGTATTCCACACATCCTTATTAAAACCCTAAAACCAATCCTCCCGGAAATCCTGCTGACCTACTCCTCTACTGCTCGACAACCAATTGGAGTATGAAGTATCCCGAATGTGATTCCAGGTATAAACGGGGTCAGCTTCAATACCTGGTTGAATGGAAAGGATATCCTCCTAGTGAAAGAACCTGGGAGCCACTTTCTAATCTCAAGGCCCCTCGACTACTCAGAAGATTTCACCTTATACACCCGGGCAAACCTGGTGGAACAGGTTTTCGGAGGAGGCATGCTGTCCTGACCCACAGAAAGCGCCTCTTCTGGACTTCTTGGTCCTTATTGCGACGGGGCTTGTATTCATTGTTTCTTCCAATATGGCCGTAGCACGACACGCTTCGCACCAGCCTTCACGGCGGACGTTGAACGTCCCATAAATGTGCCACGCCGCTGCGGCCCCGCGCGTCTCAATGCTATTGCGAAGTAGCGACCAGACGTGTGCTCCGTAGCTTGCGGTATTGTATCCTTTGCTTCTTCCAGCTTAACCCATCCTAGTCCCTTTCCTTCCTTTCTTGGTTACTGGACTCATGTGCTTGTTGCGCACCCTGTTACTTTCCCGGAATCCTGGATCCCTGCATCCCGGAACCTTGAACGCACACTGGAGTCGGAAGAGACTCGTACAGCTTTATTCAAGACTCGATCAGTTCGCAAGAAGGCATCGATCAAGAAATCCAGCAAAGATCAAACTCAGGTGAGAAGAGGGCGGGGGGGGGGAACTCGTGGACAGCTTGTCCCACCTGTGAATCAGATCTAGAGTGGGCATCTAGCCAGTAGTGTTTTGTAGAGGTGTGTACAGAACTCCAGCTTGCCGCCTTGCAAATGGACTCAAGAGGGACATTTGTAATGAAAGCTATGGAAGCCGCAGTGCCTCGAGTCGAGTGTGCTCTTGCCTTGAAGGGTAGTTCTCTCTTAGCAAGAGTGTAACAGAGGGTGATGCATTGTACAATCCATCTAGATATAGTGGATTTTCAAACTGCATCTCCTCTTCCTGCTGCCACCAAGACAAAGAACTGTTTAGTCTTTCTCAGTGGTCTAGTTCTTTCCATATAAAACATAACAGCCCTGCGCACATCCAGTGTATGCAGGCTTTTTCCTCCCAAGTTTGAAGGGTTTTGAAAGAACGTTGGTAGTTCTATAGATTGGTTCACATGGAACTTAGAAATGAACTTAGGTGCAAACATAGGGAGTGTGCGTAGAACCATCTTATCTTTGTGAACTGTTACAAAAGGGTCTAGAATAGATAGTGCTTGTAGTTCACTTTGTGCATGGGTTCAAAGGTTGAGCCCATGAGCCTGGTTAATACCACATTTAGGTCCCATCTGGGAGCTGGGTTAGCTATGGGAGGGTGTAGTCTTTTAACTCCTTCCATGAAGGCTTTAATAACTGGGACTTTCCACCACAAAACTAAGTTGAGAAGTGGTGTATGCGGAAAGTGCAGCTAAATGAACCTTAATAGAATTAAACACTAATCCTGAGTCTAGTACGCGAGTCAGGTAGAGAACAAATTGTGTGAGATAGCAGTCAACCGGGTTGCTGCTCTTATTTCTACACCATATGACGAATCTCTTCCACTTGCTAGAGCAACAGTGACGCGTGTTAGGCTTTCTATCTTCTTTGAGAATGTCCATGCATCTCAGCAGGAGTTGTAAATGACCAAATTCTATGATCTCAGGAGCCATGCTGCCAAGTTCATGGTCTGTGGGTATGGGTGTAGTGTCTTGCCCTTGTCCTGTGACAGCATGTTGTACGGGCAGTGTAGTTTCAACGGTGGAGACAGAGACATCTCCATCAGGTGAGCGAACCATGGTTGCCGGGCCCACATAGGGGCCATTAGTATCATGGTGACTGGTTCCTGGTGCATCTTGTGCATTATCTTGTTTAGAAGGGGAGTCGGGGCAAAAGCGTAAACAAATTTCCCTGACCTTGTATCGACAGACCGTTCCCCATGGACAGGTTCTGGGGGTACCTGGAGGCGTGATCCTGGCATTGGGAGTTCACCAGAGTTGCGAACAGATCTATTTCTGAGAATCCCCATTGTGTGAAGACGTCAAAGACAATGTCTTCTTATAACCGCCATTCGTACTCTGCGGGCAGAGGGAAGTCTCTGCTGAGTTTGTCTGATCGCAGAATGAGTTCCCCTGGTACATGTTGTGACAACAGGAACATGTGTTTGAGAGCCCACTTCCAGATATTCTGGGACTGCTTGGATAGTCCTGGAGAGTGAGTGCCCCCTTGCTTGCTCAGATAGTACATGGCTGTGGTGCTGTCTGTGAGGACCATCACTGTCTTCCCTTGCAGGTGAGCCTGAAAAGCCTTCAGTGCTTTGAAGACCACTAACAGTTCCAGCAAGTTTAAGTTTTTGGACACTACGCTCGGAGGCCAAACTCTGTGTGCAGTCTGCTAGGATAGGTGAGCCCCCCATCCTGTGAGGGATGTGCCTGTGGTTAGAGTGGCCTTCACTGCGGGGGTGGCGAATGGTTTATCTATTACAAGGTTTTCCTTCGACCACCACCGTAGCGAGAGAGCCAAGGCCTGCAAGACCACCACTAGATCGTCCCATTGTCCGCTGGCCTGAAACCACTGGCAGCCACTCTTGCATAGGTTCCATGCGCAGTCGCGCGTGAGATACCAAATATATACATGACGCCATCATTCCCAGCAAGCACATTGCTTTGCGCACCGTCACCTCTCGACCGGCCACATATTGAGGGATCTGAAACAGCATATTTTGGACCCTCTCGTTGGAGGGAAAGATGAGGCCGTCCTTTGTTCGAATTAGAGCCCCTAGGAATGGTTTGATCTGGCTGGGCTCTAGACTGGACTTCTCGTTGGAGAAGCCCAGTTAGAACAAAAGGTCTACAGTATTTTGGGTATTTGAGAAGCATGTCTTGTAAGAGTCCCCTGTTATGAGCCAATCGTCGAGGTAAGGGTATACTGGGATGGACAACCTGCGCAGGTGGGCTGCTGCCACTGCCAGTACTTTCGTGAATACCCTCGGCACTGACGCTATGCCGAAGGGTAGCACTCTGTACTGGTAGTGTTTGCCCTCTATCATGAGCCCCAGGTATTTTCTGTGCGCTGGCAAAATTAAAATATGAAAGTATGCATCTTTCATGTCCAGTGTTGTCATGTAATCCCCTTGAGATAACAGAGGGATTACTTCCTGTAATGTCACCATACAAAATTTTTGAGGTTTTACAAATTTGTTGGCTGGGTGCAGATCTAGTACAGGGCGCATGGTTAAGTCCTTTTTGGGTACAAGGAAGTACACTGAATAAATGCCTTCCGTTACCTGTGATAGAGGCACAACCTCTATAGCTCCTTTTTCTAGTAGCTGGTCCACTTCTTGAAGAAGGATGGCGAGGTGCTCTGGTGACAGGTGTCGTCCCCTTGGGGGTCTGTACGTCGGGGAGCGGTTGAATTCTATACAGTAGCCGCGGGCTATGGTTGAGAGTACCCAGCGGTCTGATGTTATTCCCTCCCATGCTGGAAGAAAGGATGTTAACCGGCCCCCGACCGGTGATGCATGGGAGGGGACCCGAATCTTCGAGTCATTTGGTGTTGGTGGCTTGGGAACCTCTAGGGGTGGGACCCCAACCTCTTCCCTTGCCACGACGCTGTCCTCTCTGGGTGTATTGTCCACTGGTTCCTTGATTCGAGGACCAGTTGCCTGCAGAGTATTGCTGCTGCTGCTGCTGTTGATGATGATGTTGCTGGCGTTGGCCTAGAAAAAAGCGTCTGTTTCCATAACCTCGCTTGTTGGGAGGCCTTGAAATTTGATCTAGGGTCTTAATGGTCTCAAAATCCTTTTTTGCAGTCTGTAGTGCATCATCCACCGCCTACCCAAAGAGGTTGGCATCCTCTATTGGTTTGTTGATGAGAGATGCTTGTGTTTCGGGTTCAAACCCTGAATTACGTAGCCAGACATGACGTTTGAGGAGGATTCCTTGGACTAGGGAACGGCCGTTTCTGCAGCATCTAGAGTATTCTTAATGATGCTCTGGTTGACTAAGGTTCCCTCAGTAACCGTGGCCAGAAGCCGAGTTCTTAGGGGTTCAGGTACCTCCTCGATATCTTTGCGTAGTTTACTCCATTGGGCATCTGCATAACTTGCCAGTAAGAGTTGTTGGCAATCCTGGTGGAAAAAGCTGCTGAGGCTGTAATCCTTTTACCTAGGGCATACAGCTTTTTACCTTCTTTATCTGGTGGTGCCTCGCTGGTTGATAGCGGGACCCCTGCCCTCTTTCTTGCATTTGTTACTACTAAGGAGTCCGCCACAGAGTGGCCCCTGATGTATAACGGGTCCGATGGAGAGGGACTACATTTTTCTATCCTTGGGTTGACCCCTCTGACCAATGCGGGTGTAGATAGCGAAGGAATGATTAGTCTCTTTACTGAGGCAAGGAGGTGAATGGTTTGACTGACGGGGGGTTTCTCCTTGATGATCGTTTCCACAAAGTCTATGTCAGGAGAAATTTCCCCAGTATCGATTTCAAAATGCGCTGCTGCTTTGCGTAGTAGTGCATTAGAGGTAGGTTGATCGTCTATAGGTGACATATTCCCGATTGGTGAGTCTTGGGGGTGGGGGGGGGGGGGTGACAGGTTTAGGGCGTCAGGGTCTGTAGAAGCTGATGGGGACTGCCAGGGCTGTGAAGCACCTTCTTCTGGGTCTTCTTCAAAGCCCCCACCACCCATTTCTGGGTTATCCTCGAAACCTTCCTGGTCTAGGTTTTGTTCTTGTTCGTTATTTAAGAACTCCTCATCTTCATGAAAGTGGGAGTCCTCTTCAGTGAGGTCATAACTCTAAATCCTCGGGGGGGGGGGTTAAACAGCCTAGGGTATTTAGCCCTAGGATCCTCCTGAGGCCCCTCTTGGTCTTTTGGGTGTGGGTAGGTATTGAGTACACATAAAACTCTCCATTTTGTTCATACAAAACTGGAGTCTCTCTAAGGTCCCTTGTGGTAACCCAGAGTGGTCTGGGGGGGAAAAGGGAAGGCTTTCGGCCTGTAAATGCTTTGACCTATCCCATAACGTCGAGGATAAACTCCCATCGCCTTCTGAGAAGCCTTCTAGTAGGCTAGGAGTCCCTTTCGACGGAGGGGGCAGTTCCTGCCTTCCTTCCGCCCCTTTCGGTGTTTCCCTGGCCTTGCAAGCGGTATTCGGCGTCTTTCACCGGCCGTCTCTGGCTATCGGTGGAAACAATACGCGCCAGGCTCTCGACTAAATGGTCTGTCGAGAGTTCCTCTGGCGTCGACGTTACAGGTGTCGCGTTCTCTAGGCCGACGGGCGCTCGCTGACGTGGTACGTCATCTGGCAGTTTGGTGATAGCGCCCGTACCTGGGGGTAGCCCAGTCGCGTCTGCGGTTGCGAGGGGGGCTTTGGACCCTTACGGTCTGTGGAGGCCGCCGGTAAGACCCGCATCTCCGTTGACGATAATGCTTTCTTCGTCCTCGACGAGGAAGAGCCGTGGGTCGTGTGCTTATCTGAGTGCTTGTGTGCATCAGTGTCACCGGGGTGTTCATCCCCATAAGCAGGGCTGAGCCGAGCTTGTCGGGGCCAGACGACGAGGAGCGTGACCGCTCCCTAGTGGGGTGTACAACCTCCGAAGCGGAGGTCAGGTTATCACTTTCCTCGTCACTTTCGGCGGCGGTTGGTGAGGAATCGGACCTAGACATGGCGTAGGCCGCCCACCCCTTGGCCCTGCGGTCCTTTAAAGTGTTAGGCTAAAGAAGCTTACAGGCCGCACAACCGTCTTTGTGGTCGAGGGGTAAGCAACGGTTGCACCGTTTGTGCTTGTCTTTCCAGGTGAATTTGCCCTTGCAGCATGGCCAAAACTTAAATGGTGTCCTCTCCATAGCTGATGAAACGAGCAGACGTGATAATAACCCCGAAGGAAAAGTTGGGAAAGAGAAAGGCATTCTTAAAGAGAAGCAAGAAATGTCCCACAACCCCACTCTCCCTACTGTTTGAGGCTGGCAAGGCCAGGCCACGTGTTCGGCGACGCCGAAGGGTCTCCTCCGTCGAAGGCACAGCCATCGAAGATCTTGTTGGCGGAGAACAGCTTCGGCGAAGGAGGAACCTAACGTAAGGTAAAGTTAAATAATGACCAAATGGTCGAGTGAACATTTGCAATGTCTCTCGAGGAGCTCCGCGTAAAGGCGACCAACATCTGGGTGGAAAAAAAACAATCTGAGGGACCTCGACGCGTGAGGGATTGTGGGTACACTGCACGTCACTATAGGGATAGTGTTACAGACACGCCTTGTCGACGTCCCCTTTTCGACTACGAAAAACAAAATGCAATACTCCGCAGTGACCACTGGATGTCGGACTATGCACAGCATGTTATTCTAAGCAGATTAATAAACATCAGAAATATATATATATATATATATATATATATATATATATATATATATATATATATATATATATATATATATATCTCCATGGTTTTAACAATCTCTTCCTACAGGGGCAAGCTTGAAAGATGAATCGAGCAATACGAGAAACCAGTTCTAGGTTCTCTGTCTCTCTGCAATGTGACAGTGCGTTCAAGATACACCGTACACCAGCTTCTCTGAGAAAAGTTTTTAGATAGTGCATACTTGGTGCTCAGTACTCATCGCATATAAAGATGAAATTAGCTACTGTCTCCTCTCCTACATTACACAGGGGACACAACCCCAGACCCTTGCCACTCCAGTTCTTTGCGCTTTGCAAAAGAAGCCAGAGTGCCCACCCGGAAACACAAAAACGGGCTTCTAGCATAAGGGGGTGGGGGCGAACGCATCGAGATCTTTTTCAAATCCAAAATCTGGCTTAGGCAAGTTAAGTCTAAACACAAGCTCAGCTTATCTGCTGCCTCTTCCAGGTTTGCCTTGCCTGTACTATAGCAGACGAGCAATTTCACATGTCTCGCCCAAGCTAAACTTTTACACTCCTACAGGCCCAATATGTAGATCAATAAACTACATTATTTTGCAAACGCTTCCAAGCTCCAGGGTCAGGTCTTGTTCCTCAATTGAGCAAACATCAGTCTCAAGATGGACAAGAGCACTGGGAGAACTAAGGGAGAAGGAGACTTTTCAAAAACTTGATTTCCACCCTGATGAGGATCCAAGCATAAGCAAAACCGCAAAGTTAGTCACTAAACAAGCCTGCAGGAATTGCTTGCTTTTTATAACGCTCATAGCACGGGATACTGCACCTCTTGAGTGTCTACTAAAGAGGGATTTAAAGCCGCCCACACACACTATTTTTCAAGGCCAATACAAGTTTTGTCCACTTGAGCAGACCACATATGATTCTCATGGATTCGTAGTCCCAAGTAGTCACAGAACTTCACCAGCAACCAAGATAGGCAAGTCTGTTTGCCTGGCTAATTTTGGTTTAAAAACAAATACCTTTGTTTAAGTTAAATTCAAGCTCTGCTTGAATTCCTCACACTTACAAAAATATCCAGTGCAGTTCCGATCCCCTGAGATGATCTAGACAGCAGGACTGCATCATCTGCGTAGGACAACGCGAGATACTTAAAGGATCCCGCTTTTGGGCAATCCATACACTCCAATAGGAGGGCATCAATAATCTCTTCAATGTAAACAAAACCGAGCACGCAACCCGGTCTTAAGCCTTTAGAAATTCTAAAGGAATCCGTCACCTCACCTGACCTGACAAGCCATAACGCACCACAGCCATGCTCTTCGAATACAAGGCCTGCACCAGCACAAGCAATTTGGAAGGAAATGTCCTTCCCAAGATTTTTCACAGAATTTCACAGGATACTATGTCAAAAGCGGTTTTAAGCTCCAGCTTTATCCAATATTTATGGACCTTTCTCAACACAGTATACTTCTGTACCAACAGATGAAAGCTCTGATCAATGGTGCTCTTCTGTTTTTGGAATCCAGCCTGCATGTCACTGCCCTGGCTGACTTTTGCAACCTCTCCTTCGCCTCTGGAGTCTTCCCATCCCCCCCCAAGCACTCCCTTGTGCACCCTCTTCTTAAGAAACCCTCTGCCGACCCCTCCTGCCCGGCTAACTATCGCCCAATCTCCAGCACTCCCTGCCTGGGCAAGCTCCTGGAGAAACTGGCCATCTCCCAGCTTAACCTCCATGCTGAAGCTGTTGGTAGTCTTCATGACCACCAATCCGGCTTCAGAGCGGCCAGAAGCACGGAAACTGCTCTCCTGAACATCCGTGATGACCTGCTCTTGAACCTCGATTCCAACACTCCGTGTGTTCTCATTCTGCTCGATCTCTCTTCTGCCTTTGACACTGTCAACCATGCCATCCTGCTCAACCGTCTCCGCGATAGCCTGGGTATCACTAGTCAGGCTCTGGTGTGGCTGACCTCTTTCCTTTCCAATCGACCCTCCCAGGTCCAACTTGGGTCCTTCCTCTCTGACATCTTTTTCTCCACCTGTGGTGTTCCCCAGGGATCTAATCTCTCTCCCTGGCTTTTCAACCAGTATCTGGCACTTCTTGCCCACCGCATCGCCGCCCTCTGCCCCAACTTTCAGTGCTATGCGGACGATACCCAGCTCATTTTCAGGCTACCCTCGACCTCCTCCTCTCCTGCCCTCATCTCTGACTGTCTGTCTGCTATCCAGGAATGGTGTGCTGCCAACGACCTCCGCCTTAATGCTAGTAAGACTGAGATTCTACTCATCGGCACACCCACTCCCTCCTTCCCTGCAGCTCTCTGGCCAGCCTCTCTTGGGCCTCTTCCTGCAAGGCAAAAAACCTCGGGGTCATCTTTGACTCCACACTCTCCTTCTCTCTTCATATATCTGACGTCTCTAAGAAGTCACACTACCAGCTGCACCTCCTTAGAGGTATTCTTCCCTTCCTCTCCTTCCCGCAGAAGCTCACTGTCTCCCGAGCCCTGGTTCTCTCGAAGCCGGACTACTGTAACAGTCTATCTAAATCTGCCTGCCTCCACTCTCCGCCCTCTGCAACTCATCCAGAACAGAACTGCAAGACTTGTCCTTGGCCTCAAGCCCAGGGACCGTATCTCTCCAGGACTGAACTCTCTACACTGGCTCCCAGTGGCTGCGAGGATTAAGTTCAAAACCCTCTGCATTGTCCACAAGGCCTTCTGGGGCCTGGGGCCTAAATACCTGCAACTCTCTCTTCCTAAATATCTTCCTTCCCGAGCCCTTCGCTCATCCGTCTCCAACTCCCTCAGGGTCAGCCGCTTCTCGAAGCAACGAGCTGGGGGTAGATCTCTCTCCGCGGCAGGAGCCTCCCTCTGGAACAGCCTTCCTGCCTCCCTGAAACTTGAGGAGAACCATCTCCGGTTCCGGAAGCACCTCAAAACCTTCCTCTTTGCTTCTGCTTTCTCTCTCCCTCTCTCCTGCTAATTCTTCACTAAATTCTGCACTGAATCTGAAACTTGGCCACTCTCACCGACCTCGGTCCTGGGCCCAGCCACTCTCCACTTGCACTGCCTCCCTGGCAACCCCTGCACTGCGGGACTGTCTCTGTATCCCTACAGCCCCCCCTTCCCAGCACTTGTCTGCACTTACCTTGCACTTGCCACCAGCTGGCCCTATTTATTTATTTATCTATTTATTTCTATTCTACTTACCTTGTACTGCACTTTTCCCTTCCCCCTACCCCTGCACTTGCGCTGTCTGAATGACATCTGGCCTAGTAGGATCGTTGTCTGTCCTCCCCCTGTTCCCCCCTCCCTCCCTCGTCGCGCCTTGAAACACTTGTGTATAGGCGCGTTACAAATGCCATATCATATCATAATCTCATTCTCGTTCACCCAGAACTGAAGGCGAGATAAAATCAGCTTTGCAAAGATTTTCTCTGCGCTCTCCAAGTGGGAGATCGGTCTATGGTTAACTGGTGACTCTCTGCCTTCCTTTTTATATATAGGTACGATCATTTCTTGCGGTCATGACCTAGGAATAGCATTAGGCACAATTACTGCATTAAATAATCTCCATTGGACTAGCACCCAAATCAGGGTCTCCTCTCTGTACAGAGCGATTAATAGGTACCATATCAGGACCGGGAGCTTTCCCCTTCTTAGATGTTAGTATTACTTTGCATATTTCTTCCGCCCAATTCTGAAATCAACCTCCACTGGCAATCTCCCAGGGTAACATGGGATCATCAGAGCTTTATCAAACGACGTGGGCTACTAATCATGAAGTGATGCAAAATGGTCCTGCCAAACGCTGGCTGGAATATTGCAGTCTAGCACCACATCCCCATTCACTTCCACACGCGAACCATGCTTCCAAATGGATGCACCATCACCCTCCTAAAATGCTTTTGACAAACATTCCCATTTCAATTTCACAAACTGCCTTTTTTCCAGTAATTAACTTCTTATAATTATATCTGCAAGAGCAAAATTTGGCCTTATCCACTACAGGGCCATGGGAGTGTACTAACCATTGCTGCTTCCGCAGACTTGCAATACCCATCATACGAATATGCTTTTTTCTTTGGCGGGGTGATCTTTTTAACCACAGATTTAGAACTGGTAACACATGGAAAATTTCTCCCAAAATCTCTCATATCGGTGGACCTCTGATTACAAATGTTCTCAATATGACCCAATATAGCCACATAAGAGACTGGTTTTGATTCCATTCCGATGAGGTTGGCCCATTTAACCGATCTGCGTGGGTGTCCTACCTGGTTTATACCCGGTGCTGTTTGTGACAAGATGCAGATGAATATGCAGCACCACCCTACTGTAGTGATACAGCCAGTGGCCTAGGGCCGCATTCCCGCCTGTCAATTACTTCAAAGTCCTTAACCGTCCCCCAGCCTTTCGCCTGTACAAAAATATAATCTAGGTTAGAGGAGCCATTGGGTCCAATGAAAGTCGCTCTAGCCGGTTGATCGTTCGGGCAGCGGCCTTGCACGCTCATAATTCTAGATTGTAAAAGATCTGGGCTGTGTCAATCGCAAACCGGTTAGCCCTTTTCAGAGATCCAGTCTTCAATGGAGGGATATCCCAGGCACTGTCTTGGTCCTCTCATAACCCCTCAAGCTCTCCTAAGGGCTCGAGTTGTAGATTCAAATTCCCTGAAACTAACATGCATTTTCACAGGATCAACCTTTCCCAAAGAAACTATCGGATCCGGAATCTTGTAAACCACAGATTTTCCACTAGGCCCACTGGGTTTATTATAGACATTGAACAGAAGGATACATTCACCCTCTGGTGTGCTAGAAACCAGATCTAATAAATCTGAGTCTGTTGGGCAAACCACAGTGTTCCAATTCAGAGACACATCTAATAAAATAAGTAGGCCTACAAAGGGTCTTCCCCCACTGCGACCCTTCTTTGCAGGAATCTGAAACCTCCAGTTGCCTAGGAATTCAATTGCCTCAATGGCCCAAGTCTCCTGAAAGAGAAGCCCCTAACAAAATCATTCCAGCTGCAGTCCTCCAGATGTTCAACAAGGCCGGCAATATTCGAAGAGACCAAGCTACAGGGGAGATCCATATCATGATTAATGGATCTCTGAGGTAGTCAGTCGACTACCTCAGTCCAACTGTCAGGACTGCGATCTCCAATAGGTCCAAGTCACGCCTAACTGATGTTGATAAGTTTCGTTACGTAATGGGAAAACACACAATCACAAATCCTGTTCACGCACACGTTTGCAATCCATACATAGAAACATAAGACATTGTTCTCCCTACTACGGATCCCTAAGAGCTGTACGTCTCTGCAGTATTGGACGCTACGGCAGAAACTGGAAGTTGCCACGGAGATTGTGGCATACTGTCTTGGAGTTCCCATCTCACGACGCATGTATCAGTCACGTGATGTGGTCTGTGGCACCCAAGCACCTTCCCCCATTGCCTCAGTGCTTCTGAATTTGCAGAAGTGCGCTTGGATTGTTTTGCTGTTTCTAGCTACCTTGGATTACTTTGTCTCATTGATCTGCTCACCCATTTTCTGGATTTCCTTTCGTCTGCACCTTGCCTGCTAAGTTTGCCTTGGTCATTGCATGCCTGTGATCCTGCTCGACCCGGAACGTACTATTGGATTGTCGTTGTCTCGCCCATGGTCATTGTTCTACCCTGCAACGTTTCGGACCCATTTGTCTCCTTTGCACCCCACACTGAGTGAGCTTGCAGCATTCCCCACCCCTGCTACACATGGACTAGAGACTTCCTGTGTGTGTTGGCGGTTTCCCCCCAGGCATCCGCGTTTCTTTGGGTTAGGCGTCTGGGACTAGAGACTTGATACCCGCTTAAGGCGTCCTTGTGCCGTCCGGACTAGGTTCCCTGGGGTTTGCTCCATTCCTCTTGGTGCTTCTGCTGTGATTTTTTCTGGTGAACTGCTTTTGAGCCCACGGTAAGACACTGCCCTCACGCTGTTATACTACACAACCAGTTATAGCTTTTGCCCTTACATTTCTATCAGATTAATAGCAAGGTGTATGTATTACAGATACCGGAGGTTACCATTTGGAAGGGACATACCCGCAGCAGCATTTGGACACCTATTCTAGCAGTTTGGTGATATTCCTCAGCCATCTACTTCCTTTTAATATAGAAGTTATTCCTGTTTAAGTAGACTTTTTTTACATTGCACCACTAAGGGTCGGACGAAACTGGTTCTTTCTTGTGTCCTACTGTTCAATTTAGTTTACGGACAGTGGGTTATATTGCTAGGAAGAATCCATCGGCTACATTAAGAGTGCAAGTAGTGGGCGGATTCTGACACCAACGATCCCAGTTCGATCTGACCCGCAGGTACAGCAGTGTACATGCTACTGGGGATCTTGACCTGCTCTGTTTCTGGTCCCTGTGCAGTCATTCTATTTGATTCTCTACCAGAACTCTCGACCTTAAGGAAATCTGGATGCAACCGTGTAGGAAGGTGGCCATGCTCGCAGGTGAGCATTTGACAATATTGTCCCTGATAAATAGAGACGCAACCCTTAATCGATCTAATCAAATGAATACACGTTAGTGAGCGATTCCCCAATTTTCAAAAGCCCCAGGGGTCAATCTGGGGACATTAAACATGGTTACGAACAGATGTCTACTGGCTCTTCAAATAATCCTAGAGCAGTCCGATAGCCACCATTGCTGGGCGGCTGTCTTTTCATTCTAAGCTCAGGAAAATTCTTAGCCTCATACGGGAGGTGGAAGCTGTGTATTAACTGCCTGACTATTGATAGCCTTAAACCTGGGAGCTACCCGTGGCCAGAAGCTATGTGAATCTGTGGATCTAATATTAGTAATTTCTGTACACTGTTACTGCCGGGTCTGCATGATTTGCGAGCGTGACAATCAGCGACACTCTGGGCATGCTGTCCGCTACCTTCCCCAGAACCAACTTTTCCCACACCCATGGTGTTGCTAGATCTTTGGGGAGGGTGAGGGAAGGGGTCAGAGGGTGTCAGAGGAGCTGTAGGGACAGCCTGTCTAGAATGTACTGCATTGTCCTCCAACAAAATGATCTTGTCTATCAGCTCCTTGACTTCTCTAGCCAGATTCTCAAGTATGCCACCAAAATCTATTGCTTTAAGGGCTTTGATTTCAGCCAGAATCTCACGCACGATCGTTTCAACCTGGGTCTTAGAGGGACCGGGAACAGACCCTGAAACATCCTTGCTCATATTGGTTGTACCCTTACGCTTTGACAACATTATTAAGAGACCACTCCCTTATAGAGGCTTGGCGATTCTTCAACCTGGGGGAGAGACATTCTACCTTTTTTCAGCTCTACATAAAGGACTCTCTAGGCTAGACATGTTCCTGGTCCCGGACTCCCTCATTCCTGCTGTGCGAGAGATGTCCATCCTGCCGAAATCCCTTTCAGACCACGCCCCCCCCGTCAAACTTACATTAGATCTCCCCTTGATCGTCCCACCTCCTATGCCCCCCACAGAGGGGTACTCATTGAACACTCAATAGTCTGGGGAAGAGCTCAGAAGAGTCATCAGGCTAGGCTAGAGGGAGTGGTCTGGGAGAAAGAACAAGAGCATGTTGTGAAAAGTACTCAACACACTCTTCGAATGCTCCGAATAGCTCAACAAGCTCTAGAGACACACTTAACGGGAAGAGCTACACAGCCCATATTGCGGACAAAACAATATTTCTACTTTAAAAGGCAATTAGCACAATGAACACCTGCAGTATCGAGCGCTGCTCGCCCTTTTGTTGCCAAATTAAAAATGGTACTGCCAATCAGGTCTCCAGCTATTACAGACCAGCCTACAATCACAGTAACTCCCTTACACTTGCCAGATAAAAGATGAGCAGCACGTTTTGTGGCTTCAAATTGCCACGGAATCAGAAGGGCGATTACACTCCCCGGCCGACTCCTGATGTAATGCACACTGTCCACACAACAGCCACAGGATAGCCAGCACCCGTACCCACACGTGCTTCACCGCAAGGGCATGCAGCTCTTACTTTCAGGGGGCGTGTGGCTCAAAGTGCAACATGGGTCCTGCTCAACGTAGGTTAATCACAGCCGCAGAACAGCCAGAACCCTTCCCCACATGGGCTATATAACAAACAGCAAGTAGCTTTATCAGCACATTCAACAAAGCATTCAGAAAGACCATGGACCTGCAGGGAAAATCCCAGTAGAGGGTCCAGTCTGTAATAGAGACTCTCTTAACCGTGACAAAAGTGTAACTACCCCTCAGGATCAATACAAGACTTGGCCCAAAAGGGCATGTGGCGGACCAGAAGGAGGGCTCAGACAATCACAATAAAAAGGAAAATGCCTAACTGCCCCATCACTATGAGGGGGATTGCCTGCCTTCTAAAACAAAAACTAAGGGTGTTCGTCGTAGTCCAAAATAAAGAGTACTGAGTCCAAATTCCTAAGTTCCTAACTGGACCTAGCCCTAGCTCCTTCAAAAACCCAATCTAAAAAGAGGCTTGCAGAACAACCTTGGCATGTGTTGGACTGGCCCAGTTCTTGGAGCACTCGTTTCAGTCTCACATTTTTCTAAGGATAGACCTACACAATATCCAGTCTGTCATTTAAAATAGGAGTATCTTGTATACAGTTCTTATTCTCCCCCTCTTTGCGGAACCAAAAGACAATTCTTCTTCCTTTTATCCCATTCGTTATTTTCCACTGGCTAAATTCCGCCAGAATCCATGTAGCCTTTACCAGTGATAACAATATCCCTTCAGGATTACTTTTTCATATATTCTTCTTTATTTCACCTCTTGCGTCACTGGCACTCCCCACCAAAGTCCTGTGCTTTGTAATAGGTTTGATAACTCTTAATTTAAACCCCTTTTTATATATTTTTCTTGGCTCCCACAACCTGGATACAACAGGTATTCCTTTGACTCTCTGGGCCACAAGACGTGTGACAATATGAATCTCTCCCTTTGCGATAGCGGACAAGGCTTCCCCAGCAGGGATACAAATCTTACGTATTCCACAAGATATGTGTCTATATAAAAGTCTCATTTTCTGATACTGAACTTGGCTTCCCCAACCTCCAAAGATATTGCTTGTGTTGATCTCACTCTCTTTACATTGGGGTGGTGGAGGGGGGGGGCAAATGGGAGAGTTGCATGCCGCTCCATGCATATTCAGGCTTTCACACTCCCGAGGCTTTCTCCAGCCTTGACACACGAAGTTCGCAACACTCTCATTCCAGGTTACGTGGGTCTTGTGCTAGTTTCAGTTGTCTAGTGTTTCGTACCAGGAATGGTTGCGGCACCCTTTGACCCCACAGCTTGTTGCCTTCGCTGGCATTCACAGTGGGAGCATTTGCCTAAACGTTGGTGATCAACCCCACCTGGACCAGTACTCTCCCCATGTGGATACTGGAGACTGGTTCCTTGCTGGTTTCTGCTCGAGTTGCTGGGCATCTGGCTCACCACCTAGCTTTCGTGGTTGCGCCATCAAGGAGGAGGTTTTGTCTTCCGTCTCATCTCTTTCCTTGCTCTGAGCTTCCCTCTGGGTCAGCATATCTGCTTCGTAGCCTCCAGCTAGCAGGCTTCGCTTCCACTGGCTCTTCATAGAGGCTCGCCTCCGCTGACCTAGGATTCTTCTCCCAGCGTAGGAGTAACGCATATCTTCCCCAGTCTCTATCTCCACGCACAATTCCTATTCTGTGCACAAACGTCAGCATGGCCAGAAAAGGTGTCCTCCTTCCTCTGTGGCGGCCCTCTGTTAACAGTCAGCATTAACGGAAGCCAATAGGGGTTTCAGTTCTTTCCAGTCCCATGTATGCAGACAACGTAGTCCTTTCAAGGAGGTCCTCTTTGGTCTGGGAGTCCTTGTACCTTAGATGGGAGTCCCTCCCAGTGAGGTCCCACTTGCTCAGACCCATGGGCAGGGTCTTGCAAAGCAGGCTCACCTCCCTATCATTATAGGTGGTGGCTTCCCTCTGTGGAGAAAAGACAAATTGTCCAGATTTGTCATTGGTATCACCAGGGAAGTGCATGTACGGCAGACAGAAACGAGTTTATAGGACTCTAGACTACGCAGATAAGCAGCTCACTTAAAGAGCCACAGGCCACAGGATGAAATGCTTGCAAGAATATCGATCTTGAGCCCTTTGATCCACCATGAGATAGAAGCTCAGGGCCTCGATTGCAGTCTCCATCAACACTATAGATTTGCGGTGTGGTAGAAAATATTGCACATGCGCATTAAAACAAGAGGCTAGGGAGTATATTACCCTTTTATTAAATACGAAGACTATCCTGTAGAAAGTGGTTACAAGGAAATATTACCACTAAAACTGGTAGAAACTGAAGTGAGGGTAGTAGGGAACTTGCCGAAGGACACAGTTTGAACCTATCGCTCTTGGACCAATAGGATACTAAGTGTCCAAATTGGATCAGATGTAGTCTCTATGCACTTGTTTTAACTTTAGTTTTTTTGGATTAAAAGGCCCTCCGGACTATGGGTGAATAAATTAGGTTTTACCATAAATAGCCCGGCAGACCTTCCATCACCTCTTGTATGTAAGATTGATGCACATATGCTGCAAAGAAGGAGAGAATGAAATGATAGAGAACATTGAACCTCCAGAATATTTGAAAAGTGGTTTAGGAGTAAAACAAAAATTATGAGAAATAAATTCCTACCACTTCTTATTCTATCCACTTTTAGATAAGCAGCACATCAATGCAGACTAGGTTTAGTCTTTCGCTAGGCAGGATTAGTCAAGACAATCCCCTTATCCTGTGTCCTCCAGTTCTGCCCTTGCCAGCAGACAGGGGTAGCATCAGTAGTAAGCTATTTCTTTCTTCCTCCAACTTTGCATGAATGTGGAGTGTGTTGCTTTGCGTACTGACCAGGTGTTTGCACCCTCTTTTGTGATAACAGCATTACAAACTGTGCCAATAGGGTATTAGCCGTATATATAAATAAGTTAAGCCAAGCAATGTAAACGACCACCTACTGTGAGGCTAACCGTAGCTGCATAGTATTCCTCTACCATGCATCCAGAGAGAAAAAACTATTCATTTGAGTCTTGAGCATACGAGACAGGGAACACCAGGCATGCCCTACAACTGAATTCCTTTCGACTCCTGCGCAGAAAACTCAGACCATTCCCTTCTGAGGGACTTCGAAACAGCATGAAGGAAAAGGAGGAAGGAAAACAATTTGTTTTTTGTGGATCACAGGTGCAAATCCATGGCAAAAATGATTCAACAATGAATACACAAGTACAAACAAATGTGTATAGGCTGTCTTTGTGTGTGTGTGTGTGCTCTTCTTTAATAAAAATGTTACAAGTTTAGGCATAATACATTAAGCATTGGTAATAGCTGCACTACCTTTCCAAGTATGAAAAGGCAGATTCTGCAAACAGCAATATATGCACATTAGAAATATATGCAGAACACATTGGATACGCTCCAATGACTCCTAACTTGCTGCAATCAACTCCTTAGCCTAGACTACGACCGTATTTGCTACCTAATGCCTGTCGGGCTTCTCTGCTCTCAATTTATCTACTACTATTGCGCCAGTCAACTGTAACTACACTATCTCGACATGTGACCTCTAGTCCCTTGCTATCTATGTTACAGTAATTATTTGTATTTCTCCATTTTCTTGTATGTACGTATTTACTCTATTTACTCTGCAACTAAGCTTTAAGTATACATGTAATGCTGCGCCCAGCTACCTGAGGGTTTGGTGCACTTTATCAAATAAATAAACAACATTCTGGATTCACAGAAGAGTACAACTAGAACTCTGTGCTGGCTAGCATTTAACAGTCTGTAATTGCCTCAGAAACAAAACAGGAAATGTGAATGGGTGCAACTCTTTTCCAAGGTCACATGGCTATTGTTATTCTTTTATTTCATTATGGATGGGTCTGAAGCAGCTCAATTACATATTTGTTGCTACAAAAACAGGAAATCAGAACCACACCTCTTCGGGAAGCAAAGATCAGGACAGTAGCAAGCAGCATTCATTCAGCTTTAAATTTTGAGTTGAAAAGACCATTTGCGCTGAAAAGGAAAACATAATATTGAACAGATTTATTTTTATTTTATATTGCATTTGTAAGGCACTTATACAACAAGTAAATTGTTTTTCAAAGTGCCCACAGGGCAACAGTTCGCGGACATGGGAATGAAGAGGCGGATCCACCAGTCCTTGTGAGCATTCAGAATGCGCAAATGCAGAAGGAGATGAGGGAATTGGGGGCGGGGGGTGCTAGGGTATCAAGAGATCAAGAGGGGAGTGAGCAGCTGTAAGTGCATAGGTGGAGTGGTCAGCCTCCAAAATAAATAAGTGCAGGCTTGCAGTGACATAGGCCAGTGGGCGTCAAGGCAAAGCACTGGGAGAGGTGGAGGCTGTAGGCGATTGGGCGTCGACAACCAGGACCCGGGAGGACACATAAGGGCCCTGGTCACCAATCTCAGCAACTGTGGGATTTAACAGAGGCGGGAGGAAGGGAAGGAGGAAGAGGAGGCGGCGAAAACAAATGTTTTGAGGAACTTCCGGAATTGGAGGAGATCCGGCTCAGGACGAAGAGGAAGGGGGAGGCTATTCCAGAGGAAGGGGGAGGCTATTCCATCGGACAGAGCTTGCCAATTTAAGAGATGAAGCGCTTAACACAGAGTTTGTCCAGGACGAACATAAAAATCTGGAGGGCAAGTACTCAGAGAGAACAAGTTGTAGGTAGCGTGGTCCCAAGCCCAGGCAGCCTTGTGGATGATGCAGAGGGATTTTAATTTGATCCTTGCAGCAGCCGGGAGCCAGTGGCGAGTTTTTAGGGCTGGAGAGATGCAGCCCCTGGGCTTGAGGCCAAGGATAGTTATTGCAGCCCTATTCTGGATTAGCTGGATAGGTCATAGAGAAGAGGGTAGATTAAGGAAAAGGCTATTGCAGTAGTCTAGCCTAGAGAGAACCATAGCTCTAGAGACATTGAGCTTCTGGTGGAAGATGGGGAAAGGAAGAATTCCTTTGAGGTGGTGAAGGTAAAAGTGGGACTTCTTGGCAAGGTCATGAATGTGAGGGATGAAGGAAAGGAGTCGAAGATGACTCCAAGGTTTCTGGCATCAGATGAAGGAGAAGGGGAGAGCCCATAGAAGATGGCCAGAGTGAGGGACAGAATGAGGAAGCAGTAGTCCTGATATGCAGGATCTCAGTCTTGCACCGTTGAGGTAGAGATCATTCGAAGTACACCAGGACTGGATGGTAGATGGGCAGTCCGGAATGATTGAGGACGTAAGAAGAGGAACAGAGGGAGATATGAAGAAGAGTTCTTTGTCGTCTGCATAACACAATGTTTGGAGAGAAGGTGGAAATGAGATGTGCAGGCGGAGCAAGATGGTTGCTAAACCGCCAGGGGGAAAAGGTTAGAGCCCCGGGGGACGCTGCAGGTGGACATAGAGGTGGGGGAGGAAAAAGAACCCAGAATAACCTGGGACGGCCGGTCACTGAGGAAGGAAGTCAGCCAGTCCAATGCTCGCTTCGAGATACCTACGGTATCATGCAGTCGCTTTATAAGGATGAAGTGGTTGACCGTATCAAATGCAGAGGAGAGATCAAGTAGAATGAGTTCCTCACGGGTGTTCAGAAGGAACAAGTTACTTACCTGTAACTACTGTTCTCCAGCACGAGTCTGGCATGGATTCACATGCTCATGAATATTCCCAGTCAGGCTAAGAATCCTCGGTAAAAGAAAAAACTGTTTTACTTCACTTTAAAACTGTGGATCATACTGCCCCCATCCAATGACAGTGCTCTCCCTAAGCCCCTCCTCTGGCCCCCACCTTCAGATTTCTTAAGCACGTAAAGTGGCAGTAGGGCCAAGTAGCGCCGCAGAGGGGTCGGAGGAAGGGTTCAAATGTGAATCCATGCCAGACCCATGCTGGAAAACAATAGTTACAGGTAAGTAACTTGTTCCTTCTCCAGCATGGGGTCTGGCATGGATTCACATGCGCATGAATAACAAATGCATAGCAGTACAACATTACACATCTGAGTCGCAGTTGACCGCTGTGTATTGTGCCTGTGCTTGTGCTGCTGATGTACTGCTGCCAAGACAGTCTGCTTTCGCTGTCTATTGAGAAGAGGAGGTGTTAAAACCCCCAACGTAGCGCAGAGCACAGCAGTCAGCAGAGTCAGCTGAGTCGCAGGGGACCGCAGTAAACGACAGGCGATGGCAACCCAGTACCCCAACATCGGCTGCTTGTAGGAAAGTCCAGTGATGTGGATCCGATGGGGTCGGAGTGAGAAATGCCACGCGGAAGAACATGGTTCCACACCCTTACTCAATTTGAGACTCCCCATCCCCTAGGGACTCCCTTCAACGAGATTGTCGCGTCGTCCTCCTCCTCCTCCTCCTCCTCCTCCTCCTCCTCCTCCTCTTTGAGGAAGGTGGCAGCTCCCAAACTCCCACCATCCATGGTTCACTGCGACCTGTCCCTATTGGGGGATCCTATAATAATAATGATTTAGCATTTATATAGCGCTATGAACCCTCAGGTATCTGAGCGATGCTTATTATTACCCACGGTGTGCAGTGCTCATTTATCGACCTCGGAAGGATGTAAGGCTGAGTTTGGCCCTGCTGGGATTCATTTCTGCGTTGGCAGGCTCTGCACAGATGTCAAAGTGTGCGCTCTACTCTCTGTGCTATCTGACCGGCTATAACATGCCCACCTTCGGCTTCCCAGCCGCCTGTGTCAAGGCTTGATGTGACCGATGAGGAGATGCCAGGTGCGGAAGGTGGAATCCAGTCTTTTGTGAAACACTGCTGAATTCTGTCCCAGGCAGGGAATTTTCAACGTTGACCTCCCGATCAGGTTGCCTGAGTGACCCTGTTTCGGATGTGAATCCATCGTTGATGTCTGAGAGAGCGCTCTGGGTTCAGGATGGCATAATTGGGGAGGCTGAGTAATTCGGATGTTCCTTGTGTGGGGGACAACCTCGTTCCTTGTATGGGAACGCTACCACCCGATTTTCTCTGCTGCGACGCGCTCACTATTGCAGGAGTCAACCTCCACACCTAATGACAACTCTGTTGGAAGATCTTGTCTCTCCAATCACCCGGTGGGAATTCAAAATCTAATAATCCCATTACAAGGGCATTCTTTGGAATTACTGGGCCAGTTGGCCCCAAATGCCCTTGATGACAGCATGGGAGCCGCAACTGTAGGAGTGGCCGCAGGAGTGACTCATAGGGTTAACTTAAATGCCCTTGATGACAGTGTGGCAGAACACATTCTAGGAGTGGCTATATGAGTGGCTGATAGGGGTAACTTGTCTGCCATTGAAACAAACTTGCCTGCATCCCCAACATCAGATGTTCTCACTTAATATCCGCTATCTCACAAGATTCTTCACCGATTCAAGTGGATCTATTCTTAATGACTCTGCTTTTTCTCCACTTAATCATCCTCAAAGTTCTCAGAGTGAACCCTTTGATGCAACAAATTCAATCGCTGATTATGTCAGCCTTGTCCATCTCCCTTGCTCCCTTTGTCAAGCTTTATGAAGCCATTAACGAGGACTTCAAGGATCAAGCAACCTTGTTGGCGATGGTCCATTCTAAACTGATCTACCTAGAGACACCTTCCACTAAAATCCAAGCTAGGCTGGATTATAAAGCCGAACAATCCAACAAGTGGCAAAACAGATTATGTGACATGGCTAGTGGTGATCTGACGGATAGGCGAGCAAAGATGGAATCAATTGTGGACTCCCAAAAATGGATCAAACATAGGTTGGCCACTGGAGAGAAGTGTCTTTGACCATCCCTGCGATCGGGTCATTATGCCCCGGAGTAGACCGGTGGGCTCAGACATCCACCAGCCCCCAGTATTACAAGGGAAAGGGTCATCAAACAATTGAAACAGTACTCAAGATCTTGAAATTTTGTTCCCTAATAATCAACCCATTCTGATCACAGAGGCACCATCTAGAGAGCATGGGGAGGGCATTGACTGAAGCAGAGTAATAACAGAACAGCCGTTTTGGCGGCTATTCCTTCTCAGGATAACATCACAATGGATAGCGTAGCGGAGGTCCCTCAAGGCTTGAGCTGGACTGCTCCTGATAAGTTATCAGTGTCGCTGCCCACGACCACGGATCAATATGATTCTAATTTTTCAATATTTGGAAAAAAGCAGAAGCCAAATAAAACTGCTTTGCCAAGCCAGTCGAAGAAACCTAAAAATCTGCCCCAAAAAAAGAAGACTAAAACAAAGGCCCCCCGAGCCTTCATACGCAATTTAAAAGGGCTGCAGCCTTCGGCAGACTCTCATTGCACAATGAGGAGGGAGGCTGTAAAGGAAGGTATTGCCCCTATTCTCTTTGCCAATGCCCAAAGCAGTGATGGCGTCATGACGCCACAGGTGGATGAGACGTCAGCATCTTGGATCCTGCTGATAGCCAATCGATCTGCTCTGTGGAATACTCAAAGTATTCAATTGAATCATCTGAAGAGACAATGGCCAGGAAAGAGGCCCAGTTGGAGGCTCGAATTTTGGAGGTTACTAAGGAGTCTGCCTTGATCTTTATCCCTCCGTCCAATTCTAAAGTCAAAAAACGGTCCTTCATGTGTCGTTCAGATGAGGGGAATTATCCGACTCTAGCGGAGCATCGGCAGTTGGTGGAAAAGAGCAAGGTGACTGGCATTAATCATCCTTTTCCCAGCCAATGCCAGTAGGTCTTGAGTGGGGAACGATTAATTGACAAGGGGGCAGAGGTTAATGATTAATTGACAAGGGGGCAGAGGTTAAGTCGAGCCCCTTGTGCTCTTACTAGAGCACTTTGATCCTGTTAACGACGGTCTGATATTAACGGATCCAATATAATGATTCTATTTCACCATTTTCCTACCCTTCGTTCCATAAAGTCAAGAGATATCCTTGTTGTGGAATTTATTGAAGAGGCGAGATCAGACCATGTAAGATCTGAATCTATCAGGAAAATTATATGGTCTGCAGGACCCTCACTTTGGTCATTGAAATTTAAGCTTACTTAAGTCGAACCTCAAAAAATATCTGGCACTGATTGCTCGCTCAAACCGAAGGTAAACTTTGGGGGGCCCAAAATTCTCTGCCCGTTGCATACAACGACTCAGCAAGCAGAAAATCCAGAGACGGGGAACTCACCTCTAACTTTGACCAAAACTGAAATGGTGTCGATCAAACCAGACGTGCCACTGAAAATTACTTTTTCTAGGATGTCCAAGGCTGCACGAATAGTTGAATGACATCTCCTATGCAGAGCTACCATCAATGGAGAAAGACTGGTCATGGATCCATTCGGCCCGGAGCACTTCTAATAACCATTAGCGCACTGAGTAACGGGAAGAATCTCTCCCTTACTGGATCATGGAATACGTGGGGCTTTCTTCATTTAATGAATGAAACTCTTTCGATTGGTCGAATTTGATACCTTACTTTTTCAAGAAACCTGCCTGTGTGAATCTCCCTTGTGTGAAAATGATACCGCTTTTTTTAATTCCAGCCTATAATGGACTGCTGATTCTTATTAAACAATCCCCATCTTTGGAAATCTTGAGGCATATTTTACCTAGCCCTTGGCTCCAAGCTCTAATAGTAAAATGGTCTTATGATGTTTTGAACAGGCCTCTAGTGACCGTATTTATCAATCTGTATTGGAACCCTCATAGTTAAGATCAAAGGTATGGCTACAAGAAATGCGATCAAGGGACTTAATGTTAAATAACATTATAGGGGAAATACCAGACAAGGCTACGTGGGGCACGGGAGCAAAATATAGCAATATTGGACTATTTTTTAAAAAAATTGTTTAAATGATTTCGTTTTTTCATTTTTAAGACATTACAATTCGAGCGGGTAAAAATTCATAAGGAAAAAGTAGAGAGAAAAGAGAAAAAGTATAACACAAGTAAATACAAAGGATTTCTTTTGTCATTGTGAGGCAAGTAAAGTGATATTCGTCATGGTCTTTGCTTCGGTTTGGTTGGTTTCCAGCATCTAGTCCTAAAATATGTTGTAAGAACTGCACTATCGTGAAAATGATTTTGTTTTCATGTCCATTCAATAATAGTGCCCATCGCAGTTCTTTGTCCATCTGTTGAGTTAATATGTTAAAGAATTTGCCAAAAATCATTCTCTCATGCATCAATTCATGACAGATCATTACTAAATGTAATGTCTCTGGTTCTTCTCTAGCTTTACAAAAGCGGCAATGTCTGTCGGTTTTCGGGATTTGTCCCACCATTGCAAGCTTAACTCTTGTCGGCAGATTGTTCAGACTGATCGCTATATACACTGTGTGGATCTTGTCGTCAGGAAATAGTTCCATGTATCTTGGAGTTTCGTTTAACGCTCAAACATCTAGATGGCTTTGGAGATTTCTTGAATACAGGGTTTTCATTTGGCAGGTTCTAATCCAATCGTTGCTTGCCAGTTTACGCTTTGCATATTGAGGTCTGTTCAAGAGAGTTTCAAGTGATATGTCTTCATCTTTTAATTGTTGAAATAATTGTTTTCCATTTCCGTAGGCATGTATTATACGAAGCGATTGGGTTATTTTTCAGAATTTCCATGGCTGGTATTTTGTCCTTTATCACCAGTTTCCTTAGGAAATCTAGATGCTTCCATATCACTATGGAGGATAGGGATTGTGTCGCGACTTCATAACGAATTCTCGGCATTGGTTATGAATCTGGTAATCTTAGGATCTTCCTCCAGAAAATTGCTTCAAATTTCGGCCAATTTTTAGGTAGTGTGTGGATCATTGCATCACTGCCATATGTAATTACAGGGATTACTTTCTGCCTATAGAATGTTATAATTGGTTTAAATGAAAATTTACCATATTTTCGGTGTAAAAGGCATCCCTGTCTGGCTAGTGATTGAGTTTTCGTTTCCACAGTATCAAACCATTGCTTTTCTGTTTTGGACTGGTTTAACGTGATCCCAAGGTATTTGAAGGTTGGGACTTCTAGAGAGATGTTATCAATAGAGAGTTTTAGTACTGGTTGTTTCTTAAATGGGAGTTTTACTAAGGCCATGACTTTGGTCTTTGTGGTGTTGATCTTTAGTTTGTTTATCTTCATGTAGGTTCCCATAAGGTGTAAACTCTGTTGTAATCCTGAAATGGTTTTATCTAGCAGGATGATGATGTCTGCATAGACTAGTGCTGGAATTGGAACAGAATTCAGATTTGGCGGATTCAAAGTCGTATCTTTTAAATGGTCTTCGCAGTGTGCTGTGTATAGGTTATATAAAGTGGCTACAAGAGGGCAGCCCTGCTTTAATCCTTTCATTGTCGCTATCAAAGGAGTAGTTGTGCCATTCTTCGTGAGTCTTACAGAAATTGCGGTGTTGGAATATAATAATTTTATTGGCTCTAAGATCTCTTTTGGACAAATCCAAGCTGATAGTTTTTCCCATAATCGTGTTCTTGAGATAGACTTGAATGCCATATGTAGGTCTAAGAAAGCAGCGTATATCTGAGTTTTCTTTTCTATTGCTTCATTCTTGATCAAATTCATTATTAGCAGATTTACGTTTGTTCCTACATTTGAAGTAAATCCCGTCTGTCTCACTGCAAATCGGTTTGTGTTCCTGGCCCATTCTTTTGAGTTTTTTGAGGAGTAGTGCAGCGAAAATCTTGCCTAGTGGATCTAATAATGCAATCGTCCGAAAATTCTGGGGATTATCTCTTGGTCCTTGTTTGTATATAGGGACAATTATCGCTGTTCTCCACGACGGTGGGATTGTATTTTGTTTGTTGATTGTTTCAATAAGTTGTATCATGAAGAGAATCCACAGGTCCGTATTTTGTTTTAAGAATGCATTTGATATGCCGTCAGGGCATCGGGGCACGTGAGGTGTTCAGTTTGCCAAAGATCTGGATCAGGTTTTCCTTGTCGTAAACGAATTTCCAAGAGTTATTCGCGGTCTGTGAAATTGGAGGCAGAGTGGTAACAGAATCGTTGTAGATGTTTGTAAAATGATCTGTCCACTTTTGCATAGTCACGTTTGTTACCAGAAGCTGTTGATTACGGTCATTGTTCAGAAGATTCCACAGATGTCTTGGATTGTGGTTCTTATAAGTCTTCAACATGGTTTCTGCGTCATTTTGTAGTAATATTGCGTGACACGACTTCCTCCAATTTGTGTACCTTTGTTTTATTTTTTTCTTCTGTGAGAAGATTGAAGTTCCATTTACTGGTTTTAATTTGCGAAAATCTTTGCGCATCTCTTTTTTCTGAACGATTTGCGTGTTATAGTGGTAGTTATGTGATTTCATTGGATTCTTCCTTGCCTTTAAGAAAGGAATCAAGAAGGCATCATAATTGAGTTTGTCAATATCTGGCGTTGAAGTTAGTTGGATTTGCTTTGTGAGGTCTCTTAATTGTTCCTCAGTTAATCGCAAATTACGATTATTGCCAGTGACTTCTGTCCGAGTATGGAAATAAATCTTTTTTAGTTGTGCAAGTCTAAAGCCGTTAATAATTTGGTTATGATCACTTCTTGTTGATGTACTGTCTCTGTGATGGAATCAAATAGGTGTGTTGACAAATATACATAGTCTATTGTTGCTGTTGCCTTGCCGCTGCCCCATGTAGGTATGGTTTTGCCTATCCCATCATTTGGATGATAGACTTGTTTAAGGTTATGAGTGGGTTGCTTTGTGCCATTTATTTGCACGTGTAGACAGTTCCACATACTCCATCCGTTGGCCGAGTTTATTATATAGATGTATATTTAAATCACTGCAAATAATGAATTCCACGTGATGATGCTCTAGAAGTGTTTGATCTATAGTTAAGAAAACATCGTCCAGAAATTTGCTGTCGTTTAGTGTTGCGGGATTCCAGTATAGGTTCAGAATGGATATTAATCGCTTATGGCTGTTGGGAGTGGATTCTTGTATTTGAACAATAGTATTTTGTATCCATGGATTGATGTTATTACTAGATACAATTGTCCATTGTGGTAGGATTTGAATTAATGTTAAAAGTCCTGATGCTGGTCTTCCTAGGGTGCCTTTTATTGCTGGATTGAGGAAAGTAATGAAGCCGTCGCAGCTGGGTAATTTGGTTAGCCATGTTACTTGCAGGCATACTATAGTTGTTAGTTTGAATTCCGTGGCTGTCTGATTAAATAGGTGAGCGTTACCCCTTGTGTTCCAGCTACATAATGACCAGTGAGAGTCGTTTGTGGTTGGTGGTTACGATACAGATGATAGATCTTGGGTAATATCAGTCTTCAGTATAGTCGCGATAGAACGGGTGGTTCTCGTTTCCTTGATAGAAGGAATCTTTTGATGTCAATGGTTGCGGTTCTTGATGGCCAGGGACCCTATAGTTGGGGTCGTATCTTGTATGTAACGGCCGTTCACTCTCTAGGTTCTTACTTGGAAAAAGGTTTGTATAGTTATTCCACTTTCTTGGTGCATCGAATGTTGTTTCTATCGATGCTGGATTGCAGCTGAAGCCCAAGGTTGCTAGGGCTTCAGTTTGTGCTAGTATTTTTTCGAGTGTCGCACGATCCCATAGCTCGATTAAGACTCTATCCAGTTGGGTGTGATCTTGGAAGGTTATTAATTTAGTATCTCACGTTGAGATCATTTTGAGTTCAGGTATAGCGTTTAATAGAAGAAGCATATTAGTGCGATTCAATATCAGTCTGTTTTCAATTGTCTGATTTCCTATCTGTAATATATATTGAGTTCGATCTAAGATTGGGTTAATGATATCTGGATATCTAATCTGGTTGTGATTTTGTAGGTCATCTTGTATTGTTAACTTTTGGTTGGATCGGGCTGTCCGGTCGTGAACAGGCATGTACGTCATTTCATGTTGACTCCCCAAATAGGAGTTTCGATGTTCTCTAGTTTGTCTAGATGGTAATAAGACATTACGTGCTCTTCGTCAGTTGTAGATTCTGTGGCTGTGGAGATTTCATCTAGCATTGAGACATCTGATATGTCCTCGTACGTCAGGTCCAAGCTTTGAGATGTAATTGCTGTATACTCATCCACGATAATAAGATTAGATTTGTTAAGTGTAATGTGTTCATTGTCATCTTCTTCATGATGGTCTGTATGTGTAGTAAGATCTAGTAAGTCATCTGTGATGATTGAAACGTTCTGATCAGTTCCATTTGGCGGTTCAGGTAGTAGTTTTGAAGCGTTGATTTCCACTGGTAAGGCATTAGGTTTCTTTAGTCGCCTCGCAGAGGGTACAGAGTGAATGATCAAATGTTTTGTTGGTTGGTTTATTGCACGTAGGAAGGCCCTTGAACCATTCTGTTTGATGCTTCCAGGTTATTTTTTTTTTTGTTATTGGTATGATATGATATGATTGTTTATTTATATAGCGCCTATACACAGAAGTGTTTCAAAGCGCTTCAAGGAGGGAGGGAACATGGGAAATACAGTACATTCAGTAAAGTCCTTGAGCAATATAGAATGTGGAAAAATAACTACCATAACAGGCCTGACGACATTTCTGATAGTGCAAGTGCCAAAAAACACGTAGGGTATGAGGGAATGGAGAAGGAGAACAAAGCAAGCAGTAACATTACTATGTCTGACGACAATTTACGCAGTGCAGGATGAATACAAGAGGAGGAGGGTTGGGAGGGGGGGGGGCAGGGATAGAGGCGGTGAGGAGGAACGAGACAACTGCTGAGCCAAATTCATCAGGTAAATTTAGAAGCAGGGGGGGGAAAGGAGTACAAAGGGTAGGAGGGGGGGGACAGACAAGCTGATATCATCGGTCAAGAACAGATGATAGGAGTAAGTGCAAGGAGGAAAGAACTCGAGGAAGAGTTTAAGTCCCAAGAGGAGGGGGGAGATGCAAGCAAGTGAGAGTAGGAAGTAGAGGAGGGTGGAACTGTCAGAGCAGGTGTACAGGGCACAGGTATGCAGAAGTAGGCAATCAAGGTGGGTTTAAACAGTTAAAAAACAGTGAATGCAACACAGGAACATGCATAGATGATGGAGCAAGCAAATGCAGTGCGTTTGTTTAGAGGAAGGGGGAAACATGAATGAGGTTAGGGTAAGTCCCCTAAAGCAATGGACGGCAGATGTGTGGTAACAGAATTAGTGCAAAGATCACTACAAGCAGTATTAACAGTGTTAAGATACAATATTCCACTGCGGTGGAATTAGAGACTGTAGAAGATGGCATGCAGATAAGATATCCCCACAACGCGAGTGATTGTAGTGGCACTGAGGGTAAGGGTCCACTGACAGGTAGAGAGGCCGAAACAAGAGTCAACTGGTGATGGAGGTGGCTTTCCTATCTGCGCATTTGTAGCCTAAGTTTGTTTGTATGTCCGGTATCGTTCTAGTGGCAATCGAGTCTAATGGCTGTAGCTGTTGAGGTGGTTGCATCCAAGCCATAACGTTAGACATGACTATTTTTTTCTTCTCTATCACCTCTAGCAATTTCACATAGTCTCTGTTGCCATCTCAACGATTGCTCTGCTTCCGAATCCAATCTTTTTTCGAGTGTTGCTAGAAATTTCTCAATATATACCTGTTTTGTGTAAATTAGGGCTAACAGTGTGGCTTCATCTCGAATAGCATCCTTGGAATCTTCTTGTAATTTAAGAAAAGGTATCATTGATTGCGATACAACTGCTATCAGCATATTTTGTAAATCGATCATAGTTGTTGGAATTCTTGGCTGGTTTAGTTGATCGGCGGTCAGATTCTCAATATGCGGGTCCAGATTATGGGTTTTCTTGGTATGAATTGATGCACTTGATTTCTGGATTTCTTGGTCAGCTAATGGTGTGTAAAAGGATTCTTGAAAGTCATATGAAAAATGTTTTGGAGGGCCTCTTTCCTCAGTTTTTGGTCTTTGCTTTGGATAATTTATTGTTGGGATAGTTTGTGGTAGAATCAACGTTGTTTCTCATAGTTTCTTTTCGTTCGCCGTGATAGAGGGGCAGTGTTTATTAACTGGGGTGGAGGTAGCTTCCGGACATCTAAGTGAGATGTTGCCAAATATTGCTTTCCGTTTCTCCACGCTGTTCATATTGGACTCAATTTCTGTGATATTGTAACACTTACCTTAGACTCCTCGGGGACACTTCGTGATTTTCTGAAACTTCTCAGGGTGCGCAGTTATCCGTTGTTCACTGCCCCAACTGGACTCTCTTTCTATACCACAGAAAAACAAATCACAACACGAGAACAATTGGAATGCGTCCTCATGAAGGGAAAATATAATAGGGCAAATAATCCCAGCAACTGTATTGCTCAATACCTTAGTTGGTGATTTGGTTAGCTCTCCATCCTGCTTCTGCGCAGGGGTGCGTGTTCTGAAGAAGGGCTAGATTATGAGTGGACAAAACAAGGGGACAGCCATATATGGAATGTAGGGTGTTGAGAAAATGCCTAATGGTGAGGTGGAAAAACATTCAACCTATTCCAACAACACAACTGTGACTGGAGAGGTAAGATTATTCACCGGTTCTCCTGGAACTACCTCAAAAGTGCTATTCCTGACAATTCCCGACCAGAAATAATATTGCTAATGAATTCCTTGCAAAAAACTCTCTAATGTGTCTAAACTGAACGTGCACAAACATTTAACCTTTAAGGCACCTTCATGTGTAGAATTTGTGTACCTAACTGTGACAGAAAAAACGGAACACCTCTGTTCCTAGAAACAAAATCTCCACACTAAACCCCCCAGCTCCCTAACACTAATACAATTACTAGGCGGTGAAAACATGCACTTGCCCTTGGAGAATGAATGCAAGCAGAGCACTCACCATTAAGAACAGATAATTAGTGGAGACAGCTAATGAGGTAAATGATACTTGCTGTGGAAAGGAGACAGAACAGGAATGAGTGTCTCGAAAACTCCTCACAGACGAAACGCCAAAAGGAATGCGTCTCCCGCCAACTCCTCACTGACAAACGCCAACTCCCCATAGAGCTCACAGAATAGAAGTTGCAGAATGGCACGGGAAAACAATGACCATGGCACTATAGAGAGGGTATCTATGAATTACAAGGGAACTGAGGAATTCCTGTCAGAGGGATGAACCGGTAAGCGTCCGCTGAACAAAGGGGAGGGGCTTAAGTACTCCAGAGTGACAGAAAACTAGACCGCTTGCCCAATCTAGAGTTGTAACATCAGGCGGCCATGTTGGTTGATGAGGAAGAGCCCTAGTAGCATATCCCAACCCTACCTATCCTTAGACCAGGAATTGTAAGCGGCCACCCAGGAAATTTTGGAAGTTCTTAAGTTCTTTTGAGGGGGGACCTAGTGGTCATGACAGATATCAAGTGAGAGTCTAGCAGCTTTGGTGTTATCTTTAGATGATTGGTCATCATCTTTGTTTATGGTTTGTGGTATATTAAGATGAGCGCTCAGCCATTTTAGTTTTGCAAGTCTAGCTTGCTCCTTTTTGGCTGTTCGGTGTGGATTTTGGAATAGTGAACATGCGGGGGTGGATGTAGGTGGAAATTGATTAGAGCATTCCTGTGATTGGTGGATGATATCTATAGGCGAGGGATCCTTTTCGTTGACATCCGAAGTCTTTTTGGCTGTGGTAATATTGTTCTTCTGAGTAGTCTCAATTGGCGGTTCTTCCGTGTTTGTCTCTGGTGCCAAATTTCGATGCAGGGAAGAATTGCATAGGGACAAGTTACTATGTGGATTTCCAGTATCGTTAGGGGTTGATTGCTGAGTGAACACTGTCTGTTGGTTCATTTTTCCATTGCTAGCTTTTGAAACATCTTCCTTCTTACTCGCTGAAAAAGTTGCGGGCACCTCAGGCTCTTTGTTACTAGTTGTTAGGGAATCATCTTTGTTAGTAGATGTAATAATCAACGTTAGTTCAGTGTCGAGGGTGCACTCCTTTGTTAAGGGTATTGGGTGCCGGAGTGGATCCACATTTGTGTCTTGGGCACATGAAGGCACTTGATCCAGATCTGTGTTAAATTCTGAATGTTGATGTGGGTCTCTATTATGCTCCTTTGTCTTATGGTTTGGAAGTTGAGAGTCTATTTGAAGGCGCTCTTGGTCAATTAATTCCTCCGGAATGGGGTAATTCGATGGCACACACTTAGGTTTGTTTGATATAGTTTGTTCCAAGGTCAGCTGTTTTAGTTCGTTCTGGTTAGAGGCAGGGGAAGAGCCTAGTTTACAGCGTAATCTAGTCTTGGGGCCAGACATGATTTTAGGAGACTTCGAGGACATGATCTTGGTTGCCAGCTTTCCAGGGGACGCTAATGTCTACCAATAGGTGCAGGCTGGTAGCGAGATCAAAGGGTACTAGCCCCGCAGTTTCTCACGCGCAATAAAAGGTTGTCTTGAAGTTTAGTTATTGTATACAAGGGCACAGATATATAATGTGAAGAATCTGCTGTAGTTGAATAAATCGGGCAGAAGCGTGAGAGAACAAAGGTCAGATGCCCCGCAGGCTCTCGCACGACAGGGTCTTTCAAGCTGGAGCAATGGCCGAATGTTCGGGTGCCGATAGCAGATGACTTTACCTTGCAGATACCTGCACACTATGCAATTATCATGTCAAAACTTGACTATTCAGTGATAGTAATCGCCTGGTTTTCGCAGTCTGTAGTGGATGAAAAGTTACTTTAGAAAATGTGTGAGATCAAAGAGCAGATGCTCCGCAGTCTCTCACACGTTAAACAAATGGAACAAACGTGCAAGATCAAAGGGCAAAAGCCCCGCAGGCTCTCTCACGGCAAGCTATTACAGGTTGAGTGAAGACGAAATGTTCAAGTATCAGAGGCGAGAGCGCCACGTCCCACACACTATACAAATATCGCTTTCGGATTTGGCTGTTTGGCAAGCAATGTTTGAGTACTTTGCACAATATGGATAGCGTGTAAGATCAGAGTGCAAGAGCCCCACAGTCTTTCGTAGGCTAGTAAATTAACGTTTTTAGCTCCAGTAGATTTTGGCGTGGGGCGGGTCTATCTATTGAACAGATTTATGGGCTGTGTGTGCATTGAGGGAAAGGCTTGTAAAATCAAAACATGAGTGCTTTGCAGCGTTCTCAGCGCAGCTTCCCACTCGCTTTCGGTTCTTATTTGTAAATAAATCAGAACTTTTCCAAAGAAGGTCATTGGAGGTAGGCAGCTATGTCAAACATGCGCAAAGGAAGCGTTGCGAATAGATCAGTCTTGTATACGTTAGAGGCGGGAAGCGGCGTGTATATTTCACAGCCTTGGCTCATTCAATTTATCTCTCCAAAAAGTCTCGAGACCGAACAGGCGCTAGTGGCCAGCAGTTATCTGGTGCGGGGAACAGCACGGCGAGATTTCTCAGGGAGTGCCGTTCCCTGCTCACTGATCCCTCGACCGAAGGGGCCACACAGTGCTCCGGATGTCCACCCGAATGGGGAGGTTCAGTGCGACGTGAGAGGCACAGTAAGTAAGGACCAAGAATCGGTAGTATCAAGGAATATGGCTGTTGTGTACAGTGACTGAATGACTCTCGATATATTAAGGCATGTGTTCAAAAATGTGGGAAAGTCCAGCAATGGTGTTTTAAGTGGGCGCCGTGCACGTATACGTTGTAATACCAGATGGAAAGTTTGTATTGTTGCTCACCTCTGATTGCAGAAATCCTATGAGCTCATGCATAAACTCGCGGTAGGGCAGGTATGAGCGCGGGAGGCTGCAGGAGTCCTGCAGAGCCCGAAGACCCAAAGACACTGCGACCGACTCCATGGCCACTCCGCGTCAGGAAGTAACTTTTAAAGTGGTGGATGCTGGGTTTCCAGGTCAGTAGAGGTAGAAAAAGGACTAGAGGTTTGTCGTCAGTTCACCTCAGTAGAAAATCCAGTAGCAGGTTGGAAGCAGACAGACCCAAAGACTCTGCGACCGACTCCGCTATTGGACTATTGTTTTGTCTCACGTAATATACACCAAGACCTTGAATCCTTAGTAGTCGTGGAGATGGAGGCTAAGGGACCATTCTCTCCTTAAAATCTGCTGGGCTGGGGGGCGCTGTTGCGCAATGAGAAGATGGCCGCTTAGACCCAAAGCTCCCGCGCCGCCTTCACATCCTTGCGCTGATAAATCCGTCCTTGGGCTGGCAGAATCGCTGTAGATTGGTGTACCGGTTGCGGCCGGGCTCAGGCGTCATCTGTGAAAATTTGAGCCCTCGGCGGCGCTGCATTTACGAACTCTGCCCCCGCGGAGTTCCGCCGGCGCGAGCGGCGCTTCCGAGCCGAATCCTGGTTCCAGGTGAACTTAATCGACAGTCGAGGCTGCAGGGTGCTGCGGGCCGCTGCTGGGCGGGGCTTTCTCCTTGGCGCCGGATTCCGTATCCTTCTGTGAGGACGCTCTGGAGACTCACTGCAGCGCTGGGTGGCCTACCCTTCCCGGGTCCTGGCTTTGACCCGACGCCATCTGCTGGACCACCTCTCCTGATTCTGGTATTATCTGACTCTCGCTGGTGCTTGATCTGGACGCTGCCAATCCGGCAAACCAAGTAAGCTGTTGCCGGGTGCGGAACCCCGCCGGCGCCGCTGGGTCCGTAACCCCCCGGGCTCTTAATCCCCCCTTCGGACGTGGGCCCCCCCCTGCTGCACCACCTGCCCCTCTGAGCCCCTCCGCTTGTCTGCGCGGCTGGGAACGGGCTACATGACATACGTGGACCGCTGGGCCCACGCTCCTCTCTTTTCATTTGGGACACCGAGTCTGCGCCCTGTGGGGTGGGCCGCGACCCTACTGAGATCCGTTGCCAGATCCAATACACGTACAGTGAAGACACAACAATGGGGGAGTCTGGTAAGTCAAACAGAGCCACCAAGACCCCTGGGGGCAAGAAGGGCCCCATGGACACATTTACCAATACGGCTATCCAAACTGTGGCAACTTGCACGCAGCCAGATGAGGAAGAACAGATCAAGAGGGATGTGTTGGACAGGGAGGATAAACTGTCCACGATAGTTCAGAACGGATTTTTGGCTGTCAATACTAAACTGGACGAGATAGTAGCTACCATAGGCTCACTGAAGGCCAGGATCGATAAGGAGAGTGCTCGGGTCACCGAGGCTGAAGGCAGGATAAGTGCTAATGAGGATACTATTGGGCACCACAGTCGTGATAGATCTTATATTAAAGACACGATGAGCAAGCTCCAGAGCAAGTGTGAGGACCTCGAATCCAGGTCCAGAAGAAACAATGTCCGCGTTGTAGGTGTGGCCGAATCCTTCGGCAAGGGCCAGATGGACAAACACATGGAAGAACTGTTTAAATCCTTATTTGGGCCTGAGGCACTGTCTGAACACTTCCTTGTTGAGAGGGCGCACCGTGCCCTTGCCCCGGCACCCAAGCCGGGGGTACCACCACGAACCATAATTGCTCGTCTGCTGAACTACAGAGACAGGGACACAATCCTCCGTTTGGCTAGAGAGGCTGGCACATTGCATTACGAGGGAAACCGTATACATATCTATCCTGACTTTTCCGCCTCCGTCCAGGCTAGCAGACGGTGATATGAACCTGTAAAGAGACTCCTTAGAGAACGGCAGATCAAGTACGCCTTGATGTTCCTGGCCAAAATGAGAATCCAACATGCTGGAAGGTCGCACTTTGAGAACCCATCTGAAGCACTATCCTACATCGAATCTTCTATACCCCTCCCTCCGAGGGGGGAGCGACCTGCCCCGAACAATAGACCCCAGCCGGCGTAGTAGGAATCACATATTTTCATGATTTGGCATTCAGTGGCTTTTTGGCCCTTGTGATGGGAGATAACAGTCAGCCATCTCCTGTGTAAGGTGGCGCTGGTTGACGGTCATGTGAGGCAACATGGCTACCCTGGGAGTATTCCACAAGTTTGGGATTGGTCACTGTCGAGTTGGGGTAGACGGTGAGGGTGGTGGGCGGGGTGGAATGGGGAAAGTTGGGGACTGTTTTCTTCGAACCCCACGGTTTGTTGTTGGATGGTTACCCAGCTGCATGGGTCTTTGTTTCTGGAAAGTTTTTTTGGAAAATGGTTATAAGTTACGGTTGAAACAAGTGGTCTGGAGAGCACTAGCATGGTCCATTATGCCTGACTTGACGTCTGAGGGTCTTGGGTTATTATCCTCACAATCGTTTTGCAAGGTTCTGCTCACGCTTTGAGGGTTAAACTTGTTTCATGGAATGTAAGGGGTCTAAATAATCGTTTGAAGGCCAAGAAGGTGGGAAACTACATGGTCAGGCATGGGGCTCAGATTATTATGCTGCAGGAAACCCATACTGTTGGTTCTGATAATGATTTACTGTTGCCTGGCTGGGGCAAGTCCAGGTTCTGTACCAACTACTCATCCCAGTCCAGGGGGGTCGCTACACTCATACACCCGAATCTTGGGCTCCGACTCGAAGGCCATAACCTGGACCTTCATGGCAGGTATGTTCTGGTCTGGGGCATGATCGCTGGTCAGCAGATATTGTTGGTCAACACATATGGGCCTAACATTGACCCTGCCTTTTATTACGGATGTATACCAACAGATCTCTGCAATAGATATTCCTAATATAATCTGATTTTAATATTGCTATGGACCCGGGACTGGATAGATCCAGCACGATTATTAGAGCGCCAACCAGGGCTGCCCTCACTATGCAAAGTATCCTTTCGCAGCTCTCCCTAGAGGATGCCTGGCGTGTCCTTCACCCGATTACGAGGGGATACACGTACTATTCATCGGTTCATGATTCCGAGTCCAGAATCAATTACTGGTTTGTCTCCCCCTCCTTGATCGCAGGAACACAGGCATGTGAAATACTGGCCCGCACGATGTCTGACCATGCCCCTATAACACTGGAGGTCACTTGTCATAATTGCCCTAGACCCTCCAGGAGATGGAGGATGCCCGGGGGCTTGCTTAGGGACCCCGGGGTGGTGGAGGCACTATACACTGAGATTTCTGAGTTCCTCGAGATTAACATCGACTCAGTCGATAAATGCTCCACTGTGTGGGAATCCTTCAAGGTTTGGGTCAGGGGTACACTACTTTCCAAATCTGTGGGTCTTCTTAAGGGAGTACGGGCTGAACTAGCCCTGACTGAAGGCAAACTGAAAGTTCTGGAGGACACTTATGCTCGCACCCATGACAAAGCCTTGTTAGCTGACATACAACAACATCTCCAGGAATTTAACAAACTAGCCTCCAGGGAAGTGCAGTTCATTGCCGCACCAATCCGAGCCCAGAGATATGGCGAGGGCAACAAGGCGGGTAGGACACTCTCTAATCTACTCAAACAGGACAGGCACACTAATCAAATTACCAGCATACAGAAATCCAACGCTGCGGTTTTGGTAAACGAGAACGAGATTAATGCGGAGTTCGCTGGGTTCTACGAACAATTGTACAAAAATAGAGACACTAAGTCAGCTACTGAGATAAGGGCATACCTTGCGGCATTGTCGATGCCGAAACTCCAAGAGGAGACCCGCCTGACACTGGACCAACCTATCACTGCAGATGAGATCTCTGAGGCGATTAAAGATTTAACTTCTAATAAAGCTCCAGGGTTAGACGGCCTGGGTGCAGAATTCTACAAGGAATACAGCGCTGAGTTTGTTCCATTAACGCTGCGGGTCTGGGAAGAATCCCTTGAATGTAATATATTGCCTACATCCATGAGAGAGGCGTTGATAACTGTTCTCCCTAAATCTCGCCGCCCTCCACAGGATATGTCGTCCTATGGACCGCTATCTCTTAATACGGATGCCAAAATATTCGCCAAGGTGCTGGCCAACAGGCTTTTACCGGCAGTTCCGACACTCGTTCACCCGGATCAGAATGGGTTTGTCCCCGCTAGATCTACTGCACTTAACCTGCGTAGGCTATTTGGCATAATAGCCCAGACTGACCCGGGAAGAAATGCTGTGGCCGTTTCATTGGATGCTGAAAAGGCCTTCGATTCTGTGTCCTGGGCCTACTTACTAGCAGTACTTGAGGCATTTGGGATAGGCCCGAACTTCGTCAGGTACGTGAAGTTGCTTTGCACAAAGCCCGGGGCCCGGGTCCTAACCAACAAGGCAGTTTCAGATATGTTTCTTCTGGGACGGGGCACTAGGCAGGGCTGCCCGTTTTCACCTATACTATTTGCCCTGACAATAGAACCAATGGCCATAGCGGTCAGGCTTTGACATTCCAAGAGGGGCATTAACCTAAAGGGGGCGACCCAGCTGATCTCTCTGTACGCGGACGACACACTACTGTATATCCGTGAACCGAATAACAACTTAGAGCCTGTGATGGCGGAAATTCAAGCGTTCACTTCATACTCTGGCTACTCCATAAATAAGGATAAATCGGAGGTCTTCCCTCTCACACCGGCAACCGGCTGCCCTAGCTCATTGGGTGGGCTGAAATGGTCTAGTGAATCCATCAGATACTTGGGAATACTTGTGTCACACGGTAAGGATAGGTTATACGCTGATAACCACGACGCCACATTACAGGCCCTAAAGACCAAGCTTCTATTATGGGACCGCCTTCCGATATCATTACATGGCAGGGTAGCGGGTCTTAAAATGGTAGTCCTACCTAAACTTCTATACCTGTTTGTAAACATACCGATCTGGCCGGGAAGACTCTTCTTCACTAAACTTAAGTCAATGGCTACAGCCTTCCTTTGGCATGGGGAGACTCCCAGAATTGGGTGGGGAAAAATAACTGAACCATACTCGTCGGGCGGCCTGGCGGCCCCGGACTTTGAATTATATTATTATGTGTCCCAGGCCCAGTTCTCTAGCTATTGGTATTCCAGGGATGGCGGCCCACCGCATGTTGATGTAGAGGAACTCACCACCGCTCCCACGAACATACAGTCCGTAATCTTTGATGCCCACTATAAGGACACGTGTGATTTCAACCTGGTTAGTTGTACTGTTAAGGCCTGGAGGGCAATATTTGGGAAACTGGGATTGTCGACCCTGTATAACCCGGAGGTCTCTCTCTGGAACTACCCTGGTATCCCTCCGACACATGATGTTTGTCTGCGATCAGCCTGGGACCCGGGGACGAGATGCACCTGGGAGATATGTTCATTGAGGGGAAATTCGTAACCCTTCAGCCGATAACTGGTGCGCTCGGCAGAGGCCCACTAAGGCTACTGCAGTACTACCGTATGAGATCGGCTTTCCAAAAATACTGGGCAATACTTCCCTGATGAACCCCCTACACACCCCTGCGTTCAGATGATCACGGCCGGGGGCCGCTTGAAGGTGTCCAGCCTATATGCCATAGTACAGACACACTCACCAATAGCTAATCTGAGCAGAGATAAATGGGAGAGAGATCTCCAGATCCAACTAGATGATAAAACTTGGGACAGCTACTGCTCTCTCACCAAGAAGGTTTCCCTGAACGCCGGACTATGAGTGATCCAGTTTAAAATCCTTAACAGGTTGCACTATACCCCTGCCAAAATAGCCAAGTTCGCTCCTGATGCCCCGAGTCAATGCCCCAAATGCAAAACAGAGTATGCTGGCTCGTTCCACATGTATTGGAGCTGCCCGGTGGTGACTGAGTTCTGGAGGGAGGTGGCAGATGTACTTAATGAAATCACACAAATCCCCCCCCGGTGTTGATTCCACTGAAATACTTATTTGGGGATATAGGAAAGTGCTCCGAAAAGATCAGAAGACTATTTAATGTCACATGTGCAGTGGCCAAAAAATGTATTCTGCAACAATGGAAAAACCCGGCACCACCCACTATGAAACAGTTCCTCCGGGAGCTGGTCTATGTGAATGAGGCTGAAGAACAGTTTGCCCTCACATGCCCCTCTGTGAGCAGACCCAAGGACATTTGGGGCCCCCTCAGAATGTTTCCTTGTGATATGATCCCTGATGATGACAGTGATGTTTAGACTAGATACCCCTTGTTGATTCAGGTTATATGTACTGCTACCTCTCTATTTCTGTATCATGTTGATTTTAATTTGTACGATGCTGCTGGTACTGTGTTTGTGTTTCCGAACCACTAATAATAAAAAAAATCTTAAAAAAATATAATCTGCTGGGCTAACCAAGCTCTAGGCACACGCGATAACAAAACTTTAGAAATAGAGATCTCCCAAGGTCGAAATCGACTTCGTCTCTTCAGACAGGATGTTCTAGCGATACCTTCCTTGTTATACTCTAGATTGGAATCACTGAAAGGGGCTCCCAATTATGTGCCTCTACTGGCGAGAAATGATCAAGTACCGGGTCATGGGTTTAAACCAGTTTGTCAACAAACATGTTCAATAATAAATTAGCGAACAAACGCAAGAGACACAGAGCAGACCTTGAAGCCTTCAAAAACACGCCTTTAATCAGTCGAACGCTGAGCAAAAGAAAGCGCCAACAACAGTATAAAAACTGGTTGATAAGTTTTAGAGTGGAACGTATGCAGGAGGACGGGGAGAAGATGTTGGTGATGCTTAGCCAAAAAAAAAAAACAAATCCAGACTCCTGTGGGAATGGAGTAAGAAAGTGGTAACAACACAGGCAGTCTTGCAAATAAATATGGTCAACGAACAACAATGGCTGGATCATTTCGAACAATTGTTGATGAACAAGGCAATAGATCCCCATTCCCCGGCGGACTGGGGAGTCCTATCGAACTTTGCATTAAAGCAGGCGCCCGAGGCATGGTTGGAATTCGCCCATGTTCTCTTTTCCAAAGTCCTAAAAGAAAAACGAATCCCTCCTTTGTGGAAAAGGGCAGTCATTATCCCAATCTTTAAGAAGGGAGTAAGAACTGACCCGGGGAACAATTGTCCTATAGCCCTCCTCGACAGTTTGGGTAAAATGTTTGCTTATATCTTATTGAAGCGTCTCTCAAGGTGAGCTATAGACTCAAAACATCAAGACCTCAGACAAACTGGTTTTAGCTCGAGGTATAGGTACTGGCCTGAATCTATTCTTGCTGAACCTGTTAAAGCTCCAAACCATGAAGGGCAAATATAAGTTATATGTTGCCTTCGTGGGCTTGGAGCAAGCATTTGACAGTGTGAACCAGGAAGTTGGTGTAAATTGCAGGACTGGAAATGCCCTTAAGGTCTACTGGAACCAACGGAAGCTCTCTACTCAGACACAACGATGCAGGTCAACCTAAATTCCCTGGGATTGCGATCTAAAGTAATCAAGCTTAATAGGGGCCTTAGACAGGGCTGTCCCCTGGCCTCTATTCTTTTTAACCTTTATATCTCCGGCATAGCTAATTCACAAAATGGGCCCATGGTTTCCCCCCCTAAACTTAACGGGACCCCGATAACATCTATGCGGATGATCTGCTACTGATCGGCAAAACTCCAAGAGGACTTCAAATGCGATGACGCCCTTCATTCCTATATGCTCTCAAACGACCTACGAGTAAATACAAACAAATCCAAGTTTCTGATATTATTGGAGGACTTCGAGACGGCCACCTCTAAATTCCAAGGGCAAATAATTCAACAACCGCTGGAATGAGTTAACTCGATCATCCATCTAGGCGTATGTGTATTTTTTCCTCTAGTATAAGTAAAAAAAGGCGTTTTAACGCCCAAAACAGGGGTTTGGGGGGGGACCCCCCCCCAAAAAACAAAACAATTCGACCCTTTTTTTCGGTCAAATTGACTCAAGCATATTGTCATTCGATCAAATGCATTCGAGCATTTGACCTATAACCAAAAAATCTGTTTGCGGAGCCCGCTAGGGGGTGCGGCGCAAGATGGCCGCAAGCTAGTGGAGCTCCGGATCAAGCAGGGACAGAGCCGCTCAGAAGATGCAGAAGGGAATGATTGCAGTAAAAATCATTTGAGGATCAACTTAGTTCACAGCAACAGGATCCAGGCGAACTTCGCAGCATTCGAATTGGAGCAAGACTCGCAGGGAAACTGCATTTTCCTTACACCGCTGTATGCACGCCAAAACTCTTGCTCTCCCACCATCTGTCATCGGGCCAATGGAGGTAGGAGACTGCGGCAGCCAGACGCACAGCGGTGCGGGCTGGACCCATAGAACATCAAAAGCTGCCGGCTGGTCCCCACAACCTGCATCCATGAGCCTGGTGAGCGCGCGAGGACATGCACCAGCGTGGTTTTGAAGCCGAACGGAGATACTGTCGCACCACCGTAAGCTTGCCAAAATCCCGGCTCTCTTCCATCGGACTTCGGGACAGTGGAGGCGGGACACCCCGGGCTCCCAGGACGCTTAGCGGAGCAGGTGGACCCAGCAAACTCTGCTGCCTGTCATCTGGCCTCCACCACGGGCGATCACTGGCCTGGGGGGCATGTGGGGAGCCTGTCGGAATCGCCACCGTCTCCCAAAAGACATTTGGCAGTGGGGGCGGGAGGCTTCAGGCGGCCAAGGCGCACAGCGGGGCGGGCTCATTCCAGCAATCCACACAGCCTGCCGTCAGGCCCCCACTTGTCGCAGTCACGCCAAGGGAACCCAACAACAAAAACCGACGGACACCCGGACGCCAGAGAGGAGGCCAGAGACCACGAGTTGGCAAGTTGCATAGTGGGGTGGGAGGAACCACCATACTCCACCACTCGCAGTCGCTGGCCTGGGGGGCGCATGAGAGCCTCCCCTCACGGACATTATGGCAACAGAGGTAGGAGTCGGCAAGCAGTCAGTGCGCACAGCTGGGCGGGCTGAACCTCAGCTTGCGATCGCGGCCCTGGGGGGTGGGGGGTACAGGCGGACACGAGGTGCCACAGACCTGCAGCAATGACCCAGTGGCGCCAGCAGAGCTCAGCGGGAAATACAACGTATCCCTGGTCGGCACAGAGGAACTGGGGATGCCCTTACAATCATTCCCACAGGGAGGTGGGGCCAGCCATGTGGGAGCCACACCATACCCAATGTTCCTAACTGGCATCAACGCCAAGGCGGCCCCCTTGAGCTGCCGCCCCTCCCCCCCTTCACGTATGCAGCGGCGAGGAGGATTCGGCCTGTGTAAGGCCCAGGGCACAGGGCCTCATACAACTGCACCAAAGGAAGGGGGGGGGGCCCGGAGCCCTAACAAACAAGGGGGGGCATTAAGGAGCAGAGACAACTGGCATCAAAGCAGTGGGGGTGTGCAGCAGCATTGATGTGTAGGCCGGGGACCGCTTCCTGCCCGTGCACCTAGCAGCGCCCCCCCAACAACCACCTCATTAAAGACTGAGGACATGTGTTAACAAGGCGCCCTCGGGATCCAGGCTACAATACTCGCGCGTACTGAAGAGGTCAACCTCGAGAAGCTCCCAGCACTGCCAACGTAACGCAGCGGGGTGCTGGGTCACTCCTTCACCACCCCCCCCCCACGCAAGTACACTCCTGTGCTCGCAAGTCTATTGAACAAGCAGAAGTCAGCATCCCCCTAGACGTCGTGACTCCCAGAACGATCAATCCTACAGTCCCTGCCCACGCCAGGAAGGCAGCCAGGCACGTTGGGTCAAACAGGCATGCAAAAAGGACTTTGGGCTTTGGTTTCAGGCGAACCTCCAGTACCAGAGACACCCAGCCAGCTCCGGAGATCTATCCGAAACAAGCGGAGATGGATGTCCAGACACAGCTACAGGCAATCCTGGCCGAGTTGAGAATCATCGGACAAAGTACGCAAGAAACTAACACTACTGTCCTGGACATCAAGCGGTATCTACAGGACGTCCAAACCAGCCTGGCCGCACAATGCTAACGCATCACTGACAATGAGCAGCGGATCAGCGCACTGGAAGATAATTACACTACCGCCAGAGCGGATCTTGATGGGGTCATAAGGGAGGTCCAGAGAGTGGGCGAGAAGATCAATGACCAAGAAAATCGCGCCCAACGGAATAACCTCCATCTGTAGGGCTACCCGAAAACACCGAAGTGACGAACCTCGAGTCATACATGCAAGACTTCCGCCGGGACACCCTCAAAATAGAGAATCCTCAAGACATTACGATCGAAAGGATCCACAGGACACCCATACCCAAGCCCCCACCAGGCTAGAGACCCTGGGTCGTAACCATGCGCCTGCTCAATTTTCAGCATAAAATGCAGATCCTCAAAGCATACAGGGCGGCAGGCCCCATAAAAATTGGGGAGTCGATCATTCGTATCTTCAACGACTACTCACAGAAAGTCTTGACGCCGCAAAGAATTCAACGCAAAGAATTCAACCTGATCTTCGAAGCCACGAAAGACTCGGATCTTCGCCATTACCTAAAATTCCCAGCAACTTGGTGTGTTCAAATAGATAAACAATGGCATAGCTATGACGACCCGGAGGCAGCATGGCGCTTCCTACAACAGCAGGAAATAATAGCGAATGACCGCGAACGTCCTGCACCCGTGCCCCGGCTACGTGACCTCGGGCAGTCTCCTGGCCTTGAGGGGCCACAGTCACCTGGGAAATGGCAAAAGGTTAACAGACGCTCGAGAGGCCGGGGGCCGAAGCGCTGAGGCCCTACCCTGGCAATGTTAAATCGCACAGTACTTGCGCACCATTGGTCCACACCTGCAGGGCACAAATACACCAAAAAAACCTGGATCCTGCTAACAGACGCGGATCAGACATCGTTACCATGCAACCATGAACCATGCGCTGCCGAAGCCGCCCCCGTGGGAGTTCCACCTGCGGCCTCATCTGGCCTCCACAGCGGCAGAAAGCACCCGGGGTCGGGCGGGGCTAGAAGGGTGAGAGAGCTCATATTATAGGGCATCTCTGTCACCTTCGGCCATGGCACAAATGCCACCTGTTGGGGTTAGGCAATTTGTTAGGCTGACCCAACGTTTGATACTTACAGTTACGTTATTAGTTATCAAAGGCTCATGTTGGAGACAATTTGTGTTGCTTGCTCCCAGGGTAGACACTTGCCCACATATACCATGGCACTTACCATGAACTTACTGACACTAACATCCAGGGCCAAGGCCACCCCAAAATGTGCAGGGGAATGCTTAACACAATGTCAGGCGGACATAATCTTCCTCCAGGAGACACATCTGGGGCCCACTGAATCCGAAAAACTGAGGAGAGGATGGGTTGGTACTGCAATCCATTCCCCGCGCCATGCGAAAAGAGGGGTCTCCATACTAGTTAACAAAACGGTTCCGCTCCAGATCTCACACACAATCGCTGATAAGGAGGGCCGGTACATCCTCGCCGAAGGCCAATTATTCCAACACAATATCACTCTCCTGAATGTATATGCACCCACATCAGATAAGCCGCAGTTCTTCACGAGGATGTTTGCTGAGTGTGCACAGTTCTTGGGGAACCTTATGTTCATAGGAGGCAACCTCAATCTAGCACTTGACCCCTTCTTGGACCGCCAAGGCACCACCATGGGAAGCACCCACCCACCTAAAAAGCAGATTGCCCTGCTGACGCTAATCCATGACCTCCGCCTAGTAGACATCTGGAGAGACATACACAGGCAAAAAAAAAAAAAGACTTCACTTTCTACTCACACCCCCACGACACCTACTCCAGGCTTGATTACTGGCTGATCCCTGCTACCGCATGCCACCTGGTGAAATAATGCAAGATCCTCCCGATCACCATATCGGACCACGCCCCAGTCAGGCTGAAGTTCTCCCTCACAGACACACAGCGCCAACCTCCCCCTTGGCATCTTAACCTACGCATATGCTCCAATATCCTGACCTGGTAGAACAATTAGCGGAAGAAACCGATCGGTTCTGGGAATGTAACCTAACCCAGGACTACTCTGAACACAGATGTTGGGACGCCTTCAAAGGGTATTTGAGGGGTCAATACATCTCACGATGGGAGCACAAACGTAAAACTTGGGGGTGGAGGCGGGGGGAGGGGGAGAGGCGGCCCGCCTCACTGAAGAGCTAGGCAAACTCGAGCAAACTCATAAAATATCCAGAAATAAACTCCTGATACCCACTCTGAATAATCTCTGCACTAAAATAGCCCAACTATCGACCAATAGGGCTCAAAAATCCTACACCAGCTGGACCCAAGTGTATTACTCAGATAGCGATAAACCTTTATGGTTTATGGCCCTAGCTCTGAAGCGAATGCAAGCATCACAAGCGATAATCTCCATCCAGGATAAGGAGGGGAGACAAGTACTTGGGGACACCCAGATTAATGCTAGATTTAAAGAATTCTATCAGGAGCTATACACTGCCGCTGATACCCCCCCCCGTCCAGGAAATTGATACCTTCCGAGATTCGATCCGGATCCCCAAAATCCCAGATGAGCATGCACCAAATATGGGAGCCCCAATCACAGCCGCCGAAATTTCCAACGCCATAATGGCACTATCGCCAAGCAAAGCCGCAAGCCCAGATGGGATTCCCATAGACCTATATAAAGAGCTAGCTGAGGACCTGGCACCCCGACTGGAAGCAGTGCTTAGCGAAGCAATATCCCTAGGCCATCTACCCCAATCGATGCTCGCTGCTAATATTATAGTTTTCCACAAGGGAAGGAGGGACCCGACGATCTGTGGCTCCTACAGGCCCATATCGCTTATAAATACGGATGCCAACATCCTTGCGAAATGCCTGGCGAAACGCATCGAAAACTGCCTCCCGACTATCATTCACAGGGACCAAACGGGGTTCATTCGAAATAGACACTCCAATGACAATGTCAGGCGGTTACTTACTACACATAATTGCGGGGGACAAATACCCGGAGGACATCATTTTGGCAGTCAATGCCGAAAAGGCCTTCGACAAAGTATAGTGGGAGTTTATATTTAGAGTCCTGCCAAGATATGGTTCCCCCCCCTCTATCTCATTCGACTGATCATGCTTCTATACACTGGGCCCATGGCTGCTGTTGTCACAAAAGGCACCACCTCCCCTGCATTTGAGCTACAATCGGGTACGCGTCAAGGATGTCCGCCATCACCTCTACTTTACGCCCTCTCTATAGAGCCAATTGCGATCAAACTCCGGGCAGACAGGGGCTGGACGGGCATAGCGCAGGCTGGCGAAGAGCACTGCATCTCTCTCTCTACGCGGACGGCATGCTCCTTTACATCAGCAATGGCCACATCTGCCTCCCTTACATCCGCACACTACTCATGAAGATTGGCCCAATGGCGGGATACAAAATTAATTTCAGCAAGTCTGAGGTTATGCCAATGCACCCAGACATACCATGGGACCCCGGGGGGATGCCCCCCTTCTCACTACAAACGCAGCACATTCACTACCTCGGCATACACATTAGTGCCACACTGAGCGACCTCAACTACCCGCAAAAAAATAGCAGGTATATGTCAAGATCTGAAAAAATGGGATACCCTGAACCTCTCTCTAACCGGGTGAATAAACGCCCTAAATATGAATTCTTTTCCTAAGCTCACGTATATCGCTATGATGATCGCTGTTAGCCCAACTTCGATCCCCATAAAAGAAAATAAAAAAATGGAAGAAGCAATCTCTAAATTCATTTGGAAGGGAAAGAAAGCAAGAATCCACCAATGGAGATCGAGATGAAACCCCTGAACCCAATCGAAATCATGGCCATACCCCCTAAGACACTCCCGCCTCGATTCCGGAAACACCCTGTTCTTGGGCCTACTCTCATCCAATGGCACAAACTCAGGGCAGCTCAGGGGATCCAAACAGGGCCAGTAATCCACTGGGGTCACGGGGAGAAGCCACCGTAGACAAGACCTCGGCTGGACTAACGTAAGAATAGACATATTCGAAGAGGCGGTACTGCAGTCATTCCAAGATGCCCGAGCGAAACTGGGACTGGGACGGGGGGATTGGCTATTATACAACACTATCTGCACCATGAACAGGCGCCACACTGCGCTCCCTCTCCCCCCCCCCCCTTCGACAGTACTCGATCCCTGTGAGGCTGAGATGGAATAACACCTCAACGCTTTCCCACACCTCCATACATTTGATCAAATGGCAATTCCAGATAACCGGCTGGCGGAACCATACGCTTGCATGTCTCTGGGCCGCAGACTTAGGGGCCCAAATGGAAGCAGCCGTCATCCTCCAATACCAACGCCATACCCTTGTCATCTACCAACCTCAGAAACAGAGAGATTCAGTTTAAAATACAGTGGACAAATATGACCCCTTCTACTCTGTACCAGATGGGGATATCCCAAACTAATACATGCTGGAGAGAATGCAGCGCCCTGGGCACGATGGGGCACATTCTTTGGCACTGTCCAAAGATCTCCCAATACTGGAAGGAGGCGCACAGACAGATAAGGGGAATTGATGGGTCCAATGTGGAATTCACACCCGATGTTATGCTCCTGCTATTAACTGTGTAAAGTGTGTACCTATATTTTTAAATGCCATTAATGATATTGTTAAAAAAATATATATCTGTTTGCCCAGGGTACAGTCTTACATCGCAGATTTGGCAAGTTTTCAATGACCCCATTGATTTCATTTTATAACCAAAAGGTTATACCAGTTCTCTCGTATGTGGCAGAATCATGTTTAAACCTCAATTGACAAATCTTGGAACTCCTAGAAGGGCTTTTTTAGAAGCGAATTGTGCTTACTATCCCTGTATTCAGTCTGTGGAAATCCCTCTTTCATAAATCCTTGGTGGCCCATATGATCCTGCAGTTGACCATTCTAGGACGACCTATCATTATTCCCATTCGGACTATTTATCTATATGGAAAACGAAATGCATTAATTGCCTAGAAGACCTGGAAAAAGAAACTCCATCAACAGGACTGGATATTGACCCCAGGCTAAAAGATAGTCTAAACACTTGAAACAGGTACCTAAATACCTGAAGACATTTCCCTGTACAATCGTGCAAGGGCATTTCTCGAGTATTCGTTTAAATTTGTACCCCACTAGGGAAATATTAGTTGCCAGGAAACAGCTGAATGAGGACCAGTCGTGTTGTAGATACTGCCTAAATCCCTCAGAGACAGAATCATTTAAGCATTTGCCAATTACATGTGTGGGCTGGACAGCCCGGACTCTGTTTCTGGGCCCTACGATTGCAACAGCTCCAACACTAGGCGTAGATGATTGGTGGTTAAAACCCCTAATGGGCAAAAGCCACATTTTGGTTTTTGCTCCGGTTAGGCTCTTGAATGGAATTCCCTGAGTGAGTCCTGAGACCCATGTATAAAATTGGGAAACAATATTGTGCTTTTGAAGGCATATGGGAAATAGTGTGGGGCGATTGGGAGAATTGTAGATCTAGCCTTTTTATTTTAGTGTTTCTTGGGGTATACTTAGTTAGGAACAGCGTATAATATATAGATTTTTTTATGAGTCGTTATTTCCTTGTTGGATTGTGTTTGTATTTTTCTGCCTTTTTCTTCCTATGAATTTTGTACATGGAAACTTGGAAAGCAATTTTCATCCTTGTTTTTAATTGTTAATGGTTTCAAATAAATAAAACAAAAACATTGTTTTAAAAAGAAATTACATATCCACAGGAGGTGACAAGGCTCAACAGAAGCAATTAACTCTTACCTCCGGAACAGACTCACCACAAGCTAATAAGTTGCATAGCACTGCTTGGCCGACACTTGACCCCTCCCTGGAATCCGTCACGCAGAAGGTGTGCGTGGACCTTCATGTAGCAGCCTTGCCGATGTCCAGCAGGGCCACACCAGACAGGAACGCTGTCGTCGCACCTATCGCTCTGGTGGAGTGGGCTCTCGGACAGCCGGGCAGCAGTCGGTTCGCCAACTGATGACAATGCATGATGCAACCGAGAGCAACCTTGAAATGGAAGCATTGGACAAGGCCTTCCCATGGTTCACAGGACCAAAGTTCAAACAGTTGTGAAGTCTTCCGAAAAACCTCTTGTGCGCGTCATGTAGAACTTCAAGGCACGAGCAATGTCCAACAAGTGCAAGGCCCTTTCAGCCAGTGAAAAAGGTTTCAGGGCAAATACAGGTAATACCAAAATTTTAACAGAACCTGCAGCATGAAAGAGTGGTGCATGCGTAGCACCACCCTCGATTCTTGCAACGTCAGGTATGCTTGCATGGGCTCAGACCCCTGAGCCCATTAAATGCCTTTTGGGCAGGCTTTCCTAGTAGCACTTAGTGAATAGCTAGATAGAGATGTACGCCGAAATCCAACTAAACCGAGTTGAGGTTCAGATTTCTCTTGTGGGCTATTTTTTTATCCGTTTATAAGTACTATGTATGTGTTTTGACTAACGTCTTGAACGCAAAGATAAGGCTGAGTGTAATCTCTTCAGCCTACATTGCTTATGTTGTATATCAACTGTGTTTTTTGCACCTCTTTGTTTTATGTTAAAATTGATTTACAGTATTTCTATTAATACAAAAAAATGTGTACCTAACCAAATGCTTAATACATTTAGATGAATGGCGAAAAATGCTTCCATATGGCTGCATATGATTGTGACATTTCTTGTATACAGGTGCTCGTCAGATAGGCGTCAAATTCAGTACGCCCCAAACTTTCACACCTTTGAAATAGTAGAAATTTAGCTTCAGATTTAAATAACTTCAGGACAACCGCTTGTGTTATAATTTACGTTTCCCCAGCCCCGATCAGAGAAGGGGATGGTCCTCAAGTACAAAGCTTGCAGGATAGGGCCTGCATCTCACCCACCCTCTGGGCAGAGGTGAGGGCCACAAGAAAAGCCATTTTCCACAAGAGGAACGAGAGGGGCAGGATGCATTGGCTAGAAGCCCTCCACCCCCACCCATGAGCCTTGTAAGAACCATGTTGAGTTCCCACACCGGTGCAAGAGCCTTCACTGAAAAATGAAAACAGTTTTGAGGAACTCCTTGATGAGTCGGTGAGACCACAGTGAATATCTTCCTGGAGACCTGGTATAGCAGGAGATAGCAGCCAGATGCGCCTTGATAGACGCTTGTGACAGGCCGGTCTTGGCCAAGGAGAGCAAGTATGGAAGAATTTGCGGGGAAATCTTATGCGACCAGGACCTTGTAACAAAACGCTTCCAGTTGTGACCATAACACTTAAAAGTTGACGATGCACAGGCCTTGCCGTGGATCACTGAAATCCACAGGCCACTCATATCCACCAAACTCTAGGGCTGCAGGAGCCAAGCCCTCAGGTTCAGCGATCCTGTGTTGTGATGCCGGATTGCATCTCCTTCTCTGTTGAGAAGATCCGGAACTACCGGCAGCTTGACCGGGGCGATGCCGACAGGCTGAGAAGGTCCGGATACCAAATATGCCTCGGCCACGCCATTGCAATGAGTATCATCCTGCATTGGCACGGTCCTTGTGTGTTGATGACTCGTAACACGAGAGGCAACAGAGGAAACACATACAGGAACAGGCCTTCCCATGGGAAGGAAAACGCATCCCCCCATGCTCCTCGGTTGGTGGAATCTGCTGGTAAACTTCTGGCATTTGGAATTCGCTGCCGTCGCAAACCGATCGATCTGGGCCCTGCCCTACTTGACGAAGATGCAGTACACCTGGTCCTGCCGAAGTTCCCACTCGTGGCAGGAGCGCAATTCCCTGCTGAGGGAGTCTGCAATGGTGTTCTTGACTCCCACTACGGGAAGAGGAATATCTCTTGTCCGACGGCCCAGCGCCACAAGTCCTGTGCTTACTTGGAGAGCGCTTGGGATCAAGTGTCCGTTTCCCGATGTAGAAACATTGTGGTGGTGTTGTCCATAAAGAGCCTCACCACCTTGCCCTTCAGAGATGGAAGGACCCAGAACACCACCCGTAGCTCCAGGATGTGGATATGGAGAGCCTTCTCCTCAAGCAGCCACAGGGCTCTACAGTGTGCAGACGTCCTGTGTGGGCTACCCAGCCTTCCAGGGAAGTGTCTGTGGTGACCGTCTCCTGGTATTGATGGTTTAGGAAACCTGTGCCCCAGGTGAAGTTGGAGCAGACAGCCCACCACTCTATCGCCCGATTGAATTCCTCGTCGAGTGGGATCTTGTCTGTGAAGCTTCCAGACACCTGCATCCAGCGAGCGTCCAGGAACTCCTGAAGGTTGCATCTGTAACCTGCAGAGCCGGATGAGGTTGATGCAGGACAAAGTCATGCCGAGCAACAACTCGATCGGTTGCACTGTGGCGGTCTTCAATGACAACAGCCACTGCACCTTCCCTTGAATGGCCGCTACCCTCTCCTCCGAGGGCGATGCCAGGCAGGACACCGTATTGAGTCTGGCTCCTAGGAACAGCGCATTCTGAAATGGTGTCAAGCAGGACTTTGGATAGTTGATTGAGAATCCCAGATCCGTCAGTAGCTGGACAGTCGCCCTTCTTGTGTCCGACAGCGAACTGTCGCGAGTGGGCCCGGATGAGCCAGTCGTTGCGGCACGGGCATAACCTGTAGGCGTTGATGGGCCGCTACCAGTGCCAAGCACTTTCTGAACACAATGGGGGCTGACTTCAGTCCGAAAGGTAGGGCCTTGAACTGGTAGTGTGGGTCCTGCACTACATTGATGTGCCTTGTGAATGGCGACGCCGAAATAGGCGTCCACCAGGTCCAGCAACGTCAGGAAGTCTCCTTCCTCCAGTTGGCCGAGCACATGCTGCAACGTGACCATCCTGAACTTTTGGGACTTTATAAGTATTTGTTGAGACGTTGCAGGTCTAGTAGCGCTCTCCAGGCTCCCGTCTTATGTCTGACCAGAAAGTATCTGGAATAGACTCCAGAGATCCCTTCCCCCCCCCACCCCCCCGAGCCGTTGGGGAACTAGCTTTATCGCCCCATTCTGCAGCACAGCCCGTACCTCTGACAGGAGCTGAGGAATGTGCTGCTCCTGACGGGTAAACTGAGGGATCTGCGGACACCTGTGCTGGAACTCCAGGGTGTGTCCCTGGGCATGAGCGTCCAGCACCCATATGTCGGTGGCGATCTTCCACTCGCTGATGAACCTGGTCCGCCAGCCACCCACCGGGGTACATGCGTGGGGGTCCGATGTCCCGGCCGGTTTAGGCCTGTTTCAGAGCCAGCGTCCTGCCCTGTGTTCGACATCGACGTGGTCCTTCGCACCTGTATGCCTGGGAACAGCCTCTGTCTTCCTGGGTCATGGATCTGGAAGGCTGACAGTTCGAAGAAGAAAAACCTTTGGAAAACCTGCTTGCTTGAGCGAAAAGAAGACCACTGTTGCTGGAGAGTGCCCAAGGAATGGGCCGTCTCTGTATCCACCTTGGTGGCCTGGTCAACGACCTTCGCAAACAAGTTCTCTCTGAAGGACATGTCGAACAACTTCGCCTGGATCTCCTGCTGGAAATTCATGGCCTTCATCCAGTCTTGTCGACTAAGGCAGACACGGGTCCCTATCTGCCAGAACCCTGTGTCGGCGACATCCAACGCCACTGTAATGGCGTGATCAGACGCAGCTCCCCCCTCTTGGAAAAGAGCGATTGCCTCCATCCTCTTATCTGGGAGGAACTCCAGAATAGGGCCCACCTTGTACCACAGCTCCCTGTCACTGGCTAGGATCGCCAGTTCTTTGGCCGCCTTGATCGTGGACGCTGTGATGCAATTCACCTTCCTTCCCATGGCATCCAGCTTCTTCCCCTCGCTGTCCAGAGGGACCGAAGATAACAAGGACGGGTTAGCCGACCGTTTCCTCGCAGATGCTGGCACCACCGAATCCGGTGAAGGTTGCAACCTCAGGGACTTGGGTGCGGAGTCCGGCACCCGATACTTCTTCTCCAGTCCATCCCGTGTGTCTGGAGTCCTGCAAGGATTCTTCACGAGGGCCAGGCCCTCATCCCACACGTCATCCAGAAGGGGCACTGCCATGATTGTCTTGCTCCTGGACTCGCACCTCTGGTACAAGAAACCCTCCTTCCTGGTTTCTTCAGGCACAAGCTGAAAAAGCTCAAAGGCTCTGGCGATCATGGAATGGCACGACGCACCTCGTCCGGTGGTGACGCCCTACGTGGAGCATCCAATTGCGGAGACTCGCCGCCCGCTGCAATGATCTAGTCGGCGTTCGTTGTCATGGCCGGGTCTGTCCCTGTACCCATGTCTGGTCTGCTGGAGAGCGGGGTCCGACGCAGATGTGCAGGCTGAAATGGTGGTGTTGAATGGCGATTCCTCTTCTTAGTTGAAGGCTGAACAGCGGCATGGGGGTCCACAGGAACCTGGTGCAGGGCTTGGAGGGACCTTCCCTCCTTCATGGTAGGAGGGCGCGAAGTAGGCCCAATGGCCATCTGGAAACTTCGACATCTTCGTCCTCAAGGGGTGCTGAAATTCACTGACAACGGATCCCGGATGGAGATAAGCGCACACAGGATCTTTTGGAACAAAAGATAGAAGCTTTATGCGTTGAAAACACACAAAAGAAAACGTAGAAGTAGTTCGAAGAGCAAATTCGAGGACTCCCAACACTGAAGCGTGCAGTAAAAATCTGAAGATGGCTGCCAGAGGAGGGGCTTAGGGAGAGGGCGGTCATTGAATGCGGGCAGTATGACCCAGAGGACAGTGATTGGTTTTAAAGGAGAAATACAGCTTGTAAGTGAAACTGTTTTTCTTTTACCGAGGATTCCCAGCATGACGATAGGGAATATTCATGAGCATGTGAATCCATGCCAGACACCACGCTGTGCCCCAGCCAAAAAGGGAAGAATCAAAATCATGCAAGACAGAGGGAGAGGGCTCCAAAAACTGAGCCCCAGCCATAGGGGGGATTTGGGATTGCTCCACCAGGAAAGGTCCCTGCCCCCCACCTCTTTGTAGGCTCTCTAGAATAAAAACGGCCACCACCTGGGAATGGCAGGGTGGAGTCCAAACACAAGTGAGTGTGGTCGGAGTCTTATTTTCAATCTGGCAAAGGGTATAGAGAGCACACAGGAGGCCTTGTGGCCAACAGGCTCTGGAAGTACCATGCGGTCTGTTCCGTCATGACTGAGGAAGAAGAGAAGTGTAGGGATGGCCCTGAATTCTCTCCGGCATCAGGAAGACCCTGGTACTCTATCCGACAGGAAAGCAATGAAAGTCAGGCTGAGCGAATCCTTTAAAGACAATTTGCAGGGGGCAGACGGGGTCCCAAAACGAAAGATAAGATCGAATAACAGCCTCAACCAAGTCCACTGCCTTCACTTGACTGGTGGCCTGCACCAACCAGTTGTCCGGTTAATGTGCCCCCCCCCCCGCAACCGTCCCATATATGCTAATAAGCCACCGCTGCCATCAGTTTGGTGAACACTCTAGAAGCCAAGTTCTGCCCAAAGGGCAGCACCGGATACTAGAATGGTCTTCTTCCCCAACCCTGGGGAAAATAAGGCTGTAGTGGTATGCATCCTCAAGAAACCCCAGTGCAGAACCAGGCCCCTTGACAAAGGGCCATCCAGATCTGCTCTAACATGATCATCTCGAAATCTCCAGAGGAAGGGAGAGGTTGAAGTGGGATAGATCCAGGATTGTAAGCAGGAATGTCTAATTTGTCTTGGGGATAATGAACAACCTGGACATGAAGACTGTGCAATAATGAGAACAACAAACTTCCTCCATTGCAACCAGATCCAACAACTTCTAAATCTCCTGAAGAAACAACAACCTGAACTGCTAGTGTGGGTGACTGCAGGAGAGTGGGGGAGGGGCACAAACTTCCCACCTCACCACCCATGGCAGGGGGGAATGGGAGGGGGGGCACAAAAAGTCATGAGACTCCAGTGGAGAGATCATGCGCCCATAACGAGAGACACAAGGGTGGATGTGTCAGTCATTTTCCTTGGAAGAGGCAGACTAAGATCTTTTGTGAAAGCTTCTGCGCCTAAGCCAGAACATTACACTGCATAGCGGCGCCTGTATGCTCTTGCCCCCCTAGTACCCAGGGCTGCCGACAAGGAAATCTGGCTTCATTAGTGATTAGTATGGGTTTGCTGGCTAGGTTATGCCCATTAACTCCAGGAGGCCCAAAACTCTCAAGAAAAACTCTAGGGGGGGGGATGGTTAGGAGAGATCCCCCTCATGACTCTCCATATCGTTATCCAGTTATCCGTATGTCCCTGATCAACCCTGTCAGGATCTGCCAGCGGTGTGGTGGGGGACGGGGAAGAAAGGGGGGGGGGTGATGCACAGGGGGCGGTGCAGGTTGAATTAGAGTAGTACGCAGAGGGGGCAAGACAATGGAAGTAATCACCAGAAGGCATTAGCAGCCTCAAGCTAGCACTCTGCGAAGGTCCATTCTCGGTGGTCCGGTCTCAGTCTGGACTGTTGGCCCTGTCAGATTGGGCTGCGGCAGCATCTCCAGGATTATGTTGCAGAAGTAGCCTTTCATTGAGGATTATTACATTATGGCCTAGTACTTCACCAAACATTTACTCTACTAAAGGTTGAGAGGGCCTGGGCTAAGCCAGTACGTGTAACACCCATGACGGGCAACATGCAAGCAAGTTCTGAGTATACCAGGGGAGGCGAGGTGTGTGTAAGTTCCAACATGACGTGCAATGACATCAAGGGGGAAGGAGGTGGGCAAGGTGCAAGAAGCCAACTCCTTTCCCAGTCTGCCATCTTGTGGGGCAGAGGACAAGAGGAAATGGTCAAATCTGTTTTCCAAATTTTCAGTGTCTTATCACCACCTTGTGGTGACGAGACACTGATAAGCATTCATACTTGTGCACTGGTGGCAGGACTCTTTGGGCAGCAACAGATACGCCTTCTTTCATTTAGCCCCTTCACAGGGAGCCTTAAGTTCTTTCTTAGTATTCCCCTCATCTGGTTATACTCAAATAACAGTCTGGAGTTCGCCACTTCAAAGATCCTTAGGCCTCGTCATGCTGCCTTTAGCCCCATTAAGGGGATCCTCGGACTTCTATCCGGTTTTAGCCCCCCAGTGGGAGGATGGTGGGGGGTGAGACATCTGGGACAGCTCCAGTAGATCAAGGAACACAGTCACCTCCACCAGATTAAGCTTGATACACTACGTTTACTTTTGCTGAAGAGGTCCCTGCACCCTTCACCTAGCTTTTTGAGAAGCAGCCTCTTCCTCTGTCCCCGCCTCAGATTGGAGCCTGCTGACTGACTCTAGATGGCATCCCCAACCATGGGATGACACGTGGCTGCCAGAGTATCTTTTTGAAAAAGAAATTGGCATTTCAAGTATAACAAAACAAAAATTTGAATGCATAAGATTACGTTTTACAGATCAGTCACCTTTTGCTTCTGCACGACCATGTACCGTCTGTTTAGAACTCCAAGCAAGGCCCAAACACTATGGAATTAATAACATTCAACTTTCCCCAACATCTCCCCGGAATATTACCCCCCACCCCAACTCCCCAAATCCTCCTCTCCCTCCCTCCACCTTCCAAATCCCTTCCACCTTCCAAATCCCCTCCACCAGCCCTCCCTTTTATACAGCCAGTTCACACCTCCCCCATTAGGCTATTACTAACAGAGAAAGCCTTTTTCCGAGCAGATTCTCCCAAACCTGCCTGGCAGCTACGAGATTAGTCCCTTTGAGGTCCCAATTTCACCAGAAGTTCTCCCCTCTCAGTACGGTCTCAACTTTTCTGAAGTGAAAAACCAGGGTACCTACTTGAGCCATACTACGTAACTTGCCCTTAGGGTACTCCATCACCGCTACCCTCGGACTATCATCGACCGCACTTCTCAAAGAAGGGTACCCATAGGCGCTCAATATTAATTTGGGACTCATCCAAGAGGTGTGTGAGAAACTGTTACTTTCGCCACCCATTCCCTTTCCACCGGCATCCTTGGATTCTTCCACAACTTGGCCAGGCAGTAACTGGCCGCAACTAACATGTGTCCGTTCTCCCCCTCATTTGTCTGTCTCCGGACCCCAAAGACAAGCAACCACAGGGAGAATTCCCTATTGATCCCCATCAACCCCTTTGACCAATGAGAGGACCTTGCTCCAATAGCTCTATACCCTTGCACAGCCCCACCACATGTGGGCATAGTGTCCCTTCACCCGCCCCCCCCACATTTCCAGCAACGTGGGTCGTATCCCTTACACATCTTTGCTAGAACTGCGTGCGGGTAGTGCTACCTATGCAAGAGCTTCAGGGCCTGGTGTCTGTATTATAAGCAGGCCATTGAGTTTGCAACCTTTCTGTACATTGATGTCCACAGGGCATCATCGGTAACCCTCCTGAGGTCATGCCCCCATTTGTTCCTCGCTGAAGGTGGATCCCTGGGTTCCACCAACAGGACCCCCTTGTAAAGGCATGCTAGAAGGCCCCTACAGCCAGTTCTTGTGAGCAAATTTGTATTTGTTTATTGGTATTGTGCAACCTGCCCGAGGGCATCAGGGCACATGTTTAGAAAGGTGGTTACAGAAGAGTGTTACAAAGATAGGTACAAATATTACATTACATTATATATACAAGATTTACAGCAAGAATAGTAACAGAGATCAAAGATAATGCATGGACTGGCATAGAGGTCAAATATACAGTATGTACAGTGGGAGGCCTGATTGCAGGTGACCGCTGTGAGAATTACAAGGCGGAGGTCAGTGCATCTTGTTCATGAAGCCAACGTTTAGTTCTGTTTTTGAAGGATTGGGTGGCTGGTACATTCCTGAGATCATTGGGAAGGGCATGCCACAACTTAGCAGCCAGAACTGGGAAACGTGAGCCCCTAGCTGCCTGAAGCTTGAAGCAAGGGATGGTTAATGTGTGCACCTGTGCTGATCTCAGTGGTCTAGATGCTGTATGTTGTGTAAAGCGCGAGGACAAGTAAGCAGGTGCAGCATTGTTTTGTGCCTTGTGTGTTTGAACAAGTGTTTTGAGTGAAATACGGTGTGTAATGTGTAGCCAGTGTAGGTTGCGCCTAGTGGAAGAAATGTGTGAGCGTCTAGGGATATTGAGGGCAGCCCTAATGGCATTGTTTTGGGTGACCTGAAGTTTGTCAAGGTTTCTTTGACTAGTCCCTAAATAGAGGGCGTTACAATAGTCAATTTTAGACATGATGAGGGTTCTGGCTAGTATCAGGCAATTGTCAGTAGTGAGGAAGGGGCACCAAGCTGTGATGAGTTTACATATGTACGATGAGGCTGAGGCTACTGAATTGGTTTGTCTGTTGAGAGAGAGCGTGGAGTCTAGGTAGATTCCAAGTGTTTTCGTGACGTTGGTGACTTTAATGACATTTCCATCAATAACGAAGGAGTTATATTTAGGGTCAAGTTTAGTGAGTTTTGGCTGAGTGCCTAGAATGTTTCTGAAAGTCTGTCAACCCCCTCCGTAGCTCCCCCCGCCGCCCACACAATCGACCTGCCGGTAAAAACACCCTTCAACTCCAAGTAGCGAAATATGGATAACTTGCCCACCCTCAAAAACTCTTCCAATCTTTCCATGGTGCTAAAGACCCCATCCTCCTACAGCTGGCCCGCCATACTCAGTCCCACCTCGTACAATAACTGGAACGCTGATGGTCCTTCAATCCCATCCCATAGTGGTGGTGTCCAAATACAGCTCAGGGGCGATGGCCACAAGGACAGCCATCTGTTTCCCCTACCGCCTTCCAAAGAGTCCATAGGACTTCCAAAATTGGGTGGTGTAGAACACTCCTTGTGACGCTGGCTCTAGGCACCCACAGCCATTACCTCAGGGAGCCAGGTTCAAGGACTGTTATCCAACCGCACCCACTGTTTCTCGGAGGCTGGACCCAGGGGATCCACCATCACCCAAAGCTGAGCTGCCTTATAGTAAGTCAGGAGATCCGAGAACCCTAGCACTCCTTCGTCCTTAAGTAAAATCAGTGTCTTTTAAGCAATCCTGTTTTGCTCCTGCCCAAAGAAATTTCAACAGGATCACTTTCACCTCCTTAAAAAAGAATCTCAGAACCACCACTGGGAGCATCTGGAAAAGTAACAAATGTTGGCAGCACCACTATTTTAATGTAATTCAATATCTCCATCCACGAGAGTCCCAATTTAGCCCAACAATCTATGTCTCTAGATAATATTAACCAGAACGGGCAGTAGTTCCCTTCAAACAGGTCACCATATTGTTTATACACCCTTATTCCCAAGTAGCCAAAATGTTCCTCCTGCACCTGGAAAGGAAGTTCCGCTATGTATCCTTTAACCCCTGTCAATCCCCCAACCGGAAAGGCCACTGACTTTGAGGTTAACTTTGAATCCCGGGAGTCTCCCATACTGTTTCAAGCTTTCCAGAAGACAGGGCATCGTTCGTATCGGGTGTGTGATGTATAACAAAGCGTCATCTGCAAAACAGGCTGATCTTATACACGGGTCTGCCGAAAGTGACCCCTGCAATACCTTCATTCTTCCGTACCCCAGTAGCTCACAGCTCCACTCACCAGCGTGTAGAGCAACGGGGAAAGCGAACACCCCTACCTCGTGACTCGCTGTAACCGAAATGCGTGTGACAAACATTGACCACTACTTTAGCTGTCTTGCTTGAATATAGGGCTGCGATCTACCTCCACCGCTGGCCCAGCCCCATTGTTGAAAGAACTTTCCCCATGAAGGCCCAGTTTACCCTGTTGAATGTGTTCTCAGCATCTAGGTCCAGCAGTAGGGCACCCTCTTTCGCCACCATTGGAGAATTAATGACATGGAGGGTTTTCCGCATATTTTTAGCCCTGTGCCTATAAATCAAGAAACCTGTTTGGTCACCATGGATCAGCCCGGGAAGATTTGCCTCTATGCGAGACGCCAGCACCCTAGTGAAGATCTTCGCATCCACTTTTAATAGGGAGCTAGGTCCATATGAAGCGCAGTTGGTCAAGTCTTACCCCAGCTTCAGATACACCGTTATCAGGCCCGAGGAATAGTTGGCGGAATAGATCCTTCCCCCTGTGATGGAATTAAACACTTTGGCCAGGGGTGTGGCTAGTGGGTGTCGATACTGTTAGTAAAAATATGCGGTATAGCCATCTTCCCACGGGGCTTTCCCAACCTTTTGCTTACAGATCGCCAGCAACACTCCCTCCCCCGTGACCTCCCTCTCAACTGCTTCCCGCTCATACATTGCGAGGCTAGGGAGCTGCAGGTCCTTGAGGAAATCACAGATTGACTCTGGCTAAATCGCCACTGGCGCGGAGTACAGCTGCATATAGGACTCCGCAAATTGGGTTGGGATATCCTCCCCTTCACCCACCAGAGTCCCATTGGTGCCTTGGATCTTGTAGACTCTCCTCTCCATTTCCCCTAACCCTGTTCACTAAGAAGGCCCCCACCCTATTTCCCTGTTGGTAGTATTTTTGTTGCATGCATCTCATCCGTTTCATCACTTCCCCTATAGAGATCGAGTGAAGTTCCTGCCTCTTGTCTCTCATTTCTTCCGGTAGTTTTCCCCGGCCCATGCCATTCTGAGCCATCTGAGCTCTCAGTTCTTCCTGGAGCACAGTTTCCGCCAGTTTCCTCTCCCTCTTCTTTCCCGCCCCCTGCGTAATAAACAACCTCCGAACTTTGGCTTTTGCCGCTTCACACACCATGGCCATATCTACCCGTCTGTTATCGTTAACCTCAAAGAAAGCGCCCATCTCCTTCCCCAGAAAAATCGCAAAATACTCAGTCCCTCACCAATGTGTCATTACACCTACATGTTTGCCGTCTTGGCGGGCGCTCCACAAACCATTCTGCTACCAACAACTTGTGGTCAGACCAAGTAATGACCTCCACTTTAGGCCCCTGTATCACCTCCTCCTGTTCCTGCGGTATCAGCAACATGTCTATCCTGATATAGGATTGGTGTGGGGGAAGACTATAAAGTATAACCCCCCTCCCAGGCCCTACGTGGTGTTTCCGCCACATGTCACTCCAATGGAAGTCTTGGAGGAGGTTCCGAAAATCAGTGTTCTCTTTAGTCTCTACCCTCGGCCTATCACTCTTCTGTGACCAGCAGTCTGTTGCAGGATCTCCCACAAGATTAAAAGTCATCCCCCAGAACTGTGACACCTTCCGCCCAACCGTCTAACATCCTGAATGTCTTGCACAGGAACTTCACCTGTCCTGTTTTGGTAGCATACAGCGTGGGTAATGTGATCTACACTTGTTCGTAGAGGCCCTTTATCCCCAGGAACCAGCCCCCAAACCCAATTTTGATCCGAGGCTCCGTCATCCGAAAGGTCTTTGCCATATTGATACCGACCCCTTCCTTTTTATTGTCTTGATGGGAAGCCCAGTAGGACTTACTAATGTCGCCGCCTTTAATTAGGGACTCCACCCCTTGCTTGTAATGGGTTTCCTGTATAAAGAGAACTGCCAAACACTGTTTGTGGAACATATTGCTAGTTAGTGATCTCTTTGGGAGTTCAACACCTTTACGTTTATCGTGGCTATCCACAACTTAGCCATAACCATGGGAGCTTCTGGTACTTCCTGGCACCTTGAAGTCTGCATCTCCCAGTAGATGCCTTCAGCTCGGTTGCTCCACTGGCCTGCTCAGGTCCATTTCCCTCAGGCCCCGGTTCCAAAATTTCTTCTATGACCCGTTTGATGCACACATCGGTTACCACTTGGAACCTCCCCCCCCCCCCAATTAAAAAATAAGTGCAATGGGGTTTCTCCCCCCCAAATCTGTGTTTCACCCCTTTCTCATGGAGCCATCTGGTCAAGGGGCCGCACTTCTTGCGCCTCAAAAGGCTATGGACAGAGAGGTCCTGAAATATAGGCACTTTGGATCCCTCATATTCAATGTCACCCATGCGCCGGGCTTTGTCCAAGACATCCACCTCGTCACGATAATAGTGCAGCCTGGTGAACACAGAGCGAGGCCCTCTGCTTCCACCGCCCGCCCAGTGTACTCTGCCCAGGGCCACTGTCACACCTTCCTTGGACCCCAGGACCATCCCCATAATCTCCTGTATCTTGCATTCCAGCACTGCCAGGCATTCTCCTGCTCTGTAGGCCAAAAAAAAAATAAAGAAATCAGAGATTGTTGCACCTCTATATTCTTGATGTCCTCCACCTTGAGGAACAGCTACTCATCTTGCCTTTCCACCTCTTGGAGGCAGACACCAACTTGCATCTCTAGGATCGCGGCCGAGGTGGGATTTGCCTCCAGCCCATCCATTCGGTCTTCTAGGGTGACCACTTTCACCAAGAGGTCTGACGCTTTCGCACCTATGTCTGTTTGCATGCCCCTTATCTCTTCCAGTATTGCTTGTATGTCAGTTTTGATCACCCCAATCTCTGTTGTGCAGGGATGTGGGCCTCATCTCCTTTTACTTTTGCCATTCCTCCTCCCTCGGGGTACTGGTATTGTGCTAGTGTCTCTTTCCAACTTACCCAGAGGGACCACAGCACCCTAGATTGTCATCTTCCACCTGCCTTCAGGTCGAGCTGCCTTGGTTATCCCTTGTTGTGCAGGAGGTCTCCTCTGTTCCAAGGCGCACCCCGCTGTCTCAGTACTCCCGGTCAGGTGTGCTTTCCAAGTTGCAGGTCCTCAAATTCTGCCCACACACCCCTGGGGTGGGAGGCAATCTATCCGTGGCACTCCCGCCGTCAGTTCCAAGAGAGTCACTTCCACTGTGCCTGGGGTGTGTACCTCTGGGATTCTTTTACCTTGGGGCTCCAGTCTCTTGTATTACATCCAAGGGGCGTGCGGGGGGAATAGGGGAATGGTGCTTCAGACCCCCGCACCCTCCACGTGCCTGTCTCAAAGTACCCTCACTTGGCACTGTACCCCTGCCTTGTGGACTCCCTTCCCAGGGCTGCAATTCACTCCTGCGTATATGGGTCTCTCCTCTAGCAGTCACCCTTGAACACCTCTACTCTGGAGGACCAATGTTGTTCTATTGGCGAAATGGGTGTCTTGCCTCCCATCACCACCATCCAGATGTTTTCCTACCACCCTGTGAGTATCGTTCTGGGGCCCTATTGGGCTCTTCCTGGCCACCAGGATCCCTTTACCCCTGCACTGATGCCCTGCTGATCTCCATCACCCTCCTCCGCCAACTGTGTAGAGCGTTATCCCAGGAGCCGCTACAATGGTTCCCAGGCTCAGAACTCTGCCGTTTCTCCACCATTGACTAGGACAAGGATCGGAGCATGTGAATCGGGCTTAGATCTTGACTGCGCCCGCTGGTGGTCTCCCTGCCTGAGGATTCTCACAATGCCCTCAACTGTCCCGCTCACTGCCAGGGTTCCTTTTTGCACAGATTCACTTTTGCAACACTCCCCAGTTCAGCTCTCAGTGCTTTCCTCTACCTCCTCCTTACTTCCAACCTTATCCTTGGCTTCACTCCTACCCCTCCAAATGTTACTTCTCCCCCTTTGGTCTCTCCTCCAGACCTTCTAGGTCACTATCCTCCAGTCTGGCTTGTACCTGCTCTCCCCAGCCCCTTGAGCCGCTCTTCCAATCCTGCTGGCTCTGCCAATTCCCTACCTCCAGGACAGAATACTTCCCCCTGCTTCTAGAACTTCTCCTGGAGCCTCCCATTTTCTGGCTCTTTATTTCAGCCTCCAGTCATCCATCGTCTCCAGGCCCCAAGGGCTCTGCTGCAGTCCCCAGCTCCTCCTGCAGTCAGCTTTGAAAGGGCACTTCCCCAACACCTCCCATAGCCGGTCTTCCTTTGTATGAGGCCTGGGCCTCACCACCCACCCTCTATTGTGAGCAGTGATTATACGTGTATTCTAATCACACTGCACCATGCACCGGAGCTGGGAGCTGCTGGAGGGAGAAGGGCTGGACCACCGACCGAGGAGGGAGAGGAGTCATGAAGCTGCTGCTGGGCGATGCATTGTATACCATTAGAGATGTACCATAAGGCGCCTGTCTGTTCCCATCTTCTTTTCTACACGTCTCGGCATCGAAGGCAAACGGGCTACAGCTGCTGCCCTACAAAGAGCTTTACTAGAACCACAAGGCCCCAGAGAGCATTGGGGGGAAGAAGTCAGAATTTAAACAGCAGGTAGGCCTCGCTCCAGCTACATAGCTCATGGAAGTGCTACATTCTCAGTCTTTGAGCGCTCCAGAAAAACTTAAAAATTAAACCCACTTTTTGAAAACAGCGCAAGTGCGGCGCTGACTGGCATTTCAATCTATCTTGGCTATACTGTAATGCATTGGGGAAAACTCAAAGATGGCTGCACTGCATTGAAAGCAGCCCAGCCCGACCCATCGTGCTGGAGTCTGCTGTGATTGGCCTGCCTCCTCAGCCAACGAGATCGCTGTCCGGTGAACGCCAGCCTCCCACCTACTCCCCCCCCCCCATCATAAGGCCTTTCTCCTAAGGCACCTGTCTGTGCCTGTCCCAACCTAGGAGGTCCTGGAGGGTCCCCACCTCTACATCCCCTGAACAATGAAGAGGCTCACAATGCAGCCGAGACTCAGTCGAACTTGTGCCGTTTCACCTCAACACTCTCCGCTCATCGAGTGAGTGATGGCTGAACTCTTCCACTGCCTACTCAACTACCAAACCTGATCCTTAACTGTCTTTCTCACTGACTTTCTGCCTGACCTTATCTTTCTCTTCTTCATTGCATTTTTGTTACCCGTTTACTTTTCAAACCTAGGCGTGCGTTTGTAACTTCTTGCATCCCACTTTTTGCACTGCATTTGTGTGCCCCTCCTGTAACTACTAGACCACCTGGTGAGATTGGACAAGGACTGAAGTGCAGCCCCCCCTCTTACCTTCAATTATACTCGCCACTTTGATGGCACCTACCCTCCCTCACGAAGTCTGGAAGAAGAAAAGCACAAAAAGACATCCCGAGTGGCAACACCAGCCTACCCATCGCAGACACCTATGTCAGTGCAACTTCCAGACAGGTCTTCACAGATATCCTCTTCTCTGTCCCCTCCCCAGATCTATGGACACCTCAACATTATCTGTACTCTCTACCTTTTCACATCCTCTCCCATTAATGGTGGAAGTAGGAAGTCCTCTTGGCAGGATTATCACGCTGTATCATTAATGTCTTCGACACTGGCACTATCCAGGTTTAGGGGCCTCAACCCAACCTCCTCTTTGACCGGCGCCTGCCATCCCTCATTATCTTCCTTACCTCACCTGCCCTGCCCCGCCTTGTCCTGCCTCTCCCCCAACCACTCTGTCCCTCCCCATCAGATTGATGTACCACGCCCCTGTACTTCTAGGAAAACTTTCAAAAAGGCAGAGAACACCTTCACCTGGACACACTTAACAGCCGTTGAACTAGCAAACACTACGGACATCTGCCTCCTTCTAAAAGACATTGACCTTCGACATTCTCGCTCTTACCGAGACATGGTTGAATGCCAGCTCGGTCACTGCTTTCAACTCCCTTCTCCCCGATGGCTACAAGATCATTTTCAAGCCATGACCTAACCATGCTGGCAGTGTGGTTGCCTTAAAGGGGTAGTTCAGCTAAAAAATGTATTTAAAAAATAGATAGGCAACATTAAAAAAAAAAATACTAGCACTTTTCTTTTTTAAACTTCCTATGTAAAATTTTGAGCTATTCAAGCTCAAAATTTGCAAAAGCAAGCACATGGGCGCATCCATTTTGTGAAATGGATGCCCGCCTGTGCTGGCTTTTGCGGCACTAATGAAGGAAAAGCCAGCCAGCTGTAGTAAACAAAAGCTACCGCTGGGTGGCTTTTCCTTCATTGGTGCTGTACGCGGAGGACGGGGACCGGAGACCAGAGCAGGAAAGTTGCAGCTGAATCTCGGTAAGTGCTATTTATTTATTTTAAAAAAATAAGCACTAGCTGCGTTTTTTTTTCTAAGTTTTCTGGGCTGGAGGAGCCCGGAAAACTTAGAAATAAAACTGCAGCTTTAAAAACGTTGTATTTATGTTTGCGGTCGCTTTTGAAGCGACCGCAAACATAAATACAACGTTGTGTTTGAAAACGCTGCGGTTTTTCTTTCCAAGTTTCTCAGGCTCCTCCGGCTCGGAGGAGCCTGAGAAACTCGGAAAGAAAAACCGCAGCGTTTTCAAACACAACCGCGTTGTGTTTCTGCCTGCTGTGGCTATCACTTTGGGTCTCCCGTGCTCCCCCAGGGGAGCACTGGAGACCCCAAGTGAAAGCCAAGGCAGGCAGAAACACAACACGGTTGCTTTTACAAGCCGCAGTGTTTCTGCCTACAGCTGATTTCCCATTTGGGGCTCTCGGGCTCCCACGAGAGCTCCCAAATGGGAAATGCTAAATGCTGCAGTGTTTCTGCCTAAATCTGCTTTCCCCAAATGGGGGAGCACCGGAGACCCAAAGTGAAAGCCAAGGCAGGCAGAAACACAACGCGGTTGTGCTTGAAAACGCTGCAGTTTTTCTTTCTGAGTTTCTCAGGCTCCTCCGAGCCGGAGGAGCCTCAGAAACTTGAAAAGAAAAACCGCAGCGTTTTCAAAAATAATAACTTTGTATTTAAGTGTGCGGTAGCTTCAAAAGCGACAGCAAACAAATGCAACATTTTTAAAGCTGCGGTTTTATTTCTAAGTTTTCCGGGCTCCTCCAGCCCAGAAAACTTAGAAAAAAAAACGCAGCTAGTGCTTATTTTTTTAAAATAAATAAATAGCACTTACCGAGATTCAGCTGCAACTTTCCTGCTCTGGTCTCCGGTCCCCGTCCTCCGCGTACAGCACCAATGAAGGAAAAGCCACCCAGCGGTAGCTTTTGTTTACTACAGCTGGCTGGCTTTTCCTTCATTAGTGCCGCAAAAGCCAGCACAGGCGGGCATCCATTTCACAAAATGGATGCGCCCATGTGCTTGCTTTTGCAAATTTTGAGCTTGAATAGCTCAAAATTTTACATAGGAAGTTTAAAAAAGAAAAGTGCTAGTATTTTTTTTTTAATGTTGCCTATCTATTTTTTAAATAAAATTTTTAGCTGGACTACCCCTTTAATCTTCCCTGAGTGGGTTCCTCCCTCCGTCTTACCCAACCAGCCTTACTCTTCCGTTGAGTGCCTGGTCCGCAAGTTCGGCATCTCTCCCTCGTCCTCTCTGACCATTTCCACCATCTACATGACCCCTGGCACTACCACCCTCATCTTTAAATGGGCTAATTTCTGCTATTCTCTCCTGACTACCACCTCTAAACTCCTTTTGGCGACTTCCACATCCATTTGGACTCCTATCACAGCATTCACCCGCTTCCTTGACCTCTGCACCTCCTTCTCCCTCTCCATTCGTCTGTCTGGTCCAACCCACTCGGCAGGACGCACTCTTGATGCCCTCATCCACTCTGAGCTTTCACTCTCCCCCCTCTGATCACACCTCTGTCGCGGTCAGACTACTCCATATTCTTCTTACCTGGGACCCCTCTGACTGCACTTCCTCCAGCCCTGCCAACCTAGTTCACAAACATCCATCCGATGAAACGGGTGTCAGCTGCTGCCTTTGCCTCCACCTTTAACCCCCTGGCCCCCACTCTTCCACCACCCCTGCCTCTACCTCTTGACTCTGCTCTCAGCAACCCCCACCTGGCTATTACTAAGACTCTGGACATTGTTGCCCCAGTCATGAGGATCTGCCTGAAACCTGCCTCTAAGTGCAATACCTGGTACGACTGCGAACTTGCAGCCCTGAAATTCAAGTGCAGAGCTGCAGAATGGAAGTGGCAAACCTCACGCTCACCCTCTGACAAACTGGCCAGCCTCCTGCTCCAAAGGCAAAACAGACTCTCTATCCGTGCCAAGAAAAGGGCTCACATCCAGGCACAGGTATCTGGTGCATCCAACAAGGCTGAACCCTAAAATCTGCAGGGAAGTAGCCAACCCTTCCGCAGTCTGCTCTGCCCCTCTTCCGTCCCAGGCCCTCTGCAGCGCACGGGCCACACACTTCACAACTAAAACCCTCGACATCCTGGGCATCCTTGCTACCCTCTCCCGAAGCCCTCGGCCACCCCCTTGCCTCCTATGGCCCCCTACTTCCTCTCTCTCCTCCGTCTCCCCTGTCACACCTGAAGAGGCAGTCAGAGTTGTCCGCTCTATGAAGGTATCCTCAAAACAGGTTTCCCCTCCAGAGCTATCAAGGACAACATTGGCTCTCTTGCCCCAGCTCTTGATTTCTGCAACCACTCCTGGATCTTTCCCCTCCTCCATCAAGCACTCCATTGTGAGCCCCCTCCTGCAAAAACAGTCTGCAGACACGACTTGTCCAGCTACCTACCACCGTATTTCTATCACCCCCTTCCTTGAGAAACTGCCCTTGCCCCAGCTTACCTCACACAATGAACTTGTTGGAAGTCGCTGCGATCATCAATCTGGATTCCGAGCATCCAGTGGCATGGAAACTGCTCTTCTGAACACTGAAGAACTGCTTGCATCTCTGGATTCTAACTCTACAGCTGTTCTCATTCTACTTGATCAATCTTCTGCCTTTGACACGGTCAACCACTCCTTTCTCATAAAATGGCTCTATGATACCCTGGGTATCTCTGAGCAGGCACTGGACTGGCTGACCTTAGCTGACTGTCCTTCCATCTCAGGTTATACTAGGCACCTTCTCCTCACCTACCTCCTTCTCCTGTGGTGTCCCCAGGGCTCCAACCTCTTCTCCCCTGGCACTTTAACACTTACCTTACTCCGCTGGCACATATCATTTCCTCCTTCTCCAACTTCCAGTTCTGCGTGGATGACACTTAACTCTTCTTCAAACTTCCTGCTGTCCCTCTTGCATCAACCTGGACTAGGCAGTCTGCCATCCAGTCCTTGTGCACTTCCAATGATCTCTGCCTCAATGCCAGCAAGACTGAGATCATTCCTATTGGGATCCCTACTCCCTCTTTCCTCCCCTCACTCTGGCCATCCTCTATGGGCTCTCCCTATTCTCCTTCATCTGAAGCCAGGAACCTTGTAGTAATCTTTGACTTCTCTCTCCCCTTCCTCTCTCCCTCACATCCAGGACATTGCCAAGATGTCCAACTTTCAATTCTTCCTTCTCAAAGGAATTCTCAGTTTTCTCACATTCCCCTAGAACCTCAAGGTTACCAGAGCTTTGGTTCTCTCTAGGCTTGAATACTGTAATAGCCTTCCCTTGAATCTACCTTCCTCCTCCCTACAACCCCTCTAGCTAATCCAGAATAGGTTAGCAAGACCTATCCTTTGCCTCAAGCCCAGGGACTGCATCTTTCCTGCCCTAAAACTCTTCAGAGTCTCCTGGTTGCTGCACAAATTAAATTCAAATGCCTCTGCATCATCCACAAGGCTGTCTGGGGCCGGGAACCACGCTATCTGTAACTTGCTCTTACTAAATATTTCCCCTCCAGACCTCAACACCCCTCTGATACCAACTCTGTGAAGCATTTTGCTAAACACGGGGCCGGAAACCGATCTCTTGCTTCAGCTGGCTCCCTCTTGTGGAACAACCACCCCCCTTCTAGGGGTGTCATGGTATTGGTTTTATGGCGGTATGATAACCTCCTTGCCAAATGACGGTATATCATTGTTATCGCGGTATAGCAGGTGGAGTTAACTAAGGTCATAAATTGTCCGCATTCTGAAACTCGTCTCTGCACGTTTTTAGCGGATCCTCCAGGAATCTAAGGCGGCTGCAGATATGGTCTTTCATGGCGCTCACTCGTTCATCGCCTTAAATGAAAGAGTGACTAGTGGACGTGTTAAAATGCACTTTTTGAGCAATGAGCTTGCTGCTCAGTCACAGGTAATCGCTTTGAAATTCGGCCTCGACCTGCATTATTTTAGAACCACATGGCATGGGCATCATGACTCCTCGCTGCGATCAGTCATAAAAGTTTGTCTACAGAGCTAAAGTTTTTTGTGGACATGCATCAGAAGGGCATCCAGTTCATTCCCCCTTTGAATCCTGGGATGTGTAGTTCCCCATCTTTCAAATTGGTGGGAAAACTACAAGTCGGCTGATCTTTAACCCGACTCTACTGATCACAGAGAAAGAGTGGTCAAAGCATCAAAGCTGCATTTACTAATGTGGCCTCACTTTCCCTATGCTCTGGTCTTCCAAACGCCACATCCCACAGTGCAAGATCCAGAATGCGCAGCACTTGCTTACTGCAGCCTTTCCAAATCACATTGAAAAGCTCACTTAATAGCAGCAGGCCCTAAAACGGTAAATCGGTATAATTAACGGGCCGGTTATTATAGTTCAATTAAGCTGTTCACGGCATCTATAACGGTATACCGTTCTACCGTTATACCCCTACCCCCTTCCTCTCGGTCTTGAGCTGGACCTCCTCAAATTCTGGAAGCTCCTCAAGACTTTTCACTTCCTCCATCCCTTCTTCCCTCCTCTGCTAACCTCACAGTGGCTGTGATTGGTGACCAGGGCCCATGTGTCCTCAGGGTTCTGCCCTCCACGCCCAATTGCCTCAGCCTCTGCCTACACAGCACTTGCCTCAGCACACACTGGCCTACGCCACTGTAGGCCTGCACTTACTCACTTATTGCAGCTCAACAGTCCCTAGCACCTACTATACCTGGCACATACATCTACTGCTCACCCAAGGGTACCGACACTCCAGCACTTTCCCCCACTCCCTATTCTCTCTCTGCACTTGCACGTTCTGAACACTCACAAGGCCTAGTAAGGTTTGTCTTTATCCTCTCATTGTATACATTGTTTTCAATCCCATGTTCCATCCCTGTTGCCATGTGGGTGCTTTGAAACACAACTGACTCGTTGTATAAGCACCAAACAAATGCACAATAAACAATTGGCTGGGATGAGGCCATTGGGTTTCATCCCCGATTGGGAGCTTGGTGGTTGGCCCATCCATCTTATATGGAGATCCTCCTGCCTGCTAAACCTTGACCCTGCCGTCAAGCATCTCTCTGTGTTAAGCAAACTAATAATCCTGAGGCTGCTGTTGTGGGATTGGGTGGCGAGCCCGACCCCAGAGGTTGGCTTCCAGTTCGTATATTGGACTTGTAGCAGGGTAGTCCCTCCCTTTTGGTGATCCTTTCTCGGTTGGTCACACCATGACCTTGCCTTCAGGGTAGACTTCCTTAGCCTAGCTGTTCTTCACTATATGCAGGTGAGGACCTTGTAATAAAACTGGCTGTCTCATGACCCTAGCTCAGGTCGCCTTCTTCCACAAAGTTGATATGGGATTACTGCACCCATTCGAGCTAAATTGAGCACACAGGTGCCTCCCGCTCTTTGGAACAGCCACTTCAATTCCCTTAAAGGGGCAGTAGCATCTAAGGAGGGGGCAACGTGACAAGCCCCTGGCCTTCCATGTGTGCAATGGTGGGGATAGCCAGTGGAGCCTCCTCATCGCCCCCAAACCCAGAATAATCTTGCTTCCAGTGGACCTGGGCCCCTTGTAACCCCCACCATCCATTAAAAGTGTTGTCAGAGCACTTAATTACCCCACCTAAGGTAGCAATAGGAATGCCCATTGCTAGTTAGTAAAATCAAGTTCTGATACCATTATAAAGACAGCAGAAATATTACTACAAATCCCAGCAAACCCTGGCTATTTTTAGAATAAAAACACAAAATACCAGCTGTCCAATGCCTAGGATCCCATGTCCTCTTACTTGTTCCAGCTTTCTTGGATATGAATGAACGCAACCTATGATCAAACAGTCTAGAGTATTGGGGACCTTCACAAGGGCAAGCATATATTTCAGAGGAAAAAAGAAACTTGCAAGCAGGGGTGTAATCAACGTCATCTTCGAGTAGGTATTTAGCCTAATTCCAGCAACAACAAAAAAAAGTATTTGGCTCTAGCCGAATACTTTTGTCTGGTCATTCGTAATGAAGGCAAAAATACAAAGGCACAAAGTGCAGACTGGAAGGGAAGGAGTATGTTGCCCACCTGTAACTCCAGCGCAATGGTATCTTTCATAGATTTACATGCATTAAATATTTCCTGTTGTCAGGCTGGGAATCCTTGGTAACCTATTTTTGTACTGTAAGAAAAACATAAGGCATTTTGCAATCCATCCACATTGTTTTGGCTTGCTTTGACCCAAGCCAATGGGATGCAGAGTGCTCAATTACACCTAAGGGGGCATGGTTCCGTTTCTAACCAGGCTAAGTGTGTTTAACCAATGGTGTGTTAGGGCCTTTACTGGGGCTGGTGGAGGTTACATGTGAATTTATAAAAAGATAATGTTGGGGAACTGGAGTTCCAGATAAGCAATTTACTCCTTCTCCAGCATTGTATCTTTCATAATCCAATTTATGAATAGATTGCAAAGCAGGGTCCAATTGACGTAACTGCTTGCAGTTTATGATTAGGAGACCCACATTGGGCAGCAGCGCCTCCTTTGACTGCTCTCAGACGAGATGAAGAGGCGCTGCTATCCAATACCGGTCTCCTAATCAAACTGCAAGCTGTCGCATCAGCACGCAGATGGCACTAGACTTCTGAAACCAGGTATGTCTGAACATCTCAGGCTGAGGGCGGTCAAATGTTTGCTCTTTAGCAGCAGACCGCAAGTTGGAAACGAAAGGGTGTTGTCTAAATAATAAAGAGATCTTTGTGGTGGTTTCAACATTTTTTCCGTTAAGAATCTGCCTGATGAAGGACTTCAATGTCCAGAATTCATTGGCATAGTGGCAATTGCCTTCTATATTGGTTGATGAAACAACACATTTTATTTCTCGAACTACGAATGAGTTGTTTCTGACTTTGTGAATTTTGTTAAACATGAATATATGTAACAAATATCAATGAAGGTTCTCTAGCTTTCTACACTAGACAAAGTGAGTGCAGCCCTCACTGCCAGCTTTTGTACCTAGGTCATGTTGTATGTATGTTAGTGCCCAATCCGGAGGCACTTTGGAGGGTGAGAACGCCATATGTTATCGAATTCACAACAACTCAGTGATTTGAATTGGTGTTGTTGAACTGAAGCGATGCCCACTCAATCTTTTGCTTTTAAGTCTAAGACTTTGGCCACCAAGACTGGTAATGAAGTCACCCCCGCATCCACAAGATTGCCCTGTTGCATATCTGTTTAAATCCTGTTTCTGCGATACCGGCTACAACGTTGATGGATTGAGGCCTCCTCACCCTCCTTCAAGATTTCCAACACATCCTTCCTCTACTCCTTGGGGAGGTGTTCCAATATTGGCGCTATACGGTGCTACATTTCCATATTATATCAACCCCCCAAAACACATATATATGTTTTGGGGGGTTTGGCGTTGGGTGGGGGGTTGTGGGGGGTTCCCCCCACATATATGGTACAATGGACCTTCACAATTCGGTCAATTGTGAAAAGGTCAATTGTCATTCGAGCAGTTGTGCAAATGGTCTACTAAACGGGTGCTGTGAGAAACCTGATGGTATTCTCCCACCTACTCCCCAGGGATCTTCCATTCGGGTGCCCAGGGAAAGGTCATCGCTTTTGGATCCCCACCCTGGGGGTGGACAAGCTAGGGACGATCACGCGGGATTTGGAGGAAACTACCCAAGGGCGAGACATGGTATTCCCCTCTAGCAATTATACACCAACCCACTCTCCCTCAGTCTTAATGGGGGACTTCCAATCATACCCCATCTCCCCTACCCAATTTCCAATAAGTACTGGTACGAAGAAGGGGCGATCGGGAGGAATGAGGGTTTCCCATAGAAACATAGGCATACAAACTGAGGCCTACCATGTAACAGCTTTGAATGGTCCCACTAAGAGAGTCAGGCAAGCTCAGGCACTTTACTCCAACTGTGCACACCTGACTCCAATGGACTCTCACCTGCATTATTAACAGTGTTTCTGCCAGAAGCATTGAGCAAGCTGGGGATGCTGCCCGGACCAGAGGAGCCAAGGAGCAGAGAGCTGCAGGAAGAGAAGCCTGGAGGATCCGGAGGAGAGCGGCGCACCGAGACGCTGGCCCAGTGTTCATTAGGAGCTGCAGCATGGCTAGGGAGCCATGTCTCCAGGGAGACGGAGCAAGGCAGCCTGTATCCTCCGGGCGGTGTTCAGGAAAACGCACGTTCCCTTGGGACGTGTACCAGTTCCAAAGGTGTCTGAGGGGCAGGTGGTGAGACCCTGACTACGACCCAAACCCATTTGGGTATGCTTGCCAGTGCTGCGCTACGGTTGGTGAGTTTCATGAGACAGAGAGAAACTTGCAAGGGTGGCTAAAGCGGGAGCAGGAGCATTGTTGGAAAAGAAAAAAAAAAAAGAGCCGGTGAGCAAAAGCAAGCAAAAGCTGTAAAGCGGTGAAAGAAAGCAAAGCAGAATGACAGAAAAGGTGCGCTAGAGGCGCAGGGAAGTAATGAAAGACAACAGAGTGTGCTGGCAGCACGGAAACAGCCAAGGAGAGGGTGCAAGCAACCTGAAATAGAGTACGCAAGAGGCACGTTAAAGGGCAAATGAAGGTGCAAGAGAGCACGGTGAAAAGTAAAAAGTGTGCAAGAGGCACGGAAAGGTGCAAGTTTACACAACAAAAGTTGTGCAGGAAGCACAGTAAAGTGGAAAAGGACAGAGTGAAAGAGGCACAGAAGAGGAAAAGGTGCCAGAATAAGGAGAGGGGTTAGAGGTCAGAGTGGTTGCACCTCAGAGGAGCAAAGAACCTGCCGTTCTCAGAACCCCCAGAGACATTGTGAACTCTAGTGACTTGCTGCAAGGGCCCTCCATGTAAGGTTCCAAGGGCAACCCTTTATGAGTTGAACTATTTTGAACTGGCAGAACTACACCTATTGTTAAGAGTACCTGAATCCAGCTGTGGTTTAGATTTCCTTTTGAATCACCATTTTTCCTTTAAGAAGACCACCTATCACATTTGGTTTAAGAGCGAGGGCAAGCATACGTTTGGACACAGACAGACTTTAGTTTTGGACATCGACAGCCCTTAGAAACATCAGTAGAGGAACAACCCCCAAGTTAGAGCCAGATGAACAAGTTACTTTCCCCTGGTAACATTCTTTCGAATGGATGTTCCTCCCACGTATTGCTCATCTTGTGATAATTATACCTCCAGCTTTAGCTGCTTCAGAATGCATTTCTGACAGGGGGCACTGTGTGCCATCTCGTCGAGTCTCTGTCCCTCGAGGACCTCTGTTCAACTGTCGACGTCATCAGTATAAATAGTGCATGCAGCACCCGCTGGCTTCAGATCTGTTTTTCCCCTTCTGTAGAGTAATTACCAGGCGTACCATATACTGTAGGCTCCAAGAAAGAGTAAAGTGTAAGGACATGTAAATTCTACGGTGGGGTAGGCTGGGAGGGGCGATGAGGCATATGTGGGAGGAGCAGCCAATCGAAAGAAAGTTACCAGGGGTAGGTAACTTGTTCTTCGAATGGATTGTGTCCTCCCACGTATTCCTCATCTTATGATACACTCCCAAAGCAGTAATAATTTGGTGGTGCGAGTATGAATGATGATTTTTGTCTCAATTGTTATCATGGACCGAATGAAGGAATGCTTTTCCAAATTGTCCTTGACTGGAAGAAGAATCCAGGCAGTAATGTTTCACAAACGTGTGAACAGATGACCAAGTGGCCGCTGCACAAATGTCTCAGTGGAACCCCTGTCTGAAGAGCAGCAGAGGTAGCCATACCCCTTGTGGAATGTGCCATCAATCCTTCCGGCAGGGTTTTGCCCGCTAACCTGCAACATTCCCCAATAGCCAGGATAATCCATCTGGATAGGGTCTTTTTTGTCACAGCTAAACCCAATTTAGGGCCTGTAGAGCCCAATTAATAATTTGTCATTTTGACGACTTTTAGCCATTCTTCAAATATAAAAACTGAACCTTTTTTGGGTCCAGTGAATGTAATCTGTCCTCCTCCATTTAAGGATGAGGAGGTGGATAGAAAGTGGGCAAAATTATCTTTTGCGACAAGTGGAAGTCGGAGACTACCTGAAGTAGAAAAGAAGGTTTCACCATTAGAGCAACCTTGTCTTTATGGAAAACAGTATTTGAGGGTTTACAGGAAAGTGCCTGCAACTCACTTAACCTGCGGGTGAGGTTATTGCTATTAGCAAAACAGTTTTAAAGCTTAATAGCCTTAATGGACACAAGGATATGGACTGCATGTTAGAAATGTAGACACCAGGTTAAGATCCCAAACAGGGAATTTGAATGAAACTGGTGGAAATACATTAGTAAGACCCTTAAGGAATTGAACAATCAGAGGGATTTTAAAATATGAATCTTCCTCTAAAGAGCGCTTGAAAATAGATAGCGCTGCCAGGTAATCATTAATTGTTCCAACCTGGAGCCACAGATTAGCCAAATGTAAATCAAAGAGAAAGTACCACAGGTGTATCACATAGAAAGGGATCCACATCCTTATCCCTGCACCAACTGCTGAACTTGTTCCAACGGCAGCAGAACAAAGATTTCGTTGCTGGCCTTGTGGCCGAAAGCAAGTCCTCCATTACGTCATCCGGGAGGTCCCAATCCTTGTATCTCAACCTCTCAAGAATCATGCGTGAAAGTTGAGCCTTGACCTCCGGATGGAGAACCAGATCCTCCTTTGGAGGGCAGAAGGACATTTCCAGAAGGTCCGGGTATCACGTCCCCCCGGCGCAATCTAGGCCATTAGGTTCATAGATTTCCCAAACTCCTGATCACATGAGGAATGATGGGGACTGGAGGAAATGTTTACAGGGGTGGAAACTCCCATTCTACTACAAGCACGTCCACTAGAGCTCGTCTTGGAGGAAATTCTCTGGAGCAGAACAGTTCAGAATTCCAGTGAACACTGGTCGCAAATAGATCTTCTTGAGGGGGTTTCCCAAAAGCGTGAAAATCTCTTGAAGGACTTTGTGAGCTAGTTCCCACTTGTGGGAGACCGTGCTATGCCTGCTCGGAGTGTCCACTGCCGTGTTCTCCTCTCCAGCTAGGTGTACTGCCAATAGAAAGATTCTTTCTTGAATTGCCCAGATCCAGAACTGCATTGCTTCTCTGCACAGTGGTAGCCACCCTACGTCTCCTCTCTTGGAGTGCATAGCCACTGTGTTGTCCATCATTATCATGACATTTTCCCATACAGAGGGCAGAAAGGCCTTCAGCGCTAGTCTGATTGCCCTCAGCTCAAATAGGTTGATGTGTAGTTTGGACTCCGATGGAGACCAACTACCGATGATTGTCAGCTCGGTGGCGTGAGCTTCCCACACAGGAGTTAAGTGTCTGTCACTACAGTTATCGCCGGCCATGGCTGCCAAATAGATTCTGCCTGAGAATTCTGTCCTTGCAAGCCCACCACAGAAGATCCTGAGCAACTGTGCTCGGAACATGCAGGTGGTCCAACATTCTGCCTGAGTATTGGGACCATTGAGTCCTGACAGCCCACAGGAGGGATCTCATTCTCAGGTGAGCCTCTGGCACCAGGAAAATGCAGGATACCATGAGACTGAGCAACCTCAACACAAAACAAAGGCCAGAGGACGCAGGGTACTATGGAATTTGTTGACCATCTGCAGAATGTGTTGAGCTCTCACCTCAGGTGGCAAGGCTTTCCCTGTGGAAACATCCAGGACTGCTCCAATAAATTGGAGTCTTTGGGATGCTATCATGTGGGACTTCTTGTAATTGAGGGAGAATCAAAGTTTGTGGATTGTGGCAGGTTATGCTCAGATGTTCCTGGGCTTGTTTGAGTGAACAGGCCTGATCAGCCAGTTGTCGAGCTAGGGGTAGACGTGAATCCCCCCCCCCCTCTCCTGAGACTCGCTGCCACAACCGCCATTAACTTGGTGAAAACTCTCAGGTGGAGGGCAGCCCCAATGGCAGAACTTGAAACTGACTAGAAGAACCGCCAACCGCGAACCTCAGGTACTTTCTGTACTTGTGATGGATAGGCACATGAAAGTAAGTATCATGAAGGTCCAATGACACCACCCAGTCTTGGAGTTGGAGAGCCTAAAGGATCGGAGAAAGGGTAACCATCTTGAACTTGTCCTTACTGAGGAACTTTTTCAAGATGGGTCTCAATCCTCCATCCTTTTTCAGTATCAGAAAATACGGGGAGTACCAATCCTTGTTCCTCTCCGCCACAGGTACCGGTTCTATAGCACCTTTCTCTTGCAGGGCAAAATTTCCAGCACAAGGAGCGGATCCGCGACTTTGAAAGAGTTGTTCCCCGGTGCAAGATCCAGAGGTCTTTTTTGAAAAGGAAGGCAGTAACCTCGGGCTACGGTTTCTAGTGCCCAAGCATCCGAAGTAGTGCCCCACCATTGTTGCAGACACTGAGTAAGTCTGCCTCCCACCGGGGTCTTGAGAGTCAAGACCTCAGAGTGGTTTTGAGGCGGCTGAAGCAGCAGCTGAGGGTAAAGCTGCTGCTGCTTGGACTGACTTAGTCCACCACGAGGGAAACTACTCCGACTGGATTGTCCTCTTCCTCTTCTAATTGAGGAATAGAATCGAAAGGACATAGCCCTCCAAGATGATGAACCGGAGGAGGAGTGTTGAGGCTGTCTAATGGCAGCACAAAGTGATTTGGTCGCTGCTTTTGAGGTCTGCAGCTTTTCCAAACTTTCATCAGCCTTGCTGCCAAACAGCCTCGAGCCGTCAAAGGGCATGTTGTGGAGTCTAGACTGCACATCTGGTGCAAACACCGGCTTCCTCAACCATGCAAATCTGCGCAACACAGTGCTAGTTGCCATTGCTCTGCTGATGCTGTCTGCAGTATCCAGAGTGGACTGGAGGCATTTGCACATTGCCTCCTTACCATCATTGATGATAGCCAGGAAGCCGTCTCTTTCTTCCCCTTCTGGGAAGTAGTCAGCTGCCATAGCTACGCAGTCCCACAGGGGAAACGTGAATTTTGACAAGGCACAAGTTGCTTTTGCTGATTTTAAAGCCATACTACCAGCAGTGAATATTTCTCTCGCCCAGGCATCCACTCTCTTATCCCTATCAGGAGTAATAGAGGGGTATGCTGATTGCTTGGTCAATCTAACAGCTGGAACCACCAAACTTTCTGGTGCTGGGTATTTTGTTAAGTACTCTGGGTCACTGCTGGATGGCCTATATTTTTTTGCAAAATGTTTATTTACTGCAGCCGCAGTCTCTGGCATCTCCCAATTTGTTGAGACCCTTTTTTGTAGTGCAATGTGAAAGGGTAAAATTGGATCTCTTTGAGGACCTTGATACAAAATATCTGTCAGGTCATCCTGTTCGAAAGACGTTGCAGGCCTGTTCCAACGTAACAATTCTACCGCATTGCTGATTAGCTGCCTATATGAAGAGTCGGCGTGGTCAGCTGAATCTGACTTACCAAATTCCAGTTCTGGAGAGGCATCTATACCACTGGCTGATTGTAAGTTATCATACAAGTCTTTTAACCTAGACTCTTCTGAAATCAATTCTTCTGTCACATTAGGGGTGCCATATTGTAACCCAAATGGTGGCGTGTTATCTGGAGGCTCATTGTCTTCATTGATTGAGGTTATAGACTAAAAAAGTATTTCTTTGGCATGTGTTTGAAAACCTTTTCCTATGTTACTATTTATTGGCTTCGACAACGAAGATATCATCGACAACTACTTCGAAGTTGGAGTCAATTTTGTCCGAGTCAACTTAGACACTGGCATTACAGCTCCGACGACGATAGCGAGGGTGTCGGTGTTGTCGACTTTTGTTTTTTCGAAGGAACCCTTGATGGACTGGATTCTTGACTTGTCGAAACCCTCAATGATTTCTCGTCAGAGCGAGATTTTTCTCGATGCAATTTTGGCTTATGGCTCAGATTTGAAGATTTTAATGATTTTGTTTTCGACTTCCGTTTGCGGTCTTAATGCAGATAGAAAGTGGCATAAGTTTTCCGCTAGTCCTTCGAGGAGTTCGAGCCACATAAGATTTTAATTGGCGAGTCTGACTTCAGTTAGACATTTATAGAGGTCAAAGGCGAACTGTGATGCTGTTTCTTAGCCTTCTTTGAAGAGGAATGACGCGCTCGACTTCTCGATCGAGATCTTTTCCATTTAGGAGAATCCCCTGACTCATCATTTTTTCTTTTTGAGTTCTACGAAGGAGACTTTGAAGGCAACCTCACCACCGCCAATTTACCTTTACGCTCCATCAGAGCATTTTCAGTCATCGCCTGACAGGAGTTACAGTCGGAGGTTCGTGACCGGTACCAAGACACCACAGACACATGCAGTGGGGGTCGGTGATCGACATCTTCGATCCACAGTCTTTGCATTTCTTGAAGCCCGTCCTAGGTGTTGATGAAGTCAATGGGGGCAGAGGGGGGGGGGGTGACATTTTCGTTGATCAAAAATAACTGACGAAGTTCATTGAAGAACCGAAGCGCACGGTTAGCTTGGAAAAAGTGAACTGAAGCCAACAGGCAATGTGCGCGCTATTTATATGGATGATGTCGACAGTCTAACAGAGATCCACGAGGGACATCGACTTGACGAGACGGCACACAGTGCCGACCCCCCCCCCCCCCCGACAAACAAGAACCCCAAAGCAGCTGGAGTGAAAACTATCATAAGAGGAGGAATATGTGGGAGGACACAATCCATTCAAAAGGTATTACACCAACCTCGGAACTTCAATAAATAACTGTTTTGAAAGTGTTAACTTTGAGTCTGTGTCTCTCTTGATACCATGCCTGTCTCACAGTGCCTATACATAATCAACTCTGTATACAATCCCTAAGCTCCTCAAGGGTGAGTTGCTCTGTAATGGAACAGGAGTCACTAGTAAGAGTGTAATTTGCACTTGCTATAGGCTAGACTCACAGGAAGCCTCCAAGGTCTTAAAGATCAATTCACACCATTCAAATTAAACTAGAATTCGAATAACCCTCTGCAGTGAGAATAACTGGGGGGGGGGGGACTGCTACTAGTGGGTGGGTGCTTGTTTAAATGCACACCTGTATCCTGGTAAGATGGGTGCATGGTATTTGCATAGAAACTGTAGCATAGTGTGGCATCCCCCGCAATCCAATAATTCCCCCTTGTGCATGCATGCACTGGAGAAGACCCAAGCGCTGTTACTCAAATACCAGCCAATGCTGCAGGAAAACAAGTGGCAAGCCAAGGACCCCTGCCCAAAAAGTGCTTGACTAAGGGGAGAGGACAGTCAAAGCTTCAGCAAGGGAGCAGAGAAGTGGTGGACCATTGCCAGTGCAAGAGGCAGCATGCCAAGCACTTCTGCAAAGAACACAAAGCAGTAAGACCATTAAAATAATAAAAAGAACGGAGACCATGCAATAAACGCAGGGAACCATAATTGACACCCCCACTTCTAAGGTAGCAGTAGCCCATACATGCCTTAATAGGCAAAAGGTTCCATAAATGGACCTTATCTGCTTTAAGAGCAGTAAAATAAGAGGTAGGGCAAGAATGAGGTCATGAGGTCAAATTGATAGCCTTATAGGGAAAGGGCAGCTAGTATTATGTGTTTTAAAAGGTTCAACTACAGAAATGCCTAGGGGTTGCTGGAATTTGTAGTTTTGGTAATATTTTTCCTTTGGTGCTGAATGCTGACGTAAAACAGAGTGAAGCATAATACTCACCCCAGGGTCTTAGACAGAAGCCACGTTATTAGTCAACTGTGTCTGCGGTTACTGCGCCCATTAATTCTCTCCAAAATAATACAAAGTAACAGATTGATTCCTAAAAATTACTTAATAGCCATGAATAGCTTTAGTTTCATAAAAGCTAAATTTCAATTTAAGTGAACCATTTCCTTTTATGATGCAATTCAATCATCATTAATCTGTTTTTGATCAAGACCTCCAGGAAAAACAATGGCACCCATCACAAAAGTATGCTGGAAAAGCAGGAGAAAGAATAGGAACACCAACTCAAAATAGAAAAGCAGGATTATAAACAAAAAAATAGATACAAAAAAGAAAAATATATCAGTGCTTTGCTAGAAATTAAAACCAGGCCATATGTTCTAAAAACAAAATATAGAAAAATACATCGCAAATTTCCCATTAGGCAGTGATATTTGACTCTTGGCAAGTAATAAATGGTGTGCTGAATGCATGTGGGGAATGGAGGCAGAAAGTAACTTTTATACCAGACTAGTCTCCTGCAATTTGACATTTTCACGTCAAACATACAAAACAAAGGCAGCACCAGAACATGCGCTATAGAAAGATCCTAGTAATCCAAGAGCATACGAAATCTATCTTAAACAATTAAATGCATTATAACAGTTGAACAAAAGTACAGACCAGACTCCTGAGGTTAAGTTCAGATCAGAAAATATTGAGGCTTAGTATAAATCCTCGAGAATACCCAGGCAAAGGGAGGTCTGGAACTTTTTACCAATGACAAAATATATAACAAACAAGAGCACCTTGGAAAGTCTAAATCGAGATTAGAATCGAAAAAAAAAGTGAATATCCTAGAAATCAGAGATGAGCCGACAACTGGACTTTGCATAGGGTGAATAGGGGGAGAAGTGCTGATAACTGAAAACTCACACCCACAACTCTTTTCCACGATTAAAACCTATGGTAATACAAGCTACACTCCCAATCACTACACTAGCCACCAGAATACACTAAAATGGCCACATCGCTGAACCACACACATACAACAGAACCCAATTACCATCAAAGGAAAAAACGTGCCAATAGAAAAACATTAATTGATAATGAAATGGGTGTACTCTCTTAATTACATACCCTTGCTTTTTCCTAGTCTTTCTGAAAACACACAAACAAGGAATACATTCAAAACATCCTACAATAGAGAATGAAACAAAAAAAAGAACTGCTGTTTTCTATGAACTAGACACTTAAGTAACTGCGAACAAAAAAAAAATGCACCGTGCCAATAGAGGCAAGGGAAAGATGTTGCAGGCGGGATGCCTGAACCGCAACACAACATGAGTCATATGTAAAACATAATTCAGTAAACAAAGACCAATCGTTATCCACACAGGAACTAGCTACACAAACGGGAAGTATTTATGCAAGATGAAACCTGATGAAGACATCCATTTCCAACAGGAGAAATCTTTTTCTACCATTCTCCTATGTTACGGGATACAAAAGGCGATTAAGAACAGTGTCTTGTTGCCCAAATTCAAAGTAGCATCATACCTTTACTTTATCAGGAATTGTCTTCAGGACACCACCCAGAGCAAATATACAGATTTAAGAATGTCTGCAACACACCTGAGAAACTTCAAACTGGGATCTAAAAAGAAATTGAAGCCATTCAGACTAATGACAAGCGACAGCTATGTATTAAGTCTGAAAACACCACAAACAAGGGAACCCTTTCAGGGAAAGCAAACCAGATGCCTCCATTCAAATAACACCAGCAACAGGAGGATTATAATGGGTCCAGAAAATACACCAGAGTTTCCACAGACACGCAAAAAGGAAAAGCTAGACCAGGACAGACGGCTAGAGAAAAAACATGAAGGATAGCTGCACGAAGAGGACAATAAGACTAAGTGGAAGGGGTTGAAATCTCCAGCCACACACTAGTAAAAGGACAAGCAGAGATGTAGAAGGGAACAAAGCAGACAAGCCAAGAGGGAACAGGGAAAGGTGCAAGAGGATCAGATCAAAGGACAAAAAAGGCAGCAATGACAAATTAATAAATGTTATAGTTATACAACAAGCATCATGAAGGAGTCACATGTAGAGTAAACTATCAACTTAGGAACACAGAAAAGGCTTTGGTGGGGGTTTAAACTAGCACATAATAGAGTTCTAAAAAGCAGAATTTAAAAAGCCTCCCGCCCCCCAATCTTTGTGCAACCCCCAGGCAGAAAAGCTACAGCTAAAAAACACCATAGCCATAGCTATAGCTATTGCTCTCATGATCAAAGTTGATGTTGACCTCTTCTCTTTCCTGGGCTAATTTGGTAGTCGCCTCCTACTTTGTTCATATACGTACCATCAAGAAAATCATTCACTAATTCATGGTCTAACGGAGACTATTGTCAGAAAAGGTAATGCCATGTCACACGTAGGGGTGGGAAAAAGGGCCATCTTCCCACCTCCAACCCGACACCTGGGTCAATTCACCTGGCCACCCACAGCTTAAAAAATAAATAAAAGGGTTGGGGAAATGGTTGCATAATTGAAGCACTGTTTCCTCCTCCTTCTCAATACCCCAGGGATGGACGGGTCCCCAACCCCCCACCCAGCATAAACATTTCACAAATCTAGTCAAGATTTCAAGATACAGATTTCAAGATTAGGTGGATTTTTGGAGGTAGGAAATGTGTTTCTCCTAACTAACCGTACTATAAACTCACCATTTTGCATACTTACCCTCAAACTCTGAACTAAACACAACCATAGCTCTACCGCACACAAGGCACAGGTTCTCATCAGTTAGTGTCAACATAACCACACATTTTTAAAAACACATTAGTAAATTAATGCCCCTAGTTCACAAAATGAAAAAGCACATTTCTGTATACCTCTTCACCTTCCACAAGGCATCTGAAAAAAAAGACCTGAAATTTGCAAAAGGTAAAGGGGTAATGAATCCAATGAATCAAAGGAGGATTATCCCAGATGTGGTTGGTACGTTAGTAAGTAACACGAACACACTTTCAAGATAAAGTAAGAAGTGAGATGGGGTTCTGTTTTAGCTCACCTTTGTTCAACATGTACTATCACCAGGTGTGTGGCTGGTGAGCAACTGATGATACAGTAAGCTCTGTAGCTCCCGCTCTGCACCGCTTTAGATCCTCTTGGTAAGCACGTCTGAGGCGGTGGGTCAGTGCACCGAGTGCCGGAATATCCCGGACACTGGGATGAGTGCTTTCAGGTGGCAACAGGGGCCAGTCCCCAGATATCCTGGTGAACAGCAGCCGGCAGCGAAGAGGATGGCAAAGTGGCTGCCGACATCTAGTGGTCGGCCCAGCGGGACTCAGATCTCAGACGGCCAAGGACTGAAAGGTCCCTACGGGGCACAGTGTTAATCCTCACTGCAACAGGCAAAGAGCCGATGAGTGGTAGTGAGGAAGAGCGCCGGTAACCAGTGGGAAGTGCAGAGATGTCCCAGCACCACATGGGGTCAGAGAAGGAAGCAGAGGCGGGCTGGACACAGGTCGAGTTGGGGAGCTCCCTCCATTGTATAGCAGGCTGGTGGAAAAGGCACCAGGAACAGAGAAAGCACAGGCACCAGGAACAGAGCAAGCAAAGTTGCAAGGGTGCTGCTAAGTACATGAGTATACGTGAGATGACCGGACTCTGAGGCGGGATCATAAAGTAGTGGGGACACTGGAGCAGAGAGGATGAGGGAGTGTACTAGCTACGCTATGGGACCCGACATTGAAGGAGAATACCACAGGGGTGACCCACCCAGTGCGGACTTGGCAGGAGGTTGGACAGGGTGTCCCGTGACAGCGTGGGACAATGTGCACACTGGGGAAGGTGTCCCCACAGGGGATGGAGATTGAGTATTCAACCAGAAGGGAAGTCGACAGACAATCCTGCATGGGACACACAGGACGCAACAGCCTGGCTGATAGCAGTAACCAATTCATATCATAGTACCCTGGCTAGGCAGCCCAGAAGAAGACAATATGGTTAAGGGCCAGCGGAAGACAGACCATTATGCATCCCCAAACAGAAACTGACTGAAGCCGAGGTGGCGACACAGCAGAGACAGGCCCAGCAGTGAGCAGGGGAGTCACGCTGGAAGAGCTGTTGACAGCCATACAGTAGTCCAGAATCTCCCTGAAGAACAAGTTAGTTTACAACTGGTAACGTTCCCTTGACTGGATATTCCTCCAACGTATTCCACATCTTTGACATGTAATGTGCACAGCTGTGGACATTACATGTCAAAGATGTGGAATACATTGGAGGACACTATTCATTCGAAGGGAATATACAGGAGGTGGGAGTGGAGGTATCCCTACTGCGTGCAGACTTGCAGAAAGTGAGCGAGTATGTGAATGAGGGCGAATAAGGCGCAGCAGTGGGTGAGCACCCTAGAGGATAATCTGCCCATGCTCAAGTATCAGATGCGTGGACACATAAGGGCAACAAGGGAGTTGGAGGCCAAAGCGGAGGACTCGCGGTCCAGCCAGAACAATATCCAACTGGTGGGGGTCCCAGAAGGTGAAGAGGGGCCAAGCACCTAGTTATACGTGGAGAAACTACTTCTGGACAAGTTATGCATCAGGGGCCTGTCAAAGCTGTTCACGGTAGAGTGGGCACACTGGATACCGGGGAGGCCCTCACCACCAGGAGGGCAGTCCAGGACAAACTAATGAACTTCAGAGATAGGGACACTATATTACAAGCGGCACGTAGGGCCAGACACTTTCATGCTGACATCGCCAGGATAGTGATATTCCCAGACTTCACACAGGAGGTCGTTAATCATAGGAGGTCATTTGATTCAGTCTGCCACAGACTAAGGGAGATGAACTTATGCTAAATGACCATCTTCCCAGCAAAGCTCTGAGTGCTGGATGGTAGCAAATCGTTCTTGTTCACCTCCCCAGTAGCAGCATCTGACTGGCTGGACAAGAGGACGCCAAAGGGAACAATCGCAGCCTTAAAGGGGATCGAAAAGGACCAACAAACAGCCGAGAATTAAATGTGTAGTCAGCAGAAGATTTGGTGGGAATCCCACCGACTAATGTAAGATGATGGGCATTGAGTGAAGTAGGTGGAGAGTATACCCCCCCCCACCCCTATTACCGGAATCCCACTAACCACACTCGGAAGCAGGTGTGAGATGGGAAGCCATCTCGGTTGAGGGGTGGGAGGAGTGGCTGTATGGGGAGGCATTTGTTGATGGGAGATTAGTTATAGGGTTGGGGGGTATGATATTGCTAGGTAACAGGTACCATAGGGTGAGGTCCCAGAGGTGCAGAGGGGGCATGCTGACAGAGTGGAATTAAGGTGGCTCACGCCAGCGTCCCAGAGATAGGCACGTGGAATAGGACAGGGTTGGCAAATAGCGGAAAAATGGCTGAGGGTAGGGCAGTACCTGAAGCGACACGCCATACAGCTGGGATTATTGCAGAAAACCCACTTGCAGGGAGCAGGTTTGAAAAAGCTGGAATCCAAATTTAGGGGGGGGTGGCAAGGTGTTCGGCTCCTCCTACTTTACGTTTGCTAGGGGGGGGGGGTGTTTATCTGGGTGGCCCCGGGGAATCCCCTATAGGTGGCACAAACGCCAGGGGACACTGAGGGGTAGACACTAGCTATAGTGGGACATTTGGATGACCAGTAAATGTGTTACCTCATATGCCCTGAACGTGGACAATAGGGACGATTAGGCCCTCTCCTGTTGGGGTCTGCACAAAAATAATTTCCCAATCTTGCAGCATTCACAATTTCCATGCTCATTTGTAGGTTTCTTGCTTGTGGCGGTTATATTATATATGCAACTGTTCAAATACCTAGATTTGGGTTCAAAGGTATCCGGTTCTATACTTCGGTTCCTTGTCGGCATCCCGCGTATCTAACATAACCAGCACAACATATACTGAAAATCTGGAAAGAACAGTGTGCTGTCAAACCCTGAGAAGACCTTCTTAAAAAGGTCGAAACACCTGTCAGCTGTTTGCAATATGGGTCAAATAAAAATTCTAAAATAAGCAGTACCATCTCTAATATTAGAGCTAAGAAAATCAATGAATAGTGGCGCAGGTGGCCAGTTGGTAATTGGATTTTCACTATGCCAGCCTCGTTTATATTCTACGGCTATTTAGTTTCCTCACTTCTGTGTTGCTTCACAGATTAAAGGAAACTTAAGTCTCATTTGTGAGCGATTAGGTTTCCTTCAATAGAAGTTTCATTTCTTCACTAAGGCCAGGTACCAGATTTACGACTACTTCTCAATCCTCCTGTGAGATTGAAATTAAGAGTCCGTTTGGTAGGCAAAAGTCTCTCGTGCACAATTTACTTCCGGTTTCATTTTATTCTGTAATGACTGATCTTAGTTTACTGTACTTAATACAGTAAATACCGTTTTTGTTTACCAAAAATATCTGATGTTTCCCTTTGCAGCTTCTTGCCGAGATTGGGATGTTGTTTAGGATTTCCCAAAACTGTTGGAAGTAGATGAATAGGAGCCTGATCAGTCATGAATGGGGAAATTCCATCAGCACCACTAACTAAAACAGTGTTTTAGTCTCATTATGCCTAGATCTAGGGCCTAGATCTAGGGAGGCCTTTCTTCTTGGCTTCCAAAACCAACCTATTTTAGGTACTTTTCCAAGTGATCGCAATTGCCTCCTGATCTTGGCACTGGTTCATAGTCACCTTGGTGAATAAATAACTTCCTGATCAGTAGAATGTTAATTCAACAAGTCAATGTTGCTGGTTATGGGTATAGAAATTGTTAGACGCTTAAGGGACTGCTCCATCACATATATCTGAAACATGTACTCCACTAACACCTTTTACATCCATACAAATAGTCACCAAATTATGCAAAATATTAATGTGATCTTACTTTTACTAGTAGAGCATTGTTAGGCAGAAACCTGTGCAGTTCCCTCTGGGACCACTGCAAAAGATTTAAGACTACAGGTGTTTGGCAGTAAACCCACTTGGTAGCAGTCTGTACCACACAGATTCACTTCGTAGCTGTGGCTGAGCAGTCAGACTTCCCTCAAGAAGAGTTAGGCAGTATACAGAGTATTCACAATAGGTCAAAAGAACATAGTAGAACAAGTAAACACTGACCAGGGCTTGGTGTAAAAGAGATATAATTATTTATTTAAAACCACATCTAGAAAAACACAGGCACTAATAGTAAGCAATTCAAAAACACGGTCACTAAAAGATATACACTCCCTTAAAAGAATATTAGACAATTCTTTAGTAAAGCCTCACTTATTTTCAGACAGCGGTGAGCGCTTAACGCAGATGGCACTCTAATAATTTGTTTTAAAAGGGAGAGAAAAGCAGAGTATAAATTGAAACAGATCCGAACACTTTTGCAAGAACACAACAAGAGAGGAAGGCAAAGTAAAATCGTGAGTTTAGAGTTCAGTAGGCCGGATCCACTTTAAGAGGATCAAAACGAAATGTGTCCAAGGTCACACGGTTGCAGTGCACAAAAGTTTTGAAAAGGTTCAAAAAGAGTTGGACCAAAGAAAGGGACCAGTTAGAAGGTCAAGGCAGCCAGCCCAGTCCAGAAGGTTAAGGGATTATTATTACCTTGTAGCAATCTTTAGAAAGGGAGGCCTGGCGGTCACGGTACCTTAAAGTGGTGAGAATACTCCAGCGGGGGCAGTTGTACCTGGCAGCGGATGCAAGTCGGTGCTTCGTCCGGGGGAAGAGAGGATCTCGTCAGGGAGGAAGACAGGAGTCTGTTGCACTACCAGGGAAGACAGTGGCACCACTTTTGGAGGCTTCTGTGGAGAAGCCCGCCAAAAAGTGGAACAAAGGGCTCGACTTGGGTTGGAGTCACAGAAGAGAACATAAACGCCATTTTAGAATAGAGTCCTGGCAAAAAATACCAACCGGCGGTATGTTCGAGGCTATGAGAATTAAATAATTAAAGTTGGTAGCCTCGAACAATGGGAAAATCCCATAGGGATATATTCGCGGTCGAATATAAAAAGTAGTATCCAGTGCCACCAGCCAAAACACGATCAGGGGGGACGGAGACGTGCCCCCTCGACTAACAGACCCCGGGGCAATTGAATTGCCCCGACCAGTACGTCCACAATATGATGTTTTGTACTGGTTTCTGTTCATAATGTGGGACTAGTAAAGCCAATGGTGACTTTACATGCCCTGGGAGACAGTAGTCAGTCCCAGGGTATGGAGTCTATGGTGGGGTGTCACTATGACACCCCTGTGTTACTGCACGGAGGGTGCTGTGTAACACACATAGGAACAACACATGAGACCCTATGGAGTAAAGGACCCCATAGCCCATAAAACCCATTAACAGTCAAAGGAACACCATAAATCATGTCCAAGAGTGGGAGAAAAGGAGTCTCACTCTTGGCAGGAGAAAAAAACAAACTCCAGAAATCCAGCAAAGCTGCTGGGGGACTCACTAGGTTAGGAAATTCAGCCTAAAGAGAGAATTCTCCCTAACAAGCATCAGAGTTAATTTACTGCAAGGCACCTAAAGAAGGTGGCGTTGAGTTAAAAATGGAAGGTGTGCTGCGGTGTGTTAACTAAAAGATCAACAAAAGTCATCTCTTGGGCCCCTTTTTAAAAACTTAAGCAAGGTTGCAAAAAGAAAAGGAGAACAATTTCTGCAAATGAGCAGTCCAAATATTTGCCCCCCCCCTTAATCACTGGCTTTCCATGAGCAGTTGCGCAGCCAAACCCCACTTAATTGGGCTTAGAAAAAGCCATCATTTAGTTTGAATGGTTGACATAACGAGGAAGCAATAAAGTAGTTAGGCGGAGGTGATCATCCTAATTAATCATGTACCCTACAAAATGCTAATTCAAATTGGAGTAGTCCGACTTGCTGCAGGGATTGTAGTGGTAAGTAGTAAAGGTAACAATTAAACTTACGGATACTTTTTCTTGGACTGCCGAGCAGCCGTGACTTTTTTTATAGTATCACACTTGCATAGACACACGCACAGGGCAACCAAAGAAGGCAGACTCCTCATCCCACACCTGCAACCACAGTTGAGGTAAAAACTGCACTTCCACGCCGCACTGCAACCAGCCCAGATTTAACACTGCAACAGAGCAACAGGAATCCCAGAAGGAGCAGAAGATCATTTCCTCAGCCAATAATCCTCAAACCATGACTAAAAGGACCTGAAAGAAGCTCAATCAGTGGAAAAACCACTTTGTTCCAAGTCATCAATGTAGTGTGGATCCTTCCTGAACCCAGCAGGAATGCACAAACAACTGGCCTCTACTACTACAGCAGAGATTAACAGGGACTGGAGTGCTACCTTACATTCAGCTATACATGTTTTCCATGGTCTTTAACTCACAAAATTTTTCTTTGCTACCATTCCTCTATATGGGTTTAGGGTACCCTAAATATCTGTACCTAGCAATGCCCTGTGGTGTGTACATTTTGGGAAAGTAACACAAACAATGGTAACAGCATAGGGGTACTCAAACATGCAGTAGGTTTACTGGGACCAAGACAAAAGTGAAACGGCACGCAATTCTAAATAAAATGTGTCGAAGCCAAAAAACGATATGCTGGGTGAAGCAAAAGACACTCATTTTTTAACTTTGTGTACAGGACACAATGACCTAATGTACAGGGAACCCATTAATGACGGTTTAAGATGCGTTATGGGTGGAAACCAACATCTATTCTATGTTTCTGAAACACAAGCATCTCACAGCATACGTCCAACCACAAGGAAACCCTATACAGACTGTCTCAAATTTAAGCCTTTGAAGGAACACATATGGGTCTAGGATCACAAATCCATGAGGGAAAAGGACACTATATCTCGCGTAATGGAGTCCCATATGTTATGTTAATGTTAAAGGTCATTTGTACCACGCACTATCACCACCGGAGTGGTCCCCTGGCGCTCTGGCGGCTCTGAAAGAGGGGGGGGGGGGGGGGGTTAGTGGATGGAGGCTGGAAAAGTGCAAGATTGCAGTGATGTGCTGTTGGCAGCCTCAGCCCGGTGGTTCCGTCGGCTGGGCCTGGGGTGTATGCGGCCGGTAGTCGTCGTGTGCTGATGTGCGAGTCTGTGTTTTTTTGTTTTGTTGTTGCAGTGTAGTGAAGTTCGTGCGGTTTGCTGCGGTAGAGGTTTGTGGTTGTGTTTGGTTTGGAGTTTGAGAGGTGTATGCAGAGAAGGAAATTGTTAATGGTATTCGTTAGTCATCTCTATCCTGGACTGAACCGGTTGGGCTCGTGTAATCTTACCTGACGGGATGCTTGTACACCCTGAGCCTCAGGAGGTACGTGCCCGTTTTTCCATTCGAGGCCATTTGAGGATCTAGCTGTCCCCTCCGCCCGCTCCCTTAATAACCTTGCATGCTCCTCACCCCCTCCACATGACTAGCGCCGCTGCTAGTGTCCATACACCCGGTTGTGTGGTGATTGGTGGTATCTTGTTCGTTCCACAGCCTCGTGGAACCTAGTTGTGGCTGTACGGGCGGTGGGGATGGTAAGGGTTGGCTGGAGTAGTTGTATCCATTTCTCTGGGTCTCGCGGGTGGACCCCTGTGTCCAGCGTCAGCCCTACTGGTGCCCAGGGTACTTCTGTCGGTTCTAGGGGTTTGTCAATGTCCGTTTTTGATGAGTCGTTTGTCTTATTGTTGTTTCGGTTTAAGTCTCCGGTGTTGAAGAGGCAGGTTTTTAGTAATTTTCTGAATTTAAGGTGGTCTTTGGTGTTCCTTATTACTTTTGGGATGTTGTTCCAGGTTTTCGCGGCCAAGTGGTAGAAAGCGGTGCCTCCGAGTTTCTTCTTGATGTAAGGTTTTTGTTCCAGTCGGATTTCGTTGGTTGACCTGAGCGGTCTCGTTGGCTTGTAGATTGTTATTTTTTTTTTGTAGGAATTCTGCTCCTTGTCCGCTGATTGCCCTGTGCGTTATGCACAATGTTTTGAAGATGATACGCTGTTTTACTGGGAGCCAGTGTAGTGTTTTTAGGGCCGGGGTGATGTGGTCTCTTCTGGATAGTTTGAGGAGTAGTCTGGCTGCAGTGTTTTGGATACGTTGTAGCTTCTTCAGTAGGTATTCCGGTATACCGAGGTAGAGGCTGTTTGCATAGTCGATATTTGACATGATGAGGCCGACGATGGTGAGTGTTTTGTGAGTGAAGGAGAGGAAAGGTAGTATTTTTCTTGCCGTGTGGAGGAGGAAGAAGCATTTCTTGACTGTTGCGTTTATTTGCGGTTCTAAGGTTAGGGTGTTGTCCCCATCAGGACTCCCAGATTTTTTCTACCTTAGATGGTGATGGTGTAGATCCCATTTCCGTTGGCCACGGGATGGCGGTTTCCTTCTCTTGGTCTTTGGATATGATCATGATTTCGGTTTTTCCTGGATTGATTTTCAGGTTGTTGGCATTCATCCAGTTGAAGACTTCTTTTAGACAGTCGGTTAAGTTTGAATGATCGGCTTGGGTGTCTTCGATCTTGTAGATGATTTGAGTGTCGTCTGCACAGTTGTAGCATTTGATGTTGTGTTTCTTGAAGATTCTGATTACTGGGGTTTGGTAGATGTTGAAGTACAGTGGAGATAGTGAGGATCCTTGTGGTACTCCACAGTCGTTGACTCGTGGGGTGGATTTGAAGGGTTTGATCCAGACGGTTTCAGTTCTGTCTGCTAGGAATGATTTAGTCCAGCGTAGCGCTGTGTCTGTTATGCCTATGTCTTCTAGTCTTTTGGTTAGGGTGTCATGGCTAACTGTGTCGAAGGCTGCAGAGAGGTCGAGCAGGATAAGGGCAGATGTTGTGTTGGAGTCTGCGTTTGTTTTTAGGTCATCCCAGATGGATAGTAGTGCTGTTTCTGTACCTCTTGTTGGTCTGAAGCCGACTTGAGCTTGGTCTAGCAGGTGGTGTTCTTCAACGTATTCTTGGGTTAGTTTGTATACGTAGGTTTTGAGGAGTTTGGCTGGGTAGGGGATGTTGGAGATTGGTCTGTAGTTGGAGAGGTCATCTACGTCCCTGCTTGTGTTTTTCAGAAGTGGTTTGATGTAAGCCGATTTGAAGATCCTTGGTACTGTTCTTGTTGCCAGTGATAGATTTAGAAGGTTTCTGAAGTATTCTGCTGGTGTTCCTTGTCTGAGGATTGATTTGTAGATGTCCGGGGGGCAGGGATCCATCGGTGAGCCTGCTTTCTTGCTGTGTTTTATCAGCGTTGCGAATGCCTCTGCTGATATTTGAGGGTAGTTATTGAGTTTGTGCTGCGGTTCTGATTTAGGTTCGTTTGGTTGTAAGTCGCTGCTGGTTGGTCTCTGTTGGATGGTTTGTCGGATGTCATTGATTTTCTTTTTGAAGTGGTCTGCAAGGTTGTTGCATAGTTTCTCCGAGGGAGTTGGGGTGTTGTCACAGCCTGGTGGGTTTCTCATTTCTTTAATGATACGGAACATTTCTTTTTGTGTGTTTGTGGCATTTGTGATTCTGTCATCATAATGCTTTCTCTTTCCCTTTTGAATTTCCTTCTTGTATGCGCGAATGTGCTTCTGGAACATTGTTTTTTTGTCTGGATTGTAATCTTTCCTCGATTCCGTTTCCATCTTTTTGTTTTCTTTTTTCATGGTGTTTAGTAGTGGGGTAAACCATTTTGCCATTGCTCTTTTTTTTGATGTGTGAATGGTTTTTCTGGGGCCATCTTGTCGATTGTATCTGCAATCCATTTGTGTAGTATCTCCGCTTTCCCGTCTAGGTCAGCTAGGTCTAGTTCTGTTGTTGAGGGCTTGGTTAACTCCAGTTGTTCGAATAGGTTGCCTTTTTTGACGTCTTTCCAGTTTCTTTTTGTGGTGGCTGTGAGTTTGGGAGGTTGGATGTAGACTTGAGTAGGCAGAGTGATTACGAATGGGATGATGAGATGGTCACTCCACAGTATTTGTATCGGCAGTGCCATGGTGATGAGTTTTTCCTCTGCGAATATTGCGTCCAAGGTGTGTCCTGCCGAGTGAGTTGCCCCTTTTACTAGTTGTCGTAGTTTCATGGTGGCGAGTTGTTCAATCAGTGAGTTTTGGGAGTTGGCATGACTGTCTTCGAACCAGATGTTGAAATCCCCCAGTATGATTAGGTGTTCGTGGTTGATGGCTATGTTGGTTATGGCTTCTATGAAGTTGTCGACGAAGGATGCATCATAAGTTGGGAGTCTGTACACCAGGATGAATCTGATGTTGGTTTTTGGGCTAGTTGTTAGGTGTATGACCATGGACTCGCAATTGGGGATGTTGAGTGGTTCGTCTGTTCTTATTTTCAGCTGCTCTTTAAATGCTATTGCGATGCCTCCTCCTTTTTTGTTTTTCCTGTTTATTTGAAGGCATTTAAAGTTTGCTGGAAAGCAGCTTTGGAGTGTGATTTTGTAGTTGTCGTCCAGCCAAGTTTCTGTGATGAAGAGGATGTCGATGCCGTTGTCGTCGAGTAGGTCGAAGATCTCTGTAGAGTGTTTTGACATGGATCTTGCATTTATTAGATTGCAGTGGAGTTTAGAAGTGTAGCTTGGTTTGCCTTTTTTTGTTAGGTTCGTTTTCTGATCTTGTTCAGGAGCAGGTTTCAGGTTGTCGGCGTTCGAGTAGTACTTCTAGGTTTAGCCTAGGGTTTTTGTTTTCATCTGGTTCGTCTTCCAGGGGACATGGTTGTGGGTTCTTCTTGCTTTGGTGATGTATGGTGTTATTGCTTCAGTTGTGTGCTTGTTGTATCTGGTGGGGTTTGTCCTTCTTCGTGATGTTGGTAGGTTGTTCCGTGTAGTTGGTTTTGGCGTCGCGTTGGTTCGATCTGGTGAGTAGGTCTCAGTGAGGTATGGCAAAAAGATGTATAGATTCCCCATGTTGTACATAGGTAAAAAAGAAAATACCTTTTAAAACGGACGCTTAAAATACAACAAACTGTTACTCCACAAAACTTGGCAAAATACAATACTACAAACTCCAGGGGAAAAAAAAGACGTATTGATGGCCAACTGTGAAAGCTTTACTTAAAATGACAGTTCTGGACTGGCCACCAGGGGGCGCACAATGAACTCCTACTCTGTGTGAGCTCCGTCCCGAAGAAGCAAGAAGAGGCATGAGCCCCCGCTTCTAGACCCCCCCCCACGGAACAAAAAGTGACCTGGTGCTGTGTGAAGGCCCCCCCCCCGCACAGAAGAAATCGGACACGGAAAGCTGAGTTCGTCGTGTGTTTGGGATGATGTCAGACGCGGTTCCCATATGAAAACTGCAACCTGAACTGGTGTCTGCTCTGAATCAAGGGGGAAGCCTCTGTGGCCGGCCGCTGCACGGCAGACTTCATAGACCTATACTTGAGGTCGGACCCCAATAATCACCTTATATCATTGTTGGGTGGCGTGGGGCAGCTCCGCTCCGAACGGAGACGAACACAAGGCACTGGAAAATAATGTGCTCCCAACTACACTGGGGCTGCGCTCCGGCGCGTGCAAGGAGTCACCCAGAACATGGCGGGGTCAGGCCCTGTTGTGCCCCACGAACAAAGGATACCGGGGGACTGCTGCCTCCCCTGGCGGCTAGAGAATCTACGATACGGTCCCGACGCTCCAGCGATTGTGGACAGTGCATTACCTGAGGACCATGCAGTAACACATGGTAATCCGATCCCCTGAAGACTACGCCAGACTGCAGGCGTAACCCTGCAAACACCAACGGCACCCAGATTCCTGCATTCATCACGCACGGTGAGTGAATGCTGCCTGCCGCCGCCCGACGACAAACAAAGAGTGCTGTGCCCACCCCCTCCCCAGGGCTACTGCCTTGTTAGGCATCATACTGTATTGTGCTACATGGCCGGGGAAGGGAACCATATCCACATGGACCCACGCAGAATACCGCACTGCGATATTGGGAGCCACAAGCCCATAATCTTGCAAAGGACCCTCTAATGATAGATGCACTGCACTTCATTAACCAGCGAGGTCACCTGGAAGAAGGGGGACCACGCGCTAAGATGCGCATGAACTCGAGCTGAATCACACATTACGACTCTCGCACACCCCCACAAACACAACGGTACGATTGGCAGGGCCCCTGCGAGTCACTGCCTCTTACGCCAGCAATTCCAAGAGACATCAAATTTGCAACAAGGATATAGGTTAACAGCACACGCCTCGCTCAATTGAACGCCCCCCCTCTCAGATGGTACCGCATTGAGACTTTCCACTCACATAGGAATACTAAACCACACTGCCAGGAAGATGTTGCCCAACCCTCCTCACCACCTGAAGGGACACAGCAATAAAAGGCACAGGAGATAATTCCCCAGCCCTAGAAGGACCCGGACAAATCCAGGGCATGCAGAACAGTGAACACCCGAAACAAGCCCCAGGAGGGGGAAAACAGATCACAAGGTACAACAAACATTATAAAAACAGTTGTGTATACTCATGGAATCATTCTGAAGCCTCTGGCCCTCAGACCCATAATAAAAACACCACATCAAATCCCTGAGGCATCTTCCGAGCACTACGGGGCCTCACGAAAAGAAGGCACAATACAGCACAGAAGGAAGAAGAAAAACACTAAAGGTGATATTAATCTACCTCCACGGAGGTCGGAAAAGACACCCAAGCTCATACTGATACTAGGACAACCCACTGCAATATGCCTCCAGTTGCATAAGAGGACATCGTCACAAGAAGCAAGCAGAGGGTTGGGCCTCCGAAATCGGGGCGTGTGCCCTCCTCTAAAACCAGTGACATCTTGGACCTTTGCACCTCTTGTTGACTCCGCACATTGACCACTAACGGAAACACTGTAAAGAGACTCCAGAATGTTTGTGATCCCGCTCTGAAGACTCAGAAAAGCAGGTCTCTGGAACCCAATTGGTCTGACCCTGTGTGGGATCAGAGGGACAGTCCCCCATCCCCTCAAGGGAGGGGAAAGCTCCCTTCAGCAGGAAACAAGCTCGAAATACCCCCCCCACCCCATCATGACATACGAGTAGTGAAGGAGTAAGGGAATGGTAAGGCCCCATCCCCGATCAGCGAGTTGAAACCAAGAATTCTTCAAGCTGAGGTAAGCCACAGGACATAGCACCCTCCACGCACCTGAAACTGATTAACAGATCTATGGACATAAAACAAAAGCTGGCAGTGTATCGCTTCCTCCCACGTCTCACTGACTCCACACCGCCTCAACATAACGAAATGGCAATATCGGAGACGGAGGCAGCCGCAACCAAGGGAGATGTAGCAGCTCTACTAAACGAAACTAAAAGCATCAGGGTGGATATCGGCAGGAAGGTTGATAAAATTACACAATCGACAAGATGGAAGAAAGGTTGGAGGAGGTTGAACACAACCAAATCTCTCTGGGAACGTTTGAATCCCAAAGAGACGTAAGGATCTCTGAGATAGAAGCAAGAGAGGAAGAATATCGTCTGAAGATGGACAAGAACACCCACCACACAAACATGAAAATCCTGTTCACAGACCACTCCATCGACGAACCCAAAATCGAGCGCATACATGGAGCCGGAGGAGCGACAAGCGGCCCGAGGACTGTTAGCACAATTCCATAACTATGAGGATAAGGCAAGGGTCCTTGAGAGAGCCATTCGCGCCCCACAGAGCCTTCTTGACACAGCGAGGATATCAATATTTCAAGACTTATCATTGACACTCGCCATGAGAAGACTGTGCATGCCACTCACCAAATGGCTGAAAGAGAAAGGAGTCTGATACTGGTTGGGCTACCCTTTCTCACTCACGTTTGAGTGGGAGGGGACAACAATGAGATTGCGAACAAAGAAAGACATCCAAACTTGCACAGCCGACCTGCTGGGACATCAAGAAAATGAGGAGATCGAGGGTGGACGACAAAATGAAGACAGACAGTGGCGCATACAGGGGCCGAGACGCGGACGAGTGCGGGGATCCAGGAAAGTCAGAAGGATGAATGACTCCCCTCGCGCAGAGCATTAATAGTAACAACATTGCACCAGTAGATCCTCAAGAAAGAAAGCGTGAATGGTTGCCCCGGGATAACCAACAGAAAATCACACATCGGCTGGCGGATGCTTGCAGTAACAAAAAGGGACCATGGAACTTCCAGCCGGCAGAAGAAATACGTGACTTCACTGCTGACCTCCTGGGTGATCCGGAGGGAGACACAAACCGTCGGGAAAGCAACAGGGACAACCAACAAGGACGCATCAAGGGCCCGAGGCGACAGCGCATTCCGGGCTCCAGAAAGTTCAGGAGGATTAATGCATCTCCGGGAGCAGACAGGTGACTTTGGTCCTACATTGCATATTTCTGGTAGGTGCGCAGGTAGCTGGCAGAAGAGATGGCGAGCACCTACCCAATTTTTGATAGTAGAAACACGCTCAGGTATGATCTTGATTGACACAGGGACAATGTTATTTTGTATTGGTGCAATGACTTGGGCGGGTGGGGGCTCAATGGTTTAATGATTCAATTGTGCAGGGACCCTGGCGGGTCTGGTTCTTACTGGTGGTCCGATTCCAGCTGGGAGATGTTATCCAAGCTGGTGCGGATGCCATCAGGGGTTCAGGGAGGGGGAGGTTTGGGGGAGACGGGAGGACGGTCGACATGCAGTATTGTGCGAATATGTGACTAAGGGTCTTTTTGACTACGCAAATGAATCAGATTTGGTGAAGTCCATGAGGGATATGGAACGAGTCTGATAGCTCATGGCAGTAACTCCTAATGTGTCAGAGGGTGCTCTCAATAGAATCTGCACACTGAAAGTAACAGGGCTCAATTCTCCTACTAAGAGGTCGATGGTGCACAGAGAATTCCGGAGATCTGGAATTTATTTATTCTTCTTGCAAGAGACCAATTATGCTTGAGGAGAGGAATGCAAGTTGATACAACCCAGGGAGGGATCTGAATGTTGTGGGATCAGGCCCATTGAAGAAAGCAGGGGTGGGCATACTGGTTAAGAGGGGGATGGAACTCAGAGTGTCAAATGTATGGTCGGATGTCGAAGGAAGGGCTCTGATGTTGGTGAGTACTATGAGGGGCTTGAAGGTCACTTTAGCCACGTTATATACACCCAATGTGAGACAAGCTCACTTTCTACAGCACACAATATCCAAAATAATGTTAGAGGCCAAAGGGCAGGTAATAATGGGAGGGGATTTCCACCTCTGGGCGGACACCAGTAGAGATAGGCAAACAGCAGTCCCCGACCTCTCGGAACCAGCTGATGCCGGGAGAACAGCGGTAAAAGAGTTGATGCGAACATATGGATCGAGGGACATATGGAGAGTACAACACCCGGACACTTTGGGCTTCACCTTTTTCTCTGCACCCCACAGTACATACACAAGAATTGATTACATATACATTTCCGAAGATTTAGAAACTGTCACGGCCTGCACTGAAATCGAGCCAATCGCTTGGTTGGATCATGGCATGGTCTCGGCAGGAGTGGATCTGGGAACCTTACCTAAGAGGGGTAACAAGTGGCACTGCAATGAGTCTCTGTGGAAAGACCCAGTCTTCCGAGCTGAAATGGTTACTGAAATAGAAGAACATCTCAAAGTTAATGACACGGGGAGATCTCGACGAAGGTCGTATGGGAAGTGGGCAAAGCAACCTGGAGGGGAGTCCTGATTAGGGAAGGGGCCAATAAGAAGCGGGAGAGGACCCTCTTTGAGAACAAATTGAGTGGAGAAATTACTCGTGTAGACTGGGAAGCTTGGACGGCTGCTGAGGGAAGGGCAGAGAAGATTACCATAGCCAGGCAGAAACACAATGAGCACCGCATTCTCGAAGAAGAAGGAACAAGTTACTTACCTGTAACTGTTGTTCTCCAGCATGGGTCTGGCATGGATTCACATGCTCATGAATATTCCCCGTCGTCAGGCTGGGAATCCTCGGTAAAGAAAAAACCAGTATCAGTTTCGTTTCTGATCTGTCTTTCGTAGTAATAACCAATCACTGGTCTCTGCGTCATACTGACCACAGCCAATGACTGCCCTCTACCTAAGCACCGCCTCTGGCAGCCATCTTCAGATTTGGAAGCACGTGAAGTGGCAGTATGACCAAGTGAAGAGCCGCAGAGGGGTAGGCGGGAGGGTTCGCATGTGAATCCATGCCAGACCCATGCTGGAGAACAACAGTTACAGGTAAGTAACTTGTTCCTTCTCCAGCATGGGGTCTGGCATGGATTCACATGCTCATGAATAAAGAATACATAGCAGTACACACATGCACAACCACGGGAGGTGGCAAAGGCTCAACATTAAGCATCACATCAACTCAACATTAAGCATCTTACCTCCTCACCAGGCTCACCTCAGGCGAACAGGTTGCGCAGCACTGCTTGGCCGACCCTGGACTCCTCCCTGGAATCCCGGTCGACGCAGTAGAATTTCGTGAAGGTGTGCGTCGACCTCCACGTAGCAGCCCTGCATATGTCCAGCAGGGGCACACCAGATAGGAACGCCGTGGTAGCTGCGATCGCTCTGGTGGAATGGGCTCTGACGGCCAGGCAGCGGTCGGTTTGCCAACCGGTGACAGTACATGATACAGCCGGAGAGCCATCTGGAGATGGAAGCCTTCGAGAGAGCCTTCCCCTGATTGACAGGTCCAAAGTTCACAAAGAGTTGTGACGTCTTCCGAAACCCCTTCGTGCGGTCCACGTAGAACTTCAGCGCTCTAGCTACATCCAGCGAGTGCAAAGTCCTCTCAGCCGGCGACGAAGGCGACGGGAAGAACACAGGTAACACCAAGGGTTCGTTGAGATGGAAGTCCGACGGTACCTTGGGCATGAAGGAGGGGTGCGTCCTGAGCACTACCCTCGTGTCGTGGAAAGTCAAGTACGGGGCCTTGCAGGAAAGGGCCTGGATCTCTCCCACTCGTCGTGCGGAGGTGATGGCCACAAGAAAAGCTGTTTTCCACGATAGAAACTTCAACGGGGCCGAGTGCAGAGGCTCGAACGGAGGTCCCATGAGCTTGGTCAGCACCACGTTGAGCTCCCACGCCGGGGCCGGAGCCTTCACCGGCGGGAACGATCTGAACAGTCCCTTCATGAACTCTTTCACCAGACGATGAGACCACAAGGACGTCCGCCCCGTGGTTCTGGTGTATCGGGAGATCGCAGCAAGATGAATCTTGATGGACGCGTGTGCCAAACCAGCTTTGGCCAGCGTCACCAGGTACGGCAGTACTTGGGGAGCCGTAATCCCTAGAGGGTTAATCTTCTGTGCGTGGCACCAGACAGAGAACCTCTTCCATTTGTGTCCGTAGCATTTAAGAGTCGAGGACGCCCTGGCCGTTGCAAGAACCTCTCTGCAATCGGCCGGTATGTCGAATCCTCCAAACTCTAGCGCTGCAGGAGCCAGGCCTGCAAGTTCAGCGACTTGGGGTCGTGGTGGAGGATGGCGCCTCCTTCCCTGGAGAGTAGATCCGCGTCCGCCGGCAGCTTGATCGGCGGGGACGCTGACAAGTCCAGAAGGTCCGGGAACCATATCTGCCTCGGCCACGCAGGTGCGACGAGGATCATCCTGCACCGTGACCTCTTGAGCTGGTTGACGAGCCGGATTAGCAGAGGCAAGGGAGGGAACGCGTAGAGGAACAGGCCCTCCCAGGGGAACGAGAAAGCATCGCCCATGCTCCTCGTCTGGGGAAACCTGCTGGCGAACCTCCGGCACTTGGTGTTCGTCGCCGTCGCGAACAGGTCGATCTGGGGTGTGCCCCACCGTCGGAAGAGGCGATCCACCAGATCCTGCCGTAGTTCCCACTCGTGGCACGAGCGCAGCTCCCTGCTGAGTGAGTCGGCGATGGTGTTTTTTATCCCTGCCAGATGAAACGGCACCAGAAAAATCCCTTGGGCGACGGCCCAATGCCACAGGTCCTGCGCCTCCTTGGACAGCGCTGGGGACCTGGTTCCGCCCTGTTTCCTGATGTAAAACATGGTGGTGGTGTCGGTGAAGATCCTCACCACCTTGCCCTTGAGGGACGGAAGGAAGGACCTGAGGGCCCAAAACACTGCACAGAGCTCCAGGACGTTGATATGCAGGGACTTCTCCGTCGGGAGCCAGAGTCCCCTCGCGTGCAGATTTTCGGTGTGCGCTCCCCACCCTTCCAGGGAGGCATCCGTGGTCACAGTCTCCTGGTGGGCTGGGGTCTGGAAGTCCATGCCCGCCGTCAGATGCGCGCGGGTGCCCCACCACCGTATCGCTCGTCGGAACTCTCGTCGAGCTTGATCCTTTCCTCGAAGCTGCCCGTCTGGATCCAGCGCGCATCCAGGAATTCTTGCAACGGGCGCATCCGGAGCCTGCACATGGGAATGAGGTAGATGCAGGAAGACATCATCCCGAGGAGGGACTTGATGGATCTCACTTTGGCCGCGTCGGCCACCAACATCCGTTGCACCTTGCCCAAGATGGTCCTGGTCCTCTCCTCCGACGGGGAGGCCAGAAGGGACACTGTGTCGAGCCTCGCTCCCAGAAACAGTGCGACTTGCGCGGGCCCCAGGTGGGATTTGGCGTAGTTCACGGAGAATCCCAGGTCCGTGAGGAGTTGGACGGTCCTTGCCGTGTGGACCACGGCGAGCTCCTTCGTCTTGGCGCGGATGAGCCAGTCGTCCAGGTAGGGGTAGACGTGAATCCCCTCGCGGCGCAGCTGCGCCGCCACCGGTGCGAGGCACTTGGTGAATACCCTGGGTGCCGACCGTAGTCCGAAGGGAAGGGCTTTGAACTGGTAATGACGCCCTTGGACCACGAACCTGAGGAATTTTCGGTGCCCCTTTAGGATGGGAATGTGGAAGTAGGCATCCTCCAAATCCAACGACGATAGGAAGTCTCCTTCCTCCAGTTGACCCAGGACGTGCTGGAGGGTGACCATCCGGAACTTCTGCGCCTTGATGAACTTGTTCAGCCGTCGCAGGTCCAGGATGGGGCGCCATCCTCCCGTCTTCTTCTTGACGAGGAAGTATCGCGAGTAGACTCCGGAGCCCCGAAGCCTCTTTGGGACGAGTTCGATGGCGCCCTTTCTGAGCATCGCCTTTACCTCCAGGAGAAGTTGAGGGACGTGAAGTTCTTTCCTGGCCACGGGGGGGACGCGCGGGCACCTTCTTTGAAACTCGAGCGCGTGGCCCCGGGCCAGGGCGTCCAGCACCCAACGGTCGGTGGAGATGGACTCCCACACGCTGACGAAGCCCGCCAGCCGGCCTCCCACCGGGGTGCTTCGGTGGGGGCCCGACCCCACGGCCGGTTCAATCCTGCTTGGACGCGGCCTTGCCGCCTTGACCTCCTTGGCGACGACGGCGGGGTCCGCTAGACTTGCCTCGTCCTCTGTAGGCCTCTTGCGACGACGAGCGGGCCGCTTGACGGTAGGCAGCGAAACCGCCGCCGGAACCTTTGGAGGCGCCCTTGCCTCCGCCGCTCCGAAAGGGCGTCCGTCGTTGCTGCAGGACTCCAAGGGCCCGGGCCGTCTCAGTATCCGCCTTGATGGCCTGAAGGGAATCGTCCACTGTCTTTCCAAACAGGTTGTTCCCGTCGAAGGGCATGTCCAGGACTCTGGTCTGGACGTCCTGCCGAAAGTCCGTAGCTTTGAGCCATCCACGACGTCGAAGGCAAACGCCGTTGCCCAGCTGGCGGAACCCAGTGTCGGCGATGTCCGTCGCCACGGTGATGGCGTGGTCAGAAGCCACTTCACCTTCCTGGAGGATCTCAAGGGCCTCCGCCCTCTTGTCGTCCGGCAGAAAATTCAGCAGGGGAGCTATCTTGTACCAGAGCTCCCTGTCGTAGCGGGCCACGATAGCCAAGGCGTTGGCCGCTTTAATCGTCGTCGCTGCCGACGAGATGACTCTACGTCCCATAGCATCCAATTTCTTTCCCTCGCCGTCCGGCGGGGAAGTCGATGTGGAGGCCGCACCCCCCCCCGCTTTCTTCCTGGCTGCCGCGGAGACGACGGAGTCCGGGGTAGGCTGCGCCCGGAGGCATAGGGGGGCCGTGTCCGGGACCCGGTACTTTTTCTCGTACCGGTCTCTTCTAGCTGGCGTAGTGGAAGGGTTCTTGAGGAGGGAAAGGCCCTCATCCCAAATGTCGTCCAACAGAGGCACCGCGAGGACCGTCTTCCTCTTGGCCTCGCGCCGCTGATAAAGGAAGCCTTCCTTTTTCTTCTCCTCAGGGCAGAGTTGGAAAAGCTCGGAAGCCCTGGAGATCATGGAGTGGAAAGATCCGATCTCGTCGGGCGGAGAAGCCCTGGTGGGGGGCGACGACGGAAAATCCTCGTCGTATGCCTCGTCGTCCGTACCCGTCGCTGCCGTGTCAGTCCCCGTATCATCCCCTCGGGTGGACGGGGAGGAGGGCTGGACGGGGCGCGACGGTTGAAAAGGAGGTGGAGGATGGATCCTTCTTTTCTTGGTAGGGGGAACACCAGAAGGTCCCGGTTCTGGATCCCCCGACGGGAGAGGTTCCTCCGTCGGTAACGGTAGCCTCGTCCTTATCTCGGTGCATAAGGACTGTATGGCCAACAAAATGGCCGCCGAGTTGTCTCGCGGCGCTGGCAGAGGGGAATCCGACGGGCGAGCAGGGGCCCCGTCGGTATCCTCGACGATGTCGTCGTCGTCACCCGCGTCGGGGTCCATTCCGACGGGCTGGCCTTGTTCCACGCCTAGGCCGTGGCTTAAGACCTCGATCAGCTCCTCTTCTGAGGTTGAGGCCAAATCTACGACGACGCCCTGCCCCCCCTTCTTCCCCACGGAGGGTTTCACGGGGGTCCTATCGATGGGCACAAAAGAAGACTCCCTCCGAGGAGGCAGGGAGATTCTGGGCCCTGAGGTCGCCACCACCGGCGCAGCCTCCACAGGCTGAGCCAGGGCCGCCGCGACCGTTTCGATAGAGAGCTTGGTCGGATGGATCAAGGCCTTCACCACCTTAGGTGCGCTCACCGCCTTATCCTTGAGGGAGGGGGCACTGCCACGCTCCTCCTCTGCCTTAGAGCTCGACCGGGGCCTCTCCAGGAGCTTCGCCGGGTACTCGGCCTTCCTCTTACCCCGACCCAGAGCGTTGGCTCGTGGTTGATGGTGCCGGGGAGGGTGCGCCCTGCCTGGCGCCCGTAGAGCCCGACCGTTCGGCGCTCCCGGTGCCAGCGGACTCGCGGTGCTTGGCCTTATGTTGGGCCCCCGTCGCCGGGGCGCCCTCAAAGGTCTTAGAAGACCGCTCGGATTTCTTCTTCTTCTCGCCAGACGGGCTCTTACCCTCCAGCCAGTTGGCGAGGCGTTGATGACGGTCCTTCATGGTCCGTTCCGACATGTTGCCGCAAAACGCACAGTCCTTCTCCACGTGCGTTTTGTCCTCATGAAGGCAGTAAAGGCAGAAAGAGTGTTCGTCTTCCTTAAAGACGTTCTGCAGCTGGCATCCAGGGCAGACCCTGAACAGCTTTCCGGGCGTCGAGCTTCCCTTCTCCTGGGCCATCTCCGAGACCGGGCCTGAGAAGCTTCTGGAGTCCTCCGAAGTGTAGCTCGACGAAATCTTCACCCTTGAGGGGCACAGACGAATCCGACACGGGTCCCCGTTGATCGGATGTAGGATCGGTGGAGCTTGAGGCTCTTTTGACCGAAAGAATTGAAGTTTTTTGTGAAAAAGCGCGAAAAATAGCACTAACGCTCGAGAGCAATAGCACGAGGATCCCAACACATGAACGTGCGGTAAAAATCTGAAGATGGCTGTCAGAGGCAGTGCTTAGGTAGAGGGCAGTCATTGGCTGTGGTCAGTATGACGCAGAGACCAGTGATTGGTTATTACTACGAAAGACAGATCAGAAACGAAACTGATACTGGTTTTTTCTTTACCGAGGATTCCCAGCCTGACGACGGGGAATATTCATGAGCATGTGAATCCATGCCAGACCCCATGCTGGAGAAACACAAGTCGTGAGAAAACTCCAAATACTTAAACAAAAGTTTTATGAGAAAGGCGACAAGGCCGATCCGTTACAAGCAGCCAGACTGCGCGGGCAAAGGGAAGAAAGATGGGTCGCAACCATTGATGAAGGGGAGGGAGACACCCAGAGCCCACACGGGGCAGGGTTCCCGGAGGCATTTTCCCGGTTTTATCATCACTTGTATAGATCCGAAACGAGCCAGGACAGGGCAGTTATAGATGACTATCTGGCTGGAATGCATATGGCTGCACGGACTAATACCGAGACGGACATGATGGACGCCCCAATTACAGCAGAAGAGATTGAAAGTGCAGTCCGGCGGTTATCATTGGGGAAGGCTCCAGGGAACGATGGCTATACCGCAGGCTTTAATAAAACCTTTTGATCCCCTTTCGTCCCCTTTTTGGTTAAGTTGTTTAATGATATATTGCAGACAGGAGTAGCACAGGACTCCTTCTCAGAAGCATTGATCTCAGTCATCCCTAAGGAAGGAAGAGATCCCAAACATTGTGGATCATACTGCCCAATATCACTGCTTAATGTAGATGCGAAGATCTACACGAGAATCCTAGCTGCTCGGTTGGAGACGTATAGGTCTCGCCTCATACACGCAGCCCAGGTAGGATTCATCTTCGGAAGACGGGGATCTGACACTATGTGTAAAACCCTGCAACTGATACATGAATCCAAAACGATGGTAGGAGACCCTGCACTTCTATCTATTGACGCGGAAAAGGCATTTGACAGGGTCGAGTGGGGATTTCTAGAGGCGGTATTGGCTAAGGTACGGCTTGGAGAGAGATTTAGAAGAGGAGTAAAAGCGGTGTAAACATCCCCTAAGGCCTCGGTATCTGTGAACTCCGACTACTCGGGGTGGTTTCCACTGGGTAGAGTGACTAGGCAGGGATGCCCTCTGTCTGCCATATTGGTTGTCCTCTTTCTCGAACCCCTAGCAAGAAAAATCAGGGCTAATCCACATGTTGAAGGGATGTCAGTGGGGGGGGGGATGAATATAAAATTGCCCTATACGCTGACGATATGCTTTTGCACATCACTAATCTGCTCACATCAATCCCCAGAGCGACACAGCGATTGAACACTACGGACAACTCGCGGGCTTAATAATTAACAAAAACAAAATCCGTTTTTTCCCCTTTACGGGAACTCACACAGGAGGACAGAGAGGTACGCAGCCCTGGGACTTATAGTAGGGGATACCACTTTAAGATATTTGGGGATAAATGTGGCACGACAATTAGACGACCTATACGAGTCCAACTTCCCCCGCCTACTTGAGAAGTTCCAGATGGATCTGTTGAAGTGGCAGAAACTTACAATCTCATGGACGGGGAGGATAAACTCAATTAAAAGATGGTGCGTCTCCCATGGTTTTTATACCCCTTCCATATGCTCCCGATAAAAGATTCCCAAAATATTCTTCGGTGAAGTAAAGAAAGCTATATTAAGAATCCTGTGGCAGGGGAAAAAAAATGAGAATCTCATATGAGATGTTGATACTGCCTAAGGAAAAAGGAGGGGTGGGACTACCTGATCTTGAAAGTTATGTAGCCACCCAATTGAGGGTTTTAAATTCCACACTTGAGGAAGCACACACATTTACAGTGGGTAAACCTGGGCAATCACAGTTTCACTACGGTCACCCTTGCGGAATGGCTCTGGGTCCCGAAAGACAAACTAATGCGGAGAATACGGCAGCATCTGATTTTGCGTACAATCTGGGCGATTTGGAGGGAGGGCAAGGACATGCGAGGTATCACGACATGGCCGTCCCCATTGAGCCACATATGGGCTCTGGGTGTCCGAGAGCAAATCCCGGATCAATGGAGGTTTCAGAGTTGGTTTGAAGCGGGTCTCGAAAGGTTGGACAACTCTGGAAGGGTGGCAAGTTTATTGCAATTACTGACCTTGAGGATAAATTGGGTATAGGGAAACTATCAGTATTTCACTTCCTCCAGTTAAAAGGTGTACTGACGAGAGAAGCATGGGAGGGAGAAAATATAGAGAGAGCTTACCCCCTTTGAGACATTACTCGACACCCTTACTGACAAAGGTTTGATCTCAATCATATATAAAACTGATAGACACCCGAGGAGGTTCCACAACTAGACTCAGACAAAGATGGGACACAGATATGGATATGGAAAAAGACCCTGTCCTATGGTCCAAGCTTTGTAGGAACTCCTTTAAAGTTTCTATTGCGTCCCAGTATAAATTGCATGCTGTCAAACTCCACCATAGATGGCAATATGATCCCCATAGGCTGTCCAAAATGTTTCAGGCAACAAGCCCCCGATGCTGGCGCCAATGTGGTCAGGTGGCAACTTACTGGCACATGTGGTGGGAATGCCCGAAGGCGAGAATGTTCTGGGACGAAGTGCTTAGATGGATTAAAGATGTGGAAGGAATTAAATACGAGGCGATGCCTCTTCTGGTTCTGTTCGGGCTGGAGAAGGAGGAAGATAGATATGTAAAAGTTGCGGGGCTTACTGGTCCTATTCTGTTAGCAGCCCGAGCATGTATTGTTATAAGGTGGAAAGCGGAAGTTCTACTGAGCAAGAAGGAATGGGAGAATGTGATCATCAATATTTGTATCATGGAACGAATTACTGTGCGTCTTCATGGGCAAGCCACCCAATATGAAGTTCTATGGATGGACTTCATTGAGAAATACATTACCAGTCCCTGACCCTGACATTTTGAGGGTGGCTCTGTAAGGAGCGACCTATCGTCTGAGAATTGGGGATTGAAATTAATGGGATTTTGGAAAGCGAACCAACAATGTACCGGAATGGGGATTTGAATAGCACCTGTTGACCCCGATTGCTTGCTGCCAATTAACCTTTAGTATGACATGAAACACAAATCTGAATATGTATGGCACTATTTGGGATTATAGACCCGTTGAGAGATTTTCTGAGACTACAACACTGTTTGTAGGGGGGGGGGGGGTGGGACGGGTGGGGAGAAAATTATTTGTTCTGGGAACACGGCGTTTAGAGTTTGAGAGAAGAAAGAGGCATCACCTTTCTGTATCCTGTTGAATAGTTATTTGCTCCATAACACCTGTCTGGTATTCTGTGTGTTCTTTTGAAAATTCAATAAAAATATATATTTTTTTGTGTGAAAAAGACAGTGCTGGAATGTAGATGTTTTGCAAATAATGAAAAGAGAAGCTGAAATGAGGCCTTTGCCACAAAGGTTTGAATCTGAAAATATCTCCATATATGTTTTATTTAACTGAAAAGATTAAATTGAAAGATGCCTCCTAGATAAGTGTGCATGGTTATTCTTCAAAGATATATTTGATATACGATCTGAAAACTATTTTACTGTATTCATTTAACCAGGTTACTCACCGTAGTGACCACCTTACTCCTAGTCCATAGTCCCCTTTCCTCCATACTTATGGGACATTCCTCCGTCCTGTGGGACACGACCCACTTTGTAAAAGCATCAAAAATTTTGCAAACATTTTTGTCCTTCCTCTCTTTCTACGTAGGGCACGGCACGCAGCCCCCACCCCCCATCTCAGCTCTGCCCCACGCATCGCTCATCAGTCCTTTTCTATCGCCAGGTCAGAGACCTTTAAGCAATAACAGAGGAACCTTATTAAAGGGGACTGAGGGCGGGCATATGGAGGAAAGGGGACTATGGACTAGGAGTGATGTGGTCACTACGGCAAGTAACCTGGTTATACTCCTACGTCCTGTCCACTTTCCTCCATAATTATGGGAGATTCCCAAGCACTCCTTACAGGAACTACGGGTGGATGGAAAATCCCTTACTGAAAAAGGTTCTTCAGCACAGCCTGACCAAACTGATCATCAGACCTGGAGCTCAGGTCTAGACAATAAGGTTTACAAAAAGCCGATGGGGAGGCCCAAGTAGCCGCCTTTGCGATGGTCTCCCAGGGGACATTTCTGAAAGGCAACTGCGACTGCCTTGCCCCGCACCAGGTGTGCATGAATACCTCTAGGAGGCTGCAGTCCATGGACAGTGTAAGACTCCGTAATACAGGCAGCGATCCATCTGGAGCTGGTCGCCTTAGAGGCCTGCTTACCTTGTGGATTACCAAAGGTCACCAACAGTGAGAAGAGCTCCTAAATTTGGAAGTTCTGTCCAGATAGAACTTAAGAGCCCTTCTAACATCCAAGTAGTGCAGAACCCTTTCCGCTTCTGAAGCAGGGTTCGGGAAGAAGACCGGCAGGGAGATTGATTGATTTAGATGGAAATCAGACCACCTTCAGCAGGAAAGCAGGGTTTGTCCGTAGGACCACCTTACCCTTGTGAAAAACCAAGAAGGGATGCTCCACCGACAAAGCCTGGAGCTCACTCACACGCCTTGCTAAAGTAAGAGCCACCAAAAAGGACACCTTCCACGACAGGTGTTTAAGGTCCACCGTGGCCATTGGTTGGAAGGGTTTATGGCACAACACCGTAAGGACCACATTCACATCCCACGCCGGGTGCGGTTTACGAACCGGTGGATAAAGGCGCACCAAACCTGCGAAATGTCTCTTAACCACTGGATTAGACAGAGAGTAAGAGCATTGGTCCGTAGATAGGTAGGCGGATACCGCCGAAAGATAAGTTCTGCATGACAGAACATGAATGCCCGACTGCTAGGTTGGATACAAAGGACAGTACTGTGTCAATCGTAGCCGCCCTTGTGTCCAGTTGTTTGTGTAAACAGCAATGGCAGAACCTGAGCCATTTGCTTCTGTACTGGGACCTAGTCAAGGGTTTCCTGGCTGCCTGAATAATATGCAGGTTATCCGCAGACAGGTTAAGATGTTCTAAAGACCTGAAGTCAGGCACCATGCCGCCAAGCTGAACGATTGTGGGGAGAGGTGCCACAGCTGTTGATCTCCCTGGTGAAGAAGATCAGGTTACCGGTGAGCCCTGATCGGTGGATACACCGACAGGTGTTGAAGTTTTGAGAACCAAAACCTGGCCCGCCACCACGTGGCTATGAGTAGAAGGGAACAGTTCAATGTGTTCTTCAGCTTGCAAATCGTCCGATGAACCAGAGGCGGGAAAGCAGAACTCATGTGCCATGGAATCCCGTGATCATCCCCCAGAGAGGAAGCTATCAGCCCGTTTCTGGAGGCATAGAAGAAGTTTCTTGTTTGCAGCTGTCGCGAAGAAGTCCACTTCCGGAGTGCCCCAATGCAGGGAAATCCATGAGAGGATCTCCGCCTTCAATTCCCACTCGTAGCAGACCATCGTCCGCCGACTGAAGGCATCTGCCGTGACATTCAGATGGCCCGGAATGTGTACTGCAACTAGCCAGACACCATGACGAACCGCCCACTCGCAAATCTGGATGGACAGGTTCACGGGAGGAGACTTGGTGCCCCCTTGCTTGTTGATGTAATACATTGACACCACATTGTCCGTGCGGATATGGACCACTTTGTTGGCAATGATCGGTCTGAACGCCTTGAGTGCTATTCTGATCGCCAGAAGCTCCAGATGATTTATTTGGAGGAGCTTGTCCTGAGGCGACCAAAGATCCTAGACCTGAAGAAGAACCAACGTCGCACCCCACCCTAGAAGGGAGGAGTCCGTCGTGACCATCACCATAGGGGCTGGGTCCTGAAAACTAGCCCCCACCGACAGGTTGCTGAGAGACGACCACCACTCCAGGTCCGCTCTCATGGAAGCCGGAATCATTATCAACTTGGCCTCTGGAACCAACAGGCCGACATGCTCTCCGGCTGCGCAAACATTGGACACGTGGCCAACAGATCCACCATTCTGTCCCCGGTCAGGTACACTCTGCAGTCAATCGTGTTCCAGCAGAAACCCAGGAAAATCAAGTCCTGCGAGACCGTCATGGAAGATTTCCACCAGTTCACCGACAGCCCAAGGTGGAACAGGAGCTGAAGATTGCACGTGGCTTTCAATGGGCAAGGGCTGTGTAAGAGTCAGTCGTCCAAATACGGATACACATGGATACCCTGCAGACGAAGATAGGCCGCGATCACCGACATCTTCGTGAAGACATGGGGCACCGAGCTGAGGTCAAAAGGAATCACTCGAAACTGGAAGTGCTCCTCTACCAGAGAGAAACAGATATCTCCTGTGTGGATTCCAGATCAGAATATGCACGTACGCATCCTAAAGTCCACCACACTGAGCCAATCGCCCATCTGCAAGAAGGACCGTATCTGGCCGGTCGTGATCATCTTGAATTTCTCTTGGGGTAGGAAAATATTGAACTGGGAAAGGTCAAGGATGGTGCGCAAGCCAGCCTGGTTGGGTTTGGGCACCGTAAACAGCCGGGAGTAGAAGCCATTCCCTCGTTCCCCAAGGGGAACGGGTTCCACAGCTCTGAGGTCCAGCAGTTTCTGAACCTCAGCTTTTAGGGAGGACGACCTGGAAAGGAGGGTTGAGGGGTGGGGTAAGGGTAAGCGGAAGCCCGTCCCGAGCGACTGACAAGACCCACCTGTCCTCGGTGATGGTCTGCCGCACCTCCCAATGAGATGTAATGCATCCTCCCACCGGGGTCTCGTGCAAGCGTGGAGAACCCTCATTTGGCAGGCTTTTCAGTGGGGTTACCACTTGAACCTGAGGAGGAGGCTGAGGAGTGGGAGAAAAACAGTCCGTTGCTGCCTCCGGCAGGAAGTACTCGAAGGGGTATCCACTCTGTGGGATTTCCGATCTAGAAAACCTCTAAAACCAGAGTAAGGCCGGCTTTGCGACAACAGTCTCTGGGTTCTAAAAGGAGTTTTAACCAGGACGGACAAGGACTTAGCCGCCTCGGTGCTGTCCTTCGTTTTGGTCAGTTCCACATCCGTTGTGGAATGGAAAAGCTCCTTACAGTCAAACGGCAGGTCCAACACCTTGTCTTGCACCTCCTTTGAGAACTTGGAGGCATGCAACCACGCCTGTCGAGAGATATCAACTCCCAGCATAAGGCCCAGAGCCAAAGTGTCGACATGATGAGCCACGGCCTCCAGCAGATCCTGGGCTAGGACCCCGGCATCGGACAATCCTGCCTTAAAGTCTACCAGCTTCTCGACTGGAATGAACTCCTCGAACTCCGACAGACCTTTCCACATCTTCATATTCGCCCCCACTAACACCAGTTCTGCATTGGCCTGCCGGAGCTGCAGGACAGAGTTAGCAAAAATCTTCATCCCAAGGGAGTCGAGGAGCTAGTCCTCTTTCCCCAGAACCCGAGTAGCCTTCGTAGAAGAGGACTGGACTGTAAAGTGGCCGCAGCCACCACCATGGAGGAGGTGGGGGGCGGACAAGATGATAGGGCCACTTCTTCCAAAGAATGCAGGATGTATCGCGTGTCAATTTTCTTATTGATGTAAAGTCCAGAGTGTGGCTTTTCCCAAACCCTACGGACCTCAGCCAAAACGTCCTTCTGCAAGAACAGGCCGGTACGCTCCGAAAGAGACAAGGTGAACGCCCCCGAAAGCACACCTTTCTGTGGAGCGGGTGCCTCAGGCAACGGAACATCCAATAGGCACATCATGTCCAGTACCCGGTCGTGAAAAGCTCCGATAGAGCAGGGCTGGTCTTCGCTGTCCTGATCGCCCTGCGCATCATTCAACAGGTCAGGATCCTGCTGAACCGTGTCAGGCACTGCCTTGTCCACGGGGGACAATGGAGGTAAGGGCAGCACCGGAGGAGCGGGTGGAGCCGGAGGAACAGGCGGGCATATCTCCCTAAAAAGACCCTTGAAATACTCCCTCGTGGGGTCGGTACGCACGAGCGTCCGAGATTTCCCGAAAAAAGCGTCCTCCGGAGACTGTTTTGGAGCTGCCGGAGGAGGCCTCTCATGAGGAGGATAATTCCAGGGATGCAGAGGGGAGGGTTGCCAAACAGGCCCATCCCCAGAAGTGTCCACAAAAATCAAGGGTTCCCGAACCCACAGGCAGCAAGATGTTGTGCGGAAGGGGCAATCGATCGTTCCAGTCGTAAACTGGACAAAACGGATGCGCACAAGGAATCTTATGTTCACCCACAGAACCAATTCCTACACCGGAGGCCGATGGTGTAGTTGTAGGGGGAAGAGCCTAAAATGTCCACCGTGGTCGTGGCGGAAACGGCCGCCATTTTGCTGTCACCTGAGGCGAACTGCGATACACGTGGAAGTGAGGCAGGGGTCCCAGTCGGTGGGTCAGAGGTCTTCATTTTAGCCTTTACACAAGGAACCTCGGCCGAGCCGGTACTATGTGGCCTGGAATGTTTCTGCGACATACCAATAGCCAAACTAGCCTTCACAGGAAGGACCTCGGCACTGCCGGTAAAAGAGGAACTTCCACTCCTTGCCCCCTCAATAGTTCTGGCGTTGCCACAAGAGCGGGAACGGCGAGAAACAGCTTTCACCGATGAGGCCTTCTCAGACCTCTCAGAAATGTTTTCCTTAGCCTCTGTACGAGGGACCTCAGACCCAAGTCCGGTCACAGCCTTACCAGAGCGGGCCTCTAGCATCCGTTCGGTAACACCAAGCCCAACCAAGGCCTCGGGGCGCACCCTGATACTTTTAAGGGAAGCCGATAGAGGCCTCAGAGCGAGCTCTGGTACCCCACGACTCAGTAGAAGTAGGTCTACAAGCAGCCCCCACAGGAGGGACCTCTGAGCGTACTCTGGTATCCACAGGCCCCTTACGGAGACCGTTGGAGAAAACTCCTGTACAATTATTAGGCACAAAAGGCACCTCGGGGCAAGCCCCGGTGATAGAGCAGTTGACGCTCCTCCCGGCCCGGGACAAACCCGGAAAGGTGTCTCCCTTACTCTGAAAAGTAAACAACTTATCAGCGTTTCTTCTTTTCATCAATAAAAGATTGAAAATGCGAAGGAGTACGACGTCGAAAAACCTCCTCCCACCACTCCAATCGACGTTGAAGTGCCCGGACCGAAAGGGAATCGCAATAAAAACAGAGTCCCAACGGTGATCCGGACCCAAACACTCTAAACAAAGAGGATGGGGATCCGCCCTCGCGAAGGGTCGATGACACGAGGAACAATCTGGAAAGTCTAGTTTAGACGACAGACTATTACGCGATCGCTAGCGAGAGCCAGAGAAGAGGAGGAAAAAAGGATGAAATTCTTCCGCAGATGCAAGTGCGTCCAGTCCCGAATGAGCAGAGAAAAGGACCGTTGGGCGATGCAGAGCCGAGATGGATGCTTTTACAAAGTGCTCCTGTCCCGTCCCACAGGACGGAGGAATGTCCCATAAGTATGGAGGAAGGAGACAGGAAGTAGGAGTTATATAATTTACATGGACTTGCTCAAAATATGGATTGGATTTCTCTATAGAGAGCAGGACTTGGGCAGTCATGCTCCAGATATTGTAACAAGTCTAGCAAAGTCGTCAATGGTTCCCAAGGGAAAACCTCCCACCTTATGTGGCCAGGGAAAGGCAGAAGCTACCCTGGGGGTGGTTATCTATGGGAGGACCACATGCGGGGAAGACAACCCACAGGGGAATGGGGTAGACTCGCTAGATAGTACATGGTATCTTGGTTCTTCATTAGAGCCTCATAACTCATTCTGGACTCCCCAATCCTCCATGACATGTCAAATCAAACAAGAATATCCCACCAGTAATAATACTCCGTTACAAAAACCTGATAACCTACCCACTTGTTCCAGCGTGACATTGACCTTTTTGTATTTAACGCAGATCACTGGGAAGAGGACTGGAGTGTTGAGGATTGCTGGAGCCAGCAAGCAACAGACGCGCTCCAGTTGTTTTGAGCATGTGATAGCTGCCGGGATATTCAAATGCACCAAACATCTTGGAAGAGGGGGGGGGGGGGAAATAAACTTTATTCGACTCGGGGGGAGATGAGAAGCAGGCCAGCCAGCTATAATGGGGAGCAGAGGAGCCGTTACCGCTGCCGCCGAGAGAAGTCCAAAAGGGAGAAGTTTGCTGTATGCAGTCTCACAGTGGGAGAGGCTGCTGAGAGAAGACCTAAGCATGGAGAACAGCGAGGACAAGCCGGATGCCAAGTGAAGGAGGAGGTGCCTTGCTGGAGAGAGCGAAAGGAGCGAGAACGCTGAAGCCACCAAACACCAATGAGCCCAATAAGGAAGTGGGTCACTGGGGCGCTTCGTGGTGTATTATAGCACACAGAGTGAAGTAAAAGACATTGGCAGGGCGGACCTGGGCGAGGAAGCTGGGACGCTGCATGCAGATGAGACCAGCAAAGCAAAGGCAGTCACAGACCGAGTTTATGAAAAAACTGAATTGCGATGTGATGAGAAATCAATGGCAGGCGAGTAGACCAGGCAGAGTGCTGAGAGTCTGGGACCCACACCCAAAGTGTAAAGTGAGTACTGAGAACGCCCTGGCAAGAGAGTGTACCAAGGTGCGGAGAACTGCGCGTCGGAGACTTGCACCCTATTGTGAGAAGACCAGTCAATGGAGGACTAGTGAGGGAGTGCTCCACACTACAAGAGAAGAGTCTGGGAGTTCCCCACAGTTTTGGAAATCAAGAAAGTCCTGGCTGGAGTGTATACCCAATGAAGAGTGGAAGTAAATGACAAAGGACCGGAGCACGTTTTAAAAGCATCAAAAAAATTACTTTTTTGTCCTTTTATTTTTACATGGGGCCACCGCACAGCACCGTAGCCCCACCTTCCTGCGCTCCGCCCCTCAGTCATTTTCTATCGCCAGGTCCAAGACCATTTAGCAACAAAAGAGGATAATTGGAGGGGACGGCGGGTGGGCGTATGGAGGAAAGGGGACTACGGACTAGGAGTAAGGTGGTCACTACGGTGAGTAACTTTGTCATACTCCTACATCCCATCTCCTTTCCTCCATACTTGTGGGACCATAGGAAAGACGGGTGGATGGAAAACCCTTATTAGAACAGATTCTTAACAACTGCCTGGCCAAATTGGGCATCAGCCTGGGAGCTCGGGTCAAGACATCGCCTTCAAAAGAAGCTGATAGCGAAGTCCACGTAGCAGCCCCGGCGATGGACTCCCAAGGGATGCATTGTTGGAAGGCAACAGCAGCTGCTTTGCCACAGACCAGATGTGCATGAATGCCCTTTGGGGGCTGAAGGCCTTGCATTTTGTAGGCCTGGGAAATACATAAGTTATCAAACGAGAGATGGATGCTTTCGAGGCTGGTGTCCCTTTTGGGTAACCAAACTTAACTAAGAGTTGTGGAGAAAATCAAGTTGGCATGTTCTGTCGAAGTAAAACTTCAGAGCACGTCTGACGTCTAGATTGTGTAAAATCCTCTCAGCATCGTTGGTGTACAAGAGTGTGTCAAAATGGCCGCTTCAGACCACGTGGGTTGAAATGCCATTTTTTCATTGCCTGAAGTGATCTGGGTGACAGGTTTTAGTGGGGCCATAGTCTCTACAGGGATTGTAGGGGCTTTTGGATCCGTTTAGCCCTTTGACAGGGAACCTAGGCAGAGCGTGTACTAGCAGACCTGGAGCACCTTTCAACCCTTTTATTTTCTGCGGAAGAACTAGCCTTCAGTGAGGGAACCTCGGCAGGGCTGGTGCTTGAAGACTTCAAGCCTTTGCCCCTTTTCTTTGCCCCCTCAGCAGGACTGGTATGACCACAAGATTTTTTTGTGGTAAATCTTAGGGCGACGCTGGGTAGCCAGAGCTCCTAAATGGAGCTCCCCACTCCCGCTGGTCTTTAAAAGAGCCCTCGATTCGTGATCCTCTGGGTTTTACCCTAGCAATTTAGTCACAGGACGTGAAACTCCAAGACTAGGCTCGGTACGTTTAGTCCCAGACTGAGAAACCTCTGGAATCACCCCAGTTGAAGCAGCCCCAGAACCTCAGAGGAAAATCTGGCGTTTGTGGTCCCATTTGATCTTCTGTCATGGTCCGCCACACCTCCAGATGAGACGATATACGTCCTCCCACCGGAGCATTGTGTGACCAATGGAAAACATAATTTGGACGATTTATCAGGGGCAGGACCACCATTTGCCAAAGAGGAGGATGATGACGCGGAAAAAAAAAAAAGAAAAAAACGCCCACTTTGCCTTTGCTGCTTGCGCAGAGGTACACCAGAGGAGCCGCCTGCCTGGAATGCTCCATGCTCCTGGGACCCTCTGAAACCTGAGAAGGCCCTTGTCTGGTTCCCGACCTCTGCATATAAGCTTCTTTAGCTGGGTATTTGGCAAGGACAGAAAGATTTAGCCGTTTGCGTGCTTGCCTTTGTTTGAGTTACTCGGTGGAGGAGTAACAGCTCTTTGCCTCGAAGGGAAGATCAAATACTTTATCCCGAAACTCCTTCGAGAACATTGTAGCATGCAACCACGCTTGGCGGGAGAGGTCTACTCCAACCATAAAGCCCCAAGCAGGAGTGTTTACATGATGGGCCGCAGCCTCCAGCAGGTCCTGCGCCACAACTCTGGCATCAGATAGGCGCTCAACAGAGCTGGTGCTAGCAGATTGAGTGCTTTTGAGCTCCTTTGGATTCTGCAGAATAATTATCCCTCGGTGAGGGAACCCCGGCAGGGCCGGTACTTGAATACTAAGGGCCTTCGCCCTCCTTCTTTGCCCCTTCAGCAGGATCGGCTCGACCACAAGACTGTTTGTGGGAAGGCTTAGGGTCACCCCCGTAGCCAGAGCTCTCAGAAGAGGCCCCTCGATCTTGCTGGTTTAAATATAGCCCCTAGTCACGCCTGGCAGGAGTTGTCTACTCTGACTATAAGACCTCAAGCGAAGTGTCTACATGATGGGCCACGGCCTCCAGTAGATCCTGCACCAGAACTCGGCATCAGATAAGCTGCCCTTAAAGTCTTCAAGCCTATCATACATTCCTGGAACTCTGCAAGCTCCTTCCCCAGCTTAACGGTTCCATGTGTTAATATCCCCACAAAAATATCGTGATAGTAAAATATCGCAATATTTTTGCTGCGATATTGGGCCATGGACCCTGTGGGGGACACCCCCGCACCCCTGCTCCCACAAATGACCCCCCCCAAAAATATCACCTATGGAAAAACAAAAGACCATATGTACGGCGATATTTTTGGTGGGGATAATATGTGGGATACCAGCTTAACATTAGTAACCACCAGGATACGCTCAGTATTAGCCTGATGCATCCGAAGAGCCGAATTGGAAAATACCTTTTCCCCAATGGCGTCAAGAAGCTTAATCTCCTTGGAAACGACCTGGGATGCTGCAGTAGAGAATGTAGAGGCCGGCTTCGACTGAAGCGTAGCTGCTGTCACCACAGTCGATGAGGGGAGAGAACATGCAGACAAGGATACCTCCTAGGACGGATCTATTCTAAGACCAGACAGGTTTTATTCCAGGGCATCAGACATTCGATAACATGCACAGGACCCTGAACGCGATAAAGCTGCCTGGAAGTACCTGTGGAATTATGTTCTCTTCCCCTCTCAACCAAATCTGGAATACGCCAGAGTTTGTCAGGTTGTCAACGGTGTAGGTTTCAGAGATGGGTTGAATGGGGACTAGAAGGACTGGGGAAATTATTTGAGTCCCAACAGCCCCTGATCTTCGATAAATGCAAGCAGGTCTTCATGGTGCGCGATGATGGCAAATACGCGTACATTCAACTTAGTCACTGGGTATCCAATGCAAGCGTGCAGCGGCATGCTAAGCGGGATACGACTCTGTCCTAAGAGCTCTTTATTGGTGATACACCTTCCCGGAAGATCTTAACACTATACAGAGTTTAAAACCCCACATACTTAAAATGGCAAAATGGGAGGAAGACATGAATACCCCTATAGGCGGATCTTGCATGGTATACTGTATGGACTAGAGCTGGCAAATCATCTAGATATGTGTCACTACAGGAGAACAGCTATAAAATGTTATTCTTCTGGTATCTTACCCCCTGTACGACTTCACAAGATGAACCCTGCTGTATCAGACCGATGTTGGAGGTGTGCACAAACCCCGGGGAACACTCTTCCACATCTGCTGGTCCAGCACGAAAATACAAACCTATTAGAAAGAAAGGACAAAAGTATGGGGTACCAGGTAAATGCGCGCTCTGGCAAAACAGTCGGCATCCAAAAGACTGAAAGAAACGACTTCGCAAACTAATGGAACTGAAAGGTTACCAAACCTAGTCTAAGAATGCAAAACAAGTTGTAGTTCCATTTAAAACTCGGCTCTCACATATATTGAGCTGAAAGAACAGATTATACAATGCAGTCCCGTTTTTAATCACAATTGTCTGTTTTGTTTAGTACAGTCTTTGCCTTTGCCAATGTTTCAACCACTTTTGGTCTTTTTCAAGGCACGACTTGGAAAGAAATTCTGGATCCAATTAAGCCGATTAATGGTGTAGGGCTCCTGACACAGCCCTTGGTAGTAGTACCACTACGAAATGAAGACTTAAAGGGCACTATAAGCTGTCTGCAAGATAGGGCAGTTTGCTCACGCACTTTCTAGTTGCAGCCAGAGTATTAGTGGCGCATAATTGGAAGTCCCCCACTACACCAGACATCAAGGTATGGCGGGTTAAAATATGGTTTGTTGTAGCCTTTTGCAAGATTGGGGACAATCTTAAAGGGGAAATGTCTAAATTCCTGGATAAATGGGACTCGTTTATTCAATTTGGCCCAAAACGATAATCCTAGCCTGCATTAGAAGCCCCATGATCACAGGTCCTTTACATTATTGTAGCTTCTGAATCCACCCATTATTGCAGATGTTAGTAGTTGATCTCCCAGTGCTTTATGATTTATGTTGTCCAGCTGCTGTTTTTGCTATTTCGCTTTTGCAAAACTTGTGTATAGGTGCGTTATAAATGCCATATCATATACCTTTCATGCTTACCCCGTGCAGTAACAGCCCTATTATGACTTTAGAATGGTCATTGTAGATGTGGTATCTAGTTTATGGTCTGTCAACCAATGGTGCTGGTTTGATTCTCATGTCTCCTTGAGGTCTTTTTCTAATCCTCTCATGTTATTCAATAAAAGTCGAATTGGCAAAAAAATGAATAGCTGTGGCCAGTGTTGATGAGCCTGGAAGTATTACTGTGTCAACCTGGTTCCTTAATTTGTGCAAACATCAACGCAAGTTACGGTCATGCACTCCTATAGTATGAACTTACAAGCACATGCATATTGCCTGTTCTGTTAGAGGAGGTACAACAGTCACCTGGTTGGGGAGGTGCAGACTGTCATCAGGACAGCCAAGTTGGTGAAAAGGTGATCCACATTTCTGATAATTTCGGCTGTATGGCAGCATGATCTTTAGGAAGACGTGAAGGATTGGTGGTTGTGAAGCTGGCGCCGCCACTTTGCTCAATTAAATCAACATTGTGCATTTTTGGCAAAAAGGCAGCATAAACATGAGCCCTCTGGTATGGAAGGCCCAGGGGAGTAAGCTGGGAGGTGGGGTTGTTGTGGGTCCGGCCAGGGCAGCACCTATCAGGTGCTTGCCCCATTAGCATGCCGCGGGTTAGGGCGGGCATACAGGTCCCCACTACAATGGGGACCCAGACAGTTTGGTGCCCGCTACGGAAGGGAGGTGGCAGGGGCAGGTGACATCAGGTAGTCCCTGACAACTCACATCAAAGGCCCACCTCCGATCCGGACAGACGTGGAGACAAGAGGCCTCTGATGTTCAAAGAGTTCATTTTTGGCCTATAACCGGGGTGGGCAAGGTAGCCCCTGTCATTCCTTTCCTCTCATCTGCCCAGGCACCAGTGCTGGATTTCGGGATCCAGCAGGTGTTGGTATCCAAAGAGAACAAAGATCAGCTACGGCGCATCGTGCTCATAACAGACAGAACTCCAGGAGCGACACTGGTAAAGAGACTGGCAATTCCACAGCCCCTCCGTCACATCTGAAGGGCAGTGGATCTCCACCAAGAGAAGGAGTCCGTGACAGCAGGGGTTTGGGGCACACCCAAGGGGGCCCAGGAAAAGAGGGATACGAGAAGAAAAAAAAAAAAAAACACCATCGTGGGGCAAAACAAAGCATTGTGAGAGGTGCTGACGGAGTCCATCAGTACCCCAGGCCTCCCAGCACATCCGCAGGGCAGCAGAGCTTCCCACAGCGAAGGAAGCGGTGACAGCAAGGGCTCATTTATCTCTGAAGCAGCCCGGCCGAAGCAACGAAAAAGTAGAACAAATACCTCACCAGGCCTGCAGGTAACCTGAGCAGGGCGAGTGCCACTGGCAAGCTGACTGACATTCCCCCATCCCTTCCAGCACATCCGAGCTGTCCACAGGCGCAGGGGAGAACAAGACGACTTTATTGGAAGCAGGACAACGCAGAGCAGCTACACGTGCAGGAAAACAAGTGGCAACATTTAACTGAATTAAAAGCTGCCCAACACTGAAAGATTCACTTTTTACAGTGACTGAGCTGCAGAATAGCAGCACACGGTAGCTTATCCCTGCAGGGCAAGGTTAAGTGGCGCCAACCAAGGAAGGGTGGCGCAGGGATAAAAGAAAGGAAAATATCTGGCTTCTCACAGCTGGGGTGGGGTGGAGGGGGAGAACACTACAGGCAGCCCCAGAGAAACTGCTCCTGGGCCACAGTTTTTGGGGTGACCGCACAGCTGCTGCAGTGCAAGATTCAGCCACCCACAATCGTCCACCCACAACCAGCGAACGCTTGTGAACAGCAACATTGACTATTGCAAGCTGACACAGGGGCCCAGTGAAAGAGCTAGGTCACAGAGCTGAAGATCCAGGCAGCAGCAAGCACAAGGGCACGAGGACCGCAGGCCACAGAAGGCATCCCAAAAACCTTGCCAACAATCAAAAAACAAGGATGGCTGAATCCCTCGCACTTAAGGAGATGCTGCTTTTGGAGTGGGCCAAGGAAGCTGAAGCAGTCCACGGCATGGATTTGGTCAATAAGATGATGGCGGAACTAGCGGCGGCCAACATCGATGCAGAAGCAGACGAAGCATCCAAAGAAGGGTATGACAACGAAGATGAACCAGCGGAATAAGAGCAGCCGGTTAAAAAGAAACGGCGCATGGACGTCTGCGCATCCCAGCCTGAGTAGATTTTCACCCCGGCAGCAAAATAAGAACAAGTTACTCTTACCTGGTAACGTTCTTTCAATGGGATGGTCCGACGACGTATTCCATATCTATGACAGTAATCACCACAGCTGTGCTGCTTTGGAAAATCTTTCTGCGTCGATTACATCGATACGCCGCCCTCGAGGACCTCCTCCGACAGCCGACGTCACTGGATGTTATAAGTAGGACACACGACGCCCGTAGCCTCAGTTGTAGTTTTTTCCCGGAACGTGTGGCACCAGTCTTCTGCCAGTCTGACCACACAAAGCCTTGCGGAAACGTAAGCTGCAATCACATAAGAAATTCTGTAGCGGGGAAGGCAGGGAGGGAGTGATATGGAATACGTTGTCGGACCATCCCATCGAAAGAACATTACCAGGTAAGAGAGTAACTTGTTCTTCGAGGGGATTGGGTCCTCCGACGTATTCCATATCTATGACAGACTCCCAAAGCAGTACCAATGCAAGGAGGTGGGAAAAGAATTTAGAAAACAGAAATTTAGAATGCCCAATCAAATTGCGCAGTAAACAACCGCCTTGCCAAATGCCAGATATTGCGCCCGGATGGAATCGAGGGAGTAGTGACGTACAAAAGTATGTACCAAAGCCCAGGTGGCTGCACCACAGATGTTACGAATAGGAACACCCCTCTGTAGGGCAGAAGACGCAGTCATACCCCTGGTAGAATGGGCACGTAAGCCGACCGGTGGGTCCTTACCCGCCAAGCGGTAACACTCAGATAGCCAAAACAAACCAGCGAGACAAAGTCTGTTTCGTCACAGCTTGTCCCAAACGCTTTCCAGCGTAACCAATGAAGCGTTGATTGTCCACTCTGACCCGGGACATGCGTGAAATATAAAATCTTAACGCTCTCCTAGGATCAAGCCTATGGAGCCTATCCTCTTCCTTACCAGGATGTGGAGGAGGATAAAACGCCGGAAGAACAACCGTCTGGCCTAAATGAAATTCCGACACCACCTTCGGAAGAAAGGAAGGACGAACTCTAAGGACAACCCTGTCCTTCTGAAACAGTGAAGGGTGGCTTAACTGAAAGTGCCTGTAACTCACTCACTCTGCGAGCGGAAGTGACCGCAACCAAAAATACAGTTTTAAGAGTTAACAGTCTCAAAGGGCATGAATGCAAAGGCTCAAACTGAGCACCCATCAGAAACTTGAGAAGAAGGTTAAAATCCCAACCGGGCACCTTGAAAGGTGACGGAGGGAACACATTAGTGAGCCCTTTCAGAAACTGAGAAATTAAAGGAATTTTAAAATAGGAACACACTTCAGACGAGCGCTTAAATATGGACAGCGCCACCAGGTAACCTTTAACGGTACCCACTTGCAGGCCCCTGTGGGCCAAAGAAAACAAAAAAAGACTGAACTACAGGAATGTCACATGAAAAAGGATCCACATTCTTAACCCTGCACCAGTCACAGAACTTACGCCAACGGTACAGGGACTTTGTTGCTGGCCGTCTGGCCGAGAGAAACACCTCCATCACGTCTTCAGGAAGGTCCCAATCCTTATACCTCAACCTTTCAGAAACCAAGCGTGAAGGTTGAGGGATCTGACCTCTGGATGGAGAACCTGACCCCCCTCCCGTAAGAGCAGATCATCTCGGTAGGGAAGACGACGTGGAGGGCAGATGGACAAGTCGAGAAGGTCCGGGTACCACATCCTCCGGGCCCACGCCGGAGCAATGAGGATCATCCGGGAACCAAACCTCCGTAACCTCCGCAGCACTTGCAGAATGACAGGGACTGGAGGAAACGCGTACAGCAGTGGGAATGACCACTCCACCACGAACGCATCTCCTAAGGCTCCTTTCGGAGGAAATTCCCGTGTGCAGAACCTCTCGCACTTCCGGTTGACACTGGAAGCGAAGAGATCCACTTGAGGGGTCCCCCAAAGGGCGAAGATCTCCAGGAGAATCTCCTGAGCCAACTCCCACTCGTGAGAGATCGCGCTCTGCCTGCTCAGAGCGTCCGCCGTCTCGTTTTCATCTCTAGCCAGATTGAACTGCCGAGATCGAAACTTCCTGCTGGATTGCCCAGAACCGAGCTGCATCGCCTCCCTGCACAGAGGAAGAGACCCTGCCCCCACCCTTTTTGTTGAGGTAGTGCATGGCCACCGTGTTGTCCATCAGGATCAGGACATTCTTCCCTCGCACAGTCGGCAGAAAAGCCTTCAGGGCTAGCCTGACGGCCCTCAGCTCCAACAGATTGATATGGAGTCTGGACTCCGACGGAGACCAACGACCGCTGACTGTCAACTCGTTGGCATGAGCTCCCCATCCCATGAGGGATGCGTCCGTCACGATTGTCACCTCCGGCCAGGGTAGCCAAAATGGAGCCCCCTTCATCATATGGTCTTCGACAGCCCACCACAGAAGGTCCTGGGTGACCGAGGACGGCACCTGAACAGGGTTCGACATCCTGCCGGAGGACTCAGACCACTGGAGCTTGAGTGCCCATTGCAAAGATCTCATCCGCAACCTGGCCTCCGGCACCAGAAGAATGCAGGATGACATAAGGCCGAGCAATCTCAAGAACTCGAACGCTGAGACACTCTGGGCAAGCTGAAACTTGTGCACCATCTGCTGAATGTGATGAGCCCTCTCCTGGGGAGGGAAACACTGCCCCAGGGACGTGTCGAGCACTGCTCCGATGTACTGGAGCCTCTGAGTTGGTGTCAAATGGGACTTCTTTAAGTTGAGGGAGAAGCCCAGCTTGTGGAGGGAGTGGCAGGTGACGGCCAGATGATCCAGGACTTGCTCGGGAGAGCGCGCCCTGATCAACCAAACGTCCAGGTAGGGGTAGACCCTTTCCTGAGGTGCGGTGCCACCACTACCATGAGCTTGGTGAAAACCCTCGGGGGGGGGGAGGTCAATCCGAACGGCAGGACCCGAAAGAAAGTGTGAGTTGCCGACCGCAAACCTCAGGTACTTCTTGTGCTTTGGATGTATCGGCACATGAAAATAAGCATCCTTGAGGTCGAGAGACACCAACCAGTCCTGAAGTTGAAGGGCCTGGAGGACTTGAGAGAGAGAGAGAGAGAGAGAGAGAGAGAGAGAGAGAGAGTAACCATCTTGAACTTGTCCTTCCTGAGGAAATAAAAAAATAAGGGGAATACCATCCCTTGTTCATCTCCGCTACAGGCACCAGTTCTATGGCGCCTTTCTTCAGCAGGGATTGAATTTCCTGCGCAAGGAGCGGATCCGGACTCTTCAAAGAGATTCCCCGTCTTGTCTTAAGGCCTCTGCCGGAAAGGAAGACAGTAGCCCTGCGTTATGATCTCCAGAACACACACATCTGAAGTAATGGCGGGCCACATTGCAAGATGCTGCGCCAGCCTTCCCCCAACCGGCGAACCATGGCACATGGCCTCATGACTGAGCTGAAGCGGCTGCAGCGTTGCCTGAGGGCAAAGAGGCAACAGCCCGAGCGGCCTTGGCACCTCGAGTACCTTGTTTTCCACCTCTGGCACTCCTACGGTGGCCCCTTTGACTGGCAGATCCTCTTGCTTTACCAAAGGATGAGTAAAAACGAAAGGAACCTCCCCTCCATTGCTGTCCCCTAGGACGAAAAGGCGGAGGTTGTCGAAGTGCAGCGCCCAACGACTTCGCTGCAGCTTTTGAGGTCTGCAACCTCTCAAGGCTCTAGTCAGCCTTGCTGCCAAAAAGATGTTCCCCGTCAAAGGGCATGTTGAGGAGCCGGGCCTGCACATTAGGAGCAAACCAACTTCCGCAACCACGCAAACCTGCGTATCACGGTGCTCGCCGCCATGGACAGGCTGACGCAATCTGCCATGTCCAAACCCGACTGAACGGCCTCACACATGGCATCCTTGCCATCCTCAACCATGGCAAGGAAACCATCCCGTTCGTCCCCTTCGGGAATATGTTCAGCCGCTAAGGAAACACAGTTCCACAGAGTGTGCGTGAAACGTGACAAGGCACATACGGAGTTGGCCGCCTGAATACCCACTTTCTTCGCCCAGCCGTCAAAACGCTTGTCGTCCCTATCAGGAGGTGTGGTAGGATACGACGCCTGTTTTGCCGGGGCCGTAGCCGCCTGCACCACCAAACTCTCCTGAGTGGGGTGCTTGCACAAGTAGCAGGGGTCACTACTGGCTGGGCGGTATTTTCGCAGCAAAGACTTGCCCACTGCCTGGAGACTCTCCGGAGCAGTCCAAGCCGCTGCCACCCTCCTCTGTAGAGCCATTTGAAACGGCAGTACTGGGTCAGTTGGTGGACCAAGGTCGAGGATATCCGTAAGGTCATCCTGAACAAACTCCCCTGGGGGAGCAGACCATCCCAAGTGCTCGGTGACCCTCGACATAAGGCGCCGGTACGAGGAGTCGGCATGAGTGCCAGGCTCAGGCCTACAAAACTCCACCTCCGGAGAGGTGTACAGCCCACTAGCATCGTGCAGGGACTGCCTCAGGTCCTCAAATTGGCTATGGCCCGAGAGAATCTCGTCTGGCACCGTATTAGGAACCATGCCATCATCAGAGCCCTCATCCACCTCTGAAATAAGATGGCGGTAAGAAAGCACAGAATGTGAACCAAAGCCATGCTTGACCTTGGCCAGAGCCTTTCTAGGGGGTTCCACCGAGCCTCGGGGTACCCCAGTCGACACAGCCTCGTTGAGGCCGACCACATCGATGGCGGACACAGGCCTCGAGGCTGGAGCCCCGAGCGTGTCCTTCGACAGCCTGGGCGCCGACTTCTTCTTCGGAGGCGGGGCCTCAAAAGAGTCAATCGACGACCTTGGCGCCACCGGCGTCGACGTCTTCCTCGAAGACATCACAGGTTCACATGGTCTCGAGCGCGTCGAGGACCGGGACCTGGACCAGGCATGACTAGAACGATTCCCCTTGTCCGATCGGGACCTCTCCCGCGAATCGTGCCGACCACCCGAGCCCGAAGGCGTGCGAGCGGTGTCTCTCAACCGATCACGACCAACTCCACTCTGAGGCGCGGACGGACCGGTGCCCTGCGATTCGAGAATCGCTAACATTTTCTTCCCGAAGGAAGCCCATTCCTCCGGCGTCGCCTGCTTGGTAAGGTAAGCGACCCGCCGATGGGCAGAGTCCTAGGAAGAGGACGGTGAAGGCGACCGATGATGGCGCTTCCGGGAGTGCCTCGAAGAGGCAGAGGAGTGGCAGGACCGACTCCAGGACCGAGACCCACTGGACTTCCCGACGACGACGCAGAGAGTCGCCTCTCAAATCGTCCGTCGAAAGCCCCGCAGACCACGACTTCCGTGGCTTAGACACCTTACCTACCGATAACTTCTTCTTGCGCTCCCGCAAGGCTTTAGACGTGAGCGACTGGCAGTCGACACAGTCACCCGTGTCATGGGCCTCCCAGAGACACCAGAGGCAGGCGTCGTGCGAGTCTGTAACCGACATCTTGGACCCACAGTCCCCGCACTTAAATCCCGGACGCAGGGTGGAAGACGAGGTAGACATCCTTCACGAAGAAGAAACTTCACAAAACAAACAGGTTTGAAGAACCGAGAAACAACAGAAACTCCAAAGAGTCGAGGCGCGCGAGATTCCCGAAGCAAACACGTTCGCGGAAAAAACTGAACTGAGGCTACAGGCTTCGTGCGTCCTACTTATAAAATCCAGTGACGTCAGCCGTCGGACGAGGTCCAAGGGCGGCGTATCGACGTCATCGACGCAGAAAGATTTTTCCGAAGCAGCACAGCTGTGGTGATTACTGTCATAGATATGGAATATGTCGGAGGACCCAATCCCCTCAAAAAGCCAAATCAGGTACTGTGAAAAATGATTTGGGGCCAATGTTAGAACAATTATTAAAATGGAACAGAGATGGGGGCACTGGGAAAAAGAAGAAAAGACACGGGGAGGACTCTAGCAGCTCCAGCAGCTAGAGTGACAGCTCTGACAGTCCGATTCAGGGAGCAAGGATGACCAAGGACATCTCAAGGCTTGGGTCGGGCCTAGTAATACTATTGAATAACCAGGCCCCTGATGACCAAACATAGAAGGCCCAAAGCTGGGAAAAATGTGAATAGGAGTGTTAAAAAGACTATTGCATGGCATATTGAGCGGAAGATTAAGGAGTTTTGGCAAAAGCGAATCATAGAAATGTTCTCCGTGTTGGAATATGAGGAAATAGGCTTTGGGATTGCTAAAAAAAAAACAAACAAAAAAAAAGACGAGAGAGGAAGAAAAAGGAGAACAACGAAGCCAAGTTTGGAAAGGAATATACAGAATTGGGAATCATTTCAAATCCTGTCCACAATTATTTTAGAAAAAATTCCTGAAGAAGGCACAGCATTGATTGCCTACCATCACAGGATCTTGGAAATCAACAATACATTTGGGGGAGAATCCTGGTTGAATTCTGAAAGGGAATTCAGGAAAGAAATGCAAAGATTCCCTGACCTGGGGTGGGAGGAAGAAGACCCCAAACTGTATACGTTTCACGTTTTAAAAGAAAACCCAGCTCGTAATACACAAAATAATAAAGAGCAAAAGTATCAGAGTAATAGTAGGGGGAACAACAGGCAGCACAACCAGCGCAACTACCAGAGAAATCAAAGCACCCCTGGCAGAAGACCGGCTGGCAAACAGGGTCAACAAAACACCCGTAACTCGGGCAGGGCTAGAGAACACCTCATCAAACAGTTGGTATTTTGATAAAGGGTTGTGCAGGTACAAACACCAATGAAGTACATGTGAAGGAGGACACAGCAGTGGTAAATGCACCAAGCCCACCCCTGCCAGGTCGAGCCCCAAAATCACTGAAGCCAAAAACAGCCACTAAATTTACAATAAGGACCTCACCACTGAAGGTAGACAAACACTTTCAAATGTTGCAAGATTACCCTGACTTAGCAGCAAGGAACGTTTTGGGGCAGGGTTTTAGAGGGGGGATTTCGAATCCCATTCCAGGGACATGGATCCCACCACATTCCCAACAATCTGAAATCTACCTCTTCACTAGCCTCAATAATCAAAGGGGAAAATAGAAAAAGAATTAAACCTGGGCAGGATAAAGGGACCTTTTGACCCCCCCCCAATTTGCAGAATGTTTATGCCCCCCCCTGGGGTTAGTGCCCAAGAAAGAAAGGGGGAGTTCAGAATGATCCACCACCTGTCCTACCCGGCAGGGAGCTCTTAACAATGGCAAATCGGCCACAGAAGCAGCCGTTTCCTACAGCAGCTTCCAGGATGCTGTGGATTTAGTGAGATTGTCAGGGAGGCACGCTCGCATGGCAAAAGCAGACATCAAGTCAGCATTTACGTTGTTGCCGGTCCATGAGAGTGCATACCAGTGCCTTTGCCTCCACTTTGAGAATACATTCTATTTTGACAAATGCCTCCCCATGGGCTGCGCCATAGCTTGCGCAGGTTTCAAACAATTCAGTTCATTTTTACAATGGACACTGCAAAAGCAAGAATAGTGCAGCTCCTCTATCCACAAATTTAGTGAAATCATGCAGGCATTAGGGGTCCCACTGGCAGCAGAGAAGACAGTGGGGCCTACCAACACCCTTCCTTTACTTGGGATTGAGATTGATTCTTCCAAGGGAGAATGCTGCATACCCGAAAATAAAATAGAGGACTTGTTAAGGGCAATAAAGAAAATGACAGGAAAAAACAACGCAACCCTTAAAGAAATGCAGTTTCTAGCTGGGAAGTTCAACTTTGCAACTCAAATTATGCCACAGGGCCGGGTTTTCCACAAGAGCATAGAGCTAAGAATGAGGGGAGTAACCAAGCAGCACCACCACGTTATATTGGGCAAAGAAATACCACAAGACTTAGCTATCTGGGAGTCATTCCTTAGCAACTTTAAGGCGAAAGTGATCTGGCGCAAGCCCATAAATGATGCAGGAAAAAGGGCCCTGTTCACCGACACGGCAGGAAGCAAAGGCTTTGGAATATGTTTTCTGAACAAGTGGTGTGCTGGCCACTGGCCTAACAGTTGGCATGATTTGGGGTGGACCAGAAACATCACCTTAATAGAGATATTTCCCATATGGACAGCACTCTACATATGGGGAGACATGCTGATTACTAGAGTTGGTCACATGGTCAGGCAATATGGCCGTGATACACGTGCTAAACAAAGGTGCTGCTTCTTGCTCTCTGATATTGAAAGTGTTAAGAGAAATTACAAAAGTTAGTCTGAAGTACAACATTGTAATAAATGGACGGCACATTGCAGGCAAGGGAAAACAAGGACGCTGACGCACTGTCCCATTTTCAGTTCCACACTTTCAGGGAGCTAAATCCCCAAGCAGAAGCAAAGATGACAGCTGTTCCAGAGGAGCCATCTTGGAATAAAACAAGGCAGACCACACCTGCACCACACATCAACAGGTGAGCCCAGAGGGGATCTTGGGGGACCTGGCCAAGAAGGCACTGGTCCAAAAAACGGCTCAAATGTACAGTAAGTGCCTGACAGACTTTTGCAACATTACAAAAGTCACCAACATCAGAAACATCAAGGAGAGCCATGTCAATGACTTCATGGAATGGGCCTTAAAACATAACGAAAAGAAGGCATGGGCATCCTCCCATCTGGCAGCAGTATCCTACTACACTAGATTGGCGGAGGCCACTGATCCCACACACATTGCATTGACAAGGTATGCACTTAAAGGTTGGTCCAAACTGGAAGAGGTAAAAAGACACCAGGCGCCCTCTTAATTTTGCTAAATTAAAAACCCTTTTAGATACCCTGCATAAAGTATGCAATAATTCAAACAAAACTACCTTATTTGAAGGCAGCTTTTACGCTCAATTACTTTGGGGCTTTCAGGATTAGCGAATTTGCATCCAAAAACACAGGTTCTGAGGAAGGGCTGGATGTAGCGGACATCAACCTGGGCAAAGAGTCAATGGAAGTTAAACTCAACAAATCCAAAACTGACCAAATGGGCAAAGGGAGAATTATCAATCTATACTGTATAGAAAAGACAGAGTACTGCCCCATCTACAACACCAGGGCTTTTCTTAGCAAACGCCCCGGTCTGGGCGGCCAGCTTTTTACACACAAAACTGGCTCCGCCCTCAGCAGATTTCAATTGAGGTCTGTGCTCAAAAAGACCAGAATAGCAATAGGATGGGACCCAACAGAATTTGGGTCCCACTCATTTCGGATAGGTGCGGCAACATCCGCTTGGATGGGGGTGGGGTGGGGTTGTGCTGCAAGAAAAAGCGATAAAGGGGATAGGAGGCTGGAAATCTGGAGCATACAAGAAATACATCAAAAAGGACTTAATTTAACAGATTTCCTCTCATCCCTCTTTTACAAACGGGGAACCCTCCACTAAAAACCACCTGGATCGTGGGTCACTCATTCATCACCAGAGCCAGCAGATGGCTCGAGGAAACAAAGAAAGGCATGCATTTCCAAGATACGATCACTTATGATATGATGTGGCATTTGTAACGCGCCTATACACACACGTTTATTGGTGGGGCAAACCCGGCATGTGCTGGGGGACCTCCACGAAAAACTGCCCGGCCTGCTGGGAGTCAGCCCCCCCCGGATTTCCTGATCATCCAACTCTGTTGACTTGCCACTCATGGCAGGAAGCCACTCCTGACCGAAATCTGCACCTCCCTCAAGATCCATCGCACACATGTTGAGAGAAACAGAGGTTAAGATGTCCGAAATAATCCTGTGCCAACACTGGCAAGGTGCAGCGTCCAACAAGGCCATGGATATTTCCAGGCGCAAATTAAACATAGCATTGCCCAATTTTTGCTTATTCTCGGGTTTGAAATTTTTAAGACACGGGATCACCATGCACAATAAGGTCCTGTTTTGCAGCAACGGGGTCCATCTGTCCATTGAAGGCATGGACATCTTTACCAGAAAGATCTTCTGGACCGTGGCAGCAAGGGGCTGTATGTTTTTTCCCTAATTTTGGGAGGCAGCACCACCTCAGTGTGGCAGAAGTGATCAGCCTCAAGTTGGCCCTATATGGGAGTAGGGCCCCCGCTCACCCGATCCCTCTGTTCCCCAAAAATGTTTGTTTTATTTTCTTATGATGTTTTTATGGTTGGTTTTCTTTTACACCATGGCTTGTGGCCAAACATTTTTCCACCTTCACATCTTTTTTGGCCTCCTCCTTTCAGACATTGCCTTTACTGTCATACTTGCCATCCCTGTCACTTGTGTCACCTGCATGCCTCCCCTATCCCCCCGCACTAAAACACTTACAGGCTTACGGCAAAAGTCAGTCGCAACTAGGTCAGTGAGGATCCGACTACATCCGTTAGGAATGGAGCAACTGCTAGAGAGCAAATGTAGAGCACGAGGTGAAGCCTGGCAGTGGCAGATCATAAGCGAGTGTTGTGTGCAGTGGAGGAGTGGGTCTGAGCACAACGCAACAGCAACCTGTGTGGAGGCAGAGGACCCAATGCTCATGTAGGCCTCTTCTGCTCCCTCTGTGCGACTGACTGCACATAGAGTTCAGAGATGGTAAGTATCACAGGCATTTCGCCCCAGGCTCTCATGTTTGCATGATTAACACCCCTTTAATACTTCTACAATGTGGATTTGAAAAGAAAGAGCTACCACTGTCTGGGCAATGTCCTGCTGTGATTATGTTCGACTGTATGGGTGATTACAGGATCACAAACCTGCATATGAAAACCATTCAATTAGATACCAAATTGGACCTCTTGCAAGACAATTAAGCGGATCACAAAACGGCAGCCGCTTTTCAAAACTCTACAGTTTAATGTCACCTTTTAATGCTTGTTTGACGTGCAGATAAAATGTTGGTGCTCACGGACGATATGGACCACATTTCAAGCTTTACAAAAAAAGCAAAGCTGCATGCACAAGTCCAAAATGGGCTAGAAGCAGGTGACCTTATCACAGTTTTTGTTGTAGGTTTTTAAATCTCCAAAGTACAATGGAAAGAGTCAGAGGCGATTGTTGTAGGCTCAAATCACTTTGCATCGTGGTAGACTATTCAAGAAGGAGAAAAAGCTATAATTAAACATTATGCTTAAGTTGTTTCCTGGAGGATTTTTTCTATAAAATATCGTAATTTGTTTTCTTTGCAAATTGGATCAATAAAACATTAGCATCCTGTGAAGGGGCGCTAGCCAATCACGGAGCTCGGGATGCGGGCTGAATTCACTGGTGTAAACCCGCATTCTTAGCTTCCCCAGTACAACCCTCTCCCTGTGCCTCACTTGCCCCCTTGCCTTTTATCCTCAACAGCACCTTATAACCCACGAAAAACCACACGGATGCTAAAGGCTACAAAAAAAAAAAAATTAAGAAGATCAACCTCACTTAAAAATTGCCACTTTGAGAGGGAGACACTTCAGTAACTATTACATCAGTGAATCAACATTGAAAATGGCCTCCCTGTCGGATTAAACCTCTCCGGGCAGAAGGTGAAATGTTCTTTTAATATTTTGCAGACTTTAGCACCCTTGCTGCGCTGCAGTTTCGCAGGTGCTAATGGCGATATAACCTGCAACTGCAGGCCGACTGGGCGGTAATTGCACCACTATCGCGCAGGCCCTTAACTTGGGCGGCAGGCCATTTCTAGCTTGGTCAGCCTGCCACCGCAGCACATAGTGTCTCAGTATTACTTAAGTTCTTGAAAGCCAACCATCCACAAATAAGCATGCCTTGAAGTACAAAACCAGCTGGTGAATAATAAAGTCCTTAAATTGAAGACTGGTCTCTAATAATGGCTTCACCACAAGTGTGCTTGTGATCCTGGGCAAGACATTTAATCTCACTGCGCCTTACCTTTCTAAATTGCCAATTCCTAGAAGTGAATTTATAGTGCATCCCAACAAAAGAAAAACCCACACACATGAAATAAGCTATGGCTTTGCTTCACAGACAATATTTTCCCCAAATAGCTTCTTGGCTAAAGTCACAAATCGCTTTTGGGTGTGTACACTGGCTGTCAGGGCTGTGCCCCCAGCCCCCTCAACCCAGTCAGATTCTCTCCTGAAGGAAATTGAACCAAGGGGCCCCAGAGGTTCACCGGAAAGAGACTGTATTGCTTGATCAGATCTTGCTCGTTTCCTGGAGAAGAGGGAGAACGAAAGGGTGGGTGCTCATCTGACAATGTATATGATGGCAGCTACTCGCCCCCACACACATTTCTGTGGTTTCCTAGGTACCAAGTGAGTTTTATGCTTGGAGTTAACCATTGCCAATGGCCAACATGCATGAACATCCTATGACCAAGCATAGATTTCCCCTCAGCTGGGACATTGGCAGTCACTGATGGAACAACTTACATCATTTCAGCTGTAGCTAGATCAAAATATCTAGGGACCATTAAGGTACTCCTTGTGACCTAGTACAACTTGGTTAAAGCCAGACACACAGCTACCAGGAGCTACGTTTGACTACCCAGACCAATTGGTGCCATACAAACATGCCATTGTCACATTATACACCTTCCCAAACACATACAGCTAAAGGACCTTCAGGCACTCCTATAATCCATGCACTGGCAATCATAAAATAGACACAAACGAAAACGCTGCATCTGTTGTAGAGGCTAGATTTACAGCAAGTTCAATATCCAAGAGCTGCGTTCAGCGGCTGATCATCAAATCTCAATTTGTATCTCTGGTTTGAGTGTGTTCCCAAACCATGTCCGCTCTGCCGAGGTACTGAGCCGTTAATTCATTTTGGTAGTAACCTCTCGATAGCTCAATTTCCTGTATTTTTAACCTTGCATTCTTCAATAGGCACTTACCAATTGCCTTCAATTTTCTGCCTTTGTAAAATAATAATAATTTGCATTTATATAGCGCAACGAGCCTTCAGGTATATGAGCGCCGCTTACCCATGGTGTGTGGCGCTAATTTATCGACCTTGGAAGGATGAAAGGCTGAGTTTGGCCCTGCCGGCATTCAAAGCTGCATCAGCAGGCTCTGTACGGATGCCAAAGCAAGCGCTCTACTCACTGTGCTATCTGACCAGCTTGCATGAGCAAGTAACAACAATACCAACACCGTGCAGTTACGTCCAACCATCATATTGAAGCAACCTATTTCGCTATGCTCTTGTAAAATGGCACCTACCACAAGAATGCTTCTCTTGTGCCACAAACGTTTCACAATGCTTTTTATATATCAATCAACTTAACTAGGAGGTACCTTGTCAGATAAGAATGCTGTCCCACCCACCAACCTGATGGGAATGGGAACATCAAGTAAGATCCCGTAGCCTTTGATCTGTTCATGGATATGGTGCTGGAGGAAGCCCTGTGGAAATATACATTAAATGAACACCAGTTCTCATTCTATAATCTGTCACATGACAGGTTTTACTCGTGGTTCACAAGCAGCAAAACTCCCAAACGATCTCTGTGTCGTCGGGTTCAAGTTGCAGGCATTGCTCTCAAGTTAAGAAATAACAGTCAAAATAGCATGCACTAATACTAGCAGGTGTTGACACCCCCTGCCCCCTTGTCCCCTTGCCCCCCCCCAGTTTAGCCAAGGATAGAAAAGAACACATCTTGGGCCTCTGCCCCCTGCATGTCTATTTGCATTTCTGCTGACATAATTACTCATTGTGTTATACCCTGCTAGTTATCGGTTACAGACGCTGCGTTATTTACGTATCATGCTAGCGAAGCTGAAAGTCATATTTAAGGAGCAAAAATATTATGTGAAGCTAGAGAGCAGCTTTCAGTGAAACACAAGTTGTCACCCATCTCCATTCCAGTGTTTTGTCTTGGTGTTAAATAAATGCATCTATGTAACCATCTTATTCTATGATGGAGTCTCATTCTTTGTTTATCTTCCAGGCGAGAGACCCTATGAGGTGCTCACAGCCTTACTCCAATTTGCACCTTTTGACAGTCCAGGGCAATGTCTCCCAACTGCAAGGGCCGAGAGGGGGTAGGAGGTTTTTGAGAGAAAGCGTGCGAGAGAAAGAGAAAGCGCGCTAAAGAGAGAGAAAGCCTTTGAGTGACAAAAAAGGTGTAGTACAAGTGTTTGTAGTTCATAACTGGAGGTGATTGAATGGATGGCATAGGTGAACACAACATTGCACAACACCAACCAGAAAGAGGACTGTGACCAAGTTAAAAGACAGGCACTACTGGAATTAAGGGCAAGACAACATAAGCGTTCTGACATCATGGTACTGGTCTTTATTAGCACAGCCTTCGTGGGCAGGGTTTTTTAGTGGCATTACTGGCATTATAGGCAAAGAAATAGGAGCATTTTTACTTTGGAATAGTGGCACATATCGGTAAGCCTGCATGGATTCTTCTTCGCACAGTAGAATTACTTACAGTATGGGGAAAAAATAATGTGCGTGTTCATACGTGAGAATATTTTCTAAGAACTGAATTATTTAATTTATGGTATTATTAGACATTTGTATAAAAGGTTATGCTTAAAGCATATTCTACCATTTTTTTTTAAAATGGCAATACTGGTAATATTCTATGTGGAGTAAGTGGCCACCACTGTTAAATAGAAAAAAGAAACTTAATTGTTGAACATAAGTCGCTCTAGTTACAGTCAGAGAAGCTGCGTGGCGTAAAAGGATCCTGTAACAGAGGGATCACAATACGAAATGAACAAAACTGTGTGTCTCCACTCAGCTAGCCAGGCGCTCGCAAAGTGCCCTTACTCAAAGCTGCAACATTTGTTACAAATATTTACTTTATCTCAAATAGAAAGTTAATGAATTTACTGTTCAAATAAAAGTGCACAGATTTATTATCATTATTCAAGGCAATAGCATTCTCTGCTAAGTTCGCTCATGTGCCAATGCATTTCGGAAATGAATTCCATTTTCAGGGCTGAGCTCTATATAATTACAAAAAAAAGAATTTCAATGTGTCCAAAAGTAAGTGCTATATACAAAGTTTTTTTGATGTATACAACATATGTACCGCGGCAATAGCAGTTTATGAAAAAGAGACAACAAAAAAGGAAAACAGATCAGATTAATACAAATTGTTACCACAAAGCTCATGTTAGTCAATCAAATATTATTAGGGTGTTTCTTTGCTGATTAATCTGTGGATAAAATAGTAGAGCAATTGTGTCACATTTAGCGGTTACAAAACGAATCTGTTAGAAGATTGGGAGAAATGAAAAGGCGATTACCTGGGATGGACTTGTAGCTGGATGTTAGCCCATCCTATCTCCTAACCTGTGGGAAAGTGTGTGCAAATGTCAGAAAAAGTGTGGGGATACAGAATCTGCCATCATCCAAATGCAGTAGCAGTACTTACCCTGTCGGGTTGCCAGGAGGTTGTAGGGGGAGTGGAGAGGAGTTACCTCTCAAGTGAATGCCAGAGTAATGTGTACATTGAGCTGCCCTGTAGACCGTGCAGCGTCGTGACATCACAAGTTGGAACGCAATGACATCAGCGCCTCACGCCCCGTTCACTTTGGAAGAGCAGACTGTCTGGGATTGGTTAAAGGGCAAGGATCTTAAATGAGAATACATATGTTGTATGGGAAGTATAATTGTAAATGTGAATATCAAAATGCCCTGTACATACAATGAATATACCAACAAGTACATTTGAAAGTTAACTCCTAAGCGGGAGATAAGGCGAGTATATGGCAAATATCACTTGGCTCATTCACGGATCAGGTCCTAATGGGTGGCACAATTGTGCGCATGACATAGGTGTTCAATGGTAATGTACGAAAAACCTAATTTGGGGAGGGGGGTGGGGGGGAGTGGAACAATGCACATGTATGTGTCTGGCATAATAGATTGAAGCGGTCATGTGGAACACACATGTAAAATGTGTGTCTGCAGATGGTGTCCCTGCAGACAAACCACGTAAAAATAGGTATGCATCTCATATGGAGAAATGCATAAATTGTGTACAGCATGGTGGACATAGAATTCTGTTAATGTGATGTGTACACATTTTACACCTATAGGTATCTGAATCTGTTGGGTAGCCCAGTGGTTATACATACAATCATCGTTTGGGATGAGTCCAGTTAGATGGTATCGACACGTGTAGGTAGTGTGGCATCCGAAGAACATATGAAGGGGGGGGAACCCAGTGCCCCAATGTGTATTGGGTACTGTAAGAAAGCAGAATGTAAAGGTACACACAGCAACATTTTAGGAGAAGAAATTCACCAGGGAGGTCATATGGATATGCCTAATGGGAACAAAAATTGTTAAACAAAGCATAAATAGTTGATTTGCTTATTTATGCCTTTTGGAGCCAGAGTACCAAGAAGCTCTATCCAGAAAGTTTTTCTTTGGTCCAGTTTTTTGGCCATGTTTTTGTACGGATTGTGTTTTATCATCGTTTTGACGATCTGAAATTGTATCTATGAGATATTGGGTTTCTTTTCTTGCCAGTGCCTTGATACTGCTGAGTTAGTGTTCCTGTTTTTGATGCAGGATCTATGTTCCTTCCATCTTTGTTTTGCGGGTTCTTCGATTGCCTTATGTAGCATTGTCCACATGGGCATTTGATGGGAGTATATTATATATTCACCGTGTCACATGTGGCAAAGTTCCGTAATGTAATCTTCTCAGAGTCTTTGACTGTGCAGTGCTGAAATTGGTCTACCCAGTCTGCTGACTGAAGGAGGAGCCATTTTTTAAAAACTCCAGCATGATATGGAGCGTCCTGGGAGCCGTTTGCAGAGGTGTTGGTCTTTGACCGTCTTGGAATGCAACAGCTTGACGGATTAAGGCTGCCTGCATGTCCCTCGCCTAAGCACAACACGGTACAATTCGGTTGCCCTTTATTTTCTACAATAATTCCTTCTCTCAGCCAGACTATCAACCGCCACTCATTGCTTCAATATTTCTCGGTGACTGCAGGGACCCATTCCCTTTAAGCCGAGCACCTTCATCATCTCTATAAAAACAAGGACTATTCCCCGGGTGACTTTGGAGTTGTTCTGGTCTGCTCCTTGAACCCTTCTCCTTCACACCGGGTGATTGCAGAGCTGTTTTCGTAAGCCCATCAAACCCATTACCTCTAAATTGGGTGACTGCGAAGCTATTTTGTCAGCGCTTTGAGCCCACCACCTTTATATAAGGTGACTGCAGAGTTGTGTTCATCAACTCTTTAAACCCAATATCCCGAAATTATGACCCTCAGAACTGGTCTCAGAAGCCAAATCTAAGGTGCCAAGACCATTCATTCCTTGGTCACTCCCACGGGCTTACCAACCACAGAGGTTAGTCTTACCCACCCAAAAACGAGTACTGAGGCCTCAGAAGGACCATGTAACGAAGCAGACATTGTTGCTGCTTTAAGGCACAATTTAGGGGTTGCTAATGTACTATGAAAAACGACCCCGTTGGAGGCTCCGGCAGAGCTATCACCTAATGGTATAGAAAAACAGGGAGCAAAAGCAAAACCTGCCATCAAGAAAGCAGGCAAACGGATCCCGATGTCTCCTATAGCGGGTCAGTGCATCATGGACTACTTTCCCAAGCTTGCAGGAACAAGCAACAAAGTAAGATATTCCCTGCCCACTAATAAGTCTGCTATCTTACATTGCACACAGATAAATGTTGTAACGGACCTAAGCATAATAGAGTATGCAGACTCAGTTTTACTTCCGAACGCTTGTGAGATGACAGAGAGCATCATCCAACAGACATGGGACGCCTCCAGAGCGGTTTATAGTCATAATATCGAAAACAAAATTTCAAATTACAAAAATGTTGAAAAAAAAATGTCGAATTCAAAAATGTCGAAATCACATATAATAGAAAAAGTCATTAATTCGAAAATGAAATGTCAAAAAAAAAAAAGAAAAAAAAAAAAAGAATCGAAAAACCAATGCTAAAATACCTATGTAAAATGTCACAAATACTAACGTTTTTTATGGGAGGTCCCCCCAACCCCCCCATCCCAAACCCCTACCCCAACCCCCCCCATGGATATACCTTTCATTATTTAAAAAAATATGTTTAATAAAATATTAATTATTTAAACATTAATTCGAAGGAAAAAAAAAACGAAAAAAATTCGACTTTTTAGTAATTCGACATTTTTATTTTCGAATAAATATTCGACATTTTGACTTTTGAAAATATTGTATTCGAAAATATGACTGGACACCCTCCAGAGCAGTGCATCTCCTCTCCCGACTACTCCACTCAACCCAGTGAGAGCGCTATCCACCACACTTTGCGAGAGGCCGATGATTTTGTAAAGCTATCCTCCCGCAGCCTTTCGGGACTTAATATGGTATTAAGCTCGTTTGTCAAACTATATGATAATATCTGGGAAGAGGCGAAGGTCCATACGACATTGCTAAGTGCTATAAATATTAAGTTTGAAGATTTAGAAGCTTGTGTAGGGCACAAAGCATCACGAAGCTTGGTACCAATGGTCGACGAGTCATGTCACAGTAACATGACATCTGCAGGTAATGACCCTATAACAACTGATGATTCTGTTTAAGTTACCTCTATACCTAAAACGGTCTCTCCTTTAGTACAATCCCATCCGGGGTCTGGTATCGCCTCACAAAAGGTTCTTCAAAAAGATCACATTATACAAACCGTAGCCATGGTTCACACACACGGCATAGAAGCCCCTGACATTGCAGAGGTAGAGTAAAAAAACAAAAAACTGAAATTGATTAAACGAAGAAACCCCTCTTCCCGCAAATGGTTACGCTATCTCTCCATTGCTGAATCATTACAAAAACCACATAAGCAGACCAAAAGTCTTCAAAGTCAATTGACCCCAGTCATAGAAGAAAGCGGTATGGAGCTGCAAATTGCTTTGTCAACTGGGCACTTAATTCCATGCATGCCCCAATCTTCACCTGTGCTGAACCTCTTCACTACATTTTTTGGAATGCCTCCATCTGGTGGTAAAAACTCCTGCAATGTAAAAAGTAGTCTTGTTTCAGCTCATTCAGGGGCATCAGCACAGGTAAATAGCGATGCTTCGACAGCCTTCAAGGTTGATGCTGGTATACAAACTATGCCCAAAATAGTAACCTTCAAGGATGCCGTCACCCCGCAGGGAGGATTGTCCATTTTACTAGTTGCATTCCTCCTGATACAAAACTCACACCACTCCCCCCAGAAACCATGCCAGTTGCTCACTGGTGTGACGAAGAAGTGAGCGTGATAATGGCTAAACGCACGCTGTATCAAATACAACCTTAAATGGTGAGGCAGTGGTACAAACTGATGGGGTTTGGAATTCTAAGAGTGCAGCCAGTGTTTCTAGCAATTTTGGTCAGCGCCCCGCACACTCAAATTTGAGAAACACCTCTACCCCTTCTGTTATGAATCCTACACCATTCCCTCAGAAAGTATCCCATGCATTCACGGTTGTCATGAAGGATCAATGTAACTGTGACAAGGGGCAGACTAATACTGCCCAAAATATGATCTCTAATTGTGGGGCTTTTGTACAAACTGATGGAGTTTGGGATCCTGACTATGTAGCAAGTGCATCCAGCCATCTTGGCAAGCCACCCTTACAATCAAGATCGAGAAATACACCGACCAAACCACCTGCAATTCTCCGGTCCACCCCTCACGAAGGAAACCAGAATTTGAAGGGATTTATGGATAAATTGTATGTTCCAAGAGGGTGGCGTTCTGACCTCATGCCTGCTACAAAATACTCCCACAGACCTCTGTCCTGAACCCCCCCCCGCCCTCGACATGTTCAATAATACTCATGCTTTTGGGGTGATCGCACTAACATGACTAATTTGAAAACTGTCATGAAAGACAGTCATACTCTGTATAGTGCCCTTGATCAAGGAAAACACTTCTCTCATCACAAACTTAAGCGACAGATTTCTCTACTCTGCATTCTAAAGTGTCTACATCCACAATGAAACCAAATACCCATGCTAACGAGCTTGCACATAATTCTGGGAACATACTGTTGAGCTTTAGTCTAGTTGGGGATAGCTTTCTATTTGCTTAAATTGCACTGGTGATATTTTCATTCCCATTCTGAGTGCTCTAACCTCTGCAGATATTCAAAGAGTGATTTGCCCAAACAGGCAGAATACGACACAATCACTGCTCCACTACAATCTAGATTGGCAATTGATCCGATTCCGTCAGAAACGGTACTTCTAAATCACATTGCTCGATGGTCGGAATGTCAGCAAAATTCTCACATCCCATAGTCGACAGACATTTCATTCACTACTAAGCCAAGAAACCTTCAATACAATCCTTATGGGGATCGTAACCAATTAAGAACACCTAATTTTAGAGCTCAACGTCGAGAGAGACATCTTCGATTCAAGTCGAAACAGTGATGTATCTAGTCCTGTAGCACACCAAATCATTAAAGAAGAAGAGAAGTTACTCTCCTGGAACTCTCGATGCAATTTGCACTTGTTGAAAAATCTCGAAACAATTGCCCAGTTGCAAAGCAACAACTGTTTAATGCTCCAGGAATCTTGGATAATCTAATCCTTCTCTAGATGGTTATAAGGTATTTTTTCAGCCAGCAAAACCAAGCTGTGGTGGTAGACCCACAGGTGGCATTATTACCGCTTTTCGTAGTGATCTCTGTTTAATTGGCCAACAAATAGAAAACCTCCCATATGGAATGCTAGCAGTAGAAGGTTCGGCGCATACAGGGAACTTCCATGCATTATTAATGCATATTGGCATAAGGGTGTCAAGGTATTAGAGGATTTTCTATTTATCATCACAGAAGTTTGAGTAAATCCACTCTGGACTACATCTTTGCTGTTCAACAGATGTCCGAGATTTGCTGCGATTTCACGATAACAGAAAACACATGGAGTGCATCTGTTTGCCTGTGTGTTGTCAAGTCAAATAAATAAAGGTTTAAAAAAAAAAAAAGAGGGCAGTGATGAGGTTGCCCCTAGGGAAGTCTCCGGGGGAGGACAAGTACACAGCAGGCTTTATTTCCCCACTCTTCTCCTTTAAGGTAGACCTTTTCAAAGAGATCTTGGAGACCGGGTCACCCCCGAATCATTCTCCCAGGCTTTAATAACTGATTCACAAAGAGGGTAAATACCCAACCCCTAGATGTGGGTCCTACCTCCCCATCTTTCTGCTGAACATAGATGCCAAGATTTACTGACGGGTGCTGGCGGCAAGGCTGGAGGCGCAAATGCCACATCTGATACACTCAGACCAGGTGGGCTTTATAATGGGAAGGTAGGGGGCTGACACGATGAGCAAGACTTTGCATTTAATCCATGATTCACGGAAAATGGAGGGGAACCCGGTTCTTCTCTCAGTGGATGTCGAAAAGGCATTTGTTTGAGTGGAATGGGGTTTCTTGGAAGAAGTCATGGGCAAAGTGGGCTTGGGGTCCAGGTTTATGAAGTGAGTCATGGCGGTGTACACCTCCCCTAGGGCGTCAGTTGCGGTTAATGGGGAATACTCACGCTGGTATGAATTAAGTAGGGGCATGAGGCAGGGTTCTCCTCTTTCCCCTGATTTTATGTGCTCCCTCCCTGGAGCATCTGGCGCAAAAGCTCAGAGGGGACCACAGGGTGGAAGGCCTCAGTGTGGGAGGGGAGGAGTACAAGGTGGCACTTGATGCAGACGATATGGTCTTGCAGCTCAAGAATCCCTTAACATCAGTCCCAAGGGCGTTGCAAGAGATTGAACGGTACGGAGCATTATCTGGTTTCAAGGTCAACAGAGCAAAATCGGTATGGTTTCCGTTGCAAATTGGCAAGCAAGGGGAAGAAAATAGATTTGCCCCACTGGGTCTATTTGTCCAATGGGACACATTGCGATATATGGGGATAAATCTCAAAACGGAGATTGGGGCTCTCTTCGAGGCAAACTTTCCCCGTTGAAAAACGGGATTACAAAGTGACCTGGATAAATGGGAAACGCATTGCCCTGGCTGGGGAGATTAAATGCACACATGATGGTCTGCCTCCTGAGGTTTCTGTATGTATTCCAGATGTTCCCGATTTGCCTCCCAGAGTCATTCTTCAGGGAAATGAAGAGGGCGATCCTTAAGTTTCTGTGGCAGGGTAAGAAAGAGCGTGGCCTACGATGTTCTCTCACTACCCAAAGAGAAGGGGACGGGGGTGGGAGAGGACTCCCGAATTTGAAAACGTACTATGAAGCAGTACAGTTGAGGATGCTTGTACCGCATCTTAGGATGCAGAGGGAACTCCAGTGGGTTGTTTTGGACAATACCAATCTAGCCCCGGCCACTGTGGCGAAATGGCTGTGGACACAGAGAAACAAGTTGCCGCACAGAATCTGAGAACACCTGATTTTGGGATCCATATGAGAAATTTGGAGTGAAAAGGCGGACATGTGAGGGGGTACCACATGGCCATCGCCCCCGAGGCATTTCTGGGCACCTGGCATCCGGAAGACTATACCGAATCCCGAGAGATTCCAAACGTGACACGAGGCGGGTTTGGAGAGGGTGGGCCAACTCTGGAAAGTAGGAACCTTTCTCACAATTACTGATCTGGAGGAAGTATTGCGCATAGGGACTCTTTCGTATCGTAGACTAAATGGGGTCCTTATGAGTGGCAAATGGAAAGAGCAAATACAGAGGGACCTCATCCTCTTCGAACAAATACTAGACAATAGAAGGGGGAACAAAGGGCCTGATCTCAGCCATGGATAGGGCATTGGTGTCCACTGTCCACGGGGCATGGGTCAACAGAAAGCTTAAGACGGAAGTCGGAAAAAGATATGGGAAAAGAAATTGACCCGGAGCTCTGGGGGAGGTTGTGCATTGGTGCCTCACGGACCCAGATATCGTGCCACTATAAATTACACGCCATTAAGCTCCTCCATAGGTGGCAATATGACCCGGTTAGGCTATCTAAGGTGTTCAATCAGCAAGCCCGTGTGCTGGCGCTTGTGTGGAGAAAGGGCAGATGACTGGCATATGTGGTGGGGATGCCCCCCAAATTCAGGTGTTATGGGATGAGGTCCTGGGGTGGATCAAAGACTTAGAGGGGATCCAGCGCATTAAAACGCCTATGCTGATATTGTTTGAAATGGAAGAAGGGGAGGGGGAACTTCAGCGACTGACGAGGGTGGCGGCACCCCTGCTGCTCGCAGCACGGGCCTGTCTAGTCATGAAATGGAAAGGTGCAAGGATACCGACAAAGAAAGATTGGATATATGTGGCTATTAATATATTTAAAATGGAAAGGATTCCTGCCGTTCTCCATGGGAAGGGGGCACCCCACGAGACGCTATGGGGGAATTCAGGTCTAAATATATGGGGGAATGAGAAAGGATTGACATGGTGATACAGCCTAGATGGGGAACGGAAGGGGAGACCTGAACCACTGAGAAGGGGAGCACCCCCACTCGTGGAACGACACTCTGAGACGATCACAAAGGTGAGCTGAACCACTAACGGCGGCCAGAGACATTGATTTACATTTTGTGTTAAGCCTCTACCAAATCACACTGGAAAGTTGCTATTTTCTTTTGAATCGACGAAGAAGACCCATTTCAAGGTGGGGAGGGGGTGACAGGGTTGAGGTGTTTGAAGACAGGAAACCTTATTGCAAGGAGGGGGGGAGAGCATGTCATTCATCGAACTGTATAATCTTCATGTTTCCATGTTGTTGTTTATCTTTAAAAACTGAAATAAATTGAAAATAGCCTTGCAGTCCTCTTGACAGTAAGGGCATTCAGTTTATTTAAAATACTTCTTTTGATTACTTAATATCATCATGAAACAGACGCCATCAAAATACATTGCGCAGGGCAGCATATGAGCAGAAGGCTCATGCTGCTGGACCAGTGTGTTTACATAGGCCCACAAAGCCACGATGCAAGATGTAAAACACCAATTGTGGCTAAACCCAGTAAAACGTAATGAAGATCATCACCTTGCACAGCTGAACGCTTAGCAACTCCAGTCCGTAGCAGACATATATTCAACTTGATAAAGGTGTTGAAATACCCTCCTGTTCTAGCACTTCGTCTTCTTGACACCAATGTAAGGAAAACACAGAGCCCACTATTCTTTAACTGCTTTTATAAAACTCCCCTTCACGTCACTTCAAGCACAAGAATCAGAATCCCCAATACCTAAATTGCACGCGCCACAACAAACTCAACATTCGTTCCCAGGGCATTGCGGAAGGCACGTTACAACAGATCTGCATTGACAATTGTTCCATTTTGTAAATAATTTCTAGCAAAAACCACTCTCCATTTAAAAGGGATTACACTGCGCAGATCTGCGCGCATCACCATATCGTTTTACTCCAGCAGTACCAAACAAAGCAAACCGTGAACATCCAAATTGATTTTTGTGGCGACTAAGCACAGGAGACTGGAGTAAACCATCACTTTGTCAACGTTTAAGGATTATAAAGCGGTCCTGCGAATTCCCACTGTCCATTCTCTGTTTAAAAAATCCAGAACTGGAACCTCTTTGCCAGCAGTTTCTGGCATAGGTCCCTGTAAAGTCTGGCCAGAGTGAGCAATTAGCCATTCGAAATTGGAATCCAAATGTCACCAGTGAAAAAGGCAGATCTCTTTAAATCAGGAGTGCTGAGAAGTGAGTTATATTTGTAGTAAGTTTACTTGTAAAATACACTGACAGACTGCTCCCAGGGATTCCTACTTCTATTCACGAAATCGAATAAAAATAAAAAATGTGCTGGATTAAAAAGGCAACCCATGCAGAAACGCCTGCATCAGTGACAGGCATACAAGAATGATGGCGTTCGAATTTAAAACATGAATACAGCCTAGATGTGTTTTTTCAGTAGTGTTTTGAAAATGACAAAATAATCTAGCTTCAAGCATCAGTGCTGACGCAGATTCCCTACTTATGAACATTGAGCTATATTACAATTGAAGCTAGAGAAGGTAAAGGTGCCTTTTTAGCTTTTTAGCTCCCTTGCACTTGCGTGGTCTGAATAACACCTGGCCTAGTAGGATCGTTTGTCTTCCCCCGTTTCCCCCTCCCTTGCCTCCTCACGCCTTGAAACACTTGTGTATAGGCGCGTTATAAATGCCATATCATAACACTGTAGAAATAACTGGTCAAACTGAGGATAATGAAACACAACCGAGATGTATATTATATATGTGTAATAATGATCGTGTTCATTCACTTTAACATTTGGAACAAAAAGGGCATCTCCCAAGTGTGTGCAGGTAATCTATTGCACCAGCAGTCACCTTTACCCAATGTTTTGGTGTTATTGTCGGTCATGAAGCCCTTACAATCAGGATTCGGCATCCCAGAAAAGTTACAGAATTGTCGACACTTGAGGAGGATCGCCAAACGACAGAAAAGGACCATTTTGTGTTTAAAAACCAAGAGGAATGTTTTGCTAGCTAGCAGATTAAACTCAAACAAGCCATTCTATTCTCCACTTGGATGAACAAATCACTGTAGAATTTTAATTAGAAGAGGCGTTTCACATCCACATGTAAACCTAGTCAAATACGATTGGTCATCCAACTCGTTACCAGAAATGCCAAACCAGTGGCACAATTAATTAACTAGCATGTGTCCCGAGAGATAGCTTCTGCTACAATAAGGACGAAGAACATTAAACATTTGGTGTACTGCAAACACGCAATAAAGGAACGGGTTAACAATCGTGTACATCCCTTTCCTTGCTGCTTTATTCCCTTTTGAAAGGTCGGCCAGGATGATAGTTGGAATGTGTTTCTTGTTGCATTCTGCTCCTCGTGAGAGTCAAACAGTATAATTCCTACCTATAAATCTAGCCGTGAACCATTCTCTTCAGTATCTGAAAAAAAACCTCAGAAGTGGTATTACTACAATATACAACATGAAAAAGGTATAAATACACTTCAAACACTAAATCACCTACGAAACATTAGGCTTATGAAATCGCGATAGGCAACTGGGCTTCTAATGGCAATGCAAGCAAGTTACTGCACGTATAGCCACATTGGGGGAAGTGGGGGTAAAAGAGAGAGAGAGTAGTGCATTCATGTGCTCAAATCCAAAGTAGACGAGACAATAAGGTTCAGTGATGGCGATTTGGCCAAGTGTGCAGTGGAAGGCATCCTGCAACACTATCTCACACAAAAATATTAAATAATCTGCCTGGTCAGACAGTCCCAAAGCCTCAGAACCAACTCGAAAGTATAGGATAGTAGGATGCCTGCCCTCAGACAGCAACAACAGTTTGTAATCCCTACCACATATGCACATCAAATATATACAGTTAGTTTATCAATTTTGTTAACATTACAGTTGTGACCACAGAAAACCCTAAGGAAACTCAAGTAAAGTGTACGTCATAAACACAACACAAATCACATAAAGTACTCAGCTTTGTGTGTGTTCATGTACATTTACTGTCTTAATCCAAAAATCAAACGCCACAGCATTAATCGTCATCAAAAGGCCATCTGTTATAAGATAACCATTAATTCCACTACCAAATAGATTTAAAACTGACAAGAGTCCAAACAATATTTTTCTCCAGGCTTCACGTATAAACCCATAGATAGTAAATTTAAATTCAATATCCTAACGTGGGGAAATTATTTAGCAATAAACCAAAAACCTTCTGGATAGATGGTGCCACCACAGAAGAACAAGTTACTTACCAACTGTAACGTTCTTTCGACTGGATGTTCCTCCCACGTATTCCTCATCTTGTGATAAATCGTTATCTCCAGCTTCGCTGCTTCGGAAACCAATGTTCCTCGGCAGAGGGCGCTGTGCTCGAGGTCGTGGCGTCGATTGTCCCTCGACGTACTCCGTACTCTGTCGACGTCACCGATGGTATAAGTAGCTCGAGCCGCGCTCGTTGCTTCAGTTCTTTTTTCAATGAAATATATATAGGAGGAACACCCAGGCGTGTCCCATGACCGATCCATTCTTCGTGAGAGGAAAGTGTAAGAACACGTAAACTGTACTGTGGGGTTGGATGGGAGGGTCGATGAGGAATACGTGGGAGGTACATCCAGTCGAAAGAACGTTACAGTAGGTAAGTAACTTGTTCTTCAAATGGATTGTGTCCTCCCACGTATTCCTCATCTTGTGATAGGCTCCCATAGCAGTATCAATTTTTGGAGGTGGGAGTACCATTTCAGTTTGTGGACAGAATGCAGAACTGCCTTTGCAAATAAACCCTCATTAGAGGAGGCAGTGTCCAAACAATAATGTTTAACAAAGGTATGTATTGTTTTCCAGGTTGCAGCTGCACAAATGTCTGCTGCCGGGACTCCCCTCTTTAGAGCCGCAGAAGTAGCCATTCCCCTTGTAGAATGGGCACGAAGCCCATCTGGTGGTTCTTTTCCCGCTAATCTGTAGCATTCAACTATGGCTAATATGATCCAGCGGGAAATGGTCTGTTTTGTTACAGATAAGCCTAATTTTTGACCAGTGTAACCCACAAACACTTGGTCATCTTGTCTCAATTTAGCCATCCTAGAGATGTAAAAACTAAGAGCCCTCTTGGGATCTAATCTATGTAATCTCTCCTCTTTACCCAGGTGAGGAGGAGGATAAAACGTTGGAAGTACTGTTTTTTGTGACAAATGGAAGTCCGAGACTACTTTTGGCAAAAAATGAAGGTTTATCTGTAAGGACTACCTTATCTTTTTAAAAAATAGTATATGGTGGTTTGCATGAGAGAGCCTGAAGTTTGCTAACCCTGCGGGCTGATGATAGGGCCACAAGGAGGACAGTTTTTTGAGTTAAAAGCCTCAATGGACATGAGTGCAGAGGCTCAAAAGGTATGCAAGTCAAGAATTTTAATACTAAATTTAAGTCCCAGGCTGGTACATGAAAAGGGACTGGAGGGTATACATTAGTGAGCCCCTTTAAGAATTGAATTATTAACAGTATTTTGAAATATGAAACCTCTTCCGAGGAGCGCTTGAAAATGGACAGCGCAGCAAGGTATCCTTTAATTGTTCCTATCTGGAGCCCCAGATTAGCTAGATGTAGCAGAAAGAAAAGTACCATTGGGGTGCCACACTGAAAAGGGTCCACATCTTTATCTTTGCACCAGTTACTAAACCTATTCCAGCGACATTGGTACAAAGACTTTGTTGCTGGTCTTCTGGCCGAAAGCAAGATTTCCATTAAGTCATCCGGAAGATCCCAATCCTTGTATCTCAACCTCTCAGAAACCATGCATGAAGGTTGAGTGTCTTGACCTCTGGATGGAGAACCCGACCTTCCTCTTGCGAGGGAAGATCCTCTCTTTGCGGAAGACGTATTGGAGGGCAGATGGACATGTCTAGAAGGTCCGGGTACCACGTCCTCCTGGCCCAATCCGGGGCAATTAGGATCATGGTTTTCCTGAACTTTCTCAGCCTCCTGATTACTTGAGGAATCACGGGAACTGGGGGAAACGCATACAGCAGTGGAAACTTCCACTCCACTACGAATGCGTCTCCCAGAGCTCCTCTTTGAGGAAATTCCCTTGAGCAGTACTGATCGCACTTCCGGTTGATCGCGGTGGCGAACAGATCCACTTGAGGGGTTCCCCAAAGGGCGAAGATCTCCAGAAGGACTTCCTGAGCCAGCTCCCACTCGTGAGAGACCGTACTCTGCCTGCTCAGAGCGTCTGCCGCCGTGTTCTTCTCTCCGGCTAGGTGAATTGCCGAAAGAGATTCCTTCTCGTATTGCCCAGAACCAGAGCTGCATTGCCTCTCTGCACAGTGGCAGTGACCCTACACCTCCTCTCTTGTTGAGATAGTACATGGCCACTGTGTTGTCCGTCGTTATCAGAACATTCTTTCCCTGTACAGAGGGCAGAAAGGCCTTCAGAGCTAGTCTGATTGCCCTCAGCTCTAATAGGTTGATGTGTAGTTTGCACTCTGATGGAGACCAACGACCGCTGATTGTCAGATCGTTGGTGTGTGCTCCCCACCCCGTGAGTGAGGCGTCCGTCACCACCGTTATCTCTGGCCATGGTTGCCAAAAACACTCTCCCTTGAGAATGTTGTCGTTGCAAGCCCACCATAGAAGATCCTGAGCAACTGCGCTCGGGACTTGCAGAAGATCCGACATATTCCCCGAGAACTGGGACCACTGAGTTCTGAGTGCCCATTGAAGGGATCTGATTCTCAATCTGGCCTCTGGTACTAGAAAAATGCAGGATGCCATGAGGCCGAGCAACCTGAGAAAATCGAAGGCTGGTAGATGTTGGGCATTCTGGAATTTTGTTATCATCTGCTGGATGTGGAGAGCTCTCACTTCGGGAGGCGAGGCTTTTCCCGATGAAGTGTCCAAGACTGCTCCGATAAACTGGAGTTTCTGGGATGGTATCATGTGGGACTTCTTGAAATTGAGGGAGAAGCCCAGTTTGTGGAGGAAGTGGCAGGTGATCGAAAGATGTTCCTGAGCTTGTTCTGGAGAACTTGCTCTGATCAACCAGTCGTCCAGGTAGGGATATATGTGAATACCTCCTTTCCTGAGACTTGCTGCCACAACCGCCAACAGTTAGGTGAAAACCCTCGGGGCGGAGGTCAACCCGAATGGCAGAACTCGAAACTGATAATGAGAATTGCCAATCGCGAACCTCAGGTACTTTCTGTGCTTTGGATGGATTGGCACATGAAAGTAAGCATCCTCAAGGTCCAATGATACCAACCAATCTTGGAGTTGGAGAGCCTGAAGGATCTGAGAAAGAGTCACCATCTTGAACTTGTCCTTCCTGAGGAACTTGTTCAAGTTTCTCAAGTCCAAGATGGGTCTCAGTCCTCCGTCCTTTTTTGGGATGAGAAAATATGGGTTGTACCAGCCCCTGTTCCTCTACGCTACAGGTACCAGTTCTTTGGCACCTTTCTCTAGCAGGGTTAAAATTTCCTGCAACAGGAGCGGATCCGGAATTTTGACGGAATTGGCTCCCGGTAGATGATTGAGGCCTTTTTAGAAAGGGGAGACAGTAACCTTGGGCTACTGTTTCCAGTGCCCAAGCATCTGAGGTAATGCCCCGCCATTGCTGCAGATGTTGAGAGATCCTGCCTCCCACTGGTGTTTTGTGTAACAAGGTCTCAGAGGGATTTGGAGGCGGCTCCAGGAGTGGCTTAGGGTACAGATGCCGCTCCTGAGGCTGATTTTGCACCTCTTCCCCGTCTTCCACGAGGGAAGTTCCTTTTGCCCCTTTGAGAGGCCTGTCCTCTTCCTCTACCAAAAGAGGAGTAGCATCGAAAAGAACGACCCCTCCAGGAAGATGAGCGGAATAGGGTTTTAGAGGCTGGCGCAAAGAGGCGCCAAATGATTTAGCTGCCGCTTTCAAGGTCTGAAGTTTTTCAAGGCTTTCATCAGCCTTTCTGTCAAAGAGCCTCGAGCCATCAAAGGGCATGTTGAGGAATCTAGCTTGCACATCCGGTGCAAATCCCGACTTCCTCAACCACGCAAATCTGTGTAGCACAACGCTTGCAGCCATGGATCTGCTGATACTATCAGCAGTATCCAGTCCAGACTGGAGGCATTCCCCCATTGCCTCCTTCCGGTCTTTGACTATATTCAGGAAGCCTTCCCTTTCCTCGCCTTCCGGAATATAATCAGCCGGCGCCGAAATACAGTCCCACAGGGTATGATATGGCATTTGTAACGCGCCTATACACAAGTGTTTCAAGGCACGAAAACCTGGCTAGGGTACAGGTGACATTTGCCGACTTAAGTGCCATACTGCCTGACGTGAAAACTTTACGTGCCCAGGAGTCAATTTTTGTATCCTCTCTATCTGGAGAGATAGTTGGATAAGCAGTTTGTTTTGAAGTGGATGCTGTTTGAATGACTAAACTCTCTGGAGTCGGATGTTTATTCAAATATTCAGGATCCGATCCAGCTGGTCTGTATTTTCTTGGAAAAGTGCTGTCTGCAGCAGCAATGGTTTCTGGTTTCTCCCAGTTTTTCTCCACAGTCCTTTGAAGGGCCCTGTGAAAAGGGAGAACAGGATCCTTCTGAGGTCCCTTGACTATAATATCCGTCACGTCATCTTGTTAAAAAATGGGTGAAGTATTACCCCAACCCATGTATTCAACTACCCTGGTCATAAGACCCCTGTACCCAGCATCTGCATGCTCTGCAGGATCAGGTTTGGCGAACTCTAATTCTGGGGATGTGTCAACTCCACTGGCAGAATGTAGAGTATCACTCAGGTCTCTCATTCTGGATTCCTGGTCAATAAGTTCTTCAGGAACTTGTCTTGTCCCATAAGTAACTCCCAAAGGAGTAACTTCGTCTTCTTCTTCTGAAGCAGACTCTTCATAAATTGCAGACATAGATTTGAAAAAGTCTGATCTGGGCAAAGGAGTGAATCTCCTTTCTTCCTCTTCCATCTGCTTCGAAGGAAATGGCAAATCCCTCGAAGTTTGAGGGTGTCTTCGAAGTTTTCGAAGATGACTTCGATAATGGCGTCGATGACGCATGTGGTTTTGGTGTCGAAATTATCGACGTCGAGGGCGTCGACGAAGTCGTCAAAGTCTTCGATGATTTGTGTTTCTTGGCCGGCACTGGAGAGGTGCTCGACTCTCGAGGTTTCTTCGACGGTTTTACGTCGACTCGAGGTTTTTTGTATTCCTCGACGCTACTGGTCTTAGCCATAGTAGCCTTGGACTTCCCTTTGTCGTCCAATGGAGCGACCTTAGGGGTATGGCTTTTTCGAGGTTCTTTCGAGGGGGTCGAGGCCGCATTCTCGAAAACCTCCATCATCTTTTTGCGGAATTCTTCCCACTTACTGGGAGAATCCGATTTAGTCGGACAACAAATTTCTTCGGTCGACTCTGAAGAAGAAGATGAGGGAGATTTATGTCTCCTCTTCATTTTTTTGGATGACGACGAAGAATGTCTCGATCTACTGCGAGGTCGAGATCTCTTCAAGTGCATATGGCGATCCGATCCCTTAGAATCGGTCGCCTTCTTATTTTTTTTGACGAAACCTTTTTTGAGGCCTCCCTCCCCACCGACAGTTTACCTCTCCTCTCACGAAGAGCTTTTTCAGTCATCGATTGACAGGAGCCGCAGTCGTCGGTTCGGTGACTGGAACCGAGACAAATCCGGTGGGGATCGGTAATCGACATCTTAGACCCACAATTTGCACACTTTTTAAACCCAGTTCTGGGTGTCGAAGATGATGACATTTTCTTCACAGAAAATAGAAGCGCGCCGTTCGATAGCGAAGCGATCGGAAAAATGGAACTGAAGCAATGGGCGCAGCTCGAACTACTTATACCATCGGTGACGTCGACAGAATACGGAGTACGTCGAGGGACAATCGACGCCACGACCTCGAGCACAGCGCCCACTGCCGAGAAATGTTTTTTCTGAAGCAGCAAAGCTGGAGATAACGATTTATCACAAGATGAGGAATACGTGGAAGAACACAATCCATTCGAACAATATTTCTTACAAAGCAATCAGTAACCAACCATAACTTTCCCTTAGCGAACCATGAAGCTCCACTGAAAACTAAAGATTCAAAGGCCTTCTGCTTTTATCATGATCATATAAAATGCATATTAAATCTAAATATATATTTGTCAACATGTGTTTGTATGTTCGGGGTTGGCTGCATCCCCAAACAGTTGGTGGGCTGAAATTTTGGCACAGGATCGGCATAGCAGTCTGGGGTGTACTGGTGATAGTGAAATGTGACCAACCCCCACTATTTCACCTTGCACAGGGGTGGAGCTGGGTCCGGCCCTGTGCTGTCAATATAGGCTATTCTGGGAGTTTGCAGATTTTGCGATTTTTCAAAAATAAGGAGTTGGGACACAATCAAACCTACACAAGGCTATATAGCAGACCCCCACGTGCATGCCAGCTACTGACCCATGCAACGCCAGGGGTATGGCTAGTTTCGAGATAATTAAGATTACAACACATGTTGCCCATTTGTTATTAACTTCTTTCTGTGGTATAAAGCAAGGTTAATGCATGTAGAAATGGTCGAGGAGGTCAGAACATCAGGCACTAAAAGATAAGGAAAGGCCAGACAACGATTAAAACCTTTTGACCTTTCTAAATGATCTTCCACCTAAAATCACTATATAGCTAATAGATATGGTTTGGGCAATTTAGCAGAAAGATGCACGATAAGGGGCAGGGAATTTCCTTAAGCACTAAACCAAATAACCTTACTTAGAGATGGTCTCCCTCACAGACCAATCAGTACTCAAACACAACTTTCCATTCAGAGATTGTGAAGTGCCTCATAATATCCAAGCATCCTTGTGGACGTGTTCCCCCTTGTATAGTAATAATGAAAGTTGGAGTTAAGCTAACCCAGACGTCTGGAACAACATTGAGTGCATTTATCAAATAAAGGTTTGCTATTTGTTTGGTTACACTTTCCAATTTCTCAGTATTCATTTTCAAACAAAACAATGATTTTTTCTAGTCTTCAATTCGATTTTTCATTTAAAAAAAAGCTCCAATTCTTGTAGACAGGCATTTTCATGGTATCCAATGCATTCCGGTCTTGTGGATCATCTTCAGGGACCAATTTCTATAAAAATAATCAACCGAGTATTATAAGTGGTTGGGGCTATCGTTTTCAAATCTTACTTGGGGTACCATTTGCATATATCATGGTTTACCTGCTTGTGCTTCTGTCTCTTTTACATGCACTTCCTTATGTGGTCTCTGGCGCTGCTGGGCTCTTCTCTGGTCTGTGTTATAGACCAATGCTACTCTTTGGAAACTGATAAAGATTAAGAATTTCTCATTCTAATATGTTGATGCCTTATTTGATAATGTTTTTTCTGGTTTATAACCTACCTTGCGATTACAAGGTGTTCTTCTATAGCAGCTGCCTCTGCCTGTTGTCCTATAGGAGGGCATAAATACCAAAAGGAACCTGTAAGTATCCTTCTAGCTTCTAAAGCCTTAATATCTCATCGCAGTGCTAGAATTGGGGTGGATATTGTCATATGGTGGAGGTCCACCATGGCTATCCTTGGTTTGCGCTTGCCTTAATTCTCTAGTGTGGCTCCATTCTCACAGTGCAAGTGGGGCCTTTCTGGCAACCAGACAACAAAATAGCGACTGTAGCTATACACCTATGAACTATTATTGAAAATACATAAAATTGAGCTGTGCCCACCCGACCAGAAACTCCCCCTTGTATAGTAAGCATAACTGCACTTTCGAGAAAAGGTGTGCAGGGATTGTCTACACAAGCAACAGAGGATTTACAGCAAAGAGGTGGGGGCACATTCACTCTTATGTGGGGGGAGTGTGAAGAGAAGGGCAAAGGCAGCACAGCACGCTAAGCGCGAACAGAGGAAGGGTTAATGGATGATTGATGGGTCAGGGGGGGACCCAGGAAGTCTAACACTGAAAAAAAGAAAAGAACCTGTTGGAGTCAAACAAATGTTGGTTATTCCCCTCAAGAGGATTTTGAGGCAGAGGAAGAGCCACTGGTGTGGGTGTTCTGAGACGCCAGAGAGAAGAGAGCGAGTCCCGGCGACGGGAGGAAACGAGAAGAGAACAGCCATAGAAGAAGCCGCAAGTTGTTAGCCCATGTTGAAGGCACCAGTTACATGTGCTGAAGCCAGAAGAGATGCAGTCCACGCACAAGAAGCTTTACAAGGGCATACAGAGGAAGCCCCGGTCTCCCTTGACCAGTTATTGCAAGCAATCCAGGTGAGGGACCATCAAGCAAGCCTCGGTCTCCCGTGACATTACTTTCTCACAAACATTGCGAGAGGCCTTAAAACACGCCCTGGTCTACCGTGACAACCATTTGGTTACAAACATTACAAGAAGCCATGAATATCAAGTTCCGGTCTTTTGTGACAGACTATTTGTAAAGAACAGTGTGAGAGGCCACAGAAGCAAGTCCCGGTCTCTCGTGACACAATATTGCTAAGGAACATTGGGAGAGACTATCGAGCCAAACCCCAGACTCTGGGGAAAGTTGAAAAACCTGGGGGGTCGGGGGAGAAGCTAGGAAATCAGCCCTGCCCTCCCCTTTTGTGCCCATTGTTGTTTACAGTGTCCTCTCTATGGGCCATAAAGTATACAATCAAACCTCGAAGAAGCTGTGAGACATCTAAATAAAAGTTAATGTGTATACCGTGAACAATGGCCTGTTCTTATTCCTTGCTAAAACCTTGACAGGGAGGAAATCTCAGGGTCTATAAACTGGTATGACTGGACAAGCATCCTGAATTGTGGTGGCCATGCTTAATAGAACAAACCCAATAGAGAAAAAAGTCATTTTTTAAAAGTTAAGTATATGGGTGGCAAAAACCTTACCTGGAAGGTTGGGGTCTGGAGTGGAGGCATGGAAAACATACAGGCAAGGGGTAATTGCCTTACAGCAAGGAAGCAGGGCACAGTCACACTTAAGAAGGGTGGGGGAGGGGTTTCAGTGTTTATATACAATACCCTAACTGCTAAACAAAGCCTTAAATTGGACAACAGTCCTTGATTTTACTAAAGGATGAAGTGGAACAGAACAGAATATTTTTTAGCAAGTCTTGTAGGGGCACATGTTGATTTGCTTGACATGGGGTGAGGGAAACTGACACTGTTAAGAGGCAAACTAAGAAAAAGGGTGAGGATCGAGGCTTTATAGTTGGAACTGACCTCCATGTAGCGACGGTGGGAAGGATTGGAGACATTTTAAATGATTAATGCTCCTTTTAGGTGGGAATTACGACGTAATCCAGTTATGCAAGGCAGGTGATAAAGTGGAAAGATCAAAATAGAATTTTCAGAATGGGACTTTTTCAGTTCGTCATTTCTCAACTTCAGTGTTAATTTTCCCTTAGCACAACCAATAAGGATGCAATCAGTGGCTAAGCCCCATTCAACTATATGAATAAGATTTAGCTTTTCAGATCACATCACCATTCTGTTCTAGAGGCTCACTTTCCTATTTACCAGGCAAGTGATATGTTACAAAGAGCCACCCCATGGTTCATGTTCTGCAGCCATGAGCACATTTACGATAACCGTTCAGTTGTGGCCTGTAAAAATCGGTATTTCTGAACTCTGGGATGGATGAAAGAATGGAGCCACTGCCCTTATAATGTTTGAAATTGTAATCTCTATTTATTTATGCAATATTAGAGGTGAAATAATACTGAAAACTTTAATATTTAAAAACTATTTAATCGACAATGTAACTAAACATATAGTATAATTAAAATACAATTTTAAATAAAATTGTGTTCTTATAATGTATTTAATTTCAAAATTATTTGTAGTTCTCATTTTCCACCAAAGGAGGTCCTCGCACCGAGTAAATTCAATGCAGTTCTTTACTTAGCCACTGCAGGCATTTGCTCAGGTTTCCATTTCTGGTTAATATTCTCTGCCATTTTCCAAATTCATTGTTCCGGTGCTTCATTCGGGTCAAGTCGGATGGATTTTTCTCCTTTCCGAATGTTTTAATTTTTTTGCAGAAGTATTTCCCTCTGGAATTCTTTTATTTTCACAATTTGTTATGCTTTGGACCTGGATGTGTGGTTTTTGGATAGATTTGCGCCATGCTCAAACCCTTGGCTGGATTCTTTTCGCATTGGATTTTTCCCTTTTTTGTCATGTTTTTTCACTTTCTGGAAAGCGTTTGATTTGGGATTCTTCAATCTTCATATTTTCTTTCACTAGCTCAGAGATTACTCGCTGGATATTGTTTTTTCTCATTGTTCCTACTTTTTACGATGCGTTTCATTATGATTTCTCATTTTTGGATGGATTTATTCTCACTCAGACTTTGGATGGATTTCACTCTACAGCTTGGGCGTTTTCCTTATTTTTCCTTCTTTTTTTTTTAGATGTGATGGGTTATTGGCCTCCCTCTGGAACAGCCTTCCTGCCTCCCTAAACTCGAGGAGAACCATCTCCGGTCCCGGAAGCACCCCAAAACCTTCCTCTTTGCTTCTGCTTTCTCTCCCCCTCTCCCCTGCTGAATTCCTGGCTGATAGTGCACTTGTTACCTGGCCACCCTTCTGATCTCGGGCCCAGGCCCTGTCAGTTGCACAACTGCACTGCCTCCTTGGCAACCCTTGCACCTGGGGACTGTTTTCTGTATCCCTACAGTCCCCCATCCAGCACTTGGTTTGCACTTACCTTGCACTTGGCACCATCTGGCCGTTTACCATCTTATTATTCTACTATCCCATGTACCGCACTTTCCCATCTCCCTTCCCCCTCGCACTTTTCCCTTTCCCCCTTCCCATGCACTTGCGCGATCTGAATGACCCTGGGCCTAGTAAGTTCGTTGTCCGTCTTCCCATGTTCCCCCTCCCTCGCACCTTGAAACACTTGTGTATAGGCGCGTTATAAATGCCATATCATGTATTACTCGTTTTCAGACGGATTTTTCTCCGGTTCATAGATTTTGGATGAATGGAAGCATGGATGGATGGATTGATTTAGGGCCCTTGGATGGATTTTTTGTTTGCATGGATTACTTGGTTTGTATATTTTGGCAATGCTTTGCACCTTGGTTCGGCTTGGCTAGGATGTGTTTTTCCCCCTTCTCAGCCTTGGACATGTGGATTTCATCTTGGATGAAGGACTTTTTTTCAATCTCGGTTTTTCTTGGAACTTCTGGACTCGTAAATGTACCCCTTTTTGCCCATTTTCAAAATCAAACCAGGGTTTCTCTAGTTTTAAAACCAATGCAACTGTATTTAAATGCATGTCTAGATTATCATTTCGGCATTTTATGTTAAATGCAAGGCTTTCCAAGTAGGTTAACTTGGCAACTTTTCCATAATTCTGTACACATTCCTTTCGTCTTTATGCTGCATCCCTGAATTTTCTTTGCAAAACGCTTGGTTTTCTCTATTGCAATTGCTTGGGCAATTTGAAGTCCTTGGAAAGATTGTTCTCTTTCATAAAACCCCATAGTGTAGGGTTCAGTGTACCGAACGAATGGCATAGACTGTCGTGCCATCCCTCTACTATGTTATTTGTCTTTGGTGTTCCTTTCACACTTGCCTTAAAAAACAATCCCACATTTCTTTTTCGAACCTTTGCCTACGTCTACTGCCACTTCTGGTTAACTGTCCTATCCAAGTGCTGTGAAAGTAATCCAAAATTGGTTCCAAAACGTGTTCGTTGTGAAAGTAATAGCTGCTTTGGGTTAGTATTTCATAATAATGATCCACTTGATTTGTTGGAACAAAGGCCAAAGCAAACAATTGCACAGTGAATTTGAATTCTTTGTCAGTTGCATATCTAGTTTGTAATCCGTTTTTTTTCTTCCAATTTTCTCCACATAGCTCTAGTGAAATGGAAAAAACAACCTGAATTGATGTCGTTGGACTGGTTTATTTAATCACTTTCATCACCTGTAATTATCACATCTGGCTTTTCCGTGGTGACTGCACCCCTAATGAAATCATCAAAAATTCCTTGTAAATCATGTTTTGTCGGCCGTAAACTAACATTATCATCAATTACTCCATGTACGCTATACAGCTTCATGAATGGACTTGGGCACACTTTAAATGTTCCATCTGCCCGCCATGTTTTTGAATTTCTCGTATTCTATGCCTTGGTGGGTTCCAAATACTGCCCTTCATCCTTTGTTTTTTCATTGTCATATAATATAAATCGTTCCTGCTTGTCAGTTACTTGTAAGTCTATTGGAATCTGAAGATTAGCAAATGTCTGCAGGGGTGGTGGGTAATATTTTGGTTATATGTGATTTTAATGCTGACAAAACATCTAAATACATTTATAAAGACACATTAATAACCTGTTACATCTACATTCCGATGTATATATTATTTTTTTAGTCTGACTGCCATCCTGTGGAACTTTTTAAGAATTACAATAATGGTTTTGTGCTTTTTAACTGTCTTTTCACTTTTCCATATGTTCTGCCTACTTATGCCTTGCTAATACAGTTTACTTGGGGAGACTCCGCTCCCCTTGGACCCGTGGGTCCACTTGTACCAGTCTTTTGGGTCCACTTCTACCCGTCTTGCCTCTTTTTCGTCCACCCCTTTATACTTAACTGTAGTCCATTTGTCCCCCCCCCCAAATTAAACCCAAACCCGCAATACTATATTATTGGCAATATTTTCCCATCCTGGCACTGTTTTTTCCCCCTCTTCCTTTTTGTATATTGTTATTTTTACCCATTTATTTACTTTATTTATTTTTATTTATAAAGCGCTCACACAGCCCGCAGGCATCGAGGCGCTGTTACAGGAATTGTTTGTTTTTTGTTTGTTTTTCTTAGTTGCATAATTGTGTTTTTTTTTTTGTCTTAGTTACGTATTTATAACGCGCTTAAACACCCAGAGGTTTCTAAGCACGGACCCGGGGATCGAACCTGTTGTTGCTTCGTGTCGTCTTGCTTCCACGACGCGCACGCTGCCGCTGAGCTATCCTCCCGGGACATTTACTGTGTGTATTTTCTTTCTGCAATGTAATCAGTGGTTACCAATCTTCCTTCTGCCGTCTAGTTTTACATATTCTACTTTGCAGTAGTTTCACATTTGGCATCTGACCAGCAATGTGAAATGGCACCTTCTGACGCAGTTCCTTTACAATGCTCCCACTCACCGTTTCACTCTCTGAACGTGCCTTTAATTCAGCTAGTTGTTTAATTTCAACCTTTGCACCCTCCGGTAAATGGTTATGGTCTGTTTCATGTACAGCATTCCCACATTGTGTTAGTACCCTTCCTCTACAACCATGTGAATAGTAGCCTGTACATTTCAAATTAATTCTTTAATTTTTCTCCCCATCTTTGTTGGAAATATAGATTTTGTATACCAATTGATTATTTCTTTTCTGCGATAATACAAAATCTATCACTAAGTCTCCATTCTCCAATTTGTAATTCAAAAGCCTGCATTAGTTAATAGTTCAAAACGCTGCAGTATTTTCCCTTTGATTTTCCGCCTCACTGTTCTTTTTCGCTAGTTACAAACTGCTAAAAAAAAAACACAACCTTACCGCTTTTCATCAACTTCAAATGTATCTGTCAGTGCTCTCCACTCTTCCATGAGGCAACAGATCCTCGCCGCTGTTTTTTATGACAGTTAAACCAGCACACTTCGAATCATCATAGACACGCAAGCATTCCAGTCAAGCACTGAGGTGCTTTTCTTTGTTTATTATTTTGCTGTTGTAATTTTCCTTTCCTGTATTTATATGGGTGTCACACTGAATATTGCCCCTCTTATTTCCGTACTGTTTTACCTTTTCGGCATTTCCAGAACGGTATAACACTAGGTAGGTTTACTGGTCCACTGGTTCGCTGAATATGTACTCTATGGTTTTTGACAGGGGGAAGGGTAGATACAGATTTCAGAGGAGTTGCGTATCTGGCAGGAGGTCTAGCAGTGTTTTTCAATGGATCATTTCAGGGATAGATTGGATAAGAGCTACAAGTAGCTGCTGGCTATCCAATATTAACCATTGACCAGGAATTACCACTGGGGAAAGAGGAGCTAGAACATAGCGGTCTGCAGATCTAAATCCCACATAAGATTGTCATTGACTCTTTGTAAGTAAGAAATGGTATACTGTGCGCACATAGGAAATGGACAGGGCAAGCAACTTTTTGCTTGGGAAGTAACTTGCATGCTGAATGGTTTATCCCTGCCTAGAGGACATTTAAAAATGAATGGGACACAGGGCTGGACAACAGATTTTTGGAGATATATGGATATATTTTAGAAATCGATAGGATGAGATAATATTGTTAACATTGATATATTACACGGCCTGCGTTGCGGCCGTCTAGTTCTGGTGACGATGCTAAACTCCTAGGAAGAGCACGTTTTCGCCAGCTTATAACTTCGCTCCCCCTGGACGAATCCTCACCAAACTTTGCAACAAAAAAAAAAATATATATATATGGGCGGCTCTGAATTTTTTCGCCAAGTTTGGTGAGGTTTTGTGCAGGGGTGAAAAGTTATAGGAGGGTCCCCATATACTGAAAGGGGAAAAGCTTTGCGCACGGCTACAGGCTGAACGGATTTGCACCAAATTTGCGGTAGGTGCGGCGGCTAGGGTCAGAAAACGTGCTTCCATGTGTTTGTGAGAATCAGATCAATACTTTTCTTGCAAACGGCTGAAATTTAGGTCTCAAAAAATTAGTGATATGTGGGTCCATTTCCCTGGCTTGCGGTGCAGCATGCTGTCAGAGAACTGTGGACGCCGCCAGTGGTTGACTGGAGGGAAGCGTGCTCTGTGTCATTTGACAAAAACTGCCATGGTGTGTCAGAGGACAGTGCAGCGGCGGAAGGGTCTGCGAAGTATACCATATGCCATGTGTTGGCGGCAAGAAGGGAGGGGAAGGGCGGGGGAGTCAGAAGTGGTTAATGTGACATATGTAAGTAGGTTGAAGAACACGGAGGAGTGGCTGCACTATTAGTGCGTATGGCGCCAATTCGCGGGTACGTACACAGGCAACTAGTTGTGTGGTGATTGGGACAGCTGTCATAACGGCTGGACAGCTTCTGCCGCGACCTCTTTTCAGCGATCTCTTGCCGTGGTGAGTGATGGTAGGTGAATTTCAGAAGGGGACTGATTTGCACATGACATAGGTTGGGTGGGAGCGCGGGTGACTGTGCCATGTGGAAGGATAGCGGTAGTTGAGCACATGGTGGCATGCATGGGTGCCTGAAGTTGTGGAGGGTCTGCTGAAGGAAGGGCGTCAGCCATGCACTGAAGAGTGTAGGGATTTAGTTCAACCACCGCAGCAATGCATGCGTCACTCTGCTTCCGGTAGAGGGGGCGGGAGGGAAGGGTGCTTCCATAGTGTGGTGTGTGTAGATTGGTTGGATATGGGGCAATGTTGAGAAAACTATGTGGGTAGGTTGGCAGTGATAGAATAGTTTGCGAGTGGAAGTGGGTACAGCCGTAGTATGTGAATGAAAGTGCACAGGGGTGCAGGAGACAGTGGTTTGTTTGTATATTATGGTTACTGGTGCAATGTTTTCCTGCATCGCTCCATGGCGGTACGCAGGTTGGGTAGGAGTGGTTGTGGCAGTGCTGTGTTTGTAAATGTTTGTAGTTGGTGATATGGTGACATGTATGTTGGCATTATTGTGTGGTGGGTGGGTGCAACACCTAGACTATTGGGTGAATGGCCGTAGGCCATGCACTAAAGAGCGTAGGCCTTGAGCACACCCAAGGCATTAATGGATTGTTGACTCTGACAACAGACAAGGTATTGGTTCAACCACTGCGCATAGACTATTGATCAATTCTCTCCTTAATATACAATTTTATCAATAGGTATCGGCATTCTTTCCATTTTTTCGCAAATGAGAGTTAACAGATTATTCATGTTCAAATTTAATTTGAAATGGTGATTAATATGCTCCTGCCAACACGTGTTTCGACTTTACAGAACACAGGTCTTCTTCAGGGCCAATATATCACCTTTCACCCATTTAAATATTCAAACTAAATGATTGAACGGTGTCCAGCAGCTTATATATAACCTTGCTGGCTGGACTAAGAGCTAATCCCTTTTCTTTATTCTGAAAAACAATTATTTCTCCTTGGATTGGAGTTGTGCTTTTTAACCTTTATAATGCTTCCAAAAGCGTGTTGCAGCTGCCTGCAGTGGTATGCTCCGAGAAATGATTGTTTTTCTGAATAAACAAAGGTGATTAGATCTTAGTCCAGCCAGCAAGGTTATATGTACGGGTGCTTCAATAGTGTGGTGTGTGCAGATTGGTTGGATAGGGCCAATGTTGGGAACAGTATGTGGGTAGGTTGGCAGTGATACAATAGTTTGTGAATGGAAGAGGTATGGCCGTAGTATGTGATGGTGTGAGCACTGGTGCACGGTTTGCATACTGTTAGTATGGTAGAGGGTATGGTTGAAGGGTAGCTTATGCGTCTTTGGATAGTGTGCTGTGTGCAGATTGTTTGGAGTATGGGCAATGTTCTGACTGTTTAGTGGTGAGCTTGCCAGTGACAATACTTTATAAGTGGAAGTGCGTAAAACAGTAGAAAGTGAAAGAAAGGGCATAGGGGTGCTGGAGGCAGTGCAATGTGGGTACATTATGGTAACTTTTACATTTAACGCTGTGTATATGCATTACAGTGTGGAAGTTGGTTAGGAGTGTTGGTGCCAGTGGTGCGTATGTGCATGGTGGTAGTTGGTGACATGTGGCCATCCATGGTTGCAGTACGGTGTGGGGAATGTGTGCAAAGAGGACACCCACTGCAGCAATGCAGGTTTGACAGTGCATTAGGCACATGGTGGTGATCTTTGGAGAAGGGGTGTGGAGCACATTGTAGACATGCTACAGCACCACAAGTGAGTAGCAAAGCGTGTATTCTGCGTGCCATGGTTGTGGTGATAGTTGCAACATGGTGCAGTACTTGGTGTATGGCAGGACATGGTGCAGTGAGAAGTTGTGTAGTGTGGCCACAGGATGCAGCGTATGGAAGAGGGTATGGTTGAAGTGCCCCTTATATGTGCTTGGATACTCTGCTGTGTGCAGATTTATTGTAGTATTGAAGCTGTTGCGCATAGGTTGCCAGTGACGCAGTAGTTTGTGAATGGCAGTGGGTTGAGGTGGTGTAGGCTGTGGTATGTTTGTGGAATGTGCCAATTGTGACACGTTTTTGTGAATATGTTTTTCATGGTGTGAAGGAGTTGAGTAGAAGTGACGCTACATATGTGACGTTTGTGCATTCTGTTAGGTTCCCACATTGGTGCATGCATGTATAGTGTTGTGGTGGGTGTGGAAAGGGTTGCAGTGTTGTGTGCATGGCCAAAGGTGTGCTGGGTGCGCCTCAGGAAGTTTGTGGATGCTGCAATTGTGCATCAGAAGTTTGTGGTGGAGGGACTTTGGAATGAAACGGAACATGTAGTGAGAGTGTGTAACGGTACATATGGAGTGCTGTACAGAAATGATAGTGTGCAATGCAGAGGTTTCTTATGCGATTGCTGCATGCGTGTTTAAATATTTGACAGCACGCAATGGGGGAGTGCTGCAAACATGCCCGTGAAAAGGGAAGACATATTGTGTGCGCTTTACTGGGCTGTGGCCCTCACTGTAGATGGGAAAACGCACGTGCCACAGTCTGCCATTATGAACATGGTGGACACGGAAATGGAATTGTGGGAAATAGGCAACTAGGTGTGTAGGGTGTGGTTGACAGGAAGGGGCGGTACCTCTTTGTCCCAATACTGTGTCGAGAGGTTGGCCAACATGGAGAGACACACAGTGCGGATCGTCAGTGATACCTTTGTGCGCCATCTGCACAGGTGGAGTGTGCAAAGAGGCGTTGCTGGGAATTTCGGGTTGTGAGGATTGGATGCTTTCTGGGGCTGTCAAGGTGGAGTTTCGGCGGGATGGTGCACCTTTGCAGATATGTGGCATCCCTCACAAATGTTGACTTTATGGTGCTGCACTATGGAAGTCTATATTTGGGTTACATGTCGTGTGGACGTTTAATCCATCACTTGAAGAGGTTGCTGAAAGCAGTGATGTGGTTTTTTCCTACTGCCAAGGTCGTTTTCTCATGCATAACACCTAGAGGAGTATGGGCCCATGACTGTGTAATTTGTCTGCAGCAGAGGTCGGAGGATGTGTTATAAACAGAATTATGCATGAATTCATGCAGACTGCTGGCATGTTATCCACCCACTATGAGATTATGAGCTTGCAAAATATGCAGTGGTTCCACAGAAATGGCATTGAGCACCATTGGCAATGCCCTTTTCTTTTACACTGTGCAAGAAGCATTGACCAGATTGTGGTAATAAATGTGAGGACAGGGAAACAGAAAGGCATATAAAGAGATTTCTTTTTTTTTAAAACAAATTAAAAAAACACCTTCAAACATCTACGCTGGAAGACACAATTGCCTACCGAGCTTGATATTGTTTACCCCGCCACCCCCGATAGCCAATTCTGTAGCACTTTCAGGATTGCACATGCCACATCCTGGGTGGCCATGTGGATCTATGCGGATGGAGAAATTGTGCATGCTTTTATGGAACTTTGTAGTGGGCGTGCTTTCGAATGGCACAACGCTAGTGCTGTAAATGTGGAACGGTACATTTGAAGTGTTGTGCAGAAGTGAGCATGTTGGATGATGGCGGCTTTGATGTCATTGGTCGATGCATGTGTGCCTATTTAAGCGTAACCCAATGAGGTAGCGCTGCAGAGAAGATAGTGCGAAGGCAAGAAGGAGTTCTCCAGCTTTGCAGGGGTGCGGCCCTCGCAGTACTTTGGGAGGCGCACGTACCACGAGGTGCACCGCACCCTGTTGGCCAACTGACATGGCACTGTGGTACTGTCGGGGTGGTTAACAGGAAGGGGCGGTGAAACTGTTGGAGATTGTACTCTGCGTACTGAGGATGGCCGATATGGTGAAACCCATTGTGTTGACTGTATTTCTTTGGCATACATTTGCACAACTGTGCCGTGGAAAGACACTTCAATGGCAATTTTTGTTTGGAAGGAGTGAAGCATTGTGGAACGCTGTGTATAAGTGCAATTTCGCCAATATGCATGCACCTTGCGAAGACCTACCCACTTTTGCAACACTAGATGTTATCGTCATCAACTGCGACGCCATGCAAATGCGTTTGCACACCGGGGAGATTGCTGATGTTGTGAAGACTCTTTTCCCACCGCCAAGGTCCTTTTAATGCTCTATAATATCATGAAGAGTATGGGCCACTGGTCATGGCTGTTGTTCCGAGCTAGACGCAGGAAGGTGCGTCATCAACAAAAGCAGGTATACTTTTGTGTCCGCTCGTGCAATGTTCTTCTGCAACACTCATCTCAGGAGTTCTGGAAATGATGAGTTTAAAAAAAAATTGCATTTGTTGTCACCCTGTGACAATGCAGTTTTGTTTGCCTGTCTACAGGATGCAGTGAAGTTCAATGTAGTAATGTGAACACAAGAAAAAGTACGGCAAAAAAAACTGATAAAAAAAATGTTTCTCTAAAAGTATGAAGAAAAAAAAGAAACAGGCTATTTTAAGGGCTGGCCTTTAGCACGACCTCCCCCTACCCTGGTTGCAAGTTATTCGTCCACACCCGCACGCAGCACGAAAGGCACATCCAGGGATTTTGTGGGTGGCAGCCATAGAAAGGAGACTGTGCGGATTGGCCGATGAGGTGCGGCACTAGGAAGGACTCCTGCTTTACTCGGGCCCGCCCATCGCCGTACTTGGGGAACCGCACGTGCCACAATCAGAGTTTGACCAGGCTGCCCTATGGCAATGAGACTGTAGGGTTTATCCTATCAGGTGGTCAGGGCGTGTCACAGGGAAGTGTACCAATAGGAAGGAGTCCTCCACCTTTACTGGGGCACGACCTTCGCGGTACTTGGGGAAAGGCACGTGTGACATTGTGCGCTTCTCACCATGCTGGCCAACGGAAAAAGGGACTATGGCCTTTGGCCAATCAGGTCCTGAGAGAGACCGCCATAGGAAAAAGGACTCCTTGTGCTTTAGCGGGGCGCAGCCCTCGCAGTAATTGGTCAAAGGCACGTGCCGCATGCTGCAATTCTCACCATGGTGGCGAATGGAAATGGGACTGTGGGGAATGTCCAATCAGGTGCGAAGGGGTGCGTCACAGGAAAGGGTGGCAAGCCTTTCTCCCATTACTTTGTATACTGCGGCTGGCAAACTTGGCAAGATACACAGTTTTCGTCGTGGGTAATGCCTTTGTGGGAGATCTATTCTTGTATGCCCTCAAAGGAGGTTTCAGTGGCAATTTCAGTGTAGAGGGAATGGACGCTTTGTGGTGCAGTGTTGAAGCGTACTGTTTCGGCGGAGTGCTTGTAATGTCGGCGCATGGTCTCTTTGGCAACTGTACATGTTGTGGTTGTGCACTTTGAAGCCTTTTTGGGGTTGCTGCCTTGTTCCTGTGTGTACCGTCAACTGAAGATTATGATGAAAGCAGTGCAGCGCATTTTTCCTACTGCCAAAGTGCTATTCTCATGCATACCCCGAGAATAGTGTGAAAGTATTCCAATCACTCCTGTCGCCAGCCAGAGGGTTGGCAGGGGTCTGATCAACAGAAGAATGTGGGACTTCATGAGTGGTGCTGGGATGTTCTCCTGTGAGAATGAGGACATTGGTTCTCGATATATACAGCTTTTCAAGGCAAACGGCATGTCTGTCGACCAGTGGCAATGAATTGTTGCTTGACAATGTATGGGCTGCACTGAAGACCCTATTGTAAGAATGTGAGCTGCCCTTTAAAATACAATTTTACCTGTACAAGCAGCAGAAGAATGTGTTTGTTATGAAGCACTCCTAAAGGTTTTTTTAAGAGCCACCACAATTTACAACATTCACTACCCTGGTTGACAGTTATTTCCCTACTCCTGCGTGCACCCAGCACGAAAAGTCAGCGAATATCACGATAGTTGCGGGGTGGCACGTGTCAGCTACACACCTTTTGCAGATGACGGCCATAGAAATGGGCATGTGCGCGCTACAGGATTGGTGAATAAGGTTTCTGGGTATGGTGTGTACGTACACACTGTGGTGTACGGTGTATTTATCGACAGAAATGTAGAGGGTGCTGTTATGGCTATGTGTTTCACGAGGCACAGCATGCGACTTGTAGGGGAGTTCAGAATACATAGACTGACAGTGAATGGAAAATACTGTGCAGTGGCTGCTTATTGTGGAATGTCTGATGTGGATGTGTAGTGCTATGGAGTGCTGGCAATGAAGTGACAGATTTTGGTTTGTCTCTGTGTCACTTTTGTGACACGCAAACATGCCAATTTTATTGCAGTTGATTGCAGAGGGAAAATTGCACAGCATGTGATCTGAGTTTTAGTGCCGTCTGCGATGAAGGAGGCACTTGGCTAGGTTGTGCGTTTGTTTCCGATCGCGAATATAACTTTGTGCCACATTATGCAGACATCAATGTGGCTGCGTCGTTTTCTATTTGGCCCGTGAATGGAGAAAGCGCAGTCCATTGCGAGGCAGTGCATTTGTGCCTTTCCACGACATGTGGCAATGGCATTTTTCACACATGAGAATGTCACATTTCACAGCACAAACAGTTTTCCCCATCTGTACCGTTCATCTTACTATGCCTGCCATGCCGATTTCTGTACACCCCATGCAAATTAGCTTGGTGCCCTTCTTGAAAGTAGTGAAACACTTTTGAAGTAAGTGTTGCGCACTGACACGCTTCAAAACGCTCCGCAACACGTAAAGAAATCTCTTTACACAGCGACCCCTTTCTAAGGCCTTGCACTACGGTGTTTTGCACTGTGGCACACCTAACGCCCTGCATCCGTTCCTTGCCACTTGCATTGTTAATCTGCAAAAGGTGCTTTGCTTATTTCCTTTCCGAGTTTATTTCCACTTATTATGGTCCTCTGACATACGCCACAGAAGGAACGGCAGGAAAGGCCCGGTACAGAAGAGGGGTGGGGGAAGAGGTTATCACCTGCCTAGATACCACAGGGGACGTGACTAGAGACGGAATTATTGGGTGGCACTCCCCTACATAGTGCCAGTAATTGCAATGCTCCCGGAAGGATCCTTCCCATGCACTTCCAATTACCTTCACGCTGTAGAGTAGCGCTTTGCAGTACATGCACAATACAACGCCTTGTTTGCCGGGTAAGGGTCTGCAGCACAGCATATGGTTTGCAAGGATGCTTTACGGCTCTGCTGCCCTACAGGAGTGCCCCTCTTGTTTACAGCAGCACATGTGGCAAATGGTGCACATTAAATTACCCTATGTGCACATTAAACTACCCTATGTATTTGTTGGACAGGCGGCAAACTGTGCACTGGTCCCTTGTGCTCTAATTTCAGGTGACGTCACATGCAGTACAAACACTTCTTGGTATGCCATTAGTCTTAAGGGAAGCATTCACAGAGATGCATACACCGTGGAATACAAGAATGTTTACACCAACGCAAAACACAGGTCATTACGTGGAGCAGGAAGACATTTAATCTGTGCGACCCATGCAGGTATAGTATTTTGCTAACTACTAGGTGGTTTGTGCTCTGCATATTTTGCGGTTTGCTTTTACATGCACTAGTATGTGCGTGATTAAGTTGCACCAGCTTTGCCATTTTGCAGACTCACTACAAACTGCGCCACCTGCACTTACACGTTTCCTTCAACTACACAACCCCCAGGCGACCTCTTCACACTTTCCATCACACTGCTCAGTGGAGACGCAATGTGTCTGTTTCACGGGTCATGGAAAGGCAAGCAGCACATCAAATTAATGTGAAATTTAACACGCCTGTGACACTGCCAGTTGCTGTTCTTTCTTTACCAGTGGCCGTCATACAGTTAGGTATACTTTAGGCACACATTGGTAGGATTGCTGAGCCACCCACGTAGTCGGCAGGAGTACTTGCAATGCTGTAGCCTACTATATGAATCAGTAGGGCTGGCAACTGGGGCGGTGTTACCAGCACACAGTGGATTACCTATGCATGAGTATAGGTATGGAATGGATACACGTGCGCTTCAGCAGCTATTTGGAAGTGCATTTGAAGATGCCGGCACTAATGGAGTCTTACGGATACTTGCAGTGTGATTGCACATACGCCAAACAGGTGCGGTCTCCCTAGAAAAGTACATACTGCTTATCTGTACTCATCTCAGCCACTACTGTGCAGCACACATTCACCATGCAATGTTAACACAAAAAGAGAACCTACTGAAACAGTGACCAACATTTGTCATGTACATATGTACTTGCTAACATACACCAACACTATTCGGAAAAGGAAGGGGTAGGGCAAATGGATACATACAGCAGACAATTTGGCCTTTCCACACGTTTACCATGAGAGCAACCAAGAAATGATCAACAAACCATTGCTAACGGGATGTTATGGGTGTGTTGCTGTACGATACAGGCATCATCTTTACAGAAAGCACTATGCTAAAGCAACGTTGTGATTACAGTGCCCTACTAATAACCTATGAAATTCACTAACAAAAACATTGTTAAAAAGGGACGTTATGGTTAAGTTGCACTACTAAAAAAAAAAAAAACCTATGAAATTCAATGGAAAAACTGTTCCTACAGGGATGTTATGGTTACAGGTAAAACCGAACAACCCCGGAAATTTGCTCGTTATGCTAAGGTACACAACCGTAACTCACGCTACCACTGTGTAACACCCATGACATCAAAGATGTCATCACAAATGTAAAAGCAACACCTACTGCAAAATTGTTTCTATATTTACAAAAAGTGCTTCAAAGCCTTTTGAATATTTTGCAAAAAAAGCTTATTACCAGCATCAAGATGTGCTCCATCTCCGCGGACAATGTTGGCAGTGTCAAATTTCACATTTTCGTTATGGAAAGCCAAATGTCTCCTTCATTGCAAACTGCAATGAAATTCCAGTTACGTAACCTAAACTGTTCCCTCACAGTGAACAATAATAATGTTGGAGAGTGACCAAATTGACACAAAATGGGAGCAAGTCCACCCACTTCAAGCGTTACACTCCATACCACTTCACATCAACATGAAATCCAAGATGTTAAGCCACTCCACACTGCTCTGCATACACCTGCAACCAATGGATGATCCACGAGTCCCCTAACATCCAGACACACACACACACACACACACACACACACACACACACACTGCCTCCTGAAAGACACAGCCATGGCCATCTGCACACCTCTCAGCAAACAGACCTTCTGCCACACTCTCTCCTTGCATAGCACACGCATGAAACCTGATTGGCCAATACCCTGGACTGCACAGTCCCATTTTCATGGCTGGAATCCTCAAAAGACCCGGATGTGGCACGTGCTGTACTCGGACTACCGCAGTGTCCACAAACAGATCGTCCAAATCAAGAACTTTCGTGCATTCTGAATATTAGCAAGAAAAATTTCATTGTCACAATCCGTTAAAGTGATGCCATCACTAAAGAATGGACTTCCACCATCCTCCAGAACGTTGTAATTTGGGAACAATGACATCCCAACACGGCACACACAAAAAAGATATCCCTTTGTTGACAAGACACCTTCCTGCCTGGGACGAGCTCTATTAGTGCCTTCAGCAATTCCTTCACTGCACTCTGCAAACTTATTGCACTGATGTACGTCCACCACAATGACATCGGAGTGCTGAAAACGGCCATATTTTTGAAAATGCAAATACAACTTTCAAATTACGCCCAGGCACATCACATCACAAAGCCTCCACTCCCTCCAATCCAAAGTTGGCAGAAATGCACAATATTTCTGTGTACCTCTGCAAATTAATCATAAAACAATCTCCCACCATCCACTCACTGAGCTTCATCTCTGCAACCACAGCCATCTTCACTACACACAGCAATGAAAAAAAGGATTACCCTTTCTTCCTATAAAGCATAACCAGAACACCCGATCCCCACAGTCCCCTTTCCATGCCAGGCATCCTGGAAGGACCCGGATGTGGCCACGGACACTAACACAGGACAGCCTTTCTTCCCTTTCCATCTAAGCAGTACTTCCTCATTGGCTACTGTTAAGCAGACACACGATGATCCACCAATCACATCCACGAACTATACATCTCAGTTCAACATTTCAGATTAACTATTGAACACGAGAGTACAGGTCTCCTGTTCAAGCACCTGCACTAAAAACTACTGTAAAACTCACCAAGATTTCTACTTGTAGATTCATCCACATCTGCATCTATCAACACAGGTATGCACATATTTTTAAAATTGCATTTCCAAGTCTTTTACAATGCATATAGAGAGGGTTTCTACCACTTACCCTGCATTAACCTACTCAATAATCATACTTGCGTTTGTCCTACCTCCTGACATCAAATGGAACTCACAATGCTGTGTAGTTGCAATCTTTTCTTTTAATGAAGATTTTCATAACACTTTCAAAAAAACACATTAGCAATTTCAGCATACATTATCATAGCACCAGCTATTATTGTGAAAACATTGTAATGTCCTTACTTATTCATGCACACTATACTATCTTTCCCTTCCCTCCCGTTCCGTTCCCCTTCCCTTCCGTCTGCTGACCATTTCCTTCTCACTGTACCTCCATCCCCCCTGTGGCTCCTCCCGTTTCCGCCCTTTCCAACTCCTAGCGCCTCTGCACTGGAACTCCCTTCCTCTGGCAATCCGTTCTACCCCCACCTCCACCTCATTCCACACTTAAATTTCTCCTCCTCCGTTCTCCTCCTTGAAACCCCTTCTGCATCCCTCCCTCCTCATTCTTTCCCCTTGACTATCTCCCTCCCTCCCTCCCTCCGTCCCCTGCCTCCCCACTCTCACCCTTCCCCTTCTCTCCTACTCACCACCCCTGCCCCCCACTACCCAGTCCTACTCCTGTATTCTCCCTATCCCCTTCAGTTAATTGCTCTTCTCGACGTTTTGTTGATTGATTCATATTGTAATTTTGTTTCCACCGTTATATTGTTTGTATGTTTTTATGTATCAAGTTGTTCCACTGTACAGCGCTTTGGTGTAAGGCGCTCTATAAATCAATAAATACAAATCTTACGCACTAACGCAAGCCCTTCACACATCTACACACACAGCTGCTCTTACAACCTTCCCAACCAGAACAGCCTATTGCACAATCGCACAGCCCTCTATTTAAGTCTACCCTCATATTCACACTCAAAGCAAATCCGTAGAAAGCAAACAAAAAAACAGAGCAGATAAAACAAAAAGCATTCATAATACTCATCCACCTCTAACAGAATTTATAGCAAGTATTCAAACAAAAGTCAAAACTGAACCAGCTAGCAGTAAAAACACTAGGGCCCCTCTTCAAAAAAGTAAAAATAAAAACAAATGTATAAAAGAAGACTAAAACTACTAATAGAGCTACCACTATATCTACCAATGTTAATTCAGTCACTGTTAAACATTACCAAACACTGATTTTACAAAATATTTTCCACCGTAGAGTTCTTCAAAATCTTATGATAAACAGCAGAAACGTCACACCCAACCCATAAAAGTAACTGCAGAAGACTAATCCTGGAAGCTCTCATTGAAAACTCAATGCTGCTCAAAAAGATTTTGTTTATATATTAATTGTAACCAGAATTAAACCACTAACAAAATTAAATCAGTGAATTACAAAAGGTACTTCTAAACATGCGCAATGTCAACATAGATACCTTTGCGATCTTCTGTGTAGGTGAATTTCACACAAGCAGCATAGAACCATATTTCAACGAAGAGGGATATAAAAAACAATTGCCGTACATAGTAATGGCTGAGGGTATAAAATGGTAGACCACGCCATTATGGCACAAGAAAGCCCAATTGAAAAAACGTCCAACCAACTTACAATCAACTCTTCATTGCACTGAACCAATCTGTCCAGTGTACAAATGGCCCTGCGCTTAATGTATAACATGCAGAAACTATCCTTCAAATCTTTAAGCCAGTTCCTCAATCACTATGGGAAAGTAAAAGACAAAATTACAATAATAAAACTTTACAAACTAGGACTCCTGTCCAGTGCACAATTACACTACAGGAAAAGGTAGAAGATATGATGAAAGATGCACATCAATAACAGCATCATAATACCGCTCTTTACGAATGTATTTTGAAGACCCCAGATTCAGACAAAAAGTTGAATATATATTCCACCTCCTGTTCAAAAGTCAACCAGCAACTCTATGTTACAGAGTTGTACACACATTAAAAACGGGCTCCAATTTTTTTAAACACATCTGCTACCCAACTACTTCAAAATATAAATGACAAAGATGAAGTTTTACAGTCAAGAATCGCACAACTCTTGGCAAACATGCGTGGTACAAAAGAATACTGCTTCCGACGTCACGCTGATGTACGGTGTATGCTTAGGAACCTTGGCCCACCCACATGGTTTGTTACTTTAAGGTGTGCAGAAAACACATGGGATGACTTGCACGACTTCCTAGGCATAGCAAACCAAAACTAAGAAGGGATAGACATAGAAACACCAGGAGAACTCTGCTCTCTTGACCCTGTAAATGTATCGATATACTATCACCACCGCTTTATTGCCATGCTGCACTTCATCTGTAATCCCTCAGAGAAGTGGAACATTTCCTTTAGTGAAAATATCAATCCAGAGGAGCACCACATATCCACATGCTTTTGTGGATAAAATAATGCTCCTACATTTGGTCATGACAGTGATGCCATTGGTTTGCAGTCTATTCACAAATACATAACTTGGGACATCCCTTCAGAAACACAGTGAGTTATATACACAAACTTTATGCTTTCGAAAACATAAGTGTGGCAAATACTGCTGACGGAGACTTGAAAACAAAGGCAAATACAACTCCAAATGCCACTTTGGTTTCCCTAGACCAGCTTCAGCAAAAGGACAAGTAAACAGCTTCATGTCTTCTGTTATACACAGTGTGAAAGGCAAATCGCCTAAAAACACATTCTGCATTAAGAGAAAGGAAGCTTCAAAGTACATCAATTACAATGCAATCATTTATTTATTTATATTTATATAGCGCGCAAGTAACCCACGGGCATTGAGGCGCTGTTACTTGCAAAAATCTTAGTTACAGGCATATAGTCATTCATAGGTACATTATGAGTTTGACAAAGTATAGAGCTGACATTTTGGTTGGTACAGTATGTCATTACAGTACAGTTTATGCATTAGGAATATATGAGATGTATTCGACTAGTGCAACGCATCTTATGTGAATAAGATTGTTTTCAAGGTTTTGCGGAAGGTGCTGAGGGAGGACTCGCCTCTGATTGTGGGAGGTAGGGCGTTCGAGTGCGTGGGTGCGAGATATGGGAAGCTGGATCCGCCCGCTCTGATTTTTTTTACTAATGGCACAGAGAGCATGTTAGTATATGGTGATCTGGTTGGCCTCGTAGAAGAGACGGGGTGGATCCTCTGGGAGAGGTAGTCAGGGGCAGTGAGGTGAATTGACCTCTTGTGGAATGCAAACAGATATACATTATTATTGCAGACAATTCCACTGCTGTTGCAAGATATGTTACAGCCTACCTAACCAAAGCTGAGAGAACAGAGCTAAAAGACCTCTGGGATGACATATCATCTGACAAAACACTGTCACAAAGATTCTACAACTTTGGCATAAAAATGCTCTCCCATAGAGAATGTGGATGCTACGAAGCTGCAGACCGTTTAACAGGCACAGCCTTATATGGCAAATCTGAACACAGTCTGGCTAAGCCTTGGTCCAGCTGCATCCAGAAAATGAGTGCTGAAATCGTACCAAGGCATGGAAACAATATCCAAAAATGAGCCCAACAGCCAGGACATTTTTAAAAACAATTAGACATGCTAGCCAAACAGAAATAATTCTTTGGAAAACATGTGCCTATATCACATAGCCCAACATTTCTCCTACAGGAATAATGTTAAACCAGATGAAAAAAGTGGAAAATACATTGTCTCAACTTGTGAAGGGAGCCTTGTCAAACTTAGCAAACCCAGCCTAATTATTCATATGAAGTTATCATTTAAAACACTTCAACATAGGGAACTTTACTACATGTCCCTACTCCAACTTTTTATACCATGGAGAAAAGAAGAGGATTTATTAGGCACCATGACTCATTTGAAGCTGCATTCAATGCAAATGAAAGCTCAATAACAAATGTACATTTTAAGAAATACAAAAGGACAATGAACGCCAACAAGAGGAAGAAGTTCAAGCACAACTAAATGAAGATACTCATGAGGGCAGTCAACCTTCTGTTACATGAAGCCAAGAACCACTCCTAGTAAATTAATCAGAATTACCCATGCCTGAAGTAGAAAACACCATGTATCAATATGAGCAATCAGACGTGGCACTGCTAAAATCGTAACTAAACGATGAGCAATTTAGCATTTTCCTAGAAGTGAGTAAATAAGTTGAACATGGTTTGCAGCATGAAAGTAAAACTTGTAGCTGTCAAAATTATAAATCTGTACTCCTCTATGTAAGTGGTGAAGTTGGTTCTGGAAAAACACATTCTTAATAAAAAGCATCAGCAAATTCCTACAAAAGTTAAACAATCTTTAAGCTGTTATAACAGCCCCCACTACAACATAGGAGGTGTTACTTTACAACGACTACTGCTCCTTCCTGTAGAACACCAAAACAAAAAATTAGAGTACTACAAACTATCAACAGAAGCCACTACTGAACTACGCAGAATTCTGAAACAAATGAAAATGCTCTTAATAGATGTGGTAAGCATGGTCTCCAACCTAATGTTGGCTTTAATTCACCTCACATTAAAAGAAATCCTTAAAACGGACTACGAAGAATACATTCTAGTTTTTGGAGATCTCCAACAATTAACACCAGTGAAAGGTGAACCTATTTTAAAACCTTAGGACACAAACAGTGCCGCAACACACTGGGCAGCATAGGAAATTTAGATCTCTGGCAACATTTCCAATACAGAGAACTAACTCAAACCATGCGTCAGTCTGCAGATCTCACCTATGCTAACATTTTAAAAGCATAAGGACTGGTCTTCTTTCTAAAGATGCACAAATTATCTTAAAATAGTAGACTCATCCATGAGCTACAGGGGCATGACACATCTGCTCCTGGTGTCATGAAGCCATTAGCACAAAAAAAAAGGTGTAATGCATTTCCTTAATGACAACCTAGCAAGCTGTATGCAATTCAATGAGACAATGTTAAAAAAAGAAATGCAACCAATAGTGCATGACACTCCCTATGTGTCAACAAGCAACAGCACGACTAAACAGCTTAGAAAAATGTATCTCCAACACAGCTGGTTTGGAGAAAATGTTAATGTTGTGTTTAAGCTGCAGATAATTCTCAAACGTAACCTTGACATTGAGCATGGTTTAATCAATGGAGCAACCGGTACAGTTGTTGGCTTCCAGATGTATCCACATGACAACATTCAGTTTGTCAATATCCACTTTGACAAACTTTCAGAAACTAAAAGGATAGGATGCTTAACAGCACGATTCCTTCTTTCCAAAGACATGCATGTATGCAGAAAGCAATTCTCTCGGCCTCTTGCATGTGCAGTCACTATTCACAAATCACAAGGTCTAACCCTAGATCAGGCTTTGGTTGACATTGGTAGGGCAGTCTTTACAGAAGGTATGAGTTATGTAGCACTGTCACATGACACTCAAATGACTTTTTCTAGTCAATTTTGATGCAAAGTCAAGCCTGACATTCCTTGCATCGTATAGTACAACAGACTACGTGCACTCAACAGCGCCATCTCGATATGTACCCTGTTCCTGAAAATAAACTTTTAAAAAGAAAATTAATGCAACAGCACCATAAGAGATCTTCCAACAGTACCACCAAAGAAACTAAAAACAACTGCTACTCTCATCAAGTAGTACAACCATAAAATGATCTAGTATACATACATAAGCAGAAGAAAAAAAAAAAGAGGAATATGGCTTCTAAAAAAACAAGTAGAGGTCCAGCAATGACAGACAGAACTCTCTGGTCCATTTACATTTTCCAACACAACTGGTGTAAATTGCTATGCAAATGTAGCAATCTTCTGTTCCAATTGCCACCAATTGTTTAAAACATTTACTTGAACTGCTCAGACCAGTTGTGTTTGCAAATGCTCATGCTTCATAGCAATGAGACAAATTGCCGACAACACTTACTGTGTCTGAGGAATAAGACAAAGTGCTTTCAGACATTCCAAAAAGCTACCCTCCTCGAGGTAAATGTCCTTCACGCGAGGATTCTTTTAAAACCCACATCAACAATGTACCAAGGGATCACCGTATTCGGAGCCTGTGACTTAGCCTGCCTGCGGGAGAGAGTGGTGGGTCCCTTGGAGTCGTAGGAGTGGGTGGAGGCATTGAGGTTCCCAGCGCAAAATAGACATAGGTGCCAAACTTAGGCATATACAATATAAAATACTTCACCAGGCCTACCACTCCCAGGCCGTGATGGCCAAATGGGGGTTGGTGGAAGATGTTGACTGTTTGAAATGCCGAAGGGTGGCGGGCACCTTCTACCATATGCTGTGGGAATGTGAGGTCATACATGAATTCTGGTGAAAGTGTATTGATGATATCAATGAGGTCCTAGACACTCCGGTTCTGCCGGAACCCAAGGTGGCACTGTTGGGGATCTGGGGGGTGGGGACCACACACGAGCTGAAAAATTGTTTCTCGCTGTTGCAAAGAGTCTAATCAAAAGGCTTGTTGCCACCATGTGGGGGGGCGCCAGAAGGTCCAACCCTAACTAGATGGACTAACAAAATGGACAGACGTGCGTCCTTGGAGAAACGCGTATACACCGTCAGGGGCTGCCCCAGTAAATTCTTGAAGGTGTGGGGTAAATGGACCGGAACTGCATAACCGGGTACCTGACTGGGACAAAGGTGCTGTAGCTCCCGATCCTACCTCTATTTGCCGGTGCTCCCCGCTTCTTCCTACCTTGGATTGGAAATGCCCACATGTACTGTATTGCGACCTGGCCTTGCTTTGAGTTAAATTATTTTAAAAAAAGGAATAAGACCAGAATTGGACTACTGTGCAGGAATGGTAAAATTCACCATATAAACACAGTAAGATCCACAATCATTTCTAATGTACTTACTGCAAGTACTAGAAAGCAAAATATACCTATAAATGAAATCTTCCAGATTTCATACACTTGGAAGCATACATGCACTCTCTGCAACCATGTTGCACAAGAGCACTTCCCTAATGAACGATTTGTGTATGCATCTATACCCAATTGTGAATCCATTCCATTTACTCAGCTGGTGCAAAATCATGCCATATTATGCCCTGTTTGCAATTCAGACAATCTCTCCACCTTACACAGGCTCACATAGCTAATATGTAATAGTAATGCTTAAAAACTGCAAGCTTAGTAGCTTCACACACGGGAAAGTATCTCTTGGCAAGAAAACCTTCACAACAGTAGGCATTATATACCACACTGGTGGCACAAGCACTTCAGGCCACTATACTGCATACATTAAAAAAAAAGATGTGGTATTGGGTAAAAACAAATGTTACCTTTACTGCACACAACTATACATGTAACCTGCTAAAACTGTGTTAAAATAAAGTTGTTAAAGAAAAAGTGATGGGTTTGGTTTGAATTCAATGACACTTCCATTACTCTGAAACATAGATTACCAGCAAATCTATCAAATGTCTACTTAATAACCGTTAAACCCAAATGTTATCACTGACCGATGAAACTATCGTGAGTTAGTGCACTTTAGACCCCAAAAGGTATCCAAAAGCTTCTAAAAACACCCTTCAGAACTGTAAAACTATCAACAGTTAGAATAAGCCAATTGGTATCCAACTACATCCATAGTGCTACAATGCTGTTTTTGAAATGGAAAACAGTTTCAATATGCCAACAGATGTACATTTAGTACATTGTTGATAATGCTATATAGATTGTTTCCCAATGATTATGCAAACAGAAACAACTGTGCAAAACACACACTAATGTGGTTTCACCCATAGTACTTAGAATGTACCGATTGTGAGGGTCTACGAAGTTTAGCCACTAACCTGTAGAACTAATCAACAGTTAGAATACGCCAACTGGTATCGAACTGCAGCCATACTACTGCAACGCTACTTATCAGTAGCAAAATAGTTTGAACACACCAACAAGTATCGAACCGCTTCAAACAAACATAGTGTAACACGTAATGTCAAATGAATGTACTTTTTTAAAAATCCCATATGGATTTTTCTCCCAATGATTATGCAAACAAAAACTGTACAAAACGCACAGTAATATTGTTTGAAGCATAATACTTGGAATGTACTAATTATAAGGGTCTAAAATGTACAAGAATATACTAATGGTGATAGAATACCATTGAAGTGCAAATGGTACTTGTACCATTGGGGTTACAGGTTGACTTTGTTGTACATGGTAATACAGGAGAAATCTTTGCTTCTTTCTTTGTAAAAAAAAAAACAGTAATATGTTAGGTAGGATAGGCTCACAATGTCACATTGCATACAATCTCACATATTCATGTACTTTTTAGACCCTCATAATTAGTACATTCCAGGTACTATGCTTCAAACAACATTACTGCGTGTTTTGCACAGTTGCTGTTTTTGTTTGCATAATAATTGGGAAACAAAATCCATACGATAAAAAAAAAAAACGAAAACAAAAAACAAAAAAACACTACATTCATTTGACATTACGTGTCACACTGTTTGAAGCAGTTCGATACTACTTAATGGTGTATTCAAACTATTTTGCAACTGAAAAGTAGCATATCATAATAGTTGTTTCCAATGGCCGAATTCCCTTTCCCTACACATATTACAATGGTGGTGCCTAGATTCTTGGGTGCATGGCCGTAGGCCAAGAATCTAGGCCCTCGCCACAACCACCACAGCATAATACAGCCCCGCACCCAAGAATCTGGCCACTGGCAATAACCACCACAACTTGCCCTTAACTTCTCAATTAAAATTCCATCTGCAGACATCCAAATAGACCACCTACCCTATTTTTCATCAATGCCAATATCGTCATATCATCTAGATTCCAATTCCCTACTCTAACAAGCCCTCTTGTAGTCCCCAAATAACCCCAAACATGTTCCTCCAACTGCCCACTGAAGACTTATTACAATGGTTGTGGCCAGATTCTTGGTAGTATGGCCGTACTATGCTGTGGTGGTTGTGCCAGTGCCTAGATTCTCAGGTGCATGGCCCATTGTTCACCTATGTCAACATCCTCATATCATCTACATTCCACTCCCTTACCCTAATAAAGCCTGCCTGCAGTCACCAAATAAAGTACCCGCCAAAGACCCTGTCAGCAGACTACCCCGTTCCGTACCATCTTCTTCTACCTAAAGAAAAACCCCATATCATCTGTTTTTCATTCCCCCCCCCACCCTTCCCAGCCCCTTTCCAACACTGAATGACCCAGAATATGTGTCCCAGCCCTGTTCCGCACCACGCTGTCCGCGGACAGCCACCGATATCCGCAGATAGACCATGGTGTGAGGTTCAGAAAAATATGACACCTCACGCTTTTCACCACAGCGGCCGCATCAGGTGTCCGTGGGCATCACGCCACCCTCCAGACCAATCTAAAGCCTGTCCGCAGAGCAAACAGGAAAGCGAATCCGTGGACCGAAACTAGATCTCATTTTCTTTTTTTTTTCCTCCTTTTCGCACGTTTTAAAGAAAACTACTGGATGGATTTACACCAAATTCACAAAAGCACGCTTTCAGGGCCAAGCTGCCGCTCCTGCCGTGAATTTGGTGAAAATCCATCCAGTGGTTTGTGCTGTAGGCGTGAGCACATTTTTTTTCCATTGCATCTATGGAAAAAAGAAAATGATTTGGCGCCCTACTCCTAGAACTTTGTCCCGCCCTTAACGAAACCTCATCAAACTTGACAAATACATTCAGACAGGGCCATATACATTGTTTGCAAAGTTTGGTAAGGATTCGTCCAGGGGAAAAGAAGTTATAAGCCGCCCAAAAAGTGCTCTTCCCACGAAAACAAAAAAAATAAAATCTTAGAAGCAGGAGGCATCCAGCACAAAGCACTAAATGGCTCACCAAATGTTCTGATTTTATGGACAGAGCGGCACGTGTATTCAGCAAATTAGGTCTGTCCGATAGTCATGCAAAAATCATTTGGAATTAATGCTCCACTGGAAGGAAACCACACATCAAAAACGACTTTGTATAACAGACATAAAATACTTCAGTATCCCCTTCCTCCTATTCGAGCATTGTACGGCTCTACTGAAGCTGTCACTATGTCACAGCTTAACTATTGCAGCACCCTTTACACAGACCAAACAAAAAAGGTAAATTTTACGTGCCTCAAATCTGCCAAGCGTAACTATTTCTCTGACCTTCTTAACAGTCAATCCACTCATCCCCGCTGTATTTTCCAAACTTTGACTCGTTTACTTTCTCCTCTTCTTATCTATCTAACCGCTCATTTGCTGTATCCTGCGGTGGTCAACACTTCTCCTTTTCCTCTCGATCACAGAGTTGCACAAGGCTCTGTTCCTGGTCCTTTTCTTTTTTCTTTATACACTTCTTTTCTTGCTCCGGTCATCTCCTCCTTCGTAGTATCACATCACTTCTATGCAGACAACACTCGGCTCTTGCTTTCTTTCTTGTCCTTCACACCAGATATTCACGCTACTCTCTCTTCTTGTCTTACTGCCATTGAGTCTTGGATGACTTCTCATGGTCTCACCTTAAATGCTGGAAAGACAGTTCTTTTCTTTCCTGCTACTACTCTTCCACTTTCCTCTCCTCCCATTTTCTTTCCCCCTCAACCCTGATTTCTCCTTCTGCCCGTAATCTTGGTCTCCATCTTAATTCTAATTTCTCTTTTAGCCATCATATCTCACTTACTTCTCACGGTTGTCGTTATCACCTCTTTAATATTCGCAAAATTCATGCTTTTCTCACTTTTCATGCCACTAAGCTCTTGGTCTCTACTCTCTACTCTTCTACTGTTCAGTTCTACTCTTTGGTCTTACTCTGTCTCGCCTAGCCCCACTTAAATCAATGTATCATTCCTCTATCTGCTTACTTTGCTCTTTATACTATTGTGACTCCATCTCCTCTTCTCTTGACTCCCTTGGATGGCTTTCCTTTCATTCTCAGCTGAAATTCTACTTCCTCTGTCTAGTATTCAAATCCGTATATGGCCTTGCCCCCGATTACCTTGCTTCTCTTCTTTCATTTTACTCTCTCTCGTCCTCTGCTCGACTCTTCTTACTTACTGTTCCACATGCCCCCTGTGCACAATCCCGCTTTCGATCTTTTCAATTGTTGCCCCATCACCACTGGAACCTAATTCCACTATCCCTCCGATCCCTAACCTCTTATGCTTTGTTTCGCCCCTCTCTAAAATGTCACCTACTCCAGTCTCCTATCTGATGGCTATTGGCGATTCTTGAACATAATTGTTTATACTGATTTTAATGTACTGTTACGGTTTCTTTGTAAGCGCTTTAGTAAAAAGCGCTATATAAAAAAAAAAATCAATAAAATACAAATACACTTTTACTGTACTTGTTTGATAGTTGCATTTCTGTACCTTCCATCACCAACAACATTCACTTTAATACACATGGTTCTCATGCATGAACTGTGATACAATGTATAGAGATGCCTGGACAAATAAGCCACCAAACGTCTAGGATTGGCAGAGCAGGCTCTCAAGACCCTCAAACAGTCACAATTAAATTGTATAACAACTTAAACTTCTTCAACTCTGCCTTGGAATCAGAGCCCTATTCTCACAATAGTTCAGAACATATCCGCCTCCTCCCTTATGCAGAACTATGATCCACCTAATGGGGCTAACATGCCCCAATATATTAAATAAAAAGTATTCCTTGCCCCCGCTTCATCACCCCTTCCTGGATTTTTACCATTATTTACTTGCTTTCCAATCCCCTCACCTTCCCCTTGCGTATATACTGTCCACTGCAAACCTGAAACAATTCAGACCAGAACTGAAGGTGCTGCACTCGCTGCCAAGGACTTCAACATACTCTGCATTGTTCACAAACCCTTATAAGAAACAGCACTGCCACCACCCCCGCCCTCCCTGAAAAAAAGAATCTGCTTTTCCCAGCCCAGAAAAAAAGGAAGAAAACAAAAACAGGCGTTGCGAATTGAGATGCAAATTCTTGTTATGGGCCAAACATTTAAATCACAACACTCTCCCCTCTGTAAGACTCTCCCGTGAGCCCTTCAAAATCCCATAACCAAGGCTTGGTGCTCCACCTTCTCTACATCCCTAGAGTTGTAAGAGACATGGGAAGCAGTTAAAATGCCACCCTCTCCTAAGGTTATGTCACAGCAAAAGGATATGGCATTTTGAAACATGTTTTAATTCTATATATAAGGCGAATTGGCAGTGCAGTTCTAACTTACTTTTTTGATACGCTCTTCTGAACCTTTGTCCCAGTAACACAGTACTGCTAGAAGAAACCATGCATGGGTCGCTCACCTCAAGCTCTTTGTGCCGCATCAGAGAAAGCATTAATGTTTATACATGTACCTTTGGAAATATCAGATGTAGAAATTAAAGCAATCATCTAAAAATTTAAATTATTGTAATCAGTAAAATGTGTACCAACAGGCAGAACCTATCAAAGATTTTTTTAGAGTTTGAAAAAAACTGGGTGAGGGTTAAGTAAAAACCAGTGTAACCCTCACTGTTAAATTAATGTGTCACAAATCAATCCAGAGTGTTTATAAGGCAATGTAGTGTGACATTCCTTACATTTTAATTTGACCATATGAGAACATGTGAACAGGATTACTAGCCATATTCGGAAGTGTAATGCGTTTGTGGCCCAGAAGGCGCAAGGAAGAATCCAGACGCACAAAAGAGCATTATGCACAGACTGACATGACCTCCGGAGCACAAACAATCTAGGCGATTGTGGGGGGTGGGGTGGCACATGTAAGTGGGAACACCTGCAGTAACATAGTCAGAGGTTGGCAGGACACAACAGGAACGAACAGGAGGACCCCGTTCTGAAAAAAGGCATCCTAGCAGAAGGCAACGTTGCGGGGGAGCTACGGGGGCCTATCGCAACCTTGCTCTTCTGCCAGTTTGATTCGGACCTACATCCTTTTAATACAGTGTACTACAAAGTGTATCCAGTCACCCACTAGAAATGGTTGGCATTATAATAAATTGCATGTTCAGTTCCATAACTATCTTTTCAATGTATGCATGTTGCAGCCAGCAGTGTGGCAGTCTATGAATGTTTATTGTTGGCATGTACAATATATTTAGAAATGTTTTACTAACATTTTTAAAAGAATTTAATCAAGGATGGTGGGTTATGGGGTTTCTCTCCTGCGCTCCCCTGTGAAACATGGACTGTAGTTACAAGGGTTCTGCTCCAAGGCATAGCTCCTTGCCAAAAGGAAATACCTGGTCCCTGACGGTAACATTTGTTTCTTTCCAAATTGCTGAGTCCGCATTTTGGTCAGCTTCGGACTAGCTCTGCTGGACAAGACTACCTCAGGACATGCAATAGCTGTTGCTGCTCCTGGACCCCCACCCCAGTTCTTACTCCAGCCTCTAACCTGTGATTTACCATCAGAGACCCACAATTGATCACCATTACTAAGCACTGAACGCAACACTGCTTTTCTCCCCAAGTAATCTAGCACACTGCTCACTTTTTGGGTGCAAGCATTAGTTTTAAGACAAACGGCGACAGTATATACTAGCGTAGTGGCATTGTCACCTCTTTAAAGTATTACTGTTGTACTATAAAGTCATTTGCCCCAAAACCACCGTTTGTTAACATCAGTACCGTTACTAGGATGGAAGCAAAAGTCTCAGGTTTGTACAAATGGTTTGTGAATGTGTACCATCTGGGTTAAACAGACTGAAGTCAGGTATCCCAGTCACAGATCGTAATGAGCAGTTAAATTAAACAAATAGTTAAAGCCATGCTAAAGAGAGCGAACCCAACACTGGCTCATGCGATCAATGATCACTACCTTCATGGTAATACTGTATTAAGAGCAGACTTCATAGTAAATGTGTGTCCATTATATTTACGGGGTCCAGGGAAGTACAATTATTTCATAAAGAGATTGCCTTCAGAATTGCTCATCATATCCCACTTCCTTTTGCCAACCCACAATGTCATTATTGAACTCACGGCTGAGGAGGGTTCCGATTTTTAATTAGGGTAGATCTGCTGCATTGTGCCAACAAGTAAAGTGTATTTCTTCAAGTTCAGTCAGTGGATTGTGTGACGAATCTAGCTATGTCGTCCCTCCTTTCCCTGGGGAAAGCCTCTCTTCGTGTTGCCTGGGAAAGGCAGAAGCTACCCAATCATAACCCTGGGGGAGGCTATCTGAGGGACGACCCACATGAGGGAAGACAAACCTCATGGGAGTAGGATAGACTCGCTAGGTTAAACATGGTAACACCCCTGTTCCATTAGGAACAAAACAACAACACACCTTTACCCACCTCCAACCCCATTTATGACTGGCAAACTAATATTGATTTAGAACATCTAGTCATGGCCAATAATAACATTCATTCATATTCCCCTTTGACTTACAGAACACGAGGACTGGTGTAATGAAGATTACTGGAGCCAGAAAGAAAACTGCTGAGAGTCAGCCCTCCCAACACTGGTTGGGACACGTGAGGAAAGTGAGCTGTAGACTGGAACGAAGAATCTGGTGAGGACGACGACCAAGGAAGTCAGGCGGAAGAGCGTTTGCCACGCTACCATCCCACGCAGCAGGAGCTGCTGAGCGAAGGAGAAGGCCAGGCGGGAACTGAGAAGCCGCCGAGACATGTTCCTAAGCAACAGACAGCAGAGGAAACAGACGCAACGCAAGGAATGCCAAAGCTAACAAAGAAGACTGGTAATCCTTAAGGCGATTGGGATACCGGGGCAATTCACATCGGATGCTGCATGCCAATTGCGAAGAGAAAATCCCACACAAGAGAGCTAGGACATTAACACAGTTGGAGAAGGGCTGGTGACTCGACTTATGAAAGATATAATTCCCTGCATGCAGAAGCGAGTTAAGTGTGAAACTGGTATTTGCACTCGAATATTGAGAGGACTCAAAAAGCCCTGGCAGTTGAGTAAACCAGTGATTGAAGAAACGGGGCAGAAACACCCGCATGCCACCACAGAAAGTGCAGAGAAAAGTCCCCTTTTTTTCGTGGACCAAACAGGAAAGAACCATACCCCTTTCTGAAAAAGTTGTCCAGTAAAAAACTACAAAGTGTTGTGCAAACAGAGAAACATAAGGAGCAGAGAGACCCCAGAGATGCGAACTGTAGAGAAGCTGGCGGAGATCCCTTCCTTGAATTGTGAACTGAAAACCTTAAAAGGGACAAATCATACCCCTTCATATGGTATAATTTAACAGGGCCCAAGAGGCAGACCATTTATCTGGAATTGCAGAACTGTGTAACTGGAGGAAACTCCAGGGAAGAATCACTCCCCTGCGATCATCGAGTACATTAATGTGACACTGAAAAGCCAGAGAAATCTTGGGGAAGGGAAGACCGCTTTCTGGGGAAACTTTATTGATTTCCTCTTCACTCTAGAACTTTGCGTTTGGAACACTAGAAGGCGGCAGCAATTCAGCCAAAAGACATTCCCCACTTCACGTTATATTGAGTTTAGTGTGCGAGGATCAGTTTATGATTTTAGACACAGGACAGAGTACTATTTTTGATTTTGACACAGACGTTCCTTAGCTTTGTTGAGGCAGGGAAACCCCGCCTAGAGGGAGGGATAGATAGGATGTCCCCCCTAAACCCATGTTTTTCTTTAATAATACAAGTTTTTAATCAACACCAAAAATGTCACTGTGTCCAAGTCTTACTCTTGATCCCTTACAAGTGATACCAAACGTGTAGGAGTAGAGCGTACCCAAATCACCCCTTCGAGATGGCTCAGTGGATTGTGTGCTTACCCTTACAGCGCAGATAATCCCTACCCATTTCAGTCTCCCACAATTGATATATTTTCAGTGCAGGCTTATTTACGCAGCAATACTTCCAATACTGAATTTGCACAGGTTGCCAGTGTTAAAGTTACCTTTGGTTTTTTGCTGCATCCATTTTTGCAACATTTTAAGAGTCACTTGCACTACTTTGTTACTTGCCATTTATATCTCGTTACAAGATTTGACAATTTTACCAGATTTGACCAAAAACCATCACGGTGTAAAAACTGCAGTCCATCCTTTGGGCAGAGGGTGAGGGGGTGGAAGCCTGATAAACGCTTGGCCATTGGGAAGGTAGCTGGTAAAACCCCAAATGGCTAGGAATTGGCACTGACAACACCCAGAACCACTCACTGGTAATTTTAAGAGCCTTGGCAAAGCTCCCAGCCATGCAAGTAACGGCATAGTGTAATGTTAATCTCTGGCTCCAAGGAGTTTAGAGCCCGAGTAAACGCCTTCTACCATCTTGAAAGGATGCGGGGAAGGCTGTAGTGACTTACTCCATTTGGGCACTGAACACCTAGTCAAGGTTAGTCGCCACCCCACTACCACCAAGCCCCAGGGAGGACCCTGCAACATCCAGTACTACCACCACGCAGGTACATAATCTGAACTTGGCAACCTCTGGCTGGTGCCTTTTTAAGTCACGATGCAGGAAGCCATATCCACATCATCCAAGCATGGTCGCTACAATCAACTGAAGCATTTAGCTGGGAGAAGGTGATGCTGAAAGGCAAAAACGAATAGTGTGTGGGCAGACCAGACCACCAGATGCTGCACGACTGGCCCTGTCTGAAACGGCCTGGGCCTGGCTGGGGTCGGTTTGGTCCCCACCATATTGCTCCAACACAAACAATGCTGGGGCCTCCTGTGACCTTCTTGCTCCTGCATGAACCCGGACCACAGCACCATCTTGAGTGATGGCTAAACTGTCCTGTTGCCACCTCCAGTTATCTCCTGAACCGTAACTGTGCCATTCCTATTCAGCCTTCTCCCTTGTCCTCCTCTTTCGTCACTGCACTCTGTACTCTTCTATTGGTAATTTGATTTTGCAGGGTGTTTCTTCTTTTCCTCTTGCATTCCTGTGTGAACTGCATTGTATTCAGTCTTGAAAAATCAAATCCTGCACCCCCACCTATTGCTCTGCATTTGTATTTGTTCCCTCGTTTACCACTAGCCCGCCTGTGATTAAGGGCCTGGTCTGTGTAGTGCAGCTCCCCCACCCCCAACCTTTTCTTTTTCCTTCCCTCATCTATCCTTTGCTACTGAGATGGCACTCACCATCTTTTCAAAATGCTACACTATCACCTATCCTCCCTCTCTCACGAAATTTGGGCGGAAAAAGCACAAATAAAGATAAAATAAAAAGGTTTTAAAAAAAGAAAACATTCTGGGTGCAAATCCTGGCCTTTCCATCGGAGCCACCCATGTTAGTGCATCCTCCAGAGAGATCTTCACCAATATCCTTTTCTCTGTCCCCTCTCCAGATCTATGGACTTCTCATCTCTACTCTCTCCCCTTTGGACATCCTATCCCATTAATGTGGGCATCAAGTGGGAAGGCCTCTTGGGCTTCTTCTCATTACACCTCATCATTAATGTCTACCACACTGGCAGTATCCTGGGTTCAGGGTCCTCAGGCAAACCTTCTCTTCAACCGGATCCTGCCATCCCTCATTAACTTTTTTCCTTCTCCTGCCTCTCCCCCTACATCCACCTCTAACCACCCCCCACCCCCGCCTCGACTCAAGTACCACGCCCCGGTACTCCACCTCAGAAAACCTTCAAAAGGCAGAGACCATCTCCACCTGGCGACTGAACACCTGCTAATCCAACAAACAATCTGCTAGTATCTAACTCCTCCTTGAAGATGCTGACCTACTCATTCTTGCTCTTACTGAGACATGGTTCAATGCCAGCTCAGTCACCGTTTTTGACTCCCTTCTACCTGATGGCTTTAAGATCATTTCCAAGCCACACCCTCACCGTGCTGGTGGTGGAGTTGCCCTAATCTTCTCCAAGTGGGTTCCTTCTTCCACCCTTCCCGCTCAGCTCTATTCTTCCTTTGAGGGCCTGGTATGCAAGTTGGTCATCGCTCCCTCCTCCACCCTGACCATTGCTACCATTTACCAGCCTCCAGGCACTACCTCCCTGTTCCTCTCTGAATGGTCTGATTTCTGTTCCTCCTTACTTTCAACCTCCTCCTCCTGGGTGACTAACATCCAACTGGACTCCCCCGGCACATCATGCACTTTTTTTTTTATTGACCTCTGCACCTCTCTATCCCTCTCCATTCAACCTTCTGGTCCAACCCACTCTGCTGGACACACGCTGGACACAGTCATCCACTCCGACCTCCCTCCTTCCCTCTCTCTCTCTCATCTCCCCTGGTCACAGCCCTCTCCTGGTCAGACAACACTCTTCTCTCCTCCCATCTGGATCCCTTTGGCCTTGTGGCCACACCTCCAAATGCCCTGCCAACCTCCAAAACGAGTGTCAGCTGCTGCCTTCACTGCCACCTTTATCCCCCCCTTGCCCTCCCAACTTAGACTCTACGACCGACACTGCACTCAGCAACCTCCACCTGTCCATAACCAACACCCTTGACATTCTTGACTCAGTCACGAGGATCCGCTTGAAACTCGCCTCTAAGCTCAACACCTGGTACAACTCTGAACTTGCAGCCCTGAAATGAAATTGCAGAGCTGCGTAACAGAATTGGTAAACCTCAGGCTCACCCTCTGACAAACTGGCGTGCAGCCTGCTTCAAAGGCAATACAGACGATCCGTGCCAAGAAAAGGGCCCACATTCAGGTACGGGTATCTGGCACATCCAACAACATGGTTGAACTTTTCAACAGCTTGGTCTTCAACGACTTCCTAAAGGCAAGATGATTTTCTTCCTTAAAAAGAGATTCTGGGAGACCGCCAGGGGGCGCGGCGCATGCTGGACGTGTGAGACCAGCGCTGCTCCGCCGCCGCAGGGCCTAGCACTCTGAGCAAATCCCTGCCCGTGAGTTTGGAGTAACCCCTGCGAGAATGTGTGCCCCCGCGGCAGCGGCCCAACGAATCGATCGCTCCTCCGAAAGCGGACATAGCCTGGACCCGATTTGAGGCCCCGCTAGCTGAGCAACAGAGGACGCCTTCTCGGACGCCGTGCAGCAGAGCCCCTGGGTGCGGCGCGCCTCGCCGTGCCTCAGGCCTCAGCCAGACCCGCCGCGGAGCCCGGAGCCGCCGGTCGCCGCCCCTGCGGTCTGGGACCGGAGCTTTGGGGGCTCCCCCAACCCATAACACTGAGAGGACGACGCCGGAGCACGCCCCCTACTGTGCGCGGATGCCGCACGGGCCCTGGAGCTCGGCCCCGGTGGTGTGTGGATGTCGCGAGGGGCCGGGGGCGAGTGGGGCGTCCTGGTGGGAGCCCCCACCACCAAGAACCTCTCCAGTGCGGGGCCTCCGGCCAGTCCCCGGGAAATCACCACCAACAGCAAATCAGGACTCCGGGAGCGTCCTGACCCATCCCCCGCGCACGGAGGCCTACACGAAAAAAAAGGTCTCCAGTGAAGGAGCCAAGCCCACAACGGTCGTGTGGTGGCCCCCGGCGGCCTGAAGAAGGTGAGGAGCACAGGGGGGGTGAGGGGGGAGAACTGATACTTGAGACTCGGCGGGCTGCGTTGGACCCCCCCACCACCCCCACCTTCCATGCCCACCGAGCACGGGCCAGTACAATTCTCTCCACAAAAGCTGGCCCGGCCTTCCCCCCTGGAGGACAGGGGGCCCCCTGGAATATTTCAGCCGTGACGCATCTGGAGAAACAGGCCCCAATTACAAACTCAGCTCCCCTCGAAAGGACCTGAGCCATCTCCGGGGTCCCCCCGCCCCCCAAAGCGAGCTTGCCACTGCGGAAGCGGGGAGGGCTCAAGAAGACCAGAGGGAACATTAAGGCATTAAGGCAGGGTGAGGGGCGCCCCCGCCCTCACCCATACTCCAAAGTGCACCCAGAGATCGGAGCCCTGGAACCGACTCAGCCCACGCGCGCAATCCACTCCCTTCAACGCTTCTGCCGGTCCTACGCACCCCTCGGAGAACCACACAGAGTCATCATGCCTTCGAGTGCTGACCCCCCCCCTCCACAGTGCTAACGAAGGACGACCTCAAGGACATCCTCCAGGAGATAAAGGTGATCCGAACGGATATACAAGCCTCAATAGTAGATCTCAGGGGGAGAGTGGAGACGCTTGAAGAAAAAAATGGAGGGAATGGAAAACAACCACATCCAAACGGACCTGTTAGACATGAAATACGAAGTGAGGCTAACAGATCTAGAAATCAGAGAGGAGGACATAGTCCTGAAAATGGACGACCTAGAGAACAGAGAACGCCGAAACAACCTGCGCATCACGGGTGTGACTCAACAGAGAGGCGAGATGGCTGCAGACGTGGGGAGAAAGGTTCAAGGCCTCATTAACCAACTATTCACACTCGAGGGGGGCAAGGAAGTCCAGCTGGAAAGAGCCCACCGAGGGGGCGGGGGAGGGTGGAGCGAGGGGTGGCCCAAGGGCCATCGTTGGGCGCTTCCTCCGCTACAGAGAGAAAATGGAGGTCCTCGAGAAAGCGAGAAGGCTGGAGAGCTTCTTGTTCGAAGGAGACAGTTAGAATTTACCAGGACCTCTCGGCTTTCACGCAGATGAAAGTGCAGGCCACTCACCCAGTGGCTCACCAGCCAGGACATAAGATACAGGTGGTCCTTCCCATTCGCCTTGTCTTTCGAGCGTGCAGGAGTAGACTATAGAGTGATCAGCGGTAAGGAGGCATCCCAAGTGCTGCAGGTACTCAAAGGAGATACCCCAGAAGATGGAAACGAGATGGAGGTGCAGGAGTCTCGGAGCGCCAGGAGGGAGCCAGAGGTCCCCTGGTCCACAAAGAAGATGATAAAGGGCAGAAGGAAATTCAAAAAACAAAACACCCCCACAACGAAGCCGAAGGAGACTAAGTGGCCAGAGGCTCGCCATTAGAGAAACCGAGAGATTGAATCAAACAGCCTCGGCCGGGGATGCTGAGCTTTACAAGGGGACTGTGGTGGATGGACTTGCATTCACCCTGGTGGCTTGCCCGTTGGCAGGCGTCACGATAAAGATGGGGAGGGGTGGGGGGAGGAGGGAAGGGAGGGAGTTGGGGTAGGGGATTTTGGGGATCCACACAGTCTCAAAACCACATGGGAAGGCGGCAGCATGCATAGATCCGGGAAGATGGTATACACAAGGCAAGGATCCAATGGCAGACAATGAGAATAGGGGCCGGGCTGAGTCACTGAGAATAGGTTCACTCAATGTAAAGGGTCTGAACTCCCCAGCAAAACGCTCCCTCTTGGGGAGGGAAATGAAGAATGCTAAAATAGATGTCTTTTCGTCCAGGAAACTAGAAAGGTCACAGGAGAGGAGAGGGCCGTCCCGGGAGCGCAGGTGGGCCAGACCTTCTGGGCATCCGCTCCCACGAAGCGGAGCGGAGTCGGGATCATCCTGCAGAGAAACAAGAGACTCACAGAGGTAACCAGGTGGGGGAGGGAAGACGGTAGAGCCATGATTATATCGGGTAACCTTGCACAACTCCAGAGTCTGCCTAGCAGCTATCTATTGTCCTAATGTGGGCCAGGCTGAATTTCTTAAAGAGGCAATGGGAGAGATAATGGCCAATGCAGAGGGGCTCCTTATACTGGGTGGAGACTTTAACATGTGGGCAAATCGGGAACTGGACCATAGTGGAGGGGCCATCCCGCTAGGGAGCAGAGGGGGTAGACCCCAGGGGAAATTCCAGGAGCTGATGTGGGGCTACGGGCTTGTGGACACATGGAGGGAATTACATTCGGAGGGAAAGGGATACACCTTTTATTCAGCGGTCCATGGTACCAGAACGAGAATAGATTACCTTTTCATGGGGCACCAGAACATGAGCCAAGTGGAGTCCTGCACCATCCGCCCGGTTAGCTGGTCGGACCATGTCATGGTCTGGGCAGATATTAGTGCATCGGGTCTGAAGCCCAGAGAATCCCTGTGGAAATGCAATGACCTCCTATTTAGGGATGTGGTTTTTAAGGAGGAGATGGCGAAGGCGATCAACGAATACTTCGAGCTGAACAACACTGGCGAAGTTAACATAGTGACAGTGTGGGAGGCAGCTAAGGCGACCTGGAGGGGTGTTCTGATTAGAGAGGGGGCTTCCAAAAAAAGGACCAGGACCCTCCTGGCTCATAAGCTACGGGCGGAGATAATAGCATTGGAGGGATCTGAAGGGAAGGGTGACGAAGAGAGGGAAAGGGACTTGGGGGATGCAAGAGAGAAAAGGCAAGAGCTGAGAGCATTGGAGATGGGGAAAATTGTAGCGGGCCTCCAACATCTGCGTCAAAGGTATTATGAAATAGGAGAGAAGGCTGACGCTATGCTGGCGGCCAAACTCCGGGGCCAACAGAGAGATAGATGGGTGACAAGGATCTCGAGCAGGGAGGAGGGGCAAAAACGGATCCCGAGGGTATAGTGGAGGAATTTGCTGGGTTTTACGAGACTCTACTGGAGGGAAGGAGAAGTGGAGACGGAGGCACTGGGAGCATACCTCGGAAATTTAACATTGCCTGTGATGGACCCCTCAGAGTCATCAGCCTTAGACACCCCAATAACGAGCGAGGAGGTACTCAAGGCAATATCGGGACTTAAGCTGGGCAGGGCCCCTGGCGAAGACGGGTTCACCGCAGGCTTTTATAAAGGCCTTTTGGAGGCGTATTAGCGGGGTTCTTGGCGGGCCTATTCACAAATATCATGAGGACCGGGAGTGCACTCCCATCTTTTGGCAAAGCACTGATAACAGTGAAGGAGGGCAAAGATCCAGCAGACTGCCGGTCATATATACCAATTTCCCTCCTGAATGTGGACGCTAAACTGTTCACCAGGATCATCGCCACGAGATTAGATAGCCATATGCCGGTACTCATCCATTCCGACCAGGTGGGCTTCATACAGGGGAGACAGGGGGCGGACACCCTCCGTAAAACCCTGCATCTCATGAGGGAAGCGGCCCCGAAGGGAGACAACCCTGTCTTGGTGGCCATCGACGCAGAAAAAGCGTTCGACAGGGTGGGCTGGGAGTTTCTACATGGAGTCCTTGTCAAATTGGGCTTCGGTGAGGGAATCAGACGAGCCATTAGGGCCTTATATACAGACCCCTCTGCTAGAGTCATGGTAAATGGTCGTCTGTCACGAAGATTCAGCCTTCAAAGGGGGACGAGGCAGGGCTGCCCCCTCTCCCCACTCCTGTTCGCCATGACCATGGAAATACTTGCGGAGTAACTCAGATGTGCCCCGATGGTCCGCGGTATTGACGTTGGAGGTCGGACCTTTAAACTCGGCCTCTATGCAGATGACATACTGCTCCACCTGAGGGAACCCACTAGTCCTGTCCCGGCTGCCGTGCGGGTCATCTAACGGTTTGGCCAATTCTCAGGCTTCAGGATAAACATAGGGAAGTCAATGATCTTCCCCTTTGCCCCAGATGCAGACAGGGACCCAACGGAGCGGTCCCCACTGGGTTTTCAAATTTGTACCGAAGAGATTAAATACCTGGGGATCAATATTGTCCGGCCCCACGAAGATTTAAGCCAGACAAATTACCCCCCGCTGTTCGACAAATTATTCAAAGAGATGGAGACATGGGGTAAGGGGCAAATCTCATGGATGGGAAGAACAAACGCCATAAAGATGAACCTCCTCCCCAGGGTCCTGTACTTTTTTCAAATGCTCCCTTTAGAGGCCCCGGAAGCACTCCTTAAAGAAGCCAAAAAACGCATAGCGAAATTCGTATGGCAAGGCCAGAGACCCAGAATAGGATATGAAACACTCACCCTCCCCAAGGATAGAGGGTGTGGGGGGGGGGGGGTCGGCCTCCCAGACTTACGAACCTACCACAGAGCAGCCCAGCTCAGAACTCTGCCCCCCCCACCTCAGAGAGGACCCCAACAAGCAATGGGTCTTTCTTGAAAACTCCCTCCTGAGCCCTGTCACAGTGGGTGAGTGGTTATGGGTCCCGATGAAAAAGCTCCCAAGGAGAATTAGGGAACCCCCAATACTAGTAACAATGTGGAAGGCGCTGGAAGGTAAGGGACACGGAGAGAAGGTGACCACTTGGCCCTCCCCCATGAGCCACATCTGGTCCACTCCCGTCTTAGAGGAAATCCCATGCCACGAACACTAGCAGCCCTGGTTTGACGCGGGCCTATGCAGAGTTGGTCAGTTGGTCAGGGAGAAGTCCTTTATAAGTATCCAGGAGCTTGAAGAATCCCTGGGAATAGGCAGGCTCTCCCCACTCCTCTACCTGAGACTCAAGGGTATCCTAATGAAACCAAAACTAAAGCCCAAATTACAAAGGAAACTCACCCCAGTTCAGAAAATATTAGACACCCACGTAGTAATGAAAGGCCTCATCTCACTCCTTTATTCGTCCTTTTAATCCCCCGGGAGGGAACCACTAAAGGCCTCAGAGGGAAATGGGAAAGAGATTTGAGTTGTAGGATCGGAGATGGTCTCTGGGGGCGACTTTGCAGTAGATCTTTCAAGACTTCGATCTCCTGCCAATACAAAACTCATGCTGTTAAACTCTTGCACAGATGGCAGTATGACCCGATCTCACTCTCTAGGATGTTCCCAGATGTAATCCCGCTTTGCTGGCACGGGTGTGGGGAAAGGGCAAACTATTAGCACATGTGGTGGTCATGCGGGAAGGTCCAAACTTACTGGGCCGAAGTGCTCAGCTGGCTGAAAGAGGCGGGAGAAAGGGTACTCCCACTGGACCCGATTTTGATATTTTTTGGCCTGCAGCGTAAGGATGACCATTGGGAAAAATTACCAGACCTCTCACACTCCCTACTATTGGCAGCCAGAACGGCCCGTGCTAGAACATGGAAGAGGCCCGCCCTCCCCACGAAGAGAGAATGAGTGATGATAGCCAAAGACATATTCCTTATGGAAAGAACAAACATCGGCCTCACACGGTTCAAGCACCCAAATAGAGATAGACTGGCTGCAATTTCAAGAGGTGTTTGGCAATACAGAGGTCACATCCCGCGACCCTCAGGCGCCCTTGGCCCGGCCCAAAAACAAGCCCTGACTTTGAACGAATGGACCTGGAACTTGGAAAGCCTGTTAATCATTGGCGGAGAAAACCCGGATCGACGCTGCCCTATGCCGCATGACTTGTATAAGCAGACTGAATCGCCTGAGATATTGGGTGGGGGGAGGAGGCAGGGGTAATAAACGCAGGGAATAATGGCCTATAGTTTGATTTGTTGAGGGCGATTGCCCAAATGTTGAGTTTTGAGTACCCATACTGTTATTTTCTAAAATCAATAAAAATTGAAATACATTTTTTTTTTTAAAACGAGATTCTGGCAGCTTCATCCAGGCCCGTGTTACCCAAACATGGAAGGAACACCCGTTTCCCCAGGCTCTTTTAAATCCATTTACTCTGAGGAAGCATGCCTTAGCTGAGCGAAGGTCCCTGCTAGATTGATAAATTACTACCTTCTCTTTAAAAAGGTACTGAGGGGCAGTCCCAAAGATGCACTTATGTCCCAAGGTTAGAAGCTTAAAAAGGATCCTAGCTGCCACCGGCAACCAGTGCAGTTCTCTCCGTGCCATGTGGTGGACTATGCGCACTGCCTCATTTTGTATTTTCTGCAGTTACAGTAATCCAAGCTTGTACGTATAATAGCCTGTGCCAGTTTAACAAGGTTATCCTTTGTGACCATAGGACTGACCAATTTCAGTACTCTATTGTAAAGGATACCAATTACTACCTATAGTCCACATGGGCATCCACATTGAGATTAGCCTCCATATATGTACCAAGGGTCTTCACTTTAGTAACCACTGGAATCAGGTTACCCTCAATCAGGTTACCCTCAATCAGGAAACTAGAGAAGTCCGACCCAAACTTTCCCTAGCCTGCTTAGACCCATAGATCATCAACTCAGTTTTCCCGGCATTTAAATACAGCCAGTTCATGGACATCCAATTTTTAATAACCTGGTAAATATTATTTAACCTTTCCAGATCTGCTGCATAATTACCACTAATTTCCATCGATAGCTGAAAATCATCGGCATAATTAGTGAAAAAGAAGCCCAATCTCTCCAACTCCATACACAGAGGTTGTATATATAAACAATGATGGAGACAAACATGCCCCCGCGGGACTCCACAGACAATGGCTCCTCACATATTCCTTCTCAGGCCCTCTGCAACGCACTCCCACTCACTTCACCACCAAAACTCAGGACATACTCAACATCCTTGTTACTCTATCAACCCATCCCTCACCCCCTTGCCTCCCTTGGCCACTCACCCTCCTCCTTCGCCTCTTCTCCCGAAGAAGTCACCAGAGTTGTCCGCTCCATGAAGGTCTACTTTCCCCTTGCTCATCCAAAACCACCAAGGACAACATTGGCTCTCTTGCCCAAGCACTCACTAATCTCTGTAACCACTCATTTGCTACCGATTCCTTCCCCTCCAACCTCAAGCACTCCCTTGTGCACCCCCACCTTAAAAACCATCAGTAGACCCTACCTATCCAGCCAACTACCGTCCCACCAACCCCTTCCCTGGGGAAATTGCTTGAGAAGTTGGCCCTGCCCCAAACTTGTTGGTGGTCTCTAAGAGCATCAATCTGCCTTCCAAGCATCCAGAGGCACAGACATTGCTCTTCTCAACACCCGTGAAGAACTGCTCGCATCCCTCGATTCCAATTCCCCAGCTGTCTCATCCTTCTTGATCTCTCCTCTGCATTTGAAACGGTCAACCACTCCATCCTCATACAAAGGTTCCACGACACCCTTGGTATCTCGGAGAGGGTACTGGAATGGCGGACCTCCTTCCTAACTGACCACTCATCCCAAGTCATCCTGAGCACCTTCTACTCTCCTACTTCCGTCTCCGCCTGTGGTGTCCCCCAGGGCTCTATCCTCTCGCCTTGGCTCTGTAACATCTACTTTACTCAGCTGATACACCTCATCTCCTCCTTCTCCCCCAACTTGCAGTGTTATGCTGACGACACACAACACTTTTTCAAACTTCCTGCTGACCCTCTTGCACCTTCCATCATCCCCGACTGCCTTTCCGCTATCCAGGCCTGGTGCACTTCCAATGATCACTCCATCAATGACAGCAAAACAGAGATCCTTCTCATTCTTACCCCTCCTTCAGACTTCTTCCCTTCACTCTAGCCTTCTTCAATGGGCTCTCTACCTGCTCCCTCGTCTGAAGCCAGAAACCTTGGAGTCATCTTCGACTCCTCTTCCTCCCTCACACCCAGGACAATACCAACAAGTCCCACTTTCAGCTCCCTTGTCAAAAGAAAACTTTTCTCACCTTCCCCAGAGGCTCGATGTTACCAGAGGCCTGGTTCTCTAGACTGGATTATTGCAATAGCCTCCTCCAGAATCTACATTCTTCCACTCTGCGACCCCTCCAGCTAATCCAGAATAGGGCAGCAATGGCATCAAGCCCAGGGACTGCACCTCTCCTGCCCTAAAAAGTCGTGACTGTCTCCTGGTTGCTTCACAGATTAAATTCAAATCCCTCTGTATTGTATTATCCACAAAGCTGTCTGGGACAGAGGACCACACTATCTGCAACTCTCCCTTACTAAATATTCCCACTCTAGACCTCTGCGCTCCTCTGGCAACAACTCCTTGTGTTGTAAACCGTTTCAGTAAACAGAGGGCAGGAGGCTGCGTGCTTTCCTAATCTGGCTCCCTTCTTTGGAACAGCCTTCCCGTCCCTCTTCCTCTAGAGCATGACTTTCTTAAATTCCGGAAGCGCAAGACATTCCTCTTTATCTCCACACCACCCCGCCCCCCTCTCCTCTGCTCATCTCACAGTTGCCGGTTTGGTGTTCAGGGCCCTTATGCATGCTCGGGGCCCTGATCTCCCACACCAAATCGCCCCCAGCGCTTGCCTCGGCTCACCCTCCACCCTGGGAGCTCGCACTTCACTTCATCCGTTGCTCACCCATGAGCACCCCCGCACCTATCTGATTCCCCCACGCTCTTCTGGACTTGCACGTTGTGAACACTCACAAGCCATTGTAGGTTTGTCCCCCGTCCCACCCGCACTGTATTTAATGTGTTATGTTTTTAATTGCTTCTCATCCCCCGTCCCTTCCCTGCTGCCCTGTGGGTGCTTTGAAACAGTATTTACTTCCTGTATAAGTGCCTAACAAGTGAACCATAAATAAAAGGCCAGTGAGGCCCAAGAAGCAAAGCACCCAATACCTCATCAACCCTGAGCTCTGACAGGTTAAGTTATGTTGATTTATATTGTGCACTGCTGCCATTTGCTTGGTCTGCAGACACTCATGTGGCTCTGTACGAAATGTGGGGGGAGAGAGAGAGAGAGAGAGAGAGAGAGAGAGAGAGAGAGAGAGAGAGAGAGAGAGAGAGAGAGAGAGAGAGAGAGAGAGAGAGAGAGAGAGAGAGAGAGAGAGAGAGAGAGAGAGAGAGAGAGAGAGAGAGAGAGAGAGAGAGAGAGAGAGAGAGAGAGAGAGAGAGAGAGAGAGAGAGAGAGAGAGAGAGAGAGAGAGAGAGAGAGAGGAGAGAGAGAGAGAGAGAGAGAGAGAGAGAGAGAGAGAGAGAGAGAGAGAGAGAGAGAGAGAGAGAGAGAGAGAGAGAGAGAGAGAGAGAGAGAGAGAGAGAGAGAGAGAGAGAGAGAGAGAGAGAGAGAGAGAGAGAGAGAGAGAGAGAGATTGTGCTTATCTTTTGATGCATGCAGAACCAGGATAAAACTGGCGTCTGTGCATGCGAGCTTTCTCTTGTGCGCTTTGCTATATCACTGGGCTGGTTCTATCTGGAAGGGTGGTATCCAGAATCCTAGTTGTTGATGGTCTGTAGATATCAGGTTTGTAGCTGTAGATATCAGGTTTGTAGCATGATTAAAGAGGGGTGTGTGGTTTACATGTTTTGGTGGGTTGTTTCACTAGCGTGGGTAGTGCCTGAGAGGTATAATGGTGTGGAAAAGAGAAAGGGGGGTTGATTAGCTGGGTTCTGGTGATCTCGGAGTAACGAGTAGTTCTATTGTCAGTTGTTCATCTGTATGGTCCCAGGTTTGCTTCATTGCAGGAGTATGGTTGGTAGAGGCACGCGTCTAGGTTTATCGTGGCGAGTTGAATAGCCAGGTTTAGTAGTTTCCTGATTGTTAGGTGGTCTTCCATCGTTCCCATTTCCTTAAGTACTGAGTTCCATAGTTTGGCTAGGAGAAGGGTGTTCCTGTAGCCTTGTTTCAATTTGGAGGTCGTTGCTCGATCTTAAGTCTCTTGCCGGTTGGTAACAGTTGATATTAGCTTGGAGGAATTTTGCTCCTTGTCCATGTACGGATTTACAGGCAATGCAGAGGGCTTTGAAGTTAATAAGTTTCTTTACTGGAAGCCAGTGAAGACTTCTCAGGGCAAATATGATGTGGTTGTTGCGCTCACCTGGTATCCACAGGGACGCCACCCAGCCGGGTTACTCGCTGGTATGCTTCTCAGCTTTGCCAGATGTGGTCTGCGGGGAAGGTTCTGCCTGAAAATAAAAGAGGACTGTGTTCAAGACTGACCGACCGGGGTAAATATCCTCCCTCCACCCCAGTATGATTTCAGCTCCTCTGGGCTCTCTCCTCAAACTGGTGATAGAATTAGGCGTGCTCTCCGTCCTGCCTTCTTTGCAGGGGCGTGGTTGTCTTTCAAGGGCGTGTGCGGTCCAGTTACTTCACTGACGCCGGCCCGTTTGATATTGTTCAGGTAGGTCTTATTGCTGTTCTTTAGTTTTGTTGCTATCCTGCATGCCTTTCTTTGTTTTAGAATGTCTCTTTTTCCTCCCTTAGGAATGCGGAGCTTCAGCGCGGCGAACTGGCTTGGTTGAGCACCGCTGGTAAATGATGGCACCTTAAGAGCGCTATGATGTGGTAAGTAAGCGCTATGTGCAGCGCTGCAAAGTCTTGCCTTTGCTAACCTGTGTTAGCAAAGGCAAGACTAAGCCTTTTGAGAAGTTCGTAATTTACAAATGTCTCTACTGCTTTCTTTAATGTTGCCTCCATCTTCCTCTTTCAGGTCGTACTGTCCGGGAGGAGTGCTGATTCAAGGAAGCTGTTCTCAGAAGCTGCAAGTGGTTAAAGATGAAGACTGCAGGTAAGATGCTGCTGCTAATGATGTTCCTCTCATCTCCTGGCAGATTCTGCTTCTCCGAGGTAATAGCTGGACGCGGTGAGCGTCACGCTGCAAGCTGCAAAGTAACGCGAAGCGTTTTGTCTTGCTCAGGTGTGGTTTAAATGGCCCCAACAAAATAGTCCAGGTAAAGTAGTCCCTAGGCTACCACACCCAAAACACTAGACTGCATAGCTTGGTTCTTGGGAACCAAGATATGTGGATGTCTACATGTTGGCTGGCAACACAATAAGTAATTCCCCAAGCACATATTTCTCATGGTGTACGAGTCCGACGCCATAGGTGCCAGGAGTTGCCCCAAGAGGGTTTTGAAAAAGGATGCCTGGCTCTAGAGGCCCGAGTCCTGACTCCACCTGGCCAATGGGTTTGCCAGAGGGGGTTTGGGCGAGGGTCGTGACAGTGGTCTCTTCTTTTTATTCTCAGTAGTCTTGCTGCAGTATTTTGTAGGCATTGTAGTTTTTGGAATAGACACCAACAATGTATCGCAAGAAGAGTCTAAGATCACAGTTACAACATCTGCTGCCGAGTCAACTGCATTTCCTCAACTGCTAGAGTCGACTTGCTATTGCCAACTGAATACTGTGTAAAAGCAATACCTCCACCCATCCCCCCCCCCCCCCCGAGCACAGCACACCCAAATGCTGGGTTATACAAGATGGGGCTAATTGGATCACCAAACAATATGAAGATTGCCATTGCTGTTAAACCGGCTCAATCACTCCTGGATAGTTACTCCCGGGTCACTATGATTTATAAGCCATTTGCTGTTAAACCGGCTCAATCACTCCTGGATAGTTACTCCCAGGTCACTATGATTTATAAGCCATTCTACAAGAAACACCTAAAACAGATATTGCTGGAACCATTAACGGGGCTGAACCTCCTTGTTATGGGAGATATCCACTGCAAATATCTGGGGGTACATCCAGGTCAAATGACCACTTTCAAAAGGAAGCAGAGTCAGAACAGTCAACATCCAGGCTCTGATCTGCAACAGACGTCCTGAAACAAATGTGGTCATCAGCTCAAAATAGTTGCGCACAAGCTGCTTTGTGCCAAATTAAGTGCTAGCATTTATTGGTCCTACAGTTGCCCACACAACACCGCTGTCAGTAAAGTTACCTACAAATTGAAAGAAAATCCAGAGCACCTACAGATGGACCAGTTAACATCTGCATCTCGCAGTTTGGTCAGTTGCCAAACATGCGCAAACAACTGTGCTAGTCCATGGCACAGTTCCATTTAGTGGAGGTCATCTTATTGAGACACCCAGTGATGAGCTGCCAGAGCCGGATTCCTTGTAGTACAGTGGATGCTTGTGATACGGACAGATTGGATGTCAGGAATGTCAAGGTTCCCCCATCACCAACAGTAACATAGGTCTACTTAGATGCACCGTCATTGCCCAGTTTCATTTGACTGCCTCTGTGGCCCCGGCCAATTTCTCACCCTGCTTCCCCCCCCCCCCCCCCCCCCATCAGCCTGAAACAGGTTTGGGCATCAACACAATCAGAGGGGGACAGGGACTGCACTGTGTCAGCAACTATCCAAATGAGCCGACAAGTCTACCACTGATGAAGCAGATTGTGGCCCCTAGAGATCCTGTGGGTGTCCAACGCCACTGGGCGGCCTACATGCTGGAAACTATCAGCAGTCAAAAATGTCTGTATGCTTTTCTCATCGACTTGGTCCAGAAGAAGAATGGAGGTCAGGACTGGGGTGTGGGGGAGGCCTTGGAATGCACTATCGGCAGCAAGTAGTTCTCAGTATTTGATCTCCCTCGTGGGTAACTACTACAGATTACTATGCACCCAAGGGCCTTTGGGAAGACAGCTTTCATATGCCCACTGTGGTTTTAATTAGTTTACCATCATTCCCAAAGCCCCCCACCCGGCAAACTGGTGACTTTTCAGCCGTGGGTAGACAATTTGGTGGGAGATTCAAATCTCCTGGCAGTACTTGTATACCTTGATGACATTGTGGAAGACCCAAACTAGCCCTACATCCGACAAGTGGATACTAGCCAGCAGGGATTTACAGAAGTATTCAACTAGGCGATAAACAGTGAGACAAAGCCCGTCGCCTCTATCAGCCAAGGACTTCCTGCTAAAGAGAACTTCATGACTATGATTATTATGCCAGCTTCAAGGTGCTTACGATTATCAATCCACTCACATACATGTGAAACCTCAAAGATGCAGATCACTGCTAGACATGGTTGGCTGACTACTCTTTCAGTTTATGTACTTTCGACTACAATGTAGCACTGTGCACATCAATGGGGTAACTGATGCCCTCCCGAGAAGGTCCACAGTCACACATGATGGGTTTCTTCTCCTGGAAGGAAATCCTTGCTGCCTGCATCAGAGCCATCTGTCAATCTGCAATATATCAGGACCTAAATAGAGCCAGGAACATAGACTGTGTGGGAACCTTACTAGGAGCTATTCCTCCTGTGTTCTGCAACATCCCCGTCCCGGAGGAGGAGGAACCAGACCCTAGGGAAAATTCACCTTTCCCAGCCTTGCTCTGTATCTCAAGGTTAAAACGAAAGGAGAGAACACACACCGTTGTCACGAAGAAGACCTAGACCATTCTGCCTTGCTGCAGGAGGAAAAGAAGAAAGAATCTATAAGGTGAATTGGTCTATGACTGGATGTCACACTGAGTGATATTACCACGCAGATTGTGAGAGGCTACACCATGACCAGTAAGGTACTCTCGACAGTGACCTTAATATTAAACTGGTCCACTGAAGGTTTACTGTGCGAGATATGTGATCAGGATCACAGCTACTCACCTTGCCGCCTACCTCCAACATATGCAAAGCTCTGGCCACCAAGACATCAGCATGGCGTAACTATCTAAAGATGTACCAATAATGTATTAAGATCATCTTGGTGGTGACCGACCATACAAGTAGCTATGCCCAAGCATTTCGCACCCAGAGTGCAATCATGGTCGCCTTTGGGTGATGAGTGTTTTGTGCACTACAGTTCTCCGTCAAGAATCCACTCCATGGGGGGGGGGGGGGTAGGGTGGAGGCTGGGGGCGCTGTTGCACTCAATGAAGATGGCTGCGCTCAATGAAGATGGCTGCCTAAGTGAGGAGCTCCGCAGCCTGGCATCGCTGCTCTGACTAGATCCTCTTCCCCAAGGTGCAAACTACATTGCAGGAGAGCCATGTACCCAGAGAGGCACCCTCTCAGAGAAGCGGCTGCAGCCCATAACCATCCCGAGTCATCAGGCATCTTGCGCCCCGCCTCCATCTGGGAGCCTCAATACCACACGTGTCCCTCAACTGTGGCGACATATTGGTGCATGAGAGATTGCTGGAGTGGCATCTGCCGTCGCCAGAACTACCAGTGAGTGATCCCTGCACTGCAACACGTACCCCAAGCCGGCTGGCACTGCCTGGATCGGGTATATCCAGAGCTGGAGCATGCAGAGGCCCTATCCTGCATGCACCATCTGGACCAGTCACTGCGTTGCTCCCTGCCTGCCGCTACCCTCGCTCTAGCTCCACTTTCCCACCGCCTGCAGACTAATCTCCCAGGCCAGTGGCCGAACCGTAAACCTATATGTGTCCGCTTCCCCCTCTGGACACCAGACTCTGCAGCGCATGGCGATGCCGGTCAGCTACCATGGTGGAGCGGCCCGACCCGGCCGGCGACCAGGGTGCCTGCTGTGGAGCCCCGACAACACCAGCGCCCGTTCTACTCAACGTGTGGACACTATCGTCACATATACGCACACAATGCTCTAGTGATGGTGGTGGAGGTGCAGGGACCAAATAACTAGTGGTGCACCTCAGGGGCAATCTTTAACTGTGGCGGCACGGTCTGTGCCGGCTAGTGTAAAAGGGTGAAGGGAACCCAGTTCCACTCCTTGCCTGCTACATGCGCCCGATTGGCCATACTGGTCTCCCCGTGGCACCATCATCCAGACGCCAAGGTCACTGGCGCCCCGGGATTAGTTGCTGCGCACAACTGCAGGTAATCCGCTATGTCCCTACACCCTACCGTGCTGCAACGGAGGGGCCTTGATGGTGCTCTTAACCACTGACATTCTGGACCCAACTGCTTAGGAGGACCCTGTGCTCCAGGCACTGTTACAACCCCACTGCACTACTTAAACTCTGCTTTTGCAAGCACTGGACACCTGTGAGAACTGCCACAAATGCGCAAATCCCCCCCCTCCCTCCTGACATGTGAATCATACAACTGTTGGGCACAGTAGGGGTCAATACAGCCAACTCGATATATACACATCACAGCAGTAGAATCCGTTAACACTCCAGTGCTGGCCATCTGCACACCCCTGGCCCAAACCAGTGTCCACTGGCCTTCATACGCCCGCCTCTAATCTGCTGCAGTGAGCTGTGCAGCACTGCCATTACACATCCCCTACCCAAAACTGTGGCCGACTGCAGACAACTCTGCAACCTGGCACAAGAATACAACAGCATCTTAACCTGTTGCATGCAACAAAAGCTGGATTATAGACCTTAGTGGCTGGGGTCAGCCCAACACCGATGTGCAATAGAACTACCACGCTGCCCGCTTGTTAACCCTGCCGGCCCTTAGGCACCACTGCAGATCCTGATTAGCACTAATTATCATACAACGTTATCAGCTGCAAAACGACAGCACAATGACAAAAGGAGCTGGTAAAAACCAGAGCTCTTATCAACATGTTTGCTAAGCCCGCGCCTAAAATGTCGGAAGATAACACTGATGCTGAAGGGGCATCAGGCGGCACGTCTGAACAACATGAACCCAGCGAGCTGAACCACATGATGGAATACATGCACAAGGGGTTCACTGCCCTACACGCCAAGCTGGACTATATGAGCGGAACAATCCGTTCAATAAAATCTCATATGGACAAATCAGATGCTCATACTGCAGAGGTAGAAACCAGAGTGAGCACAACTGGAGATGAGGTCAACGCACTAAGAGCAGACGTCACCTCACTCTCGAAGCAGGTGTTGTCCATTGGTAAAAAGAATGAGGTTCTCGAATTACGGGGTACCTGAGGATAACGTCTCAGAGCCGATAGAAGAATATATGTGGGGCGCACCATACTGCCATTGCTCGATAACCCTAAGTTGTCACCACATTTTGAAATTGAGCAGGCCCACTGCACACTCGCTCCTAAACCTAATCCTGGAGCCCCGCCCTCCCGATAAAAGCTCATGTGCTGAGCTACCGAGACAGATGCGATACCGAGTGCGGCAAGAGCCAAAGGAGAATGGCTATTGGGCTCCAACAGGATCCACCTGGACCTGGATTTTTATGCAAATGTGCAGCAGAAGCGTAAATCCTTCATGGCTGCTAAAAAATAAAAAAAATAAAAACATTTTTTAAAAAAAAGGCTTCCAGACCACAACGTGAACTACGCTACGCTCTAGCCCGCAAAACTGAGAATAGAGCATTGCAATAAGGTTTACTTCACTATGCCGGAAGAGGCCATGAGATTTGTAGACAAACATTTTCCGGGATGACCTCAACCAATGCACACTCTCTTTGCCTAATCGCTGCATGCAGATCCTATGATACCAAGGATGGTTATTGGCCGTGAAATTCAACTTATCCACCCTGAGCTGCTTATAGCATCATTAGCCTACTCAGTGACTGTACACTGGAAAATGCCCACCGGCACTGTGTTGTATACACACTTTTAAGCTAATTTGATGCCGGCATATATGATATGATAGGTTATTTATAACACGCTTAATACCCAGAGGTTTATAAGCGCGGACCCGGGGATCGAACCTGTGTTGCTCCATGTCGTCTTGCTTCCAAGGCGATCACGTTGCCGCTGAGCTATCTTCCCGGGACAAAGTCAGCCCACAGCCCACTTTCAAGGTTGCAAGTGTTGTTGGGATGTTCAATAGTGTGGTTCACGTCTCCGATTGGGAGGGGGGTGGGGGTAGTTCAACAAAATGAGCTTGACATGCATGTATATGTTGACAACAAACAACAGTATTGGACAACCAATCCACTAAAATGTCTAATGCCTAACCCAATGAAACTCAGTTACTACATTGCAATCTGGCCCAATGGTGGTTGAGCCGATAAATTGTATGCGCTGGAACTTGCGCGGACTTGGTAATCCGATGAAAATGCACCGACACCAGCTAGACAACGAACGGCACAAGGTGCACATTCTGTTCCTACAGGAAACTCCGCATTAGCTGTGAGTAATGAGAAGTTTGCCAAAAGCTGTGGAACACAAGGATACTACACCTCATATTCGTCTCAATGCAGGGAGGTCATGACCATCATCCATAAATCCCTGCAATACGCCCACATAAAGTCACAACATGACCCTGTGGGACGGTGCGTTCTACTATGCAGCGTCTTTTTGGGACACAAAATAATTTTGCTAAATGTATACGGGCCAAATATCGACCACCCAGACTTCTACACAGAGCTAGTGGGACAGATAGCACTCTACCCCTTAGTACCCATACTGTGGGGTGGCGATTTTAATACTATAATGGATATTGACCTTGACATATCGGGATCCAAATCCCAACAATTGACAAGTCTGCCATGGTGTTGCAGAAGGCCCCGAGTGAGAGGGAGATTGTGGGTGCCTGGAGGACACTACCCCCACATCGCATAAATACTTCTTCTATTCCACAGTACATGACTCATTCCCGAAAAGACTTATGGTGGGTGGCCAATACATTACTTGGCTACCTTACAGAAACCAACATTTCACCCAAACATTTTCAGAACATTCTCCAATTACACTGACGCTGTTAGGGAGAGACACCAGCAGAAAACAGACAGTGGAGACTCAAGACAGTCACTATTAGACCCGGTCTTCGCGACCGAAATGGGTAAACAAGTCCATGAATACTTTGACGTGAACGCTGGCTCCGTTGACAGTCACGCAACACTATGGGAAGCCTTCAAGGTGTATAATATATATATATATATATATATATGGGATACATTACTCACCGTAATCGTATTTCTGATGCTTGTATCTGCTTAGATTCACATGCTGTGCATAGGCCGACATCTAGTGGAAGCTGCGGAGTATTACAGTTTGTTTTTCGAAAGTCGAAAATGGGCGTCGACACAGGCGTGCCAGTAATACTATCCCTAGTGTGACGTCCACTGTACCCAAGATCCCTCACGCGTGTAGGATCCTCAGATTGTATTTTTTCTGACATGAGGAAGCATGAGGAGTAGCGTGAGTACAGATAATCCAAGCAGATAGACAGAAAAGGTAAGACTACAAGCAATCATGCGCCTTCTCTCGGAGGGGAGGAAGGGTGGGTCGCATGTGAATCTAAGCAGATACAAGCATCAGAAATACGATTACGGTGAGTAATGTATCCCTTCTGAGGCTTGTGGAATCTGCTTAGATCACATGCTGTGCATAGATTAGCGAGCAGTACCAGAAGAAGGAGGTGGGATGTGAGAAGGGTCATGAGCAAACAGGTGTTTTAGAACCGCTTGTCCCACTTGTGTATCTGTCTTGGAATGAGTGTCAATGCAGTAATGCTGAGTAAAAGTGTGAATAGAGCTCCAAGTAGCCGCTTTGCAAATGGTGTCGAGGGGAACATTTGCAATGAAAGCCAGAGTGGCACCAATGCCTCTAGTAGAGTGGGCCCTTGGCGTAAAAGGCAGAGTCTTGTCAGAAAGAGAGTAACACAGCTGTATACAGTTGATAATCCACTTCGAGATAGCGCCCTTAGAGACGCGATCCCCCTCTCTGCCTGTAGCTACGGAGACAAACAGTTGATCTGTTTTCCTTAGCGGTCTGGTTTTATTTACATAGTATAGGACCGCCCTACGCACATCTAGGGTGTGTAGTTTCACCTCAGCCGAGCTTTGCGGGTTCTGGAAGAAAGCCGGAAGCTCGATGGACTGGTTTACATGGAACTTGGATATGAATTTAGGTGAGAACCTAGGGTGTGTGCGTAAAACCAGTTTGTCCTTGTGGATAGTAAAGAAAGGATCCTGCACTGACAGAGCCTGAATTTCACTGACCCTTCTTATGGAGGTAATGGCTACTAAGAAGGCCGTTTTATAAGTCAGGTGTTTGAGACTACTTTTATGCATGGGTTCGAATGGGGGTCCCATGAGCTTAGCTAGCACCACGTTGAGGTCCCATCCTGGCGGTGGGTTCGAAATAGGAGGGTGAAGTCTCTTTACTCCTTCCATGAAGGCTTTAACCACTGGTACTTTCCACCACGAGACCTTGTTATGGGATGTGGTGTAAGCCGAGAGGGCTGCCAGGTGTACTTTCAGCGAGTTAAAAAACCAACCCTGCATCCAGCAGGTGGAGCATGTATGTCACAACGTTGGAAGGAGTGCAATCAACCGGGTTGATTTGTTTATTCTGGCACCAGATAACGAATCTTTTCCACTTATCAAAGTAACAGTGCCTTGTATTTGGTTTCCTGGACTCCTTTAGAATGTCCATACACCTCTGTGGTAATTTGAGATGTCCAAACTCTATGACTTCAGGAGCCATGCTGCTAGGTTCATAGAGTTGGGTTCCTGATGCACTGTTTGACCCTGTTGCTGGGACAGTAGGTTGTACCAGGCTGGGAGTCTGATGGGTTCGCACACCGCCATCCTGCGTAGGTGTGGAAACCATGGTTGTCTCGCCCACATGGGAGCAACTAGGATGAGCGTCATAGATTCCTTGTTCATCTTGTACACCACCTTCCTGATGAGAGGAGTTGGTGGAAAAGCGTACGCAAACATCCCTGACCAGTTCATCCACAGGGCATTCCCTTGGGAGTCCGGCTGGGGGAACCTGGATGCAAATCCTGGGCATTGTTTGTTTTCGCTTGTGGCGAATAGGTCTATAGTGGGGAAACCCCACTGAGAGAAGAGATCTTCTACTACGTCTCTGTGAAGGACCCATTCGTGTTCTTCCGGGAGGGAGTTTCTGCTTAGAGCATCCGCTAGGGAATTGAGCTCCCCTGGAACATGTTGCGATGACAGGAAGATGTTCCGTCTGAGTGCCCATATCCATATTTTCTGGGCAAGCTTGGACAGATTTGGCGAACGAGTCCCCCCTTGCTTGTTCAGATAGAACATGGCTGTCGTGCTGTCCGTCCTGATCTGCACCGACAAGTTCAGTAGATGGGGCTCGAACGCCCTTAGCGCTCGGAATACTGCCAGAAGCTCTAGCAGATTGATGTGGTTCTTGGCTACTGAGTGAGACCAGAGACCCTGAGCTGTGTGGTGGAGATGGTGAGCTCCCCACCCAGTCAGGCATGCATCTGTAGTCACCACGGCTTGTACTTCGGGATCGTAAAAGGGTTTCCCCTTTGCGAGATTCTCTCTTGTCCACCAGTGTAGGCTCTGTACGAGTGTTGGCGAAACGACCACTAGATCGTCCCAATGACCACTTGCCTGAGACCACTGTTTCGCCAACCATTCCTGCATGGGACGCATGCGCAGACGCGCGTGGGGGACCAGGTAAATGCATGACGCCATCATGCCCAGTAACCGCATAGCTTTGCGTACTGTTATCTGTTGACCTGACTGATAATGCGGAATTTGCAGAAGTATATTCCGAATTCTCTCTTCCGAAGGGAAGGTCAATCCTTTCTGAGTATCTAGGATAGCTCCTAGAAACTGTTTTGAGGTGCTTGGCACCAGACTTGACTTTTTCTCGTTGATGGAGAAGCCTAATTCGTGGAGGAGGTCGATAGTCCTCTGAATGTTTGACCTGCAAATTCCTGGGGTTTCCCCCGTTATGAGCCAGTCGTCCAGATAAGGGTACACCGGGATTGCTTCCCTGCGTAGGTGTGCAGCCGCCACCGCCAGTACCTTGGTGAATACCCTTGGTGCTGAAGCTATCCCGAAGGGCAGTACCTTGAATTGGTAGTGGCGACTGTCCACCTTGAAGCGCAAGTACTTTTTGTGCGCTGGGAGCATGGAAATATGAAAATAAGCATCTTTCATATCCAAGGTTGCCATGTAATCCCCCTTTTTTAGGAGGGGGATTACCTCTTGTAGCGTGGTCATACGGAATTTTTGGGGCTTGACATATTTGTTGGCAGGCCGTAAGTCCAATACTGGGCGCATTGTCAAATCTTTCTTTGGCACAAGGAAGTAAGTTGAATAGATACCCTTGTTTACCTGGTGTCCTGGGACGAGTTCTATCGCGTCCTTTTCTAGCAGAATGGCGATCTCCTCGAGAAGGATCCTTTGATGTTCTAGGGAGTGCACTCTTTGTCGTGGAGGATGATTCCGGGGACGCTGCAGTAGTTCTATACAATATCCTGCGGATACTGTTGACAGCACCCATCTGTCTGAGGTGATCCCTTCCCAAGCCTGGGTGAAGGTGGAAATGCGTCCCCCTACTGGGGTTGCGTGGCAAGGGACCCTGAACTGAGCGTCACTGTTTTGGTGGAGGCGTGCCCCCGCCCTTGTTGGGGCTGCCTCTGCCTCTTCCACGACCTCTCTTGTTACCCCTGCCGTAACTCTGGGTAGACTGCTGGTTGTTATTCCATTGTGTACCTTGTCCCTGGGCATAGTTGCCTCTTTGTGAATTTTGGCCGCGTGGGCGACGAAAATTATTGTTCCCCCTCTGGTTAGGGGGTTTGTTGGTAAGCTGGCCAAGGGATTTGAGAGTCTCATATTCATCTTTGGCATTTTTAAGTGCGTCTTCGACCGCTTTCCCAAACAATAGGTCGGGTTCCACTGGCTTGTCTATTAAAGAAGCCTGGGTTTCTGTCTTGAATCCCGACTGCCGTAACCACGCATGTCTCTTGATAACAGTACCTTCTGCTATCAATCTCCCTGCGTTGTCAGCGGCGTCGAAAGTTGCTTTTAAAATGCAACCAGACACGGCTCTCCCCTCTGCCGAGATCCGAGCCAGCTGGCCCTTTAGCGGTTCTGGAGCAGAGGCAATGAGCGCCGCGACTTCTTCCCATTGATGGCAATTGTAACTAGCCAACAGGGTGGTGGAATTCGCAATCCTTGCTTGGTAGGCGGACGTTGAGGCTACCTTTCTGCCAAACCCGTAAAGTTTTTTGCTCTCCTTGTCGGGAGGAGCTTCTGATGAAGATAAGGGCGTGCCAGCCCTCTTTCTAGTGTTGGTCACCACTAGGGAATCTGGTTTAAGATGTCCCTTTATATACAGAGGGTCAGACTGGGCTGCCCGGAAAATCTTTTCAATTCTGGGGTTGACAGCTCTGGTGAGGTTAGGATTCACCAGGGAAGGATCTATTCTTCGTTGGATGGATTTGAGGATAGGGATGGTCTGAGCGACCGGTCTTCTCTCTCCTACAAACTCCTCCGCGAAGTCCCTTTCCTCCTGTACACCGTGGGTGTCGATGTGGAAGTGTTCCGCTGCTCGAGCGAGAACCTCGTTAAGGAGGGGCTGGTTATCAACTGGAGAGTCAGTAACTGGGGCTTCGCTTTGTACTGGGGAATCTACTCTGTAAATTTCCTGCTCATCTTCTCCCTCCTCCAGGTCCTCATCCTCTGCATAGTAATCTGTCCCGGTTTGTTCTTCCATAAATGCAAACTCCTGGTCCTCTTCAGGGAAAACTTGTCCCTGATAACTGGGGAGTGGAGTAGAATATGGAGTGGAGTAAGGCTGAACCTTGAAGGGTTCAGGTCTTTCGACCCGGGCTCTTTACTTAGCGGGATAGGATCGGAGGAGCCTGAGGGTGTGGCCCCTTGAGGGTTATATGAAAGAAAGTGTTCTGGGTTCTTATCATAAAAATCAGCCAAGGAAGACATCCTAGACATAACCCTGTCTATGTCCTCACTGGACCATTCCCTGGAACAGGGTATTACTTTAGCAGGTGATTTATTTTCAAGGGTAGACTTGTGTTTGCTTGTCTGCTTAGGCTTTACAGGGGTGGAAGGCTGTGCTTTCCGCTGTTTCCCCCCTTCTCCGTGCGTGGAAAAATGTTTTCCCTGTCCCTTGGGGGCCCCAGAGACTTTCGACGCCTGGCGTCGAGGGTCTGGAGAGGTATCTGTGTGCTTCGGGCGTGGGGCCTCACTGATGTTAACCGCGGTCTCGGTATCTTGGAGCGCGGCCTGGGGGTGGAAGTCGTCTTCGTCTCCCGACGATCGAACTTCCGTTAGTGTGTGTAGCGAGGCACTCTTGGCAAGAGTGGATGATTGCCTTGCGTCGTGAGGCGATCTCGATCGAGAGCGCCCAGAGGACACCGAGTCGGACCGTTCTTTTTGTGCCTCTTTCCGGGAAGTCGACGTCGTCGAGGTCCGGTTGGTCTTAGTGTGTTTAGTGTGTGTTAGGTGTGTAGCGCTTGCGTCGCCGGGGGTCTTCCCCATAGCCGCCCTGCCGGACGACCTTCCGAGGTCGGGGACCTGCGCTCGTCGGCTGTCTTTCGACGCCGTAATGCCCTCGCCGTCCGAAAGTACGGCGTCGCTGCCATCGCTGAAGGCGCCCTCCGCTGCCATGGCCTCCTGCCTGGCGTGGTGGGCCCAACGCTTTGTCGAACGGTCCTTAAGTGTCTTAGGTTTAAACCTACTACACGCTCTGCAGTTCGCTTCGGGGTGATCCCTCGGCAAGCAGAGATTGCACGTGGCGTGCCTGTCGACCCAAGGGTATTTGCGATTGCACTTGGGGCAGAATTGAAAAGGGGTACCCTCCATACGCACCTTAAGGCAGCGGGCTGCTAAGTGTAGGAATATATATAAATGTAACTATATATCAAGAGTGAAGAGTATGTACCACCCCCCACTCTCCCTACTTGTAAGGGCCGAGGCCAGCGGCCTACTAGGCCCGGGCCGAGGCCAGCGGCCTACCGAGGCCCAGATCCGTCGTGCAGCAGTCGACGGTCGATGACTTCTCCAGCCGTCGTCGAGGTTGAGGGTCGACGTTGGGGTGGGGAAGGGAATGAATAAGAATTAAAATTATAATAACAGCAAAAGTATGGCTAAGGCCAGGGAACTCCGCAAGATGCTTCCGACCAGTATGGCGGAAAAAAACAATCTGAGGATCCTACACGCGTGAGGGATCTTGGGTACAGTGGACGTCACACTAGGGATAGTATTACTGGCACGCCTGTGTCGACGCCCATTTTCGACTTTCGAAAAACAAACTGTAATACTCCGCAGCTTCCACTAGATGTCGGCCTATGCACAGCATGTGATCTAAGCAGATTCCACAAGCCTCAGAAATATATATATATATATATATATATATATATGCAGTGTTGCCCTAGCAACGGAATCAGGCATACTCAAAACAATACGCAGGGACATCCACGCCAGTTAATCCAATCTACGTCACCTAGAACAGATATATCCATCTAAACCCGATAGTGTGATACTGTGGGATATCAAAATCGAGCTGGACAAGTTCCGGGCGCACGCAGATAGGGAACTGAAGTTCCTTGATAGCCCAAGCCTGGTGAGAAAAATGGTGAAGATGAACGCCTTGGTAAATTGCTGGATAGTATGGTTAAACAAGCACATAGCAATCAGCATATCACATTAGTTCAGGACACATCGGGTTGCGTGGTCCACACTACGTCTGAAGTGAGCCGAGTGTTTCACTCCTATCCTGTGCTGTATGCCAACTCTGACACAGCAACCCTCCCAATACAGACACATTCCTAGATAGCCTCCCACTGTCGATATTGTCTGAGGACACCAAAGTAAACCCGATGACATATCCCGTGCTATTGATGTGCTCCCACCCAGCAGAGCCCCTAGCCCAGACGGCCACACTGTGGAGTTTTTCAAACACTTCAAATCCTCCCTTGTTCCTAGGTTGATTGCACTATGTGCCATAGGGATTCTCCCCCCCCCACGCTCTGGGAAGCAGTGATTACCGCTTTGCTTAAACCTGATAAGCCCCCAGAGCAGTGAAGCTCTCATCGCCCCCTCTCACTTCTAAATTCCGACGTTAAAATATTCGCCAAGGTACGGAACACACTGTCCATCAGGATCAATCCGGGTTCGTTCATGCCCACTCCACAGCACTAAACCGGAGATGCCTTTTTAATATCCTGGCACAGATCGACCCTGGGGCTCAGGCAGTAGCAGCAGCACTAGACGTAAAAAAGGCCTTCAACTGTCTCTTGGCAATTTATGTGGGCAGTGCAACTTGGACCTGGGTTTATATCATGGATTTGTCTGCGTGATACACGATGCCCACTGCAAGAATTAAGGTCAATGGAGCTCTCTCGTCCCCCTTATTATGCGCTATAGTAATGGAGCCATTTGCAGATGCAATCCGCAGCAGACACGCACAGAAGGGAGTCTGATTGACAGGTGAACCAGAGATCATCTCATATGCCGACAATGCCCTGCTCTTCATTCGCGATCCAGTAAGACACCTGGCACGAATTATGCAGGAAGTGCTCTCCTTCAGTGCCCTCAAGGGGCTACAAGTTAAGTGCGCAAAATCAGAGTTGTTCCCACTCACTGACCCCCCCTGCCAGATCTCATGGGCTTCGCCAAGTCCCCAATGGAAATTAAATACTTAAGGGTGACCGTAATGCGTTACAACAACTTCCTCTATGCCCGTAACTATGGTATCTATATGTCTCAACTAAAAGCTAAATTACACACCTTGACGAGGCTCCCGCTTGCAATTGCGGGCCGTGCGTCACTTCTCAAAATGATCATTCTTCGTAAGCTACTATACTATTTCTCGATTATACCACAGGGGCCGGGGATGATGGACAGCAATTAATAGTTTAATGTGGCATGCTGGCGCTGTCCGACTTAAATGGGACACCTTGACACGATCTTATTCAAATGGTGGCCTGCTGCCCCAGTCTTTGTAAAATACTGGGTTGCCGCACAGACAATATGCAGCTTACTGGTTCGAAGCAGACTCAAAGCATCCACACTTGAAGATCAAACAACTCCTGGTGGGTTCTTGTGATTTCTGCTGGCTGATACCCTCACCAACGTGGGGACTCTGGCCTCTGACCCCGCCCACACAACACCACTAGCCTGGGGTAAGATATGGAGAATGGTGGCCAACCCCCATCCATATCATAGAAACTTTCCACTTGGAACTTCTTCCCATCATTCCCTAACATAGGTAAGTCAGCGTTGAGACAGGGGGCTTCAAATGGATACACGAAGATGGGCGACACGTATACCATGGAATCCTTTATTACCTTCCAGGACCTACCAGGCACCCCACATAGACGGACACAGGGCTCTGCTGAACCGCAAAAAGAACCTGGCCTATGTTCCCAATACAGCCATCCGATGAGCCATTTCTAGATGCCATAACTAGTGGGACCGCCGTACTTGGAGGTGTAGCCGCACAATATATGATCTACTGCAAAACTGCAATAGCAAACCACCGACTAAAATACAGGAAGCCTGGGCCAGGGACCTAGAAATAAATATTACAGATGACATTTGGGAATCTATGTGTTTACAGACCCATACAGTAGCCTTCAACTCCAGGTTTCGGCTAATACAATTCAAGGTACTACACAGATTCCATTATACCCTAGCCAGATTACACCTATTTTCACGCACCCACTCTGATCTGTGTCCCAGATGTCATGCTGGGTGAGCGGGATATCTCCACATGCTTTGTAACTGCCCTAAACTGGGGAAATATCGGAAGGGGGTCTGAAGTTATGTCGGAGATATTTAACTGCACTATAGAGCCCACCCAGTCAAATTGTCTGTTCCATCAATATGAATAACTACAGTGCAATTCCCGGAAGCTGGCTAGCCTCTGTTCGATACTGGCGGTTCGAGGTGTATTGCTGCTATGGCTTCGCCCCACTTGCCCCAACTGTGGCATAGTGGCTGCGAGCCATCACATGGGCCTCAGATATTGAGGAGCGTTGGTCCTTGCTGCAACCCATAAACTGTAAACCTAGAGACATATGGTCCACCTTCCGGAATTACCTGCTGTCAACTCAGAATCAGCAACAAGTAGCCCAAACCCCACCCCTCAGCTAAAGTTTCCTCTGTCCCCAGTACAGGAATCGCTGTTCCACCCACTCTTGTATTTTTATTTTCACTGCATCCCATGTTGTAATCCACACACAGTTGATACCAATGACCGAGATGCAACGTACCCACTGCTGTCGATACTGTTTACTTCTATACCTGTTGCTATGTCAAACACTCAATAAACAAAGTTTAAAAATAAATAAATATATAAATAAGTAAATAAATAAATAAATAAAATCCACGAAGACCAAGACCCAGACTGAGTCTAAACTGATCAAACGGATGTTGGGAGTTGGTGGGCATCAAGGAACCCCCGTACTACACCATATCACCTTCAAGGTGCAGAATATGCTACTGGCCATTCTGGACACCTTTAGGGCTTAAGAAAACAGAATATGGAGCCAGCGTGTGGCGAACCTCATTCATGCATGCCACTACACCAAAAATTTGCCATAGGGTTCTTGCCCTTTCACCTCAAATTCAGCCAGATGCAAGGCTTCCTATGCATTTATAATTCCCCCGATGGAACTGTAAGTAAAACTTACAAAAGTTACATGACGCAGCTCCAACAAGTCAGTTTGTGCAAGCAGCTGAAACAAGAGGGCACAAAGTAACAAACACTGCTACAATGCCATGGTTAAGGGCCACTCAATGCAGCCCAGCGATTGTGTGTTTGTCCACAATAATTATATAGGCCGCAGAGGCCAAAACAAGCTTGGTGATAGGTAATAGCCTTTCTTTGTAGAGAATCAGTGGACGATCTCTGCGGGTACCGACTGCGTACAAATGGAAGGCATTATAACATCATAACACTACTGAAATCATATTCCAGTCGAGAATGAGATTCACAATGTCAGGAGACCAACGAGGAAGCGCCTGCACGCTTTAAAATCACCCCATAGAGAGGCTTTTCAAGCTCCCGAGACCTCGGATAAGGTAGCCTTATATCTGAAACTGCTCCAGACTCAGAAAGCAAGCCAAACGTAGTTGCCAACAATTCCTACTTCGGATTCACAAATATGATCTCCCATTGCGCAATCACTATATCCAGCTTCCGTTGTCCTGGAATACTGTCAATGGCCTTCCCCAGAAGCCCTTTCTATGCTGAACACAGAAGAGGATAAAAGTACCAGTCACATCACCAGTAGATTTTAGAGACCCTGAACAGCAGGATGGCCACCAGCGAGCAGAGGATGATCCGCAGGAAGAGGCGACCGTCGATCTTTGAAGATCCACCAGAAACAGACCAGTCCTGAAACGCAGTTATCAATCCCCAAGGGTCCAGTGTGAAGTACCCATTGCCTGGTATCCTCAATCCGCTTCTGCACCTGCACACATACTGGTTACAAGGATTCCTAAGGCATTGTGTTTTTATTTTTTATTATTCTATATTTGCATCTTCTTATGTAACTCTCTGTTATGTACTATGTTGTTATTTCCCTGTAACCAGCACGTCAAGCCGTCTTCCTGTAACCTACCCCGTGATACCCCAGGGTTTGGGCATATTAACAAATACAATAAATAAATATTTATAAATACATTGTTGTTACCCTTAATGGATAGAAAACAGTCGTCACAAAAACACATGTTCTGTTGGTTAGCTTCTCTCAACCTGTACAGCACATCCTCTGGGACAGATAGTCTAAGGGAGGGGTGGAGGAAGAGAGTAACCCCCTGACAAATTCGAGTGTAACAAAGCAATCCTCAGCACTTATAGCAATGTTGTGGGATGGCCCTTCATTGTATTTGGAAACAAACAGATGTGAACAAGTTTACTAGCATAATCATGACTGATGTTTAATACTTGAAAACACTTGAAGAGACAAAATGCCATATGTCACTGGAAATGGTTGGAGTCAGACTAGATCACATGTTATACAAAAATGTGGGTTCACTTTATGTACTTTTCAGCCATCTGAGTTAAAGACGAAGAATATGTATTGCAGGAATATACAATATATTTAGTTATGTTTAGGAATACACATATTCAGGGAATAGTACGAGTCAACTTCCCACATACATGCCCCCAGGCTATATGGACTGTGCTTGCAACAGTTCTACTCTGATGAGAGAGAGGCTGTTGAAATCCTTACAAATGGAAAGCCTGTGAATTCATATTTCAGAACTTGAAATCATATTACTACAGGGCAAAACCCGATCACTGCCTGTAGAATGTGTTTATTTCAAAGTTGCTGGATCCCGCTTTGGAATGTCACTGGAAGGAAAGAGTATTTGGGGCTTTGCATGACAGTCATGTAGTGATGGGGTTAGGAATGAGCCACGGGTACCATGCACAGTTGGAAAGCAAAAGGAGTAGGGTGTCTGTGGGAAGATGGCAGGGGGCTTGAGGTGGGCACCTAGGCGTAGTTAGTGGTTCACCACCAACAGCTAGGGTTGCAAGTATGGTGTAAGAGGCCTAGGACGACATGGTAAAAAGGAGGACCCTAGATGCTCCACGTAGGGTGGGGGTCTACAATGGTCCAGTCAAGGAGGGCATTGAGGTGAGGCTGGGATGGTGCAGTCTGTGACACCAGGGATGTGTACTCCAGCAAAGTGGGGTTAAAGTGCTCTCCGGGAAGAGAGGCTAAAAAGGAGGATGGGAAACTAACATAGGGATGCGTAGCCAGCACAGAAGTGTCGGAAATTATTATTTGTTTAATGGTGACGAGAGATAGTCTAGGAAAGTGCAGCTATGAAATAAAGGAAGTGTGCAGGAGTCAGCTATGGATGTGCAACAATGCTGGGTAGGAGAGATGATACTAAGGGTGCAAAGTAAGGATTGGGAGTGGTGGGTGGAGCCACTGGAATATGCAATTAACAGGAGGCGGGCGGTAGGGATGTGTGATTTGAGTGGGACCAGGAATGGGAATACTAAGTATGGGGTGCTGAGTGGAGGTCACTATGAATGCCAATCTACAGAGTACTAGGAAGCTGCGCTGCGGGGAAGGGGACAATGGCTAGAGATGTACAGCTATGGAAATTGAGGTGGGGACAATTGCTAGAGATACATTGCCAAGGGATGGGGAGGTCACCACGCTATCGGTATGAGAGTGCGGCCGGAAATAGCTAAGGGTGGAATAGGAGAATTGCATTTGGCAGGGGAATAATAACTAGAGAAGGTCAACGGGAGAATTGTTATGTTTGGGCAATCATAAATGAAATCTAGAATGTATGTCAAGGCTTGCCAGGAGCGGACCTGTGGATGGAAGCGGGCAGCGACAGCTGGGGCTGTGGATGTAGTAGGGGACTAGAGATTGGAGGACCAGAAATAGCGGCCTAAAAGAAGCCTGGGGTGGCTATGCGTGGACAAGGGGGATGTATAGTGATGCCTTAACCTGCAGGACTGTGGCTTTGAAGAAGGATTTAGCTGGGTGGTATGTGACCGGGAGAGTGCTCTGGTAGGGCGGGGCATCAAGTGGTGCATGTCCAAGACACGGACAACGTAGCCAGCACTTCGACTGTAGTGGCACGCTAGGCTGTGAGATGATATTAACCTCCGCCCCGTACCTGCTCCCAGGTCCGTGTCCCCTCTTCCTCCTGCGGTAAGCCCTTCCTCCACGGATCTCTGCGGCCTGTGTCGCCGCTGGCGTCACTCTTCCAGACGATGCACGCCTCACTGGCCTCTGCTCCTCCACATGACCGTCTCCCGGAGAAAGCCGAGGAAAGAAATCCTTCTGGCTCCAGAAAAAGAGCAGTACCTGCGGCGAGGTTCACGCAGAACAGCAGCCGCAGCCAGGGAACACAGCAAGCTTCTTCGCCCTCCGCCACACCCATACGGGGAACCAGCGGTGCAAACCACTCATATGGGGGGTATCCGGAAGGACAGGGGCGGACCAACCGAGCTACCTACGTACCAACGCACCCTAATTCTTTAGACCACGCATAATAAAAGTACGCCACGAATTATTGTGGCCCATAGAACATAAAACCAAGAAGGCACCCATCGCCAACGGCCACATTACACGGCTCCCCTCCTTGCAAGCAATGGTACAGTCCAGCAGTCGAAGTGGACTTGAACCATAGCAACAGCCAAGAGAGGGGGTGTGCAGGGGCTGGAAGAGGGTGACATGACTGTCAGTGCTGCTCCACACCAGGGAAGCACCCCGGGAATCACGCAAATACAACGCTTTACATCTGTCCATTCAACGCATCGAGGTCATTTCCACAACAGTCACGCGACGGGCTCCAGGTCCAGCAGTGAATTTGTTAATATCACATATGAAGCAGAAAAATCCAACCATCGTATTTGTCCCTTGACAGTACAAAATAAAATGCATATACGTCATTGGGTTAATTAGGTCGCTGATGAGAAGGGTGTGTCTAACCTCCACAGTCTTTCACGTGCCAACACACACTGCCATTCGTGGCATGCTCATTCAATCCTTTTGAATGGTTCCCTTTTCATGTATAAAACAAGGATTGCACATCCCAGAAAGCCATAAGAGCCGAAATGCAAAGAAAAAACAAAACTGGACGAACGTCTCTGGGATAACAAGGTGCATGTCCTGAGTTAGCACATTTAAGACCACTGACTTTGGTTACAATAACCCTTGACTTTCGCAGAACAGTGAAGTTACCATACTGTAGGAGCAAGATATCAAGAGAAAATAGTGATATTGATCATCAAACGTTGTGATAAAATAAATAACCGCCTTCCACATGCAGCTGCATTTTTTTTCTCACTAGAATGCGTAACCAGTATTCTCACACGGAGGTCAGAAAAACGAGTTATCCTTGTTTGGCTAAGCAGCACGTGCACATCCCTGTGTCTTTTTTGCATTTTGCATTACAACCCTAACATTTTTTCACTGAATTTCTAGTGTTTTGTATAACATAACGACACCTGTAACTTAACTAATAGTTTTTTTTAAATCGAGTTATTTTGTTTTTTTAATGCTACATACATCACAACACACCAACAGTGCCCACTAGGCATGGTAAATGTGCGCCGTAGGCCGTTCCCCATTTAACCTGCGTCCCCTGCCCAGTCAGCACTGTAGATATGCTGGCTGTGCCCTGCACATAGTTTCTATACCTGCGGCCATGCCCAGTGGACACTTTACATGGCGCACCATTCATGGGGCATGGTCTTCGGTCATGCACTGGGCACAGCAAACACGCCCACTGTCAGAAAGGTCCCAGGCAGAGTGAGCGTAACAACAGTGCTCACAGATCAAGCCCTACAGCCATGCCAAATGAACAGTGCCTGACGGATGGGTTTTTGCCATGGCCGGGTACTGCAAACACAGGGAACATAAACAGAGTGCCCACTGGGAAAAGGCCTGCCAACATGCTCAGTCAATAATGTGCCCAGTGAACACACCCACACTGCCCAGTAAACAATGGGCACTGTGCCTAAGCATGACCTCTAGCCATGCCCACTGGGAACTGTGGCTATGCCCTAGGGTCTATAAACACACCCACAGTGCCCAATTGGTATGGCCAGTGGCCATGTCCACTAGACTCTGCGGCCAGGGGGTGTCCTTCAGCCATGCTAGTGGAACAGTGAATCTACCTCCCAACTTCTCATCCACGTTTGATATGAATCCCTTTGCCTTCAGTAGTTTTTCTCTATATTGTCACCAAATGTCCCTATGGGAAACTGAATAGAAATGGTTTATTCTAACTGTCCCATAACGTCCTATCTCACATCCCTCGCTCCGGCAAATGAAACAGTCTTCCAAAAACCTTTTCAAAATAGTAGGATGGGGCTGAATGTTCCTTTAAAATCTTGTGCATTTCTGTTCATATAAGGGACGGGAGTTGAAAGGGAAACTATTTTTTGGAACACCCCTTATAATTTTACCCCCTTACCCTCTCTGCATGGAACCTCACAAAACGTTTAAAATATCTGAAAGCAAATGCGCTGGCTTTGTCAAGAGGGGTTGGGAACCCCTCTTAGTCGGGGGTAAGAGGCCTACCAGAGAGAAATCCAGAGCCAGTCCTACCCCTGAGGTAGATATCCAGCTGTAACTTGTACCATCAACAAAAAGGGGGCCCTAGGATTGGATCCGTCCTTGCTAAGCTCTGTCTATTGTTGTGATACCCTAACTATTGGTGCACGATCACAGGATGCGTTTTGAGGTGAAGCTCACACCTCTTTTTAGTACGATAGAGTTTTTTTTTCCCGAATAACACGCAAATTGTTGTTTTTTGAAAAAGTAGATTTTCCACGCTTTTTGGCCTATGTGGGGCCTTGGGGTTCAGGAAATTTTGCGGTGAAGAATCGTCCTCGGTCTGTTGGCGACAGACCGAGGACGATTCTTCGCTGCAAAATTTCTTGACAACAAGAGCCAATGAGGAGCCCAGCTGCATCATACAGGACATAATCACAATCAACAAAGACCCCATAGGTGGGAGCGTGGCTACAGGCATGTAGGAGGACATGATTCCCGAGGCACTCCTGCCGATCCGCACATGATCCGAGAAATTACTATGCCAAATGGTACCAAAACTGGCTGTAACTGCAGGCACGGACGTATGAACACTTAGTGCCCGACTGAAGCCCCTCGGATTGAATAGGAGACGAGGAACTCCATGCAAAATCAACACGAAGAATCCGCCGCGGCTGGGAGGAGGAGGAACTAAGATGGCGGCCCAGACACAACAAAGGGCCAGGATGCAGTGATGAGATCTAGTACGTGGACATCGGAGGGGACGGTTCCAGGAACATGAAATGCAGCTGGAGGACCTCGTAAAGCCAAGGGAGAAAAAGGGGTGAAGCTCATCTGCGGTTGCACCGCAACTCGCACCCAGACTGAGCTGACGCGAGGAACGTCACGGGAACAGGGACCGAGACACGCTCGCCCGGAGACAAGAGGCGAGAAACAGAGCGGCCCAAGAAACGCACATCGGAGCACCCCACAGGAGGCCAGACGGTGCAGCAAGGAACGGGAAGCTGCAGAAGGGAGCCCGTGCAACACAGGTACTGCTGGTCGCGCAGGGGTGTATTTAAAACAGAGCCCACTTGCACCACCGTATGCACACCCACCACCACCACCTGGACTTCCATAGCCGTGGGGTGCGAGAATACGCGTGGAAGACCTGTGCAGGTGCACAGTGAGAGCTCCCAGGAGTGGGGGCTACCACCCGATATAGAGCAGCACACCATGCAAGTGATCAAGACAAGCGCGTATCAAACAATGGAAAGCTCTCCCCACAGCTCACCAGATATCAACGCACGCCGTGCAACTTCGAACGCTGAAGCAGCCATCGAACAATGCGAGGATGTTGAACAATGCACAAGGGCATCACAGCTCGAACGCTTGAGGGCAAGGCACGTGATCCCCTTGCTCGAGATGGAGAAGTGAGGGGACAAACACCAAGAGAGGTCAAGCTAGAGAAGGAGGAAAAGAGGACTGGCAGAACAAAGGGACGCATGACAACAGCTGCACTGCCAGCATGGCACTTACCTTTGGGAAAGTATAAGAGACTCAATGCCAACTACTTCTGAGGCTGTGGAAGGACACACCAGAGCCTCGCACAAATCGGAAATAAGCCCGCGTTATCCAACGCACTGGGGCACACCTGGACCATTAAACCCTACACATGGACGCAGGACCACATGCAGACCGATTGTAACTCCTACATCCAGGGAGCCCGAAACGCACGACACTGCCCAGAAAAGACCCCACGGGGGGGGCAGTCAAACAGCAGAAAATGGAGTAGCGGTCCCCAAAAGGAGACATACTCGGTAAACCACGGAGTGGAGACCAGAACCCCATGACCAGCAAACGCGGCACCCCATGACCAGTGGGGAAGATATTGATTGGTAGGCCCAAGAGCCTAACGCACACCGGTATGGAGGACCACAGGAACATATAGAAGGTGCAAATGAATACTGGCCTTGGCGCCCCACAACCCACGAGCAGGGGCACAACAAAGCGGCACTCCGCAAAAGCGGTGTAACTGGAAACCATAGGGCACGGCATGACGTGCGGAAACAACGGGTGGCAGGCTGAGTGCAACGCACCCCACTAGGAGGCCAAGCAAAGGGCTGAAAAGTGTGCCAAGCCCTCTGTGCCTAGCATACTGCAGTGGTAGGCAACACAAACCACAGATGATGCAAGGAAGAGCCAAACCACACAGGTCATAATTGATTGTTACTGCCCACCGAGACATCCATCCAAGTACATATACATGAACATCTGAGCAGAGACCTACCAGAAAACAGTGACTTCAGCCAGGAACTGGGGCCCGCCGCAGACATTGGAGTAGCGCACGGCCAGGGGGGGACCCAGCAGACAGAGAGCCACAGGGGAGGGGAAGTCACACACCGAAGCCGAACCAACCGCACGGATGCCGCCACAGGGGCGCCCCCCGCTGAGGACTTGTCGCCAAGACACCAAGTAGCAACAATAAGGCACAATACAAGTGATACAGGGGGCTCACAAACAGCCCCAAGAACCACCCCCCTACCGCATACAAGGGTCGAGGAACTGAACTTCTGGGACTCCAAATAAAGACACCCAGACACACTGAAATGATGTCCAAGCTACCCAACACAAGAGGGAAGCAACCCACAATGGAAGAATACACCAAGACACCGCTGCAAGCGGAGGGGGCAAGGAATCGAGTAAGAAACCCGCAAACGGATGCAACCCCGACAAGCAGCAACCAACAGATCCTGGAGGCAATCGCTGACCTGAAAACATCATGGGAAACCAAACTGTCGGCAGCCATGGCTGAACTCAAGGCAACACTTGAACTCAAGGTGGGCGCGGTGCAGGAAGAAGTCAACCTACTTAGGCAGGACATATGGAAAATAGCGGAACGCACAGACGAACTAGAGAAAGAAGCAGCCACAAATACGGCAGCAAGCACATCGCACACTTCTGAAATACACATATTAAAGCAACAAGTAAACAACCTGGAGACCAGAGTAGAAGAGGACGAAGGGTGTGCCCGGAGGAACAATGTGCGCATAGTAGGGCTCCCAGAAGGAGAAGAAGAACCCAACCCCACAGACTACGTCGAGAACATGCTGCTGCAAGAGATAGGAGGTGGAGCACTCACCCAGGGGTTTGCGGTGGAGAGAGCGCACATAGCCCTGACTAGGAAACCCCCTCCCGGGGCTCCTCCAAGGCCCATAATTGCCAAAATTCTGAACTACCGGGATAGGGAAAAGAAAATCTGCATCCATAACTGCTTACCCGGATTATACCTTGCTGGTTCAGAAGCGACGACTGAACTATGGGACGGTGAAGAGGAGACTACGAGAGGCGGGCTACAGGTACATGCTAATGTACCCGGCCAAACTGAAAGTGTTCCATAAGAATAGAGCCCTGTTCTTTGAAACTCCTGAGGATGTGATGGCATGGCTGGATGCTCAGAACTGTCCACAAGAAACAGATGGCCCCAAGGAGGGCGGAACAGACAAATGAGGCGACGGCTCTGGAACCAAAGTGCCGTATGTAATATGACATGGGAACTTGATTATAAGTTAGAAAGATGATGGCCCGTAAAACATAGCCATAAGTAAAACAATAACATTTGTGCAAGCATAGCATACTGGTGGGCAGTAAAATCAGACACGGGGACTGGTACATAAGATAGGGGGAGGCCAGCTGGGATAGACATGAGATGGGCTGCACGGATATAAGAAACTAGGCATGGTGTAATGGTGCAAAATAGCAGGAGACTTGAGGGACTCACTCTCACACCCCCAGAGATAGCTTAGTCAGGTTACCGACAGATCGGTAACTCCCCGCTGGGTTCCTGACATTGGTATCACCGAGAATGGACCAAAAGCGGGTTAGCCTGAGATCCAGGGATGGAGCTGGGCAACAGCTGGGAATGGGAAGGGAGGGGGGAGGGGAGGGAATTGGGATGTGTGCAGTGAACTTAGTTGGGGAGACTTGGGGGTGGGGCCAGTTGGAGGTTTTATGTTGAAATTGGACAGGGAATGAGCTCACACTCACGTCAAGCAAAATTAGAGAGAAGGATAAGGAGGGAGGGAGAAGGGAGAAGATATGGATGACAATGGGAGAACTTAGAATAGTAACCTGGAATGTTAGAGGCCTCAATAGCTACCTGAAGAGAAATAAGGTAATGATGTAACTGAGAAAGCAAAAAGTGGACATAGCCCAATTGCAAGAAACCCACCTCACTAAAGAGAAACAAGAGGTGGTAAAGAAAAAGTGGAGAGGGACCACCATAGGAGCAACTTATTCAGCTTACGCCAGAGGGGTAATCATTTGGGTGGCACCACATGTGCCTTTTCAGATGCTTCAGACAATAGTGGAACCAGACGGGAGGATGGTAGTGATGCAGGGGCTGTTAGAGAACAGATAACTGTGCATCATAAAAACATACGCCCCCAACCAAGACACAGTGGTCTATGTTAAAACACTATATAGTCAAATCAGCCCCCACATAGGAGGCGCGGTCATATGGGGAGGGGACTTCAATTGCACAATGAACCCCAAAATGGACAGGTCAGATACAAAATTAAATAAAACCACCCCCGCAGCAAAAATGCTACAAGCCCTGCTGAGAGACTTTGACTTGGAAGACATATGGAGGCAGCAACACCCGAACGATAGGCAATACTCACACTATGCCGCGCCACACAATCTGCACACGAGACTGGACTACATGTTCGCCACTCCGGATTTGCTGGGGAAATAACAGGTTCAGAATATAAGGCGAGAATATTATCGGACCACTTCCCTCTGGTCCTGCCGTGGCAACACCAGCCCGCCAGAGCTAGAATCCCAACATGGAGGATTAGGGCCAAGGCACTGAAGGACACCGCATTCGGAGAGGACCTAAGGGAAGAGATAATTGGGTATTTTGATAATAATACAGGAAGCGTGGAGTCAGAGGGAACCCTGTGGGAGGCCTTTAAAGTGGTGGTGAGGGGGGCGGCCATATCTAAATCTAGAGGGCTCCAAGGGGGTATAGAGTGAGAGTTACAGGAGACAGAAAAGAAACTAGAAGAAATTATTAAAAAAGAAGGTACCCCACAGGAAGATGCCGAACAGGTATGCCAATTACAACAGGCTTGTGGCGGGCTCTGGTAGAGGCTATGTAATCTGAATTACAAAAAATACATTGAAAAGCAACATGCTGGGGGGGACAAACCGGGAAGGCTGCTCGCATGGCTATACAAGAACGAGACCCTAAGATAAGCAATTAGGGAGATAACGGGAGAAGAAGGCCCAGTTTGGAACACTCAGGAGAGCGTGAACGAGGGATTCCTTAGATTCTATAAATGCCTCCATGAAGATGCAGGGGAGACTGTGGAGCAGGAGACTCAGGAAACGCTAGAAGACATAGGATTACCAAAATTGAATGAGAAAGAGCGGGAGAACCTGGATGCCCCAATTACGATAGAGGAATTAGAGACAATGGCATTACATCTGCCCACTAGCAAAGCCCCGGGGTCAGATGGGCTCCCCAGTGAATTCTATAAAATGTATAGACAAGAAGTGCTCCCCCCGGTGTTGGCAATGCTAAATGAGGCCTTTGAGAAAGGAAGACTGCCGGAATCCTTGAGGGAGGCGGTAATCATCCCTCTCCTCAAACCTGATAAGCCAAGCATGGAATGTGGGTCGTACAGACCCCTATCCATGTTAAACCAGGACAGCAAAATTCTCACGGCAGCGTTAGCGAATCGACTGAAAAGGGTAATAAACAAACTCATACACCCTGATCAAACCAGCTACGTCCCGGGCAGAAGCATATCCGATAACCACAGAAGGATTCACCATATCATAGAACAGGCAGAGAGCGACCTGAGTGAAATAGCAATAGTCTCGTTGGGTGCAGTGAAAGCCTTCGACTCCGTAAGGTGGCCTTGGATGATGGCGGCCTTGAAAGAATACGGGATAGGACCAAGATACCGGCGGTGGGTGAAAATGGTGTACAGCTCCCCAACAGCCAGGTTCAAAACAGGAGTGATAATTTCAGATAAATGGCAACTTAGTAAGGGCACGAGACAGGGCTGTCCATGGTCCTCGATGTTGTATATCCTTGCACTAGAACCACAAGCCATCTGTCTAAGACAGCAGTATGGAGAAATAGGGGTCCACACTAAGGGGGGTCCGCACCTAATATCATTGTATGCGGATGATATGCTGCTATACCTGCATATCCCTGAGGAAAACCTGCAATATATACTGGAGGTGATGGAGCGCTACGCGACTCTCTCTGGCATAGCGGTGAACCCCAAAAAATCATGCATGTTCCCCCTGGGGAGGTACATATGAATCCCATTGGAAAACTTAACTATCATGCAGATACCCTGGCAGACCAGAACATTCAGATACCCGGGGATAAATATATACCATACGATTGTAGATGAGCATAAATACAACACAGAAAGGGCAGTGGAAGGTATCAAGAACAACATGGGGTTCTGGGCTAAGCTCCCCCTAGCCATGGTGGGAAGGGCAGCCTTGCTCAAGATAGTGGTACTGCCTAGGCTACTACACTTCTTCGCAAATATCCCATACATGTTGCCCAAACGCTTCTTTGTTAAACTCCAGAACCTATGTAGAGGTTTCCTATGGCACAATTCCAGAAATAGGGTAGCCCTATGGAAAATGGAGAATACGTACGACAGAGGGGGCATAAAACTGCCGAACTTTGAGATATCCCACTTGGCAGGGCAACTACAATATGTCACTAGGTGGCTGTCGAGAGACAAGACAGCAGAACATAGACTGCTGTGGGGGGAATGCAACCCTTATTTCTTAAAAGAATTGGTATGGCTACAAAAGCCCTCAGTATGTAATGCTTTTTAGACAACCACAGGTTGTTCCTTTCGGTAAGGTGACTTTGGGTACCGAATCATTAGGACCTTTCATTTTTTGGCTATACAATCGCCCCTGAATGCACAGTCCAAGAAGAAACCCTGTTCAGTGCAATCACTTTGGGCTTAGATTTACCTGTACTTACACGTATATAGAATCTCGTTCCAAGTGGGCAGGCACCCCCTACAGGCCTACAGAACAGAACGCATTTACAAACAATGGCAGAAAGTGCCACTTTAAGTTACACTGAGGAACAAACATTAGACTTACTATCAGGACCATCATTTTTTGATCCTACGGGACCAAACACACCTGGGCCCCCAACAAGTACAGGAGACAACCTTCTTAAATTTAAAAAAAGGTGTTCCAGACAGAATTACACAGACATTTTCTTAAGGAATACCTACAAGCCAGTATTATCCCCACTAGTTTAGTTGTTAGAAATGAACCGTGCCTGTTTTTAGAAGATAAAGAATACACAACGAATTTCAGCTACATTGCTACCAAGTGTAGTAGGGATCTTATGGTCCTGACAATCACAATGGCACAAAGGATTAGTTTGGAACTACAAAAGACACTAGACGACAAAGAAAGAAAATGTAGAAATAATTCACTCATAACTGACGCAAAAAACCAAATAGAGGCAATCAACAAACAGTTTGCCATCTTTAAAACAAATACTCTAACAAAGAAAACTAATAAATTACAGAAAGATATTAAATTATTCAAAATAGAATTGGTCTACCCCTATACAACAGAAGAATATTCCAAAAATTCCAATCAGTCAGGAAGCACTCAGTCTGGTCATCAGAGACCAAGGAGAAGAGGGGTTACCTTCTCAGGATCAAGCAGTAGCTCATCTAGTGGTAACTCCAACCACAACTACAACCCCTTCCAGTACAATCATTTCGGCCAACCACAATCACAAAACTATCCCCCACCACCCCCTCTACCTTTTTTAGGAAGAGGAGGGATAGTATGGGGCCCCCCACCTTGGAATCCAGGCTTGCAAGGGCAACGCAGACGTCTGAGACGCCGGAGCAGATAAACTCAGAGGCAGATCAGGATCTACCTATTTTTAATTTGGCTAATGTTCAACTCACAGCTATGCAAACCTCAGTTCTATCAAAGGGTCTATCATTTGTACCATCTGGGAACACCGATTGGTACAATACCGAGATGGAAATACGCCGTTTCCTGAAGACTGTCAGACTATGCACATTTTTCAATGAACATGAAGCCAGGGAGGACCCCAACGACACGGGTCTCCATCCTAAATCCACTTTTTCACCCTCTGACAATCAAATTCCTGATGATCTTCTGACATTTGAAAGATGTGCTTTGCGAGACCCAAAAAGATACCAAAACATCACACGAGCAGAAAGGGAAGCCCTCTCTGAACTATCCAAGAGATCAGAATTAGTTATAAAACCCGCCAAGGAGGCGGCATTGTGATCATGAGTTCAGAACACTACTTACGCATGGTCACGGAACTTCTAAATGATGCAGAGAGTTATAAATTACTCAAAAAAGATCCAACTAAAGAGCTCGCAATCGAAATCGCTGCCATGGTCTCTTTCGCATTGGAGAGAGACTGGATAACAGAGAAAGAGTCTGAATTTCTCGTAACAACAGAAGGCAGAACTCCCTGTCTATATGCTCTAGCTAAGATCCACAAAGACCCCACTAACCCCCCAGGAAGACCCATTGTCTCCAGGTGTGGTTCCATATTAGAACCTTTGTGCAAATTTGTCAATTCTTTTTAAAGCCCATCAGTACCACCACAGAATCATACATCAGAGACACGATGCATACCATTCAGGTATTTGAAAACTTGGACTTTGATCCACAAAAACAGCTACTAGTGACTTTAGATATAAAGTCACTATATACCAGCATCCCCCAACAAGCTGCGATTGATTGTGTTTATGACTATCTCATTGCAGCCAACACAAGGACCAAAGCTCCACCAGAATTCATCATTGAAGTTATGACACTAGCCCTATGCAAACACTTTTTTGAATTTAACAAACAGTTTTATCTGCAAACAAAGGGAACAGCAATGGGGGCCTCATTTGCCCCCAGTCTGGCAATCTTATTCATGGCCAACTTTGAACAGAAGTTCATATTCAATCCAACCAATATGTGGAGTGACAACATCAAGCAATGGCGCCAATACATTGACGACGTGATATACCTATGGGAGGGGTCAGAAGAAACATTGAAAAACTTTTTTGTTTGGCTAAATACCTGTAGCCCCGATATTCAATTTACGATGGAACATAGTAATTCAACTATCCATTTCTTGGATTTGACAATTGGACACAACCAGGGCAAATTGGTTTGCAACACGTTTCGCAAACCCACAGACCGGAACACCCTATTTCATTTCCAGAGTGACCACCCCAAACACATCAAAGAAAATTTACCGTACGGGCAATTTCTGAGAATATGCAGAAACTGCACCTCTTTAGACAATTTCTATCAAGACGCCAGCCTACTAAGCAATAGATTGCGAGAAAGAGGCTACCCGAAGAAACTGGTATCCAGATCTTTGAAAAGAGCATGGTTTACATGCCGCGACTCACTTCTTACTCCTAAAACATTAGAGGCAGCCAAAGATCAAATCACATGTGTGATTACCCATGGCCAACACGCCTTTGAAATCAAACAAATTGTTCACAAATATTGGCCCATTGTCAGACTCTGCCTCCCGGACCAACAAAAACTTAGATTTGCATTCAAAAGAGCATGCAATATTAGAGAACATCTGGTGCATTCCATGTATTTCAAAAAATCCCCTCAAGGCAGCCTCTGGAATCTTCGACCACTTAAAGGACATTATCCATGTGAGGCCTGCTCGGTCTGTCACTCGGTCTGTCAATTCACAGGCAAAATACAGCAATTCCAATTTGGACAAAAAACATGGATCCTGAATGATATCTCTAATTGTAAAACCAATCAAGTGGTGTACTGCATTGAGTGCCCCTGCCACTTACTTTACGTTGGGCAAACTATGCGCAATGTTGGAACGTGGATCTCTGAACATCGTTCACGTATACGGTGCAAAAACTTGACCTCTCCCCTTGTACAACACTATAAGGAGAAAAAACACAGCACACAAGATATCAAGTGGTGGGTCATTGAACCGGTCCGCAATGGTCCCAATATCCAAGGTCGACTTTTGGACCTGGAATACAGATGGATACACAGAATGGGCTCGGTAGAACAGGGACTCAATGAACAATAACTTTTCCTACATTAGTGAGGCTCACATACAGGATGTGTCCACATTCCTTTAGCACTCATATGCTAGGTTGGAACCTAGCCGAGAGTAGCTCCTGACCCCTCGACAGCCTCTCGGTTAGTCCATGACCATCGGAGGAGACAGAAATTCTCACTCAGAATCTTAATTGACTCGGTCTAACGAGGACCCTATGAACGATAACTCTTCCCATATTAATGGCACTAACATACTGGATATGTTCAGATTCATTGACTACACAGATACTAGGTAGGCACTCCGCCTACAGCCACTGCTGACCCGCAGATAACCTCCCGGTGAGCATATGCCCAAAGTAAACACTGAAATCCTCACTCATTATCTAATTGAGTCTGCTGTCAGAAACACCCGCATAAACCTACAAGCGAGGTGGTCAGACACATTCAGCCCCGCTCACACATTTTGGACCAGTCGTCCAGCCCCAAGCCGTATGCATACAAGGCTACACAGTCAATCAGTGGGAAGCAGTAACCTAGGACCAGCAGATGGATACAACACTTTTTGTAGGCACAGTTGCCTGCATCCGGCAGGTCCAGTGCCGCAAAACAGTCGATACGACTCCGGGGTTGTGGTGCCGTTTCCAACCAGGGCATAGACCTTGCACTACCATGATTGGGCTGTCACCACACGGCCACTTTTGCTACGACATTTTTGCATTCTTCAGAAGAAGATGTTTAATCTGGAGCAACCGTATATTTGGGGTCGCATGACTAACTTCTAGTCAATTAAGACACATTTCCATCTGTGATTTGCTCACACCCTCTATTATTTACGTAGATTACCGCATCGCTCCCAGCACTGCTTCTGCCCACCCTGCTCCGTCGTTCTAATTTGGTTCCGCATTCTACATGCCACAACCAATTAGACAGCAGGGAGCCCAGCAATCTAATTGGCTGGGAGACACACACCCTCTTACATGCCGAGGATGGCTCCACAGCGCACACAGCTGCTCCTGACTCGGCTTCAGAGCCCCCACTCGTATCCCGGGCACACACGACCAAGTGCTCGTCCGGGACACAAAGAGCAGAGATTCATCCAACAACACGCAGCCTCACATGCTGCACGTCAAGATTAAGGACTTTTACCCGATGACCGCCCAGGTACCACACCATGTCCCTCATTACGCCATGCTGTCTGCATACTCGATATGCCCATCACAAGCCTTACAGCCAGGTGCATGGTTCTTTTTGCTCTCTCCTGTATTGATAGGGGGCTCCAGACGCCATCCCTCTACAATTAGAGATTTCGCTCCCTCCGGTGGACACCCACCCAACAGTCGAGCATCTCCCAGACTTCTAAGCCCGGAACTATCTACGGGACCCTGGGAGTCTACTCATCCCAGCTCAGGTACCCCCCTCTTCATAAATTAACGATACATATTACTCCCTCCGATCACACCGCATGTTTTGCATTTTACTATAGACACATTATCCAGCTCCCCATTTAGGAATGGAGAGTGCACACGTACAAACCACTCTACTATGGCTTCCGCTCTGATATGCACTACTTCACGAACATGCAACATGTACTCATACCATGCCACATTTTGGCCTCTTTTCAGAGTTTGCAAACTCTGGATTGGAACCATTACCCGTGCCCTCTACTTCCGGTTCGGCAGGGCTGCACAATCCCCTTCCGGACAAAACAGTCCTGTTCACTGGAGAGGCCCTACCGGGGAGCCTGCCCCATCCAGAGATTCATTACAAGTTCTCTGTGGTGAGTAAGTTATTCTATAACCCCACCACTCAAAATCTGAGGCAGCAACAAATATTTTACCTTGCTTTTTTATCAGCCCTTCGCCAATATATTTACGCATGCTGTAATAATATTTTTACATTTGAACAATATAATTGTCGCTGCTAACTAGCCCAGAAATGTCCAGAAAGGAAATAGTTTTGAACCAAGAAGACTTCATACTCACTTCTCTTACCCTCTTTTTTCTTTCTCTTGGTTCTTTTGACACAGGGGCCGCTTTATCGCCCTGATGAAGGTGGCTACCGCATATAAGCACAAATCCCTCTGATGTATCTATATTTTCAACATCCTTTTTGGTTAAACGGCACCTGAAAGATAAGATGCTTCTCATACACCAGATACTTTAAAAATCTGTATATTATTTTAAGGACTTAGATTTTTACGGGTCCCTTGAAATGCAGAGCGATCAACGCTTCTGATGTCTATATGTTTCTTTTACGGGTTATGATGTGTTTTTGAAACCCTGCTTGCCCAGACAAACAGCTATGCTTTTAGTTTAATGATGCATTTTTGAATAACTGGTTTTCAACCTATATGAATTTAAGGATCATAACATGTTGAATATTGTTTCAATTTCGACTTCACCATATGTTTTTGTCTACAATGTCGAATTTTGTTATATGTAAATGTCCACAAGAGAATTGTGTTTTATCTTAATACAAACCATGTATATTCACAGCCCCTGATGTGTGTGTGTTTCTTTTTCCCTTCTGGACAATTTCATGGGCTATGAATTTAGGGATTAATTCTGTTAGTACAAGAGCTCAAGGTTCCCCAATATAACTTATATGTTTTGTTTCATTTATTGACAAAAAATTGGTGTGAATCTTCGAAGTAGCAGTTCTACTTTTTCTTTGGTCTTACCCAAACCAGAGCTACAGGGGCGATCGAGATTCCTGGAACTGGGCTGGAAGATATGGCACAAAGCGTGCCGAGTTGTGGGGAACCCGACTCCATGCTCCCCTCAGGTGCCACTTGTGGCACTATGCGGGGTGGACGAGCAACTGAGGAAGGGGATCCACAAATACTGGGAGCCGGTAGGCCTAGCAACCTTAGGAGATATATGGCAAGAGGGTAAGGCACTTGACTTCCAAGTGATAGTGGATGAAACTGGGGTACATACGGCGCAATATATCACACATACTAGAGTAATCAAACGGGTAAAGGAAACGTGGTCCGAGGTAGTACTAGCAGAACAACCCGACACCACCATAGAAACGATGCATGCTATCTCGGAGGGAAGCACGAAGTATCCCGGATCTATGAAATGGTGATGTTCTAGAGTGGGTAAGGAGTTGCTCCAATTGAGACAAGACTCAGAGGAGGAAGCGGGAGAACCCATGCAAGACGGACAGTGGGAAAGAGCCCAGAGATATCATAAAAAGGTGTCTAGGAATGCGAGGTTGCTGCAGATTCAGTTATATGTCACCCACAGGGCATACATGACCCCCCAAAGGATCGCCAGGTTCAGTAATACAGATGCACAGAAATGTCCCAAGTGCGGGGAGGTGGATGCTGGAATGATCCACATGTTTTGGGCGTGCCCGGAGGTGGGAAAATTCTGGGAGGAAGTTAGGCTACGGCTATCTGAAAAGGGAATTAGGCTAGAGATGGAATCTGTATGGGCATGCATGATGGGGGGATTTCCCAGACCATGCAACCTAAAACATGCTAGTAAACTCAAGGACCTGGCATACATTCTGGCCAAAAGGAGAATTGCCATGGGCTGGAAAGCAGCTCACAGACCCAGACTAGAGGTATGGTGGAACGATTTCCTGAAATGGGCAGAAGCTGAGACAGCAGCATGGTACGAGGCAGCCAGCAGAGGGGGGGGAGGATGAAGTGGGACCCCTAATAGCATGGAGACAAATGGTAGCTACACTGTCAGGATCCTCCCATGCCGAATCCAGTGAACATGACACGTCTGAGGAAGATGAAGGGGACTAACCCCAATAAAACAGAAATCTAAGGGACTGAGGTGGAAGCTCGAGTTAAAGTGGAGGGACGGGGAAGACAGTAATAAATAACATGTAAATGTAAGCTAAGAAGCATTTAATTGGAAATGTCGGGTGTGTTGGTTATGTTTTGTTGTTGCAAAACACCAATAAAAAAAATAAAAAATAAACAAGGACCCCATAGGGGGCAAGACATAACTACCACTAGCCTTGATAAAGACCCACAAGGTCGAAACATGTGTTGGCTGACCACAATTGGGACCATGAGCCCATACTAGTATTGATGAATAAAACCTGCACTTATCACCAAACGCAAAAAACGAGGAAAATCTACTTTTTCAAAAAACAACAATTTGCGAGGTATCCGGGGAAAAACTCTATTGTAACTTGTACCATGCCTCCTTGACAAGATGCCTGCCAGCGGGCTTTTCTTAGTTCTAGAGAAACATCACCTGAAAGAAAAAGGAAGAGAAAAAGGAAGAAACATAACAGTGAGAGCCGTTCTCTAGAGCCTGTGGGGGAAATTATGGAATCAAAAATTGTATCCACTCCCCTAGTATACAGCTGCATTATAATATTGAGTAGATACTGCCTACTGCCATGTTTAAATACCTGTTTCTTTGTCTGCTGCAAGGTGAGGCAATAGGCTTAACTGCCCATGTTCTTGCAATAAAGACTCTTCGCCTAGTGTGTAGCTATGCTCACCTCCACATCTCTCGCTTCTTATGTGTTTACCTTTTGGCATATGTAAGCGTATTTTAGGCTCTGGCTTTCTTAGGCAAAGCTGCTTTAGTAGACAGAAGTCATACTGTAAATGTGCTTGCCTGCTTCAGACCGCGTGTGAGCCCCTCAGTGGTATATTCAGCTCCACTAAATGTATCACTTTATGCTGTCCTTCCTGATAACACTGCCTTACATGTAAGAATGCAGCTGGTATCAACAACTTGTATAGAGGGGCTTTGTTCTGTGCTTATAACATTGTTCGAGTATGATTCCTTGCTCTGTCTGGACCTCCCCTTCCATTGAAATGCATGTGTTCCTTTGGGTATAATAGAATGGTGCGTGGAGGGAGGGGATCTCACTTTCCTCAAAAATTCGTACTGTCATTTGTTTCTTTTTGGCCTGTTGCTTACCTTTTACTAATAAATTGTTCACCATTCCACCAGCATAGTAAGTGATCATTTCTTTCACGACAAGCCCTACATCAGCTGAAGAAGAATGCTGACATTAAAACCAGCAAACATACCACCAGACTCTGTATCAACGCCAAGAGCAGAAGACCATTGGAGAGGGAGGGGAGCTGCCACAGCGTTCCTACACGGCAGGCAGAGGAACCACGTGGTTCTGCCTACTAGTGACAGTGGAGTGCAATGTAGACCACCAGGAATTGCACAGGGGGATCCCAAACCCATTGTGGTAGGACTGGGATAGGACACAGAAATATAGGCATTGTTAAACTTTCTACAAATAAAAGAAAAACTCGCCATACAGAACTTAACCTGTCCTCTGCCCAAACCTATGCTATCTCTCTAAATGACTCTACCACTAATAAAGCAAAAACAAAACTAAGTTTAGAGAAGTGCTCTTATACCCTGTTGCTTTTATTATGCTGGCTGATGCGTGGTCCCCCCATCTCCCAGCAATGTCTTTGTAAATGTTCGTCTTGAATACTCAGTCCTCTTGTACAGTCCAAAACAATACGTTTTTTGGTTTTTCAACAAGAAAAAACATAAAGGGCAAAATAGTCTTCTGGTTGTTCTCAGCCTTTTTCCTTCCTGCTCAGCTCAAACAAACCACAAGTTCCATGAGATTTCATCACCCACCAGGTTTTCTGGGCTAAATTCCCTTGGGTAGTTCCCAGAAAATTCCTTAGATTTTAGCTTAGACAAAAGGGAGTACTCCTGTGTACCCCCCAAAGATGTGAGTACTGTGGTGAATCAGAAGAAGGATTTGGACACATGATAGACATTTATGAAGCTGTTATTCAAACAACCAGAGAAAATGCCTATCTTGGCCTATGTGAGAAACCAGAGGGTGTCTCACCCTCTAGTCCCTGGGGATCTCTCTCTCAGGTGGCCAGGGCACGGCCTTTGCCTTTGGATCCAGGCCCTGGGGGTGGACAAGTGCAGGAGGATCACCTGGATGAGGGGTCATTCGGGGAGTGGGGTTGGTTGAGACAGCCAATGGTGAGACGCGGTATTGCCCCCTTTTTTGTTCATCTACCCATCCTATTTTGTAGGATTTTCTGAAGTCCCAACTGCCCCCCCAATTTTTTACACAAACACTGGGCCGAGCAAGGGGGTGACTGAGAGTAACCCGACTAACTCCCTCACATGGTACTGGCCATGTCCCGTTAATCAGGTCAGGCAAAGTCAGGGATTTTAGAATAAGTGCATAAACCTGATACCATTTAGCTCTCCTCACTCGAATAAAAGGCAGAACCTAAAGACACACGCTGAGCAATGGCGGAACATGAGCATGAGCAGAACTCATGAACGAGGGCACACCTACTGGAGCAGAGTAACGGACAAGGGACGAGAGCAGCGTAGCGAGAACCTCAACGGTTCCCTACAGGAGGTTGTTGCCTCCGACAGACTGCGAAAGATACGTGGAGAAGGCCAGATCCCATAAGTGAAGATTGAATTGTGTTTCAAAAACACCACCGACCCTCCCGGGTTAACGGCAGATTTCGGGAGGTGAGGCCAAGCCTCTGGTACTAACCTTGATTGACTCGTGAATTGAAAATAGAAAAACAAGAAAGTAGCACACACAGCCGGTGAGTTGGTGTTACTCACCACACCGAAATCAGCTCGAGGCGTTGGTGTAGTAGCGAATTAAGGCTTTCTGGACCACCAATTCAGCCTGGATCCCGACAGGACCCATAGATCCAGGCCTCCTCAACTTGAGGTAACTCTTCTCTATGATACACCCCTCTGCTGTTCTAGCAAAGACAGACAGAGGTGTTGATCGCATAAAAGAGCGGGGAACACACGCACTGCCAAACCAATGCTGCAAAGAAACCACACAGAGATTAATAGCCAATCTATGAATTGTAGTACCAAAACACCCCAGACCCAAGAGTAGCAATACCTGGTGATTGGATTGATAGGGCGTGTAGAATCAGAACCTATTAAAGAATAACAATATATAAATAAGGTCCCCGGGACAGTTAACCTAAGTTCTGAGAGTGAGATAGGAGAAACAGAGTCTTACTCTCAGAGGTATTGAATTGGTCCAGGAAAGAAAAGAGAAGATTAGTAAAGGTGACCAACCCGGACGGCATGAGGGACGCACTAGAAACGGGTTAGTGCACTGGGCAGCAGAGTGTTCAGAAGTGCACTTGTGGAATTCTGTAGACAAGGAATAAAAGTCTGGGTGCACTAGATGCACAATGTAGTGTGCAGAGAAGCGAAGGTTCTGAAGAATATCACGTGAACAGTCCTACACAGGAGCTCTTGAACAGAGGACAAACACCCTAACTTGCTAGTAACGGGATACAGGCAAAACCAGAGTGCAGAAGAAATGGTAAATGTTAGGTGTGCTTATGTTGTCAGGCAATGAGGCAGTCCAGGATGCAAACCGTGGTCAGCAACGAAGTATCAACAGGAGCAGAATCGGAAGGCAAGGAAGTCCGGGACGTAATCCGAGGTCAGCATCGAGGATATCAACAGGAGCAGAATCGGAAGGCGAAGCAGTCCGATACACAGTCCAAGGTCGGCAACGAGGAAGTTCAGGTAAGGGTAGTGTGGAGCGTAGACAAACTGCACTAAGTTCCAAGCATCACAACAGGCAGGGGTTGAGCGGAGGAATCCGGAAACAAGAATCAGAGGTCGAGAATATTGAACATACGGTTGTAAGTAACGCCACAATTAGAAGCACTGAGTAGACGCCAACACCAGCTTTAAACAGTTTGGAGGCGTGGCTTCCGTGGACACGCGACAGACTAGAACGGACTGCTGAGTCACGTGACACAAGGCTTCATCCGTGCAGATAATCTCCAAGGCAACTTACACCGCTGCCAGACAGAGAACCGTGCGCGTTGCTTAATGTTAGTAGGACATTTTGGGCGAAAAGCACACTGCGATTTGGTGAGGCATACGAACCACGCTGCGATGTAACAGCTGGCAAGCAACCTGAGAGAATGGTGTGTGTTGAAGCAAATGAAGTAGCAACATTATATCACAAGTGAAGGCAGAACTTGTGAGGATGAGATGCAAAGACAGGCAGACCTGTGAATGAACTTTGAAGTAAAAAGCAGCTGTGAGATCAGCGATACTAAGTAACAGAGTGGTCCGGCAAAAGGAAGACGCCCATTCGAAAGTCTCATTGAAAGGTACATTGTTTTGAAGTTATGAAAAAAACAGATAGCGAAAGCAAATTAAGTGAAAGTAACTGTGAACTTTGAGTCGATGTGGTCCTGCCGTGGTCTGGTAAAAGCACTATGCACATTTGAAAGTCTTCGAAAGGGGTCTGAGCCCGGCAGAGAGAGACAAGAAATACAATAAACCTGGGGAAGGGAGCCCCCTTGCAAGGTTGTGTTGAACTGTGACATGAGAGTTCTGACCCCGGCAGAGGGGGACTTTTGTGAACTGTGTGCTATAAGGTCTGAGCCCGGAAGAGGGGGACCTTCGTGAACTGTGTGCTGTAAGGTCTGACCCTGCAGAGGGGGAACCTTTGTGAACTTTACGTTGGAAATATAATTTTGGAAAGTCAAGAGAAAGACTTTAACGTGAAAGGCCAGGCGGGCCTCAATCCAAGGTTTGGAACTACTTAGAGTATTAGAAACCGAGCTAGAGTGTGTCATCCTGCCTAAAGAGACAGCCTTACTCCATGAGGTGTAACGTGAGGAAGTGAACTGGTTCAACTACCCTTATGCTTTTGAACACTGATTTTTCCTTTTGCGTACATTTCTCCTTTTGCACTTTTTGTATAAGAGATAGGACAGGCATTAGGTTTTGTTAGCATAGACCATTTTGATTTGACTGGCACCACTAGGTCTGTTTTATCGTTTGATGGTCAAGACTACTCCCATCTTAGTTATATGGCAATGACTCGTGTTGCGAGGGTTGATAGCGGTACGACTATGAGCTGATTTGGTTGAACGGTCATAGAGCCTTGGGAGTCTGGCATGTAATTTGAGGTTCCTCTGTAGAAGAGAGCAGGGTAAAGTGATCATGTCTTTTTGTTTAAGGGAGTTATATACTGGCACAAGTGTGAATGAGTTTCGTAGTAAAGTAGGATACTGTAGGCTGTTAATATATAGAAGTGATCTAAGTAGAACAGTGTAAAGCAGTGTAAGGCTACTGGCCATTGGCATATGTGGCAGTGTGAGTCTAGCAATTCTGGTGGAATAGGATGCGTAAGAGGCAGGTGCTATACTATGGGGGCTAAGCAGATACCACCCATGATAAGAAAGGCAGTAATTCAGCATGCACAAACAGTAGAACACCTAGATTTGAATTTTGCAGTGGGAGCCAGAAAGGCAGTAGTTCAAAATGCACAAACAATAGAACACCTAGATTCGAATTTTTCAGTGGGAGCCAGAAAGGCAGTAGTTCAAAATGCACAAATAATAGAACACCTAGGTTCAAATTAGCAATGGGGAGTGAGCAACAAAGGTGTAAAAAAACAAGTGCAGCAAAGTCTGGATTCAGACTATAAAATAGAAGCTGTCGCTAAGTGGCCCCCAGTATTTGCCATAAAGTAGTGGGCACCTAAGTCCAATTTGTACATTGTGACTTAGTATGATATATGAGTGAACGTATTATGCACAGACAGCACGCAGGCATTAAAAGTTGGATTAGGCGCAGGTTATTGAGGCAGTTGGCACAGTAATTAGAAGGCATGGCAAATGAGGTAGAGTAATGACAGTGGCTGTGGCTTTGCGTGAGGTTAGTTATGTTGAGAGTGCAGAGGTAGTAAGTTCAGGCAGTCAAAGGCTACTCACAGTCTTAGGGAGCACGGACAGGGGGTATGGCTCTGTGCTCTGGTCAGCTCGGGACAGTCTCAGGGCAGTTGCTGGCCTTACCCTCAGGGCCTTTCCAGGAAGGAAGAGTGCCATGGCGTTGCCTAACAATCATTATGTACTAAGTAGAAGTCGAGCTAACATAACTGTGGTTGTGTATAATATTGTCAGAGAACATTATATTGAAGGCTGTTGAAGCAGTAGAATACTGTGGAGTAAAAGGTACTTGTTTCCACAGGGAAAGTAGCAGAGGGGAGTTGTCGAGAGGAGAGCAACACTCTAAGAAGAAGCATTCTGACAAATTTTATTAAGAATGCTGCAGAGGTTACAAACATATGGACAGTGGTTGAAGTAGAAGCGGTACCTTTGTATTTTGAACTATATATAGTCCACCCAGGATTACCATTGGTGCTGTTTTCATTATTGGAATTGAAAGGGGAACATTTCGACAGATAAAGAACTGTCGTCAGAGGATTGTTATGTGGGTGAACCTTTGTTTCCTTGGGGAACTTTCAAGAATTGATTCAAGACTTTGTTTTCTTTATGAACACTTGGTGAGACAATCCTGGGAAAGGGAGCTACCCAGGACAGGTGTAGGTTATGCAAGTCATTGTTGTTTGACAATTATTTATTTATGTTGTTTATTATTTGCTTTGTATGTTTTGTTGTTTAGTGTGAGGGCCAATTTTGCGTATGCTAGATTTGCCCTTAGAACCTAGACTAGATAGGGAACTCCCAGGTAGAGTAGCGTTAGTTAGGTTTTCTTTGCACTTTTTGGTATCAATAAAATGTCTTATGGTGAGAACTGTGAGGTGGGAATGCACAGCTAATGTAAATCAGGATAATTGATGCCGAGTAGAAGCACACCAAAGGTGTTAGTTCACACTATTAAATAAAGAAATAATGTCAATGAATTTTATGGTGAAATTTCAGGTGCAGGCGGGCTAACGTCACAAGACCACTTGGGACAAAATATCTAAACAACCTAAACTACCTATTGCTAGGCAGTAAGCCCAAATGCACTCCTACCGAATCTTCGTTCGGGAGTTAAATGTTGACTCTTAGTTGATCAATTAATACTCTCATGTGGAAAGAGTGTTAATTGAGTCTTGACTTTAACAAATTACAAAATAGAAAATAAATAGCATCAATAAAGGGTAAACCGGGCATGTAAGATCACTTATGTAACCAATTATACAGATCTGGTACTGACTAATACTTTTTAATACTTTTTAATAGACCTCTCCAGGTCTGTTTTTTCCAAACAAATGAACAATGTACAAAAGAATTATTCAGACAATGGTGAAGCATCCAGGAATTCTCATTCCAATTAACAAACAGAGTATATCCTGGTTCGTAAAGGTACATAAATGCAACAAAAGCAGAAAGCAAGTAGCTCAAAGCCTATCATAATTATTTACATCCTGTAAATGTTCAAAGGGACATGTATACATTTCATTAACCAATTGTAAACCAGCGATATAAATTTGACAAACAGCAATAAATTCACTCTTGGGTTTTTGTATTGTGAAGTAGCTCCATTCAGGGAAGCCCCTTTTAATAGGTGACATAGGTAACCAACGCGTTTCGGATCGAATGATCCATCTTCAGGGTGGGGACTTCACTGTTCCTGTATGTAGTAGGGTAGTGATTGCTAAATGCGTTCTAAAAGCCTTTCCTGCGGGGAATTCAAAAGAGTAAACATTACCATTTAAGCTAATCAGTGAGGTTAACTGATGTAATTTTGAACCGAAATAAGTAGAGAGGTAATGGGTACTAACCTCAATCTGAGGCTGATAAAGTTCCAATTCAGACCCAGTCAACAGCTGTAATGCGCCGGAGGCCAGGAAGTGACAGAATACGGCCGGGACACCCTATAAGGAATAGTAACAGAGTAATGATCAGACCAAACAGTCATGAGTCATCTAGATGGTCATAACAAAGTTTTCTCAACGAGCTATGTCTAAGCTATCCACCGAGGGGATAGAAACAGATATTAAATGTATATAGGAGCGCAAGCCTGGTATCTCGCTACGAGATACATGAAGTTCAATGCATCACGCCAAGTGTAAAAAGGCGGGTGCAAAAAAGTGCAGACGCAGGTGCGCCGTCCACACGGAGTCTAAAGACCTACCTAGGTTGCAGATAAACACCGAGTGAGCCGACCGCTGTAAGCGCAGCGGCTCCACTGCGGTAGGCATTAGTTGTTGTCCCGGTAACCCCACGCATGCGCGCTGGGCCAGCCGGGAAATCCGCCATATTGGTGTGGGCCACTCGTCGAAGAGAGAGGAGCTCCATAGAGTAATAGGTAAGAGCACCTTGGAATCAATGTAACCCATGTAGCGGGGTCTCTATATTAAATATGTAGAGGAAAGCACTCAAACAGGCATTGCTTACTCTGGGATGCGAGTGGGGGCACCACCGCGAAACCAGAAGGATTCGCGGGGTGCCCCCATCTCGCATCAATATAAATGACAATTCTATGGGGGGGTATCTCAGGTGGCCGTATCTCTGTACTAAAAAGAGGTATTGAACTGGCGAGTCAAGCCAATATAGCTATGTGCATTCCTAATCTACTAATCACCAAGTGACAAAGTCATAGAGTAAATGTATCGACAAGCCCATGGTAACGAATCGAGTGGACAAAGAGGGGAATATATGATATCACACAATCTAGATGTTAAGGACACAGGCTCTAGATGTTTGAGAACGAAAACCTAATAAGGAATAAAGAAAGTGGAAATATGAGCTCAGAGTCACAATGGCGTGGGGACAACCCTATTTACAGCTTGGGGTGAGGCATTGTAGTCCATGAAACAATCATATGTCAGTTACCCTTGCAGCTGGGCGGACATTGTGGCGATTCAGGCTAATTTATACAAAGCACATTAAATCAAATTCAACATTCATCCCCCGGGGGTGCAGTGAGTCTAGAAGATCAATCCATAGTATTTCACGTTGTGCTAATTTCCGTTGTATATCTCCCCCCCTGGTACCTGATGTCACTTGTTCTAAAATAACACATTTTAACTGCGCCACAGTGTGGCGTGCCTCTGTGAAGTGCAATGAAACAGGTGATTTGGGACTCTTGTTCCGAATATTAGACTTATGCTCAGTCCATCTTGTTTTTGCTTTCCGAGTAGTCATTCCTACATAATAGAGTCCACATGGACATTTCAGTGCATATATCACATTTTGAGCATCACAGGTACAGGAGTGTTTTAATTGTAAAGGTTTGCCAGAATGGGGGTGTGTAATGTGATTGCCCTTTATGATGTTGCCACAGTGTTGACAATTGTGGCATGGAATAGTGCCTTTGTGTTGGGTGGACGGACCCCCAACTGGGATCTCAGCTTTCACTAGGGTCTTTCGTATAGATTTGCTATTTCTATAGGCAAACGTTGGAGGATCAGGGAAAAGATGTTGCAATTGTGGGTCCAATTGTAGCATGGGCCAGTTTTTTTTGATGGCTTTCTTAATTCTTGTGCTCTGGACCGAGTAGGTGGTAACATATACCAGTGTTTCTCGAGATTTTGTTGGTTTCGGTACTAGTAGTGAGTCCCTGTTTATCTCACGGACCTTTCCTGATACATCTGAGATCAATGTAGAGTCGTATCCTCTTGCTGTGAATTTATTTTCCAGTGTAATCACCTGACGTTCATATTCAATCCACGCATTAGGTTTACTACAGAGACAAGTACAACAACTATACATTTCCTGGATGTGGAAATTTACGTGGCTGGAGCTAAACTGGAGACCAGGATTTACACCAAACCAACCGACAGGAATAGTCTATTACTCGCCACAAGTTTCCATCCTAAACGAACCATTGACAGTGTGCCACTGAGTCAATTTCTACGTTATAGGAGGAACATCTCAGAACCCACTGAAACAAGATGGACTGAGCATAAGTCTAATATTCCCCTCTTTGTCCACTCGATTCGTTACCATGGGCTTGTCGATACATTTACTCTATGACTTTGTCACTTGGTGATTAGTAGATTAGGAATGCACATAGCTATATTGGCTTGACTCGCCAGTTCAATACCTCTTTTTAGTACAGAGATACGGCCACCTGAGATACCCCCCCATAGAATTGTCATTTATATTGATGCGAGATGGGGGCACCCCGCGAATCCTTCTGGTTTCGCGGTGGTGCCCCCACTCGCATCCCAGAGTAAGCAATGCCTGTTTGAGTGCTTTCCTCTACATATTTAATATAGAGACCCCGCTACATGGGTTACATTGATTCCAAGGTGCTCTTACCTATTACTCTATGGAGCTCCTCTCTCTTCGACGAGTGGCCCACACCAATATGGCGGATTTCCCGGCTGGCCCAGCGCGCATGCGTGGGGTTACCGGGACAACAACTAATGCCTACCGCAGTGGAGCCGCTGCGCTTACAGCGGTCGGCTCACTCGGTGTTTATCTGCAACCTAGGTAGGTCTTTAGACTCCGTGTGGACGGCGCACCTGCGTCTGCACTTTTTTGCACCCGCCTTTTTACACTTGGCGTGATGCATTGAACTTCATGTATCTCGTAGCGAGATACCAGGCTTGCGCTCCTATATACATTTAATATCTGTTTCTATCCCCTCGGTGGATAGCTTAGACATAGCTCGTTGAGAAAACTTTGTTATGACCATCTAGATGACTCATGACTGTTTGGTCTGATCATTACTCTGTTACTATTCCTTATAGGGTGTCCCGGCCGTATTCTGTCACTTCCCGGCCTCCGGCGCATTACAGCTGTTGACTGGGTCTGAATTGGAACTTTATCAGCCTCAGATTGAGGTTAGTACCCATTACCTCTCTACTTATTTCGGTTCAAAATTACATCAGTTAACCTCACTGATTAGCTTAAATGGTAATGTTTACTCTTTTGAATTCCCCGCAGGAAAGGCTTTTAGAACGCATTTAGCAATCACTACCCTACTACATACAGGAACAGTGAAGTCCCCACCCTGAAGATGGATCATTCGATCCGAAACGCGTTGGTTACCTATGTCACCTATTAAAAGGGGCTTCCCTGAATGGAGCTACTTCACAATACAAAACCCCAAGAGTGAACTTATTGCTGTTTGTCAAATTTATATCGCTGGTTTACAATTGGTTAATGAAATGTATACATGTCCCTTTGAACATTTACAGGATGTAAATAATTATGCTAGGCTTTGAGCTACTTGCTTTCTGCTTTTGTTGCATTTATGTACCTTCACGAACCAGGATATACTCTGTTTGTTAATTGGAATGAGAATTCCTGGATGCTTCACCATTGTCTGAATAATTCTTTTGTACATTGTTCATTTGTTTGGAAAAAACAGACCTGGAGAGGTCTATTAAAAAGTATTAAAAAGTATTAGTCAGTACCAGATCTGTATAATTGGTTACATAAGTGATCTTACATGCCCGGTTTACCCTTTATTGATGCTATTTATTTTCTATTTTGTAATTTGTTAAAGTCAAGACTCAATTAACACTCTTTCCACATGAGAGTATTAATTGATCAACTAAGAGTCAACATTTAACTCCCGAACGAAGATTCGGTAGGAGTGCATTTGGGCTTACTGCCTAGCAATAGGTAGTTTAGGTTGTTTAGATATTTTGTCCCAAGTGGTCTTGTGACGTTAGCCCGCCTGCACCTGAAATTTCACCATAAAATTCATTGACATTATTTCTTTATTTAATAGTGTGAACTAACACCTTTGGTGTGCTTCTACTCCACATCAATTATCCTGATTTACATTAGCTGTGCATTCCCACCTCACAGTTCTCTTGTGTTTTCCTTCTCTGACCACACAAAGGGAATTGCACGCACCTTCTAGATATTCGGTATTATATAATACCTGGATCTGTTCTCTAGTGAACAGTATAATATGTCTTTCTCTAAAATAGACCAGACTACAAATAACAGAGCTGAAACTTTAGCTTTCAGCGAAGAAGAAGCCACGAGAATCCTGGGGCTGATTAAGATAGCAGGAACTGAACTTACAACCACTGACAAACCAGAAGCCCTGATTCGACAATTAGAGTGGAAGATTCGAAGGGAAATCAATCTCAAGTTACATGCATCAACTTTAGCTCAGTATTTCACCACAAAGAGGATACCAAGAGGCCTGAGGGTAAACCTCAAACCCACCTTATGCAAAGAAAATCCTGCCTTTGTGAAACGTTGGCATTTGATCCTCAATAAATGCTACTGGATTTGATCATTTTAACGATTGAAGAACTGGCTCGTTCTTTGACTACCTTGAATGAAGATATAGAAGGTCTCAAAACTTCACTAAGCAAAACCTACACGGCAGATCAACTTAAACAAATTCTTGAAGAAGCCAATCAGAAACTAGCAAACTATTCACAGGAACTTGAAGCTAAAAAGATCAGGAAGTTCAGAAGGGACACGCAAGACTATAAGTTGGACATAGTCTATAGTTGGCAAGCCTATTACGGGTACTACCCGAATAAACAGAATAGTAGCAATCCACGGAAGACTGGACACCCATCTACTGGGAACACCTCTTCTGACGCTTCCAGCACAGAACTAGACGCCATATCAGGTCAGACCGCGGAAATAACACCAGGTCCCTCAGCCAGCGAGCCCACGAACCATGAAGCTACGACTTCCCCTTTTTTAGAAAAAAGCCGACTCGAAGAGGACAAAAGAAAAAATCCACAGAGAAAGAAGGGGACGAAGAAACCCTGATAGTCAATATTTCGTCATACCATCTCTCGAAGATGGAGACACAAGTTCTGAGGAAAGGTTTATCCTTTGTTCCAATGAATAACAGTACCTTACTGAGGGAAAAGATTGATTTCTTTAAACTTATGCGCAAATTGAAGCTTAAAGTATTCTTCAACTCCCTGGAAGAAGACAACATCGAAAAGGAACCACATGAATTCCTAGAGCTTACTCCTAAAAGTACTTTTAATCCCCCAATACATAACCATATACTATCCACTTTTGAGAAGACCGTACTTGAAGACTTCAAGAAGATACGATTCAAAACTAAGGCTCAAGGAAACTTCACTAAAATCGAACGCCAGACATTGAAAAATCTATTAGACAATCAAACTATCATCTTCAAACCAGCAGATAAGGGAGGAGCCCTAGTCCTGATGGACAAACAGGATTACCTTGATGAAATTGAAGGCCAATTAAGAGACGAGGAAACTTACCTTGAGGTCCCTATGAACCCAACAGAAACAGTGCGAGCTCTGATTGAAAAAGTCCTGGATGAGGCCGAAGAGAATGACGTAATCTCTGAGAAAACACGCCGGTTTCTCGACAATAAACATCCCATCATGCCGGTGATGCATATCTTACCTAAAATCCATAAGAGACTGTTAAAACCTCCAGGCCGCCCCATTATAGCAGCTACTAACAGCATCCTTGAACCTTTGGCACAATATCTGGACAAAATACTTCAACCCTTGGTCCAAGAGACGCCGACTTATGTGAAGGACACCATGCACTTCCTGCAACTGTTGAAGAACACGCAGTTTGTGGAAGGGAGAGATATATTATTTACTATGGACGTTACGTCCTTATACACAAATATTGCCCACGAAGCTGGCCTAGAAGCTATAGAATGGCTTATTTTGAGATCGGACAAATGTCAAGGAGACCGGCTGTTCATTCTCTCCCTCTTGAAATTGGTACTTAACAACAACTTTTTTAAGTTTCAGGATAGATACTTTATCCAAATTTCAGGCACAAGCATGGGTGCAGCTATGGCACCGTGCTATGCCAATGCATTTATGTACTATCTGGAATACGAACATGTTCTCACATCACCAAGATGGATGAGACACCTATCCCTGTACGTGAGATACATTGATGACGTCTTTGGGGTATGGACTGGTCCTCAAGACGAATTGGTCAATTTCTTTGACATGATGAATCGGATGAATCCACGCATTAGGTTTACTACAGAGACAAGTACAACAACTATACATTTCCTGGATGTGGAAATTTACGTGGCTGGAGCTATACTGGAGACCAGGATTTACACCAAACCAACCGACAGGAATAGTCTATTACTCGCCACAAGTTTCCATCCTAAACGAACCATTGACAGTGTGCCACTGAGTCAATTTCTACGTTATAGGAGGAACATCTCAGAACCCACTGAATATGAACGTCAGGTGATTACACTGGAAAATAAATTCACAGCAAGAGGATACGACTCTACATTGATCTCAGATGTATCAGGAAAGGTCCGTGAGATAAACAGGGACTCACTACTAGTACCGAAACCAACAAAATCTCGAGAAACACTGGTATATGTTACCACCTACTCGGTCCAGAGCACAAGAATTAAGAAAGCCATCAAAAAAAACTGGCCCATGCTACAATTGGACCCACAATTGCAACATCTTTTCCCTGATCCTCCAACGTTTGCCTATAGAAATAGCAAATCTATACGAAAGACCCTAGTGAAAGCTGAGATCCCAGTTGGGGGTCCGTCCACCCAACACAAAGGCACTATTCCATGCCACAATTGTCAACACTGTGGCAACATCATAAAGGGCAATCACATTCCACACCCCCATTCTGGCAAACCTTTACAATTAAAACACTCCTGTACCTGTGATGCTCAAAATGTGATATATGCACTGAAATGTCCATGTGGACTCTATTATGTAGGAATGACTACTCGGAAAGCAAAAACAAGATGGACTGAGCATAAGTCTAATATTCAGAACAAGAGTCCCAAATCACCTGTTTCATTGCACTTCACAGAGGCACGCCACACTGTGGCGCAGTTAAAATGTGTTATTTTAGAACAAGTGACATCAGGTACCAGGGGGGTAGATATACAACGGAAATTAGCACAACGTGAAATACTATGGATTGATCTTCTAGACTCACTGCACCCCCGGGGGATGAATGTTGAATTTGATTTAATGTGCTTTGTATAAATTAGCCTGAATCGCCACAATGTCCGCCCAGCTGCAAGGGTAACTGACATATGATTGTTTCATGGACTACAATGCCTCACCCCAAGCTGTAAATAGGGTTGTCCCCACGCCATTGTGACTCTGAGCTCATATTTCCACTTTCTTTATTCCTTATTAGGTTTTCGTTCTCAAACATCTAGAGCCTGTGTCCTTAACATCTAGATTGTGTGATATCATATATTCCCCTCTTTGTCCACTCGATTCGTTACCATGGGCTTGTCGATACATTTACTCTATGACTTAATATAGAGACCCCGCTACATGGGTTACATTGATTCCAAGGTGCTCTTACCTATTACTCTATGGAGCTCCTCTCTCTGCGACGAGTGGCCCACACCAATATGGCGGATTTCCCGGCTGGCCCAGCGCGCATGCGTGGGGTTACCGGGACAACAACTAATGCCTACCGCAGTGGAGCCGCTGCGCTTACAGCGGTCGGCTCACTCGGTGTTTATCTGCAACCTAGGTAGGTCTTTAGACTCCGTGTGGACGGCGCACCTGCGTCTGCACTTTTTTGCACCCGCCTTTTTACACTTGGCGTGATGCATTGAACTTCATGTATCTCGTAGCGAGATACCAGGCTTGCGCTCCTATATACATTTAATATCTGTTTCTATCCCCTCGGTGGATAGCTTAGACATAGCTCGTTGAGAAAACTTTGTTATGACCATCTAGATGACTCATGACTGTTTGGTCTGATCATTACTCTGTTACTATTCCTTATAGGGTGTCCCGGCCGTATTCTGTCACTTCCCGGCCTCCGGCGCATTACAGCTGTTGACTGGGTCTGAATTGGAACTTTATCAGCCTCAGATTGAGGTTAGTACCCATTACCTCTCTACTTATTTCGGTTCAAAATTACATCAGTTAACCTCACTGATTAGCTTAAATGGTAATGTTTACTCTTTTGAATTCCCCGCAGGAAAGGCTTTTAGAACGCATTTAGCAATCACTACCCTACTACATACAGGAACAGTGAAGTCCCCACCCTGAAGATGGATCATTCGATCCGAAACGCGTTGGTTACCTATGTCACCTATTAAAAGGGGCTTCCCTGAATGGAGCTACTTCACAATACAAAACCCCAAGAGTGAATTTATTGCTGTTTGTCAAATTTATATCGCTGGTTTACAATTGGTTAATGAAATGTATACATGTCCCTTTGAACATTTACAGGATGTAAATAATTATGCTAGGCTTTGAGCTACTTGCTTTCTGCTTTTGTTGCATTTATGTACCTTCACGAACCAGGATATACTCTGTTTGTTAATTGGAATGAGAATTCCTGGATGCTTCACCATTGTCTGAATAATTCTTTTGTACATTGTTCATTTGTTTGGAAAAAACAGACCTGGAGAGGTCTATTAAAAAGTATTAAAAAGTATTAGTCAGTACCAGATCTGTATAATTGGTTACATAAGTGATCTTACATGCCCGGTTTACCCTTTATTGATGCTATTTATTTTCTATTTTGTAATTTGTTAAAGTCAAGACTCAATTAACACTCTTTCCACATGAGAGTATTAATTGATCAACTAAGAGTCAACATTTAACTCCCGAACGAAGATTCGGTAGGAGTGCATTTGGGCTTACTGCCTAGCAATAGGTAGTTTAGGTTGTTTAGATATTTTGTCCCAAGTGGTCTTGTGACGTTAGCCCGCCTGCACCTGAAATTTCACCATAAAATTCATTGACATTATTTCTTTATTTAATAGTGTGAACTAACACCTTTGGTGTGCTTCTACTCCACATCAATTATCCTGATTTACATTAGCTGTGCATTCCCACCTCACAGTTCTCTTGTGTTTTCCTTCTCTGACCACACAAAGGGAATTGCACGCACCTTCTAGATATTCGGTATTATATAATACCTGGATCTGTTCTCTAGTGAACAGTATAATATGTCTTTCTCTAAAATAGACCAGACTACAAATAACAGAGCTGAAACTTTAGCTTTCAGCGAAGAAGAAGCCACGAGAATCCTGGGGCTGATTAAGATAGCAGGAACTGAACTTACAACCACTGACAAACCAGAAGCCCTGATTCGACAATTAGAGTGGAAGATTCGAAGGGAAATCAATCTCAAGTTACATGCATCAACTTTAGCTCAGTATTTCACCACAAAGAGGATACCAAGAGGCCTGAGGGTAAACCTCGAACCCACCTTATGCAAAGAAAATCCTGCCTTTGTGAAACGTTGGCATTTGATCCTCAATAAATGCTACTGGATTTGATCATTTTAACGATTGAAGAACTGGCTCGTTCTTTGACTACCTTGAATGAAGATATAGAAGGTCTCAAAACTTCACTAAGCAAAACCTACACGGCAGATCAACTTAAACAAATTCTTGAAGAAGCCAATCAGAAACTAGCAAACTATTCACAGGAACTTGAAGCTAAAAAGATCAGGAAGTTCAGAAGGGACACGCAAGACTATAAGTTGGACATAGTCTATAGTTGGCAAGCCTATTACGGGTACTACCCGAATAAACAGAATAGTAGCAATCCACGGAAGACTGGACACCCATCTACTGGGAACACCTCTTCTGACGCTTCCAGCACAGAACTAGACGCCATATCAGGTCAGACCGCGGAAATAACACCAGGTCCCTCAGCCAGCGAGCCCACGAACCATGAAGCTACGACTTCCCCTTTTTTAGAAAAAAGCCGACTCGAAGAGGACAAAAGAAAAAATCCACAGAGAAAGAAGGGGACGAAGAAACCCTGATAGTCAATATTTCGTCATACCATCTCTCGAAGATGGAGACACAAGTTCTGAGGAAAGGTTTATCCTTTGTTCCAATGAATAACAGTACCTTACTGAGGGAAAAGATTGATTTCTTTAAACTTATGCGCAAATTGAAGCTTAAAGTATTCTTCAACTCCCTGGAAGAAGACAACATCGAAAAGGAACCACATGAATTCCTAGAGCTTACTCCTAAAAGTACTTTTAATCCCCCAATACATAACCATATACTATCCACTTTTGAGAAGACCGTACTTGAAGACTTCAAGAAGATACGATTCAAAACTAAGGCTCAAGGAAACTTCACTAAAATCGAACGCCAGACATTGAAAAATCTATTAGACAATCAAACTATCATCTTCAAACCAGCAGATAAGGGAGGAGCCCTAGTCCTGATGGACAAACAGGATTACCTTGATGAAATTGAAGGCCAATTAAGAGACGAGGAAACTTACCTTGAGGTCCCTATGAACCCAACAGAAACAGTGCGAGCTCTGATTGAAAAAGTCCTGGATGAGGCCGAAGAGAATGACGTAATCTCTGAGAAAACACGCCGGTTTCTCGACAATAAACATCCCATCATGCCGGTGATGCATATCTTACCTAAAATCCATAAGAGACTGTTAAAACCTCCAGGCCGCCCCATTATAGCAGCTACTAACAGCATCCTTGAACCTTTGGCACAATATCTGGACAAAATACTTCAACCCTTGGTCCAAGAGACGCCGACTTATGTGAAGGACACCATGCACTTCCTGCAACTGTTGAAGAACACGCAGTTTGTGGAAGGGAGAGATATATTATTTACTATGGACGTTACGTCCTTATACACAAATATTGCCCACGAAGCTGGCCTAGAAGCTATAGAATGGCTTATTTTGAGATCGGACAAATGTCAAGGAGACCGGCTGTTCATTCTCTCCCTCTTGAAATTGGTACTTAACAACAACTTTTTTAAGTTTCAGGATAGATACTTTATCCAAATTTCAGGCACAAGCATGGGTGCAGCTATGGCACCGTGCTATGCCAATGCATTTATGTACTATCTGGAATACGAACATGTTCTCACATCACCAAGATGGATGAGACACCTATCCCTGTACGTGAGATACATTGATGACGTCTTTGGGGTATGGACTGGTCCTCAAGACGAATTGGTCAATTTCTTTGACATGATGAATCGGATGAATCCACGCATTAGGTTTACTACAGAGACAAGTACAACAACTATACATTTCCTGGATGTGGAAATTTACGTGGCTGGAGCTATACTGGAGACCAGGATTTACACCAAACCAACCGACAGGAATAGTCTATTACTCGCCACAAGTTTCCATCCTAAACGAACCATTGACAGTGTGCCACTGAGTCAATTTCTACGTTATAGGAGGAACATCTCAGAACCCACTGAATATGAACGTCAGGTGATTACACTGGAAAATAAATTCACAGCAAGAGGATACGACTCTACATTGATCTCAGATGTATCAGGAAAGGTCCGTGAGATAAACAGGGACTCACTACTAGTACCGAAACCAACAAAATCTCGAGAAACACTGGTATATGTTACCACCTACTCGGTCCAGAGCACAAGAATTAAGAAAGCCATCAAAAAAAACTGGCCCATGCTACAATTGGACCCACAATTGCAACATCTTTTCCCTGATCCTCCAACGTTTGCCTATAGAAATAGCAAATCTATACGAAAGACCCTAGTGAAAGCTGAGATCCCAGTTGGGGGTCCGTCCACCCAACACAAAGGCACTATTCCATGCCACAATTGTCAACACTGTGGCAACATCATAAAGGGCAATCACATTCCACACCCCCATTCTGGCAAACCTTTACAATTAAAACACTCCTGTACCTGTGATGCTCAAAATGTGATATATGCACTGAAATGTCCATGTGGACTCTATTATGTAGGAATGACTACTCGGAAAGCAAAAACAAGATGGACTGAGCATAAGTCTAATATTCAGAACAAGAGTCCCAAATCACCTGTTTCATTGCACTTCACAGAGGCACGCCACACTGTGGCGCAGTTAAAATGTGTTATTTTAGAACAAGTGACATCAGGTACCAGGGGGGTAGATATACAACGGAAATTAGCACAACGTGAAATACTATGGATTGATCTTCTAGACTCACTGCACCCCCGGGGGATGAATGTTGAATTTGATTTAATGTGCTTTGTATAAATTAGCCTGAATCGCCACAATGTCCGCCCAGCTGCAAGGGTAACTGACATATGATTGTTTCATGGACTACAATGCCTCACCCCAAGCTGTAAATAGGGTTGTCCCCACGCCATTGTGACTCTGAGCTCATATTTCCACTTTCTTTATTCCTTATTAGGTTTTCGTTCTCAAACATCTAGAGCCTGTGTCCTTAACATCTAGATTGTGTGATATCATATATTCCCCTCTTTGTCCACTCGATTCGTTACCATGGGCTTGTCGATACATTTACTCTATGACTTAATATAGAGACCCCGCTACATGGGTTACATTGATTCCAAGGTGCTCTTACCTATTACTCTATGGAGCTCCTCTCTCTGCGACGAGTGGCCCACACCAATATGGCGGATTTCCCGGCTGGCCCAGCGCGCATGCGTGGGGTTACCGGGACAACAACTAATGCCTACCGCAGTGGAGCCGCTGCGCTTACAGCGGTCGGCTCACTCGGTGTTTATCTGCAACCTAGGTAGGTCTTTAGACTCCGTGTGGACGGCGCACCTGCGTCTGCACTTTTTTGCACCCGCCTTTTTACACTTGGCGTGATGCATTGAACTTCATGTATCTCGTAGCGAGATACCAGGCTTGCGCTCCTATATACATTTAATATCTGTTTCTATCCCCTCGGTGGATAGCTTAGACATAGCTCGTTGAGAAAACTTTGTTATGACCATCTAGATGACTCATGACTGTTTGGTCTGATCATTACTCTGTTACTATTCCTTATAGGGTGTCCCGGCCGTATTCTGTCACTTCCCGGCCTCCGGCGCATTACAGCTGTTGACTGGGTCTGAATTGGAACTTTATCAGCCTCAGATTGAGGTTAGTACCCATTACCTCTCTACTTATTTCGGTTCAAAATTACATCAGTTAACCTCACTGATTAGCTTAAATGGTAATGTTTACTCTTTTGAATTCCCCGCAGGAAAGGCTTTTAGAACGCATTTAGCAATCACTACCCTACTACATACAGGAACAGTGAAGTCCCCACCCTGAAGATGGATCATTCGATCCGAAACGCGTTGGTTACCTATGTCACCTATTAAAAGGGGCTTCCCTGAATGGAGCTACTTCACAATACAAAACCCCAAGAGTGAATTTATTGCTGTTTGTCAAATTTATATCGCTGGTTTACAATTGGTTAATGAAATGTATACATGTCCCTTTGAACATTTACAGGATGTAAATAATTATGCTAGGCTTTGAGCTACTTGCTTTCTGCTTTTGTTGCATTTATGTACCTTCACGAACCAGGATATACTCTGTTTGTTAATTGGAATGAGAATTCCTGGATGCTTCACCATTGTCTGAATAATTCTTTTGTACATTGTTCATTTGTTTGGAAAAAACAGACCTGGAGAGGTCTATTAAAAAGTATTAAAAAGTATTAGTCAGTACCAGATCTGTATAATTGGTTACATAAGTGATCTTACATGCCCGGTTTACCCTTTATTGATGCTATTTATTTTCTATTTTGTAATTTGTTAAAGTCAAGACTCAATTAACACTCTTTCCACATGAGAGTATTAATTGATCAACTAAGAGTCAACATTTAACTCCCGAACGAAGATTCGGTAGGAGTGCATTTGGGCTTACTGCCTAGCAATAGGTAGTTTAGGTTGTTTAGATATTTTGTCCCAAGTGGTCTTGTGACGTTAGCCCGCCTGCACCTGAAATTTCACCATAAAATTCATTGACATTATTTCTTTATTTAATAGTGTGAACTAACACCTTTGGTGTGCTTCTACTCCACATCAATTATCCTGATTTACATTAGCTGTGCATTCCCACCTCACAGTTCTCTTGTGTTTTCCTTCTCTGACCACACAAAGGGAATTGCACGCACCTTCTAGATATTCGGTATTATATAATACCTGGATCTGTTCTCTAGTGAACAGTATAATATGTCTTTCTCTAAAATAGACCAGACTACAAATAACAGAGCTGAAACTTTAGCTTTCAGCGAAGAAGAAGCCACGAGAATCCTGGGGCTGATTAAGATAGCAGGAACTGAACTTACAACCACTGACAAACCAGAAGCCCTGATTCGACAATTAGAGTGGAAGATTCGAAGGGAAATCAATCTCAAGTTACATGCATCAACTTTAGCTCAGTATTTCACCACAAAGAGGATACCAAGAGGCCTGAGGGTAAACCTCGAACCCACCTTATGCAAAGAAAATCCTGCCTTTGTGAAACGTTGGCATTTGATCCTCAATAAATGCTACTGGATTTGATCATTTTAACGATTGAAGAACTGGCTCGTTCTTTGACTACCTTGAATGAAGATATAGAAGGTCTCAAAACTTCACTAAGCAAAACCTACACGGCAGATCAACTTAAACAAATTCTTGAAGAAGCCAATCAGAAACTAGCAAACTATTCACAGGAACTTGAAGCTAAAAAGATCAGGAAGTTCAGAAGGGACACGCAAGACTATAAGTTGGACATAGTCTATAGTTGGCAAGCCTATTACGGGTACTACCCGAATAAACAGAATAGTAGCAATCCACGGAAGACTGGACACCCATCTACTGGGAACACCTCTTCTGACGCTTCCAGCACAGAACTAGACGCCATATCAGGTCAGACCGCGGAAATAACACCAGGTCCCTCAGCCAGCGAGCCCACGAACCATGAAGCTACGACTTCCCCTTTTTTAGAAAAAAGCCGACTCGAAGAGGACAAAAGAAAAAATCCACAGAGAAAGAAGGGGACGAAGAAACCCTGATAGTCAATATTTCGTCATACCATCTCTCGAAGATGGAGACACAAGTTCTGAGGAAAGGTTTATCCTTTGTTCCAATGAATAACAGTACCTTACTGAGGGAAAAGATTGATTTCTTTAAACTTATGCGCAAATTGAAGCTTAAAGTATTCTTCAACTCCCTGGAAGAAGACAACATCGAAAAGGAACCACATGAATTCCTAGAGCTTACTCCTAAAAGTACTTTTAATCCCCCAATACATAACCATATACTATCCACTTTTGAGAAGACCGTACTTGAAGACTTCAAGAAGATACGATTCAAAACTAAGGCTCAAGGAAACTTCACTAAAATCGAACGCCAGACATTGAAAAATCTATTAGACAATCAAACTATCATCTTCAAACCAGCAGATAAGGGAGGAGCCCTAGTCCTGATGGACAAACAGGATTACCTTGATGAAATTGAAGGCCAATTAAGAGACGAGGAAACTTACCTTGAGGTCCCTATGAACCCAACAGAAACAGTGCGAGCTCTGATTGAAAAAGTCCTGGATGAGGCCGAAGAGAATGACGTAATCTCTGAGAAAACACGCCGGTTTCTCGACAATAAACATCCCATCATGCCGGTGATGCATATCTTACCTAAAATCCATAAGAGACTGTTAAAACCTCCAGGCCGCCCCATTATAGCAGCTACTAACAGCATCCTTGAACCTTTGGCACAATATCTGGACAAAATACTTCAACCCTTGGTCCAAGAGACGCCGACTTATGTGAAGGACACCATGCACTTCCTGCAACTGTTGAAGAACACGCAGTTTGTGGAAGGGAGAGATATATTATTTACTATGGACGTTACGTCCTTATACACAAATATTGCCCACGAAGCTGGCCTAGAAGCTATAGAATGGCTTATTTTGAGATCGGACAAATGTCAAGGAGACCGGCTGTTCATTTTCTCCCTCTTGAAATTGGTACTTAACAACAACTTTTTTAAGTTTCAGGATAGATACTTTATCCAAATTTCAGGCACAAGCATGGGTGCAGCTATGGCACCGTGCTATGCCAATGCATTTATGTACTATCTGGAATACGAACATGTTCTCACATCACCAAGATGGATGAGACACCTATCCCTGTACGTGAGATACATTGATGACGTCTTTGGGGTATGGACTGGTCCTCAAGACGAATTGGTCAATTTCTTTGACATGATGAATCGGATGAATCCACGCATTAGGTTTACTACAGAGACAAGTACAACAACTATACATTTCCTGGATGTGGAAATTTACGTGGCTGGAGCTATACTGGAGACCAGGATTTACACCAAACCAACCGACAGGAATAGTCTATTACTCGCCACAAGTTTCCATCCTAAACGAACCATTGACAGTGTGCCACTGAGTCAATTTCTACGTTATAGGAGGAACATCTCAGAACCCACTGAATATGAACGTCAGGTGATTACACTGGAAAATAAATTCACAGCAAGAGGATACGACTCTACATTGATCTCAGATGTATCAGGAAAGGTCCGTGAGATAAACAGGGACTCACTACTAGTACCGAAACCAACAAAATCTCGAGAAACACTGGTATATGTTACCACCTACTCGGTCCAGAGCACAAGAATTAAGAAAGCCATCAAAAAAAACTGGCCCATGCTACAATTGGACCCACAATTGCAACATCTTTTCCCTGATCCTCCAACGTTTGCCTATAGAAATAGCAAATCTATACGAAAGACCCTAGTGAAAGCTGAGATCCCAGTTGGGGGTCCGTCCACCCAACACAAAGGCACTATTCCATGCCACAATTGTCAACACTGTGGCAACATCATAAAGGGCAATCACATTCCACACCCCCATTCTGGCAAACCTTTACAATTAAAACACTCCTATACCTGTGATGCTCAAAATGTGATATATGCACTGAAATGTCCATGTGGACTCTATTATGTAGGAATGACTACTCGGAAAGCAAAAACAAGATGGACTGAGCATAAGTCTAATATTCAGAACAAGAGTCCCAAATCACCTGTTTCATTGCACTTCACAGAGGCACGCCACACTGTGGCGCAGTTAAAATGTGTTATTTTAGAACAAGTGACATCAGGTACCAGGGGGGTAGATATACAACGGAAATTAGCACAACGTGAAATACTATGGATTGATCTTCTAGACTCACTGCACCCCCGGGGGATGAATGTTGAATTTGATTTAATGTGCTTTGTATAAATTAGCCTGAATCGCCACAATGTCCGCCCAGCTGCAAGGGTAACTGACATATGATTGTTTCATGGACTACAATGCCTCACCCCAAGCTGTAAATAGGGTTGTCCCCACGCCATTGTGACTCTGAGCTCATATTTCCACTTTCTTTATTCCTTATTAGGTTTTCGTTCTCAAACATCTAGAGCCTGTGTCCTTAACATCTAGATTGTGTGATATCATATATTCCCCTCTTTGTCCACTCGATTCGTTACCATGGGCTTGTCGATACATTTACTCTATGACTTAATATAGAGACCCCGCTACATGGGTTACATTGATTCCAAGGTGCTCTTACCTATTACTCTATGGAGCTCCTCTCTCTGCGACGAGTGGCCCACACCAATATGGCGGATTTCCCGGCTGGCCCAGCGCGCATGCGTGGGGTTACCGGGACAACAACTAATGCCTACCGCAGTGGAGCCGCTGCGCTTACAGCGGTCGGCTCACTCGGTGTTTATCTGCAACCTAGGTAGGTCTTTAGACTCCGTGTGGACGGCGCACCTGCGTCTGCACTTTTTTGCACCCGCCTTTTTACACTTGGCGTGATGCATTGAACTTCATGTATCTCGTAGCGAGATACCAGGCATGCGCTCCTATATACATTTAATATCTGTTTCTATCCCCTCGGTGGATAGCTTAGACATAGCTCGTTGAGAAAACTTTGTTATGACCATCTAGATGACTCATGACTGTTTGGTCTGATCATTACTCTGTTACTATTCCTTATAGGGTGTCCCGGCCGTATTCTGTCACTTCCCGGCCTCCGGCGCATTACAGCTGTTGACTGGGTCTGAATTGGAACTTTATCAGCCTCAGATTGAGGTTAGTACCCATTACCTCTCTACTTATTTCGGTTCAAAATTACATCAGTTAACCTCACTGATTAGCTTAAATGGTAATGTTTACTCTTTTGAATTCCCCGCAGGAAAGGCTTTTAGAACGCATTTAGCAATCACTACCCTACTACATACAGGAACAGTGAAGTCCCCACCCTGAAGATGGATCATTCGATCCGAAACGCGTTGGTTACCTATGTCACCTATTAAAAGGGGCTTCCCTGAATGGAGCTACTTCACAATACAAAACCCCAAGAGTGAACTTATTGCTGTTTGTCAAATTTATATCGCTGGTTTACAATTGGTTAATGAAATGTATACATGTCCCTTTGAACATTTACAGGATGTAAATAATTATGCTAGGCTTTGAGCTACTTGCTTTCTGCTTTTGTTGCATTTATGTACCTTCACGAACCAGGATATACTCTGTTTGTTAATTGGAATGAGAATTCCTGGATGCTTCACCATTGTCTGAATAATTCTTTTGTACATTGTTCATTTGTTTGGAAAAAACAGACCTGGAGAGGTCTATTAAAAAGTATTAAAAAGTATTAGTCAGTACCAGATCTGTATAATTGGTTACATAAGTGATCTTACATGCCCGGTTTACCCTTTATTGATGCTATTTATTTTCTATTTTGTAATTTGTTAAAGTCAAGACTCAATTAACACTCTTTCCACATGAGAGTATTAATTGATCAACTAAGAGTCAACATTTAACTCCCGAACGAAGATTCGGTAGGAGTGCATTTGGGCTTACTGCCTAGCAATAGGTAGTTTAGGTCACTCACACTTCCTTCCCCGGTCTCTCTTGGCTTCACGGTACACCATACCAGGGGGCATGGCTTCCTTCCCCTGGTTTCTCTTGACTTCAGGGTTTCACTGTAGTAGGAGCAATGACTCCCTTCCCTGGACTCTTCTCAGGCTCTTTACCTCCGTTCACGAAGGCTAGGGGAATGCCTCCCTTTCCCAGGCTCTTCTCAGGTCTTGGTCACAATTCACGAAGGCTGGGGGGAATGACTCCCTTCCCCCAAGCCCTTCTCAGGATCTTGGTCACAGTTCGTGGAGGCTTGGGCAATGACTCCCTTCCCCAAGCCCTTCTAAGGCTTCTTATTTTGGATGCGGGTCCCAGACCTGTGTTGGCAGAACTGGTTTACTTCCTTGCCAGGTACTGCAATGAGGAAGGGTGATTGTGATGCTCTTCTTATGTGGGTGCGGGTCTCAGACCCCTGTTGGTAGACCTGGTTCAGATCCTTGCCATGTACTGCGATGAGGAAGAGTGGTTGTGATTACCCCTTTCCTCTGTTGCGGGTCCCAGGCCCTTCTCTCATCTTTATATCTTGTTGGTGTTAGACCTGGTTCACTATCCTTCCAGGTACTATTATGTCTCAGATTACTTAAGGCAGTCTCTAAAGTTATGTATGGGTCGCAGACCCTGATTTCTGGGCTACATTGGCCCTTCTTTCTTCCCCCAACAGCCCCTTTTCCCTATGGGTCTCTGTTGGGTCTTGTTCGCCTGTTGTAAGCCCTTTGGTTGCTCCACTCTGATTCTCATGCTCTCTCTCTCGGCTTGCGTGACTACTTCGGCGTGTGAGAAACCTGAAGGTGTCTCACTTACTAGTCCCCGGGGATCTGTCATCCAGATGGCCAGGACATGGGCATTGCTGTTGGATCCAGTTCCTGGGGGTGGACCAGTGCAGGTGGATCACCTGGATGGGGGGTCCTCAGGAGTGGAAGTAGGACACCGACGGGTGAGATGCGGAATCCCCCTTCTTCTAACACCTTTTCCCCATCCTACCAAATAGGATGCTGAGAAACTCTACCCCCCCTCCGACATGAGCACTTTCGCACATTACAAAAGACAACAGACTAACACCAGAGCCGTTTACCTGACATGCCCCAACAGAAGGGTCAGACAAAGTCAGGAAAAGTCAGGCAATTGACCCGAATCACACACACCTGACCGCCCTTTCCCTTCCCCACAGCGATAAAATGTGGGGCACGAGAGCAGACGATGAGCAAGGCAGACGATGAGCAAGGCAGACAGCACAACGAGAGAGCTATCCCAGGGCAGCAATTCAAGAGGAGGAGAAAGGCGGCGAGAACCGAAGGGGTGATAAGGAGAGAAGCAACCTTACCTTTTCAAACCCTGACCCGCAAAGCCTTTGTGGAAGGAAGCATAAGACCACAAACAATAGCCAGCATGTGTTGCAGCAGATGTCAATGGTACACGGAGCACGCCTACACTGATGATCAAAACATGGAGAGAAGTTTCTACTGGGGTACCGTCCTTGACTCCAGAGACAAGACAAGAAAAGCCAAGCGGTTCATCACAGCCGGTGAGTCGAGGGAAGAACCGATAAGAAAGTGATCTGGGTTAAACAGAAATTGCAAATGGCAAATTAAGGGAAGTTCAAAGAACTGATGAACTCTTGGGGGGAATTCAGCTGAAGAGGGGTCCAGCACCACATGGGTCCTCATTAGAGAGTGTCATGATCTCTGCTTCCAAAAGGTCAGGGTTTTCCCAACTCCCTTGGAAGCAGATCCATAACCCAGGTTCCGAGTGCCAACCAGTCCCAATTGGGACCTTTTGGACCCAGTCCTGGCGCCAGTGGCACCAGGCTCATAAATATGCCCAGTCCCAGCGCTGGAAGCGCCGGGCTCATAATGCTTGGGTGGACTTACCTGCAGCAGACCATGCTGCTTACTTGCCTGCCAGTTGAGCCTCTGATCCTCTTCTGTTTGGAACTACTTTTCCTGTTGGGTGGGGCAGGAGCCACTCCCTAGATTCAGAACACTGGAACTCTTCTGGAAAGCAGGAACTCTTTTCTTACCTAGGCGTGGCTGTGGAAGGAGACACCTAAGCACTACAGGAGGCTATTTAAACCACACCCGATGGATGAATCTTGCTTTGCGTTATTCTGCATCGTCTGCAGCAGAGCGCTCATCGTGTCTTCAGCATCTGATCCTGGGCCTAAGGAAAAAGGCTTACCATCCTGAATCCAGTCTTCAGCAACACCTATAAAGACAAGAAAGAACAGGTTAGCATTACGGTCTTTAGTGACAGCTCTTCACTTACCTGGTCCATCGGCTGTCACCAACGCCTTGCGCTGCATTCCGGCATCTGAAAGACAAAGGCTTACCTACTCTTCGTGCGCTCCGGAGGTCTTCACACTGCATTCCGGCATCTGAAAGACAAAAGCTTACCAACTCTTCGCACGCTCCGGAGGCCTTCGGCGCTGCATCCCGCATCTGAAAGACAAAACAAGGTGCGTTTAAAGACATTGGGGAACTTTAATACTCACGTGCCATTACTCCTTTCCACATCTAACCCACTGGGTATTCCTGCACCCTGCAGCCGCTCCGAACTTGTACCTGCAAAATAAAAAGACAGTTAGAGCGCATCGTGAAGCAGGCAACAAGCACTTACTTACGTGCTTCCAGGCGCTTCTATTCATCACACGGGCTCCATCTTCAACTCACTTCAGCCCGTCATCCGCCATCGCCGGAACCCTGCAAAACAAGAAACATCATTACTAAAGACTTTAAAGACATTAGAATTACTCGAAACTTACCGTTCGTGCAGTAAACGACGGACAGCAGGTCTCTGAAGTCAAGAGGCCTGCTCCCTTTATCCAGTGAAGAAACTGGTTACAGCACCCTGCCCCGAGGCACATGGAGAGCACGGCGTTCACTTACCTAAGGTGAGAGCGTTAACCTTTGGGGTTCTACAGGAGAAGAGAAAGGGAAGAAGAGAGAGACATTCAATAACCCAGTTCCTTAATCCCATATTTTCTATCTGCAGACAGCTTACCCTTCGAGTCAGACATACAGTGCACAGAGGTCCAGCCCAAAGAGCCAGCCGTGTGTTACACATCACCTTTGAAGATACGGTATACGCCCAGTCAAGACCGGCGCCTCTACGGGAATCAGGTGAGCGTTACAGAGAGACTCTGGTTGATCCCCCGTTTGATGAAACTACCGATACCACAAGGCCCTAGAAAAGCTGCAAGGAAAAGGTCAAAGTGGTCATACAGGGGTCTAGCAAAAAGTACAATCGAATGTCTTTGACCTGCATGTAATTGGAAAGCTAAGGGAGATGAATCCCGAATAATGAGAAAGGAGAAGGAATTGTTTGGTTGACAAGAGTGAACCCGAAAGAGGGATGCCGATAGAAAGGGGCAAAGCCTGATGCCTCAATGAACATTGTGTTGACAAGAGTGAACCCGACAGAGGGATGTCCACAGTTAACTGTTTAAAAAGACATTAAGACTTGTGAATGCGACAGGTGAAATTGATCTGACAAAAGCCGTAGTGAACCTGACAGTGGGAGGTAAACAGGTGAGAAGGGTCTGACCCCGAAAGCGGGGGATTCAGGGGTGAAAAGCCATCACCCACCGACGAAAGCCGTAGTGAACCCGATGGAGGGAGACTGATATTCAAGAGGGGTCTGAGTCTGGAAGAGGGGGGCACAGGGGTGAAGAATCATCACCCCAAGTGCAATCCGAAAGGAAGTTTTGTTTGTTGTTTTGAACCTATCAAGCCCTCGGAAGCAAGAGAGTTAACCAACAAAGGTTCTGATATCGCTAGGAACTGTTTGTGGACCTGAGCCCGGAAGAGGGGGATCCAGAGGTGAAAAGTCATCCCCCAACATGCATATGGAAAGGAACTTTTGTTTGTTATTTTGAACACATCAGGTCTTCGGAGGCAAGCAACTTGTTGTAGAAAAGAGACAACCACCAGAGGTCCTGATACCAAAGAACGGAACTGTTGTCTCGTGCTTGGGAAACCTGCAGCGCATGCTGTGCTCTGGAGTCCCGCCTTCTCCCGTGCTCAAACATGGGGAAGGGAGACCCCCCGGCTAACACATCCTGACATATCATTTGTGAACAATACTTTCTTTCTTGTGAACCCTATCCCACACTCTTTTTGTATTTAGTTGTAAGGATTGGCAATCCTCTTTTGTAGTATAGGCTTTTTTATTTGACAAGACACCACTAGGACTGCCTTATTATTATTTGATAGTCGTAGCTTGCTCCCATTTTAGATTTACATTTAGATTAGGTGTTTTCCATAATACCTATACAGTTTAATAAACACCCTTGAACTGTGATCACTTGTGTCTGTTTTACTGTTGCCACCATGAGTTCCTTACAGGCGGCTCTGCAGCGCTTAGTGCTGGGTGAGTGGCGAGTCTCTCCACAAACGCGCGGTCCAATAACTCCACTATGTCGGACTCCCGCTCTTCCAGCTCTCTGGGTTTGCCAGGGTACTGCAGCCTGGGTAGTGATGCCTCGTCCCTTCTTCTGGCGTGCCGGTCAGCGGCTTCCCCGCTGCTCCATGCTGGACGTCCTCCAGGCTCATGGATCATCCTGGGAAGGTCCGACTCCTTGCTTGGTTTTCCCTCTTCTATTTTGTATTGACCTTGGCCAATAGGAGTTTGTCAAACACTAGACTGCTCAACAATGTTTTGATGAGTGCTTTACATGCCTACGCACCTCCTGCTCGTCCCAGTGTTTTCCTGAGAGCTCTTTCTAAGGTGGACCTGCCTCTTCTTCATCTCAGTACTGCTACTACTATGTACATGACATATGTACATGTGATGGCGAGGTAAAGAAGGGTTAGGTGAGGAGTTTTGATGTAAGGTATACCACGCTCTCCCTGGATTTTCATCTATAGTCCCAAGGGGGTCCCTGCCCCCCCCGTGAGATCCAGCCGCTGAGTACCACTCCCAGTGGGACTATCGGGTAGTGGCCTCACAACCCAGGTCTCATGTGAAGGGCCTCCCCTTCAGGGAGAATTGACGACACCCAGGGATTCGTCACAATATATATTTTGCTCATGTGGCTCTGAACTGGACGTGAACTGAACTTCCATTGATGGCTAGTGGGTGGGGTTGTGCCATGACCTGGCTGAAATGGCTTATTCTACTTTCACAATTCAGATGGAAGGTTTTTTTCATTCAATAAACCCACCATAACTTTGTTGTAGGTATGCGCACAACGGCAGAAGGCGGACATGCAGTGTCCAGGATCTATGGGGTCTTGTTGGGCTGCACTGCCACCAGGACCGAGCTGAATTGCAAAAGTAAATGGGAGAGGGAATTGGGGAGGACTTCCGAGGAGAAAGAGTGGGGCGCAATAAAGCAGTATCACAAAAAGGTATCCCAAAATGCCAGGCTACAGCAGATACAAATGTATAGAGTACAAAGGGCATACCTCACACCCGCTGTTATCTCCACATTCAGAGGGGCCGGGAAACAAGTGTGCTCCAAATGCAAGGGGGAAGGGGCGTGGCTCACACACATTATTTGGGGATGCCCTGTCATCCAAGGGTTCTGGGAGAAGGTTGCAATAAAGGTGGCCAAAGGGGGCACTGAATTAGATGTTATGACGCCGGAAGCCTGCATGCTGGCGTGATATAAGGAAAATGCAAGAGACAGGCCACTGAATAAACTCAAGGGCCTGATGTACATACTGGCCAAACGAAACAGAGCCATCGGATGGAAAGATACGAGAGAAGCGAGTGTATATAAATGGTGGAAAGAGTTAGAAAAGTGGTGTACAGCAGAGACAGGGGTGTGGGAGAAGGCGTGTAAAACGCAAAATGCAGAGCCTGGGATGATCATACAGCGGTGGATAGCGTTGACTGTAACACTGTTTGCAAATGTAGGAGGAAAGGAGAGTGTACAACAGCCGGAGGATTTAGATGTAACAATTGTGATTGACTGATGGACCAACGTGCAGGTTTGGGGGAGATCTTGGGGGGTATAGTAGTTAGCTGAATAGTTGTAGCAGCTGTTTGGTATGTTGTGTTTGTATTGCAGCCTGTTGCTCTGTGTGATATTGTTGATATACTAAAACTCAATAAAAATATATGTTTTTAAAAGACTTGTATGTATTTGCTAAACATACCCCAAAGCTCTAAACATAAAATAGCAATGCCCTGTAACAAAAAGAATGTGTAGAAGGAAAACACCTGGATTTTAACTCATTTACATACTGTGACGAATCCCAGGGTATTGGGCCTCATCAGGGCCTTGGCGGTATCCCGGTGGTAACTGCGCTGAGATACCACCAACGCTATTAGCGTTAACCACAACTTGGTCAGATATAATTTGCACTGGATCCCGAGTTGCGGTGGCGCTGTAATTCCCCATTTATTTAAAGTCCATAGGACTCTATGGGGCTTTTCGGCGCTATTACTGCTGGCAGTAATAGCGCCAGTGGTATAAGCACCGAAAATGGGCAGAAAGCTGGAGATTTACCTCCAGCTGAACGCTGGAGGTAAATCTCCAGCTTTCCACCCAAACTGCTCCCATGGGGGATCTCCTTCCCATGAGGCGAGGGGGTGAGGCCGCTACATGATAGTCCCCCTAGGGGGTAGTACTCAGTGGGTGGATCTCATAGGGAGGGAAGCCCTCCATGGGACGAGTGACAATAGCCTCGGGAGAACACAGTATTCACCCTCTTCATTTCTTTTTTTTTTTTTTTAAATTTCTTTATTAATTTTATTCAAGCCAAACAACAATACAAACCAAACTCGCAGTGCAATTTGCAACAATTTCAATAAACACATTTAGTCTTTGGTCACTGCTCTCCCATTCCCACCCACCTTATGAGCCTGTTTGTCCTTCGCATTCAGTATCTGTTTCGTGTGGCAGAGTTTCGCTTCCCTCGGATTACGTTGGATCCGATACTCCTCCGAACATTTCCGCTAGCAATGATTGCCATGCCATCATGGAGCCCACTTCCTCCTCCCCACTCATGCTGCTCGTCTCCTGCCATACCATCGTTTCAGCCTCTGCCCATTTCTGTAATTCTTTCCACCACACCTCCACCCGTGGTTTGTGGCACTTCTTCCACCCCATGGCTATTCTTCGTTTGGCAAGCACATAGGCCAAATCTTTCAATTTACTGACATGTTTAAGTTTCGGTGATCTGGGGAAACCACCCAACAACCAGGGCCAGACTGTATCTATGACGAGCGTGACCCCTTTCTCTTCTGGTTTTTGTGCTACATCACCCCAGAAGCATTCAATTACCGGGCAGGCCCAAAACATGTGTATCATGTCGGCGTTTTCCTCATTGCACTTAGGACACGCCTGGCGCCCAACGTTTTTAAACTTAGATATCCATAAAGGGGTCATGTACGCCCTGTGCGTTATATATAACTGTATTTGTTTAAATCTGGCATTTCTTGACACTTTCTTGTGGTATCCCAAGGCATGTTCCCACATCCCATCCTCCATAGGGGCTCCCGCTTCCGCTTCCCATTCCAATCTTAAGTGTACTAGGTCTTTCCCGACCTTAGACATCACCATCTCATACAATCTAGAGATCTCATGCCACCCCTCTGATATGTCATATATTGCCCCAATAATAGCATCTGGTTCCTCTGTCAAGATTGTTTCGGGTCACGTTTTACGAATCTTCTGCACCATTCTGTGATACGTAACATATTAACCCGTATGTAATCCCGCTGCTTCCCCAAGTTCTCCAAAATCCCTTATAGTCCCCTCCTGCAAAATGTCCCCTAACGTGACCAGCCCCACCGTTTCCCAGTAGGTCCTGATAATCACCCTCAGCTGCTTATCCCCCCCGCCAATGCAACCAACGGTATCTGCGGGGAGCACGGGACAGGGTCTCCCATCAGTCGGCAGGCTCTACGCCACATTTTCCACCCAAATATCATCATCCCAGGGCGCATTTTCATTTACGATTCGGGTAACCAGATAATTTCCCTTAAGTAAAACGGAGTACAGTTTTGCCCAAACAACCTATGTTCAGGAGTCTCTTCGTCAGAGAGCCACTTGGCCACATATTGCAGTTGACCCGCTACATAATAAGCCTCAAAATTAGGTAGTTTGATACCACCTTTTTCATAGAAGTTCTGCAACTTCCATAACGCCACTCTGTTCCGGTGCCGTGCCACAGGAAGTCTCTACACATACTATTCAGCTTAACAAAGAACTTCTTAGGTATCATATATGGAATATTACTAAAGTAATGTAAAAGCCTAGGCAGGACCACCATCTTAAGCATCGCTCCTCGTCCCATCATTGCTAGGGGCAGCTTCTCCCAGAACCTCATACATTTCCTCGTTTTCTCAATGGCTATCTCGGTGTTGCACTTATGTTCCTCTTCCGCCGTGTGGTACACGTCTATCCCAAGGTAACGGAAAGAACTCACCGCCCATGGTACTTGTAGCGCCGGCAACCTCTCCACAGGGGTTCCCACATAGCCACCTAGTGGGAATATGCTGGATTTCTGGGGGTTCACCGCTATGCCGGATAACCTGGCATACCTCTCCATCACTTCCAAAATGTATTGTAGCTTTTCTTCTGGGTATTTTAGATATAGTAACAAATCGTCTGCATACAAGGATATTAAATGTCGCTCCCCTCCCACCTCAATACCTCAATACGTATCATATTGTTGCCTGAGGTATATTGCTAGAGGCTCCAGGGCTAGAATGTAAAGCATCGGGGACCAGGGGCACCCCTGTCTAGTGCCTCTGCTAAGTTGCCATCTCTCGGATATTACTGATCCCGTTCGAACTATGGCCAATGGTTCACTGTAAAGCATCTTAGCCCATTTAATATAACCCGGCCCTATTCCATATCCCCCCAGTGCCGCCAACAGCCATGGCCACTTAACTGAGTCAAAGGCTTTAACTGCATCCAAGGACACAATCGCCATTTCGCCTTCACTGCTACGCCCCCATTCAACCACACGATGGAGTATCCTGTGGTTGTGAGTTATGTTCCTACTCGGGACATAGCCCGTTTGATCTGGATGAATTAATTTACCAATCACTCTCCGCAATCTGTTCGCTAAGACAGCTGTTAGTATCTTACTGTCCTGGTTCAGCATTGATAAGGGCCTGTAGGAGCCACAACTATGCCCTGGTTTATTGGGCTTGGGGAGCGGTACTATAATCGCTTCTCTGAGCGACTCCGGCAACCGTCCTACCTCAAATGCTTCGTTAAGCATTACTAGCATAGAGGGGAGCACTTCCTCCCTATATACTTTATAGAATTCACTAGGGAACCCATCTGCCCCCGGAGTTTTGCTAGTGGGCAACTGCTTCACTACCTCCTCCAATTCCTCCAAAGTAATTGGTGCATCCAGCTCTTCCCTCTCTTCTTCACTTATCTTGGGCAGTCCTATATCTCACAGTGTTTCGGCTATCTCTTCCGGGCTGCTCCCCTCACTATCCTCATATAGCGCCTTATAATAGTCCGCAAATTCCTTGTTGACCCCATCTTGAGTATCCACTTACTCGCCATCCCCTCTAGTTATAGCCCTGATCGGGGGTCTAGGGGTTTCAGTCTTGTATAACCAAGCTAGGAGCCGTCCCGTTTTATCCCCCCCCGCATGCTGTCTTTCTATGTACTTTGTGTAATTGAGATTGCAGAGCCTTTCTCAGAGTTCCGCGCACTGCCGCTGTAATTTAAGTACTAGCTCCATATCTACATCGCCTCTCCCCAGTGCTTTTTCCAATTCCTCCTCTGCTGTATGCAAGTCATCTATTACTCCACCTTGCAATCCCCTTGACTTGGATATGGCAACCCCTCGCATCACCACCTTAAAGGCCTCCCATAGTGTTCCTGCCGAGTCAACACTGCCAGTATTCACCTCAAAGTAGTTAATGATCTCATCTCTCATGTCCTCCCTAAAGACTAGATCCCTAAGCGCCTCTGCACGGAGGCGCCACGTTGGAATCCGCGCTCTCGGGGGGCAATGTTGCCAACCGAGGATCAAGGGCGAGTGATCCGAGAGGACCCTCGCTTTATATTCTATATGATTGCATTCTGTCATCACATCTGGAGTGGCGAAGACATAGTCGAGTCTTGTATGCAGCTGCTGCGGGGCCGAAATAGTGTGAGTACTGTCTATCAGTGGGATGTTTTATTCTCCAAACGTCTACTAGGCCGAAATCCTCTAGTAGCATCCGCAATATTCTGGCCGCCGGGGTGGGCCTATCAACCTTATCATCCGACCTGTCTATCTTAGGATTTATTACACAATTGAAATCCCCACACCAAATCACTGCACTGCCCACACACGCACCCATGGTGGTGCACAGGTTTCTGAAGTATGCCGCCGTGTTATGGTTAGGGGCATACGTGTTCACAATACATATTTCTTTGTTTTCTATCAACCCCTTCAATATGACCATCCTCCCGTCAGTCTTCACTACTTCCCCGATTAACTTAAAGGGGACATGCGGCGCCACCCAAACAAGCACTCCTCTAGCATAGGCAGAATATGATGAGCCCACCACTATACCTTTCCATTTCCTCCAATTAGCTCTATCTTCTCTCGTGTCAGATGCGTTTCCTGTAGCAGAGCAATATCTATCTTTTGCTGTCTCAAATACAGCATGACCTTATTTCTCTTCAAATAACTGTTAAGTCCTCTGACATTCCAGGTTATTATCTTAAGCTCCCCCCATTGTTCGTTAATACTTCCCCTTCTTACATCAGGCCAGTCCTCCCTGCCCGCACAAAAACAGTCCCTTCTCAATAGTCCGCATAGGCTCATAAAACTAAAACTCCCCATAACTATATACACCCTGAACTCCCAGCTTCCCTCCCCTCCTCCCATCCGTCCCTCCCCTTCCAACACCCTCCCCAACTGCTGCCCAGCGCCATTCCTGGATCTCAGGCACCCCCACATCTAGCCCTGCCTAGCACACACTTCTACACAGGGCCCAGTAGGGTGAAGCCGCCCTAACGGCCTCTGAACTAATAATCTATCGGGGTGGATAGCTTCTATCTTGATGCTCCTATATCTAAATTATGTGCTGAATGCTGATGCTGCACCGTTACCAATTACATTTGCTCCCACTATATTCCAGTCCATGCCGAGCACCAGGCTCGAATAGTATTCAGCGTTAATCCAGTCCTACATTTCAAGTATATTCGGGATCACCCTCCCACTTACCCCCTCAGTGTCCATGTTACAAGTTCTTATTCGTCCTGCTCCCGCCGGTCCCGATCCGCTTCCTGTTCCAGGCAACCCTGCAGGTCCAGCCATTTCACAGCGTCCTCCGGAGTATCAAAAAAATCGCTCTGTCTTTGTGAAACACTTTCAATCTTGCCGGATACAGAAGCATGTACTTAATGCCTGCTGCTCTCAACCTCCCTTTGACAGCCACGTAACAGTATCTTTGCCTCTGCACTAGCATCGTATAGTCCGGCTATGCTGTGATGTTGGTGGATGCTCTCTCTATCGTACCACCCTTGCGAAAATATTCCAGTATCTTCTCCCTGTCTCTATAGTTCAGGATCCTCGCGATGATCGGTCTCGGCGGTGCCCCAGGTCGAGGTTTTCTCATAAGGGCACGATGTGCCCGCTCCAACGTGAACCCCTGCGAAAGTTTGTCTGCTCCGATCCCCTGAAGGATCATGTTCTCCACGTAGTTTGTGGGGTCTTGGCCTTCCTCTCCCTCCGGCAGGCCGACCACTCGGATATTATTCCTTCTCGCCCTTCCGTCCGCTTCTTCCACTCGATTCTCCAGGTTAGCGACCTGCTGTTTTAGCACATGAACCTCTTTTGCGTTGTTCGTGCTGACTTCTTTGGTAATCTTCACCTCACTTTCCAGACCACTAGTTCTCTCCGCCAGCGCCCTGACATCTTTTCGTAGGAGGGTAAGTTCTGTTCCCACTGCATCAATTTTGTTTTCTAGGGCTGTTCGTAGGTTCGCCATTGCCAAGCTCCATTTAGCGCTCAGTGCCATTATAGCCTCTATGATTTGCTGTTTATCCTCCTCTGGGGCTTCTTCCACAGGGGTCCCAGCCCCACCTTGCATCAATGTTGTAGGGGTCCTCTGCGTTTTCGCAAAGGCCTCCATTGTAGGTTGTTTGGTCTTAGCCCTCAATCCTTTTACCGACATAATGCCACCCTTCGCCCCTATCTGGCTCTGGCCCAGAGTGGTTGTTGCGACTTTCCAGTACTTTCTCCGTTTTCCGACTTCAAGTTGCTATGGCACTGAAGAGTGTCATTCAAGTGGGTTGCGTCCTCCCACGTATCACTTCCATCCGTAGGTCCTGTCGGTCCAGGAATCCATAGCTACCTCCTGCAGTCCAGTTGCCTAGGTGCATGAAAGACCCCTTAGGTTGGGTGCCCCCACTGAGGTGTTACAGGCACTCTTATTTAGTGCAGTTGCAATGTCACCCAGTGCCGTTCAAAACATGCACTCAGATTACACTACTTTCGCATCCCAGATCTTCCAAGCCGTATTCCATACAGTGTTAGGGTGAATCCACAACCAATGTCAGTGACAATCCACTGTACTGCTCCTCACGGATGTATTCGTGTGACTGTCTACGGAGCCTGGTGCTGTTATGATTGACCTGCAGCAGCACTGTGGCTGTCGTGGTTTGTGGCACCTTCCCCCTCGCCCATCCGAACTGCTCTCCAAACGTAGCGTGTGTCTGACTGCAGCGGCTCCTGCACTGCCAAGCCCTGCAGTCTATGATGTCTACGGCGCCTTTCGACGCCCGCCCAGCTTGCAACGGTAGAAGTCTCACCGTCCGCGTTTTGAGGGCTACCTATCCATAAGCACCTTCAGCTTGCTCGGCACCGCTGCCCTTTCCCTGTATAGCGCTTATGTGCCGGCGCAATGCATATGGGATGCAGCCAAGTGCCGATCCGTACACAGAAAAAGGTTATGGAGCCCGCCGGCGGTCCAGAAATGCTGCTTCCCTCGAGCGGGACGCGGCTGCTTTCGCTTGTAAGTGCGAGCCGTCACGGTTCGCAGAGCTTGTTGCTGAGAGCTTGCAACAGTAACAAACCGCTCCTGCCTTCCAGTCCGGGAGCGGCAGATTGGTAACACGGCCTCCTCGGGGAACTCAATATTTGTTGTTTAGGCAGTCGTCCGCAGTCCGTGTTAGTCCTATGGAGTCAGTTTCACTTCTCGTCTTCGCCAGCCTTCTCTTTGTTTGCCGCCATCTTGGCAACAAAGTGTCCTCACGGCCGCACCAGTTAAAGTCTGCAGATCTCGCTTCCCCCAAACCCGACAGGCTCCTACGTCAGGATTTTCATAGCCTTCAACTTCCGAAGCTTGATCTTCAAGTTTCCAGACTCTCGCTATAATTTCAAAAGGTAACTGCAGCAAAACAAAGTCAGATCATCAGGAGCTCGTCAAGAAGCGCGTCCTATCCCATGGCTAGTTAGCCACGCCCCCCACCCACTTCATTTCTGTCCCCTTTTCCTCTAAACCCACTCAGTCCCCTGTGGTCCCCCACACCTCTATGTACCTCTGTAGAGTACAGGACTCCATTCACATCAATCATACTGGGACAAGGAAGAGTGAGGCTTTCCTAGGTGGCGTGCATACAATCACTGGCACAAAGAAGATCAACAAGAGAGGCAAAAGCCCACCACGGAACACACATACTAGAGGCAGCCCGGTGATAAAAAAGCAATGAAGGATTATGTACCTCGTCAAGCCAGCCCTGGAGGAGTGAGGAACCGGATGCCGGTTCTGTGGCGAGAGACCGGTGGAGAAGAGGACGAGACGCTCTCGGGGAGGCACGAGTGGCTCCACTTGATCCGAGGAGCAGGTCCCTGTACGATGGTGGGGAAAGAGGAGACCGGACCGGTAAAGCTGAAGTAAGAAGAAGCTGCGCAGTCGAGGACGCGAGAGAGAGCATACGGCTGCAGAGCAGCCGAGAGAAGGGCACCGAGTGTGCAAGTAACAACAAAGCTCCTCTACTCCCAGGACAGACAGGAGACCGCAACATTTCCCAAAGGTAGGAAAAGAGTCGGGCCCGGTGGTGGGACACGGAGGGGGCCAGAGAAAGTAAAGAGACACATACCAAGATCCTGGAAGAAAGATAGGGATAACAAAGTAACAATAAAAGCAGAAACAAACATTGAGAAATATTCTATGTGGAACAGTACCTGGCAGGAGAATGCACCAGGTCTGTTCAATTGGTCATTAAGTGAAGTGGGGGCAGAGGTCCCGCAGAAGCAACACACCAGAGTCTGGGACCGATATGAAGTTGGGGTAGCCCCGTCAGAACAGCATACCAGGGTCTGGGACCCACATGAAGTCAAACACGGCCCGCCAAAGTAGCACACAGGGCTCAGGGACCCACACAAACCAGAAGTAGCACAGAGCGACAGGGCTGAGGCCCAAAACTAGTCAGGGAGATCCCGAGACAAGCTAAAGGGGCTTGGGAACCACACAGAAGAGAAACAAACTACAGAGCGAGTCAGGGAAATCCCAAACCAACCCAGAGGGTTCTGGGACCCATGTGAGAACGAAAGAGTGGTGCAAGATGCTAAATCAAGAGGTCAAGGAACCACTGCACTGAAAAAAGATACATTCTGAAGTTCTACAGTCAAGTCTGGCAGGATAGTGAACCACACTTAAGGCGACAGTTGTGAACGGGAGAAGCAACAGGGAAAGAGATTTACCCCTGATACTTGGGAACTGCGTTTTGTGTTGTGGAAGTCTGCAGTCAAGTCTGGCAGGATAGTGAACCAGACTTGCTGTTATATTTATAAGTTGGAGAAGGAATAGGGGAAGAGACTCACCCTTGATACTTGGGAACTGTGTTTTGTATTTTGAAAATCTACCATCAGGTCTGGTAGGATAGTGAACCAGACTTGGTGCTACATTTGTAAGTTGAAGGGGGCAGAGGAAGGGAATCCCATTTGACATTTGAGAACTGTGTTTTGTATATGTCTGGAAGACCAGTTAAGGTCCAGAACCTTTAAGTGAAAGATGTATTCCTTGTGTTTTCTTATCAAGAACTTAACAATCAAATCCATATCCGAGTGAGAGAAGCTTCCATCTGGATTTTTCTTTTTTTTTGCATTTATATAGCGCTACAAACCCTCAGGCATCTGAGCGCTGCTTATTGCCCACTGTGTGTGGTACTCATTTATCGACCTCGGAAGGATGAAAGGCTGAGTTTGGACCTGCTGAGATTCGAACCTGCCTCAGCAGGCTCTGCACAGATGTCAAAGCGAGTGTTCTACTCACTGTGCTATCTGACCAGCAATATGGCTCAAGAAGACATCCAGTTTTCCTTAGTTAGTGTAGAGTGAAAGGGACAGAAATAGATTGGGACACAGGATGGTGCACATTTTATTTAAGTAGACATCCTGACAGATTCCTAAGTACTTTTAGGGCAACTCCTCATAGAAATAGGGCAAGATAGGTGATTGCTTTTCTTTTCTTTTCCGAATAAAAGTCTTTGGCAACAAATATGCCAAAACTGTGTCCGACTTGTACTTCTGCACCCTTACAATACCCGCAATGCTTTACACATGTGACTGAAATGGAGGTAAACTTTGAGTGATGGCTACATTTTGACACTGTGACATGTAAGACAGTGCTGAAATGACTTATTCTACTTTCAGATTTCAAGTGGAAAGATTGCATTTCAAGCCTGTTGTGGTGAATCCCAGGATATAGTCCCTGCTTCCCTAGGGGGAGCCCCTTCCCATTATGCCAGGGAAGCGAGGCCGCTACCAGATATTCCCCCTGGGGGTGGTACGCAGTGGGTGCATCTCAGGGGTACAGGGATCGCCCTGTGGGAGTAGGGACGATTGACCAGGAAGAACGAGGTATACCCCAAATATCCCACCCCCCCTCATCTTTCTACCCTATACAGGGTAACATGATTTCACACTCTTCCATGTACTAAGGCAGAGCATCCAAACCCCTACCATAGTACTGAGACGAGGACGAGTATGGACTACCTGAAGGAATTCTGCAAAAGTACTGAGACAAAGAAGATTCCAAGTAACTCAGTTGAGAGGAATAACATCAGTACTTGGACAAAGAAGAGGCGCTGAGTAATAGAGAGCGCTCTGCAGAACCAACTCCAGCAGTGTAGTCAATATGGACAATCTGAAAACAACCAATACATAAAAAGAGAAGAAGGGCTGAAGAGTTTGTTCAGCCCTCCCTCGAGGAGCATCAAGCAGGTCAGCGGAGAAGGGAAACCCGGTGAGACAAGATGCGAGAAGATGAAGTCTCCAAAAAGGGTTGAAGGAAGAAGGACCCTTCACCTGCTCGGAGCAGACCACGGGGGTCTGCCAGAGAGAAAGGGCCGTGCACACCGACAAAGCAGGCCAGCGCCGAGCAGCCGCTATGGAGACACCCTGGCTGGATTACCCAGAGAGCACAGGTGTAAGAGATCGACTCCATGAGCCGGCCGGAGCCCAAACGTAAGCTCCCGGAAGGTAGGGGCTTGCCGGGCCTAGCTGGTGGGAACAAAGGACAGATCTGGGAACCCCTTAAGAAGGGTAAAAGTGCCCTGGAGTACAAGGATGGGAGGAAAGCCATTCAAAGAGACTTTAAACGAACACCTGCATATCAAGTAGGGGTCTGGGACACTAAGAAAGAGTAAGAAGAAATTATTACAGATGAAACAAGGGTCTGGAAACCCCAAATACAGAGAAATGACTACAGCCACTACATAAACAATAGCAGTATCTGTCAGGATAGTCAGTCAGGTCTGCTAAACTATCCACAGAAGTTGTGGTATGAACAATCAAAGTACTGGGCAGGATAGTGAACCAGGTCTACCTCACAAACAGCGGAGAAGCCTGAGAAGAGCCAGAGGAAAAGGAGCCATTTCCTCTGGCGTCGTGAGAAAATGGAAAACAACCAGGGGAAGAGAGTCATTCCCCCTGGGGTTCTGAGAAGTTGGAAATGAGCCAGGGAGAAGAGAGTAATTTCGTCTTGCATCCTGAAAGGCCTAAGAAAGCTAAGAAAGACCAGGGGAAGGGAAACCTTCCCCAACCATTTGTTGAACTGCCTGAAGGTTCTAAGAAAGACCAGGGGAAGAGAGACATTCCCCCACCATTTGTTGAACTGCTGCATTACCAGGGAGGCACGAGAACCCAGTCTGAATTGTAAAATAAAATCAAAGAAAAAGCAGGAAGGGGGAGCCCTGGGCAGGGGCGGCTTGTCCATAATGGGCGAGGCGGCAGCGACCCAGTGGCCCCCTCACCCATTCTGGTAGAGCCAAGGAACCAGCCCAGTGAAACACTGAGTGCTCCCTCAACTGCTTTTTCCAGCTGAGGGAGCGCTCCTTGGGTGGCTGAACTGTCATAGGGAAACACTGTTTCCCCACTTGACAGTTCAGTTCCAAAGCCGCACGTCAGCCTTGCATATCTCATTGAAAATGATGGTCAGGGAACTTCATGTCTGTATGTGTAAGGGGAAGCTCCTGCGCGTCCTCGCACATGCAGGAACCAGGAAGCTCTTATGTTCCGATTCCTGTTCATGATGCAGGAGCTAGAGCACTAGGGAGGAAACCCCAGGACCAGGGCAGAAGGTACGTTTATGTTAATTTATTTTTTATTTATTTATTTGTGTGGATGCGTGTATGCTTGTGTTATGAGTCAGTGTATGGTGATGGGTGCTTGTGTGAATGACACAGTGCTTGCTGTATGAATGTGTGTTTGCTTGTATTGGTCCATTTAGGTGATTTTGGTGAGTGGAGTTACCGGGGGAAAAGGAGAGTTCCAGGGGCGAAAGTAGAGTTGTACAACAAAGGCATTTGAAAAATGCCTTTGTTGTACAATCCCCCTACCCACCTGCCAAAATCAGCTCTCCTTCTGATGCGCTGTGGAGCCCAGGGGACCGGGATGGCAATTTTTTACTGGACATCTATGATAGATGTCCAGTAAAACATACCATGCCTGCCCTCTGTTCCCCCTAGCGCCAATTGCAAACTGTTTGGCTTTTTACCCAATTGTATTTAAAAGTATGCTCTAAAAATGGATTGATTCGGGCTCGGTCGCTAAACTCGGTCGCTATGGCATATCTGGGACAAATATGCATGTCCCTCCACTTAAAAAATTCACCAGCCGCTTCTGGCCCTGAGACTTCGGTGAGAATGGGGTGGGGAGAGCCATGGGACTGTGGTGGGAGGAGGATGGGCGGGATCCATGGCATAGTGGTGGGAGCAAGGTGGGGAGAGCCCAGGGTCTGTGGTGGGGTGGGGAAAGCCCAGGAACTGGGTAGGAGTGGGATGAGGTAGCCCAGAGACTGTGATGGGAGCAAGCGGGGGAGCCCAGGAACTATACTGGGAGTAGGGTGCGATGACAACACGCAATAGTTCATAGCCATTGACACTTACTGTCCATTTGTCATTTTTGGAGGGGCCCGGCCTGCCCACATTTTGCTCAGGAGGGCCAGGCCAAAAAAATGTAAAGACCACTGCCATAGAGTCTGAGAAAGACAAGGGGAAGGGAGACATTCCCCCACCACTTGTTGAACTGTCCATAATGTTTGAGAAAGACTCAGGGAAGGGACAAATTCCCTAATCATTTGTTGAGTCATCACAGTGAGTCCAATAAGAGCCAGGGGGGAGGGAGCCATCCCCCTGATATTGTAAACAGAATAAGTAATTTGAAGAGACTTTCTTTTCTGTGCCTACTATTGACAGAGACATCCTCCAAAAGAATTGTTAGAACCTTTGTTTTATGCAATTTGGAGAATACATTGGACAAGACATGGTATCCCTCTTTTTCTTTTAAGGATACCCCGCCATTCGTCATGCCTTAATGGCATTTTGTCATACCTGCGCTCACCTACCTAGTAAAGATTTTGAAAACACATTCTCCACATATAAGTCATCAAGAACTGACTTACCAAAATGATTAAGAACACTTTTTCAAACTCTGCATATTCATCAAGAACTGACTTGCCTTTTAATACCATTGAGAACACTTTGCCAGACTTTGAATATAAGTTATCAGAAACAGACTACTGTGAAAAAGCTGAGGGTATTCCCACTCCTATTCCCCCTGGATCTTCGTCTCAGGTGGCCAGGGGACGGCCATCACTGTTGGATTCAGAACCTGGGGGTGGACACGCGGGGCGAATCACCTTGGTGGGGGTCCTTGGTAATTGGGAGTGAGGTATCCACGGGCAAGATGGTGTGTTCCAACGAGACGGTAAGGGAAGGAGAGGAAGTCCCGGAAGCCTTTATGGGATATGCTGATTCCCTCATACCTGATCCAGGTCTTACTGTCCCTAATTCAAGTCCAATTATCCATGACCCAAGAGGGAGGAGGAAATTAGTTAATTACCTAAAATTGGGTGAGAAGAAAAAACAAATAAGACAGAGACAGGACTTTGATATTAATATCCATTCTACCAATCTAGACCACAAGGAATACTATCAAGACCCATGCTTGTATAGCAGAACATCAGGAATATGGAATACTCTACCAAAAGGAGAAGCCATTCCACTAAACAAAAACAAGGCTAGAGGATCCCCCTATCTCCCCTGTCGATCCCCTAATAATATTCCAGTAAATAGATTGCAATTCAACTCCCTCTCCCCATTTCCAACTAATACTGGGAAGAAGAAGAAGCGACCAAGAGTAATGAGGATTATCTATGAGACATACTTTGAGAAACAGGGAGATGACTGCTAGCAACTAGCATTAGGTTGTCCCACTAATAGAGTCAGGCAGAGTCAGGCATTTAACAATGACCACTCACACCTGGTTGTCCATGAAATAACTGAAAATAAATTACAAAATAAGAAATTACCCACATTATTAAAAGAAAAAAATAAAGTACACTTTTTTTTCTTTTAATAATGTTGAGGGAGGCCCCCACAACCCTGTCACTACCCCCTACCTTAACGTATACCCTTGCACTACCCCCACCTATTGTTTCATTAAAAAGTACAAAAATGTCAAAAAAATGTCGGCCAAACAAACTCGGTCATTTCTGCTCCGTTATTTTTGCATTCGGTTATTTCTACAGATACCCTCACACCTGACTCCACTTGACTCTCCTTTCAGCTATGAAAGGTGTGGTTTTGTACAAACAGCAGAGCGGCCTGGGGATGCTGACTGGACCAGAGGAGCCAGGACCAGGGAGCTGCATTAAGAGAAACCTGGAGGATCCGGAGCCGAACGGCTTGACGAGACACTTGCCCAGTATTCGTGAGGGGCTACAGTGAGACTAGGGAGCCGCAGCGAGGCAGCCTGTATCATGCCGGCAGTGTTCAGGGAAATGCTTGTTTCCTTGGGACGTGTGCCGGTCCCAAAGGTGTCTGAGGGGCAGGTGGTGATACCCTGACCTCGACCCAAACCCATTTGAACCTGCTCACCAGTGCCTTGCTACTGTTGGTGAGTTTCATGAGACAGAGAGAAACTCAGTAATGTGCGGGTGGCTGGAGCAGAAGCAGGAGCGTTGTTGAAAGAGGAGCCCGGTGAGCAAAAGTGGGACGACAGCAAGCGAAAACTGGAAAGCGGTGAAAAAAAGCAAAGCGAAGCAAGCAAGCGAAAGCTGGAAAGGGGTGAAAGAAAGCAAAGCGGAATGACAGAAAAGGTGCGTTAGAGGCACGTAAGTAATAAAAGACAGCAAAGGGCGCTGGTGGCGCGGAAACAGCCAAGAGTGGGTGCGAGAGGGACTCAAAAGTAAGGAGAGGGGTGCCAGCAACCCGAAACCAAGAGTGACAGCAAAGAGACAGTGAGAAGGAAAACAGAGAGACAAGAAAGGGTGGAAGCGACCCGAAAGTGAGAAAGTGGGTGCAAGCGACCCAAAAGAAATACAGAAAGTGCAAGAGACACATTAAAGGGCAAATGAAGGAGGCCACCAGGGGGCGCACAGATGACGGTCCACTGAATGTGCTCCTCCATCACCCAGTCCCTATAATGAGTGTTCGCCCCCACTTATAGCCCCCATGACGAGGATGTGACCTCTGTGGTGGGCATCTGAGTTGTCGGCTACATCCCACCAGAAGCCCGGAGGAAATCGGGGTCTGGAAAATAGAGATCCATCTCCTGCGCTGGCTGCCTCAAACCGAAATTGCAGTGAGGGTGTAGTGCGATCGCGAGAGCCCCGCTCTCGCGAGACCTCGCGCGAAAACACGGCTCCGCCCCCGCGCGCTACGCGCGCATTACGGGACAAGCTCAAGACGCGAGCAGAAGCGTCTCCCCGGCTCCTCCGAGCACGGGACCTTTAAGCATCGCATTTATGCAGCCTGAGGAATCCAGAGCCTCAGCACTGTTAGGCCCGTTGGCCATTGCTATTGCAGCTTCAGTTTATTACTGCACTCCATCATAAATAAACCACTGGTGCAATTCAATTACGGCTCCTGTCTTCACTTAAAGGGGCAATTTACTACATAAATTGGCGACGAGGATCACCACCAGAACCCGCACAGAATCATGCAAGGAGCCACGCCACCGCCACCCTTTCTGCAAACGCCAGGTAGGCCTGCTATTCCATGGCCACAATGGCAGCCCCTGTTTATGACATACGTGGAGGCTATGGGCGGAGCAGGGTTTTCGGCGGCAAGACGCAGGGCCATGTTACTCAATGCCCTAGGAGTGGAAGGGCAAAGAATATTCGAGGGCCTTACCCCGATTCCTGTAAACGATGTCAATGATGATGTGTTCAAAGAGGCGGTCAGGAGAATCATTAAGAGATTCGCCAGCAAGGAGAACACAGTGCTCCACAGAATACGGTTTTACACTCGGAAACAGGAACAGTCTGAACCCGTCGATGACTATGTCACCAAATTGAGGGAATTAGCAGCCTTATGTAACTTCGGCACCAACGCAGAGAACCGTATATGCGATATGTTGGTCGTACACACTAACAGTCGTAAGGTCCAAGATAAATTTATCCTCGAAAAGGAGCTACAGTTAGAGAAAGCCGTCGAGATCGCCAGAGCGGTAGAAGAAACGGCGGGAAGAAGAAAGGAATTTGCAGGGGCCCAGGGTCCCGCGGAAATTCAAGCGGTGGGCTTCCACATAAAAAAAGAAAGGTCGACAGCGGACACGAGAGAGGTGAGAGGTAACAAGAAAGAACCACTCAAGTGCCACAGGTGCACCAGCACGAAGCACTTGGCGTTTGACCGAGAGTGCCCAGCCAGAGACAAGGAGTGCTCCATCTGCAAACGCATCGGGCACTTCTCCATAGTGTGTCGATGGAGAAACAAGAAAGTCACCAGCCTCACCACAGATCGAACGGCGGTAAGAGAATCCTCCTCAGAAGATGAAGGAAGACCCACAGTCATTATGGTGAACAGCACACGGGCCAGGAGAGAGAAGCCCCATTGCCTAATCAAAATCGATGGAAAAGAGACAAGGGTCATGGCAGACTCTGGGTCAGATCTCACCATTTTACCCCTGCGCACATACAAAGAAATGGTGGGAAAGGAGAAAGTGCAGGTTCTCACCACGCGACACAAGCCCACTGTGTTTGGAGGGGCGTCAGTTGAACTGTTAGGTTACATCAATGGAAAAGTCAAATTCAAAGGGAGAGAAACCACCACCCGAGTCTATTTCAGTCACGAAGGTCCAGCGGTCTTGGGCTGGGACGACCAAGACAAGTTAAAAATCAAACTAGACCCCAGTACAGAAGATCAGGTCCTGTCTGTCAGTGCAAGGAACGGGTCAATTGTCAAGAGCGATTATCCAACACTGTTCTCGGAGGAGCCGGGGCACATCAAAAATTTTCTTCACAAAATTGTGCTCAAAAGAAATGCAGTCCCAGTCAAACACCGGGTGAGACCAGTACCAGCCACAGCAAGAGACACCCTAAAACAACAGCTGGACAAAATGAAAACGGATGGGGTAATAGAAGAAATTGAAGCGTCCGAATGGCTGAGCCCAGTCGTCCTCATTAAGAAACCCCAATCACAAGAATTAAGGGTGTGCATAGACCTGCGCAGTTTAAACCTAGAAGTCATTACGGACAACTACCCGCTCCCGAGCATTAATGAACTCATATTACTAATGAAAGAAGCCAAAATATTCTCTAAACTGGACATGAGAAATGCATACCACCAAATACAGCTGCACGAAGAATCAAAACCCCTTACGGCATTCATCACTCCTTTTGGTACATACCAATTCACCAAAATGCCTTTCGGGCTGTCGTCAGCTGCATCTGCCTTCCAACGCATGATGGACGTCCTGCTACGGAAAGTTAAAAACGTTGTATATTTCCAGGATGACATCCTGGTGTATGCTAGAGATGAACAGACGCACAATGCCACGCTCAAATTAGTTCTCAACAAGTTACAAGAAGCTGGAGTGCGCCTACGCCACGAAAAATGTTCATTCGGGGTGAAAGAAGTCGAATACTTAGGGTACAAGATATCGGAAAAGGGGATCAGTCCCAAACAGAACCTCCTGCAGGCCATCACCCAAGCTCCGGAACCCACCACTAAAGAAGAGGTGAGGTCATTTTTAGGATTGGCCGAATACTATGCGAAATTCATACCCAGGTTTTCAGAAATCACCACACCTCTCCGAGATCTGCTCAAGAAAGGGTCAGAATTCACGTGGCGAGAGCCCCAGAAGAGGGCGACGGAAACCATAAAACAGCACATAGTGAGAGCCCCATGTCTTCAACCTTTTAACCCAGAGTGGGAAACAGTAATCACAACAGACGCCAGTGCGTACGGACTATGGGCAGTGCTAACGCAGAAGAGAGGTGACACCGAACATGTAGTGGCCTTTGCCTCAAAGGCACTGTCAGAGGCGGAACAGAACTATTCCACCATTGAAAAAGAAATGCTCGCATGCGCATGGGCAGTCGAACATTTCCGAACATACGTGTGGGCACAAAGTTTAAGCTGGTGACAGATCACAAGCCGCTCATCCACATGCTCAGTCCAGGAGGCACCAAGGCATCCACGCCCAGACTAGCCCGCATCGCAGCTAAACTACAGGAGTACACATTTGAAATCCAGCACATCTCGGGCTGGAAAAACTCCCAAGCCGACTGCATGTCGAGGCTGCCGGAGGGCAAAGAGGAGGCTACCACGTTTCTACGTGGGGAATGCATAGTTGCATCCATCACAGACCTAACGGCACCAGAGTACCTGGAACTCAGCGAAAGGCATTGGGAAGAAGAAGACGGGAAAGACTCCACCATGGCAAAGATTCGCGGATGGATCAGGGAAGGGTGGCCCGATGAAAAAACGCTGCCCGAAGGCATGAGACCATATTGGAAAATGCAAGATGAGTTGTCGGAAACAGAAGGGATAATCTTAAAGACAGACCAAATCATTCCCCCTACAGGAATGAGACGCACCATCCTCTGTAGGGCCCATGCGGGACATTTGGGGAACACAATGACACGTCGCAGGGTGAGAGAAGCCTACTGGTGGCCGTCTATGGATCAAGAAATTCGTGCTATGAAAGAACGCTGCCACGAATGCCTGAATAGCGACAAAAGACTTAAGGTTCGCCAGGCACCCCTCATACCCACAGAGATACCAGAAGCAGTATGGTCCAAAGTGGGCATCGACTTCATAGGGCCCCTGGAGGCGATGGCGACTGAACACAGATACGGCATAGTACTTGTCGACTATCTATCCAAGAGGGTGGAAGCAGAGTTTGTACCAAACATAACTACTGAGACAGTCATAGAAGTACTCACAGAAATTTTTCAAAGGGAGGGCCTCCCCAAAGAGGTCGTCACAGACAATGGTGTACAACTAGTTTCCAAAGACATGGAAGAATTTTTAAAAAGGAACCACATCAAACAAAAGAAAGCGGCCCTATATCACCCCCAAGCAAATGGACTCGTCGAGAGGGCAAATAGATTCATAAAGGGCGCCATCCAACTGACCACGGCTTCCGGCATGGACCCGCTCAAAACCACCAAAGAAGCCATAGCGGCCCACAGGCTCACGCCAAACGGAATTACACAAGTATCCCCGTTCAAAATGTTGAGAGGGAGGAGTGCTGCATCTACGCTCATCCCACCATGGCTGTCGAAAGTAAGGGAAGATGAAGCAGTGAACATGTCTGATGTAGTATGGCGCATTGAGAAAAACAAGTCACGCATGAAATCGTGGAGCGACGAAAGAAGGCGGACGAAGCAAGCGCCCGACATAGGAAAAGGGGACTGGGTGAAAATAAAACTACCAAGAAAAGATCAAACCACAGGATCCCGGTATAGTCAGCCCATAAAAGTAACTCACAAAGGGACCAATCATGTCCGTACAGAAGACGGGCGCGCATGGAACTTTGAAAGGGTAGCATTATACCAGCGGAGGCAAGAAAAGGCGAGAACCCCAGAGACACCACGTGTGGAAATCGAAAAGGACTATGGGGGAAACGACGAACGAGAACCCGAAGGAAACGACGGAGAAAGAGAAGAAACCGAGACAGAACCTGAAGAACTCTATGAGCAGCAGGGACCTTGCCCTGGAATCGGTGAGAGACCCAGAAGGGAACACAGAAGACCGGTGAGATACAATGACTATGTATTACAATGAACTCGTTCTGCTTTGAAAAAAGGGAGGTGTGTAGTGCGATCGCGAGAGCCCCGCTCTCGCGAGACCTCGCGCGAAAACACGGCTCTGCCCCCGCGCGCTACGCGCGCATTACGGGACAAGCTCAAGACGCGAGCAGAAGCGTCTCCCCGGCTCCTCCGAGCACGGGACCTTAAAGCATCGCATTTATGCAGCCTGAGGAATCCAGAGCCTCAGCACTGTTAGGCCCGTTGGCCATTGCTATTGCAGCTTCAGTTTATTACTGCACTCCATCATAAATAAACCACTGGTGCAATTCAATTACGGCTCCTGTCTTCACTTAAAGGGGCAATTTACTACAGAGGGGGCCGGTTGCGGCACCACCGGCGTGCCTTTAAGAGGAAGAACCAGACGAGGAAGTGCAGAGACCGGCTTCAGCACCCCCTCCAAAGAAAGGAGGGGGTGAGAGGTGAGCGAGGGGGATGTGCCCACCCCCTGACACACGGAACTAGCTGAGGCACACTGCTCTCCCCGACCCCATCAGCATCTGTGCGACCCGACCCGACACAGGGCCCGCAGGGACATGACTGGAGTTGGTGGGTGCGTCGGCTGCGGTGCTCTGCTCCCTCCGCCCTCATCAAAACCACAGTGACCTGGCCTCGTGCGGAGGCCCAGGGGGACGAGCCAGGAGTCAGGAGTCGGCCCGTTCGCCTGATGTGTCGGTCTGGTCCACCCTCCTCCTCTGACATCAGAGTGATCTGGCCCTGGTGAGGCAGCGTAAATAATAATTAAAAAAATAAATAAATAAAAAAATAAAAACCTCTTAACCCCGCTGACATAGCAGTGACACTGGACCACGGCTGCCTGGAGGACGTGGTGAGAGAGTGCCAGCCCGGGGTAATCAAGGCTGAGGGAAGGACAGGCCTTGACAGGCCCTTACTGAGGGACGACCTGGGGTCGAGTGGTGATTGTGCCCAGCTTAAAAGAGCAGCACCTAAGGAGACCACCCTGATAGGGTGGGGAAGAACTGGGTGGTCTGCCGGTGCCATGGGGCCCGTCTGATATCCCTCAACTACTGTAAAGAAAGGAGGCGCATAGACAGAGAACAAGCACCCCTGAGGTGTGGTCCCCCAATAAAGGGGTGTGTGCCCGCCTCCCGGGGTGCTGTGCTTAGGTGGGACAGCCAAGGTTCCGGAACACCAGTGGGGGATTGTCGATGGACCAACTGGTAGCAGCGAAGGGCCTGGAGTAGGGGGCAGAAACTATGCGTGGTCACCAAGGGCAGGGGAGTGGGGCAGAATCACAGGGCCGAACAGTTGAGCCTGAACTGGGCCCATAAGAGGAAGTATATCACGGGAGGTGTGGGCCCCCAGTCTTGGGGCGTGTGCCCGCCTCCCTAGAAGTGGAGCCCGGAGGATCCCACTTCTGCAGCAACCAGTGGGGAACAGAGGTGTTTTTGGCCAACAGAGCACAACAAGGGAACATGAGTGGTGCTTTAGGGTAAGCTCCTGAGAAGTGAACGGCGCGCACCCATCCGGGGACGGAGGAGCCCCAGGCCTCCCATTGGCAAAGGGGGGGGGTTGGTAGGAGGGGTGTAGGCCCCCGAACGAGGGGCGTGTGCCCGCCCCATCCCCAGGAGGTGGACCTTAACCCCCCCAACAGGTGGTACAGAGACACATCCCATTGGACGCTACACGTGCTGACGGGGAATCGTACCAAAATGTTGACCTGGTGAAGGGCAAAATGGAGGTGAGGTCAAAGCTGGTTGAATTTTTGTACCCAGGCAGACTGGACCCAACATCTCACCCTGATTTACGGAAGATGGGAGACCAGGGGACAGTTTTCGACGATGACCAAGAGTGATGTGGCATCCCTTCTTAATGAAATCAGGAGCACGAGGGCAGATATTGGAGGCAAGGTGGACAAGATTAGCGTGAGAATGGATAAGATGAGGAGAGGCTGCAGGCGGTTGAGCATAACCAGCCCTCCTTGGACACTATTGAGGCGCAATTGGACAAAAGGATGGGTGAAATAGAGCGAAGAGAAGCAGAGATGATCCTGAAGATGGCCGATTTTGAGAATCGCAAACAGAGAAATAATCTACGCTTCTTTGGGATACCAAAGGCGTAAGGCGAATCGTACAGAACTCTCAGGAGGATAATACACAACATTACTAAGCTCCTCTTTGAGGACGACTCTATTGATGAGAGGAAGATCGAAAGGGTTCATAGAGGTTTGGGGAAAGGTCCGAGGTCAGTCCTGGCCCGTTTCCATAACTACCCGGATAGACTTAATATCTTGGAAAGGGTAAAGGCAAAGGGGCCAGTAATGATGGGTACCACGAGAATCGTACTTTTTCAAGACCTTTCTTCCCTGATCTTTACAAAGAGAAGAATGTGTCTCTCCTTGATGAAATGGCTCAATGAGAAAGGAGTATGGTACAGGTGGGGATTTACGGTCTCTATTTCCTTTGAACTGGAGGGTCTGAAGTACAAAACAACGGGGGAACTGATCAGTGGAGATGAGGGGGCTACAGGCTCACTAGGGGAAGGTGGAGTGGACAGACAATGGCGTATCAAGGACCCCAGAAGGAAGCGGGTTGATGGATCCAGGAAGCTTCAGAGCGGAATACATTCCACCGACGGACATGCCCAGAACACACTACGGGCAGTGGGTGCTTATTGGCTGCAGTTTCTTGAGGGGCTAGATGGGTCAGATGGCTTGGGGGGGAGTGGGAGTTTGGGAGAACAGATTTGAGGAACTTATTACTGGGGTTGGGTTGGTGGGGATCATTGATTGCTTTTTTTTTGTAAATTGGTTTTATTGTTTTTCAAACCTAGAGAATGCAGTTTCATTACATAGAATACAGAATAGCTCAACTGCTTTACATTTGCACATACTTAACGACTAACCACAACTTGACCTCCTCCCCTCTACCCCCACCCTGCAGCCCTTGAAGCGACAGTTGGTCTAAGGTAATTTTTACAGTCCGGCGAAGGAATTCATAGGCAAAATAATTTTTGGAAAAATGGCATTTTCATAAGACATTTAAAAATTAACATTAGAGCAGTAGGCAGATCATTGCAATGGCGCTTTGGCTATATCATGTTGCACACTCAACTTTGTGCGATATACTTGGCTCGGAACTCGGACCATTCATTGTCAATGGAAGTGCGGTCACCATGAATGGCTGCTGTTAGCTTGTCCATGTTGAAGATATTACGGGAGATGTTGATCCACTCAGCTTTAGTTGGTAAATTAATTCTTTTCCACACAGTTGTAAGGCAGGCCCTCGCAGCAAGCAAGAGCCCATGAGTCATTATGGGCAATTTGGTTGTTTGTTCTTCTGTTTCGACCAAACCAAATAGAATCAAGTGTGGGTGCTTCTCCCTTTCCTCTCCTTCAACCTCTTTTATCCAACTGAGTACTTCGTCCCAATATGCCTGGACCCCCCTACATCCCCACCACATGTGCCAGTAGTCCGCTTTCTGGCCACAGCCCCGCCAGCAGAAAGGACTCACATCCTGATACATCCTGGCTAGTCGGAGTGGGTCGTACTGCCACCTATACAAAAGCTTGATCCCGTGCAATTTGTACTGGCAGGAGATAGAGGTTTTCGAGGTCCTTCTACAAATCTTGAGCCATGTTTCTGGGGTGAGATGTCTCCCAAGGTCTTTTTCCCACTTTTGTTTTAGAGCGGTTGAGGGGGTTGTGTTGACTCCAACTAGTGCTGCATACATTGCACTGATGAGTCCCTTGGAGCCATGTTGTGACTCCTTTCATTCCTTTGTTTGGTTTCCATATGGCCATATGGTCCTGAGGATGGGGTGGTTTTTGATGCTATTTCGTAATTGGGGCCCAGGTACCCATAACCATTCCCCCACAATAAAAGGACGGAGAAAGTAGTTGTCTAAGCCTATCCATTGGGGATCTTTTTGTTGTCTGACGTGTGGGATTAGTACTCGCAGTTGTGCTGCTCTGTAGTACAGCACTATGTCTGGGAGACCCACCCCGCCCTCGTCTTTCGGGAGGTGAAGTAAGGCAGCAGGGACCCTGGGTTTTTTGTTTTGCCATAGGAAGGTATGTAGGACTTTTTTGGTGGTTATAAAGAAGTCCCTGGGGAGTTGTATGGGGAGCATCTGAAATAGGTAAAGTAACTTTGGTAGGATTACCATTTTAATGGTGTTCAGTTGGCCCATCCACGAGATGGTGAGCCTTGTCCACCGTTCAATGTCTTTTTGTATTGTGCTTAGCATCGGGGGGAAGTTGGCTTCGAACAGGTCACCCAGGTTACGAGTCACATTGATGCCCAGATATCGCAGTGTAGTGAGACTAACCTCCATCCCTGGGGGTGTAAATCACTCAACCTCTGAGTCCCTACTCTTGTCTAGCGGGAGGAGGACCGATTTCTCTGTGTTGATTTTCAGGCCCACGAATTGACCATATTCGTCAATTATTTCCATGGCCGCAGGTATCGAGCTCAGGGGGCTCGTTGTATGCAGGAGGATATCGTCAGCATATAGGCCTAGCTTGTATTCCTGATCCCCTACTGTAATTCCTCCCACCCTTTTATCAAGTCTAAGCTTCTGTGCCACTGGTTCGAGAGACAACACAAACAGTATAGCAGATAATGGGCAGCCTTGCCTGGTGCCTCTCTTGAGTAGCCACCGTTCACCGCCACAGAGGTCCGGGGAGCTGAATATATTGCCTTAATGGCGCGGCGTAGTTTGGGGCCAAGACCTATCCACACTAGAACTCTTTCTAGGAACTCCCAATCGACTCTGTCGAAGGCCTTTTCGGCATCAAGCGACAGGAGGGTGGGGTCGTCATTCCTCCCCTGTGCCGCGTGTATCAAGTGTAACGTCTTCCTCATCGTGTCAGCTCCCTGCCTCCCCGTAACAAAGCTGACCTGGTCCGTGTGTATTAATTTCGGCAAATGCGTTTCTAATCTGGCCGCTATCACTCTTGCATATATCTTGGCATCTATGTTAAGGAGTGATATGGGGCGATATGACCCACAGTATTTGGGGTCTCTGCCTTCTTTTGGGATGACTGTTAGAAGGGCCTGAGCAAAGGACAGGGGTGCCTGCCCTGTTTCGAAGATGTGGTTGAATAGAGTCACCAGGAAGGGGGTAAGGAACGCAGTGGACGTCTTGTAGAAGCCAGGGGTGAAGCCATCGTCCCCGGGCGCCTTTCCTGACTTGAGACTTTTAATGGCATCAGCCACCTCCTCCTCAGTGACCGGAGTGTCAAGAGCTTCCGCCTCCGGGCGTGTAAGCGCCGGGAGATCTGCCTCTTTGAGATAGGCATCTACACTCCCCGGTGGGGGAGGAGGGTCACAGGTATATAAATCTTCATAAAAGAAGGCAAATGCCTCTCGTATGCCCTCTGGGGAGGATTCTGTTGTATCCACGAGAGTGCCATCTGTCCTCTCTATCACGTCTACCGATCTTTCTGCCCTTTGCGCACGGAGCCTTGCCGCAAGAAGGGCATCGGCCTTGTCTCCTTTTTCATAGTACTTTTGTTTCAGGTATTGTAAGGGCTGGGTCACCTTGTTAATCTCAAGGGCTTTTAGCTCCTCCCGTAATGCCTTAGCTTCCGCAAGGTGTGTAGCTCTACGTTGAGGAGATGTCTGGGCTAGACTCTCTGCTTCGCCTAATTTCTTTCTAACGTTAGCCTCCAGCAAGGTGCGTTCCCCCTTTTTCCTCGCCCCCTCCCTGATTAGGATCCCACGCCACATGGCCTTTGCCGCTTCCCAGACATTCACTTTCGCGACTTCACCCGTATCATTGGTCATGAAGAATTGTTTGATTTCATTTTCCAATTCCCCCCTGAAAACCACATCCGACCACAACGTTTTGTTGCACCTCCACTTAGTGTTGCGATGGGCAAGGCCATCCCAGTCTAGTTCCGCCATAACCATGTCATGGTCAGACCATGCAATGGGATGTATGTCTGCGGTGTGGAGTATTCTCATCAGGTCTTCCGAGAGGAACAGATAGTCTATTCTTGTGAGCGTGTCATGAGGGGTGGATCGAAAGGTAAATCATTTGTCCATTGGATGTAAGTGACGCCAACTGTCTGAGAGGCCGTACAGGGCAAGCATCGTTTTAATTTCTGCATGTTCCTGCGACCGGGGAGGTTGGGAGAGATTGTGTGCGGTTTGCCTATCCATGGCACTGTTCATCCATGTGTTGAAGTCGCCCCAAGAATAGTATGACCTTGCGATTTATTAAACAGCCATTCGGTCGTTTTAAGAGGAATCTTTTTTGGCCTTGATTGGGTGCCTAAATTGTGGCAAGGGTCACGACTGTGTTCTGAATGGATCCCACTATTAACATGGCCTTACCCTCCGTGTCAGACCAGGAATTTAGGATCTTCATATGGAGATTCTTCCGGACCAGGATCCCCACCCCGGCTTTCTTGAGGACACCTGAACTCCAATATGTATGCCCCACCAGACCACTGGGGATCCCCTTCTCGCTACCCTTCTGACATTTCGTCTCTTGTAAGAACATATGAATGTTCGACCTCTTAAATTCCCTCGCTACCAGCGAGCGTTTAGTGGGGGAATTCAAGCCTTTTATATTGAGTGTGCATATGCGTAGCTTGTGATGTCTAGATGTTGCTGCCATTGCAATGTGTGAGGTAGCCCCATAAGTGCGCGTGCCTCAATGTCTCTGCTCTAAGCGCCTGCCATATGCCTATTCCTACACAAGTAAACCGGTTCCTATGTGGCCTTATGGGGGCCGCTGACCATCTTTGTCGCTCAACCTTCAACAGTATTAAGTGTGCCTTTCTCTTCTTCTCATTTTGGTATTCATCCGTTCCACCTGACCTTTCCAGTTGCACTAGCCCCCCCTCCCCCCCTAAACCATACGGCGTCCGATCCGGCTGGGTTATGTTCACCCAATCGTCTTCGGACCACCAACGGGAACCGCACCTCAAACGGTCCCAACCACATAATTATAAAACATAACCATGAGCCCCCAACTCCCCCCCTGCATATGTAAACATGTTAACGTACTGAACTGCATTTCAACAATAGGATCTCAGTCATTTGCACCCGATATTCGGCCCCAGGTAAAACTTTGTAAGGGCCCCCCTTCATTCTCATATCGGTTCACACCACCTCCTACGTGCTACCCTTTCTCAGGCCTCACACAGACCTCTGCTTCCTCCATCTTCTTTAGGGTCGACTTAAGCGCATCAAGTCACATCATCTTAGTGTACCCTCATCCCAGGTTGCTTTGCGGGCACCTCTTCCGCATCAGGTGAGGTGGTGTGAGGACAACGATTCCACCCTCCCCCGTTGCTACCCAATGGGTGTCCATCCGACGTTCTCCAGGGTCTCTAGTTAGCCTAATGTCCGTCGTCAGGTGCACCCATGAAAAGAGAAACAGGTAAAAGAACAAAGTGGGTTCAATGTTCAGTGTCCGGGGAGGCGTTCATCCGTCTATATTTCCTGGCGCCCTGCATCTTCTTTCTCCATGGACCTTTGGTGTGCCATTCCTTTGCCTCCGGCCTGTTTACGCTCTGTGACGGTTCCTCCTCTTGGGTACCCAGTAGGTCAAATATGCAGCACCTAATATCCTTTTCCGAGACTAGTTTGATGGCATTACTTTCCCATTCAAAGGAGAGCGAGAAGGGATAACCCCAACGGTATCGGACCCCTTTTTCTTTCAGCATTTTGGTGAGTGGTTGGCACTTTCTCCGCATTGCTAGTGTGAGGGAGGATAGGTCTTGATATATGGAGACATGTACCGGGCCCAACGCGACTTGCAGAGTGTTTCTGGCCTTTTCCAGGACCCTAGCCTTATCTGCGTAATAATGGAATCGGGCAAGCACCGATCGTGGGCCTTCTGGTTTTCTCCCAGCCCTGTGCACACGTTCAATTTTGGGCTCATCAATTGAGTCATTATTGAAAAGCGACATCATTATGCTATGCAATGTTCTTTTCAGGTCTGACTCGGTCTCGCCTTCATGCTCCGGAATTCCGAAGATGCGTATGTTATTGCGCCGCTCCCTGTTTTCCAAGTCATCGATTTTTAGGCGAAATTCCTCTTCCCTAGCTTCGAGTCCGGCGAGTCGCACCAGGGTGTTCAGCGAGGTCTGGTTGTGCTCAACTTCCTCAAGCCTGTCCTCCATCTTGTCCATTCTTTGAGTTATTTTATTGATCTTGCCGCCAATGTCAGCTCTCATACTCCGCATTTCGTTGAGGATATCGGCGACGTCCGCTTTGGTGGAGGCTGCCTCGGGGCCCGGTGTTGACATAGTGGCGACCTGGGTGCGCAGTAGCCGTGTTGCGAGGGTGAGAACCGGTATGCCGCCAGTCTCTCCTTGGCGTTCATACGTTGGGTTTGGCGGAGTTTGGGCAGGAGATCCCACCAAGGGTACAGTCAAAGGGTGGAAATCGTGGCTTGTCCCTGGTTCCACAGCCACCCGACTGAATATGGTTCAAGGTTGGCGGGTGCCCTCTGGAAGAGGAGTCTGGGCAGTTGAGGAGGGCAGGGTGCGTGCTGCTCCTTGGTTCATTGGGGGGCACCCGTTTAACCGTGTTGAGGACCAGTGGAGGCAGGCCTCTTTATGGACGTTGGCTCTGAGACGGGCACACGCCCCGCAGCACGCGGGGGCCCAGCTCTCAGTGCGGGTGCACCTTTCCAATGAGAGGGGTTCTCCGCTGTCGGCGAGGTCTTGGGTGTAGGCCCAGGCAAGATGGCGTGGAGGAGATCTCCTGACCAGTAGCTTTTAAATTGAGGTTCAGGCCCCGGAGGGGGCAAAAGATTGGTGGTTGTGCAGAGGAGGGCACACGCCCCATAGATAGGGGCCCAACCCTCTGTACTGTCCTCCCTTCGGGCGCACGTCCCTCGCCCCAATTTCCGTGGCTGGCTGTGGCGTCTAAGTCTACCAGGGCACTGTGCTTGTCCTACGGAGCATCTGGGCCAAGGGCGTAGGCTGTGTTCGATATATACAGCGGCTCGCGTGTCTGGCCTTGATGTGGGGGCCCTCTTGAGGCCGCATGCCGCCTATCGCAGTAGCCCGGTTACGGTGGGCGGTTCTCGTCTGCACCCCAAACGCTATCTTTGGCCCTGGGCCCTTGATGAGGGGAGTGCCGGGGGGGGATAGGGAGGACCCCTGGCCAGGCGAAGCGCCGCTGTGTGCTCCAAGGGAGGGGGGTCACTTACCCTCTCCACAGTTTCCTTTCGCTCATGGCCCGGAGCCGCTCGAGTAGCTGCGCGGGTAGTGCGGCCACACTCTCCCGCCCCAGAAGGTCGCTCGCCTCACAGGCGAGGTAGGACAGGTGGAAGGGCTGCGGCCGCCGAGGGTTCGCAGCAGGGCCTGCGTCGTTCGCAGTCGACTCGTGTGGGGAGCCGGGTTCCTCGATGTGGCGCGTAGTCACATCCCGCTTTCCAGCTGCTGCGTGTGCGGCGGAGAGGGGCCTTGCTGTCGGATGGACTTTACTCCGGGATGGGAAGTCAGTTTTTCACCCAGACTTCGCTCAGGGGGTGGGGGGCCACTTCGGGTGGCTTGAGGAGCAGTTACTTCTCCACGGGGGGGTCAAAAGCGGGGACTCAAAGCGCTTTTGGGACCCGAGGGTGCGGAGCTCACACGGCGGTGCTCATCGTCCGTGCGCCCCCTGGTGGCCAGTCCATTGATTGGGATTTTAAGGGGCTGTTTGTCTTAGAACGCTAGTTGAAGTTGGGGGCACGAGTGGGGGCACTGGGGATTGAGGTGTCATGAGCGGAGGCCTGGGTTTCGGGCCTGTCTGGTGGTTCAGCACTATTCTACTGACAGTAACTGGAGGGGGCCGGGCGTCTAAGGGGAGGGGAGCTAGGGGGAGGAGGATGGGGTTCTTGAGAGTTAAGGGGGTATTGGAATTTCTTAATCCGACAATGTTATACCCACACTTTCGTTCTTGTCCAGTGCAATGGGGAGGGTTAACTCCCTGGTGGTTAAAGGGGTGGGAAACAGGATCCAGGTATGGCTTACTCAAGAGGAGGTGGCAGGGGGACAGCCTGAGGGTATGTACGCAGAATGTGAAAGGGCTGAACTCCCCAACTAAGCAGTCCTTGGTTGCTAGGGAATCTAGAAGGTCTGAGATGGATGTCCTATTCCTCCAGCAGACAAAATACTTGAGGGGCGAGGAACGGAGGATTCCCTGTGGTTTGGTGGGGGGACAGTATTGGGGTCAGGGATAACAAGAAAAGCTGGGGTTGGGATTTTGGTTCGTAGGGGGCTCCGACTGGAGGTTACAAAAGTGTAGTCAGATGTTGAGGGAAGGGGGGCTTTGATCACGGGGCAGGTTAAAGGAATTAGGTTCACATTCGGCACGATGTATGGTCCAAATCAAGGCCAACAGATATTCCTGCAGGGAACCCTGGAAAAGATAATGATTGAGAGGGGGGTGGGGCACCTCATACTTGGTGGAGACTCCAATGTCTGGAGTGATGTCAGTATGGACTGACAGTCCGGGCACTCCGGGGAGCAGGAGCCTCAGAATGAGGCGAGCAGGGAAATGGGAACGACCATAAAGCTATACAGGATGCAGGATATTTGGCGCCACTTCCACCCACGATACAGGGGGTTCACATTTTACTCCACCCCACACGGGACCTTGACGAGAATAGACTATCTATACATATCCAGGGGCCTGTGGGACGTGGCGTTGGGGTTGGATATTCATCCCATTAGTTGGCCAGACCATGACATGGTGTTGGTCGATATTGGTCGATAATGGAGATGCAATGAATCTTTGTGGGAGGACTCATGTTTTAGGGAAGAGCTAGAGAAGGGTATCACAGAAGTTTTTGATCTTAACGACTGGGGAAGTGCGTAGGGACTTTGTGTGGGAGGCGGCAAAGGCTACATGGTGAGGGATATTGATTAGAGAGGGCGCTCGTAGAAAGAGGGAGCGCACCCTCATAGAGAAAGGACTGAGGGACAAAATAAGAGTCCTGGAGAGGCAGGCACCGTTGACCGCGGAGGACAGGGAGGACCTCATCCAAAAGGAGAGGGGTGTGAGGGAGGAACTGAGAGTCCTCGAGGAATGAAAAATAGTCTACAGCCTACAATATTTGAAACAGGAGTTTTATGAGAAAGGGGACAAGGCAGACGCTCCTTTGGTGGCTACGTGGTCAGTGAGCGGAAAGGTGGGTGGTTGAGGTGGAGGGAGGGGGAGGACATCTGACGGTTCTGTGAGGGTTTAGGCTCACCTGTGGTTTGGAGGACGTCTTCCCAGGAGGACTTTGGCAGTACATCTGCCGCAGATGGGAGTCCTGCAGAAAAGGGCGAGCCTCTCGGGACACCACACCGTCCGCGAGGTGCAACACAGGGGTGGTGCCCGGAGCAAACCTCCAAACAAGAGGAAAAACCCCAACAGGAGAAAAAACCTCCAGGAAACTTAATATAATGGTCCGAAGAAGGCTGATACGTGCTCCAAGGAATGGACAGACTGAGAAGAACACTTGATGCACCAAAGTGGAAGTCCAGGTAAGGAGAGCGTAATAAGATGGAGCGATCCAAAGGATTGCAGCAGGAAGCAAGAGAGTCCAAGGGGAGAGCACCAGAGGGAGACAGAGTGAGGACAAGGAGGGAAAGGAAGAACAAGACCACATCGGTCGCAGCGAGGATTAGGTAAGCGCTGAGCTATGGAATACTACCATAGCATTGAGACGCAAGGAGCAGTTTTCCGGAGCACTTTTCAAGAAGCATGAACGTGTCAGGTGAACCGGTGCTGGGCGATGATGCGGCATCCTGCAAGTCAGACACAAACAAGGGAGTACTGCCTTGAAAACAAACGGCAGTCATATTGGTAGTCCTTGCAATAGTCCTGGGCACACAGACAGCTATGACTGCACGGCGTCGCCACCTTCCCCAAAGGGACCAGCGCAGAAGGTGCCGAACGGATTCAGAAGGCATCTGTAGTAGTCTATGAGGGCCTGTACAGGAGTGAAGGGACAGCAGATGTGGAGGAAATCAGCAGGAAATACTTAGCAGACTCAGACCTCCCCCTGCTCACGAAAACAGAATCGGAAAGCCTGGAGACTCCAATCACAGAGGAGGAAATTAGGTTGGCTGTAGGGCGGTTGAAGTTAGGTAAGCCCCCAGGGATGACGGCTTCACATCAGGATTCTAAAGGTCCTTTCTGCCGACACTGCTCCCCTTCCTAACAACATTGTTTAATGACATACTGACAACAGGTAAGGTACCGGACTCTTTCACACAGGCTCTGATTACGGTGATACCAAAGGAGGGCAGGGACCCCAGGCGTGTGGCTCTTACCGTCCAATTTCTCCCCGCAATATAGATGCCAAGATCTACTCCAGGATACTAGCTGCAAGGATGGAGGGATACCTGCAGAGACTCGTCCACTCAGACCATGTAGGGTTTGTAAGAGGGAGGCAAGGGGCCGATACCATGAGGAAGACAATGCACTTGGTTAATGAGGTACAGGGCTGTGAGGTTGACCCTACACTCCTTTCCATAGATGCCGAGAAGGCCTTTGACAGGTTGGAGTGGAAACTCTTGGAGGCAGTGCTAACTAAGTTTGGGATAAGCAAGGGATTTATTAGGGGGATCATGGCACTCTACACTTCCCCTGGGCATGTGTGGCGGTGAACAGGGGATACTTGTGTTGGTTTAATCTGGAAAGAGGGACGAGACAGGGGTTCCCGCTCTCCCTGCCATTATACTGACACTCAAACCACTGGCCAATAGGATAAGGGAGGACAGAAGAGTTGAACGGATCAGGGTGGGAGAGAACTTGTATAAGGTAGGCGGATGACATGTTCCTCCACCTGGTAAATCCTTTGACATCGGTCCCGCAGCGGTGGAGCTGATTTATGAGTATGGGCAATTGTCAGGCATTAAAATTAATAAGGGCAAGTAGGTACTGTTTCCCCTGGATAGAGGTAAGGAGGTAATGAGATGGGGTGCTTCCTTCCAGTGGGCATGAAGGTGAATGTGGGGTCTCTGAGATATCTTGGTGTCAGTGTTACAAGAGAACATGAGGGTCTGTATGAGGCTAACTTCCCCCGCTGATGACAGCCCTGGAGAGGGACTTGGGTAAATGGAAGGAGCTGACCCTCTCTTGGATGGGACGGCTGAATGTGCTCAACATGGTAGTCCTCCCCAAGATTCTGTATCTGTTTCAGATGCTGCCTATTTAGATCCCCGACTTCTATTTCAGAGCGATCAAGGGCACTTGGTACGGTTCATGTGGCAAGGGATGAAACCTAGCGATTCTAGTGATGTTTTGAGTCTTCCCAAGGAGAGTGGGGAGGGGGGGCTTCCAGATACACACCTATATTACAGGCCATGCAGCTGAGAGTACTGATCCCACACCTTAGGGGACAGGGAGACTTAAAGTGGGTGGGACTTGACAATCATCACCTGAGGACCGCAATGGTGGGGGAATGGCTATGCATGCCCAGGACACAGTTACTATGTAGGATACGTGAGCACCCAATCCTGGGAACCATTTAGAGCATCTGGCGGCAGGGTAAAGGGATGTCCGGTGTGACATGGTGGCCCTCAACCTTAGGACACCTTTGGGTAACGGAAGTTCGGGACACATTCCCCGATCCCTCCAGATTTCAGGCATGGTACGAAGCGGGCCTGGAAAGGATCGGACAAAAGTGGAAGGGCAGGAGATTTATTACAGTATTGGAGCTGAGGCTCTGGGGATAGGTACACTCTCTGCCTTTATGTTTTTGCAGCTCAAAGGGGTCTTGACTAAGGAGGTATGGAAAAATAAGATACAGAGAGACCTCAACCCCTTCGAGAAACTATTGGATACACTTACGGAATCAAAGTGAGTGATAGAGGCGCTGTACAAGGCATTGGTGGACACAGGAAAGACGAAGGTGGAGGGATTGAGGACAAAGTGGGAAAGGGACATGGGGATGGAACTCAACCCACAAACGTGGTTAAGGATATATCGGGGGACCTTTCAAACCTCTGTCTCCTGTCAATACAAACTAAACACAGTGAAGTTATTACACAGATGGCAATACGACACGGTTAGGCTATCAAGGATGTACCAGGATGTGAGTCAGATGTACTGGTTTAAATGTGGCTTGAGAGCCAACTATTAGCATATGTGGTGGGGTTGCTCGAAGGTCCAGTCCTATTGGGACGAGGTTTTGAGCTGGATCAGGGATCTGGATGGGGTTCATAGACTAAAGCTCCCATGCCTCTTTAGTTTGGAGGAACGAGAGGGGGAGTATATTCGGGTACCAAGAATGGTACACAGTCTTCTCCTGGCGGGAAGGGCATGCTTGGAAACATGTGGAAGGGAGTGCAGCTGGCAGGAAAGAGGGAATGGGTTAATGTAGCCCGAAATATATATGTCATGGAACAAATAACGGCGAAGCTCCATGGGGACCATGGGTCGATTCATGCAGACTGGTCGGACTTCTGTTCGGCATATATATACTAGAGTGGTAGAAACATAGCAGGGGAATATGGAATGGGGGGAGGGGATGACCCTAAGAGAGGAAGACGGGAGGAATCATACCTGAACTGGAACTGAAATAGGACCATTTGTATAATAATTTAGAGCGGTATATTATGTGATTAATAGCAGAGTCTTGGTCGGATCGGGAATGAGATGGTGGGGGAGGGAGGAGGCAAGAGGGTGGAAAGGGGAGGGGTTACCAGTTAAAACATATTTTGTAGGCCAGTTAAGTTGCAACCTTTGAGATGTGCCGAGTGGATCGGGGATTTGCACTTTGAATGTGTAGCATTGTTTTTGTTATGCTTATGAAAATGTCAATAACGTTGAAATAAACAAAAAGGGCAAATGAAGGTGCAAGAGAGCACAGTGAGAAACTGAAGGTGCAAGAGAGCATGGTGAACAGTAAAGAGAAGTGTGCAAGAGGCACAGAAAGCTGGAAAGAAGGTGCAAGTGTGCACAACAGGAAAAGAAGGTGTGCAGGAAGCACAGTAACGTGGAAAAGGACAGAGTGAAAGAGGCACAGAAGAGTTAAAGGTGCCAGAGAATAAGGAGAGGGGTTAGAGGTCAGAGTGGTCGTACTTGGGAGGAGCAAAGAACCCAGTGTTCTCAAAAGTTTCTGAGACTACCCCCCATGAAATAACTGTACAGTGAAAGGTACATCCTAACAAGAGGAACTTTTTGTTTGTTTGAGACCAGAGGGGCCTAGGCTTGGGGAAGAGAACCGTAAGATGCCCACAAGAGACATTGCTGAACTTTGTGAAGAGAGGCCTAGACTTGGGGAAGGGAACCCTGAGAGTCCTAACAGGAACTGTGTTTTTTTATTGTTTGGAACTGGAAGGACCAAAGCTTAGGTAAGGGAACCCCAAGAGACCCAGAGACAATGGAAACCCTATTGAGTTGCAGCAAGAGCCCTTCGTGGAAGGATCCAAGGGCAACCCTTTTGAGCTGAACTATTTTAAACTGGCAGAACTACACCTATCGGTAAGACTACATGAAACCAGCTGTGGTTTACATTTCCTTTTGAATCACCATTTCTCCTTTACGAAGATCCCCTATCACATTTGGTTTAAGAGTGAGGGCAAGCATAGGTTTGGACACAGCAGAACTTTGGTTTTGGACTTACAATCAATGACGGCCCTTAGGAGCATCAGTTGAGAGAACACTCCTCTTAGAGTTAGGGACAGGTAGGCATTACACCAACCCCACAAAGTTTGATAATAAAGGTTTTCAAACTGTTACTTTTGAGTCTGTGTCTCCCTTGATACCATCCCTGTCTCACACTATCATTGCCATAAATCCAAAAATACTGAGACGAAAAAGATGAACCGAGTAATGAGGATGACTGGAAGTCAAGAGCACACTCTGCGCACTAGTGGTTGGAGGAACAAACCTGAGGCCGGGAAATTTGAACCGGCAAAACAGCTGACAAGCAAACGCTAGCTGGAGAAAGCCACTTTTCTTGCTGCTCTCTGAGATACCCTGGGGCTAGAAGGGAGTCAGTGGAGCCAACCGGCGCACCGACACAGAAGCAGGGTGCAGATTGCTGAGGAGAGTACGCACCGAGGATGCCAGAAGCAGATGCAAGGCTTCTGGGCATTCAGCAGTACTAGAAAGCAAACTCCACTTCATGCAAGCCCAGGAAGACATGGAATAGGCAAGCGGGAGCCACCAGACACGCAGGAGTAAATCAACAGCAGAAAAAGCGAGAGCGAACGGAGCGCTGCAGGGCCACTGTAGGCTTGCAGCAGAAGAACCAACATACGCCAACAAGAACTGGTGAGTGCACCCGAGGGAAGCGGGAACACTGGGGTTTATAGGCAACGCTGTCAAAACCGAATCATCCTAAATGAAATACATGAGGAAGAACAAGTAAGTGAATATCTTTTAAAAGACCAAACGGAATAAGAATAAGAAACTGTCACGTTTGTGAGTGTATGCAGTACACTGGTGAGAGAAGCCCTGGCAGGATAGTATACCAGGCGGATTCAAGGGAAGACCAAACAAGTATAAGAGACCGTTGAGTTTGTGAGTGTGCACAGAAGACACACGAGAAAAGCCCTGTGAGAAAAGTATACCAGGCAGATTAAGAGGTGAAAGAATACATATAAGAAAAGCCCTAGCAGAAGAGTATACCCGGCAGTTGCAAGTATGTTCATTTAAGAAAGCCCTAGCGGGAGAGTATACCAGGCAGTTGCAAGTGGGTTCACGTAAGAAACCTGTGACAGGATAGAATACCAGACAGTTGCAAGTGTGGTTATAGGAGAAAGCCCTGTTAGGGAAGCACACCAGGCAAGGACAAGCTGAACAATCTATATGAAATACAACACCTAAAGAAGTCCTGAGAAGGATGTTATGTTATGTGTATTTGTAATGCGCACATTCACCTGAAAGGCATCTTGCCGCAAGGAAACACAACAGAGAGGCTAGGCAAGGCGTTATTTTCAAAATAGCAGGGTTTTAAGCTGACAACCAAACTGCAAATGATTCACAGTATGTCTCAGACGAGTAGGGAGATCATTCCAAAGCCTATCTGCAGCCGCTGAGAAAGCTAATCCCCCCACCCTCTGGAGGCAAAACCTAGGGACCACGAGTAAATCCCCATTCCTGGAGTGAAGTTCTCTCGCTGGTATGTAAGGAGCAAATTTCTACTACAAAAAGCCAGCACCCACCTGATAGTAGGCCTGTTGGACTAAACAAAGAGATTTAAAAATTATTTTCTTTTTCACCGGCAGCCAGTGAAGAGATCTCAAAATCGGACTTATGTGGGAGTCATAGGGGATGGCCGTAGCCACCCTAGCCGCAAGATTGTGTACCAGCTGAAGAAGATGGACCAAGCCAGCAGGCTGGGCAAGATACAGAGCACTGCAATAATGTAAACCGCTGGTGACAAGTGAGGCAACTACCTCAGGATGCAGGTGCACAGCCAGAAAAGGCAGAGACTTAGGTAGGACCTTCAACAAGAAGTGCCCTGTCTTGCATACTGCACTTACCTGATGGCCCATAGAAAGAAAAGAAGAGAGATAGACACCAAGATTCTTCACAGCCGTTACAGGAGTAGGGAAAACACCCAGTGAATCAGGCCAGAAGGAAGGAGACCAAGCACCCAAACCAGAAGATACACCCACTACCGGAACCTCAGTCTTGCCCCCATTGAGTTTGATCCAGTTGTCACTCATCCAGCCCCTCACGGCCGCTAGGCACTCACACAGCCGAGGCGACACCCGACCCGGTCGTGGGAGCGAATGAGGGCAACCAGTGACTGAACATAGATGTTAAATAACATCGGGGACAAAGCAGAGCTCTCTGGGACCCCACAGGACAGCAAATAGGAAGATGAGAGAAAAGGAGGCAAAGACAGTGATTTGCTCCTGTCACTCAAAAAGGAGGTGACCCGTGCCAGGACAAGGCCCGAGATGCCGGCCATGACCAGGTGGGACAGGAGAATAGCGTGGTCAACAGTGTCGAAGGCCATGACAGATCGAGCAATATCAGGGTCCCCTCCCCTCTTGCATCAACCAGCCTGGTCAGCTCATCCACCACAGATACCAAGACACTCTTGGTAACTCTCCCGGTGCGGATCCCCGACTGACAGGCGTCAAGCAAAGACTGCACCTCCAGAAAAGAAGAACCGGGAGGCCACCAGGGGGTGAACAGGCAATGGCGGCCTGATCGCGGAGTTCCCGCCGAGGAAGGGCCTTTCTAGGGGAGTGAGCCCCCCCTGACACCCTCCAGGCAAACTCATCTGGTGGACCCGAGCTGGTAACCCCCCCGTGATGCCCCCGCTCGAAAGAACGGAGCCCCAAGCCCAAGCGGAACCGGAGTTCGGAGGGCGACAGAGACGCAGCAGGGCGGGCGCCAGCCCCGGCGGCGGTGGAGGAGGAGGAGCCCTCTGCAGCGAGGAGGCCTAGGCGGCGATCCCATCCCCCCAGCTCCGGTAGCGGGGGGCATGCGACCGCGGAGAGGCATTCCCCAGGCGGGGATCTGCAGCAGCTCCCCCACCCGCCCTTGGTCGGGGGAGACACGCAATCCTGGATCCGGCTCTGGGCCCCGAGAGGCGGCGGGTTCGCCCCCCGGAGACAACACCGGTGGCCAGACATCACCAGGCAGGGCCTAGGCGAGGAGGCCCCCCGCAACACATCGCTCCGGGTAAGAAGCGGACCAGCCCCTCCACGATCCCCGAGGCGGCGAACTCCGCCAAGCACCGCAGAGAAGCCTCGTAGCTCGATCTGGCCACGGAGGCCCAGCAGGGGGGAGTGGAGTGTGCCGCCCCCGTCTGGGATCCACCCAGGGACTCAACAACAGCCCCCATCCGGAGGGCCAGCGACCGGAACCACACGAACCAAGGCATAGCAGGGTGAGGCCCCTGGGCCGAGTCTCAGGGCGGTTGCCTGTCTGAGAGCGGGCAACTCCTGTAGGAGACGGTGAATTGGCAATGGTGGCTCCTCCACCCTGAAGAACACCGGCGGCAGTGACCCGCAACCCAGGTGAGAGGCCCCCGTCCCCAGTTGGCGAGGGGAGTGCCCGCCTGTGGGCTGCCCTATTCCCCACAGGGGAACAACCACCACTCACAAGCCCCACCCGAGATACGTACAACCGGCTGGCCCCGGGGCGGCGAAGCGCTCCCCGAAGGGTCCCCCCACAACGCAGCGAACCCCGCAGCGGGGTATCAGCAGGACCTTATGAGCTTGCGGAAGACCCTGCAAGCATTCCGCTTTCAAGAAACGGAGAGCGACACTAGGGACCCTAACCTCTCCGGAGACATGGCCCACCCTGAAACCTCAGGCCAACCCGCAATGACGATGGAAAGGGGCTTTGCCTCCATCCTCCAGGAAATCAGGGAAATGAGATCCGACATCGCCCAGAAGTTTGAGAAGATGGACCAGAGAGTAGATAAAATCGAGGACAGACTCCTAAAAGTGGAAAACTACCAGTTGTCCTCTACATCTCAGGAGGTCCAATTTGGAACACGGCTTGCAGCCCTGGAAAAGAGGGACGAGGAAAGAGCCAGGCAAATGGACGATTATGAAAACAGGGAGAGGTGGAACAATCTTATATTTTTTGGGATCCCGGAAACGGAGGGCGAGACGGAGAGAGATTTGACCCGGGTGGTGAGAGACATTATCACCCTCCTGTTCGCTGAGGAAATGACAACGGAACTCACTTTCGACCGGGTGCACAGGGCCGGGGGAAGGACGGGGAGCCCCAGATCGGTCCTGGCCCGGTTCCACTACTACACCGAAAAAGCCAAAGTCCTGGAGGAAGTGAGGAAGGCGGGGGTGATTACCTATAACAACGCCCAAATCACCATTTTTCAAGATCTCTCTGCCTATACCTTAGCCAAACAAAGGATGTGCCGCCCCCTAACACAACAATTGAAAGAGAAGGGAGTGCGTTATAGATGGGGATACCCCTTCTCCCTATCTTACAAATATTCAGGCCAACGCACAATGCTGATAATGGAGGAAGACATAAACGGTGCCATCCAGGATTATGTGGGGGAGCCCGCCCCCCGGAGGGGGCCGGTAAACCCTGAAGCACTCAGCAGGGGCACCCCCGGCCAGTCTAGCACCAGGAGAAGGAAAACCGGCTCGAGGAAGTTTAAAAAACTGAACACTCCACCAACATCAATGGAGGAAGTACATATTGATTCGGAGGGGTGATAACAGGGGCCCCACGATCTACACTGGAACGGGAAAAAGGAGGACTGTAAAGACGCTCCGATCACAGCACTCCCCTGAACAGCAAGTATAGGGGGGCAACGAATGGGGCACAACCATGGGAGGGAAGGGAAAAACCATCCTGGGTCCAAGGGGATGGACGCCCATAAGGGCGGAGGGAAAAGCCCGGTCCATCCACGGATCGGGCCCTGATGACAGGGTTAGGGAGTCAATTCTAGTACCCCCTCAAACAGCGAGCATGTTGGGGCAGTCTGGGGGGGTCTAAATGGAGGGGGGGGGGCTCACGATAGTGTGCTTTGCTACCGAGGCCTGGCCGTAGGGAACAGGCTGGTGGTCCGGCCAAAATGCCAGGAATGGCAGAACTACATGGCTGGACGCCGGGGAGGGGGGAGGGAATTCGAACACCAGTTGGGGGTTCAATGTTAGGGAATAAGTTGAGGGGTCAGTTGGGGAAATGTTTTAAAAATGTCCAAACAAGGAAACACAGAAGTCGGGGAGGGAGCAATGATGCGACGATGGTGACCAAAGGGGAAAGTCATAACGATTATGGCTGACGACCGACCGGCCCTGGGTGTGGGAACCCTGAACGTACGGGGCCTGAATACCCCTACGAAAAGATCCCTGATCTGCAGGGAGTTTAGAAGGGCAAAACTGGACCTGCTCTTCGTGCAGAAAACGCACTGGGCGCGGGGGAAAGAGCCCAGGATGCGAGGGGGAGGAATTGAGGAGATTTTCCATGCATCCCACAAAGGAAAGAAAAGAGGGGTGGCAATCCTGATTGCTAGGGGGGTGGGCTTCGAGAAGGACACCATTCTAAAGGACCCCGAGGGCTGCTACCTCTTTGTATGGGGCTCCTTACAGGCCAAATTCTGGGAAGGAGTAGGGGACAAGCTTAAAACATTTGCTCAGGGTCCACTGGTGGTGGGAGGAGATTTCAATATGGTCCTCGACCCTTCCAGAGATAGAAAGCGGGTGGGCACATTACACCCCAGACCCGCAGGAGACGCCATGGCGTGCAGCTTTCAGAGGGCGAATGAGAGCCTGGGCCTGGTGGACACGATCCCCACCCCCCGAACAGGGGCTCCCTCTTTTTCTTACTACTCCTCCATTCACAACGCCTTCTCTAGGATAGACTACATTCTTATGGATGAGGTCCTCCGTCCCTACGTAGCAGGTTACAGGATAGACCCCGTTCCCTGGTCGGACCACGACTTAGTGGATTTCCTTGACTCCATACAGATCCCGTCCCTTCCCGGGGAATTGGCAGAGGGGCTGGAGGGTCTAGTGACCGAGGAAGAGGTGGACAAGGCGATTAACGGGAAGAAGGTGGGGACCTCTGCTGGGGAAGACGGCTTTTCAGTTTACTTCTATAAGAGATTTCGCTCCTCCCTGTCTCCTTACCTGGCAAGAGTCTTCAACTCGGTGCTGGAGGGGGGTACCCTCCCCGAATCCATGATGGGATCCATAATAGTGGTCTTACCCAAGGAAGGTAAAGACCTTAGGGAATGTGCGTCCTACCGCCCCATCTCATTGCTCAACATCGATGTCAAGATCCTGGCCAAGGTGGTGGGCAGGCGGATGGAGGGAATAATGCAGAAAGTAGTCCACGGGGACCAGGTGGGTTTTATTAGGGGCAGGCAGGGGTCGGACAACATCCGTAAAACAATTGATCTGGTACATTTTGCCCAAAAATCAGAGCTCAACGCATGCATCCTATCCCTCGATTCGTAGAAGGCTTTCGATAGAGTCGAGTGGAGATACATGACCCTCCTCCTCCAGCGAATGGGCTTCGGGACACACATCCTGAGTAGGGTGGCCGCCCTCTACAGAGCCCCCACCGCAAGGGTCCAGGTGAATGGGGTGCTGTCTGAGTCCTTTCCCCTCACCCGAGGGACAAGACAGGGTTGCCCACTCTCCCCCCTAATATGCGTCCTCACGATGGAAGCACTGGCCATAGCTGTTAGATCACACCCAGACATCAGGGGTATTAGAAGGGGGAGGTGGAATTTAAGCTCTCCTTGTTTGCTGACGACATCTTGGCATATCTGGTGGACCCAGGCTCCTCGATCCCCCCCCTCCTGTCCCTGGTCACCTCTTTCGGGCGTTTCTCTGGCCTGAAAATTAACACCACTAAATCTGTCCTTCTCCCAATGCGTCTAACGGACCCGGTGCGGGACTCCCTGAGTGGGTTTCACGGGATAGCTTTGGGTAAAAGCACTATATAGCTGTTCAGGGAGGGTGAATTCCTGAGCTATGAGGACCTCAGGGATGCGCTGGGAGGTGGAACTATCTCCATTTTTGAATACCTCCGCCTTAAGGGCATCCTCAATGACCACTCATGGGGCCCAAACCTGACGAGACAACTGACTCCCTTTGAGAAACTCCTTGACTCAGCAACCTCTAGAAAGGGCGCGGTATCCAATATGTATGCAGTCCTAAACACCTATAACCTTCAGGTTAGGAGAGGCTTCCATGGGTTTTGGAACGACCTGGAGGGAGAGGAAATTTCAGAAGACGCTTGGGCTCGAATTTTCAGGATATCGTTTCATGGTAACCTATTCACCTCGGACATGGAACACAACTTTAAAATCCTGCAGGGGTGGCATAGAGACCCGGCAAAACTGTCAAAAATGTTCACGGGGGTGTCACCAAGATGCCCGAGGGGATGTGGTCAGATAGGATCCAGAAGTCACATGTGGTGGCTATGCTGAAAGTTCAGACCTATTGGGAGGCAGTGAGAGACTGGATAGCGGAGGTAACGGAGGATACTCTGCCTCTCAATCCGCTGACCATGTTGCTGGGCCTCTCCCCGGAGGAAGCGGAACTGCACCGGTACCCAAGGATGTGGGAAAGTATGCTGAGAGTGGGTAGAGTGGCCCTAGCCCAGAAATGGAAGAGCCCGGAAACGCCCTCTAAGTAAGACTGGATGAAAAAAGTCAAGAACATGTTTCTGATGAACAAACTGACTACCATGGTGAACAATGATTCTTGCTCATTCCTCGCAGGCTGGTATGGGGTCCAGCAAACATGGGGATGGGATGTTCATTAGTTCTAGGGTTTTTGCCCCCAGACTGTCGGGGCGCAATTGATCCTGAGAGGAATAACACCTAGTTGGGGGTCCCACAACCCGGGGCAACGACGGCACCAAGCCAGCTACCGAATTGGTCACACATCGCATCGACCCTGCGACACAGGAAATGGATTGAAAGTTTGGACTCTCTACAGTTATAATGTTCAGGACATGGGCTAAGGGGGGGAGGTGGAGGGGTGGGAAGTTTGAAAGGGGGGGTATAGGGTTATGCAAGATTTTTTGTTTATTATTTCACAAAATGCCAATAAAAACCAAAGTTTAAAAAAAAAAAAAGAAGAACCACAATGGCCTGTTTTAGTTCTTGTGGAATACATCCTGACAGGACATATTAACTGCTTGTGTAACCAGAGAGATCATGCCGGGCAGAATGTCCTTAAGGACTTTCAACGTGACCGGATCAGTGGGGGCTGCAGACTTCAACTTATGAATGGTCATCAACACCTCGTCACTAGAGAATACTGGAAATGATGACTTAGAGACTACCTGCAGACGTATATCATCAGATACCTGAGGATTCGCTGATTGACCCAATTGGATGTGATGGCATATATCCATAATCTTATTGTGGTAAAAGTCTGCTAGAGCATCAAAGCGTAGCTGAGATGGTGCCGCTGCGGTGTACTCCGTGCAGTAGAAGATAAAGATTTTACCACTGCAAATGACTCCTTGGAGTGATTTAAGGCCGTTTCGATTTTAAGCGTGAAGAAATTCCACTTAGCCAACTGAATAGCTCAATAGTAACTCTTGCACAGTGCCCCGAAAATAGTTTTAGCACTGGGACTGTAAGCTGCGCGCCACTTGCATTCAGCTTGCTTCAACTCTAAATGAGCCTTCTTAAGCTTTGCAGAAAACCATGGCTGAGAGGGACCACAACGCACCAGCACATATTTAAGTGGAGCCACTTGGTTGGCTGCTAAAAGAAGTCCCTCAGACATATCTGAAGGTCCAAAGATGGGCCTTCAAGGCAATTTGCCTTGACCAGTGACACCATGTGTTCTATTTTCAGCCCTCGCCAGTTTCTCCTTTGAGCAAAACCTGCATGAGATATGGTGATGAGAGAAGGACAAGACACCCTAAAGGGGATCAGACAATGATCAGATCTTACAACCGGCCTTGCAGATAGAACTGAAAGACAGGTCTCACTGGAAAAAATTAGGTCCAAAATGCCTCCTTGCTCATGAGTAGGTTCCTGGACCCGTTGAATGAGGCCCAGGTCAGCAAGCGCTTCAAAAGCAAATTCCAATACAAGAAGTCTTTAATCTAATGTTAAAATCACCTAGTAATACCCAGTTGCAATGCTTCACCTGAAGAGAAGCACCTAGCTCCAAAAAGGGATAAAAAAAATTGGAGAAGGCTTCTGGAGGGCATTGAACTAACAGAAAGTGAACCGAGTGGGAGCCGGATAAAGTCAGGAGAACCAAAAAAGCCCCCATGGCAAGGCCATGAACTAACGGGAGGAGAGAGAAATGCAGAGATTCCTTAAAAATAACCGCAATCCCTCCACCCAGATGAAGTGCCCCCCTATATTGATGGATAATTTTGTAATTCTCTGGAAGCAGATGAAAAAGAACTGAGGCTGACGTCTCACTGAGCCAAGTTTCGGTAACAAATAGAATATCAAGTGAACCATCCCTTAAAAGGTTGTGCACATAATCGGTACATGGGCAACAAGAGAGCGAGACTTAAGCAAGTACGCATTTAAACCAGGACGCATGATAGATGGAGCAGCCTGGACCAAGTCAGGCAAACTAAAATGTAACGGAAAAAGCGTAGTTGCAGGGGCAAGCGCTAAAATAGCAGCTCGCGAATAATAAGCTGGCGGCCCGAACGCACAAGTCCGTCCTCAGCCCGGACAGGCCAAGACTGGCTTAACTTAGGCGCAACTTCGGCATGACGGCAGTGTTCGAGCGGCGTCCGACCGCTGCGCTGTTGGTGCTGTCGGTCATTATACACATGTTTATTACCTAGGCCCTTCCCCTTGTGCAGCCAGTAGACACAAACAACAGACTGCCTTTCCCAATGTATGCAAGTGAGAAAATAAAAACAGGACAGCATATTAAATATTAAAACACCAAAAATTACAAGAGTTAAATGTAGGCGACGCCCAGTCAGGTGCCCGGGCAGGGAACACAAACCATGTCTACAAGGAAATAAACAATCTGAGCCAGTAATAAATAAAGAAGAAACACAGTAGACCTTCGCCTACCGTGTGAATCCACTAAAATCTTGCAGATGGGGAACTAAAAAGCCACATGGTGGCCCCTCCTCTTGTGCAGCCAGTAGACACAAACAAGAGACTGCCTCTCCCAATGTATGCAAGTGAGAAAATAAAAACAGGACAGCAGTCTGAGCGCGAGCCTCAGAGCCCTTTTCAAGAAGCCAGGCACCCTCTGAGAGCGGTGAGAGCACTGTTTACAAGGAAAGTAAATTAAAAGAAGAAGGAAAACTGCCAAAAATTAGCATGTGCAACCAGTAGACACAAACAACAGACTGCTTCTCCCAATGCATGCAAGTGAGAAAATAAAATCAGGATAGCAGGCCGAGCGTGAGCCTCAGAGACCTTTTTTAAGAGGCCAGGCACCCTCTGAGAGCGGTGAGAGCAAGGAAAGTAAATTAAAAGAAGAAGGAAAACAATTGGTAAAATATTAAAACGCCAAAAATTAGCGTGAGTGAAATGTAGGCGGCACCCAGTCACGCGCCCTGGGAGGGAACACAAGTCCTGCCTAAAAGGAAATAAACAATCTGTAATAAACAATCAGCAATAAAGAAAGAAAAAACACAGCAGACCTTCGCCTTCCGTGTGAATCTATATAGGATATATCAGGACTGGCAAAAGGCTGTATTAAACTAGAGAAGAGGAGTGAAAACCAGGCAAGGAAGTATACAGGTATCCTAACAAGATAAATAATTACAGCCAATTTGGTTTGTGTACCTGTTGTGTTGCTGATCAAGAGAAACATAAAAAAAATGATATTCTTGAATATAAAACAGAGTGAAGAGAAATCCAGGAACTGTTTTCTTCTGGAACTTTTGTGTTGAAGTTACACCTTCTCCTTTTTGAACATTTGTACACTACTAAAGGCCAAAGACATTTTCCCTTTTTCACCTTAGAGTTGATTGTTAGAGTGTGAGGGCCAGAATATTACTTTGGACACAGGACGGTTTTGGTTTGGACATTCTGACACTGACAGACCCTTGGTCTTGGTTTTAGGTAGGGAATCACCTCTAACTGCGGGACAGAGAGGTATTTTCCAACCCCCTTTTATTTTAATAAAGTTCTTTGGGCCTCATTACGGTAACAACGGACTGGCACAGTACGACTCTGCGGGCGAGTACCGTCCTGCCCGCTAGGGTCAGGCCTGGCGGGCGGAACGGCACCCGCCCGCAGAGTTCCATGGAAGCACCAGCACTGTTATTAACGGCCTCAATGGGAATGGGGGCTTACAAAATTACTGGTGTCTGACTTCCCGGCCGCCGGTGTTGTAATACCCCGGTGTTACCGGGAAGTCAGGTGGCGGTAATTTTTTCGTATCTGGCGGTACCATCAGACCCGTAATGAGGCCCTTTAATCAAAACCATGAAACCCTTGTGCCCGAGTCTTATTCCTGGCTCCTCAGAATACTCAGAACTGGGCCTGCATAGGTTCCAGTCCACCCCTAGACAAAAATAAAAACACAGATGCAAAATTAGCTACTTAAATTAATAGAGATGCAGTGATTTATTAAATTGAATTCCCTAATAAATTACTTGTACCTTCTAAAATTATAGTCTTTGGTATAAAACTGCAGGAACCCAATGGGGTGAAGCAAAATGTCTCAGACTAGGCTAGTTCAATTTTTTAGTCCCTTTAGAGGAGTTTAGGAATTGAAGGGGGTGGGGAACTTTACCCCCTCCTCCCCCTCCTATAAGATACATTACGCCGAAGAAGGCCAGGAGATGCAGCGATCGCCCGTATTATTTCAGACTAATTCCCAGTGCTCCTATGGTGGATAAGTATGTTGAGAGGTACCCCCTCCACCAGCCCTACAGGCCAGGGGCAGTACAAATCTGCCCCAGAGTGGACGAGGAGCCCCAGGCTGCAGCTAAAGAGACCTCAATTGACAGTATTGATTAAAGCGCCAAGAAGCCATGTTGCTGACGTCGATAGAGACACCACGACTTAGCAGCGTTAGACATGAAGCACACGTGCCATCCACACTTCGGGACACAAACATGCACTCTAATACACGAAGAACACAAACGTACAGTTCTATAGTCAGAGGACAGATCCATATACATACTGTCATTGCTTTTATTATTTTGCCATTTGCTAGTCGCAGAAACGCAGAACCCGCAAGAGCAAGAGATCCTGATCAGAGCTTGCAGATGCTTACACGCAAATAACCTTATGGAACCGCAGGAGCACCTAGGGGACCTGACGTAACCAAGTGTGACTAACCTATGGAGAATATATAACAGCACGAACATTGTAGAAGCCACATTATGGTTTAGGAAAATTACAGCAGGCCACAGGCCTCTCAGCGATTATCAAGCTGAGCTGAATTCAGGCTGGACAAAAGCAGAACGTGTGAGACAGGACCCGCTGGCAAGGCCACCAGATATGGATGACATTCCATACCCTGAACAACAGTAGCCCCAGCTGCAGTAAATGCGAATAATTCCTCATAATTCAGAGCTGCACAGCTCCAAATCCTGGTCTCAGGACACGTGACTCACCCGACACAGACAATGGACAGCAACCAGTGCTGAGAAAGGGAGTCGATCTCATGCTACCAGACCAGAAGCTCACAACAAAGATGCTACAATGTGAGACAAGGGTTGCACGAGATGAACAAGCACTCTCATAGACTAAGGTGGTACACACAAGTTACAATGCAGACACATAGTCATGCTCATTACCTTGAAAGTGTACACCAAGAGCTGAGAACCTTGGCTGAGCCCAGGCCTGGGAATGCCAGATCTAGCCAATCTCAGTTTAGTATCCTAGGGGTGGGTAGCAACGGGCAAGAACCAATGGTAAGACCCTCACACTTTGTTATAGATAGTGTTTTGGGGATGGACCAGACCAGACACCTGACATGCGAGAGCCAGTAGATTAACATGTATAGTGTCCGCTATAGGAAGACTATTACTCAGTACCCAATCCAGTGGTCCAATAGGTTTTCTGGAGAAGGGCCCAGGTTGTAGCATCACTCTGACATCATTTGGGTACAAAACTGGCCTGCGAGCTAGGAGAAGTTGAGACGTCCACGGATTTCTTCTGTCCCTGTACTGATCCCTGTCGGTTTTTCCTGTAATAAATTGCAGTTTGAACTTGCCGTTTGACTGAGTACTCCGTTTGTCCTGTGGAAGATGTTGGGCCTTCTGAGAGTCTGCGAACTCCTAGTGGCCTTCAGGCATACCTGGGAGTTTGTCCCAACAAGTTGGTAGCACAGAGGATGGTTGGCTGTGCCAGCCCGGCACCAGGTCGACTCCTTCAGCACCAAACCTGATAGGCTGTCTGACCATCGCATATTTCGAGAAGACGGAAAACACGTGCCCGTTTACAGGTCGTCACGAGCCACTTGTGAATAGTCCTGCCCGAGGCGGGCGAGTTGTCCAGGTAGACCAGGACAGGGAGGCGAGCGCTTTGACACGGAGCCGGCAGCCGAGCAGCGCTAGCACACCACAGAATGTAAGTATTGACCCAGTCCAATGGCAACTGTGGGTGTGAAAGAGGGTACTGAGTAGTGTGGCATACTGTTAAGTATTGTGGAGTATTGTTGAAGTACTGTTTAGTAGTGTTATAGTGAGTAGGGTTGGGAGTGTAGGTAAAAGTCGTTTTTCTATGTTTAAGGCACATTCAGTCTTAGAGGTAAAAGGTTCTGGTGAATAACTTAGACTACTGACTCGAGGGCTTAGATGACAAAAGTTATGTAAATAAGGCATTCCTGTGGGTTGGGCATTTTAACTCGGGTCATAGATGATGGTATCCCTGTGAGGGTTAGCAAGGGAGCTGGCCTAGATTGCGGAAGGTGAATCGACTGGTTCAGTCTCCTGGAGAGAGGCGTTTCACACGTTAGGTGATGCCGTGGGTGCAGTTCGATCACAAGAGACTATTGGTATACTCTGCTTAGAGGGCAGCTGTGGGGTTTTGTGTGGGAGTAACAGGTTATTACAGTATGCGCGCTAGCTTGGTGACGTCACCATTAGGTTTGCATATAGGACACAGAGAGTTTGAGACAGTGAGGAGCTAGCATCGGGAACTTGGGATTGGCAGACGAGATGCACCAGTGGCGCTGCGTGGAAGGTGCATGCGCAAGATTTTGGTTGTGCCTGAGGAAGCAGCGATTGTGAAGGAGGGACGGTGCTCTGCACATGCCTGACAAGTTTTGGAGCCAGAGAGGCTTGTAGAAACTGGAAAGTATTATCATTTCATTGTCACTCCTATCCCCAAACAGCGGATTATCGAAACCCTCGACTTGAGGTCAGGAAAAAGGTATTGACATGTATCAAGTGGGGGGTCTACGCCTCTTCAGCATTTGTGTAAAACCCTTTAACCTTATAAGGAAAATATATGTCCAAAAGTACAGAAAGTAAATTAACAAAATCATGTGGAAGTTTCTCCAAAGGCGTGCAGCAATCACTATTGACACAGATAAAGGGTACTTATAAGGGGAAGAAATTGACCAAACGCATGGCCATATTCGAGTTGTGGCGCATGTTTCATGAGGCAGAGGGGGATGCCGCGAGGCGTCAGTAGATGCTAAACCAGCAGGAGGTGAAGGACCATCGAACCCATCCCTCCGCACCTCCTCCTGCCCCTTCAAGTGTAGCATCCGATGATACAGATGATGAACAGGGAATGTATCCGATGAGGGAACTAAGGGCAGCAGAGGGGTATTCAAATCCGATATATTAGCCACCACCATATACAAAATAGGATAAGCCGAAAGGCGCAGGGAAGCCAGCTCGTGAGGCGGGGCGATCAGTGAGGCGCAGCAACGTGCGAAGGAGAAGTTCGAGCACATACGCGCAAATGAATGGATAGCAGCGCAGGTACTTTTGAAAATTCAAAGGAAGACAAATGGGGAGGCAGAAGAGGCGACTGAGACGATAGAAAGCGATAGAAAGCCTGAAAAGGCACAGCGACACGACAGACAGGGCCGAATTAATGGACGAGGAGGATAGAAGACAGAAGGACAGAGAGGTGAGGTTAGAGTGCAAGGACAGAGAGAGAAGGAGAGAGGAGCAACTGGAATGGGAAGAAAGAGAACGAATACGGGAGGAAGAGAGGGAGTACTTGGAAAGGGAGCAGGAAGAAAGAATAGACTGAGCTCTTAAAGAAAGGTAAAGGGCAGAAAGGGAGATGAGGGAGAAAAGGGAGCAGGAACTGAAAAAGGCAGAGAGACACAGAGAGATAGCAGAGCAATAATATTATAAGTTAGCAGAGAGGGAACAGAGGAAATTGCAGTTGGACAGACTGGCAAGGGAACGAGCGTGCAGGGAGGAGGACGAGCGAGCAATAAGGGCAGTGAGGACGCATGCAGCGCTGGACAGGGAAAAGAATAGACGCGAGGAGGACAGACAAACTGAGCCAGATAGCACAAACTCACGAGGCAGGAGCGCAACTGAGGGAGGAGGAGCAGGCCTAGGGGCCTGGGCAGGAGGCAGCAAGTACGTCGTTTAATAGACATCGATCTTAGCATGAAACGTAACACAGACTTTACATCGAGGAGACTACGTTTTGCCGATGAGTTTTGTAGAAACATGGACACAGGATCCAACAATGATGACAAATACAGAGGGGAAAAGAGGGGGGAGCATGTCCGATCACAATCCATGGGGACAGGGACAGACCTGTGGGTGTCATGGGAATTCAGGACCCACAGACAAAGAGAAGGAGGGGCCGATTCAGAGAGAAGGCACAGCAGACACACAACCTGAGCACCACACACAACACATATGTTACTAGACTAAGGGATCTCCCAGGACGAAGGAGAGGGGCAACAGCCGTAGCTTGCTCGAGAGGACGATTGTCTAGAGCTTCTGACGATAACAGGAGGGTGCCTATATTAGAACCAGTAGATGCGTGCCCAGACATTGTGGATGAGAGAGGACCTCGACAAATCAGACTGACCAGAAGGACACCTGAGGGGGTGATGGCATACTCACAGATGCATCTACTAGAGAGAGTAGGGGTGAGACGTCAGTATGTGCCATGGAAGAATACAGACAAGGAAAATGTGAAGTGTAGGTTACCATTGTTGAGTGCAGGAGCTGGGAAATGGAACTACGAGATGTAAAAGATGACAGCTGGCCATAGGCTTGCAGTGGGTGATGTTAAAGGACTGCTAGTTTCTATATTAGGAGACGAAGCTGATGATGTATGGAAAAGGGTGGGGTCCCAGGGGTGACGACACAGAACACAATGGGGCACCATTTGCAAACTACAGGGCAGCAGTATGGCAAGCATTAAGGACACAATACCCAGATACGTCCGACATTGGGGCTATTGTGTCACAGAAGATGAGGGAAGATGAATATCCTGTGCAGTACATTCAGGAGATTGAAGAGCTTTGGCGCCTCAAAACTCAAGAGCCTTGGGACAAAACAATAGAAATATTTTATAATATATTACTGCAGTTACTACCAGAGCCAGTTCAGAAGAGTTTGAAAAATTGGTAGAGATGGAAGCGAAAATATGGCCAGAGATACAGCTCACAATAATGCATCATTGTAGACTATGGCAGGACACGGTTAAGCAAAAGGCAGAAGATAGGAAGGCAGATGAGGTGAAATGAGTACAGAGAAAGCTATCAAAGTATGCAAGGGAAGGGGCCGTTTTAACCAGCCCCACTCCACAGACACAGCAACAGCAACAACAGTTCACATCGCCCATGGGGGGAGGATACAAAGGGGTGTGGTTTCGGGCCACAGATACATTATAACCAAGGGGGTTTTCAGGAGGGTTTTGGGGGTATGGACAACAGATGCAACAGAACCCAGGAGACTTTTCGGGGGATTTTCATCGACAAGGGAGGGAGAAACCACAGTGCTGTACCTGCGGGCAGCTAGGGCACACCTCAAGGGTATGTCAATTCAGAGGGACGCAACAGAATTGGGGAGAGCAGGGCCAGCAGCCATATAAAGGTGGACAAGAAGATTATTATGTACAGGACCAACAGCCACAATGGCAGACACAGGGTACATATCAACAGATGCCACAATCACAAGATACCAGCACCAATACCACATAGTATTTGCAAGCGACACAGATTAGAGGAAGCGTACAACAACTAGCACAGATACAGACTGATTACACAACAGCACACATGGGCACAGTGGAGACAGTACCCATCCAATGGGAGGGGTTACCATGGTGGGGAACAACCCCTTTACAGGGAATGGGTTATTCATGTACCCTCAATAGGACAGCCCACAGACGAACATGATGTGCCCCATCCTGTCGATCACACCCAACCCTATGGAGGAACCTCACCTAGGGGGTGTGATAGGTGACAAAACATTTTCCTTTCTTGTTGACACTGGGGCGACTAGGTCATGCATTAGGGAAGGAACATTTACTTTGTCAGGCGATGCCATGAACACTCATGGATTCTGTGGGGCTGAAGAAGTGGTTGCTTTTTCTGATAATATCTCACTATTTATAGGAGATCATGACTTATCACTACCTTTACTTTACTCTTGACAGACACCTGTTAATATCTTGGGATGAGACATCATGAGCAGATTGAACATGACCATCTCATTCACAGACAAGGGCGTAGAGTGCTCAACACCAGGCATACACATGTTAACTGTAAGGCAGATTGTTCAAGCATATTGTGGACATACGGTACAGAGGGGGGTGCCAGTGGACCCAGAGATGTTTCAATATGGGACTGACGGTGCCATTGCATGGATGCCAGGCATTGCAGGGAAGGTGTGGCGAGTTCCAAACGAATCCCAGTTCAGGCCGGAAGCACCACTGGACGATCCAGAAGCAACGATAGTGTCCATAGAAATAGAGGCAGTGTTGGCAAGAGAGGATTGGATTACAGTACATGGGACGGATGACACAGGGAGGGCATGGAGAGCAATAATTGCAGTTGTGTAAGGGTTCAGGTTGACTACAGTGACAGATGAAGAACTATTCCAGGAAGAAAGACAGGAACTGGAGATGGTGTTCGAAATGAGTGTAACCTACTGGTTACAGATACACTACAGAGGTGCCCCAGAGAATGCCAATGGTGCTGGAGGTGCCGCCCTCATTCTGGGAGAGGGACATGGCCAAAGTACCCAGCAGTTTATGGACCACAAGTCCTTATGAGCATAGGAGGGGTGAAGATTAAACTGAAACCAGGAGCGATTTTGCTAAGAGTAAAACAATAGCCTTCAACCAAAGAGGCAGATGAGGGTATTTATGAGTCAATGGCCCTCATTACGACCCTGGCGGAAATCGGAAAACGATGGCGGAAATGCAATACCGCCATCGAATAGCGCTCGGTGCGACTATGACCCGTCACCGCAAAGTACGAAGCCATTAGCGACACCGTAGTGAACGCCAACGCTAACTGCACCAAGTACGCGCGCGCGCGCCATGGCAAACCGTAAATACCACCATGGCGCAAGGGTACGCGAATTCCGACCCTAGCGGACATGTACCTAACGCCATCAAGCATGGCGGAAAGCACCATTCCGCCATGGTGAGAAGTACGGCATCGCGAATCAACCGTAAACGGCCCCACTGAGTGCCTGTACACCGCTCCCTGCCCACAAAGTACAAGTCCCCGTAGGTGCAATGAAGTCACAATGCAACCAGTGAAATGTACAAGTCACCCATGCATGCCAACGAACAAAAGATTCACAAGAGGGGCCAATGGGAGCTGCAGGGCACAGATGGCACGAATACAGAAGCCATTCCAATGGACATGACCACAGTCCCCCCCCCGAAACGCACGCAAACACAGGCACCTGTGACCAGCAATATTCCGAAAATCACAACATTCCACCAGTCCACCTGGCTGACCGGCGTCTGTTACACAAAACCCAATCCCCCGCCCCTGAGCATGACAACATTCAAACAGTCATATTGGCAGCCCCCATCCCTGACCTCACTGGGCTCCGTAGGCAAACGCGCCCAGCACAGTACCACGCGACTATACTCCGAAGCCGGAACCCAATGCAGATCTCCTCACAATACATCGCTCCCCAAATAGGAATATGCCACATCACTCGCAAAGAAGAACGCCACACGGCCCATATTAGAATAGAAATTTAATGCACAACTAAATCACCAAGCTCATACAGCCATTAGTCCATGAACTCCAAAACACATATCACCATCGTGGGCTGCATCCGCAAGGAATGACCAGCTACTACTTGTGTGACGCCCTGTTCCATCATGGTACACAGAGCCACATTCACGTACGAAAAGGCAACATGGAAGCGCACAGAACCGCAGGCCCGTCCCAATGGGGAGGCACTAGTCCAGCTGAAAGGCCGAAATGTTGCTCCGAGCCACTAGTACTGCGTAAGGGCATGTGGCCCATTGGCGATCGTCCCATAAGATCGTAATGCTGCTCCACTGATTAACACGAAGCAGCAGGTGTCGGGAGTAAACGCCATCTGCAGGAGTGGCATACAGATGGCAGTGGCAAAAGGGGAGGAGATACCTGTCAACCAAAAGAAAAGAAAAAGAACAGAATGGCCATCAGAACTACATTCGAACAACTCACTTCAATGATCACACTAAATCCACAGCCATATGCATGCTAGCCCACTCCAAAGGATCATCACCACCCCAAAACCACTTGCGACTCATAACTATCCATATCGAGGTGTAAACACCATCACAAACGAGTGTACCTGTGCATGCGTCTGTCAAAACAGATTTCATCAGATGGGAATGTTAACGTGCATGGACACAAGTGTCTGAAGGCGCGTCGAGACAGGGAGGGCTCAACAAGGCCAGATAGACGATGGTCCCACTATGGCAGCCCTGCATCACATAGCGCAGGGGAGGCGGATAGATTCCAAGAAGCCCTGTACATGGCAAACCCTGTATCAAATCACCTGCCCATGCATCCATTCATCATTCCCTCATCCTGTCATGAAAACGCCTGAATATATACTCACAAAACATTCGAAATTTCCATTGAGTCTGTGCGTTATGCAGCCTGCAAAATCCACAGTGCCCCAGCCCGTAATTCCAGTGTTGTGGAGTTACATGTATTTGGGAACGTCCGGCCTCATCGGCCACGTCACTATTGCGCATCCCAAACTATTCATATCAATCATTGCTTCCTCGCCATGGCCCCTGTCTCAAGGACATTTAACAATAGAACGTTATATTTGCAGTCAGACCTGTGGGCATCTCCTCTCCGCTAGCTGAATACCGAAAGCGCCGGCCTTCGAATTCCTCATTTGCAACATCACGTCGAAAAGGCATCTGTGGCCGTTTGAAATCACAAATTATTCCAGCTAGTGCGGCTGTGTGTGAAAATGTCAACTGCCATCACCCACTAATGGGACGCCCCGCCTGTCGTTGCAACTCGGTACAGTGATGCATGAGGGCCCACCGTTACTCGAGTACTACGTTCCACTGACCCATCACAAGTCTGTTCGTGACTGCAAAGATTGTATGTGAAACAATGGGACCATAGCCGAATGTACATATCAACAAATGTTACACGGCCATCGGGTACAAATACATGATTGCAATAGCAAGATGCCATTCCTCGATTCGCAGCGTTGTGTGCGGGACGTGCTCGCCCAAATGGGAGAGCAGCTTGCACAGGTGGAATGATTCACCACAGGTGGAGGCCATACAGCCCGAAAACACATAAAATGCACACCCAGTCTCCTCCCACAACCACACCCACTCCGAAATGCTACCGGCAGGACTCGCGATGTTGGCCCTGGGGGACTTGATAGCACTGCAAGTACTGCAACTCCAAGAAGAAGACGAACACCAACTACAACCGGCCGCACGGAGGAGACGCAGGAGGAGGAGGAGGCCAAGGCAGGGCCAGCAAGGGCCGCCAGCACAGCCACTACCACCACGCAGGCAGCCCGCAATCCCACGCCTCCGAGCACATCCGTTCAACCTCACTGATGAGCAGATCCACACCCTCTACCGTTTGGACCGGGACACCATAGCCGCCATTGTGGACATGACACAGGCTGACCTTGTCAGCATGATAGATAGCCCAACCGCCATCCCACCCCTACTGAAGGTGGTGTCTGTACTCCACTTCCTGGCCACAGGCACCTACCAGCACACAGTCGGACAGTTGCATGGCATTTCTCAGCCAATGTTCTCACGGACACTATCGCAAGTGCTCGATGCCCTCCTGCAGCACGCAGACGACTACATCTCTCTACCACGCTCGGAGCAGGAAATTACCAACACAAAAGTGGGATTCCATGCACTTGCCGGCATACCGGGTTGCATTGGTGCCATCGACTGCACCCATGTGGAATTGGTCGTCCCACATGCCATGGAGGCCCAGTACCGCAACCGAAAACAATTTCATTTCCTGAATGTTCAGATGGTGTGTGACTCCAACAGGATCATTACACATTGTTGTGCCAGATTCCCAGGATCAACCCATGATTCTATGGTCTTGAGGAACTCTACTATACCACGCTACATGGAGCGACACGCAGGGAACAGATCCTGGCTACTCGGTGAGTCTCTTTTCATGCATGATGATGTGGTGTATGTGATGCGGCAATGACCTGGCAGGAAGGGGGGGGGGTGTGCGTACGTAGCAATGGCATTCCACATCATACGTTTATCGTCCACATACAGGTGATGCTGGGTATCCACTGAAGAGATGGCTCCTCACACCAGTCCGGAACCCACGGGACCAGCAAGAGGAGGACTACAACCATGCCCACTCACGTACCCGTGTAGTCATTGAACAGGCATTCGGCCTACTGAAGACTCGTTTCCGCTGCCTCAGCAGGTCTGGCGGGGCACTCCTGTACCGCCATGAGAAGGTTGCTAAGATGGTCATGGCATGTGTCATGCTCCACAACATGTGCGTACGTAGAAATGTGCCCATGCCCCCTGACGCAGAACTGCAAGCACCTGATGATGGTCATGATGAGGGTGGGGATGTGGCAGCACCTCAAGGAGTCTGCGAGGCACCGGAGGGCCGTGACATTCGTCAGCATCTCATTGATGCATGCTTCTAGCACTCACGCCTGGTGGCTGATACATGGACACGGGACTCGTGGCACTGTGTGTGTCTGGTACATGCACAATATGGACTGTACGCCTATGATGGCCTAGTACACTAAAATCATTGTCCACACATCTCATTGGTTGATCGTGCACTGTTTATGGCATATGTGATATCATGTTGAACACCCTATCGACCCGCCACCCTAGTGAGCCCAACACACCCCCTCCTACCTCCCCCCCGAACACCAGTGTCCAAAGATGCTCATTGTCAGTGGGCTGTCGCTATTGCAAGCCCCCTCTGCGGGTGTCAGGGGCACCCCTGCCTGTGGAGCGCAGGTTCCTCCCAGATCTACGTTGGGGGCTGCCCTGGACGGAACTTGCAACGGATGATGTCTCTGCCTGCTCACGTCCATGCATGTCCCTAAGGGTTTGTGAGAGCTCAGTGAGCACACGGCGCACTGCGGCAAGTTCGGCGCATACGTCTTTGGACGTCGCATGCAGTTCCCCCCTCAGGCTCTCGGTGCTACTCTCCATCTGTGCCCTTAGTGTCTCTGTGCTTCTCTCCATTTCTGCCCTGAGTGTCTCAGTTGATGTTTCTATGTCTGCCTTAGTGCGCCCACATTCATCGACATGGTCCTTGAGGAGCGTGGCCAGTTGCTGCTGTTGCACGATTAACTGGTCGAGGGACTGTTGCCTCTGCTGGGCCATGGCCATTTGCGGGGGTGTCACAGAGGGGCTGTTGACCTCATGTTGCCTTGCCACAGGGCTTGTGGGGGATGGCCAGTCGTCGTCTTGTGGGTGCCCCTGCGTGGTATCCTCATGTTGTACGGGATGGGACAGACAGGGGGATTGGGACAGGTCATGGATGGATCTGACTTCGACATCCCCGTCTTCTGTGTCGGAGCATGCTGCCATCATTGGGGTGTCACCTATGGTGCTGCTGCCACCAGAGGCAGTGCCTTCTGTGGCATCCGTTGGGGGCACCTGTGGTGGTGGTGTTGTGGGCATGCTGGCTGCTGGGGTGCCTGTTGATGTTCCCTCCTGTGTGCTGCCACCTGATTTGTGCTGCTGCCGTGTCTTGATGCTTGCAGCTGAGGTGGAGGGTCTTTGGCCGTTGATCTTGGCCCTCTTTGCAGGTGTGCTGGTAGGGGTGTCCTGAAGCTCGTCGTTTGGATCGGACCCTGTGGTGGAGTAAAGGAGGGCGAGGGTTATTAATGGGTCTGTGGGAATTGGAATGGCATTGTATCACATGCATTGGGGTGGTACCTGAGGGTGATTTGGGTCAGGGCCTTGGAGGTGCTTTCATTTGTGTGTGGAGTGAGGGTGCAGTTGTTTGGCAGCCTGCAGTTAGGGTGTGCCTGCTGCACGTGTAGTGGGTGTTTTAGGGGTTTTTAATTATTTATGTATTTATTGTGATTTTTAAAGTGCGCTATCAGGGCGATGTGTGTGGACGTTCTCCTGGACATGTGTTTGTGTTGCACTATGTGGACACATGGTAGTTCACATGATTGGACATTGTGGATTTAGCATTGTTTTATCTGGCCCACCTACCTGAATCTTCGGATGTCTGCACTCCTTTCTCCATCCCTCCGACTCCCTCTATGCTCTCCATTCCGATGGTGGAGGCACAGATTTCTTCCCAGGGGGTCAACTTGATGGGTGATTCTGGGCCTCCCCCGGTGGCTGTGGCAATGTTGCGGTTGGCAGAGAGTATGCTGCGGACGCGTATCCGCAGGTCGTCCCATCGCTTTCGGCATTGCTGTGGGGTGCGGGGTGCGGTCCCCACCGCACTTACCCGCTGTGCCACCAGAGCCCATATGGCCTTCTTGTTCGCAAGTGCCGTCCTGGTCATTTGCGTGGAGAAGACGACGGCAGCATTCTCCTGGAGGGTCTCTGTTAGCACGGTGAGTTCCTCACGGGAGAAGTGGACCTGCCGCTTGCGGTCGCACGCTTTCTTCGCTACTTTTCCCATTTTTCTTGGTTTCGCTAGGGTGGATGACGGGTTGGGGTGTGTCTCGGGGTAGTGTTTTTAGTGGTTGTGTGGTTTTTGTGGTTTTATAGGTGTACGGCGGGATGTTTCCCGTTCCGGGCCCATGTTTTTACTTCCGTTTCCGTATGTTTCCGGTCACCGTACTTTCCGGTAGGCACACTCTGCGGTGTCCGCTGTGATGGGTGGCGGTATTGCACCTAGGGCGACGTACGGCGGCGGTGTGGGCCGTTTTGGGGTCATTTCCGCCATCGCGGACTTTGCACTTCCGCCATGCCGTGGTGCTCGTGCCCGATGGGTCGGAATGGGCCGCACTTTGCTCCTTCGTGCAATGGCGGAAACGCTATTTACGCTGTTGCGGTCCGGTCAGTCACTTTCCGCCAGGGTCGTAATGAGGGCCAATGACTGCTCTGATTGAGAGAGGCATTCTGGTACCAACAGAATTACCATGCAACACAGCAGTGTACCCCACGTGCGGGGCAAATGGGAGATTGTGGCATTTTATTCAGGATTTAAGACCTCTTAACCATATTGTAGAAGCAGAATATCCTCTAGCAGCAAACCCAGCAACAATCTAGTGTAGCATTCCGGCAGAAGCTACCTGTTTCATGGTCACTAACTTGAAGAACGCGTTCTTCTCAGTGCTACTACACCCGGACTCACAAGACTTGACCAGCTTTATTTACCGAAACCGGAAGTGGAAACATACTTGTTTGCCACAGGGGTACTGCAAGTCACCATCTATCTTTAACAGAGTAATACAGATGGATCCAGGTAACATAACGACAGAAAGTGCAGTTTTACAGTATGTAGACAACATTTTGATTTGCAGCAACACAGAAGAACAGTGCAGGAAAGAATGACAGTGTCAGCTGACAAAGGGTACAAAGTGCACAAGGCCAAGTTACAGTATTGCCAGAAAGAGGTTCTATACATTGGACAGATGATATCCAAGGACGGCCAACACCCAAAAAGAGCAGAGACAATACGCAAAACACCCCAGCCCATGTCAGTGAGGGAGATGCAAAGGTTTTTGGGATTGTCTAACTACTGCAGAGCATGTGTCTTTGACTACAGCACATAGACGAGGCCACTAATGGGCACCTGAAAGAGGCACAGAGGCAAACAAAGTCACTGGCATGGACCACAGAGATGACTGATGCATTGAGGGTCTGAAAGAAGCCATAAGCACTGCCCCAGTATTAGGGACCCCAGACTATAAATAGGATTTTTTTTTATTTTCACACACTGACGGCATAGTGATGAAGGTGGTACTGACACAGAAGACAAGCATTGGCTATAAGCAAATTGCTTACTACAGTGGGCAACTTGACCCAGTGATGAGAGGACATTATCCGTGTGAACAATCTTTGGCAGCTGTGGCCTTCGCAGGGGAGAAATCATCAGCAGTGACAATGGGGTGCACCACCACTCTTTATGTGGAGCATGGCCTCCCTGCGATACTGCATAAGCCAAAGAGCACACTGACCACACAGAGAGCATCAGGGTATGAGTTGATACGATCGAATTTAGGACTGAATATAGTAAGATGGAAGACTGTAAATCCAGCAATATTTCTGGCAGATGTTCTCCAGGTCGGAGACTATGCACACGACTGTACCAAGAAAACAGAGATATTCAGTGAGACATGCAAGGTTGAGGAGGATGTACTTGAGTGGGGGGACATGCTGTACATTGATGGTTTGTTGACAATTGATCAAACTAATGGGATCAGAAGTTTCTGGGACTGCAGTGGTAAGAAGGAAGGAGGATAGGACAAGTGAGGTGGTTGCAAGTGTGTGGCTACCATCCCATTATTCAGCACAAGCAGCAGAACTAGTGGCTCTCATATTAGCACTAGAAAACAGTTTAGAGAAAGAGGTGGCAACGTATTCTAACTCCGCCTACGTGACGTCAACAGTACAATCAGGACTGGCGCGATGGCTTAGAAGAGGGTTCAGGAGATCAGACAGGGCCCCAGTGCAGCATGCGTTATTATTGGACAGATTGATTGAGGTGATTGCATATCCAAAAAAGGTAGCACTTGTGAAGTGCCAGGCTCACACAAAAGGGGAAGATCCAATCTCAATAGGAAATGAAGCAGCAGATAATAAGGCAAAAATGCGCAGCGTATTTTGGCCAATTGTGGGAACGGAAAGAGCGACAAAAGGCTCAGGGAGGAGTGAGGAAAATGTTGATGAAGGAAGGTTACAGTGTACTACCAGAGACACAGATTATGGAGCTGCAGGAAGCTGCACCCCAGGAGGATAAGGAGCTTTGGGTAAGGAGCAGATGCTCCATGACTCCAACAGAGGCCTTATGGCGGCAGAACAATACAGGGAAAGTGGTCATGCCACAAGCACTATTGATGACAGCATTAGCACAATTGCACTACCCAACACACACAGGGAAGGAGGTCTTTGCTACACGTATTGGAGAAACATGGTTTTGCCCAAATTTGAATGACCATGTAGCTGAATTTGTCATTAACTGCTTGACATGCCAACAGTTTACAGCAGGGCATACTTTGAGAGTTGTGAGAGGAGTCATACTAAAACCCATAGGCCCATTTCTGCACCTCCAAGTGGACTATGTGGATATGATCCAAGTTTGCCAAGGATACCGCTACATGATAGTGGTTGTTTGTCCATTCTCCATGTGGATTGAGGCCGGTCCCTGTTCACATGCTGACACCCTTAGAGCGGCCAAATTCTTTGTCAGGGAAGTTTTCCCGAGATGGGGCATGTGTGAGGTCCTGTGGTATGACAACGGCCCTCACTTAGCCAATGAGCTGTTCCAACACATCACAACCCTGCTAGGCATTAAGCATACATTTGCCTGTGCATACCACCCACAAGCAAATGGAGTGTTTGAACGCCTGAATGGACTCCTAAAGGAATGCATAGCCAAGACTCAGCTAAGCCCCAAGAAAAACAGGTTGAACTCTTTACCCCTTGCCTTGTTTGAATTGCGCAATAAACCAGGGTTTAACCACCATTTAACGCCCCATGAGGTGGTGACAGGATGGCGCATGCATCTTCTGCTAACTCCTCCCACAAGAGCACTGAAAGACTATGAGAATAGTGCAGATGTATTAGGACAGGAGATGTATGATTACATTACTTCTCTGGTGGCTAGCTCTTCTTTTATCACTCGGCAGATACAGCGAATCCAGGGGGGCCCAGAAGACGGCAAAGAGATCGACGGCAAAGCCGCACTCAAGACTATGAACTAAAGCATTCTGTGAAAGTTAGAGATATTGTTCTCCTGCGTAATTTTGTGAGGCGCTGGAATGCGCCTTGATTCACTGGCTCCCACATGGTGGAGGGAGTGGCAGACCGCGCTGTTAAGCTAGTAGGTAAATCTGTATGGAATCACCTTCAAGACATCAAGCCCTACAAAGCTGTGGTCTCACCTGGCAACAGAGTCTCCGTGACCGACAGGGTCAACGTTCAGGACCTAGATGAACTGCAAGTGCGTGCAGATCTTACCCAATTAGGGAGACACGGACCAATTGACTAAAAAAGATACGCTGTCTATTTGTTATTTTATCTTTCTGCACACACAGGGCCTATGTGAATATGCCAGGGATTGTATTGTTTGTTTCACTGATGTTACCTTCCACCCATCATCCAGAAACCTTCTCTGATCAATCTCTCCACTACGTGAGAAGACCCAGACGATTTAGAGCATGATCCCCTGCAGTATATTATTTTGTTTTTGTAGAGTATTTGGCACAGACATACCCACAACTTGAGCATGATGAACTTCCAGTGTTGGCCACATTACAAGACCCATCAATAAGGAAGGTCTGGGAGGAGTTATTTTCCTTTGCAATTGGTGATTATTTGGTTTGCGGGGCTCGAGGGTACTGACAAATACTAATACAATAACGCCTTTTTCTGCGCAATTCAGGTGGGCAACTGTTTCACCAGGCTGCAAGGATTAAGCAGCGGAAAATGGATATGAATGAAACAATAAAGAACATTATCATTATGTTGTGTCTATTAATTCCCAGTGACTTGATGGGATCCCTATTCTGGCAATTATATATTGTTGGTACTGCTGCCGCTGTACCCTCTACTAACGTTCCCCTGACCCAAGCAGGTGCAACCACCATGTCAGGTGGACGAGAAGACACTCCTGATAAGGTAAGGAGAGATAAGCGCAGTGTTGATACAAACATGACGGGAGTAGACATGTATCTCACTGACACAGCTTGAGTATCTAACAACATGTGGTACAAACATATGACAAAAGTAGGTAAGGAAACCACCGGGGAGAGCTGTTATGTTTGCTCTTTAATTCCTTATGCCATGAGTGCCTCAAGAACATTCATAGCAACTGAAATACCAGCAGCAAGAGCACACTGTCTGATGTATCTCGCGATGGTGCCAACACAAGGAAGATTCCAAGGGAAGACAGCAACACTGAGATGGATGTCCAAAGGAACATTCCCATATGAAGATAATTACATAAAGATATTAGACATGATGAACAATCACTGGCAGCTAGACAAAGCCATACAGTACATAACTGACGGACCTGAGAAGGGAGGTATAAAGACTATCACATTGAAGGAACTACCATGTCCCTGCACAAGAGTGAATGCTGGGAAAGACCACAGATATTATTGTATGGACTAATGAGGGATGGAAAGACGGAGTGGTGGGAAGCAAGGCACTGACACTAGCCCAATCGTCAGTGAATAAGGTGCAGGAAGAAAATGACAAGTGACTGAAGGAGTGGGACGCAAGTGCAAAGTTACTGACATGGGTGGAGAATGAAGCTGGACCAATGCCAATAATCCCCCTGAAGACACCAGCCCTGTGTTATCAGAACAATGGCGATGTTGAAGTTGCCGAGAACGTTGGGTGCAGGACAATTGAACAACTTACAGCTACGAGGGCAGGAAAGGGAGTGCTGATGGATTATTACTGGGCTTGTGGATCGAGGATGTATGAGAACCTGCCAGCCGAATGGGGAGGAGTTTGCTGATTAGTACACATCAATAAGCCCTCGTTCGTCATACCCAAGAAAGATCGGTCGATATGGCACCAACAGCCTAGGCCGAAGACAGAGAACAAGGGAGGACTGAGCAGAGTGAAGAGAGGGGGGAATTACTTCTCAGAAACATCAGAAACTGCACTAGATGAGATTCCAGCACAGCACAGACTATTCAGCAGAACACAAATGTTATTTGCATCAATAATACCAGGAATACAGATATACACGAACGACAAGTGGTTACAGATCATTCGTTGGTAGCTGAGGGTAACAATTAACTCTACAGTAAATGGGTTCAACGCCATAAAGGAGGAGCTCAGAGCAATAAGGATGGTGGTGCTCCAGAATCGATATGTTCTGGATCTCCTCACAGCTATGGAAGGAGGAGTTTGCACAAAGATAGGGAGTTCCTGATACACATTTATACCAGCTAACGACAAAGATAACGGAACTCTCTCAAATGCAGTAATGCAGCGGGCACAGATGCATGCGAAAACAGAAAATGAAGCAGGAGGAACAGGAAAGGACAAGACCTGGCTAGCTTATATATGGCCTTGGATGCCATCATGGCTGTCAAACAGACTGAAGGTGATAGCAGGAGCCCTCGTGCTGCGAGCAGCATCAGTGTGTGGGATCAAGATCTGCATGGCAAGATACAAGAAAACAGCAGAAGAGGCTATTGGAATGCAGGTCCTGATGGATGTGAACATAGGAGGGACAAAGGATGAGATTGTTGGAGAGTGAGTCAAGCTCAGAGCGAAGATTGCGCAATGTGAATTATTTCCAGCAGAATCCATAAAGCTGGACAATCCGCATGACCCTAAGTTCTATGAAGGGAAATGGGTTTGGTGTAACCCCGAAGGAGTGTGCTGTTACATGCACTGGTCATTCGATGACCACACAAACTACTATGGACACCTTGGGGGAATAACAAAGATATGGCAGCCCAGAGCAAAAGGACTGTCATATAAGGAAGTGGTCGACAGGCCGGCCAGAGGGGGGACTGAAGAGGGATGGGGAAGTTTACCCCCTTCTCCACCTCCGATAAGATACATGATGCGGAAGAAGGCCAGGAGATACCACGATCGCCCATACTATTTCAGACCAATTCTCAGTGCTCCATTATTCTTTCTCAACAAACTAGATGGTATGGGGTTGCGGTACACAGGGTAAACGGAACCTTGCTTCAACAGACACCCTCACTTGGCATACACTGCACAACACGATGAAGAACTCACTTAAGATGGCTGCCCGTTTTTCTATAACATAGAGCCACGGCACGCACTAGTTTTTGTCTTACCATGGTAACCAGAATGTTCATACAGACAGCAACGTCACACGCTTGTTTTCTTCGAGCAGCAGCGTGTGATCGAGGATACCTTCACTAATTTGTTTTAGACGATCGGGTAAGGAGCATCTCCATAATGATCTGCACAGAATGTTTTGAAGTCACATGTCTCTTTTACTGTTTTGATAGTGTAGTTGGTAATCTCATTATACAGATTACAAGCAAGCAGGTATTTTACTGCACTTGAACCGTGCTCTAGATCGGCTGGTTAGTGATATTATCAGGTCCACTGGACAGCCCCAAAATAAGTCATCACTATGCATGGGTTTTACGGATAGCGTATATTAGAGGTTTTACACATTATTTCACGTGAGCAAAATTTCCCTCAACCACATCGAAGAAATAGTAGTATTAGCAATCTGTATAATTTATGGTAATGGAAGTAGTTTTTTGTTTTAGTACCTAAATGCAAAACAGGATATTTAAGCAATTATAGCAATGAGGAAATGTGTGTTAAGTAAACATGCTATGATGCTGAGTATTGCAAGAGGCTACGCTAATATTACTCATTTATCTTTTTGCTATTTTTCTGTTATCTCTTATGTTCTCTTACATGTTGTGGTCTATGTATGTTTGTTATGTGGCCTACCGGTACGATGTTCTCACAAATTATTAATGAAAATGTATTTGTATGTTCTACCGTGCACTTGGTTATGTACATTATTGTTTGACTGTTAACAGATGAGAAACATAGACCCTGAAGAAGGACCAGTTTGGTACGAAATACATTGGTCTGACCAAGCATCTGCACTACCATTTTGAATAATTAAAAGGATAAAAAACGATTCGGTTTTCTCATCAACTTTATTTGACAAAACAAACAAAGTATAACAAGCATCCATAAGTGTCTGAGAAATGTAACCACATAGTGGTTGTTAGGGTGTGCAGCCCACACCGAAGGCTATTGAGCCTAGGTCTTTTCGATCAGCTTCTTTAACTCGCGTGCCCAGTACGGAGGCACTTCCTTGTGGGTCTGCACCCCACTTACATTGCATGACTATCAACCGCTGATAGATCTAATTTGAAGTAAAGTACTTTAAACACGCTGTGCCAGTTCAGTGTCTAAAGATAGCAGCACAGATCTACCCCAGAGTGGACGAGGAGCCCCAGGCTGCAACTTAAAAGACCTCAATTGACAGTATTGATTAAAGCGACAAGAAGCCATGTTGCTGACGTCGATAGAGACACCACGACTTAGCAGCATTAGACATGAAGCACACGTGCCATCCGCACTTCGAGACACAAACATGCACTCGAATACACGAAGTACACAGGCGTACAGTTCTATAGTTAGAGGACAGATACATATACATACTGTCATTGCTTTTATTATTTTGCCATTAGCTAAATGCAGCAATGCAGAACCCGCAAGAGCAAGAGATCCTGAACAGGGCTTTCAGATGCTTACATGCAAATAAACTTATGAAAGCACAGGAGCATCTATGGGTCTTGAAGGAACCAAGTGTGACTGACCTATGAAGAATATAAAATTGCACAAACACTGTAGCAGCCGCATTATGGTTTAGAAAAATTACAGCAGGCCAGAGGCCTCTCAGCGAGGATCAAGCTGAGCTGAATTCAGGCTGGACAAGAACAGAACGTGTGAGACCGAACTTGCTGCCAAGGCCACCAGATACAGATGACATTCCATTCCCTGAATCACAGTAGCCCCAGCTGCAGTAAATGCAAATAATTCCTCATAATTCAGAGCTGCACAGCTCCAAACCATGTTCTCGGAACACATGACCCGGCCGACGCAGACAATGGACAGCAACCACCCCTGAGAAAGGGAGCCGATATCACGCTACCAGACAGAAGCTCGCAACAAAGATGCTACAATGTGAGACAAGTGTTGCATGAGATGAACAAGCAGTCTCATAGACTAAGGTGGTACACACAAGTTACAATGCCGACACATAGTCATTCTTATTACCTTGAAAAGGTACACAAAGAGCTGAGAACCTTTGCGGATCCCAGGCCTGGGGATGTCAGCTCTAGCCAATCACAGTTTAGTATCCTAGGGGAGGGTAGCCACGGGCAAGAACCAATGGTAAGACCCTCACACTGCAACTTTGTTATAGATAGTGATTTGGGGATGGACCAGGTCAGCCCCTGACATGTGAGAGCCAGCAGATTAACATGTATAGTGTCCGCTATAGGGGGACTATTACTCAGTACCCAATCAAGTGGTCTGATAGCTTTTCTGGAGAAGGGCCTAGGTTGTAGCCTCACTCTGACTTCATTAAGGAACAAAACTGGCCTGCGAGCCAGGAGAAGTTGAGACGTCCACAGATGTCTTCTGTCCCTGTAGTGATTGCTGTTGGTTTTTGCTGTAATAAACCGCAGTTTGAACTTGCCGTTTGACTGAGTCCTCTGCCTTGTGGAAGGTGTTGGGCCTTCCGAGAGTCCGCAAACTCCTAGTGGCCCTCTGGCATACTTGTGAGTTTGTACCAACAGAGTTTCTAAAGGTTTGTTCATAGGAAACAAGATAAGGTCAATGGGCAAATTGTGATTATAGGATAAAGCATGGTAAGCACCAGTTCTACACCCTTGGCGAGGCCAAAGAATCAACTAACTGACAGAAGCCCAAGGGGATCCCCTAGAAGAGCTTCAGCTTCAGGTCCTGATCCCAGCAAGATGGAGAAGGAGGGATGCAGAGCAGAATGTCGACCAATACAAGTCAAAGGTAATACATGGTAGAGAAGGCCCTGCATAATCCCCACTACCCTCAGACTGAGTGGACCCCTGAATAGACTTTGAGGAATGTATGAAGACCCCAGGATCCAGGAACAAGCACGCACAGTGCCAGTCACTGGAAACTCACCCCAAGAGCTCCAGTACCAAGGGTCTTGACCAGAGATGACCCAGACAACTGAAAGGGGAAATAAACTGGGTCCCAGGAGAATGACCCACGAGGCAGAAGTAGCAGCTGGCAAAAGAACACTGCAGGAGAATGGAGGAACCCAACGAAGTGTTGAGGTCAACTCAACAGGTTGAGTTGGCCACACAATGGAAGCAACGGTTAGCGGTAACAAAGGATGGCCCATGACAGAACTGAGGTGGAGTAGGACCGAACTACCTCTAATGCAGGACACGGAGACTTCCCACCTCACAGCGCTTGGTCAGGGAGGATTTTGCATGGAGGTAACGCTGCAGGAGACTGGAAATTATCCAAATATAGAACAGCCAATACACCACATCAGGATGGATTGAGGGAGGATGAGGAAGGGACCAGAATTGAGTTCCAGCAACTTTAGAATAAACTAGGCGCAAGGACATTGAAGCCAGCATTGGGCCAATATAGCCAAACCATGTACTCAGCAGCAGCATCCCATCATTGTAGCAGTCCTCCAGAATTTCAGGTAAGAACCTGATGAATGCGCACGGTCTCCCGTTGATAACACATACATTTGGTGGCTGACATCAGTCAGCTCATGGATCACACCACAGCGCAGCACACAAAGGTTGTGATTGCCAACCAATCAGGCTGTGCCTAAAAACCCAACACAGGATATAGATTGGGACTGTTTTGGGGCAGAAAACTAACACAGTTTAAACCACTCTAGAGGATGCAGAGCTGGGCTCAGAGTGAGCCTTTATCAGCACAACAGCTATTTTAGGCCTGCTTCATTGTCAAAATAGACAAAGGATGGCCCAAACCAAAATGGCAAGGAGCATGGCTTAAATAAATACATTAGCACTGCAATGACTACCACATTGATGCGTTGGGCTATGTGATGAATGGCCAGGTCTGACCGAGTTGGCGGATGGTGGGGTTGCCAAACACCTAATCACAGGATAACAGGAGTTCACCAGCCCCTTTAATACAATCGAGGAGTGGTATTCCCATGGTGCCGGCAGCGCTATTATGCTCGCATCCCATGCTCGGGTGCTGAAGCTGCTCCGGAATCCATTTAAACAAAGAGAGAGACCTGAGCTAGATCAAGATACAATTGAGACAGTCAGTCAACAGCTTCAAGAAAAAGAGGGAGTTTGAAATGCCAATCTGGCAGACGGTGTTCTCAAAGCTGCAGTTCAGACACATCCAGACCCAGGCAGCAAGATAACTACGATTTCCAAGTTCTCTATATGAAACCACCACACCTGATTTAATTCCACCCAAAGGAGGCTTGAAGGAAGGATCAGAGCACTGTAAAACCTCAAGGGCTTAGGTACATCGCCTTTGCTGCTGGCTGGAGAGAGGAAGTGAAGAAGCTGGTGAAGAAGCTGAAGGCAGGAGACTGGAGCAGAGCCCCTGGCACTTGGGGAGAGCAGGGAGCAGGAGACTGGAGCAAAGGCCCAGAAGGAAGGGGTAAGGAGGAGGGAGGAGACTGTAGGGAGGGCCCAAAAGGCAGGGTAAAGAAGTCCCTGAAAGTGGGGGATCAATAGACCAGTGGGATGGAAGGAGCAAGACCCAGAAGGCGGGGGGAGAAAAAAGGGCAAAGAGGTTGGGAGGAGACTGACCCAGAGTTCCAGGAAGAGAAAGTCCCAGAGGAATGGGAAGAAGAAGGTGAAGATGCAGAGATGGGTATTAGGGAACTGGAGAATCTCAATTATTCTAAGGGAGGTGTCCAAAGGGGTGAAGGAGGTCCTCAAAAAGGGGAAGAAGTTGGGGAGGAGAATAGTCAATTGGTGTGACAACATAGTGATGAGAGATGGACAAGGAAAGAAACAGAAGTAGAGGACAGTGAAGCAGGGTGGGTAGATGAAATGTTGAACAAGGTGAAGTAGTGGAGAAGGGTCTGGAAGTGGGAAGAGGAGTTGTCAGAAAGAAATGAGGGGGAATCCTTGGGTAACCTCCAGGAAGAAGTAGAAGGAAGTAACAAGGTTGAAACAAAGTCCAGAAAATGCCTAGGGGAGAACATAGTTCAGAGAGGTGTACAGGGAAATTTTGGTGAGGAGAAGGCAGTGGACCCGAAGACAAAAAAGGTCTACCCACTAGAAATGTAGCTAACAAAGGAAAATTCTTTGTGGGAACGATACGTGTTGTCCGCCAGGAAGGATAGAGCGATTGGAGTAGGTGGCTGGAAGAGTAGAACGCTGACAGAGAGGAAGAAAAAGGGGAAACTTTTGAGAATCTTGTCCCAGAATTAGGGCAGCCTTCTGCCCTTCTCGTGCTCCAATGCATCCTAGAAGGCCCCCCTCTTATGATTCCACTTACAGAATCCACCCACAGGTGTTCCAAGTATGGAACTAAGAGCCAAAGAGAAAAGATCCTCTGAACTGTACGAAGCCGGGTGCAGGAACATTTAAACCTGGGACGGACAACTTAAGAGAAGACATTCCAAGAACTGTGGAAAAATACAGTGTGGGAATCCCTTAAAACCCAGTACTGTGAGTTCACAAGTATTGTGTGGATTTGCTGAGGGACATCCATCCCCTGAACTACAGAGCACTGGTTGAACTTTTGTTTGGAACATTTTCTACTTTCCTGAGGTACATTCTCTTTTGTGTAGGTTTTCCCAGAACACTACCCAACCCAGGAGAAGCGCCATCTTGTCATCTTTAAGTTTCATTCAAACACTATTTGTTTATTCTGGCCACTCCTTTACACATTTAGTAATAAAATCCTTTGTTATCCCGATTCCATGGACTAGCCTGTTTGTTGATCAATGTCTGATGTGAGACAACTACGAATACAGTAAAGGTGACAGCACCCATTATGAAGCCAAAGCAAATTAAGCTGTCACCTGCGTAAGTGATAGAGCCAGCCTGAGTTCAAAATGGGGTGCTTAAAAAGAACTCCTGACCCAGCAGCCATATGGGCTACAAAGATATAACATCAGGAAAATGTTTGCAGTGACAGAGACCCTTCACTAGATGCTCCTCTGGCTGTACAAGAAAAAGAAAACAATCTAGGGAAGCCAGCAAAAAGAAAAAAAATTCAAGGAATATATATTGGGTCAAGAGAGCCCCAGAAATTGGGATTCTCCTCTAACAGTTTTATTATATACAGTCAATATGGTTTTATTTTGCCAGAAACTTCAAGGACAACAGCAAAAATGGGAGGTGAGGGCTACAACATCAGTTGAATTTCTTAAAGATCTACTCAGAGCAAAATGATTTACTTATTAGTATACCAAAGTGTAAGGTACTGTTCTTTGGGCAATGCACTGTGAATCTAAACAGGGGTACCAATTTAAAGCTGCAAACTAATAGCCAGGCATAAAAAGTAATTTTCTATCTCAGTTCTATATATAGCCACTGCGCCCCATTTCTTACTGGCCAAGTGTTAGTTATCACTAGCCGATGGTTAGTGGCAAGATTCATTTTTTAGGTCAGTGGTACCTACAGACGGACTAATGGAAGTGGTGAGCCATAACTTAGGACCCTGTGAGAAACCTAACAGTGTCCTCCCACCTAACCCCTCGGGATATTCCAGTCAGGTGGCCAGGGAAGGGCCATCACTTTTGGATCCTGACCCTGGGAGTGAACAAGCGAGGGAGGATCACTTGAGTGGAGGGTCACAAGGGATTGGGAGGAGAGTACCCAAGGGGGCGAGACATGTTATTCCCCCATTCCCAATAATAGGTTCTAGGTCAAAGGATCGACAGTAAAAGGGTCGAGAGGTCAAAGGATCGACACCAAAGGGTCGACAGGTCAAAGGATCGAATGTTTTTTTTTCCTTCACATTCTTTTTTTGGGGGGGGGTTCCCCCCTGTGCCCCCTTTTTTGGCTAAAAAGCGCTTTTTTTCCCTAAATGAAAACCCAAAAAAATATATATCATTTTTTTAAAAAATCGATCCTTTGCCCTGTCGACCCTTTGGTGTCGATCCTTTGACCTGTAGGATCCTTTGACTAGACACCCCAATAATACCCCAACCCACTGTCCCTCAGCCTTCAAGGGGTATTTTCAATCTCACCCCATACCCATTTACAATAAATACTGAGACGAGGAACATGCAACTAAGATCAGTGACGATTTCCCATAGAAACAACATGGGGAAAGTAAGGGAAACCTACTATAAAAAGAACTCAAGCTGCTCTACTAATAGAGTCAGGTGGGGTTAGGCATTCGATAATAACCACTCACACCTGACTCCACTTGACTGTTCGTTCAACTTTAAAAGATGCAGTTTTTCAAAGAGGAGAGAGTGAGCTGGGGATGTTGCCAGGACCAGAGATGCAGAGGAGCAGAGAGCAGCAGGATCCAAAGCTTGGAGAATGGTGTGCCGAGATGCTGGCCCAGTGGTGAGAAGGGGCTGCAGCGTGGCTAGGGAGCCTTGCCCCCAAGGAGCCGGTGTGAGGCACCCAGCATCCTGCTGTTGGCGGTCAGAAAAAATCTTGTTCCCTTGGGACTTTTGCCTGTCCCAAGGGTGTCTGAAGGGCAGGTGGTGAGACCCTGACCTCAATCCCATTTATCCAGAGGAACCGCTTGTCAATGCGACACTGCCCTGTGAGTTTTATGTCAGTAAGAGAGAAACCAGGGAGCATGCGATTGACTGGAGCGGAGCAGGAGAAAGACACAGTTGATAAAATGGCACAGAGTGGAAAAGCGAGAGAAAGCTGTAGGGAAGGCATGGTATCACACGTATTGACACTGACACAATGGATACAATTTGTAAAACCTTTACTGAAAATGTTGGGTTTGGAGAAACTCTTATGTTGCCCTATAACTAAGATGGGAGTAGTCTCGACCATCAAATGATAAACAAAACAGTCCTAGTGGAGTCTGTCAAATCAAAATGGCCCATGCTAAAAAAAACGAATGCCAACCTTATCTTTAGTACAAAAAGTGCAAAAAGGGGAAATGTATGCAAAAGGAAAAATCAGTGTTCAAATGATAATGTGGCTGAACCAGCTCTCCTCCCCACGTTAGACGTCATGGCGTAAGGCGATCCTCGTAGGCAGGATAACACACACTGGCTCGGTTTCCAACACAGTACACAATTCAAAATCGTGGATCAAGGCCTGTCTGTTCTTCCACGTTAAAGTCTCTTTCTCTGACTTCCAAAAATAATGTTTCAACCAAAATGTTCAAAAAGATCCCCCTCTGCTGGGCTCAGACCTTTCACCACACAGTTCTCGTAGGTCCCCCTCTGCCGGGCTCAGACCTCTCACGATAAAGTTCAACACAAAGTTGCAAGGGGGCTCCCCTCCCCAAGCTTATCATACTTCAGGTCTCCCTCAGCCGGGCTCGGGCCACTTTCGGATGTCGAAGTCTTTTGAAAGTGTGTGGTTTCTTTACAGACCACCGCAGGACCACTTCGACTCAACGTTTACTATTTTACTTTCACTCTCGCTATTTGTTCGCCTTTTAGCATCAAACAATGTAACTTTCACAGAGACTTTCGAATGGGCTAGTATTGCTGATCTTACAGCTGCATTTTACTTTGAAGTTAATTCATAGGTCTGCCTTTCTTCGCATCTCATCCACACGTGTGCAGCCTTCACTTGTGATATGATGTTGCTACTTCATTCACCTTAACACACACTGCTCTCTCAGGTCTCTTGCCAACTGACTGGCTGTGTGCGCTTCTTTCTTGTATTGTCAAGGTTAGTGGCATAGGCTTGGCCACGCCTCCCCAACTCTGCCATTTACCTGGGAGGGTCGCTGGCGTCCTTGAAACACAATGCAATCTTCACTTGTGGGATCTGCCCTTCTCCACATGTCTTTCGCCATCTGTCAGTGGCAACGATCTCGAGTAGGGAAGCAGCCTTGGTGTTTTCAGCCCGCTGCTCTCGTCCCTTGGTCCGTTGCTCTGCTCCAGTAGGTGCGCCTTCATCCTGGAAGCTCTGCTCTTACTTGTGTTCCACCTGGCTCAGAGTGTGTCTTTAGGTGTTGCCTTTTATTTGTGTGAGGAGAGCTAACTGGTATCAGGTGTATGCATTTAGTGTAAAGTGCCTGACTTTTCCTGAGCCGATTAAGAGTTAGTCTGGTTACTCTCAGTCACCCTCTTTCTCAGCCAAGTGTTTCTGTAAAAAAGGATGGGGGAAGTTGGGACTTTGGAAAATCCTACAAAATAGGATGAACAAAAAAGGGGGGGAATACTGCATCTCACCATCGGTTATCTCACCCCCACTCCCTGAAGACCCCTCACCCAGGTGATCCTCCCACACTGGTCCACCCCCAGTGTCTGGATCCAAAGGCGATGCCGTGCCCTGGCCACCTGAGAGAGAGATCCCCGGGGACTAGCGGCTGAGACACCCTCTGGTTTCTCACAAAGTTTATGAAACAGCACAAAGCAAAAAGGTGAAAGAAGCGAGAGAAAGCTTGCAGAGCGGCAAGGAACCAAAAAAAAGAAAGGAAATATAGAAAAGCCAAAAAGCGCAAGAATATAGATGAGGGAAGCACAGAAGGAAAAGGCGCAAGTGGCGCAGATGAAAAGTAAAGACATTAGGAATGGGCAAGATATTAAGGTGCAAGTGAGCACGTGAAAGCAAGAAAGGTACAAGTGTGCACGAGAGAGCAAGGAAGGTGCAAGTGTGCACAATAAGGAAGCCAAGGAAGCACAGGAGAACAAGAAGGGGTGCAGGAAGCACCTGAAGGTGAAAGGTTTAAAAGGAAGAGCAAGGAATAAAGATAGGGGTTGCAGATCAGAGTGGTCACGCATATGAGGAGCAAAGAACCTGGCAGTTTCAAAAGTCTCTGATTGTACTCCACAAGTGAAATGTGTATGAAAGAACTGTATAAAAAAAGGAAAGGTACATCCTGACAAGTTGAACTTGTGTTTGAATCCAAGAGGGGCCTAAGCTTGGGGAAGGGAAACCCTGAGAGGTCTGTGAGAAACCTTCCATCTTTTTTACTATTATGAGAGCCCTCAGAGATGCCTGCCTAACTGCCAATCCATCCAAATGCAGACTGGCCCAGTCAGCCGTGAAATACCTCGGCTTCTTTGTAGGGAATGGTAATGTACAACCTCAATGAGAGAAAGTGAAAGCCGTCTGAGATACCCCTAAACCTAAAACTAAAAGAGATGTCAGAGCATTTCTAGGGTTAATCGGTTATTACCGTAGGTTTATCCCTAACTTCTCGGCAGGAGGGCTAGGCTGACAAACTAAAGAACGCCAATTCCATGATAATGAATTGGACTGAGGAGGATGATATATGTTACAACAACCTAAAACAAACCCTGTGCCAGAACCCGATCCTAAAGGTAGTAGATTTCTCAAAAGAATTTGTATTGCAAACAGATGTCTCCCTTACAGGCTTAGGAGCAGTCTTTTCACTGGAGGAGGGGGGTCCCGCAGAAGGCCCAAGAGGTTGCCGGGGACAAGTCCGACCAGCATCACAGCTTGAATCCCCCCCAGGTTCAGGCGTAGCACAGCTCCTGAGGGAAGACCTGCTGGGCAGAGGTGAGAGACTCAGACAGACCACTACACAAAGCTTCCCCAGCAATAACCTTCCCCACGTGGAGGCATCACTCCATCTGAGAGAACCGACTTGGTTTCCCCATACCCATGTGTGGGCATCGACTCCCTCCAAAGTACCAATACGGTCCTAAAACCAATCAGTCACTAGCACCAACGCCCCCCTCCATACTCCTGATCATGGAGGAGCTTCCATGAAGAAAGACGTGGGAGCCTTACTAGAGGAAATAAGGGAGTTCAGAGCAGACATCAGTAAAAGACTTGATGGCATGACAAGAAAGTGGACGACATGGATGACAGAATTCAGGGCCTGTAGGTGAATCAATCCTCGGCGGACATCCTAGAAACCCAAATAGACATGAGAATTTCAGAGCTGGAAAGGAGAGAAGAGCAATGTGCTCTGAAAATGGACAACTTTGAGAACCGCGAATGCTGGTGTAACCTAAGGTTCTTTGGTTTTCCAGAAAGGTAGGGCGAACCGCAAAGTGACGTAATCAAAGCAATAAGCAATGTGATTAAGAAGCTATTTACCGATGACAGTACGACCGTGCCCACCATCGACAGAGCACACAGAGCCAGAGGGAGTTCCAGGGGTCCACGGTCGGTGCTGGCCAAATTTCATTACTACACTGAAAAAATGAAAATATTGGACATGGCAAGGAAGAAGGGGCCCATGGAATGGGAACGGCCATAATTACAATATTCCAGGATCTATCTGTCTTCACGCTGACCAGGAGGAGACTCTGCGGCCCCCTAACGAAATGGCTTAACTCCAATGGAGTGGGATACAGATGGGGCTTTCACTTTTTGCTGTCCTTTGAATTTGATGGGTTCAAGTACAGACTCATAACGGAAGATAACATCAACAGAGTTACACAGGAGATTCACTGGGAGGCGGTGCCAGGGCCCGAGCAGAGCGCCCAAGAGGACACACCGAGCAGAGCCTGGAAGACTAAAGGTCCGGCAGACAGATGCAGAGTCAGAGGTCAACGTAAATTCAAGAAACTGAATATGGAATCACCTAAGTAACCAGGAGGGGGAACAAAGTTGATACACCCAGCCCAATGCAGCCTTTCGGGGAAACACTTGCGAGCACTAGCTGGAGATCGGCAAAGGTCACGCCCGGCTCCAGCAGCGTGAGCCAAAAATATCCTGTCTGACGTGAAAGATGGCTGCAGACCTTTCCCTGTGCAAATAACAGGGAGACAGGTCGATGGGACATGGGTGGGGGGCTGGAGGGAGGGGGGTTCAGAGGTGTCAGGACATAGAAATGAAAGCCCGGGGGAGAGATAGTTCTTGGTGGTTTAGCCCAGAAATGTTTCAAAGACTGCTAGGAGTCCAGACGCCTGGGAGGGTGGGAGGTGGGGAGAGTTGGGGATGTGTTTGTTTATTCAGGGGGTCACACGTTTGACCATACGATTAATGGTTCGCTACAATTCTGGGATGGGATGAAGAGTGTGATCCAAACCTTTGTAGAGGGGCCCTTATTTATAGGGGGAGACTTTAACATGGAATTAGATCTGGCCCGGGATAAGAAAAGAATAACCCTGCATAAGGCGTCCCAAGGGGAATGCAAGATGGCCCTCTGTTTTCAGCAAACGAACACGGAACTGGGGGTGGAGGACTCCTTCGCAGGAGTTCAGGGTTCTGACCCGGCATTTACCTATTACTCAAGAGTCAATGATGCATTTTCGCGAACTGACTATATCCTCATTGAAAGTCACTTAAAAACAAAGTTTCTGTTCAATCTGACATGCTTTGGGAAGACTTTGGGACTCATCACGAGTTGGGCGGTAACCCTTAAATCCGGCGGTAACGCTATTACTGCCGCATTTAAGGGTCCGCCGGATCACGAGCACAAATACCGCCGGCGCTATTACAGCCCGAGGAAGTACAGCCAACTGTAATAGCGCCGGCTGTAATAGCGCCAGTATCCATTCGCGCTATTACCGAGCAATCACGAGTCCAGCGTAGGCGCTATTAGCGCCAGAAAAGCGGCAGAAAATACGCCAAAAATACCCCTAGCCAAATGCTGGAGGTAAAAGAACACAGGACACAGCAAAAAGTGCACAGTTGAAACCAATGCAAATCAGAGGCCTACAAAGGACCCACCCATGCACAACACACCCTCCCCAACACCATTACACCAGCAGGAGCAGGGATGAGACAGCAATAAGTGCCCAGGTGAAACCAATGCAAATCAGAGGCCTACAAAGGAACCACCCATGCACAACACACCCTCCCCAACACCATTACACCAGCAGGAGCAGGGAGGAGGCAGCAATAAGGGCCCAGGTGAAACCAATGCAAAATAGAGGCCTACAAAGGACCCACCCATGCACAACACACCCTCCCCAACACCATTACACCAGCAGGAGCAGGGAGGAGACAGCAATAAGGGCCCAGGTGAAACCAATGCAAATCAGAGGCCTACAAAAGACCCACCCATACCCAACACACACTTTCAAACACCATGCTGCCATTTGGAGCCGGGAGCCTTGATGTGGACATCTACCTGCTGCGCCTGGAGCTGCAGAGGCCAGCCAACCAGGCCAGGGCCCTGGGAGCGCATGGGGTGGTGGGGATGAGGAGAAGGAGGAGGAGAGCAGCACCAGAAAGGCGGCCAGCCATCCCTAGGGTCAGGCCAACACCCTGGGCCCTGACTGATGGCCAGTTGGTGACCGATTATAGGCTGGACAGGGCAACCATCACCCAGTTGCTGGACACAATCCAAGCTTACATCGGCAGCCGTATAGCTATCAGCACTGCAGTGCTCCCGCTCGTGAAGCTTGTGTCCGTGCTACAATTCCTCGGTACTGGCAGCTACCAACACACCGTTGATGCATGGCATGGCCCAGTCCACCTTCAGTGCCATGCTGGGGCAGGTGCTGGATGCACTGCTGCTCCATGCGAATGAGCACATTGCATTGCCAGCCACACAGGCACAGGTGAATCAGCTGAAAGGTCAGTTCCATGCCATTGCCCAAGTCCTGAATGTCATAGCAGCCCTGGAATGCACACATGTAACACTAGGACCACCCCAGGCACATGAGGCAGCCTACAGAAACCGGAATAATTACCATTCCATGAATGTGCAGATGACATGTAGCCCTGACCTCACCTTCAGTCACTGCTGTGCTCGCTATCCAGGATCCACCCACGATTCCATGGTGCTGCGCAACAGTACCCTGCCAGCGTACATGGAAAGGCACCAAGGCCAAAACACATGGATGCTGGGTGAGTACAAATGTAGTCCATAATGCATGTTAAATGACATCTGATGGGGCTGGACATACACAGTGAAATCCCTGCATGCCAGCAGGAGACATAAGCAGCACCAGCACTACAACATTCCCATGCATGTACCTCGCACGAGAACCCTTGGACATGTTCAACACAGCAGAAAACACCCAGTCTGAATGGCAAAGACATGTGGCAGCACAGTCACATATGGAAGCCCAGCTACCACAAAGCCTCCTGTGTGTGTCGCAGTATTGCTTCTCACCCTGACACAGCAGAGACATCCCACCCTGGCCACTCGACAGTCATGCCAATGGTGCGCGAAAGTAGGCACATCCACAAAAGCACTACACAAAACTAGTTTGATTCATGGCAATGTACATCCCTGAAACACTGACCCCTGATTGGCCAATCACATGCCTGGAGAGCTGTGCTTAATTGTGCCAAACAGCAAACGCAACAGCAGCCAAAGGGAATGCCAATGACACATGGGTTAAAAACATGTCGCATGCACAAGCAGATAGAAGGGTCCCCTCCTCCAGTGACAAGGGACAGACTACTGTTACATTTAGTAACAGAGGCGTTGCAAGTTGTAAGTACTCCATTGAATCAATTCTGCCCTTAGTACAGCACACACCACAATGTAAGTGACCATATGATAACTAGCCCACATGTAATACATGAGTGTGATGCACATAACAACTCACATATACATAGATACACAGCTGCATGGCAACCTCACACCATGCATGTTCCGGAAGGCAAAGGGTGGATGCCAACATTGCAATGAGATAGCATGACCTCTTCAACACAAACTTGATCCTGCTGCCAATGTCACTGATGACTGAGCCTTGTGCACCCACTGAACCAACCTTGTCCTCATACCTGCATTCTCTCCCCTGCAGGTGATTCTGGATATCCCTATTACGCATGGCTCATGACCCCTGTGCGTCATCCACACACTGCAGCTGAGCGGGCATACAACATTGCCCATGGACGTACACGCATCTGCGTGGAGAGGGCATTTGGACTGCTGAAGGCACGCTTCCGGTGCCTAGACCGTACGGGAGGGGCATTGATGTATGCACCTAAAAAAGTTGGCAAAATCGTACTTACATGTGCCATGCTGCACAACGTTTGCTGTCCAAGGAATGTGCCACTGCCCCCCGATGCTCATGTGCAGTCACCTGAGGATGGTAGTGAAGATGATGATGTGCCAGAAGGTGTTGCACGTCTACACAGGAATGGGGTGAGGGAGGGGAGGTTGGCCAGACAGGGCTTGATTGAGAATTATTTTTGATACGGGTGATGGCTACATTTGACACATAGCATTTGAACATTAAAGAGCACTTTATCACAATCATGACCGTGCATGCTTTGTATGAATTATGAACGTGATTTATTAAATGTTTGACAATCCCGCAACCCCCAGTGAACACCCAGCACACAATCCCCCCTAACCCAAGTGAACACCCAGCACACAATCCCCCCTCCCCCAGTGCACACCTAGCACACAATCCCCCCTCCCCCTGTGCACTCCCCAAAACAGTGCATGTAGGTGCATGTCTTCAGGGCACATACAACAATGCCATGTCCATCTATGATGGCCGCGGGCGCTTTCCAGGTCCTGGGCCCTCTGGTGTGTGGGATCTCAGGTGGCGCAATGAATGGCGCCTAGGTGAAGGCTCCAGGGATCCCTCCGTGAGTGTAGTGGAGGTCGATGGGACTGACCCAGTGACCTGCAACTGCTGGCGGAGAAGGTTGTTCGATCACCTCGTCTGCTCTGCATGTGCAGATACTGGCTCACACAACTCCCGTACCCTTTGGCCGAAACCTGTCAGGGCCGCGGTGCATTTCTCCACCACTTTCCGGGTGCGTGCGTTTTCTCGCGCCATGTACTTGCAGCCATGCCGTATGGCTCCACTGATGGCCTTGATGTGCCGGCTGTGCACTTTGGCCATGGACTCCACTTTTGCCTGATGGGCCTCTATTATGTCCAGCCGTCCCATCACGGCAACTCCAGTGATGAAAGGTACACCGGGTGCGGCTGGTACCGGGCTGGCAGCTGTGCACTGTCTGAGGGTGGGGGCTGCATGGGGAAATGTTGGCAGCTGGGATGGGGCTGCTGCGGTCAGAGTGCCTATCATCTGGGGTACCATATGATGGTGTGTCGATGTCAGGCTCTGGTGTGCGGACATGACGCGCATGCACACGTGGGGTGTGTGCTACTGGTGTGACTGGCTCCGGGCTCGCATGAGGTGTGGACATCCCTTTGCTGTCGCTGGATCTGGGCGAATGCAACAGACCTGGATGAGGTGCAGCTGTAGGTGTGTCTCCCTCATTGTGCTCTGCCCCACAGGTGGCTCCCTGCACATTGCGTGTCTGCATGATGGGTTGGGGTGAGGTAGGCGCTGACCCCCTGCGGCCATGTGGGTGCTGCAGCTGTCTGGTTGGGCTGCAGTGTGGTGATGTGCGATGGGTCCGGTGTCAGTGTGCTTCCGGGCAGCCCCTTTGCGTGGTGGTGGTGCTGGTCAAGGAGCGCTGCCTCGGGCGCTGTGATGCAGTGGCCTCTTCACCGTCACCATCATCCTGTGGTGATCGCTGTGTGCCTGTGGGGGACATAAGGTGTGGATTGAGTTGAGGGCGGTCTACATTGGTATCATGCATTTCATGCCATAAAGTGGGATTGTAGACAGTAGCAATCATGCATTGCACTTGCATTGTGTTCTATCCCCATGTTGTGATTGGTGGAATGTGTCAGTGTGGAGGGACACTGCACGGACATGTTTGTGTGTCATCATCACATGCGTCATGGGGATGCACCGTGCACATGGTGCTGCGGGTTGATTCATGCACACTCACACTCCACGTAGGTGTGCCATGGCCATGGATGTCTGTCCCCTGGTCCTTGTATTGATGCAGTGCACGTACAGGGGTGTCTAGGGGGTGCTAAGGTACGGTGGTACTAAGGCTCAGTTATGGGTGTCTGCAGTGCCTCACACACATTCCATGCACATTCATTCACTCAGGGTCTGCATGTGTGGTCCTTTCAGATTCATGCATTTGGGGGGGGGGGCTCACAAGCTGGATGCCCGTGCCAGCCTCCGCTCCGCCAACTCCCTCTATAGTGCCCATGTCGATTAGCGCTGTCATCTTCTCCTCCCAGGGCGTGAGCTTAGGTGGTGGTAGTGGCCCTCCTCCAGTGCCCATGCTTGCACTCATGTGCTGAGATAGTATGCCACACGCAGGTTCATCATGGTGGGTCACTGCCTCCTCCACAAGTACAGCCAGCTCCTGGTTACTGAATTTAGGTTTCCGGACCCTGTCCAGGACTGACTTGTACCTAGTGCGCTCCTGTGACATTTTTCACTCTTCCCGGGGGTGGATGGCTTGCAGGGGCTGTGATATTCGACGGATTGTGATTTCCAAGATGGCTGCAGCTTTATTTCCCGTTCCGCCGGTGACGCGTTTCCCGCACGCTAATGGCACGGCGGTAGCGCACGGTGCGCTGGATTTACGGGTTCTTGGCCGATTTCTACGTCGTGCGCTATTTGCGTTAACCCCATGTCCCTGTGCGCGTGCACGCCAACTTGTGATCTGGCGGCTTTTCCACCGGGGGGCTTGGTGTTAACGCTAATACCGCTCGATGGGAAATCCGCTGGATTAGCGCCCAACTCGTGATGAGGCCAGGCCCTTTGGATTGAAATATATGCCAGACCCTAATCGCTAAAACGTGGAACGGGAGAGGACAGACACATATGCTGCCCCAATGGAGGTATATCGAACTAACATGCTGGAAAAGACCTACATCAAGGCCTTGAGGACGTCTTACAGAGACAACCAACCTTAGTATGATTGCCACAGAAATTTCAATGTGCACCGACCGAGTCATTTTCAAATAAGTGCATCTGTGAAGGAGTGAGGAGAGAGTGTTCCGGGGAGGGCGAGGTGAGGGGGAAAATTTAGTTTGTATAGTTAGGTCATATTTTTGAGGGCTGAAAGTTTCAACTGGTGGTACATAACTTTGTTGGAACTTGATTATTGCTTTGTAATGCCTTTTTCTTTGCTTCTGAAACTCTTAATAAACTAAAAGAAAAATAATAAAAAAAAGTGTCGAAGTCCGCCACAGTAACGGTGCAGATGTCAGACCATGACCTGGTCCTAGTTAAATTGGAAGACTGATAACAGAAAAGAACAATATTAGATGGACCTGTAACGACCTGTTATTGAAAGATAAGGGCCTCACCTTAAAGCTGCTGGGGGCAATTGTTTCAACTGAATGAAAATGGCGAAGTGGAGATCCCGATAATTTGGAAAGCCTTCGCGGCAACGCTCTGAGGAATCCTGTTAGGAATGGGTGCCACAATGAAAAGGGAGAGAGCGGCCCAGTAAACGAAATTCAGGGATAATATAAAATCCCTCCAACCGGGAGGGAAATGGAAGACCCAGATGTTTCTGGAGAAGCTTGAGAAACACCTGATCCACCAAACGGTGCAAAAGTTATGCTTTATAAAACAAAAGTATATGGAGAAGGAGGAGAGAGTCCATAGAATCCTAGCCTGGAAATGAAGGGAACAAAGGAACTCCAGAAGAGTTGTTGCAATCCACCCAAGGGATGGAATTAAACAATTCGAAAACACTTGAATAGCTGAGGAGTTACTGGCCTACTATGAAACCTTCTATAAAACTGAATGGGAAGGTGAGGTCTCCAATATCGAGAAGTTCCTGAACTCACTCCCGATCCCATGACCCTCCCCTGATGAAACAGTACTTGAGGCCCCTATTACAGAAGAGGAGATACTCACCACGATTGGTAATATGAAGGAGGGTACGGCGCCAGGGTACGACGGGTTCACGGTTTTTATATTACAAAACTTTTCGGTCCACTTTAGCTCCCTTTATAGCCAAAATGTTCAACAATATCTTGGAAAACGGAGAGCTTTGATGGGTCACTGTTAGATTGAACAAAACTTTTCGGTCCACTTTAGCTCTCTTTATGGCCAAGGTTTTCAACAATGGGGGTCATTACGAGGTTGGAGGTAATGGAAAAACGATGCCGGTAAAGGATTACCGGCATCGCATATCGCTCTGGGCTATTCCGACCTAAGACCCCGTTATTAGAGGCACCGCTAATAACGGTGCCTCTAATAGCGGCAAGGGCGTGGGCACGCGACCCTTCAGGCCGGCAATACCGGGATGCCCCTAATGGATGGACATCACAAGTCAGGTGGACATGCAAATACCCGCATCATGAAGGTGCTAATAGGGGATAACGGCATGGCGGTAATAACGGCATGCCGGTAATATCAGCATCGCGAACCACCCGTAAAATGCTATGTGCAGTGTTTCCAACTGCCATAGGTGCACACAATCAGCACAGGTGGAGGCAATGGAGTCTGGGCCAGCACAAAAGGAGCACACCCACACACCACACCCCTTCCCACACCAAAATGATTCCACTAGTAGTAGCAATACTGGGGCTGGAGGACATGCTTGCATTGCTACACCAGCAACAACAACAACAGCAGGCACCACAGAGGAGACGCGGGAGGAGAAGTAGGGTGAGACAGGCCCAGCATGCCCCCGCAGTGCAGCCAGTGGTACCACGCAGGCAGCCCCCAATCCCTCGCATCAGAGCCAGTACATTCAACTTAACCCCTGAGCAGATCCACACCCTGTACCGTCTGGACCGGGACACTATCACCACTATTGTGGACATGATACATGACGACATTGTCAGCCTCATCGAAATACGCACAGCCATCCCCCCTCTACTCAAGGTAGTGTCGGTGCCCCACTTCCTTGACACAGGCACCTACAAGCACACAGTGGGGCACATGCATGGCATATCACAACCCTTATTTTCTCGCATACTGAACCAAGTACTGGATGCCCTCCTGAAGCACACAAGGGACTACATATCCCTACCACGGACTCCCTAGGAGATTTTTGATACAAAAGTTGGCTTCCGTGCACTGCCAGGCACGCCGAATTGTATAGGTGCCCTCGACTGCACCCACATGGAGTTGGTGGTCCCGCATGCCATGGAGGCGGTGTAGCGCAACCGCAAGCAATACCACTCCATCAATGTGCAGATGGTATGTGACGCCAGCAAGATCATCACACATTGTTGTGCCCGATAACCCGGATCAACTCATGACTCAATGGTCCTGCGGAACTCCACGCTACCATGCTACATGGAGCGACATGCAGAACGACGTGCCTGGCTGCTTAGTAAGTTGCATGACAGGCACATGGCAATTAAATGGGGGGATAGATGCACACACCACCATGGTGTCATTGTTGATGTGGCAGCACGATGTGCACATCACAAAACACTGTGCCCCAAAGCATCCCTAACTGAACATGACAACCAAATCCCATAGCAATGAAGTTAGTTGGACACCTATCATGGCAAACTTAAAAACACCCCACATTCCACAACACGTCCACCACCCATCATCATACCTCAACCTCCGTAACACAATCCAGCAACATGCTGCGAATAATCACTATGTAAATGTCTTCAGCAAATCACTACACAGGACATGCATCCATGGGAGTGCACTGAACAAAATCACCAAGGGAATCCAGAGCTTGTCACAGGGCCACCACCACCACAGAAGTGCAGCATGTCACCATCGTTATAATCTGCGCTGAATGCCTAATATTGCAGAGCCTACTGCCAACGCTGCCAGTTAGAAAATCATACAGAACACAACACATCACTCATTTCACACAAACACAGCGGTATGCATCCACAATGCATGAGCAACATCAAGGCAGGGTACACCGTGCATCATCTTGGAGATGCAACCCACACCATAAGTCCATGGCATAGAACACACTGAGGACATTAAAATTGTGTGCATACAACCATGGACATGTGCATGTGACCAACGATAATCTGCAGGCATGTGTGACTAGTACAGCTGTCCATCATGATTCGACTGGCATATACCTTTTATTGCCTCTCACGCAGATGATAGTGGCTATCCCTTGAAGCCGTGGCTCTTCACCCCTGTCCGAAACCCACAGAACAGGCACGAGGAGGACTACAATCGTTCCCATACCCGTACCCGTGTGGTCATCGAGCAGACTTTTGGCCTGTTGAAGGCACGGTTTCGCTGCCTTAGCCGGTCGGGTGGGGCACTCCACTACAGACATGAGAAGGTGGCCAAGATCATCATGGCATGTGTCATGCTGCACAACATGTGTATCCGACGGAACGTGCCTCTGCCCCCTGACATTGAACTGCAACCACCTGGTGATGATGAAGCGGATGAAGAAGATGTGGGTGCACATCATCTCGGTGCCGATGCACAGGAGGGACGTGCTGTGTGTCAGTCAGTGATTGCACAATATTTCTGACACACATGGGTGCAGAGGCTGACATGAAAGTCAGACAGAGGGCACTGGGCGTGGGAGTACATGTACAATATGCACTGTATGTCAATAAATTACACATATGCAATAAGGAATGTCCACTCAAGATTTTTTTTTTCACACAACGGGTGTATTTAACTGTCCAAAAAATAATAAAGTGCTGAAACCCTCCACCCCAAGCACCCTCCCCCCTCTCCCCCCACAACTCACCCACGCACCCACACCCCCCTCCCCCCACAACTCTCCCACGCACCCTCACCCCCTCCCCTCAAAACTCCCCCACACACCCTCTCCCCCTCCCCCCACAACTCCCCCAAACACCCTCGCCCCCTCTGCCTCCCCCCACAACTCCCCCACACACCCTCCCCCCCTCCTCTGCCTCCCCCCACAACTCCCCCACACATGGTGTCCAAGCAATTGTCTATTGCCTTCATCAGGCTGCCCCGTCTACATCCTGCCATTCCCTGCACCTGGTGGCGGTATGTCCGAGCAGCGCAGGGTGCGCGCCGACCTGCGTAGGGGGCTGCTTTGCATGGAGCTTGAGGAAGATGGCGTGGCCGCCTGCTCCATTCTGGGGGCTGAACGCTCAGCATCCATTGAATCTGCAATGCGGGTGAGGACCTGCTTCAGGGCAGACACCTCCTCACACAATCTATTGGTGCTTTCCACGATGATCTGCCTCAGGGAGGCAGTGTTTTCGTGCCCCTCTTGCCTTGCTTGGGCACTGTCTGTGACTAACTGTCTCACCAGGGCAGTAAGTTCCTCCTGCCGCTGCACAGCGTGTCCTGCCTGCTGCAGCCCCGCTGGTACACCAGTCAAGTCGAGGTGCAGGGTGCATGTGTGACATGGGCAAATGCATTTGGGTCCTCTATGGGACTCATGCTCCCTTGGATGGACTCCCCCCCAGACTGCTCTGGGATAGTGTTGTGGTATGAGTCGACAGGTGTGAACTGGGGGTATGGGGACGGACTTGGTGTAGCAGGTAGGTCGGAGGAGTCGTCCTCGACAGGCACACACACCTGTCCCTGCACGGCGTCATCTGTGAGGGGTGCTGCAGCAGCCGCCTCACCAACAGAGCTGTTCTCTGCAGATTGTGGCCCTTCGGCTGTCTCCTGTGCAGGTGTCACAGGTGTTGTGGGTACTGTGGTGTTGGGCCTTGGTGGCACCAGTGCCGTGGCATCCTGGGCTGGTTTGGTCTTCGGTGCCTGTCGTGGCTTGTGTGGGGCTTTGGAAGTGGAAGGCCTGTTGCCTTCATCCCTGGCCCTCTTCCGGGGTGTATTTGCCTGTGGCGGTGAGTCCTGGGCCTCGCTGTCATGATCTGAGCCTGTGGGGGACGAAGAGAGGGACGGCATGAGTGATGGTTTGACAAGCATCATGCGTACATTTGTATTATTGCTCATCTACACATTAGAGGGAAATAGGCAGTGGAGTTTCGATGATCACGTTCCTTGCTATATGGGTGGATCATGCAGGCATCCGTCGGGGTCACTGATGTTGGGACGAGCATATGCTATGTGACATTCATTTCTGTTGTGGCCTGCGTGCAGTGTGGCTTATGCCATTTTAATATTTGTGTGGTGTGTGTCAGGTATGGCATTGCCATGCTGCAGGCATGTGGATGTGTCTGGGCTGCGGACGGCAACTATGCTGGGAATGTTTATTTATTGGGCCGTGCCTTGCCTCTTTAGACAGACAAATTGGTGGACTAGCATCAGACATTGCATTACAGTCTTTTCTTAGGACACTCACCTCCTTCCACCGGTGAGGTGGCGCCACGCTCCATTTCACCCACACCTTCGATGGCCTCTATGCTAATTGTGTTGGCAAAGATCTCCTCCCACCGGCTCAGCTTTATTGGTAAGCTTGCTCCTCCACCAGTAGCCATGGCCTGGCTCCTGTTTGGGACAGGATGTCCCTAACTCGCAGGCGCAGGTCATCCCATCTCTTCCGGACATCCTTTGTGGTGCGGGGAGTGTTGCCTACCGCGCTGACTCTTTGGGCGACAAGTTCCCAGATTTCCTTTTTCTTGATCACTGCCTCCCTCTTGAGGCTGTTTGAGAATACGACCTTGGCATTGTCAGCCAGGGTCTCAGCCAGCATGGTGAGCTCATCCTCATCAAAGCGCTCCTTGCGCTGGCGGGAGGCGCCTTTTTTAACTGCCTAGGCCATGATATAGTTGTTGGAGGTGGATGTATGCACTCAGCAATATGCTCCAGGTCCTAGGTGCTGAGGATGGCAATGGATTGCTACTTCCGGTTCCGCTTATTTATGGTGACCGCTTAGAACGGTCACCGCTAATGCCGCATCAATTTATGCCGGTAGTGCTGTCTTCGCTTTCCATGATGCCGCTAAGGGCCATTTTCTGGACTTTAACAGCATGCCGGTAATGTCGTTACCGGCATGGCGCAATGCTCGTGCTCGTAATGGCCCTCTATTAGCGGGCTCTTTACTGCACGGACACAGTATTTGCTCCATGCCGGTAAGGAAGGTTACTTACCTCCAAACTCGTAATGAGGCCCAATGTCTTGGAAACTGGAGAGCTCCCTAGCTCCATGCTCTCAGCCCTATTTATAGTCATCCCTAACATTCTTGCCCTGGATCCTCTGGCAATCTGCCTCATGCAACAGTATAGGGAGATAGGGATCCTTTTAAAGGGAGGCTCGCATCTCATATCATTGCACGCCGATGACATACTGCTATACTTGCGCTTCCCAGAGGAAAACCTACAATATGTCCTGGAGGTGATGGAGCGTTATGCCATCCTCTCGGGCACAGCGGCCAACCCCAGGAAATCAAGCATGTTCCCCCTGGGGAGATACAGGTGGACCCTGCATGGGAATTTACCGGTCTTGCCGATACCCTGGCAGACCAGGACATTCAGATACCTGGGAATCGACATATATCACACGGCCGAGGATGAACACAAATACAACACGGAAAAGGCAGTGCAGGGCATCAAGAATAGCATGGGGTTTTGGTCCAGGTTACCCCTGGCTATGGTGGGTAGGGCGGCTTTGATTAAAATGGTGGTCCTGCCGAGATTGCTACATTTCTTCACGAACATCCCGTATATTCTCCCCAAACGTTTTTTTGCAAAACTCCACAGCTTATGCAGGGGCTTTATATGGCACAACTCCAGAAATAGGGTGGCCCTTTGGAAGTTACAAAACTTGTGTAATAGGGGGGTATAAACCTATCGAATTCTGAGGTATACTACCTGGCGGGACAGCTTCAGTACGTGGCCAGGGGGCTGTCCGAAGAAGAGACGGCTGAAGCCAGGCTATTGTGCAAGGACACCGCCCCCTTTTTCCTAAGAGAGGTGGTGTGGTTGCCCAATTCAAAGCTGCAGGGTTGGGCGAGACTGCTGGTGTTGGGTTGGGAAATATGGAACAAGGCATGGCAATTGGTGGGGAACCCAACCCTGTGCTCCTTGCAAGTGCCGCTGGTGGCGCTATGCGGGGAGGACATGCAAATGATAAAAGGGATCCGCAGATTCTGGGAACCGATGGGCCGTGTGACCCTCGGAGATGTATGGCAGGAGGGGGAGGCACTAGACTTCCAGAGATTAATGGAGGACACCGGGGTGCACAAAGGCCAATATATCACTCATACAAAAATTATCAGACATGTGCGAGAAAGGTGGCCTGAGGCAGTGCTGGCGGAGCAACCCGATGTGGTCATTGAGACGATGTATGATATCTCGGAGGGTGGACACGAAATATCCGGCATATACGAACTACTAGTGACCAGGGTGGGCAAGGAGTTGCTCCAACTGAGGCGGGACTGGGAGGAGGAGGTGGGAGAACCTATGTTGGATGGACAATGGGATAGGGCCCAAAGGTACCACAAGAAGGTGTCCCGGAACGCAAGGCTACAGCGGATCCAGTTGTATGTTACACATAGGGCATATATGACCCATAGCAAAATCGCCAGGTTTGGGAGTTCAACGGCACAGAAATGCCCGAGGTGTGGGGAGGTGGAAGGTGGGATGTTACACATGTTTTGGGTTTGCCCTGAGGTGGGCAGATTCTGGACGGATATTAAGCTACGCTTAGCTGAAAAAGGGATCACACTGGAGGTGGAGTCAGTGGGGTTATGCATGCTGGGGGGCTTTGCCAGACCACGTAAGTAAGATGAAAGACTTGGCCTACATCCTGGCCAAGCGGAGAATCACGATGGGCTGGAAAGCAGCCCAACGCCCCAGAATAGAGACGTGGTGGGCTGACCTCCTGAAGTGGGCAGAAGCAGAAACGGCAGCCTAGTACGAAGCAATCAGTAAGGGAGGGGAGGAGGAGGCAGGACCCCTGATAGCATGGAGACAACTGGTGGCCACAATGGTGGGGCCCTCCCAGGCCAAACTTAGCACAGATGATACGAGGGAGACTAATGTGGAAGACAAGCCCGGAGATATGCAAGTAGATGGCATTGAGATAGGGGCTCGAGTTGAGGGGGCGGGAGAGGAGAGGACTGAGATGTAAAACATGTGAATATAATGACTTGAAACTTATATGTGAATGTCCTCAAAGTTGGTAATGTTTGGAGTGTTGTTAACAAAAATAATAAAATTGTTTTAAAAAAAAAACATTATAGTAATCCCTAAGGAAGGCAAATATCCATCCCAGTGCCAGTCATATCTCCCTATGTCCGTGTTAAACACCAATGTTAAGATCTTGGTGAAAGTGTTCGCCAATAGACTCCACCCTCTGATGCAATCCCTAATTCACAGCGACCAGGTGGGATTTATCCCAGGCCGTCAAGGCTCTGACAATATAAGAAAAACGATTGACCTAATGCACGAGGCATAACACCAGGGTTTGAACGCCTATCTGGTTTCCATAGATTCTGAGAAAGCATTTGACTGTGTGGAATGGGCGTACATGGGTATGGTGTTGCAAAAGATGGGGGTGGGACATTACTTTAGGCAGTGCATCTCTGCCCTGTATAAGGGTCTGATGGCAAGGGTTGCAGTAAATGGGGTAGTCTCAGCTCTGTTCCACCTATCCAGAGGAACAAGGCAGGGGTGCCCGATCTTCCCCCTCATATACGCAATGACGATGGAGCCACTGACTATCGCAATCAGGGGAAACCCGGAAATAAGGGGAATCCAGTGTGGGGACGTCAAACGTTCCCTATTCGCGGATGACATACCGTGTTATCTAACAGAAGTAGACAAGTCCCTACAAGAGCTCCTTAAGGAAATTAAGGAGGTTGGTCATTTTTCAGGCCTGAAAATAAACTTATCAAGGTCAAATGTAATACCGATTGGGGGCATCAACCTGAAATCCACAGGTAAAAATAACTTTTGTGGGATGAGATTGGAGAACTCAGCCACGGCATAGCTAGGGATTACCCTACCCAGAAATCTCTCGAGGCTGGTGTTGATGAACTTCGACCACATGGTAGAGAGAATTAGAGGAAACCTCTTGAAATGGACCCCCTTAAAACTCTTGTGGTTTGGTGGAATGGTGTCAGTAAAAATGAATATCCTGCCACGTCTGCTTTACCTATTCACGACCCTCACTATGGCTCTCCCAGAGCCCTTTTTTGCAGATCTGAATGTGATGATAAATAGATGGACGAAACCCAGAATCAAAAGATCCACCCCAACCCTACCCAGATAGATTGGGGGCTTCGGACTCCCCGACTTCCAGTTATACCACAAAGCATCTCAGTTGCGGGTCATGATGGCACACTTGTGGGATGACCTAGGCAGATACTCGTCTTAACTAGAGGACTTATATACCCACCCAAAAAAGGTCAGAGATTTGTTAGGGTCCCCCAGTAAAGCCATCCCCAACAATGTTAAGAAACACCCAACTCTCGCTGTGCTGTGAAGGCTATGGAGAAAGTGCAAGTTCAATGAACTTCATACTTCTTGGCCCTCCCCACTGAGTTCACTATGAGGAGCTCCACCGGACATCGGTAGTAGGGGGTTCCGACACTCTCAATTATGGTCTGACGGCGTGCTGGAAACGGTGGGGCAACTGTTCATGGGGGGGTCACTTCATAGAATATGAATCCCTGACGGGAACTCTTGGTGCAGGTAGGCTGAGTATATTTGAATACCTACGGTTGAAGGGGATTTTGTCCGACCAGAAATGGTGCTCCAAAGTCTCGCGTCCCCTTACTCCTTTCAAACAAGTGATTAATGGAGCCGCCACTAGAAATGGAGCGCTCTCCAAGCTATATAAGGTGATGGTTACATCAGACTTAGAAGGGTGACAGAACTTCAAGGGTCACTGGGTGGAACAGACAGTTGGGGAAATTGCTGACAGCATTTGGAATAAGATTTTCAAACTCATGTTTAGTGGCAACCGATATACTTCAGCAATGGAACACAACTTTAAAATTCTGCATGGGTGGCACCTACCACCACTGAGGCTGTCCAAAATGTTTGCGGCAGCCTCGCCCCTCTGCCACAGGAAGTGTGGCTAAGTGGGTATGTGGTTCCACATGTCGTGGGCATGCCCTAGAATACAGGTTTACTGGTCCGAGGTCCAAGGTCCTCAGCTGGATCAATGACACGGTGGGGATAGCCCCAGTTTTAGACCCCCTGCAGATACTACTGGGTGTCTGAGGTGAGGATAGTAATGAGGCTCGTATTCCTAAACCAAGTGAAGACATAGTGAGAGCAGTGGGAGTGGCCATGGCCCAAAAATGGGAGGACAAGGCTGCCCTCCCAAAAAGAGTCGATATACAAACTGTGGGATGTTATCACTTACGGAAAGTTGTCTGCTATGGTAAATGTTTGCGTTGAAACATTTCATGTAGACTGGGGCCTCTTCCTCTTGAAATGGGGTGGTGAACGTCAGCACTGGCCGGGCTATTCTCTCTGAAGTAAAACACTATGATATGATATGATATTTTATTCATATTGCGCCCATACACAAGTGTTTCAGGGCATGACGAGGCAAGGGAGGGGTACAATGGAGGAGATAAAGGTCTTACTAGGCCCAGTGACATTGAAAACACGCAAGTGCAGGGGAGAGGGAAGGGGGGAAGTGCAATAGGCAGGGGAGGAGTGGAAAGTGCTGAACACGTGATCAAAACAACAAAAGTTAGTGTGGCCAGCAGGTGCCAAGTGCAGGAATTAAGCGCAGACTAAGGGTGTCGATAAGTGCAGGTAGGAGGCTATAGGGTTGCAGATACAGACCCAAGTGCAAGGCTTGGCAGGAGGCAGTGCAGGTATGCAGTTGGTTGGGCAGGGATCTGGGCCTGAGATCAAGAGGGTAATCAGGTGCCCAATGTAGGACCAGACAGATCAGCAGGGGAGAGGAAGAGAGAAGGCAGAAGCAAAGAGGAAGGTCTTGAGGTGCTTCTGGAACCGGGGGTGGTTCCCCTCAAGTTTCAGAGAGGCTGTTCCAGAGGGAGGCCCTAGCCGAAGAAAGGGATCTACCACTAACTCGTTGCTTGGAGAAGCGGCTGACCATGAGGGAGTTTGTTTGTTTGTTTGTTTTATTAATTATAATGCGCAAGCGTACCCAGGGGTATCAGGGCTCAGCCTTTACAAGAATTTGCGAAGCTTGGTTACAGGTCATGGAATATACAGTGAGACAGAAAGGTACACAGATGTTATATACATAGCAACAAAGTACATGGATATTATATACATATGAACAAGAGGGCACACGTGGTTACATTGTGTGCAGGTAGCATGAGAAGGGGACAGCCTGGCAATGAAGTAACTTTGGTGGCCTAGGTTTTCAGCCATGAAACTAAATTGGAGCGGAAGCTCTGGTATGGAGGTAGAGGAGCAAAGGGCTCAAGTAGGAAGGTATTTCCGAAGGGAGAGTTGAAGGTATTGCGGACCCAGGCCCCAGAAAGCCTTGTGGACAATGCAAAGGGTCTTGAACTTAATCCTTGCAGCCACTGGGAGACAATGAATGGATTTCAGGGATGGAGAAATACGATCCCTGGGCTTGAGGCCAAGGACAAGTCTCGCAGTCGTGTTCTGGAGGAGTTGCAAAGGGCGGAGAGTCATAGCAGGCAGATTTAGAAAGAGGCTGTTACAGTGGGCAAGCCTAGAGAGAATCAGAGCTCTAGAGACAGTATTATCCAAATTGAACTTTTACAATTGAACTTTTGCACAATTTACCTAATTATAGTGGTCCTAATTGACCTTCTGCACAATTGACCTTTATATTATTTTAGTTATTTTATATGTGTATTGGGTTGGTTTTGGATTATAAATAATATAAGGCGATTGATTGGGAGGTTGCAGGGGGTTTTGTATTGGTGGGGGGGTTGCAGGGGCTTTCGCCCCGCATATATGTCCTAATTGACCTTCTAAATTAGGTCAAGTCTCCCGAGGTCAATTGTGAAAAGGTCAATTAGTATACAACCCTAGAGACAGGGTTGATGACCTTCATCTCTAACAAAGTGACTGGAACAAACCCTTGCCACCAAAAATGTTTGTTCTGCCGGTGATACCGGCAGCTTGCCGCCAGACATGAAAAAATTACTGGCACCTGACTTCCCGGTAACACCGGGGTATTACGATCCCGGCGGCCGGGAAGTCAGGGCCAGTAATTTTGTAAGTCCCCATTCCCATGGAGTGCCATAGGACTCCATGGGAATGAGGACCATGAAAGCGCTGGCACCGTTAATAAAGGCGCTGATGCTTACGTACAACTCTACGGGCGGGTGACGTCCCGCGCGGCAGGTCTTAACCTGGCGGGTGGGACAGCCATTACCCGCAGAGTCGTTCTGTGCCGGTCCGGAAACACTGGTGCCAGTAGGCTTACCGGCACTAGTGTTTCCGGAGCAGCACAGTTAAAATGAGGCTCAGTATGCTTTCCAAAGATAATGAAAATAAAAGCTAAAGTTTAAAAAATAATTAATAGGCTGTACTTACATTCTAAGATGGCTATCAGGTGTTTATAGAAGCTGACCCGCATTCACCAATCTCTAGAGATCGGGGTATTGTGCAGATGACATCTAGAACATTGCATACATTCTTTTATTAAAAGGCTACTGGTGTGACATAAGATGCCCTAGGCGGAAGTGAGAAAACCACAGATCCTTTCAGACATCTGAGGGAAGTAACCCAGTCACCCTCACGTGGAGCAAGAAGTAAACCATTAAAGGGGAAAGTAATCATAGATTTCCTTCCAATAAGGGAATCGAGACTGCACCTGCATAGACCTTCATTGCTTTCGAGTCATATAATGCAGACCTTGGTGGCGAACATAAACACCTATGAAAAGAGTCGCAACAGAGTGCTCTGTTTGATAAACAGGGAGACCACCTTTACGGTCCCATCAAAATGTGATAAATTACGAGAGGGCACTTATTTTTTTTTTATTAAAATGATTTCGTTTATTTCTAAACTTTTCATTTGTGTACATCATAAAATGACATAAAACAAATTCATTCATCTTTCATTTTCTGTTCTTACAGTCCGCTTTCTAAAATATTGTTCCAACTTTTTTTTTTTCGTTTATTTCTACACTTTTCATTTGTACACATCAGAAAATTACATAAAACAAATTCATTCATCTTTCATTTTATTCTTACAGTCCGCTTTCTAAAATATTGTTCCGAGAGGGCACTCTGAAAAGGGATTCTAGTGAATGAACACTTTGCGGATCTCAAAACAAGTGTGCTTAGTTTGTTTTTGAATCACCAGAAGACACATGCTACCTAAGAAACATTTGCGTCTCTGCAAGAGAATGGCAATAGATTTTTTAGCCGGTTCACTTCATAATGTACAAACAGGGTGATGAAAACCGTTGAACTCATTCCAATAATTGGAGGTTTCTGGAGATAAAGGACACAGGCTAGAAGCATCAAACTGAGGCCATTCAATGAGCTGCCTGACATACAATCCACAAGTGAGAAAGGGAGAGAGACTTGGGTTTTTTTCTACTATCTAGGCTATCCATGAGTGTGAGCCAGAAACTACTTTCCTAATTTCCTAGTTGTGGGTTTTCTGCTGGGACAGGGTAAAAGTAAGATACCCCTGAAGAATGCCCGACAATGAGGTAAGAAGTGGTTGTAGTTACCATGTCTTGTGGTCCAAGAATAAATGGAGGGTAGATACTTCTGGAAATATGTTTTAATGTCAGAATAAGTCACATCGTGTGGATTGCATGTGTGATGTCAGATATATGGTATGTGCCTATGGAAGAGCAATAGGAAAGGGGCTCTAGACAGTCAACTAGATCACTCACTCGCAGTCTGAGGTTAGATGTTTATTACAAGGGCTAGTTACAACTGTTCTAGCACAGAAAACAGCAAGGCTAGAGAAGACAAATGCTGAAAGAAGGTCCATCTGCTGCTGAGGACCCTACACACCTGAATATTTTAGAATGACAAGTGGGTCAGTCTGTAGGGTCTTTGTCAATGCCCCATGGAAAGATAATCTGCACCCGGTGATGGATAGAATAATAGTGGATTTGATATGATTATGAGAAAAGGTAGCTACAAATACTGGGGACTCATTAGTGGTTTAAACGTAGTTTCAATGTCCTAGAACTATGTTAGCCTAATTTGTTTATTGCATGCTTTGAAGGACGGAAAAGGGGGATGCGGGTTAACTGGCCATTTCCCACTAGTATAATGAGTATACCCAGAGCTAATTATTATTAGCTACACTGTCTGCAGACAGCATCTAGCAAAACTGCAGAAAATAATTTCAAAGCATGTTGTTTGAAAATGAAGAAATGTCATTAGTAAAACCCCACGTACTGAATTATATGAATAAAGTATAGTTCATAATGTTTGTTTACTCAATAGGATACAACAGTTTTCAACTTCAAGCTTTCAATAACTATTTTCCTGTCTGAAAAAAAAAACATTGTTTTCATGTCACACAAGGCCAAATGAAGCCACGTACAATTACAAGCAAATGCCAAGGTCTTGTGAATATCAAGCCACGAATGCAATATTATATAATTGTATATAACTTTTTTCAGAAACCTGCCCTAAATTAAGGATTGCAATAATTGTGAAACCTGAATATTTTCTAACATATAATATCTAAAGAATTCAAGTAGGTATCAACAACGGAACAATATTCCACAGAATACCTCAGAATGACATCTGATAAACAACGAGAACAATCTATGGTGAAACTTGAAATGTTGTGGGTCCATAAGTATAGAGGATACAGGATCCAGAATTCATTCTATGCTGGTATGCTGAGACACTGAAACATAAGCTAGGTACCACAGATAAGTTAATAGCATAAAAAGGAACAGGTAAGTGACACACAACCACTGGCCCATCCATGCCAACTAGCCCTGGATCTAACTATAATTCCTAGAATGCTCACTCTGTCACACATACAAACATTCCACTCCGCCATCATAGGCCCAGTGACATCAAAGACCTGCATACATCAGTATGGCAGCCAGAAGCATCAAACTACAACACCTCTATCCTTGTTATACCATCTACACCACGAAACTCCATGCAGGAAGAGAAACAAGGAAACACCTGAGCATGAGACACAGGAGAAATCCACAGCACTACAAAAGGCACACCTTTCACAACCCACACAAGCAAGCATTGGAAAGAACACACCCCAAGGTATACATTCGTTTTCAAAAAATGATTAGCAGAGTTTGCTAATTAAAATGTTCTTGATTAGCAAACAAACTCATTTGATAAGCAATAGTGTACTAACATTTGTAATGTTACCAGAAGTTATTTGTACCCAAGACATACAATGAGCAACAATACAGCAGTTTTGTGTACCACTGAAGTAAAACATTAGTGAGATGAGTCGTGCCTTGCAAATTTGTTTAAATTCTGCTATTCCTGATGGTTAAGTTACTTAGTTTACCTTCTCGACCTACGAAAAATGCACTCGACCCATGGCAACTGACCTAAAGTGTAAATGCACTTTCTGTAAAATGGCCACCACATTCCCACTTTATGTTTGGCACACTACGGCCACACAGAGGTCAGCCATGCATAGTGAAACATTTATTTTATATTTACCTCAAACAATGTAAATGTTTTTCAAACATCACCTGCAAATGGTACTCACCCTTCATAAAATCTACCCGACAATGAGTGGGCCAAAAGACTTTGCAGGCCCTGATTGAGTGCCTGTAAAATGTAAACGATTAGTTGCATGAATGGATACAAATAGACATAGGAGCTAAAAACAGTTTGGCTAGCTCTCTCTCACAGGTGCTAATACATAATGGGCCTCATCACGAGTTTGGCGGTAACCCTTAAATCCGGTGGTCGTGCTATTACCGCCGGATTTAAGGGTCCGCCAAATCAGGGCTTCGGCTGATTTCTCCCCAGCTCTGAGCTGGGGGGAATCCGCCGAAAAGTCACGCTATTACCGCCGGCGGGAAATCCGCCGGCGGTAAGAGCGCAAAAATTCCCCATTGAGCCCAATGGGGAATGGGGCATTCCCAAATGGGCTCAGTGGGGAATGGGGAATTCCATTACCGCCAAACCTGTGATCCGGCGCTAATAGCGCCGGGGGGTTTGGCGGTAGGGCTAATACCGCCGGCAGTAATACCGCCAGCATTACCGCCCAACTCGTGATGAGGCCCAATGCAATCATCATACAGCAAAGCAAGCTCTGAAAGCTAACCACACTTTATGGGATTTCAGTAGATCTGTAGATGTGCAGACTTAATGCTATGAGGCTCTGCATGGCTGAATCTCTGATTTGATACCCATATGGGTAGGGTTTGAAAGGGGATAATAGGGAAGGGTGTCAGACATATTGGCTGGCGGGGGGTGGGGCCTGTGATAGTGGCATTCCGTGTTAGTTCCTGAATGGGTAAAGTTAGACAGGAGTGGGTATAGTCATATTGACTCTTAGAGGAGTTATTACGTTCTTGGGCCGTGATGGTGCGTATGGTCTGCGGATAGGTTTGTATGATAGCGGTTGGCAACTCCTGGAGTGATTGCGCTACGCTTCCTTATGGGAAGGTAGTTAGCACGCTTGGGGTTATGGGCATTGAGTTCTAGTTTCAGGTTGATATATGCTAAAGGCATCTCTTGATATGTCTGGTCAGGTGGCGGTGGGCTTGCCTGGTCACAGCATTCGAATATGGTGAAGTCATGTGTTGGGTTTGGTGTCGAGAGCAGCAGGGTTTGGGTGCAGGGGTGGGCACTGTCAGCTACATGGCACAAGCCCCTTGTTCGTCAAGCTGGGATGCGGACAGCCCACAGCAGCTTGGCCCAGAGCTTGCCAGTCTCCAAGTTGACTTTGGTGCCCCGACCGTTCCTATTTTCCGAGACAATGGGCCTCATTACGACCCGTGCAGAATGGGCTAACGGGTTCCGCTAATGGATGCGGACCCGTTAACACCATTCTGCACGATTACGAGATCCCCTCGCGGGACACGGTAAGGACGCCTGGCAAAACCAGGCATCGTTACTGGGTCCCGCGAGGGGACCAGGGAGCTAACAACGGGCCGGTCGTAATCGGCCCGTTGTTAGCTCCCTCTCCCATTCCCATTGAGCCCTATGGGGGCAGAAATGGGAATGGGGAAGGTCCGGGCCCGGGTTCCCTGAGGGAGGAATTAACGGGCCCTCCGAACTCAGAATGGCCCGGTAATTCCCCATTCAGGGAACCCGGTAAAGGAGCCAGGTTTGGCGGTAGCCATGGAGCTAATAGCTCCATGGCTGCCGCCAAACTCCTAATGAGGCCCAATGTCTTACTAGCCGGCTTCCATGACCCGACTGTTCCTCTTTTTTGAGAGGGAGGCAGTGAGGGGTGCGGAGGTCAGGTGAGATGTGGTCCCTTCGTCCCAGTGCAACGAGGAGTTTGGCAGCTGAATTTTGGACTCTTTGGAGTTTGCTGAGTTGGTAGGCCGGTGCACCCAAGTACATGGAGTTCGCATAATCCAGTCTGGACATGACAATGGACATAATAGATGCCAGTCTGTTAGGGTAGTTCAGGTAAGGGAAGAGGCATCTCATAAGCCTGAGGTGGTAGTGGCAAGATTTGGATACATTATTAATCTGGTGGGACAGGGTTGGGCCTGGGTCCATTGTGCAGCCAAGGTTTTTGACTGTATTGGAGGTGGGACGGGGGGTTGCCAAGGGAGGGTGGTCATGGGAGTGGTCGCGAAAGTAGAGCTGTGTTGCCACATACCATAATCTCTGTTTTCCCTGGGTTAAGGAGGAGGTAGTTTCTTGTCATCCACAGGTCTATATATTTCAGGCAAGCTGCTAGGTCGGGTCATGGATCAGAGCTTGTTTTGGGAATTCTGAGGCTAATTTGGGTGTCATCTGTGGAATTATAGCAGGTGAGGTTGTGCGAGTGGATGATCCCTGACAGTGGGGTCATGTAGAGGTTGAAAAGGAGAGGTGAGAGGCAAGCGCCTTGAGTTACTCCGGTGTTCACAGGGCAAGCAGAGGAGGTAAAAGGGGGGAAGACAGTGATCCGTTTCCTGTTGAACGAGGTACTCCAGTTGAGTGCCGAGTCTTGGATTCCTAGGGAGTGGAGTTGCTCATGAAGGATTGAGTGGTTAATGGTGTCAAACGCTGCTGAGAGGTCAAGGAGAACCAGTGCGGTGCATCCTTCAGAGTCTGCAGAGATTTTAAGGTTGTCCCAGATCGAGAGCAGTATGGTTTCAGTTCCTTGTGCGGTCGGAAGCCTGACTGAGCGAGGTCTAGTAGGTTGTTGGATTCAGAGAAAAGGTTGAGCTGTGAGTAGGCAGAGCGGTCGATGAGTTTCACCAGGATTCCGTTGTTGGAGATGGGCCTGTAATTGATTGGCTGGAGGGGATATAGATCTGCTTTTTTCAAAAGTGGTTTGACATGCGCTACTTTGAAGGGTTCTGGGAAGATGCCAGAGGTGAAGGAGTCATTGAGTATTGTGAGAAACCAGAAGGTGTCTCACCCGCTAGTCCCCAGGGATCAGTCATTCAGGTGGCCAGGACACGGCCATCACTTTTGGATCCAGTTCCTGGGGGTGGTCCAGTGCGGGAGGATCACCCGAGTGCGTGGTCCTCGGGGAGTGAGAATGGGACACCGGATGGTGAGACGCGGTATCCCTCTCTTCCCTGTAACACCTTTACCCCATCCTAGCAAATGGGATATTTAGAAACTCACACCTCCACCCCTTTTCCTGCATGAACACTTTTGCATGAACAGCCCGCTCTAGGAAAAAACAGACTCACACCGAGCTGTGCAACTGACATGTCTCAATAATATGGTCAGGCGAGGTCAGGCAATTATCGACAATCACTCACACCTGCCTTCCATTACACTTCCCAACATGGATATAAGGCAGAGCATAAGAGCACACTCTGAGTGAGGCAAAACACACAAAGGTACAGCAGTTTCAAGTCAGCAGCTGAACAAGGGGAGAAAGACGGCCAGGCACAAGTGGTTCATGAGAGAGGCAACACCATTGATCTTGTTGGCAGGAAGCCGTTATTTTCAAGAAACCTTCAAGGCAAAAAACGTAAAACCAGGCTGAAGAATCCTGCATTGTGTGTCAGATATACAGAGGGTCCTCCCGCGTAACTGACCAAGGTGGGGAGGATGAGCAGATGCTGAGGTATTGTCCTTGGGTCCAAGAACAAACAAACGACAGAGAACAACACAGCAAGTGAGTTGAGGAGACCATTGCCAGACGGGTCTGTGTAGAAGTCAAAGTTGCAAGCGGCAACATTGTAAAAAGAGCGCTGGAATGAAATTATTAAACGCATATGATGAAAGACGCGAGTGAAGCTAAATTGCTGGTGAATATTTGAACATTAGAAGAAAAGCTACGATAACGTTGATAGAGTGGTCAGGCACTGTGATTATGCTCAGTCGAAGGTCTCTGTACGGTATACTGACAAAATTAAAAAAAGTAGAATATTGTAAATTGAGTGAAGTGAATCGAAGTGGTCCTGCAACGGTTTAAGCAAAACCCATCGCACATTCGAAAGTCTTCGATTCTGGTATTGGTCCAAGCCCAAACGAGGGAGACCAAATTGTAAACATTGTGTAACAAAGGGTTCTGAGCCCGGACGAGGGGGATCCATGGTCTGAGCCCAAACGAGGGAGACCAAATTGTGAACATTGTGTAACAAAGGGATCTGAGACCAGACGAGGGGGGTCCATGGTCCGAGCATGAAGGAGGGAGACCAAATTGTGAAAATTATGGAAAAGGGGTCTGAGCCTAGACGAGGGAGACCCGTGATCCGAGCCCAAAGGAGGGAGACCAGTCTTGAACTTATGAAAGTGAAAACCCTGACAAAGGACAGGACCATTTGTGTTTTGTTTGTTACATCAGGCCCTCTGCAATAAGAAACTGTCAGTGAGGAAAGCCCTGATGCCTATATGTTGAACTGTTACCTTGTGGCCAAGAAGCCAGAGTTTGTGCAGAGACCACACCTGCCACCTTGCCCCGTGCTGAAAACGTGGGGAAGGGAAGCTAACTGCTCAACTATCATAACATACCATTTCTTGAACACTTTTCTTTTGAATACATTGTTATCCCACACCATTTTGTATTAAGAAGTACAGATTGGCAATAGGTTTATTAGTATAGACCTTTTATTTTGACAGATTCCACTAGGACTGCGTTATAATTATTTGATGGTCGTAGCTTGCTCCCATCTTTAGATTTAGATAGGCGTTCTACCAACCCATTGAAGTTCAATAAACACCCTTGAACTGTGATCACTTGTGTCTGTCTTCACTGTTTGATACAATGCCTCCCTTAAAGTATGGACCCGGCCTGTACTCCTACACAGGTGGAGGGGAAGATTTATTTGAGGAGAGTGACGGGACAAGGGTCAAGGGGGGATCCAGAGGGTCTGCTGCTGGACAGTAGTTTGTAGAACTCCTCCCTCGAGATGTGGTTGAAGGAGTTGAAGGATGGCGCTATGGGGGTGGGGTAGTAGTGGTTTTGAGAAGCAGGTTGTGGGCGGGGGGTGAGGTTGGAAAGTTTGGCATTAATGACGCCCATCCTGTTCAATGCTGTGGAAGTGTTAGGAGAGGGAGTCGCAGAGCGTTTGCGTGGGCGTGGTTGGGGAAATGGTGCAGGGTGGCTTCAAGAATTCCAAGATGATCCTGTGGAGCTCTTTGCTACTGCTGTGGCAGTTCAGGATTCTTTTATTGTAGTAGGCTTTTTTGGCCTTTCGGATCTCAGATTTGTATTTACAATGATGGTGGGCGAGCAAGGATTTGCTAAGAATGGTTTTGGATGTTCGCCATTTGCGCTCGAGGTAGCGGTTGTGGGTTTTGAAAGTCTTCAGGTGGGGTGTGAACCATTTGGGGGTGGGTCCTTTCATGTGGGAGCGGGAGGGGGTGAGAGGGAGGAGTGAGTCATTAAGCCAAGAGTCATAGTATTCGATAGGTGGAGGTCTATCTGAAGACGAGAGTGTGCGTAGCAGGGCTTCGGCAGGTCAGGCAGAACCTTGACTTTGTTCCAGTATTTGTGATTGTATTGAGGGACAGGGCGGGCCTTGAGTGGTGGGGCCGGTGTGCGGATAGAGAAAGGTAACGCTGAGTGGTCTGTCCCGATGAGGGGTTTGGGGCTGGACACCGAGATGAAGTTTCAGAAGCTGAAAATTGCATCAAGGGTGTGGCCTCCAGTGTAGGTGGGACCTGTGGTGTGTCAGGAGAGGTTGAGAGCATCTAGGCTATTAACCAGGGTATGTGTCATGAGGCTGTTGGGCACATCAAACCGGATATTGAAGTCCCCCAGAATAGTGAGTGATGGGTGGTTGACCAGAATGGTAGCTAGTGAGTCACAGAGATTGTTGGCAAAATGTCTGTTGTATCCCAGAGGCCTGTATATGAGTAGGAAACTGTGTGAGAGAGTGGGCAACAGGGAGAGTCTGACCAGAAGGGATTTGCAGTTAGCTGTGCATAGCTGACATTCGGTAAGTGAGATGGAGATGTGCGGTTTGTGGAGGAGGGCATGGTGTGTAGTCGAGAGGGAAAGCCTTGTGGTTTGAAATTATCTGTGAACCATGTTTCAGTGATGAAGATGAGATCGGGATTGTCAGAGGATAGAAGGTCAAGGATGCTGTGTCTGTTTTTGGCCATGGATCGGGCATTGAATAGGAGGCAGGGGACCTGGTAGGAGTTGGTGGATCCCCTGATGCTGGTGGCCAGGCAGACTTTGTAGACGTGGAGAGCGTTGTGGCCAGAACAACAGTCGGAGTGACTGGACCGGATTGTGGCAGTGTGGCCAGAGCAGTCGGCATGACTGAGTCCGAATGAGGGGTGGTGGATGTGGTTTGGGTCTGGGGTAATGTTTGAGAGGGGATTGTGAGTGAGGTCAGTCGGGAGCTGGAAGAATGATCATGCAGTGACTGGTTTGCATGAGATGGGAGTAGGTGGAAACGGGTTGGGGGGCGGGCAGTGAGTGTTGAGGGACGGTCATTTTTCCACTTTTTTTGCATTTTGGGAGCAAGAGGTGTGTGATAGGGTAGGGGGTTAGAAGGGGAAAGGGAAGAGGCGATATTTCTGAAAAGAGCAAGGCGTGCCATGCTGTGAGAGGGGAAAGGATTATAAGGGGGTGGTCTGGAGATGGAGGGTGACGGGGTGGTCATTGCAAGTGGAAAGGAGAGGGGGCTTGACTGAGTAGGGTTTGCAGTTGATGGTGGTGTGGGTGAGTTGGGCCTGCTTAGGAGATGCTGGGTTTTCGGGTAAGGTGGGGAGGGTCAGTGGTAGAAGGGAGGGAGGGTATATATATTGGCAGAATGGTAGGGTTGGTGGAGCTACATGGAGCTCCCAATATATGAGTGTTTGGTATGGTGTGAAGAGAGGGGGTACATGGTTTTCTGGCTAGGGCGGGGAGGGAAGAGGGCGAGGAGCTGATTTGGGAGGGGAATTTCTGTGGGGAATGGCTTGGAGGTTGTGTTTGGAGCACCAGAGCGCTCCTCTGTCTTGGGAGTTAGATGTAGTGCAGTGAGGGGTTCTGGTTAAGACAGGGAGGGATGAGGGCAGTGAGGCTGATCTCGGGGGACGGTTTTCGCCAAGGAGGTGCAGATGTTGGGGTACTGGCTGGGAGATTGTGTTTGGAGTGCCAGAGTGCTCCTCTGGCTTGGGAGTTGGATGTATTGTGGTGTGTGGACAAGGGGGGATGAGGGTCCTTCTCGGCAGTTGACCGGGGGCAGGGGCTGTAGGAGGTGGGGAGAATGTGTAGAAGTGCGTGGGAGCAGTTCATGGTGCGCCCGATTGCTCCTCTGGTCTAAGAATTGGAGGGTGTGTGGTGAGAGGAGGGAGGTTGTGGAGGGTCAGAGTGCAGGAGGGTTTTTAGTGTTCTGGTGCCGGGGATGGAGATGCTTTGTGGTGTATAGGAGGAGTTTGAGAATGAAGGTGCTAGATTGGCAGTGGAGGGCCGGGCGCGGTGCTTATTGGCTTGCCAGAGTGTTTCTTTCGCTAGTTTGTTTATTTGCTTTGTTTGTTTAATTATTTGTATTGCGCACCAGACCCAGGGGTATCAGGGTGCAGCAGTTACAAGCAGGTGCACAGCTTAGGTTACAGGATTACATAGTACGAAAGACAAAAATATCTTAGGTTATACATTTACAGACGTATACATGCAGATAAATGTCAAGAAGCATAAGGGAGAATGCCTATTTACAGACGAGAATTAAAATAGATTACAATTTCTTTTGTAACGTGTGAGCAGGCCTAAATTGCTGAGAGGTGGCAATATAGAAGATCGAGGTGGTGTTTAGTATTAATGTGGAGGCCACAATCAGTGCTGGTCAGAAGATTTAAGCCAGGTGATAGTGTTAGACCTAAAGTTCAAATAAGGTTGTTCTTCTCATAAAGAATGGGCAGGGTGTTCCAAAGCTGGGCCGCTTTGACAGGAAAGCTACAGCCTCCAATCTTGGATAGCTTGAATCTGGGAATAGAAAGGCAGTTTGAGTTGGCTAGTCTGGCAGGTCTAGTTGAAGTCCATCTGTGGAATCTCTCAGCTAGGTAGCTGGGAGCTGCATTGTTCAATGATTTGTGGATAAGCGAGACAGATTTTAACTGGATTTTGTCGTAGGGGGAAAGCCAGTTGTTTTGTCATCTAATTTCATAGCTGTGTTCTCTTCTGGCTACTCCAAGGGCCGCTCTAAGGGCGTTATTATGAAGGATTTCAATTCTCCTGATGATGGATTTGTTGGAACCTATATAAAGTGCATTGCAATAATCTAGCCTGGACAAAATGAGGGCTCTGGCCAGGATGACACAGCTGTTGTTGGATAGGAAGAGTTTGCCAGTTCTAATAAGTTTACAAGTATAAGCAGTCATGGAGGCTAGCGAGTTCACTTGTTTAGTGAAGGAAAAAGTGGAATCAAGATAGAATCCGATGGTTTTTACATCCTTAGCCACTTTTATGAGGTTACCATCAATTATAAAGGTGGAATATTCAGGGCCTAGTTTTTTTAGGTTGTAGGGGGTGCCTAAAATGATGAGTTCTGTTTTATCATCATTCAGGCATAGTCCGTGTGTAGCCATCGATGCCTGGATGATGATGTACACTCTATTCACCAAGGCCAAATCCTTTTTGTAATCCCCTGAAAGTGGGAGGAGGATCTGAGTATCATCTGCATAGTTCGTGTAGGTGATACCAAGAAGGTCCAGATCATCAAAAAGGGGCTTGGTAAATATATTGTACAGGGTGGGCGAAACACAGGACCCCTGTGGCACACCACAGGTGATAGGGATAGAGTCTGCAGCTGCTAACAGAGAGAAAACCCTCATTGTTCTGTTGCTGATGAATCACTCAATTGATTGGCGTGCTCCTAAGAGGTGATGTGAGTCTAAGTATTTCTGAATTTGAGTGTAGGCCAAGTTGTGTAATATTTTTAGAAGTAAAGGAATAGTCGTAATTGGCCTATAGTTGGTTGGTGTCTGGGGGTCTAAGGTGGGTTTTTTTAGCAATGGGAGCACCCATGATTATTTGAGATTAGTGGGAATGGTCCCAGTTGCAAAGGAAGCATTAATAAGCTTAGAAATGAATGGGGCTAGATCTCTAGCTGCGTCCTTGATGAGCTGGGCTGGGCAGACGTCTCCTTTGCAGTTAGAGGGTTTGAGTGACAGTATGTTTTTTTCTCCCTCGATAATGCAGGTTTTAGAAAAGTTAAAGCGGGCCTGTTGGTTGTTGATGCTGTGGGGGGAATGTTAAGTGAGGGTAAAGCTTTTAGTGAAGCTTTTTTTTTTAGCTATTTTGTTTTGGAGGGTGGTTACTTTATTAGTAAGTGCGAGTTGGATGTCTGAGCACCAGTTTATATCATTGGTACAGGTGTCTGGCACCTCTATTGGGTTCTCAAGTTCTTTAAGAATTGTGAATGATTCCTTTATATTAGAATTAGATTGGGCTATGCGGTTGTCATAGGATTCGCGTTTAGCTAGGCAAATTTCTTTTTTGTAAAGGGAGGATATCTTAGTAAGTTTAGACCTGTTCACTTCGGAGGGGGTTTAGTCTCCAGATCGCCTCACAGTTTCTCTTCTTTTGTTGCAAGTTTTTAAAATGTGGTGTGTACCACTTATTCAGGTGGGCTTTGGGTTTACTTGGTCTCAATTTGAAGGGGGTGATAGAGTCTAAACAGGATGAAATAATTTTGTTGTATTCTTCAACCAGTATTTCCGGAGCAGTGTTGTCCGGGAATGAGTTAAGTGTGGGAAAGATGGCTGGGATAAGTCTTTCCACTGTAATATGCTTTTTGTTCCTAGTTAGTGAAGGAGGGCGATAGGTGCAGATATAGGCATAGGTCTACTGGTGGAGAGGGTGAATGATAAAACAGAGTGGTCTGTCCAGACTAGAGAGGAGATATTTGCATGACAATTATAGTCCGCTACCCAGTCTAATATTCTCCCTTTATTGTGCGTAGGCTAATTGATTCTTTGGGTCAGGCCAAGTTCTTGTAGGATGTTGGTAGTCGTGTCAGCATGTTTATCTGAGGGGTCATTAAGGGATGCATGTGGTGAGTGGCTGCGTGCGGGGGTGCTGCTCTGAGTGAGAGTGTTGTGGATGGGTCAGAGTTGTCGGGGCAGAGAGGTGGTCTTGGTTGCCAGTGTGTTACTGTCGGATTGGAATCGCCAGTCATGGTTGTGTGAGGGAGCAGTGCTGCAAGTGGGAGTCTTCGGGTCTGAATGAGTGGCTGCAAGTAGGAAGTGTTTAGGTCAGAGGTATCTGGGTCAAAACTGGGCACCCAAGTGTAGTAAATGCACTAGCACCTAGATTTTGAGATGCCTGGACAGAGAGAGAGCGCCCAAGATGGCCCACAGCGTTAAATGCAAAAACACCCAGATTTGAGACAGAAGTAAATGCAATAACACCCAGATTTGAGACACCTGGGGAGAGGAGAGAAGCGCTCGAGATGGGGCACAGCAGTAAATGCAGTAGCGCCTAGACTTAAGACAGTACTAATGCACCATCACCTAGATTTGAGACAACAGTAGATGCACTAGCACCCATATTTGAGAGACCTGGACAGAGGGAGGGAGCACCCAAAATGGGGGCACACGAGTAATGCAACACCACCCAGACCCGGTACAATTTGGACAGGAGGAGAAAGTGCCCAAAGACACCCAGATTTGAGACAGTAGCAAATGTGATAACACCTGGACTGGGAACACCAGGACAGAGGCAGAAAGCGCCCAAAGGGGGTTGGGGGGATGGGAACAGCAGTAAATGCAATGACACCTATATCCGAGAACAGTAGTCAGTGCGATAACACATAGATTTGGGATATCTGGATAGAGGGAGAAAGCACCACAAATTGGGCACAGTAGTAAATGCAATAACACAGAGATTTGAGACTGTGGCGAATACAATAACACCCAGATTTGCGACACCTGGATATAGGGAGAATGCACCTAAAATTAAGGCACAGTAGTAAATGCAATAACACGTAGATTTGGGACAGTAGTGAATGTGTTAACACGTAGATTTGGGACACCTGGATAGTGGGAGAAAGCACGTAAAATGGGGGCACAGTAGCAAATGTAATAACATCCAGATGTGAACAGTAGTGAATGTTATAATACCTAGATTTGGGGCATCTGGATAGAGGATGAAAGCATCTACAATTGGGGCACAATAGTAAATGCAATAACACCTAGATTTGAGACAGTAGTGAATGCGATAACACCTAGATTTGGAACACCTGGATAGAGGGAGAAAGCGGCTAAAATGGGGGTACAGTAGTAAATGCAATAACACCTAGATTTGAGACAGTAGTAAATGCATTGACATCTGGATTGGGACAATTGTAAATGCACCAGCACCTACATTATGCAAAATATGCCTATCTGGCACAATCAGACTAAGAGCAAAATATGATTGTTTGTTTGTTTGTTTGTTTATTAATTTGTAGGGCACACCGAACCCGGAGGTAACTGAGCGCAACAAATGCAGAAGGATACTTTAAGCTTAGGTTACATGGTCAGGCAGGTTACATATAGATAGATGGCAAACAGATAACAATCCGAAGTTAAATAACAGTGAAAGGCATTGGGTATAATTACAGTACATTGTTCAGGCAGCATATATCAGGTGTGTGAGATAGTTACAAATCTGTGCACAGTGAGGATAGATCAGATGTCGTTGGCTCGCAGCCAATTCATGGTATTGCGTCTAAAGCTGGGGAAGGATTGGTCAGCTCGAAGGGAGATGGGTAATGCATTCCAGGATTGCGCGGCTTTCATTGGGAAACTATTTCCTCCAGATTTGTTAAACTTGAATCTGGGTATGTTCAGACAGAAGGCGCTAGCCGCTCTAGAGGGCTGGGTGGAAGTTTTCCTTACAATTCTCTGTTAAGTAGGGGGTGCTGCATACATAGGCACTTAAAGGTGAGGAAAACTGTTTTAAGGAGGATTCTGTCTTTTATCTTCAGCCAATGATTTTCTCTTCTGATTTCTGAAGCATGTTCTCTGATAGGTATGTTCAGAGCAGTTCTTAGCGCATTGTTCTCTAAAATTTGGATTTTATCTAGGATGTACTTGTTAGCACCTAGATATAGGGCGTTACAGTAATCCAATTTTGAGAGTATTAATGCATTTGCGAGGATAATGCAGCTAGCCTTGGATGAAAATGGCCTACAGGCCCTGATTAGCTTACATGTGTAGGCAGATGGAGATGCCAAGGAGTTTACCTGTTTACCAAGGGTTAGAGTGGAATCAAGGTAGAAGCCAAGAGTTTTCACTTCTTTCATTACCTTTATAGTATTTCCATCTATGTTGAAGGCAGAGTAATTATTGTTACATTTTTTAGGTTGGCGGCCATGGGTTGCCTTCCATGCCTGAATGAGGAGGTAGATTTTATTTACCAAAGCTGAGTCATCGCCATAATTGCCCGAAAAGGGGAATGAGGATATGGGTGTCATCTGCATAGTTATACTAGGTGACACCCAGCCTGTCCAATTTGTCAGAGGCTTTGTAAATATTTTGTACATGGTCGGCGATACACAAGATCCTTGTGGAACACTGCATGTTGTCTGGATAGGGTCTGCAGATGCCGAAGGGGAGAAAACTCTTATCGTTCTGTTATTTAAGAAGGATTGGACCCAGGCAATTGCATCCCTAGAGAAGTGGGCAGCCGAGGCCAAGTGTCTGCACAGACCTTCGTGGTCCACCAGGTCAAAGGCAGCCAAAAGGTCGAGGAGGAGTAGCATGGCAGTTTTCCCTTTGTCCTTGAACTCATCAATTTGGGTTTTTAGGTTGATTAATACCGTTTCTGTGCCATGTTGTGGCCTGAAACCGGATTGGCGGGAACGTAAGAGATGATTGTCCTCAAGGTACTTCTGCATTTGCAAGTATGCTACTTCATCGATTATTTTGAGAAGGAAAGGCACCGTGGTAATATGCCTATAGTTGGTTGGGATGGTGGGGTCTAGAGTCTGTTTTTTTAATAGTGGGAGAACCCAAGACTCTTTTAGGTTGCTTGGGACAGTATTGGTCACGAAGGAAGCATTCATTAATTTAGAGATCAATGGTGCTAGGTCTCTCACAGCCTCTTTAATTATTTGGCCAGGGCAACTGTCACCATGACAGTTATAGGGTTTCAGTGATGAGATCATGTTGTCTGTGGGATATGGCTGACTAATACAATATTGCAAGATGCAGTGACACAGTTGGCTTAGGCGTTGGACAAGGCTAACATGCGACTATGACACAAAGTACAGGCTTTTTAAACAGTGCGATAGATTGGATAATTAGATGGGTCGGACAATCTAATGGGATTGGTAATTGCTGGCCTCCCTGTCCAGACCTCGTCTACTTTGTTGGTCGCTGCTAGTTGATGGCTGCAGGCTCCACAGGCTAACACGGCCAAAATGGTTTGGAGCTGCTTCTTCGGGAGCTGCCCTTTGCCTCTGGGTCCTTCGCCAGAGGGGCTGCACCGGGCAGGGGGCTGTTTGATGACGTTATAGATCTCAGCCTAGCAGATCTGCACTCAGCCACAAAGTATCCCTTGAAAGGTAGTGGTCTTTGACCTGTAGGGGTAGATGTTCACCACTGCCGGCTTCAGTTTGGGGACGCATGGAATTCCGCTGTATACCTCTTTGCTGATGACATTGACAGTCGCCCCTGTGTCCACCAGAAACTTGGCCAGCAGATCATTTACTTGTATCAGCCGGATTGGGCTTTGCTCCTTTGCTCTGGGGCTTCCCAAAGTGTATAGGTAGCCTCTCTTCCTTGTTTCTGCGGACGAGTAACTGGAGCCACTGTCCGATGGAGAGTGTTCCACGAGGTAGAGGATGTGTTGTTTGGGTCTCCTCTGAGGCTGAGAAGTGGACGAGTGGTGAGAGCGCCATTCTGGCATTGCTTTTTCATGTTGGCTACCCTCCTCCTTACTTTCCTTGTGCCGTCTATGGGGGTGTCTGTAAAGTGGCAGCTCCCCCGTCTGGTAAAGTCTTGCCCTCTCTTTTATCCGCAGCGGTGCGGTACTCACTCCTTCACCATGTGCTTGGTTGCGGGAAATGCAGCACACCACCTTAAAATGGTTCTCCACTGCCCCCCACACATTGCTGTTTAAGGGCAGGGCATGTACCCTCATGCAGGAAGTCATAACCACATCTGTAGCAGAAAGGGTTGCTGTTGCTTTTATGCATTGGAATGTCACGACTTTGTTGTTGGAATCTGATTGCGGGGTCGACACCTTTATGTTGCTCATAGCCTCGACTTGCATCTCTTAACGCTGTGACAGAGTGGAATAGCTGTAGTATTTCATCCACCGACGGAGGTTTCTGTAGTAGGCGTTTCTGGAATGCAGAGGATTCACATCCTGCAATGATCTAGGACCATGGTGCTTCTTCACTGGAGTATTTGTTGAAGTCACAGTGCTTCATGTGGACGCCTAGGCGCATCACGAAAGCGTCCATCGTCCCCCCTTTATTCTGCTTCGTGGTGTGGAATATGTGGTGCTCGTAGTCCACATTGGTTTGTGGGGTGAAATATTCTGTGAGGGCCACTCTAATACAAGCATACGAATCTGTGGCATCAGCCAGGAACTCATCCACAATGTCTCTCATGTTGGGCTCTATGGCACGCGATAGCAGGCTATGCTTTTTCTCATCATCCAGCGGGCCTATGGCTCTGATGTACACATCAAAATCTCTGGCCCACCTGGGCCCCAAGTTGCTGGTCTCCATGATGTTGAAATGGCTGGGTAGCTGATTGGCCAGATTCTCCTGTAGGCGGGAGGGTTTGTCTCCTTGCGGCGTGACAGGCACTGTGAGGGTCTCAGCAATAGACATGATGCTGTGGGCACTATGTGTGGCCTTCTGTCACCATCTAGGCCGCTATGCCACTCTTTCTTCCAGGCCCTTCTGTGGTGACTGGGCTCTATCTTGCCGGGCTTACAGCCCTGGAGTGCTTGCTGCCCCGGCCAGCTGTCGCTAATGGTATTATTAAATGACGTGATGCCCCTGCCTAGGGCTGTAACTGCAGGAGCTCAGCTCCTTTCACCGTCCACCAGCCAGCACCAGTAGTTATACACTTGTACCTTTAAAGTCGGCCCCCAGCACTCCTATGTGCGTGCCCCAGGTTTGTAGGCCTCTTCTCTTGGCGCGTAGCTTACCCACTGCTCCTCCGCTTCCCACTGTGCGGGTATGCGGCTCCCTGCAGCCTCACCGCTGCACCGAATCCCTTGTTGCGGATAGCGTTTTCGTGGTCACAGCAGCCGTTGAACGATGTGGAGCGGGTCCCCTGCTCTTCATCGACAGTTTCCTGTCTTCCAAGCTGCTGGGGGAAGATAGCACACCGTGGGTTCAATCTCTTGCTTCCACATGGAGCTATGATTAAAGTGCGGACACGGCAGGATGGAGAAAACACAACTTTATTCCATCTCTCCTAGAACCTAACCGCTACCTTTCTGCCCGCCTTGCTCGCCATGCCTTCTAGCACCCTCCCTTGATACGTGATGGTGGTCGTGGGTGGCTTCACGACACCACAACTTCTTAGGCAAAATAATATTTCAGAGACCCTCCCTATGTGAGCACTGCTTAAAGGGATGCGAGAACAGGGTTGACAGCATTGCCCTGGAAAATGCCTCCCACACATACAAAGTCTCCTTCGCCACATAATCAGCACTGGCCTGATTTCTGCCTGGGACAGATACTGCAGTTCATCGACCCGAAGCTCCCACGCTGCAGCAACATCCAGACCCCCCTCTATGGAATGAGGTGATGTCATCAGGCAAACCCGCACCAACATCATCATTCATCTGGGAGTACTCGGCCAAGATGGAACTCCCTGCTCACCCAGCGGATCGGATAACGCCCTGCACAAGGACACTGCAGCATGGATCGGATCATCCATGCCTCACCTACCATAATAAAAAAAGAAGGGAGTTCTTTGGACACCCCTCTACCCCGTAGGAGACCGCTGAACAGACAGCACCACATTTGCTTCTCCTCTCAGCTGACCTCTCCTTGGTTCCACACAGCTGGCTCTTCCCCTCCCCACTGGCACCACTGCCCCTCTCAGGTACACAGTCTTGGGGCCCACCGCAGCACAAACCGTTGCTCCTCTTAACTGGCACATCTCAGCTCCAAGCCGGCCCCACCAGTGCTCTGCTTAACTGACTCGTCACCTCCCAACTGATACCAAAGCTGCAACGCTGAGATGGTACCTCCCCTCCAAGCTAGTATCCTTTCCTCCCAGCTGGTATCCCGGTACACCCAGTTGGCACCTTCTGGGCGGCCCCCCTGCTCACTAGCACCACTTACTTGTGTGCCGGGGTGGTCTCTTGGGGGGCAGTGGATGTTTCCGTCTTGGCTGCTCCCCCACCCCAGCACACCTGTTTCTTCTCAAATGAAGACCATCTCGTTGCCAGGGAAATGTTGTGGGTTCATAGGTACATCAAACACAGGATCCAGACATCACTGTACAGGTAAGCCTTACTGTCCGCAGGTACGCCGAGATAGGTACACCAGGTAGGTTCATAGGACACAATGAAGGGCAGGTAAGGGACACACAATCACTGGCCCATCCACACCCAACCATCCCTTGATCTAACTGTCACTCCTATAACACTCACTCTGCCATCACAGACTTGCATGCACCAGCATGGCATCTAGAAGCATTAAACTACAACACTTGAAACACTAAGGTGAAATGAACCCCATTAACGGGTTCCAATTTATATTGCATGTTCTGTATGTCCCTGTGAGTCCCTTTCCCAGTTCCTGAGCTGTCCCAATCGACCATCAGTACATTTGGTGGATAAGGTGGCATAAACACCCTGGGCCAAAAAAATACCTAGGTTTCTGCCACCTCCCGCTTCACTCTATTGTCGGCCCTTCTTGCCTCTGCACCCCACAAGAGACCAGGGAGGCAGAGAAAATGTGGCCTTCCACTTCTGTTTTGTCGCACCAGTGGAATAGGCCTTCCACATTCCGCTAGTGAGATATCATATGAGGAGGGTACATCATTTTATGTCCAAATGGGTTCCTCTGTAAGCCAGTACACAATAAAAAAAGACATATCAGGTAACTGTGTATTATGGTCCTAGAATGCCATTCCGAGGTTCGGGTGATACAAATAACGCAGCCTTTGACCTTATGCTTGTTATGTCCTGGCCTGGGGGCACCGAGGCCAGGCAGACCAAGGCTGGGGGCACCCAGTAAACCATGGGCTGCAGTCACGCAGCTGGAATACATGCAGGGATCACCCTGCATATGTCAGGGCCACCCGACATGACATCAAGGCTGGGGATACCCAGCAGACGATGGGCTGCGGTCACGCATCTGGAATGCATGCAGGGATCACCCTGCATATGTCGGGAGCACCCAACAGTACATCAAGGCTAGGGGTACCCAGGGAAGTCATTTCACCAAAATGACAGGGGTAGCGGAAGTGACATCACACGACCCTTGACCTCCTGATGACATCAAAGGAAGTGATGTCATTTGACCCCACCCCGAAGTGATATCGCGGGAAGCGATGGAACACAACCTTTCACCTGTTGACAAAACAGGAAGTGGCATCACATAGCATTGTACAGTACGAAAAATATGGTTACGATATCACTATAATGTGATGTACATTTCATGCAAGAATGGATCGTCCTATGTATCGTTAAGATCTGTGTGTATAGACCCATATTACCAAATTACTGTGAATGCAAGCAGACGTCCATGACCAAATGATAATGTGTTATTATATAACACTTACCGCTTTATATAGAAAAAATGTACACCCAATATCACCCAACCTGTGTTGGTACTCATTTATCGACCTCAGAAGGATGAAAGGCGGCATTTAAGAACAGACTAAATCAGCGACTCACCCCCTGAAGTGTGCCTGAAATAAAGCTTTAATGAGTCTAGCAATTATTGTATAGAATTTCAGAAAGACACATTATTTAGTATTCATATTCTTTCTTATTTAGGGCCAGTGCTGAAAGTGTTAGACTTGTGAAACTCCTGTTCTTATTTTTCGTCTTTTTTTAAGGGGCCTGAACAAGAAAGCCAGACACTCCAGAAGTAAAGACCCACATGGTGCTGGCCACAGCCCAAAAGCTTGCATTACAAACAATGTTGCAAGGGAGACCTGCGACCTCTGGCGGCTCCCAAATGACGTCCCTGGGGGTACCCAGTAGACGACGAGGGCGTTGCCCAGCAGGGGCACAGGCTCTTCACAGGTAGCTTCCCAGCAGGGGTTCTAAAGACATGGCAGATAGCTATGTGTGACAGCGTTGCCCGGCAGGGCCACTGTCAAGTTGGAGAGCCTGGCTACGCAGCACCAGCATGGTGCTGCAGAATAAAGACACGACCCCATGGTTAGTCACTCTGAAGTCTAAATGAGCGGGAGACCTCCCATTCCTTTTATTGAGTATAGTCATGTGGGTAGTGCCACGAGCTCCTGGGTGATAGATACCATGCTCTCACCCATTACAATGCTTTGTAAAGCCACCCAAACTCCTCAATAGCATTATCGGACATTAATAGTTAATAATTATGTATCCTATATACAGTATATTAAAATGTATATTCAAATATTTACTTGAGGAGGGCTGATTTTCCACTAAACACTTATTCATACAAAATACGCAGAAAGATCGATATTGGGAGCGAATGCGGTAGATGTAGAACTCATGTCTGCGGTGTTTCAAAAGCTGATTTGGGGCGGGATCCTAGGCGTGGCATAGAATGCAACGCACAGCTGCATCACGACACGGAGACAATTAATATTCCTGCCTGGTCCCGGTTCATAAAAGCGAGGACATCCGTTCTCAATCGCCGAAAAGAACACACTAAAGCAAGGGCAGTATTTACCCACATCGCACTCTGGGGTGCCAGGTGCACAGGAAGCAGTGCCCCTGCACATGGGCCGAGCCAACGTGATTGGCTGTTGCCATGGGATTCTCGTATGCGTCAGAAACCTTAAAGAGACACGAGTCTCTGCCATCAGCGCCATCCTGGCAGGTTCTCTGGGTTCCAGGAGGGGAATTCTGCACAGGGGCTCATATCTCAAGAAGAAACCCAGACCTTACATTGAAGGAGGGTAGTAGGGTAGGCAGCCGCGTAGCCATGTGGAGGAAGATCAGAGGGGAATAGTAGAATATGTGAATACCCGGAAACAAACGTATATACGAACATTAATTTGCTAAAATCCATTTTGAAATTCTGAACAAAGCGTAGTCTGCTGGGAAAAGGATTCAATCTTGCGTCTATGTCAACTTGGTCTTTTAGTGCTTCTGGCTGCACTCTATAAAGTTGGCACATTTGCACCCGGGTCTGTGATTAGGTTATATTAAACGATTTTGTAGACTGAGTCTTTACCTAACATGTAATTCATATATATCGAATTTAATTCATCTAAAAGAACCTTTCACTGTGAAAAATATAGGTTTTTTAAAAATTTTAATTTGAAATTCAGCAAAATTGCTTGTAACATTGCCTCTTTTGTAACTCGCCCTTGCCAATTAGAATTTCTCTCTCCTGGATCTTCCTCAGGGCTTAGAAGGTCATATTTACACTGTAGTAAACACCAGGGTTGGACTGGCAAGCAAAAGAGGCCCTTGAAATAATTCTCAAAGTGGCCCCATGTTACACATTTTCAGCAAGCCCAACCCTTTTCTTATGGGAAAACTTGGAACTACCCCACAAAAGAGGCCAGGGTGCACAGCCCACCAGGAAATTTCCAGAGTTCCCTATAAGCCAGTGCACTCCTGGGTAACACATAACTCTCAACCATTTGTGTCGCAAAGGCGAGTGAAAACACCTGAATTTGTTTTTGGCGGGTGAGGGACCATTGAAACGAATGGGCGTGCAGGAGGCTTGGCGGGTGAGTCAGCTGTTTACAAGGTGGGTGACACCCGCAAAAGCGTGTGAGTTGAGAGCTATGGTTAACAACCTGGGTGGGAGTCATAGTTCACCCACATAGACAAGATTTTAGCGCTATGCGATGTGCGCTGTATAAAAGCTAATTAATATAACATAATATGTAAACATTGAAGTTCTAAGATGACATTATCCATTTCGAAAGTGCCCTTAAAAAACTCACAGGGGTTTTTCCAAGATGGCCACCGGAAAGTGAATCTGCACTCTCCTGAGCTTCGTGCCTGCCTACCTAAAGGTGGCAACTTTAAACTGAAAATAGGAGAAATAGAAGGATCAGAACACTCCTTCCAAAAGAAGGCAGAAGAAGCTTATATATATAGTGGGTCAACAGAAGCTGCCTACCTGCAGACAATCTAAATCAAGGGACGTGTGAAGGAAACAAGCGGGTCAAGTACAGCAACGTAGCAGAGCAGTAACCGCCAGCTAGCGGAGGAGCCACCCGACCCCACAGAGAGCCACCAACTGGCGGAAGAGCCGCCCGACCGACACAGCAAGGAAGCAAAGCGAAGCCCAGTCGGGATCAGAAGAGTGTCCGCCCGTCCTCCAGCAGCGAAGAGCGGACCTGGATCCTGGGTTCCCTCCAGAAGAACCAGCAGTGCAACAGGCGAGCAGGTCAGCAGTCCACTCGGAGCGACAGGTGAGGAGAAGGGCCGGGAGAGGGAGCAAAGCAGAGACGACCTAAAAGAGGGACGGAGCCGAGCAGAGGACCCCAGGACAGAGGGAGCGGGCTAAGAAAAGCAACGCAGGAGGAAGTGAGCTCCAGTGCAGCAAGAGCATGTATTTACAAATAATGGAGGCCAAGAAGAAAATTGAGGCCGCAGAGCAAAGAAAAGAGGAAAAAGAGCCAGTACCTGGTGGTAAAAGGACACCTTGGGGGGCACCCGAGCCCCATACATACAGAAAGTTACAGCGGCAGACATCATCATCATAGCAGGCACGCAGTCTCCCTCCAGCCACCACCTCCATCCAGGCTAACAACTGGCACAACAGACCCTCACCAGCAACTCCCCAGGGGGGAAGGCACTGATAAAAAAGTCTTTAAGACTCTGCTGAGTCACAAACATAAACATCCACATATGGGTGACTGAAGGTAGCCGGAGGTGAAATTGAACCTCTCAACAGGGGCTTAGGAAAATTTAGGTCACTCAGCAGACGGGGCATCATGGGCCTGGAAAGATAACAAGCTCTCTACAAGGCATCATAGACACAGTGAAAACATATCAAATATAAGACCCCCACACAGTAAGGAGACAGCCAGGAAGTACACAACTGGAGGAGCATCCACCTACACACCCTAAATTGGAATTTGAGAGCCTCCCGAAAACTGCAACTTTACAATCGGAAGAACCCGGAAGCAACTCCCAGTGGTGGTAATTTAAGGTCGGGTATAGCCGCAACATTATATGCTGGACCTCAAAACACACAGAAAACCTGCATAAAGCTGCTAAACATATTCAGATGCCAAGACCTAAAGAGAAGCAACCTTCAACACTACAAAGAGCCGCAAAGGGAACAAAAAGGGGCCTGTTGGAATAGTACTGGCAGCAGAACACAGAAGAAGAGCCACTGAACGCGACAGGAATACAACAACAGGAAATAGAAGACCAAGGGGAGAACAGAAACATGGCTTTCAGTAAGGAAGATCAGCAGGAATGCCTTAAGGGCATGAAAGACAGGATGATGACATCTTTCCAAGAGCAAATGGTGAACCTAAAGGAAGATCTGAAAAGCTCCCTGAAAGAAATCAGAGAAGAGATAAACACCCTGCGCAACAGGGTAGATGTCACTGAACAGGGTCTTTCAGAAGTAAGCAGCGATGTCCGTCACAACTCAGAGCAGCTGGAACAAATTGTGATGGCGACACATAACTTGGAAATCCAATCAGAAGATCTCGAGAACTGTTCTAGAAGGTTGAATATAAGGATCAAAGGCCTGGCAGAAACAAACAGAGATGCAGAGCTAAAACTACTGGTCCAACAATGTTTTGCCACCCTTACGACAGAAGCCACCCCAGAGGACATTCGTATAGACCGCATCCACAGGGTGGGTCCCAGAAGATCTGGACCAGGAGACAGACCAAGAGACATTTCCTTTCAGGCTAGTATTCCCGTGGGATGGAAAACAGCAGAGGGTCACAACATGCTCAGAAGGCCTCTCAATACTGGGCATGGAAGATGGGGAGATGGACCCCAGCGGGAACAGGCGAGGAGCCCTGCGGCAGAGGAATAGACCATGGGAGTGGTCCACCACGGAAGGGAAAAGAAGAGATGAATTGAAGGGCCCTTTTTTTAAACAGAGAGGGGATGAACACAGATAAGGAGAACAAACGAGGGGAGCAAAGGAAAGACAAGGATTTTTCACTGGAAGAGATTTTGGGGGAATTAAATGGGAAGAAGAAGCGAGAATACTAAGGGAAGGAGTGATACAGAGGTACTCAGCAGGCCGCATGGGCCGGACATGGTTTATGCAAGGGCACCATTTGGAATTCGCAGAAGGTTATTAACCTTGAGTTCCGGGGAAAACGTGGGCCAGTTCCCAAATCATTTGGGATGTCTCATAGGATACTGTGCCTAGACCGGGAGAAGGAAGGTAGGGGGGAAATGGGGATGTTGGGGAGGGGGGAAGAGGAGGGGAGAGAGGGGGAATGCAGTGTCAAGCTAAGAAGACATCAGGGGAAAGGGACACAAGGGGATCAAACAGTAACAGGAAGCAGCAGAAGCAAGGGCAAAGTAAATTATCTCCTAATATCTAGAGGGAAGTCTAATAGTGGTGAACAGGGGCTACATCGGGAAAAGCAGAAGGAGGGACAGAAGGACAGGCTCCCAAAGCGCATACTCCATGGCAGGGTGTAGTTCGCTGAATATACTCTCACACAATGTACGGGGCTTGAACACTCTGCGAAAGCGGAAGAAATTAGACGCGCAAATCAGAAGAGAGGCAGCGGACATAGTTCTACTGCAAGAGACACATATCAAAAGGAGCGATAGCACTAGAGTAAGTATACATGAACTTGCACAAATATATCAGGCAAACGCCAAAAATTAAACAGCGGGAGTCCCCATAGTTCTTAGAAAGGCGCTGGGAGCTAAGGTAATTAACTCCCTGGGCGATCCCAACGGTAGATACTTATTTCTTCAAATTCACCTGAAGGATAAAGTACTCACGGTAGGCACCCTATATGCCCCAACACGGGACAGAAGTCCTTCATATATCAGGCCCTGGGGAAATTGGAAAAATGTGTGGTAGGAGAAGTCATTTTGACAGGGGACTTCAATCTAGCATGGGACCCAGACAAAGAAAGGAGCAATCAAGGACCCATCAGGGGAAGTGGTCCATCCAGTGCCCTAAGAAGAACATTTACAGACCTAGCACTAAGAGACCTACGGAGAGCAAAAAAAGGGGGGAGACAGAGTACACCTGCTTTTCAAACTTCCATCATACGTTCTGTAGAATAGATTATATATGGGGAACTCCAAGGGTACTGGGGTCACTAGTGTAGATAAGGATAGACCCAATTTCTATGTCGGACCATGCCCCTTTATGGATGCAGTTAAGATGTACTACACCGCAGAGACAGGTGCGGTCATGGAAAATGCCTAGAGAGGTACTATATGACACCGTAGCACGGGATACATTGAGGGAGAAAACCAGAACCTACTTTGAAATAAATGACACACAGGAAGCCCCGTAGATGTAGTTTGGCACGCCTTTAAGGCAGGGCTCAGGGGAGAAATAATCTCTCTCAACGCACGAAGCAGAAAGGAGAAGGGAAGGCTAGAAAAAGACATGGAGGGAGAACTGAAAGAGGCACACAGGGTGTTAGCAGAAATGAAAAATAAGCTAAACTATGGTAGGGTTTAGAACTGCATGAGACAATTAGAGCTTTTACGAACAAGCAGGGCAGAGAAAGCATTATTGAATCTAAAACAGAGGTACTATATAAAGGCGAACAAGGCAGACAGAATGCTAGCGAGACTGCTAAAGCAACAGGCGAGTAAAAGTAATATAGATAGTATCAAGCCGGCAGACGGCACAACTGTCACAGAACAGAGACATTGTAGACTCCTCGGTATTTTACACACAGCTCTACTCCACGGAGAGACCAGGCCAACAAACCATACAGGAATTTCTAGACAGGGTATAGCTGCCTAAGGTTTCCCAGGTAGACAGGGATGTCCTTGAAAAAGATATAACGGAAGAAGAATAGGGAAGGATTATCAAAACCCTTCCCAGTAATAAAGCGCAAGGTCCAGATAGATTCCCTGCACTTATATATAAAACCTTAAGCAAGGATCTTATACCATTTCTAACAAAGTTATTCAATTCTTTTCGGCAATCAGGGGGAATAACGCGCTCTATGTCCGAGGCGAGGGTCGTTCTCTTTGGGAAACCGAATAAAGATTTGACGAACTGCGGTTCATACCGCCCATAGCATTACTAAACATAGATGCCAAAATATATACGGGGATCCTGGCGGATAGAATAAAGAATGTTGTGTCGAAAATTATAGGTCAGGACCAATCAGGCTTAATTGCTGGTAAGCAAACATGGGATAATATAAGAAAGGTCACCCATCTGATTGAGAAAGCGGAAAACAAACAGATTCTGGCTGTACTAATATCTCAAGATACCGAAAAGGCCCTCGACAGGGTGGAATGGTCATACCTATTCCAAATAATGAAATACATGGGATTCAGGCCTAATTGTATTCAAATGGTGGAAGCAAATTACAAAGTTCCGTTGCTTAGACTTTCGATCAATACACAAACTTCAGACACAATTTGAATAGAGCGGGTTACGAGGCAGGGCTGACCCCTGTCACCCCATTTATATGTCATTTTTCTGGAACCCTTGCTAGCCCTAATTATATCAGATAACAACATAAAAGGGATCCCATTTGGCGGCGAAACTCATAAGATAGCGGCATACGCAGAAGATATGCTGATGACATTAGTGGAACCGGAAAAATAAATTCCGGTCCTGATAAAAGTATTGGCCGAACAAGAGAAGATATCTGGACTTAAAATAAATATGACCAAGTCAGAACCGATGGAGATGGGCATAGCGAGAGAACAATCTGAGGCCTTAAGCAGGATATCTCCTTTCAAAGTAGCCACAGAGAGTATCTCTTATCTTGGGGTAGGTCTGATGAATAAAATGTCCACCTTGTATAAGGTCAACTACCCAGAGTTAATAAAGAAAACACAGGAGGACTTCTTGAGATGGACCCCTCTTCGAATCTCTTGGCTCGGTCATATAACGATGGTCAAGGTGGAGACGCTCCCTTGATTGCTGTATACATTTCCGTCCCACCTGATAGCAGTCCCACAGTCGTTCCTCGAGGCGATAAGTAGAATGGTTTCAAAGTTTATTTTGCAGAATAAACGCCCCAGGGTGGCCTTGGATCTGCTTATGACTCAAAAGCATGGAGAGGCACTGGGTCTACCCAACATAAAAAGATATTAAGAAGCTGCTCAATTGCGAGTGGTGCAAGAATGGCTAACAGAAAACAGGCAAAAGGTCTGGGCCAGGATGGACAGAGCAGTCATGGGGTGCCCTCTGGTGGAATTACTCTGACTTCCAGAGCAAGACAGGCCCCCAAGCGCTATGCACAGCATGGTCTTACGCACTACATGTGACATCTGGGATAAATGGTTTAAAAAGGGACACCTTTCAACCCGCCCATTCATCTCCACCCCAATGTTCGAGAACCCAAGCTTCACCCCGGGGACAGAAAAGGGCACATCCGGGCAATGGTGGAGGCATGGGTGCTGAAAGGTAGGAGACATGGTGTGGGATGGAGAGATATCGACATTTGAAGAATGCAAACCCCAACTGGGCGTGAATGAAGCTGAAAGATATGAATATATACAATTAAGATACTGGTTAAGGCAACCAGAGATTCAAAACGCAGCAACAGGTCAGCTGACATAATTTGAAAAATATATAACCACACATTCGGGCGATAAGCACCTAAGCTTGATCATCTACGCTATTCTTCAGTGCTGCTCAGCCCGAGAGAAATGGCTGTATCAAGTAACTTGGGAGGGCACGGCAAGATCAGAGATTACACTGGAAAAGTGGGAAGGCTTATGGAAGAACATCCCAAAGCTAACAAGGTCCATATATTTAAGGGAAGCCTGGTATAAGAAGATGCTACAATGGCATTGCACACCAAATAAACTTCACAAAATGTATAAAACAACCTCCCAAGACTGAGAGAGTGGCTGTAAGGGAATAGAGGATTGGGGGCACATATGGTGGGATTGCCACAAGATAAGTGAATTCTGTGAAGAGGTGACAGGTCAGAAATAGACCACTATGCCAGAACTGCAAGAACTTTCCTTAGGGGTAAATGTATGCAGAATATTAGACCCAGAATAGTATTCAATTCCAAAGCCCCGAAAGAGAGTTATGATGACTCAACTGATTACGGCCTGGCTAGGGATAGCAAAGAACTGGAAAAGAAAGATTCCCCTACAAAGTTAGAATGGACATGTAAAATGTGGGACATAGTAGTGATGGAGTGGATCACCTAATGCATACAAGGTGATGCAGATAAATTCTAGATAGACTGGGGAGAGTTGTTGGAATACTTACAAAGTGACTATATGCAACAATGGTGCCCACAAAACCTGAGATCACTGGACCTAAGGTGATCCCCTGGGCAAGCTGCTCTAGAACTAGATAACCGAGTGGAAACATAACTTCTACAGGACAATCTTAGCTAAGGCACTGCGGGACCAATGGAGGGAGAGGGGTCAAATAGGGAGAGGGGCAGGGGAGGTACTGGGTGCAAATGTTGTAAAAATGCTAATAAAAATACGTTTTGACAAAGAAACTCACAGGGTGCAGGTTACTGTGAGGGGTGGGAATTGGAAGTTAAAGAGGAGCATGGTGGTTGGGGGGCGGTGAGAGTCAACTCTGCCAATAAAGCAATTGGTAGGGCACTAAAAGTAAAGAAATTTACTAAGAAAAATGTTTGTAACAACCAGGTGTTTTAGGAGCTCATTTTATGTGAGCCCGTAATTTGGTGGCGATGACATGTAGATTTACTGGCAGGCGGCTCCCTGCCGGTTAATTTTCATCATTTGTATGGCAGAGTGCAAAAGGTGAGAGCAAAATGCGGCGTTCAAGTGTGTACGCCGCCTTTTGTCCTCCACTTTGCACTCCGCCATGCAAATTGAGTAAACTTTGCCTGCTATATGGTTATGGAAGGCAGTGTTTACAATGGATCCCTATGGAGCAATTCTGCTTTTGGCTGGTGCATAAAGCCGGGGGACTCCATTGGGATCCTCATGATTGCGCTGGCATGAAAATGCATGCCAGCGCAAATGCTGAAACATTTGCATGGCCAAGAGGAAGGGAGCAGTGGATATACAAGTTGTGTTCCGCCCCTCCTCCCCGCCATACAAATAAATGAGCCGTGACATTAATACATGCATGCAACGCATTCATGTTACGGGCTCATATACAATGAGCTCCATAGTAACCACATATATATTTTTAGAGTTTTTGTATTGTTCTACATGTAGCCGGTAGCTGCTTCAGAATGCTAGAGTAGAATATAGAACGGCTCAGAGTTGTCCTTAGCTGTGAGCCTTTTTATAACAGACATGATTAACTCTGGTGGGACCACAGGGTTTCTACTAGATACAATTGCTGAAATATGTGTTTTGAAAAAATTCTATTCGATTTTCTTTGCATTTTAGGATGGGTACCTGGCTTCTCACAGTTATCTATTGGTTTTACTTTGCATTATTGAGTTAACCTGGAGAACCTCTCTTGCTATATTTTATGATAGGCTGGGCATGTATGGTTTAATGCCAAAAGACCCAAATGCTATACAACTTGACACAGTTGAAATCAATTGTAACGGGTTAACTTTTTTTCCCACCTGGAACAAGTTTGTTTTTTAAATACAGGATATTTGGAGCTCACGTACACAAGGACAAAAAAGGGTCCTAATTGTGTGTGCGCTGGGATGGGGGCTCAGTGGTGGCAGGGTGGGCGTTGTTGGTGAGATGGGCCTCATTACGAGTTCGGTGGTATCTGGGGGGTAACTCCAACCAGATACCACCAAACTGTATTACCGTGATCGCCAATTGGTCCTGCGGTATTACCGCCAGATAACAAGTGGCGGCACTGGTTGTAAATCCGCATTCCATCGAGTCCCATTGGACTCCATGAGGGGATTTGCCAGTATTACTGGCACCAGTGATACCAGTGCCAGTAACACCAGTGTTTTTGCCAGCATGGCGCCTGACTTACCTCTTGCTCTTAGTTGGAGGTAAATCGGGTCCCCCACTGGCAAGCTTATAGTTGGCAGGTGCGGTAACGTGTTGGTAAACGTTATTACCAGCGCGTTATTACAGCAATGACCAATATGAGTATCACCTCTGATAATAGTGTCAAGCTTGTTTACCGCTACCGCAGTGAGGAATGGAAGGGGTCAGCATGATTAGAGTTATGGGGACTCTTCAGGTTTTCCCTATTTTGGAGTTCCATAGGGCTCGATTGGGGACATGTACTATTACCGCTTGTGATAATACTGCATGCAGTAACACATTTGTGTGGAGATATAAGTCCCTTTATAAAAAAGCAGGTGTTTTTTCAAGAGTTTCAGTTAAGGAACTTTGAATTTGTTCTAAATACCCAATGTTTTAGCACTTCTGCCAAATTCAGATTGAGGCCCAGTGTAGCCAAACTGCTGTCTTCCTGAAGACTGTAATGTAGGACTTTCGAGGGTCTATGCACATATGTAGTTTCCGAAGTTGAAAACCAATGTCATAGACTGGGAAAATGATGCTGGGAAGGAGTGATGCAGGGTGTCTGTGCAGGATCAGTCTTTTGCCTAACAGCGCCCTGGGTGAAAAGAATATTGGAATCCCTCTTCTTTCCATAAAACCCTAAGCAGGGCCCTCCACTTATGGTGCCAAATGCTGCTTTATGCCTCCTAAAACATATACATTTGACACTGGCACTGTGAGATTCACCTGATGGACATTATAATTCATATTGTCTGTCAAATGCTGTCTCAGTGCTTATGCTTTTTCCAGCCATGTTCCTATTTATTCAATTTCCTGTGCTGGATTTCAAACCAAAACGTGGATTTAATATTTTTGATAGCAATAAAGGACAATCTATTATTGAATTTATGTAATAGTTATCACAAAATAGCATTGCTTAGTAAAACATCCAGGATTCCAAGAAATTATGACCATAGAGAATTGGATAGATTTATTTTATTAAAGCTTTGTAAGATCAGGTGTGGGTTGAATGAACGCCTATAAGGTCCAAGGGGAGTGTCCTTTAAATAATAGTAACATTTTTAGTAAACTATTGTCAAGGATGTGAAAACTCAAAGTGGGATTATCTAAGAAGTGATCTCAAAGTGATCAGATGTTTTAACATACAAATCTTAAGCCTATTCTTAAAAGTCCCTCATTACGAGTCTGCCAGTAACCCGCCGGTTCTACCGGCGGGTTACAGGCAGTCTCGCCTTAATACCCGGATATCACGGGCGGCGGAGGAACAATAAGTTCCCAATTCCCATGGAATCCCATAGGACTCCATGGGAATGGGAACCCTTAAGCACCGACACCGTTAGTAACAGTGCTTCAGTGAAAACTCTGCCAGTAGGGGCCTGAACTACCGGCAGGTCAGGTCTGCCGGTAGTTCACAGTCCCTACCAGCAGACTCGGAGTGAGGTGGTCCGGAAAAGGTGCTGGTATTTATTTCCAGACCAGCACACTTATAATGAGGCCCTATGGCTCTCCAGGGACACCCTAATGATTTTGAACTTTGGTTGTTAGATTCGGGCCTAATCTAACAACCAAAGTTCAAAATCGTGTCCCACAACCTATCCTTTTTAAGTCCTTTTGTCTCAAGGCTGGCCCTAAGCTTTGAAAAAAGGAGTTCTCCAAGTTCAACCGACAAAAGTGTTCATAATCTATGCTTTAGAGTCAATCCCTGCTGAATAAACAAAACATATATCAAATGCTTACCTCAGAAATCTCCCCACAGGTTACTAACGTTTCTGCCTTCTGCAGGATTTCTATCAGCATAGCTTCGATAAGGCCACCACCCGGCCTCTTGTTTCTTTCAAACATGAATCTTCTTAGGTCTCTTCATGACCTCTGATTTTCTTATATTTCTCTCAGGTGTTCCCATGACCTTGAATTCTGTTAAACTTCTCTAGGTCAAATTGCTCACATCTCTTGAAGAGTTATCTTCCCCAGCATCAGTCTCTGGGTTCTATTTATGAACGTTGATATTTCCCACGTCTCCCAATAACCTTGTCTGTCTTACAGTTCTCCCAAGTCTTTCAATGACCTCCAGGCTCTCAGGATTCTCTTAGGTGTCTCCACAACCTGTGATTCTCTCCAACTTCTCCCAGCGATATGAGTATCTCAATGATTCTTTCAGTCGTCTCTCAGTTTCTCGGCAACCTTGGAGTCTCGCTTTCAAGTTTCTCTCAGCTCTCAATGCGACCTTGGATTGTCTTATGTTTCTTTCAGGTCTCACTACTACCTTTGTTTCTTTCAAACTTTAGCAGGCTTTTCCACAAACATTTAATTCAATCTGTCTTGTCTCAAGTTTCACCATGCCCTTGAATTCACTCAGACTCCTCTCAGGCCTCTCCACAACGTTAGATTATCTCAACGATTCTTTCAGGTGGCTTTCAGGTTTCTCCACAACCTTGGATTCTCTCACTTTCAAGTTGCTAGCATGTCTCTCTCGGGTCTAACCATGACCTTGGATTCTTTAAACTTTCTTTCAGGTTTCACTGCATTCTTGCTTTCTCTTAGGTTCCTCTCAGGTCCCAACACGACCTTGGTTTCTCCCAAACTGTTTCAGGCATATCCACCACATTGGATTCACCAAGGCTTCCCTCAGGTCTAATCACAACCTTGGATTAACTCAACACACCATTTTTAATAAAAATTGATATTTCTCCCAGCCTCATTCAGGGTCCTTTTCTGACAGACAACCTTCTCACCCTCCTGCCACAGGTTATTCTCAGATTTCTTCAAGGGAGTCCCGTTAACTTCTGCGGTCCACCTATCCTTTGTTGAGCAAACTGATTAAAGTGAAACTGTGAAGTTTAGCATCATGACACCAGCTATCTACCCTCTGGGAGTTAATTTAGGAAGCATTTCCCAGGGCCATGTTGTCAATCGCTAAAGGCTGATTTCTCTGGGGCATGCTGGAACCTGTTTTCTGGATAACCTTTCCAGGTAAGGATGAATCCATTTGAAGTAAGGAAATACTACATACTTGAGTGGAAGGAGTGTCCAGGGAATCCCACTTCTTCGACCATCTGGGAGGCATATTGGGTAGCGGTCGGGCCAAACCAGTCACCTAGGGGTCAGCCTCCTCACAAAAAAGGATGGGGAGTTTCTTGAACTCACCACACTGAGTGGTTAGGGGAAACAAATCGCTTGGGATAAAGACTGAGTTGAGCAGACATTCAGGAGTGGTTCAGCAGATGTCATTGATCCTGGGTTGCCTGTTGCCTCCTCCCGTGCTCATTAAAACATGAGGTCATGGGGCTCCCAGAGTCCAGGGAAAGGACAGTGATGTGAGGTGAAGTAAGTTCAGATAAGTTATAAGGATTGGAGATGCTTGAACATGGTGGGAGGAAATTAGGAATTTATTGGCAACCTGGTCTATGCAGCGGGGGAGGAGTGGGCCGATCCGTGGGCATAAAGAAAGAACCCTGTAGCTTCAGTTCAGGGGTTGCTCTCCGGTCATATGATCTCTCCCGGTAGTTCGGTGACAGATCCAGTGTGCAGCCAACAGCAAACCTAATTCATCACTGCACTGCACTGCACATTGGAGGTGCAGAGCGGGCTGCATTGGACTTGTTTCTCACTGCGCTGTGCCACTCGCATCGGATCACGGGGTTGTCAGCTTAATGGGACTCACAAGAAAGAATAGTCAATAAGGGAAATTGTTTGAAAACGTAATAGAGATTCCCCTCACAGGATGGATGATCAGACATCAGCCTTTGCCATGAGTTACTTTTTTCTTAATGTAAGCCTCTGAGAGCTGAATCATTCACAAATAAATACAATAGGATGGCCTAAATTCAAACAGAAATAAAATTGTATTTCCTTATTCAGGCTAGATTATTATCAATAATATTTCTATACAAGCAAAAGGACCCAAGAGCCAGGATATACTCACCATGTTGGTCTCACAGGATACCAAAAAAAAGATGGAACTGACAATTACAGCTGAGGTGCATGAAACTCCCCCAGTGGTTTCAACAATAGATGTTTCTGCAACAAAGCTAGACCTGCAAAACCTCCTGCTGGACAGGGCAGTGTGGGAACACTACATGTGAACATTGGTATGATATATCAGAATTATCTGACAGAATTGAAACCTTTGAATCGTAATACAAGTCTATCTAGGGCAAGCAGGAAGATACCAAAAACAGATCCATGAGAAACAACAACCACCAAGGATCCCCACAAATGTGCCAGAGGCAGATTTAGAGGCTTTTGTGCTAGACCTATTCCATGCCTAGTTCTACAGGTTTTATAACTAAGCGGTCAGATAGTGAAGGCATTCTACAATATGGTGAAAAGGAAAACCAACACAAAATATCACAATTCAAGGCACTGCTTTTTTCTCTAAAAAATTATCTTATCTCTTGTGAGAAACATGAGGGTATTCTCACTCCTACTCCCCTTGGATCCTATATGCAGGTGGCCAAGGAAAGGCCATTGCTTTTGGAGCCAGACCCTGGGGCTGGAGAAATGATGGAGGATCACCTGGGTAGAGGGTCCATGGGGGTTTGGAGAAAGATGCTTTCAGGTGGGACGCAGTATTCTATATTTGTTCTTCAGGAAGAAATCCCTATTCGAGAAGCAGTTAAGGGATATTGTTCCACATGTCCCATTGACTCAGAAAATGACAGGAAATATTATAAGCCTAGACGCATTAGAAGGAGGAAAAGCACTAAGGATAAACCAGGTGAGACATGGGATCTCCCTTTCACTAATGACAGTCAATCTAACCCTCCCCCAACTTTTATGGGCTGTTACAAGCCATTTACCCTAATTATTCCACACATAACACCTAAGAGTACTGAGACGAAGAAGAGGCAATTGGCAGTGATGAAGATTACCTCTCTTCACCACTTACTGGGACGAGGAAGATGCATCCCAAACACTGTGAAGGTCAGGCATGTCTTTTAAACAACTTTGTTTATGAGACAGTCACAGAGCAGGTAAGTTACAGGGCCCAATACACATAAGTATTACATTTAAGACATGACACCGGCCCTGAAAGCAAATCATGGGCGACATCCCCTCCCGCTGGATTCTCAAAGTCAGTATCCGCCAAGGATCGCCTGTGCGGGCCCCAGATGTCTTTAGGTCGACTCATAGTCGGTACAGTTATTACATTGCTCTCCTCTCAATCATTAACACCAATCAGTGCATGCAGCCATTTGGTGCTACTTGGGGAGTGCCTTGACTTCCAGTATTTCAATATACATCCTTTAGCAACTGCGCTTACCACATTGAACAAACGCAGAGAGGTTACCAACATTTTCCCTATGTCCCCCAGTAAATATTTATTCAGCGATAATGATAGCTGAATGTCTAGCACAACATCAAGTATCTCCAAAACACTTCTCCAGAACTCAAGAACTGGGGGCAGGCCCAATAAACATGAAAGGAGTCTGCTTGAACGTGCCTGCATTTAACACAGCTGGTGCTGGTGCCCGGGGAAAATGTTGCCTTTCTAGCCGGAGAATAATGTAGATGATTTAACACTTTGAATTGTATCAGTCAGAGGCTGGCATTTAAGGAGACAGTCCTAGCCGGTTGACAGCATCGCAGCCATTGCTCATTCCCCATTTCAATACCCAAGTCCTTTTCCCACACCCCTTTCATACCATTCTTAGACTGTTTGTGTGAATGTACCATACTATATAATCTACATGCCCCATCCACCAATACCACTGAGTTGATACACTTATGTGTCTCTGGCTCGGCTGGGAAGGACGGCCACCGTCCCCGAAACGCGGCCTGCATTCAGAAATATTTCAGCATTCGGATGTCGAGAGAAGACCTCCAGGGATACAATTCGCCCCTCTGGGAACATCCCCCAGGGCCAGGTGCCCTGTTGGATCCCAAGCTTTTAAATCTCCCTGTCAAACATGTGAGCAATCCCTGGAAATCCTCAAAGGGACACCGACCTATGGTAGGGAGTTTGGATCTGCAGTCTCCGAAATATCCTTGACCAAGCATTGACCGAAGTTCTGACAGAGAATGTCCCGTAAAACCCCCTAGGAGAACAGTTGGAGCTACAGAGAAAGAAGGAGGAGAACAAGAGTTGGAAGCCTTCCAGGCCCGGCAGGCACAGAGGTCCGTTTGTCGAGCAAAGGAAAAGAGCCACAGACCTCACACCTTGCCCTGCCTATGATTTTGATCAGTCACCAACAACCGTCTCGGATGCATGCTGTGGAGGCATACATAGACAGCGGAGCCGTTGGTAACTATATAGACCAAGGCCTGGCAACAAGGATGGGACTTCCCCTCTGTCAGAAAACGACAACTGAGAAGGTCACCACTGTCGACGGCACAGAGATAGCTTCTGGTCCTGTAACTCAACGTACAGCATAATTGACCCTTCTGTGCCAAGACGGACATCGGGAAGCCATTGCCTTCGACCTTATCAAGGCCCCTCAGTTCCGGGGGATTCTAGGGATGCCGTGGTTGGTGGCTCACAATCGTAACATCGACTGGCGAGCCAAAAAATGTGCCTTCTCCAATGAGTGTGCTCATGCGTGCTACCAAATGGAAATACCATCGTCTGTCCCAGAGACACCTGTCCAAGATAAAAAGGCATTGGTACTAGGTGGAACAAGTGCACTACCAAGCGAATACCACGATTTCCAAGACGTTTTGCAAATAGAACAGGCTAATACCTCACCCCGTCACAGGCCATATGACTGTCAGATCGACCTCGTATCTGGTGCACAAATCCTCTGTAGTCGAATTTATGCACTCACAAAACCTGAAAATCTCCACTTGAAATCATATCGGGACCAAAACCTGGCAAACGGTTTTATCCGCCCGTCCAAATCCCTGGCAGCCTCGCTCCTATTCTTCGTACCCAAGAAGGAGGGGGACTTGAGAACGTGCATCGATTACCGCGCACTAAACCAGGTAACAGTTAAAAACCGTCATCCTCTACTCCTTATCCCAGAACTGCTGGACCAAGTCAACGATGCACAAATTTACACCAAATTGGACCTCAGCGGGGCATACCATCTCATGCGTGTAAAGAAAGGAGACGAATGGAAGACCACCTTTTGTACTAAGTATGGACTGTATGAATATCAGGTGATGCCCTTTGGGCTTTGCAACGCTCCCACCACTTTCCAGTACTTCATGAACGATATACTATGGGAATTGATCGACGTATGTGCCCTAGTTTACATCGACGACATCTTGGTGTGCTCCTCTTCTAAACAGGACCATGTCAGGCACGTTCGCTCCGTCCTTGCAAGACTCTGACAGCACCAGCTATACGCCAAACTTGAAAAATGCTCCTTCCATGTCACCGAAGTCGAGTTCCTTGGTTCTGTCCTCACTCAGAGAGGCGTCCGGATGGATATGCACAAAGTAGACGCCATCCTTAGCTGACCATCACCGTCTTCAGTCAAAGGTGTCCAAAGTATGCTCGGCTTTGCGAACTTTTATCGCTGATACATCCCGGGTTTCTCCCAGATTGTGAACCCGATCACTTCTTTATTACGGAAAAACAACAAACTATTCCAATGGACAGAAGAGGCGGAAAAGGCCTTCCAGGAACTCAAGAAAAGATTTATCTCAGCCCTGGTGCTACGACAACCCCGCCCAGATCTCCCATATGTATTGGAAACAGATGCCTCCAGCATGTCAATGGGGGCTGTTCTTTCCCAAAGGGATCCCGAAACAGTCCAGTTACAACCCGTGGCCTTTTGGTTGCGAAAATTTACTACACCTGAACTTAACTATGCAATAACAGACAAGGAAGTCCTAGCGATGAAGGCAGCCTTTAGGCTTGGCGGCATTACCTCCTAGGCACCAGACATACCATCACAGTAATCACCGACCATCGCAACCTACAATACCTCAAGACGGCAAAGGCTCAATCATCCCGTCAACTGTGATGGGCTTTATTCTTCACAGAATATGATTACATAATCACTTACCGACCTGGAGTCCAGAACGGAAAAGCCAATGCCCTATCCGCATGGGTATTGATGAGAACGCATTTTCAACCCCAGACCCTGTGGCCATTATTCCAGATGACAAACTACTAGGACTTACAACAACGTTACCTCTGGACGAACTCCAAAAGGAAATTCGGCTCCTAATGAACACTGAGGCTCTACAAGACTGGACCACTCAAGGTGAACATTACACAACAAAGAACCAACTTCTGTATTTCAGAGGGCGTTTATATCTACCGAATAAGGCTCTACAAGAACAAGTCATTTCTGGTTATCATGACCCCCTGATAGAAGGACATCCAGGAATTGCCAAGACCCTAGCCAAGGTGAAAAGAAATTATTGGTGGCCGACCTGGCGAAAGGACATTACGCAGTTTATCCTGTCATGTGGCATTTGTGCACAGAATAAATCCCAGAAACAAAGACCTGTGGGCCTTCTTCAACCCCTGGAAATTCCACCTGCACCTTGGCACACACTCTCACTCGATTTCATCACAGATCTGCCTCCCTGTCAAGGGTTCAACACTATCCTAGTGGTTGTTGACCTATTCTCTAAAATGGCCCATTTCATTCCGCTTAAGGGTCTACCAAACACATCGAGTCTGGCAAAGGTGTTTTTAGAGCAAATCGTACGATTACATGGTTTCCCCTCCATCCCGATTTCTGACTGAGGGAGTCATATTGTGTCTAACTTCTGGAGGAAGAGTTGTGCAATCGCCCAAATCAACATTCGTCTGTCCACTAGTCACCATCCCCAAACTGATGGCCAAACGGAACGGACGAATCAGCCACTAGAGCAATACCTATGGTGCATGTTACATCAAGTGGAAGAAAGCTGGAAGGATGTGCTGTGGATAGCCGAATATGCCTACAACAACTCGCTACACACCAGTACCAGACAGAGTCCATTCTATATCGTATATGGAAGACACCCACTTACTTCCGAATTAGAGACCCCCATGGCCTTGGAAATGCACACGGTGAAGACTTTACATACGACCATCACTCAAGCCTTCAAAAAAGCAGCAGAACACTTGTCCAAGCCAAAGGAAGACAGAAAAGATTCTCTGATCAAAACCGAAGAAAAACCCCAGACTACCAAGTCGGAGTTGAAGTCTGGTTGGCGTCTCGGCATGTGCCCATAAGAGCAACTTGAACATTTTGTCCCAGATATCTAGGGCCCTATACCATCAAGGCTATTATAAATCCTGTGGCAGTAAAACTAGCTCTAACACCAAATATGCAGATCCATCCCGTATTCCACATGTCACTCTTAAAACCTGTTCAGCCTGGAACTCGGGTCAAAACACCACCAAATCCGGTACTGGTTAACGGAGAACCCGAATTTGAAGTCAAGGACATCCTATATTCTAAGCTCACCAGGTCCAAGTTATATTACTTAGTGGAGTGGAAGGGATACCGCCCTCAGGACAGGACATGGGAGCCTAGCGAGCACATCCATGCACCACGCGTGGTAAGACGATTTCATCGGAACCATCCGACCAAACCAGGGCCAGACGGAGGAAATACCTTGAGAGGGCCTTAGGGGGGAGTGCTGTCACGATCCATGCCCCTGACCCCCTCAGGTATAACAGCCACCTGGCAGCATTGGGGTTAAAGCCCTTCACACTGGCCCCAAGGGCCTTAAAACTCCACCAGAAACATACATGGAGTCATTCCTGGTGCCTTTGGCGCCAGGCTCATTATCAGGAATAAAGCAATACCAGTTTTGGACCTTAATCCAACATGGAGGCCTATTACACAGCTCAGTTCTTTAGAACCAAGCCATGCGGTCTAGTGTTTTGGGTGTGGCTGGGCCTGGAACTACTTGGCCTGGAACTACTTTACCTGGGCTATTTAAACAACACCCAAACAGCAGAACACGCTTTGCGTTATTCTGCACTCCTGCAGCGTAACGCTCACGGTGTCCAGCTCCTGCTCATCTGCTTCTCCCGCGGCCCGATCCTGAAGCCCTAGATCTGGAGTCCATTAATAACCTGGAAGAACAAGAACAGCATTAGCAAGCAAGAACACTTACCTGTGAAGTAAACGGTATTGAATCCATCCTGCGCTTCGCTTACCATTTCCGGAGTTCGCCGCAACCTGCAAAGGTAAAGAAACAAGGACAGCATTAATAACAATTCTTACCTGTGCAAGCAGCGCGTCCTGGCAGCACCCTGCGCTTCTCTTACCTCGCCCATCTCTGGGTTTCACCGCAACCTGCAAGGGAGAAGGAACAAGGTCAGCATTAACAAAGCACTTACCTGGGCAAGCAGAGCTTCGATCGCTCATCACTCTGGAACATCACCGCAACCTGTACAAAGAAGAGAAGAGAACACAGGTTAGCAATTAACACCAAGAAACAGCGCAGCGCTCCACTCATCAATAACTCGCTGTGGTCTTCGCCATCGGTGCGGCAACTCTGAGATCACAACCATCCCTGTGAAAGCAAAAAGAGACATTGTTAGGGAATAGCGTAGTGGAGCAAGACGCTGAGAAGACAGAGAAAACGGAGGGAAAGAAAGAGACAGAATAAAGATGGAAATGACATTATATCTCACCTGGAAGACAGCAAGCAGAGTCGGAGTCGCAGCCGGTCTGGACCTGACATAAAGGCACACGGACCAGTGAAGCAACTAGGTCCACGGAACGCCCGCACCAACCACGTGTCCCTGCACAGAGACGCAGGACAGAGAGTTCAACGCACAAAAACCTAAGGTGAGCGATAACCCCAAGGGAGGGGATTTTGGACCAGAGGGAGGTGGGAGTCCACCCATCTCAAAACCAGTATCTTAACCATCCATTCTCCTGTTATAGGCGCCCCCGTAGATACCAGGTGAGCGAAACACCTGGCCATATAGGAACATTGCAAAAATAGTAGAGAACTTTTAGGAGGACGACTATCTTGAGTAATGACACCCACCCATGTAGGGAGATGGGACCACAGTGTCAGTTTCACTGTCAATTGTTGCAGGTATTGCAGCGTTTGATGGTCTCTGGAAACCACGACACCCAAGTACCGAAATTTCAGTCTGGCTCAACGGAACCCCCCAAGATTCACAGGTTGCTCAGTGGCTGGCATTAAGCGGAACAGCTCTGACTTAGTGTTGTTTATCTCGTACCCTGAGTATTGTGTAAATCTATGCACTTCTTGCATAATGGGGTCCAGATTCTGATCAGGGTCGTGGACAAATAGCAACGAATCGTCCGCATACAGGAAAATAACCTGGGGTGGTCCCGATATTCTTATTCCTCTATGCCCGTGACCATCCCGTACCATTGCCGCCAATGGTTCAATCGTAAGTGCAAATAGCAAGGGAGAAAGCGGGCAGCCCTACCTGGTGTCCCGCCTCATTGGGAATGGGGCAGACAGGGTATGGTTGGTGCGAACTCTAGCCAATGGGCTTGAGTATAGTAACTTGACACACTGCAAAAAGTATGGGCCCATTCCAAAGCGCACAGAACTTGAAAAAGGTAGCGCTAGGAGACCAAATCAAAGGCATTCTCGGCGTCGAGTCACGCCACCACCACTCTAGCATGGGGATTTATTTGCGCCAACACACAAAAAAGTAGTTGTAGATTTAGTGCTGTGGAGCTTGTGGGGATAAAACCTGACTGGTCTGGGTGTACCAGTTGTGACATGAATGGAAGTAGTTGTGTGGCCAAAACGCTAGCAAAGACTTTAGAATCTGCATTAATTAATGACAGTGCCCTCTATGAGGACATGCCATGCGAAGGTCTGTGGGGTTTAAGTAGGACAGTTATAATTGCTTCACGCATGGACCAGGGAAGCACTCCATTCACAAGGGATTCTTCCCACACCCGCAACACCCTTGGGGCCAATTCCGGGTGGAAGGTCTTGTAAAGCTCTGTCCTCAGTCCGTCCGCACCCAGAGCGGTACACCTGGCCATATAGGAACTTTAAATGCTTCAACTATTTCTTCAGTAGTTGTGGGCTGCTCTAATAACAGGGCAGCCTCCTGCGGCAGCACTGGGAAATGGATGTCAGTCAGGTATTGCGAGATCTCACCCTCCGTCGTGGTATCATAGGTATCGTATAAGGAAGAATACAATTCAGAGAACGCATCATTGATGTCAGCCTCGCGCACCCGCATCTGTCCATCAAGTCCCTGTATACTCGCAATGGGTTGCCTAATACCCTCCCCCTCTTCCCAGCATGGCCAATAACCTGTCCGATTTATCCACCTCCCCATACCACCTGGCTCTTGCAGGAGCAGCAATGTGCTGGATTTCTCAGTCCGCGAGGGTGTGAAACCTAGACAGCAGAACCTGGATCTCCCTCAATGTGGACCCATCATGTGTACCTCCATATGCATTCTCTAGTGCCGGCTCTCAACCTCATGTAGTTCACGGCTGATAGTCCTTAGTGCCCAATGATGTGCACATTAGCACCCCCCAGATCCACACCTGGAATGCCTCCCATAATGTGGACTGCAACTGGACAGACCCCTCATTTAAGGCAAAGAATTCGGCAATATCTGTGTGTAATGTTTCAACAATATTTGTGTCTTGTAACAAAGCCGGTGCCATTCTCCAGAGAGGACGTGGTCTGGGAATATCCTCAAGTAGTAACGATAACACCACTTGGGAATGGTCGGATGATGTTTGCGGGTATACGCTGCAGTCCAGAACCATCGACATCAAGTCCGGGATGAGCAACCAAAGATCTATTTGTGTTCCAGAATCATGGACTGAGGAGTAGTAAGTGTATTCTCTTTCGTAAAAGTGTACTTGGCGCCATGCATCAGCTAACGGCAGGTACATCAGCGGTGTAGAGTCCGAGCAGCCTCAGTTAAAGCCAGAGCAACATCTGACGTTCTATCTAGGTGGGAGTCCAGGATTGTATTAAAATCCCCTCCCCATATTATCATAGCCCTATCAATATCCGTCAGTTTGTTAGATACTTTCCGGTAGAACTCAGGGCCGTCCAAATTTGGACTGTACGTGTTAACAAGTATGATCAGATGCTCCGCCAGTATCCTCCAAACTATAACATATCGGCCCTGTGGATCAACTGAGCTCCTGGAAACCCTAAATCCCAGGGAACGATCGATTAGTGTAAGGACCCCCCAGGATTGTGAAGAGTAATTGGTGTAGTATCGCACAGGACCACACCGGCGTGCAAACGTCTCATGAACCCACCCCATTGGATGAGTTTCCTCCAACATAATTATCTTGGGACCACAACATTCTATATATGAAAGAAACTATCGGGCCTTCATCAGGTTATTCAACCCCTGAACGTTTCATGTTAATAATGACAGCGGGAGCCCCCGTCCATCCCACCCCATCACGTGACATTACCAAATTCTGATGTGAAAGCTCTCAAGATCTGCATCAAGGACCTGCACACCACCGCCCACAACATGACTGTCAAACATTTTAACTTCAGAACTCTGCTCCCATCCCAACCCCCCCACACTCACCATCTACCTCAACTTGATAGTCTACCTCAACTTCATAGTGTATCCCAAATAACTCTGCTTGTGCAACCTCAGAGAGTGCACTGCGAACACCAGATAAAGCTGCATATATCAAAAGTGTTAGCAAAGTGTCCAATGCGGCACAGCAATGGGCAGTAATAAGGAAACTTGAAAGCAGGCATCAGATAGATCAAACCAAGAGTCAGTCTCTTCATGCAGGCTGCGCTGTGGCCGATGCTCGATCTTTCCGGCTGGAGTCAGGGCCCACTGGGACAGGTATGAACCTCTCAATATATGCTGCAGCATTATCGGGGGTTTCAAAAAAATGTGCTCCTGCCTTGTGTTGCATAAGCAGCTTGGCCAGATACAGCATAGCGTACTGAATCTGTCTATAGCGTAGGCAGCGTTTCACTTGGTCAAAGGTTCTCCTCGCCACCTGAATGCCCGCAGCGAAATCTGGGTAAATGTGGACCCTCGCCGAGTCGAATTGAAGCGTTCCCTTTTCTCTGGCCAGCTTTAGAATGAGATCACGGTTGTGATAGTTAAGAGCCTGGAGATGATTGTACGAGCCGAGCACCAGGTTTCGGGGCCCCCTTTCGACCAGGAACTGCATGGAAATCTGCACCTCGCCAATAACAGATTGCAGGATGCCTTCCACAAACGGTTCCATAGGGCCACAGACAGCCTTCTCAGGGACTCCTAATATGCTAATGTTGTTCCAGCAAGAGCGCTATTCTAGATCCTCACATTTCAAGCACACCACCAGGAGCTCCTTCTTGAAGGCTTGAAGATCCTGATTGTGCCTCCCCACTGTGTTCTCCAGGTCTCCTACCCATGATTCCTCAGCTGTGATACGACCACTCTCCTTATCCAGCTTTGTTTTGAGGGAGTGAATGATTGATACAATTTCATCAAGTTTAGAGTTCACAGACGCAAAGCCAGCCTGCATCACTGACATGTAGGGATCTGTGTTTAGGGTGTTTGGGGGGCCCTCTCCAGTGCCCACCACTGGGGTGTCACAAGTCGCAGTTTCCCTATACGTGGTGCTTGTGAAGGAGTCCATGGGGCCCCTCTTGCCTGGACCTAGGGTCTAGCAGAGGCAAGTCACAACTTGGGGTCACCAATACAATCAATCATCTACGCAGCAGCCAAGGGACCAATGCGGGTACAGTCAAATGGGGGCTCACTTCAGGAAGATTGGCAAGAGCCCCTAGTTATTTATCTCCAGCACCAAGTAATAATCAGGATTGGCCTCACCTCCAGTAGGTAGAGAAGTCAAACAGGGGGCTCAGGCTGCCGGTGCAATGTGCATATCGGTACTGTCCGGTCCATGCAGAAAGCAATATACCAGCAAAATACCAGTATGGTGGAGTACACCAGGGGGCACTCTCCAGATATGCGCTGTGTGTGGTATCAGCTCTGGGGCCCCGTAAACTTTATGGTATGTAGAGGCTCTTCACTTATTCTCAGCCTCAGCACAAGCCACGAGCCACAGGAGCTCACTTGTCCTTTCATCAACGCTGCAGGAAAGATGCCGGCCGCAATAGAAGCACTGCAGCAATTGTGCCTTGTGACCTGGGCAGCTGTCAAAGCACTGGTGGGGCACCTAGCAGGATCTCCAAAACAGGGGCAAGGTCTGTCGCCCGCCTCCACCGCCGGTCGTCTTCACAGCGATCTCACTCCTGTTTACCTCTGCCTCGCTGTCATTGTCACAGCGGACCAGAGCAGGATCAAATGCGGTGCCTCCTGCTGCCCCCAGGATCTCTGTCGGGAAGGAGAATTCCGGTCGCGGTCAGACTGCAGATGCCCTGCCAGTCCAGGCGAGTGAGTCACAGCTCACAGCTGTGCTGTGCGCAAAGGATTTTCTCTGAAAAGGATCAGTAGAGATGCAGAGCTTTCATCTCAAGCTGCCATCCTTGCTGCAGCCCAGCAGCATCCCCCACCCCCCAGATCAGGCATGTCTGGTTACCTATGGTCAGGCAGAACCAATTGACCAAGCACACCTGCAGCCTGTTAGAAGGCTGCAGGTACATACCATGAAAGGCAAGAGGCAGAAGGGAGAATCCTGCAGAGAGCCCAGCAGAGAAGCCAGAGAAGAACTTGCTAGGAGAACCATGCAGGAGAAGCAGGGGACCCGCTCTTCATGAGAGCAGCTTTGGTGGGACTGAATGCCAAACCAGGACGCCAGCAGACCCGAAGTACAGAGGAAGCTGTAAGTGTCCGTGAGAAAGCAGCAGGGTGAGCATTTGCGGTGTTCCCCACTCCAGAAGCGGAGTGGAGACAGTAGCAGAAGCCGGCGGGAGCAGAACGCTGGTGAATGTCAGAGGGACACGCAGACACAGGGGAGCTCCGAACAGTATGGCAGACAAAAGGAGCTGACCGTTGGTGAGTGTCAGGGGGACACACAAGCACCAGCGAGCCCCAAACAGGGCCGCAAGTACCCGTCCATCTATTGAATACTGAACTATATGAAATTGACCACCCCACGTATATTGTTGTGAAGTTCCATGACTACAAAGTGAAAGAAGCCATTTTGGGGGTAGCGAAGAAGGATGACAGAATAACATATCTGGACTCAGTTATCCAGGTCTTCCAGGATGTCTCCCAGCCCACCCTGGCCAAACACAGAGCACTGAAACCCATCACAGAGGAGCTTTGGCTACTGTGGACTCATGGCAGACTCTCCTAGCGAGCAAGAAGAGGGTTGATTGATAATGCAAATGTATAGACTCTCCTTGCTCCAAGCACTGGGCTCTCATGGAGAGGGATGCGATGGTGGAAAGTAGATGGATCTCGCACTGAGGGGGCGTGTCTGTTGTGGGAGCTGTATAGTGGGAAGCCAAGGCTCCAAATCGGTTTAGTTCTCGATTTTGCAGCACAAAAAGTTTGTAACAGTTGGTTTGCCAGTATGCTTATGAAATTGCAAAGGGTCGGGTTGTGCGGGAAATGAGGTTACATCTTCTAATCCAATTCTGGAGCTGAGTGGAAGATGCACTTGGAGTTGTTGTTCTTTACGGGTATGTTGGTGGTGATTACCTCCAGTGGGGAGGCAGGAGTGAAGGGAGCTTTTCTTATTGCACTACAACCTGAGTGGATGTGAGTATTTTGGAGGAAAGTGGAGACCTATTGGCTCAGGGAGACCTGTGGATGCGAGGACAATAGCTCAGGTCTTAATACCCGGGGCACACGCATCCAGCTTTGTTGGGAACTGCATTGTTTACATTCACACATAGTGGGCGCAAGAAATGCATCTCCTATCTAGGGACCACACTAGGCTTAAGAATAGGCATTTTCTGCACCAATTCTTTTCAGCAGCTAGCAAAAGGGCAAGGGTAGCAATTCTTTTACATAAAGAACTGGGGTTTAAGCACACTGACACAATAGGCACACTGATGGCAGGTATGTTATGATTGTGGTGTGGTCCTAGGAAGCCCGGCAACCATACTTTCCTTCTATGCACCTAACACACGTCTAGAGTTTTTTATGCAGTAGATCCTGGACAAATCAAAACTGGGGGGACGGAGAAATCTGATTGTGGTATGTGAAGACATCATGATGCAAGACACAGACAAAAGATTCAAAGTAAAAAAAAATGGTTTTATTAAAGTAAATGTCAGGATGGTAGAAGGCCTAACTTGCCCTATGCTAAGATGGGGTTTCCCTACTTGAACGAAACTAAGTTAAGTCTGAGTCCAAGAGTTCAACTTAAGAATCTGTCTGTGCCCAAAACCTATCTTTGCCCTCACAACTAAAGCTAAACAATGTGTAGGGATGTCAGCAACCAAAGAAACAGCCTTAAAAAATAAAGTTCTGAGCTTCTTTCAGCTCACAGCTTTCTTACAGCTCCCTTCCCCAAGTGTAAGCTAGTTCCAGAAAAGGTAACAAGGTCACCTTTCTTAATTTCAAAGTTATACAGTTCTAAACAATCCTCGGGGCTCCGTTCCCCAAGTCTCAGGCAACACAATTCAAACACAAAAGGGCCTTGAGGCTCTGTACTCAAGACAACAAATGTAGCTCCTAAGGTCTCAGGGTTCCCTTCCCCAAGTCTTTCATCTCAATATCATAAACAGGTGGGTCTCTTGGTTACTTTCTATATTTCATTGGCCCATGAACATTTATTCTGTTCTTCATTTAATAGGATTAACTTCAATATATATTCATGCTTTAGAAGCTTTCAATTTGATATTCACTGTGCCTTTCTTTTGCTCCTTTGTAAAGTTCTGTTAATTCAATCGTCATTAAGTTTATAGTTCTATTAAATTCAGAATTCAACATGTAATGGTTTTGCTTAGATTTTAAAGTTCCGTTCACTTCAACATTCAGCATGCAGTTAGTTTGCTTAATTCTAAAGTTCCCTTCACTTCGGGATTCAACAAGTGTTAGTTTTGCTTAATGGTTACGTTTTTACTCAGTTCGGTATTCAATAGGTATTGCTTTGGCTTAAAGTTCAGTTTCATTCAGCCCGGTGTTTAATATTTGTTCGTTTCACTTTAATTGGAATGCCCAGCGCTCAGAGACTTTCGAAAACATTCTTAAGACACGCAACCACTCCGTTACAAAGCTTTTCGACTTTACATCGGACACCTTTGAAAAAAAGCTCTCTTCTGAGACACGCAACCACTCCAATACAAAGTATTCTGTAACAATGGCAATGTTCAATCATTCACGCACCGGGTTTCTCATCTGTTAGAAAAAGACTGGTCTCTGTAATAGCTCTCCCAGCAGCGTGGAACACACAAACTCCTGCTATTGTTGTCAGGGTCCAACTCCTACTCCTTAGGCACTGCTGTGTCCGCTCATTGACACAGGGGAACAAGCACTTCTGATGAAAGGGAATGGACAGCCTCTCCACACAGATCCCTTCTCTGCCTTCAGTCCACTTCCTGGAGCCCCAGATCCCATGCCACACTTTCTAAGACCACTTCTCCTTACAGTCCCCAGTGTCTTGGAGTGCTACACACAACAGACTGTCTCACAGCAGGTCCCTCAAGCGGCTCGCCTCACTTTCCACAAGGTTCCCTGCTGATCGCACAGGCCTCCCTGCTGCTACTAACTGTGTTGCTTTTCCCTCCTCCTTTTATCCACCTGCAACCCTCTAACAGGTTGCAGGTGTGTTTTCTCAATTAGACTTGCCTGGCCATAATTAAGGGGTCATGCCTGACCCTCACAACACATTGCAGGCATTGTCTTAGTACCAGTCCCTAAGTGAGGAAATGGTATAGTGTTCATTACTCTCAGCTGCCTCTTGCTCGTCTCATTACTGTCAAGTGTCAGAAGAGGGGAAATGAGGGGAGCTGACTTACAATAACCCATAAAGCTCTTAGATTTGTCGTCAATAGGAAAAGGGGGTTACCATGTCTCACCTGAGGGTGCCCCACTCCCAATCCTCAAGGACCCTCCACTCAGGTGATCCTCTCTCACTTCTCTGCCCCCAGGGCCAAGATCCAAAAGCGATGACCTTTCCCTGGCCACCTGCATAGAGGATCCAAAGGGAGTAGGAGTGAGCATACCCTCAGGTTTCTCACAGGTTGGGGACATGAAACTGGTCATGGATGGGAGCAAGGACAGGTCGGGTCATTCAACGCATGCTACAACCAGAGCTGCCTCAAAGTCACTGCGGACCTGTATAGCTGCTTGTGACCTCATCGATATATGGTACACCTACCACCCTACTGACACAGCCTTTGCTTACATGTCTCAGGTACATACTTCTGCATCACAAATTGACTACATCTTAATTTCCACAGGGCTGCTCCTCCTGGCTGAAGCCTTGAATATTGAGCCCATGACGATGACAGATCATAATATGGTGGTTCTGCATCTTGGGGGATGGGGGAGGGCTCGAAAGCAGCGCCAATGGAAGGCCGATTTGTTTAGAGAAACATTATTGGTTGTACAAATGTGTTCCTGCAAACTGCGCCAGACTGTTAGGAATCGAGATGGTGTTTCCATTATTCCGTCTCGTTTCCTAGGGAGTACGCTTACCAGATTACAAAATTCATGCACACAGTCACGCTTACTGCCTCGTTGTAAACGATTAAAGGAGGTTTTGTTACAATCTCGTAGTATTTACAGGAAAACTACGCCCGTTAAAAGACATACCCCTTTTGCTATGCGGTGGCGGTTGCCATGGAGATTGGGGTGTAAGCATTAGCTCCTTTCTATGTCATGCGCACATTATGGTCATGTGACTTCAGGTTCTTTAACCCATTCCTGACCAGTGACCGGTGCTTCTGATTGAATGAAGTGCGTTACGTTCTGTATGCTTGAGTTCTAAGTTTCCTGCTTTCTGACTATTGGCTCGTTTCATGAACTCTGTATTTTCTTGCTCCCTGTCTGCTACATTAATCCTTGGATATTGTCCTCTTTCTGAAGACTGGTGAACTTTGTTTTCTTTTCGCCTCAATCTTGCTCCTGTTTACTCACTCTTGCTAAGTACTATACTCCGGTTGCCGACCCGGATCTCCATAAGGATTACCTCCGCCTCCCGCATTACTGCAATTAGACTGATACTCCTGCTGCCGACCCGGACCTCCATAAGGATTGCCTCTGCCTCTCGCTTTACTGTACTTAGGTTTGATACTCCTGTTGCCGACCCGGATACTCCTACAGATTGCCTTGTTTCCTGGATCCTACCTGCTACACAAGCTACCTGTGAAGGCACTCTTGTCTCTACTTCACCCTGGTACAGACTAGATACTTCCTGTGTACCTTAGGGTGGGTGAGTAGGGAGCATCCTCGTTCCGTCGGGCATTGCTTTGGACTTCCTGACCTCCAGGCGTTCGTGTGCCGTCGGCAATAGCCCCGTCCCATCTCAGTGCCTTTCAGGTCTTACGTGTAGCTTTTGTCATCCGCTGCTGTAGACTTCATAGCTGTTCCATCTCAGCTCCTGGTAAGGATCATCTGCTTATTCCTCCTTATTCTGTTTGTTCCACTCAAGCATTGCTTTACTTAATTTCTATATTACTCTTTCTGCTGCTACAGATACTACATACCTCCCTTTGCTGTCTGTTGATTTTTGTCCAGTATTTCCTACCAGTGTGGTGTTATACATTACTAACCATCAACAGTGAGGTTAGTTATATTTATATCCACTATTATTGTTCTTGTCTAACGAAAGGGTTGTTGGTATTGGTTTTCAATCCATACACAGGGTTACATTGTTGGGTAGAATTCGTTATCTACACGACGTGGGCAAGTTACGAGGCATTCTTGACACGGACTGAATTGCGGTAAAGCTAATATCGTTTACTGCCGGGATACCACCAAGGTCTGGATGAGTGCCAAAGTGTGATGCCTGGGGATCTTAGAGCTTACCCGTACAGTTATAAAATACAAAGATACATGGCCACTAAATGTAATATAATGCCGACAATTTAAATCATGGGCGGTTTGGCATTCTGAGGCAAAATAGTTTTTGCTGTATGTGTGGTGAGCTAAATTTAGAATCTAGAAGGCATCTTTTAATGGAATGTAAGAGCTTAGAGAGGTTGAGGCAATAATACATTTGTAAATATAATAACTAGATATGAAGTTATTGTATGCAAACCTTGTGGTATAACTTTCTTCAAGGTAATGATCTTAATTTGATGTACTATATTGTCAAATTGAATGATGTGATTATTAAGATAATTGAGAATTTGTATACATGGTAGTGAAGTGATTTTACTACTGATGTGATGGATAATTTGTATATGCATATAAGACCTTTCTTATAAGGTTCATATGTATGCTAATAGAAAAAAGAAAAGATTCTCCCTGGGAGTCTTCATGAGGGCCTTTAGCCCCAAAAGGAGATCCCAGGACAGCTGTCCTAGGACTCCATATGCTCTACCTAAACGGTCTCAAACTTTAGTAATACATTCTAAACATTCATATGTCAGTTGCAAATGAATGTACAAATAGATTAAACCAAACTTTGGAAATAACATATGGTGGACAGAGTTTTTTATTCTACAAAAGGAGAAGGACAGTGTACATGTGATCTGGTCAACCGATGCATTCCGGACACAGTCCGACTTCGGGGCGATATCCAAATAGTGTTGTATCATTAATGGTGAGTTCAATCTACACAGAAGCAGTGGTATTATGATAACCCAAAACATGGATGACGAACAAACCAGAAACAAGTCAAAAACAAAAACCCAAATAAACAAAGTTGGACCGATAGCACAGTCCATAGTCAATACTGGCTATATGTCCATTGTGACGACTCTCAGGGTATTGTCACTGCTACCATAGGGGGAGCCCCTTCCTATGAGGCCAGGGAGGTGAGGCCGCTACCCGGTAGGCCCCAAGGGGTGGTACTCAGTGGGAGGATCTCATGGTGAGGGAAACCCTCTATGGCACCAGTGACGCCTATCATGGGAGAATGCGGTATGTACATCCCCCACTTCTGTCTCCTTTATCCTCCTACCCTTCTCAATCCTCTGTAGTGCCCCACACTCCGATATATTTGTGTAGAGTAGAAGAAACCATCCACATAAGACATACTGTGACGAGGGAGATTTAGGACTACTCAGATGGAGTACATGGAAAAACTGGGAGGAAGAAGAACTGCAGATGAGGAAAGCGCTTACCGCGGAACCAAGATACACAGCCCAGTCAACACCAACACTATGTGAATATAAAAAGGGAAGAAGAACTATACAATTTGTCTAACCTGCCCTGGAGGAGCCTCGACAGCGAGTCAGGTGAGAAGCTGGGAGTTCGGGATGTCGAGATGGGAGAAGGCTGGTGTAGAGAGGGGCCAAAAGCAGGAGACTGCTCGCCGAACACCAAATATCAAGTGCATTGCGTTTCTACACTTTTGTCAGCGTGGAAAATGGAGACCACACCGAACCTTGAAGGGGTTCCACTGCGGAGTGAATGAAGTCATGTTGTGAAGTTTTCTCAACAAATTCTATTAGAATATAAGGTTGGGTGAACACCTCCCTATCCCTACCCTGACAAGGATTTCCCTGTCTAAAATAAACTAAAGGAAACACTCTAACAAAGGATATATGTCCCTCACACTTAAATGTACAACAAATAAACAAGGAAATATATGGCAGTTCAATACAATAATGATTGTGTTCCTTAAATTAAACAAAGTCTCTCTTCAGAACCTGTGCGAACTCTCCTTCCCCAGATTTTAAACGTGATTCTGCTTCACAGTTCAAAAAAAGAACACAAGGAAATCCTGATTCACAACAAAGTTCCAATACATAGATTACAAGATTCTTCTTCTTCTTTTAACAGGTTTTCAGTTCTTCAATAGTGTGAAGTATCCGTAATGATTCTCCCCAGAAACCTGGTCTGGGGCCATCTTCATGTGGCAAGGGAAAGGCAGACGTTTCCTGATCCCGGCCCTGGGGGTGGTGTACTGCGGGATGATCACATGGGGGCAGGAGGGACAGACCAGGAAGACTTAGATAACCCCCTTTTTAACTTTCCCCATAATCCCATCCATTTGATGGCTCATTGCCAGACTGTAGAAGTTGAAAAACATAACTTTTGTAGAACAAACTACAAGTTCCAGAATTCTAGAGGGACTGAGATGAAGAAGAGGGCTGGAGAGACATGCAGAAGTAGTCAGGCAATTAGGCTCACACCGGAAGCCTATTACACAACCTGGGAGGCATAACATGCCACAGCAAAGAAGCAAGAGTAGAAGGGGCTGGGCTGCGGACTGGAAGGCTGGCTATAGTACCAGCAGCAGAGGAGAAACCTGAGGCTGGTACATCACAAGAAAGTGGCAGAATAGAAGGGATACCGGAGCATGAACACAGCAGATTTCACCTGCAAGCTCTGAGAGAGTCCTTTTCTGTCAAATTCTCAATTGCAGAGGCTGGTACATCACAAGAAAGTGGCAGAATAGAAGGGATACCGGAGCGTGAAGACAGCAGATTTCACCTGCAAGCTCGGAGAGAGTCCTTTTCTGTCAAATTCTCAATTGCAGAGGCTGCACAGCGGAAGACGTGCAGCAGTCTGAGCTTTCCCCGTGTGAGCCGTGTTGCAGTGATTGCAAAGTTGTAGAAGTGCAGGAGACCGAGGCAAGGAGCAGAAGGCAAGCTGAGGGACTTGGGAGAAAAGGAAACTCCCACATCAGGTGGCTGGACCAAAGACACCCATATTAGAGAAGGGTGTGGGTCCCCAGCAAGCCAGAAGTAGCAGAGGAAGCAGAGGAACTTGGGGAAGCAGTACGACCCGCAGACGCAGTGTCACTGAAGCCGGTCAGTAAAGTTAATGCGAGGAAAAGCTGTTTGTTTTAGCAGAATTTTCTCCATCAATGGAAATGTAGCAATTGCGTATAACGCTGAAGATCCTTATTCACGTGAGAAGCTAAAACACAGAGGCTGACCCTTTTAAGAAAGAGCGCCTTGCCTACTGAAGAGGTTGAATATCTGGTTGAAATCTACCTAATAATGTCCAAGTACTGAAGCAGTAGTAGTTTCACTTCAACTCTGGTGGTGTATAGAATTGTCAGCAGATGTAACATTGAAGTGGAGGAAGCAGTAAGGTACTGTGAGACAAAAGTTGACTGTTCTCATAGTACCAAAAGTAGAAGTGTTTTTGTTGGATATAGAAGCAACAGCACACAGAAGACATCCCGACAAATATACCTAATGTAAAGTTGTAAAAGAAGGAGTCATAAACAAGTTTATATTGTTGACATTAAAGGAATATCACACTTTCTTTTTGAATTGTGGCAATTTATCCAGAAGCAGAGACTATTGAGGTTCATAACCAGAATTACCATTGGTGCTATTTTCTTTCTGGAAGATGGAAGGTGATCTTTTCGCCCAGGAACAAAGAATCGCTACCAGTGGATTTTTGTTTGGTGAACATTTGTTTTGACTTTGAACTTTCGAGAACTGGTTTGCAACCTTTCTTTTGTTGAACATTTTGAAGTGACTTTAAAACCTGGGGAAGGGATCTTACCCAGGAGAGGAGAAAGCCATTCTGATACTGTGTTAATATTGTTTCTTATATTGTATTGTTATATAATTTCCTTTGTATATTGGTTGTTTAGTTGGAAGACCAGTTTACCCCTGCTAGAGAATGTCCCCTTAGCCTTTGGATTAGGTAGGGAATTCCTCTGTAGAGTAGGGCAAGCAAGGTATTTTCTCAGGGGGGCGTAGCTACAGAGCCATGTGAGAGGACGTTTTTACCAAGGAGCTACTGCTAATTCTGCACAGATCTGGAACAAAATGATGTGAATAACCGCCCAGGACGGATGGAATTAGGACCATAGCTTGATGAACATACACAGCATGAGAGGAGCGCTGTTTCAAAATTCCTAGGACAGCGGTTCGTTCACAACCAGCCTCGTTCAAAGTGCCATGGCTCAGAGGAAGAAGATCCAAAATGGCGGCCCGGGCAGAACAAAGGGTCGAGAAACGTATCTGAGCCCCCGGGAGTCGACGGCTGCGTGCATGTGTGCCGCAAACATCTCAGAACCCACAGGGAGTGCCCCAATCCAGGAAAGGACAACCAAGACTATCAGGAGCCGCAAAGATGCAGCGAAGCACACACCCGCGGGAACGGTCGTAACAGAATGCCGCCATGAAGTGCTGAGACAGTAAGTTCGTGCCACAGCTTGACAACTCTGTTATAGGCTACTAGCAAAGCCCAGAGACACGGGCTGACTGTGCGGAGTGCAAAGTGTGAGGCACAATGGGCTGGATGCGGCTGTAACGCTGGAACTACACACACAGGACAAGGGGTGCTGCTGAGGCAGCGCGCTGCCTGGCAGAACACAGGCACCAGACAGATTGACCACCAGTGCAAAGAACGGATTGGCGCAGTGGTAATCAGTCCAATAAAGCCAGTATAAAGCTAGGGTCCTGTCCGACCATGCGCTGCTGGTCATCACATGGCAAATATGGGCCAGTGAGGGAGGATTACCTGGATGGGTGGTCCTCAAGAAGTGGAAGTGGGACACCGAAGGATGAGACTTGGTATCCCCCTTCTTAAAAAAAACCATTTCCCCATCCTATCACATAGGATACTCAGGCACTCTACCTCCTGCCCCCTTTTCTGACAGGCACACTTTTGTACACCACGAAAGACAACGGACTAACACCAGAGCCGTTTACCTGACATGTCCAATCACAAGGGTCAGGCAAAGTCAGGCAATTGACCAGAATCACACACACCTGACAGCCCTTTCCCTTCCCCACAGGGATAAAAGGTGGAGCACGAGAGCACAGTATGAGCAGGACAGACCGCACGACGAGACATCTATCCAAGTACAGCAGTTCAAGAGGAGGAGAAAGGCGGCGAGAATCGAAGGGGCGACTAGGAGAGAAGCAACCTTGCCCTTTCCGACCCAAACCCACAAAAGCCTCTGTGAAAGAAAATGTAAGACCACGAACAATAGTAAGTGTGTGTTGCAGCAGATGTCAACGGTACATGGGGCTCTCGTCCGCTGATAACCAAGCCAGGGAGAGACGTCTGCTACTGTGGCACCGTCCTTGACTCCAGAGACAAGAAAAACCAAGTGGTTCATCACAGCTGGTGAGTCGAGGGGAAAGCCGATAAGAAACCGAACTGTGTTGAACAAAAGTTGCAACCGGCTAATTGAGGAAAATACAAAGAACTGTTAACATGAGAGGGGAAAACCAGCTACAGAGGGGTCCGGCACCACGTGGCTGGTCACTCGAGAAACTCTGGATGATTCCCCTATTGTTGAAACTACTGCTACCAGAAGGCCTTGGGATAGGCGCAATGAAAAGCTCAAAGTGGTCAAACAGGGATCTAGCAAAATCCTCTGTAAAGTCCAAAGTCTTTGACTGCCACGTGATTGGAAAGCTCAGGGAAGTGAATCCCGCATTGTAAGAAAGTAGAAGGAAGGGCAAGGGTGAACTCGACGGAGGAATGCCGACAGAACGGGGCGAAGCATGATGCCCACGATGATTATTGTGTTGACAAGAGTGAACCCGACAGAGGGATGTCCACAGTGAACTGTTTAAAAGACATTAAGACTTGTGAATGCAACAGGTGAAAGTGTTTTTGAGGAAAGCCATAGTGAACCCGACGGAGGGGGGCTAACATTCGAAAAGGGTCTGAACCTGGAAGAGGGGGACCAGGGGTGGAAAGGCATCACCCAATTATGCAACCAAAACGAACTTTAGAATAATATTTTGAACACATCAGGTCCTTGGAGGCAAGAGACTTTTTTTGTAGAAAAGGGACTTAACCACCAAAGGTCCTTATACCTGAGGAACGGAACTATCGTCTCATGCTGGGAAAGCTTGAGAGTGTGCTGTGCTCAGGAGTCCCGCCTTGTCCCGTGCTCAAAACGTGGGGAAGGTAGAGCCCCAACTACCACATCCTGACTTATCATTTGTGAAAACTTCTTTCTTTCTTGTGAACCCTATCCCACACTCTTTTTGTATTTAGTTGTAAGGATTGGCAATAGTTTTTTTTTTTTTTAACATAGACCCTTTTATTTGACAAGACGCCACTAGGACTGCCTTATTATTATTTGATGGTCGTAGCTTGCTCCCGTCTTAGATTTAGGTTTAGATTAGGGATTTTTCCAAACTATCTATACAGTTTAATAAACATCCTTGAACTGTAATCACTTGTGTCTGTCTTTACTGTTGCCACCAAGAGTTCCTTACAGTATGTTTTAAAAAATGTTGTGTAAATGGCACTGATTTTGTATTATTATATTGTGATGAATCTTTTCTGTCAATATGTGGATTTTATGGTTTGCATACCAAAATAAATTGTTTATTACATCTGACAATCTCAATGTCAACACACTCTCAATAATCTTTTCTAGGAAAGTGTCAGCAACAAGGACTGGATCTACAGGTGTAGGAGTATGGCGAGGAACAGTCAATGGATGTTCCTAGTTACGGACTAATCCCTAGGGACTAGGGACTAATCCCTGGGTCCCTGGTGGATGTGCCCTACCTGACTGGTAAAGAGAATGTTCCATGGGAGTGGTGGTGCCCTTTATCCCACCAAGATTGTTCCAGTCCTCAGCTGCTGTTTTTCCTGTTCAGCTATTGTGACAATGCCTGTAGATGTTGCAGAGATGTCCTGGTCACCGTGGCTGTGCTACTGCTGTCTCTTGCTGACAGAAGGTTGGATCTCAATGTTGCTGATTGGCGGTGGGCATAACTTACCATAACAGGCACATTTATTTGTTTTTTTCCGATTTTGCACTGCACCCAAAACATCCATTTAACACGTTCTGAATTTCAAAGGTTTTTATTGGAGCAGCTTAACCATAGCACCCCTTTAACAACATTTGTTCACTGAATTTCAATTGAAGATGGTTTATGATTTTCAAGCACTGTATGTAAGTTATTAATAATTCCACTTTTAACCTATATAAAAGAAATTTAACACTCATTTAACAAACATATTTTTTCCAGCGCATACTGATGTGTGTCACTCTGAGCGACACATGTTGCAAATTGTAAGGGAGGCATGGTATCACAAGTATGACACTGACACAAAAGGTACAATTTGTAAAACATTTATTACAATTTCATTGGGATAGGAGAAGCTCCTACTTTGCCCTATAGCTAGGATGAGAGTAGTGACTACCACCAAATCATAAACAAACAGTCCTAGTTCTGTCCGTCAAATCAAAATGGCCTATACTAACAAAAACCTAATGCCTGCCCTATACCTAGTACAAAAAGTGTGAAAAGGAATAAATGTATATAAAGGAAGGTCAGTGTTCAAAGGAATAAATGTGGCTGAGTCAGCTCTCCTCCCTACGTTGGACAGCACAGGGTAAGGTGGTCCCTGTAGACAAGACAACACACTCTGGCTCAGACTCTTAACAAAAGGCAGTTCAAAATTTGTATCGAGGCCCACCTGGCCTTTCACGTTAAAATCTTGCTTTCCAATTTCCACAAACACAGTTTAACAAAAAGTTCTCCCCTAAGGCACCTCACCCAGGTGATCCTACCGGACTGGTTCACCCCCAGGGTCTTGATCCAAAGGCGACGGCTGTGCCCTGGCCACCTGAGAGAGAGATCCCCAGGGACTAGCAGGTGAGACACCTCTTGGTTTCTCACAGAATGAAAGTCATGTTTGACTAGGGCATGAGGCTTAACCATGACTCCAGCCCCACCAAACTACCCTCAATATCCACAGGATGCAGCCTGCAGCAAGGTCCAGTGTCGGCTATACCCCATAATTGCATTAGGGGCCACTGTTCATAGTTTAACCCCAGAGTCAGTCCCTCATGGCCATGGCTAGTGCCCAGATTGTCTGTGGCAAGGTCTGCCCCAGACTGTCTGCCCACTGGACATAGCCACAGGCCATGCCACACTCCCCAAAGTTATATCACATTTTTTGGCTATACTGTACGGACTAACAACAAATAAGCAAAAGCATTATTTTGGGACCTGGCTGAAGATCCTCACAGCACCAAAGGTATATAAGCAGTCCAAAAAAGTTATATCTATGGGGCAGCCAACTGAACCATAACTTCAGGGCTGCTCCTGCAGACCCTGTTTTTTTTACATATATGTATACATATACATGAATGTCTCGGAACATTTCTCAAGTTCGCAAAACATCACAGAAAAGTCCCTGAACCTTTGAGATGTTCGCTAACTTCAGAGATGAAAAAACAACTGTGTGTTGCTCTTTTCTAGGCATTTTCCATACGTTCAACAACTCAGAGGTTGTTTAATTTCTAAGGCAAGTGTAATGCTGTGTGTTTTAATATTTTTTACTGCAACATTTGCAGACTATTGGTGCAGTTCGCGATTCCAATATGGCGGTAATTTCAGAGGTTTTGATGCACGCCGTGTTTCTCAATTCACCATCTGGTGCCTTTACGTGATGTCTGCAAACTTTACACAGCTTCCCGATTCGTCCAGAGGCGTTCACAGACACCAACTAAGGAAGTGAGTCCACAGACCAGATCAAGATATCACCATTTTTTGTACCTACTTTTGGGCATTTTTACAAAATATGCTGGACACATTTACACCAACTTTGTAAAACCACACTTTCGGGACCAGGCTTTCCGTTCCTCATGCAAGTTTAGTGCAAATCTGTTCAGCAGTTCTGGCTGTAGCTACGAGCACATTTTCTTCCCATTCAAATCTATCCGAATTTCAAAAAGTTTGGGACCCCTCATACTTTGCCGCCCCTTTATCAAACCTCATGAAAGTTTGCAAAAAAATGCAGTCCGCTCTATATTTGTTTGGCAAAATTATGTGCAGATTCGCCGAACAGCACCAAAGATATAAACCGCCCAAAAACTGATCTTCCCATCTTCCTAGGGGAAAGCCAACGTAACCTTAACTACCGGGTAGCTACTGCAGACTCCATAATATAGGCTCTATGCCCAGAGAGGGAGTGGGTACATAATAGAAGTTATATCTTTGTTTGTAAGCAATATTACTGTATTACATTGCAAAGACTAACATAGTTCAGGGTTCATGAAACCCTCATCATTTGGGAGCTATATATCCTTCTGATTGGATGATCAAGTAGTAGTGCTTAGTGTAGGAATCTTCCAGCCTGGTCCTCCAGTGCCGAATCCTCCCCATATTCTAGGATATCAGCAAAAAGTATAGCTGAATGAAATGAATATAAATGTGTGTTATTTACATAGCTACAGGTAATCCTGAAAACCTGGTTTGGTTGGGGCTGTTGAAGACTGGAGACAGCCATGGGTAGGTGTCTGTGGTGGATCTGCCTACAGCGAATTCTGGAGATTACCCCATGGGCATGTGAACCAAGTACCTCTTTTGTGTGGGTACCCTGGTTTTCTGCTTCTCTTAACTACCCTGCCATTCAACCCTCCCCCTTCCTTCCATATTTCCTCATCCCATACATCACTCTGAAGCAAATCGTGCGTTATAAATCTTCTAGTATGTTATTCCTCATTCTTAGAAATGGTATCTGTCTGTTTTATGTCATGTGGAACTTTTTTATTCCCTACATAGATAGAAATGTGGTGACAAAATCACTATTGTGACCAATATTTTCCCAATGTTCTTGTGGGAGGACACCCCAAACCATGTTTACACGGGTTGGGCTTTTACATGGTGTAATATGGGGTCATTTTAAAAATCATTCCCAGAGCCACTTTTGGTGCGCAGCACACCCCAGGCAAATTAATAGTGAGTTTGCGCTCTAGTGTGCGCAGGTACAGTGTCAAAAATGCATCGGAAAGTGGTGTTCTCCATGTGTCGGAATACTGATGGAGCAGAGTGAATGACACCGACTCCATAATGCTAATAAAAGGCTGCATTTTGAGTTATTAACCAACACACAGTAACTACACAGCCCAGTCTTTCACTGCCCTGCCCAGAGCGCTCTTGGAATACAAATATTTATATTTCCTCTATTTACAGGAAATATTTTAAACTGTATGGGGAAATGGTTTAAGGAGCTTTGGGCGATGCCAATGTACTGAACACGGTCAGCATTAACCAGATTTGGGACACGTGACCAGGGGGCCAGAGCACTACAAGTCGAGTCACACGTTATCGAGCACTTGGAATGGAAGGTCGTTCATTCACCTTTGAGTGTCGTCGTTAATAGACCAGCCTCAGAGCCGGACTGGGGCATAACATTTTCTCAGGCACCAATGAAAAAGTGGCCCAAGTTGCACATGGCAATTCATTCCTTTTGTGACAAACTGTTTGAACAGTACCCAAGAGAGATTTTTTAAAAAATGTGATGCAAATTATGCATTTTAAAGAATAGTTATTCAGTAACAATGATCAAAACTACTAGCCGCATGGTGAAGTAATTTATCAAAATGGTCCACATCGGCCAAAAAAGTAGCGCACACTAGAATTTTGTGTTTTTGGTTCGGGCATTGCCCTGTTTACCTATTGGCCATTCTGAGCCTGGACATCCTGCGCTGTGCGACTTTGAAGGCGTGGATCGGATGGAATAGGTTCGAAAAAGGGACGTGACTCGAAAAAGAGGCGCAGCTATGTCTCAAGGGCACCCGGCATGGCGTCTACCACAATCTCTGTGGCTAAACTGTCTGTAACCACAGCTGCACCTGCATTTATAAAGTGCATGCTACTCCCAAGACTCCGTGTTCAGGAAGAATGTGATTAGGGTAGAGGAGTAAGAAAACCTCACATGGCAATGCAGCCGCCCGGAGCACGTAATTATGATATATTTTCTGGGGGCGAAAAGGTATCTCTGTGTCAGGGTGGCACATGTTTCTTTCTGGAAAATTGAAAGAACGTATCTGCAGCACCCAGGTGTGGTGGGAGATGGGCAAGGGGAAATTTTAGAGTTACCTCCTAGGGTCTTGACCCGCCGTATATACCGTTATGCAGGGCTCAAGTCGAGGGTACAAGCGGGTGGACTCTTTTTTTCGGAGGGTGGACTCAGCCCCCACCCCAGCAAAAATGAGAAACATTGACAGGGTAATTCATAGAATTTCGCAGAAAAGTGTCGCAAGCGGCTGGCGCAGAGTGTCCGCGTGCGATTGACTGCGCCAGGCACGTGCGCTAAAACCGATTTCCGCGCACAGCGTATTCATGGATTTCATGCTCCCAAACCAGCCGTGGCGCAGAGTATCGCAGCGACCCTGCAGCAGCGCCAGTAACGCCCCCAAGAACGCCCTCGCGCAAGGAAAAGCCAGCAAAATCGCTAAATCATCGCAAAGGGCTGCGCTAACCCTGGACCAGTTTACAGGGCAGCCAAACAAGGAACGCAAAGCGGGTAACGTGCATATCAGGGGTACACGTGAAGTCATACACGCGATTAGCCAGGGTAAGTGTATTACAGGGGTACACGTGAAGTCATACACGCGATTAGCCAGGGTAAGTGTATTACAGGGGTACACGTGAAGTCATACACGCGATTAGCCAGGGTACGTGTATTACAGGGGTACGCGGGAAGTTTAACACGCGATTAGCCAGGGTAAGTGTATTACAGGGGTACACGTGAAGTCATACACGCGATTAGCCAGGGTACGTGTATTACAGGGGTACGCGGGAAGTTTAACACGCGATTGGCCAGGGTACGTGTATTACAGGGGTACGCGGGAGGTTTAACACGCGATTGGCCAGGGTACGTGTATCACAGGGGTACGCGGGAAGTTTAACACGCGATTAGCCAGTGTAAGTGTATTACAGGGGTACACGTGAAGTCATACACGCGATTAGCCAGGGTACGTGTATTACAGGGGTACGCGGGAAGTTTAACACGCGATTGGCCAGGGTACGTGTATTACAGGGGTACGCGGGAAGTTTAACACGCGATTGGCCAGGGTACGTGTATCACAGGGGTACGCGGGAAGTTTAACACGCGATTAGCCAGTGTAAGTGTATTACAGGGGTACACGTGAAGTCATACACGCGATTAGCCAGGGTACGTGTATTACAGGGGTACGCGGGAAGTTTAACACGCGATTGGCCAGGGTACGTGTATTACAGGGGTACGCGGGAAGTTTAACACGCGATTAGCCAGGGTAAGTGTATTACAGGGTTACGCGGGAAGTTTAACACGCGATTAGCCAGGGTACGTGTATTACAGGGGTACGCGGGAAGTTTAACACGCGATTGGCCAGGGTACATGTATTACAGGGGTACGCGGGAAGTTTAACACGCGATTGGCCAGGGTACGTGTATTACAGGGGTACGCGTGAAGTTATACACGCGATTAGCCAGGGTACGTGTATTACAGGGGTACGCGGGAAGTTTAACACGCGATTGGCCAGGGTACGTGTATTACAGGGGTACGCGGGAAGTTCAACACGCGATTGGCCAGGGTACGTGTATTACAGGGGTACGCGGGAAGTTTCACATGCGATTTGGCCAGGTACGTGTATTACAGGGGTGCGTGGGAATTATCACACGCGATTTGGCTTGGTACGTGTATTACAGGGGTGTGCGGGAATTATCACACGCAATTAGGCTGGGTGGGTCCTCACAGGTGTTCCCTGTACACCCTCCACAGCCCCTGCAGGCAGCCCACAAAACAGGGGACTACCCTGCACACCTGCTCATGTCCCCCTGCACCCCCACCCCCCAGCAGTGCAGGGGCACCCTCCACCAGGCCCCCACTCATGTCTCCCACCACCCCCACCCCCCAGCCACCAGGGTCACCCTCCACCAGGCCCCCACTCATGTCTCCCACCACCCCCACCCCCCAGCAGTGCAGGGGCAGCCTCCACCAGGCCCCCACTCATGTCCCCTATCACCCCCACCCCCCTGCCACCAGGGTCACCCTCCACCAGGCCCCCACTCATGTCTCCCACCACCCCCACCCCCCAGCAGTGCAGGGGCAGCCTCCACCAGACCCCCACTCATGTCTCCCACCACCCCCACCCCCCAGCAGTGCAGGGGCAGCCTCCACCAGGCCCCCACTCATGTCTCCCACCACCCCCACCCCCCAGCAGTGCAGGGGCAGCCTCCACCAGGCCCCCACTCATGTCCCCTATCACCCCCACCCCCCCGCCACCAGGGGCACCCTCCACCAGGCCCCCACTCATGTCCAACTCATGTCTCCCACCACCCCCACCCCCCAGCCACCAGGGTCACCCTCCACCAGGGCCCCACTCATGTCTCCCACCACCCCCACCCCCCAGCACTGTGGGGCACCTGCCAGCAGGCCCCCACCCATGTCCAACTCATGTCTCCCACCACCCCCACCCCCCAGCACTGTGGGGCACCTGCCAGCAGTCCCCCACCCATGTCCAACTCATGTCCTCCACCACCCCCACCCCCCAGCACTGTGGGGCACCTGCCAGTAGGCCCACACCCATGTCCAACTCATGTCTCCCACCACCCCCACCCCCCAGCCACCAGGGTCACCCTCCACCAGGGCCCCACTCATGTCTCCCACCACCCCCACCCCCCAGCCACCAGGGTCACCCTCCACCAGGGCCCCACTCATGTCCCCTATCACCCCCACCCCCCGCCACCAGGGGCACCCTCCACCAGGGCCCCACTCATGTCTCCCACCACCCCCACCCCCCAGCAGTGCAGGGGCACCCTCCACCAGGCCCCCACTCATGTCTCCCACCACCCCCACCCCCCAGCCACCAGGGGCACCCTCCACCAGGCCCCCTCTCATGTCTCCCACCACCCCCACCCCCCAGCAGTGCAGGGGCACCCTCCACCAGGCCCCCACTCATGTCTCCCACCACCCCCACCCCCCAGCCACCAGGGGCACCCTCCACCAGGCCCCCACTCATGTCTCCCACCACCCCCACCCCCCAGCAGTGCAGGGGCACCCTCCACCAGGCCCCCACTCATGTCTCCCACCACCCCCACCCCCCAGCCACCAGGGGCACCCTCCACCAGGCCCCCACTCATGTCTCCCACCACCCCCACCCCCCAGCAGTGCAGGGTCACCCTCCACCAGGGCCCCACTCATGTCTCCCACCACCCCCACCCCGCAGCACTGTGGGGCACCTGCCAGCAGGCCCCCACCCATGTCCAACTCATGTCTCCCACCACCCCCACCCCCCAGCCACCAGGGTCACCCTCCACCAGGGCCCCACTCATGTCTCCCACCACCCCCACCCCCCAGCACTGTGGGGCACCTGCCAGCAGGCCCCCACCCATGTCCAACTCATGTCTCCCACCACCCCCACCCCCCAGCACTGTGGGGCACCTGCCAGCAGTCCCCCACCCATGTCCAACTCATGTCTCCCACCACCCCCACCCCCCAGCACTGTGGGGCACCTGCCAGCAGGCCCCCACCCATGTCCAACTCATGTCTCCCACCACCCCCACCCCCCAGCCACCAGGGTCACCCTCCACCAGGGCCCCACTCATGTCTCCCACCACCCCCACCCCCCAGCACTGTGGGGCACCTGCCAGCAGGCCCCCACCCATGTCCAACTCATGTCTCCCACCACCCCCACCCCCCAGCACTGTGGGGCACCTGCCAGCAGTCCCCCACCCATGTCCAACTCATGTCCCCCACCACCCCCACCCCCCAGCACTGTGGGGCACCTGCCAGTAGGCCCACACCCATGTCCAACTCATGTCTCCCACCACCCCCACCCCCCAGCCACCAGGGTCACCCTCCACCAGGGCCCCACTCATGTCTCCCACCACCCCCACCCCCCAGCACTGTGGGGCACCTGCCAGCAGGCCCCCACCCATGTCCAACTCATGTCTCCCACCACCCCCACCCCCCAGCACTGTGGGGCACCTGCCAGTAGGCCCCCACCCATGTCCAACTCATGTCTCCCACCACCCCCACCCCCCAGCACTGTGGGGCACCTGCCAGCAGGCCCCCACTCATGTCTCCCACCACCCCCACCCCCCAGCAGTGCAGGGGCACCCTCCACCAGGCCCCCACTCATGTCTCCCACCACCCCCACCCCCCAGCCACCAGGGGCACCCTCCACCAGGCCCCCACTCATGTCTCCCACCACCCCCACCCCCCAGCAGTGCAGGGGCAGCCTCCACCAGGCCCCCACTCATGTCTCCCACCACCCCCACCCCCCAGCAGTGCAGGGGCACCCTCCACCAGGCCCCCACTCATGTCTCCCACCACCCCCACCCCCCAGCAGTGCAGGGTCACCCTCCACCAGGCCCCCACTCATGTCTCCCACCACCCCCACCCCCCAGCAGTGCAGGCTTAACCTCCACCAGGCCCCCACTCATGTCTACCACCACCCCCACCCCCCAGCCACCAGGGGCACCCTCCACCAGGCCCCCACTCATGTCTCCCACCACCCCCACCCCCCAGCAGTGCAGGGGCACCCTCCACCAGGCCCCCACTCATGTCTCCCACCACCCCCACCCCCCAGCCACCAGGGGCACCCTCCACCAGGCCCCCACTCATGTCTCCCACCACCCCCACCCCCCAGCACTGTGGGGCACCTGCCAGCAGGCCCCCACCCATGTCCAACTCATGTCTCCCACCACCCCCACCCCCCAGCCACCAGGGTCACCCTCCACCAGGGCCCCACTCATGTCTCCCACCACCCCCACCCCCCAGCACTGTGGGGCACCTGCCAGCAGGCCCCCACCCATGTCCAACTCATGTCTCCCACCACCCCCACCCCCAGCACTGTGGGGCACCTGCCAGCAGTCCCCCACCCATGTCCAACTCATGTCCCCCACCACCCCCACCCCCCAGCACTGTGGGGCACCTGCCAGTAGGCCCACACCCATGTCCAACTCATGTCTCCCACCACCCCCACCCCCCAGCCACCAGGGTCACCCTCCACCAGGGCCCCACTCATGTCTCCCACCACCCCCACCCCCCAGCACTGTGGGGCACCTGCCAGCAGGCCCCCACCCATGTCCAACTCATGTCTCCCACCACCCCCACCCCCCAGCACTGTGGGGCACCTGCCAGTAGGCCCCCACCCATGTCCAACTCATGTCTCCCACCACCCCCACCCCCCAGCACTGTGGGGCACCTGCCAGCAGGCCCCCACTCATGTCTCCCACCACCCCCACCCCCCAGCAGTGCAGGGGCACCCTCCACCAGGCCCCCACTCATGTCTCCCACCACCCCCACCCCCCAGCCACCAGGGGCACCCTCCACCAGGCCCCCACTCATGTCTCCCACCACCCCCACCCCCCAGCAGTGCAGGGGCAGCCTCCACCAGGCCCCCACTCATGTCTCCCACCACCCCCACCCCCCAGCAGTGCAGGGGCACCCTCCACCAGGCCCCCACTCATGTCTCCCACCACCCCACCCCCCAGCAGTGCAGGGTCACTCTCCACCAGGCCCCCACTCATGTCTCCCACCACCCCCACCCCCCAGCAGTGCAGGCTTAACCTCCACCAGGCCCCCACTCATGTCTCCCACCACCCCCACCCCCCAGCCACCAGGGGCACCCTCCACCAGGCCCCTACTCATGTCTCCCACAACCCCCACCCCCCAGCAGTGCAGGGGCACCCTCCACCAGGCCCCCACTCATGTCTCCCACCACCCCCACCCCCCAGCCACCAGGGGCACCCTCCACCAGGCCCCCACTCATGTCTCCCACCACCCCCACCCCCCAGCAGTGCAGGGGCAGCCTCCACCAGGCCCCCACTCATGTCTCCCACCACCCCCACCCCCCAGCAGTGCAGGGGCACCCTCCACCAGGCCCCCACTCATGTCTCCCACCACCCCCACCCCCCAGCCACCAGGGTCACCCTCCACCAGGGCCCCACTCATGTCTCCCACCACCCCCACCCCCCAGCAGTGCAGGGTCACCCTCCACCAGGGCCCCACTCATGTCTCCCACCATCCCCACCCCCCAGCACTGTGGGGCACCTGCCAGCAGGCCCCCACCCATGTCCAACTCATGTCTCCCACCACCCCCACCCCCCAGCAGTGCAGGGTCACCCTCCACCAGGCCCCCACTCATGTCTCCCACCACCCACACCCCCCAGCAGTGCAGGCTTAACCTCCACCAGGCCCCCACTCATGTCCCCCTGCACCCCCACCCCCCTGCCACCATGTGCAGCCCCCACCAGGTCCTCACAATCCCCAATCATGTGCGTAATGGTCATCCTCCACAGCCAAAAAGACCTACCAAGTAACCCATTCACCCACATGGAAATGGAAATCACATGTTACACCCCCAATGTACATGAAGCAAATGAACCCATGTCCGTCACACACATATTTTCAAATTGAATGGGAAAACACACAACATGACATGCATGAAACCAATGAGATGAAACCACACAGTGAACAATGGAAAAAAAAATGTATTGAAAAAAATACTAATGCCAAAGAAATAAAACTAACTACAATGTAAATGTGAAAAAATAAGCTGCATGTCCGCATAAAAACACAAAACTAGAAAATCAAATCCAAAAAATTATGTCCAAAGTGAAATGTAAAAACTCTCCATGCAACAAAGAACTATGTACAAAAATAACAAGGGTCCATCATCACAACTGAACTAAGGAAACCTCCTAAAAAACCTACCTAAATATCAACTATATACAAAAAGTGGAGCAGTGTCCGTCGACTCCAAATAATAATAAGAACGAAAGGAAACCTAAAACTAAAGAACTATATACAAAGGCGGCGGGCAAGTCCAGCGGCTCACTCTGTGGTGTTCCGGGCCAGGGCATCATCGAACTCCTGTTCGATGTCCCGGAGGCGGTCCAGTTCCATGGCCCCGAGGGTCCGCAGGGACGACGCCGTGTCCTCCTCCAACCCCCTGCGGATTGCCTCGAGGCACTCGGCCCGCCTCAGGGCCCTCCGCATGGAGTTCTCCGCCCTGACCATTGTGAGCCGCGCCTCTTCCGCCCGCCGCCGCTCCGCACCTATGGCGTGGCCCAACCGCTGCCACACGGAAGACACTCTCTGTCCTGGGTCCTCCTGCCCTCCGGCCGATGCCTGCCCCTCCGATGTCGAAGGCCCCGAGCCTTCATGGCTCCCACCATCTTGCTGCTGCTGCTGCTCTGCCTCTGCCCGTGCACTGCCTCCTGCTGCCTGCACATCCTCCGCCGGCTGGGGTGCAGTTGTTGATGTGGCCACCCCTGCTGGACGTCCGACTCCCGACTGTGGCAGGGATGCCTCCTCCACCAGCCTGGCCGCACTGTCAGAGGCAGCTCCACAGGGCACCCAGGTGACTGATGGGTGGGAAGATGGCACAGAGGACGACTGGCGCGTAGGGGGTCCAGTTGAGGAGGGGGTCGGAACAAGCCCCATCAGACGGAGGAATCCGGTCTGGGTGACCTGTCCCAGCAGGCTGACGTGGTCAACGAGCCATTCGAGATGACGTGCAGTCTCTCCATGAAAAGACTGCAGGTCACCTCGCATGGCCCGTTGACGCAACGCCACACCAGCCAGGACAGGCTCAACCCGGACCTGGATAGCCACGTCCGCAGGCAGAGGAAGGCCAGTTGACGTCAGCTCATCCCCTGCCTGAAAACGGGTCTGGACGTAGGCATCCCTGCTGGTGCAAGATGATGCAGGGACAGGATCGGGGACAGGATTGCACACAGGCACCTCCGCGGCCGCCTGTGCTGCCTCCTGTCCCTGGTCCTGGACTGCACCACTAGCACCAGTGGGATCCCCACCTCCAGACCCCGTCTCTGGTGCTTGCGCGGCCCCCTCCTCCACCAAACCCCCCACCAACCTGGATGACTCTGTGCCATCTTCCCCTGTTGGGCCCTGTGGGGTCCCAGCTGCCCCTTCTGCTGCTGAGGAGTCCAACTGCAACCTCCGCCTCTTGGACCTCCCCCCGGCAGCTGCGGCCTGGGACGCGGCACCGGACTCCTCACTCCCCGACGAGATGACAACACGGGAGGGGAGCCGGGCCTTGCGTCTCCGGCTGGCGGTCGGATCCCCGCCGCTGTGCTCCACAGCACCTTCTCCGCCCTCTTCATCAGTTGACGCTGCAGACAGGGAGAAACAAAACACAGGCATCAGGGCACTGTACAATGGACACATACACGCATGACAGTTGCACATGAGTGGCATTGGCAAACCTCAGACATGTCATCACAATCCCCAACACACATGTCATTGCAACTGGCACACATGAGCCATACCACAGCCATATCGCAACTGCCACCACCATCCCTACACATACAACAGCATCAGCAGCCAAAGGGGAGCCATACATCACATGCAACACAGGAAGTGCACCACACATGTACACACACCACCACACTTGCATGCATGTCTACACCTCTGCCAAGTGTCGCACTGTTCAGACGGGCATCCATGTCACATCTGCCAATCAGGCTTCCACATACCGCTGTCACATGCATCCATGTAGCATCACTGTTGCACCTTTGACAAATACACACACATGCACATGTACACAGTGCTCATACATGCAGCCGAAAACAACATACATGCCTGACATCACGGACATGTCTACTTACATACACATTCATCCAAACATGTGTGCACGCACAACTGCATTTGCCATGCAAGCCCACACACACAAGCACCATCCATGTCTCACACATTACAGCCCTCGCATGTGTCAGCCCCACGGCCCTGTACACCCCCACCCATACTCCACCCCATACAAACAGATGTGCAACCGGCACAATGGGGAATGATCACCACACGCCCTGCTCACAACCAGGATGCATGTACACTCACCGCTCGACTCCAGACGGCTCTGCTTCTCTAGGACCTGGACGTGGAGCGCTGGGGATATGCGTTCCAGGACCCCCATCTGTTCTTCCGACAAGTGGCCCCGGCGCCCCTTGGCATCCGCTGCCTTCAAGAGGCGCCGGGCCTTGTTCAGGGTCCTGGACCTGAAGTCCTCCCAGCGCTTCCTGACATGTTGTAAGTCCCGGACTGCCACCCCCTCCGCGTTGATGGCAGTCACGATGTCTGTCCAGATCCGAGTCCGTCCTTCCTTGTCGGCGCGGGAACTTCCAAAGAGGGCATCATACTGCCCCAGGACTTGCTCCACCAGGACACCAACTTCGGTGGCACTGAAGCTGGTGCCCCTCTGCCTCTCTGGCCGGGGGTTGTCAGTGGTCACAGATGGTGTTAGCCCCGACATGACAACCCCAGAGGCAGGAGTGGGTGGGCAACTGGGTCCTGGGGCTGGGCTGTGGAGCGATGGAATTCCAGTCGGGAGTCTTCTGTTCCAGCAGGGGTGGTCACAGCAACAGCACCCCTGGCTGATGTGCAGGCAGCAAATGGCAGTGCACGTGGGCAGCAGGCAGTCAGGCAGCAGCAGATAGCAGGTGGGAGCGTGCTCGGGGCTCTGGGGGGCAGTAATTCGGCCTTCTGGGCAGGAGCGTGGTCTCCCGTGTGCTCACGCGTGGCCAGCTTGGTACGGAGTGAATTGGCACGTGAAAATCCTGCACGTCAGCGTGAAAACCGAGGAAAGGCCCTTAGCGCGTAAGCGCGTCAGCACGCATACGCGATTCCATTGGACCAAAGGCCCTCAGCGCGTAAGCGCGTCTGTGACGTGACCCGCACGGGTGTTTCCCACACAGCACGTGATGACAGAGCACACGTGGAAAGACTGCACGTCAGAGTCTCATCGCGTGTAATTGGACAAAGGTGCGTGTACACGCGATTGGCCTATGTACGTGTATATGAGGTGTGCGCGGACACTTACACACGCAAGTACGTCAGCGCACCTGTATCCCGGTGTACGGCCATTTCCACCAATCACACGCAATGAGACTCTGACGTGCAGTCTTTCCACATGTGCTCTGTCATCACGTGCTGTGTGGGAAACACCCGTGCGGGTCACGTCACAGACGCGCTTACGCGCTGAGGGCCTTTGGTCCAATGGAATCGCGTATGCGTGCTGACGCGCTTACGCGCTAAGGGCCTTTCCTCGGTTTTCACGCTGACGTGCAGGATTTTCACGTGCCAATTCACTCCGTACCAAGCTGGCCACGCGTGAGCACACGGGAGACCACGCTCCTGCCCAGAAGGCCGAATTACTGCCCCCCAGAGCCCCGAGCACGCTCCCACCTGCTATCTGCTGCTGCCTGACTGCCTGCTGCCCACGTGCACTGCCATTTGCTGCCTGCACATCAGCCAGGGGTGCTGTTGCTGTGACCACCCCTGCTGGAACAGAAGACTCCCGACTGGAATTCCATCGCTCCACAGCCCAGCCCCAGGACCCAGTTGCCCACCCACTCCTGCCTCTGGGGTTGTCATGTCGGGGCTAACACCATCTGTGACCACTGACAACCCCCGGCCAGAGAGGCAGAGGGGCACCAGCTTCAGTGCCACCGAAGTTGGTGTCCTGGTGGAGCAAGTCCTGGGGCAGTATGATGCCCTCTTTGGAAGTTCCCGCGCCGACAAGGAAGGACGGACTCGGATCTGGACAGACATCGTGACTGCCATCAACGCGGAGGGGGTGGCAGTCCGGGACTTACAACATGTCAGGAAGCGCTGGGAGGACTTCAGGTCCAGGACCCTGAACAAGGCCCGGCGCCTCTTGAAGGCAGCGGATGCCAAGGGGCGCCGGGGCCACTTGTCGGAAGAACAGATGGGGGTCCTGGAACGCATATCCCCAGCGCTCCACGTCCAGGTCCTAGAGAAGCAGAGCCGTCTGGAGTCGAGCGGTGAGTGTACATGCATCCTGGTTGTGAGCAGGGCGTGTGGTGATCATTCCCCATTGTGCCGGTTGCACATCTGTTTGTATGGGGTGGAGTATGGGTGGGGGTGTACAGGGCCGTGGGGCTGACACTTGCGAGGGCTGTAATGTGTGAGACATGGATGGTGCTTGTGTGTGTGGGCTTGCATGGCAAATGCAGTTGTGCGTGCACACATGTTTGGATGAATGTGTATGTAAGTAGACATGTCCGTGATGTCAGGCATGTATGTTGTTTTCGGCTGCATGTATGAGCACTGTGTACATGTGCATGTGTGTGTATTTGTCAAAGGTGCAACAGTGATGCTACATGGATGCATGTGACAGCGGTATGTGGAAGCCTGATTGGCAGATGTGACATGGATGCCCGTCTGAACAGTGCGACACTTGGCAGAGGTGTAGACATGCATGCAAGTGTGGTGGTGTGTGTACATGTGTGGTGCACTTCCTGTGTTGCATGTGATGTATGGCTCCCCTTTGGCTGCTGATGCTGTTGTATGTGTAGGGATGGTGGTGGCAGTTGCGATATGGCTGTGGTATGGCTCATGTGTGCCAGTTGCAATGACATGTGTGTTGGGGATTGTGATGACATGTCTGAGGTTTGCCAATGCCACTCATGTGCAACTGTCATGCGTGTATGTGTCCATTGTACAGTGCCCTGATGCCTGTGTTTTGTTTCTCCCTGTCTGCAGCGTCAACTGATGAAGAGGGCGGAGAAGGTGCTGTGGAGCACAGCGGCGGGGATCCGACCGCCAGCCGGAGACGCAAGGCCCGGCTCCCCTCCCGTGTTGTCATCTCGTCGGGGAGTGAGGAGTCCGGTGCCGCGTCCCAGGCCGCAGCTGCCGGGGGGAGGTCCAAGAGGCGGAGGTTGCAGTTAGACTCCTCGGCAGCAGAAGGGGCAGCTGGGACCCCACAGGGCCCAACAGGGGAAGATGGCACAGAGTCATCCAGGTTGGTGGGGGGTTTGGTGGAGGAGGGGGCCGCGCAAGCACCAGAGACAGGGTCTGGAGGTGGGGATCCCACTGGTGCTAGTGGTGCAGTGCAGGACCAGGGACAGGAGGCAGCACAGGCGGCCGCGGAGGTGCCTGTGTGCAATCCTGTCCCCGATCCTGTCCCTGCATCATCTTGCACCAGCAGGGATGCCTACGTCCAGACCCGTTTTCAGGCAGGGGATGAGCTGACGTCAACTGGCCTTCCTCTGCCTGCGATCGTGGCCATCCAGGACCGGGTTGAGCCTGTCCTGGCTGGCGTGGCGTTGCGTCAACGGGCCATGCGAGGTGACCTGCAGTCTTTTCATGGAGAGACTGCACGTCATCTCGAATGGCTCGTTGACCACGTCAGCCTGCTGGGACAGGTCACCCAGGCCGGATTCCGCTGTCTGATGGGGCTTGCTCCGACCCCCTCCTCAACTGGACCCCCTACGCGCCAGTCGTCCTCTGTGCCATCTTCCCACCCATCAGTCACCTGGGTGCCCTGTGGAGCTGCCTCTGACAGTGCGGCCAGGCTGGTGGAGGAGGCATCCCTGCCACAGTCGGGAGTCGGACGTCCAGCAGGGGTGGCCACATCAACAGGTGCACCCCAGCCGGCGGAGGATGTGCAGGCAGCAGGAGGCAGTGCACGGGCAGAGGCAGAGCAGCAGCAGCAGCAAGATGGTGGGAGCCATGAAGGCTCGGGGCCTTCGACATCGGAGGGGCAGGCATCGGCCGGAGGGCAGGAGGACCCAGGACAGAGAGTGTCTTCCGTGTGGCAGCGGTTGGGCCACGCCATAGGTGCGGAGCGGCGGCGGGCGGAAGAGGCGCGGCTCACAATGGTCAGGGCGGAGAACTCCATGCGGAGGGCCCTGAGGCGGGCCGAGTGCCTCGAGGCAATCCGCAGGGGGTTGGAGGAGGACACGGCGTCGTCCCTGCGGACCCTCGGGGCCATGGAACTGGACCGCCTCCGGGACATCGAACAGGAGTTCGATGATGCCCTGGCCCGGAACACCACAGAGTGAGCCGCTGGACTTGCCCGCCGCCTTTGTATATAGTTCTTTAGTTTTAGGTTTCCTTTCGTTCTTATTATTATTTGGAGTCGACGGACACTGCTCCACTTTTTGTATATAGTTGATATTTAGGTAGGTTTTTTAGGAGGTTTCCTTAGTTCAGTTGTGATGATGGACCCTTGTTATTTTTGTACATAGTTCTTTGTTGCATGGAGAGTTTTTACATTTCACTTTGGACATAATTTTTTGGATTTGATTTTCTAGTTTTGTGTTTTTATGCGGACATGCAGCTTCTTTTTTCACATTTACATTGTAGTTAGTTTTCTTTCTTTGGCATTTGTATTTTTTTCAATACATTTTTTTTTCCATTGTTCACTGTGTGGTTTCATCTCATTGGTTTCATGCATGTCATGTTGTGTGTTTTCCGATTCTATTTGAAAATATGTGTGTGACGGACATGGGTTCATTTGCTTCATGTACATTGGGGGTGTAACATGTGATTTCCATTTCCATGTGGGTGAATGGGTTACTTGGTAGGTCTTTTTGGCTGTGGAGGATGACCATTACGCACATGATTGGGGATTGTGAGGGCCTGGTGGGGGCTGAACATGGTGGCAGGGGGGTGGGGGTGCAGGGGGACATGAGTGGGGGCCTGGTGGAGGTTGAGCCTGCACTGCTGGGGGGTGGGGGTGGTGGGAGACATGAGTGGGGGCCTGGTGGAGGGTGACCCTGGTGGCTGGGGGGTGGGGGTGGTGGTAGACATGAGTGGGGGCCTGGTGGAGGGTGACCCACAGTGCTGGGGGGTGGGGGTGGTGGGAGACATGAGTTGGACATGGGTGGGGGACTGCTGGCAGGTGCCCCACAGTGCTGGGGGGTGGGGGTGGTGGGAGACATGTGTTGGACATGGGTGGGGGCCTGCTGGCAGGTGCCCCACAGTGCTGGGGGGTGGGGGTGGTGGGAGACATGAGTGGGGCCCTGGTGGAGGGTGACCCTGGTGGCTGGGGGGTGGGGGTGGTGGGAGACATGAGTTGTACATGGGTGGGGGACTGCTGGCAGGTGCCCCACAGTGCTGGGGGGTGGGGGTGGTGGGAGACATGAGTTGGACATGGGTGGGGGCCTGCTGGCAGGTGCCCCACAGTGCTGGGGGGTGGGGGTGGTGGGAGACATGAGTGGGGCCCTGGTGGAGAGTGACCCTGGTGGCTGGGGGGTGGGGGTGGTGGGAGACATGAGTTGGACATGGGTGGGGGCCTGCTGGCAGGTGCCCCACAGTGCTGCGGGGTGGGGGTGGTGGGAGACATGAGTGGGGCCCTGGTGGAGGGTGACCCTGCACTGCTGGGGGGTGGGGGTGGTGGGAGACATGAGTGGGGCCCTGGTGGAGGGTGACCCTGGTGGCTGGGGGGTGGGGGTGGTGGGAGACATGAGTTGGACATGGGTGGGGGCCTGCTGGCAGGTGCCCCACAGTGCTGGGGTGTGGGGGTGGTGGGAGACATGAGTTGGACATGGGTGGGGGCCTGCTGGCAGGTGCCCCACAGTGCGGGGGGGTGGGGGTGGTGGGAGACATGAGTTGGACATGGGTGGGGGCCTGCTGGCAGGTGCCCCACAGTGCTGGGGGGTGGGGGTGGTGGGAGACATGAGTGGGGCCCTGGTGGAGGGTGACCCTGGTGGCTGGGGGGTGGGGGTGGTGGGAGACATGAGTTGGACATGGGTGGGGGCCTACTGGCAGGTGCCCCACAGTGCTGGGGGGTGGGGGTGGTGGGAGACATGAGTTGGACATGGGTGGGGGCCTACTGGCAGGTGCCCCACAGTGCTGGGGGGTGGGGGTGGTGGGAGACATGAGTGGGGCCCTGGTGGAGGGTGACCCTGGTGGCTGGGGGGTGGGGGTGGTGGGAGACATGAGTTGGACATGGGTGGGGGCCTGCTGGCAGGTGCCCCACAGTGCTGGGGGGTGGGGGTGGTGGGAGACATGAGTTGGACATGGGTGGGGGCCTACTGGCAGGTGCCCCACAGTGCTGGGGGGTGGGGGTGCAAGGGGACATGTGTTGGTGTTCAAGGAGACATGTGCCTTTGCTGGGGGGCATGCCCATGTTGGGTGGGCTGCCTGCACGGACATGACCAGGGATGCAGGGTAGTCCCCTGTGGTGTGGGCTGCCTGCAGGGGCCGTGGAGGGTGTACAGGGTACACCTGGGAGGACCCACACTGTCAAATCACATGTGGGACTCCCCGGCACCCCTGAAATACACGTACCGTGCAGAAATCGCGTGTAAAACTTCCCGCGCACCCCTGAAATACACGCGCCCAGGCTATTCGCGTGTAAAACTTCCCGCGCACCCCTGAAATACACGCGCCCAGGCTATTCGCGTGTAAAACTTCCCGCGCACCCCTGAAATACACGCGCCCAGGCTATTCGCGTGTAAAACTTCCCGCGCACCCCTGAAATACACGCGCCCAGGCTATTCGCGTGTGGAACTTCCCGCGCACCCCTGAAATACACGGGCCCAGGCTATTCGCGTGTGGAACTCCCCGCGCACCCCTGAAATACACGCGCCCAGGCTATTCGCGTGTGGAACTTCCCGCGAACCCCTGAAATACACGCGCCCAGGCTATTCGCGTGTGGAACTTCCCGCGAACCCCTGTAATACACGTAGCCCGCTCCCCCAGGCCCGATCGCGTGAGGAACTTCCCGCGCACCCCTCAAATTCACACGCCCAGGCTATTCGCGTGTAAAACTTCCCGCGCACCCCTGAAATACACGCGCCCAGGCTATTCGCGTGTGGAACTTCCCGCGCACCCCTGAAATACACGGGCCCAGGCTATTCGCGTGTGGAACTCCCCGCGCACCCCTGAAATACACGCGCCCAGGCTATTCGCGTGTGGAACTTCCCGCGCACCCCTCAAATTCACGCGCCCAGGCTATTCGCGTGTGGAACTTCCCGCGAACCCCTGAAATACACGCGCCCAGCCTATTCGCGTGTGGAACTTCCCGCGCACCCCTGTAATACACGCGCCCAGCCTATTCGCGTGTGGAACTTCCCGCGCACCCCTGAAATACACGCGCCCAGGCTATTCGCGTGTGGAACTTCCCGCGAACCCCTGGAATACACGCGCCCAGGCTATTCGCGTGTGGAACTTCCCGCGAACCCCTGTAATACACGTAGCCCGCTCCCCCAGGGCCGATCGCGTGAGGAACTTCCCGCGCACCCCTCAAATTCACGCGCCCAGGCTATTCGCGTGTGAAACTTCACGCGAACCCCTGAAATACACGTAGCCCGCTCCCCCAGGCCCGATCGCGTGAGGAACTTCACGCGAACCCCTGTAATACACGTAGCCCGCTCCCCCAGGCCCGATCGCGTGTGGAACTTCCCGCGCACCCCTCAAATTCACGCGCCCAGGCTATTCGCGTGTGAAACTTCACGCGAACCCCTGAAATACACGTAGCCCGCTCCCCCAGGCCCGATCGCGTGAGGAACTTCACGCGAACCCCTGTAATACACGTAGCCCGCTCCCCCAGGCCCGATCGCGTGTGGAACTTCCCGCGCACCCCTCAAATTCACGCGCCCAGGCTATTCGCGTGTGAAACTTCACGCGAACCCCTGAAATACACGTAGCACACTCCCCCAGGCCCGATCGCGTGAGGAACTTCACGCGAACCCCTGTAATACACGTAGCCCTCTCCCCCAGGCCCGATCGCGTGAGGAACTTCACGCGAACCCCTGTAATACACGTAGCCCGCTCCCCCAGGCCCGATCGCGTGAGGAACTTCACGCGAACCCCTGTAATACACGTAGCCCGCTCCCCCAGGCCCGATCGTGTGAATAACTTCACGCGAACCCCTGTGATGCACGTACCCTGCAAATCGCGTGTGACACTTCCCGCGCACCCCGGTATACATGCACACGTATTTTTTGTCAGCGGGTGTCCGTGTTTGTGGGTACCCCTTTGCACGTCATTTTTCCTGGAGGGCCACAGTATGGGACATTCATCATGGCAGTATATAGGTGCTATTTGTTGGCGCACCTTTTGGCGCACATTTCTTACAGCCGCAGAGACGCTACCGCCTCCTTTCTTGTGGCGGTCGTGTTTGTGCCTGTGCGCTGGTTTGAGCGTGCGCTTTTTTCCCCTATTCTATTCCATGAATACGTGTTGTAGGCGAGCGTGTGGGCGTTCCGCGCACTTGTGCCCTGTACTTCCCCCGTGACGCCCACGTTTTGGCAAGTTGTTCCCCATTCCGAGTGTTACGCCCGTGTTCCGCCTACTTTTATTGCGTGCGCCGCGCTATGTGCGAATTTCGCTGTGGCCTGTGCGATTTTCGCTGTGACCTGGCGCACGCTGTTAGATGGCCTGTGCGCCAACGTGCGCCAACGTGCGCCCCGCACTTTTTTTTCGCACATCCGCTGGTTTTCTCGCGCACGGCCTTCCATGAATCGACGTGCGCTGCTTTTCGTGCGATTTTCGCACGTTCACTGCGATTTTCGCTATTCCACTGCGATTCGCACGTTTTTGCCCACTTGCGCCGCGCTAATTATTCCATGAATCGGCCTCTGAGTCTCTTCTTTGAATTTATAAATTAACATCAACCTCAGTGCTCCAACCACGGTCTTAAGGTTCGCAGGGCGGACACTTCCCCACTGCACTATATAATCTGATGAAAAATAACTGCACTATATAATCTGATGAAAAATAACAACCAACTAAAGGTGATATGTCCCATTTTGGTACTGCATGTTGCAAGGAAAACATTGGTATTGGTTATTGGAGTTTAAAAAATCCACACCTTTAAACGTTTTCAAAAACACTATTAGAAGAAAATATACTCTCTTGGTTTTGTGTGTGTGTTGATTTTATGAAAGGCAAATCCCATCTGTCTCGTCGTGCAAATTTGGGTCATTATGCAAAGCCAATTTAATGAATTGTGCAAATTTCACCTTGATATGCTCATTTCTGGCAACGTCGCATCCAATTGCGTTTGTTAATGAGTCCCCCCACTTCATTTTTTAGGACTTGACCCCTGCCACGGTGTGGTATTAGAAGATGCAGCATAGGGCACTTTCTGATAAATCTTTATAAAGCAGGAGCGGGCATGCAAAACTGTGACAGGGCCTCATGGATTAATGTATGATGCATGCCCTGGAAGTATGTTATATGAATGGAATGCTCCCAGCATGGAGTAAGCAGGCAAAATGTAGTGGCCCTCTTGGAGTGGAAAGAGAAGGGTCATCTTAAGTTTGTGCAGACAAGGGAAGACTGGCATGCAGGGCTACTTTGTTACAATGTGGATTCCAGAATGGAACACATTGAGCTCCACAGAAAGCAATGCAAGGGAGCAAGAAAATATAGCATCCTGTAGACAACTTTTCCTCTGAAACGAACTCTTGCTCTCCATAAGAAAAAAGAGGAAACGTTCCTATTGTCAGATGAAGGAGACTGTCAAGCAGACTTTAAGAGAGGGAAAAGCACAGGAAGTGTTCCTTCTCCTCACCATTTTATATTGCTTCCTGTATTATAATGAATTGGATGTGTTCTGGGATCAATCAACATTGGCTGATGTGGTTTATTTTATTTCATTTTAATTTATTGCATTTGGTTATACGGCCAAACCCTGGGGTATCACGGTGTAGGTTACAAGATTACTTGGATACTTAGGGCCTCATTACACGGTAAAATACCGGCACCGCCTTGGTGGAAAGGGGAATTACCGCCCCATTCCAAGGTTGGCGGGGCGGTAATTCCCCCTTCCACCATTGCCCTTCCCCATTCCCATTATTGCCCCATAGGGCTCTATGGGAATGGGGAAGGCGCTAATTACGGTACCGCAAATTGCAGTACCGTAATTAGCTTCACTGGTCCCTTTGCGGGTTGGTTTTTAACGCCTGCAAAAAGCAGGCGTTAAATTCCCCAACCCGCAAAGGGACCTCGTAGTAAGGCGGTAAGGATTTACCGGTACCGGTAAAATACCCGTACCGGTAAACCCTTACCGCCTACCGTGTAATAAGGTCCTTAGTCTTTACATGTTATCAATTTAGCAGGCAAGCAGGATTATGTACGGTTACATGGTAATACAGGTTTACAACTTGCAGGTCTAATATTTACAGTCAAAAGTTAAGCGGTTACATGGTAATACAGGTTTACAATTTTTCAGTGGTATTTACAGTTACAGTTGGGTTTTGTAGTGGTGGTTGTCATGACCCTTAACCCTGGCCCTCACTGGCAAGTCAGCCTTCCAGTTAGGGCCAGGTCAAAGGCCTTAAAACCTTATCCAAGACTCTCATGGAGTCAGTCCTGGCGCCTTTGGCGCCAGGCTCATAACCATCATGAAGACCAACATTAGAATGGGACTATTTACTTAGGACTATTTAACTTGGGGTGTTCAGCCAACATGGAGGCCCACACATAGCTCAATTACAAGGAACTGAGCTATGCGGTCTAGTATTTTGGGTGTGGCAGGCCTGGGACTACTTTACCTGGACTACTTTGGGTGTGGCAGGCCTGGGACTATTTTACCTGGACTACATTACCTGAGACTATTTAAACCGTACCCAAACAGCAGAACACGCTTCGTGTTATTCTGCTGTGGGCAGCGTAACGCTCACCGTGTCCAGTTCTTTGATGCCAGCTTACCTGAAACCAAGGACCTGCAGAGAGAGAAAGAACACTACGAAACTTACCTGTCGTAGTATCCTGTCTTCAATCCATCGCCGACTTCAGTTCCACTCACCTGATGGTACAAACTCCATCATCCGGCACTGCATGTATCCTGGAATACCATAACCTCAAAAGAGGTGGAAGAAAGACAGCATTAATAAGCGTTTACTCATGTTTCCTCCCGAACGAAGAAAGCCACACAATTCTTACCTGGGTAGTCATCTCCTGGTCAGTATCATTGCTGGAACATCACTGCGCTCGGCGAGGAACATCGCGACCTGTAAGGAGAGAAAAGACACAGGTTAGCAATATAAAAGGCTAAACAGTGCCCTGCATCGCGCATTACTCACCGGACAGCATCACGCACACCGCGCTTTCGCCTACCGGCCTATGCTCATCTTCAACATGCAAGACAACACCAAAATACCTTTCCATACCTAAAAGGAAAGAAGCAAGCCATTATTATTCAAACTAAGGAACATAAGAACTGCATATAAAGACTGTTAAGCAGCAAACCTATGGAGTCGCAGCAGGCCTGGATTCCCACAGGGGGCTTGCACCAGTGAAGTAACTTGGTCGCTGCTCGCCCCTCACATCTACGCGCCCCTGCCACGAGGAGCAGGGCGGAGAATCCACCTTTTACAATATTAAGGTGAGGAGAAGGCCCAAGGGGGAGGAAGGAGTTGAGGCCAAGGGAGGTGAGAAAACATAAAGACAATCTGGTATTGAATCCAGCTCTCCTATATTGCAGACCCAACTTTAACCAGAGGCCTTACCAAGGGACCGGGAGAGGGTTAGAGAGTGCAAATCATCCAACCAGGGCTGGGTGGCGTCCACGCGGATACCAGGTGAGCGTAACAGTGGTCTCGTGGCTTTTTGGAATGTATTAAAGAGCCAGGTTTTGAGGATTTTCTTACATTTTTGGAAGGAAAGCTCATTGAAAATATTAGCTGGTAGAGAGTTCCAAATTCTAGGGGCTGCTACTGGGAAGCTGGTGTTACCTGTTCTCACATTCTTGAAGTGGGGATGCATAGGTGCGTGTCTGAGTTAGAGCTGAGTGTTCTGGTTGTGATTTCCCGGGTTAGGCATTGATTTAGGTTGCTGGGGGCAGTGCCCGATACACATTTATGTGGTATGGTGAGGGTTTTATGTAATATCCTGGTTTGGATAGGAAGCCAGTGGGCCTCTCTCCTATATTGTGAAATATGCTCTCTCTTTTTTATGCCTAACGCTGCTCTAAGCGCTTTGTTCTGGAGTAGTTGCATTTTGTTTATGTTTTTTTAAGTCCCTAAAAGGAGAATGTTGCAGTAATCGATCTTGGCCAAGATGTGGGCTCTGGCAATCGGGATGCAGTTTTGAGGCGTGAGGAAGGGTCTACTTAGGCCTATGAGTTTGGCCGTGTATGCTGTAGATGAGGAGAGTGCACTCATGCGTTTGCACATGGTAAGGCTAGAATCCAAATAAACCCCTTAAGTTTTGACTTGGTTTGAGATATTGATCTATGGCAGAATATTGCAGGTGGAGCTTGCTTAGTCGGTCTGGGGATCCTACTATCAGAATCTCAGTTTTTTCTCCGTTAAGGCAGAGACTATTGGTCGCCATCCAATTCTGGATGATGGAGTACATTTTGTAGACAGTGGCCCTCATTACGACCTTGGCGGAGGACCATGGTGCTATTAGCACCATGGTCCATGGCGCTAAGGTTGCAATTCCGCCATGGTGGTTGGCGGACTTACCGCCCCATTCCGACCTTGGCGGGGCGGTAAGTCCCCAATCCCCATTTTGCCCTTCCCCATTCCCATTTTTGCCCCATAAGGCATAATGGGAGTGGGGAAGGCGTTAATTACGCCACCGTAAATTACGGTGGCGTAATTAACATCAAGGTCCCTTAGCGCCATGGATTTTAACGCCTGCAAAAAGCAGGCGTTAAACTCACCATGGCGCAAAGGGACCTCGTACTCAGGCGGTAAGGGTCGGTGCTGTTTACGCTGGCGTAAACCCCTTACCGCCTGGGTCGTAATGAGGCCCAGTGTTGGTATCCTGCTTGAGGTTACCTGTAATGGGAATGAGTATTTGTGTGTCATCGGCGAAGTTGGTGTATATTACTCCCATAGAATCTAATGCTGCAAATAGTAATTTTGTGTACACATTGTAGAGTGTCGGGGAGAGGCAGGATCCTCGGGGGACTCCCAGTGGGGCTGTTATTGGGTCTGCTGCTACATCCCCTATCGCTTCTCTAGATGTGCGGTCTGCAAGAAATGACTTCATCCAGGCGGTAGCGTCCTTTGAGAATTGGAAGTTGTTCGCTTGTGTCAGACATAGTTTATTGTGGTCTACTAAATCGAAGGCTGCAGATAACTTAAGTAATAGTAGAATACAAAGTTTCCCTGAGTCCCTGATAGCATCCATTTGGTTTTTTCGATCCAATAGTGCTGTCTCTGTACTGTCTCGGTCTGAAGCCTGATTGTCTTTCCCCTAGTAGCTGGTTATTTTTGAGATGGGATTGGATTTGTGTGTATGCAATTGTAGCTATGATTTTGAGCAGGGCCGTCACAAGGGGATTTGGGGGGCAACCTGCCCTGGGCCTCGCTGCCCCCTCTCCTAAGTAGAAGGCAGCACAGTCCTCCCGTGTCCTTTATTCACACGGGCGACTGTGCTGTCTGCCCCTGCAAAGATTTAGCTGTTTGTTGCGAAGCCGTTTGGCTCCGCAACAAATAGCAAAATAATGGGAGAAAGCAGGGCTCAGAAGTGAGCTCTGCTGCCTCCCGTTATTCAGCTGACAACGTAGACATGCTGCATGACAAGAGAGGACTCCTCTCCTGTCAGTCAGTGTGTTCACGTTGCTCAGCGTGAACACGCTGACTGATGGGAAAGGAGTTCTCTCCTGTGAGGCTGCGTGGATGCTTTTGAAGGGTGCATGGAGGTAAGGAAAGTGTTTTTTTATTTAAAATTTAAATGTGTATATATGTGTATTTAAATTAAATTAGTATGTATATGTGTATGAATGCATGCATGCATGTTGGTGTTTATGTTTGCGTCAATGCTGTGTTTGGTTTTATGCATGCATGCATGTAAGGAGCCCCACCCCTAAATTTAGCCGCCCTGGAGGCCACTTCATTAAGGGACGGGTTCATGGCATCAGAGGTGCACCCAGACTAAATGTCAGGGGGGACAAACACTCCAAATGTTGGGAGAGGCGCTAACATCAGAGGCTGTGAGGGAGGGGCAAACTTCCTTGTGTTGGGGCATCTAACATCTTTCCAAATTCGAATTAGACAATTCTGGTGAAGCGTCAATGTTAGAAGCAGCTAACTATATCCTTCATTTCTGAAAGGTCACACTTAAGGAATGCTGTGAGAATGAGATGTCTCATGTCACCACTTCCCTTCTAATCACTCCCCTAGCATGCAAGTGCTAATCCCACATCACGATTTCAATTACCTAAAAATGTATGCATATGAAGGCAGGTGCTAACAGTGAAATGTTTCATTTTAGTAATGGCAGGGCCTTTGTTAACAGCGAAGCCCAGGCACTGTTTAACGTCTGTGTCCTGTTCGGTCTGGCCACGGCTCTGTTGGTCAACCCGGCAGGGGCTGGATGACAGTTTTGAAAGCGGATAGTGAGTGCGGCCAATAAACCCACTGCGCTGTCAGTCTCCCCACTGAGGGATGGCATCTGGGCCTTTCACCTTTTACAGTTGAAATGGACCCCCAAATAGCTGCCCCCATTTTGGCAGTATTATGACACAGAAACCTACTGATAATCTGCAGCTATTAACCACCTTGCTGCATTATTTTGACTTAATTATTGATTTAAGCACTCCACAGGTGCCTTGAACCATTGTTCCAATCAGTAAGGCAAAGGGTGCCGCCAAATATCAAAAAGAAATGGGACTCCACCAGCCCAGACACATCTTCAGCCAGCCCTGCTCCCATTTCCCTCTGAATTCCCTGAGCCAGCTAGGAAGCTGAAAAGCTATTTCTCCTTCCCTTTGGCCACTAGTCGTACCTTTCACCCCAATTCAGAGGCTGTTTACTTTCATAGTACTATTCATGGAGAGGTGGGCTATCTAAAAGCTGAGACCAGAAGTTAAGACTTTGGCTTTATCAAAGTGAGTCTGTTGATATCGCATGGATAGGTTTTTGTGCTCTGCATGTTTGATGCTGATGCGCTCCTTAAACAATAAGCCAAAAATATTGCTTTAGCGAACAGACAGTGGTGGAAATAGACTTTTTTTCTGGGGCATCCCTCCTACCACAGTGAAAAAGGGTCCAGCGACATGAGTATTTGGAAGGTGTAGGGCAGGTATTTTAGTCAACCTCATGAACATTTGCCTCTTCCCCTCAGAGGATTTATCATCAGTAAAGTTCAAAATCTGCACCCCTTTTAAACCTAAAAAATGCACATCAATATTTCCAGTACAGTGCAACATTGACAAGGGATTTCACAGGGCTCCCGCTCAGATCCTCAAGTGGTCTTTTGGGGAAGTGTCTCACTTTGGTACCTAGCGACCACTGTTCAAATCCCTCCCCAACATAGTTTAAAGCACAAACACATCACAGCATTCAAAAATAAACATATAGTGCACATAGATTTCCCAGATTCTGGAGCTGTATCTGAGATCTGGTGAGTAATTATTTGCCAGATCCTGGATCTGGAAAGATCCGTCCCAATGACAGCATTAAGTACAGATAGGAAGAAATGGAGATGTTGTTTAGTTATTTTCCCACCCACTGACTTATGCTAATCCCTATGGCAATTCTCACCCAGTTCCTGCCATCCCCACACAGAACACCTCCTCACTGGAACCCTTTGAGCTAGCTTTAAACAAGTGTTGCCATCAAACTTTGCCCTGAATCTGCCTGCAAGTGTTTTCTCAAAGGAGACTTCTGAGAGCTAATGACTTCATTGGAGTTGTAAACACGGAACTGGTGAAATAAAAATGTCTTCATCAGGTCTGCCTTTGACCACTCGATTTAAAAGCACCCTGCTTGTCTTTCGCTGAAGTCCTGTTAAAAACAAGCATTGGCAAAGCCAACATTTTTGGCTTGTGTACAAGTATTGAGCATTTGCCTGGCACTGCTATTAGCTACTCAGGTACTCAAACCATTTTGCGCCGGCACTATCAACGGCCAGCTCATACCAATACAGAAGGGCCTTTCCCATGCCTACATGAATGCACAAACCGTTAGCATTGCCAATGCTCTTTTTGCTATACCCTTGATGCACAGGACTATGCATCAAGGTTAAAGCAAACATACTACTTGGTTAAATTGGCCCACATTGAATGTAAGCCAATCTAGACAGTAATAACACTTATGGTGCACAGTCAGCCTGGATATATTTTCTGTGGCATGGCATTGTTACTGGCTGGGAGTCCGTACGTACATGGTAATAATGGCATATATTGATGCAGCCTGCATGGACATACATGAGAACAACCAGCATGAATATATTTGTATAATAGCATATCTTGTGTGGAAAGGTGGCATTAAATGTATTGTAAAATGTTCCTGTGCACAGTTTGTGATTTGCAACTATTGGGATGGTCCATGTGCTTCCATACAAAACCAATTGCAACCTGTATGGATTTCTACCCAATTCGGAACCGGGGCCCCCAGAGGATAGGTTCAGGTTCGAGTGGGATTACCTTCTGGGTAATTTCTGTGAATATGGTTACGCACTGTGACCAAAAAAGTTGAACCATCGGGCACGACCACCACATGTGATAGAAGGAGCCTGGCTGTCCACATAGCCTCCAACAGGCGGGGCTCAGAGCCCGGTTTATATGATGGAACCTTAGAGGGGGGTAGTACCAGCACAATAAGAGTTTGTATGTGCATTCTCGGTTTGTGATGCAAGAGGACGCTGAGTGAGTTTGCGACCAGATGTCCACCCAGTTTTGGTCAGTTAGCACGTGCCCTAGGTCTGTCTCCCACTGGGCCATAGCTCGGCTCTTGGAGATAAGGAAGTCTCCCATAAGGCGTTTGTATAAGGCCGAGTTCCTTCCTGGAGTCGGGAGATCTTGCAAAGTTAGTTCAAGTGGCGAGGGCGTGCGCGTTGCTGCTTGCCGAGTTTGCGGGTGGGAGCACCAGTGTCGAAGCTGTATATAAGTGTATCTGTCTGCTTCCTTCAGCTGAAAAGTCTCTTTGGATTGTTCAAATGTTCGGGGTGACCTTACATGAAAAGTTGGCCCAGTGACTCAAGGCCTCCCCTGATCCAGTTCTTGAAGTTGTGAGGATTGGTTCTGGGGGCGAAAGAGGGGTTCATAAAGACCGGGGAGAAGGGGCTTAGGCCCTTCGGGATCTTTTGTCGCCTCCGTGCCCAGTCCCATGCCTTCAACGTGTGTTTGGTGGAAAGTAGTAGCTCATTCCCGCTCTGTTGGAGTTGAGGTGGAGTGTGCGGGAGAAAACGCAGAGGAAGGGGCAGCCGGGATAGTTCTATCTCCACCCATCGGAGACCCCCCAAAGTCATTAGCCAGGCGTGGATGTGGGCTAGCTGGGCCGCTATTTGGTAGTTCTGCAGGTGGGGGACTCCCAGTCCTCCTAGGCGTGCGTTCCCCAGCATCATTCTCAGAGGGATCCGGGCATTTTTGGCCTTCCAGATGAATTGGAGCAGTTTCCTCTGGAGCCCCTGAAGGGCGGCCGGCGGAATTGTTACGGGGAGAGCGGAGCATGCATACAAAAATCTAGGGAGGACATTCATTTTCCTCGCTGTGATGCACCCCAACAGGGAGATTTCTTGCTTCGTCCACCTCTTCAGGTCTCTTTCTAGTTCGCGGAAGAGTGGGGTGAAGTTTGTTTGATTGACCGCTTTTGGGTCCGCTAGGATGTGGACTCTCAAGTAGGGGATTGCTTCTTCTTTCCATTGTACAGGGCATAATGAGGAGAGGGCCTCTCAGTCGCCAGGTGACAGGCCGGTCCCCAAAGCCACCGACTTGTGGTAGTTAATGGAGAAGCCAGTGACTTTCCCGTAGTTATCTATTTCTGCCAGGGCATGGCGCAGAGAGAGGGCGGGGTCTGCAAGGATAAACAGGACATTGTCTGCTATTTTGTGTTGGGTAAGACCGATCTGTGGGCCTTTGATGTTGGGGTTGGCTCTGATTGACCGGGCAAATGGCTCCATCACCATGGCAAAGAGCAATGGGGACAACGGGCATCCCTGCCTCGTCCCACAGCTAAGCGGTATCGGAGCAGAAAGAACGCCATTGACTCTGAGAAGGGTTTTCGGGGCTTGGTAGTTCGCTAGGACCATCTTCTGAAACATGGAGCTGATGTGGAAGGCTTCCATAGTTTGACCCATAAAGGCCCAGTCCACCCTGTCAAACGTTTTGACAGCGTCTAGGGCCACTAGCACTAGTTTTTGCGAATTCCCGGCTGTCAGGTCGATCAAGTTCAGGGCTCTGCGGACATTGTCTCCCGTGGATCTATTGATGATAAAGCCTGATTGGTACGGGTGGATTATTTCGGGTAAAGTGGCTGAAAGGCGGTTGGCCTGGATTTTCGAGTAGATGTTAGCGTCAATGTTCAGCAAGGCAATGGGTCTGTATGAGGCAGGGTCTTTCGGGTCTTTTCCCGGCTTGGACAACAGGATTGTGATAGATTCTGCCATTGAGGGGGTGACCGTGCCTGGGTCCCTGAAAGAGTTAAAGAGGGCCACCATGGGAGCCACTAATTGTGGCCGGAAGATTTAGTAGAAACTTGCAGAGAACCCATAGGGCCCCGGGGCCTGTGCTTTGAGGGACTTGATAATGTCTTCGACTTCCTCACTTGTGATAGGTGCGTCAAGGTTTGTTCGGGCTGCGCCCTTCAGGTGGGGTAGAGTCGGCTTTTGTAGATATTCCATTTGTTTGCTTCGGTCTCTGGGAAGGGGGTGCATCGTCCGCAGACAGTTGCTGTTTCTCCTGCTCTGCGTAGTGAACCCTGCCTTGGCAGTCTCGTAGTCCAATAATTGTGTTGTTCCGCCTCGCCTTGGCTAGTTTGCTCACTAATAGTTTGTTCGCTTTATTGTTTTTGGCGTAATAGAATTGTTTCGCTTTGGCCAAGAGATGAGCTGTGTGTTCAGCGTAATGCGCCTCAATTTTGTTGCGGGTGATGCAGAGTGCCCGTTGTGTCTTCGGGGACCATCCCTTCAGATTGTGTGTTTTTTCGGCTTCTTGGAGCTCCTCCTCAAGGGTGTGGCGGGTTTGACACCTGGCTCTATCTTATGCCACCCCCTGAGTGATCAGTTCCCTCTGGACCACTGGTTCCATGGCATCCCACATGTTCGCTGGGGAGGTGCCTTCATTTGAAGAAGTTTCGGATCGTGGAGGCGATTGCATCTCTCAGGGGCATGTCGTTGAGGATCGGATCAAATAGAGCCCAACAGCACAGTGGAGGAGGTGTAGCCTGATGGGCTCGCAGTTCTAGAGTTACTGGTGCGTGATCTGATAGGGTACGTGTTCCAATCGAGATTTCCTTGACAAAGGACAGAGTTTGCAGTGACGTCAGAAGGAGGTCAATTCTGGAAAAGGTCCTGTGGACATATGAGTAGAATGAAAAGTCCCTTTCTGTCGGATGAAGCACCCTCCAAGCGTCCACCACCTCCAAGGTCCTGAAGAGGCGCAGGATTCCCAGGGCCGTGTTGTGATCTTTAGAGGAGGGGGGATGTGATTTGTCGTTCGCAGGGTCTGGAACTCAGTTGAAGTCGCCTCCAATCACTTTCAAGCCTTCTGAGAAGGAAACGAGGGTCGTGCCCAATGAATCGTAGAAGGCAATCTGGCCCACACTAGGAGCGGATGCGGAGACCAGCATGTATAGTTGGCCCGATAAGAGGCACTTGATCGCTACATAACAGCCCTCTGGGTCTAGTTTGGAGTTTAGGATCTGTGGATTTAGGCCCCTTCTGAAGAGGATCGCTACCCCTCCTTTTTTAGTGTCATCCGAGGCCAGAAACTGTAGTGGGAAGTCTTTAGATCTGAGGCGTCCAAAGTTCCCTGGGAGCAGATGGGTCTCTTGCCGTAGGGCCACGCCCCTGTCTTCATCCAGGAGTTGTTGGATGATCGATTTGCGCTTAGCCGGGGAGTTCAGACCCTTGACGTTAAGGGAGATAAATCGGAGGGTCCGGGAGCTTGAGGGGTCCATCACAGCGGCGGGAGGAAGTCTAGCCGCCATTATAGAGGGGTCGCAGCTGTCGGTCACTCTGTCTCTGAACTTTTAAAGAGAGCCTCCAACAGGAGAGCCCCAAACTGTTCAACGTGGGGTGGCCTGGGGTTTCAGAATCAGACCCCCCCTTGGCCAATTTGGCTGGAGCCATGCACCCCGCCAACGTGGCAGAGCCTGGCATTTGAAATAAATAATCATTCCAGGGACTCATCGGTGGTCTGTACCTTTGAAACGGACATGCGCCGTGGGGGGCCCGCCGGTAGGCTTGTTTATAGAGGCTGAGGAGTCGTAATTTTCCAGAGGATTGGACAAGGACTCCAAAGGATTTGCGGAGGGCGAGGATCCACAGGAAGCGTGTGAATTGAATAGTTATTTTCTTTTCCCAAATCTCAGGACTCTGGACCATGAAGTTCCCTTGGGTTACATTGAGGAAGCAGGGGCTTCGCTGGTGTTGTCAGTTACAGAGCACGCTGAAGCGCCTTCACAGGAGTCTGAGTGTAGGATCTTATCGGCCTCTTCCAGATGGGCAATTCTCCAGAGGGAACCATTGTGGGTAAACTGAAGAGCTGTTGGGAAGAGCCACCTCTAACGAATATGGTCATTCTGGAGGTAGAGGTTGAGAGGGCAGAGAGATTTTCTCTTTTGTAAGGTGAGTAGCGAGAGGTCCTGTTAGACCTGAAGAGGAGCCCCCTGGAAGGACAATTTGTCTCGGATATGGCTTATCACCGAGATGGCTTCCTTTGTTGTAAAGAAGTGCACTATGGTTATCACGTCGGGGGGGTCTGTTGCCACCCCCCATCGAGTGCGCAGCCTGTGGGTTCGGTCCAGCAAAAGCAACGATTTGTCTAGATGGGGGAGGAGGGCTTGAAAGAAATTCCCTACATATCCGGAGAGGTCTTTGTCCGGGACGGAGGCTGGAATGCCCTGAATTCGGGGGTTGTTACGCCGAGCCCTGTTTTCCAAGTCTTCTTGTTTACACTCAAGGATCTCACATCTATCTTGCAGGGATTGGATAGAGTGTTGGATCTCCCCCATAGATGCTGACTGGTCCTGGCAGCGGTCTTCAATTTCCCCTATGCGCTGTTCCACTTCTGTTACCCTTTGGTTGGTGTGCTCAAGTTTTGTGGTGAGTTCTGTCATGCACAATCTGAATTCGGTTTTAATGTCGGCCATAAAAGTCTGGATGTCCTCTTTGGTTGCTAGGGATTCTTTGTCGTCCAGCGCCTTCTGTGAAGCCATTTTGAGGGGAGTATCAGATTTCTTGGCCTTATCGGGCGCCAGCAGCATTGTGGAGATGTCCGCGTTCTTATTGGCTTTCGACTATTTAGCCATGGTGGGCTCCCGTTAGAGGGGATAGTGTAGAGTTGCTTGTGTTTGACTTGCAGGGTCAGCTAGGTGAGAGCTGTTGGGCCTGCCCTTAGCAGCTCTTCAGGTTTTTAAATGTTTAGTGCACTTGTCGGGTGCTGCTTTTGGGGGTGTGCTGAGGCGGGTAACCACGGGTCCGGTGGTGGCCAGGCGATGCGGAAGCAGCCAGTACCCCCTGGCCAAAATGACAGCCAGGAGGCGAGTAGCTGAGTGGGCCCGGGGCGCACCAGGAAGTGGGAGGGAGTGAGTCTCTTACGTGAGGCTGTGCTGCTAGCCGTGTATAAGGGGGGCCTTATGGAGGGTACAACGGTGGACAGGTGGTGCTGGCTTACCTCTGAATACAATGTCCCATTATGGAAGGAGCAGACCCAGTAGGCGCGGTCGCTGTGGCTGTGTTCTTGGGCTTTCTGGAGGGGGTGCCCGCCGAGCGCCATTGGTTGGGCAGGGGTGCCCCAGGAGTAAGATGGAGGGGCCTCCAGGCGGCCTCAGTGGTGCAGTGGTTAACGGGGATAGGTCGCAGAAATCACCCTCGAGTAATCCCAGCAGCGGCTTCTCATATTGGAGGGGGTGGAGGGGGCCTCCAAGTGAGGTATTCAATTAGAAGGCAGACCCCCAAGAACTAGGCAGGGGGGATCGTCCTCCTGCAGGGGGAGATTGGTGTTGGGGCTCCTTCTTCCTCCAGGAGCTGTTGGGGTGAGAAAGCAGAGCAGCCGATTGGGCCTGGGCACCCCAGGAGATGGTGGAGGAGACTCCGGGCCCAGAGGGTGTCTGGATCCTATGTCACAGGAGCCCCGTGGAAGACAGCTGGATCGCGTGAGAAGGAGGCTCCCAGGCAAGCCCCTCTCCGAGGCAGTTCCCTGTCTTTATGTTCTGTGGGGCAGGGGGCGTCCGGACCGCTCTTGGTGGGCAAAGTCAGGGGAATGAATTTGGGGTCCCCCAGGATCAGTCAGCCCTAATTCTCACTCCCCAGGGTCCTGAGACCCTCCTATCATGCTGCATAGGAGCGGAGATCAAAAGCTGGTGCCGAACTCCTACAAATCTACACTCTCGGCGGCCCCGGCACGGAGGCTCTCAAAAGAGCTGCTGCATCGTTGGCGCTCCAAGCCACGCCCCCTAATGATGCTTTTTTAAGGAGAGGGGTGACCCAGGCTTCTTTGATGTTGGCTGGTATGGTATTAGTGTTAAATGAGGCATTGACAAAGTTGGTGATGATGAGAGCAAGTATGGGGGCGCAGTACTTAACTAGTTTGGCGGGGAAACTGTCTCCCTTGCAGTTAGAGGATTTGAGTGAGGCTATAGTTTTGAGCACCCAGTCAGAGTTCACTGGCAAGAAGTGGAATTCAGGGATGTTAGTTGTGGTGTGAGTCGAAGCTAAAGTGATTGGCTCAGTAGTGGGTGTTAAGAGTTTTCTATGCAGCGCTATTTTATTTTTTAGTGTGTTTATCTTAGAGGCTAGTGCATCCTGGATGGTGGTACACCATTCCTTACTCACTCTGGCTAGGCTGGGAGGGGGGATGGGTGTTTCTAATTCTCTGATGACGGAGAATAGCTCTTTGCTGTTTGAGGTGGCATTAGTGATGCGTAAATTCAGTGAGTTGGCTTTCTGGGTAAATACTTACAATTTGTAGGCGATGGATATTAGCTGAAGCTCTTTTTTTGGACTTGCTGGTAGGGTTTTTTCCTGAAAAGGTATTCTAGTGCCCTTTTTTTCCTTCTAGGTTCGATGAGGTCATCGTTGAACCATGAATTGCTGCGTTTCAGCTTAGGGAGTTTGGGTCTGAGAGGAGCTATTTTTTTTTTTATTTATTTATTTATTTATTTGATTTATATTTCAGGCCGAGACCTGTAATTTTATCAAAAAGATCTACGCATTTAACTCTTCAAGATTCTCCGGAAAGTTGGCTTTCAACAGATCGAGGTACATCTTTTTATAAACAATAGATACGTTTCCAATGTCATTGTTCCGATACTCCTTAGGTTTGTATTAATGAGGCGTCTTCGATGAGTAGAATTTCATTTATCTGTTTGAAAGCCAACTCGATTAGGTTTGTCATGGCCATTGTCCACCGCGTAGCTTCACCTGAGATCAATCTGTTCCATAAGTTATCCTCTTCGAACATCCAAGGATTTGTAATCAGCGGAGATAGATAAGTGATTCTGTTCTGTTTGGTGTATGGACAGTTTAAAACCAGGTGCCTAATCGTTTCCACGGTGTCCACATTTTTACATAACCTGCATGCTTGGTTTTCCACCAAACCTCGGATGGCAAGTATTTGCTTTGTGTGAAGTGTATTTAGTCTCGCTTTCATAAACAAGTGTCTTTTTTTCCTTTCTGGAAATTTGCTGACGTATTTTATAGGTACCTTTAATTTATTGCATGTAGGTGGAAGATGCTGTAGCAATTTGTTGTCTGCTGCTATTTCTATTGTTTTAATCCAGTCCATTTCCTGCATTTTCCGCTTGATTTTGTCTGGATTTTCTTTTAAATCTGTTTCCGTGCACATTATTTGCGACAGTCTTTCTTTTCTAGTTTCGGCCCAATTTCTAAATATCATGCAATTCCCGTTTAACATTTCTTCTTTAACTACAGCGTAGATTGGGAGGGAGTCTGCCAGAATGATTTTTCTAAATAACCTCATTGCGCTAACGTCGACTATCGAAGCCAAAGACGTTAGCCCAAGTTCCCTTCTAATGGCCGCAATTGCCGTTGATTTGGGCAATCCCAAAACAGATCTCCAGACCATACCTTCTATCTTATTCCAAATGTTCTCCGGAATACAGAGAGAGGCTTCCATACCGCTTGTTAGCGAGGGCACTACTTTCATTTTATAGAAGTTGATTGCCGGAGTTAAGGTGAATTTGCCAAATTTCTTGTCTATTGTTCTCATTTGCGCTGTTAAGGTCTTCACTTTGTCCCAGAGTACTGTTTGCATAGCTTTGTCTGTTGTTGTATTGTCTATTTCAAACCCTAGATATCTGATATTTTTTACTTTTTCAATTTTTATGTCATCCAGATACCATGCCTCCTTGGTTGTTGGGTTCTTTCTTTGTTTCTCAAGGATCATGATTTTTGTTTTATTTCTATTTATCTCCAGCAGGTTTTCATCTGTGTATTTTTTCAAGTTTGTTAATTTCCGCTGCAAACCCACTTTGGTCTGGTCGATAAGAATCACGTCGTCCGCGTATAGGAGACGGGGAATATGAGTTTTCCCTAGTTTCGGAGGGAACGTTCTGATCTCATTTTCCGAGTATTGCAAATTTCCCAGAAAGGCGATAAAAAGTGCGGGCGCAAGAGGACAACCCTGTTTTACGCCTCTTTTTACTTGAATTTCCTCCGAGAGAATTCCCTGTTGGTTTAATTTCACTCTTACCGTTGTATTTGAGTGCAGGGCGATTAGTGGATCTAACAGTGATCTTGGGCATCCCCACCCATTCAATTTTCCCCAAAGCATGTTTCTGTCCACTTTGTCAAATGCTTTTGACATGTCCACAAAGGCCAGATATATTTTTGGTGCTCCTTCTTTGATTTTTGCTTTGAAAATGTTTATTATCAGAATGTTGATTGCTGTCGTTCCGTTTTTCTGGAAGCCTGTTTGTAATATGTCTTTCGATTTTGATGACCTTTCCCATATCCTCAGATGGTCCAGGATGAGGGATGAAAAGATCTTTCCCAGAATGTCTAATAAAGCAATCGGTCTATAATTAGCGGGGTCCTCCCGACTACCTTTCTTATAGATTGGGACGATGACTGCTTTTAGCCAAGTATCTGGAATTTGATGGGATTGTTCACAGATCTCGAAAATCTTTCCAATCACTTTTGCCCAGTCTTTAGGGAATTCTTTTAGGATGGTGTTTGTCAATCCGTCCGGGCCGGGTGCTCTAGATGATTTCAAGCTTCTTATTTTTTTTTCAATGTCCTCCACATTGGCTACCGACACCCAAGTCGTGTTTGTTACAGATTTCTGAACTTTTGTCAGTTTCTGAGGTTCCTCAAATTCATTCGAAATGTACTCCATCCATTTTACTTCTGATACTGCATTTGTAGGTGTTACGTTGTATGATGTGTTACTTTTTTTAATTAAAAACCAGAAGTCGCTAGATTTATTGGTGATCAGTTTTTTCATCATTTCTTCTGCGTCCAACTGGTATTGTGTTGCTTTTGTTTGTTTTCTCCAGGCAGTGTATCTTTTTGCTTCCAATTTCCAGTTTAGCCAGTCTTGTGCCTGATTTGTTTTTTTTGCCTTTCTTTTTAGTTGCCGCCCTAGTTTCCTTTGTTCTACAAGTTCTTTGTTGTATGCGTGGGCGGCCTGTGGTACAGGCTTCTTTCTAGCGACTATTGGTTTCCGGTATGGTATTAGAAGTGGTAGATAATCCGGTTTCTCAATTGTTTTTGTTTGTTGATTTGCTCTTATTTTTTTATCCCATGCTGATTTTATTTGTTGAATATTTGCCTCCGTTATACGTAGACGGGTTTGTTGCACATTTGTTTCAAGTGTGGCTTTATATACCACTTTAGTTGGTCTCCGGCCATTCCACTTACAAATAAGTAAGTTATGGTCGCTGTTGTTCGTTTTCAGCACTTTAAAGCTCACTATGTTCGCTGCCAGTCCAGATGATACAAAGATGTAATCTAGGGTTGCTTTTGATTCTCCCCTTTCCCAAGTCGGGATATTCAGTTGATTTGGGAAGAGTGTCGCTATGTTTTGTAAGTCTCTATCGCTTGTTACTTTCATCCAGGCTTTTCCCCGTTCTTGTGTTGCAGTTGTTTCTGTTCTCTCTATTTCTTCATTGCAATTGGCGTTTAAGTCGCCGCATATCATGATCTCGATATCCTCGAAATCTTCGTAGAGCTGGTCAATAGTCGCACCCATTCTTGCACAGAAAGCCTTTGTTGTTGTCCGCTGGGGGTTCCAATAGCAATTTATAATTGCTAAGGTGTTTCTTGTGGTGCCATTTCCCTTTTCCATGGGGGGAGACCATGTGGAAAGGGTCACCAGCATTTCGTATGCTTCACTCCATTTCTTTGGAGGTTCCAGTCCTAATCCGTTTTTGATGGCTGTAAGCAAGCCAGACGATGGTCTTCCTAAAGGACCTCTAATTGCAGCAGATGTTTCCAAGCAGAATCCGTCCAGTGAGGGTTTCTCAAGTAGCCACGTCTCTTGAAGGCATATTATATCAAGTGAACCCAGATTTACATCCCCCGGTACTGTTAAATGATTATGCCCTCTGGTGTTCCATGAGCCTACCTTGTAGTGGTTTTGTTCGGGCCGTTCCTCTAGGATTGGGGCCGACGACAAAGTCTCGGGACTCCGTCCTATTTGTTGCTATTTTTGTGATTTCTTTGACCAGGTGGATGTAAACCAGTCCCACGGACCTCTCGGCGATCTTGATTCTTGTGTTTTAGGTGAACTCTTTTGAGCCATTATTTCTCCTCCGGAATGTTTGAGTTGTTGTGTGGATTTCTCATTTTCTCTGCTTCTATTGGTAGGTCTCCGTTCCTGTGGGTCACTACTGCTTTCTTGGAGGCTACTCAAACGTGCTTTGCTGTTTCCCCACTTGGAGGCTCCCTCCCAATTCAGCGGCCCATTTCTTCGGCTATCTTTTGGGTCTTCACGAACGTGCTTGATGTCCCTCTTTTCGTTCCATCGCTTATGAGAATATAGCCTTTCAGTTTTTGAATGGTAATGTGTGCTCTGATCGTTCATTTTTGTTGGATTTCTGCTTCGCTCTTCCCGCTGTGGGTGTGTTAGCTCTCTCAAGTAGAAGCCCATATCTTTCAGCTCTTCAAACACTGATTTGTCCAGGTGCGTTATACTCTCCGCTTTTACATGTAAAAATGCTTTTGCTATCTTGCCCCTGTGGTACGGTTCGACCAAGTCTAGGTCCTTTGTTCTGAGGTCCCTGAGCGTTTTCGATTTTTTCAGGATCTGCAGAACTGTTGGCCTGTTTAAAATTAAAAAGTCTTCTTTGATGACTTGTTGCTCAAGTTTGAACAATCGGGTTTTGCCTCTTTCTTCTGTTGTCGTTTTCCCATTTCCCCTCACATGAGCTTGTTTTCTCGGGGTACTTCTGCTTCTTCGCCTCGCTTGAGCTTGTTCTCTCGGGGTACTTCTGCTTCTTCGCCTCACTCTTTGTGGTGATGCTTTGTTGTCTTTCTGACTTTTACTGTTATAATCGCTAACATCTCTCTTTTTTCGGGCAATTTGTCCCTTCGCTTCACAAGCACCCACGTTTCTTCATCATTACTCAGCGATCTTTCTCCTTCTTTGTTGCTTGTTTCATCATTCTTTAACTTGTCTATCGTAGCAGCTGTTAACTCCTGTGACTTCATGGTAGTTTGGATTTGTTTGTCATGTTGTGATATGTTCATCAATGCTGAATCTAAGATGAATTCTTCCACCGTCCTAGGTGATCTCCGATCTGAGGGCGTCTGAGGGGACTGGGCATCAAGAGTTTGGATGTCATCTTTTTTCATCTCTATTTTGTTTTGACTTTTGGCTAAATGTGGTGGTTTTGCTCTAGCCTCCGATGAGAATGTATGTGAAGCTCTCGGTATAGCTGATTTATTTTGAGTCGATGATGGAATTACTGAGCTCTTCTCTGTAATGACCTCCAGGCCATTCCTCTCATAATCTAATTTTTTAAATTTGTCTACCACATGCTTGTCCCCTTTTAAATCTTGTGTTTGCGGGTTATTTTTTTGTTTCTCCAGCAGTTCGATTTTCCTTTCTAGAGTCTCGATTTTATTTTCCCACAGGATCTCTTGAATACTTTTTTGTGCTTCTACTGCTGTTATATAGCTTTCTACATGCGCCATTTTTGCTATCATATTAGAGAGCATTGCTGTGTTGTCCTGGATTTCTTCTTTTAGTGCTTCATATAGCTTGCAAAAAGGTGTTAGAACAATAGACATTGCCGACATGATTGTGGTCATGTCCGGTTTTTTGGTTGAAGAATCCTTATGAATAGCCATGGCAATGTCGCTTAACCATCGATTTTTTTGTGATGACTGTGGTTTTTCTGTTTTTTTTGGCGTCTCCCGAGTCTGAGGACCCAGGCAGTCCATTTTAGAGATGTTAGCCTGATCTGTTACTTGTTGGCTCTGCCCAGTTGCTCTCAGGTCTTGATTTATGGCTTCGTTGCTTGTTTCAGTCTCTAGGGAGGTTTGAAGTCCTGCAGTCTGGTGGGGTTGCGTCCACGCCAACCGTATGTCTTTTTCTTTATTTGTTTGGGATAGGTTTTGTTTTTCCTTCACAGGGTGGCTGTGGATACGGCGTACTTCAGTCGCCTCTAACTCCCCTCCGTTGATCCCTTCTGCAGCTGTTTTTTTTATGATCATTGGGTCCCGGGAATTGTTTTCTCGGTCCAACTGAGTCTCTGTACCTGGAGACTCTAGGTTACTGATCTGAGTTTGGGTTTCATGTTTATTCAACCCTCCGACCTTGGTTGGGGTTTCCACTGTTCTTCTTACTTTCGACCCTGGCATAGTTTCTTGCAACACTTCTAACATTTCTGCGTCAGATACCTCCGAGTCCACTGTTAATTTTCGTTTGAACTGTTGCGTAAAGAAGGTTTTTAAGGAGCACGATAATAGTGGTGCCGGCAGCTTTGTGGTTGCGAGTTTTTTTGTTTTTATCGCATTTCCTTCCACTCTACTCCTCTGATTTTGATTTTTCAAAGTCTTCTTATTTAGTTGAGGTGTGGTCTTCTTTCGCGGGGACTGATTTTTCTTCGATTTCATTTTTTTCTTTTTTTGTTGATTACGGCTTGTTTTTACTTGTTCGTAGTCTGTTTCCTTAGTTGAGTCTTCCTGATCGGTTTGTCTGTTGTTTGTGCCTGTTGTTTCACTGTCTATAAACACTTCGTCACTTTCTGATAGTGATTCCGCGAAGCTTATCTCTCCTGATCTTTTATTGGCTTTTGGAGTTTCTCTGTCTAATTGTCTCCTCTTTGATCTGGTGGATTTGCTTTGATCAGAAATCTGCTCTTTATAAGTTGAGTGGATCATCGCTTTGACGTTTAGTGTGTTCTGCACCACGTCTGATTTGTTTGTTGTAGTTTCCCCAATTTCACCAGTTTTTTGACAGGATGGCCTCTCTCCTACGGGTCCCTTTGGATCTTCCCCCGTTTGCTCAAGATGGAGGTCCTGTTCCTTTGTTGTAATTTTCCCCGGGAGTTTACCCTCCGGGTTTGTCGAGGTTCCATCCACCTCTCCGATCTGACCACCCCCCCCCCACTCCACCGCTGTGGCCCCGCGAAGGTGCCGATGCTGGCCATCCTCCGATAGCCAAAGCATCCTCACCTCTCGTCGTCAAGACGGTGTGCGAGCCCCCAGCAGCGGCGTAGGCGGGCTGGACGGGCTGGACGAGCGTGCTGCCTCTCTCGTCTGTTGATTCCCTCTGAGTCCTCACATCCGTCACCTGATCCATCTCCTCAGCCTCATTGGCGAATGCTCCTTCCGGGCGAAACTCTCGGGGTACTCGATTGACCCCCCCGGATTGCCACACGAGGTCTACGTGGTCCACCAGATCCGAAGGCTGTTGGTTGGCATCCGGTGGATACTCCTTTGTCGTTTGCCTACTCAATGGCAACAGCGACTGCGCCCATAGTGCCGGTAAACCTGTCTGTGAGAGTTTCTGAGGTTTCAACTGAGTCCTCATTGACGGCTTACCTCTGGTCCGTTTCAGGTTTGATGCTGGATCATCTCTCCCGTGCTCTGTTGGTGTTGTTGGTTCCCTTTCCGGGATGATGTTGGGAGGCAGCAAAGGCTCGTCCACTCCTGCCGGCTCCCGCTCCGATGGTGGGATCACTAGCAGCGGTCGTGCTTCTGGCCGTACCTCGGGTTCCATTTTACGCTTGCTGCGCGTCTGCAGCGGACTGCCGCAGACTGGCTCACACCTCGGCTCGCAGCTCCGCTCACCGCTCCGCGGTGTTCTGGGGTTTTTAAAAAAAAAAAAAAACGAACTTCCTCACACAAAGATGTGGGCTGGTTGCAGGACTGCCGCAGACTGGCTCACACCTCGGCTCGCAGAGGAGCTATTTCCTCTATAGCTGATTTAAGACAGGTGTGGTAGTGCAGAGAGATGTTGTCTGGGTTAGTGTCCACTGGGGGGTGTGCATTAGGTAACTTATTTAGCACGGGGGATAGATTTTCGGGGGTGAGGTTCTGTGCATTACTTACTAGGATGGGTGCGGGTGGGGTAGTGGGTGGAGTGGGGTCCTTAGTTAGAATGATGTTGAATTTAATGAGGAAGTGGTCTGTCCAGGAAATCTCTAGGATCTCTTCTAAATGGACTGTGGTGTTCAGTGTAAGAAGAGCTGTGTGTTCTGGATGAGAGTCTGATGCAGTGTGATGTGCCTAGGGGTTACCAGTCATTTGGTCGAAAACCAAATGGTTGAATGACCATTTGATCGAAGTAAAATGGTAGAAAAAAAGGGCGAATTTTTTTTTATTATTTTATTTTATGGGTGGGTTCCCCCCACAACCCCCCTTTTTCTTTATGAAAAATATTTTTTAAGCAACCAAAACTTTAAAAAATATATAAATAAATAAACAAAAAAATTCTACCTTTTGTTTTCGACCATTTTGATTCGATGAAATGGTCATTCGACCATTTATTTACGACCATTTGACCGGACACCGTGCCTAGGATAGGTGCGGTGATGGGGTTGATGGTAGGTACGGTAACGAAGGCTGGTATGTTTGGCAAGAATGGGGTTGGTTAAGGTAGGGGGTGGTGTCTAGGACAGTGTAATCTCGCTAGTCCTATGCCTAGTTGGATGTATGAGCATCTGGAGCATAGGGTGGTGTCAGTGGTGTTAGAGGCCATTGTGTTGGACAGGGTGAGTGGGCAGAAATGCTCAAGGGGTTGCTGATGGACAGGCATGATTAGTATTAGCAACGTTGCCAATGCGCCTAACATTGCGACTGCTGGGTTACAAAACCTAATATGCATTTGGCAGGTATTCGCAGATGTAGGGTGAATGGTGGTTTTGGCCAGCTCTTATAAACCGAAGCACAGTGCAATACTGGTCCCTCGTAACATGCCCCAAAAAGTAATACAAAGGCGTGCACTTGGAACAAAATACTATTTGGCACTTACAATGCTGTGGGTTGTGCTGTCTGGTGGTTTGATTCCAGAACGCAGCCAGGGCCTTGGAATGTTATGCTTTGAAAAGAGGAGTTAGCTGATGGTAAAGGGAAGGGGCGCCTGGGGTCATCCAAAAAAAAACATATCAAGCCATGACTCGTCTCTACAACTTTTGACTATGAGGATAGGATAAGGAGGGCACTACCAGCCATGATCAGTAAGGAGGCAAGGAGGCTCCAACCACACCTCCAACTGCATTGATACATGCACTAAGCAGACCAAACGAAGTCGAAGGAGCATTATGAAGTCTAGCCATGGAGCAGCCAACGCAGCGCTTTCGGGCAAGAAGGGGCACCTGCAGAGCTCTTTCTACCACCGTGGCAAACAGAGGGCTGGCTGAAGGACAACGCACAGAGACGCTGCAGGGTAAGCATAACACTGCGTTAGAATAAAGCACCCTCCACTGTGAGCGTAAGTAGCTAGCAAAATCATAGCACAATCCATATAAACAACACAAAAAACCAGACGAGACCCCATTATGACATCACAAGCGGTTCTGGAAAAAGGGATTCAAGGTTCAATACAATCATAAAATAACACAGTGCTGTCACAATGTTTTGTAAATAAGAGTGAGGAGAAAATATTTTAACACAATACTCCATACCTGGATGACTTAAAGAAAAACAAAAAGAAGAAAAAAGAAAGTTGGACTGAGCAGCACACAGCAACACACAAGAAGAGACTCTGGCAGAAACTTACACCCTAAAAAGGAACAATGTAAAACTGTCACTGAACACCTAGAAACACGGCAAATTATCACTTTAATCAAATCAGCTGTTGGCACACACTAGGGTGCCTGTGCATGTGGAACAGAGATACTCTTTGCCCATTTCATCCTGCACCAGGTGAACCATCTATTCCATGGGAACAATGGATGGATCCCTTTCAAGTCTACCTGAGGGAAATTGGCGGGGCAAAATGTAATGACGATCTTAAGGAAGCCACATTGCTGAACAGTATTGGAGCAGAAGGACCACAAGTACTTCACACTTTTCCAGACATCCAAACTACAGAAGGGGCAGGAGATGCATCTACCAGTGGCACCACCAAAAAGATATGAATCCACCATCGCTAAATTAGAAAGACACCATGGAAATAAAACAAATGTAGTTTTAGAAAGATATTACTTCTTCACACGCAAGCAACACAAAGTGGAGCCAGTAGATAGATATATTGCAGCACTTTGAGGTTTAATTGCTTTTTGCAAATTGAAGCGTAATATGGATGGATATTTCAGAGAGCAATTGATGCTTCACACAGCTGACCCTAATATCCAACACGGACTATGACAGGCCAAAAACGCCAACCTAGAACAAGCAATTGATATAGCAGGGACAATGGAACTAGGTGTAAAGTACATCAAGGCATTGCACAGCCAAGATCGACATCAACAGAGATTAAAACAGCCCAAGTAGAAGAAGACATTGAGTCAAATGCAGAAGTAGCACAAATTCAACTGAGCTAGAATCAAGGAAAAAGATACAGAACAGTATCAAATGACAGATAAAGTGGCATCAAACCTGAAATGAACACAAATCAAAATGTACTGTTAAATACCACTGATGTGGAAAATGTAAACACTTCAACAGAGACAGAGAGTGCCCAGAAATAATTGCAGTATGCATTAAATGCCGCGTAGGGTACATTTTGGGTGAGTATTCTGCAATACTAAAGCCAAACAAAAGGTCAGCATTATAAAAGCTCTAGCACACGTAGAGGGACCCAACAGCATACTGACAATTGAGGAGGAAGATGACGCAGATTGCCTACTGACGATATCCCCTAAAATAAATGAAGGACCACGGGAATATTTGCGAATAACCAGCACAACATTTAGGATGATGATAGATTCAGGATCACCAAATATTATGGATAGATATAAGTTGCAAGATGAATAGATGGAAAACAGACACACTATTGCCTACGAACATCAGACCAACAGTATGTGGCAAAAGCCCTATTCATATATTAAGTTATAAATCGGTAACCATCAAATGTCTTGATAGAAGCACGTGCTGCAAATTATATGCAGCAAATGATGTATCTTGAGTGGAGGATTGGGAAGAAAATGCAGCTTTAAAGTAAAGTTCCACCCAGGAGATGTATGCCTTAGCCTAATTGTTTAAGACAGTGGCCCTAGTACAAGTGAGAGCTTAAGAAAGAATCAGAGAGAGTGTGCATATTGCATAATTAAATCCACAGAGTCTTCCGACGGGCTATCTTCCATTGTGCTAGAAACTAAACCAAATTACACAATTAGGATGTGTATGGGCCTAAGAGGCCTTAATACAAACAAACAAGTTGTGAGAATCCTGACGGTGTCTCCCTTGCTAGTCCCCAGGGATCTGTCATCCAAGTGGCCAGGGCACGGCCATCGCTATTGGATCCAGTTCCTGGGGGTGGACCAGTCAGGGAGGATCACCTGGACGGGAGGTCCTTGGAGAGTGGGGTGGGACACTAGTGGGCGAGACGCGGTATGCCACTTCTTTTGACAACTTTTCCCCATCCTACCACATAATATATTCCAAAACACCACCGCCCCTTTCTCCACGTGAACACTTTCGCACAACACGAAAGATGGCCCAGACCGAGAGAGAGACAAGGAGAGTGTCGACCTTGCCCTTTGCGACCAAGGCCTGTAGAACCTCCACAGAGGGAATGGTAAATCCGCAAACAAAAGCCAGCGTGTATTGCACCAAATGTCAATGGTACACAAGACCCTCCTCCGCTGATTGCCAAGCCAGGAGAGACGCTTGTCTCTGTGGTACCAACCATGACTTTAAAGCAAAAGAAAGCCAAGAGGTTCATCACAACCGGTGAGTCGAGGGGACTGTCGATAAGAAACCGAACTGTGTTGAATGAAAAGTAGCCAAAGGCTAAATTGAACTTTGAAAAGCAAAAGAATACTATTAACAAAGGAGGGGGAAAACCACACACAGATGAGTCTGGCACCACGTGGGTGCTCAAGCAGAAAACTCTGGGCGATTACACAATGGTAAAGACTACCGTAACAAGAAGGCCTTGAGACGAGACGAAGAACTGTCAAAGTGGTCATACAGTCGTCTCATAAAACCCTCTGTACCGTCAAAAGACTTTGACCAACAGAGAACTGTGAAAGCTAAGGGAAGTGAATCCTGCATGTTGAGAAATAGCATATGAACTGTGTTTCATGTAAATTAGCAAGCGGGAACCCGGCCGAGGGATGCTAATGAAAAGGGCCGGAGTCTAAAAGTCCCATGAGGACGTGGCATGAGACATGGCTTCCTAGAAGCTCCCGCCTCGAACCGGTCACCGACTGCAAATACGTCAGCTATCCAACGGTGAAAACTCCAGCAAACAGAGTATGGAGAGAGGTAGAGATGGTGCACAAGGGGGCAGAAGTTGAGGTCCCAGGAGTGTCTTGTTTGCTATGAACATTGAAAAACTCCAACCTCCGGGGAGGCCAGCAATGCGCAATAGAAAAATGGCAGCCGCTCTGATCCTGTTATCTCCCCGGGCTCGGGGGAGGTGATACCAGGCATAACTGAAGTGTTCCTGGCTCGCTGCAGTTCCTCAGCATGAAAATGAGTTGCACTTACTAATAGTGTAATATCGGACTCGCTTAGGTTGTCAGAGCAGTAACAGCGGGGGCATGAAGTGGAGGTCCTACGGATTAACCAACAAGCAGCTCAGTATTGGATAGTAGAGGACGTGCCACATAATCCAGAAGGTTCTAAAGCTCTGCCATGACATCACTACACAGAGTGGCGGAGGGGCCGACCTGTGACCCATCTAACTAAGCCCCATAACGTACTACATCAGGGGGCCGGAGCCCTGCAGCGGAGTGGTGAGAGAAGGGAATCCACATCAGCGGTTTGGAGTCCTGCAGAGGAACGGTGTGAGAAGTGAATCGGAGGGTGGGTCTTCCCAGCCTCCCCAGCACTGCGACCCAGCCCTCCGACGAGCTCCTCCTCGGAGGGAGAGGGCTTCCTAAGAGATACGGGGAGCCCTCCGGAGCAGCAGCCACACATGCCATTACAGCGCGGCCTGAGGAGCTGAGGCGAATCATAACCTGCATTTTCGGCCAGATATTGCGGTGCCTGCTCCTGACCCGCTTCCCCTGCTGCAACTGAGCGGGGGGGAGTCGGATTGGGAGTCTTACGGTGTGCTGGTCTCTGTGGAGCTCTAATGTTGCTGAGATCTTTCAAAAAAGGTAGCAGGCGCTCCTCTCCAGAAGGAACATGGCATGATAACCTGTTCTGAGATGAGAGTTTGCATGTGGCTGAGATCTGCCTCGGCCGGACGGCGGCGATACTGGGATCTCAGGTAAACAATGTATCCCCGTTAGGGACCCACAAGCCCTCGAAGGTGCCTCAAGAAAAAGACATAGGAACGCACCCTTCTCCCCATATCAAGCTACACCTCCCCACATCTAACAACGCCACAGCGGGCACTCCCCTACATTATCCTTCTCCTATCGGGAGTGGGGAGTGGGTAGTGGTGCCCGGTGGAGACCCTCCGAAAGCCCAACTGTCCCCGACACGTCAGTGCAGCCCGGAAAACCAACTTAACAAAGGGACGAGCGAGGAGAGGAACGTGAGAAGCTTGAGGCAGCTCATCCACAACAAAACCCTACCAACAAAAGGGCTGATACAACCAGTCACCATCAATCCTGGGATTCCATATCCCTAGATCTGCAACGCATCAATTCACTGGGCTTACCAGAACCAGGTGTTGCTTTGGGGGGCCTATTCAACGCGGGTGGTCCCATCGCCTCCCATACTAAACTACCCTACCTGACCTGCTCCAGCATCAGAATGAGACACACATGTAGCCCTGCACTGGAGGCACTAATATTGGTCTAGCTCCTGGCCCAAAGCAGGGACTTGGAGGTCCTGGCACTCAAGACACATGCTCCTTGGCATAGCCCATAGAGGAGGACACACATAAAAGCACCATAGGGGCAACCTGAAGAGTCAAATGGGGCGACAAACAAAGGTACAGCACAAATTCTGTTCACCTACACAGGAATCCACCTCATAGGCCTTCAGCCGGGGAGTGACTCCGGGATTAATAGAATACAGGGGGGCTCTCCTCAGACCACTGAGGCATTGTCTCGTCTAAGGAAGCCCTATAATGAGTACAATGGTGTTGATCTTAGACTAAATTCAGCACTTGAGAATTCCCAGCGTGCAAGATCAAGAAGGGGCACCACCCGAGTAGAACTGGGATATCGAGGCATCCAGCAAAACAATGTCGAAAAGTGGGAAGAACGCTAAGCAGACTGATATATCCACGCTACTAGGCCAATCTAACCCCGACAAAGCAAAAAAGGGAACCACGCAGAAGTGCAACTAGCCGAAGGAGCATCGACCTCTAATAGCAACCCACTAACGCAGTCAGTGACTAAGTCGGACCTACAGGATCTGCTGGCAGCAATGACAAGGGAGTTCCAGAAGGGCACGGAGGAAGTCATGAAAAAGATATCTACTCTGGACAAACAGGTCGAGGAGGTTGAGAGCAGAATGGCTGAGATAGAGAACAACCTCTGTGACCAATCGTTTGAAATCGGAGAGGGAATGGACAGGATCATATCCCCTGGAGGTCCGATGCGAGTCCCTGGAATCAAAACAAGAAGACACAGAGAACCGCTCTAGACAGAATAATATCCGCCTGCGGGGTATACTGAATAAGTCTCAGATGCAGACCTAGAGAATTTCACAAAGTACTTATTCTGTTTCATACTAACTTTGCCGGATAGCTCCCTTCTGGAAATCAACAGAGCCCACCGCACCAGGTCTAAACAAGCCTTCTCCACTCCCCTGCAAGTACTAGCAAGAGTACATTTCTACAAGGTAAAGGAGGAAATAATGCAGGAAGCCAGGAACTCTAAGCATAATCAATATAGGGACGTGACTATCCTGCTCTACCAAGACCTGGCGAACAGCACGCTCCTCAAGAGTAAGGTATTGAAGCATCTCATAGAATGGTTACGAGAAAGGAAGGCCCCATGTCGCTTGGGCTTCCCGACCTCATTGAATTTCACGTGGGAAGGCAAACAGTGGCAAATCCACAACCCAGGCAGAAAAGCTTTTAAGGCCTGAGGAGGAAAGTGGAGAATCAGTACGAGATGCAGCACATCAAGAGCCTACAGGAAGATCCTCCGAGGCAGCCTGGTCGAGGATGGACCATATGCGCAGAATCAGTGGTCCTGCCCAAAAGTATAAGAACCCAAATAAAATCTGAGCAGTGGACTCTCCCTGACAAGGTCAGATATCCTTTCAATATCCTGCGATCCTGGGATCTGATGGTCTCGTCCCAATTGGGGTTGGCATCCACCCTACGAGGACGGATCCCTTGGTTTAGCAGTTCCCTCTGTGGGGAGGAGAGGGCTTCCCCCGGGCCAGGAACCAAAAGCTTTTACTGCAGGAAGGGCGGGTAACTCCCAAGTATGCTGAGAGAAGTTTATCTGTATATGTATTTTCAGGTAATGCCGTTGGTTGCGCAAGGGCCCCAGTTGGTCTCCAAAAGAGTCAGAGGTGGGTTGGAGCCAGATACCCCATTGGTTGAGGGCTGCACTCAACACTGACAGTTATGGGAAGGAGAGGTGGTGGGAGGGAAAAGGGGACATTCAGGGGAGGGGAATAATCATGAGTGTAAAGGTGAAGAAAGGTAACAAAACATCAACATCCCAAACAAGCACTGACAGATACAGGGAGAGCAAACTAAACCCCCCCATACGGGAGGGGGATTACAGGGGTCCAAATAATAGCGAGAAATCTAACGAGAGACATGGGATCTGATAAAGAGAGGGAACTACGACTAATAACATGGAATGTACAGGGACTTAACTTCCCGGGGAAGATGAGGTCTGTGGAACGTCGACTAGCCCAACTTTCGCCAGACATTGTATGCATGCAGGAGACCCACCTCCTGTGGGCTGATGAACAATGCATTCAAATTAGCAGATTCAAGAAGTGCTACTTCACCAGAGCCGGGGAAAAAAAGAGAGGGGTTTCCCTCCTGTTTAGCGAGAATGTTCCTCTAACACAGATCACATCACTGTAAAAAGGGACCCCAAGGGTAGATTTGTGCTCGTAAAGGGATACTGCCTGGAACAACCACTCACTATAGCTTCCATCTACTGGCCGAATAATGCACAAGACCGATTCCTCCACGATCTGATTTCGATTATCCTAACATTCAGGGAAGGACACCTCCTGATGGGGGGATACTTTAATCTAGTCCCAGACCCCCAAATTGGTGAAACTCTATCCCCAACCAGAGTGGATTTCTCCCGTTCATTAGAGCTCACCGAATTTCTCAGGGAAACAGAGACGGTAGACGTCTGGAGACTAGCTAACATGGGTTCTAGAGACTTCACTTTCTACTCACATGTGCACAAAGGCTTCTCCAGAATAGATCTGATCTTGACGTCCAGTCTGCTATTCACCTATCTGGAAAGGGTTCAAATCCACACAAGCGCACTGTCAGACTATGCTCCTGTCACGGTGGATTTGCAGATTCATGGGTCCCCGAATCCCCCCAGAGATATTGGAAACTGCAGGGCTCCATCTTACTAGATACTGTAATCAAGAGAGAAGTGGCTGAGTCCCTTACCACCTATTTCAGAGAGATAGTGGGTAAGGGACTCAGCCACTATCTCCCCCTATATCCATGGTTTGGGATGTTTTGAAACCAGTAGTACATGGGGCATTAATTAGTGCCGCAGCGGGGCAAAGGTGGAGCACTCAGCTCCAGGAAGCTAAACTGGAAGCAAAAGTATTGGAACTAGAAAAGAGCTTTAAAAAACATCAATCCAAAAAAGTGGGCAGGGACCTCAAAAACGCTAAAACAGCCTTAAAGATTCACTTAGCAGACAAATCAGCCAGATCACTAGCATAACCAAAGCAATACTATTATATAAATAGTAATAAAGTGAACCACCTAGTAGCTTATAAGTTGAAAAACGTACACAGAGAAATAATATCATAAAGCTCAAGGGGGTGGATAGTATTCCTTGATATGCTGAGGGGGAGAAAATAAAAATCATGGTAGGTCACCATAGAGAAATCATGACAGGGCCTCCTACAATATCCGAAACGCAGGTGCACTATTTACGATCCATTAGCGTAGTTCCCCCAATGGCCCAGTTTGATGCCCTAGAACATCCGATCACAGCGGAGGAAACCGCAGAGGCAATAAAAGCCTTGAGTGCTGCCCCGGGTCCCAACAGACTCACAGACAGATTTTATAAGATATATGCCCATATCTTAGATCCGCAGCTCTCCTCCCTATTCAACTCATTTCTAACAATGGGCAGTATCACCCTTCCATGGCAGAATCTCTGACAATACTCACCCCTAAGCCAGGCAAAGACAGCGAACAGTGGCCTCATATAGGCCGATCACATTAATGAATAACGACGGGAAGATCTTTTCCAATATCTTGGCATCTAGACTACGCAAGGTGCTCCCCGAACTAATCCACCCAGACCAGAGGGGATTCACCCCGGGGCGTAACACCCAAGATAATATTAGACGCACTATCAATCTTATAGAAATCGCCACTAGAACAGGAGCAGAGCTTGCAGTCGTCTCCCTTGGCGCGCAAAAGGCATTCGACCTGCTGGACTGGGGATACATTAGACAAACCTACTACCAGAACCCCACCACATTCTCAAGGATTAATGGCACAAGATCAGTTAAGATACACATAACTAGAGGTACTCGACAAGGCTGCCCACTATCGCCGTTGATAATCGCCCTATCAATGGACCCATTTGCCACCATAATCCGCCAAAACACATACATAAAGGGCTTAAAAGTGGGTAAACACGAATACAATGCTGCCATGTAAGCAGACAATGTACTTCTCATAACAACACAGGTAGATAAGTCGATGGAGGACCTTTGGCAAGAAATTGAGGCATTCGGCAGGGTCTCATGCTTCAGAGTCTACTACTCAAAATCGGTGGCCTTAGCAATTAACATCCTGCAAAAACATAGGGAATCCCTTACTCCCAATCTTCCCATTGCATGGGCTGAAAACTCCATTGGGTATCTGGGAGTGCAAATCACAGGCAAAGTGGAACTATATACCAAAGTAACATCCCACAACTGTTCAGTGAGCTACAGAAAGACCTAGAGCGCTGAAATAAGTAAGAGATATACTGGTTAGGGAGAATAGCAGCAGTAAAAATTAATATAGTGCCAAGAGTGATTTACCACTGGGCAGCCCTACCAATCAACATCCCAGAGGGAGACTTGCAGAAACTGCAAAAAAGCATACTGAAATTTGTCTGGGGTGGGAAAAAACAGGGCATTGCGAAGCAGATTATGATTTGCGGTAGCGAGTGGGGGGGGTGGGAGTCCCAGATGTAATTAGATACTGCCGAGCCGCTCAACTTTCTCATGCATTCACATGGGAGACGACTGTTAACCAGCCCCGTTGGAAGCAACTAGAGGAAGCATGGTGTTCGGTCCCACTATCCTCCCTTCCGCACATCACAGCGCCTCAAAACACCCCAAACGCAGGCCCACTCACAGCTACTAAAAACACAGTGTCAAATTGGAGAATCGCAGCGTGCAAATGGGGATGCACAGGTACTCTCGGGCCCCTAACTCCAATTTGGAGCAACCCGGATTTCACTCCCGGTATACCCCCACAAAGCTTTACTGGTTGGAGGGAGGGGGGCCTAAGGCGATTATCAGACTTTTTGGTCAATGGTACTCTCCTAACATTTGAAGATTGTAAACTAAAATTCAATATCCCGGAGGCGGAACGATTCCACTACACCCAATTAAGACATTGGCTATCACATAGCACCATGAGGGCTAAGGGAGGGAGGGACCTAACGGCCCTAGAGCGTACCCTAACAACAACACCACTCAAAGGTAAAGTGTTAACCCTATACCGATTACTGGACAAAACAGATCTGAATAGGAAGGAAAAATACATGCTTGGCTGTGAAAGGGACTTGGGGCGCACCTTAGAAATAGAAGACTGGGATAGAATATGGGCACGAATGCACAAAAGTGCTAAATGTATTACTAACAAGGAAGGAGTGTACAAAGTGTGCTGTAGGTGGTTCTTGAACCCCGAACTATTAAACAAAAGTAACCCAGCAATCCCCCCTAACTGCTGAGGATGATGCTCAGCCACTGGCTCTCTGTTCCATCAAAAGCACATTTTGGCGAGAGGTTCTGGAACAAATGAGTCTGATCACAGGTCTGTCAATTCCATGGGACCTGTGCATCATACTTTTAGGGGACACTGGGGAAGTGACCTTTCCACTAACGGGTCATATATCAAACGTATGCAGCCAATTACTCACTGCAGTCAAAATCTCCATAGCTCATCTGTGGAAACATCCCTAAGGCCCAGCGTTTCCCATGTGGTGGGTGAAATGTTGGGACATAGTAGTATCGGAAAAAATCAAGCCATCAGCCTGGAAAACATCAATAGTTTTCAAAACACCTGGGGCCCCTTTCTGGACTATGTGGAAAAATGCCCAGGAATAAAAAGACTGCCGTCCTCCCATGACCCGCTGGCTCAATTAATATCCAGAGACTAGAACAACCCAAGCTCACAGATCCAATGGAAACACCTAATTCATAAGAGAACAAACTGTCTTACGGGTCAGACTAAGGCACCGGAAGCAGCACATGAAATCCCCTAACACAGTAACTGGAGTACCCATGACAGCATGAAATAAGCAAACCCTGGAGAAGAGACCCTCAAAATGCAGAGTTGCTCCCATATGTGCCTGATTTAACCGCAATTGTGTTTATCAGCAATGTTGATGTATATCTCATGAAAATGTCTAATAAAATATTTTGTTGAAAAAAAAAGTGTCCAATGAGGAATAGTTGGTAAATTCGACGAGAGTGAACCCGGTAGAGGGAAGCCGACAACCAAAAGTCGGGGAGAGTGAACCCAGCAGAGGCAAGCCGAAAACCAGGAGCAAGGGTCAAAAACCTGTTTAAAAAGACATTAAAATCTATGAAAGCGTGAGCATTGCAAGACAAGGAGAAGGGAAGTATCCCCCTTGTTGTATGGGGTCTGAAAGGACTGTTACCACCCAAGGGGTGGAAATTTACCACCCAAGGTTCGCTGAAAAAGTAACTGTCTTGTAAAATTGTTGAAAGTGTCTGAGGGGTCAGTGCCCAGAAGAGGGGGGACCCATGGGTGAAGCTATCACCCAAAGTATTTGTAGAACAGAACTTTGTGTTTGTTTGTTGAGAATATCAGGCCTCGTAGACAAGAGCCTTTTTATTATAAAGAGACCAGCGAAGAACCTGATGGCTGATATGGAACTGCTAGCTCGTGCTGGGAAGGCATGAGCGTGTGCTGTGCTCCAAAGTCCCACCTTGGCCCTTGCTATAAATGTGGGGAAGGGAGACTTCGAGGCAATCACATCCTGACTTATTATTTGTGAACACTTTTTTGCTTATTTTGAATACCCTATCCCACACTCTTTCTGTAATTAGATGTAAGGAATTGGTGATAGGTTTTTTCTTAGTATAGGTTTTTTATGTTGACAAGACGCCACAAGGACTGCCTTATTTTTCATTTGATGGTCAACGCCTGCTCCCATCTTAGAATTAGGTTTAGGTTAGGCATTTTTCCACCCTGCATTTACAATTTAATAAACACCCTTGAACTGTGATCACTTGTGTCCGTCTTTACTGCTGTCACCATGAGTTCATTGCAAAGTGGACAGACATTGGGCCTCATTCTGGGTTTGGAGCTAACCATGCAGTAATTAGCTCCATGGTTGCCTCCGAAACCGTCCCAAATCCAGCATGGTGAATGGAGTAATTACCGGTCCATTCCAGGGTTGGAGGGACCGGTAATTCCCCATTCACCTTTTGCCCTTCCCCATTCCAATTTCTGCCCCATAGGGCTCAATGGGAATGGGGAAGGAGGTAATTACGGCACCGTAAATTACGGTACCGTAATTACCTCCGAAGTACCTTTGCGGGTCCCGTACTTTACTCCTGCTAAAAGCAGGAGGTAAGGAAGGACCCGCAAAGCGACCTCGGAATACGGAGGTAAGGGATTACCGGCATCGGCACCCTTACCGGTGCCGGTAATTTCTTACCTTCAACCTCGGAATGACCCCCATTATGTATCTTACATTATTCAGATGTTAACCACCATGAAACCAGCAGAAACGTCACAACCCTGGACCTAACTTAAGAATACCACCACATTGAGCTAGATGAAGAATCAAAATTGGTTACATCATTTGTGACACCTTTAGGAGCCTTTACATTCAAGCGCATGTCATTTGGGCTCACCTCAGCTGCAGCCATGTTTCAAAGGTTGATGCACAATTAATTGATGTCTGGAAGGAGTATATGTCTTCAAAGATGAAGGAAAGGATGAAGAAGTCCATGATGCTTATTTACATTGGGCTCAAAATTCTTTGAAGTAGAGTACCTAGATCATAAAATCAAAGACGGTGGCATAAAACCAAAGACAAGTCTGATTGATACTGTAGTGAAAGTACCACTGCCTACTAACAATTACCAATTGGGATCATTATTGGGCATGGCTGAGCATTAACTTTGCATACAAAATCAAAAGACTAAGGGCTCTATCACAAGTTGGGCGGTATCACCGCAGTAAATCCGCTGGGATACTGCCCAACACAAATTGCACTACTGCAACTCAGTCCGACGCTATTAGCGCCGGATCCCGAGATGCGCGGGTGGTAAATCCCCTTTCACATTGGACCCAAAGGAACATTCTGGTCGCTATTACTGCAGTGCTAGCGCCAAAAACAGGCGGAAAGTGTCAGGATTTACCTCCAGCTAGAAGCTGGAGATAAATCTCCAACTTTCCGCCGGAACTCAGGATTGGGCGAAGTGGTAATGCAGCGGTAATAGCGTTACCGCCGCATTTTTACTGCTCTCCCAACCAGTGATGACCCCCTAAGAGATCTGTTGGAAAAGAAAGCCATGTTTGAATGGTAATAGTATTGCCAGGAAGATTTTGAAAGGATAAAGGTCAACATAAATCAAGCTCCAACACTAAAACTTTTCAAACCCCCAGGCTCTCTCAATAATTACAGTGGATGTAAGAATCTAGGAGGGCTGTTGAGCCATATCCAGGGGGGTAGGGAAGTGACAATAGCTTTCACTTCTAGAGCTCTTTGAAATCCTGAATTAAGATTCTGGTATTGCAGGCGTCTTGGATTCCGGCAGGATCCGGGCTGCGTAGATGGGCACTGCGCTCTCTTTCCCCCGGGATGGATCACCCGGTCTTTATCCCGCACCGGGGGGCCATGTGGTCCACGGACACTGACTCCGGCGCCGACTCCTACTCTCGCTTGCACGGAGGGGCGTGTGGCTCACTGCTGTCCCCTCTTCACTGCTCCACATCCGCCACATCCAGCGGCGTCCACCATGATGGCGATCCAGGCACTGGCTCCGCTCCTCATCAAAGACACCACCACTGACTGCAGCAGTCAGTCTCCAGGCTCGTCCACACAACCACCGGGACCCTCGCTTCAGAGACGCCGAAGAGGGTCCCTAGATTGCCGACACCATTGCAGCCAGGTCGATGGCTGGAGGAGGTACGGATAAGGTGTCCTACCTCTCCGCCATCTTGGCCACACCCCATACTCCAAGTGTTTTGACATAGGGGGGCACTGGTTGGGGTTGGTGCTCTGCAGGAAAAAGTGGGTTACACCCTTAGATCCTTAGAGTTGTGGTCTTGATCTGACCTAGGGTGCAAGATCAGGGCTTGGGAGCAGGCGTAGTTCTTCGGATAAGCAGATTTTTTCCATCCAACCTGAGATGCGTATAGCTCATAGGTCTCCAAGCCATACTCTTTGAGAACCCCAATCACACCATATTTACAGAACAGCCACTTGAAGCGTAACTAACTTATTTTGATTCATTGTATTGAAATGTATTTTGTGTTGATATCCTGAAAACATTAAATGGATTTGTGTCTTGAGGACCGGACTTGGAGATTGACAATGTTTTGTTCGTTCTTCCAGGCCTTCATATTTCCCAGTCTGGCTTTTCCTTCTTGAGTATTTGTTCACCTCTTTTTGCAGTAAACATTTTATGTAAAGTATGCTGATGCTCCTTTAGTGGTACAACCAGCAATCAGGAAATTATTGTAACAAGGATCTAGTTTTCTTAGCCGAGTGCCCGATCCTACAATCAAATGCACGGTTTTATTATTGTTCAAGGCTAAGGAATTAATAGCCATCCATGATTGAATTGATGAATATATCCAATTCATGGCGTCTGAGTCTTGAACATAATCCCCTGAAAGCTCTAAAAGAATCTGGGTATCATCTGCATAGTTTGTGTTGGTTGGTTTGATGGATCAGGAGGAGGTTAGTTTGAGCCATCAGGAGGGGGCTTGTTAGAGAGATCAGGTGGAGGTTGTCTTGGGACATCAGGGTGAGGTTGGTTTGAGAGATTAGGAGGAGGTTGGCTGGAGATATCAGAAGAGGATGGGTTAAAGTGATTAAGATGAGGTTGGTTTGGGACATCAAGAAGAGGTTGAGGTGAGACATCAGGCAGTAGTAGTGTGGAGACATCAGGGGGAAATTGGTTGGAGACATCAAGAGGAGACTGGTTTGAGACATCAGGAGGAGGTTGGTGGGAGATATCAGGAGGAGAAATGTTTGAACCATCAAAGAAGGTCAGAGGTAAGAGTCGGGAGGGTGTGCAGTAGACTAGCGAGATCATAGCTAGCAAGCTCTAGAAGGAGTGAGAGGACACACTTGGCCCATGACAGGGAATAGTGGTGAGAACCAGTCTGAATGGGTTAAGTTCAAACTGAGAGGAGGAACAAGCAGATGATGTGACATTGAGGAGGAGGAGCAGAGCTGGGGTAGAGGGGTGCTAAAGAGGTCTAGACCCTAAGGCAGTGTTGACAATGTCTCTTTTAGAATCACCTGCTAAAATGAGGAAAGGCAACCCCAGTAGCATCAGAAGCGAAGTTGAAGATAAAAAAATAATCAAACTCAAGAAGACCAGAGAACAGGGTTGCAGGAAATCATCAACCCAAACTACAGAACAGAGGAGGGGACCATAAGAAGTCCAGAGAACAATGGAGTTGGAAACCTTTAAACCTGAACTTAAAAATAAAGGAGACCACAGGAAGACCTGATGAAAAGGCTATCTGAACCCCTTTAAGCCAGAGTTTGAGAAGACAAGGTGGAACACTGAGGAGAAAGATGTAAAGGGTGTGAGAGCCCCCTTAAGCCCAAACCTGTGCTGTGCTGTTAATCGCCCTGGAGTAGCCATAGAGCATGACAAAACAAATGTAGTATTCATTGATTTATGTTTTACAGTCCATGTTTGTTGTTTTGGTCACCCAATATTATACTCTCAAAATAAAAGAAACCAATTTCAGTACAATTTCCCTCTTGGCCTGGTCGATGATCCCTATCACCTTTGTGACAGTAGTGACATCAATAATCACTTGTAATAAGAAAATGACATCACTACTTAGCTATAATAACTTATTAGGGTTTAGTGGTATGTCAGAATGCCTGCTGCTTGAGCTGGCAGAGTAGAATTGTAACCCGTAAAATGGCTTTTGTTTAATGCATTATATTAAACTGCTTAAAACATTTTTGCAACACTTTACAAGCTACATATTCATTTTTTTCATTCAAACAGAGTCTGCTTAGTGTATATTTACCAACAACTCGAAGATCTCTTGCTTTAGAGTAATCAAGAGTCCATGCATTAAATAGGATGGCGATGCTAGCATTCTGCCATGTGTTGTAACAGATAAAATACTCCCTACCTTAAGTAAAAACGATAATGCAGGTATCCTTTGAGTTCTATGACCTTACAAATAAACAAATAAACTCAAATTTTCAATATCCTCATAATGAATTATAGGTGGTACTTTATGCCATATATTATGGGTCAACTGTAACATAAATGGCATCACTACTCATGTTGTGTTACAAGTGTTCATGAAATCACAATCACTTCCAGAGTCAGCACACTGTGTTAACAAGACATTGGGGCTCATTACGAGTCCGGCGATAGCCTTGCCGATAAAATCGGCAGGCTGCCGCCGGACCCGTAGTGGATTACCAGTACCGGACGGACAGAGGAAATACCCGCACCATGTTGTAATGGTGCCAGTGTTTCAGTGCATCTCTGCGGGCGGGTACCGTTCCACCCGCAGAACACGTAGTTTGCTGGTCTGGAAAACGGTGCTGGTACGGTTTTACCAGCACCGTTAATTCCACACTGGCAAACTTGTAATGAGGGCCATTTTCCTGGAGCAAAGGCTTGACATTTTATCTATTTTGCATACCCATAATGCATTGACTATCTAGCTCTGAACTGGAGGTTAATTTCCAGTTATGGCAACTGGGTGTTGTTGTGCAGTGTGTGAAACGTGGCTAAAATGGCTAAGATGGAAGTTTTTTTTCCAAGCATTTTAAACCCGCCATAACTTTCCTGGTGTTTGCTCAACATGTCCCAACACTCAACCACAAGCGTTCAGATAATACTGCACTTATGATCCCTCATAAGGGTGAAATATATATGCAGTTGCCTGAATCCTTCAGCACGGTCTGTTGAAAAATTATATGTATGAAACTAAAGTGCCTTAAAGACAAAGGGCCTCTTCACAAGTGCGATGGTGCAGGAAAGAAATGGTGGCAATTCCGTTACCACCACTTTTTTGGGTGGTAAAGAATTACTGCTGTTTTTCCCGCACTGATGAATTATACGTTTGGAGGTAAAGTGGAGGATTTACCGACAGCAAAATGCCGAAATAGAATGGGAAAGACAATATGCAAATCTGGTTTGAATTCAAGGCCATCACTTAAGCAAACACACCTATTTCTCTCATACATCACATTAGGTCTGGTGGCTTGAATTCTTTTCTAGAGTCTTCAGATGTTGATTTACCCAGTTACTGATTTAGAATTGTCTTTCTCAACAGGTAATTTCTGATTTCATTTGGCTTTCAAACTTCTATTTGGGCTAGGTTTGAGCTATGTCCAAGTTCTTTAAAACTCACTGCTGTTCTGTACTCAGACCTGTCCTTGGTTGCCCTGTTACAAAGTCCTTTGTCCCTGACAACTTTGCTCTAATAGTTGGATAGGCACCAGACCTGAGATGTTGCATATATTTATTGTAAGGGATTTTCAAAAGTGCAAACCTATATGTGAATCCCCTTAGGAAAGAAAAATAGAGTGGGGGAAGAGGGCGAGTACAACACTAGGACGGGCATGTTGAGCATGCCGCCAGATCCTCTGATAAGCAGCTCCCACCCACTCCTCACTGCACTCCAGGCCTTTCTGAAACAGGTATCGAATGCCCTCTTAGAGTAAATGACCCTAGATTAACCCTAAAATGGCCGAAACGATTGAAAGACACCCATATACTTCATAACATTGCACACGGGTGACTTTCAACCAATGGAAATCATACACCTGGGGGCTCTCGTCGTCTATCATAGTCACTCCCCTAGGTGGAATATTTCCCCATAGTTGAATGTCAACAATGTACAATTCTATATATCTTCAATTCTGTACATACACAAAGGAATACATGTTTCCAAATATATCACATAGGGAGTTCATATTTTTATACATTTATTTCTCATTTCAGATTCTTATTCAGGTATTTTCACGTCAATAAAAAGAAAACAGACTCCAAAGCATGGGACACTGAAATGTGCCATCTTAAAATGTAAACTGGCAGATGTGTTGAAACTAAGTTTCAAACTTAAACAAAGTTCTTTTTAATGCAAACGAGGAGCCTCAGTTCATGTTGGAGAATCTAGTAAATGATGGAAATAAAATAAGTGAATAGTTAAAATAATGCTCATATTAAGACAATGAGAATGTTGTTCCTCATGTATAACGCCTTTGTAAGGCCAGGGAAAAGCTTTATTTGAAGCATTTAACAGACCCCACTGTGATATCGGGACACACATTTATTTGCATATAGGAGAAAATATAGACCCTTACAATGATGCATTTTCTATAATTAGCTTTAATTAGAATAGGCACAAAAAGACATACAATGTAAATCTTTGCTGGGTTGATGTCCTGTCCACACTGCGAACTTCTCAATCCCCAAAGGGCAGCAGCTGGTGTTGGAAGTTGCAGACCACCAGATACCAAACCGAATCCCACGCATGTCCCACCCAGGCAGATTACGCATCTTCAGCAATGAAAATGTAAAGGGAGGCCCTTTACCTCGGCCAGACTCGAGAAGATGTGCAGGAATGGGGTTCAAACACCTAGATAAAGGAACTCCAACCCAGACACAGATAAACATCGCGTTACACATTCTGCTCTGGGGACCTGCAGTATTCCACATCAAATTCAAGATGGCTGTCACAGATTATTGGGCCTGGATTTAGTCAGTTGTGGTTGGTGCTCTGCAGGAAAAAGTAGTTTATACCCTTAGATCCTTAACGTATGTGGTCTTGATCAGACCTAGGGTGCAAGATCAATCTTGGGAGCAGGCTTAGTTCTTTGGATAAGCATCTTTTTCCCAAAATGCGTATAGGCTATAGGTCTCCAAGTCATACACTTTGAGAGCCCCAAACACACAATCTTTTCAGAACAGCCATTTTAAGCGTAAAGAACTCCAAATTCGATTAATTGGATTCATCTATTTTGTGTTGATATTCAGAAAACATTAAATGGATTTGAGTCTTGAGGAACGGACTTGTAGACTGCCAATGTTTTGTTCATTCTTCCAGGCCTATTTTTTTTCCCAGTCTGGCTTTTCCTTCTTGAGTATTCGTTCACAACTTTTTTCAATAAACATATGATGTAAAATATGCCGATGTGGAGATTTGATTTTAGGTAAAAAATAAAATAAGGTAAAAAAGGTACAAAATTAAATATTGAATTGTTGAAGTGTGTTATGGCAAATCACCTGGTCACATTGGCAACGTCTTTGAGCGCTCTCGCGATACTGTTAACTAGGACGATTAGGCTCATTACATGTTTGCCGGTCCTAAAATAAGGTGCCGGTAATAACGTATACTGGCACCTTTCCAGACCGGCAAACTACAAGTCTGCCGCTAGGGGCGGTGACCTGCTGGCAGCCCAGGCCCCTACCCTACCGGCAGACAACTGCCGGAATCACTGGCACCAGTATTACCGGTGCTGGTGATTGCGGCATCCCCATGGGAGGGACTCCATGGGAATGGGGATTTACCTGCGTCTCTGCCTCCTATAATATCCCGGTAACACTGAGATATCAGGCGGCAGACACGGTAGTCCTCCGTAAACCTGCCAGCATTACCGGCGGGATATGGGGGACTTGTAATGAGCTCCTATGAAACTATTTACAGAGAATAGCGATGCAGTCCCTTTTACCTTCCTTTCCCCCTTGCAGGCACCTCTCGCCTGCCCTGCACTTCCAGCATGCACTAAATATTGACCCATTAAAAAACGTCATAAAATTAAGATGTAAATAAAACATTTAATACTTTGCACCATGCACCAATGCAAAATAATTTCCCTCATGGATTGCCCTGTGCTTGGAAGCGGCATATTGAGTTAAGACTTGATGTTGATACGAAGCCCATGGTCATTATCATGCTTTGATCAGGCCTTGTAGTCGGTTGCAGACATGCAATCAGCATAACCAGCAATAGATATGCGATTCCTAATTCAGACAACACCTAAACGTTGCTCGTTGTTATGTACTGAATGTAAACCTTTAAGCTCTACTTTTAAGGCGGCTGCTGAACAAGAGAAGAGCAATTATGAAACTCTTTAGCCGCTGCTTATAGAAGGGCCCACGTTCCAGTGATGCTGGTTAAGAAGCCTAACAAAGGAGGCCTCTGCTGAGCGACATCTCCTGCCCTTCCCATTTTCCTGGTATCGGTGGATTAAAAGACATTTGATTTTCTATTCTGTGTATGCCTGTTACTATTCTTAGCAGCTAATAATTAACACCATAGGGAGTATGATGTCACAGCACCCTGAGCCTGAGCGACTTCAGCAAGTCAGCGTGCTGCAGCAGCAGCTGTCGTCGTGGTGGGGTGGCTCATTAACAAAATATGAGAGGCAATGGTACCATAGTCAAGTTCAAAAGGCACAATTAAAGACCATGAGCCGAAAAATGCAAAATAAATCACAGGGGACATTATGAGTATACCATTTGCATTTATCTGGCTAAAACACATTTGTGTGTGCCTTTATTCTTGACAGTTCAGCTTCCGGCCTGCTAGAATTTAATATGAGAAATAAAAAAATATTTTAAATAGTGCCCAATTCACAAGGATTTGCGATAGAGCAAATCAGGCGATGTCCAGGAGAATCTCAGGTTTGCACCTTATACCATAAACTGGAGCCAATTCGGAGATGCCTGGAGCAAGTCTGAGATTTCTTGCGCAAATCTTTGTGTATCGCATTTGAACTTGAGAATCTCAGCTATGCCCCAGGACTCTCCAGATTCTCGCCAGTTCTAGGGATTGTGAATCAGACAGAAAGCAGCGGGTGCAAATCAAATGGGAGAGCCGGAGGGGGGGGTGGGGTTGGTGGTGGCCAGGCTGATACTCTGTATCTGCAGTAAAAAGTCTTGTGAATCAGTGCCAAGTATGCAAGAGAGGATATCACACAATGCAAAACTAAGGGGCTGATAATCAGAAAGTCACACAGGAGTAAAAAAAACAGCAAAGGATGTGCTTTTTCTACTTGCACCACTTTTAAAAAAGCACAGGTAATTTTATTCACAAAGGTGAACTGGGCATTTTGCATATGATGCGCTGGCTCTTTGCATACGGGAGGGCACGGCATACACTAATGCAGGGCAGGGCCGGTGCAAGCACTAGGCAAACTAGGCCTCTGCCTAGGGTGCTGGCCAGCAGGGGGTGCCAAAGAGCAGGGTTTCCCCACTGCTTACATGAAGTACAAAAGAGATGTGAACCAATCTGAGTTAAAGTAGCTGCATAATGTCCTCCTGCAATTAGGCGGCGCCCTGCTGCAAATCACAGTGCTCACATTTCAAGAATTCTCTGACCTGGCAGTGGTAGTAGGGCTATTGCCTATTGACACATGTTTATGAGCAGCGCAGTGCATGGTCTATCGCAAATTAAAGCACATAGTCCTAGCTGGAAGAAATGTTGATAAAACAATGTGGTCAGAATCAGGAACTCACATCAGGTAACTAAAAAGTCATGGTAAAACCCTCCCGGAACTTCTGTTGGCAGGGTATGGGCCTTGAGAAGTACACATCAAATGCAGAAACGGGAGGAAGATGGCGTGAGTGTAGGGGCCTGATGCAAGTTCAGCAACAAGGAGTTAAAGGGCCTTATCAACATAATCTAAGACTAGGTCAAAGCGTGCTTTACAGCTGTACTTGCAGCACATTTACTCGAAAAAAACTTTCATTAGCATGAGCAACCTGATAGATATGACTTTAGGGCTAACGCTGAGTACTTACCCTACAATTGACTTATTACCTTTCAAGTGGAAGTAATACATATATATTTAAGCAACTTTAAAAGCAGTTAATTAATAAATAGAGTTTATTTTGGGCACATGCCATTTGAAAGTTGAAATTCTGAATTCACAGCTGCAAGCATAATATAGCATTTCCTGGAAAGTTAACAAAGATGCCCAATTCATTTGTAATTTGTTGTGCTAACTTTGAAAGCAATACTGCACTGTAGAGGTCAAGCCTTGCTGTCTTTGCTAGTATATCTACAACCAGTGCAGGTTATAAGTCCAAGGGAAGCATGCTTGCTGAGAATATGTGCATGTTGAGGGTAAATGCATAGCACACGACCGGCCAAAGTTGTATGCGGGTCTTTCTGCAATGTGCAAGTGTATGTGTGTGTTTTGTGCAGTCCAGCAACAGCTGTGCTTGCCACTCCATCTTCTTCACCTGCCCTTCCACCCACACAAATAAATCTGGTAATGAGATATTGATGAGACAGAGTGCACAGGGCACCCCTGTACCTGCCCCACTCCCAACACGGCACACAGTCACTAGTAAGAGTTGCACGTTGGATCAGAGTGCCCTATGAAAAAAGAGCTCTCCACATGCATCCTTCCGGCGATGAGGTAGAGGAGGATGCAGTGGTCAACAGTGTTGAATCATGCAGCCGAGAGATCAAGGAGGACGACGAGGCATAAGTCACTCTTATTCCATGATTTGGAGGGCATGGGGGCTATCTCGATGCTACACTTGGGGCCGGACCCAGATTGTTAGTTGTTTAGGAGATGTACTAATTAGATTCCGGCGAGTAATTGTGTAGCAACTACTTTAAAACAAGGAATTGCTGGTAAACTGTTGGTTCGTCAGGGCGTCTGAGTCTAGGGTTGTTTTTTCAAAAGAGGTCATATGAGACCAGACTTAAGGATACCTGGGAATCACCCTTCAGTGAGGGAGGCATTACTGATGCTAGCAATTGGCACCATATGCTAGCTGGTGCCATCATTGGGCTATGCACTTCAAACACATCCCTTTAGGAACTTTGCTAATACGCATCCCCAAATGTCTTAGCAAAAACAAACCTGCAGAATACAGGAGAGTAGACTGGCAAATATACCTTGAATAGACATTTGGGTATAAACAGAGGCACAGCAGAAATGCATACAAAGTCTGCAAACCTGAATTGAAAGTTTGCAGACTTACAAAAGGTATTGCCTGGCTCCTATATGCAATGAAGCAACCTGACTTCTGGGCTCAAAGGAGTTGCCTGACTTTCACCACCTAGAAGTCCACAAACCTCAATCACCAGGCTGTTCCTATTACACATAAGCTACGGATGTCTGCCCTTACTACAACTAATAGAAGGCTTATCTTGTTCTCTTCCACTTCCCAGGCCCATTTTCCCTCAATACAAACAACTAGCTCAAAACTCCAGACTTCTAAATAACTCTTTTGGAATCTGATTCTCTGACCCCACAGACACAGCTACATAATATTTGAGATCAGCACCAGTGGATTACATTCTCACATCAACTAAAGGATTGAGTTTGGCAGTTTCTTTAAGGACTTTTCAGATTTCCTTTAAGGTTGGTGCTTAGGGGGGGGTTGGGAAGGAGCTGCGTGAGTAACAAGTACTGATCTTCTTTTCTATGTTTTTCAGGCCCAATCATGTGGCGATTCCCCTGATCCAGACCACCAACCCTCTTAGAATCCCTCCTGATGCCCTATTCCTTGTGGGTGTGACCTCCCTTCTTCAATTGTGTGGGAGGGGGGAGCCTCTGGGGGAGCAGGTGTAGACTGTTGACCTTCATTGATGTTGGACTACCTCTACAAGCCGACACATGAACGCAAACCAGTTTACTTTAACACACCTATATACAGTCACACATTTTTTTTTTAAAACTTATGTTTATTGATTTTACATAAATAACACAAAAGAGATAAACATTGCAATTTAGAACATCCCCCCCCCCTTCCCTCCCCTTGGATCGGATGAGAATCAAATTGTCCCGGGTTCTCATTATGCGTTGAAAATATCTGAAACTTTAATGTTGTGTGGACACCACTGTTCCATAAAGTCTGACTGTAGATATTGTAGTGCCCCTTCCCACTCTTTTGCAAACTTGTCTCCAGTTCCTTGGATTTTGTGGGTGATTTTCTCCATTGTTATATGGGACCATACTTTCTGTAGCCAAGTAAACGTCATTGGGGTATTCTTGTTTTTCCAATTTTGTGCTATGGTGGTCCATGCTGCTATGAGTAGTCCCATAAAGCTTCTCCATTGTGATGTGCGATATTGTCTTGCTGTGTCATCTCTGAATCCGCAGAGCCACACCTCTTCCCCCATCAAACCCACATCTGGGAAAATGTTGCCCATTTAGTTTTTCACTTCTTCCCAGAATGGTTGTATGCCCCTACAGTCCCACCAAATGTGCCTCCACGTTCCCACTTCATCGCATCCTCTCCAGCATAGGTTAGGTGTGTTTGGGTACATCGAGTGGAGCTTCTCTGGGGTATAATGCCACTGTGTCATGATCTTGACCCACATCTCACTGGTTTGTGCCGATCTGGTCATTCTGGGGATCTGTTTCCATAGGTCTGCCCACTGACTGTCCGAAGGTTCCTTCCCCAGTGCTCTGCCCCATTTTATTCTGTATGCCCATTTGACGTTTTCCCCCTGTGAGTTTATGTATTTGTATAGCGTTGAGACCCACTTTTTTTCCCCCGTGTTGGAGATGATGTGTGTCTCAAACCCTGTGAGGTCCCTGGTTGCTGCTTCTGTGATCATCGGGGAGTTCAGCCAATGTTTTAGCTGCTCATATTTATATCTGTCCCTTCTGGATATATTCTTGCCAGTAAAGCAAGATTCCAGGGATATGATTTCTTTGTCTGCGAACATTTCCCCAATTTTAGTGATACCCACCTTCTCCCAGCTATCATATGCCCCCTATTCCATCCCTGGTGGAAATAGTGGGTTTCTACTGATTGGTGTAAAGGGTCCTATTGCTGTGGACATTATGCCTTTTTTTGTTTGGGCATCCCATGCTTCTAGCGTGGATTTCATAATTTCACTTATTCCTAGGTTCACATGTCTGTGCTGTCTCTGTTTCCAGAGGAGTTCTACCAGTGGGGTCCTCGCAACTGCTCTGTCTTGTTTGACCCATATCTGCTGTGGATCCTCCCCCACCCACTCCCTCAGGACTCTCAGCTGTGCCGCCTGATAGAATTTTTTGAAATGGGGGAGCGCTAACCCTCCTTCTCTGGTTGGGGCTGTAAGGACCATTCTGGCTGTTCTAGGCGTTTTCCCCTTCCATACAAAGGACAACATCAGTTTTATTAATGATTTAAAGAACGAGTCTGGGACACCCACCGGGAGAGCCTGAAAATAATACAGTACCCTTGGGAGGACGGTCATCTTGATGGCTTGAATTCTACCCCACCAGGAAATCTGTAATGGGTTCCATCTGCCTAGCTCTTTTCGGATGTTTATGAGAAGGGGTGGGTAGTTTTCCCCATAGAATTGCTCTATTTTTCGAGGTACAATTATCCCCAGATATTTTATACCTTTCTGTACAATCTTAAGGTCTTGAAGTTTTGCTTCCCTTTCAATATTCGCTCTGTCCCCTGCCAGGATTAGTATCTCTGATGTTTTCCTATTTATTTTTAGGCCCGAAATGGCCCCGTAATTTTCTAGTTCTCTCACTGCAGATGATAACGTGGATTCTGGGTCCTGTAGGGTTATTAACATGTCCGCATATGCGATCACTTTGTGTTGTTGACCTGCCATTTCTATCCCTTTTATGTGCACTGATTCCCGTATTCTAATTAGGAGGGGTTCTAAAAACAAAGCGTACAGCAGAGGTGAAAGAGGGCATCCCTGCTTCGTTCCTCTCGTTATCCTCACCGTGTTCGTAACCTCGCCATTAATGACTATTCTACTGGATGGGGAGTTGTAGTTTGCTCTGATGCTCGCAATATATTGTTCCCCAAACCCCGTGTGCTCCAATATTTTGAACAAAATTGACCACTCCACCCTATCAAAAGCCTTTTCGGCATCTACCAACAGCAATATCGCTGGGGTGTGATTTATACCTATTTTTTCCACTAAATGGGCTAGCCTCCTTGTGTTGTCATGAGTTTGTCTGCTCGGAATAAAGCCTGATTGGTCTTCACTTATCAGTTTAGGGAGAAGCGGGGATAGCCTTGTTGCTAGGATTTTCGTATAGATTTTTGCATCTAGATTAATTAGGGAGATTGGCCTATATGAAGCTGGGTTTTTAGGATCTTTACCTTGTTTGTGAAATAGCAGAACCTTTGCCTCATTCATAGTGGGGGTCAGATTACCGCTGTCCTTAAAGGAGTTTAGGAGCCTCGTTAGGATCGGGATCAAAATGTCTGCATATTTTTTATAAAATGGGGCCGTAAACCCATCTGGGCCTGGGGCTTTGTTACTTGGGAGTCCCTTTATGGTTTTTCTGACTTCCTCCTCACTGATAGGTGTCTCTAGTGACTGCTTGTCCTCTTCTGATATTTTCGGGAGGTTTATAGCTTCTAAGTATGAATCTTGGGAGTTCGTGTCAGGGAGTTCAGTGGAATAGAGAGTTTGGTAGTAATGTCTCAATGATTCCCCCATGTCTTGTGTGCATGTTTGGGGGACTCCATTGGTGTCATAAATGGCTTTAATCGTTGTTTCCTTCTGTTTATCGCTCAGTTGTCTCGCCAGGAGCCGGTCTGCTTTGTTTGCTCTAATATAATATCTTTGCTTCAGATAGAGTAGGTTCTTCTCTGCACCCTTCGTTCGGAGCATCTCTAGTTGGCCCTGTGTATGTTTCAGTGATTTTTTTAAAGCCTTTGTGGGGTGTGTGAGGAGTTTCTCTTGGATATCTTCGATTGATTTTTCCAGCTCTTTTCCCCACCGAAACCTTTGTTTATCTCTTGTGATTTTCAACGCAATAATTTTCCCCCTCAATACTGCTTTAAACGCATCCCAGACTGCTTGTAGCGCTACCTCCCCAGTGTCATTATGTGTAAAGTATTCCTCTATCATTTCCCTTATGGATTCCCCTGTGATTGGGTCCTGGATCAGCTCCTGCGGTAGTTTCCACCTCCATAGCCCATTCTTCCTCCCTGGGAGAGTCACCTCCAGCCACAGCGGGGCATGGTCCGAGAGGGCTATTGTGCCCTTATCCAGTCCCTGGATTTTTCCCAGTAGTCCCACTGAAACCCAGAAGTAGTCAATTCTGGACATGGTGTTGTGGACATGTGAGAAGTAGGTGTACCCCCTCTGTTCACCCTTCAGTTCCCTCCAAACATCGTTCAGGGCCATCTGTTCTATTTGCTGCCTCAGACGTTTTGATGGTGCTCCTTGGCCGTGCGCGTTCCCCGTACCCCTATCTATATGTGGATTCCATGCCATATTGAAATCTCCCCCCAAGATCACTTCCCCTCTAGCATAGCTTTCCAATTTCGAGAGAGCATCTCTAAGAAAGCCATCCTGTCCTTGATTGGGCGCGTATATTGAGGCGAGTGTAGTGTGAAGGCCTTCAATTGCTACATTGGCGAAGGCAAACCTCCCTTCTTTATCCATGCTTGAATCTAGTAGTTTAGTGTCCATTCCTTCTCTCACTGCAATCAGTACCCCAGCTTTTTTCTCCGTTGTCGTTGCCTGAGCCCATATTTTGTAGCCTTTTATCCGGATTTTCTGCTTATCCCTCGTTCTGATGTGGGTCTCCTGGAGAAGTAGTATGTCCGCCTTCTCCCTTTAAACTGCTTTTCCAGTTTAGCCCTTTTTGTTGGGTGATTCATGCCCCTTATATTGTAAGTCATTATGCGTAGCACCCCCATTATGTTATATTCGTTTGTCGTTGCCTCGGGTCCCCTTCTGTTCTTGATTCATTTCTTTGATTCATCCGATCCCTTCCCCGCCCTTGAACTTCCCCGCCCCCCCAACATTGAACTTTAAACCAACCAAACTGTCCCCCGAGTTGAGCGAGGGTTCCTATTGACGCTAGAGCGTTGCGCCCATCGCTCCCTGCCCTCCTTACCCTCAGGGGGTATGATATGGGGAGTCCTAAACCCCAGAGATCCATCGGTCTTTGCCTAGTTCCAAGCCGTCGGTTCTTCCCACGACCGCCATCTGCGTGTTGTCCGTTCCGTTCCGTCCCCCTCCCCCACCCCGACCTTAATTCCATAACACATTTTTTTAAAAAACAATTTTATTCATTTTATTTAAACAACAAATAACAAACCCAACTCAACTTACAGTGGTTACATATCTTGCTCATAAATACACATACATTGTTACTTTTTCACCCACTGTATTTCCTGTCCCACCCCCCTCCCAAGCCTACTTTCTGCCATTGTTAGTCTCCACCTCTTGAGGTGGGGAGACTTCTCCCGCCACGCTTATTGAATCATCATCACTTGGCTTCCGGGGTTCTTAAATTTGGCTATCTTTAGTGGCGTCAGATATGCTCTGTGAGTTATATACAACTGTATTTGTTGCAGCCTAGCATTTCTCGATACTTTTTTATGATACCCTTGAGCCCTTTCCCACATCCCGTCACTCATCATATCCCCTACTTCCTCCTCCCAGTCCAGTCTAAGTTGCACCACTTCCTTGCCCACTTGAGTCATCATCATCTCATACACTCTAGACGTTTCATACCCTCCTTCTGCTATATCATATATCACATCTAGTGTGGTGTCCGGTTCCTCTGCAAGTTCCACCTCGGACCAGGTATCTTTAATTCTTTGCACCATCCCATGATACGTAATATATTGCCCAGTACTCAACCCCGTTTGTTCCACCAGCTCCTCAAATTCCAATATTTTCCCCTCTTGCCAAACATCCTCCAATGTTGCTATTCCTACCGGTTCCCAATACTTCCTAATCATTAACCTTAGTTGCTTTTCTGTTCCCATCATTGTAACCAGTGGGATTTGCGGAGAGCACAGGGCTGGCTTGTCCATCAACCGGCACGCCCTCTGCCACATCCCCCACCCAAGACCCAACATCCCCAGACGACCTCTTAGCTCCCCCTTGGGTAACCATATCATTTCTCTCAAAAAATATGGGGTGCAATCTCCTTGATGCAGCTTATGCTCTAAGGTAGGCTCGGCAGAGAGCCATTTGGCTACATGTTGCAACTGGCTTGCTACATAATATACTTCCCAGTTAGGTAATGTAATGCCTCCTTTCTCATGCAGGTTTTGGAGTTTCCACAGGGCTACCCTGTTCCGCATCCCGTACCATAGGAATTCCCTGCATATGCTGTCCAGCTTAATAAAGAATTGCCGGGGTATGGAGTATGGGATGTTCACGAAGCAATGCAACATGCTGGGCAATGCCACCATCTTGAGCATCGCCCCACGTCCCATCATTGCCAAGGGGAGTTTCGCCCAGAACTTCATGCTGTTTTTCAGTTTCTGAACCGTTCTTTCTGTATTATGCCTATGTTCGGCTTCTACTGTATGATATATATCTATCCCAAGATATCTAAAGGTTGTGGCCTCCCACGGTATCTGGAGTACCGGCAAATTCTCCGCCAAGAGCCCTCTATATCTGCCCAGCGGGAACACACAGGATTTACTTGGGTTCACGGCTATACCTGAGAGTTCAGCAAACCTCTCCACCACTTCTAACACATACTGCAGATTATCCTCTGGGTAGCGCAAATACAATAACATGTCGTCTGCGTATAGTGAAATTAAATGTGATGTTTCCCCAACGACAATGCCTATTGCGTCATATTGCTGCCTTAAATAAATCGCCAGAGGCTCCAAAGCCAGAATATACAACATGGGGGACCAGCGGCATCCCTGTCTGGTCCCTCTACCAAGTTGCCACCTTTCAGAGATCACAGTTCCTGTCTTCACTCTCGCTAATGGCTCACTATATAGAAGTTCTACCCAGTGAAGATATCCTGGCCCCATACCATAGCTGGCTAGGGCCGCCTTCAGCCAGGGCCACTTGACCGAGTCAAATACCTTGATCGCATCCAGCGACACTATCGCCATTTCGCTAGTGTCCCCTTCAGTATGTTCGATCACTCGATGGAGTCGCCTCAAATTATTCGAGATATTCCTATTTGGGACATATCCTGTTTGATCAGGATGAATTAGTTTGGTTATGACCTTCTTTAATCTGTTTGCTAGAACCGCTGTTAAAATCTTACTATCTTGGTTTAACATCGATAGGGACCTATAGGAACCGCAGTCACTACCAGGCCTGTTGGGCTTGGGGAGTGGTATAATAACCGCTTCGCGCAGTGATTCCGGTAGTCTCCCAACTTCATATGCTTCGTTAAGCATTTCCAGCAGTGGGGGGAGAATCTCTGCTTTATATGCCTTATAAAATTTGCTTGGGAGTCCGTCAGTTCCCAGGGTTTTACACGTGGGCAGCTGCCTCACCACTTCTTCTAGCTCTTCTAGAGTGATCGGGGCATCTAGCTCCTCCCTCTCTTCCACACTAATTTGGGATAGCCCAATGTCTTCCAGTATGTCTCCTATTTCCCCCCTTTTGCTTCCCGTCTCGTCTCCGTACAAGCATCCATAATAGTCTGCAAATTCTTGATTAACCCACTCTTGCGTATCCACTACGTCGCCATTATCTTTCACTATTGTTCTGATTGGGGGCCTGGGAATCTCGTTTTTGTAGAGCCACGCAAGGAGTCTTCCTGGTTTGTCGCCTCCAGCATGTTGTCTTTCTATGTACTTTTTATAATTAAGATTACATAATCTCTCCCAATATCCTGCACATTTCTGCTGCAGGCCCAGAGCCATTTCTGTATCTGCCTTAGTGTTGCTGCCCCGTTCCAATACCCTCTCCAATTCCTTTTCAGAGTCCTGTAATTCGGTCAGAATCCCAACCTGCAGTCCTTTAGACTTGGCTATGGCAATTCCTCTCACTACCACTTTAAAGGCTTCCCAGAGTGTGCCCGCTGTCTTGACACTGCCAGTATTTATCTCGAAATAACTTATTATTTCCTCTCCCATATCCTCCCTGAATATGCTATCTTTAAGCGCTTCTGCACGCAATCGCCATGTGGGTATCCTTCCCCTAGGGTGTCGGTATTGCCATGTTAGCAGCAGTGGCGAGTGGTCTGAGAGTACTCTAACTTTGTATTCCGCCTGCGGTTTTTCGGTCAGTAACTCCTACGTGACAAATACATAGTCCAGTGTTGTATGTAGGCCCTGTGTGGCCGCATAATGTGAATATTGTCTATCCTGCAGATGACGTGTTCTGCATGCATCTGTCAGCCCAAAATCCGTCAATAGTGCATGTAGTGCCTTTGCAGCCGGGGTGGGTCTAATTATTTTAGTGTCTGATCTATCTATGGTGGGGTTCAACACACAATTGAAGTCTCCCCCCCCACAATATAGCTCCCCCATGCTGCCACTGAGTTTACTATACAGGGTCCTAAAATACACAGCTGTATCTTGGTTCGGGGCATAAGTATTCACAAGCAGATCTCTCTATTTTCCACCATCCCTCTCATGATCACCATCCTACCATCCGCCTCTATCTGCGAGCTCAGCAACTGAAACGGAACATGTGGGGCCACCCATGTGATTACCCCTCTTGCATAGGCAGAGTATGTTGCCCTCACCACTGTCCCTCTCCATTTTTTCCGTACCACTTCTAGTTTGTCTTTCGTTAAATGAGTTTCTTGTAACAGGGTTATATCCACTTTCTGTCTGCGTAGGTACATCATTACCTTGTTCCGCTTCAGATAACTATTGAGCCCCCTAACGTTCCAAGTGACTATCTTAAGGTCTCCCATGGTTCATCTCGTTTTCCGTGAATTGTAGGCTCACCCCATAACTCTTCCCCAACTATAACAAACCACAGCACACAACCCCTTCCCTCCTTCCTCCCCACCCTACCCCAACCCCAACAGTTGCCCAGCTCCATCCCTGGATCTCAGGCTCCCCCGCGTTTGGGCCTACCCTGATACCCCGGGCAAGACCCCAGCAGGGCGTCACCACACTATCAGCGAACTCTATCACTATACTCTAAATGGGGGATGTACAGGTGGGTCCTGCAAGGCTCCTAGTCAAAGTCTTAATCGCAATATTCGCGGATCATGTGTTTCTCCCAGCCTGATCAAACCATTCCACAAGCTACTTTAGTGACTTTATTCAAGTCCCATAGTCTTAAGTTCTGACACCCCCCGGTGCCCCTCTCGTTCATTACTTATCCGCATCTCCTCCTTCTCCTGTCCGAACGTCTGACTCCTGGGAGCATCCCTGCGTGTCGAGCCATCCCATAGCTTCTTCCGGAGTTTCAAAAAACAAGGTTCTGTGCTTGTGAAAAACCTTCAGTTTAGCAGGGTAAAGCAGCATGTACTTATGACCCGTTTCTCTCAATCTTCTCTTGACTGCCCCAAAGTTCATTCTGCTCCGCTGCACCGTCAGGGTATAATCCGGGTAAGCCGTTATGTTTGCCGCCGGCCCTCTTTGTATTGTCCCACCTTTGCGGAAGTGTTCCAGGATCCTTTCTCTATCCCTGTAGTTAAGTATCTTGGCGATCACTGGCCTAGGTGGGCCTCCTGGCGGCGGTCTCCTCGTTAGGGCCCTGTGCGCCCTTTCCACCGCGAACCCCTGAGACAGCACTCCTCCAATGATTTCTTGTAGCAACATTGTTTCAACGAATTCCGTGGGGTTATGGCCTTCTGCTCCTTCTGCTAGTCCAACAATACGGATATTATTTCTCCGGGCTCGTCCTTTCGCCTCCTCCGCTCTGCTCTCCAGATTACCCACTCGTTGTACCAGGGCGTGAAGCTCCGACCGGTGGGAAGCACAGTCCGCTTTGTTAGGGCCCATCTCCTTCTCGAGGTTCTATGTGTGCTCCGCCAGAGACCTAACGTCTTGCCATAGCAGATTCACATCCTCTTGCACTGCCCCAACCTGGAGCTCCAGCGCTGTTTTTAGTTCTGTCACAGCCAGTTCGAGCTTGGTCTCCCAAGCCGCCTTCAGATCGGTGATCGCCTCAAGGACCTCCTGATTCGTGCCCATGGTGGCACTACTCCCAACTTGGGCTTTGTCTTTGTTCCTGGCTCCTTCCGGGCCGGGCGGCGTCTTAGTGTATTCCTCTAATGTGGGTTGCTTACTCTTCAATCTTGGGGGTTTATTAGACATGGCGCTGTGTCTATGAGTCGTGGGTCAGACCTTTCACCCGTGGTCTTCAGTCCCAGCAAGAGTGGGTTCTTGCTATCCTCAAAGGGCCGATGATATCTGCTGGTTCTTTCGATCGTCCACGCTCCGCTCCGGGCACTCCACCAGCGTCTCTTCCCTTGCTTTTCTTTCACCGCGGCCACCCGGACTGGGCAATGTGGTGATTATTTCGTATCCCTAGCGATCTTCCTCTGCTGTAGTCGAACGGTGGCAGCTCCTCCGTCTCAGGGATGCGCCCCTCGGCATCTCTTTGTTCTCTGCCGCGGCCATTTTGATGTCCCTTCCGCGGCCGGCCTCTCAGTACAAAGTCACAATACGACCGTTCCTCCGCTGTAAATTTGCGGTCAGCCTGCTCATGCTCTGCTCTGTGCCTTCCCACGCCTGCACATACTTTTTGGGTCGCCGCTGATCAAAATAATATGCGTTTCTTGGTCGGATCAAGTTGTCGGATCACGGAGCTCACAGGGTTTCCAGCCTATTCCATGGCTGCCAAGCCACGCCCCCTCATACAGTCACACATCACACACTCACCCATGCACAAGCATGCAGAAGTAGGAACCCATCTAAGCAACACACATAGACATACACACACACACACTCACAATGCAAATACAGGCACACTGTCATGAGCACTGTTTCCAAGGAGTCAGGACAAGCCCAACATCCCCGGAAGCAGGCTCACAACCCCCGCCCCTGGTCCCAACCGACCCCTATCGGGGCCCTCTGGACCATTCCTGGCGCCGTTGGCGCCAGGCTCATAAGAATCACCAGTCCCGGCGCCAGAGGTGCCGGGCTCATACTTTGGATAAAGGTGCTTGGGTGGACTTACCTGTAGCAGACCATGCTGCATACTCACCTTCACAAGTCCTGGCAAAATGAAGCCCCAGCCTTCTGCTGGGTGGGACTATTTTTCCGAATATGGAACTACTTTCTTACCTGGGTGGGGCTGGCATCACTCCTTGACTCTGGAACACAGGAACTCTTTTTCTCTTGGGCGAGGCTGAGGAGGAAGACACCTAATCACCTCAACACTATTTAAACCATACCCGATTGGAAGAATGTGCTTCGCGTTATTCTGCATCTGCAGCAGGACGCTCACCGAGTCAGCTCCAGTCTTCTAGTGATATCTTCTGCTCCAGCCTGTGAAAACAAGTCAGATCTTCACTTACCATCCAGGGATCCAGTCTCCGGCTGCACCTGCCAACAAAGGAACATCAGGTTAGCAAAAGGCAACGCTTTAGCAGCCGCGCTTACTTACCTGAAACCACGGCATTTTCCGAATCCCGCGGCCTTTACCTGCAAAACAAAGAACTCCGGTCAACGTTTTAGCAGCCGCGCTTACTTACCTGAACCCACGGCATCTTCCGAATCCCGCGGCCTCTACCTGCAAGACAAAGAACTCCGGTTAGTACAAAAAAGGGGGAAATTGGACGCAATTATATTTTCACTTACCGGAGCTGTGCGCTCCTCGCTATCTCCTCTTCTGCTGCATCTCCGCACCTGCAAATCAAGAAAAAGACATTAAGAGGTGCGAATAAACCTGTCAGCAAGCATATTACTTACGTGCTCCTCCACATGCTCGGACCTTCATACTTACGTGCATCCGTATGCTCAGCATATAGCATTTCGGCACCTAAGAAACAAAGGCAAAGACTTCATTAAAAGGTGCTCTCGAACTTTACAAACCGACCAGCATCCGCTCGTGCAGAAAACGACGGCATCGCTTCTTCAGCAGCTTTAAACCCTCTGAAGCTACAAGAGACTTAAAGCAATCCCAGTGAAGTAACTGGAACCCAGCGCCCCTGCATCAGTCGCAGGATGGAGAGCCCAGCATTTACATATCTAAGGTGAGAGCTCATTCAGACTTTGGGCGGCCTCAGGGAAGAAACGAATAAGGAGGAGAAGCCCAACCAACAACCAGCCATTAATCCCTTTTTCTTCCGCCTGCAGACACCTTACTCTACAAGTCAGACATTCCATAAGAGGAGGTCCGGTCCAGAGAACCATCCGAGTCCTGCGCTTCTCAATTGAAGGCACGGTAACTGTCCAGCCAGGATCTGCGCCTCCGTGGGAACCAGGTGAGCGTTACACACACAGACAGGGACCCATGCAAATTAGGCTTGCACCCTTGCACCTTGTCCTGCCTAGGTGAATGTTCTGCTCTGCAAGCTAAAAAATCTATTTGACTTGCTGACAAACCAGCCCTAAATTTCAGGGATGTTGATAGGCTCAAAAGAAATCCCACCCCACACCCTCCCGAGCGTGCAACTCAGGGTACTTCCCAATTGGGATGCCTTTAGTCTAGCATGCACATAGAGATGGGCAGATGTGCACTATTTTATTTGGCAACTATTACTCAGAGACATATCATCAATTCCTAACAATATCCTAGTAAGGTGTGCGGTTTTATGATGATTCCCCTCAGGCCGTTTTCACAGAAGCCCAGTTCCCTGGTCCTGGTTTCAGTATTGCGATGAACCATCAATCCTGTGTGCGCCCCCCTTCCCTGGTCTCTTGCAATGCGGATGACACCCCCTCAACCCCTGTTCCCTCCTATGCCCTCCTCACCCCATGGCCTGTCACGGATTCAGCGGGGGAAAACCCCTGCCAACCCTGGACTCCCGACCCACCCCAGTTCCCAAATCCCAAAACATTCTTACAGACACACACGCACCCACATACATACATAAATACATATGCACACACACACATATTCCCCTTCCCAATACCCCTCTCCAACCGCCACTTCCTCATCCGTCAACGCATGCGCAGTAACTGCTCACTGGTGTTCCCCGACAGGCCACCGTTGGGTGAAGGGCAGCCAGTCGGGGAAACGGATTCGATGAAAGTGGGCAGTTTGGGATGGGCCACTTAGCATTCATGACAAGTCTGATCCTTATAGCACAAAGATTGGTCTTTCAAATAATGTGTGCCTCTTTTGGTATAGCTTCTACATACTGTTGGGGGTCTCTGTGTGACCCGTTCGGAGTCCCCGTGAACCCCCAACCCCACAGACGCAGACACGCACATGTCCGTTCAGTTCGGGCTCCCCGGTCGCTCTGCTGTGGCCGGAAACGCCCCCTTTATTTATAATGCACGCGGCGGCGTGCAACGTCACGCTGCCACATGCGCATCCCTTAAGGGGGCAGCACCACACTCCTCCTTTTCCATGAGGACAAACAACAATACTTTAATGGTCTCCAACAACAATAATAACACCAAACAAATATTAACACCAAACTCCCCACACGCCCCTTTATTCACAACCACCCTGGATCCCCATAACTAACACAGGAGGACCACGGGCCAATTATGAAACATGTCTCAGCATGTAATCGCTGAGGTAAGCGAGTTTCCCTCGCCCAGCCCTCTGGGGGTACTTCCCACTTACCTCTGGCACGGGTAGTCCATCCGGTGGCAATCCCCAGGCTGGGGATGCGGGCATGGAGGAGAAGCCTCTGCCCTCGTCGGGTACTTCCAACCGGTCCGGTTTGAGGGGAGGCTCAGTCCTGGGGTCCCCTAGCTTCTTGAAGAAGCTCATGTTCTGGATGACGGCCGACCTCCCGTCCAAGGCCGTCACCATGGACCCCTTGACGGCCACCACATCGAGTGGTTCAGGTTCATAGGGGAGCGAGAGCTTTCCATGGGGGTGCCGGTTCCTGATGAGCACCGCGTTTCCCGGCTCCAATCGTTGCAGGCAGAGTCCTCTCCGGGCGTTCTCTTGTTCCGTCCGCATCCGGCGATCCAGCTCCACCTGCTGGTCATCGATCACTCCGGGCTCCTCCCCCACCTCGGGCAGCAGCCCACGGGGGCACCGCTTGAACAGGGCCTCTGCTGATGCCACTCCCATAGAGGCATGGGGGTGGTGTGATAGACTCGCAAGAACTGATACAGGGCCCTCTGCAGGCACTGTCCCTGGCCCTGCGCAATCCGGAAAGTCTTATTCAACATCCTCATCAGCCTTTCCGCTTCACCATTAGCTCACGGCCAGAGCGGGGTGATCTTCCGATGTTGCACCCCATACCCCTCCATCAGCTCTGAGAACCGTTCGCTTTGAAACGGCGCTCCGTTGTCTGGGCACAACATATGGGGAAATCCGTGGGAGGCGAACACCTTCTCAATAGTCACCACCACGTGCTCAAAAGCCACCGAGTCCACGAATTCAACCTCCGGATAGTGGGAGTATTTGTCCACTATCACCATAAAGTGCGTGCCCAGTGTGGTGGATCCAAAGTTTGCATGCACCACCTCCCATGGCCGTGTCCACCGTGGCATTGCTTCGATCGCCGGCTCTCTCTCCAGCGGGGATGCCGCCTGGCACCAGACACAGGCCGCCACAAAGTCATCAACCCTCCGTTCCAGCTCAGGGAACCACACCTTGAGGTGTAGCCTGGCCTTTGTCTTGGCAGCGCCTTTGTGCCCGTGGTGGGCCAGGGTGATCACGTCCTTGACCTTTGACTGTGGGACGACTATCCGTCACCCCTCAAGAGGAGGCCGGATGCCGAGAATGATAGCTCCTCCTTTACTTTCCACAGTTGTTCGAGTCCCACCTTTGCTTCTTGTGTGTGCCCGGCAAGGGATTCCAGCACGGTCTTCCACGAGCCCTGTTGCATGGCATGTTTCAGTATTTGGGAGCACTCATCCTGCGCCGCCGCCGCCTCCAGTTCTCCAAGGGGCATGGCATTGGGAGTTGCCGATTCCACTACCATGCGGAGGTGATTATCCGCCTCCTCAGCGCATGTGTCCTGTTCCTCTCGGCCGTCCACGCCGGGGTGTCTGGACAAATAGTCTGCTGCGTTATTCGCCCCAGGTCTGTACACCAAGGTGACACCATACTCGAGGAGGGCGAGCATCCATCGTTCTATCCTGGCCAGTTGTTTGGATGAGGACCCCGCCAGTAGGGCAGCAGGGGTTTATGGTCCATTACGACCGTCACCGGGTGGCCCAGGACGTAGAGACGGAAGTGTCTGCAGCCTCACAGCACTGCCAGGGCCTCACGTTCGATCTGTGAGTATCGCTGCTCGGTGTTGGTCAGCGCCTTGCTGGCGTAGGCCACAGGACAAACACTGCCGTCCTGACCAATCTGTGTCAACACAGCCCCTAGACCGAACGGGCTAGCGACCACGATGATTTCTGATGGCAGGGTAGGGTCGAAAAACGACATGGTGTCTTCAGCCGGGAGGGCACTCTTAATGTCTTCGAATGCTGCCTGTTCGAGAGGGCCCCAATGCCAGGTAGTTTCCTTTTTCGTGAGGGCCCTCAGGGGCTCAGATCTGGACGCCAGGTTTTGAATGAATCTCCCACAGTACGTTACCATACCGAGGAAACTCCTCACATCAGACACCAACTCTGGTGGTTGGGCCTTCATAATGTCTTGCACTTTCTTCGGATCAGGTGACACACTTCCCTCCCAAATCCAAAGAATTCGATGGTCGGCCGTAGAAACTCACACTTCTCCCTGTGGAGCGTGAGCCCCAAAGATTGCAGTCTCTCGAAGGTCCTGGCCAGCCTACGTAAATGGTCAACCTCAGTCCTGGCAAACACTAGGATGTCATCACTAAAGTTTGGGAAGCCATCCCGGTCAGCGAGGGCACCTCTGATGATGTTTTGAAACACCTCCGCTGCCGATGACACGCCAAAACTGAGTCTCTTGTATCGATAAAGTCCACGATGGGTGGTGAAAGTGGTTATATATCTTGATTCTGGGTGTAGGACGACCTGGTGATAGCCGGCCCGAAGGTCCAACTTCGAGAAGAAGCGATCACCTTGTACCTCAGTGACGATGTCAATAGTTGGAGTCAGGTGTCTCTCCCTTTTGATGGCCTTGTTGGGTAGCCTCATGTCAACGCATAGGCGGACAGAGTCCGGTTGCTTGGGCTTCCTCACGACCACAATTGGCGACACCCACGGTGTCAGACCTTCCACCTTCTCAATAATATCTAAGTTCACGAGATTGTCCAGTTCCTTATCCACTTGCTGCCGAAGGTCGAACGGCACCCTCCGATGTTTCAGGGCTATGGGCTGCACCGATTCCATGGAACAACGACGAGTACTTGTCCAGCAGATCATGAATGTCCTCGAGATATACCGAATAGGCAAAACTGACGATGCCTAAGGCTTCCACCGCAGCACAACTCAAGAGGGTGTTTGTGCTCACTGGTGTGATGTAGAAGCGGGCCATGATCTGCGAGTCATCATGCTCCACCTTTGCCACAAAAGCACGATCCAAAGGGATAGGTTCCAACCCTCCGAAAGCAAAGATGCAGGCCTTCGGACTGACCAGCCTGGGAGGTGTGTCCATCGCATCATAGTGTCCACGGGCCATCACATTGACCGAGGACCCCGTGTCCACAAGCACCGGGACTGGTGACTTGTTCACTTCCACCAAACACCTCGGTTGGCGTTTGTTCTTTGACTTGAGGGCACCCACGCTAGATACGAAAAAGATGTTCTCTTCCTCTGCTTCCGCGAGGGTGCCCTCCTCGCCCTGGTCTACCTGGGCCACGTTTGGGGGGCGATTTTGATGTAGGAACCCCGACCGAACCGGGCCTCTGGGCACCATCACTGGCAGGGCCGCCTTGCACACCCGGGAGAAGTGATCGGCGAGGCCACACCTTCCACAGGTTCTCCCCGCCGGGCATTCAGCAGGGTGGGGTAAGTCATCTCCACACTTCTGGCATGACTCACCAGCTCTCCCGCCACGGTCACGGGGGCCAGTTCCTGTTCTTCTGACACCTCTGCCACCCCGCCACATGGCACATACCTCCACCGTCTTCACCGGGCGCGATCCAGCTTCCATTCTCGGCGCCCGGGCCTCTGACACTTCATGACACCGCCCCAGCTCCAGGATGCGGGCCAGTGTAGTGCCTGGTTCCCTCAGCACCTGCCGTCTTAGTTTGCCCGACGAGCAGGCCTGAATGGGCATAGTCCTGATCATGTCCTCTGTATCACCCCAGGCACATGCCAACGACAGCCTTCTGAGACGGCCATAGGTGTCCAGTGTCTCGTCCTCCTTCTGCCGTGCTGACAGCATCACAAACCTCTCATAATCAGCATTTGCGAGAGGCAGGAAGTGACCTTGAAGAGCAGTCTTTGCCGCTGCATAGGAGGCATTGGCTGGTTGGAGAGACTCGAAGATTTTTTGCACCGCAGGTCCAGCTGCATACAGCAATGTCGCAAGCTTGCTGTCATCGTCCGTTTCCATAGTGGCCCTGAAATACATGTCCAAACGGTTCACCCACCTCTTCCACCTGGGCCCCAGGCTGGATGGCGGGCCTGAGACATCGAACTCCAGAATGGGCTGTAGCACCGCCGGGGCCCGCATTTGAGCCATGACTGGAGGGGGCTGCTGCACAACTGGTTGTGCCACGGATGGAACTTGAGGTAGTTGCTGGGCCTGAGGCTGCGCCATAGGCTGGGGCTGAGCTTAAAGCTGTGGCTGGGCTTGAGGCTGCTGCAGGTCTGCTGGCTGCCCACCGTCCTGATCATCAAGCACATTCATGGGTTAGAACGCACAGGCACCCCCAGCGTTAACTGGGGGCCGCAACTCACCCCACCAACACAGTGCAGTTCCCACCAGGGGCCTGCCTGACACGAGTCCAGACACACAGGAAACACAAAGTCCAGACCTGATGATGATGATGCAGATGATGGGTGGCAGAACTCCAGACCAACAGTGTGTCTCACACACATGAACAGCAGCTGGGTATGATGATGAAGCAGACAATGATGATGAGAGTCCTCAGCTATGTTGTGGCGTGTCCCAGCATGGAAGCCCCAAAAATTGAGCCAGTGAGGCATAAGGGCTAAGCAGGCCTTGGCATCCTTCCCCCTTTCCTCGCCTTCACTCGGTGTATTTCACCCAAAAATCAAACAAAATTCAAAATTCTGACATCTGTGGGCAGGTATAGCTGCCTGCTACCAGTATTTCCAGAAATATTAGGCATGGATGCCCCTCACAGACCCAACCGGAGCTCCGTGAGCATCCCCTGCAGTGAATCCAAGATGGCCACCTGCCGAGTGGCATCCGCACGGCCTGCGGCATGAAACGAATCTTCAAAGTAATCTGCTTTGTGAAAAAAATTGCAAGATTTTCCCCACGGGCCCGGGCAATGCACCGACCTCGTCGCCACTGTTGGGGGTCCGTCTGTGACCCGTTCGGCATCCCCATGAGCCCCCAGCCCCACAGACGTAGACACGCACACATCTGTTCAGTTCGGGCTCCCCGGTCGCTCTGCTGCGGCCGGGCACGCCCCGTTTATTTATAATGCATGCGGCGGCGTGCATTGTCATGCCGCCGCATTTGCATTCCTTAAGGGGGCAGCACCACACATATCTCAAAAGAGGCCTTCCTGATTTTTGAAGCAAGCTAGTTTACTCACACTTAAAACCACTCTTCTCAATATAGTGCTACCTAAGACACTTGGGGACCAGTGGTAGAAGTGGGAGGGAGTGGTGCTCCTCTATTTTTTTTTATGAGGTTTTAATGTTCGTATACTTAAAAAAAATAGAACGGTTTCGTTTGAAATGTGCACTTTAGTGCACTGCACTGAACATACCCTTAAACAGCAGGCGCATTTGTTTAGGGGTTTGTATGGCGTGTGGGATGGGGTGTGGCGATGGGGTTGGGGGGAGCGATGACAAGCCAGAAGGGAACATAGTTCCACTACTTCTTTTCGTACACTTCGGCCACTGCTGGGGACATACAGCTCAAATGACAGCACTTTACTCTGCTTTGAACAAAAAAAGGAAGCCTCGCTCATTTCCACTATCATCAAATCTGCATACGTTACCGTTCTTATCTGGAGTGTGGCACCAACGGCCATGAACTGATTGATGAGTTCAACCCACAACTCTCTGTAATCACAAGTTGCAGTGGACAAGGGGAGGCCTACTGTGATTTAGTACAACAGAGCTTTATGGCATGAGGGCAAACATTTAATTGCTGCCCTCATTTTCCAAATAAGAATAGTTTTTCAGAAAAGGCACGATATAAATCATATAATAGACATTTTAAATCCTAGCTTGAGAAATCTGTGTTACCAACCACAGTATTTTTTTTAAATGGGCAGACAATTAGAGTTAACCACCATTCCTGGTGACTAAGAAAACAGATCATTTTCTCAACATTCATGTTAAGTGATATATGGAAAATGATAAAAAACCATAGACACACCTATTGTGCTGTCACAAGAAAGAAGAAATAATTCCACTTAGAAAATTACCAAATTCTTATTTTCTGTTAAAACAACATTATGGATTTTACTTTATTCCTATGTCTATACATTATTTGGGAAACTATGGGTGCTTGAAATGATTGATATACGAATGTCTAGCGAATGTTCTTTTTTGATTTCTTGGTCATCAGAGAGGGTGGTTAATTCTCATTACTATCAATTTTTCACAATAAATACCGCTGGAAGCCACCAGGGGGTGCACGCAAGATGGAAGCCTGATTGCGGTGCTCCAGCCCCTGCTATGAATAAGTGTGGAGAAGTGGTGGAGTTGACGGCCTGGGCACCGTGTTGATGAGGTCCCCGGGCAGGGAGTTGGTTGCAGCATCGGTGTACCGAGCTGAAAGTGGCTATGGTCCGTGGTGGCAAAGATCAGAGCTCCAAAATGGGAGGACCGCTCTGCGGGCAGGAAGGCAGCTACAAGCCCGGAGAGACATGGAGGGCCGCCTGGTGCAGCTGCAGTGATGGTCAGGCCGGGAGTGTGTCCCGGAGTTGAAACGGGGACTTACAATCCCTTGAAGAACAGCGATCAATGTGGTTGCAGGTGGATTTCCCCTGAGAGGCTCCCGGGGGAAGGGGATCGAGGCGGGGGAGGAGGATGCCCAGAGTCGCTGGGAAGCAGAGAGAAGGAGAAAGTTCCAGGCGGGCCGCTCCAGTAAGAAAGTGCTGGAGGTCGGAACTGGGAGCAGCTTGCATGGTGTTACGTAGCGTAATGTGTTTGTACGCATGCGCGAGCCTCGTTCCACCTCGAGCATGCGCAAGTTAATAAACGAGGACCGAGACGGCAATTGCCGCCAGGACCCCATACCGAGCAAACGTGTCGGTGCGTTCTTCCACTGTGTGCATACGTGCTATGTGGGGCGGCCCGGGGCATATGATAGCTTACAACATTGGCGACGAGGAAGTGCTGTGTGTGTGTGCGAGATCCAACACGTGACATACGTCGGATGAGGCGTTTCATCATACAACGCAGCTCCGAATCCTACCAGGCGAATTGGCGGCCATCTTAGAAATACACATGTGACGGTTGTGGCCCGAGAGGGTGCTCGTGCGCTGTCCGTGTGCATCATTTGCATAATTTTTGGAACCCGATGGCCGTGAGTTTGCTAATTTGAAGTGTTCTTCAATAAACCTTACTACACAGCCTGTAATAGGTGGCTGGGGAGTGTCTACAGAAGGAAAAGGCATTACAGAGGCAAATTTGACAACATGGTCAGCAGGAAGTATGGACACCAGAATAATCACCTCAGGATAAGTGCTACAAAGGTCAGTATGACCACTATGCAACTGTGGTGTCACAGAACTTCGGAGAAGATGTTCCTGTGGGTGGCGAGGTGCTGATTCAGCCATCATACGAAGTGAGTGGGGTGCCCTACCATACTCAAGAGGAGACAGGCTTGCGGCCTCACACCACAATGTGGAGTGCTCGTGCGGTCTGCAGGGATGAGTGAACAGGATGGAGCGGCCATCGCCCCAGCACAGATACCACTCCGACAGCTGGGCACTCTGGCACCCATGCCGGAATTTGACATTTCAGGACCCCCGTCAAAATTTGGGTCTAAATGGTTGCTATGGGTTAAGAAACTCTAAATGTTTTTCAGAGCCACTGGTGAGACTGAGGATAATGCGAAAGTGACAACGTTGTTATAATCAGCGGGAACAGAAGTACACCATATATTTGAGTCATTAAACCTGCAGGTGACCACATACGCAGCTGTCAAACTAGCTCTGCAGAATCACTTCCTGCCCATGGCGAACGTGGACTACGACAGATTCATCATGTGTGCAGAAAAGCAGCAGGGTGACGAATCCTTAGATCAGTTCTGCGCAAGACAATTGGCCAGCACCTGCCGGTGGGAGAATGAGGAAGGTATGGTACGCAACCAACTCATTCAAGGGTGCAGCTCTGGAAAACTGAGGAGACAGGTTCTTCGGGAGTCGGGCCTAAGGCTTGCGCAGATTTTGGACACTGGTCGGGCCTATGAGCTTGCAGAGAGCAGGGGAGCAAAAATGGACACAGCTGTTTGCCCAAGGAGGAGTGAAGAAGCCTTTGCGGTGGGTAAGACAACTACTCCCAAGTCACGATTGGGCCAGAAAAGGACTGACAGCCCTCCCATTCACAGTAATCCACAATAATGCCAATACTGTGGATACGATCTACCTCATGTAGGTGAATGCCCGGCGAAAGCGAGAGTGTGCGGCAGATGCAGAACGCCAGGGCATTATGCGAGGGTGTGCAGGGCTGCGGCCCCAGTAACCACATCCAGAGGACCTGCAAGAGTGAGCGGGAGAAACTCCAGAAGGTCCAGGAGTGTAGCAGCCGTCAAACGAGGTATTCAGGAGCTCGACATAGCAGTAGAAGAAGAAGATGAAGAGGAGATATTCTTCATCTCCAACATAGCCACAGGGGCTAAGAGAAGGAGGCAGCCCACGTGCATGGTCAGCATTGGCAACACCCCGACGCCGCTCTTGATTGACACAGGAGCGTCAGTCTGTGTTCTAGTGACAGATCATTATGAGGCCCTGCCTGGCCCGCCCGAGCTCAAAACATCCAGAGCAAGGATCTACACCTTCGGGGGAAGCACACCCTTGCCCATACAAGGTGTCTTTGTGGTGCCGGTCATCCATGGACAAAACACGATCAAGGCCAGGTTCTTTGTGACAGATGTAAGCCCTCACTCCCTCTTGAGCTGTGCAGCCTAAGAGGCACTAGACATTGTTCATTTCACCATGTCGGTGTACCAATCTGACGTTGAACGCCTCTTAGGACGATATGAGTACCTCTTCAGAGGGGTGGGTAAGCAGAAGGGTGCCCCAATCAGATTACATATTGATGAGACAGTGAGGCCTATGGCCCTGAAACACAGAAGAATCTCGTTTCACCTGAGGGCCCAAGTAGAGAAAGAACTGCAGGTGCTGATTGACATGGACATCATAGAGAGGGTGGAGGGTCCTACCCGGTGGGTGTCCCCGATCGTGGTGGCACCAAAACTTAAACAGCCCAGAGCAGTACGCATTTGCGTTGACATGCGCCTACCCAATGCCGCCATAAAAAGAGAACGACACCTCACACCAACTTTGGACGACATCATTGGCAAATTGCCAAGCTGCAAGGGGCTAGGGTGTTCTCTAAGTTGGACCTACGGTCGGGGTATCACCAACTAGAGTTGCATCCAGAATCGCGCTACATTACAACCTTCACCACACATGAAGGGTTGTACCAGTTCAAGAGGTTGAGTTTTGGAGTTTCGTCAGGGGCGGAGGTGTTCCAAAATGTCATCAGGGGAGCCCTAGCCAGACTGAAGGGGGTGATCAATATGAGTGATGACATCCTCGTCTTTGCATCCTCTGAAGCTGACCATATGAAAAGGCTGGAACAGACACTGGACAGACTAAAGAGCCTGGGCCTTAAACTACACAAGAAAAAGTGTGAGTTTTCCAAGAACCGCATTGAGTTCTTCGGCTTCGTCTTTCATGCCGGGGCCACTCTCCAGACCCTGAAAAGGTGCGTGACATTCGTGAGGCAGCCGCCCTGGAGTCACCTGTGGAAATTAGAAGCTTTTTGGGCATGGTGAACTATTGCGGCAGATTCATTCGAGACCTGGCATCTCTACCCGAGCCGGTGAGGGCGCTAAAAAAGAGTGATGTGGTATGGACATGGACGGCTAGAGAGCAAAAGGCATTCACAGACATTGAGGCAGCGCTATCGGACCAGGAAACTATGGCATACTTAAACCCAGAAAAGGAGTCGGAGATTGTGGTAGACGCTAGTCCGGTTGGCCTAGGCGCGGTACTGTTGCAAGCCGATGTCCAAGGGCAAATGTGCCACATTGCTTATGCCAGCAAAGCCCTCTCAGACACAGAAAGGAGGTATTCCCAGATTGAAAGGGAGGCGCTAGCAATATAGTCAGGATGTAAATACTTCCGACTGTACATACTTGGCAAACCGGTGGTGGTCATCACAGACCACAAGCCACTAATACCAATCATGGCAGGAGCCTCATCGAAACCGCCCCTGCGAATTGAACGGTGGATGCTGTCTCTGATCGAGTAAGGGGTGAAGCTGCAATACCGGCCCGGCACCCACAACCCCGCAGACTATCTATCTCGACACCCTGGTGCAGGCCGCAATCTAGTCAAGGTGGAAGTGGTAGAGAGCCTTGAAATGGTTCGCAGCATTGTGGAAGCCGCCATGCCGGTAGCTTTGGCGCATCAGGACATAGTAGCGGTGTCGGACAGCGATGAGGTGCTTCAGATAATCCGATCAGCTATAGGCAGCAGAGAATGGAAAGACGTGCTAGTCAATAATTTCAGACGGGAGACAGGGGCTCAGAGAGACATGCAAGCCTTGTGGAAAGCCCGGAATGAGCTCTCGGTGTCTGAGGATGGACTCATTTTATGCGGCCGGCAAATATTAATCCCAAGGTCCCTCGTGACCAGGGTGCTGGAACTGGCACACAAAGGGCACCAAGAGGCAGTGAAAACGAAAGCACGCCTGAGGCCCAAGGTAGGGTTCACCGATCTGGAGAGTCGAGTGGACGAGTTTATACGAAGATGTGTCCCATGCCAAGCGGCAAGCCCCGCAGAGAGGCCTCCCCCGTTAAGATCCATGGAGAGAAGCGAGCAGCCATGGGGACTGCATGAACCATGGGGTTCATTCAGACTTTGGCTCCACGGGAAGGGGCATGTATTTTCTAGCTGTAGTAGACCAATGGTCCAGATACCCCGAGGTCGAGTAGGTGGAATCGACAGCCTGTGACCACACCATCTTGGCACTGGAGAAGATATTTGCCACACACGGGTTCCCACTGGAACTTTGCTCGGACAATGGCCCACTGTTTCAGGGACATCAATTTGCAAAATACATCAAAGACAGAGTATCAGGCACCGGAAAGTAACACTGCTCTGGCCAAGAGCCAACGGAGAAGCAGAGAGGTTCATGCGGACCCTAAACAAAATCTTCCAAATTTCTTTGAATGGTGGAGGGGAGTTACGACAGAACCTGTTCGAATTTCTGAGAGAGTACAGGACGACCCCGCACCAGTCCACAGGAGTTGCACCAGTGCCTTGTTCAAACACTGCCCGAGAGGGCTGATACCGGAGGTGCAAGCAAGGACACCCGGGGTAGTTGACAACGAACGCATCCGGCAGGAGCGACGTGCCAGGAATGAACAAGAGAGCAAGCGGAGGAACCTCCAGGAGAAGAACATCGTGGTAGGTGACACAGTGCTGATCAGGAACAGACATCCCGAAGGGAAAATCTCCCTCACCTATGAACCACAACCCTTTGGAGTAACTCATGTGAAAGGGTCCATGGTGACTACAGCGAATGTCGAGGGACAGTGACCAGAAACATATCTTATTTCAAGAAACTCGAGGCTAGCCCGCCAGCTGGCCCACCAGAGACGCCTGAGCAGTCCGTCCTAGAGAGGCTCACGCCAAGGGAGACACCAAGTGGGGAAGAGGGCCCGACACCAGGAGAAATGCCACTGCCGACTCCAGGGAGTAGCAGGAGGTACCCGAGCAGAGAAATGCAACAGCGCCCTGCTTGATTGCGAGACTATGTCATGGACCCCGAAGTTTAGAGTGGTCCAGAGCAGCGTGAGATAACTCATGTTCAGTTGTTATAATGTTATCAGGTTGTTGTTTTTCTTGTTTAAAGAAAAGGAGGGATGTTACATAGCGTAATGTGTTTGTACGCATGCGCGAGCCTCGTTCCGGCTCGTGCATGAGCAAGTTAATAAACGAGGACCGAGGTGGCAGTTGCCGCCGGGACCCCAATACCGAGCAGACTTGTTGGTGCGTTCTTCCACTTTGTGCGTGCGTGCTGTGTGGGGCGGCCTGGGGCATATGATAGCTTACAACACATGGGGGCACGGGGCAAGTGGCCCACTGCGAGCTCCCAGTGAATTCAGAGGGAGTAGGCCTGGCACTGCTGCATTGCTGCTGACAGTAGTGAGGGTTGAAGTGAGGTTTCTGGGGGGGTGCCAGGAGGCTAGGACCCCTGCTCTGCTCCCAAGCTGGGAGTCGACCCCCCTCCTTGAGGTGCAGAAGGAGAGTCTCCTCCAGTCGGGAGGTCGGGCCGGCACTAGTGGCTGTGGGGGGAACCAGTGGCGGGAGGTGCCATAGCACTGGCTGGGCCATAGGAGGCGGGCCACAGCCAGGAGAGTGTGCGCAAAAGAAGCAGTGCATATCACTGAGAACGCTCCACAGGTGCCCGGCGCCTGGTGGGGTCCTTGATCACCTGCGTGATTGGAGTTGTGAGGAAGAGGGCAGGGCTCCAGCCCAAGAGTGAATGAGAACAGTGTCGGCTTCAAGTCATTCTAGGGGGCCACTGCTGACAGAGGCTGCTGAGTGGAGTTGGAGAGCAATGGCACTCTAGTGCAAAATGGGCAGTGTGGAGCAGTGGAGGACATGCAGGGGTCAGGCGGTCCCCTCCACAGGAAGGTCATGAGAGAAGTGTCTGTAAGGAGGTCATTGGTCCACCTGCCCGCCAGTGGTTGGCTTACGGCGCAGAGGGGACTGCAGTGACTCCCACTCGATTGGAGGTGCAATAGTGGCTGTGCCCCCCAAGTGGAAAGAGTTGAGCACATTTTTAAGGCGCTGGGAGCCCTGCTTTCTCTCCACTCCATCCGGCTGGCCCTCCGGGGGAGAACTGAGAGGCCCTCCAGAGGGACGCCCAATGGCATCAGTGGGGAGCAGTGAACAGTGATCACCCCTAGGAGGAGCGGTAAGGAGGCCTGGGGTCTGCGGCAGGGCCCGATAGTGGAGGAGATGCTGTGGTGGTGCTTGAGGGGATGCTGGCCTGGAGTGGAGCAAACACCTAGACCGGAAATACAGTGGAGCCCCCCAGGTCAGGAGAGCAGTCCTACGTTTATGAGCTGGAAGGGAACCCTAGCAATGTATCGCTACCAAGGCAGTGAGGAAATGGTGAAGGCCAAGGGTGAGGGGGGACCCCATTCCAGTTTGGCAGAGACTGTCACAATTAAAAATGACATTCAGGCCATCCTGGAGGAGATCAGGGGGATGCAGACAGACATTGGGGCGAAGGGGGCAGACCTCTCCGCAAGGGTGGTCACCCAAGAGGACAAAATGGATCAGGTGGAGTCTAACCAGTCCTCGGGGGGGGGGTCCAGGAGGCGCATATAGAAGCATGCTTCTTGGAAATGGAGAGGCGGGAGGAGGAACTGAACCTCAAGGTGGCCGACATTGAAAACCGTGAGAGGCGTAACAACCTCCGGTTCTTGAGGCTGAAGGAATTGGAAGGGGAATCCCAAGTGGGCCTGGATCGCAAGACACAGGAAATAGGAATGGTCCTGGGCTCAGAGGAAGGAGAGAGGGTGACCATGGGCAGAGTGCACCGCACTGGCAGAGGGAGCAGAGGACCGCACTCAGTCCTGGTGAGGCCACTCTACTACAGGGATAAGATGAAAATCCTCGAGAATGTGAGGTGCATTGGCGAAGTGGAATACGTCGACTTCAGGATAGCCATTTTTCAGGACCTGTCAGCACACAGACGGTCCCCTCATCAAGTGGCTCCAGGAGAAGGGGTGAGATATAGATGGAGTTACCCCTTTGCACTGGCATGCAAGCGGGAGAGGGAGAGATTCCACCTGGTCAAGGAGGAAGAGGTCAAGCGTGCCACAGAGGAATTGGTGGGGCCTCGGATGGAACTCTACCTGAGGGAGGCGCACATGGACTGGACTCCCAGTGTGCACCCCGATGCCCAGACTCTGTGCGTGGAAGGCGCAAAGTACAAGGGGCCCGGAAATTCCAGAAGCTTAATACCCCATCACCCTGGAAAGAGGACACTTGAAAGGAATTTGGGGGATCCGACCGGTCTTCTCTGTTTTTTTTGTTGAATCCAGGGCCTCCCACCTGGGGCCTCCCCAATCCCCAGTCCTGGTTCCGGAGTGAGGGGGAACGGGAAGGGGAGGCACTCGCTTGTGCTGTTGGCGATTTGCTTACCAATGTTGAGTAGAGGGGAGGAGAGGGGGGGGACGGACGAACGGGGAGTGGGGAGTTGGAGGGAGTGTTCCGGGGCTGTTGGTTTCAATTCTGAAAAGTTGATTGGGTAGGGGTATGTACTTTGTTTGGGGAGCGAGGGGGTGGGGGAGGTAGGAGGGGTGATGATTAATGCGACCAGGGCAGAGGTCGCATTCCTGGTGGTTTGACTTGTGTGGCCAGCATGGTAGGGATGCACAGTTGAAAGCCTCAGTTGGGGAGTGGGGAGGGAGGGACGGTAGGGAAGAGGGGGTGCGAGAAGGGTTTGGGGGATATCATGCAGTGGTTCTTCTGGACAGAGAGGGTAGGGTACCTACTGAAACACAGGCAAGTAATCGGCGAAAGGCGAGAAAGGTTTATATGGCTGAGGTGAGGATTGCCATGTTGAATGTAAAAGGGTTAAACTCAAAAAATAAGAGATCGCTAACCAACAACATGTTCTGCAAGCAGCGATAGGTGATCCTCTTCTTGCAGGAGACTCACTATAAACACGGGCGGAATCTGCAATAAAGGATTAGCATAGCGGTATGAATTTCTGGGTTTCCCACAGGGACCGCAAGAAGGAAGGGGTGGGCATCCTATTAGGGAAAAAGTTTAGGATGACAGAGGTCCAGACCAAGAGGGGGTTATACATTTTTCTTCCCCCCACATCAGACTTACACCAGGATAGACCTTCTGCTAGTCCCATAAGAGCGGGAGGGGGAAATAAGGGCACCTAAATTTGAGGTGGCAACCTGGTCAGATCACAAGCTGGTGATGGCAGAGTGGAAAATACTGAAGCCGCCCGGTGGCACTCACGTCGGAGGTGTAACAACACCCTACTGAGGAACCAGGTGTTCCGGGACTTTTTAGAGAAGGAGGTTCGGGGGTACTTAAACATCAACGATGACGGAGAGATGGTCATGGCAACCGTATGGGAGGCAGTGAAGGCCACGTTCAGGGGACACCTTATTGCTGAAGGGTCGCAAAAGAAAAGAGAAAGGCGGTTGGCTGAGGCCAGGCTTCGGGAGGAGCTGAAAACATTGCAGACCAAACTGGTCTGGAGGGATGCAGACAGGCAAAAACTCCTGGGCAAGATGAGGGATAAGAGGCAGGAGCTACACACGCTATTAAGAGGAGAGGTGGTTGTTAGGGAGAATTATCTTATTAGGCTAATTTCCCAAACCTAGTGAGTCCCCCAGCAGCTTTGCTGGATTTTTGGGGTTTGTTTATTCTCCTGCTAAGAGTGAGACTCTTTTCCTCCCAATCTTAGGCATGATTTGAGGTATGTCTTTGACTGTATGTGTGCTTATGGGGTCTTTTACTCCATAGGGTATCATCTGTTTTTCATGTGTGTTACACAGCACCCTCAGTGCAGTAACACAGGGGTGTCATAGTGACCCCCAAACATAGACTCCATACCCTGGGACTGACTACTGACTCCCAGGGCATGTAAAGTCACCATTGACTTTACTAGTCCAAAATTGTGAACAGAACCAGTACAAACCATCATATTGTGGAAGTACTGGAAGGGGTTAATTCGATTGCCCCTGGGTCTGTTTCCAAGGGGGCACTGTCCAGTCCCCCCGTTTTGAGTTTCTGGCTAGTGGCAGCGGTTACCACGCAAAATATTCCACCGTAATATTTCCTATGGGATTTTCCCATTAAGTTTAAACGCACCACTTTTTGGTGCAATGTTAAAGATACCGCCGGTTTATTTATTTAATATTAAATCAACGGTTGGGTCTTTTTGCCAGAACTCTTTTCTAAAATGGCGTTCGTGTCTGTCTCTGTAACTCTAACCAAGGTTGAGTCCTTTGTTCCACTTTTTGGCGGGCTTCTCCACAGAAGCCCTCCAAATGGTGCCACTTTGTCTGGGTTCCATAGGATGTCTGGGGAGGGGAATTGGCACCCTGGACTGCGTTGCCTTAGCAACCCAAGTCGCACTGTATTCTGATTGGCCCAGTGGATAGCCGCCCGGCTCACCACTTAGAATGTTTGAGTGACAGCGAGGCTGTTGAATGGGGGTTTTTCTGCATAAAAGCAGGGCCTTTGGGACTGGAACTTCAGAAGTCGCCACAGGAACTAAGAATCCGAAGAGGGAAGAAGCTGAGCCATCTGCAACGATGACACCAATGGTGGAGCCCTGCTGTAACGAACTCACCACTTTCCCAACGACAAGAGAAGATCTTCTGCTGGACGAGTCTTCTTCCTTTGAGCTGGTGGGATCAATCAGTTCGCCCCTTTCGCCTTCCAAAGACGTCTCTTGGTCGAATCGCCCGTGCCAAGCACCCCGGCGGCCGGATAGCCAAGCTTCACCACTTTGACCGCGAATAAAAGGAACGCACCTTTTAACCGACGAACTCCGCGGCTGGTTTCATCCCTGGGCAGTGCTACGACTCTGCGTTTCCTCCTCGACGAGATCCTCTCTTCCCCTGGTCGAAAAAACGAACTGCATCCACTGCCACGAACAACTGCCACCGCTGGAGCTTCCTCTCTCTTTAAGGTACTGTGTTCTGCCTGGCCTCCCTTTCTTCGGTTTGCCCAAGGTGACCCTTAAATCCTTGGCTTTCCAACTGGGTTGGCCCCAGACCTTCTAACTTTACTTCTTGAAGCACCCCAACCTCTTTTGAACATTCTGCAAAGACCTTTAGTGCATTTTAAACTGTGTGATCTTGGGCACATTTCGCTTTGCTTCATTTAAAGTGGGCCTGGCCTATGAGCTTTGGCTCTACAGTGTATACTGCCTTTATTCCCTTGCTTTGAACTTCAAAAAGTGTTGGGAACTGTTTTATTTGTATGCCCTGCCTTTTTCTCTCCCTTTAACTTAACTATTGGAGTGCCATCTAGGTTACGCGCTCACATCTGTGTTAACAAATTGTGGTGTTTTAACTCTGACTTGTCTAATAGTCATCAAGGGAGGCGTTTATAGTTTACCTGACTGTGTTTTAACTTGCTTTTGATTTAGAGTGCTAGTGTATTGCCTAAAGTGTGTTTCAAATAAATAATTATATACTTTTGATACAAAGCTCTGGTCAGTGTTTGTTTGCTTTACTGTGTTTTTAGCCCTATTGTGTATACTCTATATACTGCCCTACTCTTCTTGAGAGAAGTCTGACTGCTCAGCCGCAGCTACCAGGTAAATCTGGGTAGTGCAGACTGCTACCAATTGAGTTTGCTGCTTACTCCTGTAGTCTTAATCTTTTTGCAGTGTTCCCTAAGGGAACTGCACAGGATTCTGCCTAACACTGGTGGCAGCGGTGGGATTTGTATTGAGTATACATTGTAGAGTGCTTCTGATACTTTAGTGCAACTAACCACAAAGCTTAGCACTGTAAAAGCTATTTTCTAACAAGTCAACTATGGAAAGTTACAGCCAGGAGTCCCTTTCTGCAAAAACTGCTGATTGTGTCACTTCTCCCGCACCGAGTGCATCTCCTACAGGTGCTCTTTCTCCGCCCTCGGCCTCCGTCCCTCCCACTACCCCACACACGTACCCTGGCTCACGTAATCCCTTGCCCTTCGCCCATCCTGTTGGATTGCAGCATGGCAGACCCAGCGTTTATCGCCCCTCCCGTTCTTGGCAGCTGAACTGGAGGATTTCATCTCGCCACAACGCCAAGCGTTGCCCACGGAGACCCCCGCGTCACGGATCACGTGATTTTCCACCACGCAGCAACGCTTCCGTGTCACGTATCACGTGACTCCTGACATTGTATAAAAGGCTTCCGGAAACAAGGAGCATTGCTTCACAGCTGTTTTCCTCCTGGATCACGTGACGCTTAGTTCTACGTTTTTGACCTACGGATTGTTTTCCTCGACCGCGCTTTGTTCCACGGATTGCTTTGCCTCACCCTTTGTACAAATCGAACTTTGGACCTCCTGTTGCCGAAACTACGCCTTGTTCCACAGACTGCTCTGCCTCATCCTGCTACTGTTCGAACTTTGGACTTCCTGTTGCCGACTGCGCTTTGTCCCACGGATTGATCTGCCTCACCCTTCTACTTTTCGAACTTTGGTCCTCTTGTTGCCTGACCACGGTATCGTCCCTGGATACTCTACGGATCATGTCTTTCTGTCTTGGAACCTGGTCTCAGGCCCCTACACTAGGTGTTTACCTGTCCATACTCCTGACCTCATACAGCTCTTGCCCTGGAGTCCAGTCCTTCCTCGCATCTCTGGGCAACCCTTTTGTACACATAGGTAAGCAGTGCCAAGTTACCTGTGTTCTTGTGTTATTCTTCCTCTTCTGTGCATAACCTCATAATCCTTTGCTTTACAGCGTTCAAGGGGTTCTTCTGGCTGTTCCTGAATCAGGCCCGACGGACTACCACCTGTGGCCTCAAAGACCGCACAGACAGTATTTCTGGTGTTGTCTGTGTGGTACTTGGGGACGGAGGTATTCATACTCTGCAGGACCATCACGTTCATAACAGACTGTGAAGCCATTGGCCGTTCAGAGTATGAATCCCTCCGCCGGGGACCCAGTGACCGCTCTAATGCAGGCCGCAGCGGCCCTTGGACCGACATGGCCGCAGCCACGACCGCCATTCACCATCGCCTAGACGCCTTGCAGAGCACACGTTATCCTCTACCTGCAAACACCGAGTTCGGGGACCCTGCCCCTCCAGTCCAGCCTGCCCCGGCTCCAGCCCCCGCACCCACTCCTGTGTTGCTCCCAACCTCTTTCCTTCTTGCTGCCCCAGAACGCTACCAGGGTGACCCACGGAAATACCGCACCTCCATAAACCAATGCAAACTTAATTTCTTGTGCAGACCCCAAGCCTTCCCCGATTCTGTCACAAAGGCCGCCTTTCTTTTGTCTCATCTATCTGGAGTAGCAGCTACCTGGGCAAACCCGTTGCTAGAAAATGACCACCCTGCTTTATACGATTTCGAGCTTCTCATAACAGAGATGGCTAAAGTGTTTGACACCCGCTACAAGGCTCAGTCAAGGGACCTGGAATTACTAGATCTCTCACAGGGAAAGCAAACACTTATTGAGTACATCACCCGGTACAATCAGCTCGCCGCTGAAACTTCCTGGCCAGAGGAAAAGAAGGCGATCGTGTTCTACCGAGGTTTATGCAACGCCATGAAGGACGCTCTGTCAGTGGTTCCTGCCCTTCCCTCTGTATTTACGGATCTTGTAGAACTTGCACTACAGGTGGACGCCCGGAGGTCCGAACGGAAGGCAGAAACCACGTTTGCCGGCCAGTCAACCCCGGCCCCTTCTCCCGCCGGTTCCGAACCCATGCAAATAGGCGCGATTCGAAGCCCGATAACACAGTCCGAACGGGAACGTCGGAGAACCGACAACGCCTGTTTTTACTGCGGGCTAAATGGACACTACGTAAGGGAATGCCCCCGACGACCAAAGAACAAGGCGTCGGGTTTTCAGAAGGCTTGCCCATGATACAGGGGGCACCGGCGAGCCTGTCCACGACCCCTACTGAACCCGCCTTCGGTCCTATCAGACCAGTTGTGGTTCATGCCCTTTTGAAACCTACCCAGGAGATCGTCCATGCTGTTCAGATCGTGATCGACTCCGGGGCCACGGGTTGTTTCATAGACATCGCATTAGCCCATCGTCTCAATCTGCCTCTGATTAAAAAGGAACACCCGGAACCAGTGCAAGCAGTCGATGGCACATCATTGGCCTCTGGTCCAATTAAACACCAAACTGCGCCTCTGGAAGTGGTGATACAGAGCACTCATAAGGAGAATCTGTCATTTGACCTCATCACCACGCCACAGTTAGACGTTATTTTGGGTATCCCCTGGTTACGGCACCACAACCCTTTGATTAATTGGGGAACGGGACAAGTAACGTTCGAGTCGGAGGAATGCCAGCACTTCTGCCTAACAGAACCAGAATCACTCTCCTCTCCCGCCAGGATCCTCGGTGCTTTGGCTTCCTCCAGTATCAGGGACACAGTTCCCGACACCATGTCACCACACACCGTGGGAGCTGTTATGACAGGCATTCCCGTGGACTACCACGACTATCATATGGTTTTCGACAAAGTCACAGCGGAAGGTCTACCTCCACACAGACCCTACAACTGTCCTATTGATCTTCTCCCGGATGCTCCCATACCAAGGGGTAGGATCTACTCGTTATCACAGTCTGAGGAACGGGCCTTAAAAGAATACATCCAGCAAGCCTTGCGTTTGGGTCATATCCGCCCTTCCTGTTCTCCAGCTGCCAGTCCTATATTTTTCGTCCCAAAAAAGGAAGGCGATCTGCGCCCATGTGTAGACTATAGACGGTTAAATGCCATCACCGTAAAGAACAGGTACCCCATTCCGCTCATCTCCACGCTACTGGACAGGTTGACAAAGGCGTCCCTATTTACCAAGTTAGACCTGTGAGGGGCATACAAACTAATCCGCATGCGGTGTGGAGATGAATGGAAAACAGCATTTTGCTCCCAACAGGGATTATTTGAATACACCGTGATGCCCTTCGGGCTCTGTAATGCCCCTGCAACGTTCCAGCGTTTCATCAACGACGTATTCTCTGACATCCTGGATACGTACGTGGTGGTCTATTTGGACGACATATTGATCTATTCGTCCTCCTTGAAGGAACATATCGCTCATGTCAGAGAGGTCCTCTCCCGCCTCAAGAAGAACGCCCTGTTCGCCAAGCCTGAGAAATGCTTGTTTCATACGAGGGAGGTGGAATTCCTGGGTTTTCACATCACCCCTGGAGGGTTATCCATGAACCAGTCGAAGGTCCGTGCTGTCACAGAATGGCCAGTCCCTGTCAACCTCAAACAACTCCAGTCTTTTCTCGGCTTTGCTAACTTTTACCGGCGTTTCATCGCCGGCTTTTCTTCCATTGTATCTCCACTGACCGCGCTGACCAGCACTCTCGTCCCTTTCGCCTGGTCCTCTGTACATCAGGAGGCCTTCGAAGAGCTTAAATCCAGGTTTGTTTCTGCCCCTGTTTTGCAGCACCCTGACCCGGACCTCCCGTTTGTAATAGAGACAGACGCTTCCTCGTTCGCTCTGGGTGCCATACTGTCCCAGCCATGTCCAGCCACGGGTAGTTTGCATCCGGTAGCATATCACTCACGGAAGTTCACCGTAGCCGAATCACACTACACAGTGACCGAGAAAGAGCTGTTGGCCATCAAGGACGCCCTCCAATCATGGCGACATCACCTCATGGGGGCGAAACACCAGACAGTAGTATACACGGACCACAAGAACCTACAGGATCTGGCCTCTCTTAAATGCGTGAATAGCAGACAAGTGCGTTGACACTTGTTCTTTGCTGCCTTTGATTTTGTGGTTAAGCACAGGCCAGGTCTTGTTCATGGTAAGGCGGATGCCCTTTCCCGCTGTCCTGGGGGGGAACCACTGTCTTTGTTTCCAGACACATTGTTGGGGAAGGGCCATGTTATTTGTTTGTGTACACCATCCCCGCCCTGCTTACCGCCATTAGACAATGGGTCTCCCAACACCCACATGCACTCACGGAATGGGATATTGTACTTCGGGAGGGGTTGCCGTTTGTCCAGGGCAAGTTGTTCCTTCCCACGTGCAATGTGCGCAACCAAGCGCTTGCCTGGTCTCACGATGCTGCCATAAACGGTCATCCAGGGCAGCAACGCACCCTGGATCTGCTACACCGGTGGTGTTGGTGGCCGTCCATGAGAAGGGATATAGAGAACTACGTAAACACCTGTTCGATATGCGCCCAATGCAAGTCACGTAGAGGATGCCCCCTGGGCTTACTCCAGCCGCTGCCCATTCCCCCCCGACCGTGGCATACTATCTCCATGGATCTTGTCACAGACCTACCACGCAGACAAGGTTATGACACCATCTGGGTTATCGTGGACTCCTACACTAAGATGGCCCGCTTCATCCCCTGTACCGGCATACCCTCGGCCCCAACATTGGCCCGCCTATTCTTCAAGACGGTCTTTTGTCTCTTTGGTCTTCCGCAGGTGTCACGGCTCGGGGAGCCTTGAAGCTCTGGAATAGGTGGAAGCGGCGTACGGATATCCCGATCACGCTTCCTCTACCCAGTGCAGCGGTCTAGTCTTTTCAGCAACGTATCCCGACACAGGTTATAGCCCGCCCTTTCCTGTGTTCGGGTGCGTTGCAACGCTCCTGTTTTTCGGCTGCTGCTTGTCTTTCGTGCTCGTGTCCCCTGCTACCGTTTTGTTTTCCGTACTCTAACCCCCCCTTCCTTGTTAGTTTTCTTGTACCCTCTCCGGTCACCCCGCTCCGGCTCTAGGTACTCTCCTTCCCAGGTTTCTCTTTTCCGGAGCTCGCTCCGATTCTTGATTCCTCCCTCTCCCCTTTTCCTCGCTCCCGTTCTCCATTCCCTTCCCGTCCTACCGCCTAACTAACTTCCCTCTATTACTTCGTTCCCGTTTCCTTACCTCCCCTTCCGCCCGCCTTTGTTTACTATTCTTGCCTTTCCGTCTTTTCAATCCTTCCGCCTTTCTTACTTACCTTCCTCCACTCGCCTTTTCTTGTTTATCGGCTCCTTCTGTGTACCGTACCCAGGAATACACTTCGGATTTGCCTTGCCTAGCCCTCTTTCCTTGTTGCTGATACTTTGGACTTCCGATTTCTTACCTGCCTCTGCTATTCCTCCTTGGAGGCCTGCTGCCCAGTTCTGGAAGGGTGTGTGCCTCTTCTCCAGCAGATACTCAGCTCCTGCAAGTGTCAAGTGCTTCCTACTACAGACGATTCATCTACAGTTCTCTGGGGTTTTTTCAGCCTCTGGCTTTTTTCCCCCCAACTCCGCGGCCGCGGAGGGTCACCACCGCTCACCCTTGGGGTGTCGCGGTGGCGGCCTCCTTCGGCCGCTCTCATCTACAAAAAAAAGGGAAGGCCAAGCCTAAGGAGAACCAGACCCTGAACCTACGCCGGGGAATACGAGGTGAGGAGGAAAGGGAAGTAAGGGAGGCCGAGATCCTACAGGATCAAGAGGAGATTCTCGATACCCTTGACAGTTTGCAACGCCCCAATACCGCCATGGCCTCCCCTCAACAGATCCAAGAACTGATAGCCGCAGTTCAAAACCTCAACCTAGAAGTGCAGAATCTTAAAGGGGCCAATGCTACACTACAGCAACGGATCGCAGAACGAGATCTTCCGTCCACCGACCTGCCTCCCTTACCTCTTGTGTCGGGAAAATTTGATGGAACCCCCAAGAAACTCCAGGAATTTTTGGATGCATGTCATCTGCATTTTTCATTCCGTACACATACTTTCACCTCTGGTCACGCCAAGGTGGGGTTTATGATTACCCATATGTCCAGTAACGCCTTGGCCTGGGCCACTCCTCTAGTGAACAGATCTGATCCCGTCCTCCTAGATTACGAGGCCTTCAAGACTTTGATGAAACAGACGTTTCTACGTACCGAGAGTACCTACTTGGCATCCGAAGATCTGCTAGACATCAGACAAGGAAACAATGATGTTATGTCATATATCACCTCCTTCAAGCAAATCGCTGCGGAAGCAGGATGGCAAGAACAAGCACAGTATGCCATCTTTAGAAGGGGGCTGCGTGAGGAGTTGAAGGACGAACTAGCCAGGATAGAACGTCCTCTTACCTTTGCTGACCTGATCTCGGCTACTCTCCGGATAGATTTCCGACTGGCAGAACGTCGAGCAGAACGCCGCAAGACTAAGAGCAGTACATCAATACCCCCTGGCCCTTCTCTTTCCTTCCCCCCTACCTCCACTCGTCTCACAAGAGAAGAGCCTATGCAGATCGGAACCACACGTTCCCCTCTCACCGCAGAGGAACGTAGAAGAAGACGAGAAGGGAACCTGTGCATGTATTGCGGATCGCCGCTTCACCTGCTCAGGGATTGCCCCGACGTTCCACCCAGGCGTTCGGGAAACGAACACCCTCGGTAAAGCTGGGGACGCATTACCGAGGGAGCGAAGCTAGTCCCTTTGTCACCCTTTCTGTTACTTCTCCAGAGTGCACCGAAGACCACCGTCTTATGGTTATGGCTGTCACCTTGATCATCAACAAGACTACCATTCAGACACAAGCCCTGTTGGACTGCGGAGCCGCAGGCAACTTCATGGACACTCTCTGGGCCGAAAGGCAAGGCATTTCCCGTGTTGCCAAGGCCGAAGACCAAAAGGTAGAAGGCGTGGACGGAAGGCCTTTGAGCTCGGGTCTCATCACGCACACTACAGAAGTCCTTGCCTTACACATCATGCAACATTCTGAACGTTTGTCTTTCGACTTGATCAGGGCTGCTCACTTCCCATTAATCCTCGGGATTGGGTGGTTACGAAGACACAATCCTACCATTCTCTGGTCCGAGAACGTTTTGAGTTTCCAATCCACCTTTTGCAAGACCAACTGTCTACCTCAAACAGAATTCTCTACAGTACACACCTTTTGTGGTGAAGATCCCAAAACTATCCATTGTTTGCCTGCTTATCTCGCTGAGTATGCCGACGTAGTTACAGAGAAGATCCCCCTGGATCTTCCTCCGCATAGGCCAGAAGACTGTGCCATTGATCTTCATCCAGGGTCCTTGGTTCCGTTTGGTCGCCTGTACCCGCTAACCCTCCAGGAAAAACACCATTTGAAGGAATACCTGGACAAGAACTTAGCCAACGAACTCATTAGACCTTCTAAATCCCCTGCCGGTGCATCATTGTTTTTCATCCCCAAGAAGGACACCAAAGAACTTCGTCCTTGTATTGACTACAGGGGTCTCAACAAGGTCACCATCAAAGATCGCTATCCCATGCCCCTCATCTCCGAGATCATTCAGGCCGTGCATTCTGCCACTGTCTTTACTAAACTGGACCTGCGCAATGCGTATCACCTGCTCAGGGTACAAACCGGAGACGAGTGGAAGACGGCTTTTAGGACACCTTTTGGGTTGTACGAGTACCAGGTGATGCCGTTTGGGTTAGTCAACGCTCCATCTATCTTCCAGCGCTTTATGGATAGGCTCTTCTCGGATCTCCTAGGCAACTCGGTCATCGTCTATCTCGATGATATTTTGGTTTACTCTCGCACCCAAGAAGAACACTGTCTACACGTAGGGGAAGTTTTTCACAGACTCCAGGACCATCAACTCTCAGTTAAGTTGGAGAAATGTGTTTTCTCAGCATCAACTATACCCTATTTGGGATACATTCTTTCTTCGGCAGGGATAGCCGTTGATCCACGCAAGGTCAGTTCCATTTTGGAGTGGCCATCCCCTGCTTCTGTGAAGGACATTCAGAGATTCTTAGGACTCTCGAACTTTTATCGGAAGTTCGTTCCGAACTTCTCCCAATTGGTGCTCCCGATGACCTCTCTCCTCAAAAAGACCTCTTCGCCATTCCGGTGGACTACCGAAGCAGAAAGAAACTTTCAGCTGCTAAAACAATCCTTCTGTGTGGCTCCTATATTACGTCAACCCAATCAAAACCTTCCCTTTGTGGTGGAAACTGATGCCTCTTCAGCCGCTGTGGGAGCCGTCCTACTTCAGGAATTCCAAGGGAAGGAACACCCGGTATCATACTATTCCAAGACTTTGAATCCCAGTCAACGTAACTACTCTGTGATTGAGAAAGAACTGCTGGCAATGAAATTGGCCTGTATAGAGTGGCGTCATCTACTCCAAGGGGGAATGCACCCGTTCACACTCCGAACGGACCATAAGAATCTCCAGGTGTTACGCCAGTTTGAATGCTACAACACCAGACAAGCAAGATGGGCGCATTTCTTCGCGCAGTTTGACTTTAACATCACATACATTCCGGGCAACCAGAATGTAGTAGCCGATGCCCTATCACGACGTAGTGACTATCTTATGGAACTGGAGACCAAGCCTGAGCTAATGTTTCCTGAGTCCCGTACCATAGGAACGTTATCCGCGTTCCTACAACAAGTCAAGGAAGACTCTACCGGAAGGTTTGAGGCCGATACCGGTCTAAAGAAGAAGAAGAATTATGTTATCCAAGACGGCCTATACATTGTGGACAAGAGATTGTATCTACCAACCCCTTCTCTCCGGGAAAAAGCTCTTTCCTGGTGCCACGATGCCAAGGTGGCAGGTCATCGTGGCATCTACAACACTCAGGAACTCCTACTGCGCCATTTCTTCTGGCCTCGAATAAGGGAAGAAGCCAGGCTATACGTCCAGTCATGTATTACCTGCCTACGCAATAAAGCCTCCACTCAAAGACCTTTAGGTCTGCTTGAACCGGATTCTATACCTACCGGTCCATGGACCACTGTCTCTACCGATTTCATCGTAGAGTTACCTGAATCCAGTGGTTGTACCTGTATCATGGTTGTCGTTGACTCATTCACCAAGATGGCCCATTTTTCCCCCCTACCAGGCATACCAACCGCTTCAAGTATGGCCGAGGTGTTCCTAAAAGACATTTTCAAACTGCACGGGATTCCTACTAAGATCATCTCTGATCGTGGCAGCCAATATACTTCCCGATTTTGGTCCTCTCTCTGCGAAAGACTAGGCATCGAGAGGGCTTTAACGTCCGGGTACCATCCCCAATCAAACGGCCAGACTGAACGTCTAAATGGTACACTTGAGCAATACCTAAGGTGTTTCGTCAATCAACGCCAAGATAACTGGGTTCAACTGTTGCCGACGGCCGAATTCTCGTACAACAACTCTTGTCATTCAGCCCTCGGTATGAGTCCTTTTTTCTGCACCTACGGTTACCATCCCCGTGCCTTACTTCCTTTGACCGGCATTGAATCCACAGTCCCTTCTGTAGAATCGTTTGCGGAAAGCCTCCAAGAAGCTCATCGTAAGGCCAAACTAGGGCTCCAGGAAGCTCAAAACAGACACCGTTACCAGGCGAACAAACATCGGAGATCAGTTCCTGAATGGGACGTGGATTCCAAGGTTCTGCTATCAACCAAATATTTGCCAAGGTGGGTGCGCCCTTCCAAGTTGTCTCCCAGATACATAGGGCCTTATAAGATAACCCAGATAATTAATCCAGTGGCCTTCCGCTTACAATTACCCTCTCAATTACATCGTATACATCCCGTTTTCCACTCTTCTCAGCTTAAAGACTTTCATGAGGACAAATGGTCTCGTAGGAAGACTGCCTCTCCTGTGCCAAAAAGTCCAAAGACCGACATCTTTGAAGTCTCTCAGATATGCGATTCACGTTATCACAAGGGTCGTCTAGAGTATCTGGTCCACTGGAAAGGATACCCACGATCAGAAGACTCCTGGGAACCTAAAGGACATCTGGACTCGCCCCTCTTGTTACGCAAATATCATCGTAGTCACCCTGGCAAGCCAGGAGGGGTGGACCATAGGAGGGGGCATACTGTCACGGCTCGGGGAGCCTGGAAGCTCTGGAATAGGTGGAAGCGGCGTACGGATATCCCGATCACGCTTCCTCTACCCAGTGCAGCGGTCTAGTCTTTTCAGCAACGTATCCCGACACAGGTTATAGCCCGCCCTTTCCTGTGTTCGGGTGCGTTGCAACGCTCCTGTTTTTCGGCTGCTGCTTGTCTTTCGTGCTCGTGTCCCCTGCTACCGTTTTGTTTTCCGTACTCTAACCCCCCCTTCCTTGTTAGTTTTCTTGTACCCTCTCCGGTCACCCCGCTCCGGCTCTAGGTACTCTCCTTCCCAGGTTTCTCTTTTCCGGAGCTCGCTCCGATTCTTGATTCCTCCCTCTCCCCTTTTCCTCGCTCCCGTTCTCCATTCCCTTCCCGTCCTACCGCCTAACTAACTTCCCTCTATTACTTCGTTCCCGTTTCCTTACCTCCCCTTCCGCCCGCCTTTGTTTACTATTCTTGCCTTTCCGTCTTTTCAATCCTTCCGCCTTTCTTACTTACCTTCCTCCACTCGCCTTTTCTTGTTTATCGGCTCCTTCTGTGTACCGTACCCAGGAATACACTTCGGATTTGCCTTGCCTAGCCCTCTTTCCTTGTTGCTGATACTTTGGACTTCCGATTTCTTACCTGCCTCTGCTATTCCTCCTTGGAGGCCTGCTGCCCAGTTCTGGAAGGGTGTGTGCCTCTTCTCCAGCAGATACTCAGCTCCTGCAAGTGTCAAGTGCTTCCTACTACAGACGATTCATCTACAGTTCTCTGGGGTTTTTTCAGCCTCTGGCTTTTTTCCCCCCAACTCCGCGGCCGCGGAGGGTCACCACCGCTCACCCTTGGGGTGTCGCGGTGGCGGCCTCCTTCGGCCGCTCTCATCTACAAAAAAAAGGGAAGGCCAAGCCTAAGGAGAACCAGACCCTGAACCTACGCCGGGGAATACGAGGTGAGGAGGAAAGGGAAGTAAGGGAGGCCGAGATCCTACAGGATCAAGAGGAGATTCTCGATACCCTTGACAGCAGGTCATCATATCGGATCGCGGGTCACAGTTTACTTCCTGTTGCTGGCGTGCCCTTACCAAGCACCTGGGTATTGATGCTCGCTTCTCCTCTGCCTATCACCCAGAAAGCGATGGGCAGACCGAGAGAGTGAATCAAGCCATGGAACAGTACCTGCGGTGCTTGACCCTTCAATAATAAGAGTCCTGGTCCAATCTGCTCCACCTCGCTGAATTCGCATATAACAACTCACGACACTCAGCTACTGGTTTCTCCCCTTTCTATTCTATGTATGGTCAACATCCACGCACCCTCCCGCTCCCTGATCTCTCCTCTGCCACCCCTGCTGCCAACGCCTGCGTTCGCGACCTGGCGGATGTCCATGCTCAGACCCTTATCCATCTCCGTGAGGCCCAGATGTTGATGCAGACAAAGGCTGATCGGAGGCGGTCAGTGGCCCCTGCATATCGCGTGGGTGACCGGGTGTGGCTGTCGACCCGGCACTAACGTATCCCTGGGTGTCGCAAACTGCTGCCCCGTTTCGTGGGTCCCTACAAGATCGCAAAGGTCTTGAACCCTGTGGCCTTCCGCCTTGCTGTTCCTCCTGCCTGGCGGATCCACCCGGTATTTCATACCTCTCTCCTCAAGCCCTGCCTTGCTCCTACCCGTGTCAGTGCTCCACCCACCCCTGTCTCGGTGTCCTCCCCGGATGTCTTCGAGGTTAGTGCTATCCTGGGTTCCCGCTTTCACAGGGGTCGCCTTCAGTATCTCGTGGACTGGGTGGGTTACGGTCCCGAGGACCACTCTTCGGTTCCCTCCCATGATGTCCATGCCCCACTTCTTGTTGCCCGTTTTCATAGGGACTGCCCTACCTGCCCACGGGGTCGTGGGCCTTTGAGGGGGGACTCTGTCACGTCTCCCGCACGGAGTGCATCTCCTACAGGTGCTCTTTCTCCGCCCTCGGCCTCCGTCCCTCCCACTACCCCACACACGTACCCTGGCTGACGTAATCTCTTGCCCTTCGCCCATCCTGTTGGATTGCAGCATGGCGGACCCGGCGTTTATCGCCCCTCCCGTTCTTGGCAGCTGAACTGGAGGATTTCATCTCGCCACAACGCCAAGCGTTGCCCACGGAGACCCGCGCGTCACGGATCACGTGATTTTCCACCACGCAGCAACGCTTCCGTGTCACGTATCACGTGACTCCTGACATTGTATAAAAGGCTTCCGGAAACAAGGAGCGTTGCTTCACAGCTGTTTTCCTCCTGGATCACGTGACGCTTAGTTCTACGTTTTTGACCTACGGATTGTTTTCCTCGACCACGCTTTGTTCCACGGATTGCTTTGCCTCACCCTTTGTACAAATCGAACTTTGGACCTCGTGTTGCCGAAACTACGCCTTGTTCCACAGACTGCTCTGCCTCATCCTGCTACTGTTCGAACTTTGGACTTCCTGTTGCCGAACTGCGCTTTGCCCCACGGATTGATCTGCCTCACCCTACTACTTTTCCAACTTTGGTCCTCTTGTTGCCTGACCACGGTATCGTCCCTGGATACTCTACGGATCACGTCTTTCTGTCTTGGAACCTGGTCTCAGGCCCCAACACTAGGTGTTTACCTGTCCATACTCCTGACCTCATACAGCTCCTGCCCTGGGGTCCAGTCCTTCCTCGCATCTCTGGGCAACCCTTTTGTACACATAGGTAAGCAGTGCCAAGTTACCTGTGTTCTTGTGTTATTCTTCATGTTCTGTGCATAACCTCATAATCCTTTGCTTTACAGCGTTCAAGGGGTTCTTCTGGCTGTTCCTGAATCAGGCCCGACGGACTACCACCTGTGGCCTCAAAGACCGCACAGACAGTATTTCTGGTGTTGTCTGTGTGGTACTTGGGGACGGAGGTATTCATACTCTGCACGACCATCAAGTCCGTAACAGATTGTTTAAGAGTTCTTTGTAGACATAATGAACTCCCTGTAAAAGGCAAGAAAATGGAACGTATTGAAAGATTGTTAGAAAACCAAAGTCTGGGTAGTGGTTCAGCGGAACCTACCTCCCCAGCAAATGTAACCAACAATAATGAAGGTGATAGGAATCAAAGTCTTGATAGCATTGTTGTAGAGACAGATGAGGAGTGTGAGGTTGATGTAAATGTCCCCACTGGCCCTCTGCCTACTCTGCCACCTCAAGCTGTGGCTACTGGACCTTTGTCAGGTCCCACACTAAGTCCTGCATTCATCGAACTAGAAAAAATGAGACTTGAATTAGAGTTCAAAAGAATTAGTGCCCAATCCGAACAAAGGTACCAAGAACTAAGGCTCAGAAAAATGGAGCTCAAGCATGAGCTAGAGATGAAGAAATGGTCTGTTGAAAATACTTCTCTCCCCGGATCCTCTAGGAGTTCCAGTCCCAAAAGACCCCAGATGCCTAAAGAGATTGTGGGTATGTATGAACCTAAGTTGGATGTGTTAGATTGGTTGGCTATGTTTGAGTATAATCATAGGCTCCATGACATCACAGGGAATCAGTTGCTTCCTTGGTTGTTCTCTAGGCTCCCCCTGTTGCATCTGATGTGGTAATGGAGTTGGGGGAGGTGGATAGGATGGACTATGAATGTGTGAAGCTAGCTTTAATAGCTAGATTTGGGAAGACCCCTTCCCAGTACCTTTAGAGGTTTAAGACCCTCAAAAAGAATGATAGTACCCCTTGGGCTACCTGGGTGAATGAAAGTGTGAAGAACTTAGAGGAATGGATTAAGGGTTACAGAGTGAACACTTAGGAAGGAATGAGAAATCTTGTTATGTTGGAGTCAATTTATGATGCCTGCTCTCCTGAGCTCAGACAGCACTTCAGACAGCTGATTCAAAGGAAATAGATCCCAGAAGGCTAGCTAAGGCTGCTGACTTGTGGGTGGCCAACAGGGCTGCTCACAAGGATTCAGGGGTCACTCAGAAAAAGGATGAGGGAAAGCAGCCACCAAAAGGGAACCAAGAGATTTCTAATATCTCCCATACCAAAGAGGGCCACAAACAACAAAATAACCAGGGTAAGCCACCAGGGAAACCCCATCAGGCTAGTGTTCCTTCTGGGCCCAAACCAGAAGGAGGCCAGAACAAGCCACCATTCCAGAGAGCATTTGGAACATGCTATCTCTGTGGGACAACTGACCACATCAAAGGAGATCCCAGATGTCAGGGTAAACCTGCAGGGATCAGCACAGTCTCCTTAGCCTTCACTCCTGAGGAGGAAGTACAAGTGGCTAGTGCTCACTTTGAAGTCTTTGCTGAAGACCCTTTGAGTCTTCAAGCAACTGAATTCTTAGAGCCTATGGGTCTGGTAGCAGCCAGAATAAGGGAATGTATGACTCCCTACCAGCAAACTCTAAAATATATTACATGGACAGTGTTCTTGTCAATGGCAAGGATACTCCTGTCATGATGCCTACCTCCAAGGAGCCAGGTCCGACCCAGCAACCCCAGAGGCAGGCATCATTTCCCCCAGGGGAGTGCCAGCGGGCCCAAGCTGGGGCCCTTTGGACGCAGTCCTGGCGCCTTAGGCGCCAGGCTCATGTTGGACCTCTGTCCTGGCGCCTTAGGCGCCAGGCTCATAAAGCTAGACATGTGCTCAAGTCTTTTAATGTGCACTTACCTGATGCAGACCATGCTGCCACATCCAGGCCCTCTTGAGGCCTGAATAGGAACTACTTTACCTGTGGGACTACTTTCCACCCAGGTGTGGTCGGGGAAGGATACATACCTGATCGGAGGAAGGATACACACTTGGAACTTCTTCCAAAGCTATTTAAACCACACCCGATCAGCAACTCACGCTTCGCGTTGTTCTGCTCCTCGCAGCTGGACGCTCACCATGTCAGCTCCTGCATCTGGACCTCAGCCGCGCCTGTCAGCATCCTGGGTCACCTGCAAAGGGAGACAAGAGACCTACCAGCTAATCTGCACCACGGAGACATCACCGACGATCCTGAAAGGGAAGACATCATTTTTAAAAGCATTTCGTTACGATCGCTGCAGCGCTGCATTTCACTCACCTTTCCTGGGTTCCTCCATCTTCAGCAGCGATCATCCGGATACACAGCCACTTCCCAGAGCCTAGAGAGAAAGACAAGAATAAGAGGTGAGAGAAGGAAGGGAATAGGAAAAGCCCAGTTTCCTTCTAAGACTTACCTGTTGGGTCATTCCCACTTCATTTCGGGTCTTGCTGCTTCCAAGCAGGACCCCGGCCCCTATAGGGAAAAAAGACAAAGACATTAGATGAGCGAATGCAAAAACATCACCTGAGCGCTCATCTAGGACTTACCAGATCTTTACTGGAACTGCACGTTTCACTTCGGGTCGGCGCCATATTTCTGGCATTCCGAACCCCGGCCCCTATGGGGAAAAGACATCAACATCAGCGCTTTGTTGCAAGAAGTCTCCAAAGGAATCTTCATTCATCACCTGAAAAAAGACAATGAACATTATTATTTAAAGCTTGAACTTTTGAACTTGCAACAGAACTTTTACAGCGCCTTACCAGTATAATCAAGCTTACCTGAACTCCCATCCAACCTCAATCCAGTGAAGTAACTGGGTTCAACGATCCTGAAAGGGAAGACATCATTTTTAAAAGCATTTCGTTACGATCGCTGCAGCGCTGCATTTCACTCACCTTTCCTGGGTTCCTCCATCTTCAGCAGCGATCATCCGGGTACACAGCCACTTCCCAGAGCCTAGAGAGAAAGACAAGAATAAGAGGTGAGAGAAGGAAGGGAATAGGAAAAGCCCAGTTTCCTTCTAAGACTTACCTGTTGGGTCATTCCCACTTCATTTCGGGTCTTGCTGCTTCCAAGCAGGACCCCGGCCCCTATAGGGAAAAAAGACAAAGACATTAGATGAGCGAATGCAAAAACATCACCTGAGCGCTCATCTAGGACTTACCAGATCTTTACTGGAACTGCACGTTTCACTTCGGGTCGGCGCCATATTTCTGGCATTCCGAACCCCGGCCCCTATGGGGAAAAGACATCAACATCAGCGCTTTGTTGCAAGAAGTCTCCAAAGGAATCTTCATTCATCACCTGAAAAAAGACAATGAACATTATTATTTAAAGCTTGAACTTTTGAACTTGCAACAGAACTTTTACAGCGCCTTACCAGTATAATCAAGCTTACCTGAACTCCCATCCAACCTCAATCCAGTGAAGTAACTGGGTTCAACGCGCCCCTGCGTCAGAAGCAGGATGGAGAGCTCGTCCTTTCAGACCCTAAGGTGAGACTTCACAGGGAATCGTGGAAGGGTATCGTGGACGGTTGGAAGAAAGTGGGAGGCTTGAGCATAACTCAGTCAGTAGGTAATACTCCCTTTTCACGCACAGGGGAATGTTCCTGCGAGCCGGAGAAGCCAGAGTAGAGGGCCCTTCCTGTCCATCTTCAGAGTCCTGCGCTTCACCATTGAAGAAGCATCAGCACTCGAAGCCAGACCTGCGCCTCCGTGGGAATCAGGTGAGCGTTACAACTCCTGCCAGGAGAGACAATGGGGCTAGCAGAACAGTAGTGGATGAAAGCTTTTTCAAACCTGAGGTTGTGGCTAAGGCACCCACACGTCCCACTAGAAATTCTGGAGGCCCTGTCCAGATGGTTCCTATTCTACCAGCCCTCATTCAGTGTAATAACATGACAGTGAGGAGCCCTGTCAGTGTTCAGACTGAGGTGCCTGGGAGAGCCCTGTTGGGGAATGACCTAAGAACTTTAGGAGTAGTGTCCAGTACCCCCAGGCCTCCCAGTATGGAACAGCAGAACCTAACCAAATTGGCTAGAGAGGCCACCTTAAGGGACCACTTTAAGCCTGTGGGAACCTCTACTGAGAACCGCACTACAAGCCCTGGTGTTAGTAAGCTGACGTCTAACCCAGGCACATTTCAGGCTAAAATGTTAGGGAAATGGGAGCCCGAACCAGGCTCCATCATTGTTCCTCCAGTTTTAGAGTCTTTGACTCCCCCTGCTTCTGAGGAAGAGGTGGATAGACCAACTGGACCCCTCTCTAGGCCTAAGAGAACTGGTAATTCTCAGTGCTGGTGGATAACCAGAAAAGAAAAGTCTTAGGCCAAAAACCTTCAGACTGTTGGACCTTCTACTGAAGAATCCAACTCAAATCCTAGTATTGGGAGTGAAACTCTTAAAGTAGGTGAGGTAAGATCTAAGAGGAATGGGAAGCAGGTACATTGCGTAACCCCAACCCCTCCAACCAACAGGCCTGAGATCCAACCTGCTCACAACAGAGAGGTGGTGAGGAACCTTGGAGGCCCCTCTGGATCTAAGGGAATCCTTTATAAGGACCCCTTGAAAAAGCCTAACGCAGGTTCAGAAGTTGTACCAACTTCTGAGGGACTGGTCAACCGGATACCCTATATATTTAAAAAGGAAGATGTTCCTCAAAGGGTTTGTAGGTCATATAGCTTACAAAGGAAAACTTTTGATTTATCCATTGAACACAGGTCAAGGTGTCACCACCAAAATGCTGATGGTCTCTCTAGGGTGGTTGTAACCGACTAGAGGTATGAGATTCATCCAGGAGTGGATTCAATCTTCCTGTCCCTTAGTCTGGGGGAGAGGGGGAGTGTTAGGGAGAAATCTCTTATAGGGCTAATTTCCCAAACCTAGTGAGTCCCCCAGCAGCTTTGCTGGATTTTTGGGGTTTGTTTTTTCTCATGCTAAGAGTGAGACTCTTTTCCTCCCACTCTTAGGCATGATTTAAGGTATGTCTTTAACTCTTTGTGTGCTTATGGGCTATGGGGTCTTTTACTCCATAGGGTATCATCAGTTTTTCATGTGTGTTACACAGCACCCTCAGTGCAGTAACACAGGGGTGCCATAGTGACCCCCAAACATAGACTCCATACCCTGGGACTGACTACTGTCTCCCAGGGCATGTAAAGTCACCATTGACTTTACTAGTCCAAAATTGTGAACAGAACCAGTACAAACCATCATATTGTGGAAGTACTGGAAGGGGTTAATTCGATTGCCAGGGTCTGTTTCCAATGGGGCACTGTCCAGTCCCCCTTGTCGAGTTTCTGGCTGGTGGCAGTGGTTACCACGCAAAATATTCCACCGAAATATTTCCTATGGGATTTTACCATTAATTTTAAACGCACCACTTTTTGGTGCAATGTTAAAGATACCGCTGGTTTATTTATTTAATATTAAATCAATGGTTGGGTCTTTTTGCCAGAACTCTTTTCTAAAATGGCGTTCGTGTTCGTCTCTGTAACTGTAACCAAGGTCAAGTCCTTTGTTCCACTTTTTGGCGGGCTTCTCCACAGAAGCCCTCCAAATGGTGCCACTCTGTCTGGGTTCCAAAGGATGTGTGGGGAGGGGAATTGGCACCCTGGACTGCGTTGCCTTAGCAACCCAAGTCGCACTCTATTCTGATTGGCCCAGTGGTGAGCCGCCCGGCTCACCACTTAGCATGTTTGAGTGACAGCTAGGCTGTTGAATGGGGTTTTTTCTGCATAAAAGCAGGGCCTTTGGGACTGGAACTTCAGAAGTCGCCACAGGACCTAAGAATCCAAAGAGGGAAGAAGCTGAGCCATCTGCAACGACGACACCACCGGTGGAGCCCTGCTGTAACAAACTCACCACTTTCCCAACGACAAGAGAAGATCTTCTGCTGGACGAGTCTTCTTCCTTTGAGCTGGTGGGATCAACCAGTTCGCCCCTTTCGCCTTCCAAAGACGTCTCTTGGACGAATCGTCCGTGCCAAGCACCCCGGCGCCCGGATAGCCAAGCTTCACCACTTTGACCGCGAATAAAAGGAATGCATCTTTTAACCGACGAACTCTGCGGCTGGTTTCATCCCTGGGCAGTGCAACGACTCCGCGTTTCCTCCTCGACGAGATACTCTCTTCCCCTGGTTGAAACAACGAACTGCAACCACTGCCACAAACAACTGTCACTGCTGGAGCTTCCTCTCTCTTTAAGGTACTGTGTTCTGCCTGGCCCCCCTTTCTTCGGTTTGCCCAAGGTGATCCTTAAATCCTTGGCTTTCCAACGTTCTAACTTTACTTCTTGAAGCACCCCAACCTCTTTTGAACATTCCGCAAAGACTTTTAGTGCATTTTAAACTGTGTGATCTTGGGCACATTTCGCTTTGCTTCATTAAAGTGGGCCTGGCCTATGAACTTTTGCTCTACAGTGTATACTGCCTTTATTCCCTTGCTTTGAACTTCTAAAAGTGTTGGGAACTGTTTTATTTTTATGCCCTGCCTTTTTCTCTCCCTTTAACTTAACTATTGGAGTGCACATCTGTGTTAACAAATGGTGGCGTTTTAACTCTGTCTTGTCTAATAGTTATCAAGGGAGGTGTTTATACTTTACCTGACTGTGTTTTAACTTGCTTTTGATTTAGAGTGCTAGTGTATTGCCTAAAGTGTGTTTTAAATAAATAATTATATACTTTTGATACAAAGCTCTGGTCAGAGTTTGTTTGCTCTACTGTGTTTTAGCCCTATTGTGTATACTCTATATACTGCCCTACTCTTCTTGAGAGAAGTATGACTGCTCAGCCACAGCTACCAGGTAAATCTGGGTGGTGCAGACTGCTACCAATTGAGTTTACTGCTTACTCCTGTAGTCTTAATCTTTTTGCAGTGTTCCCTAAGGGAACTGCACAGGATTCTGCCTAACAGTGGTTAAGAGGTTGAGGTTCATGTAACAAAAATATTATGAATGTGGTGACAGGGTGGGAACGCTCCTAGACTGAGGGGTTGTAGGGTCGAGAGTAGAGTAGACAAGGTGCAAGATATTGGTGGGGGTCTAGTGATAGAGGAGACAACATCTCGGCCTGGTTCGTGGCTTATTATCGGGAGGTTTATACTAAACCGAGGGAGGCGGGTTGGGAGGAGGTGCAGACTATCTGGCCGATCGACAGCTTCCCAAGCTCACAGCGGCAGAGAGGGAAGCCCTTAATGGGGAGGTGACGCATGAAGAGGGGCTGCGGGTGATCCAAAGATACAAACTGAGCACCCTGAGGCCTTCGGGCGAGTGTCGCTATGTAAAAATATTTTAGATAGATAGATAGAAAATCTGGGAAGGCCACGGGGGAGGATGGGTTTACCACAGACTTTTACAAAAAGTACCAATCGTCGTGGCTGTGCCCCTGGCTAAGATGTTTAAGTCTATTGTGGGGGAGGGCACTATACCGCTGTTTCTTCGTGCCTTGATAGCAGTCATCCCGAAACCGGGAAAGGACCTGGCCAATTGGGCCTTGTACAGACCCATCTCCCTCCTTAACGTGGATGCCAAAATAATTGCTAGGGTCCTCGCGCCCCGTGTGGAGTCCTGCCTCCCCTGATTGGTGCACCCGGATCAGGCGGGTTTTGTGTTACGCTCACCTGGTATCCACGGGGACACCACCCAGCCCTGGTTGGATGATTTGCACTCTCAAACCCTCTCCCAGTCCCTTGGTAAGGCCTCTGCTTAAAGATGGGTCTGCAATATAGGAGAGCTGGATTCAATACCAGATTGTCTTTATGTTTTCCCACCTTTGGCCTCAACTCCTTCCTCCCCCCTTGGGCCTTCTCCTCACCTTAATATTGTAAAAGGTGGATTCTCTGTCCTGCTCCTCGTGGCAGGGGCGCATAGATGTGGGGGGCAAGCAGCGATCAAGTTACTTCACTGGTGCAGGCCCCCCTGTAGGAATCCAGGCCTGCTGCAACTCCATAGGTTTGCTGCTTTACAGTCTTAATATGCAGTTCTTATGTTCCTCTTAGTTCGAATAATAATGTCTTGCTTCTTTCCTTTTAGGTATGGAAAGGTATTTTGGTGTTGTCATGCAGTTTGAAGATGAGCATGGGCCGGTAGGCGAAATCGCGGTGTGCGTGACGCTGTCCGGTGAGTAATGCGCGATGCGCCGCGCTGTTTCGCCTTTTATATTGCTAACCGGTGTCTTTTCTCTCCTTGCAGGTTGCGATGTTCCTCGCCAAGCGCCGTAATGTTCCAGCAATGATACTGAGCAGGAGATGACTACCCAGGTAAGAATTGTGTGGCTTTCTTCATTCGGGAGGAAACGTGAGTAAACACTTACTAATGCTGTCTTTCTTTCTCCTCTTTACAGGTTATGGTTTTCCAGGATGCATGCGGTGCCGGATGATGGAGTTCATACCTTCAGGTGAGTGGAACTGAAGTCAGCGATGGATTGAAGACAGGATACTGTTCCAGGTAAGTTTCGTAGTGTTCTTTCTCTCTATGCAGGTCCTTGGTTTCAGGTAAGCTGGCATCAAAGAACTGGACATGGTGAGTGTTACGCTGCCCACAGCAGAATAACGCAAAGCATGTTCTGCCGTTTGGGTGTGGTTTAAATAGTCTCAGGTAAAGTAGTCAGGTAAAATAGTCCCAGGCCTGCCACACCCAAAGTAGTCCAGGTAAAGTAGTCCCAGGCCTGCCACACCCAAAAGACTAGACCGCATAGCTCAGTTCCTTGTAACTGACCTATGTGTGTGCCTCCATGTTGGCTGAACCCCCCCCCACCTAAGTTAAATAGTCCCAAGTAAAAACTCCCATTCTAATGTTGGTCTTCATGATGGTTATGAGCCTGGCGCCAAAGGCGCCAGGACTGACTCCAAGAGAGTCTTGGATGAGTTTTTAAGGCCTTTGACGTGGCCCTAACTGGAAGGCTGATTTGCCAGTGAGGGCCAGGGGCAAGGGTCATGACATTTTGTAATGCATAGGCAGGTGGATGATAATATGCAAAAGATGCTTCATGTCCTTAACCCCCCGGTGGTGAAGTAAGAGGGTGTGCAGCTGCTGGCTCTGGATGCCGAGAAGGCTTTTGATCGGGTGAGTTGGGCCTTCCTGGGGAGGGGCCTGAGGTGGAAGGGATAGATGGCAGCTTTATATTCCAATCTGACGGCTAGGGTTGTGGTCAACATGAGTGAATCACAGGCTTTCCCGCTACATAGGTTTAAACGACAGGGATATCCATTTTCCCTGTTGCTTCATGCATTGGTTATGGAAACAATGCGAGGTGGCCATTAGGGAGGATGAGGGAATACGGGGAGTCTTGTTGTGGGGAATAGGGTGTAAGATCAGTCTCTTCGCAGACAATGCCCTGCTTTATGTCACTAAGCCAGTGCAGTCGCTACCCCCCCTGCTGAAGATACAGGGAATTATCCGGCTCTAAAGTCAAACTGGAGACCCATCGTACGTGAAAGGGGATAATACCCCTGGGTTTTAACTTATTAGAGTCAATTAGAACCGTCTGCATGAGGGAGAGGGGGAGGGGAATGCGAGGGGGGGCTGGGGAGTGGGAGAGATGAGCATGGGGAAGGGTGTTTAAGTTGGGATGGTTCTTAAGAAAAGGTTTTATGATGAAATGCCAATAAAGTTTAATTTTGAAAAAAGAAAATACTTTGAAAGAAATAAATACTGTGGTTGGCAACGCAGAGTTCTGGTATGTTTCATAATGCTTATTATATGATTCATACTATGCCTTTTCTGAAAAAAACTGTTTGTTGCATTGTCTGAATTATTCAGGCTACCCTTCATTGTTTATTTGACTACTTAATTCGCACTGGGGAAGGGCGCTCAGCCAATCAGGTGGCTGGAACAATGGGCTAGAATACACAATCCCCGCCTGCTGTTCCAGCCACCTGAGGCCCTTCCCCGGTGTTATGGGTGAACCTCCCAATGTGCATTGCCCCTTTAAGGGGATGTGTCCCTCCCACGTGTATTGCCCCTTTAAGATGGGCCATGACTGTGTCATGGCCCAAGCTAATAAAAGGAGCTCCTGCAGGCACGTGAGACAAAGCGGCTGCAGACTCCCAAAGAGGAACGACTGAGTCCGTGTCTCATTATCGATGTAGGCCGCAGGCCTACACGTGGAGGCACAGGCCTGCACGCCCTGATGCCGTGGGACCCGCATGCCAGGATGGCAGCCGATGTCCGCACGGTCAGAGGCCTGGCAGGCTGTGACCCCACATCATGGTGCTGATGTCCCATAGCACCAGGGGCCCTGCCGGATGTCCAGGGCAGGCCCCAACCCCCACACATAGTGGGACTGTGTTGTGCTCACAGAGATAGCACCCAGGGGCGCCTGCCGGATGACCATGGCAGGCGACCCCCAACACCCGGGTGGCGCTTTTCTTTCCTTTTTGTTTTCTTTTTCTAACGTGGGGAGGCAAGAGGGAAGTTCTCCCTGTTGCCTTCCCACGTTAGGAAAACCCAATTCCCCTTCCCCCCATCCCCAATTTACAGGCGGGACCAGAGCCATGTGCTCCAGTCCTGATGCTCCTCTTGTCTGACCCTCATGATTAAAATAGAAAAGGGACTAGGCCGCTTTTCATATGATGGCAGCCATTTTAGAACATGTTTCCATTTTTTTTATATTTTAATTTTTCCGATGGGAGATGGGCTCACGCTGAACTCATCTCCTGTTGGATGCAAAACTATCCCCACCCAGGGAAATCCCAGAGGCAAATTGCTGTCGGACTCAAAGTACTGGTATTGAAGTTTGGAAATATACATTCAACTGGTAGCAAATAATTCTTAAGCTTAAAGAAATTTGATCCAATTTAAGCTAATTCTTAGGAAACTTGTTACACCAAAAGGTTATTGTTGTCAAGAGTCACAATCACCTCACATTGTTACCTATGCTGTGCATGATGGTAATAATTAGATCAGCCATTAGGTTGTAGTGTAATTGAGGGTCTACAGCAATTTCTTTGTAGCAAGGGGTTGGTGCATGCTGGCTCCCTTTCATGGTGATAAGCAGCTGACGTCAGCAGAGAACACATGATTAGTGGCCTAAGAGTGAAATTAAAAAGAATTTAACAGCTACTTAAGCAACTTCAGGTTCTGTGTCCCAAATGTATGCAGCCTGGACTACCCTTTGAGATAGAGTCCATTGCTGCCCCTATCATGCAGCAATAAGTGTGCATCACAAATAGCCATATAGTGTTCACCTTCTGCTCCTGTTCCCCTGTGGTACAAACTCATTACGCCTCCCGTGCTAATGGACAATACATAACTAAGACCCCAGGCACACAACTATATCTGCAAGGGTTACTATATGCTATCAGTACATGGCAACACAAGCAGAGGCTTAGTTCAAACCAATCCCATAGATCAATTTAATGTGTTGCAAAGTGAGCATAAATGGCCCGGGTTTGCCCATACATGTATTCCGAACATTGCTATGCCTAAAGTCGTAAGCTACATTTCACTGATGATGCCCAATGAGGCCGAAACATCTCTGGGGTTGCTTGTGGGCTCAGAAGAATGTGGCCTTGCAGATTTCCAGATGCAACAAATTGTTTCGGGAAGAGGCGAGACCGTAGACGCCCAAAATCGGCTGGCAATAAGTGCGTTTCCTGCAGCATGGCCACCGCGGCCCCTTCATTATGGAGTTTTTGCAATATCAACTTGCGTTTGGCTGGGGAGTTTAGACCTCTAAGATTCATTGAGACGAAATTAAGGGTGGAGTGATCTGGGATGCAAGGCGAGAGTGTCGCTGTGTCTGGGAGGATGCTGGGGACGAGGTTGTGTCAGCCAGCATCTTGTGGGTACTGCGGATGCGTTTTTCCCTGCCATTGAGGTTTTTGCTACGGCCTCCAACAGGGAGGCAGACATTTAACTAGAGGAGGGGCAGGTTTGTAGGTCCAGCACCCCCCTTGGCCAACATGGCCACGTAACTATTCATAGCCAACATGGCTAAACTTGTAGGTATCACCTTCCAAGGACTTAGATGGGTTGAACCTCGGAAGCGGGCATAGGCCGCGGGGTGGGGCCCGCCGCCATGACCGTCGGGGCATTCTTTTGTTTACTATGGATGATGGGGTTCCTTTGGGTGAGGCTATTTCTTCTTTCTGAACCTCGGGACTCTGGACCAGGTGTTTGCCTTAGTGATGGGCGACTTCGGGAGGTCCGAGTCAGAGGCCTTCTCAGGATTCATGGGTAACCGCGCTTCAGAGGGGGTCGAGTTCATGATCTTTTCGGCGTCTTCCAGATGGCTGATTCTTTTCTGGGTGCCTTTGTAGGAGAATTGTAGGGCCGTGGGAAAGAGCCAACGATAGCGAATTTGTTGGTCTTGTAGAAAGACAGCCAGGGGTCGAAGAGCTTGTCTTTTCTGGAGAGTGAGGATGGATAAATCTTGATAAATTTGGATGGGGGTGCTCTGAAAGGTTATTTCATCACGTGCGCGGCTGACTGCAGAAATGGCTTCTTTTGTTGTGAAGAAATACACTCTGGTGATGACATCCGGTGGAGAGTCCGATTCCACTCCACGCGTGGGTGCATCCTGTGAGTGTGGTCCAGGAGGAGTTGTGACTTTTCGAAATCCGGTAGGAGAGCTTGGAATAGGTCCCCCATGTATTCCGCCAGGTTTCTATCCGGAACTGAGGTCGGGACCCCTCAGATGCGCAGGTTGTTGCGTCTGGTCCTGTTTTCTAAATCTTCTTGTTTAAATTCTAATATTTCGCATTTATCTTGGAGGAGTTTGATTGAGCGCTGAACCTCCGCCAGGGTAGACGCTTGGTCCTCGGTTCGATCTTCGACTTCTCCTAGCCTCTGTTCGGCGTCCGTTACCCTCTGGTCAGTGTTTTCCAGTTTGGTAGACAGTTCCAGCATGCATGATCTGAATTCCGATTTAATGTCCGCCATGAAAGCCTTAATATCATTTTTCGTAGCGAGGGTACTCTTGTCTTCCGGGGCTTCTTGAGGGGTGGAACGAGGGGGTTCTTGTTTTTTAGATTTATCCGTCGACATCAGCATTGTTGCAATGTCTGCGTTCTTGCCGGTTTTAGCTTATTTGGACATCTCGTTTCCCTAGGCGAAACGGGGCTTCTGTGTACCCCGGAGTTGAAGGGGTGATTACCATGGTGTTGGGGGCCAAAGAGTCACATTAGGTAGGTAGGGGGTTGCAGAAGGTGGGCCGGGGGGCCCCAGGAGGATAGAAGGTCTTTTCGTGTGTCAGGTAGGTAAGGGTAGTTTGTGTCCGGCTTCCCCCTCTTGGTTGCCGGTGGGAGCTCACCAGGCCCGCTCAGGACCCACTGTGTAGCTCATAGCCCGTTTCCACAGCAGTGGCTTGTCTCACCCGGAGCTTGACAAGCTGATCGGAACTGTGGTAGGGGGAGACTTGGCGAACCGGTCTTTTAACGAGCCTGGGCATAGGGTGGGGGTCCTGGCGGTGATGTAGGGGCCCCACCTGCTGCTGGTGGCCCCTTCTGTTGGTGGGGGTTACTGTGGGCCGCTAGGGATGGTGGCCGCTGCCTGTGGTGGTTTAACGTGGGAAGGCATTGGAGCAGCGCTGCCGATGCCCCCTTCTTTAATTGGTACCGGCGAGGCAACCCGCGTCCGGAGCGGGAGCCCCTCGGCCACTGCCCGGCCGCCTGGGGTGCGGGTGGGGCCGCGGGCAGGGCCGCCGGGACGTCTGTGGAAGGCTCCCTCTCTCCGGCCACCGGTGTACTGATGCTGGCACCCTGCAGCTGGAGCCGGGGGGCCGGGCGCCTCGGCCGGGCAGCACAGGCCGCGTCGGGCTGTTGTTTCGTGGCCTCAGCGCTGCCCGCAAAAGACGGGATGCGGGGGTGACCCCCGGCGAAAGGTATTATGTGTGGGGGCAGCTGTGATGAGGAGGACCGCAGCGATGATCTTTCGCGGCAGGAGCCCCTCCCCCTCTTACGCCGCTCCTCGGCTTCTGCGGTCCCCCGAGTCCCTGTCCGCCATCTTGGAGTGAGGTGCGGGCAGGGGGATTAAGACTCCATATCTTGACGACTGGTCCTCAGAAGACTCCAGGAGCACGGTCACCTCTGCTGCAGGCTCTCACAAAGCCTCGGTCATGTTTAGGTTTGTCGTGCTAGCATAATGTTGGCCCCAATTCGTCGAGGCAATGGGCATCCCACAGAGGCCGTCAAAGGAGCGTCCGCATCGTCGGCGCTCCAGGCCATGCCCCCCAAATCTAACGTTTTTCACAGATAAATAGAAAGTGAATTAAATACTCACATTCTAAAAGTATTATCTTCATGCAACCCAGAATAATCTGAAGCAGGTGCATGGTTTATTTGATATTGTATTTAGTTATGTGATTTGTATTTTGCACACTACAAACCTCCTTTTCTCCAGCTAGCAGGCTACTTATTGATTTGCTGCTTCTTTGAGATAGATGTTGGGTGACTCTCCGTCCTGGGGTTTTTATGTCTTCGTTGCAGTGAGAACAGTTAGTTTTCACGGCCTTCCTTGAAGAAGTGGATTGCATCTGAACATGCAGATATTTTTGTTCCATAGTTTATCGGCGGGGTCTTCAAGTCTGGTCCTCAACTATCTGATTCACCCCAAGCATTGAGGATATTTACACAAAATAATTTTGAATACAGTGAAAGTAAATGGGAGTTATTGCTATAGTCAGCGGTTAACCAATAATACCTGTTGTGTTTGGGGCTCTCGAGGACTGGACTTGAAGATCGAGACGCTGCAGGAGCTCTGGTTTAGATCCTCCAGGCCAATTAACTTACCTGATGCACAGTTTCATGCAGGGTGTTGATAGTCAATGGGCAATGGCTGCAGACCAATCATACCTCTCCTAGGCAACCACTGCTCATAAGGCAACTGGCCAGCTCAGGAACACCAGCAACCAAATATGGAGTTTCATAGCTTGGTCCCCCAATAGTCAATGCTATTTTCTTTGCTGTATTGAAATTTTGGGTATGGCACATGGCCTTTCTATTGGCTCCTACAATAACTGCCAATTCCTTGATTTTGTTTCTATCTGTAACACCGCATCCAGCTCTCCAGTGACACTCAGCAGTAACACGTACAGATGCTGTTTTTTCTGCTACTCTCCCTGAGCAACCACCAAGGTTACTTTTGATTGTATTCTGTCCTTACCACATTAGAGTGAAGTGCTATATGTTAAATGCTCTTTTCATGGGTCCAGTGGCGGCTCATACAGAGAAAGGCTAAAAAAGGAAGGCTGAACGAGATAACCTGCTAGTGACCTAGTGTGTATTCTTTTTGCAAGGATAGGGGAGTCTTTCGTGTTTTTAAGAGGGAGACATAGGGTGTCAATTTTGATAAAGCGCAAATTGCATGAAGAGGACTGCCAACATGTGCACTTATGTGTGCTGTAGTCCCTTCTATACGGTTTTAGTTGTTTGCACTACAAAGTGCAATACATGACTATAAGTACGGGTTTACATTCATTATTTGCACTTCAAAGTGCAAACATATGTAAATGCCTCCCGCCATGCACTTTTGGTGGGAGACATTTAACATGGATTCCTGTGGAATTCTATGCATGTATGCCAGAATGAAAATAACATGCTGGAGTAAATGCATTCGTTTATGGCAGGTGGAGGGAGGCGGAAACAGTAACTCTGTGCCCCTGCTCCACTGTTAAAATCTCCTCACTGCTGAAACAGGTGTCAAACCATGCATGACACCTATACATACGGGTTTTTACGCCTGTCGTAGCATGCTGATGGGATATAAAATTACCCTCCCTTCCCCCCTAAGAGTTTTCAATTAATTCTGACACCCAGAACAGTCTGTGCCTTTTCTTCCAAACAGATCTCAAGTTTTCTTTATTTTTCAGTGCAGCAGTGAGCCATTCAGCCTTGACCTACTGATATCTGGAAGACAGATGTCAAGGGGATTGGTATTCTCAAGTGTTACATGGGTAAGGGACCAACCACAGTGGCATAAAGATTATGGGAGACTCAGAGATCACACTTTATGAGTTTTCTCAGAGAGAAGGTGGTTCCTTTTCTGGACATGCGTGCCTTGATGAGTGTTTCAAAAGGACAACGGCTCTGCAGGAGTACAGGGATTAGTAATGGGTAAAGTGCCTGCTCAGCCTCAGGCTACTACTACACATGCAGCAGTGAACCTGATCACAAAGGCGAGACAGGCAAAGCTCGACAGGCATTTGCCTCTTTGGGTAAAGTGGGTTGAGTGCAGGCTATTATAATCTTCAGGAGGGGTGTGACTTGAGCTGCCACAGATGCAAAATAAACAACAATAGTACAGTTGTATTACATCAAAAGAATGTCGAGTCAAGGTTCTAAGAAACAGGATCTTAAATCAAACTGACAAAAATGCACACAACTAATAAAAACACTGCTGGGCCACCCCTGTAAGAAAAAACAGAGAAAGCAGACTATAAAATAAAGGGGGTATCAGGGTTTAGAGGATCAGGCAAAGATTTCAGCTGCAAAATGTTAAAGTTTATGAAAATTTCTTAGAGAATGGCGGTTTAAGTCACTAAAGCCCTTTAAGGTGGACCAGGGTTAGGAAATGTCAAATAACCCCAGAGTTGTCTCTTTGGGCATCAGCAGTGTTAAGGCAGGCTTGTCTTTGGGCATCAGCAGTGTTAAGGCAGGCTTGTCGGCATGGAACCAGGAGTCTGGCCACTTGTGGCAGTGAGCCACGGTCGAGTCTGGGATGGGTGATGATGGGCTCCAATGCAGTGCTGTTCGACAGCAGAAACAGCTTGTAGGTTGAAGACATTTGGAAAGGAAGACAGTGTCAGCCTTTTTTTTCCATCTGGCCATTGGCTAGATGTAGCGTGCACATGTCTATTTGATTGTAGTTTAATTACTGAAACTGACCAACTTTATCCGAGAACGAAAGAACAATTCGAAATAATTTTAACGGTCAAGAAAACGGGAATTTTTGCACTAAGAAAAGACACAAATCAATGTCCACATTCAGGACATCATGTTTAAGCTGGAAAATTGGAGCACAAGGGAACCAACAAGGCCTGAAGGGAAACTGCTAGACTTTTCCCATACATACCATGTTCTAAGACTCTGAAGTGGGGGGCATTGACAAGGCACAATTTGTAAAACATAAATAAAATAAAGCAAGCATTGGCAATGCCAACATTTTGGGCTTTGTGTAGGCATGGGAAGGGCACTTGACAGGTGCAGCCATAGTGGTATTAACTGCCCATGAATGGCAGCAGGTGTAAAATGCTGTGAGTACCTGGGCATCTAATAGCAGTATCTGGCAAATGCCTAACACTGATAGACAAGCCAAAACTGTTGGCTTTGCCAATGCATGTTGTTAACAGGACTTCGGTGAAGCACATGAATAGTGATTATAAATCAAGTGGCTGAAGGCATACCTGATTAAGGCATTTTCATTACATCAGTAGTGGGTTTACAACTCCAATTAAGTCACTAACTCTCAGAAGACTCCTTTGAAAAAAACACTGGCAAGCATTTTGAGTGCAAAGTTTGATATTACGGCTTGATTAAAGAGAGCTCAAAGAGTTCTCCTGAGGAGGTGTTTTGGGAGTGAGGGGGGCAGAAACCGGGTGGGCATGGCCATAGGGATTAGCATGGCCATGGGCATTCAATGGGTGGGCAAATTCCCTGCACTTTTCTTCCTCCCCCTTCCTTTGCACTTGCGCAATCTGAATGACACTTGGCCTAGTAAGATTGTTGTCTGTCTTGCTCTGTTCCCCCTCCCTTGCCTCGTCGCGCTTTGAAACACTTGTGTATAGGTGCGTTATAAATGCCATATCATATCAAATAACCAAACACCTACAAGCCGTGTGTCCCTCCCCATATGCCATTTCTCACCATCTGTACTCTAATGCAATCGTTTAGGGTTGTAGGTGTTGCAAGCGAAAACCCAATAGCCCAAAATATTGATAACTAAAAAAATAAAATGTGATATGCTACGACAACAACAATCCTGGCATCGGTTAAATACAATTACGTACTTAAGACTTGTTGTGGAGGTGGGTACAAGTTCGCTGTAACCTTCACTTACTCCACCGGTGCACCAACCAGCCTCAGGAGAGAGTATGGCCTTTTTGAACTTCCTCGGCATGGTCTAGTTATCTGTATGAGCACGCGGAGCGTCAACCGAGGCACGTGTCATCTGCCCGATAACCAGCTCGGAGAGTTCTAACAGATTTGCTCCTTCAGCCCCGCCCCCTCCACCACGTGAAATGTGGTTTGCTGAGCGACTGATCGGCAGACAACTGCACATGAAGCAGATACAAAGTGGAACTATTTAGAAGAGGGGGGTTCAAATACATGAGTTGCGAGGCGTATCTGGAGCCGTGCATAGACGTCATAGCGATATAATTAAGCTGAGGTAAAAATATCCTGAAGGGTGAAAACAAAGCCCAAAGGGAACCGCAGATTAAAATATTCGGACTATAAAGGAATGTTTAGCTGCACAAATTCTAGTTTCGCAATCGAATCGAAATAGCAGCTTCAAGTATGCACAGCTACTTGGGTTTCCTCTTTATTATTCACCGTTAATTATCTGCCATTGTTTCATCCAAGCTTTCACAATGTGGTGCAATTAAGTGTTTGGAAAAGCTGTCAGACTGACAAACCAGCATTTTGGGGCTCTTCTGAAATCCGCAATTCCTCTTCCACTTTGGAAGTTTTCCTACCTGATTTTTCGGACTTACACAGCCATGCCCGCCACTAATAATAATAATATCAGGTCTTTGTATCTCACTTATCTACATTATAATAATGGCTATTAACTTAATGTTATTCAAATATTGGAAGGAAGAACTACTAAGACGGCCCTACTGGGATTCAAATTTGCGATGATGTTCAGGCCGACTAATCCACAGTGACAGGTGGCTAAAACTGCATGCAAGAGATGACGGTTATTCAAACCCATTGAAGGGCTTTCTCACTCTGGCTTTTATGACAGTAGTTGCTGGATCTTGATGTTTCTTCAGCTTAACGTTGTTTTGCTGACGCAAATTACTCGTTTGTTTGTTTATTTATTTCTATAGCGCACCGAACCCAGAGGTATCTGGGCGCATTTAAATGAATTACAATAGTACAGTGGTACAACGAAGGTTACCCCTGCTAACTGTGCAGGGAGTATTAATTCTATTAAAAACTAGGAGGCGAGCATTATGCTTCAACTTCTTTTATTACTACTCCTCAGCAGTTTCAACAAACCAATAACAAAACACTGTAAAATGTCCAAAGTGACTTTTTGTTCCTGAAACTGCAATCCCCATAGTCTCTGTAGTCCATACCCATCAATGCTCAGCTATGACCACATCCTGTCCCTGAGCTCCTCCTCTCTTTTACATACTCTGAACTGTCACTCGAAAACTCCAAACTATGTCCTGCAAACAGAGCAAAGACTTCAACCACTCAAACTGAAGCGCCGATACTCCTCGACTTCTTGGTCGACCTCGGCGGGAAGCCTCTTTTCTCAATTATTCTTCTGCTCCTCCCCTAAGGAAATACAAAGCAGAAGCATCAGGGTGGCGTCCATGTATTTCTATCATCATACAAAACACATCATAGATAATACATGATTGGGTGGGAAATTAATGCTCGCCTCATAGTCTTTAATAGAATTAATACTCCCTGCGTAGTTAGCAGGGGTAATCTTCATTCTATGACAAGACTGGAGGTGAGCATTATGCTTGTTCAAAGCATTCCCAACACTGTAACTGCCAGACTTTCTGTTGGCTTAAATTAAAATTCCTTAAAAGTGCGATCACTAGCCCAATCTGCCGCTAGCATAATCTCTCTCAATGACGCCCCCACTGTAAAGGCCCTGGATGCCATCGCTCCACGTACAGAGTGCGCTCCATACTTCCTTAGGTCAATACCCGCTGCTTGCATGACCTCTTTCACCCACCTAGCGATAGTGGCCGTCGATCAGCGTGGAAAGGCTTCCTACGTGCTATGAGCAATTGCGTGGTACTAGCTGCTCTACACTCTGCTGTCCTGCATTCATATTCCTTGATGCAGCTCGCTACACACCATTTGGTTTTATCAGGAAAATAAGGGTAGTGGACTGACAAAGTCCCTCTCTTAGTTCTCTTGACTATGGAGAAAGGAACTCCTTCTGGACCGAAGGATCTCCTATTCACCTCCAGCGCCTTGATGTCTGACCCGTGCTTGCTAGAAACCAGGCATAATAGCATCACCAGTTTACCTGACAATTGATTAAGGGACAAGTATCTGTCTGACGGCCAGTCTACCAAGAGACGCAGGACTGCCGACACGTCCCAAATGAATTATACATAGGCTCCGGGGGCACTTTAAATCTGGCTCCTCTGATGAGCCTCACCACTGCTGGATGTTCTCCTGCTGGCACGCCCTCAACCGGCAAATGCCCTGCTGAAATCGCAGACCTGTACACTTCTATTGTGCAGAATGCTCTCCCGTCATGCAATAACTGCGCTAGGAAATTCAGGATGACCACTACAGGGGCTGAAATGGGATGAACACCTCTGCCTTTACACCAATTAGTCCACTTGACCCAAGCCGCGTCATAGCTCCTCTTAGTGGAAGGAGCCCAGGATTCTGCGAGAAGCTCTGCAGCTTGCGTCGAAATGCCTGGCAGCTCCCAGCGTCTCCTGATATCCTGCACGCGATGAGCGGGAGTGTCCCCCTCACTCTCAGAGGATGACACAACCCAACTGGGTCCGTGAGCAGTCGGTCTCCTTCGGGAAGTACTCTCAGCATGTCTACCGCTAGCTCCATCAGGGTCGGAAACCATACTTGAGATTTCCACAGTGGTGCGACTAAAAACAACTCCACCCTCTCCCTCCGACACTTCGCTAGAACTCTGCTCAGCATCACGAAGGGGGGAAAAGCATAGTGCGGCCCGTCTGACCATTCTTGTAGTAATGTGCCTGTTCCCCGCGCCCCGGGGTCCAGCCTCCAGCTGAAGTAATCGTTTGTCTGTGTATTGAGGCGAGACGCGAAAAGGTTTATGTGCACCGGATCCCACCTCTGATCCAGTATGTGAAACACTGCTGGATCCAATCTTCAATCGCTGGAGTCTGTGAGGTAAAGCGAGTTCCAGTTAGCCACCACATTCAGTGTCCCGGGCCGATACTCGCTGTCACTGACGTTTCTAACTGGAGGCAAAATGACAAAAGTCCTTTGCCAGTTCGGCAAGCATCTTGGAATTCATCCCTCCTAGGTGGTTTATGTAGCGGACCACTGAGATGTAGTCCATCTCTATCAGAACGCACGACTTCAGCTTCCCTCTCGTGAATGCCTTGATCGCGGAAGACACTGCTAGGAGCTCCAGGCAGTTTATGTGGAGACAAAGCTCCTCTTGGCTCCACTTCCTACCTGTCTGTAGGTCTCTGCATCGAGCTCCGCAGCCCAGCCGGCTGGCATCTGACTCTATGATCAGGTCTGGTCGATCTCCGAAAATGGCTCGCTCATTCCAGGCGTCCATATTCTTCAACCACTATTCCAGTTCCGTGACGGATTCCTGATCCAAAGGCACTAACTGATGATATTTCAAGCCTAGTTGCAAGTGTCGTATTTTCAACCTCTGCAGCGCCCGATAGTGCAAAGGACCCAGAAATATGGATTGAATGGAGGCTGCAAATAGCCCCACGATCCTTGCTAGCACTCTGAGTGAGACTACTTGCTTCATCAGATAGCCTCTGATCTCTCTTTTGATATCTCATATCTTTCGGGCCGGGAGCTCCAGTGTGGCCTTCTTGGTATCTAGGACAAACCCTAGAAAGTCTAGTCTCTGCACTGGAATGGTATCTGACTCCTCCACGTTCACCTGGAACCCTAGGGACAAGAGCAGATCTTGCACCCATCTCGTCTGGTAGACCAGCGTCTCTCGGTCCTCGGCCAGCAGCAGCAGGTCGTCTAGATAAATGATCAGCCTTATGCCTTTCTCTCGGATCGCTGCTGCTACTGGCTTCATCAGTTTGGTAAAAGCCCAGGGTGCTGATGCAAGACCGAAGGGCATTGTCCTGAATTGCCAGAACTGCCCCTTCCAATGAAAAGCTAGGAATTTCCTGTACTTCTCTAGCACTGGAACCGTCAGGTACGCATCCTTCAGGTCCAGTCTCGTCAGCCAGTCTGGTGGATGCGCTCCATTTTGAAATGGCGGTAGACTACCCAACCGTTCAATTCCTTCAGGTTTATCACTGGTCGGACTTTCTCTTTCCTGTGTACTAGGAACATATTTCTCACGAAACTGAGTGCCTTTGGGCATTTCTCTAGGGCGTTCTTCTGCACAAGCTGGGATAGCTTGTGATCTAATGTCATGATGCCTACCTCCAAGGAGCCAGGTCCGACCCAGCAACCCCAGAGGCAGGCATCATTTCCCCCAGGGGAGCGCCAGCGGGCCCAAGCTGGGGCCCTTTGGACGCAGTCCTGGCGCCTTAGGCGCCAGGCTCATGTTGGACCCCTGTCCTGGCGCCTTAGGCGCCAGGCTCATAAAGCTAGACATGTGTTCAAGTGTTTTAATATGCACTTACCTGATGCAGACCATGCTGCCACATCCAGGCCCTCTTGAGGCCTGAATGGAACTACTTTACCTGTGGGATTACTTTCCACCCGGGTGTGGTAGGGGAAGGATACATACCTGATCGGAGGAAGGATACACTTTTGGAACTTCTTCCAAAGCTATTTAAACCACTCTCGATCAGCAACTCACGCTTCGCGTTGTTCTGCTCCTCGCAGCTGGACGCTCACCGTGTCAGCTCCTGCATCTGGACTTCAGCCACGCCTGTCAGCATCCTGGGTCACCTGCAAAGGGAGACAAGAGACCTTACCAGCTAAATCTGCACCACGGAGACATCACCGACGATCCTGAAAGGGAAGACATTATTTTTAAAAGCATTTCGTTACAATCGCTGCAGCGCTGCATTTCACTCACCTTTCCTGGGTTCCTCCATCTTCAGCAGCGATCATCAGGATACACAGCCACTTCCCAGAGCCTAGAGAAAAAGACAAGAATAAGAGGTGAGAGAAGGAAGGGAATAAGACTTACCTGTTTGGTCATTCCCATTTCATTTCGGGTCTTGCCGCTTCCAGGCATTTTCCGGACCCCGGCCCCTATGGTGAAAAAAGACGAAGACATTGAATGAGCATATGCAAAGACAGTTCCCGAGCGCTCATCCAGAACTAACCTGCCATTTACTGGAACTGGAACTGCACGTTTCACTTCGGGTCGGCGCCATATCTCCGGCATTCCGAACCCCGGCTCCTAAGGGGAAAAAAGACATAAGCATTAGCGCTTGCTGCAAAAAGACAATGAACATTATTATTAAGCTTGGACTTTTGAACTTGCAACTGAACTTTTACAGAGCCTTACCTGAATAGTCAAGCTTACCTGAACTCCCATCAATCCTCAATCCAGTGAAGTAACTGGGTTTCAACGCACCCCTGCATCAGAAGCAGGATGGAGAGCTCATCCTTCCTAAGGTGAGACTTCACGGGGAATCGTGGAAGGGTATCGTGGAGGGTTGGAAGAGAGTGGGAGGCTTGAGCAAAACTCAGTCAGAAGGTAATACTCCCTTTTCACGCACAGGGGAATATTCCTGCAAGCCAGAGAAGGCAGAGTAGAGGGCCCTTCTTGTCCATCTTCAGAGTCCTGCGCTTTACCATTGAAGAAGCATCAGCACTCGAAGCCAGACATGCGCCTCCGTGGGAATCAGGTGAGCGTTACAGAACGCGAAGCCTACCCACATTTTCCCACCCGGGCGCTATGGAGACTTCCGAGACTGACCAGCTGGCCCAGCTTTTGGGGGAATTACGGGCGGAGGTGCACTCAGCCCGCCAGGAAACTAACGCTCTCAAAAGAGAACTGATCTTATCCAAGGAAAGAACAGATGACCTAGACAAAAGGTTATTACAGGCCCAGGCAGGGCACACTCCTTTACCTAATTCCGGGGACATTTCCACATCAATGGGTTTGAGTAACCCGGTACAAATTAATCTACCTGGACACATGCCTTTGGCCCCGCCTGAACGTTTTGCGGGGGATCCCAAGAAATATGCCGTCTTTATGAACCAATGTCATTTACACTTTCTATGCAGACCCGCAGCCTTCCCTAACGACCAGACCAAGGTAGCCTTTATACTATCTTACCTCAGTGGCAGTGCTGCCGATTGGTCTATTCCATTGGTAAATCAGGATGATCCCATTCTCCAGAATTTTCAGGGCTTCCAGGCCAGCATGGAAAGATTGTTCGCTCGACACTCTCAAGGACAGGCCCTTGGTAACGAACTGCTATCCTTACGACAAGGTAATCAGGATCTTCTGTCCTACATAGCCACCTTTAACAGACTGGTTGTGGAAACTGGATGGCCAGAAAGCAAAAGGATCACATTGTTTCATCGAGGCCTGCGCGGAGAGCTTAAGGATGTTCTAGCTCAGATAGTAAACCCACCCCAGGTCTGCGCAGACTACATTGACTTGGTGGTTCAACTTGATTACAGACTTCAAAATAGAAAAGCAGATCGGTTCAAGTATGAAAACCGAGCACCGATCAAAACCCACGCTAACTCCAAGAGTACCGACGTATCTGAACCTATGCAAATCGGTGGTGTTAAAGGACCATTAACGCAGAAAGAACGAGAGAGAAGGCGGCAAATGCAACTCTGTCTGTATTGCGGGAATTCCGGTCACTTTCTTCGAAATTGTTCAGTTAAACCACTTAAGAAGGTGGTTGGAGCTACTGATATTGAATTAGTGACACCTGATTCGGGAAACGACCTAGCCCGGCAAGCGTAGGGGTCCGCTTGCCGAGCTTGAAAACGAACTCTTTGACCTCGCATTTTGTCATGCCAATGGTGCTCGTGGACCCAAAACAGCCTCAGCAGTTGCATGCTATAAAAGCATACATCGACAGTGGAGCTATTGGAAATTACATAGACCGTGAATTGGCTTCCAGGATTAAGCTTCCTCTCCGCCCGAAAGTAACCCAAGATGTCATTACTACAGTAGATGGAACCGAAATAGCCTCAGGGCCTGTAACGCATTCCACTGTTGAAGTGACCCTGGTGGGTCAGGATGGACATCGGGAAGCAATCGTGTTTGATGTGATCAAGGCCCCACAATTTCAAGTAATTCTTGGAATTCCTTGGTTAGAAACACATAATCCCAGAATTGACTGGCGAGCAAAGAAGATAAGTTTTCCTGATTGTGAACCAACTTGTTATCCAAGAAATCCAGCTATGGGTCTAGCCTCAGCAACTTCCACCCCTGTACAGCTACCGTCAGAATATCAAGAATTCCAAGACGTTTTTCAGAAAGAACAGGCTAACACGTTACCTCCCCATCGGTCTTATGATTGCCAAATCGATCTGGTACCCAATGCTCAACTACCTTGTCGTAGGATTTATGCTCTTACAGAACCTGAGAACCTGCATTTGCGTCAGTATTTAGATCAGTACCTAGCCAATGGTTTTATTCGCCCGTCCAAGTCTCCTGTCTCTTCAGCTCTGTTCTTCGTGCCGAAAAAAGAAGGCGACCTTAGAACGTGTATAGACTATCGCGCCCTAAATCAAATAACGATTAAGAATCGTTATCCTCTGCCCTTGATCCCTGAGCTTATCGACCAGGTGAAAGACGCTTGTGTGTACACCAAGTTAGATCTCCGAGGAGCTTATCACCTGGTGCGCATAAAAGAAGGCGACGAATGGAAGACTGCATTCCGCACCAAGTTTGGGCTCTTCGAATATCAGGTGATGCCCTTTGGTTTGTGCAATGCACCTGCCGCCTTTCAGTACTTTATGAATGATGTTCTTCGGGAACTTATCGATGTCTGTGTCATTGTTTACATTGACGACATCCTGGTGTACTCTTCTTCAGAATCTGATCACAGAAAACATGTTAGGGCAGTTCTTGAGAAACTGCGCCAGCACAGACTATTTGCAAAACTCGAAAAATGCGTTTTTCATACCACATAAGTTGAGTTTCTCAGATTCATCCTGACACCTCAAGGAGTCCGAATGGACTCACGAAAGGTGGACGCCATCCTCAAATGGCCTTCTCCAAGCTTGGTGAAGGGAGTTCAGAGCATGCTCGGCTTTGCCAATTTCTATCGAAGATTCATCCCGGAATTTTCCCGAACAGTCCAACCCATCACCGCTCTCCTAAAGAAAAACAAACGCTTCGAATGCACTCTTGAGGCCGAACAAGCCTTCCAGGACCTGAAAACCAAATTCACCTCTGCACCTGTATTGAAGCACCCGCACCCAGATCTCCCGTACATAGTGGAAACCGATGCATCCAGTTCGGCCATGGGAGCTGTCCTGTCGCAAAGAGACCCAAAAACTAACCAACTACACCCAGTGGCCTTTTGGTCCAGAAAATGTTCTCCTCCTGAAATCAACTACGCAATTACCGATAAAGAGTTACTGGCCATCAAATCTGCTTTCAAGGCTTGGCGTCACTACCTTCTCGGGCAAAGACACACCATCACCGTAATTACGGACCACAGAAACTTACAGTATTTAAAAACGGCCAAAGCTCAATCTTCACGGGAATCGTGGAAGGGTATCGTGGAGGGTTGGAAGAGAGTGGGAGGCTTGAGCAAAACTCAGTCAGAAGGTAATACTCCCTTTTCACGCACAGAGGAATATTCCTGCAAGCCGGAGAAGCCAGAGTAGAGGGCCCTTCTTGTCCATCTTCAGAGTCCTGCGCTTCACCATTGAAGAAGCATCAGCACTCGAAGCCAGACCTGCGCCTCCGTGGGAATCAGGTGAGCGTTACATCAAAACAGTCCTGTTCTGCGCGTGCTAGGTGCTGCTGGTGTGGCCAGCGCTCCTGTACTGGCGGCTCTATAAACTCTAGATGCAGACCACTCACGGTTTGCAATACCCAAGCATCGCTGGAAAGCACGCACCAGTTTACCCAAAACATAACAGTTCTCCCTCCTACTGGAGGGTAGTGAGTCACTCTCACCTTGTGTAAATCCTTGGTCTTTGCCGGCTCCTCTTCCTATGCGTCCCCTAGGGAAATGTCCCCTGGCCGGGAAGAAAGAATCCTGCTGTCTGCTTTCCCAGTACTGAGCTCTGGGTTTGGGGGGGTCTTCTTCCTCCTTGATTTCGACCAGCCGTGCGACCCCTGGAGCAACCGGTCCCAGCAAAAACTCTGTTCGGGAAGATTTTACGAATGGAAGTCTGTGCTTTCTCCAAAGATGTGTAAGTGCCGACAAAACGGCCCAATTCTTTCCCAAAGTTCTTGTTGAAAAGGAGGCCCTGCGCAGCCTCTCCTGCTTCGTATGAAGCGAGATCGCTGTGCTTGGGATCAATTTTTAGTAGCAAGCCTCTCCTTCTCTCCGAGGCAGTGGCGCAGTTGGCGTTCCCCAGCAGGCAGACGGCCCTCTGTGCCCAGCCTGCCAAGGCGTCGGGTCCACTTCTTCCCCCGTATCATTATCTCTCTCCGCCAGGTCCATGATCTTTGCTAGCGGGCCAGCTAAATCCAATATCTTCTCTTGGCAGCTCTTCATGACCTGTCAATGGCCCTCATTACGACCCTGGCGGAATTCCAAAAACGAAGGCAGAAACGTAATACCGCCATCGAATACCGCTCGTTGCGATCATGACCCGTCACCGTAAAGTACGATGCCATTAGCGACACCGTAGTGAACGCCAACGCTAACTGCACCAAGTACGCGCACGCGCGCCTTGCAAAACCGTAATTTCCGCCATGGCGCAACGGTACGCAAATTCTGACCCTAGCGGACATTTACTCAACGCCATCAAGCATGGCGGAAAGTACCATTCCGCCATGGTGAGAATTACGGCATCGCGAACCAACCGTACATGGCCCTACTGAGTGCCTGTACTCCACTCCCTGCCCACATTGCACAACTCCTCGTAGGCGCAATGCAGTCACACCATGCAACCAGTGAAATGTACAAGTCACCCATGCATGCCAACGAACAAATGCATGCAGGGGCTCCAAGTGCCTTGTGAGTGGCCATCCATATTTGTCATGACACCATTGCCGTACTGATGCAGCACAGGCATGTGAAGGTTCAAGTACACAAAAATGAACTGAAATATTCCATGAGACAAAACAACAATAGTCCCCCATCACTTGCCACCAGTGTAAATCAACATTCAAAGCAGTATCCTGAGGGAGACTGCACCAGCCCTGTACTCTTGCCAGTAGACAAACCAAGCATCAGCATAAGCATGTACCACACAAGTCGGCAGAGTGACTGAGCAGCCAGGCTCATCTCAAGAGGGGCCAATGGGAGCTGTAGGGCACAGATGGCACGAATACAGAGCAATTCCAATGGACCTGACCTCAGTCTCCCTTCAAGAAACGCACGCAAACACAGGCACCTGTGACCAGCCATTTTCTGATAATCCCATCATTCCACCAATCCACCTGGCTGACCGGCATCTGTTGCACAAAAGCTAATCCCCAGCCCCTGAGCATGACATCATAAAAACAGTCATAATGGCAGCCCCTATCCCTGACCTCACTGGGCTTCGTAGGCAAACGCGGCCAGTACAGTACCACACAACTCTACTCAGAAGCCGGAACCCAATGCAGATCATCTCACAATACATTGCGCCACAAATCGGAATATGCTACATCACTAGCAAAGAATAAGCCTACACGGTCAATATCTGAATATAAATTTAATGCACATCAAAATCACCAAGCCCATACAGCTATTTGCTCATAAACTCCCAAATAATTTTCATGACTGTGGGCTGCATCCGCAATAAATGACCAGCTTCTTCTTGTGTGACGCCCTGTTCCTTCATGGTGCACAGGGGCTACATTTACGTTCAAAAAGGCAACATGGAAGCGCCTAGAACCGCAGGGCCGTCCCATGAAGTAGGCACTAGTCCAGCTGAAAGGTACATATGTTGCTCCTAGCCACTAGTACTGCGTAAGGGCATGTGGCCCATTGGCGATCGTCCCATAATATCGTAATGGTGCTCCACTGATTAACTCGAAGCTGCAGGTGTCGAGTGAAAAAGCCATCTGCAGGAGTGGCGTACAGATGGCAGCGGCAAAAGGGGAGGAGATACCTGTCACCCAAATGAAAAAAAATAATAGTATGGGCATCCGAACTTCATATGTATTACTCAGTTCATTCAACACACTAAATCTACAACCATATGCATGCTAGCCCACTCAAAAGGATTAATTTCACCCAAAAATCACTTGCGAATCATAACGATATAAATCGAGGTTAATACACTATTGCTAACGAGTGTTTGTGTGCATGCGTCTGTTAAAACAGATTCCATTAGATGGGATTAGTAACGTGCACAGACACAAGTGTTTGAAGGCGCGTCGAGACAGGGAGGGTTCAACAAGGGCAGATAGATGATGGACCCACTATGGCAGCTTTGCATCACATAGCGCAGTGGAAGGGGATAGATTCCAAAAAGCCATGTAGATGACAAACTCTCAATTAAATCATCCGTCCATGCATCCATTCATCATTCCCTCATCCCGGTATAAAAACGCCAGAATATTTACTCACATTACATTAGAAATTTCCATTGAGTCTGTGCGTAATGCAGTCTGCAAAATCCACTGTGCTCCTGCCCGGATTACTAGTGTAGTGAAGTGACATGTATTTGGGGACGACCTGCCTTATCGTCCACTACGCTATTGCGCATCCCATTCAATTCAGATCAAACATTGCATTCTCGTCATGGCCCCTGTCCCAAGGACATTCAACAATAGAACGTTACATTTCCAGTCAGACCTGTGGGCGTCTCCTCGCCGCTAGTTGAAAACCAAAAGCGCTGTCCTTCGAATTCCTCATTTGCAACATCACGTCGAAAAGGCATCTGTGGACGCTTGAATTCACAAATACATCTATGTAGTGCGGCTGTGTGTGAAAATGGTAACTGCCTTCAATCACTAATGGGACTCCCCGCCCGTCGGTGAACGTCGGTACAGTGCTGCATGAGGTTCCACCGTTGATCGAGTACTACATTCCACTGACCCTTCACAAGTTTGTTCGCGACTGCAAAAATAGTATGTGAAACAATGGGACCATAGCAGAATGAACATATAAACCAATATTTCACTGCCATCAGGATCATATACATGATTGTAATTGCAAGATGCCATGCATCAAATTGCAGCGTTGTGTGCGGGACGTGCTCGGCCAAAAGTAATTGCAGCTGGCACAGGTGGAATGAATCACCACAGGTGGAGGCTATACAGCCTGAAAACACATAAATTGCACACCCAACCCCCTCCCACAACCACACACACTCCCAAATGCTACCGACAGGACTAGCGATGTTGGGCCTGGGGGACCTGATAGCACTGAAAGTACTCCAACTTCAAGAAGAAGACTAACACCAACGACTACAACAACCGGCCGCACAGAGGAGACGCAGGAGGAGGAGGAGGAGGAGGAGGGCAAGGCAGGGGCAGCAAGGCCCACCAGCACAGCCACTACCACCACGCAGGCAGCCCACAATCCCACGCCTCAGAGCCAATCCGTTCAACCTCACTGCTGAGCAGATCCACACCCTCTACCGTTTGGACCGGGACACCATAACCGCCATTGTCAACATGACACACGCTGACCTTGTCAGCATGATAGATAGCCCAACCGCCATCCCACCCCTACTGAAGGTGGTGTCTGTACTCCACTTCCTGGCCACAGGCACCTACCAGCACACAGTCGGACAGTTGCATGGCATTTCACAGCCACTATTGTCACGGACACTATTCCAAGTGCTTGATGCCCTCCTGAAGCACACAGACGACTACATCTCTTTACCACGCTCGGAGCAGGAGCTTACAAACACAAAAGTGGGATTCCATGCACTTGGCGGCATACCGGGTTGCATTGGTGCCATCGACTGCACCCATGTGGAATTGGTTGTCCCACATGCCATGGAGGTCCAGTACCGCAACCGGAAACAATATCATTCTATCAATGTACAAATGGTGTGTGACTCCAACAGGATCTTTACACATTGTTGGGCCCGATTTCCAGGATCAACCCATGACTCTATGGTCTTGAGGAACTCTACAGTACCACGCTACATGGAGCGACACGCAGGGCACCGATCCTGGCTACTCGGTTAGTCTCATTTGATGCATGAGAATGTGGGGTGGGTGATGCGTCAATGACGTGGCAGGAAGGGGGGGATGCGTACGTAGCAATGTCATTACACAAACATCCTTCATTGTCCAGATACAGGTGATGCCGGGTATCCACTGAAGAGATGGCTCCTTACACCAATCCGGAACCCACAGAACCAGCATGAGGAGGACTACAACCATGCCCACTCACGTACCCGTGTAGTCATTGAACAGGCATTCGGCCTACTGAAGGCTCGTTTCCGCTGCCTCAGCAGGTCTGGCGGGGCACTCCTGTACCGCCATGAGAAGGTTGCAAAGATGGTCATGGCATGTGTCATACTACACAACATGTGCGTACGTAGAAATGTGGCCATGCCCCCTGACGCAGAACTGCAAGCACCTGAAGATGGTCATGATGAGGGTGGGGATGTGGCAGCACCTCAAGGAGTCCGTGAGGCACAGGAGGCCCGTGAGAATCGTCAGAATATCATAGATGCATGCTTCTAGCACTCACGCCTGGTGGCTGTTACATGGACACGGGACTTGTGGCACTGTGTGTGTCTGGAACATGCACAATGTGGCCTGTACGCCAAGAAAGGCCTCGTACACAAAGATCAATGTCCACACATCTCATTGGATTAATGTGAATATATGTATAGCAAATGTGAAATGGTATTACACACCCAATCGACCCGCCACCCGAAAGAACACAACACACCCCCTCCACCCTCCTACCTCCCCCCCGAACACCAGTGTCCAGAGATGCTCATTGTCATTGGGCAGACGCTATTGCACGCCCCCTCTCCGAGTATCAGGGGCACCCCTGCCTGTGGAGCGCAGGTTCCTCCCAGATCTACGTTGGGGGCTGCCCTGGACGGAACATGCAACGGATGATGTCTCTGCCTGCTCACGTCCATGCATGTCCCTAAGGGTTTGTGAGAGCTCAGTGAGCACACGGCGCACAGCGGCAAGTTCACCACATACGTCTTTGGACGTCGCATGCAGTTCCCCCCTCAGGCTCTCGGTGCTTCTCTCCATTTGTCCCCTCAGGCTCTCGGTGCTTCCCTCCATTTGTGCCCTTAGTGTCTCTGTACTTCGCTCCATTTCTGCCCTGAGTGTCTCAGTAGATGTTTCAATGGCTGCCTTAGAACCCCCACATTCAGCAGCATGCTCCTTGAGGAGCGTGGCCAGTTGCTGCTGTTGCACTATCATCTGCTCGAGGGACTGTTGCCTCTGCTGGGCCATGCCCATTTGCGGTGGTGTCACAGAGGGGCTGATCACCTCCTGTTGCCTTGCCACAGGCCTTGTGGGGGTTGGCCAGTCGTCGTCTTGTGGGTGCCCCTGCGTGGTTTCCTCATGGTGTACGGGATGAAACATACAGGGGGATTGAGACAGGTCATGGATGGTTCCTACATCGGCAGCACCGTTTTCTGTGTCGGAGCATGCTGGCATGAAAGCAGTGTCACCTATGGTGCTGCTGCCACCAGAAGCAGTGCCTTCTGTGGCATCCATTGGGGGGACCTGTGGTGCTGCTGTTGTGGACATGCTGGCTGCTGGGGTGCCTGTTGATGTCCCCTCCAGTGTGCTGCCACTTGATTTGTGCTGCTGACGTGTCTTGATCCGTGCAGCTGAGGTGGAGGGTCTTTGGCCGTTGGTCTTGGACCTCTTTGCAGGTGTGCTGGTAGGGGTGTCCTGAAGCTCGTCGTTTGAATCGGACCCTGTGGTGGAGTAAAGGAAGGCAAGCGTTATTTATGGGTCTGTGGTAATTTGAATGGCAATGTATCACATGCATTGGGGTGGTACCTGAGGGTGATTTGGGTCAGGGCCTTGGAGGAGGTCTCATTTTCGTGTGGATTGAGGGTGCAGTTATTTTGCAGCCTGCAGTTAGGGTGTGCATGCTGCACATGTAGAGGGTGTTTTTAGGATTTTTACTTATTTATGTATTTGATCTGACTTTTAAAGGGCGCTATCATGGCAATGTATGTGGACGTTCTCCTGGACATGTGTCTCTATTGCACTATGGGGACACATGGTACTTCACATGATTGGACATTGTGGATTTAGCATTGTTTTATTTGGGCCACCTACCTGATTCTTCGGATGTCTGCACTCCTTTCTCCATCCCTCCGACTCCCTCTATGCTCTCCATTCCAATGGTGGAGGCATAGATTTCTTCCCAGGGGGTCAACTTGATGGGTGATTCCGATCCTCCCCCGGTAGCTGTGGCAATGTTTCGGTTGGCAGAAAGTATGCTCCGGACGCGTATCCGCAAGTCGTCCCATCGCTTTCTGCATTGCTGTGGGTTGCGGGGTGCGGTCCCCACCGCACTTACCCGCTGTGCCACCAGGGCCCATGTGTCCTTCTTGTTCGCAAGTGCCATCCTGGTCATTTGCGTCGAGAAGACAACAGCAGCGTTCTCCTGGAGGGTCTCTGTGAGCACGGTGAGTTCCTCATGGGAGAAGTGGACCTGCCGCTTGCGATCGCACGCTTTTTTAGCAACTTTTCCCATATTTATTTTTTTATGATGGGGTGGCTAACGGGTTGGGATGTGTCTCAGGGTCGGATTTTTAATGGTTGTGTTGGGATTCTGATTTTATAGGTGTACGGCGTGCTGTTTCCCGTTCCGGCCCCATGTTTTCACTTCCGTTTCCGTATATTTACGGTGACCGTAATTTGCGCTGACCGCTCATTACGGTGACCGCTAAAATGGGTGGCGGAATTGCACCTGGGGCGGCGTACGACGGCGGTATGGGCCGTTTTGGGGTCATTTCCGCCATCGCGGACTTTGCACTTCCGCCATGGCGTGATGCTCGTGCCCGATGGGTCGGAATTAGCCGCACTTTGCTCCATCGTGCAATGGCGGAAACGCTATTTACGCTATGGCGGTCATGTCAGTTACTTTCCGCCAGGGTCGTAATGAGGGCCAATGCCTTTCGGGGATCTTTACTGGTCTTGGATACAAAGGTTACCATTTTTGAGTCTAGTTCGGGTGTCTCCGCAACTTTCCCCGGAAGATCCGGCCTTGGGCATTCTGTGCAGAGGCGCTGTCTGACCTCTTTGTCGAGGGCTTTCCTCAATCTTATGGTCATGTACTGTGCCACCCTTGGGGACGGCTGCCAGTCTGAAGATCTCAGATTCCGGATACTGTCCGGGTCGAACATGTCCTCCTGATCCTCATCGAGGTGTTTCTCCTTGTGAGTTCTCTCTTCTGCTGGGCTTAGCCCAATCTTCCTCTATGTGGCTGCACCAGACTTATGCTGTATTTTAGTGCCTGTGATGGGCTTGCAGTTGAAATTGCCCCTTGGTGACGCTCGTGTCTTTGATGAGGCTTAATCCCTCGGATCGTGCTGTAAACAGATTTTCTGATTTAATGGGCCATGCTCTGTATGGCCACTGCCCTCGCCGTGTTGTACTCCTGCCTAACGTGCTGCAGCTAAATGCTGTGATAATACACCAACTCCCGTCTCTAACGCTATTATCCTTAGCGTGGGAGTGTTCACCGCCGGGCCCGGCTTCCTTTCTTCTCCACGTCGCAGTCGAAATGCGATGCGGAGGAACGTGCACTAGGCTCCGGCAACGCCTCCACAAAGGTGGGGGCCGGAGCACTCTGGCGCCTCTTCTCTCTCTTCCGAGGTCTCTGCAAGCACCGCGGGCGATTTGAAACCCCAGAGGTGCCGGTCATACGGCACAGGGTTAATGCGCCGCGGGAGCCGTGTGGAATACCCACTCCTGACTACGAATGTTCACGCGGTGCGCGGCCTAATTAAATATTGAAACGCACATATTCTGATTGACAACGCTAACCGCGGCGCTCTGCACACACACTATTATTTTATCTAAGACCATTCAGACATAAACGTGCTCTATGCTGTATACTTGGTATGTCCTACATAGCATTCTTTAACTACGGTTCATACATATGCTGAAACAACTACCCTACTATAAGTATATAGGGAGGTAAGCAAAACATTACTTATCTGCTTGAAGAGCAGTAAAATAAGAGGAGGAGCTCAGGGACAGGATGTGGTCATAGCTGAGCATGGATGGATATGGACTACAGACACTATGGGGATTGTAGTTTCAGGAACAAAAAGTCACTTTGGACATTTTACAGTGTTTTGTTATTTGTTTTTTTGAAACTGCAGAGGAGTAGTACTAAAAGAGTTGAAGCATAATACTCACCTCCAGTCTTGTCAAAGAATTATACAGTTACAGAGTGCAAGTCAGCAGAATCACATAATTGCAGTCAGTAAAGGAAGTGCATAGGGGACAAAGGCGATATGTACAGGTAAGTGTGGTACAGTTTTGCATTATACTAGTTACATTGGTTAAAAATCATGTGATTAGTTGGGCATATGTAGTCTACTCTAGTGACTCTAGTCGTCATAGTTAGTTCTTCTGTGTTAGCCAGGTGATGGCTTTTTTTCTTGAAGTTGGTGAAGGACTGGGTCAGTTTGAGGTGAGGTGGGAGGGTGTTCCAAAGCTTAGGAGCCATAACAGGGAAGCTGCTTCCCCCTGACTTTTCTAGTTTGTACATTGGAACTACCAGGCTTAAGGAATTGGCTGATCTGGTAACCCGAGTAGAAGATTTGATGGTAGATTTCTCAGTTAGGTAGGGTGGGCGGCCTGATTCACTGATTTGAATGTGAGAGCCATAGTTTTCAACTGGATCTTCTCCCTGATTGTCAACCATTTGTGCTGTCTTCTGTATTCAGAAATGTGTTCTTTCCTGGAGATGCTCTGGGCCGCCCTCAACGCATTATTTTGCATGATTTGAAGTTTGTTGAGAACTAAATTACTTGCACCTAAGTATAGGCCATTACAATAGTCCAGGTTGGGCAAGATAAGGGCTCTAGCTAGTATAAGACAACTTTCTGTGGAGAGCAATGGTTTGCAGGCCCTTATCAATGTACCTGTGTATGCTGTAGCTGAACTTGTGGCATTAACTTGTTAATGTAGATTTAAAGTGCAGTCTAGGTGAAAGCCTAACGTTTTTACCTCCATTGCCACAGGAATATTGTTCCCATCTATATTGAAAGAGGTATAGTCTGTGTTCAGTTTGTTCAGGTTGGTTGAAGAGCCTAGGATTAGCAGTTCGGTTTTGTCATCATTCAGGCAGTGTCCCTGGGTGGCCATCCATGCCTGAATGTAGAGGCCGTGGGTGGCCATCCATGCCTGAATAATGAGATAGATTTTATTCACAAGCCTTGTATCTCTGTCATAGTTGCCCGTTAAAGGTAGGAGTATCTGGGTGTCATCTGCGTAGTTAGTATAGGTGACACCTAGATGATCCAACTTGTCAAAAAGAGGCTTTGAGAAGATATTGTACATAGTGGGGGACACGCAAGAACCTTGAGGTACGCCGCAGAAAATGGGTATTGGGTCAGCTGCTGCAGACGGGGAGAAAACTCTCATGGTCCTGTTTTTTAGGAATGATTCGACCCATGTGATTGCTTTTTGGGAGAAATAGGCTGCGGTGGCAAGGTGATTACAGAGTACACTGTGGTCGACCACAGTGTGGTCGACCAAGTCATACGCCGCCGAAAGGTCCAGCAGTAGGAGTAGTGCCATTTTTCCTTGATCTTTGAGTTCGTCAATCTGGCTTTTTAAGTCAATTAGCGCCGTTTCCATGCCATGTTGAGGTCTGTAGCCTGACTGCCGAGTCCTCAAAAGCTGGTTAGTTTCTAAGTAGTTTTGAATTTGCAAGCATGCAACCGTATCCAAAATGTTTAAAAGAAAAAGGACCGTAGTAATTGGACGGTATTTTATCAGAATGGTAGCGTCCAATGATTGTTTTTTAAGGAGGGGTAGAACCCATGACTCCTTTAGATTGGTGGGTGCAATACCTGATGTGAAAGAGGCGTTTATTAGTTTAGTTATGAACGGTGCTAGGTCCCTAGCGTCATCTTTAATAATTTGTGCTGGGCAGCTATCACCCTGGCACCTCGATGGCTTGAGGGAGGCAATCATTTTTTGTACCTCTGGGACAGAGACTTTAGAAAAGGTGAAACTATCACAGAAGCAATTATAATGCTATCTTCGGGCAAGACTCCAGGGTCGGACGGGATAGGTGCCGAATTCTATAAGGAGTTCCGCGAAGAACTTGTACCAATACTAATGCGGGTATGGGAGGAAGCCCTTTAGACCAATATACTGCCTCCATCGATGAGGGAAGCTGTGATAACCGTCCTCCCTAAACCCCGTGGACCGCCCCAAGAGGTATCATCCTATAGACCCCTTTCACTTATCAACACGGATGCCAAAATATTTGCAAAAGTCCTGGCCAGCCGACTCCTACCAGCAGTCCCGACTCTGGTCCATGCAGATCAAAATTGGTTCATTCCCACGAGATCAACAGCCCTAAATCTCTGCAGGATCTTTAGCATAATGGCGCAGATAGACCCGGACAGAAGCGCGGCGGCCATATCTCTTGACGCCGAAAAAGCCTTTGATTCGGTGTCTTGGGCTTACCTACTAGCTGTTTTGGAGGCATTTGGGATGGGCCCTAATTTTATCAGATACGTGAAATTGCTATACACGGAACCCAGCGCCAGAGTGCTAACTAATCGTACCATCTCTGAAATGTTCCTGCTGGGAAGAGGCACCAGGCAGGGATGCCCATTCTCGCCTATATTATTCGCACTTACCATAGAGCCAATGGCAATTGCGGTTAGACTAAGACATGTAGAAAGGGGAATAATGATGAAAGGTTCCACCCAATTGATCTCCCTTTATGCGGATGATACCCTGCTGTATGTTCGTGAACCAGAGACTAACATTGCACCCAATATGGTGGAGATACAAGAATTTTCAGAGTACTCTGGGTATAGGGTAAACAAGGCCAAATCTGAAATATTCCCGCTTACACCAGCAACCAAACGCCCGGATACAATAAGCGGCCTTAAGTGGTCAGAGCGTAGCATTAGATATCTGGGGATACTTGTTTCCAGAGATAGGCTTACATTATACTCAGACAACCATGAAACTACATTGCAATCATTAAATACTAAACTACAGCTGTGGGGGCGCCTTCCAATCTCGCTATATGGCAGAGTTGCAATTCTCAAGATGATAATCTTGCCTAAGTTATTGTACTTTTTTCTTAATATCCCAATATGGCCTGGGCGGCCCTTTTTTGCCAGGCTCCGTTCCATGGTGGTGTCTTTCTTGTGGAATGGGAAGACGGCTAGGATAGGATGGGAGAAAATAACTGAACCATATTCTCAGGGCGGCCTGGCAGCGCCCGATTTCGAACTCTACTACTATGTAGCCCAAGCACAATTTGCAAAGTATTGGTATGGCGACTCGGATGGCCTGCCCCACACATGGATAGAAAAATACACAACGCACCTCACAAATATGCAGTCAGTAATCTTCGATCCACAGTACAGAGATACATGTGCCTACAACCCTGTGAGCTGTACGGTCAGGGCGTGGGAAGCACTATACAAAAGAGTGGGCTTGGAGGCTCCCTATAATCCAGAAGTGCCCTTATGGAACTATCCGGGTATACCCCCAACACATGATAGTAGCATGCAGGAATCCTGGGATCCATACAACGAAATGAAACTGGGAGATTTCTTTATTAATGGGAAATTCGCTACCTTGAATGAGTTACTTCGGGCCCTGGGTGGGGGATCACTGAAGACACTCCAGTACTATTGTATTAGGTCTGCCTTTGCAAAGCGGCGGCCACTTTTCCCTGATGAACCCCACATACATCCATGTACTCAGTTGGTCACGGCTAAGGATGGCTTGGGTATCTCTAAGTTATATGTCGCGGTAAAGGCCCATACCCCCACAGTTAATCAGGTGAAAGAAAAATGGGAAAGAGATTTGCAGACCCCCATTGATGAAAGGACATTGGAATTATACTGCTTGCTTACTAAAAAAGTGTCTATGAATGCTGGCCTGCACCTAATTCAATTTAAGATTTGGAATAGCCTGCACTTTACACCCGCTAAAATAGCCAAATTCACTGCAAACAACTCGGATGAATGTCCCAAATGCAAGACGCCCCAAGCCGGAGCATTCCACATGTACTGGGACTGTCCAGTTGTGATGGGATTCTGGAGGGAGGTGGCGGTAATGTTGGAGGAGATTACGCAGATTCCACCTGACCTGACTCCTCAAAAATACCTGTTCGGGGACATTGGTAAACGCTCTGAAAAAATAAGAAGACTGTTTAACATTTCATGTGCGGTGGCCAAGAAATGCATTTTACAGACTTGGAAAAGCGCTGGTCCACCAAACATGAGCACCTTCCTTAGGCAATTGACATATGTGAACGATTCTGAAGAACAATTTGTCCTGACCCAACCTGGTGCGAGCAGACCCAAAGATATATGGGGCCCCTTCAGAATATATTTATGTGATATGGTTTCTGATGATGACTAGCTCTTGTAAGCTTTAATGTTTTGATGAATATACAACATGCTACTGTGATTATTTGGAATGTGATGTGGTAAATGTCGTGTATCTTTGTGACCACTAATAAAAAGAGTTTAAAAAAAAAAGAAAAGGTGAAGCTTTGGGACAGTTTCACAGGAGTATTTAGGGCCTGGAGGGTCGATTTTGTATTTGGTAGGTTTTGACGTTTCTCCGCAATTTTAGTTTGTAAAGTAGCTATTTTAATGATAAGGGCGTTCTGAATGTTCGTGCACCAGAGTTTGTCTTTTAGAGATGGGTCTGTAGGAGGATTGGGAGTTTCCATCTTTCTGAGGATAATGAAGAGCTCTTTAGTACTTGAGCTGGCTTGATTGATCCTGTTATACATCTCACGTTTAGTTTGAAGTATTTCTCCTTTGTAAGTAGCAGATAGGTTAGCAAGGTTAGTTTTGTTCTCAGTGTATGGAGTCTGTTTCCATAGAGTTTCCAGTTTTTGTTTTTCGGTGCAGAGGGTTTTTAGCTTGGGGGGAACCAAGAGTTCAAATGAGCTTTTGGTTTGCCTTTGCTAATTTTGAGAGGGGCGATAATGTCCCAGGCTTTTGTCATCGTATCGTTGTAGACAACCACTAGTAGGTTTGGATCTGTGGAATTCTCTACAGCATTGAGAGTGGGAATCAAAGGTGGCATAATGGCATCTGCAGTGATGTTCCGCTTATTCCTTATGGGGCAAGGTGGAGCTATCAGGTTTAGTTTAGTTTTAGGAGTGTTAGCTGAAAACATAAACGAGAGAAGGTGATGATCTTTCCATGGTAGTGGTTTCATAGTGGTTATTACAGTATTGCAGTTTAAATCTGCTACCCAATCTAAAGTCCTCCATTTGTCATGGATGGGCTGAGTGACTTTTTGGTTAAGGCCATGTTTTGTTAGGGTATTGGCAATTATGAGGCTTGGTGATCATTCGGGTCGTTGAAACCTAGGTTGATATCTCCTAGTACTAGTAGTTGGGATTTACTTTGACAGAATTACTTCATTCTTCTTCTGTTTTTCATTTCAATGGGGTGGGGTCCCCCATACACCCGTACTACGGGTGACCAGACGTCCCGGTTTTGCCGGGACTGTCCCCGTTTTTGGTGCTCTGTCCCCCTTTCTCAAGATTATGTTTCCATTGGAAACTGCAGTGGTCCTAGTTTTTGGTAGTAGTCGTCTTTATAGCTGACAGGCATGAATGCACAATTGACACATAAGAAATGCTGCATTTTACAACTTAAGATAGTGCTAGTTTGTGGTAAATTAATTATAATATGTGTTTATTTGAACAGTAACATTTAAACCCCCTTCTCATCCAACCTCTACTGAGGTGTAGGGCCTTGACAGACAGTTAGTCTTACTTTTATGTTAGTTGCCTTGTCCCAGTTTTTTACTTTTTGAATCTGGTCACCCTAAATTCCTGTAGTCGCTACTCCCCCACACCGTCTAAACACATATGCATATTTACCTCCCCACAAACTAATGCTGTTGAAGTAAATTGCAACCGAGTAATTAGCTTAGGTAAAACAACAGCACACTGCTTCTTCTCACTTTCTATGGTAGACATCTTGCGTATTGTGGTCTCCACTTTCCACTGGACAAATGCAATGAACACTTGTTGCTCGTTTTAATTTGGACAACAGCTGCAGGTGGATGTTCAATGTTGTGCAATTTTGGTAATTTAGGATGCTTTTTTTTGGTTAACAACTGCATTTTTGCCTGAAATGTTAACTTGAAATTATGCTTCTAATGTACACCTTCCTTTTGTGTTTAGGTGGATTTTACTCCACAACACACAGAACTGTTTGGACTCCCCCCCCACTTCCTCCCTCACTGTATCTACACCGAGCCCTGCTCCACCCTTGTGTTTTTCCTTTTTTAATGGTCCTATCTTAATTGCAATCCTGTAACCAAATTAGAAGTCTTGTTTATTAGTGGAGTTTTGCAAATGTTTCGTTTTCCTTTTTTTTATATTGACTAACCCCTTCTTTATTTTTTGGGACATGATGACGGTTTTTGTTATGCACGCTGGTTAGCTCATGATATGTCAAGTTGTTATGTCAAGTTTTGTAATGCCATTCACCTTGATGTCAAATATCAAGAGCTTTGAAGCAGCCATAAAGTGGCAGGTAGCACTGCACAAAACACAAAAATAAATAAATAATACATGTAAGTGGCCCTCAGTTCAGAAAAAGGGCCATAAACCCAAAGCAGACATGGAAACGTAAGCATACTCCATACCCCTTTTAGACATAAGAGCCCCATGCTGCTCTCTATTAACAGGGCAAGGTAAACAAAGCCCAGGTTGTAGAGCGTAAACAAGGCTTGATTATGCAGATTAACTCCCGGAAATGTCAGTTCTCAGCCCAAACCAAGAGAAATCCTATCTCCCACAATACTATAGTCATCCCCATGAAGTTCCTTCAAAATACACCCTCTTAAGTGCCTATATTTCCTTCCAGGTTTCCTGTCTATAGAACCTGGAGCTAGTGGCCGTTCAGGGACTAGGGATCACATATAAGAGTGTTGGCTCTCCTGTTCCCTGGTGAATGGCTTTAGGAGGCCCACAGTCATCGGAGTGACACCACAGCATTGTGGAAGGCTTAAATGCCTGACGACCCATGAGCTAAACAGATACCAACATCATTAAAAACATTTCACACAAAAGGGAGCCAGACCGTCACTGCATACATAAGGAAAGACAGCTGGCCCTTCTTTACCTACTTACCCTGTTTCTTGTGCATCCACGTCCACACGGTCTAATTAACACAACTAATAGAGGGAGGAGGGTTATACATGGAGCAACAATGGTAAGCAGGGTCATGAATGAGCGTCCTGCAAAATACACTAGTTGCCAGTTACCCAACAAATCCAAAACCACCCAATGAGATCCCAACCTCTCCATTGCTCTGCCCTCCCAAAGCCTCCCATATACCCCCTTCTCACTGCTATGTTCCCACTTCTGGAGCCCTCGCCCCCTCGAGATCAGACAGGTGACCCCCCTCAACACATTTAAGAAGAGCCTGAAACTGTATCTTCAGCAACGTGATGTGTACACCAATGCTACTGCCCCACCTGAACCTAGAAGGGTAGGAGGTTGTCAGCTAGAAGAATTATTCTACTCTGAACTATATTGTGTTGTGATGTTCTATCCCCATACAATACAGCCTAGCACCACGGGGAGGACGAGGCTTCCATCTGCAAACAAATACCGCTATGCCTTTGACGCAGACCGCATAGAAAACAATCTGCACACACTACCCAGGTACCTCCCATCTGCAGACATTAACCATAGTGCTCAACTCACCCACTTGTGGCAGGTGTCACCCACCTTGCAATCAGAAGACTCATCCGCCAAGCCCCCTATATGTCCATTCACTTCAATGGACTCTCACCGCCAGCCCCCCCCCAAAAAATGGTGTGTTTACACCCACCTTGGCAACACAAAAGGTTGAGTGCTATGGGTTAACACAACAGCAAAGCTGTCTTGCATTTTTCCACTTCCCCACTAGCTCAGCCAGCTCACTTTCAGGTCTGCCAGTGCGCAGTATGAATCCCAGTGACATAACATAGCATTCCTCACCTCCAACACTGGTGATCGCTGTCACCTGCTGACAAGTTCCTATGTACCTCATGCTACGTCACCGACAATATTAGCTTATACACAATATAAGAAAAGTCCAGGATGTGAATGAGCTCAAATAGACTAGAGAATGCTTCAGTGGGTTATAGGTCAAACCTTGTGTTCGGAGAATGCCTACAATGGATGCGTGCATCTCCACCTCCACTTCAACTTCTTGTTGTTTGCAACTGATGAGATGGCAGTAAGTCCTCTTTCGTCTTCCACATTGCTTTCATGCATACATTGAGAACCCATTTATTTATTTAATGTTTTTATAAAGCGCACCTACACCACCGATGGCATCATGGCGCTACTGGTAAGAAAGGTTGACTAAAAAACCTGACAAGAAAAGGAAAGAGATCTAAACATTTTGTTTAAAAAGAAAAGTCTTTAATGCACGACGAAATGACAAATGGTCCTGTGTCACGCACAGGGCCAGCGGAAGAGAGTTCCATAGCCTGGCCACTAACACCGAAAAAGCTCGACCTCCGGTTCTAGAGCGGTGGAAGCGAGGCACCTTGGTCAAGAACAGGGAAGCAGCACGAAGGGAATGGGCGAGAACATAGGAAGCCATTTCTCCTGCAGAAACTCAGGGCCCCGCCCATAGTAGGCCAGGTGCACCAAACAGAGAGAGTTAAAATCAACCTGCCCGGCTATAGGCAGCCAGTGCAAAGAGACCAGAATGCTAGAGGCCGAGGCACGAAAAGGGGCCCCTATGGCCATTCTTGCAGCAGTGTTTTTTGCAGGATCTGGAGGCTGTGAAAAAGATAGAGGGGCTGAGCAAGATGTAGCGCATTACAGTAGTCCAGGCTACCTGCCACCAGAGTTGATATCACTACAGGATGGAGATGAGAGGGAAGGTAGGGGAGGACTTTACCATGAACCTTAGGTTTAAAATAGACAGACTGGCATACTGCACTAACCTGCGGCTCGAAGGGCAGTGTGGATGAAAGTTTAATGCCTAGATTTTTAACGACCAGGTCTGGTTTAGGCAAAAGGGACCAAACCCATCCTCCGCCAGGTCCATTTTCTGCGACTTAACAGATTACAGATTTTTTACACTGCAGTCACACCACTTCTGCATACACTTAGCACTCAACCGCGAGTGTTTTAAGCATCCTACCAAGACTTTTGCATATGTGCGCTAGTTCAAAAAATGCAATGATGCGGCTTCTGCTTTTTTCAGGGCATAGTTATATTTGATTTCGATGGCGTCTCAGAAACTCTATGCGCCATTTTATTGTTGAAATCAATCCGGTATTTCGGAGAGAAACACGCTGAGCACACTGGAAGAAAGGTCCTATTTGCAAATAGCAGTAGTGCGCAGTAGAACCAAATCATGTAATATAACAAAGCCAATTTACTGTTCATTGTGAAAAATATAGCTAAACGCCACATTGCCAAGGTACAGATACAGAAACGAGCTTAATCTCTCCAAAGGACTGGACCACAAAATCAACACTTGCGCCAGTTACATTTCTAGATGAAAAGTCGTCTTTCAACCATCAAAGTTGGTGCCCCCTAGAGATTCCCGCTGTGTTTCCTTTGCCCTCTCTTTGGACTCTGCAAGAGATTATATCGAGAAACTTCCTCTTATCGGTTGCATGGAAGAAACACATTCTAGAAACCTGAATTGACGTCAGAGGTCGGATTTCAAAGGGTTTCTGTCGTGTGTCTAAAAAGCTTTCAAATAAACAAATGATGTAGGGGCCTTCACATCAAATGGCCACTGGGGAACACAGAGTTCAGGGGCGGAGACATAAGCAGGCCTGCTTTTGGACGCCACCGTCAGGTTCAATATGCTTAAGAGCCACGGCGGATAACAGACTCGATGGATAACAGAAGCACAGCGTTGTCAGTTTTGGGAAGTATTTATGTTGAGTTCGTTTAATATGCTTGCAAAAATGCATATGCAAGAGCTGCGCCAGGTTTGCTGATAAATAGGACGGCGATCAGTGAACTGTGCACTTAGAACCTAAATGAACAACATTAATGTATTTACAGATTTGCAAATTTGCTGAAACAAAGTATTTGCACGAAAATCGAAACAAAGAACAATGTAAATTCAAAATTAAGATTAAATGCGACATAATGGTTTGGAATTACTACATATGCATACAAAATGATTGCAGAATAGAGATGGGAGGCCCTGCTCCTCTGTCTATCCCTGGTGATTATCTCTCAGCCTCCCTTTTACACCATGTTATGCAGCCAAGACTTTCTGAATCTATATAATCTTCTGGGCAACACATCCCTGAAGAATGTGTAGCTGTTTCGTAGCTTTTATGAATCACAAAGAGTGCGTGTATAACTTCCACCTTTTCAATCTTAAAGGAAAGGTGTTTTTCATTTTTTTAAATATGTTTTTCCTTACTCTCAAATGATTTGCATTCTGTTTGATTTTCCAATTAAAACCCAATTTCCTCTGTGTTTCCATAATATGTAGTTTTTTCTGAACTGCCTTCAATTCAGAGACCAGGAAGTGACCTCAGAGGAGAAATGGCGGAAGTACAGCACGAAGGAGCATTACAACAGAAAATGAGCAAAGCAACAGGTTGTGTTTTCTTTGATTTTTACAAACCTAGAAATCTGGTGGCAGAGACTTATACAAATGACATCCTACCTTCTACCCCCAATCCGTGATACACATCTAGATGATATTAATGAAAAACAATGTTCTCAAAAAGCACTCTATAGACAATCTGCTGTTTCCACCATGGTGTGCGTTAGTAAAACTAGTAATAGGAGGGCTGGTGGTCGAAGCATTAGTAGTGGTATTATTAGTAGTGTTAGTACTTGTGGTACTCATAGATTTCCTTTCGAGCAATCGTTGGGTTCTTCCTGCCAAAATTCTAGCAGAGTATATCAGTCTGAAATGAGAATGAAGGTAGGTCCAGGGAGCACATACCTGCTGTACTCTGAATAGGTCACTCTGTGATTTTTCCTGACCAGTCAGGGGCCAGGGCCCTAGTCATACATATTGGCATCCACTAAGTCAAGAATCTGCACACTCTCAAACAGTCCTAGGTTTTATAGGAGGACATGTGGTAGCGCAGACACCCCTCACGCTGCTGTCCACCCTCACCCTCCTTGCCCCATGTAACTCCCTGCCCTTCAGATTCAGAGAACACACTCAACTCCATCACAAATGAAGAGCTGTCAAAACTCAAGAAGATTGAGGGGATGTGTGTTAAGACTATTATGAACTGTCCACGTTCCATATTTATAGAGTATATTTACTCTGAATATTGTATCATGAACATTGAGGGTGCGATAATGGCAAAGACCAGCCAGCTTTAGTGGAAGTTAACTAATTGCCCAGATCAATCGCTGTTAGGAAAGATTTCATAGTTGTATGCAATTTTCACTCCATGTGTTAACTCCCAAACCTTTTGCTGCTGTTTAGACACCATTGACTGACTTTGCCAGAGAAGCACATGGGGAAACAGACATGCCCTTAAAACAGTCAGTACTGGGAGACTTTGTTTCCCTTAGTCCTTTTCTCATGTTGCAACTTTTGTGCAACATGTAACAAGTGTGCAATGTATCTTACCATACAGCACACTTGGGTCTATAGTCATTTCCAAAGGCCCTAGATACTCTTGCTGGACTTTTTATGAACTGTGCAGATGGGTCATGGACAGGACTGGTGGCAGCTATCATTTCTCATGATTTCTAACCCTTTCCTGCCATGTTAACCGCGTTAACCACTTTTGGCACGAATAGGTGACCTGGCTTCAAAATGGCCATGGCACGAGGTTCTTTGTCCTGTTCTTTGGCCATCTTGCCCCTTCACCTTCCCCAGGTCGAGTCGATCCGGGCCAGTCCTTATTTGGTCATGTACGTTCCCACAAATCCCAATGCTTTCACGGGCTTCTGCATGCCTTGTGTGTGTGCCTCCAGGATGTGGGCTGGGATGTCTGGTCCCAATACACATCCTGGGTGCAGAGAGTCTGGAGTGTCCTGAATGCCTGAGACCACCGTGGTCTGTGATTGGTCCACGTACGGAGTGTGTGTTTGTGAGCAGATCTCCCATTGGGTCTTCTCTGTTTTGGCATGAAGGGAACTTTGAATAAGAGGAGGCTGGAAACACCACTACCATGTCGATCTCCTGAGTTCTCACTGAACAAAGGATATGATCCAAGTATCCTGCAACTACGAAGCTGAGTCGAGGAACCTGTTACACTCACCGGGTCTCCACAGGGGCGCCAAACGGGACTGGCAGGTCTGCTGTTAGATGGCTCACATGTCTTCTCTGTATCTGTGCCCCCACGATGGTGCGCCTTTGCTTTAAGGATGGCAGGCTCTCCGTCCAGCGGCTGTATGCAGGGGCGGCGCACAGAGTTCTAGGATCCAGTTACTTCACTGATCCTGTCGAGTCTCAGACAACGTTGACTCAATGAGTAAGTCTTTACCATTAAAATGGTTAGCCAAAGAGTTCAAATTGTTCAGGTTTTCCCTTTGTTGTCTTTCCTTTGTAGGTTTCTTACTGATGCTAAAGTTCGTAGAACGCAGAGTTGTTTTTCCAAGAAAAGGTAAGTTTGCATCAGCGTTCTGTGATAAGTCTGTATATGCGCTGAGTCTTCTGTGCGACCGACCCGCTGCTCTCTCTTTTTGCAGGTGCTGTAGGACCGCATGGCGAAGATCAGAGGATCGCTAGTAGGAGCGGCCTTCAGGTGAGTATGTCGCTGAGTTAACTGTTTCGAATGGTGTTTTTCCCAATTTGCGCTAACCTGATGTTTCTTCTTTTCGTCCGACAGGTGCAGCGACTCAGGCATTGTGGGCGAACGATGGAGCGGTCGCAGGAAGGAGGATCGTTGGTTCGCTGGGAAGAGCAGCTCTCAGGTAGGTACGAACGAAGCGCTGGGTAGGGATATGGATCCTTGGTCAGCGCAGCTAACCCAATGCCTTTTCTTCCTTTGCAGGTTGCTCGAGGAGGAACTGGGCTGGCGTTGTAGCTGACTGGCCGGCAGGTAACAGACACAGTGAGCGTTACGCTGCAGGAGTGCAGAATAACACGAAGCGTGTTCTGTACTAAAGGCGTGGTTTATATAGCTTCAGAAAAGTAGTCCCCAGGTAAAGTAGTCCCAGCAACCACACCCAAGTAAATAGTTCCCTAGGCAAGTAGTCCCTTCAGCCTGCCTCAGATTGGCCCACACATACTTTACCTTGTTTGAAACTTGCCATGTTGGTAATGGGAGCATGAGCCTGGTGCAACGCTGCCAGGACCAGGTCCAGGAGGCCCCTGAGAGAGTCTTTGGGGCCCTAAAGGCCCTCATGGAAGTCGAAGTCCTGGGCAGGTTGGTCTGCACCTGATGTGTGGGGAAATGGACCGTGACAGCACTCCCCCTCAAGGCCCCTCCCAAAGTGGTTTGTTTCGCTGGTCCAGGTTTGGTCGGGTAATTTCGATGGAACCGGTGCATGAACGTGGTCACTGGGCTCCCATGACCTTTCTTGGGGACCATAGCCTTTCCAGTCAACTAGATAGAAAAAGTTTTGATTTGACCCACTTTGAGTCCAGAATGTCTTTTACCTCGAATTCCGGTTCACCCTCTACCAAAATAGGTCTTGGTGGTTTTGTTATCCGAGTTCCTGGTTGTACAGGTTTCAACAGGGAAACGTAGAATACCGGGTGGTCTCTCATGTTTGGAGGTAACTCCAGTTAAACTGCTACTGGGTTCATGATTGCCTCGATGGTATATGATCTCAAATACCGGGGGTTGAACGTGTGGGTTCCTTTTAGTGGTATATGTCGGGAGGCTAATCAATCCATATCTCAAATCTGGTATTTAGGAGCTTCACTCCTATGTTGATCTGCAGATTTCTTGTATCTTTCTTTAGCTTGTTTCAAATGTTCTGTTGCTCTCTTGAAGGCTTGGATAATGGTGGAGTGTAGACTGCTTATGGCAGGCATTTCCAAATGTTGAGGTGGGTCGAGTTCTGAAGTTCGTGGATGCATTCCATATATTGTATAGAACAGGGTTTGTTTGCCCCGTGCTGGAATGCAAAGAGTTATTGTAGGCATACTCGGTGATCCATAGAATGTCCTTCCAATTGCCTTCAGTTTGATGCAACATGCATCTTAGGTATTGCTCTAAAGTCTGGTTGGTTCTCTCGGTTTGACCATCCATTTGGGGATGGTGGCTGGTTGAAAGTCTGACATCAATTTGGGCCAACTGACAACATTTTCTCCAAAACTGTGAAATAAACTGACTGCCCCGATCCGAGACTAAGACGGAGGGAAATCTGTGTATCCGGACAATTTGTTCTATGAATTCCTTCGGCAAAATTGAAGCGGATGGCAAGCCTTTTAATGGAATGAAATGGGCCATTTTTGAAAATAAGTCTACCACCACTAAAATGGTGTTGTAGCCGTTGCAGGGAGAAAGGTCAGTGATAAAATCAAGGGATAACGTATGCCAGGGTGCAGGAGGTATGTCCAAAGGCTGTAATAGACCAGGTGGTTCCTTCTTTTGGACCTTGTTCTGCGCACAAACGCCACAAGATAGTACACATTGTCTGATATCTTTTCGCCATGTTGGCCTCCAAAAATGTCTCTTGATTTTGACTGCAGTCTTTGCAATTCCAGGGTGGCCTTCCATAAATGACTCGTGATAATTTGAGATAACCTGTCTTTGCAGTTCTTTACTAGGTAAGTACAGGCGTCCTTGGAAATAAGGTAAGTGTTCAATAAAAGAATAATGGTTGCTTTTGGTCGACCACTCTTGTAAGGCCTCAGAATTAAAGAGGTGCGAGATTTCCTTGTGTATGTCATCCAGAGTTGGTGAAGTGATGATTCCAAGGATTCTCCCCTCTGGGATTATGGGCACAGGTCCGGACTTGAGTGTGCCTCTTCCATCCCTATACGGGACAGTGCATCAGCCTTGCCGTTTCGGCAACCGGGTCGGTACATAATCACGAAATCAAATTCTGCCAAAAATAAAGCCCATCGGAGCTGGAGGGAGGACTGGGCCTTGGCTGACTTGAGGTACTGTAGATTTCGGTGGTCAGTAATCACAGTGATGGTGTGCCTGGCTCCAAGGAGATAATGGGCCTCATTACACGGTAGGTGGTAAACCATGGCGCTATTAGCGCCATGGTTCATGCCAGTAATTTACCGGTACCGCCTTGGAGGAAAGGGGAATTACCGCCCTATTCCAAGGCTGGGAAGGCGGTAATTCCTCCTTCCTCCATTGCCCTTCCCCATTCCCATTTTTGCCCCATAGGGCATAATGGGAATGGGGAAGGCGCTAATTACGGTACTGCAAATTGCGGTACCGTAATTAGCACCCCGGTCCCTTTGCGGGTTCGTTTTTTAACGCCTGCTAAAAGCAGGCGTTAATGTACCAACCCGCAAAGGGACCTCGTAGTAAGGTGGTAAGGGTTTACTGGTACCGGTAAAATACTGGTACCGGTAAACCCTTACCACCTACCGTGTAATGAGGCCCTATGTCTCCACGCTTTGAATGTTGCCTTGATGGCCAGAAGCTCCTTGTCGGTTATAGCATAGTTCAGTTCTGGCGCCATGAACTTTCATGACCAAAAGGCCACTGGATGAAGTTGACTCGTTTCTGGGTCCTTCTGCGAAAAAACCGCCCCCATTACCAAGCTGGACGCATCAGTTTCCACCACATAGGAGAGGTCTGGGCGTGGATGTTTTAAAACTGGAGCTGAGGTGAATTTCTTTTTCAAGTCTTGGAACGCCTTTTCAGCTTCGTCAGACCACTCGAAGCGTTTGTTCTTTCGTAACAAGGATGTGATGGGGTGTACTAAATGCGAAAAACCTGGAATGAATCTGCGATAGAATTTTGCGAATCCAAGCATGCTTTGCACTCCTTTCACTGAAGTTGGAGAGGGCCATTTGAGGATAGCATCCACTTTCCGCGAATCCATCTGCACTCCACCTGGCGTTAAGACGAACCGAAGCAATTCGACCTCTGTAACATGTAAATAGCATACAGCTTGTGTTGCCGAAGTTTCTCTAGTACGGCACAAATGTGTTTTATATGTTCCTGTTCGGAGGCCGAGTACACAAGGTTATCGTCAATATATACGACTACACAAACGTCGATCAGATCTCGAAGGACATCGTTCATAAAATATTGAAACGCTGCCGGGGCGTTACAAAGGCCAAAGGGCATCACTTGATATTCCAAAAGTCCATACTTAGTGCAGAAGGCAGTTTTCCGTTCGTCCCCTTTTTTAACTCGTACGAGATGGTACGCTCCTCTGAGGTCCAGTTTGGTGTAAATTCGAGCCTCCTTTACGTGGTCCAGTAGTTCTGGGATTAGAGGTAGGGGGTACCGATATTTTACCGTCACTTGGTTTAATGCGCAATATTCAATACAAGTTCTTAGGTCCTCCTCTTTTTTTGGGACAAAGAATAAGGGGGAGGCGGCCAGGGTTTTGGATGGACGAATAAAGCCGTTAGCCAGATATTGATCTAAGTATTGCTTTAGATGAAGATTTTTGGGTTCCGTGAGGGCGTAAATTCTGCTGCATGGGATCTGAGCTCCAGGTATCAGGTGGATCTGACAATCATATGGCCTATGAGGTGGTAGCGTGTTGGCTTGGTCTTTCTGAAAAATGTCCTGAAAATCCTGGTATTCCGGGGGTATCCGAGTTGCTGTACCCGTGATTGTTGCGATTGCCTTGGGCAATGATTTCTCTGGCTAGCAGGTATGAGCACATTCTAAGAAGGGTAACCTCTTGCCACGCCAGTCTATGCAAGGATTATGCGTTTCTAACCACGGCATTCCCAGAAGTACCTGAAATTGAGGGGCTTTGATTAAGTCGAACACAATGTTTTCTTGATGCCCGTCTTCGCACAACAGGGTCATCTCCTTCATCGAGTGTGTTACAGGACCTGAAGAGATCTCTGTTCCATCGACGGTGGTGACCAAATCGGTTGTTGCTTTTTGAGACAGAGAAAGGCACATCCTTGACGCCAATTCTTGATCCATGTAGTTACCTATAGCTCCACTGTCGATGTAGGCCCTAACTGCGTGCATACGAGACGGGTGCTGGTGACTAATAAGGATTATTGGTAAGGCTAGATGCGAGGTCTGGGATTCCTTCTTCTCGCTCGACAAGCGGACCTCTACGCTTGCCGGGCGGGATAGTTTTCCTGCTCTGTTTCGACACCGACCTTGTCGGCAACCCCGACTGCCTTCTTGGGGGGTTTCACAGGACAGTCTCGAAGGAAGTGACCGGCCATTCCGCAATATAGGCACAATTGTTGTTGCCTCCTCTTCTCTCTCTCAGACTTGGATAACGGTCCTCTAACCCCTTACATTTGCATGGGTTCCGAAGTGTCTGAACTCTTGGGGGTGATGTCTTTCGGACGCACAAACACTCGATTCTCAAATTTAGCTCGGTCAGCCTTCCGGTTCTGCAACCTGTGGTCTAACTGCACCACAAGATCTATGTATTCCGAACAGTCTCGGGGAGGATTCACGACTTGGGCCAAGACGTCCTTCAGTTCGCCTCTCATCCCCTGATGAAATATGGTAGTCCTTTTGTCTTCTGGCCAACCGGTCTCTACCACTAATCTATTGAAAGCTGCAATATAAGTTAACAAGTCTTGGTTCCCTTGGCGAAGAGACAGCAATTTGTTATCCAAGGCCTGGCCTTGGGAGTGCCGAGCAAACAGCTTTTCCATATTCTGCTGAAACCCTTGAAAGTCTCAGAGGAGACGTACATCCTGATTAACTAGTGGTACTGACCAGTCTGCTGTGCTGCCTATGAGGTATGAAAGCACAAAGGTCACCTTGGATTGATCCTTCGGAAAGGCCCCTGGCCGACATAAGAAGTGTACACGGCACTGGTTCATAAAAACCGCAAACCGCTTAGGGTCTCCCGCAAAGTGTTCTGGTGGAGCTATGGGTACGGCTCCTGGAAGGACCACCTGCACTGGATTGCTTGACTGAGTAGGGATTGATCCCCCCATCGCGGGTAGCGGCGTATTACCAGCCTGGGCTTGGAGTAGTTGTCTGGCAAGGTCATTGGTGCGCTCTTTTGCCACAATGAGTTCCCTTCTTAGAGCATTAGTCTCTTGCTGAGCCGAATGCACCTCTGCTCTGAGTTCCCCCAGAAGCTGGGCTAGTTGATCCGTCTCAGAGGTTTCCATGGCGCCCAGGTGGAAGTTTGTGTAAGGCTTCACGTTATGTTACGATCACCTGGTCTCCACAGGGGTGCCGAACGGGACTGGCAGGTCTGCTGTTAGATGGCTAGCGTGTCTTCTCTGTATCTGTACCCCCACGATGGTGCGCCTTTGCTTTAAGGATATGTGTACATTGGGTGTTCCTGTCCTCTCTAATTTCGTACTGCAGTCACTTTTGAGCAGTTTGTGATTTAAACCTTCCCATGGGACCCATGCATTAGTGATAAATCCTAATCATGAGGTGAAGAAACAACCATTAACTATGACTGGTTTTATGGTAGCCTCTTTATTATTTTGGTGGCTAATCTTTATAAGTTTTTTTCTTAAAAAAGAAAGGATCAAATGTTCAGATAAAACAAAACAGCACAGAGAAACACCATGATTTTAACTTGACATAGCTAGGTCAAAAACAGGTCAACAACTGTGTGTATATGGGCAAAGAAAAAGATGAACAATGCAGAAAGAGTGCAATTCTTCTCAGGTCTGTACAAACAATATGCAATGATTCTTTGTAATTGTTATAATCGAACTAGAGGTGTACACAATATTACTTCATAGAGGTTACAATCTCATAGTTTCAATGCTGTGTAGTATTGTATTCAGTTCCTATTTTTTTTCAATACATTCAAACAGACCGGTAAGGTTAGGAGAGCACAAAGTCCTTTTTGATGTGAGGCATAGGTATTATGTCCTAACCGGGTTATTGTGGATAGAGACGATTATGTTTGTCTATGTGACAATGGTTAGAAAATGTGGTCAGCTGTAACTGATCCCTGACCAAGAGAGACTGGTCCGAAGAAAATTCAGTGTGGTCCTTGGATGTGGTATGTAATCAATTTCCCACGAGGATCACTGACGTTTTGAATGTTCTAATTCACAATCTTCTTCTGGGGCCTTATATATGCAGGTCTCCCTAAAGATAAACAAAGACAAGAGTGTCCACTCAGAAGAGAGTACCAAATGTTTCTATAGGAATAAAAAATACAAGTGGAAGGATAAAAAGCATCATATTGCTGCTGTTACAATAGATAAGTGAAGGGCTGGGGGCCCTCAAAGTCCAGTAACTGACCTGTCCTAGAAGCTGCATGGAAACTCCTGTGCTTCCAGAGATCTGTGGGGGTGGTTAAGCATAGGCTGTGCGTGAGAGTCGCAGTCTGAGCAGGCTGTAAATAACATCCCAGTCTGGATCTTAAAATCAGCATTAACGATAACCGACTGATTTGTTCCATCTTCAGAAAGAAACAGACAGAAATACCATTCTACATTATAATAGCCACCACCCCAGGAACCTACGTGACAACTTGCCATACGGACAATTCCTCAGGATTCGCAGAAACTGCACCGAAACAGGAGAATTTAAGATCCATGCGAACCAGCTACAATAGAAACTGGAAACCAGGGGCTACCCTAAAAAATTGCTTAAAAACACCATGAAGAGGGCCCTGTACACACCGAGAGAAACATTGCTTACTAGCAAAGCTCATGATTCCAACACATGTATCTCAACGTTTGGTGCAAACACCTCGCAATTCAGGCACATTATCAAAAAATATTGGCCCATCGTCCAACTCAATCTACCAGACGAACCATTACCAAGGATGGCCTTGAAGAGGAACAAGAACTTGAAAGACCTACTGACTCATGCCAGGTCCCGAAGGAAATCCAGAAGGTCTTCATTATGGAGCATGCGGGAAATCCGAGGGCATCATCCATGTGGCGCATGCATGGCTTGCAAACAGACGCTGAAAATAAAATCCTTCCCTATAGCAGACAGGGAATGGGAACTCAGACAATTTACCAATTGCAAAACAACCAATGTGATCTATCTTATTGAGTGCACCTGCAGACTCAGATACGTGGGGCAAACGTCCAGACCTGTGCACAAAAGAATAAGCGAACATAAATCAAGGATAAGGTGCCAAGTACACAATGCACCATTGGTCTCACACTTCATGGAACTACAACATGCCCATGACTCCTTCAAATGGTGGGTGATTGACCGTGTCCTAGGCACCACCAACATATCCAACTCCCTTAAATACAAGGAATCCTGGTGGATATTCAAATTACAGACCTTGACTAACGGTCTCAATGAAGCAACCCCTATGGACTATCAAGACACAACCTGAAAGCACAACCATCGCATTCCATTGAGCTCTTTACCAACCAGCACTGGTCTCCCCTGGCAGGTCCAGTTTTTCACCCTGATGGACCAGTAGCCTGCCTCCATGAGATGATGTTAGGTGGATACTTGTGTCTACCATGGCAGTTTCTGGCATGTTCGCCTGTTGTTTTCTATAGTGTTTAGACATACCGACAATAAAACAAGTACATATGTCTACATCAACAGAACTAAATCTGATGTAGGTGTACCAAATGAAGGGAATTTGTCCCTTCTACCCGGGGGGTGGGTGGGTGCCTTGTGAAGCTAGCGAGGTGAGCCGACTCTGCAACACCCTTCTAGGGGTCAAGGCAAGTGGGGCCTCATCAGGAGAGACCCCCCCCCCCTGTGGGGACATGGACTCCTGTTCCCGTCAGGGACTCCCTGTTCCCTCCATGTGATGGCCTAGCCTGATGCCCTCCATGTGATGGCCTATATACACTAAATCATTATAAGTTCCATGACTGGGACGAAGAAAAAGTAAAGGTATACCGTTATCACAGAGAAAGAGTAGCTGTCCCTTTAAATCACATTCTCCAATGGACTGTGCGGGAGTACGCTGAAGAGAGAGGAGATGGCAAGGAGTGGCAGAGAAAGACAGGAAGACAAAGACAGACAGGGTAAGCCCCCTGTATGGAGAACACCTGAAGGAGAAGGAGCTGATGCGGATTTGGAAGCCTGTGAAGTTCAGAACTGCCTCGAGATGAAGCAGGATGCACTGGAAGCATGGCATATCTTTTTTTTTATTATTAAATGATTTATTTTATTTCGAAACTTTTCATTTCATTACATCTTATCATGGCATATCAGAGAAACAGGGAGCTGGGATGGCCGGACCGGAGAACTTGGTAGTACCGTGACCACAAAGCAATCGTGGTGAGCAGGATGCCCTCTCAATGACGCTGAAACCAACTGACACCAACTAAGAAACAAAGCACCAAACAAACAGATTACCAGCAGCAGTATCGAAAAGCCAAACAGGAGAACGAAACGCACACAAAGCGGACATTGCGGAAAGCAAACCGAGAAGCAAAGCGAAGAAAGGCCAAGATCTCAAGTACCTACAGGCACGAAGACATTACCCTACAAGACAGAAGGTGACAGGGAAAACAGAATACTTGGAAGCCAAAAGGAACTTGTCATAGAAGTAATGAAGCCCGTCCCAATACACATAACGTAAGTGTGGAAAACAAGTTGGTAACGTTGAAATATATTAATGTGGTAATGAGAACTACACAAAGCACTAAGAGTGAAACAAATAGAATTGGAGTGTTGATACCTCGGGAAAAGGGGAAGATCAACCAATATCCAAGAGACAGAGAGTGAAACACAATAAAGAGAGACACCTGGGAATTAAAGACCAGAGTGGTCCCCAAGATAAACCGTATACAAGAAAGACCATTTTGGGAAAAGAAGAACACTCAGAATCTAACAATAAAGAGAGAATGATTCTGACAAGAGCAAGGAAGAACCCTAACAAAGAAGAGAAAAAGAGAATCAATCCCCTAACAGAGGTGAAGGAACTAATATAGATGATGACATGAGACTATTTAAGTATTGTATAATAATCAGATCTCTGGAAAGAAGAGCACATAAGTGCAAACACACAACTCCCAGGAGAAGTGAGTCATTCTCATGACTTTAGTTGCTTAAAATAGTGGTAGGGTCAGTTAGGTTAGCTTTCGACAGGGACTGATTCTTTTGGACATTTATTGATGACTGTCGGCCACCTTCGTTAATAAAATAGTGATATGGAAAGGTAGGCCTTTTTATTCTTTAACAAACACATGACAAAAATGTCCTCAGAGTCTGTGTCCTTCTTCTGACTCTGAACATAAGGTATAAGTAATCAGAACCTACAAATCCTCCTCCTCCGCGCCACCAAGTAACTCCAGCTTTCTGCTTTTGTGACTGAATGCATTATTAAACAGAGGCACATGATGAAGTAAATGTAGCAACCCCAGATTTTCGGCCCAGGTTGTGATTCTGTCAACTCTTCATAGCTTAATCCACAAACACTGTAGCAACCATCTTTTACCATCATGCCATCCCTTACCAAGTACACGAGTTATGCAGCACACTATTGGGAAGATAGTTTTAAGAAACTATGCAGAGGTTCTGGCGACCTTTCTTTCCCTCAACATCACCACACCACATTGATGACGAGGTGGCTGACATTGGACCTATCAGTGCCCTCAAGCTTTCCATAATGCACGTCACTCAACTGTCTGGGTGTGGAGGCACAGTGCATATGTGCAGGCCTCAAGACTGAACTTCCCCTGTTGAAGCTGATGACGAAGGCAATTAGAAGGCTGGTGTATGCGCAGGTTTGAAAACAAAGGGAACATTGTACTACAAGAAATACGGTTCTAAACAAGACCACAAGTCACCAGTGAGCTTGTGGGTGACTATGTTGTTAAGCTAAGAGAATTAGCAATCTTTTGTGACTTTAAATATCTGACAGACTCCTTGATCAGAGACATGCTATTTGTGAATACCAACATGCTCAAAACCATTCAGGAGAAAGAGGTGACACTCTGCAAAGCTATGCAAATAGCGAGATCTGTGGAGGAGATGATGCTCATGAGAATAGACACAATAGCCCCGATACATGATAGTACAGAAGTACAGGTCTGACTAGGAAAACATGCCAGGAAGCCGGACATGATCATTTCTGTGCTCAGGACCGACATGAAAAGAAGAAAACTGAAAACACCCTGTGTCACCGATGTGGCAGTGAAAGTCATCTGGTGAACGATCATGAATGCATGGGAAGATCAACTGAGTGTGCAGGGTGTGATCAAATGGGGCTCTTTGCCAAAGTTCACGTCCAAAAATACAAGGGGCTCATTGGGATTACGACACTGATGTTGACTCGCAACATGAAGATGAGCCCACTATCATGGCCCTTGATTTGGAAGACACAAAGTTAGCAAAACCCCACTGCACGGTTCAAATGGATGGACGTGAAGTTCACTTGTTGGCTCAGACTCCAACCTCACTGTCATTCCAGTTGACACATCCAAAAAAATGGTGGGAAAAGACCAGAGTACAGTAAAAAGCATAACTTTGAAGTGTGATGAATCCTGTGTAGTCATCACTAATCCCAGCCTAAACTCTCCCCCCATGTGGCCAGGGGTAGGCAGCTGCTACCTGATTCTGACCCTGGGGGTGGTAATCTGAGGGTGGATCACATGGGAGGAGATGGCTGTCGGGGAGAGGTGATGACTCCAACAGGAGAGGCGCTGTATTCTTCCATTGACTGTGGAAAGGAAACTCTAGTCCCAGAGTTTCTAATGGCTTGTTGTCATTCTTCAAAACCTTTTATTGTAAGATCTTAAAATCCACTTCGGTTAAACATCTCGAGCAGAACTTTATTCATCCTTCCCATATGTTTAACCCCTTAAAACGTAGTTGACAACTGATGCTTATGGTGATTGTTATGTTGTTAAAAGTGTTCAACAAAAGAACTTAAAACACTGTAATGATCCTTTGGACTCCATTTCTCAGAAATCCTTAAATACTCGGACGAAGAAGAGGAGTACATAGTCAATGAGAACGAATAGGGCTGCCAAGAAGAACATGCAGTCTAGTTGTTATCAATCATTAGACTGAGTTGACATTTAAGTCCATGCATCATCTGCGGGATAAAGAAGGTGGAGGAGAAGCTTGAGCAGCTGCAGAGTATGCAGAGCAGGAAACAGAGTCGCAGAAAGAGGCAGAAGCCCAGAAAGAAGCCCAGCTGAAGGAGAGTGGCGTTCCCGGACTACCTCTTGTCAATCTGATGTACCAGAGTGGAGGGAGACTCGGAGGAGGCTGACAGGCTCCCGTCGGGTAACGCAAAGGCACTGGCAGCCGGAGAGAGGTCACCAGCGCCGCTGCCAAACCGAAATGCAGCAGACTTAATGGCAAGGAATTGTGCGGCTGGCAAAGAAGCTGAGAGAGGGTCTGACAAGGCCACGGAAGGCATTCCCGAAGCAACACTCTATCACAGCAACGTGCCATGGGTGGGAGGCACCAGGAGATAACGTGAGTTGGCCCAGTGAGAGTGGTAACCTCGAGGCATTCCGACAGGTACACAGACCAGTAAAGGAAGGTTTTGAATACCAACCAAATAGACATTACAATGAGAGAGCGAGAGGGCAGAGGTGGTACAATTTCCCTGACATAAGAGGTCATTTGGGGAAAACCTGGAACCAGCATTGCCTTAGGCCAAAAACCATTACAAAGACCGAAGAAGAGAGCAGATATGGTACATTTTCCCCGATAAGAGATGCCAGTTGGGGTGAAACCTGGAACCAGCATTACCTTGAACCAAAAGACATTGAAGGAGAAATAAAGAGGCAAGAGTTGTACAATTCTCCTGACATGAAATGTCAGTTGGTGGAAACCTGGAACAAGCATTACCAAGAACCAAGATACATTGTAGGAAAGGTTGACAGGAGGAGCTTGAACAAACCCTCGTATAGGGGATGCTATTATGGGGGAAGATGGTGCAAGTCACTACTGAAGACAACAAAGTTATATCACTGAGGAAGTACAATTGTGTGCTATTTAAGAGAAATATGAATGTTGTGGAGAAACCTGATAAATGCATCAGATAGTGAACTTTTTGGAAAAGATACCTGGCAGAAGAGTACATCAGGGGATCTGTGAGCCAAGAGCATGATATTCCTGGCAAGGTAGTAAACCAGGATATCCAGAGTTTCACTTGAACATGCTTGGCAGGGGAGTACACCAGGAAATTGAAGCTTGTGTTGAAAAGGAGTTTTTTTTGTTCTATTAAGTCTTTTGCTGAAAGATGAACATTTTACTTTGCCATCCTAAAAAACATAAAATACTCTCATTCCATAAACTGCAACTTGTGTTACAGAAAGTATATTTGCTTTGCCATCATAAAAACAGTGAAATACTTTTTTCCAATATACGGCAAACTGTATGATAGAAAGACCATTTTGTTTTGCCATCTTGGAGGGAATATCAGTACAAAAGAGACATTAGGCCTCATTAGGAGTCCGGCGGTGACCCTGCCGGTGCTATCGGCGGGTTGCTGCTGGACCTGTAAATATTTACCGGAGCTTGACTTCATGGTGCCACCGTGAGATTACACCCCCGGCAGCCCGGAAAGTCAGGCTCCGGTAAAATTTAAGTCCCCGCTCCCACAGAGTTCCATAGGACTCTATGGGAGTGTGGTCACTGAAACACTGTCGCGGTTGCTAACAGTGCCAGTGCCTCTGTGACTGGTCTGCCTACCGTGGCCGCTGTGCCCGGCACGGTCAGACCTGTCGAGCACAGCGGCTCCTGCAGGCAGACCTGTAATATGCCAGTCCGGAAACAAGGGTGCCAGTAAGCTTACCGGCACCCTTGTTTCCGGACCAGCAAGGTCGTAATGAGGCCCATTGTCATTAGCTTTATTGAACTTTGATGAAACAGATAATTTTTTACATTTTCCTGAAACAGTTCAGGGGAAGGGAAGCTAAACTCTGGAAACAAGAATTGCTTTGTGAAAATTGTATACATATGGTATTGCACAATTTGATGGGCCTCATTACGACCCTGGCGGTAAGCGCCCGTCATTAACGCCATGGCGTAATGAGCGTTTACGCCGTGGGACGATGGCGTAAAGAGCGCCACATCACGACCCATCGCGCACGAGCATTACGCCATGGCGGTAATGCTAATAACGCCATGGCGGAAAAGGCCCCTACCGCCATCGCTAAGCGAGCAAGGTGCCCATCCGCCAGCGTAAGTAGCGACCACCGTAATTTACGGCCACCGTAATTTACGGCCAGCGTAAATTACGGCCACCGTAATCTACGGTGGCCGTAAAAGGCCAAACCGGAAATAGCGTCATCGCGCCGGAACGGGAAGCAGCCCGTCGGCCATCTTTAAAAACACAATCCATCGCCATCCTACCAAACAACGCCAGACCCAACCCTGACACCTGTCCCGACAAAACACCCACCCACCCAAGTTCCCGAAAATGCCGAAATGCGTGAAAAAGGCCTGTGACCGCCAGCGCCAGGAGCGATTCAGCCGGGAGGAACTCTGCATGCTAGCAGAGACCCTGCAGGACAACGCAGGTGTTGTTTTCTCCCCTGAAATGAGCCGGACAGCAATTGGGAAGAAGAAGGCCATCTGGGCCCTGGTGGCTGAGCGCGTCAGCGCGGTGGGGACCGTACCCCGCACCCCACAGCAGTGCCGGAAACGCTGGGATGACCTGCGCATACGGGTCAGAGCCGTCATCTCGGCAAACCGCAACCTTTCCCAGGGAACCGGTGGAGGGTCAGAATCCCCCCTGAAACTCCAACCGTGGGAGGAGATCTGTGCTGCCACCATCGGCATGGAATCCATCGAAGGCGTTGGAGGGATGGAAAGGGGAGCCCCGACATCAGGCGATGAAGGTAGGTGCCTCATACAAGACATGCCATAGACACAGCAGTCCAATCATGTGTAGCACAAGGTTGCCCTAGAGTGTAAATGCAACACAAATCAATACTGCCCATAGCCACATGCGAGCACCACCCTGCATACACTGCTGGCACCCGCATACCTGCATCCACATGCCACACCAAAAGGAGACAACCTGCATGGCACTGCCTGAAATCTGCCTCATCCACTGGCCAAAATAATGTCAACCATTGTCATTCAAAAGTCCGTATACCCATCAATAACGCCCTCCCACCTTTGCTCCACCACAGGCACAGAATCACACCCAGAGGACCAGGAGACCCCTGCGCCGAAGAGGGCGAAGTCCACCAACAACCTCCCTGCACCCTCAACCTCAGCTGCAGTGAGGCAGACCCCACGACAAGCAGGTCCCACTGCAGGCATACCGGAGGTCCCACCGGCAAGCACCCCTGTTGGCAGCAGGCCAGCAGCTGCTGCTCCACCTCCACCGACATTGCCTGCCACAGAAGGCAGGGGGTCAGCGGCCAGCAGCAACATCGGGGAGACAGCTGCAACAGCTGCATGTTCTGACTCGGACATGGAGCAGGAGGTCAGAAACCCCACTGACCAACTACATTCCCCCTGTTTCTCAGACGCCAGCCCCCATGAGGGCGACACACAGGGGCACACTGAGGCAGAGGAGTGGCCTTCCACCCCATGCCCTGTCCACACTCCACAGGAGGGGACCAGCCCCTCCATCACTCCACCTGCACTGCCCATGGGCCAGCACGGCCAGCCGTCCCTCGAGGACATCACACAACGGCAGCATCAACTGTCCGCAATGCTGGATGAGCATGCAGCGGAATGTGTGGGGGCTAGGTTTAGCATTGAACAGGCCACGGAGACACTAAGGGCGGAAGTGGCGCAGAGCACTGCCACCCTGAGGGATGCCATGCAGGCCATGTCCAGGGACATCTGTGCAGAACTTGCGGCCTTGCGTCGTGCGGTCATTGGCCTCACCCACACACGACAGGACGTGCATGCACAGGAGCAGCCAGGGACATCCTCCACTGCCAGTTCTGCGCAGAGCAGCCCCGTGCGCCGTTCCGGACGCAACCTGCGCTCCACAGCCAGGGGTGCCCCGGGTGCCGGGAGAGGGGGCTTGTGACGGCCTGTGGACACTGTCACAGGCATCTGTTGACAGCTACTTGGGGTGTGTTGGGGTGTGCAGGGGGGAGGGGGGAGGTGGGAGGGGGTGTGTTGGGGTGTGCAGGGGGGAGGGGGGAGGTGGGAGGGGGTGTGTTGGGGTGTGCAGGGGGGAGGGGGGAGGTGGGAGGGGGTGTGACACGACAGTTCATGGTTCCAATACACTTTTTTCTTTCAAAAAAAGGAAATGTGTGGACATTTTCATTGCGTATGTGTGCTTTATTGGTGTACAGTCCACAGTGTGCATGCCCCAGAGACACACAGTGCCCCAAGTGCAGTCTCCATGCGATGAACACCAGCCGTGTGTGCTAGAAGCAGTGGTTGATGATACTTTGGCGCATGGCACGCCCCTCCTGTACATCGCCTCCTCCATGTGGTGGCGCCCCATCTGCACCCTCCTCATCCTCATCCTCATCGTCAGGTGGTTGCAGTTCTGCGTCAGGGGGCAGGGGCACATTCCGTCTGACGCACATATTGTGCAGCATGACACATGCCATGACGATCTTTGCCACCTTCTCATGGCCATACAGGAGTGCCCCACCAGACCTGCTGAGGCTTCGGAACCGTGCCTTCAGGAGGCCGAATGTCTGCTCTATGACCACACGAGTACGTGTATGTGCACGGTTGAAGTCCTCCTCGTGCTGGTTCTGCGGGTTCCGGACTGGCGTGAGGAGCCACCTCTTCAGGGGGTAGCCTGCATCACCTGTATGTAGACGAGAATGTATGTGTCAGTCATGTTGTCTGATCAGGAACATGATGTTCCACCATGGCTGGCATGGAACTGTTACCTTGGCTCACTTCTACATGCACTAATTGATTCACACTATGCAACCAGTATATGCTCATTGCTGCCATGGCCTGTTTTGCATGCCATCACCCTATGTATGCAGAGGGGTTTTGTGCATTGTGAGTGCCCTTCCTCTGTATCCGTTCTCTGTGTTACTCACAGGCCAGTGGAGTATGCATCATCCCCCCCCCCCTTCTGCCAGGTGGAGTATGCACTGGTACGTCATTCCCATGCCCACTTCCATGACATAGCACTCACCGAGTAGCCAGGATCTTGGGCCTGCATGTCGCTCCATGTAGCGTGGTATTGTGGAGTTCCTCAGGATCATGGAATCATGGGTTGATCCGGGGAATCGGGCACAACAATGTGTGATGATCTTGTTGGAGTCACAGACCATTTGCACGTTGATAGAGTGGAACTGTTTCCGGTTGCGGTACGGTACCTCCATGGCACGTGGAACCACCAATTCCACATGGGTGCAGTCGATGGCACCAATGCAACCGGGTATGCTGGCTAGTGCATGGAAACCCACTTTGGTGTTTGCAATCTCCTGGGCAGTCCGTGGTAATGAGATGTGGTCGTCTGTGTGCTTGAGGAGGGCATCGAGCACTTGGATGAGTGTTCGTGAGAATAATGGTTGTGAAATGCCATGCAGGTGCCCCACTGTGTGCTGGTAGGTGCCTGTGGCCAGGAAGTGGAGTACAGCCACTACCTTCAGTAGGGGGGGGATGGCGGTTGGACTTTCTATCATGCTGACGATGTCATCGTGTATCATGTCTACGATGGCGGTGATGGTGTCCCGGTCCAAACGGTACAGGGTGTGGATCTGCTCAGCAGTGAGGTTGTTTGGATTGGCTCTGATGCGTGGGATTGGGGGCTGCCTGCGTGGTGGCACTGGCTGTGCTGGTGGGGCTTGCTGGGCCTGCCTTGCCCTCCTTCTCCTCCTGCGTCTCCTCTGTGCTGCCTGTTGTTGTTGTTGTTGTTGCTGTTGTAGTAGCACATGCATTGCTATCAGGTCCTCCAGCCCCAACATTGCTAGTCGTATTGGCATCATTGTGGAGTGTGACTGGGTGTGGGTAGGGGTGGGGTGTGCTCTTTTTGTACTCCCCTGAGTCTGTATTGCCTTCACCTGTGCTGTTTCTGTGCACCTGTGGCAGCTGCATTCACTTGAATTGGCCCTTTACGGTTGGTTCGCGATGGCGTTATTTGCACCATGGCGGTAAGGTACTTTGCGGCCTCGGTGATGGCGTTAGGTGCATGTCCGCTTGGGTCGGCATTTGCGTGCCTTTCCGCCATGGCGCTAAGTACGGTGTGGGCGGTCGCGTGCGCGCACCCTTAGCGCAGTTAGCGGCAGCGTTAACTACGATGCCGCTATTGGCATCGTAGTTTACGGTCAGGAGTCATGATCGGACCTGGCGGAAAACGATGGCGGTAAGCATTTACCGCCATCGTTTGTCACTTAGCGCCAGGGTCGTAATGAGGAGTCTATTGTACCTTTTTCGTATTGTGTATGTTAGTGTGAGGGTCAAAGGTAATTTATAACACAAGGTTACTTTGCTTTAGTTTTTGTTTGATAGGTAGGGGCAACCTCTTTTGGTTAGGGCAAGATAGGCCTTTTTCCAACACCATTTTCTTTAAATAAATATGGCTAATGTTAAGAACCCTACAACTTTGTGTCCATCTCTTATTGCTGACCCCTCACAGAGGCCACAATTTACAGCTTAACTCCAGTGAAACTGCTAGGTTATCAAAATGGCCATGTGGAGTTCAAAGGCTGTACTATCTGTGAGAAACCTGAGGATATCCTCACTCCTACTCCCCCTGGATCCTCTGCTCAGGTGGCCAGGGAAAGGCCATCGCTTTTGGATCTCGACCCTAGGGGTGGAGAAGTGAGGGAGGATCACCTGGGTGGAGGGTCCTTGGGGATTGGGAAAAGGGTACAGGCGAGACATGGTATCCCCCTTTTCCAAGTGAAAACCAGCCTAACCCTTCCCCGGCCTTTATGGGATACTGTAAAACAGCACCCCTCAATGTTCCTCATTCAACCTACGACAGTACTGGGACGGGAAAGAGGCAACTAGGAGTAGTGAACACCAATAGGTAATTTCACCACTCTAGTACCGAGATGAAGAAGATGCCTCCAAAGTACTACAATGGTCAGACATGTCCCCCTAATTGTAGAAGGGCAATACTAATTGAAAACTCACACCTGCAACCTGTCAAGTGATTGCAGGTGTATAAGAAGGGAGCAAACCGGCAACACAGGGACCAATAAGGAGGCCTTTGTTTGTCAGACCAGCAGTTTGTGTAATGTAAGAAATGCATGGTATCAAAGCAAGATAGACACAAGTGATCACAGTTCAAGGGTGTTTATTAAACTGTAAAAATTGGGTGGGATAAACGCCTGATCTAAACCTAAATCTAAGATGGGAGCAAGCTACGACCATCAAATAATAAGAATACAGTCCTAGTGGAGTCTAGTCAAATAAAAAGGGCCTATACTAAGAAAAGCTATTGCCAATCCTTACAACTATGTTACAAAATAGTGTGGGATAATGTTTACAAGCAAAGAAAGAAGTATTCACAAAATGATGAGTCAGGATGTTATGGCCGGGGTCTCCCTTCCCCACGTTTTTAGCACGGGACAATGCGGGACTCTGGAGCACAGCACAATCCTCGGCCTCTTTGGCACAAGTTTACAGTTCCCTTTCTCAATATCAGGGCCTTCTGTGACCAAGTCTCTTCTGATGTGAAGTCTCTTGCTCCAGAGGCCTGATATGCCAAAACAATAAAACAAAGGTTCCTTTGGATAACCTTCTCGTCGGGAGATAGCTCTTCACCCTTGGATCCCCCTCAGCCGGGCTACGATCCTCCTCTCAATGATTACTCTCCCTCAATCCGGCTCAGACCAACCATTCACTGTGGACATCCCCCAGTCGGGTTTATACTTGTCATTACAATGTTGTTCACTTAGCCTCTTCACAACTTCTCTCCTGACATCCCTCAGTCGGGTTCACTATCGCCTTTTAATCACTATTTCCTTATTTGTAATATTCAAGAGTCTCAATGTCTTTTTAAACAACCACCTTTTTGTTAGGTCCCCCTCATCCAGGCTCAGACCTTCTACGGCACTTGCCACCTTTAAACAAAGACTTCCGAAGGGCAATCACATCTCGCTGGGTCACTTTGTTACCCCTATTGCAAGGGCATATTTATTCACAATAACCAGTTTGCACAGCGTTCCCCTCCGCCGGGTGAAAACACCTGACTCGTAATTCCCTTAGTCAGGTGCAAACGTCAGTTTCACAATTCTATTATCTTCACAAACTTCTACATCGTGTCAAAGACTTTCGATTGTACAAGGGGTTTTTGCTTGACCCCTGTATGACCACCTTGACACCTCACAGCGGCCTTCCCTAAGGCCTCTTGGTATTTTTTTTCGTTACCCCTTGTTGTTCAATACAGTTTTTTCATTCAGGAGAGGCGTACCAAGTTCATTCACAAAAGACCTCTGTCTCTTAATCTTCTTAATGTTACGATTGCAACCTTCAGTCTAACACAGACCGACCTACTATCAGGTTTGTCTGACTCACCTGCTGTGCTGAAATCGTTGGTGTTTCTTTTATCGTTGGAGGCAAGGACGGTACCACGATGGCAACCACGTCTTCCCGCCCTGGCTATCAGTGCGGGAGGGTTCCATGTACCGCAGACATCCATCACACCCCTCGCCAGCTGCGATTCCCGGTTTTATGTGTCTCTCATGCGAGGCTTCTCAGGTCTGGGTTGAAAAGTTCAAGAGCAACTCCCTCCTTGACATCCTTTCAGATATCTCGCCGCCTTTCTCCCCTGTTTGAACTACCGTCCTGGAATAGTGGTCTCCTTGTGCATTCTACATTGCACAAAGTGTGCTCTAGTGCTCCACCTTTTATCCCAGTGGGGAAGGGAAAGGGCAGTTAGGTGTGGGTAGTCGTCAGCAATGCCTGACTCTTCCTGACCCTTGTGTTGGGACATGTCAGGTAAACGGCTCAGGTATTAGTCCATTGTCGCTCGTGGGGCGAGAAAGTGTTTGTGTAGGAAAAGGGTAGGGGGTAGAGTTTCTAAGTATCCTACTGGACAGGATGGGGAAAAGGTGTCATAAGGAAGGGGATCCTGCATCTCGCCCTTCAGTGTCCCACTTCCACTCCCCCAAGAATCCCCATCCAGGTAATCCTCCCGCACAGGCCTACCCCCAGGAACTGGTTTCATCAGCGATGGCCATGTATTGGCCACCTGGATGGCAGATCCCCGGAGACTAGTAAGCGAGACACGTTCAGGTTTCTCACAGTAAGAAGGAAGCCATGGTGGGGCCTGAAAGGAAGCCAGGACGCCGGCAGACCACCCAGAAGAACTATGGCGCCCAGGGTGAGTTGGACCAGCATAATTCCACAGGTGTGGGAGTCTTTGTGGTAGGAAAGGAACAGCTCCAGCTGCAAGCAAAGGAGACCAATGCAAACTCGCTGCCCACATCCACAGAAGGGTAGTGGAGCTGCTGGCGAGCAGGGAGAAGCATCCGATGTGCGAGCGGAGCAGAGCTCGCGATGACCAGCAAACCAGCCAGTGGAGCAGAAGTGAAGCAGCGCAGCTGCCCGAAGGGAATGCAGGGAACCGGTAAGTGAAGGGGAATGTCACTCTGTGTCGGGTGCTCCTAGGGGCTGCGTGTCAGTGAGAAGTGCTGAATGAACCAAATGGAATATCGAATGAAACAAATGACATATGCAAGTTGAAATAAACCTGAAGCCATGTGTTTAGTGAGACTGAAGCAGCAAAACAAATCTTCAGGAATATTGAATACCGAACTGAATGAAAATATTATGGGCAAAGCTACGATCTGATAAAAGATAAATATGAAAGCGCCCTTTTGAAAATAACAAACAAAATAAGAAAGCAAGTGTGGACGTTTGCGAATGAGCATGACAGAAAGGTGGGGAAGACATAAAATCACCACGCAATTAATGTTTGCATGAATACAGTGCGGCAAGGCCAAAACTGGCAGAGTATATATGACACATGGTGGCAAAGCAATGACGCTAACCAGGAGATGCCAAAAAAGTGTGAACTTTCATATAAAGCCAAGAGGCCGACAAGAAAGCAACTAAGTGAGTGTAAATCTGTACACAAGGGCAAATACAGAAGAACCTGTGTGTGGTTGAGCGATCTGTAATGGGTGGACCGTGTGGTCTGTCAACTCCACCTAGACCAGGGAACCCTCAATTGCGAAAGCCAAAGACATTGTGGAAATAAACCAAGGAGTCATTTAAGTGAACTGTTAATTGTATGCAGGAGGTGTGTCAAGTTGATTTGAAGTTGTGTTAAGAGTTGAAAGACTGAAACCAAGTTCACAAGTTGAAGTCTTGGGGAGGGGAATCTTGAGACTTGATGAACTTTAATACTGTCTTGATGACAGAGCCTTCAAGACCCTTTCTTGGAACTATGTTGCTTTGAACTTGGGAAGGGAACCCCAAGGATTTGTGGAACTGTTTGAACTTGGGAAAGGTAATCTTGAGACTTTTGTGGAACCTTCTTGAACTCTGGGAAGGGAAGCAGAAAAGGAAGCTAGGACCTGGAAGAAACTCATAACTTTGTTGTGATCACTATTTCTTTTATTGTTGAGATCCCTACACATTGTTTAGATTTAGTTGTGAGGGCAAGGATGGGTTTTGGACACAGACAGACTTTAAGTTGAACTTTCTGACTCAGACATTTCTTAGTTTTGTTCTAGGCCTTCAACCATCCTGCCATTTAAATTAATAAAGCATGTTATTTTGAACTTTGAATCTGTTGCCTGTGTCTTGCTTCATGATTCCTTCACATACCACAATGTAAGTGTACTTTGAAAATCATGGACCATTGGTAGTAGAGTGACATGCCCAAGACAAATTGAGCATAATCCTAAACCACTCCTGCAAAGAGCAAGTACTCAGTTTGGATGGATCTCATGAGAGGGCATAGAAGATGGCCACAAAAGCCTTTTCTTCAGAAAGCCAGATGCATAACGACCCACATTTCCACATTGAATGCAGGATAGCACAGGGGCAACGCGCTGGTCTTGGAAACAAGCCCACGCAGAGCAACAGAGGTTCGAATCCCAGATCCGCGGTTAGAAACTGAACTCGGGTATGGTATTAGGTGCGTTTTAAAAAAATTATTAAACAAATAAATATGTTACATCCTGTCGTGGTCCCAGTAAAGCACAAAGTTTGCCCAGATCCTGCCACAGCCCAGCAGGCCCTGAAAGACCTCAAAACCTGCAAGATGACAAGAAGGTTGAAGCAATGGAATCAGAGATTCTTAGTGGAAAAAGCATGGCTGAGACATTAAGACCGCAGGGATTGCTGTAGGGAAGTAACAGGGCTGCTCTGACAAAAGACACTGGAAGAAAAGTCCCAGATCCAGCCCCAGGGTCTGATATGTCAGAAGGGATGCTTGCTGGCTCAAAGAAACTCCTTAACATTGGAAGCAGTGCCCGTTAAGACAACAACTGGGCAAGCGTAGCCGACACGGAGCCAAAATGTAGAAGTGTTGCGCCAGGAGGAAGAGCCGGGACTTTAACATAAAGTCAAAGCTAACACTGAGCATTTTATACCTTGGGGCACTTTAAGGGATGCAGCAACAAAGACAAATTACACACAAGCAAACTAATTGAGAACACCCGTGCAACCCAGAAAGGAAGGAAGTCATTGGGAGAGCGCAGCAGGAAAGGCAAGATTGCCTATAAAAAGGCGCAGAGTGTCCAGCAAAGAACAGCGGTAGACCATGCAGATGTGGAGCGAGAAAGTCATACCTTGAGATAACAGCAGAGGCACCTAGAAATGCAGGATGGCCAAGCTGTAAGGCCTGAGTAACTGGGGGCTTAGGGAACCTGAAAGATGTGAAGACATCACGAAGCAGACAGACAATAGATCAAAGTTTGGTATACAAACCTTTATTAACTAAAAATGCATAATGGAATAAGGCCTATCTTGCCCTATGCTAAGGTGGGAATTCCCTACCTAAAGAAAAATAAGAATAGTCTGTGTCAGGAAGTCCAAAGCAAATGTCTGTCTGTATCCAAAACCTATACTTGCCCCCATCTAACTGTATACAATGTGTAGGGATACCAGCATCAAAATAAATAGTGTTCAGATAAGAGTTTCAAGCTTCTTCCAGTTCCTGGCTTGTAACCAGCTTCCCGTCCCCAAGTTCAAGACAGTTCATAATGCACAGAGGTCCCCTTCGCCAAGAGTTCAGTTCTCTCAACTTTTCCAACAATTCCTTGGGACACTTCCCAGCTCTTCACGTATGGTTATCTTTCATCAATTCACATGTGTAGTTCAGTTCCTTGGCACATAAAAGTTCTTTGCAACTCAAAAACACGCCTCTTTGTGGGTGCTTTCAGTGGCATTTCCATAGAGGTGAACTTGGTCTAGGTGGAGTTGTCGGACCACACGGTCCGCCCATTACAGGTCAATTCTTAAAGGAGGAGAGTGAAAGACTGTTGCCTTGTGATGGCTGACGTCTAAGTTCTCCACAGGCCTGAAAGAGAGTGTGGTGGGTCAGAAGAAGGACACTGACTCTTGGAGGACATACATTTCAAGAAGGGTTTTATTAAAGAATAAATGTAATGCCTAGTTTTCCCTGTCTCTATGTGGTATTCTCTACCTATTAAACTAACTAAAGTGCTTGTCAAATATAGGAAAATACAAAAAGAATGCATAAACACCCAAAGAAAATCCAGGACAGTGCGCCTTATAGGGTTTGGAAAGTATATATTTAATTCAATCATAAGTAAGCCCTTATAGATAACACGTGTTTCGGCCACTTTGGCCTTTCTCAAATCTGGGCTAATATTGACAGACTGTTCGGAATTAAAAAGTAAATGTGAGAACATGTATTACATCATACATTAAGAGCAAATAATAGTCATACAAATTGACCATTTGGTCACGTAACAATCATGGATTTCATTATATCAACATAAAGCATAATTTATGCCCAACGGTAAATTCAAATGTAAATAGGCGGGGAGAGATAGATAGGAGAAAGGAGAGAGACAAAAAAGGAGGAGGGGGAAAAAAACGAACAAAAGACAAAGAAAGCAGATGAAATAATATTAGTAAGCGTTTACTTCATACTCATTGAACATAAGTTACCAGAAAAGTATTATTATCAAGCTCACGTCTATCCCAAGTCAAAAACTCACCCAAACCGGGGGTCATTGTATCCTTATTCAAACGCAAACATTTTGTTGGGTCAAATCCCATAGTAGTGATATTCTGTTAGTGTAAGAGAAATATGCAAATAGGTTATGGAACAGGAAAAGCCTGTTAGCCGCGTTGAATACGCCATTAATGTGTGCTAATAGTGCACTACTAGAAACCATATTAGTGTGCGCATTAACCCTAATTGGCTAGATTTAACCTGGTGGGGGCTCACCGCTTTCTGCCATGTCTCGTCTCATATGAGATCTATATATTGGCAATATTTCACTAATGCCACTCATTTAGTACCGAGTGTGCTTACAGATGCGCAACAGATAAAATTAAAGACTATTTACATGCTAATCGGAGCTTATGGTATGGCGCTGTGTCTCTGCTTCCATAATATTAAACAGAACAACATATAAGTCTAGTAACTGGATTCCCCATCTCCTTTCCTGACTAATAGGAGTATATCGCTTACCTAAATCAGACGAAAATCACTCGCGTCGGCTTCAAACTGATGGGGAGTGCCATTTTGGAACTCTTTTAAAGGTTTCCATAGTAACTTAATGCTCCGCGCAAGCCGGCGTGTCGTTGCTAAGCAACTAACTCAAAACACACATAGAAATGTATAGGGCGGTTCAATGGGACTAATCTATCCAAACCATCATAGGTCATAAAAGGGGGTGCAAATCCCTATTGCATTTTGCTTGTTTTGTAAATTCAAAATAGGCTTTAAGAGATTATGATGCAAAAACGTGCCAGAGCAAGTAATGCAAGTGAGAACACTAGTTTTAAAGGGGCAGTCACACAGAAATATTGTAGAACTGAAAAGGTTACTTTCCCTGACTTTAGGTTAGGAAAAACATATCCGGCCCAATGATCTATGGCTGGAAAATAAAAAATGGCACATCATTACCATTAAAAATGAATAGTGTCTGTAGAGGTAATCTTCTGAGTAAATATACTCGTGCCGTATGTTTAAAATTTTACCTGATTAATTTTCTCCCTGATTTAAACTGATTAAAATAGATAACTATATTATTAGTAATCAGGCGTCACATCTAACCCGAAAAGGGTGTGAATAAAAAGTAAATATCCCTTGATAGGGTCAGTATTACCTGTTATTATGGTCCTCTTTTCTTGCCGAGTGATTCATAACAATTACAGGGTGACATTCTGGAAAAAAGATGAGGCATATAATCCAACATGGGCGTTAATATGAACGAACCTAAACAACAAAAAATCCTTAGCATAAGTAATGTAAGAAAATAATTAAATGACAAGGTACACTGTTGTTAGGGGCATACTATCTGCTTAGATCATACATGAATTAAATTCTGTGAACATCTTCAATTAACAATATTGTAAACATTATAAAAATGAGGACATTTCGGAATCTAAATTTAGACCCAAAACAGTGGTATTGAAAAAACAGATCATTCTCGCTTCTGATTGTCGCAGTGTCTGTACTCTGTCACCTCACCTTTTGGATAAAGTAACATGTTGCAGGCCACTGAATCGTATGTTGGCCTTATCATCCATCTGATGAAACTCTTGCCAGTGTACTGCCAAAGGTAAGCTTGGATCTTGGCTACCTATTTTGGCCAAATGTTCACGGATCCTAGTTCTCAGTTCTCTTTTTGTACTCCCAATGTACAGTTTGGAGCAGGTGCATCTGATTGCGTAGACAACATATTTAGTTCTGCAATAGATTGTATGTCTAATCGAAAATATTTTTCCATTTGGTCCTGTTATCGCAGTAGATTTGTCTTCAGCGAATTTGCACATTGTGCAATAACCAATAACCAAATATCAAATTTGAAATTGAATTCAATTTCAAATTTGACATTTGAAATTGAATTTCAAATATCAAATTTGAAATTGAATTTACAGGAGAATATAATGATAACTCAATAAACTTCATGGACCTAACAGTTCATGTCAGGGATGACTGTCTTGAAACATGGACCTTCAGAAAACCTACAGAGGTCAACTCTGTCTTGTATGCGCAGAGTTGTCACCAACGTGCCACAATTCAGAACATTCCATTGGGGGAATATATTTGTGCAAGACGAAACTGTCGAGATGATTTGAAATTTAAAAATGAATGTCAACTTTTGAGGTCTCGATTCATGTCTACAACAGGCTTTCGAAAAAATCAAGAATCTAAAACAAGAGGAAACTTTGAAGACCAAACCACCAAGAGAATCCCTACAAAGGAAACTTATGTTTATCACACAATACAACCAAGACCACCAGTTAGTTAGAAGAACTTTAAATAAGCATTGGTACCTATTACGGTTAGATGAACATCTGCGAGAACATATTGATATTAACCCTACAATTATTTTCAAAAGAGCAAATACCTTGAAAACTATTATAAGTCCATCCCTATTACGGACCCACAGAAGGACAAAGGACTTACTTGGCTCCCCAAAAAAGAACCAGTTTTCAGAAAATGTGGTTATTGCACAATGTGCAAATTAGCTGAAGACAAATCTACCGCAATAACAGGACCAAATGGAAAAATATTTTCGATTAGACATACAATCTATTGCAGAACTAAATATGTTGTCTACGCAATCAGATGCACCTGCTCCAAACTGTACATTGGGAGTACAAAAAGAGAACTGAGAACTAGGATCTGTGAACATTTGGCCAAAATAGGTAGCCAAGATCCAAGCTTACCTTTGGCAGTACACTGGCAACAGTTTCATCAGATGGATGATAAGGCCAACATATGATTCAGTGGCCTGCAACATGTTACTTTATCCAAAAGGGGAGGTGACAGAGTACAGACACTTCGACAATCAGAAGCGAGAATGATCTGTATTTTCAATACCACTGTTTTGGGTCTAAATTTAGATTCTGAAATGTGCTCATTTTTATAATGTTTACAATATTGTTAATTGAAGATGTTCACAGAATTTAATTCATGTATGATCTAAGCAGATAGTATGCCCCTAACAACAGTGTATCTTGTCATTTAATTATTTTCTTACATTACTTATGCTAAGGATTTTTTGTTGTTTAGGTTCGTTCATATTAACGCCCATGTTGGATTATATGCCTCTTCTTTTTTCCAGTATGTCACCCTGTAATTGTTGTGAATCACTCGCCAAGAAAAGAGGACCATAATAACAGGTAATACTGACCCTATCAAGGGATATTTACTTTCTATTCACACCCTTTTCGGGTTAGATGTGACGCCTGATTACTAATAATATAGTTATCTATTTTAATCAGTTTAAATCAGGGAGAAAATTAATCAGGTAAAATTTTAAACATACGGCACAAGTATATTTACTCAGAAGATTACCTCTACAGACACTATTCGTTTTTAATGGTAATGATGTGCCATTTTTTATTTTCCAGCCATAGATCATTGGGCCGGATATGTTTTTCCTAACCTAAAGTCAGGGAAAGTAACCTTTTCAGTTCTACAATATTTCTTTGTGACTGCCCCTTTAAAACCATTGTTCTCACTTGTATTACTTGCTCCGGCACGTTTTGGCATCATAATCTCTTAAAGCCTATTTTGAATTTACAAAACAAGCAAAATGCAATAGGGATTTGCATCCCCTTTTATGACTTATGATGGTTTGGATAAATTAGTCCCATTGAACCGCCCTATACATTTGTATGTGTTTTTTGAGTTAGTTGCTTAGCAACGACACGCCGGCTTGCGCGGAGCATTAAGTTACTATGGAAACCTTTAAAAGAGTTCCAAAATGGCACCCCCCATCAGTTTGAAGCCGACGCGAGTGATTTTCGCCTGATTTAGGTAAGCGATATACTCCTATTAGTCAGGAAAGGAGATGGGGAATCCAGTTACTAGACTTATATGTTGTTCTGTTTAATATTATGGAAGCAGAGACACAGCGCCATACCATAAGCTCCGATTAGCGTGTAAATAGTCTTTAATTTTATTTGTTGCACGTCTGTAAGCACACTCGGTACTAAATGAGTGGCATTAATGAAATATTGCCAATATATAGATCTCATATGAGACGAGACATGGCAGAAAGCGGTGAGCCCCCACCAGGTTAAATCTAGCCAATTAGGGTTAATGCGCACACTAATATGGTTTCTAGTAGTGCACTATTAGCACACGTTAATGGCGTATTCAATGTGGCTAACAGGCTTTTCCTGTTCCATAACCTATTTGCATATTTCTCTTTCACTAACAGAATATCACTACTATGGGATTTGACCTAACAAAATGTTTGCGTTTGAATAAGGATACAATGACCCCCGGTTTGGGTGAGTTTTTGACTTGGGATAGACGTGAGCTTGATAATAATAATTTTCTGGTAACTTATGTTAAATGAGTATGAAGTAAACGCTTACTAATATTATTTCATCTGCTTTCTTTGTCTTTTGTTCGTTTTTTTCCCCCTCCTCCTTTTTTGTCTCTCTCCTTTCTCCTATCTATCTCTCCCCGCCTATTTACATTTGAATTTACCGTTGGGCATAAATTATGCTTCATGTTGATATAATGAAATCCATGATTGTTACGTGACCAAATGGTCAATTTGTATGACTATTATATGCTCTTAATGTATGATGTAATACATGTTCTCACATTTGCTTTTTCATTCCGAACAGTCTGTCAATATTAGCCCAGATTTGAGAAAGGCCAAAATGGCCGAAACACGTGTTATTTATAAGGGCTTACTTATGATTGAATTAAATATATACTTTCCAAACCCTATAAGGCGCACTGTCCTGGATTTTCTTTGGGTGTTTATGCATCCTTTTTGTATTTTCCTATATTTGACGGGTTTCCAGTGGCTTACTGTCAATCCAGTGACCTGCGACCATTCCTGAATAACTGGTATGACCAAGGGGTTTTCCTGTCCCCGTTAACATTCCTATTTTTGCTTTGAGCCTTAATTTTCTACCACTACAATCAATATAACAGGCGTCGCCCCACAGACCATCTGCAACACTGAGCCTTATTCTTTGTTCCTAAAGTGCTTGGCAGTCATCTGTGAATGTCCAAAAGAAAAGAGTGTCCACAGTCCAAACTAACTCTAACTGACCCTACATCTATTCTAACCGCTAAAGGCAGGAGAATGGCTCCCTTCTCCCTTCTCCTGGAGGATGCTTCTTGCAATTTTCCTCTTCTTGACTCTTTTTAATATGAGATTTTTAAATAGACTCTTGTGACTTCTTTAATCCGTTGATACAGCTTCTTCAAGACTTAATGAGATGTTTGTCCCTTCGCAGAGGTAGCTTTCCTGACCTTTGAACAACTACTTCACACTTTGTTGACGGAAGAGTCATAATTTTGTTTCCTCTCTTCCTTTTGATCATGTAGGGTTGCTTTCCCCTTTTTACAGGGTAGTGATACCCAGCCTTTGCAACTCCCTCTCTGTAAATCCTCTTCTTTAATCCTCCATTCATAGTCTTCTTTCTCTTTGTATTCACTGCCTCTTAAAAGATATTCCAATTTGCCCTTCTCCTTAGGCGTTACTCTCTCACTCTTACTTCTGGCAATCTCTATTGCATTCGTGTTTCTCTCATAAAACACTCCACTTTTCTCTCCAAGTGTCTCTTGCAATGTTTATTGCCTTTGGGTTTCTAAAATCATCATTCAGTTTTCTCACTCTCTTGTGAATGTAAGTGGGACGAGTATGATCAGTCCCATAACAATTCCCCTTAGGTCTCTAAGGTCTCCCGTTCTCCCCATTAATTGTGCTTGTCTGGGATAAAGTCACTGGGGACCTTGTTCATTTGGGGTTTGTTTTCTCACCTTCTCGTCTCCCTCTTGCATTCCAAGCTCTGTTTCCTCTCTCTATACGGACTGACAGCTCTGCAGGTAACCTGATGGTAGGCAGTCGCAGGTGCCTATTGGTATCAGAGTAGTTCTGGGGACTGGAGGTCCACCACAGGATCTCTTTGGTCCCCCCACCACCATCAACCTCTCTGTTCTTCGTTCTTGAAAGACGCTCTGTGTCTCGTTCTCCACTGTCAGCTTCCCAGCAGTTTTCAAACATGCAGGCTTCGCCATGTAGGAGTCTCCTCGCCTCTTAGGTGTTGAGTTGCTGGAGTGCTTCTCTGGCCGATGTACAACTCTCTGTGCCTCCACTTGCTGCAAGATTTCCCTCCACTTCAGCTTCTTTGTCCCAGTTAAATGGGAATTTCTTCTTAAAGAGACATATTCATTTTCTGAAGAAATATTTGGGGTTCTTTTGTCAATCAACCCAGTTTACACTATGCGCCTGATTTATACTAAAATTCTTTGAATGGTGTTGCAGGTGTGTGCAGCAAAAAGAGGCAAAATGAAACCCCAACCTCTTATTGTAATCAAAACAACAGAAATGGCCACACACATTAAAAATTGCGCCACACTTGTTACTTGTATTTGTTTAGTTTCCGTTGTTTATAAGTATTTTCAAAGCATAATCAAAAGGAAAAACGCTTTGAAGGGACGATGCGTACTTTAGAGGGGGATTGAACCCATGAACCTTTGGTACACCAGACTTGAACCCTCATTTAGAACATAGACTTTATTTGGCCTGATTTGAGAAAGGCACTTTTGTGTTGAAACACGTGTTATCAAATGGGCATTTTCCTTTTGATTATGCTTTGAAAATACTTATAAACAACAGAAGCTAAACAAATACAAGTACCAAGTGTGGCACAGTTTTTAATGTGTGTGGCCATTTCTGTTGTCTTGAGATTCATTTTCTGGTTGACAATAATAGACGGCAGTCTTTTCTTCATCCAAGTCTTTATAATGGATGCCCTTTAAGTTGTTTGTTATTCCCAAATAGGCCATTTCAGGATATTCTTTTGGGAGTTCCACAGAGGAACAGGGGCCCTTGTCCCCACAGGAGGAGTCTCTCCCAGTGAGGTCCCGCTTGCCTCTATCCCTAGGGATGGTATTGCTGATGGGGGTCCAGGTCACCTCCCTAACCTCACAAAAGTGGGGGGCGTCCCGCTTGGGGAGAAGGGATGAAGTCCTCTATTCCTCAAAAGAGGTTGTGAAACTGAGTTTTACTGTGCCAGTTGAAGTCTATGTTTCCAATAAATGGGTACCACTAAAAATAGTGGTTGTGAAGCTAGGAGTTATGAAGGTGAAGGTATATCACATGGTGGGGGCTGTAGAAGACCATTGCATCAGGGAACTTAAAGTCCTTTTTCATTTCCACTATATCCAATGGAATGGTCACGTTGTAGAAATTGAAGTCTACATTTCCAACAACTTTGACCGACGGTCTGTGAATCCTCAAGGGAAGAATGTAAACGACTATTGCATTACGGGATCTGATCTCTATGTTGTCCAAAACCCTGGAGGGGAGGTTGTGAAAGACAGTAGCATTATGGGAATGCCCAATAGAAGGCACTGTGAGTTGGAGCAACTCCCCACACTCCTGTATGAGGGAAGTGAGACACAAGGGTGGGATTGACCTGGCCGCTACCAAATGTGGGCCCAGAGGGTGACTGTAGGGGGCCTCACCGGAATCCGGCTCCCCTCTAGAAGACAGTGTGCTCAATTCCACCCATATCATGGCATTAAGCCACTGCTGCTACAATGGCTTGCCTTGCGTGTAGGACACAGGATGTTTTACTTACACCATGGGCCCCAGAGGCAGTAACTTTCTTATCGCCGGTAACCCATTCTGTCACTCAACCAGAGGACTTTATTTCCCAGAAAAACACATGCGAGAACCAATTGTTCCATGCACCTGAACAACAAACCTTTCAAGATAGGAATAGTGTGGAAGCTGCATAGCTGCCAAGCACAACCAGGAAAGTACAATGGAGTACAAGGAATATGGGTACAATATGGGAAATTAAAGATCTCCTTGTTACTAAATCTAAAGGAATGGTTGTGAAGAACCCTAGCATTGTGAGAATTGAAGTCTACATTCCCAATAACTCTGACAGAAAGGTTGTGAATGCTGAAGTGACAAAAAAGGAAAACCATTGCATTGTGCGTACTGAGGTCCACCTTCCAAATAACCCTAATGGGAAGGTTGTGAAGAACTTTTGTTTTGGGGGAACTGAAGCCTACAATGCTAATACAACCAAAGGTGAGGTTTTGAACCCTGAAGCAAGACAAAAGAAAACAGTGTTACAGTGAAGAAATGAGGTGGTTGGAAATAGTTACAGTTAGCAAACGGCAATGGTATTACAATAACTGAAGTCCAGAGTCCCAAGCCTTCGGAGTGAGAGGTTACTATCTCAAATATAAGAAAGTGACAACCTGCTGCAGTACTGAAAGAGACAGACCCGGGAGGCTGTACTCACTGTGTCCAGAGACATTCAGAGACTATCTGACAAACAGAAATATGAATAAAATATTTAAACTATATGCTTGATCTAATAGAATCATTTATCAAAATGCCACATGCGGTAAAGTACCACAGAGACCTGGCTCCCCATTCTGAAAGCCAGTGTAACAAGGGAGGAATTAGGGGGCACAACCATAAGGTAAGGGATGGCCAATACTATCGACAAACCCTGGTCACAGATATGACCTTTCCTACTTAAGCACCATCCAGGTGGCATTCCAGACTGTGGCAATGCTCCTGCAGATCAGGAAGGAACTCGAGACCTTTCTCTTCGCTACTCTTCACTGCTGAGCCACAGATTGTTGTTTAGCCCTTAGGTACTTTGCCGAGAAGCATAAGCTTAGGTTTTGGGGAACGTAAAAAACAAATCCTTGTGGTAACTAGGTCATAAATGAGACAACAAAAAAAACAGAGGCTGTTTTTCTCGCTTTTCAGAAAGTGTTTGCAAACTCGGCAAATTCAGATTTCGGACACACAACCCCTCCCAAATGTGGGAGTTTTACGCAATGAGTAGAGGGGCTTTGCCATCTGTGTTTTCTTGGGTATAGCTTTAACATGCCCAGGCTCACCATGACACTGTGAAAGGTTCACAAGCATGACTACTGCAGACATGCTTTGTGTCCTTAACCACTGTGGCCAGAAGCACAAGCACAGATCCTGGTCAAGTATAACATCCTCGTGGTCACCATGACTTAAAATGTGGGCCGGATTCATAATCGGGATATTGGTAAGGGTAATGTCAATGTCACGTTGATCTTGTCTATGAGGGTGATTTGTTCTCTCCTTTTGCGGATGAGGTTGACTTAATTAAGCGGGTAGAACAAAGAGTAAACTTGTGCTGCCTTAAAGGAGGCGTTAATAGATATTGTCACTTGGACAGGGAATGAGCATTAATGAGAAAGCAACTCGCTCTGAGGTTGCTTTTGGTCTGATCTGGAGGATGGTGATGTTGGGTATGTAGTGTGTATTGGAGTTTATCCTGCAAGAGGCTTAGGACTGTAATTTACTTCCTAACTTAAATAGCTGGTCACTTGAACTATTTATTGTGTGAATGTCATGTTATTAAGTTACAGTGGATTATATTTAGCTCATAGCTTACAGACCCTAATATTAATGGACACAAGTGCATCATGTTTCTTCTTCCCCTTCCCTACGACTTACCCCATGTTCTCCCCAAGCATACTTCTATACACGTCCAACTCTTGGTGCCAACATTCCTGTCAGTTGGCTTGGCAAACCCAGTGCTCTCCCTTGATATGGTGATTGTTTCTTACAAATGAATGTGGTGAAAGCTTCCACACTACTCAGGCCCGCTTCAGCACCTCTCAAGTCATCAACCACTCACCATCTAACTACATCTATTACCATGCTTGGTTGGTTGTAGATATTGCTATCACAATAAAACTCTGGTCTAATCCAAGACGTACTCTCCGGAGTCCTACACTCATGTTTACTGTGACAAATCCAGGGTGTTGGTCCCTTCTTCCCAAGGGAGGGCCACCCCCATTGAGGCTGGGGAGGTGAGACCATAATACCAAAACACACTGCAAACATGAATTAAATAAATAAAGGGTAGTGGGATAAAGGGGTTAAAATTGGTTAACATGGGTTGGGATGGGGTTTGGGTGGTGTTATAAGGGTAAAAAAACAGGGTTTTCAGGAGGGAACTACCACTCTGTAATTGTGGTCGGTAAAATCACATATAACTGATGAGAACTCCCAAAGCAGAAGGAGGACCCCAGTGAAATCTGCGGGTCACGGAGTCAGGGAAGCAGAGTCTTTGGTGCTTCCATGTTTCACTCAGATCCTGTTCACTATGAGAGGCAGGCAGTCCTCTTTTGCAGCAGGGTCTTCGGGCTCCGAGACTCGCTGGTCTGAGAAAGTTCTCTTTTTTTTTGTTTTTTTGTTTTTTCCCCCGACCCCTGGATTTCCACCTGGGCCCGGCGCCGCAGTGGATACTCCTCCCCCACCCCCACTGTGGATCAAACAAGGCGCGCCAGGGAAAAGGATCCTGGCAACGAGAGCGGGGAAGAAAGCAGACAGAGCTCCGTGCTGCACCGCACCGATTCCAGCATTGAGCAGGCTTCAAGTTTTAATCAAACAAGTAAGATCCTTGGGACAAGAATCTAAGGGCGAGTGTTTATATCGCGAGCGAGAGACTGCGGGGGTCACCCTTTGATCCTGCTCGCTGGATTGGGGGCTGTGTGTTGCATGCTCTACTGCCTGAGGCCCCAAGGCTGAAGGGCGGCTAGGGCAGGGGGAGCGGAAAACCTGCAGTACGTTGAAGGCCCGTGGGAATTAATTGGCGGCAGCAGTTGGGGTCCTCAGTAAATAAAAGCAAAGCGCAACCACCCCCAAACAAAGATTGGTTTTGGCGTAGAGCTCAAGTTAGCTAACGCCACAGAGAACTAACAAGGCAGCAATCAACTGGGGCTTGATTGTGGCAGCTTTGATGGGTATATCCACAAGTAAACTGTTGGAGACCCAAGACAGGCAGATCACAGCCCCCTTATTTACATCAAAATTAAGTTGCAAAGCACAATGGCACTGGAACCCATAAATGGGCCAGAATGGGATGGCTCTTATATAGCACAAATGGTAAACTCAAAGGCACTGGAGACTCCGTGTACAGAAGGTCCTAGGTCTGCACAAACTACTTTGCCAAGGGTAACGGTAGCCCAGGTGCATGGCACTCTTGTCATGGAGGCAATGAAAAAGAAGCACAAACCGGCCATGCAGAAATTGTCAATCAATGGAGTACACGGTCACAACAAAAAATATCCAAAGGAAGATCAAAGAACATTTTGGCAAAAAGAAGTACAATAGTCTGAATGACGCCGCAGAGATAAGAGAGGACAGCTGGGGCACTCCAATATTAAGACCTGAGGAGGAGGGCCCTCGAGCTATAAACTCAAGTCAAGCTCAAGCGATCCCGTGCAGAAGACGAGCAGGCCCAGAATTAGAGGAGGAGGAAATAGAGGCCCAAGGAGGGACCCCTAGTGCAAGAAGGGAATCTGAGAAGAAGAGTCCAGCACCTAAAAGGGAGAAGGAGATCCAGAAAGACCACCAGTCAGACCAATCTACCTTAAAGGCACTACATTTTGTGCTAAATTCCTTGGTGTCAGCGTTTGAACTGTTGAAGGGGGAGGTCCAGAGTCAAGCCAGAATCCTCCTCGAACTAACAGACGAAGTGGCCAAATGTGACTCCTCAGTGGTGGGCCTCAAGAACATAATCACCTCTTATATAATCCCCACAGTAAATGTCATCAGAATTGAAGTAGCTAGGCAGGGTCTCGACATCTCATGCATTCAGAGACTCTCTCTAGCGAATAGAAAGGAAGAAGCAATGTTAAGATCCAAATTCGAGAACTACTACAAACTATGCACTCCTGTCTCGGGCCACAAGAGACAGGGTCGGTCGAACCAGCAGAAAGCTCTCGAATTTATGATCACACCCCACTATCAGAATCCACCTTGGAAGAATTTATGAGATTGGCCCAGGTGGATGGTGATCAAGTGGAAGAGTCAAGTGAAAACAGGAGCGTAAGCAGTGAAATCCAGGAAGACCCCGGCGGAAAACGGGGCCGCCGGAGACCCCGATTGGGCTGCTGCAAGTAACCAAAAATATAAGAGACGGAGAAGATTGAAAAGAAAAGAAGGTGGTAAAAAGGGGCAGAAGGTCACCCCGAATAACTCAAAGAAGAACAAGGAAAAAAAAATAAATAGAAAAACCCAAAAAACATAAAGGGCAGGGATACACAACTTTGTGAGTTACATCACATTGCCAGCTGCCGATGGGTTCATAGATACCCCAAAGAGGGACAACGTTAACCTAGAATATCGAAGTCCTCGACGAAGCCTAGCTTGCATGCCAATAAGCCCCCAAAGACGAGACAAATTCAGGCCTCCGTGAATCAACATCACCATAGTTTATCTAAAGACTCCCCAGAGATTATGTGCGTGAGCTTAGGCCTGCAGACGGATCAGCAACTTAATCCAGGTCAAAACTTTAACAATACTACTGCTAACTCAAAATCAAGGGAGAGGGGTATTCACCCCCACCCCCCAGCAGCAGGGGGGGATGCTCAGCCTGCTCGGCCAAATGAGGGAGGCCAAAAAGGGACAATCGTGAAGCTAGCCCCAATCTTTCTGCAAAACTAGGTACTAAAGAGAGGCACTGTGGTTAAGAGTGCAGATATGGACTCACAAGGAGTAAAACTGAAATTAGCACCGATCTTCTCAGCAGCATCCAAGAAAGCAGCGAGCTTAGTGGCTGACAGGGAAATAATCATTCCCAATGTGGTGACATCTGAAAAGGGAGAAGCCAAGATTCAGATAATGCAGGGGACATGGAACGGGTCAGGAAAATCGAAGGAGATCGTGCTAATGCAAAGAGAGAACTCCCAGTTGCGGGATAATAAGATCACGCAAGGGGAGGAAAGGGAGGAAGCTATAACAGGCTTTGAAGTGCCAAGACTCTGGCTAAACTCCACACGAAAGAACAATCAATATAAGTCCCTCAGTAGAAGCACAATCTTATCTGTGTTCAAGAAAATCAAGAGTCTGTACTTATTTGCATCTGTGGACATAGAATATCTTAGATTCCCAGACGTAAAAACTCATTCATGGTGGAGCTAGGGTTTGGGTTTGATAAAGGCATACAAAGCAAACCTAAAAGCAGCTGGGGCACTAGAGGAACAAGGTCCAAAAGTGTCCAAAGAACCCACCAAAACCATCCTGGATGGAGCCAACCAGCAGCAGGAGCCCATAAGTGCAAGTTCACAGAACCAAAAAAGAGGTCCTCTGGGCTGTAGAAATGAAGGATCGGCGGTTACAGGAGAGACCTTTAAAGAAGAAAAGGTGTTAGTCGCCCTTCCCGAAATTCTAGCCCAAGTTTTAACGAGTATAGGCTTGGGCTCAAGACAACTTTAGTCAATCAGGCCTTCATGTGATGAGTTGGAATACGCAGGGTTCCAGCACTTTTAGATCGAAAAAAGTTAAAGACTACCTTCTGGGCAAGATGGACATTTTGGTTTTTCAAGAAACCTGGCTGGGCAACGCAATAGAGATAGAGGGTTTTACCACTCACTGCCTGCCAGCCAGTCAAAAATCGCTGGGTAGACCAGCAGGCGGACTCCTACCAGCATTAAAAAACATCTCAGTAAAGGCTGCTACTTTGATTTTTAAGAACGAAATAGGCATCATGGCTAGTGTGATCTATCTTAACTTAGAAATTCCAAACCCGGTGGTAGTGGTGATAGACATGTACTGGAACCCCGCCTCTTCTTCACTTGAAGCATTTTTGGCCATTTTAGGAGCCTTAATGACAACAGTTAAGGCGGAAATGGGAAATGCCAACATAATAGTAGCAGGGGATTTTAACTCTGTATGTGTACAGCAGCTAGGTGGGAAAAAGAGAGCTGCGAAGAAAAAAGTTTCAAGGAGAGGGCAGCAATGGCTGGCTTTTATAAGCTTGTGGGACCTCAAAATGTTAAATGGGAGCTCGAAGGGGGAAAAAGAAATCCCTATGCCATGAAGGCGTGGTGACTCTTCCTCTATATAGATTTCATCTTTGTCAGCCCAAGCCTTTTTTCCTTAACATCTGTACTGGAAATAAAACAGCAGGGTGGCAGTGACCACTCTAGGTTAGAGTTGACCTTCCTTGACCTACCAGGACATCCAAGGATGCTACACAAACAAGAACTCGAGGGGGTTAGGGGAAGAGTCCGGCTAGTTAAATATGGGTCAGGGGGAGAAAAATGTAATAGCGAATTAAAAAGCGTCCCTAACTCCATTCTAATTGAACACTGTCAGCCAGATAATTATATGAACTTTATCTGGTCAATAGTGCCCCCAAAAATGCCATCTATCGGAGATAAGCAATATCATTTACACGGGTTCGATGAAGAGTCAAGGGGCCTCATTACACGGTAGGCGGTGAGCCATGGCGCTATTAGCGCCATGGCTCATGCCGGTAAAATACCGGCACCGCCTTGGGGGAAAGGGGATTTACCGCCCCATTCCAAGGTTGGAGGGGCGGTAAATCCCCCTTCCACCATTGCCCTTCCCCATTCCCATTTCTGCCCCATAGGGCTCTATGGGAATGGGGAAGGCGCTAATTACGGCACCGCAATTTTGCGGTGCCGTAATTAGCTCCGAGGTCCCTTAGCGGGTTGGATATTAACGCCTGCAAAAAGCAGGCGTTAAATCCCCCAACCCGCAAAGGGACCTCGTAGTAAGGCAGTAAGGATTTACCGGTACCGGTATTTTACCTGTACCGGTAAATCCCTACCGCCATCCGTGTAATGAGGCCCAAGGTCTAAAAAAAAGATCAATGAGAAGAGAGTTACGTAGCCTGAAAAGTCAAAACTTGGCCCCAGAGCTGTATAGAAAGGAGGCAAACGGCATTAGGAGCAACTATAGACACTGGTCCAAAAATCATAGAATGGCTTGACTACAAAATGATGGGGAACAAATGCTAAGGCTTCTGGTAGAGACAAACACCAGAGGGTTTTGGTCGGTCATGGGCCAATTAGACTCCCAATCAAACAGCTCTCTGTGCAACTTGGTCACGGAAAGCAAATGGGTAGAACATCTCTCAAAAATCTTTAAGAAGCCTAGAGAGCAAGGGAAGAAAGAGCCACTGGACATTGATTGGGATTTGACTCTGGACGAGGAGGAAATCTTGGAGATAATTACGGGCGCCTCGACGTCCACAGCTGCCGGTCCAATTGGCTTGACATATCAGGTCCTTAAGAACGAACCAGTATTCTGGGCAGGGTTTCTGAAGAATCTCTTTAAGGAGGTCTTGACCTCTAAACAGTTCCCTCCATCCTAGAAAACAGCCTTGGTCATTCCACTCTTTAAGGGGGGCGACAGGACTGATCCTGTTAACTATCGTCCAATCGCCCTTTTAGATATAGAAAGCAAGATCTTTGTGAGACTGATAGTCAAGGAGCTTTCACACTCGGTGGATAATGTGGGGGCACTGTCACGATTTCAAACAGGGTTTAGACGGGGCTGTCTACACATTAAATGGGGTGATCCTGAGTCTGGATAGTGAGCCCACCGTAGGGAAGGGGGAACTACCACTATATGGGGCTTGGCTTGACCTTTTCAAAGCCTTTGATTAGATCAGTAGAGACAAGCTGTGGGCAACATTTAGACCTAAGGGCATCCTAGAGGCCTTGTTGGCCATGTTGATGGAGTTGCATAGAGATACAACTGTGAGGGTCCGTCTAGATGACAAGGGACATCTGTCAGATTCAGTAGAAGTAGAGAGAGGAGTAAAGCAGAGTGTTTGGGAGCGCATTTATTCTTCAACCTCTTCCTGTCAGGCATGGGACAAGAACTCGAACCGGCTGCATTGGCCATCCCAATTCTTAATGGAAATAAGATCTTCTGGCTAGCCTATGCGGATGACATTGTTCTGTTGGATAGTACAGCCATAGGCCTCCAAAGACTCTTGACCAAACTGGGAGAATACGCCGCGAAAAATGGCTAACAATAAACCCACTAAAATCAAAAATCTTAGCCTTTAAACATCCAAGGAAGAAAATTAGTTTCGACAGATAATTCTACAAGTAGACTAACTAACATACCTTGGTTATATGATCTATGCTAGCATGCTAGCCCGACTAACCAGGAGCCAGACATCCTCTCTAAGGCCCAGGACCTGATACCCCACATGAAAAAGATCAAGGCGAAGTATTGTAAATTTACTATACTGCCAATGATAAAATACTATATAGCCAAAATAGCACCGGTCATCCTGTATGGTTTACAAGCCAAAACTTTACTCTGGAATCTAAACTGGGCTAAAATTGAAGGCAGAATTTGGAAGGACTCCCTTAATCTTCCCCTGAGTACTCTGGGTTGGAACCTACGATTTGAATTAGGTCTTATTTCATTAAATTGTCGAGTGGAGTGGAACTCAGTTTCACTCTACAGAGAGATAATAAACCCTAGCCCCGGCTCATTGTATGAAGACATCAGAGTACATCTAAAAAGCTCAAAATCACGTATCTTGACAGGGTTGGAAGGCAGGGCAAGATCTATCCTGGATAGGACAGTTCTAGATCTAGAGACCCTGATTACCAACCCTCTCAAGGTAAAACACGATTTAGAACACTTGGATTGGATCGAAACCATAGCTATGGTGAGAAGCTCCACCCCACGCAATGCGTTCTTGACAGCGGAAAAAAATGTAGGCTCTCTCCCTCGCTACCTAGAAAAGTACCCTGGCCCAAGAATACAGTCTAACTTTTTGCGGGTAAGACTGAATCTTCTCCCCACTGGTGAAATCCTGGCTACACGAAAACAGGAGGGGAACGCAGTCAAACAATGCAAAATCTGTGCCAACCCAAGACTACAGTCCCTCTGCCACATTTTAATGGAGTGCGAAGGGACCTGGGCTTTGAGGCTGGCTAAATTAAGAAGATTCACTGATAGGGAGGAGGGAATTGTATCAGCACACCTTTGGGAGAGAATGATCGCAGGACAAGAAGTTCAGCTAACTGCAATGGTAGTAGAAATATTGGAAAAGTTGAATCTACTTAGCTAGAGCTGAAGGGAAGTGTTCAAAGGATGGGCAAGTATGTGTGGGGAATGTGTAGTTAAGCTATTTCCCTAGGAAAACAGGGCACCTGGGGTACCCTGGTATGAAGAAACCAAAGGGGATGCTTGGGGTCACTATCCCACAGTATTAAGGGAAATGTAGTATGGTCTCAGGCCGGTGGTGTGGTGGAGACCCCCACACAGTGATTTCACCAACCAGGGCTATTATTTTTATTGAAAGTTTTATGTGGAAAGATGTTATCAACTTTTGTTTATTCTTCTTCCCTTTTCCTTATATACGTATGTTTGTACGATTAAGAATTGTAAAAGTTCTAATGAAATTGCTTTGTTTTGAACCATATACAATAAAAATAAAATAAAAAAATTAAAATGTGTATTCTATTTCTATATGGTGGCCACAAAAGTTAGAAATGTGTTAAGACTTTTTTGTTTGACTGATACCACTGCTGAACGTTCCTCAGGCTCAACATCTTATAACCAGAAACCCATTACCTCTTGTTACAAAGACGACTATTAAAAGAACAACACCCTCAGTTCGAGAAGGAGACTCCCTGATGAAAACCAACCCTGAATGTTTTTCCGACTAAGAAGTCTGGAAACTTCGTTCTTGCCCAGGTGCCATACTGCCTCATTGTGCTACTGAATTTCGTACTGGCCCAGGTGCCATACTGCCTCATTGTGCTATGGAATCTCGTTCTGGCCCAGGTGCCTGCGTGTGCACTTGCCCAGAGCCCTTCATGCAGTGCCCATATTGAGTACTGATCTGGCCCAGGTGCCCGCATGTACTACCGTATATCATGTCATTGAACTGTGCAGTGGCCCAGGTGCCTCGACGCACATTGCCATACTCCTGCCGATTAACCGTGAAAGATGCTAAGACCAACAATTCTGCTATGCATAATGGCCGCCACCCTACATACTGGTCTGAGTAGCCTACCTTACTAAGCTCCCGCCAAGTCCCATAGCTCCCGCCAGGCCAGTAGCTCTTGCCCCACCCACCGCGAGCATAACAGTCACTAATAACCCCACCACTCCCTTCCAATCTAAATACTCTAGCGTCTCTGGGTCCTCAACCCATGCTTCAACACCATGTGCCAGGTCCAACAGAAACCACAGACTCTGCCCTAGACTTGCCAAGCTACATGAACCTCCGAGAAGATCTCTACCTCCCACTAATCGGAAAACCAACTATCAGTATACTATGAGACCTGGCCTCTCTAAATTGCCATCACCTCATCCTATTCCAATATAAATACCCTCCAAACCAATCTTATCAAGCTCAAACCAATTGATTCTAATAAAGCCAGGCCTATCCAGGTCAAAGCTGTCACTGAGGCACTCCCCCTCAATGCGAGATTGCTTGTCGCCCACGCACTCGACATAGCTGACCTAATCTCAGAAAGTAATTTGGATTTCCTTGCAATTACTGAGACATGGCAGGTCCATCCCTCATGTTAGCCATCCCAGACGGCTATACAATATCCAGACTAGACCGAGATGGCGCACGAGGAGGTGGCATCGCCATTATATCCAAAATGTGTCTCTCCCTTAGACTAGCCCCCAACCTTTTGCCACAATCCTGTGAATCCCTATTGGTTAAACTTCAGATAAACAATTCACAATCACTCACCACCTAATTTACAGACCTCTGGGTCCCCTTGGTACCTTCGAAGAGGATCTGCACAATATACTCACCAACAACCTCAAACCCTCCTCTCAACTACTCCTACTAGGGGACCTAAACCTAGGCTTCAATGACCCTATGGACAAAAACGCCACTGGCATAGCTAACACCATTAATACACTAGGTTTGTCTCAAGAAGTCAACAAACCTACCCACCTGAAGGGGAGAACCTTGGATTGGATAGCGGAATACAACTGCATAGCTACTATCTCATCCATCATGCCGCTACCTTGGACAGACCACTCACTGGTGTCCTTTAACTTATCCACCGCTAGGCCCACTCCCACGGCCCCTTTACTGGCGCCACCTTGTTTAACCAGAAGCAAAAAGAGCATCACAGTAGAGAAAGTAATCCCGGCTATCCTACCCACTCTAAATGCTCTGCAAGAAAACCTAGATCCCAGCACTCTTGTCCACAAATTCAACAACATCATGCTCACCACCTTGGATATAATCGCTCCCCTTAAACCTAGATCCAGCAAACCCACAGCCCTCCTAAATAGATAGTTCACACCACAACTCAGAGACCTACGCCTCCTGAAAATAAAAAGTGAAACCAACTGGAGCCCCTCTAACGACAACAAAGCCAAACTAACATCTCTTTCCTCACAATACAAGAAGGAAGCTTGCCTGGCCAAACGCAATTCTTACGACGATCGCATAGCTAAATCTAACTCTAACATGAAGGAACTCTTCTCCATTCGAAAAGAACTAGAGTCACCAATAGCCGCTCCCGATATCTGCATCAAGGACAAATCCTGGTGTACAGACATTCAACAGGCACTAGCAAATAAAATTAACATGCTCCAAAGTAAAATACAGCACAAAAAAGAAACACTGAATCTTCAGCACTCGCCTAATACCCTACCGGTCAGTGTTCCACCCACGGCTCGCAATAATAATTTATTTCACTTCACGAACATGTCCACCCTGGAAGTAGAAAAAATAATTCTCTCGCTCAAACCATCCAATTGCAAAGGCGACATCTGCCCACCACAACTTATATAAGATGCCACCAGAGACTTATCTCCCTTCATCTCCAAACTAATCAATGCCTCCTTTGCCTCAGGCACTATCCCTGCCAACCTAAAACACTCGTGGGTGCTCCCATTCCTTAAGAAACAGACATTGGACCCCTTCATCCCCACCAACTACCGCCCCATTACTATGGTACCCTTCTTACTTAAAATCCTGGATAAAGCTGCCTATATCCAGATTCAAAAACACCTAGAAGTGCATAAACTCCAGGGAGATAGACAATCTGGCTTCCGTCCACTACATGGGACGGAAACTGCATTAATCGACCTGTCACGCCACTTACCCGGAGACCGGGGTTGTCTGTCCCCACCCGGCCTGTCTTCTCTTGGCGGGTTTATCCGGGCTTCCGCGCTTGGGGCTCTGCGCACCGGGTTGCTTCCAGGTTTCGCGGCTCCTTTCCCCAGTGTGTGCACGGGGGACCTTGTTCCTCGCTCCGTGCCTGCGCAGTGCGTCGGACACTCGGGACCAGTGAAGCTTGCGCTTCAAGCCTCGTCCTCAGGACAGCAGCACCTGGGAACGGCCCGGCTTGCGTTTCAAGCCTCCCAGGTGCTGGTAGTCCTATAAAAGGAGGCAGCGGTCTTGCTCTAGTCGCGTCTCAACGCGGTTAGCGCCCTGACCGTGTCTTCGCTCCAGAATTCTACTTACCTGATTCCCGCTTCTGTGCTAGTTCCTGCCTTGTTCCCTGGGGACCCGTTCTTGGGGTGGTCCCTGCTCCTTGGAGGCTGCCCCTTCCTTCCTTGTCCTCCACTCTGGGTAGGGTTCTCCCCCTTCAGCTACCTTGAGTTGGTTCACTTGGTTCCTTACCTCCCCTTTCTACTACCTTGCTCATTGGTAGTATTCGCTTCCCAGTGCCTCAGCCTGTCAGTCTGTTACCTAAGTGCCTCCCTCCTCACCTGCCAGCCTGGTTATCTCGGTCCTTCCTTTTTGTGCCACCTTCCTTGCCTGTCAGCCTGGTTATCAAGGAGTCTCCGGACCTGCAGTTCCTCACACCGGCTATCCACAAGATCTGCACTGGGATATTCATCCAGAGTCTTCACCTCCTTCATCTTCTGGAACTGCAGATTGCTACCCCTGCCAGTGCGTGCACTGTCCTGACGTCACGTAAATCAGGGGTTAGCACCTTGTGAAGTTGGGAGCGGGTTCAACTTCAACCCTGTCTCCATCCCGGGTTGGAGCCGGGCCTGTTTCCCACGTTACAATCCATCGGAGTATCAACAGACAGTCTGGCAGCCAATCCAAGACCATCAACCAAGCCAACAGGTACGCAGCACCCCCGAGACACGTACCTTAACACGACCTAAAATCACAAATCGACGAGTTGAGAGACAAAGGGAAGACAGCACTTCTGCTCCTACTTGATCTCTCAGCAGCATTTGATCTTGTGGATCATAAAGTCCTCTGCAAACACTTGGACTCGGCTGCCCACTTCTCATCTGAGGCCATTAGATGGATTGAGTCGTTCCTTAGCGATAGAACCATGCGAGTATTCTCTCCCTCGGCAGCAGCAGACCCCATCCCCATCACATGCGGTGTTCCCCAGGGCTCCTGTGTTTCGCCTACTCTATACAACATCTTCACCAAACCCTTGTTTGATGACCTGGACCATCTGGTTATCACGTACACTAACTATGCAGATGATACACAGATTCTCCTTCTGCTTTCTGGGGATCCCAGTAAGGACTCGGAGTTGGTGAACAGGGTATACCTTTTCATCGAGGCCTTGATGGCCACTCACGGCCTCTGCCTGAACGATGATAAGACCAAGCTGATAATCATGGGCACTAATGCAAACATCAAAAAACTTGGCCAGGAATTTTCCTCATTCAATATAGACGGAAATATCATCAAATACTCCAAGGAAGTGAAAACCCTTGGTTTGTACCTTGATTCCACCATGTCCTTTGACAAACAGGTAAAATCCTTGGCCTCGACCACGGCCTACACCTGCAAGCTGGTAAGAGCTGGCAAGCTATTCCTCTCCAACGACAGCTGCATGATCCTAGCCAGAGCCTTAATACTCTCCAGAATCGACTACTGTAACGGCCTATACATCGACACCAACACAATCACCACCCGTAGACTACAAACATTACAAAATAACACCCTGAGAGCAGCACTTGGCATAAACAAAAGAACTCACATCTCCTCCATCCGACGTCACCACAAATGGCTCTCCACCAACAACAAAATACAATTATAAATGATATCTCTGACCCACAAAGTCTTAAATAACGCTGCCCCTAGCTACCTCATAGACAAGATTCATAGAAGAACCTCTCTCAGACCTACCAGAACTGGCAATGTCAATTGCCTGACAGTACCCAGATTCAGGCTCAGCACGGTCGGCGGCAACAGTTTCCCAGTGAGGGTGGCCAAAACCTGGAACCTACTGCCACAACATCTGAGAGCAGACCAACCCTACCTACACTTTAGGAAAAACGCTATCAAACACATCATCTCTTCGGACCCCTAGTGTCCCCTCCTCCAGGTTGTGACCTTGTCCTGCCTTATACATTCCGCTTCCCCCCTGCGAACCTTGTATATGACTCTGTGAACAATTGCATACTGTAATTTATTCTCATCCTACTTTTTGATGACTTTGTGAATAAGTGAATATTGTGATTTATTCTTATCCCACTTTTTGACTTGCTGTAATACCCTATGCATGTATATTTTGCTGTAATACTATATGCCTGTATATTTAGTAACCCTGTAAGCCTTGCATTTTCTTACTGCTGTGCCCTGCTACCCCCGGGTCTGGTGCGCATAAAAAGTGAATAAAACAAACAAACAAACAAACAAACAGCACCAATCCGGACCAGAGATTCCCAACTGATACCAATAATATAGAGAGTCTGGTGAAGTGGATTGCGAAGTCCCAAGAGGAGAAAGGGACTCATTGGGCCTCATCACGAGTTGGCTGGTAACGCTAATAGTGACGTTAAAAGTCCTACCGCCAAACCCCCAGCGCTAATAGCGCCGGATCACGGGTTTGGCAGAACGAGTATTGCCATTCCTCACTGAACCCATTTGGGAATTCCCCATTCCCCATTGGGCTCAATGGGGAATTTTTGTGCTCTTACCGCCGGCGGATTTCCCGCCGGCGGTAATGGCGTGACATTTTGGCGGATTTCCCCCAGCTCAGAGCTGGGGGGAAATCTGCCAAACCCGTGATTTGGCGGACCCTTAAATGCGGCGGTAATAGTGCTACCGCCGCATTTAAGGGTTACTGCCAAACTCGTGATGAGGCCCATTATCGGATAGAGAAAATACTTGGGGCATAGAGACCACAAAAATGGCTTACAACTGAGTTGAGGGGTCCTGAGAGAACTAAACTTTGTGAACGTTGAAAGTAAGGAGAATCGCATTGGCAAGTCCCCGAAGGAGAAAAGGACACAAACCTGGCTGGAAGGAGAGACCAGGGGCTAGAGAAACCACAAATAATCTATAGAAGAGCCAAGGGGTTCTGAGAAACATAATCTTTGATCATTCTGAAAGCCAAGAGAAACACATTGGCAAATACAAAGGGGATAAAGGGACGCAAACCCTGACTAGAAGCTGGAAGAAGAAACCAGGGGCTAAGAGTCAAGAGAACACTGAGTCAGCAAATATCACACCCACACTACCCAGGAGTGGGAAGGCTTGAGGGAGCGAAGTTGACCACAGAGGTCGACGTTCGTGGAGAGAAATAAGTCAAATAAGCCACTGGAGGGAAGTAGTAAAAACTTGGATTAATTCGAATGAAAAAGAATCGAATTACTTTGAACTTTTGTTCATTAGGATTTGAGAGACTTGGATTTTCTTGGTAAGAACTGTGGCAGAAACCCTAGACAGGTGCTATGTCCTAGGAGGACCGCTTGTCTAAAGACTGTCTGGAGCAGTGGGGTTCAGCCAGGAGGGTTTAAACAAAAACCCGGGCTGGAAGCATGTTTCTTTATTTTTTGTTTTCATTTAGTGGTAGGTTCAGATAGTTGGACCGGTTAGGACAGATGACTGGTTTTGGTTGTTTTGATATCCTGACAAGCACCTTAGTTTTAGTTTTCTTAGGAAGTGAGTTGCATTTTAGCAGTAGGGCTAGAGAGTGTTTTATTTTATTTTTATAAAGAAGAGTTACACCATGTCCTTTGGTCTGAGTCTTACTTCTGGTTCACCACATTACCAATAACGTATCACATTTGATAAACACGCATCCCTACTTCAACAACCATATCCCCTCCCACTCATCCCAATTGTTTTTTCTCTGTTTTGTTCATACTATCGTCTAGTTTCTCTTTCTTATCACCTCCTCCCCAAACCTCCCCTTCTTTTCCACAGACTAAGGTCTGGCGACCACTTGGCAGAGTCACAATATGCCACCTTTCGGACAAGGCCAAGCCCCATAACCCATAATACAATACAGTGGTGATGGGCGCAGTATAACTATCGGATAATATAACATATACTCAGGTGCCACCTAGGCTCTTTCTGTTCCCATTTCAATTTCCTGTGGCCGGTGATGTTCCTCCTTACCTCATATGTTCCTCATATGTTCCTCTCAGCGATATGTACTGCACGTTGTTGCGTCCTAGCTAGGTTTATGCAATAAAAAACTCCAAATACAAAACATAGATGGGTACACTTTGTCTGTGATCATAAATACAGGGTATGCTCATTCGTCAGTATAATAAGAAAGAGCAGCAGGGAAGCTATGTACAATCCTCAATAGTCCATATGGGCCTTTGCGCGTTTGGAGTATACATTGTTAACCAAAGGAACCCGTGTAGAACCTGGTACCCAGCATCCAACCCTGAAGACCCTCTTACTCCAGCCCACTCCCCATTGACTACATCACTGCACTGGTAAGGATAGATCCACGGGTTCAGCTGCCAAGCACTTCCCTTCCTTACAACTTGCTCCCTCTGAAGTGTGTAATGATTGTGTGAACCTCCCCTGAAGGCCACCTGTGTGTGACTCATGATCGGCTTTCCACTCACTATGTGTCAGTCGCTTCCTTCGCTCTTAGAAGCCGCGTGTTTACAAAGTAGCGCATTACAAAACTCAACTAAAATAAATTAAAGTAAAATAGAAATCAAGATGTATTACATTCTGCATCTGCCAATCTCTTCCTGGTGCTTCTCTGGTTCCTCTTGTAAATTATGGTGCTGAAAACACATGCACGAAGAGAAAATTATTAGGTCTGAGTCTGAGGCTTAAATTGTGGCTCTCCCCATCTGCGCCTTCATTTCTTTAAAAGGGGAGTGGGTGGAAGGGAGCACTGAGTGCCAGGTTTCCCCATCTGCATTGCACTCAAACATGTATTTACATGTACGTCGCTGGTAATTCTGCTCGTGTGCTAGCTTACACATCTCTGATCCGAGTGTCACACATGAAACAAGAAAGGACACATGGCCCTTTGAGACAGTTAGTCAGAGCAGCGATCAAATTAAGTATAATTTAACAATTTCACATTCATAGATAGTGGTGTGGTTGCTCTCCATTGTTTTTTCAGGTTTTATTGGCAGCGGTAAATAATGAATGTGTTATTTCAATGTATTGTTGCCCAAAGGCAATGTTTGCCCCGATCCTAATCATTTGCACTGTGCAGGCATTTGTTGAAAAGTTAAAATGTGACTATTAGGTAGCACCTTAGCGCCACCTACCAGCTGGAATTATTGTATTGGAGTACAGCTAGAAGGGAGATGGAATCTTAGGTGGCAGACACAGCTTGTAGGTGTTGTTTGCTAATTTATCACATCCACCCATTGATTGCCCATGGCCATGACAATCCTTTTGCCCCTTACCACCCACTCCCTACTTCTCCCCGCCCAAAACACATCCTGTCATCTCTTTGAGCTAGCTTTATCAAGGAGTAACATCAAGCTTTGTGCTGGAAGTGCCTGCCAGTGCTATTTCAATGCAGTCTTCTGAGAGTGAATTACTTAACTGGAATTGTAAATGTGCTACTTGTGTCATAAAAAGGTCTTACTAAGCATGCCTCCAGCCACTTGATTTATAAACAGTATGGGTGACCTTCACTAAAGTCCTGTTGAAAACGAGCATTGGTAAATCCAACAGTTTTGACTTGAGTATATGTATTTGCTAGGCACTGCTATTATATGTCCAGGTACTCGCATCATTTCGTTCCTATCATTAATGGTACAGATGATACTATTAAAGCAGCGTCTGGAAATAGAAAACGCCTATCCCATGCCTACACAAAAGCCAAAACTGGTGGCATTGCCATTGTTTGTGGCTGTTACTAATAGCATGCAAAATTGCACTTTTGTGATATGGGTCCCGGTCTACTTTGGATGCTTATGCGTGTGGTGTGATGATTCGCAAGAAATGTTAGGCAACGTGAGTGTTCGGAAACACCCATAAAGGCACCACCAGCACTTCTCCTTCCTGGCGCACACAATTAGTTGAGACCAAAGGCTGATCATTAATTAACAATTATTGTTTTGTTTTACAGGTAATCCCAGAAATTAAACTGCCTTCCATTTTGAAAGCCTTGAATGGCATGGACCTCTCTTATCGTAAACAACATCCTGCTAATTGGGCTAGATTTTATTAGAAAACAAAAAAAACTATCGATAACCACCATCTATGTGCACATCGTTAATGCAGCCTTCAGAGGTCCCTGTTATAGTTCATTATGATACTAGATTTTATTAACCAGCTCACTGGTCGCTGAGTGCCAGAAATCTTTTCCCTGAGTGAGGGTGCAATGAGTTCACCCAGATATGGTGACTATGTCAATTCCCCTTTGGGGTTGACACTTTAATACCACACCCCTGTCCATGCTGGTTGAACAATGGGATCCATTTTCTGTCTTCGCACCCATGACATTTAAATAATGTTAAGGTGTTTTCACAAGGACTGTAAAAGAACGTTCAGAACACCTTACCTATCACACTGGCAACCAGAGTTTTTTTTTTTTTAATTAAACAGCACATGCTGAACTTGAGAAATCGAACACACAGTACGAGATGTTATTGCCTTGATAATGCGCTTATTGATATGACACGTGGGATGACAAAGACTGAATACATGTGTTTTAACTTTCACAATAGAGTGGACAAGCCAAACTAGTAAAATTTAATGGGTCCTCAAGGAGTTTAGTGTGCCAGGCTCACACTTCTATCCACATTTACTCCCTAAAAACAAGCAAATACACCCCCCACAAAAAAGGCAATAAATATACAAATAAATAGGAAACTAAAGAAAGCACAGCACCCTGAAGTTTATTTCACTTCAAGGCAAGGAAGGGAACAAGGGAAAATACAATGGCATTTTTACAGGCCATGAAGAGTAAGGATGTGAAATTAAGGATCGTACTCGGCCTGACGACATTTCAGATAGTGCAAGAGCTAAGACATAGATAAGGAAGGGGGGGGAGAGTGGGAAGGAAATGGAAACAGACAGGTGACTACCGTGCTAGGCCCGACGACATTTCTGGTAGAGCCGGAGAAAACAGAATGGGAGCGAGAGGGGTGCAGAAAAGGAGGAACAAAGCAAGCGACTATCGTACTAGGCCTGATGACATTTCAGATAGTGCTGGAGGGGGTGGGAACAAGTAAGGGGCGTGGTGATGAGACAGACGAGGTTGCTATCATACTAGGTCCAGGGACAATTCTGATAGAGTAAGCGCATAGAAGAAAGTAAGGGGAGGAGAGGAGATAGGAAAAGGGAGAGGAGGAGAGAACAGAGAGTAAGCAGTCAAAAAGACAGGAGAAGCAAGGGAGGAGAGCGAATACAATTGCAGAAGTCAGTAGTAACACATAATGGTGCGAGCCTGGATACAAAATGAAGTTGGGACCAGCATGATTCAGGGCCACCATGAGAAAGGCTGACACACCGTGAATCAATGAAGTCCATAAATGTCAAATTGAGCATTGGCCCCAAGACGGTGATGGTGAAGCCAGAATGTATCAGGACAGGCTCCTGCAGAAGTAGGCTGGAGGGATTCAGGGGGAGCAGGGTAGAAGCAAACAGTGAACACCTGTGTGCGAGAAGGGGGCGGGAGGCACAATGTCAAATAAAATGAATAACCAGTGTTTTGCTTACATTGACAATATATGAAAGATACTATTATCTTTAATAAGAGTATTGTTAACCATCTTAGGACGTGATAGTAATAGTGTGCAGGGGCCGGGAGGGTTCCCATTTTGGATCCTCTTTTGTTTTCTACATATGTGTGTTGGTGGTCCTGTGCCAGGTCCGCTTTTCCTCCCCCGCACCTTAAATATTTTGAGAATAACTACATAGATAAAGATAAAAAATCTCAATACAAGAAGATTGCAGTGCTCCAACAATTTCTTTTCACGGGGTGGGGGGCACAACAGAACATAACAGGGGGACTAGAGGGGTGGGGATGGCCTGTGGGGACAGAGGGAGTAAGCACATGTTGGTGCATGCTTACCTGCTATCTGAGCAGGGGTTTGGGCCCTGGATCCTCCTGGTCCAAGCAGAAATTGCCCTTTTCTTTGTCTGCCCTTCGCTTCGGACGGCCGGGCGAGAGACGCCCTTGATCTAAGAGTTAAGAGCAGGAAGGAAGAGGCAGGGCTACGAAGGTGGGCGGTGCTTAGGCCAGGTGACCAAGATCCACTTGCACCTGCTCCCCATCTGCAAAGGAAAAGAGGCTGGAGTGCTCCTTAATGGAATGGTTCGCCCAAATTTTTTTATTGCCCATAAAGATGGGCAATAATAAAACAAATATACTCGCACTTTTTTTTTTAAGTTCCTATGTCAAATTTTGAGCAATTCAAGCTCAAAAATTGGAAAAGCAGGCACATGTGCGCATCCATTTTGAGGTAAATGCCCACTCTGAGGAACTTTATGGCAGTCAGCAGCAGAAGACCACTGGGCAGCACAGGACAGCCATCTGTAATGCCATCTGCCAGAAGGTGTCAACAGTGGCAAGCGTACCCTGTGATGGTGAGGACTGCCACAAGCGGTGGAATGACCTGAGGGTTAGGGTGCGGGGACTGCTGTCCCAACACCGCCAAGAGTCCCTTGCGACTGGAGGAGGCACTGTGGAACCACTGGTTCTGACCGCCTGGGAGGAGAAATGCAGTATGGTGCTGGACATCAAAGGGATAGAGGGAGTCAGCAGTGCGGAGCGGGTGCCAGCAGCCAGGAGGCAGGGGTCAACCCACACAACACAAATGTATGCAGAAATGACAGCCCATCATAAGATGCCCCAGTGGACAGGGACACATGTCAGCAGATCCAGAAGCTAGGCAGGCCAACAGGGCAAAGTTACGTGGTGGCACATCAGTCATCCTACACAGCAGCCATGGGGCAGGGCACCAAGGGCATCCCTGGGTGCCACAGCAGCAGGAAGGGGTGGTAAGTGGCCCTAACAAATGCCATCCTCACCACACCCTACTGGCGCACACCCTGTGCCAGCGGGATTGAGGTGCCTGAGCGACTACAACACCGTACAGCAGTCACACCAGCATGTAGCAGGCCCAGTTGGCCTGCCCCATGTTGGCATGGCAGACAAGCCACAGGGAAGTACACGCCTACCTCATTGACATGTGCCCAGCCTGCCAATCACAGTGCACCACAGTGCCCCGTAGAACCATGACAGTGCCATGGACTAACCCACCACCCCCACCCCCACCATGTGAGTGCCACACGGGGAGGGGATGTGGGGCCATGAAGGAACACTAGCATGCATGTCAGGCATAAGCTGCCCAAGCATGGGCACCCTGCCCTCCCCAAACACAGCCCAAAGAACAACCGGCCATAGGTCACATACCCATCGCTACAAGCAACCCCATGACGCTGGGCCCACATACATTCTTCCCTGACCAACCATCCACATATGCCCATATGTGTGGGGTCACACTCTGTACCATAGCAAATGTGTCTTGCATGCCAGCACATGTGGGGGTACCATACCTGACTACATTTCCTATGTCTCTTACAGGCACCCACGCATCGCCAGAGGCAACAGAGGAGGTTGCAGGCCCACCAGGGAGCGGTGCATCCAGGCCCTCAAGGTCTGTCACCACCACCACCCTGCAAAGGCCCACACAGGCCACACAGAGGCGGATGTCCTGCCACATAATGCTGCAACAGAGCAGGGCCACGCTCACACCACAGGCCACCAGGAGCAGTGCAAGGCACACTGCGCCCAAACCTGCAGCCAGAGGCACAGACACTGAGGCCACACCTGCTGGCAGGGCGACTGAGGAGCCACAGGTAGACACCATACTGGTGTCACTGACTGCTGAAGGGCCGCAGAACCCGCAGAGACCTCTACGCCCCCAGCGTCAACACTCCCTGGAGAGCCCTCCACACCACCAGCGTGCATGGACACCTGAGCCGGACACTGAAACACCCTCATATGGCTACCCTGAATTCAGCCCAGGGCCAGTGCAGAGCCCCTCACCCACAGAGCACACGCCAACACACAGCATGCTGTTGCAGAGGCTAGAGGAGATGGACCGCAGATAGTGGGAGATGAAGGAGATTGGTCACACCCACTCCAGACACCTGCAGGCCATTAGGGACAGCATCCGTGGAGCTACCCGCAGCATTATGTATGCCATTGCGCAAAACAGGGCAGAGACAACAGCCAACACAGCCGCCCTGATACTGTACGCCCAGTGTGTCAGTGAGATGACAGAAGGCGTCTGTGCACTGGCAGAGGCCATCCGGCAGAGCACAGAGGTGTAATGCCAGCAAAACCTGGGGACAGGCTCCATCCCTTCTACCTCAACCACACCCAGAGAGGGCTCACAGCAGGGCATGTCGTGGCAACAGTCACAGCGCCTTCTGTGCCCAAAATCACCAGGAGCCGGCAGAGGAGGGGAAGAAGCCAATGTTATGAGGGACATTGATTGCCATGAGTGGTCATGCTGGGAAGTTGGTGGTGGGAGGGGGGAGGGATAGTGTGATGGGGAATCGGTGGGGGGAGGGGAGATTGTGTGATGGGAAGTTGGTAGGTGGAGGGGGTAGTGTGCAGGGGAGTTGGTGGTGGGAGGGAGTAGGGTGGATAATGTGATGGATAGTTGGTGGTGGGAGGGGGATAGTTTGAGACAGAGTTGGTGGTGGAAGGGGGGAGGGAGGATAGTGTGATGGGGAGTTGGTGGTGGGAGGGTGGAGAGGGATAGTTGGGGCCTTTTATTCCATTAAAACCGCTGAACTTCATTAATGTGAGGACATTCCTGATTATGCCATTGTCATGTTTATTGATTGAGGTGGTGTCACACAGTCGTGCATGGCTTGTGCCATATGAAAGTGTCAGAAGAAATTGTCTATCAGTCCCTAGCGGGCCAATCTCCCATCCCTGATGTCATCTCTGGCAATGTGTGCATTTACCTCTGCCACAGGCACTGCATCCTCATCCTCTGGGGGTGGCATGACCACATCAGGGGGTAGCGGAATATTCCTCAGGCAGATATTGTGCAGCATAGCACACACAAGCATAATTTTACCCACTTTCTCTAAAGTGTACATCAGGGCTCCACCGGTACGGTCGAGGCAGTGGAAACATGCTGTTAGGAAAGATTTCCATTCATGTGTAATTTTCCCTCCAGTTGTGTACCCCCCAACTTTACTGCGTTTGGCCCAGGACAGTGGCCAGTGCCTAAAATGGCCATGCCACAAAGTCCTTTGTTCTGTCCTTTGGCCATCTTGTCCCTTTGCCTTCCCCAGGTCGAGCAGATCCGGGAAATTTCTTATTTGGTCATGCAGACGAAGCTTTCACAGGCTTCTGCATGCCTTGTGTGTGTGCTTCCAAGATGTGGGCTTGAGTTGTCTAGTACACATCCTGGGTGCCAGGATATCTGGTGTGCTGGAATGACTTGGACCACTGTGATCCATGATTGGTCCACTTCTGGGATGGCTGTATGTGACTAAATCTCTTACTGGCTTCTCTTCGTTTTGGCGCGAAGGAGATTTTGGATAAGAGAAGGCATCTTACACCCATTCCAGGTTGATCTTCTGAGTTCATACCAAACTTAGTAAAGGAGCCAAGTATCCTGAATCAATGAAGCAGGTCCGTGGAACCACTGGTGACCTGCTGGAAGGTTAGGCACCCTGAGCCCGCTGTTGTCCCATCGGACCCCCTGTTTCTGAACCTAGAAGGCCAACTATTCTCGGCACCTCCAACTTAACCTGTCAGCGAGCCTTTGGAAATGTTCCTGGACCACCCAGTGAACTGACCAGCTCGTACAGGACCTTTGTCCTGGAACAGCCGCCGCCTTAAGTTTCGACTTGAGAGACTGTAAGCTCTGGGTATAAGGCACTCTACCGCCTGGTTTAGTACACCTAGCATTCCGATGTCTGGAATTAGGAGAGTACGCCTGGACCAGAACATACGTGGTCACTGTGTCGTCCAGCTGTGGTGACGAACTTTGTGGCTGCCTTGCTGCTGTGCCTCTGAGCCCTCAGACTCGCTGCAGTGGAACTGGCCTGATCCCTTCATCAGGAGTGGAGAAATCACCACTGTCCCACCACGGAATCATTCCTGGAACGCAGCCCCTTAAAGCTGCAGAGCCGCACAACTGCAGGATTTAAACCTGCAACCAAAATGGACTCAACTGCCGAAGTTTGGTCCGGAGTGCGCTAAGGGTCATGAGTACTTGCAACCCTTACTGGTGGCCCCTGGTGCATCCATCCATTTTTACGCACAAGTGCCCACTGAGGGTCACTCTTCTTTATCGAGGTAGCCTGTGCTACCGAGCTATTCCCAATTCTTCGATCCTGTTCTATCCTCTTGGGGAGACCCTCCTCGAAGAGTGGGAACTTATTCTTCACTGCTTCACCCACCTTCCTGAGTTGCTAGAGCACCTTGAAGAGACCCCGTTTTGACTTAACCGCACGAGCACGTGCACCAGCACCGAAAGTACTTTTGAGCACAAGGCTCCACTGATCTTAGGGACTGGACTGACTCTTAGCTAGGGTGTGAATTGTGAAGAACTGCCATCGAGATATTCGCACTATATAACCCCTTTCTTTGCAGGTGTGGAACTGTACTGAGTGATATCGCTGTTGGCCATTGGTTACTGTATATATGTTTGCAAGATTAGTGTTGTGCTGTTTTTGTTATTACTGCTGAATAATTACTTTGTGTTTGACTTAAAAGGCTTTTAATAAATGTGTATATATATATATATATTTACACAAATGTGTATATAAAATATATATTTATATATATATATATATATATATATACACAACATTAGTTTACAAGCCCTGCACGTAAACCCGACAGCAGCTAAAGTGAAGATCTGGCACGCTGACTGGATTGACACAGCTAGTGAACGCCAAGCTGCCAGCGCGATGAAAGATGCGCCCGCTGAAGCCAAAAGCTACAACGTACTGCAGCCTTATATGATTCGTTTTCCAACCTCGAAGGCACGTAGACTATTTTTGTTATTCAGGCTGAATTCATTCAAGACGAAGGACCGCATCAGACTGCGAGCAGACGACATTGATCCAAATCCCATTTGTCGTATCTGCCTTAAGGAGCCGGAATCCCTTAAACACCTGGTGTTATTTTGCCACTCTTTAAAAAATGAAAGATCTGTTCATCTGGGACAGTGGTACTCAAACCATCAAACAGGGCACGCGGACGAGTGGTGGCAGAAAATGTGGAATGGATCGGATTGGAAACTAATTATGCCCCTGACCTCTTTCCTGGCTGTAATCGAGGAGAGGTTATCTAAAAACTCAAGTGTCTGATCCCCGATTCGTCAAAACGAAAGTATAACAAGTGTGGACTGACCCATGAGATAAACACCTTGGAGATAGGTCCGTACACTACTTGTGTAAGGTAGAAGAGATGATCATCTCAGGGGCATAAGTAGAGGAGTGATAACGACATTAAGATGTTAAATGTTTTGTTTTGAATTGTGTCATATTTTAAAGGTTTGATTTTTTAAACCAATAAAATTATTTTTTTAAAAAAAATATATATATATATATTTGATATACACCTGACTAAGAGTAATTTGTGGTTTTGTTTACTGCATGTGCTCATTGTGGGCTTTCGATCACCCTCACCCCTCCAGAGACCTAGTCTTGACCGCTGCCAACGCTACTGTGATTGATCTGGCTTGTCCAGAAGGTTACCCTGTTCCAAGAAACTGGGCTGGCCTTCTGAACATTTGCCCACCAGGTCAGAGTTCAGAAATCCATATAACACAAGCCTTCAGGAGGCCGAAGGTACGCTCGATGCACATACAGGTCCTGCTGTGGGTGTGGTTGTAGGCATTATCCTTCAGTGTTTGTGGATCACACACAGGGGTCATTAGCCAGGGCAGCTGTGGGTATCCCAAGTCACCAGCATGGGAGGAGGCACAGGCATTAGTCATGATGTAAGGTGTGGGGATAGACTTACACAATATCAGGACAATGGACAACGTGTGCATGCAAATGGGACTTAATTTCAAGTCATGTGTCGATTCTATGTCACTCGTGTCATGCATTGTTTCTGCTTCACATGCACCCTTTTCCCTTGCAGTATATGTTACATAAGGTGTATGTCGGTGACACGTGCAGCTGGCATGGTGGCTGTCATGTGGCAGTGTATTTCCACTGTGAATGTGGCATGCTGGGTTTCCCGTGGGACCTCCCTAAGCATCTGGGGCTGCCAGGTCGCCATTGTGGGCTGGGTGCACATTGATGCACGGCTGTGGTACTGGCAGCGTTGTTGTGTGAGGCGATGTGGCCATTCGTCAGTATTGCTTTGGTAAGTGCATGTTGCATTGTGGTACCTGTAGTCATGTTGGGGTTTATAGTTGGTACTGTATGTGTACACCAGCGTCTCCATGCAAGTAAGTGCGATATGTGCATGCTCCCTGGCCTGTACTTTGACGCTGGTGCAGGAGGTGGTCAAGTATGGATTTCGCATTTGCTTATCAAGCCATCCTTTGTGTAGCTATTCACACAAACACCCCATTTGGGCATGTGCTTCACAGCGCATGTGTGCTGGCTTTTCTACTCACCCCCTATCCAGGTCTCTTGTCCTCTGTGCCTCTCCATGTATCCTGGCAGTGTGCTGTTCCGTAGGACCATGGCAACATGGGTGGAACCAGGGTAGCAGCAGTGGGTGATGTACAGGCTGGATTTGCAGGTCATCTGCACATTCAGTGAGTGGTAGTGCTTGTGTTTATGGTGTACTGTTTTGTGGGTCCGGGGGGCCACCAGCGCGACATGGATACAGTCGAGGGCGGAAATCACATTTGGCATTTGGGCAACAGCATAGAACTGTGCCTTCATGACATTGACCTGGGCTGGTAGGCAGTGAGATGTGGCATTGCACTTGACGCAGGAGGGCTTCAAGCACCTGGCCCAACACCAAGCAGAATATGGGCTGTGCCATGCCGTGCATCATGGCCACCGAGTGCTGGAAGGTGCCAGTTCCAAGGAATTGTAGGACAGACACTAGCTTCTCCAGTGGGGGCACAGCTGTACGGATGTTGATCCTGCTCCCTGTGTCGCCCTGTATTGTGTTGAGCAGCTCTGTTATGGTCTCCCTGTTGAGGCGGTACAGGGTGAGCAACTGGCTGTCAGTGAGTGTCCAGGGCGGGGGCCTAACCCTGGGGATCGGTGCACGACTTGCCAGGGCTCTCCTCATCCTCCTACCCCTCCCCCCAAACTTCCCCTGTACTCCCTGTGCCCTGGTCTGGTTGTCCTGCCTCTCGACTTTCAGACGCAGCATGAGCAGCTGCATGTCCCAGCTCACAGTGGCTAGTGGCAGCATGGTGTTGGAAATAGTGCATGGGGTAGGGTTGTGTCTTATGTAGCCCCCTGGAGTGGATTGGGTTACCTGTGGCTTTATTCCTGACACCTGTGTTCATTTACCTTCAGCTGTAAGCTGGAGGTAACTGTGCTGTGTTTTTCAGGTGGTATTGGCGCTGGTTTTCGGCACTAATACCACCGTACATGGACTTGTGATGCAGCTGTGTTTGCGCTTTGTGTGGCCGGCGCAGTTACCACCACCTGTAATAGCGCCGGGTGTAATAGCGTTGTTTGATTTTACAGTCGTCGGTATTTGCGCCGGCTCGTGATCTGGCGGAGTGGCATCGCAGGTGCTAATTCCATCACTGCCCTTTTTAAGGGTTACCGCCAGACTTGTGATGAGGTCCTTGGAGCTGTATTACTTTGCTGCTCAGGTATTGTTTGCCACATATTGGAGGCCGGGTTCTCTGTCCTTTCCGCATGTCAGGATTGAAAGGCGGTCGGCCTAACCGTATTCATTGCAGAGTACCCTGATTTCTAGGAAAATAAATGATAAGTGACCTTTCGACCCTGCAGTGTACACGGTCCATGCATGGGGAGGCTGTGTCGGAAAATGCAGGTGTCTCTTCCGTATACGGCTGAACTTATGGTCTGGGATATTCAATGTTTGGCCCTGATGTGCGATGGCAGGATTGAAAAGATTTGGACCCTCATTACAACACCGGCGCTAAACAATGGCGCTTTTAGCACCATGGTTGGTGCCGGTGTTGTAACGGGTCCGTCATGGTTCAATGGGGAATTACCACCCCATTCCAAGGTTGGCGGGGCAGAAATTCCCCATTGAACCATGGCCCTTCCCCATTCCCATTTTCGCCCCATAGGGCTCTATGGGAATGGGGAAGGCGCTAAGTACGGTACCGCAAATTGTGGTACCGTACTTAGCACCAAGGTCCCTTTGCGGGTCCCTACTTTAACGGCTGGTGTAGACCAGCCGGTCCCGCAAAGGGACCTCGTAATCAGGCGCTAATGGGTTAACGGCGCCGCAGCCTTTTACGGCGCCGTTAACCCATTAGCGCCAGGGTCGTAATGACGCCCTTGGTCTCAATTCAGGGTGAACAATATGTTTGATTTCTACACTGATGGGCAGTTTGTCTCCTGAGTGTAAGTCAGGGCCAAACTCTGGGAGGCATTTGGGTTGGCATTTCAGTATTTCAGGTTTTGTGAGGCATTTCGCGCCTGGTCGCCATCCTTCCGCTCTGAGCCCCAGGCATTCCCCCTTTTGAAGTACAACAACGCAGCGAACGCAAGGAGGGTAGTCTCAACAATTTATCAGATGGTTCTAGGCTTAGCTTCAAGGGAGGCGCCAGCATGTGGGTCGCAGTGGGCAGCGGATATTGGCTTTGAACTGGGGGATAGGAGGTGGTGTGAGAAACCTGAGTGTGTTCTCCTAAGTAGATTCCGGGAACCCCTTATTCAGGTGGCCACAGAAGAACAGACACTATTTTATCCCAACCCTAAGGGTGAACAAGCGAGAGAGGATCACCTGTGTAAGGGAACCCGGGGTTATGCTCAGGGGAATACCCCAGGTGAGACGCAGTACTTTGCCGAGGAAGAAGAGACAAACAATATCCTTGAGGCCTTTATAGACTTTAATATATCTGCCCCGCTTCCTCTCATTAAATCTCTCCTGCCCGGATCCAATGATCCCTCCGTACCGAACCAAACCCCAAGGATCCAACACCTCGTTACACCCAAGACCTCTCTCTCCCAAAAGCACTGTTTTCCTGTGTCTTACTCGCATACTCCAGGTCATTCTTCTCCACGCCCCTCTAGTCACTATTTCCCGCACTCCCCATCTGCTCAGACAAAACACTACTGTTCCCACAATTCCCCCTGTTTTCTTCATACTAATAATTCTGATCACTCCCGTTTGCCCCACAAACCCTCCTACTCATTTCAAAACCCATCTAAAACGAGGATGGCAACTCTATATAGCACTATTTCCCATCCTATTCCGTAGGACACTCTGGCACTCCAATCCCTCCCCTTTCCGACATGAACACTGTTTTAAACCATAAAAAAACACAGATTTATATGCAACCTGTTTACCTAACATGTCCCAACTCAAGGGTCAAGCAAAGTCAGGCAATGGACTCAGATCGCACACACCTGAGAGTCCCTTCTTTTCCCCACAGGGATAAAAGGTGGAGCAAGAGAGCACAGTACGAGCAAGGCAGACCGCACGACGAGTCAGCTACCCAGACCCGGCAGTTCAAGAGGAGGAGAAAGGCAGTGAATATCAAGAGGCTGACGGGGGCGCTGTTGAGCAGCCGACAAAATGGCTGCCTAGCTTTTCAGCTCCGTGGGCTGCCGCTTTGCATCTGCTTCCATCTGCGGTTTGCTACTCTGCCCCGTCTCCAGATTTGGCTCCCACATTGCTGACACTCGGGGCCACCTGCCTGTGAAATCTGGCCCCGAATCGGACCTTCTAACCCTGTATTCGGCCGCCGGCACTGCCCCCGTGTGGGGCCGAGCTGCGCCCTCGCACTCCCGGTGAACGACGCGGGCGGCGGCACTGACTGACACCCGTGGCCGCTGCCGGCCCAGCGGTTCACCCCCCGTCCGGCTCTCTATCTGGCCCCCGCGCCCGGCTGCCTTGTGGCTGGGACCGGGTTTGTTGCGCGAGGGCCACCTGTGCTGCTTACGCAGACGCGCGTGGACGGATCCAGCGCGGAAATCCGGCGCCTGACATCTGGTACTCCTGGCGGCCGACCGCGGCTCGTGCGCCGCCTTTGCCTGGCTCTACCCCTGCTGCCTTTGTGATATCGCGGCACGCCCCGGAGACAACGCTCCCTCCGCGCCTAACGGCCCGGAGGCCTCTCTGGTCACCTCTGGGGACTGGACCATCGGCTGCGTGTGATGCCGCTTAAGACTCCGCTGAAGACGCCACTATCCTGATCCTGCTCACGGATGTGAACCGAGCCTGAGGTGAGGAGTTGGGGAGGCCATTGTGTGCAGTATTTTTCTGCAAACCCCCCTGGTTCAATCTGACTGCCGCCCTAAGAACCGCGCTGTGCTCTATTAGGGTGAACTTTTTTAGCCACCACCCCCGGCGCTTGGATTTCTGGCTCAGGGACATTTATTATCCTTGCCTACCGGTTCTGCGGGCCGTTGCTACGCCACCAACAAGAGAGCAGCCTTTTCCATCTTGTTACTGCACCGCCCCGCTTCAGGGTACACGATACCCACACGAGACTAACCACTTTGAACACTCTGTACCACACGCCACACACGATGTCCAATAGGTCCAGGAACACTGGTAAGACAGGGGCCATGGACAAATTTGCGAAGGCCACCCTGAGGCCCAATTCGGCCCATACATCATGCGACCAGATCGAAGTACCACTCTCTGCAGAAGGCCCCCCCACGGACCTGACGGTCGTCATGGAGTCAATGGCTAGAAACTTTGCAGCTTTTCATGAGAAGCTAGATGACATCAATGCAAATGTGGCCTCTCTCAGGACCAAACTAGACCAACAAGGGACGCGAATCACCGAAACTGAAAACAGGATCAGTTCCAATGAGGACAATATAACCACACTGCAGAGCACGGTATCCACCCTTGTCACAGACATGAAACTGGTGAGGGCCAAATGTGATGACCTCGAATCTAGATCACGGAGGAACAATATACGCATTATTGGGGTCCCGGAAAATGCGCTGAAGGGTCGACTCGAACTGGCTGTCGAGAACCTCTTGAAAGACCTGTTGGGCAACCCGGATATGTCCCCCTTCTATACCATCGAAAGGGCCTATAGGGCACTGGCCCCACGTCCCAAACCGGGAGACTTTCCGAGGCCCATTGTTGCAAAAATTCTGAGTTTTAGAGATCGGATCAAATCCTCCGCCTCGCGCGTGAGAAGGGTGAGCTCAGATTGGACTCGCAGGTGATCCGAATCTTCCCTGACTTCTCAATCGCAGTTCAGCAGGAGCGTCGCCAATTTCTTGGAGTCAAGAAACTGCTCAGGGAGAGAAGCATTCCATACGCCATCCTATTCCCTGCCCGTCTAAAGTTCACATTTAACAACAAACTTTACTTCTTTACGGTGCCCTCGGAAGCGGTGAAATTCATAGAGGCGCACATTCCCCCTCATCCACCTGCTGAAGATGTGGGGGAGAATGACTGAACTTGGTTCGAAACTTGTTCTCCTTGATCGTCGTTTGCTCATGCGGTCTGACGGCTCCACCATCCATCGGCCTCCCCCACAACTACCATGCTGTTATATTTCCCATGCCCTCCGGGCTGTACTCACTGTACCTAAACTCTCAGATACGCACTGTCAATTTTTCAGGTTGTTGAACTACTCATCGTGACCATGCTGACTTCCTGTCTTCGTTGAATGTAACGTTTCTCTGTTTCACACTTAGGCCCGACACGGCTGCATATAGATGCTGCGACATGCATTACTAAACCGCGAACACTGTTTAATTTCTCACGGACACCTTTGGGTCCCAAGCGTGCTAGCACACGGCAATAGCGCACCCCACTGCGATTGCACTGCTTCTTATACCTTTGTTTTGGGTTTGCCCCTGTTGGGCTCTTGTACAGGCTGGATCATGTTGGGGCTGATCCGACTGTGCGCTGTTTGGGATGGGTGGGGTGTACACTGCTAATCTTGGGTTGGTGGTGAGGGTGGGGGGGGGGAACTGGGAGTTATCTACAAAGGCACACGAGGTTGCATGTGGCGAGCACTAATGGGCCGCGATTGCGAGTTTATCTTCAAGCTTCGGGGCATACACTATTGTTGGATCCTAGATGTTCATTGAGAATACGTGTTACATAATGGGGTATCAGTCACTGCGATGGCTACTGTCATAATGTCATGGAATGTCCGTGGGGTAAGCAATCACACCAAGGCACGTAAAATCATGGCTTATGCCAACAGACATAGCTGCAAAATACTGCTCCTACAGGAGACACACTCCAATGGCCACATTCCTAGAACCATGGCCCCGGCATGGGGACCTGCTAGATTTTTTACCTCCTACTCCACTCAATCCAGGGGGGTTCTAACCATGATTCATAAATCCATTAAGTTTACATTGCACAAAAATTACACTGACCCCGAGGGACGTTATGTAGTACTACACTGCACCTTGGCCAACAAAGAATATCTACTTGTCAATACCTATTGCCCCAATGTGGACTCTCCCGATTTTTTTGATAAAATCACCACCATACTGCTGGGATATGTGGGCACACCGATCCTTTGGGGGGGAGATTTAAATCTTATCCTTGATACGGCCCTAGATAGAACTGGTACTACTCCCCGGCCTTTGTCCTGCGCTGCACGCAGACTGCATTCTCACATTAAGACCCTCGACATCTGCGATGCCTGGAGAATGCTACATCCCCATCTTAGGGATGACACTTATTACTCATCAGTGCACGATAGCTCTTCTAGGATAGACCTATTTTTTGTCTCAAAAGGAGTCATGGGAGGGGTTGTGGACTCCCAGATCCTGCCTCGCACGCTGTCTGATCATGCCCCGATTACACTCTCAGCTAGACTGGGGATACCTGTTCCGACGTTTAGCACCTGCCGTTTCAAATCCGATGCTCTGCGAGATGTTGTATTTAAGGCTGAAATACTTGCTGACATTCTGTCTTTCTTCGAACTAAACACTCTCCGGGACACTTCTGCTGCAGTAAGATGGGACCCCTTCAAGGTATATATCAGGGGAATGTCCATCTCCCGGGAAGCTGGGGTGTTGAAATCAATTAGAACAGCATTGGGCCGATCTGAAAGCAAACTGAAGCAACTGGAACTGCAAGGTGCTTCGGGTGCCGACCATGCCACACTTGCCCAGATCTCCGATGAACTCCAGGCATTCAACAAACTCGCCGTCAGCGAGATACAATTCCTTGGCCGCCCTCATGCGGCCAGGAAATATGGTGAGGGAGACAGGCCCGGGAAAACGTTAGCGACACTAATCAAATGGGAATCTGGTCGAACGCAAATCACCTCTCTTAAAGATGAACAGGGCAATGTTCAATGGGCTGACCAACAAATCCTAGACACATTCACCGAGTTCTACAGGTCCCTCTACTCTCAGCCTGCTGAGCACACTGAACAACATATGCGAGAACTCCTCGACCGGATCCCCACCACAGAGATCTCCTCCACCACTCGAGACGAACTCGACTCCCCAATTACACTTGATGAGATAGTAACAGCCATCTCCGACCTACCCAAAGGCAAAGCCCCGGGGCCTGACGGCCTAACCGCCGATTTCTACCAAGAACACGTTTCCATACTCGCCCCCAAGCTACTTGAGGTCTGGGATGAATCGCTCCGAGTCTCTATCCTCCCCCTTTCCATGCGTGAAGCAGCCATTACAGTGCTGCTCAAGCCTGACAAACCGGATGATGAATGTGGGTCTTATAGACCCCTCTCCCTTATGAACCTCGACACAAAGATCTTTGCAAAAATTATAGCGAACCGATTTCTGCCCATTATGACGTACTTGGTCCATGAGGACCAGGCCGGCTTTGTACCTGGAAGGTCCACCTCCCACAACATCAGAAGACTATTTAACGTAATGTCCCGCATTGATCAGGATGTACAGGCGGTGGCGGTCACACTAGACGCCCAAAAGGCCTTCGATATGGTCTCCTGGAGATACACTTGGCTGGTGCTGGAGACTATGGGCATTGGCCCAAACATGATTAGGTTCATCAAATTGCTTTACACCTCTCCCGTGGCGCGGGTTAGAACCAATACACTAACATCTGACCTTTTTACACTCTTCAGAGGTACCCGACAGGGATGCCCCTTTTCTCCAATACTGTTCGCTTTAGCAATAGAACCAATGGCAGACTATGTCCGTGCTCATCACGCCCGCAAGGGAATAAGATTGAAAGACAGCCCCGAAATCATATCTCTATACGCGGACGATGTTTTGTTATATATCAGAGACCCTGCGACACACCTGGACTCAATACTGAGGGATATTACCCGCATTGGCACTCACTCCGGCTTCACTATTAATTATTCCAAATCTGAGATCTTCCCGCTCACTAAATCCACCCAGCAACCCGCCTCTGAATACCCCCTCCGCTGGTCACCGAATGGTGTTAGGTATCTGGGCGTGCACATATCCTTAGCTAAATCCACCCTCCTTGCTGACAATTACTCTGTGGTAGCACGAATAGTTGAGACCAAAGTCCTCCGGTGGCGTACCCTCCCACTATCCATTGCTGGACGGCTCTCCCTCATTAAAATGATCCTGCTCCCCAAACTTCTTTACACGTTTAGCAACGTACCCGTGTGGCCTGGGGAGGTCTATTTTGCCAGGCTACACACATTATTTGCGCAGTTCCTTTGGCACTCGGGCGCAGTACGCAAAAAGTGGATGGACATGACACTTCCATACAAACTAGGGGGACTCACGGCTCCGGATCTATCACTTTATTGGCACGCAGCTCAGGCCCAACACGCTACTCACTGGTATCCTGGTACACCGGTGCGTCCCCATGTCAAACTGGAAAAACTGGCAACTGCTGGTACCGATCTAATGTCCATCATACTGCATCATCAATACACACCCGACTCTCCCATTGACCCTCTCAATACGACTCTTTTAGCCTGGGCTCGCCTGCTATTCCAGATGCCTGGAGCCTCCCCGTACTACAAGTGGCTTCCTGTGTGGGCCTTTCCCAGCCTGGAACCAACTCACGATGAAGCGCTGGCCCGACACTGGGGGAAGCTGGGATACCAAGCACTGACGGACTTCTACCGCAAAGGCAGGTTCATTGACCCCCGATCTTGGAAACCGGGACACACCGGGACCGCCTTGGAAACCCTCCAATACTATAGACTACGGGCCGCGTTTCGCTCCAAATGGCCCACATTCCCGGACGAGCCCCCAGACAACTCGGCCATCGCATACATTGCCAACTCAGGTGGTGCCCGTGGAGTGGTCTCCTCACTTTACAAGATATTTCAGGCTGCTTCCCCTACTCCCACTCTTAAGGCGCGAGATGAATGGGCCAGCGACCTGGGCCTGGAAATATCGGATGGGGCCTGGGAGGGTATGTGCCTACACACCCAAAGAGTCTCCCTCAATTTCCGTTTTCGCGCCATGCAGTACAAACTTCTAAATAGACTTTATTATACTCCATATAGAACCTCGAGGTTCGCCCGTACTGCGGCGCACCCCTGCCCCCGCTGCGGGGCGACAGAGGCTGATCACCTACACATGTTCTGGTCGTGTAACAAACTGCTTGGATTTTGGGAGGGTATCCTAGAAACACTCTCTGCTATCACTGAAACGGTAGTTGACCCGGATCCGCTGGCCATCCTGTTTGGTGCCTGGAGGACCGATGACACTAGATGTTCAGCTAGATTCCTTAATATTGGTTGTATGATAGCCAAAAAATGCATTCTTCAGAATTGGAAAAGTCCCTTCCCTCCGGCCCACCGGAAGTGGCTCCATATGCTTACTTGGTCACGTAATTGTGAGGAAGAATTCATATCCATGCTCCCTGCCACCTCTCGCCCCAAGAACATATGGATGGAATTCAACTCATATCTTAACAGTAGAAGCACGAACGCCTCCAGCTCCGGCTTCTCCCCCACTCCTTCCGTAACTACCCCCACTGTATGAACATATACTTGTATAAATCTCATGTGACCAATGCCTGACACTACTGCTACCATTGTACTATGCTTTATGTATTGCTCCACCTTGTAACGTGTGCCCATGCTTGAGGCCTTGCTGTTTGTACCATGTAACCTTCTGCCGCCAAAAATAAAAGTTTAAAAAAAAAAAAAGAATATCAAGAGGCTGACAAGGATGGACACAACCATGCCCTTTTCGACACAGACCCATACGAGACTGCAGAGGGAATCAAAAGACCGAGGACAATAGCCCAAGTATGCTGCAACAGATGTCAACGGTACACGGAGTGTGTCAACACTGATAAGCAGGAGTGCGGGAAACTCCTGCTACCGTGGTACCGGCCTTGATTCCAGTTACAAGGAAAGCCCAGAGCCGATAAGAGCCGGGCTGTGGTGAGTGAAAGACGCAAAGTGGCAAGTTGAACTTCATTCAAAGAACTGTAAAAGTGTTGAGGGGAGACGAGCTGCAGAGGGAACCAGCACCACGTGGGTGCTAACTCGAGAGACTCTAGTCGATCTCTGTCTGAGTGAAACTACAGATACCAGAAGGCCATAGGAGAGCCGTCAAGATAGGCCAAAGTGGGCATACAGGAGGTCACGTAAAATCCCAGTGCAGTCGAAAGCCTTTGACGTAAGAACTGTAAAGAAAGTAAGGGAAGTGAATCCTTTGAACATTTGAAAGTAAAGTGAATGTGAAGTTAGCAAGAGTGAACCTAACCAAGGGTTGCTGATGAAAAGGCGGCAACGTCTAAAGTCCCAAGAAGAAGTCCCCGGAGTTCTGGTGTAGCGGGAGATAGCCGCCAGATGGATCTTGATGGAGGCATGGGCCAGCCGCGCTTTGGCCAGCGATAGCAAGTACGGCAGCACTTGAGGGGCCGTAATCCGCAGAGGGGTAATCTTCTGTGCATGGCACCAGACAGAGAACCTCTTCCATTCGTGTCTGTAGCACTTGAGAGTTGAGGACGCCCTGGCCTTTGCAAGCACCTCCTTGCAGTCCGCCGGGATATCGTACCCTCCAAACTCTAGTGCTGCAGGAGCCAGGCCTGTAAGTTCAGCGACCCCGGGTCGTGGTGGAGGATGGCGCCTCCTTCTCTGGAGAGGAGATCCACGTCCGCCGGCAGTTTGACTGGGGGGATGCTGAAATGTCCAGAAGGTCCAGGAACCATATCTGTCTCGGCCACGCCGGTGCAACGAGGATCATCCTGCACCAGGACCGTCTGAGTTGGTTGATGAGTCGCAGCAGCAACGGCAATGGCGGGAATGCATAGAGGAACAGACCGTCCCAGGGGAATGAGAAGGCATCGCCCATGCTCCCCGGCTGGGGAAACCTGCTGGCGAACCTCCGGCACTTGGCGTTCGTCGCCATCGCGAATAAGTCGATCTGGGGATTGCCCCATCATTGGAATAGCAGGTCCACTTGATCCTGCCGCAGTTCCCACCGTGGCACGAGCGTAGCTTCCTGCTGAGTGAGTCAGCGATGGTGTTCTTTATTCCTGCCAGGTGGAAGGGTACCAGAAACATCCCTTGGCCAATGCCACAAATCCTGGGCCTCCTTGGATAGGGCTGGGGATCTGGTGCTTCCCTGCTTCCGGATGTAGAACATTGTGGTGGTGTTGTCGGTGAAGATCCTCACCACCTTGCCTTTGAGGGACGGAAGGAACGACCTGATGGCCCAGAACACGGCTCGGAGCTCCAGGACGTTGATGTGTAGCGACTTCTCTTCCAGGAGCCAAAGGCCTCTTGCGTTGAGATCGCCGGTGTGCGCTCCCCATCCCTCCAGGGAGGCATCCGTAGTCACAGTCTCCTGGTGTGCGGGGGTTAGGAAGTCCATCCCTGCTGCGAGATGCGCACGGGTTTCCCACCACCGGATCACTTGGCGGAAGGTCTCGTTGAGCGAGATCCTGTCTTCGAAGCTGCCCGCCGCTTGCATCCAACGGGCGTCGAGGAACTCTTGCAGTGGACGCATCCGCAGCCTGCACAGGCGCACAAGGTAGATGCACAAGGACATCATGCCGAGAAGGGACTTGATGGACCTCACCATGGCCACGTCCATGGCCAACAGTCGTTGCAGCGTGCCCAGGATTGCCTTTGTCCTTTCCTCCGACGGAGATGCCAATCCCACTGTGGCGAGCCTGGCTCCCAGAAACAGTGCGACTTGTGATGGGACCAATTGGGATTTCGCGTAGTTGATAGAAAATCTCAGATCCGTGAGCAGCTGGACGGTCTTCGCTGTGTGTCCGACGGCGAGTTCTCTTGTCCTTGCTCGGATGAGCCAATCGTCCAGGTAGGGGTAGACGTGGATCCCCTGCAGGCGCAGACGCGCTGGTACGGGTGCTAGGCACTTGGTGAATACCCTGGGCGCCGACTTCGATCCGAAGGGGAGGGCCTTTAACTGGTAGTGCGGTCCTCGGACTACGAATCTGAGGAACATTCGATGTCCTTTTAGAATGGGGATGTGGAAGTAAGCATCCTCCAAGTCCAGCGACGATAGGAAGTCGCCCTACTCCAGCTGTCCCAGCACGTGCTGGGGAGTGACCATCCAGAACTTTTGGGACTTGATGTACTTATTTAAGCGACAAAGGTCCAGGATGGGTCGCCAGCCGCCGGTCTTCTTTCTTAAGAGGAAATATCGTTAGTACACTCAATGGCTCCTTTCTTCAGCATCGCCCTTACTTCCAGCAGCAGTTGAGGGATGTGGTTTTCCTTCCTGGCCACGGGAGGAATGCGGGGGCACTTTTTTAGAAACTTAAGAGTGTGCCATGGGCCAGAGTATCCAGCACCCATCGGTCGGTGGATATGGACGCTTACACGCTGACGAACTTTGCCATCCGGCCTCTCACCGGGGTGCTCAGGTGGGGGCCCGACTCTACGGTCGGTTCAGTCCTGCTTGGTAATGGCCTTGCTGCCTTGGCCTCCTTGACAACGACGACGAGATCCTCCTGACTTGCTGCGTCCTCCGTAGGCCTCCTGCAACGAGGAGCAGGCCACCTGGCAGTCCATTGAGGAGCCGCCACCAAATCCTTTGGAGGCACCTTGCTTGCCTCCGGAGTTCCGAAAGAGCGGCCGTTGTTGTTGCAAAACTCCCAAGGTCCGTGCTGTTTCCGTGTCGGCCTTGATGGCCTGAAGAGACTCGTCCACTGTCTTGCCAAACAGGTTGTTTCCGTCGAAAGGCATGTCTAAAACTCTGGTTTGCACATCCTGGCGGAAATCGGTTGCCTTGAGCCAACCACGCCGGTGAAGGCAAACACCGTTGCCCATCTGGCGGAAGCCGGTGTCTGCAATGTCCGTGGCCACCGTCATGGCATGGTCCGATGCCACCTCGCCTTCTTGCAGTATCTCCAGGGCATCAGTCTTCCTGCCGTCCGGGAGGAAGTCCAGCAGAGAAACGATCTTAAAGCACAGCTCCCTGTCGTAGCGGGCCACAATCGCGGGGGCATTGGCCGCTTTAATTGTCGTCGCCGACGACGAGATGACCCGCCGTCCCATGGCATCCAATTTCTTCCCTTCGCCGTCCGGCGGGGAGGTCGAAGTTGAAGCCGTCGCCCCCGCCGCTTTCTTCTTGGCCGCCACTGAGACGACCGAATCCGGGTTCGGCTGTGCCCTAAGGCACATGGGGGCAGAATCTGAGACCAGGTACTTCTTCTCGTACCAGTCTCTCTTGGCAGGGGTCGTGAACGGGTTCTTCAGGAGCTCCAGCCCCTCGTCCCAGATGTTGCCAAGCAACGGGACCGAGAGGACCGTCTTCCTCTTGGCCTCACGCCGTTGATAGAGGAAACCTTCCTTCGTCTGTTCCACCGGGCAGAGCTGAAAGAGCTCGGATGTCCTGGCGACCATGGCGTGGAAGGAGCCAATTTCGTCGGGCGGGGAACCCCGGGGGGGGAGTGGTGATGGAAGGCCCATCCCGTCGTCACCACCTTCGTCATCCGTCCCCGTCGTAGCCGTCTCTGTTCCCGTGTCATCCCTCAGATCCGCGGAATGAGATGAAGGCCTTTAGGGCCGCGTAGGCTGGAAGGGCGGAGGGGGGTGAGTTCTCCTCCGCTTGCTTGGAGGGCTTCCTGACGGCCCAGGCTCCACTGGGTCATCTGTTGGGGGTAAGGGCAACCTTGTCCTTATCTCTGTGCACAAGGCCTGGATAGCCATCAAGATTTCTCCTGAGCTGTCGGTTGGGGAGTGGAATCCTCCACCTCCACGGGAACCTCGTCTGCCTCACGGTCGCTTTCTTCGTCCGCCTCGTCGGGATCCCTCCCGTGGGACCAGGCTTGCTCAGACCTCCTGTCTAGGATCTTCACGACTTCAGCCAGCTCCTCTTCAGAGGCTGTATCTGTGTCTGTGATGTTCAGCGGCCTCCCCCTCTTTTTCCACTGGGGTTCTCATGGGGGTCTTATCGATGGGCTGAAAAGGGGATTCCCTCTGCGGTGGCAGGGAAACTCTGGGCCCCGAGGTCGCCTCCACTGGGGTAGCCTCCACAGGCTTCGCCAGGGCCGCCACGACTCCCTCAATAGAGGCCTTAGCCGAGTGAATCAAAGCCTTGACGACTTTGGACGCGCTTGAGACCTTCACCTTGGGGGGAGGGACGCTGCCTCGCTCCCCCTCGGCTGTCTCCGTCAGGATCGACCGGGACTTCTCCCGAAGCTTACCCGGGTTCTCCGACTTCCTTTTCCCCGAGCCAGAGCGTTGGCTCGTGGTTGATGGTGTCGGTGAAAGTGCACCCTGCCTGGCAGCCAAGGAGCCCGACTGTTCGGCACTCGGACTCACGGTGCTTTGCGCCTTTTGTTGGGCCCCCGTCGCCGGGGCGCCCTTAAAGGTCTTAGAAGACCGCTCGGGGGGGCGCTGTTGAGCAGCCGAAGAAAATGGCTGCCTAGCCAGAGAGCTCCGTCTCTGCCCACCAGAATCTGTTGGACATCAGCGTTAATCTGCCCACCAGCCCAACGAAACTGCCACGATTATTTTCCCTACATCCTCCTGATTGCCTGGTCACAATCCGGACTGAAAATGGAGCTTGGGGACGGTGTGGCGGATCTCGGGCCCTGCTGCGCCGCGCGGCCTCCCTGCGAGCCCTGGTGGAGACTGCTTACACCCGCCAGACACGCTGCTCTCGCTGGCTCCTGCGCCCCTGGCCACGGGCACCCTTCACCGCCTCATCGCCTGCCGAAGACATTTCCCAGCGAGAGCCCTGAAGAGTTGCAGCCACCATCCTGCTCCTGTCCTGGCCTCGATCTCCCGCCGAACGGCGCAGGCATCCATTACCACCCCCGAGGTGCGGCCGCTGCACCCTCGGCGGCCCGCTGTGGCTCTGGACGGGCGGATCCATCCGGGGGCCTCCCAGCGCAGCCCCGTAGAAGTGATTGGCCCGGAGGCGGTATACGGGAGCCGCCTCTGAGGCGGCAGCGGCGCTCCGCGCTGGCTGCCCGCGCGTCTACGCCGCATCGGCCCCGGATCTGGGCCTGACCTCAGGAGGGCGAGCCCTGTCCCCCGGCGAAAGAGCCACGTATCATGGAGGACACGGGTCCAGCCGCCCTGAAGGCTGTGAGGTGGGTGTCTGCGCCTGATCTGTGCCACCTTCCCTCTTTGCGAGCGAGGGCCCCCTGCACTTCCCTGCACCGCAGGCTGGGGCTCCTCAGCCCTCCACGGGCCATCCCCTGGACATAGACTCTCTCTGTCATCCCCCTGGAGAGGGGTCATCCTCGTGTGCCTGCCGCCTCACTGGTCCCCAGGGTCTGGCTACAACTCCTGGGCTGCGACTCCCAACCCAAACAACCTGCATTGAGAGCACTAGAAAGAAGCCCCTTCCTGACTTACTAGCGGCTCTTTGCTCAGTGCACCCAACCACACTCGAAGAGCTAAGCAGAACACAAGCCTAGCGGGCCCTTCCTGCCTCATCCCCAACTGCAGCTCCGCCACCATTGCCTCGTTATCAACTGGCCTCTACACCCTGGCTCCACAACACTGCGCCTGCTGCGCTTGGGCAACACACGGGGCTTGGTCGCAGTTTTACTGCCGCCCCACCATCTAGGAACTATCCTGTGGCCACCACCGATCCTAGCCACGCAGGCGCTAACTCCCTCCTCTGCAATGCCCAGCAAGACGCGGCCCAACGGTAAAGTGGGCGCCATGGACAGGTTCGCCAAGATAGCGCCCAGGGCAGACCTGGCATCATCCTCCGCGCCACAGGAGGAGAAAGAATGCAGTCCAGACCCCCCTCAACCAGACCTCGCCACGATGATGGAATCCATGGCCAAAAACTTCGCTGCCTTCCACGGAAAGCTGGACAACATCAACGCAAATGTGGCCTCCCTGAGAACGAAGATTGATCAACATGGGGCCAGAAACACTGAGGCGGAGCAAAGGATAGGGACCAATGAAGATAACGTTCATACCCTGCAAAACACAGTCTCAGACCTCGTCCGTGACATGAAGCAGGTCAAAGCTAAGTGCGATGACCTTGAATCGAGGTCTCGGAGAAATAATGTCCGCATTGTGGGGGTTCCCAAATCTGCCCTGAAGGGTCGAATGGAAATAGCGGTCGAACAACTCATTAGGGACCTCCTAGACAACCCGGCACTCTCACCATTCTTCGCTGTGGAAAGGGCTCACCGCTCCCTGGCACCCCGGCCTAAACCTGGAAATTTCCCTAGACCAATAATCGCCAAACTACTGAGCTATAAGGACAGGGACCATATCCTCCGATTGGCCAGGGAGAAAGGGGAACTTAGAATAGATTCACAAGTCATCAGGATTTTCCCAGATTTTTCAGTGGCAGTGCAGGCGGAGAGACGACAATTCAATGGGGTGAAGAAACTGTTGAAAGAGCGTAGAATCGAGTATGCGATGCTTTTCCCTGCTCGCCTCAAATTCACCCACCGCAACAAACACTATTTTTTCACAGTTCCGGATGAGGCCGTCAAGTTCATCGAGGCGCAGATACCACTGGCTGATCCTCCTGAGGAACGTATGGAGGATGACTAATATCTGAACCCTCGGACTCCTGTAGCAGACCCCAGTGGTGGTGGTGTAACGACTGGTGGCCTCCCTGTCAGGCTCTGGGCTCCCCCCTCTCTGTCCCGTGACGGGCACTTTGGGGCCCAGCAAAACTGCAGCGAGTGCATAATTTGCTGACGGAGACGCATGCTGGCTCATTTAATTGTAGCACCACCCACTGGGCCTGAACTCCGCAAAACTGAACAGCACTGTTGAACACTAGCCTTGGAGGTGCACCCTATGACTTTGCTGCTCTAAACCATGAGGGTCTTCCCCTTGCGATCTAAGTGTTCTACTATCCTTTCTTTGCAACCGTTTGTTCATCAGCTGATTTCCAGTCTATATGATATTATTGAAATTGATACTAGTACATGTGGGCAAAACGGCAGCGGCAGCCCCCACTGCAGCTGCAATCTCTTCTGAGTCTAAATGTTTGTGTTTTGGCCCCGGTTGGGCGAGTTCCCCTGTGCGACCGAGTTGGGGATGGTGCGCGGTTGATCAATGTATGGGTGGGTTTTCAAACACTGCTGTTTGGGACAGGGCGGTGAGGGTGGGGGGTGCAGAAGTTGGGGTAGATTATATACAAAATGGCAGAGTAGCTGAGACTGGGTCTAAAGGGTGGCACCCTTATGCCGGTGAAGCAAACACGGCGGGAATCAACGACAGATGCTTTACTTGGGATGTTCCGTAAGGTAGTAATATGGCGGTCAAAATGATGTCATGGAATGTTAGGGGGCTGACAAATTTTACGAAGTTTCGCAGGATTGCCGCCTATGCGCAAAGGCATGGGGTCAAGGTCCTCCTACTACAGGAGACGCATGCTCTGAAACACTTATCGTCCAATATAGCACATTCCTGGGGTCTCAATAGATACTATACTCAATACTCCACTCAAGCTAGAGGAGTCCTGACTCTTATCCATAAGTCCTTAAACTTCACTCTCCACACGTCCCACATTGACACAGAAGGCAGATATGTCATTCTACACTGTACTTTAGCTCATGAAGACTACCTACTGGTCAACTTATATGCGCCCAATATCGACTGCCCCGAATTTTTCGACAATGTGGCCTCCATTCTAATGAGATATATAGATATCCCCATCATATGGGGGGGAGACATGAATCTGATAATCGACAATGTACTAGACAGAACAACAACCACTAGCAGAGCCACTACGCGTGCTGCCGGGCGGCTCCGCATACACATGGACTCTCTAACTTTACACGACATATGGAGGACTCTTCACCCCCACGATAGGGACTATACTTTCTATTCCACAGTACATGATAGCTCCTCGCAAATTGATCTGTTCTTGCTCTCTGGTGGTTTAGTGGGTAGAGTCTCTGACGTCAGGATCCTTGCTCGCATGCTGTCTGATCATTCCACTGTACTGCTGCAGATCCAGATTGGTAACACAGGGCCAACACGACCTGCCTGGCGCTTTAAGTCTGCCACCCTGGCGGATATAGTATTCAAAGCCGAAATATTAGCGGACATTACCACATTCTTCGAGGAAAACAGTACGGCTGACACAACGGAGGGGGTCAGGTGGGAGGCATTCAAGGTTTACATCAGGGGGATGTGCATCTCCAAAGAAGCAGGTGTCCTGAAAGCTATAAGGCAGGCCCTAAATGTCTCGGACACTAAGCTCAAAGCCCTTGAACAGGAATATCTTGCCACTCCGTCCCCGGCGACCCTAGCATGGATCAGAGCTGAGCTGGAACAGTTCGAGTCACATGCTATGAGGGAGGTGCAATACCTTGCTCGTCCTGTCGCCGCCCGTAGGTATGGAGAGGGGGACAGACCGGGTAGAACACTGGCTAGACTGATCCGAGCGGAAGGTGGCAGGACTCGGATTGATTGCATCATGGATGAGCAAGGACTGAGGCACTGGTCTGACCGGTCCATCCTTGACATATTTGCTAATTTATATGCTAATTTATATGGTCCTCGGCCTGGACACTCGGATCAGGATTTGGATGACCTCCTTGAGAATATCCCTATGACTATTATTTCCCAGGACACCAGAGAGCGTCTTGAAGCCCCGTTCACTCTAGAGGAGATATTCCAGGTGATATCAGATCACCCCAAAAACAAGGCTCCTGGCCCGGACGGACTCACCTCTGAGTTTTACCAGGAGCATGTGGCTGCTCTGGCACCAGCGCTACACGGGGTCGGGACGGAGGCGCTTCGAGCACACATCCTCCCCCCCTCCTTAAGGGAAGCCTTGATAACAGTTCTCCCCAAACCTGGAAAACCCCCGGAGGAGTGCGGGTCCTATAGACCCCTATCCCTCATTAATACTGACATGAAAATCTATGCCAAGATAATTGCAAATAGGTTTCTCCCCTTCATGACCCTCATGGTTCATCCGGACCAGTGTGGGTTCATCCCCGGTAGGTCCACGGCACTCAACATCTGTCGCCTATTTAATGTGATGTCCAGGATTGACCCGATCGCCGATGCTGTAGCGGTAACTATAGATGCCCAAAAGGCCTTTGATATGGTCTTGTGGCAATATCTGTGGGCAGTGCTAGAGAAAATGGGTGTAGGCCCAAATATGCTCTCTTACATAAAGCTCTTATATACAGATCCATTAGCTAGGGTCCTTGTAAACTCTGTTCCCTCCTCCCTCGTCAGACTACACCGCGGGACCCGCCAGGGCTGCCCATTTTCCCCCTCTTCTTTGCGCTCGCCATCGAACCCATGGCAGACCATGTTAGAGGGCGCCACATCAATAAAGGCATTCGGTTGATTGACACGCCCGAAGTCATCTCACTCTATGCGGATGACGTCCTCCTCTATATCAGAAACCCCTCCACATTTCTGGACCCGATCATCCGCGACATCACAAAAATAGGCACGTACTCCGGGTTTACAATAAACTACTCTAAATCTGAAATTTTCCCTTTGACCACAGCAACACGACAACCAACATGCGAGTACCCCCTGCGCTGGTCCCCGGATGGAATCAGGTATCTCGGGGTTCAGGTGTCACTAACCAAACCGTCCCTACTTAAGGACAATTATGAGGCTGCGTCTCAGCTCATTATATCCAAGTTCTCCAAGTGGCGACACTTGCCGTTATCCTTGGCAGCCAGACTTTCCCTGATAAAGATGATAGTGGTTCCCAAGCTCCTTCACGTCTTCACTAATGTTCCAGTCTGGCCCGGGAAGCAATACTTTAAGAGGCTCCACTCAGAATGCGCCCACTTTCTCTGGCATTCGGGGTCGGTCCGCAAGAAGTGGCAACACATGACTGCACCATAAGACAAAGGGGGTTCGCTGCTCCAGACCTATGACTGTACTGGAACGCGGCGCAGGTCCAACATGCCTCTCACTGGTACGCATTCCAGAATCCACCTCTGCATGTAAAACTCGAGAAAATGGCAGGGGGAGGGACCAACATCATGACCCTATTGTTGCACCGCACGCTCCAAACGGACGCCCATGCAGACCCAGTGACCACCACGATAAGGGCATGGAATGCTATTCTGTACTCCGAACAAGAGTGCAACCCGTACTATAAGTGGCTTCCCCTGTGGCAGTTTCCTGGACTCTCCCCCACACACGACCAGCATCTCTCGCGACACTGGGAACATCTCGGCTATCGTGGCCTGACTGATCTCTTCCCAGGGGGTAAGTTCATCACCCCTCAAACATGGCGCCCAGAGCACACTAACTCCCGGCTTGAGATGCTACAGTACTACAGGCTTCGAGCTGCAGTTCGGGCTATGTGGCCCTCATATCCAGACGAGCCCCCAGAATCACCCGCACTCCGATACATAGCAAACTCCGTGGGCTCCAAGGGGGTGCTATCCAATTTGTATAAGATGCAGTTGGGAGGAACAGTGTCTGGGTCCCTCAAACCACGAGAGGCATGGGCTAGGGAGCTCGAAATGGAAATAACCGATGGACTACGGGGTAAAATGTGTGTACATACGCGCATGGTCTCCCTCAGCGCCAGATTCCGCTGCATACAATTCAAGTTCCTCAAGAGGCTCTACTATACACCTTATAGAGTGGTGAAATTCACAGGTTCCCTATCTCATACATGCCCTAAATGCAAATCTCCCGAAGCAGACCATATCCACATGTTCTGGGCCTGCCCTATGATCAACGCATTCTGGGTAGTTGTGGCTGAGGCCCTCTCCGAAATAATAGAGTCCCCGGTCGATGTGGACCCACTTTCCCTATTGTTTGGTATCTGGGGGGGGAGTGCAAGGAAAATGTCTACATTTTTTAATGTGAGCGCCATTGTTGCTAATAAGTGCATATTGCAATGCTGGAAGCGCCGCAACCCCCCCCCACCTTTACGATGTGGCTCAAAGCCCTTACATGGATACAAGTGTGCGAAGAGGAATACATTGGATCCCTGCCAACCACATCACAACCCAAAAATATATGGACAGAATTCTGCAGTTCCCTGAACAATAGAGATGGTGTGGAATGGTTGGCTACCCCTCCCCAGACACGGCCCGCTACGCCATGAAACTGTAATTATTCCTCCTTTTCGCCCTATCTGACCCATTCCAAGTCACTAATTGTTCTTTTCCGATGAAGCTGTGCCTAGTCGTTTTGTGATGATGTTGGTGATGCAAAATTGTTTGACTGCTGCCGTGTAACCTGTATTGTGCCTGTCTTACCTTTCTGCCAATAAACAAAGTTTTAAAAAAAAGAAGACCGCTCGGACATCTTCTTCTTCTCACCTGCTGCTGGGCTCTTCCCCTCCAGCCAGTTGGTGAGGCGGATCCACCGATCCTTCATGGTCCATTCCGACATGTTCTTGCAAAATGCACAGTCCTTCTCCACGTGTGTTTTGTCTTCGTGAAGGCAGTAGAGGCATCTACAATGCTCGTCCTCCTTGAAAACATTCTACAATCCGCATCCAGGACAGCTCCTGAACAGCTTGGATCCGGGTGTCGTGCGCCCTTTTCCCTGGGCCATGTCCACGCGGGGTAGGCCTCAAAGAATCTTCTGGAATCCTCCAAGAAGCGTGACTCAACGAAAACTTCGCACTTGAGGGGCGTAGAAAAAATCCGAAACGGTCCCCGTTGATCGGACGTAGAAACGGTGGAGCTTGAGGCTCGATTGAACAAAAAAAAGAGGTTTAACTCTTTGAAAAATCGCAAAACGCAGTAAAAGCTCGAGAGCTATAGCACGAGGACTCCCAACACTTGAACGTGCGGTAAAAATCTGAAGATGGCTGCCAGAGGAGGGGCTTAGGTAGAGGGCAGTCATTGGCTGGGGGCAGTATGACCCAGAGACCAGTGATTGGTTATTACGAGAAAGGCAGTTCAGAAACGAAACTGAAACTGATTTTTTCTTTACCGAGGATTCCCAGCCTGACGACGGGGAATATTCATGAGCATGTGAATCCATACCAGTCCCCTAGCTGGAGAACTTTAACAGCCCCAGACGATCAGCAGCACCTTTCTATTTTTGCTTCTTTCTCATCAGCAAAGCCGTTTTCCTTTGATCTCATTTATTTACAGTTCTCTCCTTATGCATTCCCTTTCAAGCATACTTAGGTCTCACTCCCCGATCAACCCTGAGCCTCCCGCTCTAGGCGGAACACATTGTCAGCAGCCGCTGATGGGCAGCAGCGAGAGCCGTTATGCCTTCCATTTTTCCACCCGCCCAGGCTGGAAGCTGACGACCAGCAGGGTGCACCTCCTTTTTGACCTTGCCACCCTCACCATGTTAGGCTAACAGGAGGCAATTTATTCTTGTTCCTCTTTACCCTCCATCAGGAGGTTCGTTTTGGCACTACTCGATCGGCTCAGTTACTGCCACAGCAAAAAGGGGGTTTTGCCCCTTTGCTGCCCCCAACAGTGCAAACATTGCTTCTTATTCAAAGCTTCACCCTCTTAGGGCATCCTCCAGGTTCATCAAAAAGAGATCCCAACCAATGTCTGACAGGTGAACCCCCTCCTCCTCATAATACCCGGGCACTCCTAGGTTTATCAGCCAGCGCCTGATCATTGAGAAACCAGCCCCCTTGCAAAATGTTGCCATTGCCATGTTCAACTTTTTCCTCGACTAATCCACTGCTGAGTTTCAATAAACTCCTTTCCAAGTGAACCTAGGAATCATCTCAGACCAAATCAACTTGTAAGCCCCCAGGTCTTTGATAAATGCCCACAATCTGCAGCACATTTTGTTCAGCAGATGACCTCTGGCCAGTTGGGCCAAGTCTGTCCCATTTAGATGAATTATTAATATGTCAGGGGGAGCTTCTTCCATAATCAATCTCCCCATCATTCTATCCAGGTCATCCCATTTCAATCCTTTCTTAACAAACCAAAGAGTGTCTGTCTTACTCCTGGCAACTCTTTCTTCCAATCCTCTGCTCTCACTGCGAATGAGTGGCCTGTCACCCATGGTACCTTTCTGCCACATGTGTTGTCCTCTACCATGGGGCGGGGGAGAAAAATATATACTGCCCTTTCCCTGCCTGATCCTTCTTTGACCTTCTCAGTAATATCGCCACCTCCTGCTATTCTACGCCAGCCTCCCTCAGGCCCCCTTGACCATCGCCTGCCTTGTTTGCGACAGCAAACTCGCTAACCCTAAAGGCCCCGAGAAATGCTAAGCTGAACTCTGTCCTGAAGAGTTTGGTCACGTATTCACCTTCGCATACAAGTGTGGTCTTGTCCATCATACCCGTCAGATGCTAAAAAGTAATTGGGTGCCTCTGGTCTGGCTCTCTGCCTTCCAGCCTCCCCCATCTTTCATGGCTACCCTTATAACCCCGCTTTTCATGTGGTCTTTGACTCGTCTGGTCCTGGTGAAGAATGCCACTGCTGCTAAGGTAGTTGCTGCCCGTGCCCTGGTCTTCTTTGCCTTGCAATCCTCCTTTATGAATTCCTCCACATCCTGCTCTACAATAACTCCCATGGACTCAGTTATTGCCAGGAAATCATCAAAGTGCCCCTTGTAATGCTGCAACGTACCTGGGGCCAAGGAACTCTCCATAAGTGTCATCAGAACATCCTCGCTATCCCCCAGAGACACTCTTGCATTACTACCATCTCCTCTTCTGCCCCCAATGTGAGCTGCCTGAATCTTTGCCATTGCAAATGAGACAAAGCATCAGCTATGCTGTTCTGCACAGCTGGAATATGCCTCGCTCTAACCACTGTGTTCAGTCTCAGCCAGGTAAGTGTAAAAAAACGCAGCAGGGCAAGCACCATTGAGCAATTTGCTGCACAACTATTCACCACCTGCAATGCTGCTTGGTTATTGCATTAAAGCGTGATTTTCTTAATGGCCACCCTCTCCTGCCAGATATTGAAGCTAACTGCAATGGTAAATAGCTCCAGGAATGGTATGTTCCCTGTTAGCTTCTCCTCCTTCCATGCCCCTGGCCATGCGCTCCCGCACCTGCTTATTGCCAGAAATGCTCCAAATCCCACACCTCCTGATGCATCTCTGAACAGCTGTATTCCTTCGCTAGACTGCCATGGATCCCTTAATACTGTGAGAAACCAGAAAGGTGTCTCACCCACTAGTCCCCGCGTATCTCTCTCTCAGGTGGCCAGGGCACGGCCATTGCCTTTAGTTCCAGACCCTGGGAGTGGACCAGTGCGGGAGGATCACCTGAGTGAGCGGTCCTCGGGGAGTGGGAGTGGGACACTGGATGGTGAGATGCAGTATCTCTCTCTTCCCTGTGATACCTTTACCCCACCCTACCCGATGGGATATTTAGAACTCCCCGCCCCTTTTCCTGCACGAAGACTTTTACACGGACAACCCGCCTTGGGAGAAAGCAGACTCACACACGAGCTGTGTATTTGACATGTCCCAATACTATGGTCAGGCAATATTCGACAAATAATCACTGACACCTGACTTCCATTACACTTCCCCACACGGATAAAAGGCAGAGCACGAGTGTACACTCTGAGCTAGGCAAAACACACAAAGGTACAGTAGTTTCGAGTCGGCAGTTGAACGAAGGGAGATAGACAGCCAGGCACGAGAGGTTTGTGAGAGGGTCAACACCCTTGGCCTTTTTGGCAGGAAACCATTACTTTCAACAAACCTTCAAGGCAGAAAACGTAAGATCAGAACACCAGGCTGAAGAGTTCTGCATTGTGTGTCGGAGATAGCGAGGGTCCTCCTGCATAACTGACCAAAGCAGGGAGGATCAGCAGATACCGTGGTATCGTCCTTGGCTCCAAGAACAGAAGGCGACAGAGAACAACACAGCCGGTGAGCTGGGGAGATTGATGCCAGACCGGTCTGTGTTGAAGTCAAGGTTTCAAGCGGCAACATTGTGAAAACAAACATTGTTAAATGCGTGTGATGAAGGACGCAAATGAAGCTAAATTGCTGGTGAATATTTGAACATTAAAAGGAAAGATATGATAGCGTTGACAGAGTGGTCCAGCACTGTGAATGTGCTCACTCAAAGGTCTCGGTGCGGTATCCTGATAAGAGAAACGAATGTAGAAGATTGATGTGAAGTGTAAATTGAGTGAAGTGAATCAAAGTGGTACTGCAACGATTTAAGTAAAACCCATTGGACATTCGAAAGTCTTTGATGCTGGTATCAAAAGGGATCTGAGCCCGGATGAGGGGGATCCATAGCCCAAGCCCGAATGAGGGAAACCAAGTTGTGAACACTGTGGAAAGAGGATGTGAGCCCGGACGAGGGGGATACATGGTCCAAGCCCAAACGAGGGAGACCAAGTTGTGAACATTGTAGAAAAAGGGTCTGAGCCTGGATGAGGGGGACCCATGGTCTGAGCCCAATCGAGGGAGACCAAGTTGTGAACATTGAAGAAAGGGGGTCTGAGCCCGGACGAGGAGGGCCCATGGTCCGAGCCCGAAGGAGGGAGACCAGTCTTGAACTGACAAAGGAAAGGAATGTCTGTGTTTTGTTTGTTACATCAGGTCCTCTGCAATAAGAGACTGTCATTGCGAGAGAGACTTTGGCTGCTTTGCCCCGTGCTAAATTTGTGGGAAAGGGAAGCCAACTGCTCAACTATCCTGACATATCATTTCTTGAACACTTTTCTTCTGCATTTATTGCTATCCCACACTATTTTTGATTTAGATGTAAGTATTGGCCATAGATTTATTAGTATAGGCCCTTTTATTTTGACAGACTCCTCTAGGACTGTGTTATTATTATTTGATGGTCATAGCTTGCTGCCATCTTTAGATTTAGGTTTAGATAGGTGTTCTACCAACCCATTGAAGTTCAATAAACACCCTTGAACTGTAATCATGTGCGCTGCCTTCATTGTTTGATAACATGCCTTTGTTACATGTGGTCTAAGGAATGGGATGTGGCTCAATTGAGACAAATTGGGGCACCCTAAAATTCCAGAAACTTAGTCACAGAACCGTAGATCCCTGCACCGCCACGAAAGAATCCATAGGCTTTGACATTTGTAGTAGCAGAGCTACCACTATCCCTCCAGAGAAAAAAGGGATGGTTCCCACGGACTTAGTCCTAAAACCCCCTGAGGGTTATTATATAAGACAGGCCCCAAATTCTGGCCTAGCCTGGAATTTTGGTCTGGATGTCCTAGCAGGCATCAAGGATCCCGTATTTCGGGGAGACATAAAGATTCTCCTACAGAATCATGGCAAATTTCCACTTGAAATACGTCGTGGGGACAGAATTGCACAGGAATTCTTGAGAAGGCTCTATTTCCCCATTTTAAGGAAGAAGGTAAACCAGAAGAAACTGACAGAGGTAGATTAGGCCTTTTGAGAGGCTGACAAACCACCTACCATTCAGGTAAAGAGGGAAGAAGAATCCACCATACTTCCCAATTAAGCCTTCACCCAGTGAAATGATCCAGCACTCGCAGAGGCTTTCGTAATGGTGATTTCTGATGGAGAAGTACAAGAAAGCGGAAGTCCCTTTTTCTTCCTGAAACAGGGATTATTTTATAGAAAGGAAACTTCCAGAGAGGGCCTAAGTAAAGTTCAATCAGTAATCCCCAAGACCCACCGTAAGATTGTGTTAGAGATTGCACATTCTCATTTGACAGGGGGACATTTAGGACAATCCAAGACTCAGGCTCACATTAGAGGGAGGTTCTACTGGTCTGGTATCCATGCAGACATAAACAACTTCATCCAGACATGTGAAATTTACCAGAAAACCAGTTCCCTTACCTGCCCCTCTGAGCCCCATTACCAATCATCGAAGTTCCTTTTTCTCCAAATTGGGATGGACATCATTGGGCCGTTGGAAACCTCTAGACTGGGTAATAAATATGTCCTTGAATCATTGATTACACTACCCGATACGCAGAGGCGTTCCCTATGCAGAACAATGCAACCCAACAGATCTGAACGATGATAAAACAGAGCTCATCATCCTGGGCACCGCATCTCACCTTACCAAACTTAGCCCTGATTATACATCCTTCATCATTGATGGTAGTCTATTAAAGTTGCCAAAGAAGTAAAACACCCTGGGTTTTTACTTAGACTCAACCTTAACATTCACCAAACAGGTAAATACTCTGACCTCATCTACAGCATACACATGCAAATTAATCAGAGCTGGTAAACAATTCATATCATCTAACAGTTGCATGATCTTAGCTAGAGCTCTTATTTTATCTAAACTTGACTACTGTAACGTCCTATACATTGGTGCCAACAAATACATTATCAATAAAATACAGATACTCCAAAACAATGCCCTTAGAGCTGCCCTAAGCATTTCAAGAAAATAACACATCTCTGAAACAAGAAGGACATACAAGTGGTCATCTACAAACGAGACAATCCACCTAAAAACAGCATCCCACATCCATAAATGTCTAAACAATAAAGTACCACGTTACTAGATAGAAAGAATTTCTAGAAAAACCTCAAGAAGACCCATGAGATCAGCCAACTCCAAATGCCTTCAGGTGCCACGCTTTAAACTATCCACCATTGGAGGCACCAGCTTCCCAGTCAAATCAGTACAACTGTGGAACTCCTTACCACTCTCACTGAGAATAGACCAAACCTTTACCAAATTCAGGCACAATCTGATCAAATGGCTCCTAGAGAATGATAAGTAATTCCTCAGACTAGAACTTCCAGTAACCCTCCTGCCTTACACTTGACATGAGTTTGCAACCCACATGTGTATATATATATGCCTGTATCCTATTGTATGTATCTTTTATACTGTATGCTTAGTTGTACTTACTCTCTATATTTATGCTTTTGATTAGATGTCATTTCAGACCTTTGTCTGTTTATTTGATATGCTTTTTAACCACTGTAACCAAGCTGTATGCCTTCTTACCTCCTGCGCCCTGATACCTTTGGGTCTGGCATGCACATTTAATAATAAACAAACAAACAAACAAAATCTTTTACCATTCTTTTCTAGGGTTGGTATCCCCAAGGAAATTTGAACAGATCAGGGGTCCAATTTTATGAGCAAACTGATGAGTGAAGTCAAGGAATTAAGACATACCTCCACTTTAAGAACCTCAGTTTACCACTCCCAAATGGATGGGTTGGTTGAGAGATTCAATAAAACCCATAAATAGATTTTGAGAAAATTGTGAGGACTGGGATACTATCATCCCCTGGGCCCTATTTGCAGGGAGGAAATCCCCTCAGGCATCCACCGGTTTCTCTCATTTTGAACTACTTTACAGTAGAAATCCAAGAGATGTCTTAGACATGCTCTGGGAGAACTGGGAAGAAAGGGAAGAGGCACATATACCCCTTTCACAAACAGCTACCCGATTACAAGAACATATGAACCTTGTTCAAAATCTAGTCTACACTCAGATGGACAAACCTCAGGCCCAACGAAAGTCCACCTATGACAAGTAAGTAAATGTAACCATTTTTTCAGTAGGACAAAAGGTATTAGTCCTCTTACCTACCTCTGAAAATAAACTTGTCTCAAAATGGCATGAGCCATACGAGGTACTAGAGCAAACAGGTACCTGTAGCTATAAAATAGCCCAACCTGATAAAAAGCAAAAGACCTACCATTACTATGTAAATCTCTTAAAGAAGTGGAAAGAAAATCCTTCCACTGCCTCCGCCTCGTTATTGTCTTGTTTAATACCAGAGGAGAAAGACACATCAGAACCTATTCCCCAAGAGCTATCAAGACAGAAGCAAGAAGACTTAAACAACCTGGTCATGACATTCCCTGACGTATTCTGCGAAAAACCAAGGAGAGTACATGGTACTTATCATTATATCAGAACTCCAAAGGGAAAAGTGGTCAATTTACAACCCTACAGACTCCCAGAAGCCCGAAAACAAATAGTGGTAGAGGTAGATAAAAAAATGCTTAGGGTAAACATTATCGAGCCTTCTTCCAGCCCATTGTCTTCCCCTATTGTACTGGTTACCAAACCGCTTTATTCCTGGCAGTTTTGTATAGAGTTCAGGCAAGTTAACGCCATCTCTGCCTTCGATGCCTATCCCATGCTGCGCATCCATGAATTCATTGATAAACTAGAAAGTGCCATCTTTTTATCGACCCCAGACTTGACCAAGGGATATTGGCAGGTCCCCATACTTGGACCTGATAAAGAAAGGACAGCTTTCTCAACGCCCCTAGGACTATTACAGTTTAAAGACCTCCCTTTTGGCTTGCATGAGGACCCAGCCACTTTCCAATGGCTTATGGACAGTATATTACAGCCCTATTCCGATTTCTGTGGGGCTTATATTGACAACATAGTCATTTACAGCAAGAGTTGGGAAGATCTTCTCTTCCATCTGTATACCACTATGAGAACTGCCAGAGTAGCCGGCTTAACTGCCAAACCATCCAAATGTAAGCTGACCCAATCATCCGTGAGATACCTCGGCTTCTTTGTAGGGAATGGGAGTGTCCAGCCCCAATGAGAAAAAGTGGAAACCGTCCTAGATACCCCCCACGCCTAAGACTAAGAGAGGCCTCACAGCGTTCCTAGGATTGATTGGTTATTACTGTAGGTTCATTGCTAATTATTCAGATAAAACAGTTGGATTAACCGACAAATTAAAGAACGCTGAACCCCAGAAGCTTCATTGGACTGATGAGGATGACATATGCTACAACCACTTAAAACAAACCTTGTGCCAGAACCCAATCCTAAAGGTGGTAGATTTTTCAAAGGAGTTTGTGTTACAAACTGATACCTCTCTCACAGGGTTCTGAGCAGTCTTATTCCAAATGTGTGATGTATTAGAACATCCTACCCTATTCACTAGTCGAAAACTCTTCCCTCGTGAAAAGAACTGCTCCGTATTGGAGTTAGAGGCCCTTGCCATCAAATGGGCAATCACCCATCTAAGATACTACCTTTTGGGCAGGAAGTTCACCCTTGTCACAGACCATTCCCCTTTATTATGGATTAGCCAACAAAAGGACTCTAACCCTCGAGTCATGCAATAGTTCTTAGACCTACAACCCTACTGTTTGACTGTGAAATACCGAAAAGGTAAAGACAAGGGGAACGTCGATTTCCTTTCCTGGTTTCCCTGTGAAACAGATGTGGCTGCATCACATAGGGGAAGGGTGTGTGAGAAACCAGAAAGTGTCTCACCCACTATTTCCAGCGGATCTCTCTCTCAGGTGGCCAGGGCACGGCCATCGCCTTTGGATCCAGACCCTGGGAGTGGACCAATGCGGGAGGGTCACCTAGGTGAGAGGCCCTCGGGGAGTAGCAGTGGGACACCGATGGTGAGACACAGTATCCCTCTCTTCCCTGTAACGCCTTTGCACAATCCTATTCTACGCTGTGGGAGAAAACAGACTCACACCCGAGCTGTGTACGTGACATGTCCCAATACTATGGTCAGGCGAGGTCAGGCAATTATCGACAATCACTCATACCTGACTTCTATTACACTTCCCCACACGGATGAAAGGCGGAGCAGAAGAGCACACTCTGAGCGAGGCAAATACATGAAGGTACAGCAGTTTCGAGTGGGCAGTTGAACAAAGGGAGAAAGGGGGCCAGGCACGAGAGGTTTGTGAGAGGGACAACACCCTTGACCTTTTTGGCAGGAAGCCATTACTTTCAAGAAACCTTCAAAGCAGGAAACATAACACCAGGAAACCAGGCTGAAGAGTCCAGCATTGTGTGTCAGAGATACCGATGGTCCACCGGCATAATTGCCCAAGGCAGGGAGGAGCAGCAGAAGCTGTGGTATCGTCCTTGGCTCCAAGAACAAAGAAACGACATAGAACAACACAGACGGTGCGTTGGGGAGATTAATGCCAGACCGGTCTGTGTTGAAGTCAAGGTTGCAAACAGCAACATTGTGAAAACGAACATTGTTAAACGCGTGTGATGAAATACGCGAGTGAAGCTAAATTGCTGGCGAATCTTTGAACATTAAAAGGAAAAATACTATTCCGTTGACAGAGTGGTCCGGCACTATGAATGTGCTCAGTTGAAGGTCTCTGAGCGGTATCCTGACAAGAGAAATTAAAGTAGAAGATTGATCTGAAGTGTACATTGTGTGAAGTCAATCAAAGTGGTCCTGCAACGGTTTAAGAAAAACCCATCACACATTTGAAAGTCTTCAATGCTGGTATCAAAAGGGATCTGAGCCCGGCGAGGGGGATTCATGATCAGAGCCCAAAAGAGGGAGACCAAGTTGTGAACACTGTGGAAAAGAGGATCTGGGCCTGGATGAGTCAGGGGATCCATGGTCCCAGCCTGAACGAGGGAGACCAAGTTGTGAGCATTGTAGAAAAGGGGTCTGAACCCGGACGAGGGGGACCTGTGGTCCGAGCCCAATCTTGAACTTGTGAAAGTGAAAACCCCGACATAGGATAGGAACTTTTGTGTTTTGTTTGGTACATCAGGCCCTCAGCAATAAGAGACTGTCATTGCCAGCGAGACTTTGGCAGAAGGCCCTGATGCCTATATGTTGAACTGTTACCTCGTGGCCAAGAAGGCAGAGTGTGTTCGAAGCCCATACATGCCGCCTTGCCCTGTGCTGAAAACGTGGGAAAGGGAAGCCAACTGCTCAACTATCCTGACATATAATTTCTTGAACACTTTTCTTATGCATTCATTGTTATCCCACACCATTTGGCATTTATTAGTAAAGATTGGCAATAAGTTTTTAGTATAGGCCCTTTTATTTTGACAGACTCCACTAGGACAGCATTATTATCATTTGATGGTCGTAGCTTGCTCCCATCTTTAGATTTAGGTTTAGATAGGTGTTCTACCAACCCACTGAAGTTCAATAAACACCCTTGAACTTTGATCACTTGTGTCTGTCTTCAGTGTTTGATACCATGCCTTCATTACAATACTGACACCCCATTGAAGGATTCCAGGAAACGTTCCCAGACCTGTTGGTCTCTCTTCACACCCGTCCCCATGTGCATGTGGTGATGCGCCTGCGCCAATCCAACAGTTTTTCAGGCCAGCCTCCTCACAAATACCCTTCCAGCCAGGATAACCGTCCCTGCAAAGTTAAGTTGCCCCATCAGTTTCTGCAGTTCTGCTAATGTTGACTTTTCTTTCTTCCTCTTGTCCTGCAGAGCCTTCGTAAATTGCTCTACCTTCAACGAGGGAGCCTGCAGATACCCTGAATGGTGTTGACTTCAATACAGAGGAATGTCAGGTTTTCTGTTGGCCTAACTGTTTTATCTTTTGCCAGTGGGATGCCTAGCTTATCTTCCAATTGCTCGAACTTGACTAGTGCTGCCTCACATCCGTCTTCACCTGCCTTCCCCACAAACAGAACATTTTCCAGGTAGTGTGCCACCATTGCCCCTGCATATCTCTTCCTCATAGCCCACTCAATGGAAATGCTAAACAGAAAGTAAAGCGTACCTTGAAACTGGAGCCCCAGAAACCTGAAGCTCTCTGGGTGGACTGACAATAGACGGAATGCGGACTCAATGTCCGCTTTCACCAATAGGACTCCTATGTCCGCTTCCTTCACCAGGTCGAGTGCCTCGTCAAAGGATGTGTACCCCACTGAACACTGGTCTGGGTCCAGTCCACTATTTGCAGATGCTGCCTTAGGGTTTGAGAGATGGTGAATTAATCTGAATTGCCCTTCTCCCTTCTTTGGAACCACTTCTACGGGAGAAACCACAAATTCCTCAAATGGGGCCACAGTGAATTGCCCCTCTATCCTGCCTAGCTTCATCTCCATTTACATTTTTTTCTCCACTATCTCTAGTTTGGTGGCTGCTGATTTCAGGTATTTGGGGAACGACCCGCCAAAAACATTATGGCTTGGATTCTTGAACCCATCCGACAAACCCTTTAAGTGTGTCTCGGGTGCTATTCTGTTGTGATATGTGTTCAGCAGCGGCCGCAATGCCTCAAGCTTGATCAGGGTTAGGACTTTTCCCATTAACCTAAGCCCCCGCTTCCTTCTGCTTGGCTTGCTCCCTCTGCTTGGAGACCTGTTGCTCCTCGTTTTCTTACCGGTGGTCGTATGGTCTCCGCTGCATTTTCTGCACACATGCCTGAACTTGCAGTTGGATCCCCAAGTGCAGTTCCACTTTTCAAATTTCCAGCAGGTGGAGTCTTTCCCTGATCACCACCCCGCCCGACAAGGCCACCTTCCTCTTTCGCTATTCTGATAACTCCTACCCCCCCCAACTCGGGTACTGCTTCCTAAATGGCTGCTGCACCCCTCCCCCGAAAATGTTCTTGTGCCCATTACTAAATATCATTCATACTCTACGTGAGCCTCGTGGTTGCGCAGCTTATACGTTGTCAGTGCAGCAGCGTCACCCAGGTATTACTTCACTATTGTGGAGGTGTACCTCCTGAAGGCATACAGCCTATTCATAATGTTCTTCTCCTTACTCACTCTCTTCCGGCCTTCTCTCCTATCCTCCTCCTTCTTGACCTCTTTCAGTATGTCCAACCAGACCGGCTCCAGCTCGAACAATGTAAACATATGAATAAACACTGTACTCCATATTTCTTCTTTTACTTCCAAGGGCACATGCCAGACTAGGCCCGCTGCTCTTGCGGTCCTGGGTGTGCACCCTGGGTACCTTCTGACCCCTACTGTTGAAGCAGGTTTGTCTCCTAGCCAGGCTTCCCCATGGTTGCCCCTCCTCTCAAGCCCCCCACATCGCCTGGAACCTACTGGTAGAGGAACGACTACATCCTTTCCCCTTTGGTCTACACCCCTTAGTACAGGAGCTATGCTCCTTTCCTGCGGCCACCAACTCCATACCTCTCTGCCCTCTACCTGTGCGCCGTTCCCCAGTGTTGCTGGATCATTTCTCACCTCACAGACTCTCCTTTCTTCCCCCAACACTATGTTAGCATTGCCTTCCACACTTGCCCATGCTTGCAACCCATAGTTGTCCCTACAGGCGTTAACACTAGCGACGCACAACTTTTCATGCAATCGTTTCAGCACTTTTTCAACATGCATTTCCAGCATTTTTGCAATTTTCTCATCCAAAGCGTCCTGCTCTGTCGCCGCCGTTGAGGCCTCCCGTGGCTTCTTAGCTTTAGCGTATGTCTGCTGCCTCTGCTTCAGTGTTTCCATTTCGCAATTTGCTTCAGCCGCCTTCACAGATGACTTCCTCACTCTGAGGCCTCTTGGCTGGCAGAGGGCAATTTCCTTATTCTGTGATTTTTCTTTTCAAGGCAGAATCCAGTCTGTATGGCATTTCGAAATATTCCCCCATCACCTTGCTCTGCTTTCCATTGGGCTGCGACCTCCCACTCTGCGCAGGCATATCCGGGATGAACTCTTCCCCCTCTGTGTCTTCCAGCACCAACACACTTTCTTGCTCCTTCTCCTCCTTAGCTGTGGCTTGTGCTATAATCCAGTCCACACCTTTCTGTCTTATGGCTGCTCTGATTCTCTTCAGTAGGTCCACCATCTACTCAGCACTGTCCAGTCTTCTTTCTTCCTCCATTCTCTCGGTGCCCCTGGCACTCAAGTTCTTCACACCTTTCTGCCCTGCCCCTTTTTCACTGTCCATTCACAATGCTGCAAGCCCTTGGTGCATTGACTGTCACCCCGCTGCCATCAAGGGAGGCACGCCTAAATCCGTACCGTGGGCCTCCGCTCCTGCACTCCAATACTCTTTATTGGTTTGCGTCTTTGGACTGAGTTTACTAATACAAGGAGGAGCTTGCTGTTCCCCTACTGCATGCCCCACTTGCTCAAATCTAGGACCCAAACCTTTTTGTTTAGTTTTTTTGTTGGTGGGACCTTCTCTTGGTGTTGCCCCCTACTCGGCTATTCCTTCAAATGTTGTCGACATTTTCCCCTTCTTCTGCACTTATTGCCAGTCTTTCCTTTTCTTGCAATGTTTTTCCATCAAAAAAGTACTAGGACAAAGAAGCTCTCCCTATCATGCAATCCTCATTCTTTGTGCCGACCAAAAATGGCCACTACGCTAACAGATGCTGGTGAGTCCTTTCCTCTAACCCACAGTTTTTTCTCCAAAATGGATGGCCACCACGCTAGATGCTGCCTGTGGGCCCTTTCGTCTAACCCCCTTCTCTGATTCCTCTTGCGCATTACACTTACTCATTTTCCATCCCCTCCTCCACCGTCTTTTGTTGTGCCGGCTGCTTCTAAACGGTTGCCTGGTTGGAGGTGTCACTCCATCGGGGGTCCCGCTGCTTTTTTGCCCCAGCACTTGATCATTGGATCTTTTCACCTGGCCTACTGAGTAGCTGTGTACTTGTTCTTGCTTGGGGGATAGCCCTTGTAGGAGGACACCCACCCACACGTTTGGGTGGCCCTGGCTTCTTCTTCTCGGCTTGCCACATCCTGCGAGCACGATAACTGGTGACACGATGCACGATGCCTGTGCTACTTCGACACAAGCTTGACTCTTGCCGCACCATGGACTTCTTAATGGCAACCCTCAGATGCCGGGCAACTGCGCAATCCGCCTTCCCTCAGATGCTCATGGATGCACGCACCATAGCAACAGCATCTCCATCCAGCCGCCCTTAAGTAAGTCTCGCCAAAAGTTTAACACAGTTGATCCTGCTGCAGGTGGTGCGAGTGTGCAGAGACCGCTCCCACTGCGCAGGCCCTACATATAGGGACCAACGTTTATGGCCCCATTTCCCCTTCCAGTACCTCCTCGCTAGAGCAGAAGGGGGGGCCAGGAAGCTCGGCCCCTCTGCCATGATATGCCAAAAGCGCCTGCTACCCCTTCAGGGCCGCGCCATGTGCTACTTAAAGAAACAAAAATAACCCCTAGTTATTGTTTATAACAGGCAAAGGTAATTTTTGAAATATTAATGCATTTTCCCGATGGCTGATGAAACAAAAAGATGGCTGGTTGCAAAAACAACGTCAATGAAGCAGGTTTGTAGGTGTTCGTACAATTAATTGGAATAAACACATGTATATGTAATTTACACATGCACACACAGTATATGTACATCATTACTGACAGCACTTGGATTTCAGTGGTCCCTGCAGCGCCTTCCTGACCCCGCATCTGAGTCATAAGTCATACATTGTTCACGTTTATTGTATCAGGCTGCAGAAGATTTCTCCAATCTGGGAAACTGGAAGCTCCGCGGCTCAGTTTCTAAAATAAGCCACAGCGGAGGATAAAAATAGCGCATCAGCCTGGAGAAGCTACCCTGCTTGAATTTAAATTGGCTGTTTTTTCCCTTGACAGATACCAGTTACTGTGGACTCTGCAGCAAATGCTGCCGTGCGAATGCACACTGAATTCACCCAGCACAGCGGTAATTTCACAGGAGGAAAAACACTGCCGGGGATGGCTTTGTGGCTTGGCTGTGGCAGGGGCCCCGGATACGGGGGCTCCGGGGCCGGAGCCCCCCTACCCCCGGCCAAATCAAGTCGGGGCTGAGCCCCCCCCCACCCTGGCCGGAGAGAAGTGATGCAGCATCGATACTGCATCACTTCTCTCCGGCCGGGTATAATCGCGAAAATGTGCGATTAAGGCCTCCCCTCTAGGACTCATATTGGTGTATGTTCCTAGAGGGGAGGGCTTAGGCGCAGCGGTATTCAGACTGTGGGGCGCGCCCCTCTGGTGGGCCGCAGCCTCATGCCCAGGGGGGGCGCGCATCCACAGTTTGAAAAAGAAAAAAAAAAGAGGATAAATGACCAAAGGGTCGGGCTGTTGCTTCATTAACAAGCAGCAGCCCGATCCACGGCCCCTGCCACACATGCTTAGTGCGACAGGGGCCGGGCCTTTGTGAGGTCTCAGGCTCCATTAGGAGCCTATTAATGAAGACAAAAGAAAAAGCGCACACCTTTTGCCTTGATGATGGTCATCGCAGCAAAAGAATGTGTGTGCTTTTTTTGTCTTCATGAATAGGCTCCTAATGGAGCCTGAGGCCCCACAAAGGCCCGGCCTCTGTAGCACTATGGGTGGTGGCAGCAGGGTCGGATTGGCCCCTGGCCAGGCCGAAATCGTCCCTGGGGAGTAAGGTCCGGTTTCAGGCCATGCTTGGGCCAGTTTGAAAAAAAAAAATTCGGAAAAATTATTTTTTTTTACAAATGTATTTTTTCATTTTTTATTCTTCAAAAACCTTTCATCCTTCTTGGGTCGATATGAGTACCAACACAGGTTGGGTGAAATTGTATGCATATTTGTTCTATAAAAAAGAGCTTAAGGGTAAGTGCTATATAATACCATATTATCATGTGGCCTTGGACGTCTGCTTTGAGTCACAGTGATATGGATCTTTACACACAGATATTAATGATACGTATGGTGATCCATGCTTGTATGAAATGTATATCACCTTAGTGAAATCATAACCATATTTTTCGTAGTGTAGTTTACTTAGGTACAATGCCATTTGATGCCACTTCCTATTTTGTCAAGGGGTGAAAGGGATGTCACTTTGGTGTAGGGTCAAAGTACATCACTTCCGGTGATATCATTAGAGGTCAAGTGTCGTGAGACGAGGGGTAGGCCACTTTTTTGAGGCGAGGGGTGGGCCATTTTTTTGGGGTGACCGGGCCTATTACTTGTCCCAGTCCGACCCTGGGTGGCAGCAGTGGTGTGGAACTGCCCAAGTGTCACAGAAGAGCTAGAATATATTTGGGCACAGGCACCTACTGTTTTACAAATTAAGCACTTGGTATACACATGCAGTTGCAATTAAATGTTCATTAAAAAGTATGCCCTCAAGAGTATGCTATCACAGAGAAACTGGGACCCCAAAGCCAGTTCAACTCCCCACTCCCAGGTGTGCCAGTGAACAGGTAGATGTAAGTCGAGAGCCAACCAACCGCTTTCTCCTATCTGTCCTACTGTACCATACAAATAAGGGGGATCGCTCTCCTGCAGCCTTTCTCCCAGTCGTCGATTCTTGATGATTTACTGGTGCAGTCACAAAAAAAAGATTTTTTGGTGGTTAATTTTGTTTACAAAAGTAGCGCATTGCTAAAACCTCCTGGCTGCCAGTTCGTCCTTGGAGCGTCCCAGGCTCCCTACCCCCTGAGATCCACCAACCTTGGGTGCTGTTTTATAACAAATAAAAGACGCAGACAGAACAATAACTGTGTGAGTCAACTGAGAGATGAATGCACTCATGCTCCATTCAGAGAGAGGCTTTGAAAATGTAGCTCTGACAAATCAGAGAATCAGGGGGGCAAAGAAGCACTGCACATCTCCGCTCCCTCTTCATGGGTTTACGGTTGCCACCTGAAAGGTTGCCAGCAGCTAACCTGCCATCCTGTCCCAACTCCATGCCTCGTGTGCTATTCCCTGGTCAACCAAGCCCTGTGAACTCATAGGCGCATAAGACCCACAGAAGTCTTTTTCCCGCCGTCCTGAACGTTTCTTGCACTAGTGCTATTAACGCGTGCAGATCCAAGGTATAATATTAACAACCAGTGTTTGTGGGTAAAGGGCCGGTATAAAGTCTCTATTTCAGAGCCAGAGTCAAATGATAAGGTTCTTGTGGCAATATGGAGATCCAGGCCTCTGCTTGGACGCCGGGTTCTGCAACCTTTAGCTTTGCATATGTGTTGGACTACAATGCTCATCAGCCCCAGCCAGCATAGTCAATGGTGATGGATCATAGGAGTCATAGTCCAAAACATCTGGAGAGCCATATGTTTAAGACCCCTGGCTTTAAGGAACAGGAAGTAAAATAATCCATGAATGTAACAGGAGTATGACGTTCCTGGATCTACATTGGTAGAATAAAAGTAGACTAGAAGAACAGCCTGGGGGCATCAAGTTTATGTAGGGTGGAATGGTGGGGGTCTGAGTCACCTGAGGAGACAGGGGTATCTTACAGGTCTGAAACCTGGTAATCCACTTTACAATAAAAGACAACATGGAGAGAGTGATGTCTCTGTGTGGCCTGTAAATCTGCCGAGATACCACCAAACTGTACTAGCATTACTGCCACTTGGTCCATATGACTCCATGGTGGATTTCAGCAGTATTACTGCTGGTAGTAATTTTGCTGGTGGTAATATCCCAAATTGTTCTATTTTGGGCGGTATGGTGGAGGAAATACCTCCAGCTTCTTGCTGGAGGTTTTTCCTCCACCTTTGCCCTCAAACTCATAGTAGGGCGGTGCGATAATGTGGCTCTATACGGTATTACCAGTGTTGCCAGTCAGAACTCATTTACCTCAGCAATGTATTCAGTTCTCTGTTTTTTGTCCTGACGCTTAAAATGTGCGATTTGCATTACAAGCTGTGTGCCGCAGACTGCTTCCACTCTAAGCGGGGGAGAAGTTAGGACTGTGGGGACTGAGACGGCAGGACTTTTCAACCTTTTGACACGAGGGGCCTTCACTGAGTCTTGGGGGGGCATCACCTCCCACGGGACATGGTACAGTATAATTACCTCATTGCTTTCTATCACTGGTTCCTCTACATCAGCCTCTTGCTGACATAGAAGGGTTTACAGCTGTTCAGTGGGCATTCAGTGGTTAAGATCTATGCTGGCCTGCCATCTTGTGATAAACGGCAGCTATTAACCTTAAATTTGTTGCCATTGCAAGTCTCGCTTCTCCCACAGCAACAGCAGAGCCCGCTTGCCAGTGCCTGATAATCCCAAAATTCTCTGTAATTTTATGCAAAGCTGCATTTTATTTTTATAAGATTATTTTACTCACTGAAAATCTGATCAAGTGTTTTAAGTCTGGACTTTATTAACTGGGTGCTTGTAATTGCAGCACAAGCACTCTTTACAATCTAAACTAGAGGTGTGTTTACAATGTTGATTGTTCCAAAATACATTTCCTACAGTGCTGCTTTGGGTCAGGTGGCCCCCTTTAAGCTGTACACAATGATATATTGTCTGGTTGACATACTATGTGATTTGTGTATTTTATAAAGGAAACTAAGACCACTAGAACTCACCACCCCAGAAACTCCCAATACCACCGTTGGGGGCATTCCTGTGGACATGGGAACACAGAGGAAAGAATGAATAAAAAAATATTTGCCTTCAAGAGGAAGCTAGACCTTTGCAAAAGAGCAGTTGGAGCTGGGCAAGCCACCTAGCAACATTAAGGTCCAGCTTTGATGAATACTTCCCTGAAGTAAATGCTGGCATTAATGACTGGGTGATGCAGACTTTTTTGTCAGATGAGGTGGTGCATCATCCATTTGATGCCCAGGAAGAGCTGATTGAGGTTCAGTCAGACACTACTCTGCAATCTGAATTTAGGAACATTGCAGTGGGTGAATTTTGACTGAAGGTAATCCTGGAGTATCCTACATTGGCATGGTCTGCTATACAGTCGCTATTACCCTTTGGGTCTTACTACTTGTGCGAAATAGGCTTTTCAGCATTGGCTTTTTTACTGACTCCTTCATTTTTTGAATAAGGGTGTTTCAAATGAATGTTGAAAACCTGGAAAGTGGGAGTTTTTAAAACATGGAGACAACCATGGCTACAACATTTAGACGCGAGTGCTTCCATCAGTCCCAAACATCACCTGGGTGCAGGGTGAGCCTGGGTAACTGCTTGTTAACATTGTACACTACTTTACCAGAATTTCTGGTAAACTACAATGTTAAAAGCAGTTAACACTCTTCCCCCAAAGTCTGAAACCACATTTGATTGCATTATACTTCAGCCAGGATTGCACTATACTTCAGCCAGGAATGCATTATACTTCAGCAGCACATCTGATGTATCCACTGAAAGGTTTAAGATTAAGCTACATCCCTAACTCTATCTGGTTACCCAGAGTTAACATCTTAGCAAATGTCACTTGTGGCTGGCCAATCTACAGCAGCACTATTGTAAGTTTGAATTGTTGATGTTTTACTGAACTATGGCACCACACACGTCTTGCTTGGTAGTTTTTAATCGGGAAACATCTTTACTTCTCGTTTCCCTTGAATTGGGAACTTTTTTTTTGGTGGTGGTGGTGGTACTCCACCTTGCAGCTGTACCTTCTGTTTAGCAAGCATTTCATTCTCCCATCCTAGTTGTGTTGCTGGACGATTATAGAGCGGTGGAGTAGGGGCAGTGATGTCTTACTGGAATGCAACTCGAAGGCTTAAATCTCCTTCTTTCTTGACTTTAGTATATGCAGTGCATGCTAGCCAAAGTTTCCACTGTTCTGCGCTGTGCGCGCCAACCACCGCCCCCCCACGCGCCGTTGCACCAAGTTGGCAACTACATGCAAATTTGCGGTCATATAACTGACAGTGATGTCACTTCCTGTATTTGCCCCCCACCCCCTGGGAAATTCATAAGTCGGCTCCCCTGGGCTGTGGCTGTGCTATTAACATACTTCCCTGTGATCACACTGTGATGAACACACAAGCGGCAACTGCACAGTGTTCCCGCATCACTGTTCACGGATCTGGGTATTGTGTATGATGCTGGTAGTTCCTTCTCTTGCACAGAGAGGTGTATGCCCCTCTTGCTCTCATTGGCCAGAATCAACATACCTGGGGTGTTTAGCATTAACCTCGCCCTTGCATATGTCGACGTGCGAGGAGAGCTAGAACAAGTGACCTTCACTGATGCTAAGCTAATCAAACAGCAATGAAGTGTGCTACAGGGAAACAAATGATAATATCTTTTTAATTAAGATGTAAGAAAATGATTTTCCGTACAAATATTTTTAAGGAACAACATAAAGCGGTCACAGAACAGTGTTAAATGTACTAATGACTTTAGAAAAATGTATATTGACGTGCACAGCCAGGTTAATACAAAATCGTATCGCACATAAATATCAATCTGGTCAACAATACCAGGAGCACAAAACAATAGCACACATCATTATTTATGCGTTATTGCCCTAACTCCATCTGGAACAAGTGCTTAAAAGGAACACATCCTCTATGGTTGATGACGGTGATTCAGAAGAACACAATATTGTGCACTATAAAGTATTTCCTCCTTTTATACTATTATGTGAAATGTAAAGCATTTAGATATCACATAGCTATTGCCGAAGAGGGAACCATTTGTAGGTACTAAGGGCCCAGAGGACTCTTCACTGCGGGGTGATAAATCATGTCAAATAATGGTAACCACCACCATAATATGCAACAGTAATTGTTAAGAGTGAGACTTCATGAAGCAGCACAGGTATGGTTCAAATAGTTCCTTTATTCAGTTACTTCATATAAGTAGTTCAGATGACAGGAAGAAGGACAGGAGCAGAGAGGGAGCCAACTGACTCCCACCAACCAGGCTACATGGCTTCCAACTGCCATGGGTGGAACACTCACACAGACGTCAACATTCCAACTCATCCATAACATTCCACGTTAACTCGTTCAGTTCCTGACATCATTCCCTGCACACTCTCAAGACAAGAATTAACGCATCTCCTTCCCCTCACACACAAAAATGCACACCAATACAGGACATAACAGTAATTGATTGTATATGACAGAATGGGCTTATGTTGAACCGTATGGGGAAACCTACAGGGGTAATTCAGAATTTTATTGGTGTTTTTCCATTGGATTGATTTTAAAATGGAGTTACCTTTTAATGTAGGTGCGAATATTAATCTAATGAAATTGAAAACCATAAAATGGGACACAGGGAAATTATTGGCGAAATGATCCCTTAAATCCAAATATGAAACATACTCTAGACAATGGTTCCCGTTCCCTCGTCCATGCTGATATATTGTCAAAACACAATGTGCCTTGATTTGAAGATTCATCATGAGGATTAGGTTCAATTTTCAGAAACCTATATAAATATTGGAGCATGGAAAAAAATCCCATTTGGAAATCGCAAGTGCAGAATGTGCCATATGATGGTAGAGACCCTAGACATATTTTGACTGGTTTTTATAGGCTACAGAGAATGTATGTCAACGATTATGAAACATTTGTTAGTAATGCTCTGATCACTTACCAGTAATCTTTATTACGCCTAGTCCCACTCTTCCTCGTGCTTAATATCAATATCTGACAGCGGCACAAAGAGAGGCCCCTGAAGGAACCTCAAGACGAGTAGGAGAACCCAAGGGTGTCGGCCCGAAGAGGTACAGAGACGGGGTTGACCCTGATGAAACTTCCCCACCAAAACTGCCCCGTCTAGATGGCTAGCAGAATCCCTGAAGAGGATATTAATGGAAGCCCCTAGGGAGCGAAGCACAGCACCCCCTTGAGACTGCCAGGCCATTGTCACAACCCTCCTGGAGAAACTGGAGAACAGCAGGCAAACCACTTTGGAGCGGGGGGAGGGGAATCCCGACCCGCCCACACCAAGCCCGAAAGGTACCCCAGCGTCGGTCACAGGCCTTCAGAATAGAAGACTGTCAAACAAGCTCTGCTGAAGCCAATAAGGAGCAACCAACAGTACTGTCATCCTGCTTTCCCTGAAGCGCTGAACCAGCCGGGGAAGAGGAGGAAACGCACAAAGGAGACCCTGAAGGCATGCTATATCCAGGGCATCCACACCCCATGGCCAGAAACCGGGAGCAGAAGAGAGGAACCTTCGCAGAGGCTTGAGAAGCAAAGAGATGTAGAACCGGGTGTCCGAACCTGCTGCAGATCTCCGAAAACACCCTGTCCGACAGACCAGCTTCAAGGAGGAGGGGATCTTTGCGGCTGAGCTAATCCACCCAAAAACGGTCCATTCCCCCAACATGAGAGGCCATCAGGGAAATCGTGTGTCGTCCCCCCCATGAAACCGACCTGAGCGGCCGACGCATCCAAGGAGTGGCTGGACCCCACTGGCGGTTGACATAGGCCTAATGGTATCGTCGGTTCGGATTACCACTGCCCGGCCTTCCAGGAACTTCTCGAAGAACAACAGGGCCCAGAGAATGGCACCTAGATGAGTGAGGAGCCTCCACTGGAGCCCACAACCCCAGAGCCGAGAGGACACCTAGCGTGGTGCCTCCTACCCGCACGCTGGCATCTGTAGTAAGAATGGGCTTCAATGGGTTGGACCAGGGCCACCCCCGCTCGAAGATACGGCACATGAAGCAGATAAGAGACCAGAGGACATAAATGAAGACGAGCCAAGGGACTTGAAATACAATAGAGGCCATATGCCCTTGAAGCGACGAGCCGGGACACTCTGCCTCTTGAGAACCCTGCCAAGGACTGCAGCCGCTGGACCCTCACTGGTGACAGAAACACTCCCCCAAATCCGGTGCAGATCCGAGAACTGCTTAACACCAGATCCTGAGATGCTGAGTCCCCCCAGCATACTGGTAGAACCTCATCTGGCAGGGAAGGAGAGATGCGTGCTATTAGGCATCCCGGAGATCCAGGGAAGCCAGCCAGTCCCCTCTATGTAATATTGGGAGAACGTTCTGCAAAGTCTCCATTTTGAACCGTTCCTCCTGGACGAAACAGTGCAGAGCCTTGAGATCCAAGATGAGGCGAAACCTCCTTGAAGTTTCGGGCACCATAAAACACCTCAAGTAAAACCCCAGACCTGGCCGGGGACGAGTAACTGTAAGACAGCCTCCTTCTGCAACAATTCTGACAGGGTTGTTGACACGGCCAACCTCTCGGGCAGAGTGAGGGGACAGCAGCTTGAACCATGCATCCATGGAGAGGGGTTGACAGGAAATCCACTGGTTAACATTCACAGAAAGCATCCAGAGCCCAAGAATCAGAGCACCACTGGGCCCATACTGGAAAAATCTGCTGCTGCATGTCTGCCTCGAGCAGAGCACAGACAGAGCCCCTGCGCCCCTCCAAGGCTCTCCAAAACTTCTCAAAGCCACCCAGCACTGTTCCTGCTGTGTAGGAGCAGGAGACAGTCGCCCAAGGACCAGATACAACCCAGTACCAACTGTAAGCTAGAAATCACCTCACGTCCACTAGGTCCCGGACCGCCGACTCCTCAGATGACATAGAGGAGTGACCCACTAGAATAACGAGGATACCGCCTACCTCAACAGTGTCCCATAGAAACTTCTCACTACCCTTCAATTGGTAGAGCTTAGCCATAAAGCGAGGCATGTTAATTTTGGAACACGCCACTCCCGAAGGATCTTTGTACAGATGCCAGAGACCAAGGGCAACCCCAAACAAAGGGGATGTCTATACTGCTGAAGGGTCCATCCCCCTGGACAAAGGGCTTTGAAAATCCCAAACTGTCCCAAACCTGAGTCAGCGCTTCCTTTACCTATTCCCTGGACATATATTTTCCCTCCGCTTCAGCTGTCGAGGAACGGGAACCAGCGGTGGAGACCTCTGCCCCTGAAGAGGAGGATGACAAAGACAATAAACGCTGGCACTTGTGCCCATGACCAGCTTGAAGGAGCAACCTTTGAATGTCCTTCCTGTCAAGGAAAAACGCCTTGACTTCTTCCTCATTGCAGAACGACAATGGCTAGAAAAGTGCACAGAGGAAGTGGAAGATGAGGAACAGGACACCTCAAGGTGCCTGAGCCTCCTGGAGCGTTTCCCCATAGTGCAACCAGAAACTCTACCTCCACACTGGACCGGGGACTGGAAACCACTCTGTGAGCCAGACATCGCAGAACAGGCCCAGGAGAGACTACCACCAATAGGGGAGAAAACCACTCTATCCCCCTGGGAACCGGCAGTCACAGCAGCGCACAAGCCTGCAATTCTGATGTACACGGGGACGGTCCCGACCTGCCTCTGGAAGCCTTCGAAGCAGTCAAAGACAGCCTGAGGTGCCCCACCATAATGCAGAGGCATTTTGAAATCAAGTCGGCATGCTGGCGCCTAATCCAGGGCGATTTTGGGGCCCCATCCACTCCTCGCCACGCAGGGAGTAGACCCCCCCTTACCTCCATGCCCGACCGACCCAGGGCAGTGATGCCTCCCTCGCCGGACCTCTATGCCTCTGGTACCTAAGCCCGGCAGGGGAACCGGGAGCTCCCCACACCTCAGGAAAACCGATGCCCTGCCAATCAACTACGTCAGGGGTCCAGCACACAGTGTTCCCTGGCGCCCATCACCCAGAATAGAAGACCCTGCCGGAGGCAGGATAAATTTAACTGAGGGTTGTGGGTAAAGGGGAGGAGTTATACAGAAAAGAAGAAATGGAAGAACGCTCTGTGTCGGAGGTGGGTCCTCATGCTCATGAGGTAAGTGCTGTGACGAGGCAGAGGGGCGTGGAGGTAATATGGGATCAATTTGATCAATTTGTACTGACCAATTTTTGAGTGGCATTTACTCGTGCAGTCATTAATGATGTCTGCTGCCGCATATTTTATCTGGGAAGAATTTGTAAAGCGTTTATGAATTTTTAAGGGTTTTTATTTCGTTTTTTATTTTTAAAATCATTTTGACTATATTCATTGTTTTTGATGTTGGATTTTACGATGCATTTATGCTTATATCAATAGTGATGTGGTGTTTATCTAGATGTTTATTAGAAGAAGGTATGTTTTATTATGCCAAAGGTTTGTATATAACTATAGTGCACAATACAATAAAAAAAATGTATATGACAGATTAGGCCCGATTAACAAAGTGTTTTAACAGGATTTGTGAATCAGGCCAATTGAGTCGTGGTCCCCATGAAACACATCCCCTTCATTAGTGAGAGCATATACGTTTTAGTTGCACGCCCGGAAGGCCCCTGTGCCACAGACTGCTTACCCATCGGTACCCTGATGGGTACTACAAATACCCTTATCTCCACTCCCATTGGCCCTAGTGACTTAGGATATGACCCAGAACGCTTAGATTCCCAGGACCATAAGGGGTGCAGTATAGAGCAGGACGGCAATGCTTTTGCCGACGACTCTAAGTGGATGGGGTATAGCCCTGTACAGGGTTTGGGTTTTTTCTACAAGTGTTAATAACATTTTGTCAGACCATGCTTTTGAGAAAACGTTTTTTTAATAGCAAATTAAGCATTTTAGATGCCTTTCTTAAACCAAGCTCATTTTAGTAAACCATGGCATCAAGGGTCATTTTGATCCAATATTGTTTCAAGCGTCATGCACAAAAAACCCTTTGGGGTTTCAATGAAATGTCAATCATAATTTACATTGTGGTTTGCTATGCAGGCAACCTATTTCAATTCAAGAGGCGCCATGGCCCTCTGCTTGCCCCTTTCACTGCCAATAATCATGTGACCTCTTGTGTGGTCACAATGTATTCAATGGTTACAACCTGCCCAGGGAAACGCCAACTCACTTTTGGTAAGTGAGTGGTTCACGGAAGACCAAGTGTTGATAGCTGATTCTGGCACGGCCACAGGGGAAACATAAGTAATTCCCCCAAGACAACTTTGGAACAACCTCAGTCCCAGGGAGCACTGTGAGACGCCATGTCAGTTGGCAAGCACTGCCTCTTTAAGGGACAGTGTTTGTAAACTGGTGTGGCTAGCTCTGCCAATACAAGTAGCTTGCTTTGCTCAAGCAGGGCTTTGTGTGGGGTCTTCTGCACAACTACGATCGAGTGCCAAGCCATGGTGAGGCTCATAAATAGCAACAGACCGGGCAGGTCGGCGCCCATTTTAATACATCAGGAGTTGGACAAATGGTGTTTAGATTTGCAACGTAAACCCCTGATAGATTTGCCCTTGCTCTGCAGGCCTCTGGCTCGTTCTGTGCACAGAGAAGCGTTTATTGAAGCTTTCCAATTGTGTATGAGGCATTGGACAATGAGACTCCGGTTTTTTATAAGGGGCACATTGTGCTGAAATTGCTCGGTCAGTAGGCTTCACCTCAGTTAGGCTTCACCTCTCCACCATCTATAACCATTCCAGTTAAGAGTCCGTATAGGGGCACACGTAAAAGCCACTGCTGTGGGACCTTACAGCTGCCTTTCCATTGCAAGCAAAAAGGCCCAGAATGGTGCTACTGTGCCCCTTGCCAGGAAGGGATAAGCCTGTGAGACATGGCTACATACTGTGCAACCCTTCATTACCATTGAGAACTACTTTCCTGTCTGTTAGAACATTTTAGCACGATAAAAAAATCAATCTCTTCCCATCTTAAATAATTATCATACTAAATGTAATTATTCCTGTTCTGGCTACGCCAGAGGAACTACCCAAATGGGGGGCCGGCTGGTGGCCTTCCATTCCTTCTGGTTGCCTTCTGCACTTCAACGATACGTGCCTGGATATGCCCTTTGCTTCTCCTGTTGAGCCCTGATGAGGGCATTACAGAAGGCAGCATCAACACCAAGGATACTTATTTCTGTATGCTGCCAATTAAATAAATAAGTAGCAAAGATGATAAACATATATGAGGAAACATAAAAACACACATTTGCTAAAAAAACACATCTAGCCATACTATGTTTTGTTAATTTTTTTAATTTAGTTCATTACAAACTTTAAAATACATTAAACCAACGATTTCCATTTCTTCATGGATTCACATTCAAAACTAAATTACATTATTTCGCCATCAAATAGCCATACTATAAACTGCCACAGTCAGCAGGTTACAAGGATCTTCCACATAATGTCCTCCAGTCCTTGACCATTATGCACGAATATACTTTTAATAAGGTCGCTTTTTCAATTCATAATGCATCACTATCCCTTATAATATGACATCCCCTTTGCGAAGGGTTCTTTAAAACTTAACTATACTTTACATATTTCAAGGGTTAATATGGATGGACTCACCATTATTTCTGTTCCATAAAGTTTTCTGCCATTTATGATTGTCTACAAAAGGGATAATTAAGTCACCAAAAGAGATACCTTGTTTGAGTTTTTCACAAACCATGAAAAAGCGACCATACGTATCGTTCTTGAACTTCTTTCCTTGTAAAACACAAACTGCCCATTGTAGCCTTCATAGCTTTGCAGGGCATTGAGCCTCTACATCTCCATTCTCGACCGATTTGTTGAAAAGCCAATTGCCTGCAACCTCAGATGAGATGCGCCCTATTGAGCCAGAGCCGCTCCATCAAACTCTCAGAGGCTGCACCTTCTTGAATGCAGCTCCAGTTGTAGGAAATTGTCTGGCTCTGATCTAAGGGACAGACGTCCATCATCACTGTTCCAGGTCTGCAGAAATACACGCTTTTTCCATTTAACTTTACCCTCCTTGTGGTATGGATTTAGTTTGTTTCATTAAGGCGCTATATAAATAACACATCATTATCATTATTTTGTAGAATATTTTGGTCCCTTCTTAAATGGGGTTTAGGTATACGGTGAAAATAGAAGAGTCTACAGTCCTCTTATCATCCAGAAGAACAGGTCTGCATTCTCCGCAAAGTAAGATTGATATAATTCTTGGGTCTCCATGTCCTCATGTTTCCAGTATATCCACACAAAAAGTATTTCGAAACAGCAACCCTAACTGGGAAGTTATTTACATAGTTACTGGTTATCTTGAAAACCTGGTGTGGTTGGTGCTTTCGAGAACCAGACTCAGAAACGCATTTATATACTGAAGGGAATTTGATCTGGTAAAAGTTGCAGTGTGTCAAGTACATCATTGATGTAAAATAAAAACTGAGAACGATGAGGGCACATACCTATCAAACTTCCTTTCCAACAGGGAAAGGACTAAACAATTTACCAAACACACCATCAAGCACTTGGATTTAAAGTGCAGATAAAAAGGTATCTTCCTGCATCACTGGCTCCTATAAGTACCATTGAAATTCCACTGAAGGTAGGCCACAAGAGAACGAAAATCTAGGTACAACTTCACGTTTCTCAGATCCAGCAGTGTTGTCAGATAACATAATATAGAATATGTTTCCAACCATGTTTGGGCATGCTCTAGCATATGTTTACCATACGTTTTTGACATGAACCCTAAAATGAAGATGGGACACTAGCTGATCAAAAGCTATCTGCCTTTCTTAAGATTCGAATAATGCCTTTCTTAAGATTCGAATAATTTTGTCACATTACCATTTTGGGGGCACCCTAGGACACTTCCATTAGTAAGGTGGAATTTGCATTCTGTATTTTGGGACCCCGATAATTGGCCCAGAAGAAGTCAACAATGCCCGAGGAGCTTTTCATATATTGCAGAGTGAGACACTAAGATCCAGATACCGAGCCTGACTAAGCAGTAGCTGTTCTTTAATCCTGCAAATGATCGAAATGCAAGAATGGAGTTAGGGGAATACACCGCGAACAAGGAACATTAACACCAACAAATGTATCATTTTTAGTGCATTCAACATTTCTACAAACATTAATTTATTTTATTTAACATTATTCTGGATTGGCTCCTGGAGACTATAATGTCTCATGAGACTGCCTGTTTGGAACCCAAATGGGCTAGTTGGTCATGGTAACTGACTTTATAAGCCAGACAGCAGATCTTGGACAGATCTGGCTTACAAATGAAGCCAAGGAAGTGACCGGAGAACGTGAGATAGACAATGGACCTCGCTACCCCACCACAAGTTGGGTGGAATCCAACAATGGATGGGGAGTGACAAGCAAGTCTGGTTTTAGGAGAGCAACAGAGGATGCCAAAAAGTCTAATTACCATCAAGGTGAAAGATGATTATTTCTAGGCCATTTTAGGCAAATGATTAGCTGGAAAAAAAGTCTTAGTTTTTCATATGAAATGGAGCTGAAAATGGGACATAGAGCATACATGGTCTATAGACAACTATACTTATCCCAGGATCCTGAAGGAATCCCAATGGCTTAGCTTTCTGAACCGACTATGGAAAATTCCAATTTAAGCCATCTTAATCAACCATTGCGGAAAAGGAGATTGACAAGCTGCAGAATAAATAAATAGCTATTTCTAAGAGCTCGTCTTAAGATAGCAAGCCACCAGGCAGTCTACAATGGTGCTCATAAAATCCCATGCACTTGACGTTGTCACAGAAGATATTAGATGAAGCTCAGTGTCATCCACGTAATGAGCAGTATCAATGCCCATGGACTTCAATAACACCCATAGACTTTCCATATAAGGATTAAACAAGGTTAGTTAGAAGGTTTACCACTATAAGGCACCACAAAGGATGGGAGGTAGAGCAGACGCCCTCCACCTTGATGTTGATCAGTTTGAATTATACAACTCGGAGGATGGGAAACCAGTCAAACACCCTGTCCCTAAACAGCGTTAATCTATGACTTTTTGTCAAAAAAGGTCACTGAGAGAATGGAAGCCCTAAAACCACGCTGATAGGTGGAACGCAATTGAGTCATGCAAACAAACTTCGAGTATTTTTTACAACCAATAAGCTCTTTAGGGTTCAGCTAACATGAATATCCTGGGGTAAGCCAACATTTTATGTTTGACTTTGCCATCTGTGAAGAATCAGCTTTGATTCTCCTGAAAATCCCTTGTCGGGGACTCCTCTTGTGTGGCTGGGGCATGGTGGATGCCTCCTGTTCCGATCCCTCGGGGTGGTGCTGTGGGGCCGGATCACATGGGGGAGAATACAGCCAAGAGAGAAGCAAGAATCGAGAGCCTAATATCCCTAAAATATTTAGGAATTGTTATGAGGCAGAAATTCAAAAGAACCCTAAGTTTTTCAATTGGAACTTCAAGTCCCAGAAATTCCTAAATACTGGTACAAGAAAGAGACGTCTAGGAGTAGTGCACACTCACATGTCATTTCACCACTCTAGTACTGCGACGAGGAAGAGGCCTGCAGACCGTTGTAAGAGTCAGGCATGTCCAGAGTACTCCACTAACTATGGTCAGGCAATTGGAGCTGAGGACTCACACCTGCAACCTGTCAAATGGTTGCAGGTGTATAAAAGGTGCAACCAACAGAGAGACCAGCAGAACAGAGACCAACAGGAGAGAAGCCGGGCCGAGCGTTGTGAGCCTGAGGGGAGAATCCTGTGCAGAAGGAGGCGGCCGAGTTGGATCCTGCTGGAAAGACAGGACACCAGCAAGTATCCCGAAGGAGCTGGGCAGCTGAGGCCTGGGCGGGGCGTGAGCGGGCCACATTGGTCAGAGCCTCAATGGTCGAATGTCCATAGCAGGCTACAGGCAGCGTCTGTGGTAAGCGAGCAGAGCTGTCAGCAACCCAGAAAGAGGAGCAAAGTGCAAGCGTGGCTCACAATCCAATGGAACCCCGTGTGCAAAGCTGAAGAAATGAAAAGCCACCGCCCGGCGGAGATGCCAAGGGCTGGTGCGTGAAAAGGAAGGAGCACTCAAACCGGGGCACTCCTGGGGGCTGTAAAAGGGAAAAAGTAAATGCTGAATGAATGAAAAATAATGCGCAAGATGCAGTGAACCCAAAGTAAAGGGTTGTGATAAGTAATGTGTACAAGAGGAACTGTGAGCAAAAGAATGAAGCTATGAACTATTGAATACCGAACAAAAAAGAAAGCTTTTTCACCAGCCTATGAAAGCTTTTGAAAAACCTATGAGCAGATGACAAGTTGTTGTGAACTACATGTACAATATATTGCAAAAGAAGAACACATCTTATAAAATGCAATAGGAAGCTAGTATTGAATCTAGCTGAAGAGTGTGAAAGCAAGGTGATGAAGGAAAGAGAGCACCACACAGTGAAATGTATGGAAAGAAGAACACATGTTGACAAAGTCAAGAGACTGGCCAAGAGGAGTATGAAAATAATTCATTGTGGCAAAGTTCAGAGATTGGCAACGAGGAGAACACATTTTGGCAAAGCCAAGAGGCCGGGAAGGAAAAGCCAAGTGAGTGTGAAACAGCACACAGGTACAGATACAAAAGAACCTCTGTGGGCTAGAAAGCCTAGGGCTACTGGTTGCGTGACCCGCAGTGGGTGAGTGCTATCTGTGAAAGCCAAAGAAACATACAGAGAACCAATCCAAGTGTATGAAAGAGATTGCTCAAGTGAAACGGAAGAAAGCCATCTGTATGAACGGTCATGAAACAAGGAGTGTGAAGTTAACCTGGAACTGGTTTTTGAAAATTGAGAGACTGAGACTTAGTACAAATTGGCAAGCTTAACAGGCAGAAGTCTTGAGGAAGGAAAGCCAGAGTACTTTGTACGTTTTGGAGAGGCCTTTGGAGAATAGATCCCCGAGGCCTGAACTGTGGTATCTTCTTGGGGAAAGGAACCACGATATCCTTTTTTTTTTAGTGTATTGTCTTCTTGAAGAAAGGAACCCAGAGATCCCTTCTTGGAAATGTGTTGTCTTCTTGGGGAAGGGAACCCCAAGATTCCCTTTGAACTGTGTTGTCTTTATGGGGAAGGCAACCCCAAAACGTTGTGGAACTGTCTTGAACTTGGAGAAGGGGAGCTGGAAAGCCAGGAGCTGGAAGAAGCTCAGCACTTTATTTGGAACACTTTTTCTTTTGTTGCTGACATCCCTAAACATTATTTAGCTTTAGTTATGAGGGCAAGTATAGATTCTAGACACAGACAGACTTTTAAGTTGAACGTACTGACTCAGACTGTCCTTAGTTTCTTTAGGTGGGGGAATCCCACCTTAGCATAGGGCAAGTTAGGCCTCCAACCATCCCGACGTTTAAGTTAACAAATAACAAATTACTTTTGTTTAAACTTTGAATCTGCTGTCTGTGTCCTGCTTCATGATGCCTTCACACATCTCTGTAAAAGCCTGAATCACACACTGGGCCTCATTAGGACCCTGGCGCTAAGTGTTTAACGGCGCCGTAAAAGGCTGCGCGCCGTTAAACACTTAGCGCCTTACTACGAGGTCCCTTTGCCGGACCCGATCTGAACGGCTGGTCTAGACCAGCCGTTAAAGTAGGCACCCGCAAAGGGACCTTGGTGCTAAGTACGGTACCGCAATTTGCGGTACCGTACTTAGCGCCTACCCCATTCCCATACAGCCCTATGGGGCGAAAATGGGAATGGGGAAGGGCCATGGTTTAATGGGGAATTACCGCCCGCCAACGTTGGAATGGGGTGGTAATTCCCCATTGAACCATGGTGGACCCGTTACAACACCGGCACCAACCATGGTGCTAATAACGCCATGGTTTAGCGCCGGTGTTGTAATGAGGGCCACTGCCTTTTAGTTAATATCTCGTATCATGAATATGTCAGAATGGAGCTACCTTCCAATCCAATTCACAAGATCTCAGCTTTGCTTATCTATTTTTAAAAATACACAACCATTTGCCTCTTAAGCATGCAAACTTGGCTTGATGGTTTCCGTACTCTTCTCATATACCCATTATATTAAAAAAGTCAATTTATGCATCATCTTCTGGCTTCTTTTTTTTCAAAATGTGTTACACTATTTCTTTACAATATTGTGAAAAGGGGACATTCATACAGAATTGCACTACGATCATCACTTTTGGCTTTGGCTACTGCACCCGAATTGCTGGACCTGACACTTGCCTGCCTCCAATTCATCCAGCATATGCTTCCCACGTCATGAAACACATCTTACATGCATTTCACATGTGCTTCAATGGCTCCATTGCGAATCAGCTCTTCGCTGCATCAACCATACACAAGCATTGCTTTCTGCTGGAAGGCCTTATCCTCTCTGTATACCTAATCTCAGAGTTATTCTTAAGCTCCTGAGGCACTTGAATCTTTGCTATCCAATCTCTCACCGTGTCCTACCTATTGCCCCACTTAGAGTTGTTATCACATGTCGATTCTAGCCCCTACAATGATTTTGCTCCTCTGACTAACCAGAAAAGCTTTCATGTCAGGCTGTCAGGGTCCATTTCGTTCTGAAACCATACCTGACACAGATAGCCTGTTCTAAAACCACTGCACTCACCCTAGTAGGCATAAAAGAAGGAGCCGTCTGCAGGCTATTATTTCCTATGCGGACTAACAAGTTCCAGAGCACATAGAAGGTTGTGCAATGTGAATCTTCTGTCAGAGTTTCATCATTTTTTAAGAAAGAAAATGTGCCTCTTTCCCATCATTGGCTGCTTAAGTAGAAAGCACCAGCCAATAACAGGAGGAGAGCAGTATTTTTCTTTCTTTATTATTGGTTAAAAACATTCAACCTTTAATACATTACACATTCAAATAATATTTAATTTACAATCAGATCTCATAAAAAATTGCATCACAACACACAATTAAAATAAGCATGTAAACAATTCAATTCAACCCCCCTTTTTAATCAATCTTATACAGTTTGTTAAAAACGTATTTGTCGGAATATACCATACCACCACCAATCAATGCAAGAATTCATCACAAATGTATCTCCTTCAATAATGAGGCTAATTAGGCAGTTAAGTAAGGATGTGCTGCAACTTCCTGAGATTTTATAAATCCTACCACTGTAACTAATGCAGAGGTTGTTCTCCCCGCTAGGCATATGTTCCAAAGTTGTGCAATGTCAGTAATTTGAATTGATGGAAAACATTATCAAAATATAGTTTCCTGTTATACAACAACGATTTGCATTCAATCAAGCAGTGTCTTAGGGTTTCACAAGTGTCCTTTTCACAGCAGAATCTACACATAATATTCTCTTTTGAGATCTGACCATACCTTGCTAGGATCTGTCTTGTTGGTATTAGATTCCAACGAAATCATAGGAATATAGGTCTTGTTACTCAGTCAGGATAGATATTTAGGAACAGGGCAATAGTACCCTGCCTTTTGTAGACAGTGAGTAAGTGATTCATAGAGGATAGGAGTTCAGGGCATATATGGATTTCATCCAGTCATGTTTAAACAATGATAATTGCACACGCACAGGAGCTTGCACCAAGTCTTCAAATGTGCATTCAATTTCCGCAATGGAAAGCATCCAAGTGCACTTATGGTTCTGCAAGACGTCATTTAGATCAACATAAAGGGATCCCGCAGTGGGACACAGGATCTTGCGGAATAAAGAAAGAATTTGCCAATCAGCTCTTTATTGGGCACTCAGTTTGGCAACCTCAACGTTATTCTCCAAAAAATTGCTTCTAAAGATGGAAGATAATTAATTACCTCTGATGGATAAGTTTCAATCCCATACAACAGTTTGGGTATACATTTGGCTTCATAATATTTAATAGCAGGCCTAATGGAAAATGTACAGAATTTTTGATGAATCTTCATCAGCTGAGAAGAGAGAGCAACGACTCGATCCTTAAACCGACTTTACTGGTTCCCAATACTGGGATGAGAGTTTATCGGAAAGCCCAAATAGATGATAGAATGGACAATGTTCAATTTTGTCTCACGTATCTTCAATCGATAAGAGCACTTCGTTTTTCTTCTAGTAAACTGCATTATCCTACTTTGTTCCAGGTTGACTCGCAGGGAATGATCATCGATGTAATTCGAAAATGAGTTAATCAATCGCTGAAGGCCAACCGCGGTGCAGTCAAAAAGCAAGAAATCATCAGCGTAGGCCAAAGACGTTATTCTTAAATTACCTAATTTAGGTGACACAAAAGCTGGGGAATGTAGGGAGTCACCGGCATCCGCATGGTATAGTTTAAATAGACAAGCTGCTAAAACACAACCCTGTCTAACTCCGCACATGGCAGGGATAGGCTGAGATATGCCTCCCTGATGATTTAGGCGAACTTGGATCTTTGTATTACTATACAATCCGGCAATCAATCGCAGCAATCCTGAAGGTATGCCCCACACTTTAAATATTGACCATAATTTATTATGATCTACCACATCAAAAGCAGATGCTAGATCGAGCGTTGCAACAAAAATAGAATCATAGGTCCCAGCCCACTACAATTGCTGTAAGCAATTTATCACTAGTTCATTTGGCGAAGTTCCTACATTGCGTCTAAAACCTGTTTGCCATTTGCTCAGAATCTGGCAAGCTGCTATCCATAATTCAAGGTGTTTTAACAGAATTGATGGAAAAACCTTGCTTTCTGCATCTTGGATCGCAATTGGACAATAATTTAGGGGGCAGGAACGATCTCCTCTTTTGTAGATTGGAATTATGCATGCAGTGGACCAAGAAGCAGGCATTATACTTGAACTCACAACATTCTGAAACAAAGAGGATAAAATTTCCGACCATAGTTCGGGATTACTTTTGAACAGAGCGTTAGTGAATTTGCTTGGACCAGGGGCATGAGAAGAGCTAAGGTGCCGATTAGAACATAGTACAGTATTTGGGCAAAAATCACATATATTTAAGTCAGTGCCATTTACATAAGCTGACATCATGGCACAAGGCTCATGGTTCTTAGTTGAAAAGACATTACAAAAGTAAGTTACCCTTGCCATTTCATTTATAGCATTGATTTGAATGCATGGTTGTCAAGTATCTATTCTATTGACTTGTTTCCAGAATGCCCTGGAGTCTTTCTTAACAAGGCTGGCCAACATGGCTTCGGAGTCTTCCTGTAATCTTTGGCATGGGAATTCCGAATCCAGTTTTTATAGGACTGCCGAGTTTTCTTAATAAAAGCATACGCAACTGCCCAAGGTAAATTAGATTGAGCTTTAAAGTACTTTACCGCCCTCCTCACAAATTGCCTTCTATTAAGCAATTCTTCATCATATGAATGAAGATGTCCCTCACGTTTACCCTTCTCCCGTCTTCCATCATTCATACAAATGCCTGCATTGGCTATCAGAGTTTTAACAAACAGCCCAAATGTTTTTGCGGCAAGGATTTTTCTCTTCATAACCTTGGAAGTGTATTTGACAAATTTAGACAACTGCCATTTATAAGGTCTACATTAATGGCATTGCATGTAATCCTATTACCTGCATTGTTCAAAGTAAGATCTCTAGGACCCATCAAAGCATCCTTTTCAAAGGCCAGTTCAGTCTCAAAGGCCACTTCCAGCATTAAGTTACCACTACAATCTGTTGCTGTCACTGTGAACATGGTACAGTGTGAGTATAACCAGCTCCTCACAAATATGTAGTCAATAGTTCAATATCTAAGGCCATCTGTCCATGTTGGTTCGACTTTAGTAGAAGAATTATAGTAATCATTCAACATCTCCAACCCTAAGCCGCTCAGACACTTAAGCCATCGGGTTCCCTTTACCTTTTTATTGGAACATCAAGTCCTTTTGTCCCGATCATGCCAAGTAATTCAGTATTGGTACAATTGGAATTTAGGTCACCAGCTAAGATTATATGGCCACCCAAAAAGGTCGCGCTCCAGACTTCCAAATAAATCATCAACATTTCCAACATAGTTTCCAGGTCTCCCATTTTGTTATGCCAGTATACATTTGGGGGGCGCTGTTGAGCAACATGAGGATGAGGACGTAAACCTCAGTCGCTCCGCAGTGGCCGTTATTCCTGGAGGAAAAGATCCTGTTTTTTTGGGGCGAGAATCAGCGAAAATAGCAAAATCCAAAAGGGGAAAGCCGTCTCCACGTATTGATCTGCTCAGAAAGGCAGAAGGAACGAGCAATCGCCTAGCGGACCACAGGAACAGAGTGTGCTGGGAGCAGGGCGCCATCTTGGCTGTCGGAGGCGGCGGAGAACAGCTGCAAATGCCTCGGGCTGCCAGACCGAGAGGAACATACCGGTGAGTGAATATATATAACAGAACGGATACCAGAACCCACCCGCTCTGTCAGCCTATTATAATAAGGAGGAACTATGTGACCCGCGACAGTGATAGGAAGTTAGCAGAGGCGGCGGGGACGATGGAGGCTTCCTACGAGGCAATATCTACTCGCCGAAGGTGCCGGCAGCCAGGCACACAGGGCATTCAAAGTGCAGACCACCCGGACAGAGAGGAGAGCGGGTGGCGGACTTACGGGGGATAGCGAGCCTCCTAACGAGATACCAACAGCAACACACAGGCAGTGAGGGACAGCAGCAAAGAACGGTTGATAGAATGTGTACGGTGGCAGCCTCCAGGCACAGCCATATATTAGGACAAAGTAGTGCACGCTCCTTAATCACAACTGCATATAAAAGCAGAAAGCACCATGCAGAAGAGGTGACGGCTGGCAGCCAACCAGCTGATCAGCAGATATAGCGCAAACCAAGCAAAGACAGAGAAATAGAGAGCAGAGCAAGCTAAAAGATCAGGAATCAAGGATCAGACCGGCTCACCCCACAGGGAGCAATAAGAGGAGACCACAGTTAGCACCGACATTAAGGAAAGAGCACCGAAGGGAGGCAAGCAGGAAATCAACTGAGAGAAACACCTGGCGTCACCTTACTTTAAAACTACAATCACTTCACAATGATGGTGAAGGGACACTAAAGGATGGGGGGGCATAGGTGGGGGCAAAGCTAAAGCCGAACAAACAAGTCCAAGACCAACAAGGAGGAGATCTGGGTACACATAGAGATAGGTGGGGTAACATTGGAAAATCTAATGACAGCCATACAAGACACAAGGGAGGCACTTGAAACTAAGATACAATAAGTGGGGGTAGATGTGTCACTGGTGCGAGCCGACCTTGGTAAAGTGAACGATAGGGTGGCAACGACGGAACAGCGAATAAGTAACCTGGGGGATGTGGTGGAATCGATGCGGAACCAAATCCAAGGCCTGGTTGGAGCAACAAGAACCCTTGAAGACAAAGCAGAGGATGAGGAAGGGCACTCTAGACGGTGCAACATCTGCTTGATAGGAGTACCGGAGAGAGAAAAAGGGGACAGCATGGAACTATATGTTGACAATTTTTTGTTAGACATCTTTCGGCCCCAAGCTGTTCACAGTCAAAAGGGCACCCAGGGATCCAGGCCGCCCACCACCTCCAAGAGCAACCCCCCCGAGCGATAGTGATATGATAAGGCATTTATAACGCGCCTATACACAAGTGTTTAAAGGCGCGATGAGGCAAGGGAGGGGGAACAGAGGGAAGACAGAGACAACGATCTTACCAGGCCAGGCGACATTGAGATTGTGCAAGTGCAGGGGAGGGGGCGAAGGCCAAACTACTCAGTTTCAGAGATCGAGACACGATCCTACAGGAGGCAAGGAAACTTGGCAGTATACAAAAGGATAGCGCATGGATCTTGATATTTCCAGACTTCACACAGCAAGTACAAAGACAGAGACAATCCTTTGACTCTGTAAAGCGGAGGCTCAGTGAACATGGTTTGAAATACATGATGGTCTTCCCAGCGAAGTTAAAGGTGCTGGCCGACAACCAGTCACACTTCTTCCTGTCAGCGAAAGAAGCATGGTCCTGGTTGGAGACCAAACACGGACAGAGCGACAACCCGGGAACGCAAAGGAACCTGGAGAACCAATAACCATGAGGAAGTTCAGAAGGCGGAGGTGATTATAGAGACGGAGATCAAAACAGTAAAAACTACAGAGATCATCCGTAGACACAGCTCTAGAAATCAAAGACGCAAAACAGGAGAGGAGGAGAACTGGAATCTGTGGCCGATGCTGAGGCCATACCCCAGACTGTAGTCCCATAGACCATGCAATCAAAAAGGCTGAGTGAAAAGGATGGGCAGTCACACCAAAGTTCCTTTTTTTTCTTTTTTATATCTTTTTTATCTTTCTCTTTTTGGAGGATGTCCAGTAACGGACGCTCGTCACAGACCAAAGTAGGAAACTCCTATTCTGAAGAACATGTTGCGGTATCATGGAGTTGGGGAGGAGGGAATAGGGAGGGAGGGAGTAGGGGGGAACGCGGGGGAAAGAAAAGACAGAGGAGAATGACAAAAAATTCCACGGATGGAAGTAGCTTGGCAGCAAGATAAAGACATATGGGATTACCAGCAAAGTTACAGTTCATACATTTGCATAACTCAGATGAAAACCCGACCCAAGAACGGACAGGGACGGCTGAGGACACAGAGGGAACTAAATAATTACCCCAAGGAAGGGAAAAATCCAGGTGGGGAGACATGTACCAGATAGTCTAAATGTTGATAAAAATAGGAACATGGAACGTACGCGGCCTGGGCCACAGGTCAAAATGCCTATCAAAAGGCCACCAACTGGTCGTCCAGCAATACCTCGCTCTGCCAATTGACACATTACACAAAACCCATCAATCGCTGGGATCTTCAGCAACCATGTCTCCTGTAATGTAACAATTACGAAAGATTGACGCTTACTACCCAATTCAGCGTTGAGAAGAGGTGCAAATGGCCTCTGGTGTTCCAGGAAATCAATGTGAGGCCTGGACTCGTACATACATCACGGTTGTTTGAGAATCACTTTTGGTGGGATGCCTTCAGTAACCATGACCAATTATTGGTTGGCTTTGAAGTTTGAATCATATCCTTCGAGCGCTGTATTTCTGCCCTAGGATCAGGAGGTACCTCTACCACACCCAGATCAAGTCTCTGATCCCATAGGTATTCAGAAATGACAAAACCAAGAATTCTGAGGAGATACCAGCCAACGTCGGTGAAGCCGAGAACAACTGCAAAATTGCAGTTCTTCTCAGCGTAACAGAGTAATTTTCCAGTAATATCTACTCACAGATAATTACATGAATGGCTTCTTTCATTTTTCCTCTATTATTAGAAGACTGACCTGGTTGTAGTGTTTGAAGATGTTTCACTTGTGGTTTCACATTATTTGGGCCAACCGGATACCTATTCCTCCAGTCATCATTTGCACATTGATTTATACTTTGGGCTCTTTGGAAGTAAGACTTAGGTACTGCCATATTTAAATATAGTGGATCAGACATAACGGGTGTACCCCTATATTTAACACCATAACCATTAGGATTGTGTTTATCTAATCCCAATCTACTCATCTGATCTAAATCTTGACTTTCCACAGTATGAATATGTAATGCAGAATTTTTGACACCTAATGATATCTCGCTCCCTTGCACCAAACCTTGACTACCCACTATGTTAGCATGTAAAGGAGAATTATTGGTAGCCAGGGAGTTTGTTAGATTATTATTATGGAGCTGATCAGTATTTCCTACATTTCGTTTTGTAAAGGTCCCATTAGTAAGTTGACCATTAGATGTAATTACACTGGGAAGAGTTGTTTGATAGGTACTCTCTTATTTATCAAGCATGCTTACACCTACCCCATTTCCCATTTCTTATAAAGCATGATTTAGCTACACGATGCTTAGTAGATTCAATCACAGGTTCTACAAAATTTCCAAAAATCATATTGTTCTTGACAGGTCCTACGCTAGTTAGGCCATCAATTTTGGAGTGGGGATTAGACATAGCAGTCGGACTTACTTGAGTTTGTTCTTTATATGAATTAGGTGAAGTGAGTACAGGATTTGAGAGGACAGTCTTCACCTTAGGTTGGTTAAAGAATGAGTATAAGAAATGCTGTGTAGCCTGATTATTACTTTTATTTTGGGATGGCATGTTCTTAGGTTACGTTGATGGATTCCATTGTTCCGTCTGCTCTTGGCATGGACAGTTGTGGTGATAATGGGCAGGACGATACATGTAATACAGAGCAAGAAGCTTCAACATCTGAATCAAGGTTCACAGTAGATATTAAATGTGGCACATCATCGTCAGATGGGGAGTCAGAAATTTCAACCAAGGGTGGGACCTTTGAAGGTATGTCAGAGTAGGGTTGTTTCATAGTTTCATCATCATTATGTGAATTTGTAACACCAGGTTTCCCGCACATAATGTCTCCAGTTACGACTCCTGGTGCCCTTGCAGGAATCGTTTCCACTCTGACATTTACGCTCCTCAATGGGACAGTAGCCAGCGTATGGGCACCACCTGTGGACATTAGGTTGGGCCGACCCCCTTGATGAAAAAGAAACCCTTTAGCTGCAATACTTAATTTGATGTTGGCAAATTTAAATAGCAGAGACTGCAGGGCAGCTGAATTTGATCTAACCTTGGTCTTCAAACTTTCAAAGAGAAAAACCAAAATACACAGGACCTGGTTTATCTAGATTAATGTTTGGTTCAAGGGAAAGTTCCACCGGCATGGTAAACCTGGAGTCAAAGTGGAAAGTCGTCTTGGCTGGGCTGACGCTGGGGATGAGTCGAAAAAGGAGTCTGTGACCTAGGAGGTGTCACTAACTATATCAGGAGGAGTGTCAGCAAAACTTTGTTCCACCGACGCTTGAAGTCACTAGTTGACATCTCATCCTACCCAGTATTTCGTAATTCATCTTGTGCCTTTGTTTTCATTGGAACCCGAGTCACATTACTTCCTGTTTTCATGTTTTCTTCAGATGGAAATAAGGAGGTGATTAAGGCTTTTGATGTAGTTTGACTTGCAATTTGATTAGAGTTTGTTCCAGAGGAGTCAATTACAGCATCACTTGTTGGTGGCATGACCACAGGACGAGAATAAAGGTCAGAGCACTTTTGAGTTGGTTCAGTAGAGGGGTGAAGGGATAAGTTGTGTGCTACCAACATCTCTGCGTCAGATATGTATTGGCCAGGCTTGATACCACTGCGAAGTTCATACATGGTTTTGGATTTGGTAATTTTCAATTTAAATAATCAAATATATAAAACCAAAAAGTGCTTAACAGGAGGGCAGTATTGAAAGAGGAGGATCTAGTAACCATAGCCTCACACAGCCAACATGGAGGTCAATGAGGAAAGGCAAATGTTGGGGCCACAACTCTAAGATGCTGAGAGCACAATCCAACACCACCACACCTCAAACATCCACAATGGTTCCACATACTCTGGGGACCACTTGCATCGGCATACCCACAATAACCTTCAAACCTCCAATGCCACACTGCCCTCAGTGTCCCTGTCATGGGAACTGACCAGACACCCTCTAACACCACACTGGCCCTGAGGGCATCAGACACCTCGCAGGCATTGATGGCACTGCATGGCACTTCATCTCTAACACCACTCTCCCAGTAAACACATCTAGTATCAGGTTGACAAACCAAACATCCAGGAGAGCAAGAGTTTTTTCCATTGTTGCCATCAGGTGAACAACCGTGTGGCACCATGTAAGAATGAAAAAGGCCAAGAGACAGAAAGGAGAAGCTCATTAGCAGGAAGGAGGTGGCATCTGAAGCACGCCTGATTTTTCTGTGTGCAGACCCAGAGGGAGTGGATGGACAAAGTCCGGAGTGAGCAGTACCAAAGAAGCAATGGAAAATTCCCACCTAGCAGAGTGCAGAGATGAGAAGACACGAGTGGGACGCCATAAGGAATGAGAGGGGTACACCACTAGAGAGTCACGACCGCAGGCTAGAAGCATGGAGAAGGGACGCCGACAGAGATGCAGAGGTCGTGGGAAGGTAAGCTTTGGAGGGATATGTGGCAACCACCCGAGTAGAAGTAGAGCCATTCCACGTTGTAAAGTAGAAGACATGAGATCCTGAACTGTCTGGATCCAGAGCCTGAGCTCCTTTGTACCAGTTTAAGAGTATGAACAAGTCTAGCTAAGAACGGAAGTGCCACAGAGTAAAACCAGATACAGAGTAGCAGCAACCCTGAGTGCCAGACTAAAGAAGGGATCCTAGGGACTACCTATAAAGTTAATATTTCCAATATCTATGAAGGCGAGATTGTCTACATAGTCAACAACTGAAGAAGGGTTGCATTATTTGGAATTGAGGTCCAAATTTCAAATACCTCTGAAGGAGAGGTTATCTGAAGAATCAAAGAAACTGGAGAAGCGATGTATCATAGGAAGGAGGTCAATTCCACTGAGGCAGATGTTATCTGCTGAGTCAGACATTTTTGGTAAATCAACAAAACTAGCGAATTATTATATTATGGTAAATCAGCCCATAATCCCAATAACCATGGAGGAGAGGTTGCCTAAAAGTCAAAGACAATGGAGAAGATATGCATTGCAGGAATAGTGGTCTCCATTCCCAATACCTCTAAGGGAGAGGTTGTTTGCAAAGTCCTATAAACTACAGAACCAAGTAAAAGATCAATTGTTGCATGTTGGGAATCGTAGTCTATATTCCCAACACCTCTGATGGAGAAGTTGTCTATCAAAACTAAGAAGTGTTGTGCAGTGAGTCCACGTTCCCCATTCATCTCAGAGAGAGAGAAAGAGAAAGCGAGAGCGCGAGAGAGAGAGAGTTTTTACAAACATGGAAGCTTATTAACCTTGTATTTTGGGAAGTTAACTGTATGCTCCCAGCACGTTCTGATAAATAGACGGAAGACCGAACACACCAAGTTTGAAACTGGGAAATAAGGTATACATTACTGGAACTATCCAGAAAAGAGATGACAGTGAACTAGTGTACGCCTGGCACCTGAAATTCCCTCGAGAAATATTAAAGGACATTGTGGAAAATAACGACTGCCTATTGGGAAATGAAATACTGAAAACCACACTACCAGATATCGGCAACTAACATCCAAGTTCCCAACCAAACGGGCGAGAGAGACTAACCGAAGACTAGGCCAACTTCAAGTCACAAGCCACCTGACAACGCCTGTAACAATAAAAGCCTTGAATTAAATGAATGGCCTGACATCATCACTTAAGAAATCCCCACAGTATCCAAGCGACAGACATGACCAAAACAATTCAAAGATAAAGTAAGCTGCCACGAATAATCATGTCCCAAACGTGTATCCACTGTGAGAAAAATTAAACACAGTTTTGGCAATGAGTGCACAGGCCCATGTACATAATAAAAAGTACCTTATTTAAAAGTGTGTACACTCATTAATTGCCTCCAAAAATGTTTAATCTTCAAAAATGATAATGTTAACCCACGATTGGGAATAAAAAGATGTTCACGATTGAAATTCAAGTATTTCACAACAAACGGTATTCCAGAAGGATACCCCACTTCTCCCATAACAGTAGAAACATAAACGTTCTTTAAAACCACTTTCGGTATGCACTGACGCCTTTTGTATCCAACGTCATAAGACAGGAACATATGTGTTCAAGCTATGAAACATATTTGCTGCGACCTAATAAACCAGTGTTATCAGATGAAAACCTTATTTTGTTTACTATTAATGTAGTCCGGTGCTGTATTTGTCAAACAATATGTTCATTGCCCAAATATTTTCTAGCACATTTGTGCCGTTCCTGCCTGCTTGCGGCTGTACCCACCAATGGCCCTCCATTTGCCAGGTGAAATGGCTAATAAGGGAATACTATTGCTTTTCCAAACTAGACAAATTCACATATTGTATAAGACTCTTGTACTACTTCTACGTCCACACTACTACCACTTCACCTCCACACAACGATCACTTCTCCCCACCTTTTCTTCAGTCACCCTCCTTTCCCTCCATCAATCACTGTGCCATTCAGCCCCTACTCTCCTGCTACTAATCACGCTCACACCATTCAGGCACACTCACAACACAGTACCACTTTCTCTCATCAGCAGTGGTCGAAGTGAGCGGGAGCGGCCGGGAGCGGTGCTCCTATACTTTTTTAAATTACCTTGTACAGCTCCTATATTTTTATTTTAAAAAGAAACCGTTCCGGAATGGTTTTGTTTTAAAGTAAAAGTTTCGGAAGAAGTTGAAACCTTCACTTTCAGTGCACTGCACTGAACGTTCCCTTAACAGCAGATGCCAGTGTTTGGGGGTGGGGGGGGGGGGGTTGTGTGTGGGAGGTGTTGTGGCAATGGGGTTTGTGGGGACCAGGGGCAGGCCAGCAGGGAACATAGTTCCACTACTTCTTTTCGTGCACTTCGACAACTCCTCATCAGCCAATACCTCACCTTGTCTGTATACAGCCTCCACGCTGCTCCACTACACCATCCTTCCTCCTTCTAATCTCCTGGTCTGTCTCCACCTCCTCAGGACTTACCCAAACAATCCACTTCTTCCTGTTTCCTATGCCCTCTTTTATCCACCCTCTCCTTCTTCCATTGTTTCTCCGTTTGTGGTTCCCTGGTCCAATTAATCCCTGTCTTCCCCTCCCGGGTGGTGTTACAAACATCAGAATACACATACAGAAGTGTAGGCCCTGCCCTTTCTCGCATGCAGACCAGCTATACCAAATGTTCCAGTTCGTGCGAGACTCCTCAACGTCTGTGGGATTCATCGCTTTTCAGTTGCTTCTAGGTTCCATATAACAATAGACACTGCCAGCCAGTGTGGTAAATGGCCACTATTATATTTATGGTGAATCTACATTATGTATCTTTCAGGCATATACACTGGTACATGTGTTTTTTAGGACCTGAGGTAGCCCACTCCTGACAGGTATGAATATAGTCTACATTTCTGTTTGGAATGTTGACCTTTCTTATTTTATTCTGCATATTGGTGTACATATTTTCAAATTGATTATGAGATTGGATTGATTTTTGTGTTTCTTGTTGCACATTTTCACAGTTTTTACAAAACAAAACACAATTGTGACACGTAGGGGTCCAGCATTGTAATATGTATGGGTCATATCTTGAAACTTGATATCATTTAAAAAATACCACTGTAGCTGTACATGTTTTCACATTGTTTACAGATTTGTCCCTGATGAAAGGTGATTGTGCTTATTTCTTATATTAAAGGACGTACGCATTACACACATCTTTGAATATTTTTTTCAAGAACGCATGTATTTTTGAAGGAAGGAATGAAACAGAACATATGCTGTACTAAGAAATAAATGTTTGCTATTGGTCGCATCTTCGTTCACTCAGTTTTCTGACAAGGTGTTGTGTGGAAGGTTGTTCTAGATTTATGTACTGCTTGGGTGCCAGGAAGTTACTAATGTGAACCTTTTACATTACCGTGATCGTTATAGAAATGCTTGAGGTTTAATCTGTGGTTCTCAACTGTTATTGAAGTGGTGCCCGTTTATTTATTCTATAGATTTTCTTGTTCTGCACTAGTTAGTGGAGACAATGTCTTTTGATGACATTACTATCATTACAGACAAAAGAGCAGACACCTTAGGTTTTACTGCTCAGGAGGCTGGCACTATTTTGTGCCTTGTTATCGAGACAGACATCACCGCACATAAAGATATTCCTATCAAACAAATCAAACAATTACAATGACTTATTCAAAGAGAAATCAATGGGAAATTACATGCTGTTACAATGGACAGACATTATAGGGCACAACACATCCCTAAACGAATTCTGTTAAGACCCTCTCTATGCAAAGGAAACAAAGTTCATACGTAAATAGGAACACATATTTAACAAACGCTCATTTGATATTATTGACCATTGACCATTTAAGAGCTATCCAAAAATCTTGAACAGATATGTTCAATGTTATTTATTTATTGAATTTATTTCATTTGTTACACGCCCAGACCCTGGGGTATCATGGTTGGGGTATAACAATGACGTTGAGGAATTAAAGAGACACTTATTGAAGACATTTAGCAAGGCAGAATTAGACAAAACTCTTGAAGAAATTAACACAAGTTTACAGAAGAACTGTCACGAACTAGAACAGAATACAGTACATCAGAAGTTTAAGAGAGATACTTATAACTACCTGAATGGAGAGGTTTAATCTAGGATGAACAAATATAAACAAACTTAGGGTGAACAAATATAAACAAACTAGCACAAACTTTCCCAAACATAATAGTTCTGCAGATTTCTCCAGTTCAGATTCTGACAACATACAGCAAGATAAGGACCCTATTGAGAAGGAATCTGAGAATACTGAAGGTAGGCCAGTACAAGCCACCTCTGGAATAGGCACATTGTTCTTAGGATGAGGCCAAAACCAAAAGCTTCCATAAGGGGCGGAGGAAGAGGAAATGCAATGCGTCCACAAACAAGAAAACACAACATGAAAACAAAGTTGTACATTCATCGAACCGTACACTAACCACTAGCAAATTGTCCACTCTACAAAAGGGGTTACGTTTCTTACCCACAGTTCTTGCTTTAAAAAAATAAAGGGATTCCAAGATGGCCGCTGACACTAGATAGACGTGTCGACCATGGCTCCAGAGCCTGTGGCAAATCTAAGGTGGTTCCACCACCCCCAGAGTGCATGCAATAAGGGCAGAACGAGAAGAAAGGAGAGTGGAACCCGTGGAGAAGATAGTGGAAGCAGGGGAAGATTGGAGGTTAAGGTGCCAGGCAAGGCAAGGCAGTGAGCGGTGACCGGGCTGTGGCGGTGAGGTGGAGCGCGGTGGGAGAGAGGAGTACACGATCTGGCCTCAGGAGGAGGTCCGGCGGTGAAGAAGCGAGGCGCGCCCCGGTTGAAAGTCTTGCACCGGAGAACATCAGCACTGGAACCAAGTAGAGGGCTGCAGAAGAAGTCATGCGCCCAATCCAACACCACCACAAGCGCAGATGAGCCGGCCAGGCGGGGCACGACCAGGGTGAGCGGTGGCGAGGAACGAGGCAGCCGTTAAGAGCGCGTTGAGTCGGGTGGTACAATCCCTGAGCCGGCCCCAGTATAGTGCAGCTTCCGGCCCGGGTCCCAGGAACAGCAGTAAGTCGCAGGGAAGAGGGAAAGTGTGTGGTGGGACCCAGCGCAACCTCTGCCTCTAGCTTTTTTGCAGGGGCCCCATCGAATGCCAGGGACCGGACAGAGCCTCCAGCCCTCATGCCCACAGAGAGAACGGCTGGACTTGCAAGCGTAGGAAGACCAGTGGCAGGGCAGAGGACAGAATAGAAGGACTAAAAAGGGGAGAGCCCCGCCCAGCCCAAAAAAATTGGCAACAGGACAATTGGGCGAAATGGCACCAACTCAGGTCAGGAAGGAGGGCAGCAAGAGAGGGTGCTGGAGAGTGGGTGCCCCCCCCAATAAGGGAATTACACCACGGTACAGAGCAAAAGTCACGGCACAATCTTAACACTGCAAGGAGGACAGGGCAGGGCACAGTGGCATAAATGGCATCAAAAGTAAAAGGTAGAGCCACGAACACTGCGCTCACCACAGGGGACATACTGGGCACCCTGCCCATCATGTGGCCACCCCTGGAAGCAAGGGACTCAGGTAAGAACAATCTGGACGGCTCGACGGAGCGCAAGGATCCTGCATAGGTGGAGCTATCAGCACCCATATCAAGGCAAGATTTCCATGGTGAAATGCTGGCTCTCCAGGCGACTCTGGCCAAGACTTTCAAAGAGCAATTTCAATTAATGGGCACTGACCTTAACTCAGCGCTTGTGGAAATGAGGCAGGAAGTGGGCCAGCTGGGGGAGAGGACGGACCTAATTGAAAGGGGCCTGCAGGAAGTGGACAGAGTCCACAGCAAACAGCAAGGCTAGAACGCTTAAATGTAGCAACTCAGAACCTGGAGCTGAAAATGGAGGACATGGAAAATAGGTCCTGTAGGATCAACATAAGAATGAAACTACTGCCGGAGTCGGTACAGGATAGAGAACTGAAGGAGGTGACTCAGAGGATCTTCACAGACCTATTGGGAGGAACAGATCCATAGACAATAGAGCTGGACCGGACCCATAGGGTGGGCTGACAAAATAAGGGTCCCAATGCAAGGTCCCGGGAGTCCTGGTGGCATTCAGTAGGTATGGGCAAAAGGAAGCAGGGGGGAGTGGGACGATAGAGGGGACGAAAGGTGCGGAAAGGGCATACAACTAAAGGGGGCAACTCAGAGGAGACGAGGGGCAAGTGTCACCAGGGAAGGGAGGAAAAACAGGCGCAGGCCACGGGAGAGGGACAGGGGGAGTGCGACCAAGAGCAAGACTCACCCAACCGCAAGTTCAAATGGCCAACACATAATGTGAGAGGGCTTAACACCCCTCTCAAAAGGAAGAAGTTGGAGAGGTTCACTAGGCTGGCAGGGCCGGATGTCCTGGCATCACAGGAAACGCACCTCCTGAAAAAGGATCAGGCGCGACACAAGTTAAAGGGCTTCTCCCAGATCTTTTTTGCCTCAGGCCCAACAAAGACGGGGGATTAGCAGTGGCCATCAAGACCAGCCTGGATTTCAGGGTCTCAGAGACCAAAAGGGACAGGGCGGTAGCTATATAATAGTAGGAGGGGAATACAAGGGAGCAACCTACACCATAGCATCATTATACAACCCCAACACGGTTCAGGAGCTATTTATTAGGGGCTTCATAGGGAATTTGGAGGAATTTGCAAAGGGACACATAATCCTGATGGGGGACCTCAACATGGCGTGGCAGAGGGACCGGGACAGGTCAGCATAGGGAGGACCGGGAGGTGGAGCAGTAGCATCGTCCCTATTGCAAGATAGGTTTGAGAGTATGCAAGTATGGGACTAAGGGACGTGTGGAGGGGACTGCAGGAGGAGGAGGAGGGATATACATGGATATACATTCTTGTCGGGTGTGCATGGTACACAATCTAGAATCAACTATATATATATATATATATATATATATATATATATATATATATATATATATATATTCAGTGAAAAAACTTTGTTAAAGGGACGTTATGGTTCCAAGTAAAACTGAAAAACCCTTGAAATTCGCCAGTTATGGTAAGCTAAGCAACCATAACTCGCGCCACCACTGTGCACTGCTAAGACTAACACCCACGACATCAAAGATGACATCACAAATGTCATTGATGACATCACATGTCTGGCTCACTCTTTTTTCTTTTGCTGACATATCTAGGCCACATGGTTTTCTTCAGTAACAGTCAGAAACAAAAAAATGTATTTTATTTGTAGACGTATCCTTCAAGTAGGTTCTTACAGTAATTCCCTTAGAGTCCAGTCACATCATATGAAACATATCCATAGGGGAAGACACAAGCCTGAAAGACAGCAATCCTTTTTGTGCATAAAGATAATCAATAGACTTATCACCACTTTCTGATAGTTCTGTTGTTTTATTATGGCTGTACTTTCCCTGTATATGGTCATATTTGTATACATTGTACTCACACTACTTTCCTTAGGGTCCAATCACATCAAGTGATACTTATACATAGGGTAAATAGCAGCTTTGAAACAGCAATCATTTATTTGCATGAAAATAATCAGTTAGGTTATGAATTGTTTCTGCTACTACTTGTGCTTTTTTGCTAACTTCACTTTCCCTGCATATACCCATATTGGTATGTGTTCTTGTCTCTTTGTGTTTTGTCTATAGTAATGCAATTATGTAATACATGGGTTTTATTAGCTACTTATTACATATTTCACAGTACACAAACATCTATTAAGAAAACAATTATCATTTCATTATTCAACATATTAACATTACGAATATTATACCTTCATCTTGTACGCTGCACACAATGCTATGTTTCTGCATGAGTAGCTTAGTATACTAGATAGAACCCATAATAGAATGCTATTTATATCAATGCATCGTTCAATGCACTAATTAGGGTATGATATTTATTGCAATGATCATTGACACTTTTTTTCACAATATTGTAATAAGAATCCCTTGTACACATATTTCATGAAAAGTACATACACATGTGATGTCATCATTGATGTCATCAATGACATTTGTGATGTCATCTTTGGTGTCGTGGGTGTTAGTCTTAGCAGTGCACGGTGGTGGCGTGAGTTATGGTTGCTTAGCTTACCATAACTGGCGAATTTCAAGGGTTTTTCGGTTTTACTTGGAACCATAACGTCCCTTTAACAAAGTTTTTTCACTGAATTTAATAGGTTATTAGTAGCGCAACTTAACCATAACGTTTCTTTAACAAAGTTTTTTCACTGAATTTCATAGGTTTTTAGTAGCACAACTTAACCATAACGTCCCTTTAACAAAGTTTTTTCACTGAATTTCATAGGTTTTTAGTAGCGTAACTTAACCATAACGTCCCTTTAACAAAGTTTTTTCATTGAATTTCGTAGGTTTTTAGTAGTGCAACTTAACAATAATGACTTTGACTTTATATACATATCATATGGAACTGACTGAATCTCTTCTACTGTACTTGATGTCCGCGAACTCATTTAATGTTCGCGGACATGTTCGAAGAACAGTACCACTACCTAAAAACTCTGGGGGGGTATGTTTGATTGTTATATCATAACATAGGAACATTTCACAAATTCAAAAAAACACACAAACACATTATATGTACTAATATATAAGAAATGTAACCCATATATACAGCACACTAACCATTAATTTAAATGCACTATGTTCTAAAATGGAATATACCACAAGAAAATAAATTTGCTTCCAACATAATTACCTCACAAACACGACAGAACTGAGAACAAGAGCAGACCCACTGAGTACATAGGACATATCTTACCTGAAATAGTAAGAGTACTGAATTTTATTAATATATTTATAAACTTTCTGTATTAGATAAAAAAATATATTATCTTTTTTTTTTCTCTCACAGAAATGTCTTGTACTCTGGAATGGCTAGAGGAACATTTCCAACATGAAGAAATGTCACAAGATAGTGAAACTAATGGTAAACACTTTATAATATAAACCATTTAATTATTATTATTTTGTATACATTTAACATATATATTTATTTTTGTACAGAGCATACCAAAATAGAAAATACTTCAGAAAAACCTGTTATGGATAACACTTTTCACAGTATAGAAGAAAAAATGGATTTATTGTTGACTAATTTTAATCATTTGAAAACATTTGTGGAAGACCAATTTAAACCAAAAACCTCGTACCATTGCCCCACATGTACTTGACCCTCCTCACCATATCCCAGTCAATTATCCCCAAACCCTCTCCATAACCCAAAACGTTTTGATGAGACTTCCATCCCTTCTTCACCTAATAACAATCATGATGAAACCCCTAATTCTCCTGTTTTTGTTTCTGTTTCTGCCTCACCTTCTCTGTCATAAATTATTAATATATGTTAAATAAAGTTTAATTTTTATATTGTGTTGTAAATAGTTTTTTAAAAAAAAAAAAAACAATGTAGGTGTCCGCGGACAGTGCAGGTGTTCTGAAATGTTCGTAAATAAACGAAAATTGAGGTGTCCTGAAGAACACTATACCTGTTCGTACTGTTCGCTAGCAAGATGAAACTATTCTAAGAACACACGCGGTGTCCTGAAATGTTTGGTAAAAAAAAAAAATTAAAGTGTCCTAAAGAACACTATATCTGTCCGTAGTGTTCGCTAGCAAGTTCAAACTGTTTTAAGAACACGTGCGGTGTCCTGAATTGTTCGTAATTAAACGAAAATGGAGGTGTCTTAAAGAACACTATACCTGTCCGTACTGTTCGCTAGCAAGTTCAAACTGTTTTAAGAACACGTGCGGTGTCCTGAATTGTTCGTAATTAAACGAAATTGAACGTGTCCTAAAGAACACTATATCTGTCCTTACTGTTCGCTAGCAAATTTAAACTGTTCTAAGAACACATGCAGTGTCCTGAAATGTTTGTTTCACGTGTGACGCAATTTTAATTAGTTCAGGACCTGAACAGTGTCCGTAGAACATCAACGCGCATGCGCTAGCCAATCTCTGTGCATTTGGTGTCCTGCGGAAATGCACTTCGTTCGCGAACAGATCATATGACCGCGTCCACGCTGATCGCGTGTTCTGAATGCGGACACTGTTCGGGTCCCTGAACAAATTAAAAGTACATTATCAATTAATCCATAATATTCTTCAATAAAATCTCACCATGGCACAAGTCCCACATAGTAATCCTGAGTTTCTACATACCTTTTGAAACTTTTCAAACTTTTTTTTGTGTTCGATCTGTCCGCGGACAGCGCGCATGTCCGCGGACCGCGCACAAGCCCCCTATAAAAGACCACGCCCTAGAGCTTATTCTCATTGTGTTTCTGGCTATTCTTCAGAGCACAGCTATTTCTCCAGCAACTTGCTGATTACACCATCGAGATGGCATCCCTGGCTGCAGAACTGCCACCTGGTGCTGCACCTGCTTCAGCAACACCCCAACCCCCTCCACCACCACCACCTCCTCAAGGGCCTGAAGAGGGGAACAGGAGTGAGGATGCAGAGGAGGAAGAAGAGGATGATGAGAATGAGGTAGAGGAAAACCCTACTACCCGCACTAGGCGTGAGTCTTGGGTGTGGCGGTTATTTACCATTCATGGGAATGTTCCTAAGGCTCATGCGAACCGTGTTACCTGCAATGAGCGCAAAATGATACTCAGTCACGGGAAGCAGGGTAAGTACAGCTTTGGGACCACTACTATGAAGCGACACCTGAGGTTATTTCACTCTGGGGCTATTCGCAGGGTTGTACCTTGCGAAGGACGTAGCAGGTTGATTTCCTCTACTTCATCCTCTGTTTCTGATCCTGTCACCACAAGGACCACCTCTTTGGGACAGCGTCTTCCTCAAGCTGCCTCACAGGCCATACAGAATGCTGATGACCCTTACCTTTCGAGGGTCACAGTTGTATGTATGTACTGTGACACAGTACTCTGCAGGGGGGAGCGACTTCATAGTGCTTTTGAGACTATCGTCTCAGAGCACGAGAAGATCTGCTCACTACCCAAATAAAACCCACTCTACATCTTCCTCTCTCAGCTCGCCCTTTCTTATCGCTGTGGTTGGTGTCCCCCCTTTACCTTCCTTTCCCCTCCTCTCCTAGTGTGTCATGTATAAAAAACCAAAAAAAATACAAAATATCAAAAAACAAAAAAAAAGTAAGGCTCTTTTCAGAGCCGCCTTTCACAGTTAAAAAATAGAAGTGAAAATAAATGAAGCAGGGCCCTTTGTATTTTTTAGAAGTCCGCGGACAGTTCGCGAACATTTAAAAAATTGGGTTGGTACCCCATCACAAACATTGCAATTTACTCTGGGAGGAAGTGGTGGCTCTGAAAAGAGCCTTTGGGAGGTGTTTGTAAGTCAAAAATTATAAATGCTTAACACCTACTTCAAAATGGTTGTTGTAATTTCAAAAAAGGTCGCAATGCATTTTGTACATTTCTCAGAACAATCTGATTGCCAGAATAAGTAAGATGGACTCCATCTCAGCGAAAAATGTATGTACTACGAAACATAATATTTTCATTGTGAAAAGAGGACATGCCAAAATCTCTTAGAAAGGCACAAACATCCTTATTAACATTGCGCCTTGCTTTTTCCATTTGTGGACCAAATGAAGAAGAACAAAGCCACATTTGTCTCTGCGCAATCCGTGAAAATATCACTTGAGAATTAGGAAACATGTCCATAACCTTCCCAAGTCCTTCTTTCATAGCAAATTGCAAAAAAATTCCAGTCACATGTCCTAAACTGTTCCCTCCACAATGAATTACAATTATATCTGGATGTTGCTCTGTCTCCAAAGTAGCACAGAGAGGTAGCAAGTCCAACCACTTCATTCCACGTACTCCATGACAGTGTACTTCCACATGTGGGAATCTAAGATCTACAGCTACTCCACAGCTTTCTGCATGCACCTTCAACCAATGTATCCACGAATCTCCCAAAATCCAAACAATCTGTTTTCTGAAACACACAGCCATAGCTATCTTTTGTTCTCTCAGCAAAAAGAGTATCTGAGAAACTCTCTCCTGGCACAACACACCCACTAAACTTTCCTGACCAATCCCTTTCAGTGCTTGTTCTCATTTGCATGACTTCTGAACCCAAAAATCCCCGGATGTAACTCGCGATGTCCGCGAACTACCGCCATGTCCGCGGACATATCGTAACATGAACAGCCCTTCTACCATTTCCACTTCACTCTCTCTGCCATTCCCTCATTGGATGTAGCTAAGAAATCACATGACCATGCACCAATCACATTCAAGACCTCTACATCTAACTGCATCATCATAGATCAGCACTGCAAATGTACTGTGAATCTCTCTGAGTACAAGTGTCATATCATTGGCAAGCACCATCTACCAGAAATACTGTACAAGTCTCCAAGATTTATACTTGCAGCTCCATGCATATCCATATGCATGAACACAAACTTCAGGTATGCATATTTTCTGTACAGTAGATGAACACATTTTCAAACAGACTTTTAGCTTGTGTAATCTGTAAAATGAATTTACTGTATTTTTTCAATTTCCTAAAATCAACTATCACTTATAAACCTTTATACTATTTACTTTCTTTATACACACACACTCAAATCATGTTAAACTAACATTTTTTAAATGAACTATATAGACTACATATATTCAAACAAAATTGCATGCAAGCACAATCTATGTTTAAATCTTTAAAAAAATACTTAGACAATTTCATATTTTTTTGTTTTTATTTATTTATTTACTTAATTACTTTAATTTAGACATGACATTGAGGAGCTATTACCTAGATCAGCTTACTTACAGAAATAGTGGTATTCACTGGTATATTATAAATTTCACAAGATATAGTAAAGATATTTTTTTTTGCTACAGTTAGTCATTCAATACAATTTGTTCATTAAGAACATATCATATGTACTGAACTGATGCAATGTATCTTATGTAAATAAATTAGTTTGATGGTTTTAAAGAAGGAACTGAGGATTTCAATTAAAAAAATCAATATCTAAATTAAAAACAGCGCTATATACAAACAAAGTTACTAATTTGAAGCTTTTACAATTGCAGTGAAGACCAGTCTCCTGAAAAGAAGCAGCAGAATTCGAAGAACAAAGAAGAACTAAGAAGTTACCTGTTCATTTAAGAAAAAAAGTATCACCATAATATTTGTATTATTAATCAAACATACTATAACGTTAATACAAGCTATTAAGGTGCCTAAAAATAGAGATTGTGTACCATTTTGTCCAAAAATCTCCATGTCTTAAATAGCGATTTACAGCCAGAATGGCCCACAAATTCCTATTTTTGGACACACAAATTACCCAACTGAACCGCTACAATTTTCATATTATAGAACAAACAACTGTTTTAATTGTATACATTAGATTTACTATTTGTACTTTTCCACACCACTAGCTTACTTTTTTTGTCATCTGAACCCCAGTTTAGTAACACATTAATTCAAGAATACCTATCACTACTAGTTGTAGTTCCCAATGCACAATCACAGACCATTACATACATCTTTATCATCTTACTCAAACACTCATGCACACAGCACACATACATTCCAGAACACCCCAACCCATATCTTCTTTATTTTTTTCAACAGACCCTAAAGAATGCCTACCAAAAGTCAAGTCCGTAGAAAGCAACGCAAAAGTAGAGCAAATGAAAATAAAAGTGTCCAACATAAGCATCCATCTCTAGCAGAATTTGTAAAAAAAAAGTTGAAACAAAACAGCTAATACAGTCATTTAGTGAAACACAAGAAGTTTCAAGTACAAAAACTTTGCCTCCTCTATCAAAATGTAAAACAAACCAAAAAACAATTAACAGAAAATCAGCTATCACTACAGATAAAACTACTTCTTCAAATTTTAATATAGTGCAAAGTAAGCATACCAAGAAAAGTATTTTAGCCAAAATGTACCGTCACAAAGTCCTTCAAAATCTTATAAAAACAGGAGAGAAATCGGGTTAAATGCTTAAAACCTATCGTAGGAAATTAATCTTAGAAGCGTTGATGGACAGTGCAATTCTTCTCAAAAGAAAGTTATTTATTTTACTGTTAAACAAAATGAAACTACTAACAAAACTAATAACTAAATTACAAAAAAGACTTCTCAATAAGCGAAATGTCAACAGAAAGAACTTCTTAAGTATCTGCGGAGGTGAATGGAATCACACTACGAGCACAGAACCATATTTTAATGAAGAAGCGTTCAAACAAAAGCAAACAAATACAATTGCCATACATAGCAGTGGTCGAGGTTATGAAAAAGTGAATAATACCATAATGGAACAAGAAGTACTCCTTACAGAAATATGACCTGAAAACCTAGAATTACCCCTCCATTCAACTGAATCAGAACGTCTAGTGTACAAATGGCCATGCACGTCAATGTGTAACATTCCCAAACAATGTTTCAAATCTTTACGCCAATTCCTCAATAAATATGTAAAAAGCAAAGACAAAATCAAAATTAAATTACTGCAAAATATGTATACCTGTCCAGTGCGCAAGTACACAGGACTACTAGGACATTCATTGGCCTGTATTACAGGACCTACTTGTAAAACCACTTTCCATGATATCAAAAGGATATCAACACATCATTCAACTATAAGAAATCTAGTCTATAAACTGTACTATGCTAAAAGTCCTGCTTTAGCACTAGCAAAGTTAAATAACATCCTTCTACATGGTACAGAAAAAGACCAACTTGAAGAAATTCACTATATCCAGAAAAAATATTTTGGAAGTGAAAGCCATTTACAGAATGAAATAGCTTTAAACCAATTAAGCAACAATTCTACACATGGCAACCTTTTGCTAAACACATACAAAAAAGAAATACTAAAATTTAAAAGTACATCACCTGAAGTACCAAACCATGTATGTGTATGTTGCCGTAGAACTTTTTATAAAAGTAACACAAAAACTGTAGACCTATCATACAAAATAGAAGACAATGAAGATTCTAAATGGTTTGAATTAGCTCTCTACCTTGTAGCAGAAAACAAATACGAAATAACTGAGCCCTTAATACTTTGCAGTTACTGCACTACAAAGCTTGACAACAACCAAACTCCTTCACGTGCTATCACAAATAATTTGGAATTATACCCAGTACCAAAACCCCTACAACAACTTAATTTATATGAGAGCATCATAATTCAAACAGTACACCCATTTCAAGCAATAATACGCCTTCAACCAAAAACAGCAAAATTACCTCCCTCTGAATTGGTAAAAGGCATTAGTGGAAAAGTAGTTTATTTACCATTTGATCTAAAAGAAAATGTGCATACTCTAGGAGTGCAACGTCCAATGCAGCAATCTTTAATTATCTTAGTAAATGGAGTATCTACAAAAGACAAAAAAATATGGCAACAGCTGGTAGATTTATATAAAGTTAGACAAGCCTTCCAATATCTTAAAGAGAATAATGAATATTACAAAGAAATTAATATTGAAGAAAACTTGAAAGATACAACTGAAATAATTCAAGAAACACAAGAAGCTGGTCAATTTGAGCTACTAGATCCTGCTACAATATCAAATACTTTAGACCATTATACAATTCATCCTTTGCACTGTAATGACACCGTAGAAGATGTACTGGAAACTTACCAAATGCGTCAAACAAAAGGATCGCCAATCAGCATATGGGAAAAAAGTATAGAAGCACGTGCTTTTCCTCTACTCTTCCCTACTGGCAAAGGAGGAAGGTATGATGATAGACCTATTCAAATATCAGCTTCAGAATACCGCTCATTACGGATGTATTCTGAAGATCCCAGATTTAGATAAAATGTGGAATACATATTCCACCTACTCTTTGAAAGTGAACTAGCAACTTTATGTTACGGAGTTGCACACATATTAAAATCAGGATCACACTTTCAAAATATGACAGCTACACAATTATTTGAAAAAGTGCAACAAAAGGATGAGGTTTTACAATCAAATATTACAAATCTATTAGCAAATATGCGTGGTAGTAAAGAGTACTGGTTTCGACGTCATGGAGATGTACGTTTTATGATCAGAAACCTTGGCCCACCTTCTTGTTTTGTTACATTAAGTTGTGCAGAATATGCATGGGAAGATCTACATGATTTCCTACGCATATCAAATAAAAACAAAACAAACATAGATATACTAACACCTGGAGAACTTTGTTCTTTGGATCCTGTTAATGTTTCAAGATATTTTCACCATCGCTTCATTTCTATGCTACATTTTATTTGTAATAAAACTGTTCCCCCCCTTGGAGAAGTGCAACACTTCTTTTGGAGAAAAGAATACCAAGCCAGAGGAGCACCACATATCCACATGCTTTTATGGATTAAAGATGCTCCTAAATTTGGTCAAGACAGTGATGCCACTGTGTTACAGTTTATTGAAAAATATGTCACTTGTGAAATTCCATCAGAAGCCACAAATAGTGATCTTCATGCACATATTTTACAATTTCAAAGACACAAATGTGGAAAATATTGTCGTCGCAAATACAAAAACAAAGGGAAATACTACACCAAATGCCGATTTGGTTTCCCTAGACCAGTTACAAATACAGGTCAAGTGAACAACCTCATGTCTTCAGTTAGACATAGTGTTAAAGGTAAGTCACCTAAAAATACATATTACATAAAAAGAAAAGAAGAAGAAAAATATATCAATGATTATAATGCAATCATTGCCCACTTATGGAATGCAAACATAGATGTGCAGTACATTGCAGACAATTCTACTGCAGTTGCACGATATGTCACAGCATACTTAACTAAAGCAGAAAAGACAGAGCTCCAAGACCTCTGGAATGACCTGTCATCAGATAAAACAGTATCTCAGAAATTATACAGTTTGGGCATAAAAATGCTCACCCATAGAGAATGTGGATCATATGAAACAGCTGATCGTTTAACTGGTACTGCATTGTATGGTAAATCTGAAAATATAGTATGGCTAAGTCTTGGTCCAGCTAAATCTAGAAAAAGAGTTCTAAAATCATATGAAGATATAGAAACAATAGCCAAACATGATCCCAACAGCCAAGACATTTTAAAAAACAATTTATTGGACACATACTACCCAAACAGAAGTAATACTTTGGAAAACATGTGTCTATACCACATAGCCCAAAACTACACATACAAAAATAATATGAAACCTGATGAAAAAAAAGGTAAATATAGAGTGACAAACTGTGAAGGCAGCTTAGTTAAACTCACTAAACCAAATTTAATTAATCATATCAAATTGTCATTAAAGACTCCTCAACATAAAGAAGTATATTACATGTCCCTGCTACAACTCTTCAAACCATGGAGAAAAGAAGAACAATTACTAGATAACTATGACTCCTATGAGGATGCTTTCAAAGCAAATGAAAGCACTATAACTGATGTAAACTTTACACAGTACAAAACAATGTTGCACAATGAACAGCAACACGAAGAAGAACTCCAAGCCCAACTAGATAAGGACACTCCTGACAGTAGTCAACCTTCTGTAACAGGAAGCCAAGAACCACTGGGAGAACTACTAATAATAAATGAGGCAGAATTAGCTATGATAGAAGTAGAAAAGACCATGTGTCAGTATGAAGATAAGGAAGACTTAACTATACTACAATCAAAACTAAACAATGAGCAAAGTAGCATTTTTCAAGAAGTAACAAAACAAATTGCACATGGTGTAAAACATGAAAATAAAGAATGTTCCTGCCATAATTATAAACCTATACTACTGTACGTCAGTGGTGAAGCTGGTTCTGGCAAAACATTCCTAATCAAAATCATTAGTAAGTTCCTTCAACAATTGACAAACAACAAACTGTCAGCTGTTGTCACTGCCCCCACAGGTTTAGCTGCCTACAACATAGGTGGTGTTACATTACACCGATTGCTACTATTACCAGTAGAACACCAGAACAAATTAGACTATTACAAACTTTCTGCAGAAGCTGCAATGGAATTACGCAGAGTATTGAAACAAATGAAAATGCTACTAATAGATGAAGTGAGCATGGTCTCCAACCTGATGTTAGCTTTGATTCACCTCAGATTACAAGAAGTACTCAAAACAGACTATGAAGAGCTCTTTGCAGGAAAACACATTATTGTTTTTGGAGATCTGCTTCAATTAACACCAGTAAAAGGTGAGCCTATTTTTAAAACATTAGGACACAAACTCTGCCGTAAAACTGTTGGCAGCATTGGAAATGTCAACCTTTGGCAACATTTCCAATACAGAGAATTAACAGAAAACATGCGGCAATCTGCAGATCTCACTTAAGCCAACATTTTAAAAAGTATCAGAGTTGGTATACTTTCTAAAGAAGCAGAAGCAATATTGAAAACCCGGCACATTAATGCACTTTATGGCGATAATGCATGTGCTACAGATGTTATGGAACAATTAGCCCACAAAAATGTCAATTGTATGGCCTTAATGCCAACTCTTGTAAGCTGTTTCAAATTCAATGAAATCATGCTAAGTAAAGAAATGCAACCAATCATGGAAATTAGTGCCACAGACAAACTAGATGTACATGGTATGACACTACCCATGTGTGACCAAGCCACAATAAGACTAAATAGTTTAGAAAAATCTATCTCAAACACAGCAGGCTTAGAAAAGATATTAAAATTATCCTTAAATTGCAGAGTAATGCTTAAACGTAACCTTGACGTGGACCAAGGACTAGTTAATGGAGCACTGGGTACAGTTGTTGGCTTTCAAACATGCCCACGCGACAACAAAATTCAGTTTGTCAATATACTCTTTGACAAACTTTCAGAAGTAAAAAGGATAGGACGCTCAACAGCTAGATTCCTTCTCTTCAAAGATATGTATGTACGCAGAGAACAATTTTCTCGAACTCTTGCATACGCAGTCACAATTCATAAATCACAAGGTCTTACCCTAGACAAAGCAATGATAGATATTGGTAACAGTCTTTAAAGAAGGCATGAGCTATGTAGCACTATCACGCTTACGTACACTTGACAGTCTATTTCTAATCAACTTTGATGCAAGTAAAATAAACGCTGATATTCCTTGCATTTTATAATACAATAGCATTCGCTCACTATACACCCCCACCTAAACACATATTCTGTTCCACAAAAAGTAAAACGTTATAAAAGAAAAATAAATCAAACAGAAATGCAACAGGATGTCACTGCAAATCCTTCAAAGAGAGTAAAAGAAACTAATACTTCATCAAGTACCACAAGCAAAAAAGAATCAATTAGGGAAAGTAAACCAGGTACTTCTTTAAAGAAGGAAGACAAACTCCAAAAAAAGCAGTTAGATACAGAACTACCTGGACCATTTAAATTCTCAAATATAGTTGGTGTAAGTTGCTACGCAAATGTAGCAATGAATATTCTATTTCAATTACCACCAATTGTTGACAACATTTACTTACACAGTACAGACCCATTGTGTTTGCAAATGTTAGTACTTCACAGAAATGCAGCAAACAATCCTGACAACACGTATAGTGTTTATGGAATAAGACAACAATTGGACTACTGTGCTGGAATGGTGAAATTCACTATAAATTCACAGGAAGATCCACAAGAATTTCTAATGTACTTACTACAAGTACTGGAAAACAAAAACATACCTATAAATGAAATCTTTCAGATTTCATACATGTGGAAACATACATGCACTCTCTGCAACAATGTGACACAAGAAGAAATCCCCAATGAACGCTTCATATATATATATCAATACCAAATTGTGAATCCATTCCATTTCAGCGACTTGTACAAAATGCAAACCATGGTAGATTATGCTCTACTTGCAATTCAGATAATCGCTCCACGTTAGTAATACAAACACATAGTAAATACATAATACTAATGCTTCTACGTTACAATGCAGATGGTACCAAAAACAACTGCAAGCTGACTGGATTCACACATGGTCAAATATCACTTGGTAAGAAAACCATCACAACAATAGGTATAATCTACCACGCAGGAGCCACAACCAATTCAGGGCACTACACTGCATATATAAAAAAGAAATGTGGATGGTTTGAATGTATTAATAGTACCATTACTCTAAAGCAGAGATTACCAGGAAATCTTACAAACGCTTATTTGATGTTCTTAAAAGCAAAATTTGATAACTAAACTGTATTTAAACCCTAGGTAAACTTGTGCTAAAAAAATATAAACTGTTAGAATACTCCAAAAGCTATCTAACTGCTCAAAGATTCTACAACAACTAATCAGATAAATGAATACCACTAAATTAGACCAAAAAATACACAGTTAGAATACGCCAATTGGTATCTAACTGTCCCAAAATTTAACAATATCCAAATAGATAAATCAATACCACTAAAATATATCAAAAAATAGAAAGTTAGAATACGCCAATTGGTATCTAACTGCTCCAAAATTTTATAATATCAAAACAAATAAATAATATGTTACTGCTCCAAAAAAATACAACAAGCCAAAGTATAAAGCATTAGCCAGAAACAACAAGTGAACACTGAAAACAAACAAACAAATAAACTGTAGCATAACAGAAAAAGTTTTTTTTTTAATCCAACATGGATTTTTTTTTCTCCCACAGACCCAATGATTTTAGCAACAACAGAAACTGAGCAAATTGCACAGTACTCTGATTTGTAATCTACTAAATATGAGGGTCCAAAAAAAAAAAGTATATTGATTATACAATGTAATAAGTCATAACAAAATACTAATACTAACATGCTATTTTCTTTTATCACAGAAATTAACAAGAAATACATGTACTCCGGTTACTAGACCAAACAGTAAGTATACAATAATAAGGAGAACCATAGCAGCATATCACATCCATAGTATCTAATACCTTTGTTCCTTATACATTTGTTTTTCACCCAAAGTTATAAGCAAATATGAATGTGATATGCTGCGGTGGTTGTTGCCAGGGCATAGAGTCTTGGGTGCATGGCCAAATGGCCATGCACCCAAGACTCTATGCCCTGGCAACAACCACCGCAGCATATCACATCCATAGAGTCAAACATTTCAACTATGGTCTATGGAAACTTTTAATGTCCGCGGACATTATGAGTGTTCTTAGAACACTTTCAACTTGCCAGCGAACAATATGGACAGCGTTTTCAGGACACCCCCTACGAACATTTCAGAACAACGCGATAGTTCTTAGAACACTTTCAACTTGACAACAAACAATACGAACAGTGTCCTCAGGACACCCCCATTTTGTTTATTTGCGAACATTTCAGGACACTGCGAGTGTTCTTAGAACACATTCAACTTGCCAGCGAACAATACAGACTATGCCTTCAGGACACCCCCTACGAACATTCCAGGACACCGCAAGTGTTCTTAGAAACGTCTTCAGAACACCCCCATTTTGTTTATTTGCGAACATTTCAGGACACCGCGAGTGTTCTTAGAACACATTCAACTTGACAGAGAACAATACGGACAGTCAGGACACCCCCTACGAACATTCCCCGGACACCGCAAGTGTTCTTAGAAGCGTCTTCAGAACACCACCATCTTGTTTATTTGCGCACATTTCAGGACACCGCGAGTGTTCTTAGAACACATTCAACCTGACAACGAACAATACGGACAGTGTCCTCAGAACACCCCCATTTCGTTTATTTGCGAACATTTCAGGACACCATGAGTGTTCTAAGAACACATTCAACTTCACAGAGAACAATACGAACAGCATCTTCAGGACACCCGCTACGAACATTTCAGAACAACGCGAGAGTTCTTAGAACACATTCAACTTGACAGAGAACAATACGGACAGCGTCCTCAGGACACCCCCATTTTGTTTATTTGCGAACATTTCAGGACACTGCGAGTGTTCTTAGAACACATTCAACTTGCCAGCGAACAATACGGACTACGCCTTCAGGACACCCCCTACGAACATTCCAGGACACCAAGAGTGTTCTTAGAAACGTCTTCATAACACCCCCATTTTGTTTATTTGCGAACATTTCAGGACACCGCGAGTGTTCTTAGAACACATTCAACTTGACAGAGAACAATACGGACAGCGTCTTCAGGACACCCCCTACGAACATTCCCTGGACACCGCGAGTGTTCTTAGAAGCGTCTTCAGAACACCACCATCTTGTTTATTTGCGCACATTTCAGGACACCGCGAGTGTTCTTAGAACACATTCAACCTGACAACGAACAATACGGACAGTGTCCTCAGAACACCCCCATTTCGTTTATTTGCGAACATTTCAGGACACCATGAGTGTTCTAAGAACACATTCAACTTCACAGAGAACAATACGAACAGCATCTTCAGGACACCCGCTACGAACATTTCAGAACAACGCGAGAGTTCTTAGAACACATTCAACTTGACAGAGAACAATACGGACAGCGTCCTCAGGACACCCCCATTTTGTTTATTTGCGAACATTTCAGGACACTGCGAGTGTTCTTAGAACACATTCAACTTGCCAGCGAACAATACGGACTACGCCTTCAGGACACCCCCTACGAACATTCCAGGACACCAAGAGTGTTCTTAGAAACGTCTTCATAACACCCCCATTTTGTTTATTTGCGAACATTTCAGGACACCGCGAGTGTTCTTAGAACACATTCAACTTGACAGAGAACAATACGGACAGCGTCTTCAGGACACCCCCTACGAACATTCCCTGGACACCGCGAGTGTTCTTAGAAGCGTCTTCAGGACACCCCCATTTTGTTTATTTGCGAACATTTCAGGACATCGCGAGTGTTCTTAGAACACATTCAACTTGTCAGCCACAACACCCATTATTCACATTTGCGAACATTTCAGGACACAGCGAGTGTTCGACAACGTCTTCAGAACACCCCCATTTTGTGTATTTGCGAACATTTCAGGACACCGCGAGTGTTCTTAGAATATATTCAACTTGACAACGAACAATACGGACAGCATCCTCAGGACACCCCCATTTTGTTTATTTGCGAACATTTCAGGACACTGCGAGTGTTCTTAGAACAGTTTCAGTTTGCTTGCGAACAAAACGGACACATATTGAGTCCACAGAACACCCCCCATTCAGTTTATTTAGACCATTTCAGAACACCTGTGATGTCCGCAGACAAATCGAACACAAAAAGAATGTCTAACACATAAAAAACACAACTTTCATCCTATCTCATACACTCCCACCCTCCCCAAACACTCCTACACACCAACACACTCTACTAAATACAAATTTTGAACAAAGTTTCACAGCGCTGTCCGCGGACGACCGCAAATCTAAGATGGCGGGCGCTACCGAAAATCTGACGCGCTTCACGCTCCACGCCGTCCAATCAGCGAACACGTTGCATGTCCGCGAACATCACGCAAGACGATTGGCCAATCAGGACACTGTCCGCGGAGCGAACAGGGAAGTGTGTCCGCGGACCGAACACAGATATCACTAATTGTTTTTTACCTACTTTTTGGTCATTTTAAAAAAAACTACTGGACGGATTTTCACCAAATTTGCAAAAGCACGCTTTCGGGACAAAGCCGCTGCTCCTGGTCCAAATTTGGTGAAAATCCGTCCAGTGGTTTGGGCTGTAGACGCGAGCAAAATGTTTTTCCCATTCAGTCTATGGGAAAAAAGAAAGTTTTGGGACCCCCCTATAACTTTGCCCCCCCTGGACGAATCCTCACCAAACTTTGCAAAAAAATTCAGAGTGACCCAAATACTATTTTTGCAAAGTTTGGTGAGGATTCGTTTAGGGAGAGCGAAGTTATAAGCCGCTCAAAAAGTGCTCTTCCTTTGGAAACAGCAACTTAACCATAACTACATGGCCACTACCGTGGCCATGTAATATATATATATATATATATATATATATATATATATATATATATATATATATATATATATATATATATATATATATATGGGTATCGGCTAACCTAATGGGGAGGGTGGAGGTTGGCCCTCTGGGGAAAGCCAATAATAAGATAGTGTCAATGAAAATGAACCTGCAGGGACGGACACCGGGGGTATGGAGATGGAAGATCCCGGGGGAGCTGCTGAGAGATCCAGTGATATGGGAGGACTTGGGGGGAAAAGATCAAGGTCTTCTTTGAGCTCAATAAAGGGTCCAATACGGGAGAGAGCATTAGGTGGGATGCATTCAAAGCAACCTTGAGGGGGAATTCATAGCGGCATGGGCACAAAGGGAGAAACAGGTGACTGCTCTAGAGATCCAACTAGAGGAAGAGGTGGAGCAGGCCAGGAAAAGAGCAGGGACACCCCTACAAGACACACACTCAGGGCCCACAGGGGAGCTGTAGGGCAACTAGGGGTCCTCAGAACGAAAAAAGCAGAGTGTGCACTGCTATTTGTCTGGCACAAATATTACACAAAAGCCAATAAGGCGGACGCGCTGCTAGCACGATTACTGAGGGGAGAAGGGGGCAAAAACACAATTATAGCCATAAAAGATTAAAGGGGGACCGCCACTCCCACACAGAGGAAATACAGGAAGGCCTGGCCAGGTACTACGAGTCCCTATATTAATCCCAAAACCCTCTGAGCCAGGAACAGCTAGACTTCCTAGAAAAAAATACAGCTAACGGTACCCAGCACACAAGAGTTATTAGGCCAGGAGATTACGGAAGAGGTGGTGAGGAGAGCCATTGCAAAATTGCCCACGAATAAGGCCCCGGCACCATACGGCTATATGGCAGTCTTTTATAAAACGTATGCGTCACTTCTAGTTCCCAATATGACACAGCTTTACAACACCTTTAAGACCACAGGACGCATTACATATTCCATAGAAGAGGTTACGATCACTCTCATACCCAAACCCAATAAAGATTCAACGGAATGCACCTCATATAGGCCCACAGCGCTCATAAATGTAGATGCTAAAATCTGGACCAAAATATTGGCAAACAGGCAAGAGGGGTATCTCCCGTCATTGATTCATCAGGATCAATCAGGTTTCATCGTGGGGAGACAGACAGACGACAACATCAGGAGGGTGGCACACCTAGTGGAGAAAGCCCAGAAAACGGCCACCCCCTCTGTCCTATTATCACTAGATGCAGAAAAGGCATTTGACCGAGTGGCGTGGTCCTTTTTATTCAAGGTGATGGGGAAAATGGGTTTTGGGGGGGACTTCCTAAAAATGGTCCAAGCCAATTATAACTCACCGGTAAGATGCTTGATGGTGAATGGATCCATGTTGCACCCTATTTGCCTGAGAAGAGGGACTAAACATGGGTGGCCACTCTCCCCATTGCTGTACGCAATCTATTTAGCGCCTTTGCTACAATCGATAAGGGAGTCTGAGGAGATTCATAGGATACCCTTTGGGGGTAAGCAACACAAAGTCGCGGTGTTTGCCGACGATATGCTCCTGTCGATTAGCAGACCTAGAGATTCTAGTCAAGCATGTAGGGAGCTGCTGCAGAGATTTGGGGAGGCAGCGGGCCTTCGGGTTAACCGCAATAAATCTGAACTGCTAATCTTATGGTGGGGAGGGGAGAAATGGCAGAGCTAAAGACATCATCACCCTTTGTATGGAGACCAGGGTGTTACAATGACACAGACACTGTCGAGTTGGTATGCACCTAAATACCCACCCATATTAATGGCAATTAGGAAGGACTCCCAAAAGTGGAGGAATCTTAAGAGTCTCTTGAGTGGGAAGGATGGCGGCAGTCAAAATGGTTACACTTCCCCGCCTGTTCTACTTCTATTCAGGGCGATCCCGCTAGCAATACCCTCCAGATTCTTTGGGGAATTGGGGAAAATGACAAGAGAGTTCATATGGGAGTTCATATGGGAAGGAAAGAGGCCAAGAATTAGCCGACATCTCTTGATGGCTCCAAAAATGGGAGATGGGTAGGCTCTCCCCAAATTCCAACAATACTATGAGGCAGCACAACTGCGGGTGATAAGAGAATGGTTTTCCGAGACCACGGGGAAGCAATGGGTCTCGATGGATCGAGCTGTATCGCAGCACGATTTGAGGGAGGTGTTGTGGTTGTCGCGACAACATAGGCAGAAACACATGTACCTGAGTTCATCACCAAACTGGTAGCGGACACTTGGGATAAATTGGTGGGGACAGATGGAATTGCAACCTTTCCGTCTTCCTTCACCCCCATCTTTAACAACATAGATATCACCCTGGGAAGGGAACAGGGAGCTTTTGGACAATGGCGGGAGGGGGGATGCAGGACGATTCGGGACATGTTCCAGGGCCAGAACATTCTCTTTTTTACAGAGTGTAAACAGGAGTTTGGGGTGGAGGAGGGGGAGAGACTCTGATACATCCAACTACAGCACTGGCTTATGAATGTAGACATCAAGGCTGCTGCCACCCGACAGGTCACCCCATTTGAGAAGTTATTGCTAACAGACAATGGGTCAAAAGGCTTAATATCAAACTTGTACAAGATCCTGGATGACGTCACCCCCAGCGCCACATGGCCTTACATGCCTTACATGGCTCGTTCGGAGTGGATGTTGGGGCAGGAAATCAGCAGGGAGGAGTGGGAAAGATTGGGGAGAATGATACCTAAAGTGGCGAGGTTGTCCCAACTACAGGAAACATGTAACAAGATCCTGTATGGGTGGCACTATACTCCTGCCCGTCTCCATAACATCTACCCAGACGTGTCCAGGGAATGTTGGAGAGGGTGCGGGGAAGAGCGCATGACATCTCACATATGGTGGAAATGCCCCAAATTTGAGCCTTTTCGGAGGGAGGTTCTACAGGCGCATGTCCAAGCATTTGGGGCAGGGGCCAGAAGACCCATGGAGCGAGTTTTGCTGGGGCTGAGTGAGGCGGGGAGGAAGGAGAAAGCAAGGGCCGGGAGAAGGCATGGGTGGTGCTGACCTTAGCAGCACTTACTCTTATCACTCAAAGATGGAAAGAAACTGTCATCCACACAGTATAAGAGTAGCTTCGCAAAGTTTGGGATTTGGTGGCGCTGGAATGGGCAACTTATGCAATGAACAAAAATCTGCCAAAATTCGCCAGCGACTGGGGCGAGACCATAGCATTTTTGAAAGACTATTTTAGGGCTCAATTGTGCCTCCAGCGCCTAAAACCTCTGGACATACACTGAATAAACCCAGGTGCAAGAGGAAACAGACACTGAAGCCCCTTGGGGGAGGTGGGAGATCGGAGGGGGATATGGGAGGAGATAGGAGAGGGAAGTGGGGGGATGAGAGGGAGGGGAAAGTTTAACATGTTGTAAGATCAATAAAGAGAATAAAAAACAAAAAAAGAATAAAATAGATCTCTTTAAGTTTGTAAGACAATTGAAACTAAGAGCGTTTTTTCAGAACTAGAATCCAACGGTGAAGAGGTTACTGAATAAGATAAGGAATTTGTAAAATACAGGGCAAAAAGTTAATTTGTTCCACCTGTACAGACCCCCATGATTGAGTATTTCCATAAATCAGTATTAGCTGATCTTTGCAAAATCTCTTACAAGAAACCAAAATTCACTAACTTGAGTTACCAACAATGTTCTCGAACACAATCCGTATATACAGATGTCACATTATCCATAAAATCAGCGGACAAGGGAGGAGCCTTGGTCATAATGAATACTGTTGACTTTGATGGAGAATGCTAAACACAGTTGAGTGAGAGGAAAACATATCTTCCTTCAGATTGTGATCCCCTAGCAGATATCATCTCTAAACTACAAGTTCTACTAGATGAAGCAGTTGAGAGAGAAGGGATCACTAAGAAAACCAGGGCATTTTTAAATCAGAAGTGTCCTGCAATACCATTGTTATACTTACTACCCCAAATTCGCAAACATGCTAACAAACCCCTGGGTAGGCCAATTGTATCAGCTGGCAATAGTATCCTGCAACCATTGGGCACATTTATTGATTACTTTTTAAAGCCCCTCATTCAGAAAACATCCACCTACATCCATACTTTCCATTTCTTAAAGATTTGGGAAGGCCTTGAATTAGAACCCAACTACATTTTATTTACCATTGATGTCAAATGTGTATATACATCCATTCCAAATGGTCTGGGGGAGGAGGCATTAGAGTGGTTACTGTTACAGGAAAACAGCTAGGAGCTCTTAAGGTATTTATAATCGCACTTTTAACAATCATAACTCTGTATTTCAACTTTAGATGCAAAGACTAATATTATCTGCAGATTCCAGGTACATCAATGGGATCCATCATGGTACTGTCATACGCCAATTGATTTATGCACAGATTTCAGACACAATATAACCTACAACATCCCATACTTTAAATTCTGGGAAAGGTACATAGACGACATCTTTAGAATTTGATATGGTACACCTGAAGACCTTGCACTATTAACTGATTACATCAACATAGTTGATGACCACATCCAGTTCACTGTGGATGTAGGAGGCATTTCTATAACGCTTTTTGTTGTGTTGGTTGAAATTAGAGGTCAGAAATGAAACACAGATTTATACTGCTAACCTACAGGCCGTAAGCGTTTGTTACACAGCCACAACTTTAATCCTCCAAATACTTTAAAAATCCTAGACTATATTCAATTTTTACGTTTGAAATGCATTGTCACAGGTGAAGAAGAAAGCTCAAGGTAACTAGAAGAGATGTCACAGCAATTGCTTATACAGGGATATCTTGTGGAAGAACTATCAATAGCTTGCAGCAAAGTTGATCAGAAAACAAAATAAATGATATTACATACAAACATTGTGAGGGAGAAATCTGATTTGGTATATGTTGTGAGAAACCTGAGGGTATTCTCACTCCTATTCCCCTTGGATTCTCTATGCAGGTGGCCAGGCAAAGGCCAACGTTCTTGGATCCTGACCCTGGGAGTGGCCAAGCGAGGCAGGATCACCTGGGTGAAGGGTGCTTGTGGATTGAGAGTGGGGTGCCTCCAGGCGAAACATGGTATCCCCTTTATCCTAATGACAACCTACTTAACCCTCCCCCGACCTGTATGGGTTATTATAGGTCAACTCCCCTTGTTTCCCCTCTTGGGACATCTGACAGTACTCACACGAGGTAGAGACCGCTGAGCGTAAAGAATACCATATACTCACACGTTTCTAATACTGAGACGAGGAAGAAACAAGCAATGAACATCATTCACTTTCACCACTTAGGTACTGGGACGAAGAAGATGCAGGCAAGGCATGAGGGTCAGGCATGTCATCTTAATGAGAGTCAGTCAAAATTGAATAATGGAATACACCTGCAGCCCATTAAGGAACCACAGGTGTATAAAAGACAGCCGTGGTGGGACCCGAGGACAAGACGGGATGCCGGCTGACATCCCCAGACCATGGAAAGCCTCTTGTATGCAGAGGGAAGCCTCCCCTGCAAAGTGGGAACACAAGGAGCTTTGACGAGGCACGACCAGTGAGGACGCTGTGCCTGGGCTTACCGAGGCACTGAAGCTGTCTATGCCAGCGGAGCTCCTGGTCCCAGGTGAGCAGGCCTGCGGAATCCGAAGCACCAGCTAGAAGGAAGGAAGCAAGCAGCAAGGACCGCCGGAGGAAGGCACTTACAATCGGTAAGTGCTGGGGACGATACACGGAGACCGGGGTGCCCCGGGCGGGCTGTGAAAGTTGCGCATGGTGCTGAGGGAGTGAAAGCTTCCGTTATCAATGGAAATATGAAGTTAGATGAATGAATGAAAGGCAAGAGGAACAAAGACCCACCAACTTTCTAATACTGAATAACGAATTGAATGAAAGCAGCAAGACTGCTAGTATTGAATAACGAATTGAATGAAACTTGCTAATATTGAATAACAAATTGAATGAAAACAGCAAGACTGCTAATATTGAATAACAAACTGAATACAAGGGTTCTGACTGCAGAGTTGAAGTCAAGTCTGAGAAACTGGGCCTCATTACAACTGTGCCTGTCTGGTAACAACGGTGTCGGTATGCCTTTTAACGTTGCTGGTGCTCCCATGTCCCCATTCCCATGGAGTCCTGTTGGACTCCTGTTGGACTCCATGGCATTGGGGACTAATAAAATAACAGGCGCCTGACTTCCCGCCGGCGGGGTTGTAATATCCCAGGTTTACCGGGAAGTCAGGCACCAGTAATTTTCTTCGGGTCTGGCAGCAACCCGCTGGTATCACCGGCGGGGTTACTGCTAGACCCGTAATGATGCCCACTGTTTTGTTTTGGAACTGCCTTTGAAAAATAATTGTTTGTTCAATAACAAGCCGCTAAAGGAGAATCAAAGGTTCCTGGTTGCGTGACCTCTAATGGGTGGATTGTGTGATCCAACAACTATGCCAAGACCAGTGAACCCCTATATGCGGACAAGGAAATCTACTATTGTGTCAAAAGGAAAACCACTACTGCAGCTTGTGAGGCTTTGGGAAGAGAACACTGAGCTGTGAAGATTTGTTGGGACTTAGATTAAAGGCAAAGCTTCAAGATACTTTCTTTTGTGACATCTTTGATATTTGAACTTGGGGAAGGGAACCCTGAGATCTGCTTCAATGAAACTATATTGACTTTGGGGAAGGGTATCCTGACATTTAAGAAGGTTTGGAACTATATTACCTTAAATCCAAGAGAAGGTAACTTGAACATTGTGGTGAACTTGTTAATATTGGGGGAGGAGAAGCTGAAGAATAAGCACGGGCAAGAAATTGCTCAGAACTTTACTTTTGGAACACTGTATGATTTTGGTTGACATCCCTACACATTGAATTTGATGGTAGTTGTGAGTGTAAGCATATGGTGTGGACACAGATAGACTTTTAAGTTGAACTTTCTGACACAGACTATCCTTAGTTTCTTTAGGTAGGGAAATCCCACCTTAGTATAGGGCAAGTTAGGCCTTACACCATCCTGACATATGACATGATATGATATGATATGATAGGTTATTTATAACGCGCTTAATACCAAGCGGTTTCTAAGCACGGATCCGGGGATCGAACCGGTGCTGCTCCGTGTCGTCTTGCTTCCAAGGTGAGCACATTGCCCCTGAGCTATCCTCCCAAGACTATCAGTTAATACAAGCATTTTGTTACATTTAATCTGTTGTCTGTGTCGCCTTCAATGATGACAACCTCACAAATGGTGTCAGGCCTGAGATAGGGCTCAACTGATACAAGTTGGGGAACCCTAAGATTTGAAAAGCTAAGTATCAGAGCATCAGCCTCTGCAGTAGCCACAAAGGGTTCTATTGGATTTGACATCTGTAGTAGTAGAGATGAAATCATTCCTCCAGGGGAAAGAATATTGATACCCACAGATTTGATATTAATTCCACCACTAAATACCTACATCAGAATAGCACGCAGATTGGGGTTAGCTTGGAGTTTTGGAATTGATGTATTGGTGGGACTAATTGATCCAAACTTCAGAGGTGATGTGAAGATATTGGTAATAAATCATGGAAAGAAACCCTTTCAAATATTTCAAGGCCATAAAATTGCTCAGGTGGTACTGGAGAAACCAATGCTTCCCAGACTCCAAGAAGAAATCGGAAAGGAGAAGGTTGATGAAGAAACTCAGAGGTTTTGGGAAACTGCTATGACACCCGATGACCCTTCTAACCTGGGATTCCAAAGAAATAAGCTGGGATTAAGAAGCCAAGAGACAGAGGTTGACCAAAGTTTTTTTTCAATGGGTCAAACTGACAAAGTGGGGTTTTGGGGGAAAGCTTTGAGCTTCCCAACTATGTGAATCATGTGTTGGGTAGTAGTATTTAAGGTTTTGAACCCTCAATTCATCCTCCTCATTTGGAAAACGGTAGAGGGGAATGATTGCAATCTTTTCTGCCCACATGAGTGTCGTAAACCTGGAAGAGATAAAGTAATGCTCTCTTTAGGGTTACAAATAAGTGTTTCCCGGGGTATGGGTTTGTATATGCTAACCCGGGAAACAAGAGAGTTAAAGATCTCCCTTGTTCTAACCCGGGGAGATGAATTGAAGCTTATTTTTTTTAACTTTTCTGATGACCCTGCAGACATTCAGTGTGGACAATTGGTAGGTAGCTTGAGATATTAAATCTTTGGGGAACTTATTACCCATACGATAGTGGGAGAAACCTCTCAGGGGGAGATAGAGATACCCCAAGAAGTTCTAATAAGTTGTCATCTGACATTACATCTGCCTCAAAAGAACTACTATCTATCCATCTTCCCTTGATAACAACAAAAGAACATAAGAATAAATCCCTAGGGGAACAGGGTAAAAGAGGGTATCCTTCAACCATAAGCCCCCTTCTTGACCCATACAAACAATGCTAATCCAGTAAGGGTTATAGACATGTGGCAAGACATTGTCAATTAAATAATATTGACCTTTCCCATCCTCTAACCTAATTCAAAAAGATCAGAAGATTGAGCCATTGAATGAGGAATTATACACACAACCCATATACCGGAAACAAAACTTCCTATTGAATTCCTGCCATTTCGGAAGGAAATACCTTTAATGCCCAACTACATAGTGGGAGTATGAAATGTGTCTTAAGAGCAGAATTACTTCCCCATAAATGGAGCAAAAAGGGTGAGTGGAGAGTAGGCTGTGTGCATGGCCATATTGACACTAACCCATAAGTTCAAATACCAATTCCAATTGTAGGTAAAGAGATACAATTGGTAGCGGCCATAATTCAATTGGTTCTGGGAACAGAATTACCGCAATTGGATCAGGGGATTTCCAATATAGCATAAATGAGAGAAAAAGCTAATGCAGCTAATGCAGGTGACATTTTTTCATCCAGGAATAAGATACAATTAAGTATGGAAGAAAGCATTGATTTTTTTAAAGAAAACCCAATACCTCAGCCAGAGGAAACAAGCCTAAGGGGTATTACGGGGTGTTTTGGACCATTCTCAAAATCACTCCACTGTGTAAACCCAGAGAAGTCAAGGGCAAGGTAGTGAAGAACTATATTCTTCCTTTTTCCCTGGGAAGTATTTCGGTCCAAACCGCATTGGGGAAGGGTATGCGAGAAACCTGAGGGTATTCTCACTCCTATTCCCCTTGGATCCTCTATGCAGCTGGCCAGAGAAAGACCATTGCTTCTGGATCCTGACCCTGGGGGTGGACAAGCGAGGCAGGATCACCTGGGTCAAGGGCCCTTGAGGATTGTGAGTGGGGTGCCTCCAGGTGAGACATGGTATCCCCTTATTTTAATAACAACCAACTTAACACCCCCTGACCTTTATGGGTTATTATAGGTCAATGCTGCTTGTTTCACCTCTTGGGACATCTGACAGTACTGAGACGAGGAAGAGACAGCTGAGAGTAAAGAATTACATATACTCTCACCACTCTAGTACTGTTACGCTCACCTGGTATCCACGGGGGCATCACACGATACTGGATGGAGGTCTAATCGCTATCCTGGACCCCCTCTGCTTGGTTATGTGCCAGACGTTGGGTAGCACCTATAACAGGAGAATGGAGGGTTAAGATACTGGTTCTGTGATGGGTGGACTCCCACCTCCCTCTGGTCCAAATCCCCTCCCTTGGGGTTATTGCTCACCTTAGGTTTTTGTGCTTTGAACTCTCCTTCCTGCGTCTCTATGCAGGGGCGTGTGGTTGGTGCGGGCGTTGCGTGGACTTAGTTGCTTCACTGGTCCGTGTGCCCTTATGCCGGGTCTAGACCGGATGTGACTTCGACTCTGCTTGCTGTCTTCCAGGTGAGTTATAATGTCTTTTCCGTCTTTATTCTGTCTCTTTCTTTCCCTCCGTTTTCTCTGTCTTCTCTACATCTTACTCCACTACGCTGTTCCCTAACAATGTCCCTTTTTGTTTTCACAGGGATGGTTGCAATCTCGGAGTTGCCACACCAATGGCGAAGACCACGGTGAGTTATTGATGCGCGGAGCGCTGCGCTGTTTATTGGTGTTAATTGCTAACCTGTGTTCTCTTCTCTTCTTTGTACAGGTTGCGGTAATGTTCCGCAGTGATGAGATATCGAAGCGCTGCTTGCCCAGGCAAGTGCTTTGTTAATGCTGAGCTTGTTCCTTCTCCCTTGCAGGTTGTGGTGAAATCCGGAGATGAGCGAGGTAAGAAAAGCACAGGGTGCTGGCAGGACTCGCTGCTTGCCTAGGTAAGAATTGTTATTTATTTTTATTTTTTATTATTACTTGTGTGTAATCGCGTTGCGATTTTTACAAGGAAAACATTACTTGTTGCCTTTATGGGTAGAGTGATGATCGTTAAGGCACAAGGAACGTCAGTCTGCTATTCAGAGACGATCAGTTCATTCAAATTGTAGGTGAATTGATCTTTTGAAAGGCAGTTTCTAATGGTCCATTTAGTATTTTCTCCAGACATCAGCCTATTCCACCATACTGCTTCTTCAGCGCCTGCGAGATCTGTGCACAAGCTGTTCAGGTAGGCTTTTCTTTCCTGTCTTAGCTCGGGGCACTGTAACAGGAGGTGCCTTAGGGTTTCGGTTTGGTTTAGCTGGGCGCATAGTCTACATTCTTTGTTATTTGTCTGCATCCTAATGGCTAGAATTTCACGGGTAGGGAGCAGATGCAAACGTGCCCTCATGTAGGTCTTCCTTAACCGCTTGTTCAGGAATTTGATGCAGTAGGCCAGCAGCTTTTTCAGTCTGTTGAAATTAGTAGGCAAGTGCTTTACAATTTTTTTGGCTTGGGCTTTATCGATAGTGTTAATCCAATCTTGACCTTCCATTTTATATTTGACTCTCAATGGGTTAGTTATCAAGTCGACTTGTGTGCATGCAATCTCGGCCAGCTTTTCCATTGTTATTGTTATTTATGCTGTCCTTGTTTCTTTACCTTTGCAGGTTGCAGCGAACTCCGGATATGGGCGAGGTAAGCGAAGCGCAGGATGGATTCAAGGCCGGTTACTTCACAGGTAAGTGTTCTTGCTTGCTAATGCTGTTCATGTTCTTCCAGGTTATTAATGGAATCCAGATCTAGAGCTTCAGGATCAGGCCGCCGGAGAAGCAGATGAGCAGGAGCTGGACATGGTGAGCGTTACGCTGCAGGAGTGCAGAATAACTCAAAGCGTGTTCTGCTGTTTGGGTGTGGTTTAAATAGCCCAGGTAAAGTAGTTCCAGGCCAAGAAGTTCCAGGCCCAGCCACACCCAAAACACTAGACCGCATGACTTGGTCCTAAAGAACTGAGCTGTGTAATAGGCCTCCATGTTGGATTAAGGTCCAAAACTGGTATTGATTTATTCCTGATAATGAGCCTGTAGCCAAAGGCGCCAGGACTGACTCCATGTATGTTTCTGATGGAATTTTAATGCCCTTGGGGCCAGTGTGAAGGGCTTTAGCCCCATTGCTGTCAGGGGGCTGTTATACCTGAGGGGGTCAGGGGCATGGATCGTGACAAGTAGCGAGACAAGGAAGAAACAACTAAGAGTAATGAACATCATTCACTTTCACCGCTTAGGTACTGGGACGAAGAAGATGCAGGCAAGGTATGAAGGTTGGGCATGTTATCTTATGAGAGTCAAGCAAAATTGAATAATGGAATACACCTTCAGCCCATTAAGGAACCACAAGTGTATAAAAGACAAGGCCGTAAAGCAGGGAGAGAGAGAGACCTGGGGAACTTGGGACAAGATCATTATAACATTCAGGAAATCCGGAGGCAGGTGAGACCCGAGGACTAGACATGACACCGGCTAACATACCCAGAACAAGGAGAACCTCCTGTGTGCAGAGGGAATCCTCCCCTTCAAGGTGGGAACAAAAGGAGCTGCAGCGAGGCCGGACAATGAGGACGCTGTGCCCAGGCTTACTGAGGCACTGAAGCTGTCAACGCCAGCGGAGCTCCTGTTCCCAGGCAAGCGGGGCTCGCGCAATACGAAGCAGCAGCTAGAAGGATGGAAGCAAGCAGTGTGGACTGCCACAGGAACAGGTCTACAACCAGTGAGTGCTTAGAAAGATACGCAGAGACTGGCGCACTCCAGGCAGGAAGTGGAAGCTGTGCACTGCTCTGAGGAAGTGAAAGTTTCCATTATCAATGGAAATATGAAGTTAGATGAATGAATAAAAAGCAAGAGGAACGAAAACCCGCCAATTTGCTAATATTGAATAACAAACTGAATGAAATCAGCAACTCTGCTAATATTGAATAACGAATTGAATGAAAGCAGCAAAACCCGCTAACATTGATTAACAAATTGAATGAAACTTGCAAACTTGCTAACATTGAATAACGAATTGAATGAAAACAGCAAGATTGCTGATATTGAATAACAAACTGAACAAAAATAAGAAAAACCTGCTAATGTTGAATCATGCATTTAAATCAAGTGAGAAACGAAATCAATGTGAGGGTTCTGACTGCAGATTTGATGTCAAGTCTGAGAAACTGTTTTGTTTTGGAACTGACTTTGAAAAACAACTTGTTTATTTAACACCAAGCCGCTAAAGGAGAATCAAAGGTTCCTGGATGCGTGACCTGTAATGGGTGGATTGTGTGGTTTGACAACTGCGTCAAGACCAGTGAACCCTTATATACTAACAAGGAAATATACTAATACCAAGTGGCGAAAGGAGAATTGAAGGTTCCTGGTTGCGTGACCTTTAATGGGTGAATCGTGTGGCCTGACAACTGCTCCATGACCAGTGAACCCCTAAATGCCAACAAGGAAATCTACTATTGTGTTAAAAGGAAAACCACTATTGATGCTTGCAAGGCTTGGGGAAGAGAACCCTGAGCTGTGAAGATTTGTTGGGACTTAGCTAAAGGGGTAGATCATCATAAATTGTACTGGCCCAATTGATTGTACATGTATTTTAGAGCATATATTGATCGTTCTTAAAATAATTTCCAATGCGGCTTACCCGAGTTTTTCTCACTTGAACACACGTGAAAATGTTAGTTCGGGTACCGCATCTTGTGCTACTCTTATCCGTTTATTCATCGCTCTAAGTTGAAGTGCCCTTGCGGCACTAATTCAGATCACCCGCCCCTAACTATTTTAATGACGTTATTGGGCCACGTAGCCAAATGTACCCTGTCATCACCAATGTCATAACGTTATCTAACGCAGTACCAAGAACATAAACACACACATCCACAACAGATGCAAAACATTTGTTTCTTTTCACAAAAATTATAAAAACAGTTTATTGTGAAGAAAACAGCAATAGTCAGGAGCGTAACAAGTACTTTTAATTTTGACATAACGCTTTAACTCCATGAAAACCTGGGTAACCCTTTCCCAATAGGGGTTATAGCTAGCGAACATTGCATGGTTCTATTTTTTTGTTTAACTGTGAACAATGATTTTATAATTCGAATTCCATTCATCGAATGATTAATCCTAGTCTTTGCAATCTTCACAGAAAGTTATTATCTTCCATCCCCAATTTATGATTGACGTACATGGTGTTCCATTACAGAGAAGAAATTTGTGGTTTACATTTCTAATGCAATGCTTTCACATCCGCATGTTTTCAGAATCTATAGGCTGCCATGTTGCCCCTTATCACTGCAACTGCAAAAGGTCAGATTGGTGTCAGGCGATCGTCCCAGATAATGGTTATCACAGATGCATTGTGGATGATTATTGTCTAATTACAGTTGAAGAAGCCGTTGACTGTACCCATGACAGGCATACATCGGTATAATATAACTATGTAAAATCAAGAATGCTAAAATATATTTCAGTACCCAATTTATAATTGCATATACACAGTATATATTTGTTAACTATAAATTTAAGTTACAATTAACACGTAAAATGTCTATTATTTGCGTCAAATTGAACATTCATCCATCACAACGTAATCATGTAGCATACAGCACACTTGCCATCCTCACTTACATAAATGTTATTTAAAACTTTGCTTACATTGTGCCTTATGTTTCCATTCTCCCTATGTGACTAATGACCAACCACTTCGAAAGACATATTGCAGTAATAGGAATGTAACTTTTCTATATAAGCTTTCAATATACTGAATCTTATCACTACTTTGTGGATATCGACACGTTTTGGCCTTCAAATTGTTAGTGTGGGGGATTCAAGGACAAATTACAATGCAAGCCTTCATCCAGCGTTCACATCGTGTCAGAGAGAGTTTAGTTTTGGGAATTTATGCCACAAAAATGAACAATATTAATGGCAATCTGTGCAGTGAAAATCAACGGAATATAAGTATCCCACATATGAAAATATTTACTGCCATTTGAACGTTATCAATGCGCCTGGTCCCACATTTCACAACATTTCAAAGATGACTCTAGGCGAGGTGCAGACTCGCTTGGATTTCCGTATACTTCACTAGGGCAATGCCTGGAAAAAAAGCCAAATTAATAGTGTGGGGCAGTTTTTTGGGCCAAAGTGAGCCATTCCTTTTCTGAAAAAAAAAACAGAATTCAAATACAAAAGCGGTGGGTTAATTATATATAGAGACGGCACAGACGTACCGGTAAAGAGGGTCGGGGGGGTGGTTTTGCACCAGACTGGGTAGACTGTTGCAGCAAGGGCAAAACTTGCAATGAGCAACAACAAAAAGAAAAAACATGTACATCCCTAAAATTCTAGCATGCCTAGAATGAGTGCAGTTTTGAAAGGCTTACTGGTTTCTGTGTATATCTATTCCAGCATATTGATTTCTGAATTGATTCATGCCCGCCTGGTTGTCCTCCACATGTGGGCCTCCACAGTTAGATGTAAATGTGCAAAGGCCACAGGCGCATATTCATAGTGTAAGAAGAAGTATATATCCCAACAGAAAAAGGATTTAAGGTATGCCAGTCAAAACAATTAACTGCATCATATCTCTCTGTATAAGCAAACCCCTCCAAACGCTCTCCTAAATAGGAAAGTGGTGTAAATTCTAGTTTTAATTACTAGAACATGGATCCTGGCCTACAATATATGCCGGGCAGGGATCCGTCCAATTTCTTGAACTATCTTCCATTTTATTTTTCTAACGGAAAAAAGTACACAGATGCATACAGTGTGCTACCTAAAGCAACATAACAACACTATAGTCTGAAAAAAGATCTGTATCACAATTTATTAGCACAAGTCAACAAATATACAAACAAAGAAAATGACAGTTCTTTTTGGGATAAAGGAAAACTAATAATCCCAAACTCTTACTTCAACATAAACTGAACATGCTAAAGTAAAAGAAACCAGAACAAAAACATTTAAAATAATAGCATGCAATCATTTGACATGCACAAATTCATTTGGTACACTTGAGTTGTTATTTGATCATTCATAACAAATCCATATCCAAAACAACAGGCAAACCAACCCAATGGTTACATTTGTTGCCAGATGGTACAATTTTTTCAGACTCAAAAAAGAAGAAAACCTACACGATTATACTAGATAATCCGTGGATCTACTCGGGGTCTACGTACGGTGGCTGTAAGAGTTAAAACACAGCCGACTGCCATCCGCTTGACAGAATGTTACCAAAGCAGGTGTATCCTACGTTTCGGCGTAAATTTATGTATATAACGCCTTCCTCAGGAACAGAGTTAGATGCACTAAAAAGTAACCCCTGAGGAAAAATGGAAATTAAACATTTTGAAATTAAAAAATATATTGGGTGTTGTAATAAAAAATTAGGTTCACACAGGAACTGCTAGCTATAATGTGTAGACTGGCGTGGATCGCACAGTCTGTACTCAAGCTAGTGCTCCCCATAAAACACTTGTAGTGTAGACTCTAATTCACCCTAAAAAACAGAGTATTCTACCCTAACAATAGATTTAGTGAACACTCAGAGGCAGGTGTGTTCTAGGATGGTAACAGTCCAAAAAGGTGAAAAGAAAAAATGAAAAAGAAAAAGAAAATCTAATTGTGCCCACACAAGGTGACTACATACTTCAGAAATGGAGAAAAGAATTCCCCAGCATGCATTTAAAAACAACAAGACAGAGAGAGGTCTGTCTGTGGCCATGACCTATAAACCAAAATTGGAAGATTGGAATTAACAACATGCGTTGCACAGATTTCACCAAGAGTGCCTCATAAACATGAGTCAGACATCACATATATACTTAATAAATGGTGAAAACATGGGGCCCACAAATCAAACATGAGAGTGCAAAAACATGCAGCAGTAACTAACTCACAGCTCTTAATTGCGCCCGACCCCCTAATGAAGTATGGTCGGTCTTAGTCCCATGTATGTGAAGCGTGACTCACAAATAGGTGAGTGAAAAAGTAGGACCCGAAGTCCCATGCTGCAGGGGTGAGAACGGAAAGCCCTGTATCCTATTGAGAAAATAAATCAGTATGAAAACTGAGGGCTAGTGTCTACAGTTAGGTAACGTTACAAATTATACAGTCATTATAGTGAGGAACAGAACTACGTGCCCCGCAGTCTGTCCCCCATTGTGTACCTGTTGTCAGTGCACTGCCAGCAGGAACAGTAAAGAAGGTTGTGCTGTGAGTATAGGCTCCCTGAAGTTCTGGCAGTTTTGAACGTGTAGACGCTTCGTCCCAGTCCGTGGGTGTGGATCACAAGAATGAGGTCCCAGCTACGGGGTAAGGGACAAAGTATCAGTCAAAATGTCCCTGTACAGAGGAACTATTAGTACAAGACAGGGCACCATCAGGGCGCTCACCAAGTCACCCAGATGTAAGTCTTCATCCCGCGATGGACCTCTGCGAGTAAAATCCTTCCAGAGAGCATTGATGGCCAGAGAGGCCAGTACAGCCCAGTTGTCCACATTTAAGGAACAGCGACACGGCGTTGTGGTGGACAGAGGCGGTATTGCACCCTGAGATCTCGCTAAATCTCGCTGGTGCATTTGGGCACATGTAGCATAAAGAATCCAAAATGCAAGCAGAAAGAAGAGAATGAACATATTGGCAATGCGTCCTAGGAGGCAGCTATAGATTCATCTTCATGAATACAAGAGGAATCCAATCCATAGACAGTTGTAATTTAATATTCATAGTGCACATTGGCAAGACATATTACTTTGCTCATTATTTCAATGTTGGCTAACACTGTGGCACAGAAACCTTTAGTCTATTGCTATCTGCAGCCAATTATCATGATTCCTAGTTTCCAGCGAAGTTAGACTTTATTTTGTAAATGTATTTATTGGTTATTTGTGAAGTGCCTTCTACAAATAATGTGGTTTCAAGGCGCCACAAGATGAAAAAAGGTGGGGGACAGGGAAGAAAAAACCAATAACGGTCCTACTAGGCCTTGTATCATTCAGATCATGCAAGAGCAGTAACTTGAAGTGCAGGGGGAAGGGAGTGGGTAGAGGGTAGGTGTAGGTCAGGGCAGAATGGAAAATGCTAGAGTGGGAGGGAGGGGCGGGGCAAGAGAAGGTGTACAAGTGCAGGGGGGAGGGGAAGAAGAGGGCCAATAGGGCTAGGCAAGTGCTAAAGGGAGGGCAGGTGCCAGGAGAAGCAAGGAGTGAGGACGACATCCTAAGCGAAAGGACAGGGGTGGACCAGCCCCTGTAGGGATTCACATCCCGCCAAGCTTGTAAGGGGAAGGGACCTGGAAGGGCAAGTGTAGGTTGTGGGGGGGCAGGGAGATAGGGTGCTGGGGTATACTGGGTGAGGAGGGTCTGGTGCCTTGTAGAGCTCAGAAGGGGCCAGGCACCCAGTCAATTCTGCCAGGCAATGAGGAGGGCATTACCGGGGGGTGAGGAAGAGAAAGGTTGGGTCTTGACAATCTTCCGGAATTTAAGGAGATCAGGCAGAAACCTGAGAGGCGCAGGGAGGCTATTACAGAGGGATTCTCCTGCTGAACAGAGAAATCTACCCCTCTGTCAGGGTTGCAGGGTCTTGAGGTGGTAGCAAGATGAGATGTAGATTTCTCAGGGGCTCTGGAGAAATGCACCCCCCGCCACCTAAGAGGAAAAACCCCCTTGGTAATACATACTACCCATGGGCGTTCCTCCACCCAGGAAGGAGTGCTACTAGACACACGCCCTCCGTGTAGACCAAGGGACTGGAGCTGAATAGGAAAAGGGGCGATGGTTAATGAGGCTTCTATATCAGAAAACAGGTCTTGGATGCAGGTAAGGTAATACTTAAGCAGTGGAGGCTCACCCTTTAGTGTTGGTCGTAGTCTCTGTAAAATAGCAAAAGACTAACTACGCAACTAGCTAAATACCTGACTTAAACTGTAGACGTGGGTCCATGCAGGAATTTCACTGTTGCAAGAACGGCACTCTAATGATGATGTCTTTATACTCATCGCAGGATCGCTTGCAGCTGTCGGCTCGGAGTGAGAGGAAAGGACCTAGGGATTTCCGCCGCTGACGTGATGACAGCTGATGTCCATTGCAGAGCGGTACGTCTCACTCTAGGGACGGTGTCACCACTGCCTGTCGTGTCCTGCGACCCCCCCCCCTTGGGAATCAGTGGCGCAGCCTCCAGGGGCTCCGGTATGCCATAACGTTACATTGACAATGCTACTGAGCCGAGGAAGATGAGGAATGAGGACATACAGATTACTCCTACTGACTTGCAATGGCTCTGTCCTGTAATAAGGCCAGGCAGAGTCAGGTAGATAATCCTAACTATGTACACCTGACACTTGTTAATACGCCCGTTCAGGCAAATAAAATATGGTGTGCACAGGCACACAGTGAGCAAGGCTGGGTACGAGAAGGAACAGCTCTTTCGGGGCTGATGCAAACCAGGCGATGGAAGTCGGAAGGCCAAGGGGCTGATCTGCAGTTACAAAGATCGAGAGAGAGCCAGACAAGAATCCCACACTTTCGAGAAGCCGTAAGCGATCGAAGACTTAATCTGAGTGAGCGCCACACCTCTGTGACGTCATCACGTTGAGGACGTACTCTTGCTGGGGACATCATTGTGTCTTTCCTGCACAGCGCAGGGCACCATTATGTGAGCATACCCTTCTGCTTTCTCTCTTTTTTGCTGCTTTGCAATTGCTCCTAGGGTCCATATAACAATAGAAACAGACAGCCAGTGTGATAAATTGTCACCATTATATTTCATCTACTTAACTAGATGCTCAACCTTTAAGCTTGGTAGATGCATATCTGCATTATGTATCTTTCAGGCATGTACACTGGTACATGTTTTAGGACCTCTGGTAGCCCACTCTTGAAAGCTATGAATATAGTGGAGGCCACCAGGGGGCGCACAGGCAATGGCTGCCTGATCGCATCGCTCCCGCCGGACCCGGTCTGTCAGAGGGTATTGAGCCCCCCCCGAGACCCCCCCGGAGCCCCACCCGCACCTCCCAGCCGACTGACCCCCCTGGGCACCCCAGCAGCGAAAAAACGGAGTCTGCAGACCCCGGGAAGCCCGAGAACGAGCCCCGCGTAAGCCGCGGGAAAGCAAGATACGCGGCCCGCCCCGCCGCTGAACCAGCAGGGCAGTGCGGCCTCCAGCGTATCCCCGGACGACACGCGGCGGAGGCGGGCGAAGCGCGAGCCAGGGACGGGACAACGTGGTCCCGGAGCAAATCCCCGTTGGGGTGCTCCGGAGCCCCCCCCGCGATCGCGGGCCCGGCCACTGCTGAGGACGGACCCCTCCTCCCCCGTCGAAGCCGAAGCGGAAGACACATAGGCGGCGGGAGCGGGCCCCCACGGTGAGGCCGTGGATTCGAGCCGTGGAGCGGAGGTGAGGGGGCGCGCTCGGGCACCGGCCCCCCCCCCTCCCGCCACCGACTGCTACCTGGGTGAGTGGCCCCCGCCGAGGGACGGTGGGGCGAGTGCCCGCCCTGAAAGACCCCCCCCCACAGTGTAAAGGAGACGGGGGGACAGGAGCTGCAACCCCCCCGTCGAGCCGTGGAGCGGAGGTGAGGGGGCGCGCTCGGGCACCGGCCCCCCCCCCCTCCCGCCGCCGACTGCTACCTGGGTGAGTGGCCCCCGCCGAGGGACGGTGGGGCGAGTGCCCGCCCTGAAAGACCCCCCCCCCACAGTGTAAAGGAGACGGGGGGACAGGAGCTGCAACCCCCCCGTCGAGCCGTGGAGCGGAGGTGAGGGGGCGCGCTCGGGCACCGGCCCCCCCCCCCTCCCGCCACCGACTGCTGCCTGGGTGAGTGGCCCCCGCCGAGGGACGGTGGGGCGAGTGCCCGCCCTGAAAGACCCCCCCCCACAGTGTAAAGGAGACGGGGGGACAGGAGCTGCAACCCCCCCGTCGAGGGTCCCACGGCAGTGAAAAAGGGTGTGAGGCCCCCGCCGTGCTACGGAGGGGCGTGTGCCCGCCCTCAGCGAAGCGAAGCTTGATCCCCGAGGCGCGGGGCCCATCTCACGGAGGCGCCTGCGACCCGGGCCGGGGAGGCCTCTCCTCCCCCCCCCGCCGCGGAGACCCCCCGCCCTCGGGGCATACACCGAATGAGCTGGAGAGACACCTTGCAGGGGTACCGCTTTCACGAAGCAAAGAGGGGCAACAACGGTTTGGGCCTCAAAAGAACCATGGCCCAGTCGGAGGATGCGGCCCCCCCCCCGTCAGCTATGGAGAGGGGCTTCGCCTCGATCCTGCAAGAAATCAGGGACATGCGCTCGGACATAGCCCAAAAACTAGAGAAAATGGACCAGAGGGTGGAAAAGGTCGAGGACAGATTACTCCAGGTCGAGACCAACCAATCCTCATCAGTGACCCAAGATATACAATTTAGGGTGAGGCTGGAGGCCCTGGAAAAGAGAGAAGAGGAGAGAGCTCGACAGATGGACGATTTTGAGAACAGGGAGAGAAGGAATAACCTTAGAATCTTCGGGGTGCCGGAGTTGGAAGGAGAGACAGAGAGGGACGTCATAAGGGCAGTGCGGGACATCATCACCCTCCTATTCGCCGAAGAGATGACCACCGAACCCACGTTCGACAGAGTGCATAGGGCGGGGGGCAGACCGGGGGGCCCCCGGTCGATACTGGTCAGGTTCCACTACTATTCGGAAAAAACAAAGGTGTTGGAGGAAGCCAGGAAGGCCAGAAATATCACCTACAACAACGCTCAGGTCTCAATATTCCAAGACCTTTCCGCCTTCACGCTTGCCAAGCGGAGAATGTGTCGCCCGCTCACGCAGTTACTCAAGGAGAAGGGAGTGCGATACAGATGGGGCTACCCCTTCTCCCTGACTTTCGAATACATGGGCCAAAGAACTACCCTGGTTACTGAAGAGGACATCAGGGGAGCCCTGCTGGAATATGCAACGGACACGAACGACCGGAGGGGCCCGTCGGGGCCAGAAAGGGCAGGACCTAGCGGCCCCGGCCCGTCAGGGGAAAGGAGGAGGCGAACCGGCGCACGCAAGTTCAGGAAAATGAATACGCCATCGCCGGCCAAAGACGGGGAGAGGAGAGATCCGGAGGACTAGGACAGGGTCCACTGCACGCAAGTTGGGACAGCTCAGTCAGGAGCATGTGGGAGTACCGACTCATACGCCCCGACGAACAGCAAGTATACGGGAGGTATTGAGGGGGTGGGGCCCTGAGGGGTTAGGGGGGCTCAGGAGGAACAGCTTCCAAAACGATCGGCCCGGCCAGGGGAGCGGGCTGGTGGTTCGGCCAAAAGCCAGATATGGCGGGACAACTTGGCTGGACGCCGGGGAGGGGGGAGGGGGTCAACGCGGGAGTTGGGGGGTTTCAGTTTGGGGGGGGTCCGGGGGGCAGTTGGGGAATAGTTATAGGCCCTCCGGAAGGGGGGGTGAAATGGATCCAACCATGGGAGTATCTAAACAAAGGTGGTGTAGGTGAGCCGACGCGGAGAGTAGTGCCGCTAGATGACGGCTGAGGGTCCGCCGGCCCTGGGGGTGGGCACTCTCAATGTACGGGGTCTGAACACCCCCACGAAGAGGTCCCTGGTCACTAGAGAATTCAGAAGGGCCGGTCTTGATATCCTCTTCCTGCAAGAGACTCACTGGGCAAGAGGAAAGGAACCCAAGATGAGGGGGGGAGGTATAGGAGAGGTGTTCTGTGCGTCCCACAGGTCCAAAAAGAGGGGGGTGGCCATCCTCCTGGGGAGAAACGTGGGCTTCATAAAAGAAGAAATAGTTAAAGACCCGGAAGGCCGGTACCTGATGGTGCGAGGATCCCTACAGGGCTCGCCGCTCACCCTGGTGGGGATCTACGGTCCCAATGAGGGCCAGGCCCAGTTCTGGGAACGAGTGGCGGAGAAACTCAAGCTCTTCGTCCGGGGGGGGCTGGTAGTGGGAGGTGATTTCAACATGGTAATCGACCCCGACTCAGACAGAAGGCGTGTTGGCCCACAGCTATCCAGGCCCACGGATGTCCACATGGCCCGGTCCTTCCGGAAGGTTAACGCAGAGCTGGGCTTGGTGGACACACTCCCCTCCCCCGGAACGGGTACTCCTTCCTACACATATTATTCGTCCACCCACTCTTCCTTCTCTAGAATTGACTACATCCTGGTGGACGAGTCCTTGCACTCGTATGTCTCGGGCCACAAAGTTGACCCCGTCCCCTGGTCGGACCACGACCTGGTTCGAACCACCATTGCAAGGGACTGGCTAAGCGACCGCAGAGGGAGATGGAGATGTAACGACTCCCTGCTGAAAGACGAGGTCCATGCCCAGGAGGTGCTAGAGGCTATCACGGAATTCTTTGAATTTAATGATAATGGCGAGGTGGGCCCACACACCCTATGGGACGCCTTCAAGGCCACAATGAGGGGCACTCTCATTAAAATGAGCGCGCAGGTCAAAAGAGTGAGGGAAGCCCAGGAGAAGGCCCTGAGGGGGAAAATTGCCCAACTACAACCGACGGGGCCCCGAGCGGCCCCCTTGGATCAAGGTCGGCTCGAATCACTAGCCGACTATCGGCTCCAGCTGCGAGACCTCCTCTTACACAAAACGGAGCGAAGCCTCCAACTGGTCAAGCAGAAGTATTACGAGAAGGGGGACAAAGCGGACAGAATCCTAGCCTGGAAACTGAGGGAGGTCCAGAGGGATAGAATGGTAAAGGCAGTGAGGAGTGAAGGGGGGATTATGGGCCATGACACTCCCCACATAGGAGAGGCCTTCCGGAGATACTACGAAAAACTCTACACCTCGGAATATGACGGGCGGGACGAGGAGATAGAGGGGTTCCTCAACTCGGTCCAGATACCGGCCCTGTCCGGGGAGATGGCCGAGGGTCTGGAGGGGCTGGTGACCGAGGAAGAGGTGGGCAACGCCATTAGCGGGATGAAGGCGGGGACCTCCCCCGGGGAAGATGGCTTCACAGTGTCCTTCTATAAACGGTATCGCTCTACTCTGGCCCCTCACTTAGCAAAGGTTTTCAATGCAGTTTTAGAGGGGGGGACCCTCCCAGACTCCATGATGGAGGCCATAATTGTAGTCCTTCCCAAGGAAGGTAAGGACCCCACTGATTGTTCCTCATATCGCCCTATATCTCTCCTAAATATTGATGTCAAGGTCCTTGCCAAAATCATTGGGAAACGGATGGAGAAGATTCTGCCGACACTGATCCATGGAGACCAGGTGGGGTTTGTAAGGGGTAGGCAGGGCTCAGACAACATCCGTAAGACTATAAACCTGATCCACTACGCCCAGAACTCCGAACTTGACGCGAGCCTCCTCTCTTTGGACTCGGAGAAAGCGTTCGACCGGGTCGAATGGCGATATATGGAGCTACTCCTCCAGAGAATGGGATTTGGGGCTCATATCAGGGGCTGGGTGACGGCTCTTTACAGAGCTCCGAAGGCCAGGGTACAAGTGAACGGCACATTGTCGGACCCCTTCTTCCTCTCACGGGGCACGAGACAGGGGTGTCCACTGTCCCCCCTGTTGTATATTTTAACGATGGAACCTTTGGCCATAGCGGTGAGGTCGCACCCGGAGATCAGAGGGATAACGAGAGGGGAGGTGGAATTTAAGCTCTCCCTGTTCGCCGATGACATCCTGGCGTACCTGGTGGACCCCGCGGCCTCCCTCCCCCCCCTCCTGTCCCTGGTGAACGCATTTGGGCACTTCTCGGGGCTAAAAATCAACGCTTCCAAATCAGTCCTTCTCCCCATGCGGGTAAACGACCCGGCTCTGGACCCCGTGGGAACTTTTCACGGCATCACAGTGGGCGGGGCTTCTGTTCGCTACCTGGGAGTCCTCCTCACCAGAGACTTATCCCAACTGGCCCCCGCCAACTATGACCCGGCCCTGGCTAGCATTACCAGGGACCTCAGGAGGTGGAGCTCCATGATCCTGTCTTGGTACGGCCGTATGACGGCAGTAAAGATGAACGTGCTGCCACGCCTGTTGTATCTCTTTACCTCTCTCCCATCCAATATTCCCGACCACCTCATGAGGACACTACAGATCGCGGTCCGAGAGTTCATCTGGCAGGGTAGGACCCCGAGGACTGCGAGGGCGGTCTTGACCATGCCGAGGGAGGAGGGAGGGTTCGGCTTGCCTGACCTCCAGCTCTATTTCCGAGCCGCCCAGTTGCGAGTCCTGCTGGAGCACATGAGGGAGGGGATGGGCACCTACTGGTCTTACCTGGAGGACATGGACGCTCACCCCCTCAAGGTACGCGATCTTCTCTGGGCACCACACAAGTTCATCCCAAACAGATTGAAATCCCACCCCACCCTGGGGGTCCTTTGGGCGGTCTGGAGGGAGGGCCCCCGGACGGCGCACCTAACGACGTGGCCATCCCCAATGTCCTCTCTCTGGGGACACCCGTTCAGATTGGGCAACAGAGGTTTTTCCAAAGCACAGGCGTGGTCTGACTCGGGGCTGGAGTGGGTGGGACAGCTGTTCCGGGAGGGGGAATTCCTGCCCTACGAGGACCTAAGGGACGCCATTGGGCGGGGGTCTCTTTCTGTGTTTGAATACCTGCGCTTGAAGGGAATCCTCTGCGACCCAACATGGGGAGAGAACTTGAGGAGGCAGTTGACCCCCTTCGAGAAGTTCCTGGATATGGCGACCTCTAGAAAGGGAGCCGTCTCCGGAATGTATAGAATCCTCAATACTGAGAACTTGGTAGAACGGAGGGGCTTTCGCTCATATTGGAATGATCTCGCAGGGGAGGAGATTTCGGAAGACGCCTGGGCAAGGATCTTCAAAATTGCTTTCCATGGTAATTTGTACACTGCAGACATGGAACATAACTTTAAGATTCTTCAGGGCTGGCACAGGGACCCGGTGAAATTGTCTAAAATGTTTACGGCGGTCTCCCCCGATTGCCCGAGGGGCTGCGGCCAGAGGGGCTCACGAGGCCACATGTGGTGGCACTGCCCGAAAGTGCAGGCATACTGGGCAGAGGTGAGGGGCTGGATGGCTGAGGTCACAGAGGAACTGCTTCCCCAGGATCCCCTGGTGGTGCTGTTGGGCCTCCCGCCAGAGTCCTCGGACCTCTACAGGTACCCCAGAATGTGGGAAACGATGCTACGGGCGGGGAGAGTGGCATTGGCACAGAAATGGAAGAGCCCGGAGACCCCGTCCAAGGCTGACTGGCTGAAGAAATTGAAAAACTTGTTTCTAATGGACAAACTAACTGCCATGGTGAACAATGATTCCGGGTCATTCCTTGAAAATTGGCAGGGGGTAAGGGAGGCCTGGGGATGGGATGTGCACTGAGGCCTGAGGGGGGGGGCCGGGCGGGGCTCGAGGAGACTAGGCCGAAAGACTGTACGATAAAGTACCAGGGACCCCATGGACGGAATGTGCGCCCACGGCCCGGGGACATTCGGTCGGCCGTCGGCCACCAGATTATGCCGACGCTCACACTCACTACCAAAGTAATGGACGCAAAAGAAAAGTCCAAATTTCCCAATGTTATGGTTCGAGTTGGTAAATCGAGGGGTGGGGGGAGGGGGGTTTGAAGGGGGGGGCTGTTGGGGGGGTGGGGGGGGGAGTTTGCTGGGCAAGTGCACTGTGATTAACTGCTGATTACAAATATTGCCTGCTTGTTATACTCTTTAAAATACCAATAAAACCAAAGTTTAAAAAAATTAAAAAAAATATAGTCTACATTTTAGTTTTGAATTTTGAAAATGATACCATTATCATAGAAATGTGTGAGATTGAATCTGTTGTTCTCAACAATTACTGTAATGGTGCCCGCTTTATTATTCTATACACACCCAGTGATGCTCACCATGTCCCTGGTGGTTTAAAGTAGCACCCGCACACCTACTGCATGACTGTTTCAGGCTGGCCGGGGCAGCATAGAGGGGTGGCCAACATGAATGCCATCACCTTTACTGCATTCATGGAAATATATGAGCCAATACCCCATCATCCTGCAGTGATGGCCCTGTTCATGAGGATCATGAATTTAATTACAATGAGCTGCAGACTTGGAGCCAGTCACTCTTCAGGCAGTGGGGTTGCTGTGCCACAGCAGTGACCGTGCATACATAGAATCTCACTCACATTAAAAATAATTAAGTAAAAGTGCCAAGAAAATGTGCAAAGCCAGTTGCTAGTATGTTCCGGTGATGGAAAGTAAGTCCCAGGGCTTAGAAAATTAAGCATTGATATAACCAGTTCATGATTTGTAGTTGCAGCTAGCCCAACCATCCACTCTTTATATGTGAAAATGTAATGTATCATTTTGAAACTCAAAAATATGGAATCATCGAAGCTCGCCCACATATCAAGACATACCTGTGAGACATACCTGCGATACGCTCATAGTGTATTTGGAATTGAAATCAAATGAAGACAATCATAAAAGTAAGACTTTTGAATAGCATTCATAAATATAGCAATTGAAAAATCATAAGGGTTAGAATTCTTAAAAAAATAATCAGCAAACATGTATATTTTTAACATATTTTGTAGAACGCCATTCAGCCAATACAACGTAAACATTGTTCAGCATTGTTCATACAAAGCAAATGGATGGGCTTTGAATATCCATGCCTCTTCATTAGCAACAATGTAACAGAAATAAAATAATTGTAGATAAACCGAGTTTCACAGAAATCTCCTCCACTCTGTTCAATTTGTTATTTTCAGATAGAGGAAAGGTAATAAAGATGCATTTGTTATGGCTGGAAAAACATATGAGGGTCCACATCCATGTATTCATTTCACGAACACAACACATTTGATTTCATGCATAAACTGCATGAACTTCAGAAACAATATCAAGGGTTATGTCGTCCACCATTCAAATGTTAGTAAAAAAGAATATTTGCAATATTATCACAAGCAATATAAACAGTATTGTCTATTTTATTAAGTACCCACACAAGATTATTTCTATGTGTGTGTCAAACGAAATGACTGCCCGATACAAATCCCCTGTGGTGGGACATTTCATTGTAACACGAGATACATATTCAAACATTATCCAAATGAAACATATTTGAAGTAGCAAAATCAAATCTTTACCTTGTTTTGGTGAGTGCTGTAAAATAATCCTGAAACATGAAGCATGGTAGGAGGGGAGACTGGATGTAGTATTTCTAACAGGTCCGAACGAGACCCAAGATCTTACAGGCTTTCTATTATGGAGGATGGGTCAGGGGCAACTCGCTTGTCTTGGAAGCAAGACTATGCAAAGCAGCACATGTTTGAAAACCCAGTGCGGCGCTTGGAGGCTGGACTCTGGCATAAAGTGCGATATAGGAACCCAATTTAATTTATATTAATTATCATTTGCCTTGAATTAACTTTCGTTTATTTGCTGAGTGTGTGCAGATTGTCTGGTGCTAAACGGATTGTGACCATCGAATCATTGCCAGACTGCTTTCCACTACTGATGTGCAACTCTGTGGTCGTTTGCCTGGACTAACCCTTTGCAAGGCACTCATGCTCGATTTCGGATCTGAAGGAGGTGTACTAAAGCTGGAAGACAGCACGTCAGCACGCGCATCATGTTCGATGAGTGTGTGCAGAGTGGCTGGTGCTAAACGGAGCGGGACCTTTGTATCATTGCCAGACTACTTTCCACTACTGACAAGCAACTCTGTGCTTGTTTGCCTCGACTCACTCTGCTCGAGACGCTCATGCTCGATTTCTGACCTGAAGGAGGCGTACTAAAGCTGAAAGATCGTGTTCGATGAGTGTGTGCAGAGTATCCGGTGGCTTTGGCGAGCGGCCAGAGAAAACTGCCTTTGGTAACGTTTTTCCGGTGTCCAGTCATACTTTCGAAAACATAATTTCAAAAGTCAAAAAAGTCGAATCAAAAATGTCGAAAAAAAAATGTCGAATTGTTTTTTTTTTCGATATTTTTTTTGGGCTCTAGTTTCTGTGAAAAAAATAGGTAAAAAGAAAAAAAAGGGGGGTTGGGGGGAACACCCCCATTTCGAAAAAAAACGTCATTAAAAAAAAATTCGACATTTTTTTTTCCGACGTTTTTTTTTCGACTTTTTGACTTTCGAATATTTTGTATTCGAAATTATGTCTATGAACCCGTTTTTCCTATTCACTGACTCATTATCACACCATTATAAAGCACTCTGCTACACATAAATATGGTATCCGTAGTTTGGCTGCATCTACTGGAAAAAAATCACAGTGCACCATCATAAAATCCAAAACTGATGTACCCAGCCTTGGTGATAAAAAGAATAGGATGGCAATTAACATGGACATTCAGCTGATTATCACTGATTTCTTTGATAAAAATTCAACTCCGTCCAAGCCACACTATCAAGGCAATCAGTTAATTCCTCTTTCCAATACGTAAAGCAGGGACTTAGCCGCTTCACCTACTATAGATAACAACAATTTGCTATTAAATATGTACATCGGATTACAAAGAGCATCACTGAGAGGGGAGAAGATCTTACAATAAAGTAAAGGGAATGATAATATGATAGGGACAAATTTGTCAAACACACCGGATCTAGAAACTTTAATATCCTTCTCTGCCTCATCTGACTACTCAGACTCGGATAATTAAACATTAAAACTGATTCTATCTAAAATAGAGGCTCTTATGTGCAAACTGCGTCCATCGCGAGAGAACAAGCAGCCTTTAAAACCAGCTTAGCTAAAATAGTTGATTTTGTCTTGGTGAATTCGTCTGCGCAGATGAAAGAACCTCATTTTCTTTCACCTACCCGAGCCGAAATGTTCCCACAACGCACGGAAAAGAAGCAGACCGCACTGCATGAAGCGCTAAATATTCATCAAACGAATGTAATTGCAGACAAACAAATACCTTCAACGAGTAGAATAATTCTTGAGCAAATATCATCCTCGTCGCATTCCGTCTGGGACTACGAGGAAATAAGTATTCCCCCCAACAATTCAATAAGTATTAGGGAAATCTGGCCTCCTGCTCCTACGGAATTCACCACCAAAATTAAACCGAAGAGGCGAAACAGGAGACAAACTACGGGAAATACTGAGGCTAGAAATACAATGTTTTTGATGACACATCGTCTCTCGGACGGCACCATTAGACAGTCCCGACTACAAGGACCTTTGAAACAATCGGTACAACTGCTGCCATCGGGTCCTAAACCCAGTATTAACAAGCCTCTGCCAGAGGGTCCCTGTGCTTGCACTGTTAGTAATCCACACGTTTTATTAGGCTCTGAAAAAGAGCCCACTACAGCTTTTTGCAGGAGACATGGAAAACTACGCTGTTAATATTGATGGATATACCCTTTTGCACAACTTAGCAAAACCCTCTACTTAGGGGCGTGCCAGTTGTGGTCTTATTTTCGCCTGCAGATGCAGATTTCAGTTGGAACTATTTACAGGCTTTAACAGCTCCTCATATGTAATTACCGCTTTGTTTTATATGCATAATGATTCATCAAGGAAAATACTCACAATTAACGTATACCATCCCCCTACAGGTCTACATAATAGGAATATACAAATTATGATAAACGAATGTAAGGAAGGCATGGTATAAAAGTAAGACAGACACAAGTGATCACATTTCAAGGGTGTTTATTAAACTTTAAAAATTGGGTGAGATAAACGCCTAATCTAAACCTAAATCTAAGATGGGAGCAAGCTATGACCATCAAATAATAATAATACAGTCCTAGTGGAGTCTAGTCAAATAAACAGGGCCTATACTAAAGAAAACTATTGCCAATGCTTACTGCTATGCTACAAAAGAGTGTGGGATAATGGTCACAAGAAAAGAAAGAAGTGTTCACAAAATGATAAATCAGGAAATGTTACGGTTCCTTTTCTCAATATCAGGACCTTTTGTGTCCAAGTGTCTTTCATGCAAAGTATCTTGCTTCAGAGGGCCTGAATTGCCATTAACAACAAAAAAAGTTCCTTCTGTTAATCTTCACATCGGGTGATTACTCTTCCCCCTTGCACCCCCCCTCAGTCGGGTTCCGATCCTTCTCTCAATGTTAGCCTCCCTCAGTCGGGTTCAGACCAACCACTCACTGTGGACATCCCTCAGTCGGGTTCACACTTGTCATCACAATGTTCACGGGTGTATTACTGCTCACCCTAATTCGCAGACATCCCTCAGCCGGGTTCACATTTGCCAAAATACCCCATTTACTTGGTTCTCTCATAATGCAGGATTCACATCCCTTGGCTTTCTCCAGGCATCCATCTGTCGGGTTCACATTGCCTTTTTAACACAGTTCCCAAAAGAAAGTTCTTCTAGACCCATTAGGTTCTTCCCTTACCTAAGTCTGCGTCTTAGCCCCAGTCAGGCTTTCCCTTAAGCCCCCAGTCAGGCTTCGCACAGTTCTATCATCACAATGAATTCGCATTGGGTTACTGTTTTACCCTAATTTGCAAGCATCCATCAGTCGGGTTCACACTTGCCCCATTTACATAGTTCTCTTTGCTTCCACTATGTGCCAAAGACCTTTGAATGTACTAGGTAGTTTGGCTTGATCCTCGTATGATCACTTTGACACCTCACGCCAACCTCCCCTAAGGCCTCTTGGTACTTGTAGTTTCTACAACAACCAAAGATTTTCTACTATGCACGGGATTCAACATAACCCACTGCAGGACCACTTTGATACCCTTATTTAACACATTCTCCTTGAACACGACCAGGGCACCAGTTAGAGTCCTTCAAATGAGTGCCCACATGATGCTGGACCATTCTAACTCTGATGCCAATTTTACTCACAAAAGACCTTTGTACTCTAGTCTTCTTTCTTTATACAATGATGCTCTTCGCAACCTAGAGCCCAACACAGTCCGGTCTATGATTAGCTCTTTCCGACTCACCGGCTGTGCCGAACTCTGTTGGCGTCTCTTGCCTCTGCAGTCAAGGACGGTACCACGATGGCAACTGTTTCTCCCTGCCCCAGCTATCAGTGTTGGAGGGTCCCATGCCGCTGACATCCTTTGCACCATTCGCCAACTGCAATTCCCGGTCTTACGTTTTCCTTCACGAAGGCTCCGCAGGTCTGGGTTGAGAAGGGCAAGGGCAATTCCCTCCTCGTCGCCCTTTTGGGTCTCGCCGTCTTTCTCCTCTGTTTCAACTGCCGTCCTGGAATTGCTGCTTCCTCATGCGTTTGGCCTTGCTCAGAGTGTGCTTTCGTGCTCAGCCTTTTATTCCGATGGGGAAGAGAAAGGGAAGTCAGGTGTGTGTGATGAAGGTTGATTGACTGATCTTACCTGGCCTCAAAACTGGAACAACCTTGCAGGCTTTCATAGGCTATAATAACCCTTATACTCCCATGGGAATTCTTTTCTACCTCCTAGTTCATCAACCCTCTTCCTAGGGGGCTGGTAAACTCGAAGGGTGAGAATTGTAGGGTTTGTGAAATGAATGGGAAAAATCCTTGAAATAATTTTTTTAATTTTTTTTTATTTGATTTAGCTGATTAATCAACTTTTCAAATACATACAAATGTATCACATTTTTTTGTAATTAGTTTAAATTGAAACATACATTTAAAAAAACATATCAACATTTGTTACAAACTCTTCCATTATTAAAAAAACAACATATATATATCATTCAAAACTAGTAAATTTCAATTTGGCAATAATCAATCATTTTCTTTGGGGTAAATTTCATCAAGAAATTGTACAATTGCCTTCATAACAGTAAATTTAACACTTTGGAAGAGTAAAATCCATATCTCTTTTTCTTCTGCATCATGGAATAGTTTTAATTTATTAAAAAAATGTTTCTTTCGCTGAGCAATCAATTGCGGACATGAAACTATAATATGTTGTATTGTTTCATTTTCTGTACGATTTTGACAAAATCGACAGAAGTTCAACATAGGAGGTAACATTTTTCTCCTTACAAGGATGTCTCTAGTGGGCCACAGATTCAATCTAAAACGTAAGTATTTCTGCCTTATTGATGGTGAAGGACACTTTAAAAGATAGGTGGACATTTGTCGTAATCTTTTGTGACCAAAACTTAGCGTGTCAAAGTCTTTATACTTTAAACAAACTTCGCTATTTTTCATCCAGTTCCATTGATAGAATGTATTGTTAGCGCGAGTCTGATTTCCAAGAAGAAGTTCAATTGTAATATTCACCTCAGTTAATGCCTTCAGAACAATATTGCGCCATCTAGTGGGGAAGTTGGTTTTAGGAGAGGCTAGTTGCCAGGCTACCACACTTAGCATGTTGGTATTGTCTAAGCCCAAAAGGCATTTTCTAAAGAAGGAGCATAAACGCCACAAAACGCGACCCGCAAGGGAGACGAGCCCCAATTCAAACCTTAAGATTGGCATTGGAGCACAATCAGGAAGATGTAATACTTTCCTCCAGAATCGTGCTTCACATTTATTCCACATTTCATCTGTGGTATATATCAATGTTTCAATACCATAAGTTAGTATTGGAATCACTTTCTGTTCATAGAACAGAAGTATATGCTTATATGTAAATTTCCCGAATTTGTAGGTCAAAATTTTTGCCTGAGAAATCAAAGATGTCAATTTAGATTGAATGTTAATAAAAAATATAGTATTTGTGTTTGTATTCTGGATTGTGATTCCAAGATATTTATATTCTTTAACTATTTCTAGAGGAGTGTCATGGAGAGTCCAGTTTTTCAACTTGAAATTCTCAAATTTCTTTGAATTCTTGCAAACCATGATCTGGGATTTTTGCAGATTCACTACCAGATTATTTTAAGTGACATAGGTTGCTAGTGCTGATAATACGTTTTGTAGTCCCCGTGGAGTTTGAGACATCAACACCAAGTCATCAGCGTAAAGCAACCAAGCCAAACGCTGAGTGCCAAGTTTTGGTGCATCGGAAACAATATCACTAAAGGAAGATCCCATATCCAAAATAAAGAAATTGAAGAGGATGGATGCCATAATGCAACCCTGCTTAAGACCCGAGCAAGTGTTGAATATTGCTGATAAAAAACCGTCCATTGAGAGACGTACCTGCATTGTAGTATCTGAATGCAGTTGCTTTATCAGGGCCAATATGGTTGATGGACAGCCAAATGATTGTAGTTTGTCAAATAATAAGGTTCGATCGATGGAGTCGAATGCCATTCGAAAATCAATAAAAGCAAAATAAAGTGGTTGTTTCTGGGAGGCATATTGCGATTTTATGTGATTTATGTCAATCATATTGGGCAAAGTCCCGAGTCCTTGAACGAAGCCTGATTGAAAAGAGTCTCTCTTAAGATTTAGTTTGGACCACTCATTTAATTCCCTTAATATGATGCGACAAAATACTTTACTCGGAGCATCTAGTAGGGAAATAGGCCTACAGCTTGTGGGATTTGCTTGGTCGCCTTTTTTATATACAGGGATGGTGTTAGAATGTTTCCAAGAGATTGGAATTTTTTTCTTGAGAAGTATATCTCTGAACATAATATCCAATATGTCAGCCCATAATTCAGGAAATTTCTTCATGGTTAAGTTTGATAAACCGTCCGGCCCAGGAGCTCTAGAACTGCTGGATTTATTAATGAAATATAGGATATCATTTCTATCAAGCTTAAGATGAATCGCATCCTCTCTCTCTTTTGGAGAGCAAACGATGGAAGAAGTGGATTTAGAGTAAATTGTAGAGTAGTATTTAATCCACGTCTCTTCTTTTACATCGTTTGTTTGAACGGCAACTTGATGACCAACCGTTGCCTGATTTATGATTCTCCATGAATTCAGCAGAGTTTTTGGATGACAATATCTTTAGCATATGGCTCCCATCATTTTGATAGAGTTTGGCTTTCATGCCTCTTAGCCAGTTCTTATATTTGGTTTTGATGAGAGTAAGAGCTATACGATGATTAACTTTGGGTAATTTATGGATTGCTCGTTTTTCGGCTCTAATTTGTGTTTTCATCATTTTAATATCATGGTTATAGGCATGTAAATGCGGCAATTGTTTTTTTCTATGCCTTATAGAATCCGGTTGAAACATTTGCATCAATTCAGGATATAAAATTGTGGAGTTCTGCAGTCCCTTTCTCTCATCACTCATCTGCAAGTCATAACAATCTCTGAACGCACTAAGAGTTTTTTCTGTCCAAATCAATCTATTTCGGGCAGTGTTATTAGTAACAGAACCTGTGATATATTGGTTCTTGTTTATTCTTTTCCCTTTTACTTCCCAAGCTATGCTCAGTTGGTTGTGATCACTTGCATTAGAATGATGAACTTGAAAGGCCTGAATTAGGTGTAACAATTCTACATTCACATAAATATAATCAATAATTGCAGTGCTAAGTCCTCTATGCCAAATTGGATTTGGCGGGACATCTGTCGAGCAAGAACCATTCAGCAAGTAGAGGTTTCTGGACCTGATAAGGTTTGACCATTTTAATAATCTAATCGATTTTTTTTTGTTTCGCAGGTTCCAAACAATGTAAATTTAGATCACCAGCTATAATTAGTCTGATGGGTTGGTTTTCATATAAAATTAGGTCCAGTGCCTCATTCATGCTTTTCAGGAACTCATCGTCAGAAATCCCTACGGGATTCCAATATACATTAATAAGTACATGCAAAATTTTGTCGCTGTAGAGTTTAAGCATTTGTACAAAAGGATTTGGAGCATACCATAGTTGTGTATTCGAAAAGGAGCTTTTTTTGATGGCAGTTAATAACCCAGAGACTGGTCTCCCCGCATTTCCCTTAATTGCTGGATTTAAAAAGATGTTATATTTATCCCAGCACGGGGTAGATGTTAGCCAAGTCTCTTGTAACATGACAATGTCATGCAGTTGAAGGTTATTGCTCCTGTTATTCATTAAATGCTTAAACCCTCTTGTGTTCCAACTAATTAGCGACAACTTTTGCAGGTCATCCTGGACTAGCTATCATTGTTTCATTTCATGATTGCAATTACATATTTGTTTGTGAGATGGTTGGTTTGGTAATGACATGTTGTTATTAGGTTTAGTTGGCTTGCTATTATCAGCAAAATTGGACGAATTAGGACCAGATATAAGTACAAATCCCAAGTTAAAGAGTTCAGATTTAACCGCCCAAATGGTGTTAACAACAACTCTGGAATTTAACCACAGGGTTACTGACGATCTAGTTGACATATCAAACAATTCAACTAGCTCTATGTCGACAGAACCTATGTCATCCAGAGCAGGTATCTCACTAAATATTGCTAAATTATATTGAGAAACTGGAGGAGGGCGACAGATCAAAGTTAGTTAGTGGAGGGCCGGACCTTTTGTTGTCGATGTAACAGGTTTAGTTTGCTTAACTTGGTCTTTAGAGATTTGTACCAATTTGCCAGTTGGAATAGATCTAGTATCTGGTTCAATTGAGGTAACTTTTTCATGCAGAATTTTAGCTAATACTGACTGTATCAGATTTCGTAGTTCACTGTCTGATGATGTCTGACAGTGAGAAGTAAGTACAACTGGTTTAGTGTTAAGAGGAGCATTATCACAAACCTCTCTTGTATGTACATCCATATGTTTTGAGTCATTCAATTGAGTCGCAAAAGTGGGTAGATTCAAATCTGCTTTTAGCACTCTCTCGACTGGGATTGCTGCTTGTAAGGTTTTCTGAGGTAGGTTAGCAGACATGTATTCGTCTACTGAATGCCGAATTTCATTGCGGCGATCTCTAGGATTTTGGTCTGCAGACAGTAATTTGTTAGACTGGAGATCATGAGGGGTAGGGATGTCAACATGAGGGGTAAGTCTATTTACCGAATGGTTTGTTGCAACATCTATTAGCTCATTTTAAGGGCTATAAGATTCCACTGGTCGATTTTTATCTAATGAATTTTTATTTTTCTTGGTATGAGTTTGTAACATATATTTTTTAGCAATGGCTTTGGACACTGCAACAGCAGCTGTTCTTGGATGTGTCAAATTTATAACAAAAAATGTTGTTTGTGATGTAGATTTTGATTTGACATTTGTTTGGTTTTTAGACTTTTTAGCTACATTGATTTTACTTTGGGTACTTTTGGAAGGCAGTTCAGGAGCATTTGTAATATTCCCCCCCGAATAGTGCATAATTTATTTTCATTCCAGTTTCACCCAGATTTCCAGCTCTGATAACATGATTAATTTCATTACGATTTCCGCGAGTTAGATCAATTATGGGATGTATCATGTGCGGAATTCGATGTACATATGATGTAGATTCTGTTATTTGGATAGGACACTCGTCAGTCTGGGTGCTCATAGCATGCTTCACAGGAAGAGGGATGAAATGAGCATCTTCATGTTCCCTTTTTTTTAACTGTTCATGCTGCCAGGTTACTATTTGATCTAATTGGTGCAAATGCTTATCCGTTTTGAGATTCAGAGTTTGAAATAATCTAGCTAGTGAGTGAATAGCAGCATTCATTGATTTTAGTGCTATCTCTGTTAGACCATTTGCGTTATTTTCTTGTATATTTGAGTCAGAGGATAGGTCATGTATCACAGGTTTCCGCGGTGTTGGAGCTATGAATGACAATTTTTCAATCGAGTTTGAATTTGAGTCACGAGCATCAATATTGAGATTAGGATATTTCGACAAGTTTTCTGATAGTGTCTGTGAAGAAAAACAAGAGTTATTAATGTCTATATCAATAACCGCCAAATTAGGAGGAGCGTTTATGCTTAGTGTTTTAGAATCATGGGCTGCTGTGCCTGTTAGTACATTGTGCAACAGCATGCTGTCCGTAACTGAAACATTCTCTTTTGCAAAAATAACAGGAGGTTCAGTAACCACCTTCTCATTTACCTTCTCATTTGCCGGTTTTATTTGCACGAGCTGAGCAGCACGGTTTCCATTTGTAATTGTTCCTTGAAGCGTCTCACTTATTATAGGACAGTTGGAGTTCGTTATCGATGTTAAAGGTGGGGTAAGTAGAGAGGACACAGTTTCTTTAACCAAAAGATGATTCTCCGGAATCTGTCCTTTACAAAATGATCGAATGTCCATGCATGTCGTTTTTTGCTGCTTCAAATTTGACTTAGAGCTTGATGCTCCTAGGCGGGGTGTCGAGCTCAAACGCACTTTCTTACTAGGGCAAGGCGATGAATTGTCCCCGAGGTTAGCACCGTAGAGTCCTTGAACCGGCTGCATTACTGGCATGCCCGTTCTCAGAGTGGGTAGAGTTCTCTTCATTATATTATCCAGTAAATGAAATACGGAGGCAGGTGACAAAACTAACGGCTAGTACTGGGAAGCACCTCCCGTAACCCGCCAACCACGACAAGCGCGGCAAAGCAGCCAAGCTGCACTTTCCGGTACTTGCCGAGGTGCGCCTCCGAATTTTCAAACAGAGCCTAAGATAAAAGTTACAGGCAGTTAATACTATGTTAAACCTAATATTATTGATATTCTTAAAGGGTTTGACCAGATTTCACCTTGTGGGAGATGCAGTCCAATGAGTAAATCCAAGGGAATTGTTTGTAAAAGTCACCGAGGACAAAGACAATCCTCGAGAAGCAGGAAGCTTGGACAAGCAGTACTTTCCATAAAATAATAGTTTGGAGGTCTGTCGAGGGAATGACCAGGATTATTGCTGTGAAATGAATAGGGGGATTGTGGGAACTGTAGTGTTTTGTCAAAGCAGACTGGGAGTTTGGGAAATAATAATGAGAGGGACGGGGAGAATAATGACTGGGAGTACCCGGATAGGCGACAGGAAAATAGGGACTCTGGGAGATGTAGTTTCCCACTGCAGCTGGGTTTGGGTTTATAATAGGTTTACCAGATGCAAAGGGGTTGTTGGATTCTGGTAAGGAAGATTCATTGGGTGGAATAGAGGTTGATTTGGAAGAGCCTTCATCCTCCTCGTCCTCTTCCCCTTGTAATATTGCGCCTCACCTGGGGCCTTACCTTGAGCATAACGCCCGGGCTCCCCTACCCAGGTGGTCCTCTGTCGCTTGTCCACCCCCAGGGTTGGGATCTGAGAGCGCCAGCCCTTCCCAGGCCACCTGATTAAGGGATTTTCGGGGTCTAATCGGGAGAGCATCATTAGGTTTCTCAGATACCCTTCCCCAATGGTGGTTGGACTGCAGTGTTTCACTTGGAGATTTCATTGTGGAACACCCAGACTGCTGGTCCAAGCATTCCAGCAAATAACCTGGGTTGGTCTCCTCCTCCAGTATATAAAGATTGTTATTGCTTGGGTTCTCAACTATTTCCCGGTTGATCAGGTACTAATCAGGATGGATGAGTTGGAGACAAGAATCAGTCAAGTTGAAGATACATCTCTGAGAGTGCTTTGTCTAGACAAAGCAGTTAAGGAGTTGCTAAAGGATAATGAAGAGTTGGAAAATAGAGGAAGACGTAATAATCTTTTCTCTGCTCTTCCAGAAAGTTTTGAGGGGAATTACGCCATTTCTTTCTTACAGAAAATATTGCCTGCTTTGCTTCATATTCCACCTGAAATTGCTCTCAAAATTCAACAGGCTCATCACATTGGGCCTATAAAGAACACTCACTCTCCACCGTCGGCTACACGTACTCTGATTTTCCTGTTTCTGGAATATACCCAAATATAGCTCATCATCTCTAAGGCCAAGGAAAAAAATACCCTGTTTTGGCACAACAGTCACATTTATATTTCCCAGGATGTGGCAAAAAAGACTGCACACTGAAGAAGAGAATTCTTATCTTTTTGGCCGACTTTGAAGCAACTCAGTGCTCGATATGGGCTATATCATCCTTGCTCATTCAAGGTGACCATTAATGGAAGAGCGTCGGTTTTTAATGATGCTACCGACCTCAGGATTTTTATTAGGTCCATGAAAGCTGAAAATATGGAAAATTCAACACCTCCTAATTCTTCAATCACAGGCTCTTGACTCCTTTTTGTAGATAATTTTAACTTTTCCATTTTTAAGCATTGCAGATTGTTGTAGTTAATAGTTTCGACTCGGGCGGGTGCGTTGTTGGGACGTCCGTCTTCATAGTGGATCTGGTGCGGATCCTATTTGGTGTCTCCTAGCCCTTAACTTCTTTTTGCTTTTCTCTTGTGTAAACTTGACTACTTTTATCTTTTATTTCTTTCTTTCCTCCAAATACTGCTATGGTGTTTTTACTTCTGCTTCTTACTGTTTTTCAATGTGGTTCTGTCAGGTTTTTACATTCCCCTTTCCCTCTGTGTGTTTTTCTCATGTGTCTTGCTATTTTTGCATTGGCGTATCTTACACAATTTCATGATATTGTTCTTATGTTTTAATTGTCTTTATTTCCTTGTTCTATGATGATTGCTATGTTCGCAAATGTATTTATTTACATTCATATAGCTTTATTAAATTTCCATAATGGGCTTCAAATGTATATCTTGGAACATTTAGGGTATCAATAACCCAATTGAAAGACAACGTTGTTTCTCATCTTAAGAAGTTTAACCCATTGGTGGCCTGCATTCAGGGAACTCACCTCTCCATGGCTGAATCCATGAAACTGAAGTCATTCTGGGTTCAATATGTTATTGCTAGTCCTGCTACAGGGAAACAAATGGGGTAGCTATAATCATTAATAAGCATTTGCACCATAACATTGTATGTCAATCCGCTGATGATGACGGGAGATGGGTCTGGGTTAAATTACAGATTGGACATAATGTTGTTACTGTCTCCAACATTTATGGGCCAACCAAACCTGACCTGGGGTTCTGGGAAAGTGTTAAACTAATTATCCTGCAATCCAACCTTACTAATCTTATTCTTTGTGGTGATTTTAATATTATTGATCCATTTATGGATAGAAAATCTAAATGTATTTTCAAGAGCTCCAAACCCCATAAGGCGTATACTCAGTGTATTTCTGAAGTGGGTCTGGTGGATACGCAGAGGCTTTCTCATCCCCTGGATTTAGACTTTACTTTTCATTCTCTCCCTCATGATTCTTTATTGCGATTGGATTACATCTTTGCAGCAAAATCCCTGTCACCTACCATTGTTGACTCTTCAATAGCTAATATTTTTATTTCAGATCATGCTCCTGTTATTACTGTTTGTGATCTTATTGCTATCTCAGCTCACGTGGTTCGTTGGAGATTTAATAACTTTTTACTTCAAGATCCTTTGTTTATTCAGTCCTTTTCTGACTTCCTGTATACATACGAAGGGAATCCTGTCCTCACAACCTCAAACCTGCAATAACCTTTTCAGTCAAAATTTGAACCTTCCTGAACATCCCAGACATTGGTAATCAATACTCATTGTGGGGGGCGGAAGAAACACCCATCTACTGAGGTAAATGTACATAAGCCTTTTTATTATTATATTTTTGGCTATTCATGTATTTTCATATGCGCTTATTTCTCATTCAATGTGGAAAGAGACAACACACAATTTCTTGGAACAAAATGACAAAATTAAAGATCAATAAAACATGGTGACAATGTGCAAATTTGGTGCAAGGTGCAACGTGCAATAGATTATAGATATCGAAGGTAGGCAAGATACATGTCTATATAGTTATTATGAGTGAGCACAGAATGAAACCCAGTGTGACTCCACGTGGGTCTCAAACTTAAGGAGTGCTTATTCTGTAAAATTCTGCAATCATAAAGCTTCTTATTTTATATGTAGTCCAGGCAGTAAAGGCCAGCAGGGCTAAGAAAAAAGTTCAGTCTTGTGGCTCCTTGCTCTGATGGTTTGCCCAGGAGGGGTTTAGACAGATAAGGAAGTTCAGTCTGTCTGTATTTGGCGCTTTTGTGAACTGACCAGCGGAGGCTGGTACAGGACCAAGAGAGACTGGCTGACGTCTATAGAGAAATGAAGAAAATTTGATGTGGTCCTGGAGCGTGGTGCTAAGAATCTTGCCACGAGGATCACTGACGTTTCGGTTATATTGACTCACAACCTTCCTCTGGGGCCTTGAAGTGGCACGCCACTTTGACATGCGCTCTGAGGAGTACACTAGCACAGCTCCACTTTAGCCAGACCCACAGAGCTGACAGTCACCACGGCAAACCGCAGAGCACTTATTTGTACGCCGCAGACTCCTAAAGAGGGCTCTGAGCACAGACAGGCCCTCCAGTAATTTGACTCTGCTGCACATGCAACGCAGCACAGAACAAGCAGTACCCTTCCATCTCCGGAGGGTCTGCACATTTTGAGAACACTAGAAATGTTCCAGAGTACAGATACACGACTACTGCTTCTAGGAAATGGAGACCTGCAAATACAAGGCCCCAGAAGAAGGTTGTGAGTCAATATAACTGAAAGGTCAGTGATCCTTGTGGCAAAATTCTTAGCACCACGCTCCAGGACCACATCAAATGTTCTTCATTTCTCTATAGACGTCAACCAGTCTCTCTTGGTCCTGTACCAGCCTCTGCTGGTCAGTTCACAAAAGCGCCAACTACAGACAGACTGAACCTCCTTATAATCTGTCTAAACCCCTCTTGGGCAAACCATCAAAGCCACAAGACTGAACTTTTTGCTAGCCCTGCTGGCCTTTACAGCCTGGACTACATATAAAATAAGAAGCTTTATGATTGCAGAATTTTACAGAATAAGCACTCCTTAAGTTTGAGACCCACATGGAGTCACACTGGGTTTCATTCCGTGCTCACTCATAATAACTATATGGACATGTATTTTGCCTACCTTCGATATCTGTAATCTATTGCACGTTGCACCTTGCACCAAATTTGCACATTGTCACCATGTTTTATTGATCTTTAATTTTGTCATTTTGTTCCAAGAAATCGTGCATTGTTTCTTTCCACATTGATTGAGAAATAAGCGCATATAAAAATACATGAATAGCCAAAAATATAATGATAAAAAGGCTTATGTAGATTTACCTCAGTAGATGGGTGTTTCTTCCTCCCCCCACAATGAGTATTGATTACCAATGTCTGGGATGTTCAGGAAGGTTCAAATTTTGACTGCAAAAAGTTATTGCAGGTTTGAAGTTGTGAGGACAGGATTCCCTTCGTATGTTCGTATGTATACATTTATTCTCCAGCCCATGTTATCCTGTCCGCTCCAGGGCTGTCCCTTTTGTTACAAACTTTTCTGACTTCCAACAACAATTTTTTACTAACAACCTTGAATGTAGTACCTCTAATGTTAACAACTGCAGCACTTTTAAGGCTGCTCTCAGAGGACATTTCATTGCGTGTATGAGCAAACTTAAGAAAGAATTAAAAAAATATTTGGATGCTTTTTTTCTTCAACTCAATGCTGAGAAGTTATCAAAGCCCCTCTGATTTAGGACATTGCAATGTTCTCACCTTGCGGTTTCAAGTTAACAAAAAGTTAACAAAGCTTGAAACTGGAGCCATTCTAAAATACAAATCAAAAATTCATCAAACCTCAAATAAAGCTAGCAATGCATTGGCATCCTTCCTCAAGGCCAAAAATGAGAAAACCTTAATTTCCAACATCAGAAATAATTCAGGCGTTACTGTCACTAATCCTACTGCAATATTGGACGTTTTTAAAACGTTCTATTCTAATGTATATACTCCTGAGATTGTTGTCTCTTCAGATAATCTTAATTCTTTATTAATAATATTGGTAGAAAATCCTGCCCTACAGTTTATCTCAGTGGTTTGGAGGGCAAAATTACTATTGATGAAATCCATTATGCTATTAAGGACTTTAGTAAAGGGAAAGCCCCTGGCCCTGATGGTTTATCCATTTAATTTTTTGTATCACTTCTCCACTCACTATCCCGTAAATTTGAGGGACTTTTATCCTGTTTTCAAGATAGAGGGTTCTCATCTGGTACATTTGCAGAGGCACTATGAATTCTTTTTCCGAAAGCTCAAAAAGATACTGGGATTATCTTTTTCAGGCATTACATTGGCATGGTTGTGGTAATGGTTTTGTTTCTTTAGTCAAACTTCTTTATTCTGATCCTAAGTCTTCCATCTTTATTAATGGTCAATCCTCTGCATTTTCCCCCCAAAAGGGGGACTATGCAAGGGTGCCCATTATTTCCTGTTTTATATATATTGTCCCTTGAACCTTCATTAGAATGTATTAGGAATTATATTCTTATCCCTGGCATTCGTTGCTGTGAACATGAAACTAAGATAGCTGTGTATGCAGATGGTAATCTTATTATTCTCAACAATCCTAAGAAACATCTACCTAATATATTATCAGCGCTGGATGTCTTCTCTTCGGTCTCAATATACAAACTTAATATGGACAAATCAGAGGTTGTACCTCTTAAGTCATTCTGCTTCAAACATGATATTGATGCATTTCGGTTTAAATGGTGTGACAGTTCTTTTCAATATTTGGGCCTTCATTATACCTATGTTGATAGTACTATTAAACTTAATACAAAAGCCCTTCTTCATAGACCTTCTGAGCCATCTTCTATTTGGTCCTGTTTGTATCTATCTTGGTGTAGCCAACTGGAGACTATTAAGATGATGCTCTCTCCTATCGTATTGTATTATTTGCAACTAGTTCCCGTCCCCATTGCTGTGATTCTTTTTACTTCTGTGGATCATATCCTAACCAAATTTCCTTCGGGGTAAAGGTAAAAACAAACAAATTGCCATTGCTAACTTTAGGCTATTTTATGAGAATGGGGGTGTCGGCTTCCCTGACATTAGATGTTATCACAATGCTTTTCTACTCAAACAATCTCGTACTTTGCATGCTCCGACTGATTGTAATGATTTCCCTACTTGGTTTGCCCTAGAGAAACAGTTGATTTCCCCTGTTAGCCTGTGCGATCTGGTGTGTATATTTGGTCCTTTCGTGTCCAAATTCTCAAATGCCATGAAAGCCTCTGCAAATGCACTTAGGATGTTTCTGGTCCAGGCTACTACTTGCACTTCCCAAAGGTTCTTGACATACTTATGGCATAATTAATCTATTACTCCGAATGATAGATGTGTATTTTGGAAGTTATGGATAAATAACGGGATTAGATTTATTCATCAATTTTTTCAGCATTCTAGCTTTAAATTCTTTTTTGATCTTAGACAGTTGTTCTCTCTAACCATATCTGATTACAATTTTTATAACAATGTAGTTAATGCTTGTCTTGACAAATTGGATCATTTCATAAATAACGTGCTTGTTTCTAATCTCACTAGACTACTTATGTTAATCTCATCATCTGACGCGAAAGCTACTCTTTTATATAGAATCATTACTCTGGATAAACCTCCCAACGTAAAATGGGCTGATCAGTCCCAATGGAAAAATTACTGCAAGACAGTGTTTGAGGACAAGACATGGACTATGGTTTGGTCCAAGGTGAGGTGTACATCCACCTCTGCTAACATTACACAACATTTTTTCTTCTTCATACACAGAGCGTTTATCACCCTGTTTAAGTTATATAAGACTGGTCATGGCTCTGATGGAAACTGTTGGTCCTGTGGTAATACGTTGGGCTCCTTTAAACACGTTTTTCGATTGTCCATTTGTAGAAAAATGTTGGCATGATATATGGAACCCCCCTTTCTTTTGCCAACATTTCTTTAGGTAGCATTGCATTGCGAGCTCATGTGGTAAATGATACATGTATATTGCATGACTTATGCATTGCCATGGCTATTAAGCTAATTACTGCCAACTGGAAATAATGTCATAACCTTTCTATTACAGGTTGGTGGAACAATATTTGTCAAGTACAAAGGCTTGAACATTATATGGAAATGCGTCTTAATGTGATTTGTAAATGTGATGCCAAATGGGCTCATTTCACTAATTATTTAGCATGTCATAATATGTCCGCTCAAGTTCATGAATTAGTCCTTGTTTTTGTATCTCAGCCAATTTAATTTTATTATGTGGTCATTACACAAGTTCATCCTTAATTGAGCCTGTTATGCCCCTTTTCCCTTCCCGTTTTTCTTATTGTATTGTGTTAGTCTCTTGTCTTTTGTCTTCCCCGTTTGTTCATTTGATGTTTATTTGAGGATGTAGTTCATATTTATTGGCTGCATTCAAATGTTACATTTTGATTATTCTTTTATATGTTTCTGCATCATATTTAAGTCTCATTTGCGGATCATTGTTTTTCCTGATGCTGAGTCATTTCTGGTATTCCCAGGTTGTCATTTTCTTAATTACTTTTGATTGCGTCAGAAATATTTTGTCATGATGAACTACTGTTAACTCACCTATCTACATGTTCATACTCAAATTCCTTAATAAAAAATATAATAAAATAAATAAAAAAATGCAACAACACAAGGCCTAAACTCAATTCAGTTATATCCAATGGAATGAATGAGGAATGTAATTGATCATGATTTCTAAAAGGGATAAAATGACTGTGCAATAGACTGAATCATCTTAGGTTTAAAGACACAATTTGTATTATGATTTTGTGTACTATATATACTAATGAACTCAAGATGTTAATACTTTTATTTATCTTTTGTCTGATTTGTCAAAGTTGTTATTGACACATGAAAATGGCTGTAGAATATTATAACAAATATAGCACATAGATTGAAAATGTATGTTATGTATGCACTATAATAGAAATTGTAGGTAACACTTTAATTGGGATATTAATTGAATTTCCTTTCTATACTGTTAAGGATCATTTATTGTGTACCAACTGTTAATTTGAATATGTACATATAGGTGCTTCTCCCACCCGCGCGGCAGGTGAGCACGTCATCACCCTTGACACCATGGCATTGCGCACACGTGTATCCAACAGTTATTAATCACTGCTTTTCTGGTACGTTTCTCCCTTTGTTATACTGTATCCACAACATGGGAACTTCGTTCTAACATGTTGATACTTGTAAAAGACAGTGTAAAAGCTATCTACACCTAGCAACTTGCATTATGATTTTCAATTGTTACAAACTTTATTTTTCTCTATATTCTCTTTTAGCATTTTTCTGCCACAAATTGGCGCACATGTACATTTTGAATAAAAGGTACTGATTTTCTTTAACCACTTACAAGTAACATGCAAATTTGAATATTGTTTTACACTTATTGCAATTTGTGAAGCAACAGACTACATATCCTACCAGCAGAGCAGAAGGTTAGAAAACAATTATGGAATTTATTTATATTTACAATTTTTATGTTGATAGGAAACACTGCCATAATAAAAGCTCTGCTTGATGCCAGGTATGAATCCAGTTTGTGCAATTCCTTTAAAAATCACATATGTATTGATTAGTTTCAGCTTTTTCGTTCATGGGACCACATTGTCGCCCCAGTGCTCACCTGCCATCATGGATTGGACACGGATATCACGGCTCACTTACTCATCTCCCACTGCTGCCTGCCTCCTGTGAACACCCCAGCTCTTGCAATACAGTGTGGGCTGGGGCTAACTCATATTACATGTTTGCCACTGTGATTACAGTTACAAATTATCTGACATGTGGTCTCAGAATGGGAATCTCTTCAATAGACATTGGGTGTAGCAGTCCCTTTAGAACTATTCTAAGTGGTGCGTAAAGGCATCTTACTCCATAATGGTTCCATAAGACAATCCCCTGCCTCTTGCAAGTGACATGGTGGGGTATCCATGGTATCTTCCCCACAATGCCCCTGGACCCACCATCACACACCAGGAGACAGCACCTGGCCCCGTTGGGTACTCCCATCATCCACCCCCAGGGTCAGACAGGGGACTTTGTCACACAGAATATAGTGGTTGCTTCAACCAGAGACTTTCTCTGTTTTCCTCGTGGGTATTGGACTGACTGTCCCAGAATTTAGTAGTGGCCCATAATTGATCTTCTTAGTTTTGGTTTGGGAAGTTGGACTCAATCTCCCAGAGTACAGTCTGTGTCAAATCCCAACTTGCAGCATTTTCACAACACAGGAATGTTTCAGTTTGTCCTGGGAATTCAGACTCAGTATCTCAGCATACAGAGCTTTCACAACAATGCACTCTTTCAGTTAACTCTGTGAATTTTTAATCAATATTCCAGCAAGCAACATTTTCAGAACGATTAATTATTTCAGTTTGTTTTAAATATCCCAATCTGCTGGGTTTTCACAAAAAAAGATTCTTTCAGTTGGGACTGAGAATGTGTTCTTAATATCCCAGCATACATCATTTCCATAACAATTCTTTCACTTCGGTCTGGGAATTCAGACTCTATATCCTAGGATACATTGTTTTCACAATAATGTATTTACTCAGTTTACTCAGGGGATTTGTCTCAACATCAGGGAATGCAACATCTTTGGAACAATACAGTATTTCAGTCCTCTGTGGGAATTTGCACTCACTGTCCCAGCAGGCAGTGATTTCGCAGTGATTTAAGTTTGGTGAAAAGTGTTGAAAACTAACTACTGCCCACTGTGCTGGAGACAATGAGGAGGGAAAGGGATCCTATATCATATGTGGTGATCATGTCCCATTTTGGAAAGAGATACGAGGGCATATAAAAGAGATTACAGGGATACAATCTCCTCCTTCTTGACCTCTTGGCTGCATTTGACCTGGTGGACCACAAGGTCTTATGCAGCCACTTGGACTCAGCAGCCCATTTCTCCAAGGAGGCCATAGTATGGATTCCTTTCTCAGTAATAGGACTATGAGAGTCTTCTCTCCTTCAGCAGCAGCAGACCCCATCCCCATTACTTGCAGGGTGCCCCAGGGATCATGTGTCTCGCAGACCCTATATAACGTATTTACCAAGCCCCTTTTTGATGATCTGGACCATCTGGGTATTACCTACACTAACTATGCAGATGATACTCAGATCCGCTTACCACTTACTGGAGATTATGATAAGGATTTGGCCTTGGTGAATAGGATCTATAGCATCGTTCAGGCATGGATGGCCAATCACATTCTCTGTCTGAACGATGACAAAACGGAGCGCATCATCCTTGGCACTACCTCCCTCCTCACCAGATTAGGCCCCGATTACTCCTCTTTCACCATTGATGGGAATTCCATTAGAGTGGCCAAAGAAGTAAAAACTTTAGGTTTTTACTTGAACTCCACCCTAATGTTTACCAAACAGGTAAACACTTTGGCTTCATCCACTGCATATACCTGTAAATTAATTAGAGCAAACAAACAATTCCTATCTCATTCCAGCTGCATGATACTAGCCACAGCGCTTATCCTGTCCAAATTGGACTACTGCAATTCTCTCGACATTGGAGCCAACAAATACATCATCAAGAGAATACAGATACTTCAGAACAACGCCTTCACAGAACAACGCCTTCAGAGCGGCACTTAGTCTTTCAGAAATATGTTCTTTCTTAGTTATGCTATGAGACAACACAAGTGGCTATCCACTTACGATAAAATCCGACTGAAAACAGCATCCCTGATCCATAAATGACTAAATAATAAGGCACCATCTTACTTGACAGAAAGAATCATCAGAAAATCCTCAGGTAGACCCACTAGAACAGCTAACGCTAATTGTCTCCTTGTACCACGATTCAAAATCTCTACAATTGGGGGCACCAGTTTCCCGGTTAAGTCAGCACAATTGTGGAATTCCCTGCCACCACCCATGAGAGTGGCTCAAACATTTACCAAATTCAGACAGAATCTGATTAACTGGTTCAAAGAGAATGACAAGTAAACTCTTCCAGCCACACACCACATGCAAATAAATGTAACTGTCTTGTATATTACATTTCTGCCTGTACATTGCTGCATTATCATATATGTATATATCTTCTTATGTCTGTATACCTTTTTCTGATGTCTGTATATTATGATTTGTACTTATACCACATGTAACATGCTAAATGCTTGTCTTTTATTTTATGCCTGTATAACCTTTCCCTATGTCTGTATACCACGATCTGTACTTATACCACATGTAACCAAGCTAAATGCTTTCTTGTATCCTCTGCGCCCTGATATCCTTGGGTCTGGCGCACACTATAAATAAACAAACAAACACACCAAAGAGTAGGAGCGGAAGGAGTTTACGCAGCAACTGGCAACATCGCCACTCTCATTAACCACCTGTTAATGGCAGCAAGAATGACCCTGGCGCAAGGTTGGAAAAGGGTGGAAGGTCCCATAGTGGTGTGCTGGTGGGTCAAAATCTGGGGAATGTTGGCCATGGAGAAAGTGGGGGCCTTGAAAGAAGGGAAGTATAAGAGGTTCCTGACAGTATGGAGCCCTTTCCACAAGTATGTAAAGGTGTCAAGGATGGCACTCTGTCAAGAGTGGCATAGGGCCCCCAGGTAGGGTTTGGGTGGCTGTGTTGATGTAAGATGACAGATAAGTACACACACAGCAGGAAACTCATCAAGAAAGAAAAGTAGGCAACTGTAGTTGTGAACAGAAAGGGGCAGGAAATACAAAGATACAAACAAACTGGATTCCCTCTTGGGGTGTATGCAGATATGGAAAAAGAGTGTTGCACGGACCTTTGGAAACTCCAGCCTTCTGCACGGATTACTATTACAGAGGCCCACTCTGTCTGCTCATGGCTGGGAACAACAGCTGTGGGTGTCTGTTAAACAGAAAACGCGACAAGGGAAGGGGCAGAGGTTGCCTGCCGGAAACCAACAGTCAAACTCTGTACAAAGGATCAACATAAGACACAAGAGAGACAAGAAATGGGTAAACTAAAGGGGAGGACAGAGGAGTCAAGGAAGAGAAGGACAGGGATCAAGAACAAGGGGTTCCAAACAAGGAAGAGAGCAAGGGAGCAGCAGCCAGCAAAGAGGGGGGCTGCAAACAAGGAAGCAGGGCTGCAGTACCAAATGGTACAAGGTACAAAAAAGCTGTAGTGGGTTGCAGAGGACTGTAGTAGGCTGCTAGGCAGAGAGTCCAGAGGAGCAGGACTGAGAGCTGTAGTAGGCGGCAAACAGAGAGCCCAAAGGAGTATGGCAGCAAGGAGCGAACCCAAAGGAACAGGGCGTTGAGGCAGGAAGACCAGAGGGCCAGGGCTGAAAGCAGAAGAGAGTAGCAGGCTGCAAGGCAGGGAGCCCAGCGGAGCAGAGCAGCAAGGAGCGAGCTCAGAGGAGCAGAGCAGCGAGGCAGGGAGCCCGGAAGGCTATGGCTGTAGGCAGCGGAGTGTAACAGGCTGCAAGGCAGGAAGCCCAGAGGAGCAGGGCTGTGAGGCAGGGAGCCCAAAAGGCTAGGGCTGTAGGCAGCAGGGTGTAGCAGGCTGCAAGGCAGGAAGCCCAGAGGAGCAGGGCTGTGAGGCAGGGAGCCCAAAAGGCTAGGGCTGTAGGCAGCAGAGTGTAGCAGGCTGCAAGGCAGGAAGCCCAGAAAGAGCACTGGAACAAAAGAAGGAAAATGCAGCAGCAGGAACAGCATACAAATTCGAGACAAAAGGCAAAAAGGGGCTGGGAGGACTCTTGATGCAAGAGACTGAGCTCCTGCAGGCAGCTGCTTAAATACCGCCCTGCCCTGTACTGAGGCAGGCTAATTGGCAGTACCTGGAGCAGCACACCTGAATACAATCTGCCTCCTCCCTCTCTGGTCCTGAGATGGTGGAAGCAGCACTGATCCCTAGGGCTTCTGGGGATTGTGGTTCCAATGCTGACGAATGGGAATGGCCAGGAATTGATAGCTGTAGCAAGGTGCATTGTGGTACATGTAGTTAGTTGAGTTATATAAGAAGGCACCAAAGTCACGCAAATGGGAATTAAGTACCATATTAGGAATAGGGGTTGTTCCAAGAGTATTCTGAAGATAAATGAATAACAAATAGTCCATGATGGTTGCCAATGTGTGCACCCATGGCGCAGGCATGAAAAAAGGATAGGAAAAGTTATTTCCAAAGACCAGTATTAGGGAGGAATGTACAGGTCTGCTGAGCATTGGAAGTGGAAGGTAGGAAATCGAAGGGAGAAAGAAGGTCGGAAAAGAACCCATACATGGACTATTAAGACTGAACCACACCTAGGGGGGAGGTGGGGGGGGGGGGATTGGAAGGGTTACAGTTAAGAGGTTTGATTGCATCAAATGAAACTCAAAATCACAGTAGTCGTGTGAGATGATGCCAGATGGACAATGCTACTTAGGTAATCATACAAGCAACAATGTGTTCATAAGGTACCTGACAACTGTGATTGTGAATGAATAAATAAAGTTTTGAAAAAAAAAAGTGTTCAAAACAAATCGATAAATCCAATAAAGTAATCCTTGTATTCAAAGGGAGAAATTCCCTTCACCTGGATGTCTCATGCAGAATGGCAAAAAGTGTCTCTTGAAGATAATGATTTCTGGATGGCAACAAAAGGTCTCTTTCAAATAATCACTTCTTGAGGATGGCAAGAATGTCTCTTTCAAACAATCACTTTTAAAGGGCAACACCATTTATGGACAAGTACCTGGAAAACTCCTCTGCCAGGAGGACTTTCTGTAAATTTCCCAGATCCCCTGCTTTGCTCTTCTGGCAGGTATCTTTTCACAATAGAAACTTTTTATTTTAACTTGCCTGGTGCTTGATCCGCCAGAACTTCCTTTCATCTCTGATTTCTACAGATCCCCTGGTATACTCCCCTGCCAAGTATCTGTCCACAATGTCAGCACTGCCTGCATATAGTGAACGGATGTCCTGGTATACTACTTATCTGCCAGGAATTCCTTTCTAAGGTCGCCAGATCCCCTGGTATACTCTCCTGCCAGATATCTTCTCCCCAAATGCTTACTGTCTGATGTACGTCTTTCACCAGAACTTCCTTTTACAATGTTCTCAATATCTTTCAGTATAGTACAGTTGTATTCCTTTACTGTCTATATTCTCTTGTTTTAAGGTATTACTTGTCACAACTTTCCCCACATCGACATCTCATATGTGGAGGCTTGTTCAAGTTCATCCTTCTAACTTCTCCAATAGTGTTCTTTGGCTTTTGGTAATACTTGCTCCAACTTTCCCCACATTTACTTTTCATATATGAGGATTTGTGCAAATTCTGTCTTTGTTTTCTACCTGGTCTGTATTCAAATTAAGTTCTTAATGGTTCCCACGTCTGTTGGTATGCCCCGGGATCCCCAATAGCTCTGGCCCGATTGGCCGGTGTCTGGCAGGTCCTCCGACTCGTGGCGTGTTGTTGAGGTGAAGCTTTCACCTCAGGATGGCGTTGTCCGCTCTGAAGACCCTCTCTAAGCTCATTTGCTGTTTCTGTGTGCATCCACCGGTAAGCCTGCTGCTTTTGGTTTTGACCGCACTGCTGGCAGCTTTGCTGTCATTGCCGGTAACCCAGCAATCCTCTTTAGGTGCCTGCAAGATCTTCTGTGGCCTTGCGCCACACCGGTAAGCAATGCCTGTAAGCGGCAGCGTAAGAACACCTGCTCTCATCAGCATGATCTGCTCCCGTGCCTCTGCCTTCTCCTGAGACTCTGCTTACTTCTGATCAGCTTTTCTCTCTCTCTCTCTCTCTCTCTCTCTCTCTCTCTCTCTCTCTCTCTCTCTCTGTTACAGACACTGGCACCATTTTTAAATGACCCACGTAGTGGGATTTCACTCTATCCACTAGTCTGCATGTATACTTAGTGGTTCTATTGATCTATATTGGCTCCTTCTTCTTCCTCGTCTCAGTACCTGAGGCTTTATGGGAGTTGGAGAGCATAGGTTTTATAGGACTTTTACAGTGATTTAGTTTGGACTTTTTATTAAGCACAGAAACATCAAAGACAGGAGGTGTTATGTGTGTTTTATGCAGGTAGGGCGTTGTGAATGTTATCCTCTCTAGAATGTCTAGCAAAAAGAGGTTTTAGAGTTTACAACTAGAGGGCTATGTATAATAATAGCACGCCATCAGGAACTTAGGAATTATGGGGTCTTCTTCACAGGAAAGGGAAGAATGCTGCGTCTCTCCTGATGAGGTCAACACATCTCCCTGACAACCATCTCCTCCCTTGAGATCTTCCCCCATAAACCTCCAGGATCAGGATCAGTTAGCAGCTGCCGTCCCCTTGCCAAATGGGTGGAGATGTTAGCCTGGGGATCAGTGATGACTTCACAGGATTCATCACAGGTGGTATGCTTTTTTACCCTACAGACTACAATTGCCAAATGCCAAGCCCACTGTTTAATCTCCACCCTTGCAGAACAGGACAAGGTTAGCTGTAGGATAGGGGAAACATATGTCAGGATTGTGGGGTTTGGGGCACATGAGGGCCTCTGTGGCCCCAGCCACCATGGGCGGGCTAACAAGCCGTGGAGATGAGGGGCAATGGGGGCCAGAACTTCATTGTCCTGGATTCTTGGTGGCAGCGTGTGCACTGCCAGGAAATCAATTTAAGCCCCACCTCTGCCCGTAACGGGTGCTGATTATTGTTGTATGTGTTACAGGCAAGGAACGAGTGGCGGTCTTCTTCGCAGTTTACCACTGAGATGGAGGTTCACTTGGGTCACAGCCACCCCGACTAAGGTGCTGTGTTCCCTCTCTGATGGCTGCCTACACAAAGAAATCAGGCACATGCAACCCGCGCTGTAATGCATGGTGAACGGCTCCAAGTTTCAGAGTTTACTACTGTGCCCAGGAAACCCTTGTAAGGGTAACCAGTGTGAGAAACCAGAAGGTATCACACCCGCTAGTCCCTTGAGATCTGTCATCCAGGTGGCCACAACACGGCCACTGCTTTTGGATCCAGTTCCTGGGGGTGGACCAGTGTGGCAGGATCACCTGGGTGATGGGCCTTCGGGGAGTGGGACACCGGATGGCGAGATGCGGTATCTGCTTCCCTGTAATACCTTTACCCCATCCTACCAGGTAGGATATGTAGGAACTCTACCCCCACACCCTATATACCTATACAAATGCATTCACAGGGACAGCCCACTCTAGGAGAAAACAGACTAACACCTGAGCAGTATACCTGACGTGTCCCAATACAATGCTCAGACAAGGTCAGGCAATTACTGACCGACACTCACACATGACTTCCATTAAGCTTTCCCACACGGATAAAAGGCGGCGCACGGAAGCACACTTTGAGCGAGGCAAAGCACACAAAGAAACAGCAGTTTCGGGATGTGAGCTGAACGAGAAAAGAAAGACGACAAAAAACTAGGGGATCGCAGGGAGGGAAGTTCCCTTGACCTTTCCAACAAGAAACCATTACTTTCAAGAGCCCTTGAGATTAGAAAGCATACAACCAGGAAACCAGGCTATAGAATCCTGTATTGTTTGTCAGAGATACCCGGGGCCCACCCGCATCACTAATCAAGGCGGGGAGAAGCAGCAGACGCTGTGGTACCGTCCTTGGCTCCAAGAACAAAGCAGCGTCACTGAAATCAACACAGCCAGTGAGTTGGAGAGACCGTCATAAGACCGGTCTGTGTTGAAGCCAAGGTTGCAAGCAGTAACATTGTATTGCGAGCGCTGGAATGAACATTGTTTAAATGTGTGCAATAAAAGATGCAAGTAAAGTTGAACTGCTGATTAGTGTTTGAACTCAGAAAAGCAAGATACGATACCCTTGGCAGAGTGGTCCGGCACCGCGTGGGTGCTCAATCAAAGGTCTATGTAAGGTATCCAGCTGAGAAGTGGCAAATGTGAACGTTAAAGAGTTGTATTAAGAAGAGAACAAAGAATTGTGAATCAAAGGGGTCCTGCGACAGGTCATGCAAAATCCTGCGCACAGTCGAAAGTCTTCAGTGTTGATACAGTAAAGAAAGTATGGGGAATGAGATAAATTTGATCAGCACCTGGCAGAGGGAGACTAGTTGAAGGTTGTGTGTTAAAGTGGGTTTGAGCCCAGTGGAGGGGAACCCGGGGTGAACAGTAAATCACCTGAGAAGTTGTGCATGTGAAAATCCTGAGAAAAAAGGGTCTGAGCGCGGCAGAGGGGGACCTCGGGTGAACAGTGAATCGCCTGAGAAATTGTACATGTGTAATCCTGACGAGAAAGGACCTCTGGTGTTTGTTTTTTGCATCAGGGCCTCTGAAATAAGAGACTTTGGGCCTCATTACAACCCAGGCGTTAAGGGTTTAACGGCGCCGCGGCACCGTTAACCCTTAACGCCTGATTACCATTTTAACGCCTGCATTTAGCAGGCGTTAAAATTTTTTGGCGCTAACCAGCCTTGGTGCTAATTACGGCACCGTAAATCCCCACTGCCCCCATGGGGCAAAAATGGGAATGGGGAAGGGTAAATGGGGAATGGGGATTTACCGCCCCACTCACCTTGGAATGGGGCGGTAAATCCGCCATCCACCATGGTGTAAACAGAGTTTACACCATGGTGGTAAAGTAGGGAACTTACCGCCTGGGTTGTAATGAATCTCTTTGAATGGCCAAGAGACTTTGGTACTGAAGGCCTTGATGCTGAGGTTTTCAACTGAATCCTCATGCCAGAGAAGTCAGAGTGTGTGCTAAGCTCGAGTGTGCCACCTTGTCTCGTGCTGAAAACGTGGGAAAGGCGAGCCAACAGCTCAAATATACTGACATATCATTTCTTGAACAGCTTTCCTTTGCATGACATTGTTTCCCGTACTATTTGTATTTAGAAGTAAGTATTGACGATAGGTTTATTAGTATAGGCCCTTTTATTTTGACAAGACTCAACTAGGACTGCTTTATTATTATTTGATGGTCGTAGATTGCTTTGCTGCCATCTTTAGATTTAGGATTAGATATGCATTTTTCAAACCCAATTGAAGTTCAATAAACACTCTTGAACTTTGGTCATTTGTGTCTGTCTTACTGTTTGATACCATGCCTTCATTACGCGTCTCATCAGCACCTTCAATTGTGAGATACACTGTTGCGGCTTCAATCTTTCCTTGACACAAACCAGCCTTTCATGTCTTTCGCTAACTCACTAGTTGTGTGCATCTTTGGTTGTGCGTCCTCCACAACTCTGCATTTCACCCGGGAGGGAAATGCAGTCACCTCTGCAGCACTTCAAAGAAGGGACCTCCTCCTCTCTGTGGGTCTTGTCTCTTGGAAATGTATTTCTCTTGCTTGGAGCTCTCTGGCTTTTGTCAGCCTTTGATCAGTCTCTTTGCAATTTGATTTCCTCAGCCTGGTTTGCAGCAGCCCACGAAGAGCTGTCCTCTTATGCCCATCCCTGCCGACTGAGTGTATTGGAGTTTGGTAGGGATCCTCTGCTGGACTCAGCCTTGCAGCCTCCCTCCTGTCTTCCCAAGAGCAACCTTGTTCTTTCTGCCAGCAGCCTCCTTTTATACACCTGGGAATTGTTAATTGGTTGCAGGTGTTCGGTCAGGGCTGGGTCTGTCTGACCTTGCCTGTCTCTATTAGCGCGATAGTCCAATGTTAGCATGGGGCAGTCTGTCTTCTGTTTATCAGTAATCTTTATTCTTCTTAGTTGCTTCTTCTTCTTAGTAATCGGAATTGGGGAGGGCGAGTTTTGAGTGATAGAATGTTCTTTAAAGGCAGAATGGGTATGATTGTGATTGAGCGCTTGACCCTGCTTGGTCTCATTAGTGGGACAGGGCCACTATATATCACTAGAGGTACTCTTCCTAGTTTTGGTACATGGGTAACTCAGTGGGGTAAGGAAATTATGGGAGTTGTAGTTTCCTGTCGTGCCGGTAGGTAACTTGTGTACGAACACGTCAGAAAATGAGGGATGTCTTGGTGAATAGGAATTCCTGGTTTTGTAGTTCTCAGGAGTAGGACAATGGGAGATATATTAACCGTCCTCTGGGTTTAGAAGAAGGGAAAACTAGGTTGCTTTTAAGGATTGGAAAATGGTTTCACTTCCCTTGGTGGTTTCTCTTTCCATTTTCCAAGATAAAGAGTTGTTATATCATGGGACTAGAGTGATAGCATCCCATGGAAGTATCGGGAGGGTATGCTGGTTTGGTGTACATAATGGAGGAGTATCTTGTCTTATCTTCAGGCATCTCCTCTGATGTAAAGTCATGAGCTAAGACGGGGGGGTGTAACAATATCTAATGACTGTAGAGGGAGAGTAAGATGGATCAGGTCAAGGAAAGGGGGAACACCATTTCTCGCCTTCAGGCGCTCTCTCCCCAGTCTCCAAGGACCCCCTGCCCAGGTGATCCTCCCTCACTTGTTCACCCCCAGGGTTGGTATCCAAGACTGATGGCCCTCTCCTGGCCGCCTAAACCAAGGATTCTCGGGAACTACCTGTGAGAACGCCATCAGGTTTTTCACATAGCCGAAACACTTCAGCATTTGTGTCTGCAAGCTTCTATGTGTTATGCCTTAATTTGTTTGCTATGCATGGGTTATGCTTAAGTTTGATGGAGTATTCTGAAGAAGTAGGGAAGGCCATGCAGGCCACAAACATGAGTGGCCATTCATGGGTAGAGTGCCCAGTAGTACATGGAATTCAAGGCACATTATGATTTCCGGTGGGTTTACTTCCCCCTTCCTAACCACTTACGTGTCCCTAATCCTCTTTCCAGTGTTCCCAACTCCCCCGCACCTATCCACAATCTCTACCTAATTCTCTTCCCTCCCTTAAGTGCCTCATGGTGGCCTGTTTTATTACAGTCAGGAACCCGTGCCAACCAAGATGAGAGGGTCGTACTCCATTTGGCTTTGTGATTAGGGAGGGGGTGGATAATCCCCTCCGGTCTTGACACACCTGTAGCATGAGTTTGTCAGTTTTAAAATCCTCAGTTTACTTCAGTCCACCGCTAGTCATTGTTGCATGTTCCTGTTTTTGGCTGGTTCCATTGTTCCTGGTTCTATATTCCTAGTTTATAGTTCTTAGTTCTTGGTTCCTGAATAATTGGATTTAAATTGTGTTCACTTAATAGTACTGCCTAATTCCTGGATTCCCTTTCAAGCATTATTTTGTTTGAGCCAGCACTTTCCAGTGCCCATCTGTTCCTACCAAGCACAGCATGTCTGTATCCTTATTCCTAAAACAATCCTTCTGGCAGATGTCCTCTTCATGTTGGCTTTTCGTTACTTTCCTGGGTGTGGAGGGCGGAATTTGGGCATCTCCTTGGGTTTTTCCTTCTTCTTTTCTGCAACTCCCTTTTGGAGCCTGTTCCTGAATTTCCATCGGCTCTTCTCCTTTGTTTCCCTAATGATTGTTAGGGTGGAGTGCTGTTTCTATGCATCTGTGCAAATGCCTATGGATTCCTCTCTTTCCTGCAAGTGCTATTCTTATGTATCCATTGTCAAAAGCCTTTATTAAGTTATGTTCCCTTTGCTGTTGTAGCCATTTGGGGTCCCTGTTTGATCAGGGCCTGGGCATCGCTGGCATTCCAGGTGGTGTTTCTTGGCCTGATGTCTTTAATATGACTTTTACAATACCATCAAAGGTGTCAATTCACAGACTCTGCAATTGCTAGTCTTATTTGTAGTTGTAGCATTGACAGCACCTAAAATGGCAATTGTGGGAGACAGAGTCTGCTGACTTTCCTTGTAATCACAAGGGGGTTCAAAGTATTTACTGCATATCTCCTTTAGTATACTTGTATCACCTTCCACTTGAACAATCTGGATGTAAGCATGCATGTATCTTGGTCCCTTAAAATACCCCATAAAAGACCTGTGATATAGCCAATGCTGACAGCAGTTCTACCAGAGAAACAACAGATATATCTCAAAGGAGCGGGATGGAGCGGGGTGGAGTTGTTGTGTCTTTTAAGGTTTAAAGTAGAAGGAGAGATAAACAAACTTTGTCACTTGACCAAACCTCTAGAGAACATACTCGCAACCACTCTATAAGGCATGGGCCTCATTACACGGTAGGCGGTAAGGGTTTACCGGTGCCAGTATTTTACCGGCATGAACCATGGCGCTAATAGCGCCATGGTTCACCGCCTTCCGTGTAATGAGGCCCATAGTCTTTCATTTTGGGTGCCTGCTACTTACCGATACAGATTGCAACTGTTAACTTCTTATTATCTTTGAAATTGGAGAATACTGAAAGTGAAACGCACTGATGAGTTACTATAATCTTTTTATACATCTCACGTTGATTCCGCTTTTTTTTTCTCTTTTTTCTTTTAATGCACTTCTCAAATGTATATATGTCATGTTCATTCCTAAATTGTATCATGGATCTTTTAAATGAAACATTGTTTTATATAAATGCACATATTATATATATCAGTTTATATTTGAATGTATATAGTGAATTGTTTGTATTTGAAAGGTTGATTAAATTCAACTAATACAATAAAAAAAAATAATAATAAGGCATAGCTATTAACTGGAAGGAAAAAAACCCCTCCAGTTTCATGCTCTGGTGCAGCACCCTATCCATCACACACACACTCAAAAGATCACTTGCACAAGATCAACAAACCTTAACTCTCTTTAATAGGCCATCATGTTCTCAGTTAGAGATTTTTCTCATGACTCCCACAACCAAAAGGTTAGGAGGACCTGCTGCAGTCAAAGTATGTAAACCACAGTGATTTAACTAGTCTCCAATCTATTTACAGATTTTCCCTTTTTGTAAACACCACAAGTTCCCAAGACCACTCTGATTTATAAATCTAAAGTTTACTTCTCTGATGCATGGTCCCATGGTACCCCCCATCAAATAAGATCATGCCTTACAACTAAACGAAATATACTTATTGCAGCAAAGTTATCAGATCATCTTACACATTAATGATATTGGGCCTCATTACGACCCAGGCGCTAATGGGTTAACGGCGCCGTAAAAGGCTGCAGCGCCGTTAACCTATTAGCGCCTAATTACGAGGTCCCTTTGCGGGACCCGACCTTAACGGCTGGTGTAGACCAGCCGTTAAAGTAGGGACCCGCAAAGGGACCTTGGTGCTAATTACGGTGCCGCAATTTGCGGCACCGTACTAAGCGCCTTCCCCATTCACATTGAGCCCTATGGGGCAATAAGGGAATGGGGAAGGGCCATGGAGGAAGGGGGAATTACCGCCCCACCAACCTTGTAATGGGGTGGTAATTCCCCCTTTCTCCATGGCGGAGTTGGTAACTTACCGGCATGGACCATGGTGCTAATAGCACCATGGTCTTCTGCCAGGGCCGTAATGAGGCCCATTGTCTTGCTCTGGTTAATTATTTTCTTTACTCCTCTATTTCCTCTTCGGGCGTGTTTATTAAAACTGTTAAAATCATCAACCCTTTTAATTCCTTATCAGACCGGACTGCAAACAAGCCATCTAGATCCAATGTAAGTTGACAGATATTTTTAATGAGGGCCTAGAGTTATTTATTTATTTTATTTATTGTGCATTTGTAAGGCGCTTATACATCAAGTAACTTGTATTTAATCATTTAACTATAATTGTAAATGGTATTATTTTCAGAAATTGTTATATGTACAAACAATGTAACAAATATAAAATGTAACAAACCATATGGATGTAGTAACTTCTACTTCGTTATTTTCCTAATTACTTATTTGATTTCCCTGATCGAGCTTTGTTTTATCAACATGTTTTGTCAACCTTTTTGTTATAGCACTCTTAAAACTGTACATGTTTGTATCTCTTATAATGCCAATAAATGTATTTTTAAAAAAAATGGTAGAATGAGAAGAGTGACAGAGGCTTCCCCAAGGTGGGGACCGGCCTGGGATTTGGAGATATACATAGTCATTGCATGTGTCTCGCAGGAATGTTGCCATCACACTCCATCAATTTCCAGAAGGGGAGGGAAGATGAGGGAACTCGTATAGCTTCTGGTAGGTATTTGCTAGACGTTTTACGGGACCAGAAGACCAGGCTTCAGGGTCTGTAATTGCGTTTAGTTGATTATTCTGATAACAGAAAGCAAAAATAAGTGGCCAGCACACTGTGACAAACTCTCCTGCCTCGGTCTGGGCATACCTTTTGCGGTTGGTCAAGGGAGTCAGATACCCCTCCAAGCTAGTGGATGTTGGGAGCGAGGGTTGTATGCAAAAGATCTTCTGCACACTGTGATAGATCTGATGATGTCATCACTCCTTTTCCTGAGGCAGCCTTTGGAGATTATTCAATCATGCCAGGAAGTTTAAAACTAGCACAGCTGACAGCAAGCAGAGAGAGCTGCAGACGGTGGGCTGCACAGCGACTTGCACGGATACCGACCAGTACGCTGGGGAAGAGAACGCCGTGGGAAACGGTGTTGTGGCTGATCCAAACATCAGACGAGGAAACCGGAATGCAGTTGGCTCGCTGCCCGAGAGTGCAAGGCAGCAGGAGCCACAAATAGCAGAGAAGGACACGGCGATGGCGCAGTGGCTGACGTGCCACACGTACCACACGGCTGAGCCAGCAGCACGGAGGAAACCGAAGCAGAGAAATGCTAGGGACACTACAAGCATACAGTATGTCCAGGGAAGGCGGAATGGTTCCCGGATTGCTTAAAAGTGTGCAACAACGTGAAGAGGTTTACATACCAGTAAGCCGTGCCATGAACGGGTCGCTGAGCCCATATTCCGAAAGAGACAGAATTGAGAAAGAAAGTTGAATAAATGCGAATGGACTTGCAAAAGGGGCAAAAGCCCATTGTATGAAAAAGAGAGCTATTATTGAAACAAACATTGTTAAGCAAGTAACGATACAGCAATGGTGGGCTAAAATCGTTTCATGGATAAAAAGGAAAAGTAACCATGTGAAATTCCTAGCAGGAGAGTACACCAGGCGAGGAGAAGTGTTTAAAAGTAATTGTGTGTGATGCGGGCCTCGAGAGGACGGCACAACTGTGGAGGGGTGGTATTTTTTGTACAATCACCGAACTCGAGGAGGCACTAGGAATCCACCCGTTGCCAATCTTCCCCTTCCTGCAGCTGAAGGGTATGCTCATGAGGAAAGAATGGTGTGATAAAATTCAGAGAGACCTCACCCCCTTTCGAAAAATTATTAGACACAATGGCCACGTCTAGAGGGATGATGTCAAATATGTACAAAACACCACTGGATGCAGGAAAGGGTTCAACAGACAACTTAAAAAAAAGATGGGAAAGGGATTTTGGCATGGAATTTGACACTGAAACATGGGCCAAGATATGTAAGGGGGCCTCACAGATATCGATTGCGGCACAATATAAACTCCATGCTGTTAAACTACTTCATAGATGGCAGTGTGATCCCTACAGACTGTCTAAAATGTTCCAAACAAAAAACCCCAGGGTCCAGATATACTGGAACGAGGTCCTTGGATGGATCAAACAGCTAGACAGGATCCACAGGGGGATGAATTGAATAGGGTGAATGGAATTGTGGTTCCTCTGCTCCTTGCTGCAAGAGCTTGTTTGGCGATAAAATGGAAATCGCATCTGATCCCGAGTCAGAGAGAGTGGATTGGTGTCGCAACTAATATAAACACATTGGAGCGGATCACCGCTGCTCTTCACGGGAGGGTGGCCCAAAATGAGTTGATGTGGAATGACTTCCCTGTTAAAATGCTATACAATATAAATAAGCTCAGTCACTATGGTGCACCCTTCACTGAATGCTAATGGATGTTGTGTGCCAGGGAAACCCGGGAACGGAATACTGCCTGCCATGATGCCGTCTGAACTGGATTATCTTCCATGACGATACAAAAGGAATATTATATACAACCTTCAAAGGTATTGAAACCATCTGTAGAGCTTGGATGTGAAACTATGCCATGGGAGGTGGGGTGGGGGAGGGGAGAAAACAGAGTTAGAAATGTAAGTTTATACCTGAAGTTACAGGCTGATCAAAATGTGTGAGTGGAATACAATGTACCATTGTGTTAATGTACTTCAATTGTAGATGTAAACTAATTTCTTTGTTTGATAAAACTCAATAAAATCATAATTTAAAAAAAAGTTATTGTGTGAAAGTCCTGGCATGAGAATATGCCAGGTGAAGAGAAGTGTTCTGCTTAAAAATAATTGTGTGAAAGCCCTAACTGGAGAGTATCCCAGGTAAAGATTGTTAACAAGTAACTTTGTGAAGGTTCTGGCAGGAGAGTATACCAGGCAGAGTCAAGAGTGTGTAAAGGCTAAAATGTGTGCAGAAGGAAAAAGAATCTGAAAGAAGATACATGCCTTTGAGATTGTGAAATGCTATAAGAGTGAAGGAGAGCGTGGCAGGAGAGTATATCAGGCAACCGGAGAGTCTGGGACCCACACCCAAATTGTAATACATTAAAGAAGAGAATCCCTAGGAATACACATGCCCTTAGGATTTTACACTAGCTGACACCTGAAGAGAAATCCCGGGGAAGGGAGTAAGTCCCCAGAACGGAGAAGGAGCTTAATTATTCTTTGTTGAAGCGTTTGTTGTTGTGGAATCTGGGGATGGGAGCGATTCCCTGGAACTGTGAACATTTGTCCACTTGGAACATTTTGGTTGGATTTACATATTTGTGTTGAATTTGAACATTTGTGCTCCTTGAAATCCAGAAATAACTTCCTTTGCAGCATAGAGTTAGTTTTAGAGTGTGAGGGCCATATTAGGATTTCCGGCCAGAACATATTTTTGCTTTGGACATCTTGACGAAGGACAGACCCATTCGTTTTGGTTGAGTTAGGGAAATACCAGATACATTTTCCATTTTTTTTAAAAAGTGTATGACCACAATCCTATTCCTGTATCCGTGGCTCATTCCTGGCTCTTCACAACACCCTCTCCTAATAACTGAGGGCATGTACAGTTGTCATTCCTTGCAGGGTCACAACCCCCATACCTGGGATGCTTAAGCCATACATTAGGTCCTACCCTTTTACAAAGGAAAGTATTTTATGCAGTCTTGAAGCTGTGAAAATGGCAAAAGAACTTGCTGAACTGGCATTGAGGAGTTGCAGGACAAAGGCACGAGTAGAGAGGTGGCAAATCACAAGATTAGGCCCCTAGGAGAGGGAGGTGATGTAAACATCAGTCCGGGAAAAAAGGAGCTCCAAGAGTTCTGAGACATGGCAGAAGGACTTGCTGAACTTCTTGGCCTCTGCAGTAAAGTCATCCTTGAAAACAGCAGTCTGACAGAACATGTAAGTATTTGTAATGTTATTAAAAAGACTTTTATGTGGCTTTGGTACATACAGCTGTGGCTCTGCACAGGGTCATGCAGCTATTGGCCAGCCTCCTGGGAGGCCTTTTGGCAACAACAAAGGGACTACCTCCACTATTTTCAGTGCCCCCACTAAGAGACAACAGCCTGATAACATAGAGGTACGTGAAGTCGATCTGCCACCATGTGACTCCAGGGTTATGCGCCTCTGGGTCAGATGAGGTATGTACCCTCACAAGTCCATTTAGACACAAGAAGGAAAGGAATGAAAAGGGGTAAAGTGAGCCAGAATATCAGCTCTAGGTTCATGAGGAGGGGTTACCTGACTTGGTTCCAGGCCCATAGATATAGCTAGTAGTTACTTGGATGGGTTGGGTACAGACACTAAAGCAGAATTTGTAATTGACCCAATAGTTAAAATAGCCTGATAACCCAGGATTAGACCCGGCATATGGCAGCAGAGGTAATGTTTATGCCCATGGTATTACTCACCCCACGTCTATGGAATGGGAGCCCCTTCCTCAGGTGGCAGTCTATGCAGCACACTTTTGAGATGAAAATTAGACACCTCAGGACACAGAGAAAACTGAGCGCCTCATGACTTCTTTGCTGGTAAATCAGCTGTCAGACCATATGGAGGCCATATTTTCACAAAATGTTGCCATGATGAGACAAAAGGGGTGGGTAGGCCTGGTCGACATACCAGGGTATGATGTTGAATCTGTCCAATCCCCTTGCAGAGACTCTAGATATTGCAAAGGAGGGACTGTCTCAGGAAGAGATTACTGATGGAGATTAGTACAATATTTACGGTTTTTAGAGTAATCCAAATACCCGAGGAATGGGGAACCAGCACTTCAGGGATGATTGCATTAAGAAACCGGGACACTATGTAGGGACTCTAGATACGGCTCATTCACTTTTCAATTCGTAATAGCACGGTCAGTGTTTATCGAGTTATCGATCAGCCATTTCCACCAACTATGCTTTGCTTCATGGTAAATCCGTAGGAGAACATCCTCCGATGTGTAGGCTCCTAAAGAACCTTCATGCTTGCTGCCCTCCAAAACTGCATTTCTCATGTGTGTGGGATGAGGAACCGGTATACCGCTTGTTCAGTGACTGGCCTGATAATGATTTATGATGTCCTTGCTCTACAGGCTCGTTTTGATGAATTGGTAATGCTCATATGTCCCATTTACTTCGGGAGAGTCTTGGATATTAAGGCTCTTGATCTCTTGGGTAGAGTGCTGAAAGTCAAGGAAGTGTAATTTCAAAAGTGATTTTGTTTCCCAAATGTGTGTTTTTCCTAAATTATAGGTGGTGCTGTATTTGGAATAGTACAAAATGTTGATCAAGAACTTGAAGGTTCAAGGACAAGGTGTTAAAATTAGTCATACACCCTTATCATCTGTCATCTCTCCTTTCACCCGATAGTTTAGGTGTGTTATACAACTATCAGGTATTGACACGGTACTGTGTCAGTGTTCAGGGTTCATCCACCTGGGGAGCCATGGTGTCCAAGACATTTTGGTCAGGGGCTAGGCTTCGGAACATTCTCCTGTCTGCACACTGGGAGAGAGAGAGAAGCTTCCAGCAAACAAGGTTGGTCCACGGTCAGAATCTAAAGTTGGTGGGAGAAAGCACAAGGTAGTGTAATCTAACTGAAGGCAAGGACGCCGAATGTATGGTTTTGCTTATTCTGCATTCACTTCACGATACATTCACTTTGCCACTTTAACCCCTTCTAATGTTTACTTCTTCAGTCTTTCACTTCTAACATTAACTTCATCATTACAAGGGGTGACCTATGTAACCCTGCTTCTTTTCAAACCCATATTCCCCCATCCTTGATCCCAACCTTAATCTTACAGCTAATCTTAACCATATTCATCACCACCGTGACAATGTGAAGATTGTGATTAAGTAGAAGCAAGAACAATAAAAGGCAAAAAGAAGTAAACATCCAAAGAAGTGAATGCATAAGAGGTAAGTGTCGAAGGAATTTTCTGGGTAAAGTAAAGGGGTGATATTCAGGAAGCATACCCAAGGCAGGGCCATAGAGAGGGTGCCCTGTGTACCAAGGTCCAACAGCATGGAGCTGCTCAACAGATGGGGTCTTCCTGAGCTTGACTCTGAGACCCACGACAACTGGACCCAAGCCAAAGAGGAGGTACAACCACCCCCCTCAAGCTCTTGGAGGAGTTCTTCAGGCTTTATCCAAGCCCACGAAATGTTGACCATGAAGGCCCTCACCCACGTACTCAACCGACAACGGTCTCGACAAAACGCACACAACCGGAAGAAAAAAAAACAGGGTCTTCATGGGGGATTCAAGCGGGACTAGATGGAGACAAGTCCATGAAAAATAGCCTGAGGCTCTGTACTCTATTGTGATACTCACCTAGAGACTGTGGGCCTCATTACATGGAGGGTGGTGGACCAAGGTGCTATTAGCTATTAGCACCTTGGTCCATGCCGGTAAAATACCGGCACCGCCTTGGAGGAAAGGGGAATTACCACCCTATTCCAAGGTTGGTGGGGCGGTAATTCCCCCTTCCCCCATTGCCCTTCCCCATTCGCATTTTTGCCCCATAGGGCATAAGGGGAATGGGGAAGGTGCTAATTACACACCGCAAATTGCGGTACCGTAATTAGCTCCCTGGTCCCTTTGAGGGTTGGTTTTTAACGCCTGCAAAAAGCAGGCGTTAAAGTCTCCAACCCGCAAAGGGCCCTCGTAGTAAGGCGGTAAGGGTTAACGGTCACTGGCACCATTAACGGTGACCGTTAACCCTTACCGCCGTCCTTGTAATGAGGCCCTGTAACTGGAGAATCAAGACTACATTGTTGCTTTTTTTCAAACCCTCCCCCTCGGGATCCTATGCCTCCAGATTGTCAGAAAGAAAAGACATTCACAATAATGGGTGTGATGCTCAACCAGCCAAGAGGCATCAGAAGGGGATCCCGCTGAAGCAAGCTGATATTTAGTTTCCTCATTCATACCCATTTGAGTTATTGCTACACTTATCTTGTCCAACTCGCATTATTTCCTACAAAACCTTTAATAAATTCCTTCCTACTTCAACACCAATCGTTTTGTTGCAGCCAACAGTGGATCTGGCAATACATTTTTTACTGATTGGTTGTCTGCAAGGAGCTTCACTGTGGGTAAGATGGATGCTATATGTGATTGTGTTGTTGTTATTCCTGCCAAGAGTTTCTTCTTCATATTAAAGAGAATAGCAGTTGAAAAGAAGAGGATATCTATAGACACTGGGGTTAAATTGGATAGAAATGGCTGCCACTGGATTGTGGGATAACATGCGAGAGGAACAGGAGGCTTGTGGGAGCAGAAGCTCATACAAAAAAGTGGCCTTGCTACTTATATTAAAAAAAAGAGTAAGTTGCATAATACTCGCCTCTGTGCCACCAATAAAATCCTGACTTTCAGTTATAAATGACTAGGAACAATCGAAATTGTCAACAAAAGGACAAGTCATGTGCCCCCTTTTTTTGTCAAGCAATGCATAGGTAATCACTACTCTTTTAAAACACTAAGATGAGAAGAGGTTCTGGTCAGTGATTTTCATTACTAAAGGATAAAGAAGACAATATTTAGAACTTGTAATTATTATCAGATCTACTGATCTCTATCTATCGATCCTTTTTTTTTTTTTTAATTTCTTTATTAACTTTACAACTTTACAACAATGTTATACGCAGAAGATCATTGATTAATCATTACCATATGAGTGGTTCGAAAGAAACATATAACATGCCCCCCCTCCCTCCCCGCCCACTCCCTCCGAGACCACAATTGGAACTTCAATCTTCTTTTTGGCCCCCATGCGGGCCTGGACTGTCTGTGCTATCTGAGGCGCTATCTTGCGCCGCTGGGTGGAGCAATGGCACAGTTAATGCCACCCAACGGAGTAGTTCTTCGCTGGAGTCTAATCTCTGCACTTGGATTGCTGTTTCCCAGGCAGCAGTCTCAGCAGATATCCATCTTTTGAGGTCTGCCCACCAGAGGGCTTCACTTAGGTCTTTTGCGCTTTTCCAACCCATGGCTATGCGTCTTTTCGCCGTTATATATATTAAGTCTTTGAGCTTATTGAGGGACTTGTTTTTGCTGCTCCGTCTGTAGCTCCCCAATATGCAAGCTGCTGGGTCGAGAATTTCGACTACTATCTCCGCATTTGCCACCCTTTCCTTCACCTGGGCCCAGAACCTCTGAACCACAGGGCAACCCCAGAACATGTGGGTCATTCCAGCCTTCGGCATGTTGCATTTGGGGCATGTCTGGACTGTGGCTCCTTTGAACCTAGATATGGCTTCAGGAATAAGGTAGGCTCTGTTGGTAACGTATAGTTGGATGAGCTGTAGGCGGGCGTTCCTAGAGATGTTTTTGTGGTAATGGGTTATCTTCTCCCATGCTTTATCATCGAACTCTATTCCGAATTCGGTCTCCCACCTACCCTTGCATTTGAGTTTGTTCTTGGTAGTGCCCTGCAGCAAGGTCTCATAGAGTCTGGAGATTTCGTGGCCTCCTTCAGCATTGTTGAGCATTGACTCGATGATCTCATTTTCTATGACCAGGTCAGTGGCTTCAGGCCATCTCTTCTTTATGGCCTGGATTACTGCTCTGTGGAGCAGAAACTGGCCCGTGGGTAGACCAGTTGATTCGCAGAGGTTGGTGAATGACATTAGGTCCTGCTCACAGGTAAGGTCCCCCAGCACCGCCACACCCCAGGGCTCCCATTGGGTGCGTGTTTCCGTGTGCCCCCATCTCTATCTATCGATCCTTAAGCCAGATATGTTATGTTTGTTACTCCGGCACACGCAGATGGTGTGTATCAGTAACTTACAAGGGGCATTTGCAAAGCCAATAGGTTTCGGCTGTCATTTGCCAAGTACAACCTTCAATACCACAATAAACGGCATGCTCTGACTAAAGTAGAGCAAGAACATTCGCACCATTACAAGTACTCACAATCATTAAAGTTGTTAGCACAAAACAGGCACACACTTTAAACAAAACAAATAGATCAAAACAATTACTGATCTGTTGAGCTTTGGATATCCTGGCCCCTTCCTTTAAAAAGGCACAGTTGTTGCTAGAGACGAGGGATAGGGGGCTAGAGCCCCAGGTCTTTTGGTTGTAGCCCTGTATAGAAGCTCAGAGGCTACACCAAAAAGGCTAGCCAGCCCTGAGTCCCGACATTAGCCTAGCCCCATATCTTTTCCAGACCTAGCAACACCCCTGAGCATGGGCAACTAATTGCAAACAAAGTACACACAGATACCCATAGTATAAAAAGGTATGCAAATCCAGGTGCTCCTGGGTTGCTGTGCACTTTTACAACACTAATGGAAAACAAAAGGTAATGCCAGCCACTATGTACATGCTTGGCATCTGGCATCGCAATGAATCCCTGTGGCTTCCACTTCGTTTTTACAGGTGTAAACAATAGAAGGGGTCCACTGGGTTTCAAGCATCTCTACCTGCATAAAATTTCGATGCAGGCAGCGGTGATAAAGCGATTTCCTCTTTTTTAGACATGTTAATGTAAATGTTAAAGGATATTTGTACCGCACACTATCACCACCGGAGTGGTCCCCTCGCGCTCTGGCGGTTCTGAAAGAAGACGGGGAGTGGGGGCCGGGGGGGGGGTTAGTGGGGATGAGCTGGAGAAGTGCAAGAGAGCAGTGATGTACTGTTGGCGGCCTCAGCCCGGAATTCCGTCGGCTGGGCTTTGGGTGTTATACTGTCGGAAGACGTTGTGTGCTGTTGTGCAGGTCTATGTGTGCTTTGTTTGTTGTTGCAGTGTGGTGATGTTTGTGCGGATTGCTGCGTTGTAACTTTGTGGTTGTGTTTGGTTAGAATTTGAGATGCATATGGAGAGGGTGAAGTAGTTAGTGGGTTGGTTAATTGGCATTCCTGTCTTGAAGTGAGGCACTAAATGTCCGTATTCTATTCAGGCGGGGTGTGTGGGCGTCTCTGTGTCTATGTCCAGCTCAGGGTCTGTACGACACTCACGGTCCATTTCCAATATGGCATCCGTTGATATGCATACCCTTGCCCACGTTGGGCAACCAGCTTCCTGCGTGGCTCCTGTTTGTTTGCGGGGCGGGCAGACATATCTGCGTTCCTTGCAGTCTGGCCCAGGAAGCATTCCTAATCTAGTAGGAGGGCGGCATCAGTAAATCCGGGATTCCTCCCTCCATGTGTTGAGGCCTGCTCTGCCTTTATCATCTTATTCGGTTTCTCATTCATGTTTCCGCTCCTACCCCCTTTGGTATGTTACAGTGCTAGCGCTTACAATTATGTCCAGGGGCGGCGTCTGCCTACAATCACAACTCTCTTTGGTCCATGCCCCTGTTAATATCCACAGCTTAATTAGTGTGGCAAGTGCTAATGTTAACCCATCTTTATACAGGTATGATCTATAGTAGCATTTGTCGGGCGGGTGAAGGTTGTTCGCTTGGAGTTGGCTAAGGACGCTGGATTCTGTCCTATACATTCCAAAATTGCCTTGATTTATTTTATGCCACAAATTCCTAAAGTCAGCAACATAGTTGCCCTAGTAATGCCTATCATAAGTGGCCTGGAGTCACCTACCAAACCAATTTCCCAGTTCAATAATAAACAACTAAGTGCTAAAGCAGTCAAGGAGATATCATACCTAAGGGACACTGGATTCCATTACTTTTTTTTACTAAACAACATTACTTAGAAAAAAGATTCTATTCTAGTCACCTTGACCCTAAATGCATTGAACACCTCAATCACACAGGCTTTGTAGTAAGTTTTATGTTCAATTCATTGATTCTAGAATGAATGCAATTTAATTTGAAGACCAACATCTTAATTTTTTATCAAGCCCTTTACCGCTAAAACAGAGCAGTTTCTGTGAGAACTAAATTTGCCCTGTCTCTGGCCAACACATTATTGTACATGTGTGAGATTAAACATGTTTGGCACCAAGTTCCAGAACCACTCCATAAGCAAGTAATTAACTGGGGAATGTACATAGGCATGATTTAGAAGCGAACACAAATGGAATGCAATGATTATATTAACAACATAAACCAGAATTCATTTGCAATTTCATTAAAAATGAACCAAAGTAATATGAGGCTACCCCTTCCAGATTTCGAAATCTAAATCTCTAACACTGTGAAAACCAAAATGTATCACAAACCTAAGGAAGTCAATATGATTTTACACTCCAAGTGAGCTCCTCTAAATAGCACTGTGCATAACATTCCGAGGGGTGAACTCCGTCATGCCAAGAGGAATTGTATGGACAACATAGTGGGCCTCATTATGAATTTGGTGGTGCAGTAGAAGAATGGCGGTATCTGCTTTATTGCAACTTTTACAGCACCACCTAATTCCAAGAATGGAAGTAAATATAGAAGGTAATACCTCCAGCATATACATAACATGCAAAATATGGAGGATATAGTGCAGGCGGAATTACCGCCCGTTGTAAATACTCCAAAATCCCATTGAAATCCTACAGTCTCCATGAATGGAGTTAGCACACCCGTACTGCAATTCATAATCTGCGGGAAAAACCAGATTGTGAGTGGTGGTAACAGTAGCCGAATTTGGCAATATTTCAGTGGAAATACTGTAAGTATACCACCAAACTCAAAGTGAGGTCCAATGTACACAGAGGAAGCAGCAAACAAAGTGCACACATTCCTGCAAGGAGGCTACAAATCCCAATTATCAACTCAGTCTTAAAGAAGTTAGCCACACTATTGCATCAACATCTCTTAGCTGTAGAACAGAACACATCTAAACGGACTCAATCAAATTTGGATTTATAGCCGAGTTTTCTGCACACCACCAGCTCCTATGAAAACTGTTAACTAAGCCCTGGGATCAGCAGATCTCAGAGATTAGCAGCTACTTGAGAAGAACTACATAGATTCACAATAGAAACTAGTCTTTTCTAATGCCTAAACCAAAAACATGAAGCACAATCCAAGTCTTCACGAAAGCTAAAGCACAGGGCTTCCATAAATGCAAAAGTTGCAACATGTGCATCCATACCATAAACAAAACCAAAGTTGAAGACAATGCCAATGGACAAAATTCAATCCATCATCAATTCTGAGTATATGTGATATACTGCACATATTATGAAAGGTAAGTTGAAAGCACAATTCATCCTACCAAAAAGAGGATTCAAGAACATTTCCAGGCAATTAAGCTCAAAGACATGCTGTACACCATGGCAACACACTGGGCACAACTACATTCCTTACAAAACACCTGGACACTCAAATATATAGGCCTGGAGCACATCAAAGATAATGAAAGAGATGATAACTGTGAACCAGAACTGAGACAATGTGAAGCCAAAGTAGTCTATCAAAAGCAAACAATTGATCAGGTCCTGAATATAGAAGTTAATATGTCTATTTTTGTGCAATCATAATGTGAAATGTGAATGACTTACATCAGTTAATTTCCATTTCTATTAACTAGCAAGTTATTTATATCTACTCCTGCATTAAACATGTGAATCTATGAATTATATATGTCAGTCAGTCAAAATAACCTTTATTCAGCGTAAGCCATATGGGTTAGCATCGCAACGAAAAATAATCCAAAAACCATCCCAACAGTACATATTTTTGAGATCATCCTCCATTCATAAGCTCTAAAAACATTTACAAAAAATTGATAGAAATCCGACATACGGTAAACAGTTTATCGACAAGGGATCTCAGAAGACCAGGTCAATGGCCCTGTAATCGGGGCTACAATCTTGCATGTGGGGGTTGATTTGATTCAAAACCGTCACGGGATACACGCCAGAACCTTGATTCTCCTTAACCAGGCTCTATGAATATATTTAGACACAAAATGAGCCGCAGTCAGATCCGCAGAGTTCTTTCCATAGGTGGACAGCTCCGCTAGCAGTTCGACCACCATGCAATCTGAGCAGGGGCATCAAATACAACACTCTAAGACCTTTCAATGTATCTCAAAATAATAAAGCGTGCGCCATTGTTTCCACCCCGTTTTCGCACAGTGGATACACAGGATTTTCTGGTCGCACCCACTTTTTAGTTGTGTCACATAATGGCAGGGATCTCAGGGGTAGCCTCATGTACAGCGCCAGTGCAAATGCTGATTTGAGAATGTTCAAATCGTTTTCAAACCCATGGGACTCTTTTACGGCAAGATACGCCGGGCCCATGGCCAGGGCAAGAGTGAGGGTCTTAGCTCTTAACTCCTTGTATTTATTGAAAGCACCCTTCACTCTACTTTTAGCATTGTGCTCCATCTGTTGTGGGCTATGCCAGTAGACCGAGAGACCCAGCTGGGCCAGCCAATGTTTGACATGCACCAGCCAGGGAATCTTCTGCCAAACCCTCAAGGATAACATATATTCCAAGGTCTGGCTGTATTCCTCAAGTTCCTGGCTACCCCAAATCCTAACACAATAGAAAACTGGTCTGATTGCTAGTTCCTCATCAATTGGTGGGAGATTACATTCCAGTTGGATCGGGCGTAGTAGTTCTTCGGAGATGTTTTTGGCCCTCAGGACCGCCCAGAGGGTTTCTCTGGGAAAACTTTCAAAAGCTGCCTTTAGGTCCACAAAAACCCCATACAAATTGGTCTTTATTATCCTTAGGTGTTTCTGGATTATTAAGTGGAACCTAAAGCTTTGATCGACAGTGCGTTTCCCTACTTGGAACCCCGCTTGAAGGTGGCTTAGCTAATTAGTTTCCTCGACCCACGCTGCTAGGTGCTGATGGATAACCTTTGCAAAGGGTTTTCCCATTGCATCCAGCAGCTATATGGGTCGGTAGTTAGTGGGGCCAGCCCTGTCCCCCTTCTTATATATCGGGACAATTACTGCCGTTGTCCAAGTCTGTGGGACCCGGCCTTAGGACAGGATTGGATTAAATACTCTTGTGCACATAGGTGCCCAAACTGCCATTTCACTCTTATACAAATCCACTGGGACCTGGGGCTTTTCCACCTTTTTGCACTCGTATCGCCCTAGCCACTTCTTCAATTGAGAGGTTTAGCTGATTTGTGGGCTCTATAGCCAAGAGTAGGCAGGGAGCTCTCACAGGGCAGGGAGCTCTCTGGGAGTTCAATTGATCAGGTATAGGTTTGTTGCTATATATGGTCTCAAAGTGGTTGCACCACCTGGTCAGGTTTATGCAATCCGATGCCGTGACATTGCCTTTTAAATCAAAGTCGGTGATCAGGCTACAGAAACCCACGCCATCCTTAGCCTCTGCACACTCCTGGATAATTGACCATCTTTCCTGCATGTATCGGGTCTTTTTAAAATCTATGAGTGACTTGTAAGATCTTCACATGAGCTGAAGGCGGTCCCTGTTCATCTGACCGTCCCCTCTTGTATATGCAATCAAGGCCCTTTTTGCTTCAAAGCAATCCTTGTCAAACCAGACCACCCGCTTTTTGGCCCCTTCCCTAATTCGTTTCACTGGGGCAGATAGAATAAACCCCAATGCCTCTTGCAATGCAATATAATTCAAACATATGTCTTTCGTACATGTACTAGGGTTACAGGTTACTTCGATTTGGCACAGGACTTTATCATACAATGATGGGCCCAAAAGGTCCAGGTTGATGTTCACCTATTTAATCGAGCGTCGTACATGGCCATAAGCTACCATGTCAGTTGCTCGATCCACCGCCCTAAATGTTTGCTTGGCAAAATGTGCAAGAGAGAGCATAATGAGCTTGTGGTCGCTCTCCCATCGATTCAAAACTTCAAAGCCCACAACCCTTTTTTTTGTGAAACAATTTTTACTATTTTCTTAACCAAAGTATAACATACAGACTTCCATATACATTTACATAACCATATACTGCCGAATTGTGTCTGTGCATTCCTCTGCCCCAAGCTCCCCCTCACCCCAGCCTATTTCACCAGCCTTGATCTCCTGTTGCATTGACTGTTCCTTGTATACATTGCCTTAATCCGCCAATTATGACAGGGCTTCTGCTGCCCTTTGCACTTCAGCATACCTTGAGGCCATCAGTTCCTGCACTATCTGCTTCCATGACTCAAAGTCCACATTTTGTTCACCTGGCCTCTGCGGGCCGCCTCTTGCCACACTGTGGTTTCCGCCAGTGTCCATTTCTGGAGGTCGTTCCACCACCGATTTATGTCTAAGCCTTTGGGTGCTTTCCAGCCCATTGCTAACCGGCACTTTGCTAGGATGTACACTAGGTCTTTCAGCTTGTTCACGTGTCTTGCCCGCTTCAGGCGTGCAAAAATACCTAGCATGCAGGCCTTGGGGGATCCTGTGTCCAATGTTATACCCGCCTTGGCTACGGCCAGGGCTATGTCATCCCAATATTGACAGATCTTCCTGCATGCCCAGAACATATGTACCAGGCCAGCATTCATAAATCCACATTTTGGGCAAGACTGTTCGGTGGCATTGCTAAATTTGGCTATTCTTCCCGGGGTTAGGTACGGCCTATGCATTATGTACAATTGGATTAGTTGGAGTCTCGCGTTCCTGGACACTTTCTTATGATAAGCCAATGTTCGTCTCCTGTCAATTTCTCCTGCAGGTCCACCTCCCAACTAAACCTAGTCTGCCCCTGCATGTCCCCCTCCTGTGACATTAATAGCTCATATATTCTTGATCCTGCATGCCCACCTTCTGAAATATCGAAAAAGAAGTCTATCCCTTCGTCTACCTGTAGCAGCCCATCCGTTCCCGGCCATTTTTGCTTTAGTAAAGTGATGAGCGAGGCGTATATTACATGTTGTCCCTCATGTATGCCCGTCCCTGACATGAATGCTCCAAAGTCCAGCATGCTGCCCTCTATTTATAAATCTCCCACCGTTATCACTCCCATGGGCTCCCAATACTTTCTCACATTTAATCTGAGTTTCGATGTTTCCTTAGTGTCACTAGTGGGATCTGAGGGGAGTAGGGTGTGTCCTCTAGGAAGCGTATGGCCCTATGCCGCCACATCATCTTACCTAGTATCAACAACAGCGGGAGTTTCGGGACCCGAGCCGCCGCCATCCATATCACCTCCTTCAGGTAAAATGGGGTGCATGCTGGCTGCAGCAACCACGTTTCTTGGGACTGCTCGTCCGACAACCAACACGTAACATACGCCAGAAAATATGCCTCAGAATTGGGTACTTTAATACCTCCCTGATCATACGGCCTCTGTCAGTGCCATCCTGCATCTTGAGTTATGCCATAGAAACCTACGGCATATTGTATCGAGTTTCTTGAAAAAATCTTTAGGTATATTGTACAGAATGTTAGTAAAGAAATGGAGAAGCCTCGGGAATACCACCATCTTTTTTTTGTTTGTTTTAAACTTTATTTATTGATTGTGGTTTACTTAATCAGAATCATTCAACATAGGTATGCAGCATGAGATATAGTGCTACGGAGCAACCATATTACTAGGCCCTGTCGGGCTACTGTTATCTGAATCCACCTCACATAGATACATCCTGATTGAGGCCCAGATGTCCTTAGGTTTACTTGAATTCGGGAGTAACATCACATAGCGTTCCTCACATTCATTTACATACGTCAGTTCCTTAACAAAGTGGCTTGCCCGTGGAGCCTGCATGCTCTTCCAATTTTTCAAGATGTATTTTTTAGCCACTGCACATGCAATACTAAAGAGTCTTCTAGTTTTTTCTGACTGTTTACCTATATCTCCAAATAAGTATTTTTGCGGCGTGAGGTCCGCCGGTACCTGAGTCACCTCCTCTAGGATTTTCGCCACCTCCCACCAGAATACACTAATGCGAGGGCAGCTCCAGTACATGTGCATTGAATCTGCCCGGTCTGCACCACACTTCTGACAACTACTTGTACCAGTATTTGTGAGTTTCGCAATTTTTAGGGGTGTATAATGTAACTTGTTTAACACTTTAAATTGAATTAGGCGGAGACCTGTGTTCATGGATACCTTTTTGGTCAGTTCACAGTACCTTTCCCAGGTTTTTTCAGGTATGACAGCTCCTAGGTCCGTTTCCCAGGAAGTTTTCATCATATTTGCCAATGGGGTGTTGGCCTGTATGGTTATGTACAGGCCCGAGACGCTAGTTCCGGCCCGGGCTGACAAAGCTATCAGACATGGGTGTGGTGGGGGTTCGTCCGGGAACATTGGCCACCTAGCCTTAAAAGCCAACTTCATTCTATGGTATTGTAGTATCATTAATTGGCCACCTCCCTTCCCCGTTTTGAACTCCTCCAGGGTTATGAATCTACCATTAGGAAATATATCTTTAATTTTAAACTCTCCCTCTGGATCCCAGGTCTTCCGCACATCCGGATCATATGTGGGCGGTATACCGGGAAGTGTCAAAACGGGCCTCAGCATTGTAGGCTGTTTCCAGTTCGAGCCCACGGTAAATTCTGGACCATGCATCCACAGTTGTGCTAACTGGATCAAACGGACATTCATCTCTGTGTTTTGCCTTGAAGATGACTGACTTCAAGTCGGTTGGGCGTGCAGCATGTGTTTCTAAGCAGATGTGGGGTGAAGTATCTTGCTCATCATACCAGTGTTTGACGAACTGAAGCTGTGCTGTGCTGTCAAATAGTATAATTCAAAATCAGGGGCTGCTATCCCCCCCTTATTGTAGGGTTCCACCATCCTCTCCCACTTCATTCTGGGCGTCCCTCCACTCCAGACAAACTCAACCACCAGGGACCTAAGAGTGTCAAAGAATCTCCTACCAGGCCATATCGGGATATTAGTGAAAATGTATAGTAGTTTGGGGAGAATGATCATTTTAAATATAGCTATCCGGCCCATGAGTGAGATGGGAAGTTTAGCCCAAAAACGGAGTTTAGCAGCCATCGTGGTCAACTGGGCCTCATGGTTGTTAGAGAGCAGGGACGCCTTGTCTCCCGACACAATTACACCCAGATACCTTATCTTATCAGGCGCCCATTGTAAGCGGTGTCTGTTGCCCGGACAGGTCGTGGCAGGAGTCAGGGGAAAAATTTCAGATTTGGAGCGATTAGTTTTGTATCCTGAATACTCTGAAAATGTATGCATGGTCTGCATTGCAGGCCCCAGGTGTGTGTCCGGTTCCCGGATATAGAGCAGGGTGTCATCTGCATATAGTGAAATTGACTGGGCCAGGCCTGCTATCCATATACCCCTCTGTTTTTGGTGTTCCCTTATTGCGGCTGCGACCGGTTCCATAGTAAAGGCGAATAGAATGGGAGAAAACGGGCAGCCCTGCCTTGTACTCCTGCCCAGCCCAAACCGCTCTGACATGGTGCGGTTGGTCAGTACCCTGGCTCCCGGGTTGTGATATAGTATCTTGACACAGTTTAGGAAGTATGGGCCTATTCCAAACTTCCCAAGCACCATGAACAGGTATGTCCATGACACTGAGTCGAACACTTTTTCAGCGTCTAGGGACACTGCAACCGCCTGGACTTCTGGTCTGATTTGAGCCGTGACGCCAAACAATCTACACAGATTTAGTGCTGTTGATCTGGTGGGGATAAATCCGCACTGGTCCGGGTGTACCAGGACGGGCATGGTGGGCAGGAGCCTAGTAGCCAGGTTTTTAGCAAATATCTTTGCGTCGCTATTTATAAGGGAGAGGGGTCGGTATGAGGACATCTCGCTCGGTGGGCGTCTGGGTTTGGGGAGTACTGTTATTATGGCCTCTCTCATGGACGCTGGGAGTCTCCATGGCCTCCTCCCACACTGACAATAGCATCGGGGCCAGCTCTTCAAGGAGCACCTTATACAGCTCAGCCCCCAGTCCGTCTGTGCCGGGAGCCTTCCCATTAGCCAATCATTTAATTGCTTCTTTTATTTCATCTACCGTTATGGGCCGATCTAATAGTAGTCTATTCTCTGCTGACAGTGCCGGGAGCGTGATGTTATCCAGGTACTCCTGGATGTCATTGGGAGTTTTCAGATCGTGGTTGGCATAGAGTTCTGTGTAGAATCGGGTAAATTCTCTGTTTATGCCCTCCTCGCTCGTGGTTACCGTGCCATCCCCTGCTACTATACTGGAAATCATAGTGTGAATTCTTTCGGTTTTCAATAGGTTGGCTAGGGTGCGACCCGCCCTGTTTCCCTCGCCATATCGGAGCGCTCTAATTGGAGTAGCCATGTATAGAAGCTCCCTGGTAGCCAGTTTATTAAATTCTTGTAGGGCACTATTTATGTCTGCGAGGGTACTACCTTCGTGCTTGGCTGTGTATCGCTGCACCCCCAGTTGCTTCTCTATTTCGGCCAATTCCCCTCTAACCGCCTTCAGCAGCCCCATCGATTTGGAAATCAGTATCCCCCTTATCCATGCCTTAAATGTCTCCAACAATGTTGCAGGGCTGTCAACAGATTTCCTATTGATTTCAAAGAAGTGTTCTACCTCCGTGTGTAATTCCTCTGCCACTGCAGGGTCTTCAAGTATGCCGGGGGGCATTCTCCACCTCCTGGTCGGGGGCTTCAGATCGCCTAGTGTCATATCTAACAGGACGGGGTCCGGGGAAGCATTTCGTTGTTATCGATATGGTTTGCTAAGGACGCAGAGACCAACCAATAATCTATACAGGATTCGGTATCATGCACCGAGAAGTAAAAGGAATACTGCCTTCGGTGGGGGTGCAAAGTTCTCCATGCGTCCACCAGTGTTGACTGTGACATTATTTGTTGTAGCATAACAGCCGTTTTTGTAGGATTGCGATACGTGGATGTGGAGCGATCTAGGGCAGTGTCCAGTATGGTATTGAAATCTCCCCCCCACAAAATTTGCTCACCTTCAGAGTAGCCCACCTCCTGCATTACATCAGTGTAGAAATCTAGGTCATCTAAATTCGGACCATAAGTGTTTATTAATATCAATTCTACCCCAGCGATGTTACCCCACACTATTACGTAGCGACCCAAAGGGTCAATTTTACTTTTCCCCAATCTGAACCCCACTGAGGGGTGGATTAAGACAAGCACTCCTCTGGCTTGCGAAGAGTATTCAGTATAATATCTATGCTTACCCCACCCTTCCAAGAATTTGGTGTTAACCTTCTGGAGCGCATGAGTCTCTTGTGTAACATAATTATCTGGGCATGGTGCAGAGTAACATAAGTTCCCACCTTTTGTAGCTTAGTTCGGTTGTTCAGTCCCCGGACATTCCATGTAAGAAGTTTAAGTCTAAGCCCTTGGGCCTTCATACCAGGATCAACCATGTCCGTATATCCTTGTTATGTCTTTAAATTTACGGTTACTCAGGAGAGTTCCATGCGTTGCGATGTCACCACAGTTTTTAACTTGTAGGACTCCTCCAACTGAGTCCCAAACCCCCGGTCCCCCCCACCCCTGCCTGAGTTGCTCAACAGAGCTACACATCCCGTAATCCTTCAGCCCCCCTCCCACATCATCTCCCCCAACTTGACAATGCCTCCCCATGTTGCTCACCCCTTTAAACTGGTGGAACCTTCCTGAGGGTCGCCCGTTGCTTGCACCTGGCTCACCCCGATGGAGGCTCTCGGCTCAAAAAACCTAAGTCTCTATCCAGTCCGTCCACGTTATAAAATTCTTTGCTCAGAGGAGTGAGGAGCCGGCCACTCCTCTAGGAAGAAAAGAGAACACATTTTCACCTGCTGATTTGTGTTTAGCGCAGACAGTGTACCCTGGTCAATCAGCCGCATCCAGTATTTCCTTTCCGAGTGGCGGTCTGGCGTTCTGGTCAACCATCTGGTCTCTGGGAGGTAGTGGGATGGAGGTTTCTACATATTGCATGGCTTCCGTGGGGTTTTCGAAAAAATGAGCTCGCCCTCCATACTGTATTCTCATTTTCGCTGGAAAGATGAGGGCGTACAGCACATTGCGCATCCGCAGCTGTCTTTTAACTGGTTCATAGGATCGCCTCTGCGCCTGTATACCAGCGGAGAAATCCGGATATATATGGATCCTGTTGTGCTCAAAATGTAAAGTGCCTTTCTCTCTGGACAGTCTGAGTATTAAGTCTCTGTCCCTATAGTTGAGAAGGCGAGCTATTATTGTGCGGGGAGGTGCCCCAGGTTTCGGTACTGGTGCCAGCGTACGATGGGCCCTCTCCACCAGGAAATGTTCGGAAAAAGAGTTTGTTCCCAGGATGCTGCTCAACAGGTTTTCCACTTGCCTTTCCGTGTCGTTTTTCCCAAACTTTTCCGCGATTCCAACAATCCAGATGTTGTTCCTCCGAGATCTTGATTCCAAATCTTCGCATTTATGTTGTGTTTTTCGCAGCTCTGTCTGGAGGTGGGCTATGTCTCGACTGTGTTGTAGGATGGTGTCCTCGTTCGTGCTTATCCTGTTCTCCGCTTCTGTGATTCGCGTGCTCTGCTTCTCCACCCGGGCCTTCAGGGACCCAATTGTAGCGACTATGTCATTGAGTTTTACATTTACTGCCATGAATCCATTTTGGACCAGTGTCGCCAGAGGATCTAGGGGGTCTTCCCCTTGCTTGCCGTGGTCTTGTGGTGCCTCGTCGGCCGCCCTTTGTGGCTGGGAGTTGGCGAAGGAGTCCATTGGGCCAGTCTTTCTCCCTCCTGTGTCTTTCCTCTCTGCGCGCCCTATGTTGCGTGATGCGTGGCCTTAGAGTGGACTTTAGGGTGGATTGTGTCCTTCCTCGTGTTACGTGCTATTATAAAGAGGTTTGAGGATGCCAGCAAGGTGGGTGGTGCAGGTACAATTGGCCTACTGCCCGTTTTTTCTGCAGCGGGACCAGGATTTCCTCCGGCTAGGCCCCGGAAGTCAGCTGCGGCCGGAGTTCTCTCTCAGCGACCTCCGCCGTGATCCCTGCGCCGTTCGTCGGGGCGCTATCTTCTCTCTTTATATTCTTGCATAGGATTTTGAAAGAAGTTCATTTCAATAAAAGTATTCAAGTTGTGTCTTTGTTTACTTCCGCGACTCGCCAGAGGGTTATGGCATGGCCCCAACGTCGTCGTGGTGGGGAGGTGGTGTAACGCTCACCTGATTCCCGTAGAGGCGCCGGTCTTGACTGGGCGTATACCGTATCTTCAAAGGTGATGTGTAACACACGGCTGGCTCTTTGGGCTGGACCTCTGTGCACTGTATGTCTTACTCGAAGGGTAAGATGTCTGCAGATAGAAAATATGGGATTAAGGAACTGGGTTACTGAATGTCTCTCTCTTCTTCCCTTTCTCTTCTCCTGTAGAACCCCAAAGGTTAACGCTCTCACCTTAGGTAAGTGAACGCCGTGCTCTCCATCAGCCTCGGGGCAGGGTGCTGTAACCAGTTTCTTCACTGGATAAGAGGAGCAGGCCTCTTGACTTCAGAGGACTGCTGTCCGTCGTTTACTGCACGAACTGTAAGTTTCGAGTAATTCTAATGTCTTTAAAGTCTTTAGTAATGATGTCTCTTGTTTTGCAGGGTTCCGGCGATGGCGGATGACGGGCTGAAGTGAGTTGAAAATGGAGCCCGTGTGATGAATAGAAGCGCCTGGAAGCACGTAAGGAAGCGCTTGTTGCCTGCTACACGATGCGCTCTAACGGTCTTTTTATTTTGCAGGTACAAGTTCGGAGCGGCTGCAGGGTGCCGGAATACCCACTGGGTTAGATGTGGAAAGGAGTAATGGCACGTGAGTATTAAAGTTCCCCAATGTCTTTAAACGCACCTTGTTTTGTCTTTCAGATGCGGGATGCAGCGCCGAAGGCCTCCGGAGCGTGCGAAGAGTTGGTAAGCTTTTGTCTTTCAGATGCCGGAATGCAGCGCGAGGCGTTGGTGACAGCCGATGGACCAGGTAAGTGAAGAGCTGTCACTGAAGACCGTAATGCTAACCTGTTCTTTCTTGTCTTTATAGGTGTTTCTGAAGACTGGATTCAGGATGGTAAGCCTTTTCCCTTAGGCCCAGGATCAGATGCAGAAGACACGATGAGCGTTCTGCTGCAGAGGATGCAGAATAACGCAAAGCAAGATTCATCCATCGGGTGTGGTTTAAATAGCCTCCTGTAGTGCTTAGGTGTCTCCTTCCACAGCCACGCCTAGGTAAGAAAAGAGTTCCTGCTTTCCAGAAGAGTTCCAGTGTTCTGAATCTAGGGAGTGGCTCCTGCCCCACCCAACAGGAAAAGTAGTTCCAAACAGAAGAGGATCAGAGGCTCAACTGGCAGGCAAGTAAGCAGCATGGTCTGCTGCAGGTAAGTCCACCCAAGCATTATGAGCCCGACGCTTCCAGCGCTGGGACTGGGCATATTTATGAGCCTGGTGCCACTGGCGCCAGGACTGGGTCCAAAAGGTCCCAATTGGGACTGGTTGGCACTCGGAACCTGGGTTATGGATCTGCTTCCAAGGGAGTTGGGAAAACCCTGACCTTTTGGAAGCAGAGATCATGACATTACCCCCCCTCAAGGCCCCTCCCAAACCGGGCTTCTCCGGGGGTTTTGGCTTGTCAGGAAATGTTCGGTGAAATCTTTTGATTAGGTGAGGAGCGTGGACATATTCAGCAGGTTCCCAGGATCTCTCTTGGGGGCCGTAGCCTTTCCAGTCAATTAGGTAAAATAGTTTAGATTTGGAGATTTTGGAGTCCAGAATGCTTTTGACTTCAAACTCGAGTTCTCCATCAACTAGGATAGGTTTTGGAGATTTAGTTAGTCGGGTTTGAGGTTGCACGGGTTTTAATAGAGAGACGTGGAAGACCGGATGTATCTTCATGTGCGGGGGCAAGTCCAACTTGACCGCTACTGGGTTTACTATGGTAGTGATGGAATAGGGACCAAGGTATCTTGGGTTGAATGTGCGTGGCCCTTTTAGAGGTAGATACTTGGTGGATAACCAGACTTGATCCCCTACTTGATATTGAGGGGCTTCCTTCCGATGTTGATCTGCTCCTTTCTTGTATTGTTCTTTAGCCCTTTGAAGGTGAGAAACAGCTTCCTTAAAGGCTTGGGTGATTGTAGAATGCAGGTAGTCTACTGCTGGTGTTTCAAGATCTTGGAGGGGATCCAACTCCGAGGTTCGAGGGTGACTGCCGTACAAAAGAAAAAATGGGGTTTTCCCAGTTCCCAAATGGACAGAGTTATTGTAGGCATATTCGGCTATCCAAAGGATGTCTTTCCAAGTTTTTTCAGTTTGTTACAGCATGCAGCGTAAATACTGTTCCAGAGTTTGATTGGTCCTCTCGGTTTGTCCGTCGGTCTGAGGGTGGTGACTGGTCGATAGTCTCACATCAATTTGAGCCGACCGACAGCAACTTCGCCAAAAATGAGAAATAAATTGACTACCTCGATCCAAAATTAGAACCGAAGGAAAACCGTGCAGTCGGACGATGTTTTCGAGAAATTCTCGGGCCAGAGTTGCTGCTGTTGGCAAGCCTTTGAGCGGAATGAAATGCGCCATCTTGGAGAATAAGTCCACGATTACTAGAATCGTGTTGTATCCGGAGCATGGAGGTAGATCGGTGATGAAGTCCATAGAAAGCGTATGCCAAGGGCGAGGTGGGATGTCAATAGGGCGTAAGAGGCCTGCTGGTCTTTCCTTTTGACTCTTGTTTTGGGCGCATACTCCACAGGACATTATAAAGTCTCTGATATCTTTTTTCCAAGACGGCCACCAGAAGTAGCGCTTGATCTTTTCTGAGGTCTTGGCCATACCGGGATGTCCTTCCATTAAAGAATCGTGATAACAAGAGATTACTTTTTTCTGTAAATCTGTGCTGGGTAGGTATAATCGTTCTTGGAAATACAATAAGTTGTCCTTTACTGCAAAGTCCTTTCCCTGCAGATGCCAATTCTGTATGTCTGCTGGAGTTACAAGTTGCCTGGCTTTATCCTTAACTTCCTCTATGGATTCTGTGGCGATTACACCCAGAATTCTTTGTTCGGGAATGATTGGTACAGGTTTAGGGTTGATCAAGTGTTCTTCCACTCCCATCCGAGAAAGGGCATCAGCTTTACCGTTCTTTGTACCAGGTCGATAGGTAATTATGAAGTCAAACTCGGCAAAGAATAATGCCCAACGGAGTTGTCTAGAGGATTGGGCTTTTGCGGTTTTCAAATATTGCAGGTTTCGGTGATCCGTAATCACAGTAACGGTGTGTCGGGCCCCCAGCAGATAATGCCACCAAGCCTTAAAGGCAGACTTGATAGCCAGAAGTTCCTTGTCAGTAATCGTGTAATTGATTTCAGGAGGCGAGAATTTGCGGGACCAAAATGCCACGGGATGCAACTGATTGGTTACCGGGTCCTTTTGTGATAGAACTGCCCCCATGGCAAGGCTTGAAGCATCAGTTTCCACGATGTAGGGGAGTTCGGGGCGAGGGTGTTTTAAGATTGGTGCAGAGATAAATTTAGTCTTCAAATCCTGGAAAGCTTGTTCCGCCTCGGTAGACCATTCAAAACGTTTGTTTTTCTTTAACAAGGCAGTGATGGGCTGGACTATTCGAGAGAATTCGGGGATAAACCTGCGGTAAAAGTTAGCGAAGCCTAACATGCTTTGCACACCTTTTACGGTGGATGGTGATGGCCATTTGAGAACTGCATCGACCTTCTTTGAATCCATACGCACTCCGCCAGGTGATAATATGAATCCCAAGAATTCAACTTCAGTCACGTTGAAAACACATTTTTCCAACTTAGCGAAAAGTTTGTGTTGACGCAATCTTTCGAGGACCATTTTCACGTGTTTCCGATGTTCAGATTCCGATGAAGAATAAACGAGGATGTCGTCAATGTAAACAACAACACACACATCTATGAGCTCTCTGAAGACATCGTTCATAAAATATTGAAAGGCGGCCGGGGCATTGCAAAGTCCGAAGGGCATGACCTGATATTCAAATAGCCCATACTTGGTGCGGAAGGCCGTCTTCCATTCATCGCCCTCTTTTACTCGTACCAAGTGGTAAGCTCCTCTAAGATCCAGCTTTGTATATATGCATGCTTTTCTGACTTGGTCCAGGAGTTCAGGGATCAAAGGTAACGGATATCTATTCTTAACGGTGATCTGGTTCAGGGAGCGATAATCTATACAAGTTCTAAGGTCTCCTTCCTTTTTTGGAACGAAGAACAAAGCTGAAGAAGCAGGGGACTTGGAAGGACGAATAAACCCATTTGCCAGGTATTGATCCAGGTATTTTCGAAGGTGAAGGTTCTCAGGCTCGGTGAGGGCATACATTCTACTACAAGGAGGAGTAGATCCAGGTATCAGGTCTATCTGGCAGTCATAAAACCTATGAGGAGGTAGAGAGTTAGCCTGATCCTTCCGGAAAACATCTTGGTATTCTAGGTATTCGGGAGGTAACTGGGGAGTCTCTGAAGAAATTGCTGCCAGTGCAACACCAGGTGGAGGGTGACAAGTAGAGACACATTCTGGAAACTGGACCGTTCTTGCTCGCCAATCGATCAGAGGATTGTGTTTCTCTAACCAAGGTATTCCTAGAATAATCTGAAACTGAGGGGCCTTGATCACATCGAACACGATCTTCTCATGGTGTCCATCTTGACTTACTAGCGTCACCTCTTGAGTGGTATGCGTTACTGGCCCGGAGGCTATCTCCGTACCATCCACCGTAGTAATGACGTCCTTTACAGCCTTGGGACAAAGAGTTAGATTCATCCTCAAAACCATTTCATGATCCACATAATTGCCGATGGCACCGCTGCCGACGTAAGCTTCAATTGCATGTAATCGATCCGGATTATCAGGGCTAATGAGGACCATAGGTATCACGAAATGCGAGGTCACGGAACTGGTTTTCACGCTCGGCAAGAGGACCTCTATTCTTGTCGGGCGAGGTCGTTTCCCTGCTCAGAGTTTGTAACTTTGGTAACTGCAGCTCCTACTGCCTTCTTGGCAGGTTTCACCGGACAGTCTCGAAGAAAGTGCCCTGAGTTTCCGCAATAGAGGCATAATTGCAACTGTTTTCTCCTTTCCCGCTCCTTTTGTGTTAGAGGACCTTTCTGACCCCCTATTTGCATGGGTTCCCCGGAGTCTACTCCTTTGGAAGGAGTTGGCGGTTTGGAAAATACTCGAGCATCAAACTTGGAACGATCGGCCTTCCTGTTCTGCAGTCTGTGATCTATTTGAACGACTAAGTCTATATAGTCCGAACAATCTTGTGGGGGATTCACTACTTGGGCTAACACATCTTTGAGCTCTCCACGTAGACCTCTATAAAACAGCGTAATCCTTTTGTCCTCAGGCCATTGAGTTTCCACTATCAGTCTGTTGAAAGACGCAATATAAGCCAAAAGGTCTTGATTACCTTGTCGCAACGAAAGAAGCTCATTGTCCAAGGCCTGCCCCTGTGAATGTCTTGCGAACAGTTTTTCCATACTGAGCTGAAAAGCTTGAAAATCATGGAGGACCGGATCATCTTCATTTACTAGAGGGATCGACCAGTCTGCCGCATTGCCACTAAGGTACGAAAGCACGAAAGCTACTTTAGCTTGATCAGTTGGAAAGGCTGCTGGCCGGCATAAGAAATGCAACCGGCACTGATTGATTAATACTGCAAACCTCTTTGGGTCACCAGAAAATCGTTCGGGCGGAGCCAGAGGTACATTCCCAGGTAGGTTGATCTGCACTGGATTCATAGAGGATGTAGAAGGAAGATTTCCCCCAGATGCAGGTAACGGGGTCTGTCCGGCTTGTGACTGTAGCAATTGTCTAGCGAGATCATCTGTTCGCTCCTTGGAAATAATCAGTTCCCTTCTTAGAGCGTTCGTTTCCTGACGGGCTGCATGCACTTCTGCCCTTAGTTCCCCAAGTAACTGGGCTAGCTGGTCGGTATCCGAGGTTTCCATAGCGCCTGGACGGGAGTTTTGTGGTAGGCTTTGCGTTCTGTAACGCTCACCTGATTCCTGTAGAGGCGCCGGTCTTGACTGGGCGTATACCGTATCTTCAAAGGTGATGTGTAACACACGGCTGGCTCTTTGGGCTGGACCTCTGTGCACTGTATGTCTTACTCGAAGGGTAAGATGTCTGCAGATAGAAAATATGGGATTAAGGAACTGGGTTACTGAATGTCTCTCTCTTCTTCCCTTTCTCTTCTCCTGTAGAACCCCAAAGGTTAACGCTCTCACCTTAGGTAAGTGAACGCCGTGCTCTCCATCAGCCTCGGGGCAGGGTGCTGTAACCAGTTTTTTCACTGGATAAGGGGAGCAGGCCTCTTGACTTCAGAGGACTGCTGTCCGTCGTTTACTGCACGAACTGTAAGTTTCGAGTAATTCTAATGTCTTTAAAGTCTTTAGTAATGATGTCTCTTGTTTTGCAGGGTTCCGGCGATGGCGGATGACGGGCTGAAGTGAGTTGAAAATGGAGCCCGTGTGATGAATAGAAGCGCCTGGAAGCACGTAAGGAAGCGCTTGTTGCCTGCTACACGATGCGCTCTAACGGTCTTTTTATTTTGCAGGTACAAGTTCGGAGCGGCTGCAGGGTGCCGGAATACCCACTGGGTTAGATGTGGAAAGGAGTAATGGCACGTGAGTATTAAAGTTCCCCAATGTCTTTAAACGCACCTTGTTTTGTCTTTCAGATGCGGGATGCAGCGCCGAAGGCCTCCGGAGCGTGCGAAGAGTTGGTAAGCTTTTGTCTTTCAGATGCCGGAATGCAGCGCGAGGCGTTGGTGACAGCCGATGAACCAGGTAAGTGAAGAGCTGTCACTGAAGACCGTAATGCTAACCTGTTCTTTCTTGTTTTTATAGGTGTTGCTGAAGACTGGATTCAGGATGGTAAGCCTTTTCCCTTAGGCCCAGGATCAGATGCAGAAGACACGATGAGCGTTCTGCTGCAGAGGATGCAGAATAACGCAAAGCAAGATTCATCCATCGGGTGTGGTTTAAATAGCCTCCTGTAGTGCTTAGGTGTCTCCTTCCACAGCCACGCCTAGGTAAGAAAAGAGTTCCTGCTTTCCAGAAGAGTTCCAGTGTTCTGAATCTAGGGAGTGGCTCCTGCCCCACCCAACAGGAAAAGTAGTTCCAAACAGAAGAGGATCAGAGGCTCAACTGGCAGGTAAGTAAGCAGCATGGTCTGCTGCAGATAAGTCCACCCAAGCATTATGAGCCCGGCGCTTCCAGCGCTGGGACTGGGCATATTTATGAGCCTGGTGCCACTGGCGCCAGGACTGGGTCCAAAAGGTCCCAATTGGGACTGGTTGGCACTCAGAACCTGGGTTATGGATCTGCTTCCAAGGGAGTTGGGAAAACCCTGACCTTTTGGAAGCAGAGATCATGACAGGTGGCCCCGCTGCACTTACTTGTTATGGGGGGGCACAACACAGAGCCCCCCCTGTTCCTGCACGTCTTCCCTCCGTGTCTCACACGGCCTGCCGGCGCCGGGGACGGATGGGCTGTCCCGCCACTGCAGGCGTGGCACCGCGCGTATCACGGCCTCGGGGGTCGCCTCCGACACCTTCGTCCTTGCGGCCTGCTGCACGCCCGGCTCCTTCGCCGAGCTCCATCGCCGAGCGTAGCTGTGGGTGGCGGCGGCCTCCCCTCTCTCCGGACCAACAGCAAGAAAGCTGCCGCCGCGGCCCGCCTCGCTCGGCGCGCCTCTGGCACACAGTGATTAATCTGTGGAGCCAGCGGTCGGCCTCGCCAGCTCCTCCCGACCGCCAGAACTCTTCCTGTCGATTGTGGGAGGTTCGCAGTCACCAATCTGCTTGATTCTTCGGGTGCCTGCAAATTGTCTTTTTTAAGCATTCGGGACGGCAATGGAAGGATTTTCAAGCGACAGGATTTTTTCAAGAGCCGGAGCTCTCCCTTGGGCGGCCATTTTCTATCGCGCGCAACAGCGCCCCCCCGGGAATACCACCATCTTTAACAGTGCTGCCCTATCCATCATTGATAGCGGTAACATGGCCCAGAAAATCATAGATTTCTCAATATTTTCTACCGCTCTCGTCGTGTTCTGTATGTATTCTTTCTTGGGATCATGAAAGATGTCCACTCCCAGATATCTGAATGAATTCACTTCCCACTTGATCGGCAGTACTGGTTATGTGTTCAGGGATTTCTCTTTATACCCAGCTAGGGCGAACAAGCAAGATGTTTTTGCATTAATCGTGATACCGGATAATTCAGCACATCGCTCAAGCACATCCAAGATATACTGCAAGTTCGTTTCAGGGTGCTCTAAGTATAATAACATGTCATCAGCGTATAGAGAAATCAGATTATCGTTGCCCCTTACTGCTATACCTGCTTCACGATATTCTTTTCTAAGATATGCTGCTAGTGGCCCCAGTGCCTGAATGAATAACATAGGTGACAATGGGCAACCCTGCCTCGTGCCTTTCTCCAGCAGCCATTGAACCGAGATATGGGCTCCCGTCTTAACCCTCGCTATTGGGCTGCTATACAGCAACTGCACCCACTTTATGTATATGGGCCCTATGCCGAACTTCTGCAGGACCGCCAGCAGCCATGGCCATCTGACCAAGTCAAATGCTCTGACCGTATCCAACAAGGCCACTGCATACAGACCTGAACTGTTTTGGGTGTGATCAATGAGGTTGCGTAACCTCCTTAAATTACATGTGATATTCCTGTCTGGGACGTATCCTGACTGGTCTGGGTGTATAAGCTTAGATATTGCCGGCTTAAGCTTACTGGCCATTAAGGCCGTTAGCATTTTCCCGTCTTGGTTAAGCAGAGACAGGGGTCGATACGATCAGCAGTCTGCGGCTGGCTTATTGGGATTCAATAGTGGAAAAACAATCACTGACTCTTGCAACAACAATGGCATTGTGCTGGTTTCCAGTGCCTCGTTTAACATAGCTAATAACGGGGGTACTACATCTGTTATGAATTCTTTATACAATTCGCTGGGTAATCCATCCGTCCCGGGGTCTTACCAGTCGACAACCCTCCGATGGTAGAGTCTAGCTCCTCTTTGGTTATAGGGGCTGCTAACTGGTTTGCTGTCTCTGCATCTAGTTGTGGGAGAGCTATCTGTTCCAGAGCTTCATCTATGTCTAAGGCTTGTATTACCGATGCCTCAGTGTATAGCTCTTCATAATACTCCTGAAAGCGCTTGTTTATGCTATCCTGCGTCCTATAGACTTCCCCGTTTTCACCAGTGATCTTGCTTATCGTTTCCCGTTCACTTTTGCACAGCCAGGCCAACAGACGTCCCGGCTTATCTCCTTCGGCATCTTGCCTTTCTACATATTTCCTGTAGTTCAGCATGCCCAGTCTGTCCCAATGCTTTAAACATTCTTGCTGCAGTCAAGTGACCTCTCGGGTCCAGTCCTTGGTCGTGTCACCTGAATTCTCTAAAACTTTTCATTTGGTTTCGGCCCTCTGCAAATCCCTTTCAATTTCAGCCTGCATTCCTTGCGCTTTAGCCAACGCTGTCACTCTTATCACTACTTTAAAGGCTTCCCACAAAGTGCCAGCCGATTTAACACTCCCTGTATTGTTTATGAAATACTCTTTCACCCCCTCTCTCAGGATTTCCCGAAACATTGGATCTCTCAGAGATTCACTTTTGAGCCTCCAAGTCAGTATACGTGCCCTAGGGGGGAGCTCTGCCATGTAACCACCAAAGGGGCGTGGTCTGATAGTACCCGTGCTTTGTATTCAGCTGTTGTAAACTAGCCCAAAGTCTCATCTCCTGTGAAGACATAGTCTAGTCTCGCACATAAATCCTTGGGGGCCATGTAATGGGAATAACCTTGAGCTTGCAGGTGTAGGGTCCTCCATATGTCATCTAAATTGAATGCTTGTAACAAAGTATTTAAGGCTTTAGCCGCAGGGCTTAGGTGAAGCGGCTTATTGTCAGACCTATCAAGTTCTGGGCACAGTGTGCAATTAAAATCTCCTCCCCATACTACTGTGTCATCTCTATATGAGCCAATATGGGGGTATAACAGGCGGAAGTAGGCTGCTGTATCATGATTTGGTGCATAAGTGTTAATAATGCAAATACCTCTCCCTTCCATAGGTCCCTGCACTATAATCATCCTCCCCCCCTCATCTGCGAAAGTCCTAAGAATTTTAAATGGTACAGTCGGTGCAATCGATATTAGGACCCATCTTGCGTATGCAGAATACAATGAGCCCAACGTTGTCCCCCTCTACTTTCGGGATAGGACAGTCAGTTTCTCTGCTATAAAATGCGTCTCCTGCAGGAACGCTATATCGATTTTCTGACGCCGTAAATAAGTAATTACCCTCTGTCATTTAATGTAACTGTTTAGACCCCTGACATTCCATGAGGCTATTCTAAGTTCCCCCATCATAAATTGGCCTTTGCGCTTGTCTCAACAGTTCAATGTCTTTATCCAACCTTTCTAGCATGTTTCTATAGGCTAACTCCCCGCTAACTACCCCAACTCCTCTTCCCCCAACAATTGCCTAGCTCAATACTTTGTGCTCAGGTATTTCTGCTTCTCAGTTACTTTTCCTGGTATCTGGGGTGCAGCAGGCGGATACTCCAACACTGGTATCCGTGAACAGTTCCACTTTTGGGTGAAGAACACTTTCCTTCTGGGGAGCTCCTGGATGGGAACTCCTCCGGTGGCTCCTACGTCCTTCCAGGTTTGATGCCTCAGTGTTGCAATTAAAATCTTTTCTCGCTGCAAGCCGTCGGCTGAGTCTGGCAATGTTCATGCTGGACATTCGTGGCCTGTCAACCCGTGTCCCCCTCTCCTGTCTTCTGGTTGTACTCTCCAGTCAGCATATTCCCTGTGTCCATACATTTATGGGCTTCCTCGGGGGTGTCAAAGAAGATGGTCCTCCCTTTGTTTATTATTTTCAGACGTGCCGGGTATAGCAGCATATATTTGAGGTTTGAAGCTCGGAGCCTTCTCTTAACCGATGTAAAATTCATTCACTGTCTCTGCACCTGCATGGTATAGCTGTAATATCAGCTGATGCTCGGTGTATCGTGCCCCATTTACGGAAGTGTTCCAGAATCTTCTCCCTGTCTTTGTAGTTTAAAATCCGGGCTATGATGGGCCGTGGTGGGGCACCGGGCAGCGGTTTCCTCATCAGTGACCTGTGCTGTCTCTCCACTGTGAAACCTTGGGTGAGGTGGGCTGGGCCAATTTCTGGTAATAGCATAGTCTGTATGTAGTTGGTGGGGTTGACCCCTTTTCCCCTTCCGGGAGTCAAATAATTCTGATGTTATTTCGTCTGGCCCTTCCCTCTGCATCTTCCACTCTGCCCTCAAGGTTCTTAACTTGTTGTTGCAATATCGATACATATCTTGAGGTGTATTTCAGGATAGTAGTGTTAACTGCAACTTCCTTTCCTAGCACCCATGTGTGCTCCGCAAGTGCCCGAACATCTTGTCTCAGGAGATTCACATCAATGCTGATCGCATCCATCTTGGATTCTAACGCCATATTTAAGGCTGCTATGGCGTCTAGTACTTGCTGGTCTCCTTTCGCTTGGATATGCTCCTACTGTACAGACGGGTTCGCTGGTGAGGCGGTATCCGCTGTGGTGGTAATTTTGGCAAAACTGTCCAACGTGGGTTGCTTGGATTTATTCTTCTGCAACTTCGACGCCATGGCAAATCCCTAAGTGCTGGCTCTTCCACCCCTTTTTTGTTCTGCACTCGCCGGTGTCCGGACCTCTGTTCGCTTGCTATGATTGGGCAGGGGGTGCTTGTGTTGCGCACTTCAATTCTGTCTTCCTGTTCCGCACCTTGTGCTCTTCTCGTGGGCGTTACTCCCACTTGTATTTGTTGCACTGTTTCTTATATCGGTTAGAGGGGGTGGGTTGTTACTCCCTCATTTGTGCCAACTGAAAAATGTCACCTTTAACCCAACCCTGGTGGGTCCGCCTCCGCCAGCACACCCCACCATGTAATTATAACTGTTGAGGCACTGTCGGTTGCTGCCTACCTTCTGGATCCATTACCATATACCGGTAGCCCGCTACAGGCTCCTGAACCAATGTTGCCGTCACTGCTTGAGCTGACCATGTTATTGGGGTCGATCTGTTTCGTGCCGTTATCTTGCACAGTCTCTCATTCATCTGGCCCTCGGCATCACCTCACTGACCACTGCGTTTGTTATATGAAACGTACACTGTCTGTGCGTCGCAATATCCTGTGTAACCCTCCTCCGTGGACGGTTTTCACCAGCCTACCCCGGCCCTTTACAGGGAAGCGCTTTCCTTACTTCTTGGGTGTATCTTGGATCCCGCTCTTGATGTAGGCCCGCCGAGAAGCAGGCAGCAACAATGAACGGAATGCCCAGCGGTTTGTGCCTCCTGCTTCACTTTCGATATTTCCGGTGTGGGAAGGGGTGTGTTACTATGCCGTTCGTCGGCTTCAACCAGCCATAGTCTATTCCTGTCCTGCGCGCATGTCATATGCACCAAGTTTGTGTGGGGGATCAGGGGCCACTCCTGGTATCACTTGTCCTCTACATGTTGTTTGCACAGGATTTCGTGGACCAATGTTCACATCTTGCTTCGTCTCACTGTTCGCGCTAGTTGTCTGCTGTAACCCAGTTATCTGGTCCACACCCCTCCACTTGCACTCATGCTCTCATAGTCAGCCAGTCTCCCCCTCTGCCTTGTGCCTGCAGGGATGTAGATTGCACTAGGCGCTGCATTTCCGCCTTCTTTGTCCCACTCTTGTCTGGTGGCGGCATGCATCTGAACCCTAACCATGGGTCTGCCTTCAGCAGCCTTCCCCCAGTATTGTCCTTGCACTCCCAGCTGGGTCAAATTACTGGTGGCCGGGGGATGGGGGGCCTCACTGGGCTCCAGACGCCCTCCGGCCTTCACACATTCAAGATCCCCAGCGCCCAAAATCCTTCCTTGCTCTCCGCTGTGCTGTGTGGCGGCCCGTTTCCCTTGCACTAGTCACGCTTCACAGGGGTGCCACCGTCAGTCTACCACTCTATGCCTTGCTGTCCCAGCAAGCAAGCTCCAGTTCGTTATCGGCTCTGTGCCCCTTTCCAACGTGTGCTCCCTGAGGCCCCCCCACAGGGCATGCATGGTTGCCCTGTGAGGGGCATAGTAAGTGTGGTTTGCTGGTTGAACGGTTGGAAAACGACCATTGTAACACCTCAGGCCAGCATTATGGAGCCCTCTTACTACCTCAAGGGTCTCTGGGTGGATTTTCCTAAGAGTATTTACCCTTGCCTCTGGAATGGCCCAGGGCTCATCTTCATCATCCCACAGGTCTTGGAGTGACATGGGAATTTCCAGAGAGGCCATACTAAATGTTGGTCCCTTACTGGACTTCCCCAGGCTGTCTACTGTGTCACATAGAGCCAGCACTGAGTTGCTGGTGGTAGTAACCTTCAGCCTGTTATAGACAATAAACAACAAAGTCGATTCCCCATTGGGTAAGGATAATTCCACCAAGAGTAGATAATTGGACCCTGTGTTCAATTGCCTGGCTTCCCAATTAATTACGGCCTTGAGACCGAATGCCAACCCTCCAAAAGGTCTCCGTTTAGGGGCTTTTCTAGCTTTTACCTTGAAGAACTGATAACCCTGAATAACTACCTCCTCCATGGCCCACGCCTCTTGGAATACTATGTCATATAAATGTAGAAAGTCAAGCCACTCACCATCATTACAATGCTTAGAGAGGCCTGCAATGTTCCAAGTAAGAATCTTAATCGGATGAAAACCTGGGGGCCTAGGCGGGATGTATATTTGGTGCCAGTCAATCAACAGCCTCCAAGTTGACCACCCCTCTCTGGGTGGCTCTGCCGTTGGCCGTTGACCAGGGTCACTGCGGCATCCTCACCTTGCTCACTCCCCGTGGCGGCTGTTTTCTGGCAGTGTCGACCCAAAGATGGTCTTGCCCTTGGGGTGGTAAATACTGGAGTCCAGAGATAGGGCCTTTGATAGCAATGTTACAACCCTGTGTGGGATAAGTACAGGTCTCAATGCTCAATAGACCCTGCACTAAGCACTCCTCTTTTAGGTTCACCTGAATATGGGCATTTGTAGCATTGGGATGATTAAAACTTCTACAATATACAATATCATCCCGTATGACTGTAGTACATCCCCTCTTGTGGCGGATCCAGTGAATTACTTTGTTAGTGAGCGATTCCTGGTTCTCCTGGGCACCTTCCATGAGTTTTGTCACATTAGCCAAAACAACTTGGTGGCAAGTTTGCAAAGGGTTGTCATGCCTGGGGTTTGCAGAGCCCATAGTTCTCACCTTCTGCCTGTCATGGTAGCCTACTGGGGGACAATGAACCCGCTGTGTAAGTTAGGGACTTACTTAGGTGGGGGGGTCGGATTACCACTAAACAGGTATCCCCCTTTAGTCACTCAATTCTGGATGACCGCCAATAGAGGTTTGGCCCAGCTGCCCCCTCAAGGGTGACCTTGGGGTTTTGTTGGAGGAACTTCAATAGGCTTAGAATCCGTTCCTAGCCTTGGGGGTGGGGGTAGAGGGTCTAGGGATCTTGCATCCGCCCCTCGAATCGGCATGGCAGGACAAAGGATGGGCTCCTGATTGTTTACATCTATCAGCCTGGCTATCTCAGTTGTTACTGTAACCATAACTTTATTTACTGATGACACCACCTCCTTCAGTGCTTCAATAGCACTATTCATCTCTCTGGTGGAAGTTGCTGTATTGCCCTCCCCAATCTGCATTATCCTTGCCCCAGTGGATCTCTTACCTCCCCGCTTACTACTTGTTTGGGTTACAGGGTGTATCATAGCAGGACTAGGAAGGCCTTTAAGCATTTTCCCCCTGCTTAGGACATGATTCTTTCGGAGTAACGGAGGGGGGCATATAGCTGGTGGATGGCTTCTTTGTCGAGAAACCCTTCCTTTCACCATCCCCTTCTTTTTTGCCAACTCTCGTTCATCCTCCTCTCCCCTCCCGCCTCCGGGGTTATTATTGGGCTCTGCTCTCGTTGTGATAGGCGCTAAAATCTATTAGCTATAGGTATAAAGGGACAGACTTCCACCACCTCTTCCCCAAGCTCCTGGAACCTAGCACTGCCCCTTTCACCATCCACCTCCCCAGCCCTTCCCTAGCCATTTTGATGTGGGTTGGGATATTCAACCCTAACCGGGCTGATAACTAGCTCAGCGTTGGCTCCCTGGAGCCCTTGCTGTGTCACAATAGGTGAAACCCCCATCATGCACAGCGCCACCCTTGCATAGGATCAAGTAGTCAATTTTTGGTTCATCCAAAATGTTGATAACACTGCATTTTAATCAGGTCACCACTCTCCTGTAACTAACTTCACCTTTTGTACATATAGTACATGGACTATTTTAAAACCATGTTATGTGACAACCAGGCATACACCACATTTGTCAATGGCCTCATTTCTCAACACCTGTATAGGTAATAGTCCGGTGTTACCATACTCCCCCAGGCCGCAGAGACGCCATTCCTCCGGTAATATGGGAATCAAAAGGCACCCACCCTACGGCCGGTCCAAAAGATCAACATTGTTGCCATCATACAATGCGTGTACTCCACTACAATACACAAACTCTGCCTTTACTAATTTGTAAATAGAGCAGTCAACTCCTCACACTAGATCATATGGGAACGTTTCCACCACTAAAGGGCAAATAGTGATATAAAACATGAAAATGTAGCAGTACCAGTGATTGCTCTACATCAAAGAACTTGAGTATTATTAATATTTATATTGATTATTGGACAGTGCTGCACAGATACTCAAGGAAACAGGCACACAGCATTTGATATGACAAGAAATAATTCAGTGAAATGTTGATGCTAATTAGTTAATGTTAATGTAAATGTTAAAGGTATTTGTACCGCACACCGACACCAAAGGAATTGGTCCCCATGTGCTCTGGCGGATCTGCAAACAAAAGAGGATAGGTGGGGGCTTAGTAGGGAAAAGTGGGAGAAGGAAAGAGAGAAAGGCGGTGTCCTGTTGGCAGCTTCAGTTCGGTGTCCACTGTGCACTGAATTCGGGTGTGATTATTGGATTGATGTGGGTCCTCATGTGCTGTTGGTGCTGGTTATGTGTCGTTTGTTTGTTGATGCAGTGTGGTGAAGTACGTGCGGTTTGCTGTGCGGAGAAGTGGTTGTGTGGGGTTCTGTGTGAGAGATGTATGCAGAAAGTTAAGCTTTTGGGTTAGTCGGTTATTTGTCTTTTAGTCTTTGCATTTCCTGTTTCTACGTACATGATTGTCCTATAGGGTTGGTATTATAGTTATCTATCTAGTTGATAGCTGTGAATGGGTGTCAAGTTTCCATCTGAGGCTATTTACGGCTTTGCGTGATAGGTTGAAGCCTGCGTTGTCCACCCCTCTTAGTCTTTGCATTTCCTGTTTCTACGTACATGATTGTCCTATGGGGTTGGTATTATAGTTATCTATCTAGTTGATAGCTGTGAATGGGTGTCAAGTTTCCATCTGAGGCTATTTACGCCTTTGAGTAATAGGTTGAAGCCTGCAATGTCCACCCCTCTGCTATTGGTGCTATATAGCTTACAATTAATAAGTGGGCAAATACCCAAAACAGATTAACCCAATAAGGCTCTCAATTCTAAATGGTATTTTGAATGGCATTTTTAAGGAAAAGATACATTGATATTTCATGAACAAAACATATGTTAATTATAAAAGAAATGTGTCATTTAATTTCCATCTGCCAAGATTTGTAAGAATGGCAATTCAACCCTTCACTGGTCATGTAAATTATATCTGTTCTCACATCACAGTTGAACATGGTTTGGGAGTGCCCACAACAATTACTTTACAATCACAAATCATCTCATGAGTGGTCATACAGACTGTATCCGTGTTTGGGATTACCCACTATGATTAAGTCTGTTCTACTTCACAATCATAAATTATGTCACGAGTGGCCATAAAAACTCTTAGGCCGATTCATGGAATAATTAGCGCGGCGCAAGTGGGCAAAAACGTGCGAATCGCAGTGCAATTGCGAAAATCGCACGAAAAGCAGCGCACGTCGATTCATGGAAGGCCGTGCGCGAGAAAACCAGCGCATGTGCGATAAAAAAGTGCGCAGCGCACGTTGGCGCACAGGCCATCTAACAGCGTGCGCCAGGTCACAGCGAAAATCGCACAGGCCGCAGCGAAATTCGCACATAGCGCGGCGCACGCAACAAAAGTAGGCGGAACACGGGCGTAACACTCGGAATGGGGAACAACTTGCCAAAACTTGGGCGTCACGGGGGAAGTACAGGGCACAAGTGCGCGGAACGCCCACACGCTCGCCTACAACACGTATTCATGGAATAGAATAGGGCAAAAAAGCGCACGCTCAAACCAGCGCACAGGCACAAACACGACCGCCACAAGAAAGCAGGCGCTAGCGTCTCTGCGGCTGTAAGAAATGTGCGCCAAAAGGTGTGCCAACAAATAGCACCTATATACTGCCATGATGAATGTCCCATACTGTGGCCCTCCAGGAAAAATGACGTGCAAAGGGGTACCCACAAACACGGACACCCGCTGACAAAAAATACGTGTGCGTGTATACCGGGGTGCGCGGGAAGTCTAACACGCGATTTCAGCAGGGTACGTGCATCACAGGGGTTAGCGTGAAGTTATTCACGCGATCGGGCCTGGGGGAGCGGGCTACGTGTATTTCAGGGGTTCACGTGAAGTTTCTCACGCGATCGGGCCTGGGGGAGCGTGCTACGTGTATTTCAGGGGTTCGCGTGAAGTTTCACACGCGATCGGGTCTGGGGGAGCGGGCTACGTGTATTACAGGGGTTTGCGTGAAGTCCCTCACGCGATCGGGCCTGGGGGAGCGTGCTACGTGTATTTCAGGGGTTCGCGTGAAGTTTCACACGCGATCGGGCCTGGGGGAGCGGGCTACGTGTATTACAGGGGTTCGCGTGAAGTTCCTCACGCGATCGGGCCTGGGGGAGCGGGCTACGTGTATTCCAGGGGTGCGCGGGAAGTTCCACACGCGAATAGCCTGGCCGCGTGTATTTGAGGGGTGCGCGGGAAGTTCCACACGCGAATAGCCTGGGCGCGTGTATTTGAGGGGTGCGCGGGAAGTTCCACACGCGAATAGCCTGGGCGCGTGTATTACAGGGGTGCGCGGGAATTTCCACACGCGAATAGCCTGGGTGCGCGTGTATTTCAGGGGTGCGCGGGGAGTTCCACACGCGAATAGCCTGGGTGCTTGTATTTCAGGGGTGCGCGGGAAGTTCCACACGCGAATAGCCTGGGCGCGTGTATTTCAGGGGTGCGCGGGAAGTTCCACACGCGAATAGCCTGGGTGCGCGTGTATTTCAGGGGTGCGCGGGGAGTTCCACACGCGAATAGCCTGGGTGCGTGTATTTCAGGGGTGCGCGGGAAGTTCCACACGCGAATAGCCTGGGCGCGTGTATTTCAGGGGTGCGCGGGAAGTTCCACATGTGATTTGACAGTGTGGGTCCTCCCAGGTGTACCCTGTACACCCTCCACGGCCCCTGCAGGCAGCCCACACCACAGGGGACTACCCTGCATCCCTGGTCATGTCCCGCAGGCAGCCCACCCAACATGGGCATGCCCCCCAGCAAAGGCACATGTCTCCTTGAACTAATGAACACCAACTCATGTCCCCTTGCACCCCCACCCCCCAGCACTGTGGGGCACCTGCCAGCAGGCCCCCACCCATGTCCAACTCATGTCTCCCACCACCCCCACACCCCAGCCACCAGGGGCACCGTCCACCAGGCCCCCACTCATGTCTCCCACCACCCCCACACCCCAGCAGTGCAGGGGCACCCTCCACCAGGCCCCCACTCATGTCACCCACCACCCCCACCCCCCAGCCACCAGGGGCACCCTCCACCAGGCCCCCACTCATGTCTCCCACCACCCCCACACCCCAGCAGTGCAGGGGCAGCCTCCACCAGGCCCCCACTCATGTCACCCACCACCCCCACCCCCCAGCACTGTGGGGCACCTGCCAGCAGGCCCCCACCCATGTCCAACTCATGTCTCCCACCACCCCCACACCCCAGCAGTGCAGGGGCAGCCTCCACCAGGCCCCCACTCATGTCACCCACCACCCCCACCCCCCAGCACTGTGGGGCACCTGCCAGCAGGCCCCCACACATGTCCAACTCATGTCTCCCACCACCCCCACACCCCAGCAGTGCAGGGGCAGCCTCCACCAGGCCCCCACTCATGTCACCCACCACCCCCACCCCCCAGCACTGTGGGGCACCTTGCAGCAGGCCCCCACCCATGTCCAACTCATGTCTCCCACCACCCCCACACCCCAGCCACCAGGGGCACCCTCCACCAGGCCCCCACTCATGTCTCCCACCACCCCCACACCCCAGCAGTGCAGGGGCACCGTCCACCAGGCCCCCACTCATGTCTCCCACCACCCCCACACCCCAGCCACCAGGGGCACCCTCCACCAGGCCCCCACTCATGTCTCCCACCACCCCCACACCCCAGCAGTGCAGGGGCACCGTCCACCAGGCCCCCACTCATGTCTCCCACCACCCCCACACCCCAGCCACCAGGGGCACCCTCCACCAGGCCCCCACTCATGTCTCCCACCACCCCCACCCCCCAGCACTGTGGGGCACCTGCCAGCAGGCCCCCACACATGTCCAACTCATGTCTCCCACCACCCCCACACCCCAGCAGTGCAGGGGCAGCCTCCACCAGGCCCCCACGCATGTCACCCACCACCCCCACCCCCAGCCACCAGGGGCACCCTCCACCAGGCCCCCACTCATGTCTCCCACCACCCCCACACCCCAGCCACCAGGGGCACCCTCCACCAGGCCCCCACTCATGTCTCCCACCACCCCCACACCCCAGCCACCAGGGGCACCCTCCACCAGGCCCCCACTCATGTCTCCCACCACCCCCACACCCCAGCAGTGCAGGGGCACCGTCCACCAGGCCCCCACTCATGTCTCCCACCACCCCCACCCCCCAGCAGTGCAGGGTCACCCTCCACCAGGCCCCCACTCATGTCTCCCACCACCCCCACACCCCAGCAGTGCAGGGTCACCCTCCACCAGGCCCCCACTCATGTCACCCACCACCCCCACCCCCCAGCACTGTGGGGCACCTGCCAGCAGGCCCCCACACATGTCCAACTCATGTCTCCCACCACCCCCACACCCCAGCAGTGCAGGGGCAGCCTCCACCAGGCCCCCACTCATGTCACCCACCACCCCCACCCCCCAGCCACCAGGGGCACCCTCCACCAGGCCCCCACTCATGTCTCCCACCACCCCCACACCCCAGCCACCAGGGGCACCCTCCACCAGGCCCCCACTCATGTCTCCCACCACCCCCACCCCCCAGCAGTGCAGGGTCACCCTCCACCAGGCCCCCACTCATGTCTCCCACCACCCCCACACCCCAGCAGTGCAGGGTCACCCTCCACCAGGCCCCCACCCATGTCCCCCTGCCCCCAGGTCCTGACGATACACAATCATGGCAGTAATGGGCAGCATACCCAGCACAAACACCCAGGCAAGGATTGCATCCACCCACATAGTGAATGCAATTACATGACACAACCCCAATGGCAAGTATGTAAATGAACACATGTCCGTCACACACACATACACAATGGCTGCAAGTGAATGTCAAAACCCATATCATGACATGTATGAAACCAAAGACAAAATAAGACAAGTGGAAGTAAAAATAAAAAATGTATAAAGATTAAAAATAAGTAAACAAATCAAACATACAACTACGTGGATAACAAAATAAATGGTCCATGTTGGAGAACAAAAGTAAAAATCAAAAAACGAAAAAGGAATAAAAAAACAAATGTTGACCAAAGCAATATCAAGTAGAAGCAAAAGAATGAAAAACCATTTCCACATGGTGAACACAATAATGAAAAAAAGAAAATTTTCCTTCAAAAAACAAACTAAATACAGGAATGTACCAGGGTCCATGAGCCCAACACCATAAAGGAAACCTACTACTACCTAATGAAAAAAATATATACAAAAAAGTGGCCATTGTCCGAGCGGTCCAAAATAATAAAAACAAATAAAGGAAACCTAACACTAACTAACTATATACAAAGGCAGCGGGCAAGTCCTGCGGCTCACTTGTTGATGTTGCTGGCCAGGGCATCATCGAACTCCATGTCGATGTCCTGGAGGCGGGACTCTGTCCTGGCCCCGAGGTCTCGCAGGGATAACCCCATGTTCAACTCAAACTCCCTGCGAGCTTCCTCGAGGCACTCAGCCCGCCTCAACGCCCGACGCATGGAGAACTCCGCCCTGACCATGGCGAGCCGCTCCTCTTCCGCCCGCTGCCGCTCCGCACCTATCCGCTGGACCAACTGCTCCCACACGGAAGACACCACCATCCCAGGGTTGCCCTGCCCTCCGGCCGATGCCTGCCCCTCTGATCTTGATGGCCCCGAGCCATGATGCCTCCCACGTCGAGCCCGCTGCTGCCTCCGACGCCACTGCCTCTGCCAGCACGACGGCATCCAGGCTGATGGAAACCACCGACGCCGTCGTGCACGTGCCCTGCCTGATGATGCTGTCACATCTTCCATCTGCTGGGGTCCAGTTGCTGTGTTGTCCACCCCTGCTGGACCTCCGACTCCCAACTGTGGCAGGGATGGGATCCCCACCGAGCTGGCTGCATTGGTCGGGGCAGGTCCACAGGGGGCCCTGGTGGCATCTGGGCTGGAAGACGGCAAGGGGAACGACTGGTGGATAGCCTGCACAGAGGAGGAGAGGGCCGCCACATTGGCCAACACATGCAGGAAACCCCCGAACATGGCCGATCCCAATTGGGCCACGTCGGCACGGTGCACTTCGTGATGACGTGCGTGCTCCTCCCGGGAAGCACGCACGGCATCACGAATCACAGCCGTGCGCATCGCGACCCCAATCAGGACCTTCTCCGCACGGCCAGGGGTTCCCACGTCCGCAGGTGGAGGGGAGTCAGGTGACATGGACATCCCCTCTACCTGCGGACAGGCCTGGGACGGGGCATCCCTGCTGGTGCATGGTGGTGCACTCACAGGGTCAGGGACAGCGACATGCACAGGCCCCTCCACGGTGACCTGTGCTGCCTCCTGCCCCTGGACTGCACCACTTGCACCAGCAGGGATGCCCCCACCAGGCCCCATGTGTGCCCCAGTGGCGGCCTCCTCCTCCTCTGTGCAAACCACCAACCTGGATGGCTCCTCACCGTCTCCCACCGTAGCAGGCCCCTGTGGGGGCTCACCCACCCCTTCCGCTGCAGCCGTGGGGGCATCCCCGCCGCCTTGCTCCACAGCGCCGTCTCCGCCCTCTTCTTCACTAGCCGCTGCGTAGAGGGAGACAAAGAACACAAGCATCAGGGCACTGTACAATGGTCCCCTAGACAGGAAGCAATAGCAGATGAGCACCACTGTCAAAGTACACTTCCATCATGTCCCTCCACAACACATGGGTCAGTCCAGGCAAAACACACACAGTAACAGGCATGGTGCATGCCATGGACATTTCCATGCATCTCCAATGGACTCTTGAAACATTCAATGATATGTAACTCACATGCATCATGGCTCATGCCTATCACATGCACACACTTCACCTCAGTCACATCCATCTGGCCCCAAACACACCAAACACAGCGGATACAAGGGTAATTTGGCTGCTTCACTGAATCTGTGCATTGTCACACACATGTGTCATGCATCCATGGCATGCACAAGTCACAGACACGCAGGTCAGGCACACAGACATGGCTACCATATATGTACCTGGCATCAGCACCCATCCCTCACCCCCACCCATGTCCAGGTACAGAGACTGGCATGCTCTCATGTTCAAAATCTGCATAGGGCTCCCCATGCGGCATTTCAACACATGCAACAACCATGTGGATCACACATCACTGGTCGCACATGCATTACCATGATGTCCCTGCACACATACATGCATACATGGCCTATAGCACACATACAGGCAAGTATCATAGAACCAGCACACCGCAACATGCCCTGTCTCACACAGTAATGCTTGGACACTTACCGCTCAACTCCAGACGGGCCTCCCTCTCAAGGATCTGGGCGTGGAGCGCTGGGCGTACGCGTTCCAGGACCCTCATCTGGATGGAACTCATGCGGCCCCGGCCCCCCTCCACGAGGCGCCGGGCCTTCACAAGGGTCCTGGACCTCAAGTCCTCCCAGCGCTTCTTGATCTTCAGGACGTCGCGGGTTGCCACCCCCTCCGCGTTGATGGCAACCACACAGTCGGCCCAGATCCTCTGCCGTCCTTCCTTGCTGGCGCGGGACGATCCAAAGAGGGCATCATACTGCCCCAGGACATGCTCCACCAGGACACCAACTTCGGTGACAGTGAAGCTGGTGCCCCTCTGCCCCTCTGGCCTGGGGTTGCCACTGGTGCCAGATGTGGAAGTGCCCGACATGGCAACCCCAGAGGCAGGTGTGGGTGGGCAACTGGGTCCTGGAGCTGGGCTGTGGAGCGATGTAATCCCAGTCGGGAGTCTTCAGTTCCAGCAGGGGTGGACACAGCAACTGGACCCCTGCAGATGGCTGATGTGCAGGCACCAAATGGCAGGGCACGGTGGCAGCAGGCAGGCAGGCAGGCAGCAGCAGATGGCACGTGGGAGGCTGCTCGGGGCACTGGGGGGGCAGTAACTCGGCCTTCTGGGCAGGAGCGTGGTCTTCCGTGTGTTTTCGCGTGGCCAGCTTGATACGGAGTGATTTGGCACGTGAAAATCCTGCACGTCAGCGTGAAATCCGAGGAAAGGCCCTTAGCGCGTCAGCGCGTCAGCACGCATACGCGATTCTATTGGACCAGAGTCCCTCAGCGCGTAAGCGCGTCTGTGACGTGACCCGCACGGGTGTTCCCCACTCAGCACGTGATGACGGGGCACACGTGGAAATACTGCACGTCAGAGTGTCATCGCGTGTAATTGGACAAAAGTGCGCGTACACGCGATTGGCCTATGTACGTGTATTTAATGGGTGCGCGGGCACTTACACACGCAAGTACGTCAGCGAACCTGTATCCCGTGGTGCGTGTGAATTTCCACACGCTATTGGACTGGGAACTGGATTCCAGGGGTGTGCGGGTCACACGCTGTATCCCGTGGTGCGTGTGAATTTCCACACGCTATTGGACTGGGAACTGGATTCCAGGGGTGCGCGGGTCACACGCTCGCCTAGAACACGCGCAAAGCATAAATTTGCGGACTTTAACAATAACAAGCTCAGACGCCAGGATGAACATACCGTTCCTAGCAGCAGTGGCAGTGGGCTACCAAAGGAGGAGGAGGAGGATAGTCAGGGCCAGAATATTCACACCCAGAACCAGCCTTTTCGGGATGCCTGATGACCAGGTGTATGGGAGGTACAGGTTTCCACCACACATTATACTGGACCTGGTGAGTGAGTGGGAGGATGACCTCACATCACCCACCCTGTGCTCCCAAGCACTCAGCCCCCTGGAGAAGGTCCTCAATGTACTGCACTTCTTAGCCACTGGATCATTTCAGCGGACAAGTGCCATAGTGGGTGGGGTGTCACAGGCCACCCAGTCACGCTGCCTACACCAGGTCTTGAACATCATCACTGCACGCCCATCAGTCCGCAGGCACATATACCTGCCCAGAACACCTGCAGAAAGGCATGCTGCCGCCCTGGATTTTTACGCTGTGGCACGATTCCCCAAAGTGCTAGGTGCCATCGACTGCACCCATGTGGCTCTACGTCCCCCCAGGGCATCTGAGCACATCTATAGGAACCGCAAGCACTGGCATTCCATCAACGTGCAGGTAGCATGTAATGCCAAGGGAATCATCACCTCAGTATATGCCAACTATCCCGGCTCCACCCACGACAGCTTCATTTACCGAATGTCCACCCTAAGCCGGGACCTAGAAGCTGGGCGGCATGGCGACACATGGCTGCTTGGTGAGTATGTATGCCACTGCACATGCATGCATGTTGGATACTGAGCAAGGTCACAACCCCACCAATGATACCAATAACCACCTCCACAGGGGACAGTGCCTACCCTCTCAGCCCACACATGATGACGCCAATTCGGAACCCCACCACGCCACCCCAGGTAAGATATAACACAGCCCACATTACAACCAGGGGCATAGTGGAGCGCACATTCGGAGTGCTAAAGTCACGCTTTCGCTCCCTTGACCGTTCTGGCGGGCAGCTGTTATACGCTCCCCCAGTAGTGTGCAGGATCATAGTGGCAGCATGTGTCCTGCACAACGTTGCAACACGCCGGGGCCTGGCCGTGGACATGGTGGTGGCCCCACATCCCCAACCACATGCACAGCCGCTGCGCATGGGAGGGGAAAGGGCACGGGGGGAGGCAGCCCGTACACAGCTAGTGGCTAATTACTTCACATAGAAATCACACCCCTGTGGAGTGCACACTGCCCTGGCACATTCCATCTGACAATCAATGATGACTCAACCTGACACTGATCCTGAATGTCTGGAGAATGAACCGGGAATACCATGTCAGCCTGAGATTGTTCACCTGGAAGTGTCACAATGTGTGCATCCCTACCCACACAGACACCACCAATGCAGTTTTGTGAAGTTACACATTGAAGCAGCTAAAATGAATACCCACTTGCAAAATGCAACAAGAGGACAGTGCCATGTCAGCCAACCCAACCCCAGCACCGCCACACGACACACCGTGCCATGTCATGCTAATTGCAGGTAAACAAAGTAATCCCCACAACATGACATCAGTCTCACTATGTACAGTGTCCCTATTAGAAACCTGCAACACCTGAAATGCTCACAGCAATGCCGGACCAACAACATACTTGAGCACGTACTACCATTAACATGACATCACAAATGTTACATATTAGTAGTCTCACCACCTGGAAATGCCTGCACTCCCACCACTACCAACTGTGCAGTGTTGTCGCCATGTAGAGTTGTAGGTGCACTGCCGCCAACATGGACCCCATCTCCAGACTAGAGGTCCTTGTGTGGACATGAGGAAGGGACCTGCAAATTGGGAGGTAGACACAGAAGAAGAGTTACACATCAATGCAACATGCAGTGTACAACACAACAGCAATATGCACTAGGAATGTATACACAGTATTGACTACAGACTGGCCACACAGCTCATGGGAGTCCAACGTCACTGTGTAATTCACTGTCACTTGGGCACACCCTTTGCAAGCCCATGGAAACGGGAAGCAGGAGGGGTGTGTGTGACTCAAACCCAAGCATCTGAACCAAATACATTACAAGCCTGCATGTGCCCAGCCACAATGCAGCGTATGCCCACAGGAACCACGGAAGCCAACAGATCGTCCCAAAAAAATTGGGAATAAAAGAAATCAAAATAAAAATAAAAATAAGAAACAATCAAAAATGGCCATTGATGGGCCCGGGGGGGTTGGGGAGGCCACCCAGGAGGTCCGAGGACAGGATGCACACCAAAACCCACCTGCGTGGATCCTGGGAAGATAAAACACCTCCATGGGCTCATGGCCCACACGGCTACCCTATTGTGGGAGTATCACTGCTGTCGCTATTATCACCCTGTGCAGCTGCATCCGGAGGTGGTTGCACTATGGGAGGCAGCCCAAGCAAGGCCCTAGTCTGCTCCTCCATGGCTGCAAGCATGCGGGTGTGGTAGGTCTGGTTCTGGAGGATGAGTGTGCGGAGGTCCCCATGCAACAACTCACGGGATGCCCGGACCTCCGCCCTCGTTGCCTGCATCTCAGCTGAGAGCGTACGGGTGAGACGCTCCAGCTGCTGTTCTGTCCTTTGGTGTGTTGAAGCCTCAAGCTCAACAAGAGTCGTCCTGAGGTGAAGGAGCTCCTGCCTCAGGGCTTCCCTGTGGCCCTGGGACTCAATGGAGATGGCCTCCTGCAGAGTCGCCAGTGCCGCCCGCCTGTCCCTGTTGGACCCCAACATGTCCTCCCTGTGTGACTGGCAGATGGAGTCGGTTGCCTGCTCTAGTCGCTCCATCAGCCTTTCTGGGGGGACAATGGAAGTGGCCACCCTATCCATGGCCTGAGCCATCATCTCGGATGATGCAGCCTGTTGGGTTGCCATACCGTAAATGGATTGCTCCCATGCGGTATTGCCGGGTGGCGTACGGCCACCACGTCGGCGGGCACCACACCTGTCTGGGGCAAGGCGAACTGCGCCTTGCTGTGCCGGCACTGCCTGAGGCTGCAGGACTGCATTCCCCCTCTGATCTGCTGGCCCAGGAACAGGATCAGATGTCGCGGAGTGTGACCCTGCATCCGTAACCACCGAAGGCGTAGCTGCCAACACTGACATCCCCATGGAGGGTTCTGACCCTGGTGCAGGTGGGTGAGACAGAACAGAATCCCTCCCTGGAACACTCACCTGCGACGGCACGTAGGTCTCATCCGAATCAACACCTGAGTACAGCTCGGGGGAGGTGCAGCCAGAGACACCCCTTGAGAGCACGACCTGCAGCACTTGTGGGTTCTCCCCCACCACCACACCACGTCCCTCACTGGTGGTTGGTCGTCCCTCGGACCCCTCCTGGGTCTGCACCATCTCCACAATCCCAGCAGTATCAGGTGCGTCTTCCCCTGCAAAGACATGAAAACAAAGAAATGGAAACAGGCATTAGCACCATGGCACACAATGAGGGCTGAGAAGCAAGAGAAACAGTACTTGATTGACACATGTCCCACATGACTAAAACCCTCCCATGCATGCACCCTCACTGCGTATGAAGTGCAGGCAAATGGCACACACTGATGACACCAAGATGGAAGATGAACACATTTTCTGCATGCTGCCTGGCAGTGGCATCACACATTGGCCTGTGATTGCCAGGTGAAACACACATGCCATCACACAGATGGCATGTACCATTGCTATTGAGTGAAGATGGAGAGGAGGGCAGCACCTATTCATTCAGTCCAGTTCCCGCATGTAATTGCTTTTCTAATTCTAACAGGTCAGATTTTTCACCTGGAGCTGCCAGTCTGAAATGGTCCAATTGCACAGGGACATGTGTGTACAAATGATATCCAGGTAACAAAGTCACTCCACTTTACCATACCCATGTCAGACATGTGACTAGTGGACAGCGACATGCCTAGTGAAAGTGGTGGAATGCAAACAAACTGACTGAATGAACAGTGAAAAATAAGCAAATATGTTGTGGCAAGGTGACACTTCAAGGGCAACTGGCGTGCAGTTGGGCTAGATGTCTACTGTTGGCAGAAGGGATACTGCTATGGCCAAATGCAGCTGCGCAGGAAGTATTGCATGAAGCACATGGCTGACCCATACGACTCAGGCGCACACACTCTCACCTGGCACACAAACAGAAGCCCTCACACACACACCATGCACATGGATGACACACACATGCATGTACACTCACCGGACAATGCCTCGTAATCAGCCAGATCTCCCACGCCTTGGATCTGTTCCTCCGTGATGTAGGTCCCAGCGACTGACTCATGTGGAGTGAGTTCCATGTCTACTACTGGAGACCCACCTCCAGTCACTAGAGTTGCGGCATGACTTGAGGCCAGCTTACTCTTTGCCCTGCGCTTTAGGTCATTCCAGCGCTTATAGCAATCATTGGCTGTGCGCCTCACAATTCCAAGGGCACTTACGATGTCCGCAACGGTCTGCCAGTGTGCCTGGCGTTGTGCAGGTGTGGTCTTGGATCCTGCAACAATGACCATCTCGTTGTCATGTCCGGACACATACTCGACAAGTGCATTCAGTTCATCATCCGTGAAGCTGGGCTTCCTGGACGGGCCGGACTGTGTAGCCGTGTCTGGGGCATCAGCCTGTGCCGGACGAGCACTCTTCCTCTTGGAAGGTGGTGGTGATCCTGAGTGTCCTGCGCCGCTCTGGACACTAGGGGCAGGAGCCCTGGTGGACTCTGTATCAGGAGTGTGGGATTGCACACTCAGCATGGGAGTTGGTGCAGGCATTGGCTCTAGTGTGATGGTGTCAGGGGGAATGTCAGCAGCATGGACTAGGACCGACACTGTCCTGGCTGGGTGTGTGAGGGCTGGGGTGGATGGAGCCGCAGCTGCCCCTGCAGCCTCTCCGCCCTGCCTCCTTGGTGCAGCAGATGACCTTGCTGCCCCAGATCCACGTGGCATGATGGCATCAACGTGCACCAGCGCACGTGTCGTAGCCCTGCTGACCTGGAAGTCAGCCATGGAGTCAGCCAGGTCTGGTGCCACAATGGGATGGTCCAACAGGGGCTGAGCATGGATGGTGTCAGCCACATCAGCCTCAATGGGAGGGGGGAGGGGGGGGGATTATGGGTGCCCGTGACTGGTCCTCCACACATGGGGGGACAGGCTCACCCTGCAAGTTACGTCCACGTCCCCTACCGGATCCACCACGGCCACCACTTGTGGCTCTTGCACCTTTGCCACCCTTACGGAATCCTCGCCTCCCAGCCATGGCACTGATGTTAATGTGCGTATGGGAGTGGATGTAGACTATTGTCCTGGGCAATTGGGGGTCAAAGGGGTTGGGTACCAGATGGTAATTGTACCCTAGTGCTCTAGCAAGGCTGAATGTAACCCCTGGGGAAAGATGACGGGTCACGCAACGCACAGGAGGCCCAAAAAAGGGAGATGACGTGCACTCAACCCCTCCTAGACCACGTGTGCAGAAAGAAAAACCTGCATTACGCTGTGGCACCCAGAAACACAAGAATGAACGTATGCGTGTCACACGCAGCCTAGAATGACCTCTGAAGGGGTAGGCAACACACGGGGCAAGCACAGATGTTAGATACGTGCGTGACTCACCGTCTGCCTGGTAAACGAGCGCGTAAAAGGAGCACGTTTGGTTGGCAACACCCCCGCCAAAAGAAGATTTGTACGCTGTCTGAGGAGACAGGACAACAGTAGAAGGGAACACTGTTTGAGGGAACAGGCCCAGGTAAACCAGTAAAAGCGAAAGAAGAGAAAAAGCTGTCAGAGGTAACAGGGAATACGAACTTGAAACCGCGTGAAGTAAATCGCGTGTGAAACGACAAGAAGTACAGAATTCACCCACTCGCTCTCCACGAAAAGCACGTACAAGGAAGTGGTGTTCTACGCGTACCTTTTATACAGGCCCACACGTCCAGCGTCACTTACGCGGCGTGTACGCGCTAGGGCCATTTCCACCAATTACACGCTTTGTCACTTCTGCGTGTAGGGACATTTCCTCCAATTACACGCTTTGTCACTTCTGCGTGTAGGGCCATTTCCACCAATTACACGCTTTGTCACTTCTGCGTGTAGGGCCATTTCCACCAATCACACGCGATGAGACTCTGACGTGCAGTCTTTCCACGTGTGCACTGTCATCACGTGCTGTGTGGGAAACACCCGTGCGGATCACGTCACAGACGCGCTTACGCGTTGAGGGCCTTTGGTCCAATAGAATCGCGTATGCGTGCTGACGCGCTTAGGGCCTTTCCTCGATTTTCACGCTGACGTGCAGGATTTTCACGTGCCAAATCACTCCGTACCAAGCTGGCCACGCGTAAGCACACGGAAGACCAGAAGGCCGAACTACTGCCCCCCAGAGCCCCGAGCACGCCCCCCAGAGCCCCGAGCACGCTCCCACCTACCATCTGCTGCTGCCTGACTGCCTGCTGCCCACGTGCACTGCCATTTGCTGCCTGCACATCAGCCAGGGGTGCTGTTGCTGTGACCACCCCTGCTGGTACCGAAGACTCCCGACTGGAATTCCATCGCTCCACAGCCCAGCCCCAGGACCCAGTTGCCCACCCACTCCTGCCTCTGGGGTTGTCATGTCGGGGCAAACACCATCTGTGACCACTGACAACCCCCGGCCAGAGAGGCAGAGGGGCACCAGCTTCAGTGCCACCTAAGTTGGTGTCCTGGTGGAGCAAGTCCTGGGGCAGTATGATGCCCTCTTCGGAAGTTCCCGCGCCGACAAGGAAGGACGGACTCGGATCTGGACTGACATCGTGACTGCCATCAACGCGGAGGGGGTGGCAGTCCGGGACTTACAACATGTCAGGAAGCGCTGGGAGGACTTCAGGTCCAGGACCCTGAACAAGGCCCGGCGCCTCTTGAAGGCAGCGGATGCCAAGGGGCGCCGGGGCAACTTGTCGGAAGAACAGATGGGGGTCCTGGAACGCATATCCCCAGCGCTCCACGTCCAGGTCCTGGAGAAGCAGACCCGTCTGGAGTCGAGCGGTGAGTGTACATGCATCCTGATTGTGAGCAGTGCGTGTGGTGATTATTCGGTATTGTGCAGGTTGCACATCTGTTTGTATGGGGTCGAGTATGGGTGGGGGTGTACATGGCCGTGGGGCTGACACATGCGAGGGCTGTAATGTGTGAGACATGGATGGTGCTTGTGTGTGTAGGCTTGCATGGCAAATGCAGTTGTGCGTGCACACATGTTTGTATGTATGTGTATGTAAGTAGACATGTCCGTGATGTCACGCATGTATGTTGTATTGGGCTGCATGTATGAGCACTGTGTACATGTGCATGTGTGTGTATTTGACAAGGGTGCAACAGTGATGCAACATGGATGCATGTGACTGCGGTATGTGTAAGCCTGATTGGCAGATGTGACATGGATGCCCGTCTGAACAGTGCGACACTTGGCAGAGGTGTACACATGCATGCAAGTGTGGTGGTGTGTGTACATGTGTGGTGCACTTCCTGTGTTGCATGTGATGTCTGGGTCACCTTTGGCTGCTCATGCTGTTGTATGTGTATGGATGGTGGTGGCAGTTGCAATATGGCTGTGGTATGGCTCATGTGTGCGAGTTGCAATGACATGTGTGTTGGGGATTGTGATGACATGTCTGAGGTTTGCCAATGCCACTCATGTGCAACTGTCATGTGTGTATGTGTCCATTGTACAGTGCCCTGATGCCTGTGTTTTGTTTCTCCCTGTCTGCAGCGTCAACTGATGAAGAGGGCGGAGAAGGTGCTGTGGAGCACAGCGGCGGGGATCCGACCGCCAGCCGGAGACGCAAGGCCCGGCTCCCCTCCCGTGTTGTCATCTCGTCGGGGAGTGAGGAGTCCGGTGCCGCGTCCCAGGCCGCAGCTGCCGGGGGGAGGTCCAAGAGGCGGAGGTTGGAGTTGGACTCCTCGGCAGCAGAAGGGGCAGCTGGGACCCCACAGGGCCCAACAGGGGAAGATGGCACGGAGTCATCCAGGTTGGTGGGGGGTCTGGTGGAGGAGGAGGCCGTGCAAGCACCAGAGACGGGGTCTGGAGGTGGGGATCCCACTGGTGCTAGTGGTGCAGTCCAGGACCAGGGACAGGAGGCAGCACAGGCCGCCGCGGAGGTGCCTGTGTGCAATCCTGTCCCGGATCCTGTCCCTGCATTATCTTGCACCAGCAGGGATGCCTACGTCCAGACCCGTTTCCAGGCAGGGGATGAGCTGACGTCAACTGGCCTTCCTCTGCCTGCGGACGTGGCTATCCAGGTCCGGGTTGAGCCTTTCCTGGCTGGTGTGGCGTTGCGTCAACGGGCCATGCGAGGTGACCTGCAGTCTTTTCATGGAGAGACTGCACGTCATCTCGAATGGCTCGTTGACCACGTCAGCCTGCTGGGACAGGTCACCCAGACCGGATTCCTCCGTCTGATGGGGCTTGTTCCGACCCCCTCCTCAACTGGACCCCCTACGCGCCAGTCGTCCTCTGTGCCATCTTCCCACCCATCAGTCACCTGGGTGCCCTGTGGAGCTGCCTCTGACAGTGCGGCCAGGCTGGTGGAGGAGGCATCCCTGCCACAGTCGGGAGTCGGACGTCCAGCAGGGGTGGCCACATCAACAACTGCACCCCAGCCGGCGGGGGATGTGCAGGCAGCAGGAGGCAGTGCACGGGCAGAGGCAGAGCAGCAGCAGCAACATGGTGGGAGCCATGAAGGCTCGGGGCCTTCGACATCGGAGGGGCAGGCATCGCCCGGAGGGCAGGAGGACCCAGGACAGAGAGTGTCTTCCGTGTGGCAGCGGTTGGGCCACGCCATAGGTGCGGAGCGGCGGCGGGCGGAAGAGGCGCGGCTCACAATGGTCAGGGCGGAGAACTCCATGCGGAGGGCCCTGAGGCGGGCCGAGTGCCTCGAGGCAATCCGCAGGGGGTTGGAGGAGGACACGGCGTCGTCCCTGCGGACCCTCAGGGCCATGGAACTGGACTGCCTCCGGGACATCGAACAGGAGTTCGATGATGCCCTGGCCCGGAACACCACGGAGTGAGCCGCTGGACTTGCCCGCCGCCTTTGTATATAGTTCTTTAGTTTTAGGTTTCCTTTGTTTCTTCTTATGATTTGGAGTCGACGGACACTGCTCCACTTGTTGTATATAGTTGATATTTAGGTAGGTTTTTTAGGAGGTTTCCTTAGTTCAGTTGTGATGATGGACCCTTGTTATTTTTGTACATAGTTCTTTGTTGCATGGAGAGTTTTTACATTTCACTTTGGACAAAATTTTATGGATTTGATTTTCTACTTTTGTGTTTTTATGCGGACATGCAGCTTATTTTTTCACATTTACATTGTAGTTATTTTTCTTTCTTTACCATTCGTATTTTTGTCCAATACATTTTTTTTTCCATTGTTCACTGTGTGGTTTCATCTCATTGGTTTCATGCATGTCATGTTGTGTGTTTTCCCATTCAATTTGAAAATCTGTGTGTGACGGACATGGGTTCATTTGCTTCATGAACATTGGGGGTGTAACATGTGTTTTCATTTCCATGTGGGTGAATGGGTTACTTGGTAGGGCTTTTTGGCTGTGGAGGCTGACCATTACGCACATGATTGGGGATTGTGAGGACCTGGTGGGGGCTGCACATGGTGGCAGGGGGGTGGGGGTGGTGGGAGACATGAGTGGGGGCCTGGTGGAGGGTGACCCTGCACTGCTGGGGGGTGGGGGTGCAGGGGGACATGAGTGGGGGCCTGGTGGAGGGTGACCCTGCACTGCTGGGGGGTGGGGGTGGTGGGAGACATGAGTGGGGGCCTGGTGGAGGGTGCCCCTGCACTGCTGGGGGGTGGGGGTGGTGGGAGACATGAGTGGGGGCCTGGTGGAGGGTGACCCTGCACTGCTGGGGGGTGGGGGTGGTGGGAGACATGAGTGGGGGCCTGGTGGGGGCTGCCCATGGTGGCAGGGGGGTGGGGGTGCAGGGGGACATGAGTGGGGGCCTGGTGGAGGGTGACCCTGCACTGCTGGGGGGTGGGGGTGGTGGGAGACATGAGTGGGGGCCTGGTGGAGGGTGACCCTGCACTGCTGGGGGGTGGGGGTGGTGGGAGACATGAGTGGGGGCCTGGTGGAGGGTGACCCTGCACTGCTGGGGGGTGGGGGTACAGGGGGACATGAGTGGGGGCCTGGTGGAGGGTGCCCCTGCACTGCTGGGGGGTGGGGGTGGTGGGAGACATGAGTGGGGGCCTGGTGGAGGGTGACCCTGCACTGCTGGGGGGTGGGGGTGGTGGGAGACATGAGTGGGGGCCTGGTGGGGGCTGCCCATGGTGGCAGGGGGGTGGGGGTGCAGGGGGACATGAGTGGGGGCCTGGTGGAGGGTGACCCTGCACTGCTGGGGGGTGGGGGTGGTGGGAGACATGAGTGGGGGCCTGGTGGAGGGTGACCCTGTCCTGCTGGGGGGTGGGGGTGGTGGGAGACATGAGTGGGGGCCTGGTGGAGGGTGACCCTGCACTGCTGGGGGGTGGGGGTACAGGGGGACATGAGTGGGGGCCTGGTGGAGGGTGACCCTGCACTGCTGGGGGGTGGGGGTGGTGGGAGACATGTGTGGGGGCCTGGTGGAGGGTGACCCTGCACTGCTGGGGGGTGGGGGTGGTGGGAGACATGAGTGGGGGCCTGGTGGGGGCTGCCCATGGTGGCAGGGGGGTGGGGGTGGTGGGAGACATGAGTGGGGGCCTGGTGGAGGGTGACCCTGCACTGCTGGGGGGTGGGGGTGCAGGGGGACATGAGTGGGGGCCTGGTGGAGGGTGACCCTGCACTGCTGGGGGGTGGGGGTGCAGGGGGACATGAGTGGGGGCCTGGTGGAGGTTGACCCTGCACTGCTGGGGGGTGGGGGTGGTGGGAGACATGAGTGGGGGCCTGGTGGAGGGTGACCCTGCACTGCTGGGGGGTGGGGGTGCAGGGGGACATGAGTGGGGGCCTGGTGGAGGGTGACCCTGCACTGCTGGGGGGTGGGGGTGGTGGGAGACATGAGTGGGGGCCTGGTGGAGGGTGCCCCTGCACTGCTGGGGGGTGGGGTGGTGGGAGACATGAGTGGGGGCCTGGTGGAGGGTGACCCTGCACTGCTGGGGGGTGGGGGTTCAGGGGGACATGAGTGGGGGCCTGGTGGAGGTTGACCCTGCACTGCTGGGGGGTGGGGGTGGTGGGAGACATGAGTGGGGGCCTGGTGGGGGCTGCCCATGGTGGCAGGGGGGTGGGGGTGGTGGGAGACATGAGTGGGGGCCTGGTGGAGGGTGCCCCTGCACTGCTGGGGGCTGGGGGTGCAGGGGGACATGAGCAGGTGTGCAGGGTAGTCCCCTGTTTTGTGGGCTGCCTGCTGGGGCCGTGAAGGGTGTACAGGGAACACCTGTGAGGACCCACCCAGCCTAATTGCGTGTGATAATTCCCGCACACCCCTGTAATACACGTACCTGGCCAAATCGCATGTGAGAATTCCCGCGCACCCCTGTAATACACGTACCCAGCCGAATCGCGTGTAGAACTTCCCGTGTACCCCTGTAATACACGTACCCAGCCAAATCGCGTGTGATAATTCCCACGTACCCCTGTAATATATGTACCCTGGCCAATCGCGTGTAGAACTTCCCACGCACCCCTGTAATACACGTACCAAGCCAAATCGCGTCTGATCATTACCACGCACCCCTGTAATACACGTACCAAGCCAAATCGCGTGTGATCATTCCCGCGCACCCCTGTAATACACGTACCCAGCCGATTCGCGTGTAGAACTTCCCGTGTACCCCTGTAATACACGTACCCAGCCAAATCGCGTGTGATAATTCCCACGTACCCCTGTATTACACGTGCCCTGGCTAATCGCATGTAAGACTTCCCGCGTACCCCTGTAATACACGTTCCCTGGACAATCGCGTGTTGAACTTCCCGCGTACCCCTGTAATACACGTTCCCTGGACAATCGCGTGTTGAACTTCCCGCGTACCCCTGTAATACACGTTCCCTGGACTATCGCGTGTTGAACTTCCCGCGCACCCCTGAAATACATGTACCCTGGCAGCCTGGCTAATCGCGTGTATAACTTCACGCGTACCCCTGATATGCACGTTACCCGCTTTGCGTTCCTTGTTTGGCAGCCCTGTAAACTGGTCCAGGGTTAGCGCAGCCCTTTGCGATGATTTAGCGATTTTGATGGCTTTTCCTTGCGCGAGGGCGTTCTTGGGGGCGTTACTGGCGCTGCTGCAGGGTCGCTGCGATACTCTGCGCCACGGCTGGTTTGGGAGCCTAAAATCCATGAATACGCTGTGCGCGGAAATCGGTTTTAGCGCACGTGCCTGGCGCAGACAATCGCACGCGGACACTCTGCGCCAGCCGCTTGCGACACTTTTCTGCGAAATTCTATGAATTACCCTGTCTATCCGTGCAGTCAATATAGTTGTTATGGTTCTGCGCGATACAGGAATACTGGGGACCCGTTGCGCTTTTCTGCATAAGCAACAGTGCGGACTAGTTCACATCTGCACCCCACTACAGATCCCAACAGAGGCCTACATTAGCGGCAGATGATGGATTACATGCGCATTGCAACGCACCAGCGTTCTGTGGCAGACGCTTCCTGTAACTGTGAGTATGTTCTGTTTTGTGCCTCTTCGATCCAGTTCTACATGCCAGCCAGATTCTCTTTTCCTTCTGCCTGGTTTCCTCCTTCTTGCTACTGACTCTTCCTTGCCATCCAGCTCCGTTTTCCCTTCTCCTCGACAACTTCCCTGTACCTTCTATATCTACCTGCTTACTTTGCTGCAGGAGTTCCATTCCCTGTGCTCCTTCTGGCTGCCACTGTAGACCTTTAATATCTTAATGTTACCTGATTCATTGCTGTTCCATTGGACCTCCTGCACACCACGCCCAGCTACTGCAATGATCTGTCTCTACGATGCAGCTAGTCCAGTGGGGATTTAATTCCCCAGAGGGTTTCACCCATTGGGTTCATCATCTGCAAGAGGGGGGACCCCAAGGCAGGTTGCACTTCAAGGGGCAGGCTGGCCTTCTACAAAGAGAGACCCTATCTCTTCACAACATGATGCCGCCGAAGCAACCGGTAAGATCAGACCATACTCATGACAATTATTGTACTGGGTTTGAAATTAACTAAAACATTTGGTCATCCCTGCAAACACCTGTTTTGACCCCAGCTCTTTATCAAGACAATAATTCACGATTAGCTCTTCAAATAATTATGAATCCATTTCCTGAGCACATTCCAGTTCATTGCTCATTCATTCCATTCATTGTTCAGCATTGGTGTAAGACTCAAGACCCAAATATACATTGATACAATATTTCATGTGTAATCATGCCAATTTTGGTATAGGCTGTGATATATAGCAATACATATGCTGCCAATGTTCTTGTGTTCCTTATGGTCTGCGAATTATATTTGTGAATTATGTTTTCAATTCTATTCCTCCATATAAACTTCAATTATTGTTATGCTGCTTCTTTGCTACCCCCATTATTTGTTCATGTCTATTTCGCTGGGGGTTGCATAACTAGTTAGCATGGTGGAGTCTCGTTCATTATAGGAATTAACCAAACAAATCGTTACACCAACTAAGAACGGCCATGCACCACCACCCACAGAATTGAGAAAGAGCTATCAATCGGTCAATCCTTTCCGTGTCCGGGCCGGGTGAGGTTTCCCGTGTTGGGTCAAATTAAGCTGCAGGCTCCACTTCTGGTAGTGCCCTCTCCTTCATGATAACTTGTTATGTGACGACCAGCTAAATAGAGATAAAGAAATAAAAGGGATAACAAAAAAGCAGCATATCAATAATTGAAGTTTAGATGGAGGAATAGAATTGAAAACAGGATTCACAAATATAATTTACAGACCATAAGGAGTACAAGAACATTAGCATCATACGCATTAGTATGTATCACAGCCTGTACTAAAATTGGCATGATTACACATGAAATATTGTATCTATGTATATTTGGCTTTTCACATATACACCAATGTTGAACAATGACATTACAACTAGAATGTGCTCAGGAAATGGATTTATAATTAATTCAAGAGCTAATTGTGCATTATTGCCTTGCCAAAGACCAGGGATCAAAACACATGTTTATTGTATTTATTTATTTATTTATTGTTCACTTTTTAGGCGCTTATACAGGAAGCAAATACTGTTTCAAAGAGCCGACAGGGCAACAGGGTGGGGACAGGGGATGATAGACAATGTCATTACAATGTTAAATAATTAATACAAAAATATAAGAAGAGACACTGAAGGAGGGAAGACAAACCTACTATGCCTTGTGAGTGTTCAGAACATGCAAGCGCAGAGGGGAGAGGGGTATGGGATAGGTAATGTGGTGTTCATGGAGAGCAGTAGGTGAAGTGCTAAGAATACGTTAAGTGCAACCTCCAGTTGTAGAGGGTGAGCCGAGGCAAGTGCAGAGGATAGACAGCAGATGGGATGATAAGATATGGGAGGTGAGGGCCCCGAGGATGCATAAGGGCCATGTTCATCAATCAAGCTACTGTTCGATTAGCAGGTGGGTGAGGGAGAGGGTAAAGCGGAAGGTCTTGAGACTTTTCCGGAACTTAAGGCGGTCCTGCTAAAGACAAAGAGGGAAGGGGAGGCTGTTCCAAAGTAGGCAGCCCTCTGAGGAAAGCGATCAACCACCTGCCCTCTGTTTGGCAAACCACTTTACACACAGTGAGTTGGTGCCAGAGGAGTGCAGGTGTCTAGAGGGGGAATATTTAGTCAGAGAGAGTTGCAGATAGAATGGCCCCCGGCCCCAGACAGCTTTGTGGATGATGCAGAGGGATTTGCATTTAATCTGTGCTGCGACCGGAAGCCAGTGAGGACTTTGTAGGGCAGGAGAGAGACGGTCCCTGGGCTTGAGGGCAAGGATAAGTCTCGCTGCCCTATTGTGGATTAGCTGGAGGGGTCGCAAAGTGGACAAAGGTAGAATAAGGAGAAGGTTATTGCAATAATCAAGGCTGGTGAGAACCAGAGCATGGGTAACATTGAGTCTCTGGGGGAAGTTGAGGAAAGATAGAATTCCTTTCAGAAGGAAAAGCTGAAAGTGGGACTTCTTGGCAATGTCCTGAGTATGAGGGAGGAAGGAGAGACAGGAGTCGAAGATGGCTCTGAGGTTTCTGGCTGCCAAGGAGGGAGCAGGGGGAGGGCCCATGGAAGAAGGACAGAGGGGAGGGAAGAAGTCAGGTGCCGGCGTCCCAATAGGAAGGATCTCTGTTTGGCTGGCATTGAGGCAGTACACCAGGCCTGGATGGTTGAGAGGCTGTCAGGGATGATGGAGGGTGCAAGGGTGCCTGCAGGAAGTTTGAAGAAGAGTTGTGTGTCATCAGCATAGCGCTGGAAGTTGGGGTAGAAGGAGGAAATGAGAAGAGCCAGCAGATTAAGGTAGATGTTAAAGAGCCAATTGAAAGAATGGATCCCTAGGGGACACCACAGGTGGAGAAGGAAGTACAGGAGCAGAAGGTGCCCAGTATGACTTTGGATAATTGGGTTGGCAGTGCTGACTCAATTATTAAGTCAAGTGTAACTATAAGGACACCATGAATGCAGTTTATATGTCCATTCGTGCGATGATTGGTGATGGTAAAGCAGAACAGACTTAATAGTTGTGGGTAATCCCAAACCATGTGCAACTGTGATGTAAATACAGATATAATTTGCATGACCAACAAAGGGTTGAATTGCTATTGTTACAAATCTTGGTAGGCTGAAATTAAATTATACATTTCTTTTATAATTAACACACTTTTTCTGATTTAATAAATTAGTTAATGAAATATCAACATACTTTTCCTTACAAATGACACTCAACATACTATTCAGAATTGGCAGTGCTATTGAGTTAATCTGTTTCGGGTATTTGTGCACTAATACACATCGACATTTCACCAATTTCTTTCAAATGTAGATTGCGGTTTTCATACCCAAACTAGCAACTCCAAGGTTATAAACCTCCCGCGGCCCACAGCGACGTCCCACGTCAGATAAGACACAAATAAAATGGTTACCTGCACTATGGCCGGTCTTTACAAAGTTTACAGGCTTTTGCATGCTCCACTCTTCTCCATACATGTAAGAAACTCGTCCTTTTTGACTGTTTCTATAAGAACAAGCAAACTAAAAGCCAAATTTAATTTGTGGTTATAAACCAGAAGATATCACTGAAAATCAGCATGCTCATCATATTGTTTCAAAGTCACAATTCACTTTGAGGTATAAGTGCAAAAAGACACATGATAAATGCATATTCCTAAACCATTTAGCGCCACTGATTGTTTTCCAAGGTGCCAAGTAATGCCACCTCTATCCCTCAGTCTATTTATAATCTATCGCCTTAAGACCCGCAATTGCGTTCCCCCATCTCTATGGCCTACAGATGATAATAGCTCCCTACAAACAGATGATCCAACACTCAGTCATTTTCCATTACGACCAAAAGGGAAACCCCCTCTTCCGGTCACGTAGAGCCATGCACTAAATATACTGAACTATGTTCACAAATGTATGGCCACAATGTAAGCATTTCTGAATCTGTGTTTCAACCGTAATAAATAATTCACCCATAAATGGGCCTTTGCAAACAATTTATCAAAAATGTTATCCATGTACCGACCTAGGAAATTCCTCCTTCCTCAAAGAGTAAAAGTCTAAGGACATGAATTTACATCTAATATCATGCTGTCATAGCAGAAAGATTACCCAATTACACACCAAGGTTTATTCATGTGTGGTTCATACTGCTTACCACTCACAAACATGCGTTCAGTGGTGTATTTAGGCTTCCTGCTGCCCGAGGCCCAAATAGGTGCATGCACCCCCCAAATTTACTCCACCTCTGCCAGACTCTGCATCTTCACCAGACTCCGCCCCTTCTGCACACTATGTCCGTGTTTCACCCAACTACGCCCTTGCACCCCCATTTCGGCTACATAACATTACAAGGACATTTTAAGATTGCATGGATTCGAAGGTTATTGCTTCCTCTATTAATTCAAGCTGGTCATATTCCATGTTATTTTAGTTGAGTGTTTTCAGATCTCTGCTGCTCAAGTTTTGGAGAAGGCAGTGTGTTCTACAGTTGTGTGCACTAGAGGTAATTGTTATGGCTAATTGTCTACCTTAGGTTAGTTAAGTCCAAAAACAATCTTTTAGAGGAAGTGATAAGAACATAACTTGTCTGCCAACTGAACAGAAGTGAGAGAAGGTTGGAACGAGGAATTTTGGTTTCAATGCTAATATGTGGTTTCTCGCACATCTTGCCTGCTGTCACTCTATGAGAAGCACCTAGACTGGTCTGTAATATTAATGCGACATAAGTAAATTTCTGCATCCAGTCTTGTCAAATGGTAAAGTTTACATATGAAATAGATGAAAGGAACATTTTGAGATGAGTGGGTATAGATATAAAAGTCCTTCTGTCATTTAAAGTACTGTTTCACAGTGAAGGTCCTACCTTGTATTTAAAATATAAGTAATGTAGAGATTATTTATAACCATCACAGTTATGCATTGTGACATACTTTGCAGTTGGATCTCGTGGTAGTACTGAGTGTGCAGCAGAATGTCAAAGACACATTATACACCCAGCAGGGATGCCATTTGCCTGCTTAACACTGAGCAGCATCTGTAAAGATGGCTGAATGGATATCTTTACAGATCACCTTTACAGCTGTGAAACAGTGCGTACCTTTGGCACACAGTTTTTGTTCTTAACCTTCTATAGCTTTGGGTATCCTTGCCCAGGTTTCTTTTTTTTTTAAACTCCTTATTTTACTTTTCAACAAATCATCAAAGCATTACAGAAAATAATATACAAATTGTAGGTTATCGTTATCATCAACTTTAAAATTCAAAAATATAATCAAAACAAAGTAACAATCAGAAACTAACAATTTTATCTAACAAGAACTTAATCTATAGTGTAACGATAGACACTACACATAAAACCAACATAAACACGCCAACATAAGACGCAAGACATAACAAATACCTATCCCTACAACAGACTCCCCCCTTACAATATTAATAAGTTTCCTATATCAATACTCTAATCCAACATCACCCATAAAGTTCATCAAAGGGCCCCCACGATTCCCCATATATTTCCTCCCTATGTTGTTTATGAATCATTATTTTCTCAAAGCTTGAAAGCATTTGCACATCACCAAGCCAGTCTTCCACAAGTGGTTTTCCACACTTTTAGTATTTGTTTAGCTGCAATTAAGAGAACTTTGTTAATCCAACCTAATGTTGCACAATCAATATTTCGTCCACTTTTCGGTGACTGTAGAATCACTGCCGATGAATTCTGTGGGAATGTAATGTTCCAAATTATGTCAATCCTATCCAACACATAATTCCAAAAATCCATTAGCCTAACAGAGGCCCACAGCATGTGTAGCAATATCCCTGTCTCTTCCTGACAACCCCAACCTTGTTCACTTTCAATTAATCCCAACACATTAATTCGCACTGGGGTCCAATAAAGGCGCCCCAACATTCTTTGATGAATGTAACGCAAATTCAAATCAGTCTTTGCCCTAACAGGAACTTTCCAAAGATTCTCTGACTCCTTTACACAGATATCCCTGCTCACCTCTTCAGACCAGGCCTGCCCTAACTTCTCCCTTGAGACCATCAGATGACTCGCCATTGGAATAAGCTTTAAAAAGCTTGATACCCTCTGCAGCTTTGCAGCAACTAAGTTACATACCTCGGGTTTCTGCATCAGCAACTCATCTAACATCTGTTGTCTTTCAGATATCAAGATCTCCATAACTTTATATCTTCCAAGCTCCCTCCTATTGAGGCCGTTCTTTTCCATCAAACACTCAAAGAGTACCATTCCCCATCACACCAAATGTCCCCAATTAACAATATACCTCTATTGATCCAATTCCTCCAATTCAACATTTTATTATCTATCTGCAACCCCAAGTTATGCCAGATTGATGCATCTTTGTACATGAACAATCCTTGTCCACTACCCAATATCAATGATGTCACTGCATCTTTTGTGACAACAATCGATTGTAAGTTTGATGCTTGTTTGGGCAATTTCCCCAAAGAATATAGACTTGCTAAATGATATGGTTCCAACTTTCGCTTTTCTATTTGCACCCATAATGGTACTGAGCACCTTTCCACATCAAAATAGTTAATCGATTTCTTTAACAAAAATCCTCTGCAGTAGTTGTCAAGTATAGGAATCCCAAATCCCCCATCCTGGACACTCTGAACCATGATATATCGAGGTATTATAGGCTTTTTCCCCACACCCCAGAAAAATTCCTGAAATATTTTGTCTATACGACCAAGGATTTTTTTCGTAAAACGCAAAGGGAGCGACTGTATGATATATAAAACTTTTGGTAACATCATCATTTTGATAGCATTTGTCTTTGCCCAGACACTCAGGGCCTAATTCACAGAAGTGTTTTATCATGGCAAAACCCCATTAGAAAATGTTCTGTGAATTAGGCCCTCAATGTAATCCATCACCATTTTTTAATATCCCCCCGAAGAATTCCTATTATCTTATCCACATTGTATTCAACCATTCTCTTCATATCTCGAATAAGATAAATCCCTAAGTATTTCACATTTACATTTTCCCACTTGCAGTTCCAACTCATCAATTGATTGCGTACCGGGGTGTCCCTAACGGGAAAAACTACTGTTTTCCCCCAATTAATCTTATAACCTGAAAGCATTCCCACCTCTTCAATCATACTCTTCAACATAGGACCTCCTTCTTCTGGATTACTCAGGATAATTGTGACATCATCTGCATAGGCCAGAACCTTAATTTCTCCATCTCCCACCCATAAACCTTTAAGAATCTGTTTCTGTAGAATATAGGCTAACAGGGGTTCTAGCGCTAAATTAAAAAGAAAAGGGGATAATGGGCAGCCTTGCCTTGTACCCCTGAATAATTGAAAAGATGCTGACAACTCTTCATTCACCCAGACCCTAGCAATTATATCTGATTACAGTGCCCCAATAGCATTAATAAACAGTGGCCCAAATCCAATTTAAAGCAAAGTGTAATTTAAAAATGTCCAATTCACTCTATCAAAAGTCTTTTCTGCATCTAAAAAGATTAACAGAATTTCCCCAACCTCTGAATCTGGCAGGCCCAAGATATCTAAAAGTATTCTGATATTATCATAGCCACGTCGTTGCCTCATAAACACTATGTGCGTTCTATCAATCAGCTCCCCCATATATATATCCAATATGTTAGCCAACATTTTTGTGAAGATCTTCACATCCGCATTGAGTAGTACTTTGGGATTATTGTAATGATAACCTCCTTCATTGAAGGATATAAAACTCTTTCTACCAGAAAACAATTACACAAATCACACAATTTCGGAGCTAATTGAATATCAATTATTTATAAATGCAACCAGTAGTCCGTCTATACCTGGCGATTTCCCAACATTCAGTTCACTTATTGCCAATAAAATATCTGAGACAACAATTGGTGCATCTAAGAAATACCTACTTTCATCAGTCAGACAAGGAATGTTAATTTTCTCAAAAAAATAGTTAATTCATGTTCCTGTGGAACAAGTTCATCATCATATAAATCAGCATAAAAAGAACTGAAACGTTCGCTTATCTCCTTCTTTTTAAAACTACACCTCCTAAGCCATTATCAATCTTTTGAATAAATTATCTTTCTGAGAAACCATTCAGTTTATTTGGCAACAACCTTCCTCCTCGATCTCCTTCTTCCCAATATCTTTGCTTCTTATAGAATATACCTTTTTCAACCTGAGTATCCATCTCACATTTCAAAACCTCTTTTACTTTATCCGATCTAATTTTATCCTCTTTGGCTCTTTACAGGGCATAGTTCCTTTGCAAGTCTCCTAACTCTAATTCATGTTCATTTTACCTTGCCCTTCCCTCTCTCCTTGCTCTAGCAGTTCAATTCATCAATTCCCCCTGAATCAAAGCCTTAAAGGAGTCCCAGACCATCAAGCTATCAGCCGATCCTTTATTGTCTCTGAAATAGTTTGTTATAAAATTACTAAAAACCTTTAAAGCACTCTCCTCTTTCAGAATAAAGGTCTTAAATCGCCATCTATAAAAACGGTGTCTACTCAGATTAAGATTCAATTTAACCTCTACCAATGAGTGATCAGAGAGATTCTGTTCTCCCATGTTTGCTTCCACCACTGCCTCAACTAGCCAATCAGAAACTAGGATGTAATCAATTCTAGAGAAAGAATTGTGTGCTTTCACAGGTTTCTTGATACACTTGCACATTCAAAAAACTGTGTTGGCATTTTAACTTCTCTATGATCTATTTCATGCTTGCAACTTGTGGGTGGCCACAAACCTATGAATTGTGGGGCCAAGGAGGGTAAATAATGCTTGATTCTGAACTATTTTAGTGCCTCCAGTGGGAAGTCTGTGCTTGACTTAAGCATAGGTATGCGTATAATATTGTAAAATGATGCATCATTTTTAACCTTTACATTTCTGAAGGAAAAACCCTAATTTTTGCAACAGTTTAAAACATTTATTTTGTGGATTCCAAGATGGCCACCGTCGAGTGAGGGTGCACTCCTGTGAGCTCCCGGCCGGGCATTTAAAAAAAGGAGAAATATAAGCTGGATCTAAGTAACTGCAAACTTGTGTCTTCAGCCGGGGAGGAGGAAGCCATCCAGTGAGTGCCCATAATACCCAAAGAAGGCGGAAGAACGCAGGACGAACGCTAAGAGACCTCCGGAGAGGAACCGACCCTGGCACACCGAGACTGGTGGCTGTGCACCGAAGGCGAGCAAGGAGGGAGAAGCAGCGACTGACAAGTGGTGCCCTGCAGGGAGATATACATCGAAGCTGCCCACATCCGTGCCTCCGCAGCAGGCTGAAATGGAGAACTGAACGGCCTGAAAACCCCACCGAAGACAGGAAAACGCTTGACTGGAGTAGAAAAATCCCCCGGAGAGGAAAGGATCCACGCCATGCCGAAAAGGGCGTCCGAGATCAGATGAGGCGAGCGTGTCTCGGCAGGAAGCCACAAGGAATACAGACCCCGCAGGGAGGAAGCAGAACAGTGCCACCTAGTCCAGTAGTCCAGGACAACAAGAGGCAGACCAGGGGCGCGACATGGAGGTAGCCTGAGAGGAGAAGCCCAACCAACGGTGCTGCCCCACAGAGAAGCGGGAGAAGAGGGACCCACGGAAGAAGAACCCTGCCAGCAGAGAAGCCCCGCACTGAGGAGGTGAAGGGACCCGGAGAAGGTAACCACTGACAACGGAGAAGCCCAGAGGAAAGCAGTGAAGGGGGCCAATGAAGTGAAGCCCCCCCCATGGAAGACCGGACAGATACCAATTCGGAGGTGGGGAGAGGAACGGGTGACAGAGAGAGAGAAGAGGTGCCCCCCTAGCGCAGAGGCCCGGGATCTTTCCTCACCGAGGGGAAGCACAGGCAGATTGAACAGGACGCTCTAACAACACGCGACACCGCAGCGCCGGAAAACAACAAGCGCCCAGCGGCAAGGTCAAGTGAAGGGAGAACAATAAGAGAGGACCCTGAGGAACACCGGCAAAGCAAACAGACGTGCTGCGTGATCCCCACAGACAACAACCCATAGTAGGTGGAGCTCATATGACATTGTGAGGCGGGGGGCACGGCAGGCACTACACAGGGGCTGCAGGAGCAAATTAAATAAACATACACACCAGTAGCATGGGCTGGAATGGGGAAACCTCCATCAGTCTGGCAATATACACTTTAAGGGGAACAAAACAAGGTTGTGAACAGCTCAAGGACAAAAAGGCTGTGGGTCCCCCGAGACCTAGAAGGCGCAGATAAGTGGGATCCGAGGACTGCAGCCAGTTGAGCAGTGGAAGAACCTCAAGTAGGGAGAGGGAAGAGGTGGCAAACAACGGGCCAAAGAGATAGGAAAACACCAATCTCCCAACTAAGGAAGCATCAGGGGAGTGAGGAAGGGACACATATTTGGGAGCTTGCTCTTCCACCTGCAGATGCCAGGCACAAAGCGGAAACAGCCTCTGGGCCCGCAGCCTCCTAAGAAAAATCAAAAGAAAACCTGATTAGAAATAGATATTGGCATATGGAGCCAGTGGAACCAGCGCAGGAAGAGCAGCCACGCCAGGTAGAACAGGATGAAGAAGACACCTAGGGGACACAGGCCATAGCTCTAAACAAAGAAGACCTACAAAAGTGCCTGATGGGCATGGAGGAGATGATGACGTCCTCCTTCCAGCAGCAGATCGGAGGTCTAAAAGAGGACTTAAAGGAAGCACTAAAAGAAATTAGGGACAATATAAACTCCCTGGGAAGCAGAGTGGACCTGATGGAACAACGGTTGTCAGAAATGGAAAAGGAGGTGCGCCAGAACTCGGAATTACTGGAACAGATAGCCTTCGCCACACAAAACCTTGAGATTTAAACGGAGGATTTAGAAAACCGTTCGAGGCGCTCTAACATTAGGATCAAAGGCCTGGTGGAAGCAACCTCAGATGGAGAGCTAAAATGCACGATCCAACAATACTTTGGCACCCTGCTAGCGGAAACACCCCAGAGGAGATAAGACTAGACCGGGTTCACAGAGTGGGCCCGGAGAGGAGCGGAGAAGGGGCCAGGCCCAGAGATGTCCTAGCTGTGCTGGCTTCATAGGAAGAGAAGGAGAAAATATTGAAAGCTGCAAGGGGTGAAGAATCAATAACAATAAATGGCTCGCAGGTCAGCCTATTCCAAGATCTGGCGACCGCCACCCTACAGAAAAGAAGAGCGATGGGCCCGGTAACCAGGAAACTGCAAGAAAAAAAAAGTCCCATATAAATGGACATTCCCCTTTGGATTGATATTCCCCTGGGAGGGGAGACAACAAAGGTTGACGACCAGCGACGAAGGATTGGCAGTTCTAGGGATGGAAACAGAGGAGACAGCCACAGACGAGAGAAGCAGCAAAGCTCGCAGGCGGGAACCTAAGCCCTGGGAATGGTCCACTGTACAAGGAGAAGAGACCCAAGGCAAGAGCGGGGTCCATCTGGGGCAAACAAACATGCGGGGGAATAGAGGGGCCCCCAAACAGACACACGTATAAACAGCAGAATTGATCCTGCAACAGGGTGGCCCGGCGGGGAGGAGAAGAGGCAACACTTGGAATCACACAGGTTAAGTAACCTAGGAGCCCAGGTGAAACATGGGTCGGTGTCCACCGAGTGGGAAGTGTCCTCGGATCCCGAGTCAGACACAGGGAGAGGGGGGGGGCACGAAGAGGAAGGGGAGAAGGGGAGAAGGGGAGAGGGAAGGGGTGCAAGAGGAACCGCACTCGTATAGGCACATTGACATTATTGATTCTCTCACAAAACGTGAGGGGCCTGAATACGGCAGTAAAACGGAAGAAGGTCCAAACACAGATAAAGAAACACAACGCTGACATATTCCTACTACAGGAGACACACATAAGGAAAGCTGACAAACATAAAATACAATTTCAGCAATATTCACATATGTACCAGGCAAATGCTAACAATAAGAGGGCATGCGTAATGATCGGCCTCAAAAACACATTGGGCGCAAAAATAACAAATACGCTAGTAGACCGCAACGGTAGATACATATTCATCCAGGCGCAGATAGGACAGAGAGCCATCACCATAGAGACCATTTACGCCCCGAACACAGGCCAAAACTTATATCTTAAGCAAGTCATGGGGAAACTAGAGCAATTTGTAGTTGGGGAACTAATAATCATAGAGGACTTCAATATGACCTAGGACCCAGAGATCGATAGGAGTGGACAGAATATTCATAAGGGCGTACAACCCTCTGAGGCTATACAGATAGAATTGAGGGGATGGCGCTAAAGGACCTGTGGAGGGTGAAAAAGGGACAGGAGACAGGGTTTATGTGCTTCTTACATGTGCATCAGACATACTCAAGAATAGACTACGCATGGGGGACCCCCAGGATACTGGGCTCACTAAAAGACATAGAACTTGACCTGATAGAATTATCAGCCCATGCCCCGATGAGGATTTCTTTAGGGGAGCTAAATCCAAATAGTCCACTGTGGTCATCGAAGCTCCCAAGGGAACTATTGAGGGATTCGGTAATGCGAGAAAAGGTGAGGGGTAAAAAACTGGAATACTTTACTCTGAACAATATAGCTGGGGCCCCGATGAGGAGTGCATGGGATGCCTTTAAAGCCATGATGAGGGGGGAGTTTATCTCTCTAAAAGCCCAAAGACAAAAAGAAAGAAACAGATTAGATAAAGATATAGATGTCATGAACTTCAGATCACGCCCTTTTTGGACCTCCTGGTCCTTGTCTCAACGGGGCTTACATTCAGTACTACTTCCAACATGGCCGTCCAGAGCTGAAGCCCTTGCTCGCTCCATGCGCTGAACGCGGCGTGATCTATTTATAGACCACTCCTTCTGCGGCTCTGCGCGTCTCAATGCTATTGCAGAGTAGCCTCAGATGTGTGTTCGTAGCTCGCGGTATTTTTTCCTTTGTCCCAGTGCTATTACCCGCTCCTGACCCTTTCCCCCTTCCTGATTCCCAGCATTACTAGCCTTTCCCAGACTCCCGGATTCCTGGACTCCGCGCTCCCGTAACTAAACGCAACCTGGAACCAGACGAGACTCGAGCAGCGCTGTTCAAGACCAGGAGCGTTCGCAAGAAGGCAGCGATCGAAGACACCGACAAACACCGGACCGAGGTGAGAAGGGGGGAACTCCTTGACAATAGAGGATGCACTGACGCAGACACCACGCTTATTAGCAGGCCACCAGTCAAGGGAGAACTACACTAAAGTTAAAGAGGCACAGAGACAGCTATGGCTCCTAAACACATCTAGGGCGGAAAGTGCCCTATTAAGGCTTAAACAAAGGTACTATGTGAGCGCAAACAAGGCAGACAAATTGCTAGCTAGGCTCCTGAAACAACAGAAGGGTCAACGGCATATAGAGGGAATAAAGCTAACAGACGGTGGGCTAACAACAGAATCAAGAGGGATAACCCAGGACTTCATGGCATATTACAAGGAGCTGTGCCCTAAGGGAGACCCGATGTACAAAAGATACGGGCATTCCTGGAAAGCATATAATTGCCAAAAATGATGCTAGAAGAGAGTGCCTGGACCGGGAAATAAAAGAAGAGGAGTTGGAAAGGGTGATAAAAAACTTGCAGAGCAATAGAGCACTGGGCCAGACGGCTTTACAGGGGGATTCTATAAGGTCTACTGTAAAGAAGTTAAGGGATTCTTAGCAAAGCTGTTCAACTCATTTAGGGAGGGCGAAGGGGTGACGAACTCCATGACAGAAGCGAATGTAGTCCGTTTTGGAAAACCGAATAAAGACCCCACAATTTGTGGGCCATATAGGCCTACTGCGCTATTGAATATAGGTGCAAAAATCTACACTGGGATATTAGCCGAGAGAGTAAAGGAGGTACTCCTGGGGATCATAGGACAAGACCAGTCGGGTTTTATTAAAGGGAGGCAAAAGTGGGATAACACCAGAAGGGTGATACATCTCCTAGAAAAATTAGTAATGAAACAGATACTGGCCACGATCATCTCGCTGGATGCTGAAAAAGCTTTTGATAGGGTGGAGTGGCCATAACTATTTCAGACGATGATCCAAATGAGCTTTGGGCCTAAATATAAACAAATGGCCAGAGCAAGTTATAGCACCCCTTTGATCTGCCTGGCAGTAAACAATCAAATCTCAGAAGCAGTCCGCATAGAACGAGGGGCGAGACAGGGGTGCCCACTATCCCCTCATCTATATGCTATTTTCCAAGAACCCCTGTTAGAGGCAATAAGGCAGAACCAGGCCATTAAGGGGGTCCCCTTTGGGGGGAAGGGATACACAAAACAGCAGCATATGCAGATGACATGCTAATAATACTAGTAGAGCCAGAGAAGTCGATACCCGCCCTAGTAACCACCCTCAAAGAACAAGACGGGCTATTGGCTTAAAAATAAACATGGGGAAGTCTGAGATGTTAGAAATAGGACTCTCAAAGGAAATGGCGAGTCAAATTAAAATGTTCTCCCCATTCTGGGTAGCGGATGGCAGCCTAGCATAGTTAGGCATTAAACTAACGAGCAGGGTTGCCGCACTATATAAAGCAAACCTACCTGACCTAATGAAACAGACACAGACTGACTTTGCAAAGTGGTCCCCAAAGCGGATATCCTGGATGGGACGTATAAACACTGTTAAGATGGTGACCCTCCCGAGGACACTGTATAGATTCCACACACTGCCGATAGCTATTCTGAACGCTTTCTTTAAAAGTTTGAACACACTAATCTCTAGATTTATTCTGCAGAATAAACGCCAGAGAGTAGCCATGGACGCACTGAGGTCCCCTAGACATAGGGGTGGAATAAGGCTCCCTAATATATATCAGTACTATGAAGCGGCCCAACTCAGAGTGGTCAGGGAGTGGTTCTCGGGATGTACTGACAAAATGTGGGCATGCATGAACAGGGCGCTAGCAGGAATGCCCCTGACAGGCTTGCTCTGGTTGCAGGGGAATGAGAGACCTCTGAATGCTCGTCAGAGCAGGGTTCTTCGCACAACATGTGACATTTGGGACAGGAGACTCAAGAAAGGGCATCTATCGTCAATATCATCTCCCTTTACCCCAAGGCTCAACAACCCTAACTTCACCCGGGATGACAAAAGGTGCATTTAAAAAGTGGAGGGAAAGGGTGTGTGAAAAGATCGAAGACATGATATGGCAAGGGAAAGTAATGTAATTTGTAGACTGCAAAACACAAGTGGGTGTGAGAGAAGAAGATTGATTTGAATATACCCAGCTTAGACATTGGTTGAAGCAGAAGGAGATTCAACAAGCCGCTTTGAGGCCATTAACACATTTTGAGACATTCATCACTCGTGGCGGACATATATAAACTGTTACAAGAATGTCCAGACCTAAGACCCTGGCCGTATCAAGTTGCATGGGAAAACTCGCTAGGGGAAGCAATACTCATGAGACACTGGGAAGAGTAATGGAAGAACATTACAAAATGGACCAGGTCACTTCAATTGTGCGAGGCATGGTACAAAATGATGTTCCAGTGGCATTACACCCTCAGCAAACTGTGCAAGATGTTTCGATCTACGTCCGAGGAGTGTTGGAGGGGAGTGGGGGATTGGATGCACATCTGGTGGGGCTGCCCCAAGATCAAAAGATTCAGGAAATAGTCCCGGATGCCCTACCCTAGACAGTAGCAGAGACCATGGTGGGGGGCCCTGAACCCAGAGCTAAATATTACCTCAAAATCGCAGAAAAGAGCCCTGACAATGGCACTACTAGCCGCATGGATGGTAATAGCGAAAGACTGGAAACAAAGCTCCCCTGTTGATGATCAGCTGGTACCGTAAGCTTTGGGTCATAGTGGCGATGGAATGGATGACGTACAGAGCCCAAGGAGATGCGGACAGATTCCAGAAGGAATGGGGAGAGATGTTACATTTTCTGAAAAGCGACTTTGTGCAAAAATGGTGCCCCCAAAACATCTGGGTGCTGGACATGAGCTGACATACGGGTATATATATATGAGAACAATGGAGGAAGGACTCAAACACGTCAGAAGATATGAGAACTGGGAAGCGGTTTCTTTAAGGGGGAGGGGGCAAAAGATGGGAGGGGGAAGGGAAGGTTTTTCTGTTGAGAAATGTTTACTAAATGCCAATAAAAATACTTTAAAAAAAATGTATGTTGTGTATTTGAATATAAAAGTGATTGCTTAACACAGTGTATGTGTGTATTGATTAGAAAAAACTCCAAACATAATGTGAAGTGGCACCAATAATGCCAATGAGGTTTTGGTGGTTTTTCATATTAAAGAGCATTTTGAGAAGATAAGAATGACCAAAGAACTTTATATCTGTCATATATGTTTGTTAGAGTTGTTTGACTGAATCACTTAATACCTAAAGCACGCTGGGTTTGGTATAGGTTTCCTCTTTTCACATTTTCTTTTCTTTAAACAAAAGTCACCCTAACAAAGCTTTTGCAAATATCAAGCATATATACAAGTTTTGCCATCAAAGACTATAGCTGTCAGAGTGGAATGACTGCTAACAGCTCAACATTTCTCACAGTGTTGTGGATTAGTCAGACTGTGAGAAATTAGATTGTTTTTATATTTAAAACAATGACAACCAGTAAATTTAAAATAAACTACAACAAAATGCCGTCCCTCTAGCAATCTGCCGCCCTATGCCCGGGCCTAGTCGGCCTTGTTGTAAATACATCTATGCTTGCGTTGTGTTATTAGATATCTTTTCACACGTTTTCCTTCTTGGTGAGCAAACTGTACGAATGAAAGGTATAGAGAGTAAACCGTGCGATTAGCATTAACTAACCTATCAGTCTGTTCAACCAACTGCATCTCATGATTGCAACCTTGGTTAATCATCCTGATTTTTCCCCATCTGTTTTTCTTCTGTCCACTTCCCTCTCCTTTTCTCACACTCCGACAAAATCTGTACTCGTTACTCTTTGTTTTGTCACCAAGGATGTGATATAAAATGCCTGCTATATACAACTGCGGCCTTGATAGAGCGTGAGTTGTGTGAAACATATATCGACTGGCACTATAACGAAGACTTAATAGCTCTATTGGAATATAACAATTTAGAATGAGCCGAATCAAAATGCTGCCCAATTAGAATGGGTTTCATTTAAGGCATGTGTGTAAATAAAAAGCTTCAAAATTAAAGGTGCATATGGATCAAAAGAATCACCCAACAGTTATAAAATAAAAACAAACAGGGTTTCAGGCACCTACGTCCACAAAGAAATTCAATATGGGTGGAGATGCAATAGCATTTTCTGCATGCAGCATAGTTTGGAGGTGATCAGACTTTTCACCCCGCCCCCAGAACTTAATTTACTGGAAGAGGCAGTACGTTGGGGCCCATTTCACACACCTTTAGAGGGGTCTGCAATCTTTGGCTGTCCAGATGTTTTGGACTATAACTAGCAGCATTCCTAGCCAGGATAGCCAATGATCAGGGTTCATGGGAATCATAGTCCAAAACATCTGTAGAGCCACAAGTTGCAAACACCTACCTTATAAAATGACCCATCATAACAGAGGCGGATGTGTATTTATCACTCTCCGTACCAATATTTTTGTACTAATAGGTGCAGCTAAAAACAACATATATGAGCCAAAACCTAAAAGAAAAACTAGAAAATGCTGGTACACAAGTGTTTCCTTGCGCTTCACTGCTCCAGCAACCAGCAAAATATAGCAGACTAGAGTGCCACAAGTATCAGGGACTTAATGGGCTGACTGTTTGCAGCAGGGCCCCTGTCCAGGAGTACAAAACACTGGTGGGCTGTGCGACCATGGGACGGATGCTTTGCCCGCCAAGAACACAGGAGCCCCAGAGTGGGCGGAGCAGGTGGCCAACGAGCTTTCCCGTTCCGACCTAAGCGGCGGGCTATCACTGTTCAGTGAACTGCCCTGAGGAGTGCACCTAACATCCTGCTGTGGACCGCTGAAAGAGATGAGGCGAAGTGCGATGTACCAAGGCTTGAGCGACCCCAGTGGCTGCTGAGTGTGGCGGAGCCCTTAGCGCCCTGGCCTGAACAAGGGCGTAATAAGTGAGCGAACACTAGCATCAGAGCGGCTGCCCGCCCCGCCTCAGACTTGATCTGCTGTGGTATCGGGAGTAGCGGCCCGCCAAGGACAACCCTGGTGGGGAAACGGATCACTTGCTGAACGCGCCCAGGCCCCACTACAAGGCTAGAAGGATGCACCAACTGCTGAGTTGCAGTGTGAGTTATGAGAAGCACAGCATCTGTCCTGCTACAGAGGGAGTGGTTCCCAGCGATATATAAGCAGTGAGGTCAGCTCCTGCAGAGTTGAACCTCTTTCCCTCCGTGCCTGGGGACCTCAACATGTGATTTTTCACCTGGAATCGGGAGGAGTCAGGTGGTGTGGCCACAGAGATCCTTGTGGTGAGCTGTGAGGTGCATACTCTGTCTTCAGGCCCTGGGGGAATGGTCCTAAACATTTTGTTTAAAAGAAACAACCTGTTGGGTCCTGGTGGGATCCTTCTGTGCATAACCCATTCGTCTGGGGATCTGAGGTGGGTTCTGGCTGCGTAGCACCTGCATAGGCTGAAGGTGGGTCTGGGAGGGCTGTTCCTGGCACGGGCTGCCCCTGGTTCTTCTGGGACCCGCACAGCTGGAACGTGCTGTGCAGCTTGCAAGTGCTGGGGATGCCGGAGGAGGGTTTCCCAACAGTTCAGAGACTGCGCAGCCCATTATGGGCAATTAAAAGAAACAGGCAAAGATGGACCAATACACAAGGTTGGACCAGCTGAGCACACCGATGGTGTCCTCCCCGGGTCCTTCGCAGATTGATGTGGTCGCCTGGAACCATTCTCTTGTTGAACTGAAAGACAGTACGGACAATCTGGGGGCCAAGATCGATGACTTCATGTGCAAGGTGGACATTTCTGCAGTGACAGATAGACAAACTGTGTGGGCGTATGACGGAGGCGGAACAGAGGATCGGGATTGGAGAGGACAAAGAGGCAGCTTTACAGAGAGAAGTGGAACTGCTACAGCAGACTGTGAAAAGCATTGTGGCCAAGAATGATGACCTCAAAGGAAGGTCACGCAGGAACAACTTGCGTATACTAGGAGTCCTGCAGTCCACCCCGATTAAAAATATGGAGAAATTTGTGAAGAAACTGCTTATGGATACACTGGATTCTCCATCTGTCTCTAATATGTTCCTCGTGGAGAGGGCTCACAGATGCCTTGCAGTTAGACTGCTTCTAGGCGCCTCTGAACGAGCTATCATAGCCAGGATCTTCAATTACAGGGACGTGATCCTCAGGGCAGCAAGAGAGAAGGGTGAATTACAATTTGGCTCCTCCATAATTCGTGTTTCTGGACTTCAGCCCACAGGTCCAAGAACAAAGGAAAATATTTCAGGCTGTTACAAATATTTGGCGGGAAAATGAAATCTGCTGCGTTATGCTGTACCCCGCAAAGCTGAGAGTGGTCCATAATGGGAAAACATGGTTCTTTACATCACCAGAGGTGGTGGTACGCTTCGCGGTAGAGCAGCCAGATCCGCGGGGATCCCATTGTGGACCCAATTGTTGAGCTTCATGGGGGAAATGAGCCTATTCTGTGTTGACATTTTGATACTCGCTGTGTGTGTTGCTATAAATCAGGATTGAGTGGCTTCTTGGCCACCTTGCGCGGTTGGTGGTTGCAGGGAGGTGCATAATATGAGCAGGTTGCCAGTCACATGGAGTCAATGTGGCCGCCATTGGCTCCGCATATTTTCGCAGTAACTGCGTTTGAGTGTGGTTAACAGAGTTTCTATGATTGTTCAAGGGGAGGGTTGTTGTTGCCGGTATGTTGGAGTTTCTGGCGTGGGTGGGCATGGGAGGGCGTTGCTGGGGGGGGGGGCATGGTACTGTTGCCATGGTGGGTTTCTGCATATGGGGGCTGGTCTATAGGAAAACCACACTCCCATTTGGCTACACCTTGGAGATTCCCGAGTGCGGGCAGGGTGAAGAGAAGGTTGCTGGTATAGTTAGAGGTTGGGGGAGGGTGAGCGATTCATGTTAATGACCTAGAATATTCGTGGGTTGACAAATGGGAAAGCATTTAGTTTGGTTATGATTCAGTCGAAGCAGCATCCGGTCAATGTATTATGCCTGCAGGAGACCCATTTCGCTAAAAGTGACGCACTGCCTGGGGCTGCCGGATGGGGGGTCCATAGATACGGTTTGCATACTCGTCATACTCTAGGGGGGGTCACAACGTATATACACAGGTCCCTGAACTTTCGATTGCACGAATAAGTCTCTGATGAGGAAGGGCGCTTTCTTCTCCTGGCCGGGGAACGTCTGGGTACACGGCTTTGCATCGTCAATATCTATGCCCCAAATGTCGATTCCCCAAAATGTTTTCATGGGTGCGCGGCACACATTCACAAATTCCCCTCTTATGAGGTGGTGTGGCGTGAGATTTTATTGTTGCTCTATCCTTATCACTGGACTGCTCAGTCACAACTCACAGGGCCCCTCCAAGGGCTGCAGTAGCTTGGGGGCGGGGGGGGGCATAGCAAAGTACCATGACCTGGTGGACGCATGGCAGCATCTCAATCCCATGGTGAGGGTATACTTGTTTTACTCAGGGAATCGATAATATTATGGTCACAATCCCCCTGGCTAGATCGATACAGACCTCCAAGATGCTGCCTCAGGCGCTATCTGACCATTCTCCAGTGGTGGCGGCTGTCTCCCCAGGATCAGGAGCCCAGCTCACTGCGGTGGCGTTTCCGGGGCCCGCCCCCTCGAGGACCCAGTGTTTAGGGAAGAGATTGCAGGGGATATACAGGTGTCCTTCCAGGCAAATGGCGGATTGGTCCCCAACCCCAGAGTGATTTGGGAAGCATTCAAGGTCCATATAAGAGGCTGTTGTATCTCCAGGGAAGAGGGCGTGTTGAAATTGTTACATAGTACCTTAGCCAAGCTAGAGGGGGGATTAAGATTTGGAACAGCGGCAGGCATCGGTTGGTGACACGTCTGTGGCTAAGACCTTGTGAGAGAAGAGAGAGGAGCATGCTGAGGTGGCAGCTAGGGAGGAGAAATATTTGGGAGATCTGATCGCCGCAACCTTGTATGGTGAGGAAGACAGGACCAGCCGCACGTTGGCCTGGGCAATATGAAAGGAGAGAAGCCAGGGCTCAATCCTTGAGATAGAGGAACCCTCAGGGGGCTTAGTCAGAGACTCTAAGACGATCAGCACAATGTTCCACGATTATTATGACCAACTGTACTCCTCTCAGGCACATGTGACACAGGAGGAGACTAGGCAGTTCCTGGACCGTGTAGTGCTCCACCTTATGAAGAGGAGATATGCCGGGTAATTATGTCCCTACCGAATGGGAAGGCTCCCGGGATGGATGGCATAACTGAGGAGATGTACAAAGAATCTGCGCAACTCGTGGCCCCCCATCTACGCAGAATGTAGCAGCATTCCATTTTAGCTGGTGCACTACCGGAATCTACTAAGAGGGCATTAGTGACATTGCTTTTGAAACCCGACAAAGATCCTTGTCAATGTGCCCCGTTTAGGTAATTATCCTTGATAAATACTGATAACAAGATCACTGCTAAATTACTCACGGATAGGCTTCTCCTGCATATGTCGGCTTTAATGCTCCCAGACCAGGCAGGGTTTATCCCAGGGAGATCTACCCAAAATAATTTACGACGATTATTCAACCTAATGCACAATGTAGATGGTGAGATCCCCATAGTAGTTGCGGCACTGGATGCCAAAAGGTCTTTGACTCTGTCGAATGGCAATTTTTATTGAAAGTCCTGCATCGCTCTGGTTTAGGATTAACGTACCTCCAATGGATTCAACTTTTGTATACAGCCCCCTATGCCAGCGTGCTAACTAACCAACTGGTGTCTGACTACATAACCCTGACGAGAGGCACCCGTCATGGATGCCCCCTGTCCCCTATATTATTCGCTCTGGCTATCAAACCCCTGGCCTGTAGCATAAGCGAGTACCATTAAATCTATTCACATGTCTCGATCATTTTGTCATACACAGATGATATGCTGTTGTATATTAAAGACCCCAGGCACAATCTTCGGAGGCTGGTACAGGAAATCCAGCGCTACTCAGGGTTACGAATAAATTGGAACTAAGTTGGAGGTGTTGCCCGTTGCGCCTGCAGTGTGTGCATAGGGTAATGGAGAGGGTTTCAGATGGTCCCCTAAATGCATAGATATTTGGGGGTGAGGGTGTCAACTTCTCTGGCCCTTCTCAACGCGGACATCTATGTGTCAAAACTGGAGCAATTAGAACGCACGGTGGTGGCGTGGGTCTGTCTCTCGCTGTTGCAGGCTGCAAGGATCTGCCTGGCTAAAATGGTGGTGGTTCCAAAGAAGCTATTTGTTTTTAATAATGTACCAGCGATCCCCCATCTCGATTTTCGAAAAGTGTCAAAAGTATGATGGTGAGGCTAGTGTGGGCCGGGAAACAGGCCAGCGTCTCCTTTGATACCCTGACTCTCCTGTTTGAAGGAGCGCTGGAATACCCTGATTTGTTTTCTTACTATCTGGCGGCACAAATGAAATACTCAGTCTGGTGGTGGCAACATCTCCTGAACTCCCACACATCTGACTGGAGAGGGCGACGACTTGGCCAGATGACTTGAAGGGGATGTTATAGAGGAGGAGAATAACAGTGACTAGGGGGGAAGTGCCGCCATTTCATGTCACGTGCTGAGCCTGGGAACAGGCCTTGTTGGGGCGGGGGATAAGAAAGTATTTTATTTATTTATTTATTCATTTCTATTTCACCGGTAATTCGGAAGTCTCAGGGCACAGATACATGGACACGTGAGACAAACAAGAATTAAACGAGACAAAAGCCAGTGCTTAGTACGTGTGTCTGAGTGGACCTATGTGGGAGTTTTATTTGAAGAGATGAGTCTTCAGCAGTTTGCGGAAGTGTAGGTAGTTAGCTTCTTTTCTTATGTTAATGGGCAGATTATTCCATAGACCTGCTGTGATAATCGGAAAGGATTTGCCCAGTCCTAGCTTGCGTTTGTGCGTAGCTACCGCGATCCTGTTTTGGTCCGCTGATCTTAATCTGCGGATGGGTGTATATGTGTGTATTTTAGATTTCAGGTACCATGGTGCTTTCCCGTGGATGCATCGGTGGGCTAGGGTAAGAGCCTTGACTTGAGTTCTATTTTCAACTCTGAGCCAGTGCAGCTCTTTCCTGGAGTTACTGATATGGTCGGATTTGGATTTGTACTTAATGATCCTGACCGCATTATCGTCATTGGGGAGGGCACTCTCTGATCCACAGTGGCAGTTGATTTGTATGTTATCCCGGAGTGTTTCCCTTAATGATAGATATCATTTAATACACTACAAGTTTTTACATCAGGTATACTATACCCCGGCCCACTTGCATAGGTATTACCCAGAGAGATCTACAAAATGTTTTAGATGTTAGGGGGACCCTGCAGACTTTATACATGTGACATGGGAGTGTGTACACATACTGCCCTTCTGGGAACAAATCCATGGGATCATGGGTACGATAATAACTGAGTGTCCCCCCTGCTTTCCCTGAAGGGTGGCTTTTAGCCTGGTTTGATGTGCCCTCTAGGGCTGATAATAAACTATAGGGAATGGCTTCAACGGGCTCACTGGTTGAAAGGGCCTGAAAGAAAAAGAGAGTGCCATATGTACATGAATGGCTGTCTTCCTAAACTACTGTGAAAGACGTGAAACCGCCTATGCCTCTAGATTACCCAGCCGGAGTTGGCCATTAGACTACTAGGCACCCCTACGTTCTTATATGTGCAGAGATACTACGACCTCCGACACTGAAGGAGAGTAACTGTTGGCCTACCCAGGGTGTGTCTGACCGTACTACACTGACAGAACATTTGGGGGGCGGGATAAACCCTAATGGTTGGATGGTAGGAACTGGGTTGGGGTTGGGGTAGGGGGAGCAAACTTCCTGTTCGCTTTATTTTGTGGCCTTGGGTGGGACCTGTGCCCATCTATGGTTGGGAGGTGGTGGAGAGGACAAGTGGTTGTTATGATTATGTTTACATTTGTTCTTTTGGATGTACCTTGCTTTTGGGGAGGGTTCGTAGTAGGGATGGGGGGAGTTGGTAGGGTGTTCGTTTGTTGTACTTCTTTATGCGTTTATGCACATAAAAATAATAAAGACAGTTAAAAAAAAAGTTGTTTGCCTACACCTTGGTTGTGTGCATACCCTCCACGCTTCATGTGGTTCTCTAATGTGGAAATGTCACACAGGGATGTTTATGATTCTGATGCAAAGTTGTAAAATGTGCCAAGCAATGCATTCATAACACATTAACCAACATAAAATGGAAGATGAAAAGGGTAAAACACCTAAAAATACAAAACCGAATTCCACCCTATTGTTTTACTCCTAGCTACTCGCCATGAAACTATCACACTACATCTGAAAATGTGCTGAAGCCTGCACCAATCAAAAAATACCCAGTTAAGAAATTGCCCTTCTGCTTGAAGCAGGAGCATAATTTTCATGGCATGTCTGTGCTTTTCTCTTCTTCCCTGCATCTGCGGTGGCCTGATGCCTGCCCACTAGTGATGCCGTCCAGCCAATGAGCTGGCTGCCTGTCACTGAGTACACTCGGTGAATCTTGCATTTTAAGACCAAAATACATACAGTATATCTATTTGCAGAGGCAGATCGCGGTTTACCGATGCATCAGTTGCAGCAATAATCGAACAGCGGCAAAACATCGACAATTCTGCAGTAATTCGGCAAGTGGTTGGGTTTCTGACCAACAAACAAATATATATATTTGGCATCCCGCCATTATCTCCCCCAGAAGCAAAGTCTGAAGTGAAATCCGAAAACAAAGCATGCAATGTCCATGCATAAGCACCGTTTGCAGCTGAGAGAGCAGTGACAATCGCCACCTCCCCTCTGTGCCTTTGCTGCTGCATAACAACAGCCCACTGGAAGATTCCACCGCTGTGATTTTTTTCCCTTGCTGAAGGCGAGGGAAATTAAGGAAACGGTTGAAGATAGGAGCTTTGCATTGTGAAATCAAATTAAAGCAGGCGCTTACCTAAAGACTGAAATGCCCGAACATGGATCGCATAAAAAAGATATTTTCTCCAGCTGCGTCTTTCTGCCAGTTCCTAATTTCTCCCTGCACTTCAGTGTGGCTGATGTGCCGAGAGGGGAGGTTTACATGGGATTTGTCAGCGACAAACACACCCACTGAGTGAAGCAGTATGGGAATTATAGTTCAAATATATCAGCAGATGTGTTTTCCGCTTGGAAAAGCCTAAGGAACACGATGACTCTGCGGCAAGCAGAGTTTCTGCTTATACTTTACACGTTGCATATTAATTATTATTGCCTGACTTCCATCTTCTCCATTACAATCAAAATGATGCACAAATCTGGAGTTGCTTTCTTTAAGTGGTGTTTTCATATTAGCAAGACGTCAGTTAATAAACTACTTCACACACCTCGTATATTTAAGGATCTGTTTTTAATATCTGCTGCTCTTGGCGATGGCACCCACAGCAGCATGTTCCATTATCCAGTAACAACCTGCTACAATTCATCAAGGATATACCACTCTGGATTTAACACAACCAGATCTCCACAGCACCACAATCTGCATGTACTTCACAACACCACCACAACAAAAGCAACCACATTTACGGTCAGTGAACAGTGTTTCTGAACTAAGCTGCATACTCTTGCACAACAGCATATGGCGGGCAACTTCCGAAAACCACATTTATGCTCAATCAATGAACAGTGTTTCCAAATTGAAGCTGCCAACAGCACATCACAGCTCTCTAGCTTTTTTCCTGCTCAACCCTACTAACCACCCACCATCCCTCCTTGTATTACAGATCAACCTGAGCGCCTGGAGACCACACAAGTGACATTGGTGTGCTGTATAAAAACCTTTAACATTAACATTTACCAGGCCTACCACAACTCACCTAAGGCCAAACGTGGAAAAGGGACCATGGGAAGTGTAGAATGAGAACACTGAAGCAAGTTGGTGGCATCACTGCAATGGATGTTTTCTCTGGGGCTACCTACGGTCTTCAGGAACATGGATCATCCAGTCGATCAACCAATACCTCTTGCCCACGTGTAACCATCCACCCAAAGATGTTTTGAACCTTATATTCGTTAGAACCTTGCAAGGTAAATGGGACTAGGAAAAATAAGCAACCAGATGGACTGCATGCAGGGCTTTAACAAGAAAACATGCAAGACTAGGTTCACCTTCCATATAATGGGGATGGAAATAGTCTAAGTGCAACTGAGTTAATACTATGGTCTACCTCATATGGCCCCAGATACCATGGAAGCCATTTGTGGGACCCTGGAATGTGCAAGTGTTGTGTGGACAACCACCAGGGCTTGTCCCCAATACAGTAAATTGGTGCCTGCTGTCTCCTCGCGTCGTAAAATAATGTGGTTCAAATGCAGATAGATGTTGTTTAATGGCTAGCTGCACTGGTCTGATGTAGAGTAAACAGTCATCGGCTACAGGTACCAGGGTAGCGGAAGTAATCCCAAAGTCAGTGATCAAGGGTGTTTCCCAAAGACCACGTGCTGAGGAATGACATACATTGTTAGAAGCAAATTTAACCAACCCGCTGAATTTTACCCAGGTGTCTTGATGTTGGAGACAGAGGAAGCGTAAATACTGTTCAGCATTCAGGTTTACCCGTTCACTTTGCCCATCAGTTTGTGAATAGTTTGCAGAAGAATAATGGGTATCAATTCGTAGCTGGGCTGACAAGGCCTTCCAAAACCTGGAAGTGTTTTGAGAGCCCTGGTCTGACAACATAATGCAAGTCAGGACAAATAATTGGAACACAGACTGAAAAAACAATTCCGCCAGCATTGGAGCTGACGGGTTTCTGTGAGATGAAATAAAGCATACCATTTCAGATAATCCATTACCATTCGGATGGAGTCCATGCACTCGGGCTCTGTGGTGAAATTCATGGACCACAAACACCACAGTTTGTTTCGCAATGGCATAATTTGAAGGAAACTCCTGCGTTTACCAGTCTTCCTCTTGCATTGAGCACAGACGAAACAACTCAGGATGTAATCAATGCCAACGTGTCAGATCAGGGCCAGAAACACTTAGTAGATCCATGGTTTCTGCTGCCCCGGGTATCCGTCCCTCTTAGCGCTCTCACACCAGTGCAAAGCTTCTTGTCGGGCATGGTCTGTGGGTAACGAAGGCCATTGTAAACGTTCTTCTGCATGATATTTAATCCAACTGCATGTCTCGTGGATCACAGATGTAGATGAAGTGCAAGCACAGATATGATGTCTCACAGATGGCACAAGAATCAGCGCAACTATCTTGGGCAGTTCAAGGGTTTTTAATGATTCTTTGCTGGGCCCTAGGACCATCCCTCTCTCCCAAATCTCATTATGACCCTCAGGCATCTTTACCCTCCAGGTTGGTGCTTACAGATGATTGAATCCCTACTGTCTGAAGCGGACTTATAGCACAATGGATTCCTGAATGTCAACTGACTAGACTCCTTCAGGTACTTCCTGTGTCCCTACTCTATCCAGTTCTTAGTGTTCTTGCAGACACCCAGTTATAGTTGCATGGTGTGGCCCTCGAGCTCACGGAATTGGGGCTGCTGTCACAAGGCTGAATAGCTCTAGCTTTTCTGCTCTCAGCTCAGATGGATTTTCCTCCACTCTTGTGACAGATGTTGTGGTGCCAATATTATGGTTTCTATTTCTGGGTATCGTACACCATTTAATAACTATGACAAGGCATTGGCCCAGGGCAATACATTATAACAAAATCGAACATTGAAAAGAACACATGCCATCTGGCCTGTCTTTCGGAACTACAATTAACAGAAGTCATAGCCTGTACGTTACAGTGATCTGTGTAAACTACCACCTCATGCTTGACCCTCAACAGGTGATGCTTCCATTCCCCGCAGTTAGTCGGCGAGAGTGTTATGTTTACTCATTTCAATACAAGAAGTGCGCAGCAGTAAATACGCAAGAGACAGACAGCATACATGCGATCTTCTTTTTTACTATCTTAAGACTGACTTACATTTAGGCGGTAACCACGCCTGCCTCCTGCGAGCATCTGTGCTCGCCATAGGCAGAGGACATAGTCCTTATTCAATTGTTCACCAGCATAGAGATGGCACACTACATCTCCCTCACAATGAGTTTCTCTCTTTACCCCATTTCTTCTATCCATCTTGTGGGTCTTCGTATTGTTCTTCTGGATCGGCTGTGTGTCACTGACACATGGTCATCCCTCTCACTGTCGCTGTTGTCTGTGTCCAAAACAACATCCATGAAGTCTGAACAGCTGTCCGAGCAGTCTTCGGAGGAGGCGCTCTCTTCGCTCTGCTGTATTCCTACCCCTTTGAAGAAAGAAGAGTTTCCGGTGATGGTGCCATTTGGACTTGCTGCGGTTACAATGGATCCTTTGACATGACTGACTGTCATGGGCTGCGGATTGAAAGCAGGCGTCACTTTCGATTCTGGTGGCTGGCATAACAGTACTTGGACTCCTATGTGCATTTATGGCTCCCTGGCCTTTCTCCTTGTATCAGCATATTCTTTCATTTTTTTCCTTGCTTTTTTTGTCCTTTTCTCTTGCCTTCCGCTCTGAGTCCACAGATACCACGCTAGTGGTCGAGTATGGGATGTTGGTCCTTGCAATTCTGCTGAACATAATTTCTCAGGGAACACACACATGGAACTATGAGTGGTATTCAGATAGACTCTGAGTAGAGTGCAGATTGCTTGCATGAACGATCCTCTTGTGATGGAGAATACTTGTAGAGTGTGTTTTAAGTTTGCCATGAAGCGCTCTACCGTGCCATTTGCCTGTTGCCATAGTAGGGTAATTTTCCGATGCTGGGAAAAACTAGTTGCTCAGCAAACATCCTGAACGTCTGTCCACTGAACGGTGGGCCATTATCAGATTTCACGACAGTTGGAATGCCGTAATATGAAATGGTTTTGTCTAATGCTGGAATGACAGCATGCACTGCAGGGGATCGTATTAAGTGCATCTCGGGGATCTTTGACATTTCATCCATGATTACCAGGACATGTTTGCAGTTGGGTAGGGGCCTGAACATGTCGACTGCTACTTCATTCCATACTTGAGGCAGCATGACTGTCATTTTGAGGGGTTCTGGTAACGTGCGGAAAGCAACTTTCAAGCATATTGTACAATTTACCAGGATCTGTTTGACTTTTGTTTCCATTTGGGGAAACCATACTTTTGTTCGCAGTTGTCATTTGGTGGACACGATTCCCCTATGTCCGGTCTGTGCCATGTTGATGATTCTGTCCAGTAACGTGTTTGGGATTACTATGCAGTCTTTCTTTAGCTCAAACCTTCTGGTAATAGTGATAAGGTGTTTCTCAGGAGATGGAATGTTCAAAGTTGTTTTTGTTCCGTCTCTGATAGAGCGCTCTCATTCCATTTTGAGTGACGAGATTTGCCAGAGGATACTCGCTCTTTGACTTTCGTAAGCACTGGGTCCTGAGCGACTTGGCCAGTGCGTTGCTGATGATGTAGTTGACACATTGCGAGATTGTGATTCCTCTTTCGCAGGACGAAGGTACCTCGATAAGAAATCCGCCGGGTTGTTCTCTTTCCCAAGGCGGTGTAGTATTTTGAAGGAATATTCTTGGAGGTGGAGTCTGCTTCTGGCAATGCGGGGAGGCATTTTTGTAGTTGAATTTCCGTATATAGTTGTGAGAGCCTGATGATCTGTGATAATGGTGAAGTTATGTCCATATAAGAATAAATGGTATTGCTCACATGCCCACACCACTGCTAGGCTCTCTTTTTCCGGCTGTGAGTATGCACATTCTGCTGAAGACAAACTGCGGCTGGCATAAGCCACAATGCGGCGTGATGCTGATGAGGGAGAACCAGGCTTGAATTGAGCAAGGATCGCTCCGAGTCCGACTGGACTTGCATCTACGGGTAATTCTGTTTCAAGGTTCAGGTCGTAATATGCCAGGCATGAGGCCGATGCGATCTGTCATTTGATTTCTTGAAAAGCGTCCTCGCAGTCATTCGACCACACAAAGGGCCTCATTACACGGAAGGCGGTAATGGTTAACGGCCACCGTTAATGGTAACGGTGACCGTTAACCATTACCGCCTTACTACGAGGTCCCTTAGCGGGTTGGTGCTTTAACGCCTGCTTTTTGCAGGCGTTAAAAACCAACCCGCTAAGGGACCTCGGAGCTAATTACGGCACCGCAAAATTGTGGTGCCGTAATTAGCGCCTTCCCCATTCCCATAGAGCCCTATGGGGCAGAAATGGGAATGGGGAAGGGCAATGGCGGAAGGGGGATTTACTGCCCCACCAACCTTGGAATGGGGCGGTAAATCCCCTTTCCGCCAAGGCGGTGCCGGTATTTTACCGGCATGAGCCATGGCGCTAATAGCGCCATGGCTCACCGCCTTCCGTGTAATGAGGCCCAAAGTCTTGTCCTTTTCCTGTGAGGTGTCTTAGTGGTGTGCTGACGGATGCAAAGTCCTGTATATGATATGATATTTTATTTATAGCGCGCCCATACACAAGTGTTTCAAGGTGCGACGAGGCAGGGCAGGGGAACAAGGGGGGACAGGACAACAATCTTACTAGGCCCTGTGACATTGAGATTGCACAAGTGCATGGGAGAGGAAAGGGGAAAAAGTGCAGAGGGAAGGGGAGGAGGAGCAAGTGCAGGACATCGGATCTGAACATAAGAAACAAGAAGTGCAGCCAGCAGGTGGCAGTGCAAGATTGAGTGCAGAACAGCAAGTGATGATAGTGCCGTTAGGGGGACTGTAGGGTTACAGATACAGCCCCACATGCAGGGTTGCCAGGAGGGAGTGCAGGTGTGCAACTGGGAGGGCAGGGACCTGGGAATGTGGTTCAGAGGGTAGGCAGGTAACCAGTGCAGTATCAGACAGGAGATCAGCAGGGAAGAGGAAGAGAGAAGGCAGAAGCAAAGAGGAAAGTTTTGAGCTGCTTCCGGAACCGGAGATTGTTCTGCTCAAGTTTCAGAGAGGCAGGGAGGCTGTTCCAGAGAGAGGAGCCTGCCGAAGAGAGAGATCTACCCTCAGCTCGTTGCTTGGAAAAGCGACTGACCCTCAAGGAGTTGGAGGAGGAGCAGGGAAGAGCTCAAGTAGGAAGATACTCCACGAGACAAAGCGGGAGATATTTTGGTCCCAGGCCCCAGAAGGCCTAGTTGACAATGCAAAGGGTCTTGAACTTGATCCTTGCAACCGCTGGTAGCCAATGGAGAGATTTCAGTGCTGGAGAGATACAATCCCTGGCCGAGAGGTGCCAGGTATTGGTTGAACAACCAGGGGGAAAGGTTAAACTCCTGGGGAACCCGCAGGTGGAGGGAGAGATAGAGGAGAGGAAGGACCCAAGTTGGACCTGGGAGAGGAAAGAAGTTAACCAGGTCAGAGCCTGATCAGTGATCCCCAGGTTATCATGGAGCCGTTTGAGCAGGATGGCATGGTTGACCGTGTCAAAGGCAGAGGAGAGATCAAGTAGGATGAGGACAGAGGGGAGATTAGAATCAAGGTTAGAGAGCAGGTCTTCACGGATATTCAGGAGAGCAGCTTGCGTACTTCTGTCTACTCTGAAGCCAGACTGATGGTCGTGGAGAGAGCCAACAGATTCAGTGTGAAGATTAAGCTGGGGGATGACCAGTTTTTCAGAATGAACTTTTGTTTTGTTGTTTTGGCGTATCAAGCCCTCTGAGGCAAGAGACTTGCATAAAAGAGACTTGAGCACAGTAGGCCCTGATATTGAGAAAAGGAAATGTAAGCTCACGCCGGAGTAGTCCAGAAGTGCGCTGTGCTTGAGAGCCCCGCCATGTCCTGTACTAAAGATGTGGGGAAGGGAGATCCCGACCATAACATCCTGACTTATCATTTTGTGAACACTTCTTTTTTTCTAGTGAACATTATCCCACACTATTTTGTAACATAGCGGCAAGGTTTGGCAATAGGTTTCTTAGTATAGGCCCCTGGGGGGTGGTGATGCTGGGAGATGTAATAAAGGAGGGTTTGCCTAGGGATTTTGAGGAACTGACAGGAGACAATGGAGTGCACCAGTGGCAGTACCTCGCGTATTCCTGCCTTCTGAGGAATCTTAGACGCAGATGGCTGGAGACTGAAACGCCCTTGCAATTGGACAAGACCATAGAGACATTCTATGATGTGTTGGAAGGTGAGCACGAAGTCTCGCAGATATGTGAGCTACTGATGTCCAAAGTGGGAAAGGAGTTAGGGAAGACAAAGCAGAATTGGGAGGCAGACTTACAGGAACCAATGTCAGAAGCAATGTGGATTAGAGCTATGGCGTACCACAAAAAGGTGTCTAGAAATGCATGGCTTCAACTGATTCAATTGTATGTGACCCACAGAGCATATCTAACTCCAAACAGAATAGCAAAGTTCAGCCAGGCAGCAACACAATCATGCCCGAAGTGAGAGAGATTGATGCAGATCTGGTCCATATGTTCTGGGCTTGCACAGAGATTGGTAGATTCTGGGAAGAGGTAGCCCAAGCATTAGCAAAGGCGGATATCACCCTGGATATTGGATCCCCCCTAGCTTGTCTGTTAGGGGGCTTCACCAGGCTCAAGAGGGCTAGACATGTGAGTAAGATTAAGGATCTGGCATATATACTCGCGAAACGCAGGATAGCGATGGGATGGAAAGCACAGACAAGGTCTGTAGTACAGGTATGGTGGAGGGACCTGTTGAAGTGGGCAAATACAGAACTGTGGTGTGGCAAGAAGCAGTAGGTCGGAACAAGGAGACTGGGGTGGACGCTTGGAGGCAGATGATTGTGGATTTGGCACTTCTGCACAGGGCACTAAAGACTCAGAGAATATTCCCATACAAGAGGGTACTGATGCCAGTGTTGTCGATGTGGTATGAAGGGGGGAGGTGGTGGAACCATTTGGTGCGACGTAGGCCGGTGTAGGGGGGCTTTGTGGGAGAAGAGGGGAGCAGATGGCCAGGAACTGAAATGCAATACAATGTATATGTTTATGCAAGTCTGTAAGCTGCTATGGTTATACAAAAAAGAAAAACTGTTTGAAAAAAATGTTTTGTTATCAGAATCCTCAGGTAACAAACTGGACAAAATAGTGGCATTAGATTCTGAAGGATCTTCCCTCCACTCCTTTAAAAGGTTAATTCAATATACTTGGGTTTAAGCAGTGGTCAGGTTGGGACATTTTGTAGTTACAGGGTCCTGTCTGTTCTAACACCTCATATGGGCCATGCTTCTTAGATATTAGTTTGTTCTCAGAAGTGGCGAACAATACTAATACCATTTGGTGTCATGATCACTGTCAGGGGCCACAAGCTGTGCCACAAGCAAGCCCCCACATTTACTCTGAGGGCCTCAAGACTTCTGCAAAAAGGCTCCTGGAGCCAGTCCTGGCGCATCTGGCACCAGGCTCATGTACTGTAAGGAGATACTTACCAGGCTTACTTTCAATTGACTACATGGGTCTTTAAATCCAACATGGAAGCAACCACACAGCCTAGTTCTTAAGAACCAAGACATGCGGTCTAGTGTTCTGGGTGTGGCAGGTCTGGAACTACTTTCCCTGGTACTACTTTACCTGGGCTATTTAAACCGCACCCTGACTGCAGAACACGCTTTGTGTTATTCTGCAACTAGCAGCGTGATGCTCACCGTGTCCAGCTCCTGGTCTTCAGCATCTTCCTGTAGCCCTGCAAGAACAAGAACCAGATTATTCTGTTCCACCTGAGAATACACCATCCAGCACTCAGCATCTCAACCGGGCTGCAATCTGTGGAAATCGAGAGAAGAAGAAACATCACTCACCTGTGAGTACTAGCTTAAGGACTTCTGGCGAACCGCTATCACAGCTGCTACTCGAACATTGCGACCTGCAACAACGAGAAAAGAAAACAATATTAGAACGCGCGCACTTCCAAAACATAGAATTCCGTCAGTCTCGCCTGAATTCTGTCACGCTACGCCTCGCTTCCATCCGAAGCACCACAGCAACACCCTGCAAAGGAAAAGGAGACATATTCAGTTTTGCTTTCAATATTTAACAACCGCACAGGGCTTAACTTACCTTAACGGATTCCGGGGGCCAGTTTTTTCATCGCGCTCTCATCCACCTGCAGCGCCACAGCGGCCTGTAAGGCGAAGAAGAAGAAAACACAGGTTAGCTTTAAAAGACAATAAAGGCACCGTGCATTGCGCTTTCTCTTACCTAAAAACGTGCCTCTCCATCTGGCACGCCAGCAGCAAGACCTTCGCACCAGAAAAGAAGGTGATAAAGACGAAGTCCCACCACAAACAGAACAAAGACTTACAATTAACAAACCTACCTGCCTATCAGCCGATTCGGGGTCACAACAGGCCTGGGCCCAAGGAAAGCGCACTGCACCAGTGAAGCAACTCGGGCAGCTCAACAACAAACGTCAAGCACCCTGGACAAGAAACGCAGGACTGATAGCTCACCCTACAAATAACTAAGGTGAGAAAGAATCAGTGGGAAGGGAATCGGTCAGAGGGAGGTGGGAGATTCACCCATTAGAGACAGTTATCACAAATCCTCCCTTCTGTAATTGCAGATTCATTATTCAGCACTGGGCAACTACGCATCCAGGGTTCCAGATCTCAGAGCCTTCCAGACGCCCCTGGGGATATCAGGTGAGCGTAACATTTGGCCTATTGAAAAGGATCTTAAAGTACCTTTTCTATCATATGAGGCTTTCTATTGTTCCTGTACCTTGGCCATATGGCTGTGTACCAAAGACCTGACTACTATCATTTGTTCTTTAAGTCAGGTTTGCAGTTTGGCAGAGTGGGATTGGGGCATCCTCCCTTTCTTTCCAGGTTTCTCTCAACATATCCAGGATATCTAGAGGTTCCCGTCCATAGAGTAATTGAACTGGGAGAATCCTGTAGAAGCATCGGGGTCTTCAGACAGCAAATAAAGCCAAAGGTATCATTTGATCCCAGCTTATGCCATCCTGTTCCACTCACTTCTGCTATATGGTTTGCAAGGTCTTCTTAAACCTTTCTACAAAACTATCTGTTTGTGGGTGATATACTGAGGTTCTTAAAGTAGTAATATGTAACAGATGTTTCCCTTCCCCATATGTTTGCTCATAAATGTAGAGCCCTGATCAGACAGTACTTCATTATGAACCCTACTCATGAAAAGAAAGGGAGTAGGTGTTTCAAGATCTGTTGGTGGTATTGGCTATTGGGAAATGCTTATGGATAGTGAGTGGCATAATCCACTATTACCAAGATCTACTTGTTCCCTAATTTTGATGTTTCCAAGGGGCCTGCAATGTCCATACCAATTCTTGAGAATGGAATTTCAATGATTGGCAGTGAATGTAAGGGGACTGGTGGTGGCATATGGGTACTGGTCTTTTGGCAAATTGCACAGCACTGGACAAAGTTTTTAATGTCAGCATTAATTCCTGGCCAGTAGAATGTATCAAGGATTTGGGTCTGAGTTTTGTCTGTCCTAGATGACCCCATGTCAGATGGGAATGAGCTATTTCCAGGACTACTTGCTTTTGACTTTTAGAGGTAACTAGTTGGGCTTTTACTAGGCCCTTTGAAGTAGTGTCTCCCCGGTAGATTAGCCCATGTCTCAAAAAGAAAAAACATCCTCCTCTCTCTCACATCCCTCTTGCTCAGGTGTAATTTGCAAAAAGGTTTCAGCCAACGATGGGTTGTTGCTTTGCGCAAAGGCTAGATTGGGAAGAGTTTCTGTTTCTTCTTCTATGACCCTGCAGGGTTCGGGATCTTGAGGGGCATCAGGTGTATAATCTGCCTCCCCGAAGCCTCAAGTACCTTGATCTGTTGCCTCCTTCCCAGCTCCTTCCTTTATCCTAGGGAATACTGCTCTCTCGAGCACCCCTTGTACAATGGTATGCCCTTGATGGATTTGAAAGGGATCCTTTCCATGATTCTGTAATAACACTTTGAGGTCATCTCTGAAGTCTGGATCTATAACCACAGCTAGTACATCAATTTCAAACCTCCATTTTAGTCCCGATTTGGGAGCCAGTCTGATGTAGATATCTGGGTGTGGAATCAGAATTAAATGAGTGGGTATTAGTCGTCTTTCGCCTGGGGAATGATCTCTTCCCTACCGCTGCAGATTTCATACCCAATAGAGTTCTTTGTGGCTACTGAGAGTTCTGATGCTCTAGGACTTAACTTTTCAAATTTTAAGGTTCACCCATCTTTTATCGGTTGAGCCGCATCCCACCTCTGACACCATTTGTGGAGGCAAATAAGCACAAACACCAGGGCACACCTATGTTTTGGAAAAAAACTCACAAGATGGGTTTATGGTAACCTTTTAGAGATTAAGGTTTGTTTGAGGTGCAGGGGAGCAAAACTCAACCTTGGCAACTAGGTTGGATAAATGAGAGAACAAAAAGTGGTTGTTCCTAGAGATGTAGGAACTCCCGTCCCGTGCACACTATCTAGTATCTGTGGATCAGATCAGTAATTCAGTGTTATTTATATATAATTTTACATTAACAATTTGATGCATTAAATTTGGTATAGATATATCGATGATATTTTTGGAATTTGGAGAGGAACTGGGCAAGAACTTCGAACATTTTGGGAATATATAAACAATTGTAATGAGAGAATTCAGTTTACAGTGGACATTGCCAAACCAAGCGTGAATTTCCTTGATGTCACTATTGAAATAACCAGCACAGGACTTAAAACTCAAATCTATAGGAAACCAACTGATGTGAACAGCACCCTTCATTTTCAAAGTTTCCACCCAAAACATTTAAAAGAAAACCTACCATACAGCCAACTACTCAGGGTCAAAAGAATCACATCAGAAGTAGACAGACTACAGGATGAGTACACCACTATGAAGTCCAGATTCAAAGATAGGGGTTTTCCAGAGGATCTGATCAACAAAGCCATACTAAGAACGGAAGCACAAAGTCGCGAAGACCTATTACAGCCAAAGATCAAAAATGAAAGAACCACCTTAATTCATTCACTGAAGTACTCTAGTCAGGGTTTTCAGATCAAGCGGATTATACACAAAAACTGGGATATAATCAAAACAGACCCACAATTGTATCGCCTCTTCTCAGAACCCCCGATGCTAGCATACAAGCGAAGAAAAAACATTTGTGACAAATTGATCAAAGCAGAAAAACGGAAACCAAATAACCAACCACGGATGTCCAAACCCAAAAATGGTACTTACCCTTGTCTCAATTGCCAACATTGCTCTAATGTAATAAAAGGAGATCATATTCGACATGGCAACACTGGGAAGAAAATCCATCTTAAACAACTTGCATCTTGTGATTCCAAAAATGTAATGTATGCTCTGCGCTGTCCCTGTGGGAAAAACTACATAGGGAAGTCTACCAGAAAGGCCAGGGAACGATGGACTGAGCACAAGTCTAATATTCGCACCAAAAACATCAAATCCCCATTGTATAGACATTTTAGAGACCACCAACATACAGTGGCTCAAATGAGAATGGTGATACTAGAAGTAGTATACCCACTTCCCAGAGAAGGAGATCTACAAAGACTGCTTTCACAGAGAGAACTTGTTTGAATACATTGCCTAGACTCACTCACTCCCCTTGGTATGATTGAGGACTACTATCTAGGACCCTACCTGTGATGAATATTCGATTTTACCACAAGTTCCTATTATCACTCATTAGGATTACATTACCCTCTGCTATGGTGAAATTTCAGTGTTAAACTCACCTGCGTATGTTTTACAAAATACACCTCATTTGGTGGATGATGTTGTTTAGGATTGCATTCCCTTTGCTATGACCAAATGCCTGTGTAATATGCACTTGCATTTGTTTTACAAATTACACCTAAGATGGTGGAGGTTATTATTGTTTTGACAAAAATTGTTAACATTAAGGTCACCTTGTGGAGATATGCTATATCTGATTTGGAAATGTTTAAAAATGTTACCACATATGGTGGAATATATATGTGAACAAGGTGTCATTTGTTTTTTGCATGTTAGATAAGTGTTAATTATGCAAACAGACGTCTGTTACTCTAAAGCCAATGTACACCTAGAGGACTGGTAGTTTCTACAGACTAGACTCCACCATATCTCCTCTCACGCAAACTTTCTTCACATCCATATGAGTATGGGTTACTTATTCTCTCCTTTACTATCCTTTTAAGTATGCATGCTCACTTTCCTCGTTATATTCCGCACATGAGCGGTGATTTTGTATACATAAATTCAGACGACAGTCTTTCCGTGTCGTCAGATTCATGATGTATCTCTATTTTCACTCATATTTTTATGCTGATTTACACGCATCTTCTCCCATTGTTAAAATACGTCTTTACATTTTCCTTACTCTAAATTCAGTCTATTCTCCATCCCGCGCATGCGCAGTTATTTTGTTGTCATGGAATTCTGACGCCGACTTTTCCGTGTCGTCAGATCCATGACGTGGCCCAATCATTTAGTCTTGGTGTTACGCATGCGCATAGAGACGGTTCCCTACGCGCATGTTTTCTGAATACGTCATTCAAGTATCAGGTATTTAAGAAGGCGCTCATTGAGTGTACCGCATCCTCCTCCGGTGGGACGCGGTGCACCATGATCGCTTGCACGGACTCTCTGAACAGTATCAAGTAAGTGCAATGACTGATTCCGTCAGTCTTACCAGTACGTTCTCTTCATCTTAATAAGCTTTGCTTATCCTTTTCTCCCCTTTTAGATGACTTTACTCATTTGAAGTACCGTCTACTTAGTGTTATCTTTTGAAAGATCCCTCTTTATCTTGCATGGATCCGTCCGTCAGGACTTTTTCTGAACTTGTTGTAAGTAGAGACTTTGCTTCTCTTCTCTCTCCTTAGCGTTACTCCTCTCACTACTTAGGGTTTACACATGTTTCATTTCTTTAGCATTGAAACAAATGATCATTCAAGAGCTTCCACTTTATGTTCCATTGGATATTTCTTTTCAACTATGTGACCACCATAGTTGGTAAATTACATTGTTCAATCTTTCTTCCATTTTGTCAAATTGCTCTTTCTGCCTTCCTAGGACCCCTCTTTTTACAGACTAGATTGGTTAGAAGCCATGTCTATAATCCTCTTATCAGGATTATCTAATCCTCCTGCAGTTAGAAATAGCTGACTATATCCCACTAGCTTTACCATACTTGTTGAATACATCTGACATTTAATTAGTTGTTGTTTTGTATAGAATAAATAATGATCATAATGAAATTGTAATGCACACTACATATGCAGCTATACTAAGATGCACTTTTTTCTATCTTTTTCCTAGAAGTTTGTGAAATATGATTCTGCCCCTGAAGAAGAGTTTATACTCGAAACGCGTTGGGCCTAAACACACTGTATAAATAAATGTATGAATTGCTTTTTACATGAAATCTTGTGAGCTGGGTATTTACTCCTACTGCCCCACTAACTGAACTATGGACTGCATTTAATGCATCAAATTGTTAATGTGAAATTATATATAAATAACACTGAATTACTGATCTGCTCCACAGATACTAGATAGTGTGCAGGGGACGGGAGTTCCTACATCTCTAGGAACAACCACCATTTGTGAAGGCATCATGAGTGAGGCACAGACAACAGTTTCAAGTTTGATTCAAAAAGGTTTATTTAACTTAAAAGGCAGGATGGAGTAAGGCCTAACCTGCCCTATGCTATGGTGGGTTTTCCCTACCTAAAGAAAACTAAGGATAGTCTGTGTCAGGAAGTCCAAATCAAATGTCCTGCTGTGTCCAAAACCTATACCTGCCCACACAACAAACTATAAACAATGGGTAGGGATGTCAACATCAAAATGATTAGTGTTCATAATAAAATGCAGAGCTTCTTCCAGCTCTTGGCTTGTAATCAGCTTCCCCTTCCCCAAGTTCAAAACAGTTCTCAAGTATTCTGGCTTCCCTTCCCAAAGAGTTAACATCTTCTGGCTTTTAAACAAAAACAACACAGTTCCCTGGGAAACGTCCCAGCTCTTTGGATATCACTATTTCACATAGGCAGTTCCTTTTCTTATTTCAAAATCACATAACAGGTTGTTCCCAAACATAGGCTTCTTTATAGATAATTTCAATGACTTCTCCACAGAGGGCACTCGGTCTAGGTGCAGTTGTCGAATCACATGGTCCACCCATTACAGGTCACGCAACCGATATCCCTTCTTGGTAGCTTACCATCACCAATTGGACACTACTTCCTTGTGACAGTGATGTTGAGTTGATTCCCCAGTGTTACACTTCTTTGACAATGTACCATGGCGTGGCTGGCCACCATGCATTTTGTTACACTTTTCTGTAGTCTTCTGACTCCTGCAAACACAGGTTTCCTTTTTTATCCTGCTTCCTTGCACTCTTTTAGCTTTTCATCAATACTTGGCTTCTTATCTTATACCCTTCTTGGTATGCTTTCATTTTGCCAGTACTTGGATTTCATCCAATATATTTCGTGGTATCTGCCACATGCACCACCTTTCTTTTACTCCATTCATGAGTGCTCAACACTTGCCTTTACTTTGTCTGGCATTCAAAAGTGCTTATTATAACTTACAGTTCATTTGGCATTTAAAAGTACTTATTTCCATATTTTAAAAGTAGTTGAAATGATTTTCAGTTCATTCTGTATTCAAAACACTTGTTTCCACATTCAAAATACTTGTAATGACTTTCAGTTCATTTGGTATTCAAAAGAGCTTGCTTCAGCATTCAAATAGTACTTAGAATGTCTTTCAGTTCATTCGATATCCAAAACAACAATGTTCAATACGCATTTGCCAGCCATCCCGGTGCTACCCATTCACTCCCTGGTCGAAGTTTACGGCGTTGGGAGGTCTCTCCCGCTCCGGGTTCTCATCTGCTCGAGCAGGACCTCGTTTCTCTCTGTGATAGCATCATGAAGCAAGATACAGACAACAGACTTACTCGACAATTCATGGAATTGCACGTAAATAAGGTGGATGTGCGTGCGAAAACGCGCGCACCGCCCATTCACTGATTCATGGAACACATTGCGCGTGGCTTACCTGAGATGTGCGCAGAATCGGCGCAGACTCAACACGTCACAGCGACACCCCAGACACCTTGCACGAGATGCCCAGCGAAGGTGCATACCACCTAGCGCAGTCACCTAAAAAGGGGCAGAACACGTGGAATGGGGAACAACAAGCGTAAATGTGGGCGTTAAGTGGGAAGTACCACAGTGAAATACTCGCCCACACGCGCGCTTACAACACGTATTCATGGAATCAAACAGGGCTCACTGGCGTGCAGGAAAAGACACACTAACCCAAAAACACGTCCGCCAAGCGAAAGCTGGCGTAAGCATCACCACGCACAATTACAATGCATAAATAGACATGCAAAACACAAATGCGCGTATACAGCTACGATGAACGGGCCATTTCTCGCAGCAGTGATCGCGGGACACCGCAGGAAGAGGAGGATAGCCAGTGCCCGCATTTTTTTACACAGGACCAGCCTTTTTGGGATGCCTGATGACCAGGTCTATGGCAGGGATAGGTTCCCACCTCATTCATCCTAGACCTGGTCAGGGAGTGGGAAGATGACCTCACATCACCCATCCTGTGCTCCCAAGCACTGAGCCCCTTGGAAAAGGTGCTAAATGTACTGCATTGTTTGGCCACTGGGTAATTTCAGCGGACAACTGCCATTGTCGGGGGCATTTCACTGGCCACACCGTCACGCTGCCTACACCAGGTGTTGGCAATTATGACTGAACGCCCCTCAGTCTGCAGGCACATATACATGCCCAGAACAGCCACAGAAAGGCAGGCCGTGGTCCAGGACCTTTACAGGGTTGGAGACTTCCCTAAAGTGCTTGGTGCCCTTGATTGCACACATGTGGCCCTACGTCCACCAAGGGCCACTGAGCACATCTATCGCAATCGCAAGCCCTGGCATTCCATCAACGTGCAAGTTGTATGTGATGCCAAGGGAATCATAACCTCTGTATATGCCAACTATCCAGGGTCCACCCACAATAGTTTCATATACAGAATGTCAGCCCTACACCAGGCCCTGGAAGCTGGGAGGCATGGCAACACATGGCTCATTGGTGAGTACAAATGGCCCTGCAAATGCATGCATGTCCCTCACAGACTAGACCACACCACTGACAAACCATCTCACCTCCACAGGGGACAGTGCCTACCCACTGAGCACCTACATGATGATGTCAATACGGAACCCCACCACACCACCCCAGGTAAGATACAACACAGCCCATATTGCAACTAGGGGCATAGTGGAGCCCACATTCGGAGTGCTAAAGTCCGCTCCCTTGACTACTATGGTGGAGAGCTACTATATGCAGCACCAGTAGTGTGCAGGATCATTGTGGCAGCATGTGTCCTTCACAATGTTGCAACACAGCGGAGTGTGCCGGTGGACATGGTGGTGCCCCCACATGTCCAACCACATGCACGGCCGCTGCGCATGTGAGGGGAAAGGGCACGTGATGAGGCTGCCCGTACCCAGCTTGTGGCAACATTTTACACCTAAAATCCAACCCCTGTGGAGTGCACACAGGCCTGACACCTTTCAGGTGACTATCGATGATCACAAAGGGACAATCATCTGTCACAACCTTACCACCCTTAGAACCTGTCCTTGGAAGTGCTACATCGTGTGCATCCCTTACAACTAAAACAAAACCAATCTTGTGTGCACAAAAGGCACACATGGAAGATGCAGTATGCCACCAACCCTATGCAAAAATACACATCCAAATAACGGTATGTCACCTAAAGCCTCCCAAACCTCATGTCACCTGGTTGGCACGCCTTGCCATGGCAAGCAACGTCAATAGTGACACATAAATGCCCAACGTATAACAGTACTGTCACAAAGCGCTCAACGGTAAACTGAACCAGAACATCAATAACTCGCTCTCACACATCAAAACAATCATGTACACAGTAACATCATTTGGCCAGTATGGCATACCACAAACCCAGGACACAACGGTCAATATGTCTGACAGTAAACAATCAGAATACCACAAGTGCCTCAATGTGCCCTAACTAACATATGGTACCCTTCTATTAGTAGTGTTGGCCTGTCAACAAAAGGTGGCATGGAAGCGCATACAGCAGGAAGGCCAAAAACAAGTGAGACGTGCAAGCAAATACATGATGATGGAACATGAACAAAGGATGCATCTCAACGTAAAAACAAAAATGGATGCCAACCATGCACTGGACAAACAATTATAATTCCCACTAGGGGTGTATACACAGGTTGGACTTGAGATTGCCCACGGATGAAACCTTAATGCCTCTGTGTAAGTTACTGTCACACGCTGCACTCCTTGCAAGCCCATGAAGGGGAAGCAGGAGTCACATATGGGTCTGGACCCTAAGGCACAAACAAGGAGTGTACCAACACGAGACAAGTCTGTATGAGCCCAGCTGGAACCTACAGTGGATGCCCTCGGATGCCACATAAAGCAACACACTGGGCCTCATAACGAGGTTGGAGGCAAGGGAAAAACGATGCCGGTAAAGGATTACCGGCATCCTTACTGCTTCAGGCTATTACGACCCTCCAACCCGCTATTAGCGGCACCGTAAATAACGGTGCCTCTAATAGCGGCATGGGCGCAGGCACGCGACCCTTCATTCCGGCAAGACCGGCATTGGCGTAAACAGGAGGACATCACAAGTCAGGCGTACATGCAAATACCGGCATCATGAAGGTGCTAAAAGTGGATACCGGCATGGCGGCAATACCGGCATCGCGAACCACCCGTAAACGGCCATGTGCTGTGTTCTCAACTGCCACAGGTGCACACAATCAGCACAGGTAGAGGCAATGTAGACTGGGCCAGCACAAAAGGAGCACACCACACCCTTTCCCACACCCATTCCCACACCAAAATGATTCCAATACTAGTAGCAATACTGGGGCTGGAGGACATGCTTGCATTGCAACTCCAGCAACAACAACCACAACAGACAGCACAGAGGAGACGCAGGAGGAGAAGGAGGGTGAGACAGGCACAGCATGCCCCACCAGTGCAGGCAGTTGTACCACACAGGCAGCCCCCAATCCCTCGAATCAGAGCCAGTCCATTCAACCTAACCCCTTAGCAGATCCACACCCTGTACCGTCTGGACCGGGACACCATCACCACCATTGTGGACATGATACATAACGACATTGCCAGCCTCAGAGACATCTGTACCGCCATCCCCCTCTACTGAAGGTGGTGTCTGTGCTCCACGTCCTGGCCACGGGCACCTACCAGCACACAGTAGGTCAGATGCATGGCATATCACAACTATTATTCTCACGCATGCTGAACCAAGTGCTCAATGCCCTCCTGAAGCACACAGACAACCACATATCCCTACCACAGACTGCCAAGGAGATCTCCAACACCAAAGTTGGCTTTCATTCACTGGCAGGCATCCCAAGTTGCATCGGTGCCATCGACTGCACCCATTTGGAATTGGTGGTCCCACATGCCATGGAGGTAGTGTACTGCAACCGTAAGCTATACCACTCCATCAACGTGCAAATGGTATGTGACTCAAACAAGATCATCACACATTGTTGTGCCCGATTTCCTGGATCAACCCATGATTCAATGGTTCTGCGGAACTCCACGATACCACGCTACATGGAGCGACATGCAGGACAATGTTCCTGGCTACTCGGTGAGTTGCATGGCAAGCACATGGCAGTGTGATGTGGGGAGATGATTGGGGGGGAGAGATACATACTTCATCTGGCTGAGATGGGGGGGAGAGATGCATACTTCACCTGGCTGAGATGGGGGGGGAGAGATGCATACTTCACCTGGCTGAGATGCTGGGGAGAGATGCATACTTCACCTGGCTGAGATGGGGGTGGGAGAGAGATGCATACTTCACCAGGCTGAGATGGGTGGGAGAGATGCATACTTCAATGGACTATGCCCATACTCCAAAGCAGGCCAGACTGGACCTGACACCTGACACCTAAATGCAAGACGTAAGCTGCACAACAATGACAACGAAGCAGTACTGCAACCATTCCATAGCCATCCACATGTACACTGCACATAATCAGACCATAGCCCCTGCAACACAATGCAGCAACATGCAGTTAGTATGGGCAATGCAAATGACCGAAGAACAGCATCACAACGGACATGTGTCCATCAGTGCGTACAAAGGAATCACATGAGGCCAAAATACAGATTTTCACTCGTACACTACCACAGAGGTGCAGCATACCAGCATGGGGACATCAAGCGTGGAATGGCAGATCATCAAGAGTCTGGCTTCAACGGTGACAGGATCAAAGCATACAATTAACTACACATCACCTAGATCATGGAAACAACTGCCATGGGCAACCACAGTGCATGAACACTCACAAGGAATAGGACACCCCTGCATCCACTAGACGATGCTACGCACACCTGTCGATCATGTGACTTCACACATTGCAGTTACTTTGAGCAGCTCAATTCATGCAGGTATATGTGGATGAGAACAGGAAATCAATACATGCTTTTGTGTCATAGGTACAGGTTCCATTTGATGAAATCACTTACACATAACCATTGTTGCACCCATGCATGTGATGCTGGCTATCCCTTGAAAAGGTGGCTCCTTACCCCTGTCCGGAACCCGCAGAATAGGCATGAAGAGGACTACAATCGTGCACATACCCATACCCTTGTGGTGATCGAGCAGACATTTGGCCTTTTGAAGGCACGGTTTTGCTGCCTCAGCAGGTCGGGTGGGGCACTCCTGTACGGGCATGAGAAGGTGGCCAAGATCATCATGGCATGTGTTATGCTGCACAATATGTGCATCAGACGGAATGTGCCTCTGCCCCCTGACGTTGAACTGCAACCGCTTGACGAGGGGGATGAGGAGGGAGGAGATGGGGCTGCACGTCAGGCAGGTGGCGATGCACAGGAGGGATGTGCTGTGCGCCAGAATTAGATTGACCAATGTTTCTAATACACATGGATGCGGAGGGTGCCATGGAGGTGGGACTCAGGGCACTGGTTATGTGGGGGACATGGACACTGTGCACTGTTCACCAATAAAGCACACGTACACAATAAGCAATGTCCAGTCATGTGAATTCTGTTGACACAATGGGTGTATTGAACATTAAGAATATTGAATGTGCCCAAACCCTCCACCCCACACACCCTCTCTCCCCTCCCTCTTCCCCTCCCCCACAACTCCCCCGCTCACCCTCTCCCCCCTCCCCCACAACTCCCCCACTCACCCACCCCCCTCCAACTCCCCCTCCAACTCCCCCAACAACTCCCCCACTCACCCTCTCCCACCTCAACTCCCCCACACATGGTGTGCACTTCCATGCACCATTAGTCCGCAATAGTTCGGAATGGCAGGCAGCACCTACATCTCATGTCCACTGCCAGCATCGGGTGGCCCCATGTCCGACCTGCGCAAGTTCCGCGCGGACCTACGCAGGGGGCTGGTCTGTATGGAGCTGGCATTCAAGGAGGTGCCTGGTTTGTATCACCTGTGCGGGGCACAGGGCCTCCAAGGCCTCCCCCTCATGCGGGTGAGGACCTGCCTCTCAACCGCCAATTCATCGCATATGAGTGTGGAACTTGATTCAATAGCACCTTTGAGGGACGTTGCATATTCCCGGAACTCCTTCCTCGCCTGGGCATCTTCACTGATGTGCTGGGTCACCAGTGCTGTCAGCTCCTCCTGGCGCTGTTGGATGACTGTGATACCCTCTTGCCTGTCCCTGACACCGGTGGATGTCGAAGCAGCATGCGACAAGGGTGCTGCATCATGCATGCTCCCCGTGGGGCTGAAGCTCCCTGGCCATGACTCAACAGCAGACAGCTCATGGCTGCTGGCATTGGGTGTGCTGGGTGGGGAGAGGTGGGGTGACTGCTGCGGGCTTGTTGCGGCAGGTGTTCCGGGTGTCGGACTGTGTGCATCATCATTCGACACGGGTGCCATGGCAGCTGCTTCTCTGACTGTACTGCTGGCAGTGGACACCGAGCCTTCAGCCACTGGCTCCTGTGTGGTGGTGGCTGGTGTTGGTGCTGTGGTGGTGGCCCTTTTGCGCATCGGTGCAGTAGCTTCCTGTGTTGGTTTGGGCTTGTGTGCAAGTCCAGGTTTCACTGTGCCCCTTGATGTTGAGGGCTTGTTTGCTCCCTCCGTGCCCCATGCCTTCTTCACTGGTGTAGTGGGCTGCTCCGTGGGGTCCTGAGTCTCACTATCAGATTGTGTGCCTGTGGGGGACCAAGAGAGGGACAGCATCAGTGATGGGTCTATGTGCATCATCCATGTATTGGGGTTGCTGCAGTTCTATGGAATGGCAGGTATTTGCCGTTGGAGTTGTGACATACAGGTGGCTTGCCATATGGGTGGGTCATGCAGGGATACATCTGGGTGACACATGTATGAGGTACAGCATGCATGTGGATGTGATGGTGCTGTGCACTGCCTGTAGGCAGGGTTGCGTACATGTGTGTGGTGGCCCCAGCATTGGATCATTTCACTGTCAGTTTTGGGGGACATCTTCATGCTTTGCATTACAGTGGTTTCTTAGGACAGTTACCTCCATCAGCCGATGACGGCGCTCCACACTCCATATCCCCCACTCCCTCGATTGCCTCCATTCCAATTGTGCTTGCACATGTCTCCTCCCAGCGAGTCATCTGAATGTGTGAGGCACCTCCTCCACCTGTTGCCATGCCCTGGCTACGATTTGCTGCAAGGATGTTCCGGACGCGTAGGCGCAGGTCATCCCAGCACTTCCGCATGTCCTTTACCGTGCGTGGGGTGGTGCCAACCGCACTCACCTTGGCGCCACCTCCTCCCAGATCTCTTTCATACGCAAATGTGCAGGTTGACGCAGATCAGCAGCAAACACAACCTCACCATTTTCGGCCAGGGTGTCTGCGAGCATGTTCAGCTCTTCTTCAGAAAAGCGCTCCTTGCGCAGGCACGCAGCTCCTTTTTTCAGGGCCTTAGGCATTCTGAAATGGTGTTGGGTGAAGTTGGGGCAGCTGTAGTGCTGATGCAGGTCCTGGGTGCTGAGGATAGCAATGGATTGTGTTTTTAAAGATGGTGTCCGTGCTCTTTCCCGTTCCTGTGCGATGACGCTACTTCCGGTTCTGTTTATTTACGGTCACCGCTATTAGCGGCCAGCGCTAATAGTGGTCACCGCTAATGCCGGATCCATGGAAGGCGGTAGTGCTATCAGCGCTTCCCTTGATGCGGCTAAGGGCCATTTTTGGGTCTTTAGCGGCATGGCTCGTAATTCCCTGCTATTAGTGGGCTCTTTACTACATGGACACAGTAATTGCTCCATGCCGGTAAGGACCGTTACTTACCTCCAACCTCGTAATGAGGCCCACTGTCACATAAATGCACAATAGACAAAAAAAATCAAAATAATCAAAAATGCCCCCGGTGGACCGGAGACGAGAGGGGGACCACCCAGGAGGGTGGGGGGCAGGGTGCATCTCAACACCCACATGTGTTGATGTTGAGAAAAAAAAATACGGGAAAAAAACCCTCCATGGGTTCGTGGTCCGCACAGCCATCATGAATTGGGAGAGCTGTCGCCACCCTCTGGTGTAGCAATAGAAGGTGTCAGTGGTAAGGGAGGCTGACCACGTATAGCCCTGAACTGGTCCTCTATGGCAGCGACCATGCGGGACTGAGATGTGCGCATCTGCAACATGATGGCACAAATGTCTGCATGCAACACCTCACGGGATGCACGTAGTTCCGCTTGCACCATGTCACGGGATGCACGCACCTCTGCTTGCAACACCTCACAGGATGCATGCAGTTCTGCTTGCAACAACTCATGGGTTGCTCACAGTTCCTAAGAGATGGTGTGTGTCAACTCTTACATGTGCTCTTCTTCCCGTGTACTGTGTGCTGCCTTGAGTACAGTCAGTGCAACTCCCGGTAACCTAGCCTCTTCTGTCAGGACAGCCCTGTGCGCCTGACCCTCAGCAGCCATGGCTGAGCGCAGAGACAACATTTCTGCCCGTCGGCACCTGTTGCTGGCCTGCGTGTGGAGCATGTGTGAGCGGCATGTGGACCACAATGCCTGCTGCCGGAGCTCCATCTGTCTTTCTGGGGGAGAATGTAATTGGCCACCCTTTCCATGCCCTGAGCCAACATCTCATATGCAGCCCCCAGCAGTGAACTGCTCCCACATATTATCGCCTGTTGGCACACGGCCACCACGTTGCCGTGCCCCGCGCCTGCTTGGACCAAGGAAACATGGCCCTTGATGTGCTGGCGCTGTCTGTGGCTGCAGGACTTCATCCCTCCATTGAACAGCTGTCCCAGGACCAGGAGCCAACACTGTGGAGCGTTGCCTTACACCCATAACCACCACAGACCGATGTTCTAACACTGACTGGCCTTGTGAGGGGCCTTACCCCATTACAGATGTTTGGGATAGGCCAGTACCCACAGTTGAATCACTCACCTGTGACAGTTTGACAGTTCCAAGGATTCCATGTCTGATTCACCACCAGAGCCATAGGCTTCCTCAGAGGCAGAGCCAGAGTGAGTCATGGCCAGGATGGACTGTAGCACCAGTGGATCCTCATGGGCTACCACACCACGTCCTCCACTGGTGCTTGGTTGCTGCCCACTCTCCCGCACCTCCTCCACCTCATCTAGTGCCTCATCACATTCACAAGTACATGAAGACACTTTTAACTAACATAGTCCACACACATAGGTATCACAATGTCGTCATGCAACACATCAACCTGCCATGTCAGTGAGGTCACAAACTGTGGAACGTTGTCATGATGCCTACCTCCAAGGAGCCAGGTCCGACCCAGCAACCCCAGAGGCAGGCATCATTTCCCCCAGGGAAGTGCCAGCGGGCCCAAGCTGGGGCCCTTTGGACACAGTCCTGGCGCCTTAGGCGCCAGGCTCATGTTGGACCCCTGTCCTGGCGCCTTAGGCGCCAGGCTCATAAAGCTAGACGTGTTCAAGTGTTTCAATGTGCACTTACCTGATGCAGACCATGCTGCTACATCCAGGCCCTCTTGAGGCCTGAATGGAACTACTTTACCTGTGGGACTACTTCCACCTGGGTGTGGTCGGGGAAGGATACATACCTGATCGGCGGAAGGATACATACCTGGAACTTCTTACAAAGCTATTTAAACCACGCCCGATCAGCAACTCACGCTTCGCGTTGTTCTGCTCCTTGCAGCTGGACGCTCACCGTGTCAGCTCCTGCATCTGGACTTCAGCCACGCCTGTCAGCATCCTGGGGCACCTGCAAAGGGAGATAAGAGAGAATTGGAGAGAAAGAAGCCCTTACCTGCTAAAGCTGTATCACGGAGACATCACACCGACGATCCTGAAAGGGAAGACATCATTTTAAAAGCATTTCGCTTCGATCGCTGCAGCGCTGCATTTCACTCACCTTTCCTGGCACCTCCATCTTCAGCAGCGATCATCTGGATCCGCAGCCACTTCCCAGAGCCTGGAGAGAGAAAGACAAGAACACAAGGTGAGAGAAGGAAGGGAATAGGAAAAGCTCAGTTTCCTTCTAAGACTTACCTGTTGGGTCATTCCGATTTCATTTCGGGTCCTGCCGCTTCCTGGCATTCCGGACCCCGGCCCCTATGGGGAAAAAAGACAAAGACATTGAATGAGCGAATGCAAAGACATTACCCGAACGCTCATCCAGAACTTACCTGTCATTATTGGAACTGCACGTTTCACTTCGGATCGGCGCCATATCTCCGGCATTCCGAACCCCGGCCCCTAAGGGGAAAAAGACATAAGCGTTAGCGCTTGCTGCAATAAGACAATAAACATTATTATTAAGCTTGAACTTTTGAACTTGCAACTGAACTCTTACAGCGCCTTACCTGAATAGTCAAGCTTATTTGAACTTCCATCAAACCTCAATCCAGTGAAGTAACTGGGTTTCAACGCGCCCCTGCATCAGAAGCAGGATGGAGAACTCATCCTTCCAGACCCTAAGGTGAGACTTCACAGGGAATCGTGGAAGGGTATCGTGGAGGGTTGGAAGGGAGTGGAAGGCTTGAGCATTATTCCGTCAGTAGGTAATACTCCCTTTTCACGCACAGGGGAATATTCCTGCGAGCCAGAGAAGCCAGAGCAGAGGGGCCCTACCTGTCCATCTGCAGAGTCCTGCGCTTCACCATTGAAGAAGCATCAGCACTCGAAGCCAGACCTGCGCCTCCGTGGGAATCAGGTGAGCGTGACAGAACGTGAAGCCTACCCACAATTTCCCACCCGGGCGCTATGGAGACTTCCGAGACAGATCAGCTGGCCCAGCTTTTGGTGGAATTACGGGCAGAAGTGCACTCAGCCCGCCAGGAGACTAACGCTCTCAAAAGAGAACTGATCCTATCCAAGGAAAGAACTGATGACCTGGCCAAAAGGTTATTGCAGGCACAGGCAGGGCACACTTCTTTACCTAATTCTGGAGGTACTTCCACATCAATGGGTTTGAATAACCCGGTACAAATCAATCTACCTGGACACATGCCTTTGGCCCCGCCTGAACGTTTTGCGGGGGATCCCAAGAAATATGCCGTCTTTATGAACCAATGTCGTTTACACTTTCTATGCAGACCCGGGGCCTTCCCTAACGACCAGACCAAGGTAGCCTTTATAATATCTTACCTCAGTGGCAGTGCTGCCGATTGGTCTATTCCATTGGTAAATCAGGATGATCCCATTCTCCAGAATTTTCAGGGTTTCCAGGCCAGCATGGAAAGATTGTTTGCTCGACACTCTCAAGGACAGGCCCTTGATAACGAACTGCTATCCTTACGACAAGGTAATCAGGATCTCCTGTCCTACGTTGCCACCCTTAATAGACTGGTTGTGGAAACTGGATGGCCAGAAAACAAAAGGATCACATTGTTTCATTGAGGCCTGCGTGGAGAGTTTAAGGATGTTCTAGCTCAGATAGTAGATCCACCCCAGGTCTGCGCAGACTACATAAACTTGGTGGTTCAACTTGATCACAGACTTCAAAATAGAAAAGCAGATCGGTTCAAGTACGAAACCCGAGTACCGATCAAAACCCACGCCAACTTCAAGAGTACCGACGTATCTGAACCTATGCAAATCGGCGGTGTTAAAGGACCATTAACGCAGAAGGAACGAGAGAGAAGGCGGCAAATGCAACTTTGTCTGTATTGCGGGACTTCCGGTCACTTTCTTCGAAATTGTCCGGTTAAACCACCTAAGAAGGTGGTTGGAGCCACTGATAACAATTTATTGACACCTGATTCGGGAAACGACCTAGTCCGACAAGCGTAGGGGTCCGCTTGCCGAGCTTGAAAACAAATTCTTTGACCTCGCATTTTGTCATGCCAATGGTGCTCGTGGACCCAAAACAGCCTCAGCAGTTGCATGCTATAAAAGCATACATCGACAGTGGAGCTATTGGAAATTACATAGACTGTGAATTGGCTTCCAGGATTAAGCTCCCTCTCCGCCCGAAAGTAACCCAAGATGTCATCACTACAGTAGATGGAACCGAAATAGCCTCAGGGCCTGTAACGCATTCCACTGTTGAAATGACACTGGTGGGTCAGGATGGACATTGGGAAGCAATCGTGTTTGATGTGATCAAGGCCCCACAATTTCAATTAATTCTTGGAATTCCTTGGTTAGAAACACATAATCCCAGAATTGACTGGCGAGCAAAGAAGATAAGTTTTCCTGATTGTGAACCAACTTGTTATCCAAGAAATCCAGTTATGGGTCTAGCCTCAGCAACTTCCACCTCAGTACAGCTACCGTCAGAATACCAAGAATTCCAAGACGTTTTTCAGAAGGAACAGGCTAACACGTTACCTCCCCATCGGTCTTATGATTGCCAAATCGATCTGGTACCCAATGCTCAACTACCTTGTAGTAGGATTTATGCTCTTACGGAACCTGAGAACCTGCATTTGCGTCAGTATTTAGATCAGTACCTAGCCAATGGTTTTATTCGCCCGTCCAAGTCTCCTGTCTCCTCAGCTCTGTTCTTCGTGCCGAAAAAAGAGGGCGACCTTAGAACATGTATAGACTATTTGCAAAGCTCGAAAAATGCGTTTTTCATACCACAGAAGTTGAGTTTCTCGGATTCATCCTGACACCACAAGGAGTACGAATGGACTCGCGAAAGGTGGATGCCATCCTCAAATGGCCATCTCCTAGCTCGGTGAAGGGAGTTCAGAGCATGCTAGGCTTCGCCAATTTCTATCGAAGATTCATCCCGGAATTTTCCCGAACAGTCCAACCCATCACAGCTCTCCTAAAGAAAAACAAACGCTTTGAATGGACTCTTGAGGCCGAAGAAGCCTTTCAGGACCTGAAAACCAAATTCACCTCTGCACCAGTATTGAAGCACCCGCACCCAGATCTCCCTTACATTGTGTAAACCGACGCATCCAGTTCGGCCATGGGAGCTGTCCTGTCGCAAAGAGACCCAGAAACTAACCAACTACTCCCTGTGGCCTTTTGGTCCAGGAAATTTTCTCCTCCTGAAATCAACTACGCAATTACCGACAAAGAGTTACTGGCTATTAAATCTGCTTTCAAGGCTTGGCGTCACTACCTTCTCAGGGCAAGACACACCATCACCGTAATTACGGACCACAGAAATTTACAGTATTTAAAGACGGCCAAAGCTCAATCTTCACGACAACTCCGATGGGCTCTATTCTTTGCGGAATTTGATTTTGTAATTACCTATCGCCCTGGCTGCAAGAATGGTATAGCGGACGCCTTATCCCGGATTGGCATGGAAGAACCCAATTCGAGTTTAGAACCTGTGCCAATCATACCTGAACAAAGAATCCTAGGCCTAACTTCATTGCAAACTATTGAGGACATCCAAACGCAAGTAAAACAACTTCTAGACTCTTCAGCCTTACTGGAATGGAGTCAAAAGGGTCCTCATTACACCGTTAAGGATGATTTACCCTACTTCCAGGAGCGGTTGTTTCTGCCAAGTAAAGAATTGCAAGAACTTGTTATTGCCCATCATCATGAATCATTAATGGAAGGACACCCTGGTATCGCTAAAACGGAGGAAAAAATCAAACGCCACTTCTGGTGGCCTTCTTGGAGAAAAGACATAAGGTCTTTTGTACTGTCTTGCGGAATTTGCGCCCAAAACAAGGGTCAAAAGAAAAGGCCAGCCGGCCTACTTCAACCCTTGGATATTCCACCGGCACCATGGCACACCTTGTCAATGGACTTTATAACTGACCTGCCTGCTTGTGCTGGTTACAACACTATTCTTGTAATTGTGGATCTATTCTCCAAAATGGCCCACTTTATCCCCTTAAAAGGTTTGCCTTCAGCTTCCACCTTGGCCAAGGAATTTCTGGAGAATGTAGTTTGCATACATGGTTTCCCTTCCATATTAGTCTCGGATCGTGGAAGTCAATTTATCTCCCATTTTTGGAAGAAGTGTTGCCAACTAGCACAAATAGATGTGCGGTTATCCACCAGCCACCACCCCCAGACCGACGGACAAACCGAGAGAACCAATCAGACTCTCGAGCAATATCTTCGGTGCATGTTACACCAATCCGAGTTAAATTGGAAAGACATCCTTTGGATCGCAGAATATGCATACAACAATTCAGTGCATTCTGGAACCGGACAAACTCCTTTTTATACCTTGTATGGTCACCATCCTCGCACCTCTGCCCTAGATCCACCTCTGACCCTGGAAATGCCCGCAGTAAATCATTTGCATTCCACAATAACCCGTGCCTTCAAAGAAGCTGCAACTCATTTACAGCAAGCCAAGAAAAAGTATAAAGAAAACGCTGATTTGCACCGAAGTAAAACTCCTCCTTATCAAGTAGGAGACCAGGCCTGGCTAGCAACGAAACATTTACCCCTCAAGGGCCTGCGAACCTTCAATCCCAGATTCATAGGACCTTTCCCATCAAGGCTATAATCAATCCCGTGGCCTTTAAACTGGATTTACCGTCCAACATGCGTATTCATCCAGTTTTTCATGCATCACTTTTGAAGCCAGTACAACCAGGGACCCGACTGTCCAAGCCTCCAGACCCAGTTCAAGTTGAAGGGGAATTAGAATTCGAAGTTAAAGACATTTTAGACTCCAAGGTGTTAAAGTCAAAACTCTTCTATCTTGTTGACTGGAAGGGATATGGACCTCAGGAGAGATCGTGGGAGCCAAGTAACCATGTTCACGCACCTCGATTAATACAAAGGTTCCACCGGAGATTTCCAAACAAGCCAAAACCCCCAGAGGGAACAACCTTGGGAGGGGCCTTGAGGGGGGGTACTGTCATGATGCCTACCTCCAAGGAGCCAGGTCCGACCCAGCAACCCCAGAGGCAGGCATCATTTCCCCCAGGGAAGTGCCAGCGGGCCCAAGCTGGGGCCCTTTGGACACAGTCCTGGCGCCTTAGGCGCCAGGTTCATGTTGGATCCCTGTCCTGGCGCCTTAGGCGCCAGGCTCATAAAGCTAGACATGTGTTCAAGTGTTTTAATGTGCACTTACCTGATGCAGACCATGCTGCTACATCCAGGCCCTCTTGAGGCCTCAATGGAACTACTTTACCTGTGGGACTACTTCCACCTGGGTGTGGTCGGGGAAGGATACATACCTGATCGGTGGAAGGATACATACCTGGAACTTCTTCCAAAGCTATTTAAACCACGCCCGATCAGCAACTCACGCTTCGCGTTGTTCTTCTCCTCGCAGCTGGACGCTCACCGTGTCAGCTCCTGCATCTGGACTTCAGCCACGCCTGCCAGCATCCTGAGGCACCTGCAAAGGGAGATAAGAGAGAATTGGAGAGAAAGAAGACCTTACCTGCTAAAGCTGTATCACGGAGACATCACACCGACGATCCTGAAAGGGAAGACATCATTTTAAAAGCATTTCGCTTCGATCGCTGCAGCGCTGCATTTCACTCACCTTTCCTGGCACCTCCATCTTCAGCAGCGATCATCCGGATCCGCAGCCACTTCCCAGAGCCTGGAGAGAGAAAGACAAGAACACAAGGTGAGAGAAGGAAGGGAATAGGAAAAGCTCAGTTTCCTTCTAAGACTTCCCATTTCATTTCAGGTCCTGCCGCTTCCTGGCATTCCGGACCCCGGCCCCTATGGGGAAAAAAGACAAAGGGCCTCATTACACGGACGGCGGTAAGGGTTAACGGTCACCGTTAATGGCAACGGTGACCGTTAACCCTTACCGCCGTACTACGAGGTCCCTTTGCGGGTTGGAGGATTTAACGCCTGCTTCTTGCAGGCGTTAAAATCCAACCCGCTAAGGGACCTCGGAGCTAATTACGGCACTGCAAAATTGCGGTGCCGTAATTAGCGCCTTCCCCATTCCCATAGAGCCCTATGGGGCAGAAATGGGAATGGGGAAGGGCAATGGCGGAAAGGGGATTTACCGCCCCTCCAACCTTGGAATGGGGCAGTAAATCCCCTTTCCGCCAAGGCGGTGCCGGTATTTTACCGGCATGAGCCATGGCGCTAATAGCGCCATGGCTCACCGCCTACCGTGTAATGAGGCCCAAAGACATTGAATGAGCGAATGCAAAGACATTACCTGAACGCTCATCCAGAATTTACCTGTCATTATTGGAACTGCACGTTTCACTTCGGCTCGGCGCCATATCTCTGGCATTCCGAACCCCGGCCCCTAAGGGGAAAAAGACATAAGCGTTAGCGCTTGCTGCAATAAGACAATAAACATTATTATTAAGCTTGAACTTTTGAACTTGCAACTGAACTCTTACAGCGCCTTACCTGAATAGTCAAGCTTATTTGAACTTCCATCAAACCTCAATCCAGTGAAGTAACTGGGTTTCAACGCGCCCCTGCATCAGAAGCAGGATGGAGAACTCATCCTTCCAGACCCTAAGGTCAGACTTCACAGGGAATCGTGGAAGGGTATCGTGGAGGGTTGGAAGGGAGTGGAAGGCTTGAGCATTATTCCGTCAGTAGGTAACTCCCTTTTCACGCACAGGGGAATATTCCTGCGAGCCAGAGAAGCCAGAGTAGAGGGGCCCTAACTGTCCATCTGCAGAGTCCTGCGCTTCACCATTGAAGAAGCATCAGCACTCAAAGCCAGACCTGCGCCTCCGTGGGAATCAGGTGAGCGTGACAAACATACGCAGTGCCATTTGAAGGCAAGGGTATCATGAAAGCAGACATGGATGCGTGTCAAAGGGCACAACACCACATGTAGTGCTTGGTGCATATCACCTGCTTCACACACAAGCACCAGACTGGCATAGTTGAGTCACCAGCATCACTGATGCACACACACAGATGCTACTAGAATGGCCATGCCTGAACCGACAAACAGCATGACATGTAAGTCGATGCCACTGTCCCTGATCCATGTACAATGCTTGTGACATGACATGACATGGAAATACCAATTTGCAAAAACACAAGTGTCACACGGTGCAACAATGCTAGGGTGGTGGAACAGAGTGAAGGCAGACACACTGATTCCATGAGTCCAGGTTACATTGACATGACGCAAGTGAATAGGCATGTAGAACGTGAGACCTGGGTTTGGAACTGTGAGGAGCAATTGCAGTACATGGGATCGTGCTCAATGTGCAATTAAATTACATTACCCGTAAATGAAAAGTTGCGGGCTGATGGCAGTATTTATTTATTTTTATTTATTTATTAAATTTATATAGCGTGCAGGCAGCCCAGGGGCATTGTGGCACTGTTACTTGCAAGGAAGACTTAGTTACAATGTGTGCAGGTTGTGCCTTGGGTTACAGTGAGGCAGTGACCTGTAATCAGATATACCACATAATACATCATACAATACAATTATGAGGGCTAGGCCATGTAATTGTTAGATGAACAGGGTCGTTTTCAGGGTTTTCCGAAAGGCGGTCAGTGAGGGTTCAGAGCGCAGGGAGCTAGGGAGGGTGTTCCAGTGTACGGCAGCGAGGTACGGGAAACTGGAGCCCCCTGCTCTGGTCCTTTTTACCCTGTAAGGGTAAAGGGCAAGTGCATGAATCTGGTGTCAAGTGTAGTCAGTGGTTTGTAGGGATCTAGCAAATATCCCTCAAGTGCGGGTGGTGCCTGGGAGCAAGTGCCATCATCACAGCCCTAGGGTGATACCTGTCCCCAAAAGAAAAGGACCATTCACACAGCCCAGTCTTGGGTGAGTTGCAGAGGGAAGAGAGCAGAAGCATATGAATATATGTATAGTCCGTCACAGTAGGCCAGCATAGGAATGACCACTACCCTGGAGACAGTGAAATGATGGGGGAAGGAGCTGAAAGGTAGGATAACCCTGGGGAGGGACAGCTAGCAGGGTGACCTCACAGAAACGTCAAGAGATGTGACGAGTGAATGCGAGTGTGCATAGGAAGATCATCACAGGCAATATGCCAAAACAGGTTGTAGCAGGAAGAGGGTAAAGAGAGGCTGGGTAGGGAGTGACATGGAATGAGTGAGCAGGAGTGGAGATGAGGATTGACCCTGATTGCAGCACATTGTCCGTATGGAGTCTGTATGTGAACAGGCACATATCAGTCCACCATGACTAGTTCAACCCATGTCAGTCATGGAAATGTGGAAGAAACTGCCAAACAATCATCAAACTTCATCCAAGCAACTCCTCCTCCTCTGGCTGTGTCCCACCTCCAGTCACCAGAGTAGAGGCATAGGTGGCACCCAGCTTATCCTTGGTTCTGCATTGGCGGTCATTCCAATCCTTGACCACCTCCCGAGCTGTGCGCCTCTCATGGCCCAGGGCGTTTATATGATCCGTGACGGCCTGCCAGTGGGTGATACGCTGAGCAGGCTTATGTGTGATCCCTGCCCACACAAGCATGTCACTTTCATGCTCCAACATGTAGTCCACGAGGATGTCGAGTTCCTCATTACAGAAGCTGTTCTTCCTCGACGTGTGGGTCTCCTGTGCCGTGCCTTGGGTTGGAGCTTGCTTCTGCACGCTTTTGCTTCTTGCAAGGTCGTGCAGACTCAGATTGGCTGGGACCACTTGGGTCAGTAGGGGCTGGAGTACTGGTGGACTGGGCCATGGCATCAGCCACTGATGGGATGACAGTAGGCTGGCTTGCAGGTATCCGTACAAGGGTGCTGGGGCCTGTAGCTTTCACTGCACATCTCCTGCCCTTACGGACAATGACATCTGCCCCTCAGTCACTCAGGGCCTGGGACGGGACCACTACAGTCTCGGCTGGCTGACCCTGCGCCTGGGTGGTGGTAGCCACAGCTGCCCCTGCAGTTTCCACACCCTGGCAGCTCTGGACAGCAGATGACACTGCTGCTCTGTGACTGTGGGTGCTGAGTCACTCAGGGCCTGGGCCGGGACCACTACAGTCCGGGCTGGCTGACCCTGAACCTGGGTGGTGGTAGCCGCAGCTGCCCCTGCAGCTTCCACACCCCGGCAGCTATGGACAGCAGATGACACTGCTGGTCCGGGACCCTCGGTGCTGTGGACATGAGCATCAGCTGCATCTCGCTGACCCTGTTGGGTGGGGGCATAGCTCTCCCTGCATGGGCCTGGACACCTCGGACACCTTGCCCACATTGCCCTCCTCGCCCACCTTGGCCACCTCTGCCAGGTCACCCACCTTTGCCTCCCTTCCCACTTGTTGCCCTCCCAGTCATGGCAATGATGGACTAGCGCAGTGGGAGGTGCAGCTAACAATTGTCCTGGGCAATTGGAGTAAGGGCGCAGGGTATGTGATGTAAAACGTATCACTGTGCTCTAGCAAGGCTCTATGTAACCCCTGGTGAAAAAATAACGGGTCGTGTAATGCACAGGCACCCCAAAAACAAAAATTCATGTGTATGTGACCCCTCAGTAGCCCACGTGTGAAGAAAAAACGCCACACAGTACGCTGTGGCACCCAGCAACACAAAAAATGCATATGCGAGGAGCATGTAGGGTACTATGACCTCAAAAATGGGGTACGCGACACACAGGGGCAACCACAGTATGAAAAATGCATGTGCAACTCACCGTCTGCCTCGTAGAAAGAAAAAAATTACACGCGTGTAGGCAACTTCCCCGCCAAAACAAGAAGTACGCACTGTCACAGTAGTGAACTATTCACGTGTGACCCCACAAAACTATGAAGTGCACGCTGTCCCTCCCCACGAAAAGCACATACATTGCACTGTTGTCCTATACAGACCTTTATCCCGATACTGAACAGCAACGCCCAACGTCCAAGCCGTGTCACGTAACTTACGCACTTAGGGTTTTCCTCTGATTTCAAGCTAATGCGCTGTTTCCGCACTTGCGGAGTCACTCTGTTTCTGGCTGGTCACGCGAAGAACATGGAAGACCCACGCTCCTGCCTACCAGCCAATTTATCTGCCTCCAACTGCCCTGATCAGCCTCCTATGAGCCATCTGCTGCTGCCAGCCCACTGTGTGCCTGCTGCCCACATGCCCTGCATTTTTGTGCCTGCTCTGAAGCCATTGCCAGTAATCCTGTCGTTGTGACCACCTCTGCTGATCCTAAAGACTCCCGCCTGCCATAACACCGCTCCACAGCCCAGCCCCAGGACCACCTTGCCCACCCACACCTGCCTCGGGGGTTGCCATGTCTGACACGACACCATCTGAGGTAAGTGGCAACCCCCGGCAGAGAGGCAGAGGGCTGTCAGCTTCTCATCCGGGGAAGTTGGCATACTTGTGTAGCAAGTCCTGGGGCATTATGATGCCCTCTTCCATGGACCATCGCAAGTCGGCTATGAAGGACAGAGGAAGCTCTGGGCGGACATTGTGGGTGCCATCAACGCAGAGGGGGTGGTACCCTGCGACTTGCGACTGACCAGACGATGGTCCATAATCGCTGGAAACTTCCAGTCCCAGGACCCTGCTACAAGGCCCGGGCTGGTGATGGACCAAGTGGGGCACCGGGGCCGGTTGTCCACCGATGAAATGGGGTCCTGGCACGCTTCTACCCAACTCGGCATCCCAGGTCAGGTGATGGCCTCGATGGTCACGCCTGGCCATGGGTTCTGAGCCAGGCCAATGCATGTGCATGTTGTCGTGTGGTTGGAGTGTGCACCTTGCCCTTATGTCTGACATGCCTACTGTACAATGTCTGTGTGCATGTCCCAGGCACTGCTGCATGTGAGTCCATTGAAGCATGTGCAACATCAATGGTGTCTGTGTTGAAATGCGTGATGCGCGCAGGCATGTCACAACGTGCACATGTTTGCATCCCTGTGTCTGGACTGGGGCATGCCAGAGGTGTGACACATGGGTGCTTTTGGCAGCATCATGGACATGCATGGTGTACATGTGCATGTGTCTGAGAAGTGAGTGTGTGAGTGGCCAACACTCCAGTGTGTCTGTAACTTGAGCTTTTGATTGTGTGATTGCCTCGTGATGCCAATTGGACCTCGAGTGCTCTCTGACGTGAGGGCGCCATGGCCTGCTTCATGCTTCATAACTGTCAGGTAATGTGTGTGAATGAGATGTGTATGTGCCATGATGCGTGTGAGGTGAATGCACCCGTAAAGAGGCCCAATGTCTTTGGCTTTCACAATGGAGGGTTCCCTGGTCTAGGCGCAGCTGTCAGACCACACGGTCCACCCATCACAGGTCGTGCAACCAGGAACCTTAGGCTCTTCAGCCCACGCAGGTTCTTCTGTATTTGCCCCTGTGTACAGATTCACATTCACTTAGCTTCTCCTTATCGGCCTCTTGGCTTTGTGTGCAATTTTACACTCTCCTGGCCTCTCCTGAATAGCCTCTTGGCTTTGCCACAATGTGCCACACATACTATGTGTCATGAATCCTCGCTACCGCCCCATTTGGACATCCTGGTCTATTCAACAGCGTGCCAGAACGTGAGTCACTCCCTCCCAACGTGGCAGGCGCCGTTCCTTGATCTAGTTCCTAGCCCGCCTAGATAAGCGCCCTGCCCCTGTGGATCGGCACGTGTCAATGCGCTCACAATCCCGTACTCAAGCGTTGTTCCTTGCGCTCGCTCCTAGGAATGTGTCTTCCTTGCTCTCTGTAGCCAAGTCTGTTCCGTCTTCCACAGCCCTCCTTCCAGGACTTCTTGCGATTGCCTACTGACAGCTTACCTTCACCCAGGGCCTCCGGAACGTACCGGACTTCAACTTCGGCTGTGTCTCTCCACTTCCGCGGTCCTCCATTCAGGACTGCTCTTGCGGTTGCCGTCGGACTGCTCACCTCCACCCCGGAACTTCCGGAACTTACACCGGACATCAACTGCGGTTGCATCTCACCACTACCGCAATCCTCCTTCCAGGACAACGCTTGCGGTTGCCCTCGGACCGCTTATCTCCACCCACGAATTCCGGAGTCTTCCGGACTTGACAGAGTGGGGACCGAAGAAGGCCGTCCTTACCTCCACGAGACCCGCACCTGCAAGAAACGCGGGCCGTCAGAGCCATCAAGGAAGAAGCTTACAAAACCTAAACAGGTGAGCCCTTAATTAAGTCGTGACAGTTTGACAGGCCAATCATCTGACAAGACAACAGAGATGGATCCTTCCATGCAGGATCTTTTACGAGGAATGCAAGAACTCTCCACGGAGGTACAGAATCTTAAGGCAGAGAATGCTACCCCGAGATTCAGCCTATCAGGACAGCGCTTCTACAGGTGGAGTAGTGGATAAGTATGATGGTTCCCCCAAGGTGCTCGGCTCATTTTTGGATTCCTGTCTGGTGCACTTCACGTTTAAGCCATACTACTTTTCCACCCCCAGAGCTAAGGTGGGGTTTGTTATTGCACATCTCACCAGCAATGCCCTGGCCTGGGCTACACCATTGGTCTCAGGAGGAGATCCCTTGTTAGACAATTATGACGGGTTCAAGGAGATGTTTGATCGTCCTGACCAGGTGTATTCTGCACAAGAAAGATTGTTGGAGTTTCGCCAAGGCTCTCAAGACATGTTGTCCTATGTCACCAGATTTAAACAACATGCCAAGGAAGCTGACTGGTCTTACGAGGCATGTTTTACCCTGTTTCGTCGTGGCCTTAATGATGAAGTAAAGGATGAACTAGCCAGATTAGCTCGTCCAAGCTCCTTCCAGGCCCTTATGGATTTGTCCCTGCAAATTAATTTCAGAATTCAAGAAAGAAAGGCAGAAAGAAAAAGGACGAAAAGCTCCCCTCCCAAGACGTCGCTGTTTGCTCCAATCACAAAGGAAAGCCCTATTACTGAGCCGGAACCCATGCAACTGGGAGCAATGAGAGGCCCTATTTCAAGTCAGGAGAGAAACCGCAGGTTTGACAATGGGATGTGCATGTACTGTGCTTCAGATAAACATCTGCTTAGGAACTGTCCCCTAGCACCACCAAGGCGTTCGGGAAACACCAGCTCCCGATCCTGAATGGATCCCAGTCACAGGAGAACAAGGACCACTCCTTCCCTCCGATCCTGGATCTTTCATCAAGATGCAACCTGGTAGTCCTTGAGGTCATTCTTCTTCATTCTTGGTCGATTGTAGTGCAATGGGCATATTTATGGACGACCGGTGGGCATACAGACACGATATTCCCAGAGAACAAAAAATAAATCATTCAGACAGTCGAGGGGATTGATGGCTCCCTTCTGTCTTCGGGACCTTTCACTCAACAAACCAGGAAAATCATGCTTTCGATCCACAACCATCAAGAAAGCTTACAGATCGACATAATCAGGGCCGCCCACTATCCAGTGGTCCTGGGCATGCCATGGTTAAAGAAGCATAATCCGTACATCAACTGGGCTGCCGGTTCTCTGTTTTTGGGGTCTGAATATTGTCTATCGCACTGTTTGACTTCTACCACCAATCCAGACCTATCCAAGGTGGACAAGAGGACTAATTCTTCCCTTACCATCTCCAATATCAATCATGTACCCGAGGTCTACCAGCAGTTCTCTGATGTCTTTTCCTCTGCCATTGTTCAAACCCTGTATCCACATAGGCCAGAAGATTGTGCCATCGATACTGAAGAAGATGCCATAATTCCCTTTGGCAGGATGTTTATCCTGTCAGAACCCGAAAAGAAGGCCTTGAGAGATTATTTGGACACCAACCTTGCTAACGGCACCATCCGTCCCTTCAAGGCTCCCACGGGGGCATCCTTGTTTTTTGTACCCAAGATAACACTAAGGAACTACGGCCATGTCTAGACTACAGGGGTTTAAACCAATGTACCCGAAAGGACAGATATCCCTTACCCTTGATATCAGACATTCTGGAAGCACTCAGAGGTGCTGTGATCTTCACCAAGTTGGATTTGAGAGGAGCCTACCATCTGTTTCGAATAAAGGAAGGCGAAGAATGGAAGACTGCCTTTCAGACCCCATTTGGACATTTTGAGTATTTGGTCATGCCCTTTGGCCTAGCCAACACCCCGGCGGTGTTCCATCGAGTTTTCTCGGATATGTTTGTCCTCTCTGTTATTGTGTATCTGGATGACATTCTGGTGTACTCCGGGGAACTAACATAGCATCAAGATCATGTCACCGCCGTGTTACAACGACTCAGAGAACATCACCTATTGGCCAAACCAGAGAAATGTACCTTCCATGTTTCTACAGTACGATACTTAGGATTCATTCTGAATGCCCAAGGGGTGGCTATGGACCCTGCTAAAATCGAAGCCATCACATCCTGGCCAGTTCCCTGCTCTGTAAAACAAGTCTAATCCTTCCTGGGCCTTGCAAACTTCTACAGGAAGTTCATAACTTCCTTTTCAGCCATAGTTCAACCAATCGTGAAATTTCTCAAGAAGAATACACCCTTTCTATGGACCTCTTCTCAAGAAGCTGCCTTTGTAAAACTTAAGGAAATGTTCACTGAAGAACCCATTTTGATACAGCCTGACATTACAAGACCCTTTCTGGTAGAGACTGACGCCTCTGAATATGCGATAGGCGCAGTATTGAAACAACAAGGCCAAGATGGGCTCGAACATTCTGTGGCTTATGTTTCCCGGTACTTGCTCCCATGTGAAACTCACTATTCAGTACTAGAGAAGGAACTGCTTGCCATTCGTCAAGCCTTTAAAGACTGGCGTCATCTCCTCCTGGGTGCGGCTCATCCCGTGCAAGTGCGAACTGATCACAGGAATTAACAAGTCCTTCAATCCATGGAGTGCAGGAACAGCCGACAAGCACGATGGGCCTTCTTCTTTGCTCAATACCAATTCCAGATTACTCACATTCCAGGGAATTCAAATGTCATCACAGATTCCTTATACAGACGTCCTGACTATCCTACTCAGGAAAGGCCCAACCTACCCAAAATGTTCCCCAACACTGTGTTTATCGCTCAGGCATCTGACATTTTGGAAGCTATAAAGAACGAGACTACTACCTCAGACCTTTGGAAGGAATTCCGAGGACCCAATTCCTGGGGTCTCAGGTACAAGGATGGGTTCTTATTTCGGGGTTCCCAGTTAGTCATACCTACCCAGTCATCACAGGAACGCATATTACACCTATGCTATGACACCTATTACTCTGGACATCGTGGAGTCAGCGGTACTCTTCTTTCTATTCAAAGAAACTTTTGGTGGCCCAAGATGCTTAAAGACATTCAGTTGTACGTCCCGGCATGTGCCGTCTGCAATCAGAACAAGACAGATAACAAGAGACCTGCAGGACTGCTCCTCCAACCTGCTCCTCCCTCTCGACCCTGGAAAGCCATAGCAACAGACTTCATTGTTGATCTTCCCCCTTCCAGGGGATATACAGCCATAATGGCAACCATCGATCTCTTTTCTCACATGGCCCATTTCACACCATTAGCAAAATTGCCTTCTGCCCCCGAAATGGCTGAACTCTTTGTAAAACAGATATTCCGACTATATGGGCTGCCATCCAAAATCATCTCTGATCGTGGACCTCAGTACATCTCCAGGTTTTGGAAAAATCTCTGTAAGGTGTTGGGAATTCAGAGGGCGCTTTCATTCGGATACCATCCCCAAACCAATGGTATTACGGAGCAGGTAAACCAGACGCTTGAACAGTATCTATGTTGCTTTTCCACCAAGGTTCAGGATGACTTGTCTGTTCTAATACCAGTCGCAGAATTTGCCTACAACAACTCTGAGCACTCCTCAATAAAGACCAGTCCCTTCTTTTGCAACCTAGGGTTTCATCCATCTGTGCTTCCTTCGGTGCTTCCTTCTCCTAGTCCTGTTCCTTCTGTTGATTCCTGGACTGCTCATCTGTTATCAGTTCATCAAGAGGCTCTAAACCATTTATCCCAGGCCAGGGAAGATATTAGAAGGTTTGCAGATACTAAGAGACGCCCTGCTCCAGATTATGATATTGGGGACAAGGTTTGGTTATCCTCCTGATATTTGCCCAGACACCTAAGACCCAACAAGCTGGTAGACCGCTACTATGGCCCTTAGGTTGTATCCAAGAAAATCAACCCAGTGGCCTATCAATTGCGTTTGCCTCCAACGTGGAATAGAATCCATCCTGTCTTCCATACTTCCTTGTTAAAACCTTACCACAGCTCTACCAAGAACGCCCCCCGTTCTCCTCCTCTACTCGTTCAGGGGCAAATTGAGTATAAAGTATCCAGAATCTGTGATTCCAGGTACAGAAGAGGACGTTTGCAGTACTTAGTAGAATGGAAAGGTTATCTACCCAGTGAACGTACCTGGGAACCAGTCTCCAACCTCAATGCACCCAGATTGGTTAAACGATTCCATCGGTTACATCCTGGCAAGCCAGGGGGAACGAGGCCTTGGAGGGGGCATACTGTCATGAATTTTCGCTACCGCCCCCTTTGGACATCCTGGTCTATTCAACAGCATGCCAGAACGCGTGTCACTCCTTCTCAACATGGCGGGCGCCGTTCCTTGATCAACGGTCTAGTTCCTAGCTCGCCTAGATAAGCGCCCTGCCCCTGCGGATCGGCGCGTGTCAATGCGCTCACAATCCCCTGCTCGAGCGTTGTTCCTTGCGCCCGCTCCTAGGATTGTATCTTCTTTGCTCTCCGTGGCCAAGTCTGTTCCGTCTTTCACGGCCCTCCTTCCAAGACTTCTTGCGATTGCTTACTGACTGCTTACCTTCACCCAGGGCCTCCGGAACGTACAGGACTTCAACTTCGGCTGCGTCTCTCCACTTCCGCGGTCCTCCATTCAGGACTGCTCTTGCGGTTGCCCTCGGATCGCTCACCTTCAGCCAGGGCCTCTGGAACATACCAGACTTCAACTTCGGCTGCGTCTCTCCACTTCCGCGGTCCTCCATTCAGGACTGCTTTTGCGGTTGCCTTCGGACCACTCACCTCCACCCCGGACTTCCGGAACTTACACTGGACATCGACTGTGGTTGCATCTCACCACTATCGCGATCCTCCTTCCAGGACAATGCTTGCAGTTGCCTGCGGACCGCTTATCTCCACCCCGGAATTCCAAAGAAGGTCGTCCTTACCTCCACGAGACCTGCACCTGCAAGAAACACAGGCCGTTAGAACCATCAAGGAAGAAGCTTACAAAACCTAAACAGGTGAGCCCTCAATTAAGTCATGATACTATGCCAGTCTTGGTCCTTTCAGCACTGTATTCACAAAGTTCGCTTTGCTGCAGTCTTATTTATTCCCCACCTTTTTGTCATGCTCGTTCACCCTTGCGCTCATATTTCATATGTGCTTTCGAATGGCCACTTTCTCATTTAACTTCCATCAGCTTGTAGCTTTGCTAACAAAGTTTTCATTCAGTTCTTATTCAATATTCATGATTTAACTTTGCTGCTTAATTCTTATACAACCTGCGACTTCGTCTTTCCTTCAATCTGAACGTGTCATTTCATTTGGCATTCTCTTTGGTTCATACAGCACTTATACGTAGTCCCTAGGAGTGCCCAGATTTCGAATGACATTCCCCTTCACTCACTGGTCCTTTCCAGTGGCTACGCTGCTTCACTTATGCTTCGCTAGCTGGATTGCCGGTCACTGCAAGCCCCGCTCGCACTTCGGGTGCTTCTTTGCACTCGCCGGCAGCTCTTCTTTGCTTCTGCGGACGATGGCAGCACCTTTTCTTCTTTTGTGAAAACAAAAATCAAAATATCGAGGCTGAGTACCCCAAGAGGAAATACACTGAACACGGGTTACAAAGGAACATACAAAGAACTTTATTTTATACTGAACAGTTTTCCAAGAAAAGTAACAGATAGCTATCGGCCCTCAGTACAACATAACAAACTCCAGCGTGATTCAGTGTGTTCAGTGAGAGACGCTGTACATTAGAATTCGACGCTCTTTTATACCATTTGCGAACATGATGTCCAACCCTACTTCGGGTTAATATTCCTCTAATACATTACTGATCTAGGGTTCATCCCGAGTTCGCATATCACATGCAACTAGTTTGCCTTTAATACATACGTCAACAAGCCTTCACGGCAACTGTGTATTTTGGGATTTCTCATACAGGTCTTCTCAAACATTAATACAATGTAGTTAAACAAGTGTTCTTAGTTCAGTATTTGGATACATTGTTCTTAACATATGCTCGCGGATTAGTTTCATTGACGCAAGTAATCCTTTACACACAGGTCAACGAAGGACAAAGTCTCAGTTCACGACCCCAACAAGTGGCCTGCAGGCAAGTTACATATTAATTACACACAGAGGTCAAGACGGCCATGTTGTATTTCGGAATGACATTGTCCACCATTTTAACTCACTGGGTGGCTTTACAGAGAGAACCTAAAATGGCGGATTGACCTAAAATGGCAGCTTACATTGATTCTAAGGTCAGGACCTTGCAACACGGATTCTTTCGCAAGTGGCTTACAAGCAGCTTGGCGTAGGCCAATGTACATATATTCGTTGCAATAGGAGGCACAATATAATTTCTCATTTGACACTTTATCCTTTGTCCGTAGCACCAGCTGCTCTCTTACGACCTCAGAGACTCTGACAACTGTATGTTCCTGGCGGCCCAACTCACCCTTGGCTCACTTGGATCACCGGATCTTGAGCGCTTCACTTGCCACGCCACTTCTCGGAAGTTGCTTCCTCAGCTAGTGCCTCAGTCTCCTCGGCTCACACTTCCTCCATAGCTGACTCCATTCCCAAATGGAGGTCGGGTTTTAAAGTGCCCACCACCATAATGATTCCAGTATAGATTAGACTGCTCACTATCAGGACGGGAGCTCTGACTTTTTTTTTTTTTTAAACAATTTTTATTACATATTCAAACAAACAAAACCAATACAAACCAAACTGCAGTGCAAGTATCGACAGTACTGCTTTCACATTGTACATTACAGACTTTGCTACTTTCAGTGGATTCTGACAAATCATGTATCATTCCAAACAGTTCTGCTACCAGCGAGGGAGCTCTGACTTGTTTGTATTCTCCTCCACCTCGTCTCAGTACACAGCTGAGGCTGATAAATGTGTGTATTTAACAAAAGGAGGCTGACGTGTGCCTTTATTAATAAAGGGGGGCTGATATGTGTTTGTCTCCTTCAAATGAGATGTCTTCCTAGTTGGTTTCTTTCTCGTCCCAGAGTTGAAGTGATGTTTCTGAGGGACAGTTTGAAGGGAAGAAAAGGGCAAGGGCTGACAGTAGTCTGCAAAGGCTTGAGAGATAGAGGGTTTGGTGTAAAAAAGGAAAGGGGGACACCATGTCTCACCAAAGGACATCCTCTCCCAACTCCCCAAGTTCCCTCAACCCAGGTGATCCTCCCTCGCATATCCAGCCCTAGGGTCGTGATGCAAAAGCGATGACCTTTCCCTGGCCACCTAACAGAAGGATCCTGGGGAAGAACTGAGTATGCCCTCAGGTTCCTCAAAACCTCCATAGCCTTCTTCCTCATCTCAGTACCAGAGTGGTATTTGGGGATATCTGAATTAATAAAAGAAGCATGTATTACTCTTTGTTGTCTCCTCCTTGTCTTGGTACTTGATTGATGTGTTTTTGTATTAACAATGTAAGGCTGACAGGAGTTTGTCTCAACAAAATGAGGATGTGTCTTCCTAGTTGGTCTTTTCCTCGACCCAAGGTTGAGGTTGTGTTTCTAGGGGACATTTTGGTGGGAAAAAAAGGGAAAGGGCTCACAGTAGCCCACAAAGGCTTTAGGGATGGAGGGTTCATTATGAAAAGGGAATGGGGCATACCATGACTCACCTAAGGACATCCTGTCCCCACTGCCAAAGTTCCCTCAACCCAGGTGATACTCCCTTGCATATCCACCCTAGGGTCAATTTCCAAAAGCGATGGCCTTTTCCTGACCACCTGAAAGGAGGATCCAGGGGGAAAAGAAGTGAGGATGCCCTCTGGTTCCTCACTGCATACACCCCCTCTTCTTAGATCCTATTTTCCTTCCTTAGACCCTATCTTTACTTCCTCTACCACTGTGGAGGAGGTGAATTCTGAACTCATTCCCATTAGAGGAACCAGGAAAATAAGGGAGTATCCTAATAATCTGTGGGCTCTCCAGATGAATATAGGCATGAATGTTTTTAAACTTTCAGGACAAGCCATTACTCCAGTAATACAACTGGTAGAAGGAAATATGTACCATCTATTCTTTCCACAGAACTATATAGTTCCTGGGAAGGACAAACGTTTAATTTCCTTGTTACTAGAAGTAGAGTTTCCTGTATATGTATCTGCCTACATTATGCCTGATCAGGGACCTAGATTTAAAGTGTATCCTTTGGTATCTAGTGGTAAAGAACTGAAATTCATGCTCCTAAATCTGTCAATAAATACCTGTGAGATACATAGAGGAGAAAGAGCAGGAAGGTTGATATAGGATGTTGCTTGGGAATCCTGGAACAAGGAAAAGTCTAGAAGCCCTAACCTTCATCATATGTCAGACAAAACATTTCCTACATGTTTGTTAAATGAAGCCCATTGCAGAAGTGTTACAAAGGAGACAGGCGAAGTACAGAATCAGATGTCCTATCTTGAAAAGGATACCCCAGGGTCTGGGAATTTATGTGCATACATGGAGCCCTTAAATGAGGATCAACCAGAAGCTCATGGAATTCAGAGAAGGGTCATCATCTCAGATTAGACATTGTTACTAACCAATCTTATTATGTTAAGAATGACAGAAAACATTATTTCCCCATTAATAGAACATTTATTTCTCAGACTGAATGTTATAAAGAATTACCTCCAAGTTTAAACATATGTTACGGGTCGATGATAGAAACTCCCGGCAATATTAAACTCTCAAACTTTAGAGATCAAAGTTTCTCTGAGAATGAGGCTTCTAATGAATTTGAATATTTGAGATGTGGGAGTTTTGAGTATGTGTATCGGTGTACTTCCCAACTCCCATCCATTGTGAGAGAAAGGTGAAAGAAAAACATGATTTTTCTAATGAAAGTACCATCTCTTATAACTCAACCCAGATAAGATATGAAGGAAAACCTGACATGATGCTTTGTACTGAAGAAAAGAATAGTTATGGCATCCCAGTGGTGCTGCAAAGGATAATATTCTGGGCTCAGTTAGATACAGGAAGCAAAGTTTCTTCAGTCCAAGCTGATATTCTTCCAACAAATTGGGAAACCGTAGGTCAAAAGAATATAGGATGTGTTCACGGACAGGCAGAGGGACATCCCTTGATTAAACTTAATTTTTCCAATAAAAGCAATTTCGTTATTAATGCCAGTAATACCTAACCTTCACACCCCAATGATTCTGGGTAGTGAGGTTCCCATTTTGATTAATGGATTTTTTGAGTGGCACAAATAAAATGGAAACCTAACCTGTCAAACATCTTGATAAATCAATAGAGAAAATACCTTCTTTGTATTCTCCCAAAGATTCATGGGTACAAGAAGAACCATTATCAGAAGGTCCAATATGGGACTGGAAAACAGATAAATCTTTCATGATGCAGGGAAGACTGGCAGGGTCGGACTGGGACAAGAAATAGGCCCGGCCACCCAAAAAAAAGTGGCCACCTCTCACCTCAAAAAAGTGGCCCACCTCTCGCCTAAAAAAAAAGTGGCCCTCAAACCATCATCCGTGAATCACGTCAATTCATGACTTTACAGAAAATGCTACGTACGGAGGGTTCATGTGACTGTTACACCCCCACTAGAAGCTGCACCCATGAAAAGCCCCTTGATCCCCCACACACTGAATATTAATGGGGCTGCCGCGTAGGCCCCACCACAGGTGCCTATAACCTGATGCATATGCCTAAATAGCCTCTCCTGTGGCAGGTGGTAGCTATGATCTGCAGTCCCCCAGGTGACTTCTATGACCAGCAAAGTCTCCCCACAGAGCCTCCTCGGTGCCAGCTATGGACTACAGAGACACTGGGTGTTGGTAATGGCTCACAGAGCCTCCTGAGTGCCAGCTATGGACTACAGAGACACTGGGTGTTGTTGGCAATGGCTCACAGCCTCCTGGGTGCCAGCTACGGACTACAGAGACACTGGGTGTTGTTGGCAATGGCTCACAGCCTCTAGGTGCTAGTGATGATACCACATATCTGTTATGGGCGCTGTGCCTTCTGCCAAGCAGTGTGCATAACACTTGCTCAGGGAGTCAATTAAGTTACAAACACCAGCCACTTATTTCGGATTCTTCAGACCCACGGTGCGCCTCCATGCAGACAGAGATGACAGGACTCGCTCACAGCGCCCCAACACTGTGTGCTAAATCCCCTTCCTGTTCCAGGGGGCGGGACTTTAATTTTAGCCAATAGAATTAATGAACAGCTCCCAGCACTCCACCACTGCGCGTGCAGTGATTCATAATCAAAACACTCTTTATCTCATAGCAAAAGCATTGCTTTAATTATTCTGCAGCCCTTTCTGTATGTGTCCTCCTTCCACTGAGGCACACAATTACTGTAGCATCATTCCCGGGTACAATTGAAAGTTCGTTAAGGATTCAGAGACTTTCGACAACATATTTCTTATAATACAGTAAATACACAACTACTCCATTACTTGGTATCTTACAAATAATTGAAAGGTGCTTTGAAGACGCTGAGACTTTCGACAATGTATATATTGAAACATATTCAAACACGCGACCACTCCGCTACTTTGTATTTCAGGATTTCAGAAGTTCAACAATGGGATAGCCTCAGAGGATAGCTCGCGGATCAGAGTTATACTGGGGATTGACTTTCAGCACACTAACCGGGCTCCACTGTTGGCTTCTTCGGATCCTGCTCGTCAACAATCGGGAGAACGGGCATTAGCTGAATTCATAAAAAGGGACGGCCTCTTCTCTTGCTGCCCTTCTTCCTCGGGCACCAGCTCAACAGAGATCCTGTTTCTTCTTCGCCAAACCCTCTCGCACTTTCAGCATTCACAGTCCTGGGTCTCTCGGCTTCTCGCAGGTTGTCCCCTTCAGCGTCTCAAGTCCCTCTCCAGGCCCACTCCAGATTAAGGTTTCCCTGTTGTTCTCTGTCTTGTTCTTCTCAATTCCTTTTATACACCTACAACCCATTTACAGGTTGCAGGTGTGTTCTCTTAATTAGCCCTGCCTGACCCTGATCAAGGTTATATACCCGACCTTCATACCTTGAAGGCATCTTTGTCATCCCAGTACCAAAGTGGTGAAAGTGTGTGGTGTTCCTTACTCCCAGTTGCTACTTCCTCATCTCAGTACTAGAGTGGTGACAGTGTGTGGTGTTAATTTCTCTGAGTTGCCTCTTCCTTGTCTCACTACTGTCAGGTATCCCAAGAGGGGCAAGAAGGGGAGCTAACTTACAATAACCCATAATCGGGGAAGGATTAGGTTGATCATTACTAGGGAAAGGGGGATACGATGTCTCACCTAAGGGCACCCCACTCCCATTCCCCACCCCCAGTGTCGGGATTCAAGAGCGATGGCCTTTCCCTGGTCACCTGCGTAGAGGATCCAAGGGGAAGAGTGAGAATACCCTCAGGTTTCTCACAGTACCCAAAGCTCCACTACAGTTAATGGCCCTTATTCAAGAACCCTTCCAGCGGATAGGCATGGCCATTGTGGGGGCAGTTAGAACTATTCAGCAGGGTACATAAGTATCTTTTGGTGCTTGTCGATTATGCTACCATGTATTGGGAGGCATTTCCGTTAAGGACCGTAACTGCAACACAAGTATAATGTTATTATTCCCTTTATGGTACGGGTGGGTTTACCCAAGAAAATAGTAACCGATCAAGGAACCAACTTCATGTCACGGCTAGTACAGAAGGTTTGCAAGGCCTTGCATATTTCACATCTAAAGACATCTGTTTATCCCCCCCAAATGCATGATCCGGGGAGAGATAGAACCTGACCATTAAACAAATGTTACGGAAAACTCTGGATGGTACCTGTTGAGATTGGGACAGAGTGGTTCCCTTGATACTTATGACCTTACAGAATACTCCTCAGTCATCATCCACAGGGTTAACCCTGTTCCAACTGTTATTTGGGAGACAACCCCGGTCCCTGCTTGACCTTTTCTTTTTACTTAGTTTTTATTGAGATTTGGCAAGGAAACAAGACATTTCATGTACATTGTCAAACTAACATCTTTAAGAAAAAAGAAAGTTCCATTTCCTCAATTATTGTCCAGCCTTCTCCCCCAACCCCCCCTGACCTTTTTCAGAAGAAAAACATTGTTAACAACTTCCCCTCCCCCTCCCACCCCAAACCCCTTCTCATTTAACTCTTCCCAGTGTGTCGATGTCCAGTTAACATTGTCTCGAGGGGCCAATTTCGAAGTTCCACAAAAGAAGACACAAAGCAAGCCTACTGTTTTTATCTCGGCTCCCTCTGAGGCCCCCTCCCTCCATCCTCGCTCCCCTCATATATCTGCCGCGCTCGTCAGGGCCCCCTCCTCAAGACCCCATATCAAAAGCAAAGCACCCCAGTCTGCATGGAATCCGGGCAGCCTATTGTGTACTACTTTTGTAAGCCTCTCCATGACCATCATGTTGTGTACTTTCCTTTCCCACATGTCTTTCGACGGGAGAGTCTTACTCTTCAGCCCTGGACTAAGGTCAGCCTCCCCGCTCTCAGCATGGACTCCCACATCCTGGGGAGTCTATATTCCTCTGTGTTTTGCTCTGGAACCCCCAAGAGTATCTGCAGTGGGTCCAGGCTGAGCTTGACTCCCGTGATTGCATCCATCCAATCAGGCACTTCGGCCCAGAACAGCTGGGCCCTGGGGCAGTACCACCACATATGGGCTAGAGAGCCCCTCTGCCCACAACCCCTAGGACACATAGGAGAGGCCACATAGGAGAGGCCCCTGAAAACATGTTGGACAACTTCAAGGGATCCCTGTGCCAACCCATCAGGACTTTAAAGTTATGCTCTATTGTGGAGGTCAACACGTTGCCCTGGAAGATGACTTTGTAGATTCGCACCCGTTCTTCCTCTGTGATTTCCTCCCCAGCCAACTCCACCCAGTACCTCTGGAGAGTGTGTCTCCCTTCCAAGCTAGACTCGTTCATGGCTTTGTATAGTCTGGTCAAAATGCCCTTTGGCGTGATTGAGGTTTCAAGGACCTTTTTTTGACCAGCGTACTTTCCCTTGTCACTTTTCCATCCCAGGTTTGGTCAGTCATTCTGCCTTTGATGCAGAGGTATTCGACGACTGAGACCACTTCTTCCCCTAGCACCTCTCTCAAGGATTCTAAATCTAGGAAAGCGCCATATTAAACCGTAGTCCCGCCCGCTCGAGACCCATGTCTGACCACTTCTGCGAGTGAGTTAACCCCTTGAGCACGAAGTCAAATGAGAGACCCCATAATGATGCTAAGGGGCAGGGCTACATGGAAAAAAGGCAGGAATCCACTATGTTGCGCTATACAGACCAAAAAACACTCATAGAGAGGTGTGATCTGAGGCGTTCTGGGATAGACCTGAGGGGGATACCACAAATAGTCTCTCACCTTCAGAGGATGGGTCGTCAAGTCTTCCAGGTAGATCCAGTAGGTTCTCAGGTCTTCCCTGATGTGTTCGAGCATCACCCTCAGTTAGGCCGCCTTGTAGTACAGGCAAACGTCTGGGAACCCAAATCCCCCCTGCCAGTGTTCCCATTTTAATCCTTGGGGTTTTATTTTGCCATATGACTCTGCTGAGCTTTTCTGTCAGTTCTAGGAAGAACTTCTCTGGGAGCTGCCTTGGTAGGGCAGCGAAAAGGTATAATAAGGGGGGGGGGCACTTTCATTTTTATGCAGGTCATCCTTCCATACCAGGTCAGTATCTGGTGGTCCCACTTGTTCAGGTTGGCTGTTAATTGTGCTCAGAAGTGGTCATCATTTGCTGCAACTAGCTCATTTAAGTCCCTGGCCATATTAATGCCCAGGTAGTGGATGCTCTCCTTCTCGATTCTCATGCCCTGGAAACTCCTTCTTGAGTCTGGGAGGGCTGGGCTTGAGTATTGGCATAATGCATGATTTCTCCACATTGATCTTCAGTCCAGAGAGGCAGCCATATTCCGAGATCTGTGCCAGAAGCGCAAGGAGCGAGGTTTGAACGTTGGTAAAACACCCCAATATGTCATCTGCGAATAGTGAGAGCTTAAACTTGATAACCCCCGTGATGCATCAGATCCGCTTGTTTACTCAAATTGTGATTGCTAGTGGTTCCATTGCTAGGGCGTAGATAAGTGGCAAGAGGGGACACCCCTGTCTTTTACCCCTAGTCAACCTAAAGGTCTATGAGAATCCCCCATTCACACACACTCTGGCCCTGGGCTAATTATAGAGTTCTGCTATCCACCTCAGGAAGTTAGTACCCAGCCCCATCTTTGAGAGAACCCTCATCATGAAGGGCCCTTCGACCCTGTCAAATGCTTTCTCTGAGTCTAGCTATACCAGATATGCATCCAGGTCCCCTGGCTGTGTACAGTGTATTAGGTTCAGGGTCTTCCGGATGTTATGAGATCCCCGTCTTTCCCCGATGAAGCCCACCTGGTCGCTGTGTACCAGCTTCAGCATTTCCCCCTCCAATCTAGTCTCCAGGACTTTTGCCAGAATTTTAACATCACTGTTCATGTGTGAGCTAGGTCTATACAAAGCACATCTGGACGGATATTTCCCCTTTTTAGGGATCGCTACAATTGTTGCTAACAGCATAGTAGGGGGCAGGGTCTCCCCCTGTAGGCAGGCATTGAATACTCTCACTAATTATGGGGCCAGCCGTGACCTGAACTGTTTGTAGAACTTCATAGAGAAACCATCCTCCACCGGGGCTATTCCTGACCTCATGTCCTTAATGGCTTGGAGAACCTCTTCAGGGGAGTTGAGCAGCTCAAGGTTCTCCACTATCTCTGGAGCCAACCCCGATAGGGAAAGCCCATCAAGGAAGTCATCTATTTGTGTCCCATCTCCCTCCCATTCTGAGGTATAGCGGTTGCTATAGTATTTCACAAACTCCTCTTCGATACCTTTTGGGTATATGATGGTCTCACCTTCCCTGGAAACTAACTCTCCAATCATTCTTCCCGTCCACTCCTCCCTTGGTTTCCACACAAGGATCTGGTCTGCCCTATCTCCCTTTTCATGATATTTCTGTTTCAAGAACAGACTTTTTTTCTGTTTCCTGATTTAGGATGGCCTTCAGTTGGGTTTTGTATCGTTGGAGATCTTTTGCTTCCACTGGGGATATGCTCTTCCCCTGGGTGCCACCCGGTTGTAGCTACTCTACCTTTCTAAAGAGGGTGTTTTATTTCTCTCCTCTCTCTCATTTCTTTTGCGCCCCTATCTTGATCAAAAATCCCCAGATCGGTGCCTTGAAGCCTTCCCAAAGGGATTGGGTCCCCAACTCTCCGGTATCTTTGAAGAGGAAGTAGCCCTCGATACCAGTGATCAGTTCCTGTTGCACTTCCCTATCTTTAAGCAGCAAGTCATTACATCTCCACCCCACCACCCCCCGTCGGGGGATCCGTCTCATGCCCACTGCAATCTTTACCATATTGTGGACGGACCATGGGACTGGGGAGACCTGTGAGTCCAACACCTGTGCTTTCATGGTCATGTCCACCAGTATCAGGTCTATAAGGGAGAATGAAACATGTAATGCCGAATAGTAGGTGAATAGTCTATCCCCCACCGCAGGAGGGGAGAGGGAGTCAACCAGGCCCAAAAATGTGTTCACTTGCCCAAACTGCATGTTAGGTAGAATTATATGCAGTACCCTTTGGGAACACCACACACAATTAAGACTACACGTGACAGTACAAATTCACCTTTGGTACAAGCCTGTACTACACAGTTAAAGTGGTTGCGATGGCTGAGCAGCCAGACTTATCTCAAGAGTAAGTGAGCAGTATCAGATAGTTACACAAAGGACAGCACTATGTCACTATGTTACATAAAGGACAGTTACACTATGATTCAGGCAAACACTGACTGAAGGTTTTCAAGTAAATGAATATACATTTATTTCACTCTTCAGTTGTATAACATTACACTATTATAAGCAGTCTAAAAATCACACTCTTAATACACCACTTCCCTTAAATTTCAGACAAGTTAAGCTCACAAAATGAAGTGGGAGAAAAATGGCACTCCAGAAATTTAAAAGGGAGGGAAAGACAGAGTTAATAGAAATTAAATCACACCAACAGGTAAGTACTCAGGGCAATTGAACAAGAGGAACTACAGTGATAGAATCAGGTAGAAAAGGCTTAGGGCCAAAGTCAATGGGTCAAATGTCTTTTGCTCAAGATCACACGGTTCAGGGTAGTTTGCCGTAAAATTTGTGTCACGGATTCCAGACGAGGTTGGTTGACAGAAAAGTTAGTTCAAAGAGAAGAGAAGGACAAGCCCTCAGATTGGAGAAAGATTTCAAACACTTTCACTGCGGCTGAATGAAACGAACAACCGGATTTACACAGTACCTTAAAACGGAGAGGAAGCTGTAGCTGAGACGGACGTTCCTGGTAGTTCCTGCAGGCTCACAGTTCCTGAAGTGACTGACAAGAAGTAGGAAGACTAGAGGGTCTTGCACTACCCCGGGAAGAAACCAGCAGAAGAGCAAAGCAACAAATAAAAGGTGTGCTCCTGAAAACCCAAGCAGGGTCTGACCTTCCTGGCTATCCGGCCCACTGTAGCTCTGTACAGCGAATTCGACCAGAGGAGGGGTCTTGGCTTGCAGTTTGGGCGAACTGGTTGGTCCCACCAGCTCAAGGGAAGAAGTTTCCTGGAGGATCTTCTCTGTCGTCGGATTCTGAAGATTCGGACCTGCAGCAGGGCTTCACCGGGCAGTTCAGTCGTTGTAGGGGTCCTCTTGCATCAGCTCCTCGTTGGTTCTTTCGTTCCAGTGGCGACTCTGCCCTTCCAGTCCCAGAGACCTGCTTTTTATGCAGTTTTCCCCCATTCATACAGCCTGGCTGTCAATCACACAGAAGGTTGGCTGTGCACTCAGACAATCAAACAGGATTGCAACTTGGATTAATGTCATGATGCCTACGCCTGGGGACCCAGACCAAGTCCAGCAACCCCGGAAGCAGGCATCAAGTTATCCCAAGCAAGCCCAACAACCCCTGCCAGGGGCTATTTGGGTGCAGTCCTGGCACCTATGGCGCCAGGCTCATATGGAGAGTCAGTCCTGGCGCCATAGGCGCCAGGCTCATAGATTAAAACTTACCTGATGCAGACCATGCTGCAAACTTACCTGATGCAGACCATGCTGCAAGAGCTCCAAGCCAAAAGAGGCTCGGAAGGGACTACTTTACCTAGGGACTATTTTTTTACTCGGGTGGGGCTGGGGAGGAATACTTACCTGGGACTACTTTGGAGGCTATTTGAACCACGTCCGAAGAGCAGCACACGCTTTGCGTTATTCTGCATCCAGCAGCGTAACGCTCACCGTGCCTGCAAGTCTGCATCCAGCCTTCTGCCACGCCCTCCTCGAGTTTGGAGCTCCTAGAAAAAGGGAGAAAGAAGGAGAAAAGGTTAGAACAAGAGCAATACCTTTGATCCTTACCTGAATTCCCGATCCATCGCGCCTTCGAGCTGGAAGAAAGAAGTTATTTTAAGCGCATCGCCTCGCCTGCTGCAGCGCTGCGCTGAACTCACCGGCCTTCGCAGCATCTTCATATTCCACCGCATCCTCCTGCATGTTCCCGCCGCACTCCGGCACCTAAGGAGAAGACAAGAAAAGCAAGGTGAGCCAAGGGAATACACAGAGGAATATTAGTTACCCCCCATAGACTTACCTGATTTTACCACCGGGGGTACTATTCCTCTTCACGGGTCGGCGCAGCTTCCACTGCATCTTCGCCGAACCCCGGCCCCTAAGGGGAAACAAAAGGACAGCAAGGTGAAACAAAGGGACTAACAAGGGGAACCCTCCTCACACAATAGACTTACCTGATTTTACCGCCAGAGGTATTATTCCCCGAGACTTCATACTTTCTCTCAGCGCCTGAATAATGGAGAAAGCAACAGGTTACATATTGACATTATTTTATCGAACTGTGTTGGATAATACAAATCCATACCAGAATATTACCGGTTGCCACAAGGAACTCTTCACTAGGGTCAAGCTGCAACCTGCAAGGAATCGGACAAGAGTGAAAGTCAGGCATTTGAACTCTTACGAACTACATACTTACGGCATCTTGCTGGGAATCTCGGAGTCAATATTGTTCTGGAACTCACCAATTCCTTCAAGCCAGTGAAGCAACTGGTTATCTACGCGCCCCTGCGCTCAATGCAGGATGGAGAGCTCTTCTTTTCAAACCATCAGGTGAGACTATAAGAGGGGACATCAAAGGTGATCAGTGGGGAGAACAGCGGGGGTGGGGGAATTTACGCTCAACTCCACAGGTGGTTAATTCCCTTTCTCCATTTGCAGAAGAATATTCCTACGGGCCAAGTAAACGAAGTTAGGTGGGCCAGTCTGTCATCTGGTCCCTACGCGTCACACTGGTGGAGACCGCAGCTGTCCAGTTCAGATCGATGCCCTTGTGGGAGCCAGGTGAGCCTAACAGTTACCACGGGAACCCATGGCAGTGCTCCGAAGATCCCTCCCTCACATCCTGCCTACCCAGACTTGGAGGGGCCTTAAGGAGGGCTTCTGCGCAGAAGCTCGCGAAAAGACGGCAAACAAAGGAATCATCCCCGGTTTGGCACGCAGAGTAAAACACGAGAAAGACTTTAACAAAAAGAAATGGCGAATAAACCCAGCCGGAGCCAAAATAAAATGTGTTTGGTCAAGCAGGTTTATGTTTGAGGCTAATATAATAGCCTAAAACAAAACCTTGGTTATATAAGATAACTGCGGTAGAAAGGTTAGGGTAGTTACCATTGCCACCAGCCAAGTCTTGATGTAAAGGGAGCGAAACAAAGCTCCAAGAGACACAGACAAAAAAGGATAAGAATTAACCCTTTCCAATACTCCATGTAAGATGGGGTATACTGGGGCTGTGCTTTAAAGTGACTAAAATAAAGTTAATGACAACTTTACCTTTTCTGGGGGACAGTAGTCAGCCCCAGAAAATTGAGTCAGTGGCAAGTCTCAAAGACAACCCTATGTCACCTCACTGAAGGTGCTGTGTAGCACACATGAAAAATATGGGGCCATGGAGTAGGTGAGGCTCCAGTGCCCAAGATCACACAAAAAGTGAAAACACACACAGCAAAACACATGTAAGAGTGGGAAAAAGGCTCACACTCTTACCAGGTGAAAAAATAAAGCCTAGAAATCCAGCAAAGCTGCTAAGGGACTCATTAGGTAAGGGAAATCAGCCATTTATGAGAATTCTCCCTAACACCCCCCCCTACCCCCAGACTAAGGGACAGGAGGATTTAATCCAATCCACTCCTGGATGAATCTCTACCTCTAGTCGGTTAAAAACATCCTAGAGAGACCATCAGCATTTTGGTGGTGACATCCTGCTCTGTGCTCAATGGTGAAATCAAACCCTTGCAGGCAGATTGACCATCTTAGAAGTTTTGGGTTCGCCCCTTTCATTTGCATTAACCATCTCAAGGGTTGGTGGTCTGTCTGAATCACAAAGGTAGATCCATACATGTTTGGTCTAAACCTCTTCAGAGACCACACAATGGCAAAACATTCACACTCTATGGTTGCCCACCTTGTTTCTGGTTCCTTCAGTTTCCTACTGATGAAGCAAATGGGGTGCTCTCTACCTTTCTCATCCAGTTGACTAAGGACTGCATCTATACCTATATTGGAGGCATCTGTCTGCACAATGAAGGGTTGGTGATAATCAGGAGCTCTTTGGACTGGAGCTTGACAAAGGGCTTTCTTCAGGTTTTCAAAGTCTTGAGTGCACTCCTCATTCCATCTAACCTTTTTAGGGAATTATGGAGAGGAGATCACATTCAAGGGAGAAGCTATGGACCCATAGTTCTCTATGAAATTCCTGTAGTACCCAGTGAGACCTAGGAAAGCTCTCACTTGGGTTTGAGTAGTAGGGGTGGCCCAGTTTTGCACAGATTGTACTTTGCTGGGCAATGGCCTTATTTCACCTCCTCCTACCTCATGACCAAGGTAGACCACTTTACTCTAACCAATTTGACATTTGCTTGCCTTTATGGTCAGATGGGCCTGCTCAAGAACCTGCAAAACATATCCCTGGTGGTCAATATGTTCTTTCCATTTAGGGCTGAACATTGCAATGTCATCCAAGTATGCCATGCAGAAGTCCTCCATCCCATTCAGAACTTGATTAAGCATCCTTTGAAATGTAGCAGGTGCATTCTTTAGTCCAAAAGGCATAACCTTAAACTGGTAGAGGCCAGCTGGGATGGAAAATGCAGTTTTCTCCTTGGCATGGTCTGTCAGTGCTATTTGCCAATAGCCTGAGGTTAGATCAAATTTACTGAGGTACCTGGCTGAACCAAGTCTATCCACCAGTTCATCTGTCCTTGGCAAAGGTTGGGCATCAGTCTTAGTGACTGCATTTAGAGCTCTATAGACCACCCAGAATCTCAACTCCTTGGATCCTGCCTTTGGTACTAGAACAACTGGACTAGACCATGGACTTGTAGATGACTCTATAACCCCGAGATCAAGCATCTTGTTGACCTCTCCTTTGATGTAGGATCTTACATGTTCTGACATTCTGTAACCTCTGCTTTTCACAGGTAAACAGTCGCCAGTGAGAATATCATGTTGGCCCCAAGGGGTCAAGCCTGTGATAGTGAAAACAGAGAGGCAAAATGATTCAACATAACTTTGCACTCCTCCTGTTGTTCAGAAGTTAGTTGAGAAGAGAGATTAACTCCTATTTGTTCATCTAAAGGTTGGCCTCTGAGGAGGTCAGGTAGAGGTTCACTCTCCTCTTCCTCTTGAGCTGAAGCTAGAAGCAAAGCTCCTACTTCTGGTCTCGAGACATAAGCCTTTAAACGGTTGGTGTGAAAGACTCTGGGAGCCTCCTTAGGTTTGCCTAAGTCCACCAAATAGATCACCTCTCCAAGTTTGCCCACAACCTTGAAGGGTCCTATCCATTTGTCCTGCAAGGCCCTCTGCCTTGTTAGCACCATAACTAATACAACCTGGTCTTGAGTAAACTCAACCATGCTGGCCTTCTGGTCATGCCAATGTTTGACCAGAGCCTGACCTGCTTTCAAGTTATCACTTGCTTCTGCCATCATGTATTACATTCTCCTCCGGGGACCTATCACATAGTCAGTCACTCTGACTGGCTTGGGGGAAGGAGCACTCTCCAACCCCTCCTTGATCAGGGCCAATGGACCTCTGACTGGATGGCCATAGAGAAGTTCAAAGGGACTGTAACCAACTCCCTCCTGAGGGACTTCTCTATAGGCAAAGAGAAGGCATGGAAGTAGAAGGTCCCAATTTTTCTCAAGGGGTTCTTCTAAAGCACCTATCATGCTCTTCATAGTACGATTAAACCTCTCTACCAGTCCATTTGCCTGTGGATGGTAGGCTGTAGAGAACTTGTAAGTGATACCACAGTTTTTCCACCTGGCCTGCATATAGTGGGACATAAAATGTTATCCCCTGTCGGATATCACTTCCTTAGGAAACCCGAATCTGGTCAAAATACCAAGTAGAGCCTTAGCCACATCCTGACCCGTAACAGTTCACATAGGTATGGCTTCTGGGTATCTTGTAGCACGGTCTACTACAACCAGGATTAACGTGTTCCCTGAAGATGTGGGAGGGTCAAGGGGACCGACAATGTCAATTCCCACCCTCTCAAAAGGAACTCCCACCACTGGGAAAGGCACCAGGGGTGCCACATTCTTGACTCCACTCTTGCCAGAGGTTTGGCAAGTGTGAGAGCTCCTACAGAATTTGTTAACTTCTGAACCCATTTTAGGGCAGTAGAAGTAGAGAGAGAGAGCCTTTCCTTGGACTTCTTGAAACTCAAGTGACCAGCCAAAGGTATGTCATGGGCTAACTGTAGGAACTGGAGTCTGTTGGCAAGGGGCACTACAACTCTTTTTCAGTCCCCAGGGATAGACTCAGTTGGTTCACTGTAGAAGAGGCCATCTTCCCAGCTCAACCTGTGCTTCCCACCTTCTTGCCCATCAAGTTAGTTAGCAGCCTGTGTTACATCCCGCCGTGCACATCATTCCAGAAGACGGGCTTGTTTTTTTAAAAGGTACACGCAAACCTGTTTTCCTTCCTTATGGTGTGCGGCGCTTCATTCCCCCGTTCCTTTTACAATGGAGATTGCGGCAGGGATCGAACAAACTATGAGTACCATGATGCTCCACTGCACTATCATGTGTCCTGCGCCTCCAATCACCATGCTCTGACGTTTTGCTTTCATTTTCGGGTAAAAGCAGTCTTTTCATTCGACTCGCTGCTTCTGATTGAAGTTGCTGGCGCCTTTGAAGTTTCGTCTTCGTCCTTTCTTGGAAATCTGGATTTCTTGACCTTTGCCTGCCTAACGGACCGTCTTGTCTGCTGCTTTGTACTTTACTGCCAGGTTAGTGTACCAGGACCTATATCTTGTTTTCACGGACCGCCTTGCCTCACGATTCTGTACTTCTGCCGCCCGCACGTTAACAGGACCCTTTCCAGCCTTCTTTGAGTGATTCACCTAACATTTATCACTGCTATTTTTAGCCTGTAAAAAAGAAGGAAAGTGCCCGGGCATTTCGGATTGCTCTCCCTTTTGTAAGCCTTGTTACTGCGGTTGCTTATAAGTTTTCCATTCACACCACACCTGCCTTCTGTCATTACACTGGCCCTTGCTACTAGCCCCGAACAGCACATCTAACAGGATCTCAAACTACCTTTGTGGAACTTACCATCTGGGAAATTACCATCTGGGATTCATTGACATTTCTATCACTTCTGATCTATTGGACATTGGGGATTGCGTTTTCCTTTCTTCAACAAGTGCACAGGGGGACGCTGCGCAGAGTGTGCACCAACCCGGACCTAGTGCGCTCCTCGTGCCGTTCGGGTTAGAACCCTCACTAACATTCCCGTTTATTATTTTATACTGCCGTTTTTGTTCACCTTGGATTGATCCCAACTCAACTAGTGGTAAGGAGTGTTTCTTTCCTATTCCAACCCATTGTCATAGTTCCTTGAATAGTCTTGACAGTGATATTGGGCCTCATTACACGTTGTGCGGTAATGGAATACCATTACCGGTAATGATTTACCGGTACTGTTAATTCCCTAAGCAAATCACGACCCGGACCCACCGCTATCTGCGCACCCGTTACTTACGGTGCCACTAATAGCGGCAAGGCCGCGGGCGCGCGACCCACATGCCGGAATTAGCGCCATGGCGCTAATACCAGGCCATCACAAGCCATGCGGACATGGTATTAGCGGCATGTAAAACACCCAAAAACCCCTTACCGGCATGGTGCTAATAACGGCATCGAAAAGCACCCGTTAAGAGACCTGAGCAGTGTACCCATCAACTACAGGTGGACACAATCAGCACAGGTGCATGCAATGGAGACAGGCAGCACACAAGAGCACACCACACCCCTACCCACACCCCTTCCCACACCAAGATGGTCCCAATAGCAGCAGCATGACATGACAGTCTTGACTACATGATAGCAGTGCAGCACCTACAACAACAGCCAGCACCAGAGGTGAGCCGTAACAGGCACCCATTCCTCACACCATACAGGCGAAGACAGCCATCCACTGAGGAGGTGGCTCCTAACCCCTGTACGTAACCCACAGTACCATCAGGAAGAGGACAACAATATAGTACATCCTTCCAATGACAGTGCTCCGCTGCCTAAGCGGCCTGGGTGTGGCACTCCTGTACGGCCGTGTCAAAGTGGCAAAGACAACCATGGCATGTGTAGAGCATCACAAAATGTGCATATGATGGAATGTGCCTATGCCAGTTGAAATTGACATGCAACCACCAGAAGAGTATGATGTGGCTGGGGATGAGTGCGGGTGGAATGCCCCGGCAGGACATGAAACAGGCAGTGCCAAGGAGGCACACAATGTGCATCAGCATCTGATTCTGTAATCTCATCATGCACCAAGGTGAAATAGCACGGACGTAGATGGGAATTGTTGCCCTGGTGCATGTTTCGAGGCCCACAAAGGACCCTGTCCACAATGAATGACACATACACAATAATGGAGACCACGCTTGGGTTTCAAACTCTGAACAGTGTATATTGAACATATTGTGGTACTAAAGTGCATAACACAGACTCCCTAAATACACCCTTACCCCCTCCCCCCTCAAAACACCCAATCACACCCTTACCCCCCTCCCCCCTCAACACACCCAATCACACCCTTACCCCCCTCCCCCCTCAACACACCCAATCACACCCTTACCCCCCTCAACACACCCTTACCCCCCTCCCCCCTCAACACTCCCATGTGAGTCTCATGACGTGAATGTGTCCATTGCCACATGTGGCACACGAATCCTGGCGGCCCTATTTGCCAGTGCCTGCATCGTCATCTGGTGGTTGTGAAGCCGTGCGCCGCAGGTTCCGCATAGACCGGCGCAGGGGACTAGTCTGGCGTGAACTCCCAGACGAGGAGGGGCATGGTTCTTTCTGGGCCGTGCGTGGGCACCGACGCTCAATAGCGTCTGCTATGCGGTTCATGGCCTGCCGCAGTTGGGCCATTTCACTGCAGATTCGGCTGGTGCATGCCTCCATGCCCTCCCTTGTCTGCTGTGCAAGTGTAGCAATGTCCTCCCTCAGGCGGGCTGTCTCTGCCACATGTTGACCTACTAGGCCACTCATCTCGGTCTGCCTCTGGTAGATGGTCGAGAGGTCATGTCGCATGGTGGGTGCTGGTGGGATGGCTGATGCACCTGGTCCCATTGCACTTGTATCAGGAGAGGATATCTGGGGGCTCCATATCCCTTCAGGGGTGGGTGAATCTCCATGACTACCCGGACCTGAGGAGTACCTCGGGCTTGCCAGTAAGGGGCTTGTTGGTCTGGGGCTATGGCTATCAGCATCAATGGCAGGTGTGTCCTCCTCATCTGAAGGTGGGGCCGTGGCTGCTGCTTCACCCGTTGAGCTGGTGGCAGCAGAGTGCATTCCCTCGATGCTGCCCTCACCTGCTGGCAGACACACTTCCGTGGGTGCCACGACGGGAGCAGCCATGGGCTGTGGATGCGTGCAACTGGTGTTCCGGCTGCTTTTGTCCCTGTGGTCATGGACACTCGTCCTGGCTGCCCTTGTGGATGTGGCGGTGTCCCCTGTGGCATCCCTCCTTGGTTTTTTGCTGGATGTGGGAGCAGGTGTGGATGTGCGTCATGCCGTTCTATGCATTCCGGGCTCTTTAGTGTGGATGCAGGTAATGGGGATGTTGGGTGGGTCATGCATGAATGGGTCTGTGTTGTACGGGCATGTGGTGATGCATGCATGTCTGTTTGTGGCTGGAGCCACGGCATTCATATGGACACATGATTGGGGGGAACATCACACTTCACTGTGCATTGTTTGATGCATACACTCACCTCCATCGGACGAAACGGCCACGCCATGCTCCTTTTGTCCAACTCCCTCAATGCATTCCACCCCGATGGTTGATGCACATGTCTCCTCCCACTCAGTGAGCTTGATTGGCGATTCACTGCCTCCTCCTGTGCCCGTAGCCAGGTTGCGGTTCACGGATAGAATGTTCCGCACACGGAGTCGGAGGTCATCCCACCTCTTTCGGCAGTCTTTGACTGTGCGGGTTGTGGTGCTTACCGCGCTGACCTTGTGGGCTACCTCTTCCCAGATGGCCTTCTTCTTCTTCACAATGGTCTCCCGACGCATCTCGTTGTTGAAGACGACATGAGCATTGTCTGCTAGTGTCTGCGTTAGCATAAGGAGCTCCTCCTTGCAAAATTTCTCCTTGCGTTGCCGCTCAGACGATTTTTTAACGGCCTTGGGCATCTTCACAGTGTCCTTGGTGTATTTCCCAACGTGGTTCCTGGTAAGGTGTCCTGGATAAGGAGGATGGCAATGGATTGTGTTTTTAAAGATGGCCGCCGTGCTCTTTCCCGTTCCGGTGCGATGACGCTATTTCCGGTTCCGCAATATTACGGTAACCGCTATTAGCGGTGACCGCTAATGGCGGTCACCGACATTTGCGGAAACCGCTATTTGCATGTGGCGGCAGGTCGGAAGTGCTAACAGCGCTTTCGAGGATGCCGTTAAGGGACTTTTTGGGGACTTTTGCGGCATGGCGGTAGGCTCATTACCGGCATGGCGGTAGGCTTGTGCCCGCGATCTCGTAATGGCATGCAATTTGCAGCCTCTTGCGAGGGCGGACACGCTATTTACGCCATGCCGGTAATTAGCAATTTTTACCGCCTACCGTGTAATGAGGCCCATTGTCTTTAGGTAGAAAAATCCATCCCCGGTCTGCAATCATAAAACTCATCTCTTCTTCTTTATTTTTACAGATGGTAAAATCGTGGCGGTGTGTTCTCCCCGCTCTTTTGGGTGATCGGGCTCTTGTACTGTTTTAATCAGTAGAGGGTCATATCATTTTAAAGATCTATACCCTCACAGAGAGGGGGCTCGGTTGGAGGCCCCATCCGAGCTGTTCAATCAAACCCTGTGAATACCAGTCCTGGTCACCTCCTTATCCTCATCCTAGTTGGTGAGTAACAGAATCAGAAGCCTTACTAATAATGGAAGGAGAGGACCGATTAGCCACCATGGTACGTCTGGTGGCAGAACTCCGGGCTGAGATTTCAGTAGCTCATGATGCTCTGAGTCACAGGATTGATAACCTACAAAGATTTCCGCAGCCGCAGTCTTTGGGGATAGACGTCTCAAACGCTTCTGCATCGACTTCAGGGGTCTCTAATCCCTCAGTATCGGGGTTTGCTGCGGCCCCAGTACTGATGGCTTCCCAACTCCAGTTAGCTCCTTCTGAGAGATTTCTTGGAGACCCAAAAAATTATAGGACCTTTATTAATCAGTGCAAGCTGCACTTTCTTTGTCGCCCTACTGTCTTCCCTAATTCAACAAAAAAAGCTGCCTTTATCCTTTCCAATCTTGGTGGAACCGCTGCAGCCTTGGCTAACCCTCTACTCGAGTCAAACAGCTACCTGCTATATGACTGCGATGCCCTCATCACAGCTATGAACAGGGTTTTTGACACTCGTTACAAATCCCAGGCTACGGACCTTGAGTTCCTGAACTTACGCCAAGGGACATCCTCTCTGTTTACCTATCTTACTAGGTTTAATCAACTGGCAGCCGAAACGGACTGGCCAGAAGAGAAAAAATCGGCAGTCTTTTACAAAGGGCTATCAGAGGAATTAAAAGATGTACTAGCAACCATACCTACAGTTCCCACGGCTTTTGGTGAACTCCTGGATTTGGTTTTGCAGATCGACGCCCGAAGAGCAGAAAGAAAAGGGGAACGCAAACCAGCAGGTTTGACCCCTCCACTGCTGGAAACCGCCAGTTCTTCCTTGTCCACCCTGAACCCATGCAAGTGGGGGCTATACGGGGACCCCTTACTCCAGCCCAAAGGGAACACCGCAGATCTAACAATCTTTGTATGTATTGCGGTCCGGCGGACCATCTACTTAAGGACTGTCCAAAGAAACCTGTTAGGAAGGCGGGAAATGCCAGAACCCGGCGCTAGTAAGAGTCCCTACGCCGGGGGTACATTCTTTGGACTCACACGGGGTCACCTCTGCCCCTGTTAGCTTGCCTGTGGTCTTTACAGCGACTCCTGACATCTCTTTTTCTTCTTTAGCCATTATTGACTCCGGCGCCACAGGCAACTACATGGACTATGACTATGCTAGTTCTCATAATGTGCCTATGGTGTCTAAGGTACGTCCAGAAACCGTTCATGCAGTGGACGGTACCTCCTTGGTATCTGGGTTGGTCACCCAAAACACTTCTCTGGTTCGAATGCAAACCAAAGAAGGGCATACCGAGAACATAACATTCGACTTGATCAAGGCCCCCCAGTTCCGGGTCATCTTAGGGGTTCCCTGGCTTCAACAACATAACCCCGCCATTGACTGGGCTAAGGGGGTCATTCAGTTTCCATCCCCGGTCTGCAATGAACAATGCTTTCAAAGCACTAATGTGTCACCCGATTCTTCCTGTCAGGCATTATTCGCCTCCACAGCCCTTATCGGGGCTGTTACCACTGCCCCTGATATAACTATTCCATTGGAATATCAGGCCTACCGTGATGTCTTTGACAAGGGTGGAGCCGACCACTTACCACCACATCGTCCATACAATTGCCCTATTGATTTAACACCTGGGGCCAAAATTCCAGCTGGCAGAGTGTACTCCCTTACGTTACCAGAGGATAAGATATTAAAAGACTATATTGAGAAAACCTTGAGCAACGGGTTCATCAGGCCGTCCAGGTCCCCTTCAGCCTCCCCGCTCTTCTTCGTTCCTAAGAAGGAGGGTGATCTTCACCCTTGCATTGACTATAGGGCCTTAAATTCGGTCACAGTAAAAAACCAGTACCCCCTTCCGTTAATCTCTGTTCTTCTGGATCAATTAGGTACTTCTGTTATATTTACCAAACTGGATCTGAGGGGAGCATACAATCTTGTACGTATACGCAGGGGGGATGAATGGAAGACGGCGTTCAAAACCCGGTACGGATTATTCGAGTATCTTGTCATGCCCTTTGGGCTATGCAATGCTCCGGCCACGTTTCAGGCCTTTATGAACGATATCTTCCGTGACTGTTTGGACCAGTTCGTAGTAGTCAACCTGGATGATATCCTGATATACTCTTCATCTAGGCAGGCACATAAGGAACATGTGCTTTTTGTTCTGCAGAGACTGCGAGAGAACCATTTATTCGTTAAAGCCGAGAAATGTGTCTTCAATACTACTGAGGTCGAATTCCTTGGTTATGATCTCACTAATCAGGGTATCAGAATGAGCCGTTCGAAAGTTAAGGCAGTCTTAGAATGGCCTATTCCCACCTCAGTCAAAACAATTCAGTCGTTCTTGGGCTTCTCAAATTTCTATAGACGTTTCATACACTCCTTCTCCTCCATCTCAGCTCCTTTGACAGCATTGACTAGTTCCAAGCAACCCTTCCGTTGGACTCCTGAGGCACAAGAGGCCTTTGATGCTCTAAAAGAGGCCTTCTCCTCTGCCCCGGTACTACAGCACCCTAATCCACTGTTACCATACTTGGTGGAAGCGGATGCTTCGGGATCCGCTGTTGGGGCCGTCTTATCTCAGCGTTGTCCTGATTCTGGTGAAATACATCCTATAGCTTTTTTCTCTAGGAAACTCACTCCCTATGAGAAGAATTACCCCATTACGGAAAGGGAATTGTTGGCCATCAAGGAGGCTTTTTCAGAATGGAGACATCATTTACTGGGTGCACAGCATCCTGTTACGGTTTTCTCAGATCATCGCAGTCTGTTGGCTTTCAAATCTATGAAATGTCTCACTGCTCGTCAGGCCCGCTGGCACCTCTTCTTTTCACAGTTCAACTTCACTATCACCTATCGTCCGGCACGTCTCAATACATGTGCTGACGCCTTGTCTCGCCTGCCTCAAGATCCTCAGAGTACTGTTCTTGACCGACCTTTGGTTTTACCCTGCAGGGTGGTCTGCGGATGCACCCCACATCCGTCTTTGCGTTCCATAGTTACGGAATGGGTTGCCACTCATGCAAAGGAATGCCTCGACCTCAATCTTGACATTGTTCAGGGGTTGCCTTACATCCAGGGTCGGCTATACTTACCTCCCGGAGAAGCACGTCTTCGTGCTTTAACCTGGTCACATGACTCGATTTCGGCAGCACATCCCGGTCAACAGAAGACTTTGGAGGCTATTCGCCGTTGGGCTTGGTGGCCCTCGATGTCTAAAGATGTCATTGACTACCTTGCCTCCTGTTCAGTCTGCTCCCAATGCAAAACTACTCGGTCCAAGCCCATGGGTCTCCTACAACCGCTCCCTGTGCCACATAAGCCGTGGTACATGGTATCCATGGACTTTGTAGTGGACTTACCTCCTGTGAACGGCTTCAAAACCATCTGGGTTGTGGTCGATTATTTCACAAAGCTGGCCTTATTTGTTCCCTGTATCGGTCTCCCGTCTGCCCCAGCATTGGCGTCCCTCTTTCTTAAGAACGTTTTTAGGTTCTTTGGCCTTCCCTCTATCATTGTTTCAGACCGTGGGTCCCAATTTACGTCACGTTTTTGGAGAGCCTTAACGGCGTCACTTCAGATCGAGGACCGTTTCAGCTCGGCCTTTCATCCACAAACAGATGGGCAGACAGAGAGGGTTAACGCCACCATGGAACAGTATCTCAGGTGTCTCTGTCTTCAGTTCCAGTCGGATTGGTTGGTGATGCTCCCATCGGCTGAATTCGCATACAACAATTCCTTACACTCATCTTTTGGTGTTTCTCCCTTCTTTGCTTTATACGGGCAACACCCTTGTTCCTTGCCTCTGGATCTGGCTCTTCCAATTGATAACCCGGCAGCTCTGGGTTGCGTCCGGAACCTGCAGACGGTGCATGACTCTGTTCATGGACACCTACTGAAGGCTCAGAGACGGGCCAAACTCTATGCCGATAAGCATCGGATCCCTGCACCCGATTATACGGTAGGCATGAAGGTATGGCTCACCACGCACAATCTGAACATACCTGGCAAACGTGCGCTCCTTCCGAAATTTGTGGGTCCCTATCCGGTAACGGCCGTGATCAACCCTGCAGCGGTGCGTCTTTCTTTGCCTTCTTCGTGGAAAGTGCATCCCGTGTTTCATGTGAGTCTGCTGAAACCTTGTATTGCCTCCACCAGGCTGCCGGCTCGACCATCTCCGGTGCACGTGGATGGTGACCTGGAATATGAGGTGGCTGGCATACTGGATTATCGCCTGCGCAGGGGTCGTCCCTTCTACCTTGTTGATTGGAAGGGCTATGGTCCCGAGGACCGGTCCTGGGAGCCTTTGTGCAATATACATGAGCCTGCCCTTTTGCGCCATTTCCATGCCCGTAGGGGGTTGGCGCCGTTTTTGGGGGTGGATACTGTTACATCCCGCCGTGCACATCATTCCAGAAGACAGGCTTGTTTTTTAAAAGGTACGCGCAAACCTGTTTTCCTTCCTTATGGTGTGCGGCGCTTCATTCCCCCGTTCCTTTTACAATGGAGATTGCGGCAGGGATCGAACAAACTACGAGTACCATGATGCTCCACTGCGCTATCATGTATCCTACGCCTCCAATCACCATGCTCTGACGTTTTGCTTTCACTTTCGGGTAAAAGCAGTCTTTTCATTCGGCTCGCTGCTTCTGATTGAAGTTGCTGGCGCCTTTGAAGTTTCGTCTTCGTCCTTTCTTGGAAATCTGGATTTCTTGACCTTTGCCTGCCTTAACGGACCGTCTTGTCTGCTGCTTTGTACTTTACTGCCAGGTTAGTGTACCAGGACCTATATCTTGTTTTCACGGACGGCCTTGCCTCACGATTCTGTACTTCTGCCGCCCGCACGTGAACAGGACCCTTTCCAGCCTTCTTTGAGTGATTCACCTAACATTTATCACTGCTATTTTTAGCCTGTAAAAAAGAAGGAAAGTGCCCGTGCATTTCGGATTGCTCTCCCTTTTGCAAGCCTTGTTACTGCGGTTGCTTATAAGTTTTCCATTCACACCACACCTGCCTTCTGTCATTACACTGGCCCTTGCTACTAGCCCCGAACAGCACATCTAACAGGATCTCAAACTACCTTTGTGGAACTTACCATCTGAGAAATTACCATCTGGGATTCATTGACATTTCTATCACTTCTGATCTATTGGACATTGGGGATTACGTTTACCTTTCTTCAACAAGTGCACAGGGGGACGCTGCGCAGAGTGTGCACCAACCCGGACCTAGTGCGCTCCTCGTGCCGTTCGGGTTAGAACCCTCACTAACATTCCCGTTTATTATTTTATACTGCCGTTTTTGTTCACCTTGGATTGATCCCAACTCAACTAGTGGTAAGGAGTGTTTCTTTCCTATTCCAACCCATTGTCATAGTTCCTTGAATAGTCTTGACAGTGATATTGTCTTTAGGTAGAAAAATCCATCCCCGGTCTGCAATCATAAAACTCATCTCTTCTTCTTTATTTTCCAGTGGCGGTGTGTTCTCCCCGCTCTTTTGGGTGATCGGGCTCTTGTACTGTTTTAATCAGTAGAGGGTCATATCATTTTAAAGATCTATACCCTCTATGAGAGGAGGCTCGGTGGAGGCCCCATCCGAGCTCTTCAATCAAACCCTGTGAATACCAGTCCTGGTCACCTCCTTATCCTCATCCTAGTTGGTGAGTAACAGCCTGTTGTCGAAGACCTTCAAGAGTAGGACACTCTCTCTGTCCTTTGCTGAAGTCTGCCCTGTTGGGTCCACCTTCTGCCAGTAAAGACTGCAGCTCAGGATGGTCAACAGGGTCAAGATCTCCAACTAAGACAGTGTCTTCTTCCAGATCTGATCCTTCAGATACTGGCTCAGCCAGACAAGGTTGCACCTCACACTCTGCCTCAGCAGGTGTGGGAGTCACAGGTGTGACTTTGGACAATCTTTGGGATGTCCTTGTTGGTAGCACAGGGGTGCTGTCTGACTTTTTCCTGGAGGTCTTGGGTTTCCCCTTTGCCTCTGTTTTCTTAGAAATAGCAGTGAGCAAATCCTGTGGAGTGGGAGTGATAGTTTCCTCTATCAACTCCTCTGGAGAGCCTCTCAAGGTTCTCTCCTTTGCAGACCTAGTGAGCTCCTGTTTCCTCTTACTGGGAGGCCTGGGGGTGCTTGACACAACTCCAAGAGTTTTCAGTTCATTACCCAACAGGACTCTCCCAGGCACTTCACTCTGCACACTAACAGGTATTTTGACAGTCATATCATTACACTGGATGAGAGCTGGTAACTGGCGAAGCATTTGCAAAGGGCCTCCAGCTAACTTGGTGAGGCGTGTGGGTGCATTAGCAACATCCTCTACCTTCAAAAATGATTCATCCACCACAGTTATGCTGGCTCCAGTGTCTCTGATGGCAGGGGTTTCCTGACCATTCACAAGAACACTATCTTTATAATACTCTTTAGTATTATCTGGGATGGAATTATAGACATCTAAATTCTGTTGTTCCCACAAGCCCAGGGACACTAAAGAAACACTAGCTGAGACTCTCATGGGTTCATCAGCCAGTAGGTGAAAGTTTCCACTTGCCACAGCTACTTCTTCCTCTGGGGAGAAGGCTAAGGAGACAGTGTGGACCCCTGAAGGTTTACCCTTGCATCTGGGATCCCCTTTCACATGGTCAGTTGACCCACAAACATAACATTTCTCAAATGTTTTGATGAATGGGGGGTTGTTCTGATCTCCACCTGGTTTGGGTCCAGATGGTGTACTAGCCTAATTTCGTTTCCCTTGTGGTTTACCCGTATGTTGTTGTTTGTGGCCCTCTTTTGGATTAGAGGTATTAGAATTCTCTTTGTTATCTTTCTTTGGCTGTTTCCCCTCATCCTTTTTCTGAGTAGCCCCAGAATCCTTGTGAGTAGCCCTGTTGTCAACCCACAAGTCAGCTGCCTTAGCTAGCTTCTTTGGATCTATCCCCTTAGAATCAGCCAAGTGCTGTCTGAGCTCAGAAGAGCAGACATCAAAAATAGACTCCAACATAACAAGATTTCTCATTCCTTCATAAGTGTTTACCCTGTAACCCTTAATCCAATCATCTACATTTTTCAAACATTCACATACCCAGGTAGCCCAAGGGGTACCATCATGCTTTTTAAGGGTCCTAAACCTCTTAAGGTACTGGGACAGGGTCTTCCCAAATCTAGCAATTAAATCTAGCTTCACACACTCATAATCCATCCTATCCACCTCCCGCAACTCCATTACAACATCAGATGCAACAGTGGGTAGCCTAGAGAAGAGCCAGGGAAGCAATTGATTCCCTGTAAGACCTTGAATACCATGATTATATTCAAACATTGCCAACCAATCCAAAATATCAGGCTTAAAGGCATGGTCTAGTAAACATTTTTATTTAAAAAAATAGATAGGCAACATCAAAAAATAAATACTAGCATTCTCTTTTTTAAAACTTCCTATGTAACATTTTGAGCTATTCAAGCTCAAACTTCGCAAAAGCAAGCACATGGGCGCATCCATTTTGTGAAATGGATGCCTCCTGTGCTGGCTTTTGCAGCACTAATGAAGGAAAAGCCAGCCAGCTGTAGTAAACAAAAGCTACCGCTGGGTGGCTTTCCCTTCATTAGTGTTGTACGCGGAGGACGGGGACCGGATACCAGAGCAGGAAAGCTGCAGCTGAATCTCGGTAAATGCTATTTATTTTTTTAAAAAATAAGCACTAGCTGCGGTTTTTTTCTATGTTTTCCGGGCTGGAGGAGCCCGGAAAACTTAGAAATAAAACCGCAGCTTTAAAAAAGTTGTATTTATGTTTGCGGTCGCTTTTGAAGGAACCGCAAACATAAATACAACGTTATTGTGTTGGAAAACGCTGCGGTTTTTCTTTCCAAGTTTCTCAGGCTCCTCCGGCTCGGAGCACCGGAGACCCAAAGTGAAAGCCACAGCAGGCAGAAACACAACGCGGTTGTGTTTACATGCCGCGTAGTGTTTCTGCCTACAGCTGATTTCCCATTTGGGGCTCTCGGGCTCCCCGTAGGGAGCCCGAGAGCCCCAAATGGGAAATGCTAAATGCTGTGTTGTTTCTGCCTAAATCTGCTTTCCCATTTGGGGCTCTCGGGCTCCCCGTGGGGAGCCCAAGAGCCCCCAATTGGGAAAGCAGATTCAGGCAGAAACAACGCGGTTGTTTACCGCAATGCGCGTTGTTTCTGCCTAAATCTGCTTTCCCATTTGGGGCTCTCAGGCTCCCTCTGAGCCCGAGAGCCCCAAATGGGAAAGCAGATTCAGGCAGAAACACAACGCGGTTGTGTTGGAAAACACTGCGGTTTTTCTTTCCGAGTTTCTCAGGCTCGTCCGAGCCGGAGGAGCCTGAGAAACTTGGAAAGAAATACTGCAGCGTTTTCCAACACAATAATGTTGTATTTATGTTTGTGGTCGCTTCAAAAGCGACTGCAAACATAAATACAAAGTTTTTAAAGCTGCGGTTTTTAAAAAAAAATAAATAGCACTTACCGAGATTCAGCTGCAGCTTTCCTGCTCTGGTCTCCGGTCCCCGTCCTCCGCGTACAGCACTAATGAAGGGAAAGCCACCCAGCGGTAGCTTTTGTTTACTACAGCTGGCTGGCTTTTCCTTCATTAGTGCCGCAAAAGCAAAAGCCAGCACAGTAGGGCATCCATTTCACAAAATGGATGCGCCCACGTGCTTGCTTTTGCAAATTTTGAGCTTAATAGCTCAAAATTTTACATAGGAAGTTTTAAAAAAGAGAATGCTAGTATTTTTTTTTTTATGTTGCCTATCTATTTTTTAAATAACATTTTTTACTAGACCATGCCTTTAACCTCATACATACCCACAATGTATTTAGGCATAAGGGGCCTCTTAGGACTGGAAGACCTAGAAGACTCTGGGAGAGAAGCATTTTCAAGAGACAATCTTTTCATTTCTAGTTCATGATTCAACTCCATTTCTCTGAGCTTAAGTTCTTGGTGTTTTTGTTCAGTTTGAGCATTTAAACGTTTGAATTCCGGTTCAAGCATCATTTTTTCTATAGCAATGAATTCAGGCCAGAGTGAAGGACCTGTGGGGGTCCCAGTGGACAAGGGATGAGGTTGCTGAGCAGGCAAGGGGGCAGAGAGGCTTACATTAAGAGACACATCTACCTCTTCCAACTCATCATTGACAGACATATCTTCCTCAATACTTTCCACATTTGCTAGAGAGTCAGGCATTTCAGACCCAATCCCTAGACTTTGGTTCTTTAACAACTTTTCAACTAATTCAATATTTTTGCCTTTGGCAGAGAGTTTCCTTTCTTTACACATGTTTCTTAAATAATCAGCAGTGTAACTCAGGAGGGTCTCTTGACTGTGGCCTTCCATATCAGACATGATTAATATTGCTTTTAGTGATGTGAGCCTTGTGGTTAGTTGATCCAAGGTAATAGCAGCACTCTAAGTGTAATTACTATACTTTTATCCTCACCGCTGTACACCAGTGTTAGGCAGAATTATATGCAGTACCCTTTGGGAACACCACACACAATTAAGACTACAAGTGACAGTACAAGAGTAAGTGAGCAGTATATGATAGTTACACAAAGGACAGGAATTACTATGACTCAGGCAAACACTGACTGAAGGTTTTCAAGTAAAAGAATATACATTTATTTCACTCTTCAGTTGTATAACAGTACACTATTATAAGCAGTCTAAAAATCACACTCTTAATACACACACCTTAAATTCAAGACAAGTTAAGCTCACAAAATGAAGTGGGAGCAAAAAGGCACTCCAGCAATTTAAAAGGGAGGGAAAGACAAAGTTAATAGAAATTAAATCACACCAACAGGTAAGTACTCAGGGCAATTGAACAAGAGGAACTACAGTGATAGAATCAGGTAGAAAAGGCTTAGGGCCAAAGTCAATTGGTCAAAAGTCTTTTGCTCAAGATCACACGGTTCAGGGTAGTTCGTGGTTAAGTTTGTGTCACTGATTCCGGACGAGGTTGGCTGACAGAAAAGTTAGCTCAAAGAGAAGAGAAGGACAAGCCTCGGATTGGAGAAAGATTTCAAACACTTTCACCGCGGCTGAACGAAACAAACAACCGGATTTGCACAGTACCTTAAAACGGAGAGGAAGCTGTAGCTGAGGCGGACGTTCCTGATAGTTCCTGCAGGCTCACGGTTCCTGAAGCGACTGTCGGACTGACAAGAAGTAGGAAGACTGTAGAGTCCTTCACTACCCAGGGAAGAAACCAGCAGCAGAGCAAATCAACGAATAAAAGGTGCGCTCCTTAAAACCCAAGCAGGGTCCGACCTCCCTGGCTATCCGGCCCAATGTAGCTCTGTACAGCGAATTCGACCAGAGGGGTCCTGGCTTACAGTTTGGGTGAACTGGTTGGTCCCACCAGCTCAAGGGAAGAAATTTCCTGGAGGATCTTCTCTGTCGTCTGATTCTGAAGATTCGTACCTGCAGCAGGGCTTCACCAGGCAGTTCAGTCTTTGTAGGGGTCCTCTTCCATCAGCTCCTCGTTGGTTCTTTCGTTCCAGTGGCGACTCTGCCTTTCCAGTCCCAGAGACCTGCTTTTATGCAGTTTTCCCCCATTCATACTGCCTGGCTGTCAATCACACAGCAGGGCGGCTGTCCTGGCAAGGACAGTCCCCTCAGCCAATTAAACAGTAGTGCGACTTGGGTTACCAAGGGAACCCATGGCAGGGGTCCAAAGATCCCTCCCTCACATCCTGCCTACCCAGACTTTCAGGCGCCTTAAGGAGGGCTTATGTCAAGATACACAACCAAAAGGGGAGGAGCGGTCGACACTCTCCCCCGAACCACAGAAGCCGAATGAAGTCGACCCTCCCAGCGTGGTTGGCACAGGTGCCTGATAGAGTGAACAGGACACTACGTGGCAGCCAGTGGTTGGAAGAGCATTAGGAAGAGGTTGTGGACAGGTAGGGGAGTTATAGGGAAACCGGAAAGAGGTTGAAGGGAACCCTAGTGTGGATAGGTTGAGAGAAGCAACAGGAAAACACCCTACACTACTGAATTCCTAGTATTCTCCTAAACCTGCCTAGTTCCTGAACATGACATAAATTCTAAATCACATGAGAACACCTTAGCACATCTTGATACATGTACCACAGTTTCACATTGACATAAAACACGACATAAAGCAAGCAGTATGGCACATAAAATGGGGCAAGCTCCCCCTTATGAATGACATAACACATGGCCCACACGGGCTAGCAGATAGCAACACTGATCACAATGACATGAAAAAACATATACAAGTGGGAACAGGCTTCTTGTAATCATTTCCCTCTGCCGGACGTAACCCTTTAGTGCGGTAATTCCTCTTATCAGCAGAGAAACCCTATATGCCTGTTGAGGGAGGACTTGTGTCTGAATGTCCTTAAGAATGCCTTGCATAACAGGGAATAGTCCCTAACAATGTTCGTATACAATGCAGCAGTAATTCATGCTCAGTAGCGGACCTGCAGAGTACATTGCCGCCCCTCCGCACCCCCGCCCTCCGTCAACCAACTGTTTGTGTGCATAAGAGACAAAAGCTCATTCAAGCGTGGAAAATACACATTAGGCACTTAACTGAAGTCCGGGAGCCTCGGAAGTCTTCCTGGACGCTGGATGAGACAGCACTTCACAGCGGCAGACTTGTCTGTAACGCAAACCGCCTGGTGTCTGCCCGCCGCCGCCGCCGCCTCCGTTGATTCACGAGTTCACTCCGACATGGAGCTCCGCACACACCCACAATATGCCACACCTGCCGTGCGCCGTGTGGCCTTAATAAACCGTTCCTAATCCAACTCAGCTGGCCACCCGCGCGCACAGTGGAGAACTACCAATCTCCCCAAGTGTTCATGGGAAATGTAGTTTTGAACTACTTGTTCAGTTTCTGGTGTCTCTTCCGTCCCTGCCAACCCCTAATCCTGACAATACCTCCTCTCTCAGGGCCCTTCCCAAGATGTGGTTTAGCTGCATAACGCCGATTAAATTGTTGAATCAACCTTGGGGCATGTATTGCCTCCACTGGTTCCCTAGAACAATCCTCAGGCCCATAGCCCTTCCACTGAATCAGATACCATAGTCGTTTATTTCTTCTCTTGACATCCAAAATCTTGTTTACTTCATACTCCATCTGCCTATCCTTTATGATCGCCGGAGGTCTTTTAGTAGTCATTCCCGGAGCTGCAGGTTTAAGTAAAGACACATGGAACACCGGGTGGATGGGTAATGATTTAGGCAAATGCAATTTCATAGCAGTTGCAGATACACATTTAATAATTTCGTATGGCCGAATGGAACGAGGCAAAAACTTCCTTGATCCAATCAAAGCTAAAATTCGTGTTGATAACCACACTCTATCCCCCACTTCAAATTTAGGACCTTCTTGTCTATGTATATCTGCCTGAAATTTGTATTGTTTTTTGGCTCGTTCCAAATGTTCCTGTGCCTTCTGTCTGACCTTCAGAAGCAACTGTTTACGCTCCTGTAATACTGGCATATGTATTACTTCCGGCAAGTGTTCTGGTATCATATTTTGTACTTGACCATATAAACATTCATTGGGTGCCATTCCCAAAGATGTATAATACGTATTATTATAAGTGAACTCTGCCAACCATAAGGCCTGTGCCAAGGATTCTTCTGTTATCTCCCAAGTACTGTCAAGCTGGTTGGCCCGAGAGGACCGCGTACCTGCAGTCTTGGTGGTTGGTCTCGCAGAGGTCGCCAGTCTGGAGTCCGGGAACTGATGAACTAGCGGCACGAGGAACCAGCCTCTCCACCACCCAAAAGAGGAACTGGGTGGAGGATGGACCAACTCCCAATGTCACGAAAGGCACTCTCCAGATAAGCGTGACGAGAGGATTGTTAGGCTCAGATGGATGGAACCATAGTCCAGGTGGAGCTTGTTGTCAAGACCATGAATCTTCCAAGAACCTCTGTGCAGCGACAGTTGGTAGATAGACCAGTGTGGCAGAAAGGGTATTCGCAGTAGGCAAAAGGAGCTTGGCTGTTGCTGATGGTTCCAATGGTACACAGGATAAAGTTCGGAGTCAGGCAAGACAGGAAAGAGGGAGGTCAGGTGGAGCTTGCTGTCTGGCCAAATAAAGAACTGTCTAAACGTGCCCAGGATGGAACAGGAGAATGCAGGCTAGCATAGGGTATGACCCAGATACACAGTTGGTGGTAGATGACCCAGGACAGGGCTCAGGTAAGGGCTGGTGGAAGGCTGACCCAGGGCAGGTCCCAGGTAATAGCTGGAGGCAGGCTGGCCCAAGACAGGACCCCGGTAAGAGCTGCAGGCAGGCTGGCCCAGGGCAGGACCCAGGTAAGGACTGGAGGCAGGCAGGCCCAGGACAGGACCCAGGTAAGAGCTGGAGGCAGGTTGGCCCAGGGCAGGACCCAGGTAAGAGCTGAAGGCAGGCTGGCCCAGGACAGGACCCAGGTAAGGACTGGAGGCAGGCAGGCCCCGGACAGGACCCAGGTAAGTGCTGGAGGCAGGAACAACGAGGCGAGCGAAGCGAACCGCGTTGAGACGCGACCCGCTGTGACTCGCGCCCTCTTTTATGGGCCGCCGGCGCCCGAGAGGCCTGGAACGCAAGCCGTTCCGTTTCCGGGCGTCGGCAAACCCACAACGAGGCTTGGAAGACAAGCCCCTCCAAGGAGGTGAGCCCAGTCCACGGCGCATGCGCGGAACCGAGACAGAGGTCTTCCGCGCATGCGCCGAAGGCCGACGGCCCCGTAACCAGTCGCTCCCCTCCCGGCGAGTCCCCAGACGCGAACGCGCGGGTAGACTCGCCAGGAGGAAATGGGAGCGGCAGACCCCAGTCTCCCGCGTGACATGACACTATGCCCCCTCCCAGGAAGACCCGGGGCCCCAGGTTTCCAGGGAAATCGTACGTAGAACTCACGTATCAGCCGGGGTGCATGCACGTGCTGGCGCGGTTCCCATGTACGATCACAGGCTGGGTACCCCTTCCAATCAACCAAATAGTGGAGCACCCCTCTGCGGTAACGGGCATCACAGATCTCGTGTACCTCAAACTCTGGGACGCCCTGCACCAGAACAGAGGCCGGGCGAGGAGAGGTGCGGCCGTAATTATCGACCACATAGGGTTTCAACAGGGACACATGAAAAACGGATGTACACGCCAAGAAGGGGGTAGGCGAAGACGGAAGGCTACAGAGGACAGCCGCTTGGTGATAACAAATGGCCCCAAATATCGAGGGGCCAGTTTGACGGGCAGATTGCGAAGGGGCAAGTTCTTTGAGGACAACCACACCTTGTCACCCTCCCTGAAATTAGGTTCTGCACTCCTCTTCCTGTCTGCCTGTCTCTTCATCCGATCCTTGGCTTCACTCAAGATCTTGCGTGCCAGTTCTTGTTGTTCCCGGATGTGTAAGACCAGGCCATCAGCAGAGGGAACAGTACTAGATGGAACTGGTTGAAAAGGCATCAATCGAGGATGTAGACCAGTGGAACAGAAGAATGGGCTGACTCCAATGGAAGCATGAACGGTGTTGTTGTAGGATACTTCTGCCAGATCTAAGCCATCTTTCCAATTAGACTGTGTGGCATTGGCAAAACAGCAGAGGTACCCCTCCAAAGTCTGATTGGTCCTTTCGGTTAGCCCATTGGTCTGTGGGTGGTAGCCTGAGCTTAGAGCTCTATGTATTCCCAGATGACCACACACCTGTCTCCAAAATGATGAAAGGAACTGGGTTCCCCGATCCGATATGATCTTCTCCGGTAGGCCGTGCAACCGGTAAATGTCGTGCAGAAATGCTGAAGCCATTTGAGTAGCTGTAGGGATTTTCTGGAATGGGATGAAATGGGCCAGTTTGGTGAAGCTGTCCACAACCACCATTATACAGGTGTACCCTTCTGATGGAGGAAAATCCACAATGAAATCGGTAGCGATAGTATGCCACGGATAGGGTGCTATTTCAGTGGGCATTAACAAACCCAATGGTCGTCTTCTGGGAACCTTGCACTGGGCACAAATTGGACAACTTTCGATGTACTTCTGGACCTCAGTCGCCCAACCAGGCCACCAGAACTGTCGGGATATCAACTCTCGAGTGGCTCTGACCCCGCGATGTCCTCCTATGGGTGAATCATGGAATCCATGTAGAATGCCCCTTCTAACAGCTCCTCTAGGTATGTAGAGTCTTTTCTGAAAAAACAACAGTCCATCTCGTTCCGAAACCAATTGCCGACTAAGAAGGGTCGTTCTTTCTGGATCCGACCGAGTGGCTTCCGCGATGGACTTAAGGTGAGGGGACAAGGCCAGCAAAAAATGGCGAGGAGAAATCAGTGGCAGATCTGGACAAGGCGTCCCTTCAACGTTTTCCAGGGACCTGGAAAGAGCATCCGCCTTTAAATTGGAGGTTCCCGGGATATAAGTAACATGGAACTCAAACAGAGAGAAGAAGAAGGCCCACCGGGCTTGACGAGGAGTCCGACATTGCAAAGAGCGAAGATATTGCAGATTGCAATGGTCTGTCTGCACCTCCACAGAAAAGCGAGCTCCGAGGAGAAAATGTCTCCATTCCTCGAATGAGGTCTTGATGGCCAACAGTTCCTTTTCAATCACCGCGTAGTGTCTTTCGCTGGGACTCAACTTGCGAGAATAATAGGCCACTGGATGTTCCACTAACGTGGTTGGATCTTTCTGAAGAAGGACTGCTCCTACCGCGAAGCTGGAAGCATCGGCCTCCACTATGTAGGGCAACTCTTCCTGGGGATGGCGCAGGATCGGGGCAGCCATAAAAGCCGACTTCAAGACGTCGAAAGCCTGAGAAGCCACGGCATCCCATTCGAAAGTGATCTTGCTGCTGGTTAGCCTGGTGAGAGGCGCCGAGATCTGCGAGAACTGTGGAATAAAGCGCCTGTAAAAGTTTGCGAATCCCAAAAAGCGTTGGAGAGCCTTGATATCGTGTGGATGTTTCCATTCTTGTATGGCTCGCACCTTCTTGGGATCCATCCCAATACCTTCCTGATTGATAACAAATCCCAAGAACTCAATGCTGGGTTGGTGAAAGCTACATTTCTCTGCTTTGGCGAACAGGTTATTGATGGACAGCCGACGAAGGACCTCACGAACGTGTTCCACATGCTCGTCTAAGGATTTAGAAAAAATCAATATGTCGTCCAGATAAACCCAGACGGATAATCCAAGCAGATCACCAAAGATGTAGTCCATGAATCGTTGAAAAACAGCGGGGGCATTACATAAGCCGAAAGGCATAACCCTGTATTCAAAATGCCCAAAAGATGTCTTGAAAGCTGTCTTCCACTCGTCCCCACTCCTGATGCGCACCAACTGATAAGCTCCGCGGAGGTCCAATTTGGAGAAGATTCGCGCAGTGTGCAGGGTTTCAAGGATACTGCGAATTAAAGGTAAAGGATACCGGTCTTTGGCTGTTATGTCGTTCAACTGCCGGTAGTCGACACAGGGTCTCAATGTACCTTCTTTCTTTTTTACAAAAAACAGGGGAAATCCTGCGGGTGATTTTGACGGCACAATGTACCCCTTTCCTAGACTCTCTGACAAATACTCCTGAAGAACTTGCTTCTCGTCACGTGTTAAAGCATATATTTTCCCATGGGGAATGACGTGGTTCGGCAGCAGTTCAATGGAGCAATCAAAGGAACGGTGTGGAGGAAGGGGTATGTTGCCGGGTTCAGAGAAAACCTGTTTGAATTCGGAATATTCCTGTGGGACCAGAGACGTGGAACATAGATGGACCCCACTGCAGTCTGTTTCTAGAGAAGTCGAAACGGCCATGGTGGGAACCGGTAGCTTGCATTCTTGAGCACACCTTGCGGATGAAAAGGTCAAGGTCTGGGTTCTCCAGTCTATTAAAGGATTGTGGTGTTGCAACCAAGGTAATCTCAAGACCACCTTGTAGTTCGGTGACTTAATAACATCAAAGGCAAGTTCTTCGTAATGATCAGCAATCAGAAGAGCCAGTCCAACTGTGAACTGACTAACGGGTCCAGAAGACAAGGGAGTACCATCAATAAGCTCCACAGACAGAGGTGTGTGTCTGGAAATGAGTGGTATCTTATGTCTGGAGACAAACGTTTCGTCAATGTAATTGCCAGAAGCCCCACAGTCCAGTAGACCGGATACTTCCAGGTTCTTGTCTGGTAACTTAATTTGGACCTTCAGGGTCTGTAGCACCGCTGGTTGCATCGGCAGACGAATAGAACAAATAACAGAAGGGTCTGAGGAAGGGATAGGACCTGTCGTTGCCCTTCCCGTATACGACAGGTCTCTTAGTTTCCCGACTTCTTCTTCTGCGGACGCAAAGGGCACGTACCCAAATAATGCCCAGCTGCTCCACAGTAAAGACACAAACGCAAAGACCTCCTTCGTTTCTTCTCTTCTTCCGTCAAAGGTCCTCTCATGGCTCCTACTTGCATGGGCTCAGGTCCGGATTCGGTCGACCCGAACGAACCTGCGGGTGAGTTGGTCGTCCTGGGACCGCTTCTGTCAAGCCGTCGTCTCTCAGCCTTTCGTTCGGCTAACCTTTGGTCAATACGGAGTACTTGATCAATCAAGAGTTGAAGGCTCTCTGGTTCAGGGATGTGGAGTAGCTCATCCTTGTACTCCTCTCTCAGGCCTCGACGAAACAGTGTCTTCTGTGTAATTTCAGGCCACTGGGAGTCGGTAGCCAAAAGTCGGAAGCGGCTGATGTAGGTGATGATGTCAGTGCTTCCCTGTTTGTAGTCCATCAATTGATTCTGTGCAACGGAGGCCAGGTTCGGCGTCTGGAACACCTCAAGGAAGGCCTTTTCAAAGGCAGCAAAGTCATTCAAAATAGGACTGTTCGTAACCACAAACGGAGTTGCCCAAGCTAATGCGTTCCCAGTTAGGTTCCCCAAGATGTACCCAATCTTGGCCCTATCGTTGTTGAAGTAGGTAGACCTGAAGAGAAAATGTATCCTGCAGTGGTTACAAAACTCTGCCACCCGTCTAGGGTCTCCGTCGAATTTGATGGGTGTTGTATGAGCCAATGATCCCTCTACTTGAGAGGTACTGGGTGCTCCTTGCGTTATCATTTGACGTAAAGTTTGATTCTCCTGACGCAGGGCGGTCATCTCGGCCCTGAGCGCTAGCAACTCGTTCCTCATGTCTTGCGAATCATCCATCTCTGAATCAGAAGGCAGGCGTCTCAATCTGTCAGGCTGGTTGGCCCGAGAGGACCGCGTACCTGCAGTCTTGGTGGTTGGTCTCGCAGAGGTCGCCAGTCTGGAGTCCGGGAACTGATGAACTAGCGGCACGAGGAACCAGCCTCTCCACCACCCAAAAGAGGAACTGGGTGGAGGATGGACCAACTCCCAATGTCACGAAAGGCACTCTCCAGATAAGCGTGACGAGAGGATTGTTAGGTTCAGATGGATGGAACCATAGTCCAGGTGGAGCTTGTTGTCAAGACCATGAATCTTCCAAGAACCTCTGTGCAGCGACAGTTGGTAGATAGACCAGTGTGGCAGAAAGGGTATTCGCAGTAGGCAAAAGGAGCTTGGCTGTTGCTGATGGTTCCAATGGTACACAGGATAAAGTTCGGAGTCAGGCAAGACAGGAAAGAGGGAGGTCAGGTGGAGCTTGCTGTCTGGCCAAATAAAGAACTGTCTAAACGTGCCCAGGATGGAACAGGAGAATGCAGGCTAGCATAGGGTATGACCCAGATACACAGTTGGTGGTAGATGACCCAGGACAGGGCTCAGGTAAGGGCTGGTGGAAGGCTGACCCAGGGCAGGTCCCAGGTAATAGCTGGAGGCAGGCTGGCCCAAGACAGGACCCCGGTAAGAGCTGGAGGCAGGCTGGCCCAGGGCAGGACCCAGGTAAGGACTGGAGGCAGGCAGGCCCAGGACAGGACCCAGGTAAGAGCTGGAGGCAGGTTGGCCCAGGGCAGGACCCAGGTAAGAGCTGAAGGCAGGCTGGCCCAGGACAGGACCCAGGTAAGGACTGGAGGCAGGCAGGCCCCGGAGAGGACCCAGGTAAGTGCTGGAGGCAGGAACAACGAGGCGAGCGAAGCGAACCGCATTGAGACGCGACCCGCTTTGACTCGCGGCCTCTTTTATGGGCCGCCGGCGCCCGAGAGGCCTGGAACGCAAGCCGTTCCGTTTCCGGGCGTCGGCGAACCCACAACGAGGCTTGGAAGACAAGCCCCTCCAAGGAGGTGAGCCCAGTCCACGGCGCATGCGCGGAACCGAGACAGAGGTCTTCCGCGCATGCGCCGAAGGCCGCCGGCCCCGTAACCAGTCGCTCCCCTCCCGGCGAGTCCCCAGACGTGAACGCGCGGGTAGACTCGCCAGGAGGAAATGGGAGTCGCAGACCCCAGTCTCCCGCGTGACATGACAAGTACCCTCTTAGATATTGCTCCAATGTCTGGTTCACTCGTTCTGTCTGACCATCTGTTTGGGGATGATGGCTCATGGAAAGCGCACACTTGATTCCCAGCCTCTGACAAAAGACTCGCCAAAATTTGGAGGTAAATTGCGAGCCTCTATCTGAAACAATGCTCTTTGGAAGTCCATGCAATCGTGCCACATGCTGCAGAAATAATTCTGCCAACCTCCCAGCTCCCGGTATACCCATACAGGGAACACAATGAGCTTGTTTGGAAAAGAAGTCTACCACTACAAAATGGTGTCAAATTCATTATCAGTAGGTAAGTCTGTAATAAAATCCATAGAAATGTCAGTCCATGGTTGTGCAGGAGTTGGTAACGGTTGTAACAACCCTCTTTTCTTCACATGTTCCTCCATCGGCCTCATCACGACTTGGGCGGTAATGGTAACGCTATTAGCGTGGGCGGTATTAGCCCTACCGCCGTACTCCCCGGCGCTAATAGCGCCGGATCACGAGTTCGGCGGTAATGTAAGTCCCCATTCCCCACTGAGCCCATTCGGGAATGCCCCATTCCCCAATGGGCTCAATGGGGATTTCCCGCCGGCAGTAATAGCGCGAATTTTCGGCAGATTTCCCCCCAGCTCAGAGCTGGAGCGAAATCCGCCGAAGCCCTGATTCGGCGGACCCTTAAATCCGGCAGTAATAGCGCTACCGCCGGATTTAAGGGTTACCGCCGAAGTCGTGATGAGGCCCCATGTCTTGTCTTAAGGTCGGACGGGTATGCCCAGACGTGGGTCCCGAGTCTGCCGGGCCTAGAGACCCAATCTACTCCTCACTGATGACGCCCAACAAGGCTGAAACATGTCTGGGGATGCTTGTGGTCTCGTGCAGAAGGGATGTGACCTAGCAGTTCGGGCTGGACTGCCCCTTTTGGGGTAGGACCAAGCCTGATTTGCATATGGTTTTTCCCCTTCTGTAATGGCTTGGCAGGCTGAAAAACGATGGTCTGGAGGGTTGCCCAGAGCTTTGCCCGTGGTTATGATTAATTCAAAACCTTCCAGCCATCACCCTTCTGTTTTGCTAAAGTCACCCCGAGTGGGACGGGTATGCCCAGACGTGGGTCCCGAGTCTGCCGGGCCTAGAGACCCAATCTACTCCTCACTGATGACGCCCAACAAGGCTGAAACATGTCTGGGGATGCTTGTGGTCTCGTGCAGAAGGGATGTGACCTAGCAGTTCGGGCTGGACTGCCCCTTTTGGGGTAGGACCAAGCCTGATTTGCATATGGTTTTTCCCCTTCTGTAATGGCTTGGCAGGCTGAAAAACGATGGTCTGGAGGGTTGCCCAGAGCTTTGCCCGTGGTTATGATTAATTCAAAACCTTCCAGCCATCACCCTTCTGTTTTGCTATTGTCTTAAGGTCGGCCACCAGAAGTATTTTTCTAACATATCTTGCATTTTTCTCAACCCAGCGTGTCCCGATAATGGAGACTTGTGACACCAATACAATGCTTTATTCTGTAAGTCCTTAGTGGGTAAATACAACCTATCCTTATGATAGGGTAACCCGTCACGAACTGTTCGTGCCACATGACTCTTTTTCCACTCTTGCATCTTCCTGAAAGGTAACGCCTCTTTGACTTCCTCAATGACCTGCTTTGTAATAGTGCCAATAATTCTTTCTGGCGAAATAATGGTCTTAGTTTCACCTACTATATTATCCAAATTCTGTTGTCTAGATAAAGCATCTGCCTTCCCATTCTTACTGCCTGGTCTGAAGGTAACCACAAAATCAAACTCATTGAAGTACTGAGACCATCGTAACTGTCCAGGACTAAGTGAATGGGCTGTTTTAAAGTACTGTAGATTCTAGTGATCTGTGACCACCACCACCTGATGCCTGGCCCTCAGTAAATAATATCTCCACTCCAAAAATGCTAACCGGATAGCCACCAACTCTTTATCAGTGATGCAGTCATTTTGTTCACATCCTGACAACTACTTAGAAAAAAATGCCACAGGGTGCAATATACCCTTCTCATCCATCTGAGATAGAATAGCTCCTACAGCCACATTACTAGCATCCGTTTCCACCTGAAATGCTCTCTGTGTATTGGGGTGTCTTACCACCGGAGCAGTGGTAAAAGCTGTCTTCAAGTGCTGAAAAGCTTTCTCTGCCTCCTCATTCCATTTAAACTGCACCGCTTTTTTCAATAGTTGTGTAATAGGAGTGACAATATTAGAGAAATTGCTAATAAAGCGCTAGTAAAAATTGGCAAACCCTAAAAAGGATTGTATGTCTTTTATGCACTGTGGAAAAGGCCAGTCTGTAACAGCCTGAACCTTTTTTGGATCCATTACTATTCCGGTGTTAGTCAGTATAAACCCCAAAAACTCCACTTGTCTCACATGAAAAGCACATTGCTCAATTTTCACACACAATTGATATTCCTGTAACCTCTTCAAAACTTCCCTTACATGATTTACATGTTGCTATGGGGATTCTGAATAAATCAAAATGCTGTGAATGTACACAATGACGAAAACATCAATAAACTCATGCAATACCTCTTGCATGAAAAACTGAAAAGCTGCGGGAGCATTACATAATTCAAACGGCATCACAAGATACTAAAATAATCCAAACTTAGTTCTGAATGCCGTCTTCCATTCATCACCCTCTTTTACTCGTATTAAGTGGTAAACTCCCCTTAAATCCAATTTGGTATATATTTTTGCATTCTTTACCTGATCTAACAAAACAGAAATTAGAGGCAAAGGAAATCTGTTCTTGATGGTTACTTTGTTTAACACCCGATAATCAATGCAAGGGCGTAAAGTACCTTCCTTTTTAGGAACAAAAAATAACGGTGAAGACACAGGAGAAGTAGAGTGTCTAATGAATCCCTTAGCCAACATCTCGTCTAGATACTCTCGTAGATGCTCATTTTCCTTTTCTGTGAGGGTGCAAATTCTACTGCAGGGTAATTTTGCTCCTTCCTCCAAATCGATAACACAGTCATAGGTCCGATGAGGGGGTAACTGTTCCGCTATTCTTTGTCGAACACTTTCTCAAACTCCTGGTATTGTGAAGGAACCTCCCCCCCACAGCTCCCACTACCTGAGTTCCTATGACCTTCTCAATTAACAATGCTGCGGGGCCCGCTTCCGATAGTATGTGTTCCTGACATCTTAACCTATCAAACTCCACTGTCTGTTATTCCCAATCAATTCAGGGATTGTGTAATCTCAACCATGACATTCCCAGAATCAACCCGAACTGGGGTGCAGCTATTAAATCAAAAGTAATTTCCTCTTGATGACCCCCTACACATATCATTTCCAATGTCTCCGTCTGCTTCCGTATGGGCCCCGATATTAGCGGAGAGCCATCTATTGACTGGACTCCTTCTGCTTGTTTCTTGTCCACCAATGGTAAACCTAACTGCTTGGCCAATGAAATGTGTACAACATTACCTGTAGCCCCCAAATCCACCATAGCCTTGACCTCATGTTTAGTTAGGGCAAAACATAGCATCACCAAAATATATAAGTGGGAAGTTGTACCCCCCACCGTATTTGCAATCTATTTGGGGAATCTCACATCCAAAAGGGCCTGACACCTGTGTTCCCCCTACAGCCGGCCCAACTCTTTTCCCGCCTCCTTTGAACTCTTCTCACTACTCTTCTGAGGAGTATTGGGGCACGTACGTATAAAATTCCCGCCCTGCCCACAATACAAACATAACATGTTGGCCTTCCGCAGTTCTCTCTCTCCCACTGACAAGGGTCCCCTTACACTCCCGATTTGCATTGGTTCCACCTCACTTGTCCTTCTTCCTCTACTCCTGTCCAATCACACAAAAGGTGCTGCTTCTGGTCTTTTTTATCACCCTTTCGCTCATTCATGCGATGATCCAACCTTAATGCTAAATCTATCATGGCAGTACATGTTCTGGGTTGAGGTTCCACTTGAGCAATTGCATCTTTAAGTTCCTCCCGCAGTCCCTGATAGAATAACACTGTCTATTTAGCCACCGGCCATTCAGTCTCTATTATTAACCTGTTGAATTGGGTTACATATGTTACCAAACCCTGCGTTCCCTGTTTGAGACCCAGCAATTCCTTATCCTGTGCTAAAGACACCTCTCGGCGGTCAAATAGCCTCCCAAATTCTGCTAAAAACCCATTCCAGTTATACAACAGAGGATCATCTTTCTGCACCAATGGCATCGCCCATGCCGCTGCGTCTCCTGTCAAGTACGAAATTACAAATGCTGTCCTAGCTTGGATTGTCTCAAATGGAGCAGGTTTGCACAAAAAATGTAATCTGCATTGTGTAATGAACATCATGTATTTTCGAGGATCCCCCGAAAAACGTTCTGGCGCGGCCAATGGTACATTGCTAGGGGGTTGAACTATGACTGTAGGATTCTGACTTGAAGAGGCTCCCATAGTGCTAGTGCTAGCCCCTTCTAACGGAGTACTCTGAGCTACCAAACTTTGTACTTGTTGTTTTAGATGATCAGATTCTTGTCTAGCATGAGCTAATTCCATCTGAATATCTTGCAGTGCCTTTAGCACATCGGCCAAAGGCGGAGGAGTCACTTCCATTTGGCTTGGGTGGTTGTAAGTATCCCAATTTGGGGGTGGCTTATTATGTCAAGATACACAACCAAAAGAGGAGTTGCGGTCGACACTCTCCCCCGAACCACAGAAGCCGAATGAAGTCGACCCTCCCACCGTGGTTGGCACAGGTGCCCTTTAGAGTGAACAGGACACCACGTGGCAGCCAGTGGGGGGAAGAGTGTGAGGAAGAGGTTATGGACAGGGTGGGGAGTTATAGGGAAACCGGAAAGAGGTTGAAGGGAACCCTAGTGTGGATAGGTCGAGGGAAGCAACACGTAAAAACCCTACACTACTGAATTCCTAGTATTCTCCTAAACCTGACTAGTTCCTGAACATGACATACATTCTAAATCACTTGAGAACACCTTAGCACATCTTGATACATGTACCAAAGTTTCACATTGACATAAAACACTACATAAAGCAAGCAGTATGGCACATACAATGGGGCAAGCTCCCCCTTATGAATGACATAACACATGGCCCACTCAGGCTAGCAGATAGCAACACTGATCACGATGACATGAAAAAACATATACAAGTGGGAACAGGCTTCTTGTAATCATTTCCCTCTGCCGGACGTAACCCTTTAGTGTGGAAATTCCTCTTATCAGCAGAGAAACCCTGTATGCCTGTTGAGGGCGGACTTGTGTCTGAATGTCCTTAAGAATGCCTTGCATAACAGGGAATAGTCCCTAACAATGTTCGTATACAATGCATCAGTAGCAGACCTGCGGAGTACATTGCTGCCCCTCCGCACCCCTGCCCTCCGTCAAGCAACTGTTCGATTGCATAAGAGACAAAAGCTCATTCAAGCGTGGAAAATACACATTAGGCACTTATCTGAAGTCCGGGAGGCTCTGAAGCCTTCCCGGACGCTGCATGAGACATTACTTCACAGCGGCAGACTTGTCTGTAACGCGAACCGCCTGGTTTCCCCCCGCCGCCGCCTCCGTTGATTCACGAGTTTACTCCGAAATGGAGCTCCGCACACACCCACAATGAGCCACACCTGCCGTGCGCCGTGTGGCCTTAATAAACCGTTCCTAATCCAACTCAGCTGGCCACATGCGCGCATGGCGGAGAACTACCAATCTCCGCAAGTGTTCATGGGAAATGTAGTTTTGAACTACTTGTTTAGTTTCTGGCGTCTCTTCCGTCCCTGCCAACCCCTAATCCTGACAGCTTCTGTGCAGAAGCCTGCGAAAAGATGGCGAACAAAGGAATCATCCCCGGTTTGGTGCGCAGAGTAAAACACGAGAAAGACTTTAACAAAAAGAAATGGTGAATAAACCCAGCCGGAGCCAAAATAAAATGTATTTGGTCAAGCGGGTTTATGTTTGAGGCTAATATAATAGCCTAAAACAAGACCATGGTTATATAAGATAACCACAGTAGAAAAGTTAGGGTAGTTACCACTGCCAGCAACCAAGTCTTGATGTAAAGGGAGCGAAACAATGCTCCAAGAGACACAGACAAAAGGGGATAAGAATTAACCCTTTCCAATACTCCATGTAAAATGGGGTACACTGGGTCTGTGGTTTAAAGTGACTAAAATAAAGTTAATGGCAACTTTACCTTTTCTGGGGGACAGTAGTCAGCCCCAGAAATGGAGTCAGTGGGAAGTCTCAAAGACAACCCTGTGTCACTGCACTGAAGGTGCTGTGTAACACACATGAAAAATATGGGGCTATGGAGTAGGCGAGGCTCCAGTGCCCAAGATCACACAAAAAGTGAAAACACATACAGCAAAACACATGTAAGAGTGGGAAAAAGGCTCACACTCTTACCAGGTGAAAAAAATAAACCCTAGAAAACCAGCAAAGCTGCTGAGGGACTCATTAGGTAAGGGAAATCAGCCAACACTGCACTGAGTCTCTACTCCACCCCACCCGCAATGGGGCTGTCCCCCCTCCATCCGCTTAAAGTCTTTCACCGTGTCCAGGACCATGTTGAAGTTCCCCCCACCACCAGATGGTCCTCCACAAACGTGTTTAGGGTGTCTTTTACTCTACCAAAACTCAAATTGGCCCACGTTCGGGGCATAGAATGACACCAGGGTGATCCAAGATCCCTGTAGCTGACCCTTGACAAACACATACCTCCCATTCAGATCCATCAGGACGGATCCTTCAGAAATCTAACTCGGGATGAGACCAAGATTGCCACACCCCTCTTCTTCTTCACATCTGATGCCTGAAATGTTTCGGCCACCTCCCAGAACCGTAACCTGGGTTCCTTGCCCCTCACCCAGTGTGTCTCCTGGAGGCACATCCAGTCTAATTGCACCCTCTTAAATTCACAGAAAATCATCAACCTCTTGTTTGGTGAGTTGAGGCCTCATGCGTTGAGGGAGCCGATACTCATTTCACCCCAGCAAGGCATTATTTAGCTGCATGAATAGCTCTTTGCGTAACCCTTCCCAGAGACGTAACCTTTGAGGGCCACCACTGTCCGGGGACCCCCAACGACAACTCCTGCTTTGCATTAACACACTCTGAACCTTATACAAAATATAACTGATGAACTCACCCAACCCCCAGCATTCAACCCTGTTCAGATTAGGCACTTTACAGAGTATCAAATCTCGGCAAACTCAGAACTTCCCCAAAACAAGCTCTTTTCCCTGAGTCCTTTTTCAACACGATATATCTTATTCCACGACCATCCTCCCCAGCCTACTCGTGCCCCCTATATTCTCTTAGCTTTACGTCTAGCCGCAGTGGGGGATGCTTGTGCAGGTCACCCCCATCTAGCCTTCACAAGCTCAGATCTCAGAGGCATTATACATTGTTTCTCTCAGCGAGCCCCCTTCCACCTAGGTGGTGTTACTTTATTTGAATTTCCGTGACCTGGGGATCCTTGGTTTGTCTTTCAGTTGGCCACTGCTACATGCTCCTCCCGGCGTTTTGCTGGAGCCCTGCAGGGGGTGGGTGGGCAGGAGCCACCCATCAGTTCAGCAATCACCCTTTGAATGTCAGCTTCCATTAGCGTGAAGGCCGATAAATCTTGTTAGATTGTTATCTTGGCAGGGCCATAGGCCACTGGGCCCACCTTCCTTGCCCTCTTCAGGATCTTCAGGATCTTTACTTTCTCCAGGAAGTAATGGAACCTTGCCAAAATTGTTCTTGGGCCTCCCGCACCTTCACCGGCCCGGTGAGCCTGGTCAATCATGGGTTCATCAATTGCATCTGAGCCAAACAGGAGCCTGAGCACCTCCATGATCGACCTTTTGATATCTCCCTCGGTCTCTCCTTCTCTTTCCAGGAACCCAAAGAAGCAGAGGTTGTTCCTCCTCTAGCTGTTCTTGAAATCATCCATTTCAGTTTGGCTTCTGATTCTCTTCTTTCTAGTTCCGATAACTTCATGTCCATTTGCATTTCAGTGTGTCAAGGAAGGTTTGATTACTCTCCGGGCATTGGACCCTCTCGTCAATGGCATCCATTCTCTCGTCCATCTTGTCCAATCGGAGGACTAGTGCGGAAAGCATTCCCCTGATTTCCTCCATGAGTGTCGCACTATCTTTTTTAGTAGATACCGGGTCTTCCTCCACTTCTCCTGCTTGTTTGGATGAATCCAAGGGAGCGTTGGGCCTGGTAATGACATTTCTCAAGAGCAGTCCTCCAGCTCATTTACCTCAGAGCTCTCATAGTTCCCAACTTCTCTTTTTGTATATACCCCAGAGCTGTTTCTCCATGTTAGTTGTTTGGGTCCACAGGGGAGCGGTCTTGTGCCCTGACCACACAGTTGCTGCATCTGTTGGGCAGGTAAGCCTGGGCCCTGGGGGCCCTGGGGGCAAGGCTCCCTTCCCTATGTTGTAGTTGGTGGTCTCCCTTTGCTCTCTCGAGGCTCAGTGTCACTCTATCGGGGATTTCTACTTGTGTTTCCCTACCCCCTCTAATCAGCTTCCTGGACTTGTTTCTTTACCATCCGCCGGTGCAGTCCCTCCGTAGATCTGGGAGCTGTGGTTAGGCGGGCACACGCACCTCTTACTGTCGAGGGGGCCCACGCCTCACCACCTGGTCCGAGTGCTGTTTTTATGGGGCTCTGGTGGGTCATTGGGCCTAGCCGTCTTCAGATGGACCACTTCTCCGGTCTTCCCCTCACATGGGCCCCTTGAATCCTCCGGACGGGATTAGGCCAGATCCTGACCCACTCCCTCGAATTGGGGGCTCCTTGGTCACTCTACTCCCCTGCTCCCCTGTTCACCACCTCTCCCCCTGCTCTCAATGTCCTCGTCACGCTGGGTGTGGGGCCACGGGCGGAACACAGATCCTACCACGCTCACCGCTGAATCAGTGACACCTCTCTGGTTTCAGCACTCCAGCATGGCCACTCCTCCTTCTCACTGTGTGTCGGGGGGAGAAGGGGTGGGCTCTGCCTCCTCCCGCAGGGCCTCCAGGCTAATGATTACTCTCTCACTGGCTGGGCCTCTCCAGGCAGGATGTCCAGCACCCTACTCAGGGCCTCCCAGGCCGCGGTAGTCTCCCGCTCCTCTCTGGTGTATCAAACGCATCCTCTGCTTGGCTGCGGGGGACTCATGTTCCACTTTGGCGTGGGCCTCGCCACCCCTCTGTTTCTCAGCTGGCGGACATCATTGTGTTGTGTTACCCCCAACGAGGGGCTTTTTGGTGCTGCAGTGCCCCTTCCCCTGGGTCCGCTCCTCGGAGGGTCGTTTAGGGCTCTTCTATGCCCACGCCTCCCTTTCTCCTCGCTGGACCTGCTGGTCATCCCCTGCACCTGGCTACTGTAACGGCTATCTTGGCCGTGGCACCACTGATTTTCTCCAAACTTGGGGCGGAGGTGCTCCAGGTATTCCACCATAGGGGGCTATCCTCCTAACCACTCCGGGGGGAAGGTAAAAGGGGGGGCTCAGTTCCCTTTTTTTCTCTCCGGGTTTGGAAGCTGACAAGACTATTATCCATCTGCCATGCACCCCCTAGTGGCTTCCTGCTCAACCTTTTCAAAGAAGACTGGAAAGACCAGCCAGCTCAAGAAATCACTATGATAGAATATGTTCAAACCAAACTGCAGAAGTACCTCAACCTGAAGACGCACCTACATACCTTCCAGACAGGCGACAAAATAATGGTTTTGCTTCCAACATCTGAAAACAAGCTTCGAGACTCCTTGAAGGGGCCCTATGTGATAGAAAAGGTCCTAACACTGGTTACATATCAAGTACACCAAGACGACAGACTCCCGCTTTTCATACCTACCATGTAAATCTACTTTAGAAATGTGAGGAACCCAGCTCGGTCATGGCTCTTATTTTACTGGAAGTTGCAGATGAGAGAAAAGTAATGCCTGTTCCTCCAGATCCGTGTGAATTACACTCTGGCTTAACATCTGAGAGCATCGAGGAGTTACAGATAAACCCCCTGTTCACGGAGAAGCAAAGGGATGACTTACAGCATCTATTGTACCAGTATCAGAAATGTAATTCATCAAAACTTGGGAAGGCAACCAAGGTATATCATGTGATACAAACCATACATGACGAAGTAATTAGACAGAGACTGTATCGTATCCTAGAGGCACGAACCCAAGCGGAAGAGGATGAAGTTCAATCCATGTTACAACTTGCCATAATAGAACCCTCCACCAGTAATAGGCGTTCTCCAATAGTACTGGTTCCTAAGCCTGATGGATCTATATTCTGTTGCTTGGATTTCAGATGCCTAAAAAGCATATCCCGCTTAGATGCATATCTGATGCCACGTATTGATGACATTTTGGAACGATTGGGGCGAGCCTGATTCCTTACAACCATTGACCTGACCAAAGGGTATCGGCAGATACCGCTATGAAAGGAAGACCAAGAGAAAACTGCTTTTGCCACCCCTAGCAGGCTTTACCAATTCACGGTATTACCCTTTGGTCTACACTGAGCCCCAGCAACGCTTCAGAGGCTGATGGATACATTGTTACGTGGCCATAGCTACCTGTGGTGTCCCCCAGGGGTCTAACATCTCTCCCTGGCTGTTCAACCAATACCTGGCACTCTTTGCCCACCGCGTTGCTGCTCTCTGCCCCAACTTGCAGTGCTATGCAGATGACACTCAGCTCATTTTTAGGCTACCTTCGGCCACCTCCTCTCCGTCCCTCATCTCTGACTGTCTGTCTACTATCCAGGAGTGGTGTGCCGCCAATGACCTCTGCCTTAATGCTAGTAAGACTAAGATTCTCCTCATCGGCACACCCACTCCCTCCTTTCCTATAGCTCTCTGGCCGGCCTCTCTTGGCCCTCTTCCTGCTCCCACCTGCGAGGCTAAAAACCTCAGGGTCATCTTGGACTCCACACTCTCCTTCTCCCCTCACATCTCTGACGTCTCTAAGAAGTCACACTACCAGCTGCACCTTCTCAGAGGTATTTTTCCTTTCCTCTCCTCTCCTTCCCCCAGAATCTCACTGTCTCCAGAGCTCTGGTTCTCTCTAGGCTGTACTACTGCAACAGCCTCTTCCTAAATCTTCCTGCCTCTACCCTCCACCCTTTGCAACTCATCCAGAACAGGACTGCAAGACTTTTCCTTGGCCTCAAGCCCAGGGATCGTATCTCCCCAGGACCGGCTCCCAGTGGCGGCGAGTATTAAGTTCAAACCCCTATGCATTGTCCACAAGTCCTTCTGGGGCATGGGGCCTCAATACCTTCAACTCTCTCTTCCTAAATATCTTCCTTCTCGAGTTCACCGCTCATCCGCCTCCAAATCCCTCCATGTCAGTCGCTTCTCCAAGCTAGGAGTTGGTGATCGATCTCTTTCTTCAGCTGGGGCCTCCCTCTGGAACAGCCTTCCTGCCTCCCTTAAACTTGAGGAGAACCATCTCCGGCTCCGGAAGCACCTCAAAACCTTCCTCTTTTCTTCTGCTTTTTCACCTCCTCTCCCCTGCTGACCTCCTGGCTGCAACCGGAACTGCACTGGTTACATGGACACCCTCTGATCTCGGGCCCAGGTCCCTCCCCCGCCAGTCTCACACGCATGCACTGCCTGCCTGGCAAAACCTGCACTTGGGGACAGTTTCTGTATCCCTACAGTCCCACCACCAGCACTTGACACCCGATGTCTGCACTTACCTTTGCACTTGCCACCTGCTGACCGGTACTTTTATTTTTTATTCTATTCCCATATACTGCACTTCCCCCATCCCATGCACTTGCACGATCTGAATGACACATGGCCTAGTAGGATCGTTGTCTGCCCTCCCTTTGTTCCCCCTCCCTTGCCTCGTCGCGACTTGAAACACTTGTGTATAGGCGTTGTATAAATGCAATATCATATATATCATATATGTGGCTGCATATTTCGACGATATAGTCATTCACAGCGTCTCATGGGACGCACATCTTCGCTATCCGGAGTTTGTCCTGGCCACACTGCAATCCGCAGTACTACATTTTAACCCAAGAAAGACCACTGTGGCTGCCTTCCAGACCAAATACTTGGGATACCAGGTCGGAAGCGGTATGGTACGGCCTCAGACGGACAAGGTTGAAGCCATCTATCTCATCCCGTTTCCTACTCCTCCTAAACAGATAAAAGCCTTTTTATGGGATTTGTCGAATATTATCAGAGGTTCATTCCCCATTTTTCCAGTATGGCGGCACCCCTTATGGATCTACTGAAGAAAATGTCTCATGAATCAAGTCCTGAAAGAGAAGCAAAGGCGAGATTGGCATTTCAAACGATGAAAACCAGTCTAACGTCCCTGGCTGTCCTGCATTGCCCAGACTTCTCAAAGCCCTTTTTTCTACATACGGATGCTTCTGGGCTGGGACTGGGGGTTGTGCTGTTTCCGGGAGAAGGTAATGGGGAATGGCCGATTTTGTTGATCAGTCAAAAGCTACTTCCCCATGAGACCAGAAATGCCACCACGGAGAAGAAGTGTCTTGCAGTCAAATGGGCCATGGAATCATTGTGTTATTACTTAATGGGATGACACTGCACGCTCCTTACCGATCATGCCCCATTGGTATGGTTGGCCCGACACAAGAACACTAATCCCATGATTCTACAATGGTTTCTAGCCTTACAACCATTTTCCTTCAGACCGATTCATCTTCCAGGGCATCGTTTGGCTCAGACAGATTTCATGTCTTTCGCTCTGTGTCCCTACCTGATCGTCAGGACTTGGTGGGAGGAGCATGTGTCACAGCGGAGTCCGACAACAACAAGACCGGGGCTGACAGGGCTGACAATGCAGCACCGCCCACAGCATCTCCCGCTGCTTGCGAGCCGGCACTGCATCTCCAGCTGCGGGTGTAGGTGGCAGGCTCATAGCTGACAGCGGAGCATTTCCTGCAAACTGCAGAAGAGGGGATGCCGCCGACAATTGGGCTGGAAGGCGAGCAGAGGAGTTGGTAAAGAGTGGTGAGTCCTGGGAGGTGCGTGCTGAGTGTGCTATGGTGGTGTTGTGCGGGGGTCTAGTTTATTTGGCAACGTGAGCGTCGTGACTGCGTCATGACGCTCACGTGCTGGTTTAATAAAAGGGACTCTACTGGCACTGCGAGGGCAGAGCAGCAGAGCCCCAGGAAGTGGCAACTTGTGTCTGCGTGTGTCTGTGGGGGTTGTGGGCCTGCCACGTGGTCGTGGCCTTGTGTGCGGTGCGGCCCGAGTGCCCTCGGTGCCGCGACCGCGGGACGGCTGGGGGTGACCCCCCCTGCACTGCGGATCTTGCACCCGGTGACACCGGGTGCCGTAGGGCGCCTCCCTACCCTTGATACGCCGGCTGACCCCGGCGTGTCAACATCGTCGGGTGATCCCGACGATCTCTGTGGGCTGCTCCGGGGACCAGAGGCAGCCCACAGCAGGTGGTGGCTGGGGACTAGGAGCCTCAGAGGGCTTGCTTGGAGTACATAAAATTAGGCTACTATGTTTATAGCCGAACGCAAGGAAAACACTGCACGGTTTTCCAGCAGGGACACTGCACCTGGCTCAGACATTCACCATGGAGGTGGGAGGAGAACGGGCCGTCCCTATCTGATTACAACACAAACCAACATGAATCATACTAACAACACCACGGCCAACCCCAATACCCTGCATCACATACGAAAATATACAGATGAGAATACAGAGAGACAGTCCCTTACCATAACAGTGCTTACAGCAAAACCACACATGCAGCGCTTGGGAAGGGAGGAGGAGATCAGGAACTACTCTTTTCTACGTGAGGAGAAGGTGGGAACTTCCTGGGTCATTATCTAATCAGGGGAGGCGGGGGTTAAAGGAACAGCCTGTAATCTGGGATTCATTCATTCTTTTGCCAGCCTGTGACAGGGGAGTTGCTATTGGAAGAACAACATTTCACCTGGGAATATTAAGAAGTGAATCCAGACCAAAAGAAAAGAAGAGTCCTAACGGGGAGACTGAAAGACTGTCAGAAGGAAAAACCCAACTAAGGGAAATGACTGCAATGAAAGTAATTGTGGTTTGAGAACTAGAAATAAAAGCCATTTCCTATACAACTTAAATGACTCCAGCGAATTTGTGAAACCACATACACCCAAGGTTGCAGACCATTAAGGTTAATGACCCACACCTGATGGAGACTGCAAATCATAAAAGGTCCCCTCAGGTGCCAGTCATAGATGAAGAAGAAGATGAATAAGCAGAGAGTAGCAATAGTAGTTGAAGGTGGAATACTTGCCGTGACTCCACATCAAGATTGCAGCTGAAGGAAAGCAGAGACGCTGAAGCTACCGTTTGCCATATGGATGCCAGTTCTACAAGGGTCTCTTCCTTCAGGGACACTGTTTGCAGATGTCACGCAGCGGGAAGTGTTTTGTATAAAAGCTTTCCCCCTGAGGATCCTGTTTGCAGAGGTCAAGCAGTGGGAGGCGTGAAGTTGGAACGCTTTCCCAAATGCAAGAAAGGCTCGGGCGGCAGGTGAGCACCTGTAAGCCTGTGGAGCAAGAAATGCTCCAGTTCTGATAAGCACAGACAGAAGAAAACCGAGCAAAGCAGTTTTCCAGCCTGCCTGAAGCAGGAGAAGCAGAGAACCCAACGGCAGCGGAGCGAACGGACGTGCACGCCAAATCCAGTGAGTTTGAATCCCGAACTAATGAGAAAGAAACAAAGTGACAGAAGTATAAATATTATATGTACCAAACTGGTGTAAAGCTGAAAGATATTAATTTTGATGGTGAGGCTGATACAAAGAGGAGAGGGTGGCAGAGCCATTGTATGTTTAGAGGTCAAAATAATTGTGTAAAAACCAGTGCAAACAATTATTGCCAAAGCCAAAAGAGGGCAGCAACACATTTAGTTGAAGAGAATCAACATTGCCAAAATCGAAAAGAGGAAACTAAGTAGCAAGTTATATATAGGCCCTATGTTAAAAGGGCAAAAGAAGCAATAGGGAGAACTGACCTGTATAAGCATTTCCTAAGCCAAAAAAGAGCAGGGGTGAGAGAAGAACAAGTTACTTCTTACCTTGAAACGTTCTTTCGACGGGATGTTCCTCCGACGTATTCCTCATCTTAGATATCTCCTTCCAGCTCTGCTGGCCTCGGAAAATTTTTTCTCTAGAGGGCGCTGCGCGTCGACGTCCTCCGAGTCGATGTCCTTCGACAGCCGCCGTATCGACGTCGACGTCATCCTGCCTATAAAGGCTGCGCGCAGCGTCCGTTGCTCAGTTCCGTTTTGTAGCCCACAATAATACTTTCTGGACTAACTAATCACCCTGAAGGAGCGTAAGCTGCAACAACAAGGGAAGTAGTACTGCGGTGATGGATGGGAGGGTCGATGAGGAATACGTCGGAGGAACATCCCGTCGAAAGAACGTTACAAGGTAAGAAGTAACTTGTTCTTCGAAGGGATTGTGTCCTCCGACGTATTCCTCATCTTAGATAGGCTCCCATAGCAGTATTCTATTATCGGAGGAGGGAGTACTGACTTCACGCTGTCTTCTGTTGATGAATAGAATGCAGTACAGCCCTTCCAAACCTAGTCTCTTGACTGGAGGAGGAATCCAGATTGTAAAAACGTGTAAAGGTATGGACAGACGACCATGTAGCGGCCGCACATATGTCTTTAACCGGTACGCCTCTTTTGAGGGCCGATGAAGCTGCAATACCTCTGGTCGAGTGAGCCCTAAGGTTTTGAGGGGGCTCCTTCCCTGCCAGTTTATAACATTCCAGAATGGCTAGAATGATCCATCTGGAAATGGTCTGCTTAGTTATTGGTAACCCCAGCTTGTGACCTGTGTAACCTACAAACAGCTGGTCTGCCTGTCTTATCCTGGCTAGTCTACTAATGTAAAAACTTAAAGCCCTCCTAGGGTCTAGCCTGTGTAACCTCTCTTCCTCTTTCCCCGGGTGAGGAGGAGGATAGAAAGATGGTAGGGTAATCTTCTGAGTGATATGGAATTCAGAAACCACCTTTGGGAGGAAATTAGGCTTCACTTGCAGGACAACTTTGTCTTTGTGAAATATAGTATGAGGGGGTTTACAAGAAAGAGCTTGTAATTCGCTCACACTTCTAGCAGATGTAAGTGCTTTTAATAAAACAGTTTTAAGGGTAAGGAATCTTAACGAACAAGAATGGAGAGGTTCGAAAGGTGTACCCATCAGGAAAGTTAGTACTAAGTTTAAATCCCATAGGGGAACTTGGAATGGTCTTGGGGGATAAACATTGGTTAACCCCTTTAGAAACTGTATTACCAAGGGTAATTTGAAATAGGATGGTTCTTCCGCAGTACGCTTAAAGATGGATAGCGCTGCGAGATAGCCCTTAATGGTGCCAACTTGAAGGCCTGAATTTGCCAAATATAGTAGGAAGGACAAAACCATTGGTGTACCACATGAAAAAGGGTTGATATTCTGTTCTCTACACCAGCTGCAAAATCTGTTCCAACGGCAGCGGTATAAAGACTTTGTTGCTGGCCTCCTTGCCGAAAGCAACACCTCCATAACATCATCAGGGAGGTCCCAATCCTTGTACCTCAGCCTTTCAGAAGCCAAGCGTGAAGGTTGAGGGTTTTGATGTCTGGATGGAGAACCTGACCTCCCTTCTGTGAGAGTAGGTTCTCTCTGAGTGGAAGTCGAATTGGAGGGCAGATGGACAAGTCTAGAAGGTCCGGGTTCCACGTTCTCCTGGCCCAATCCGGGGCAATTAGGATCATGGTTCGCCGGAATCTTCTCAACCTCCGGATCATTTGACGAATGACAGGGTACCGGTGGGAACGCGTACAGAAGTGGAAACTCCCAGTCCACTATGAACGCGTCTCCCAGAGCTCCTCTCGGGGGAAATTCCCTTGAGCAGAACAGGTCGCATTTCCTGTTTAGGCTGGTGGCGAACAGATCTACCTGAGGGGTTCCCCAAAGGGCGAAGATCTCTTGAAGGACTTCCTGAGCTAGCTCCCACTCGTGGGAGACTGTGTTCTGCCTGCACAGAGCATCCGCTGTCAAGTTCTTCTCTCCGGCTAGGTGAACTGCCGATAGAGAGATTCCTTCTTGGATTGCCCAAAACCAGAGCTGCATCGCCTCTCTGCACAGGGGTAGTGATCCTACGCCTCCTCTTTTGTTGAGGTAATGCATGGCCACCGTGTTGTCCGTCATTATCAGGACGTTCTTCCCTTGTACAGCTGGCAGGAACGCCTTCAGCGCAAGTCTGATGGCTCTCAGCTCTAACAGGTTGATGTGTAGTCTGGAGACCAACGACCGCTGATGGTCAAGTCATTGGCGTGGGCTCCCCACCCCGTGAGTGAGGCATCCGTGACTACTGTTATCTCCGGCCAGGGTTGCCAAAACTGTTCTCCTTTGAGAATGATCTCCTGACAGGCCCACCACTGAAGGTCTCGAGCCACCCTGAAGAAGATCCGTCATTCTCCCTGAGAATTGTGACCACTGAGTCCTCAGTGCCCACTGGAGGGATCTCATTCTCAGGCGAGCCTCTGGCACTAGGAAAATGCAGGATGCCATGAGGCCCAGCAACCTCAAAAAGTCGAAGGCTGGGAGACGTTGGGCATGCTGGAACTTGGTAACCATCTGTAGAATATCTTGAGCCCTCACCTCTGGTGGCGAGGCTTTTCCCAGGGAAGTATCCAGGATCGCTCCTATGAACTGGAGTCTCTGTGATGGTATCATTTGTGACTTCTTTAAATTGAGGGAGAAGCCCAGTTTGTGAAGGAAGTGGCACACGTGATTTAGCTGGATCTGAGCTTGTTCCGGAGAAATAGCCCTGATCAACCAATCGTCCAGGTAGCGGTAGACGTGAATCCCTTCCCTCCTTAGACTTGCAGCCACTACCGACATTAACTTGGTGAAGACCCTCGGCGCGGAGGTCAGCCCAAATGGCAGCACTCGAAATTGATAGTGAGAGTTGCCACTATTTCCTGTGTTTGAGATGGATAGGCACATGGAAATAAGCGTCCTGAAGGTCCAGAGATACCAACCAGTCCTGGAACTGAAGGGCTTGGAGGATCTGAGAAAGAGTGACCATCTTGAATTTGTCTTTTCTGAGGAATTTGTTCAATTCTCGCAAGTCCAAGATGGGTCTCATTCCTCCGTCTTTCTTTGGAATGAGAAAGTAAGGGGAGTACCAGCCCTTGCTCCTCTCCGCTACAGGTACCGGTTCTATGGCACCTTTCTCTAGCAGGTCCCAAATTTCCTGCAAGAGGAGCGGATCTGGAGCTTTCTGAGAGCTGATCCCCGGTGGATGACTCTGAGGTATACGTAGGAAAGGCAGGCAGTAACCTTGGGCAACTGTTTCCAATGCCCAAGCATCTGACGTGATAGCCTGCTATACCGTCAGATGTTGAGTCAACCTGCCTCCTACAGGTGTCCTGTGAGGGAAGTCCTCAGAGTGGTTTTGGGGCGGCTGATGCAGATGCCGATGGTAAAGAGGCACCTGCTGTTGCTGCGGCTTTTGAATATCTACCCCGTCCACCTCGGGTAGTTCTTCTTTGACCCCTTTGAGCCGGTCGTCCTCTACCTCTTCCGAATGCGGAGTAGAAGCGAAAGGACTTGCCCCTCGCAGAGGTTCCTGTGGGACGAAAAGGAGTCTGACGGATTGCAGCTCCTAGGGATTTTGCTGCTGCTTTTGAAGTTTGCAGTTTCTCTAAACTGTCATCCGCCTTTTTCCCGAACAAAGAAGAGCCATCGAATGGCATGTTCAAGAGCCTGGCTTGCACATCTGGGGCAAAACCCGACTTTCTCAACCAAGCGAATCTCCTGGTTGATGTACTTGCCGCCATTGCTCTGCTGATACTGTCAGCCGAATCAATGCCAGTCTGGAGGGATTCGCACATAGCGTCTTTACCGTCCTGTATAATATTCAGGAACGCATCCCTTTCTTCTCCCTCTGGGATGCAGTCAGCCGCTGTAGAAGCACACTCCCAAAGTGTATGGCTGAACCTAGCAAGGGTGCAAGTAGCATTAACAGATTCTAACGCCATGCTACATGCTGAAAAGACTTTCTTTGCCATAGCATCATATTTTTTATCGTCCCTGTCCTGTGGGACGGTAGGATAAGCCGTCTTGTCATCGGTAGAGGATGCTGCCTGTACCACCAGACTTTCTGGGGATGGGTGTTTAGACAAAAACTCTGGGTCTGTAGAAGATACCCTGTACTTTGTAGACAGTTTTTTATTTACTGCTGGTACTACATCTGGGGTTTCCCAGTTTGTCATGATCTTTCTCTGAAGAGCTTTATGAAAAGGCACCACAGGATCCTCCTGTGGGCCTTTGTCAAGAATATCCGTGAGGTCAACTTGTTGGAAAGATTGTGAAGGTGCAGACCACCCCATGAACTCTGTAATCCTGGCCATTAAGGCTCTGTAGGGGGTTTCAGCATGCTCCCCCAGGTCTGGCTTAGCAAACTCCACCTCAGGGGAAGTGTCTAACCCACTTGCCTCATGTAAAGAATCATGAAGATCCTTTAATCTGCGCTCTTCAGAGGAAAATTCCTCTCTAACTGGGGTTACAGGTCCCTGTAACTCAAATGTGTCTTCCTGTTGAGACAAATCACCCTCTTCTAAAATTGAGGATATAGTTCTCAATTGTTCTGAACTCATAAAGGGAGTAAATCCCATTTCCAAGGCAGAGGGTGCCGAACTTGTCATTATTGGCCTCGAAAACGTCGATGTCGTCGACGCCGACGTCGAAGGCTTCGAGCGTGGCGTCGAAAACAGAGGCGGAGGCCTCGAAGACCTCGACAGAATTGGAATTCTACTCGACAATATCGAAGCCATCGAAGTCGAGGGCCTGGGGATAGTCACTGGATGTGTGGTAACCGTGACTTTTCTTGGCGTCGACGCCGGTGTCGAAGTCGGCGTCGAGTCGACAGACCCGTGTGTCGAAGGTCCCTTCGACAACGGCGTCAAAGACATCGACCTCGACGTCGACGGAACCTTCGTCGACGGCGTCGACGGAACCTTCGAGGAAGGTTTGGAGGTCATAGTCCTCCTCGAGGGTTCGAGACGCGCTCGAGAGGTTTCTTTCGCCGGGTACAGCGACTCGCAGCGTTTTTGATCTTCGGGTCTTTCGACCAGAGCATCGCTCTCGGCAGTCTTCGAGGGGGTCGAGGCCGCTTTCTCGAAGACGTCCATCATATTTTTTCGGAATTCCTCCCATTCAGCCCGGGAACTATGTTTCGTGGGGCAAGGGATTCTTTTTGGCGAAAACAGAGGAAGAGGAAGACGGAGAAGGGGATCTTCGACGTCTCCTCTTCGAGTGCTTTGATCTCGAGGAGTGATTAGACCCACTCCGAGACCTGGAGCGTGAATGGTGATGAGGAGACGAATGTCTCGACTTCGTCGACGAAGAAGAAGCTTTAAAAGTCTTACCTTTCTCCAGCTTCCCCCTACGCTCCTTCAGGGCCTTAGCTGTCATGGACATACAGTCCTCGCACTCCGAACAATGGTGTTCAGCTCCCAAACACCACAGACAAATTCTGTGAGGATCGGTCAACGACATCTTTTTCCCACAATCTCGACATTTCTTGAAGCCGGATCGAGGAGTTGTCGGTTCCGACGAGGAAGCCATCGAGTACGGATCAAATAACTCGGGGTAAATAGGATTAATCTGACTAAGAACTGAGCAACGGTATTCCGAGGCACTGAGTAAGCGCGGAAAAACGGAACTGAGCAACGGATGCTGCGCGCGGCCTTTATAGGCAGGATGACGTCAACGTTGATACGGCAGCTGTCGAAGGACATCGACTCGGAGGACGTCGACGCGCAGCGCCCTCTAGAGAAAAAAATTTCCGAGGCCAGCAGAGCTGGAAGGAGATATCTAAGATGAGGAATACGTCGGAGGACACAATCCCTTCGAAACCCATTATCAGAATTTGGTTAAAACCACAGTGGGAGAGCAACTAATGGCAGGAAGGCTTCCCTTCTGACAGAAGGTGTTCAGGAGGAGAGAAGCATAACCTGTGTTGCTTGTGGCAATTAAAAATTTGGAGTAAACAGCGCCAATGTGTCTCATGTTTTCCCAGAAGAAGTAGACAAAACTGAGGTTGTAGAAAGTCAAAGACTTTATAAATTGTACGAAGCAGAACTGTGTCACAGAAGTACTTTCAGTAGTGTTAATAGTTTCATGATGTCCTGGCAGGAGAGTACACCAGGGCAAGGGATGTGTAGCATAGGCCTGGCAGGTGAGTGGAAAAGGCAAACATTGTTCAAGTACTGTGGCATCGTTAAAAGTGTTGAAGAAGTGGCAAGAGCATCAAAGCACATGATTAACTGTCGTGGAATTACTTTTACAAATTAACATTGCTGATGAGAGTACATTATGAACTGTTGCAGAAGCATCCTGACAGAAGTAATGTTGGTGACATAAATGCACTGTGGAAATACACCCTGTGACAATGAGACAGTCAGGTGGCTGTAAATTGAAATAAAAATCTGGTCTTTATTCAGACTTAATAAGGTTGATAGGATTGTAAACAACACAAAGTCTTTTCTTCAAGAAGTCTTCCCTTTCTTTCTCCTTGTGGAGTAATGTTTTCTTCTGCTTCCTTGTAGGGCACGATGTATGGACCTCTGGCAAGTCTTTTCCTCCTAGTCTTCATACGCCCAGGTGCTCCCTGTAGCTCCTGTCTCCTCGTCTGGTCTGTTCTGCAATGAGAGCAAGAGTGAACACACCTTCTCAACCTTACTGGTTGTTTATATAGGCAGCTTTCAACTGGCAATCAGGTTCTATTTCCTCCCCCAGTCTATAAGAACCGTCCCAGGCCCACCCCCTTTTCTCTGAAAACATGGCGTCAGGTATTCTTCCAACAGTCCTCCTGCCTCTGTTCCCCTGGATTCATCCCAAATGCCAAGGTAAGCGTACTGTGGTAAGAGGGGCGGGTTATGTCTCTGTGGTTCGTGTGGGAAATTGTGCAGGTTATGATATCGTTGCTTGTTACAGTTTGTTGACACGTGAGCCGTGTCTCCGCGTAGCGGTTCACTTTCCGCCTTCCCGCGGCCGGGTTGTAAACACCCGTAGTCTGGCCGCGGAATCGTGGCTTCGTAGCAGCACAGAGGTTCATCCCTCCTCCTTCCCTCTTGTTGTTCCGGGTCTGCCCTGTGGGCCCCTGTTGGCCGCAGGCTGCCCGCCGCTATGTCATTAGGGCCGGGGTCTGCTTATCCGCATGTTGGACCGAACAGCCGCGGAACTGCTATCTGATAGCGAGGCGGCTGCTCAAGTTCAATACAGTCATCCCGTGGCTCTTCCGTTTCACTGAGTACAGCGGTAACTGGCTTCTCCACAGGCTGTCCCCACCACTCTCTCATTAAGGGGTCGGGCTGCTCTTTTACTCTAGGTACAGAGGGTACTGGGTTCTTGTCGGGCTGGCCCCACCATTCTCCCTTTATGGGCACTTTGGGTAGTTCCCCTCCCCTGTTTTCCGCGGGCACTGGAGTCTCCTTTGCCCATTACCTGGGTCTTTGTTGATCGTGTACACTCTCCGAGCTGTCACACACCATTTTGTTGAAAAAGAAGTTGTTGTGTGGAACTCTCTACTACCAGTGGAGAGGCAAAAGAGTTGCTGAACATTTTGAACTGTTAGTTAAATCCAAGTGAGAGACATACTGGCCGAAGAGGAACTATATTTGAACTTTACAACAATATTGGATTTCCTTATCCTTATTGAACTGTTGACTGAAATCCTGATTGAATCTGGGGAAGGAGAATTTACCCAGATCACAAGGAAAAATAGTTACCAGGTTTTGCAGACAACTGTTGATTTTGTTATTTCTGAATTGCTATGTATTTCCATGTTGAGTTTGATGTATGTATAAATGTGGTTTGATGTATGTATAAATGTGAGGGACAGAAACCTTTTGTTAGAGTGTTTCCTTTATTTAATTTTTTAGGTAGTGGTGAGGCATTTACCAAACCCTATCGAGTTTAATAAAATGTCATCTTTTGAAAAACCTCCACAAAGTTGTCCGCCTCACATTTATTTTTTTATTGCAATTTCAAATGTTTAAAACCAAAACAAATTCCCACCTAGCCCATCCCTACCCCTATCCGCCTCCGCCTCAACAACAACCCCCTACTATCCTTCCTCTCCCCCATTCCCCGTACCTGAGGAGATTTCAGTCAACAAGAGTCTAGTTGATGCCTAACATTTGTGGGCATAAGGGTACATTAGAGTTGTCTTGTAGGAATTGTAGAACCACCTCCCAGTCTTTCATTAATTTGGGCTGGGCACCTTGGATGGCATAGGTGGCCCATTCTAACACAACAAAATTCCAGATTTTCACAAACCAGTCATGGGTATGTGGTGGTTCCTTTGCTTTCCAATGTTGGGCTATCACAAGCAGGGCTGCCACCTGTAAAATTGAGTATGCCTTTCACACATGCCTGGGTCATCATTTATGTTCCGTTGTTGCAATTCCCAATCAGCAATCTTTAAGGTTGCTTTGGGCCCGGGTTCCGATAATTCAAGTCATATGGTTATTAATTGCCCCCTAAAAGTTGTTCAGTTTAGGGCAATCCTGCCATACATGTATCTAGTCCCCCCTGCAACTGCCCTTTCAGCAGCACCTATCGGAAACCGCAACATTCATTTTATATAACCTCTGTGCGGTGTAATGCCATTGTGTCGTCATTTTCTCCAAGGCTCCTCTCATCTGTAGTGAGCGGGTGAGTTTGGGTATGTCCCTCCAAAGTGTTTCCCATTCCTCCACTGTTATGGATACCAACGTTATTTGTTGCCATTTCTGTATGTATCCTATGGAACGCTCCGGCTGATTATAATTGAAGAGTCGGTTTAAGTTAGAAATTAGAGCTTTTCCCCCAGCTTCAAGACCAGAAACTTCTCAAATGGTGTGAGCGGTCAAGTGGCAGTAGCTCTGTTTGGGGGGCCATTATCCAATGTCGGACCTGAAAATATTGGAATCTGTCCGTCTCCAGTAGCCCCAGCTTCCTTTTACATTGGTCGAAAGGTGACACTTAGCCCATATTTTGGTACACGCAGCTTGCTTCCATTTTGAGAACCAGCACTTTTCCATACCCGGCGTAAATTATGGATTACTAAACAGCGGTTTAAAGGGTGACAGGTAAATTGTGGGTTGGTGTTGTCAGATAACGCTATCCCATATGTTTTCAACAAACCTCGCAATCCGACTAGCGTGCATATTTGGGGGGCGATCTTGCCTGGGAAGACATAGTGGGTCCCTTAACTGGAGTAAGCACAACGCCTTTTTCATTGAAACCCACTTCTTCTCAGCATCTATTGTTAACCAGTCTTGTTACGCATGTAGATGGACGGCTTGGTAGTATTTTATGAAATCTGGGAGTCCTAAATTACCTCTGTGTGTGGGAGCCATTAACGTTCTTAGTGCAATCCGCTGGGATTTATTATTCCAAATAAAGTTAGAGATTGCCCTGTGAAGTTTGCGGAAAAACGACATAGGCACTTGTATTGGCAGTGCTTGGAATAAGTAAAGAACCTTAGGTAACACCACCATTTTCACGGAATGGATCCGCTCTAGCCAAGATACTGAAAGCGGACCCCATCTTTACAGCTGTTGCTTAAGCTCTTCCAGTAGGGGGGGAAATTGGCCTTATATAGCCCCTTTAGCGTACTTGTGAAATGTACTCCTAACAGTTTGATTTGCCCCTGGGCCCAGCCGAATTGCGTTTTTACCATCACCTGGACCACTTCTGACAGGGTGAGAGAGAGAGATTTAATATTTCAGATTTAGTAACATTTATTTTAGGCCCGCTACCTTGCCAAATGACTCCAATTCCTTCAAAACTGCGGTCAATTATCTCTCCGGGTCTATAACCGTGAGGAGCATATCGTCTGCATAAGCCATGATTTTATGTGTGTCTCCCCCAAACAGAATCCCTTGAATCGAATCTGCTTAACTGATTTTAGTTAGCAGGGGTTCTAAATGTAAAGCATACAAGGGAGACGATAGGGGACAAAAACAACCCTGTTTGGTGCCACGGTGCAGTTTGATCGGTGAGAACATTTGGCCGTTAATAAGCAACCTGACTTTTGAATCGTTGTAGTTCACTTGAATCTTGTCTATAAAGTTAGGACCAAAACCCATCGCCACAAGAGTACGTACCAAAAAGGACCATTGAACTCTATCAAACGCTTTTTCCACGTCTAGCGAAAGAAACAGAACCGAGAGTTTTTTCTTGGAGATTTTTTCCAAAAGGTGACATGCTCTTCTAATGTTGTAGTGGGTTTGACGCTGTTTTATAATCCCTGTCTGATCAGGGTGAATTAGAGACGGCAGAATGTTCTCCCGCCTGTTGGCTAGGACTTTTGTGTATATTTTGGCATCAAGATTTATCAGAGCAATCGGGCGGTATGACCCACAACTAGTCGGGTCCTTATTGGGTTTTAGGAAGAGGATAATTTGTGCCTCTTCCATCGTGGGAGATATATGGCCGCTATCCCTGAACAAGTTAAAAAGTCTGGTTACTGGGGGGGCGTGGCCAGGCGGCACACCATGCGGACATGTCTCCTGTGAGGTCCGGTCAGAAGCGCCCAAGTCCACCAATTTTAGCCCGCTCATATGAAGAATTTCTGCCCCACACGAAAACTGTGTCATGATCTCTGCTTCCAAAAGGTCAGGACTTACCCAACTCCCTTGGAAGCAGACCCTTAACCCAGGTTCCGAGTGCCAATCAGTCCCAATTGGGACCTTTTGGACCCTGTCCTGGCGCCAGTGGCACCAGGCTCATAAATATGCCCAGTCCCAGCGCTGGAAGCGCCGGGCTCATAATGCTTGGGTGGACTTACCTGCAGCAGACCATGCTGCTTACTTACCTGCCAGTTGAGCCTCTGATCCTCTTCTGTTTGGGACTACTTTTCCTGTTGGGTGGGGCAGGAGCCACTCCCTAGGTTCAGAACACTGGAACTCTTCTGGAAAGCAGGAACTCTTTTTCTTCTAGGGGAGGCTGTGGAAGGAGACACCTAAGCACTACAGGAGGCTATTTAAACCACACCCGATGGATGAATCTTGCTTTGCGTTATTCTGCATCCTCTGCAGCAGAACGCTCATCATGTCTTCTGCATCTGATCCTGGCCCTAAGGGAAAAAGGCTTACCATCCTGAATCCAGTCTTCAGCAACACCTATAAAGACAAGAAAGAACAGGTTAGCACTACGGTCTTCAGTGACAGCGCATCTCTTACCTGGTCCATCGGCTGTCACCAACGCCTCGCGCTGCATTCCGGCATCTGAAAGACAAAGGCTTATCTACTCTTCACGTGCTCCGGAGGTCTTCGCACTGCATTCCGGCATCTGAAAGACAAAAGCTTACCAACTCTTCGCACGCTCTGGAGGCCTTCGGCGCTGCATCCCGCATCTGAAAGACAAAAGAAGGTGCGTTTAAAGACATTGGGTAACTTTAATACTCACGTGCCATTACTCCTTCCCACGCCGAACCCAGTGGGTATTCTGGCACCCTTCAGCAGCTCCGAACGTGTACCTGCAATATAAAAGGACAGTTAGTGCGCATCGTGAAGCAGGCAACAAGCGCTTACTTACGTGCTTCCAGGCGCTTCTATTCCTCACACGGGTTCCATCCTCAACTCACTTCGGCCCGTCATCCGCCATCGCCGGAACCCTGCAAAACAAGAGACATCATTACAAAAGACTTTTAAAGACATTTGAAATACTCGGAACTTACCGTTCGTGCAGCAAACGACGGACAGCAGTCCTCTGAAGTCAAGAGGCCTGCACCCTTATCCAGTGAAGAAACTGGTTACGGCTCCCTGCCCCGAGGCAGATGGAGAGCACGGCGTTCACTTACCTAAGGTGAGAGCGTTAACCTTTGGGGTTCTACAGGAGAAGAGAAAGGGAAGAAGAGAGAGACACCCAATAACCCAGTTCATTAATCCCATATTTTCTATCTGCAGACATCTTACGCTTCGAGTCAGACATACAGTGCACAGAGGTCCAGCCCAAAGAGCCAACCGTGTGTTGCACATCACCTTTGAAGATATGGTATTCGCCCAGTCGAGACCGGCGCCTCTGCGGGAATCAGGTGAGCGTTACAAACGGAACTGAAAAGATGTGTTGTTGAGGCCACTTGCAAGTTTGGGAGGCTGAAGACTCGTGATTAGAGCACTTTTGGAGCCGTGGATCCTGGCACCGGGAAAGCCAAAATGGCGGGGCGTGCCATCTCGAGCAACCCATGTGGGGGGACCCTTCACTCGAGTCGTGCCGGAGTCGGGGCCCTGGTGGATGGCCCATACTGCAGCGATAGACACTAAGCACCGACGGAGGAGCGAATACACGGACACCGAAGAGCCCTGCAGGAGCGTTATGCCTGAGGAGTGGGAATCCGAAATGCATCGGCTGTAACGAAGTCCCGGCAGGGGGAGTGCGTCTGGAGAGCTCACTGCCTCCTTGGTCCAACCAACTCTGTGGCAACGGCCCTGACTGCCCTTGCGAGCCCTGCTCGGGGCGGCTCGGGTGGAGGGCGGCAGCACTTGGGGGAAGTCTCCCCCGCAAAGTGGAACAGCAATTGATCCTCCGACTGCCTCCGCTGGAATGTCGGAGAGGACGGGGCTTCTTCGCCGGGTCTCCGGCCCCTGCAGCATCGCAGTGTGAGACCTGTCGTCCCCCTGGGAATTTCGCTCGTGGTCCTGATGGGAGAGTTTGTCCGAGCTGCTGCGGGCCCCCCCTGGTGGGCAGACGAAGAGGAATAACGGCCCCGCAAGTGAGTCCCCATGGCCTCCGGCCTCACCAATAACGCAGCGTTCGTCCTGCCCCCCCCCCTGGGAGCACTGCTCGGGGCTGCGCGGCACAGGGCGGACGGATCTCCAAGGGGCCTCTGTTTATCCCGCTCACACAGGCCGTCGAAGGCCACTGCTCATCCCCGCTCACGCGGGCCAAAGAGGGGACACTCCTTTGGGGGATCTCACTGGCCTTCCGACTCTGATGCCAGTGCTGCAGCCGCCGTGCCTGCATCTGGAAGAACTATTTAGAGTACTCCGCAGTGAAGGGCCCAGCTTGTCTCATCGGCCCCGACAAATTTGCGACACCCCCCCTGTGATCAAGACCACAGAGTACCGGGAGCTCAACCTGCCTCCTAAAACCCGCAGTGGATTTGGGTGAACCCACTCGCCCTCTGGGGCTGCCCGACAACAGATACAGAAAGTAACCTGAACAGGTACAGAGATTAGAAGGGCCACGAATAAACACACCAGGGGTCGTGTGGGTGCCCTGGGAAGCGCTCGGGGGACTGGGCCTGGTGACCAGGAAAGCGCCACTATTAGAAGGAGAGTTCTTGGGAGGGACCTAGCGGCTTGGAATGGTTCCCCCGATATATAACTGCGCTAGCACACATTAGGTCAAAGCTCACAAGAACAACAAAGCACGGGCTGTGTGATCCTGCGTCCTCCTCTCCTCAGGCACCTTGGTTTCTATGTGAAGCCAAGCAAGCAACATCTACAGCACCGCCGGGGGATGCCCAAAACGGGGACTAGAAAGAAAATACACAGCATACAAGCCTATCTAATGCCACAACCTAGAGACCCACCCACTGTCCCGGCTTTAACCCCGGAACTGAATACCAACATGGCCGTGTCCAGGGAGGATTTGGAAAGTATGTTTAAGTCCTTTAAGCAAGACATCACCCAGGAAATTAAGAAGCAGATCAAGACCTCCAAGGACTCTCTGGCCCAGTCGCTTGCAGAACTCATATCCCACCTCGGGGGGCTGGAATCCAGAGTCAATGACCTAGAGAATGTTACTTGTGTGCAATCCCATGACAACGAAGCCCTGGCGGGAAGAGTAAAGGTCCTGGAGGAACATTTAGAAGACATTTGGGCAAAACAAGCTGACCTGGAATATAGGTCGAGATGAAACAAAGTATGCCTCCGTGGGGTCCCCCGGAAGATCCCTGACCGGGACCTGGCGGAATATGTTGAGACGTTCTTTAGGGCCCTTTTGGAGTTGCCACCAAACGAAGAGTGAAAATTGGACAGAACCCACCATGTGTACTCTTCAGCTCAGATGAAGAAAAACTTACCTCCAGATGTGCTTACCCGGGTGCATTTCTACCACCAGAAGGAGGATATCATGGCGGCAGCCAGGGATCAGACTCAATTCGATTTCAGGGCACTGAGATACTCTTATTTCAGGACCTGGCCCCATACACCTTGGCACGTAGACAGCACCTGCACAGAGTGACAGCCTGGCTGAGGGATCAGAAGATCCGTTATCGTTGGAGGTTCCCATGTAAGCTGCTGTTTGATCTCCACAATCAACACCACATAATATCCTCGGAGGAAGAAGCGAAAAGCTTGATGGAGGAGACACCCGACGGCGTGGACCACAAACCATGCTCCCCGGACGACGACAGGTCCAACTCTCGCCCGGCGCCGAAGCCTAGAAGGGGGAGATCCCGCCGCAGGCCGCAGCCTGCTATGGTCCCAAGCGGCGAATCTGAGTTGCAGAAAACAACTAAAACCCCTGATGAGGCTTCGTCACCAACATCCTCGGAAGGGAAAAGCTGGGCAGAGATCTGTACAGGTTGAAGGCAAGAGGTCCAATTTACACCTTTATTCGAGGGACGGTCCCCCACGAGGACACCGCCTGATCACCGCCATAACCCGATGAGGAAGACTTGTCGAGGGAATGGGGAGCATAACTCGCAATGGATGTTTTCCTCTCTGTACAGGAACGATTTACTTGAAGGATTCACCTGAGGCCTAAAACCAGACTGCAGACTGGGATCAATCCCTCTAGGTTAAACTCCAGTTTACTACTGTACTTACCTGTTACCTCCGAATCTTGGTTTACGTGCGTTCTGGGTATTGGAAATTCTCTGTTAGTAGCTGACTTGGGCGCCAGATTGGATGGCGGCCGGTAGAGTTTTTACTTGGTTAAATTACCCTGGGGACTACAAACACTGCAATTTCTGATGGAAATAGTCAGCTTAATGGATATTTTGTGCCTTTACTATAAGTTCCTTTTTGAGTTTTTTTATATGTTGTACATCTCTGATGTTGGCAGAGAGAGATTTTGGTTTGTTTCACCACATCCCTCATTCCGATTGCACCGTATATCCTTCTTAAGAAAATGTATCAGACCGGCGCTGGCCGGGAGATCCAAATTGGTGCAGAAACCTGAGCGACCGTACCATGGCAACCCCTAGTTATAAATTCATCTCACTTAATGTACAGGGTCTGAACTCCCCCTTGAAACGTAAAGCACTCCTCCACAGACTGGAGTCCTTAGATGCATCCTTTCTGTTTCTCCAAGAGACTCACCTACGTCCGGCGGATGAATTCCGCCTGAATGACAGACTTTATCCTATTAGATTCTATGCATCGAGCGGTCTGAAGAAGTGGGGGGTGGCCATTCTGGGGCGCAAGGGGATCTCTTTTAAGTCCCACGGAGAGTTTCGGGATGAGGAGGGGAGGTTTTTGCTGGTTAACGCCATCCTAGACGCCCGCAAAGTCACCCTGGTCTCTATTTATGGCCCAAACACCAATCAAAGTCAGTTTTTCACGAAGTTATCTAAAGCTCTATTTGACCACGCTGAGGGGGAGGTGATTCTGGGAGGAGATTTTAATGCTGTAATCAACCCCTTCGTTGACAAAACACTACCACCAACAGTAAAAGATGGTAACAACTTCAAGGCCCTCACCTCCTTGCTGAAAGATCATTCTTTGATCGAGGTTTGGAGATATTGTCACCAGGACGAAAAGAATTGCACATATTGTTCAGCTGTACATGGGGGATTTTCAAGACTAGATATGTTCTTTATAGCGATTCCAAATGTATTAGAGGTTGAAATACTCCCTGAGGCACTGGCGGATCACTCCGCGGTCCTGTTGTCCATTTCTCCAGCCCGAACCACCTCCCCCTTGAAACCCCTCTGAAGGCTAAATGACTTTCTACTAGATGATCCAATGATTCATGCTCATATTAGAGAAACTATGGAGCTATACTACAGGGAAAATGACACAGGAGAGATGGGCTGGGGGACTATCTGGGACGCAGGTAAAGCGGTACTCGGGGGCCATCTTATAGAACAGGCAGCACAGCGCAGCAGAGCTAGGAAACTACTGCAGGAGCAATTAGAGGGTGAAGTTCTCAGACTTGAGTGGGCACATAATCAGAAACCCTCTCAGCGGATGGCTAAAAAAGCATTGGAAGCGCATCATATGGGGAGGGCGGCCTATGGCATGATGCGCACCAAAAAAATTTTTTACACGAAAGGGAATAAAGCGAACAGATTATTAGCGGCCAAATTAGGAAAGCAGACTAAGCAAAACAGAATAGACTTCCTGAGAGACAAATCAGGCAAAGGCACATGCTCGGAGGAGGGCAAATGCCATATCATAGAAGAATTCTTCGAGGAACATGCGACTTCGCATGTTGGGAACCCACAGCTCACTAGAGAGTTTATAGACAAAGTGGAACTCCCACAGCTACCCCAATCCCTAAGAGAAACGCTAGAAGCTCCAATATCGGGGGAGGAAGTGGAATTTGTCATCAAACCTCTCCCCATTGGGAAGGCTCCGGGCCCAGACGGTTTCACAAACAAATTCTATAAAACCTTTGCAAAAGAACTCACACCGCATCTTACTAAGCTATTCAATACCCTTTGGGAATCGGGATCGGTTACACGATCTATGGCTGAATCATACACCACCCTAATTCTAAAACCTGGGAAAGATCCGACAGATTGTGCTTCCTAACGGCTCATAGCCTTGCTCAATACTGACGTCAAACTATTCAGCAAAGTCATAGCGCGTCGCCTGGGGAAGGTATTACCTTCGTTAATAGATCGAGATCAGACGGGCTTTATCCAGGGCCGTTCGACCCATGACAATATTTGTAGAGCAATAGATCTAATAGCCCTGGCTCCCTCCATATCAGGCCTGCTCTCTCTGTTATCACTAGACGCCCATCGGCCCTTTGACAGCATGTCATGGGACTATTTACACTCAGTTCTGAAGGGCTTTGGTTTTGGCTCGCACTTCTCCAAGCTGATCCTGGCCAACTTTCAGATCCCCTCCACCCAAATTCGAGTCAATGCTCATTGGACTCCACAGATTCCTCTTGGCAGAGGGACCAGGCAAGGGTGTCCCCTATCATCCCTGGATTTTGCTTTTGCAATGGAACCGTTAGCCCAACATATCCGTCTTCATCCCGAAATCCAAGGGTTCAAAGTAAAAGATCAAAATCACAAAGTCGCGTTATATGCAGACGACGTGCTATGCTTTTTGAGAGAAGCTCAGACCTCAGTCCCTCCGCTCATGACCCTGCTTGATGGATTTGCGCAGATCTCGGGCTTCTCAATAAATGCGGCCAAATCAAAGGGGTTGAATTTATCTGAAACCTCCGATGTACTAAATGCCTTACAGGACACATATTCCCTTAGGTGGGTAACCTCCAAAATTACATATCTGGCGGTGTGCTTAACTCCTAACTACTCTGGGCTAGTGAGGGCCAACATTCCCCTGCTACTAAAGGAAGCTAAGGAGTCTCTACTAAAATGGGCTCCCCAGGAGATATCATGGCTGGGGCGAATGACAGCCATTAAAATGACCCTACTACCCCGACTCCTTTATGTCTTCCGGGCGCTCCCAGTCCATATCCCAGAACCAGATCTACAAGACTTGCAGAAAGAGATTTGCTGATTTATCTGGCAGCGCAAAACTCCCAAAATTCAGCGCAAGATCGTTATCAGAGGTAGACAGCTTGGAGGCTTAGGGCTACCCTCTATTTTGAAATACTATCGAGTATCTCAAATCGCCCCTACCCTGGGTTGGGCTATTCAGGAGGACCCCCCCAAATGGCAGGACATTGAACAGTTATTCGCTGAGGCCCCCCTCTCCCATCTCCCCTTCTTGCCGTGCGAAGCACGGGCCTCTCAACCCCCACTTCTCCCAACCACGAGCTCCACGCTTAGGTGCTAGGATAGGCAGATCATCCTGAGGGGGTTGGCCCCGGGCCTGGGCCCTTTGACCCCGATCACACAGAACCCTGCCTTCACTCCAGGACTTCATCCTAGATCATTCCATAACTGGTCAGGAACAAAGACCTTGAGGCTGCAGGAGCTATACGCAGACTGTATCCCCTTGACCTTTATTCAATGTAAGGAGAAATGTAATCTATCCGAAACCGAAAGGTTTAAATACATACAACTTAGGCACTGGGTCACAAACCCGTCCGTTAAAAAAGCTGCTATCAGGCCTCCCATAGGCATAGAACTAACTGTTGCGGAAGGACAACGGCCCCACAAAGTAGCCACATGCTACCGACTCCTAGAAATAGCCCCAGAGGAGGAAAAATGACCTTACATGGAAGCTTGGGAGAGGGAGCTGGGAAGGGAGATTGCCCCTGAATCATGGCGAAGAATCTGGGACAGGGTACACAAGTCTTCTAGAAGCACTACGGTTAGGGAATACACAATTAAAATATGTTTCCGATGGTATTTCACGCCGCAGAGATTGCACGATATGAATGTAGAGTACCCTGATACTTGCTGGCATGGGTGTGGGGCTAAAGGAGATTTGGGACACATGTGGTGGCACTGCCCGGTCATTCAGTCCTTCTGGCTGGAGATTCGCTCCAAAATTAAGGACATCTGTGGATCCCTCCTCCCCATGGACCCATTAGTGATGGTGTTGGGCGATTCCCCTGAGGATGGATCGTATCCTCAATCTGGTCCCAGAGCGCAGCTAATCACTCAACTACTGATGGCGGCCCCCCTTACGCGTGCTCAATTCTGGAAAGAACCTGAGGGCCCCCACATCGCACACTGGTGGGTCAAGATCTGGGAACTCCTGGGAATGGAAAAGCTAACAGCCGCAATAATGAACCGAACAGACAAATTCCGACAAGTTTGGGGCCCATTTCTAGATTATGTGGAAGAAAAGGAACACATGTTCTTCCAACCTAGACTGGTCAAATGTCTTCTTCAGCCCTGAAGCACTCAGAGGGAAGAAAGGACCCCATCGAACTGGTCCCAGAATGGGAGAAGGATACTGGACACCAAGGGTATTGCCCGGATCATAGGGGGGTGCCGGTGAAAGTTTTCCTTTTTTTTCTTTTTTTTTTCTGTCTCGTTCATCTCTTTCTTCTCTCCTTCTTCTCCCTTTAATGATGAAGTTTCAGAACATACAATTGCAATTTTACATCCCCAAGAGTAATTGCGATATCACTAATGGAATTATAGTTGTTAAAAGGAAATGTCAATACATCGTTGTAAATTAATTGGTCACAGCGACAATTGCTGAGGTTTATTAAGTTGGCGAATTTCGACGAAACTGTTGAACTACTTCCAAATAATGTTGCCACGGTTATATATCGTTAAGATTTTAATGTGCATTGATGTTTCAATAAAAAGATCTTGACAAAAAAAGTCTGGTTACTGTAGGGGCCACTATAGAACAGAATGTTTTAAAGAATACAGCTGGGTAGCCGTCAGGCCTGGTCATTTGTTCAGGGGGAGGTTCCGAATGACCTGCAATACCTTTGGTATTGTGATCTTTTGCTCTAGCATCTCTCGTTCCTGTGCTGTAATTACCGGACCGGCCAGACCAATTGCAGTTATTCACTTTACAATGTAGAGTCCGGTATGTCCGACCGATAGAGGGTGGAATAAAAAGTCTGGAATTGTGGGAGGATCTGGGGGTTCGTCGTGACTAACTGCCCCAAGTGGTCTTTAATTCCCTGGATTATTTGGGATGCCCTTTTTTGTCTAAGCTGTCTAGCCAGTAGGCGATCTGCTTTGTTGTCTTTCTCATAATATTTCTGTTTTACATACGGGAGGCTTTTCTCATTTCTTTCGTTTGCAGAACATTCAGTCTGGCTGTTATGTTCCTATATGCCTTTCTATTAGCGATTCCTGTGTCTGTTTCCATTTGTTTCATAGTCTGCTTCAGCTCATCTTAGAGTTCAGATTGTAGTGCACCCCTTTGTTTTTGTCTAAGAGCCCACTCTGCTATCAGTTCCCCACAAAGGTCGCCTTAAATGCATCCCATAGTGTGTTTTCTGCCATCTCCCCTGTTGCGTTGATGTCAAAGAACTCTATAATCATCCCTTCTTTTTTTAAAACCTATTTTTATTTGCATTTCTCAGAAAAACAGGACATTACAAAGAAAAGTGTAAGTAAAATGCAACACCCCATTACCATCAACTATCTTGTTCCATCCCCCTTCCTTGCCCACTCCCGCACCCCCCACCGCCTATCGAAACCTCACGATTCTCCCCCCTACAAAGAGAAAACCCCATACACCCTCCTCTCCCCCCTTAAACCCTCTCATACCAACTTGCCCATTGGTACTGCTTGCCCTTACACCTCAGTCTCGGAGGAACTGTTCTCTTTGTATCTGTGTTTGTCAGTCGTCGTCTCCCTCCAGGGCCTCTCGTCCCCTCTCCCCCTCTGTGGCCCTTCATGTACTTTTTCGAGCCCCCAGGTGCCACTCTTCCAGCAGGGCACTCCATTCCGCCTGAAATTAATTCATCTCATCATTCACTACAGCTGTCAGCTTCTCCATTACCATCATGCTGTGTACTTTTTCCTCCCAGATTTCTTTTGACAGGAGCCTTTCACTCTTCCAACACTAGGCGATAGCTAGTCTCCCCGCTTGCAGAATTGCTTCTCACATTCTATGGAGCATGTATTCTCCTCTATCTTTCTGGGGGACCCCCAAGAGCATCTGTAGCGGTTGTAGGGCCAATCCTACCCCTGTCAATTCTTCCATCCAACTCAACACCTCCTTCCAGAACACTTGGACTTTGGGACATCGCCTCCACATATGGGCTACTGGCCCCCGCTGCCTGCAGCCCCTGGGGCACATGGGAGAGGCTCCTGCAAACATCCTGTACAGCCTCAGGGGGTCCCTATGCCAGCCCATCAACATTTTAAAGTTATGCCCTACCGTGGAGGTGAACAGACCGCCCTAGAAGGCCACTCTGTGGACTTGCGTCGATTCCTCCACTGTGATCTCCTCCCCCACCAAATCTACCCAGTGTTTAAGTATTTATTTGAAGAATCTCTCGCTCCCGGTCCCTTAGTTCCTGTTTTGTTTATTGAAACCTGTGTCATGGAAGGAAATGTAGCTCTTCTATAAAAGGTTTAGCCGAAGCACTTTAAGGTATGGGGAAACGTTTGCTGATTGTAAAGTGTTTAGGTTGACTAGGTGTTTTTACTTGATTTATAATTGTCTTACAATTATTTTATTTAGGTGATGAAATTGTATTGACTATTTTCTTGTATGTTGTATTGTACTGAAAATATGTCTTTATAATTAATGTAAAGTGTATTTATGTATGTCCGGTATTGAAAACACAGTTTTAAGAAGTAGTGCTAAAAGGAAATTGTGAAATAACGTACAAGAATGATGCGAAAATAAATAAAAAGAAAAAAGAAAATCTACCCAGTACCTCTGGAATGTGTGTCTCCCCTCCAGGCTAGCCTCATTCATAGCTCTGTACAATCTGGGCAAGATCCCCTTTTTCGTGGTGGATGCATGAATCACTTTTTCCACTGCTGTTAACCCTCTCGTAAGGAGGCCATCCCATTTAGTATCTGTTAAGATGCCCTTGAGCAGAGGTATTAAAACACTGATCAAATCACTCCATAGTACCTCCCGTAATGCCTCCAGATAAAAAAAAAACGCCCTCCCTAAATAATTGGCCCACCCTTTCAAGACCCCTATCTGACCATGTCTGCGAGTGGGCCAGCCCCTGGCGCCCAAGGAGAAATGGGGGGCCCCATGCCGATGCCATTGGGGAGGGCCATGTCGAGTACCTGTGGTTAGCCGCAGAGTCACGCCAAATTGAACAAAGAACCCCAAGGGTGGAGTGGGACCTCAGCTTTTTTTTCTGGATGGACCGGACTGTGGATCAGACGTAGTCCCTCACCTTCAGCGGGTGAGTTGCCAGATCCTCCAAATAGGTCCAGTAGGTCCCCAATTCGTCCCTCGTGTGCTCTAGCAATACCCTGAGTTGGGCTGCCTTATAGTATAGGCGAATATCCGGGAACCTAATCCCCCCCTTATCGCTTGGGAGGGTCAGGTTCACCATTTTCACTCTGGGTGTCTTATTTGTCCATATACATTTGCAGAGTTCCCCCATTACTTCTAGGAAAAACTTCTCCGGGAGTCAACTCAGGATCGCCATGAACAGATATAGCAGTCAGGGGGGCACATTCATCTTTATGGAGGTCATTCTACCATGCCACGTTAGAATGAGGGGGTCCAACCTATTCAAGTCCGGCGTCAATTGTGCTTAGTTTCTAGTTACCTGGATACCCAAGTACTGTAAACCCTTCTCATCAATCCTCATGCCTTGGTAACACTGTTTCCTCTCGAAGAGGGAGCGGTGCTCTTATATCAGCACTATGCACAGTTTTTCTACATTAATCAGACGGCCATATTCCGCTATCTGTGCCATTAGCGCTGGGAGGGAGAGTTGTATACTGGTGAGGTAAGCCAGAATGTCATCTGCAAAGAGCGAGAGTTTGTATCTCCCTGCCCCGGATACCCCTGATTTGCCTGTTGGCCCGGATCGCGATTGTCAGTGGCTCCATCGCTAGGGCATAGAGTATTGGGGATAGGGGGCATCCTTGCCTTGTACCTCTTGTTAGCGTGAACATCTCTGAGAGACCCCCATTAACACTCACTCTGGCTCTGGGTGTATTATAGAGTTCTGCTACCCATCGCAGGATGTGTGTCCCCAGACCCATCCTCCTTAAAACCTTCATCATAAAGGGTCATTTGACCCTGTTGAAGGCCTTCTCCGTATCCAGAGACACCAGGCACGTGTCCTCCTACCCCTCTTGAGCACAGTGGATCTGGTTTATAGTCTTTCGAATATTATCCGGCCCTTGCCTCCTTCTTATAAAACCTACTTGATCTCCATGTACCAATTTCGGCATTCCTGCCTCTAGTCATTTTCCCAACACTTTTGCTAGAATCTTTACATCCCTGTTCAAGAGAGAGATGGGTCTATAAGAGGAGCACTGGGTGGGTTCCTTCCCCTCCTTCGGGATCGCCACGATCATAGCCAATAGCATCGTTGTGGGTAGAGTTTCCCCCAGCAGGCAAGCAATGAACACCTTTACTAAACATGAGGCTATCAGTGACCTGAATAGTTTGTAGAACCTCAATGTGAAACCATACTCCCCTGGGACCGACCCTGCCTTCATACCCTTGATGGCCTGCAGGACCTTGTCTACCGTTATGGGAAGCTCCAGGTTGTCTACTATATCCAGGGGGAGCCCTGGGACGAGCAATCCCCTCAACAATTCATCTATTTCCGCCTCCTCGCCCCTCAACTCTGAGGTGCAGAAATCACTATAGAACTGTGCAAATTCCTTTTCTATGTCTCTGGATTCATGAACTCCCCTCTCTTCAGTTCTTATAGCTCCAATGGTTCATCGCCTCCTCTCCTCCCTCAACCTCCATACAAGGATTGTATCAGCCCTGTCCCCTTTCTCATGATACTTTTGTTTTAGGAACAAGAGTTTTTTCTCCATGTGCTGAGTCAATAGGGCATTCAATTGTGTTTTATACCGCATGAGCTCCTTTGCTTTCAGCTGGGATATGTACTTTCACTGGGTTCCTGCCAGCTGTATCTGCGCAATTTACGCTCAGAGCTGGCATTCCTTCTCCCCCCTCTCTCTTTTCTTCTTGGAGCCTATTCTAATTAACATCCCCCTGATAGTCGCCTTAAAGCCCTCCCATACGGATTGGATCCCCACCTCTCCTGTGTCATTGAAGAGGAAATACTCCTTGATTCCCAGAAGCAGTTCCTGTTGCACTTCCTTATCCTTCAACAGGAAATCATTGCACCTCCAACCCCTGTGGCCCACAGCCGCCTCATACTCACCCTAACTCTCACCATATCATGACTGGACCATAGGATCAGGGACACCTGAGACTCCAAAACCTGCTCCTTCAAGTTCGAGTCTACCAGAATTAGGTCAATTCACGAATACCAATCACGCACTGCCGAATAAAAGGTGTATGGCCTGTCACCTTCCTGGGGGGGCCAAAGGGAGTCGCACAATTCCAGAATCTCATTTGCACGTTGGAAGTGGTCCGAGTCTCCCGCTTTGGCCCTCGCAGGGCTCTCCACCCATGTTCCTACAGTCCCTCAGTGGGTCTGGCACCATGTTGAAGTCTCCCCCAACCACTAGCTGACCTCCTGCAAACTCAATCAATTTGTCCCGAACCCCTTCCCAAAAATCACATTGGGCCTCATTACGACCCAGGCGGTAAGGGGTTATCGGCGCCGTAAAAGGTGTCAGCGCCGTTAAACCCTTACTGCCTAATTACAAGGTCCCTTAACCAGCCGTTAAGGAACCCGCAAAGGGACTTTCGAGGTCATTACGGTACCGCAATTTGCGGTACCGCAATTACCGCCTTCCCCATTCCCATTGTGCTCTATGGGGGCAAAAATGGGAATGGGCAAGGGTCAATGGTGAATGGGGAATTACTGCCCCGCCAACCTTGGAATGGGGCGGTAATTCCGCCATTCACCATGGCGGAGTTGGTAAAATACTGGTGGCAACCATGGCTCTACTAGCGCCATGGTTACCGCCTGGGTCGTAATGAGGCCCCTTGACCTACATTTGGGGCATGCACAGAGCCCAGCGTTAGCTTGGTGCCGTTAAGTTGCCCTTTAACAAACACGTACCTCCTGTGAGGGTCAGCCTGTAAAGACTGAAGGGGGGTTATCTGCAGAGTAGAAGCACAGAGCACCCCAGCCAAGATTCTCTATAGGGTAGCTATGGACGAGCAAACAAGGCTTAAGCTCTCAAGAGGTGATGCAGACTGGTTCTTAAGTACAGTGTAGTCCCCAAGCCCCCAACAAAGGAATGTCCACACACTATGGGCCTCATTACGACCCTGGCGGTAGGAGGTTAACGGGCCGGTAGAGCTGCCGGCCCCGTTAAGCCCCTACCGCCTCATTATGAGGTCTGCCCGCGGGACCCGCTAAGGACGCCTGGAAAAACCAGGCGTCCTTAGCGGGTCCCGCAAGCAGACCAGGATGCTAACAACAGGCCCGTCATTAACGGGCCCGTTGTTAACATCATCCCCATTCCGATTAAGCCCTATGGGGGCTGAAATGGGAATGGGGATGTACTGGGTCCGGGTTACTTGAATGGGGAAATACCGGGCCCTCCAAGGTTAGAATGACCCGGTATTTTCCCATTCAGGGAACCCGGACCCGGTACCCGGAATGGGGGTAGCCATGCCGCAAAAAGCTGCATGGTTACCTCTAGGGTCGTAATGAGGCCCTATGTTATGTGATAACACAGTTCTTTATATAAATAAGGTTCAGAATATATACACAATCAATAGCACACTTTGTGCTTTAGCAATACTGATATGGTAAATATGTAAAATGTCTATGTGGTGCCACAATTAACTCTTGACTACTTTAAAATGCACCAACTGCTGACAGTCTCAATGACATACAAATCAAATAGTAAATTGAATCAAAATTAGACATAGGAAAGAAGACAAGTTGGGTTAAACAAATGGCAGAATACTTTGTGCCTACCAAAGACACAGTTCTGTGTGAAGATCCCCCCACCCGGACAACCTTTAAATAAAGTGTATTAACAAGCCCAGTCCATAACACAGTTCTTTAAACAAATAAGGTTCACAATATATACAATAACAATAACACACTTTGTGCTTTGGCAATACTGATATGGTAAATATGTACAATGTCTAGGTGGCACCACAATTAACTCTTGACTACTTTAAAATGCACCAACTGCTGACAGTCTCAATGGCATACAAATCAAATAGTAAATTGAATCAACAATAGTCATAGGAAAGAAGACAAGTTGGGTTAAACTAATGGCAGAAAACTTTGTCCCTACCAACAATAGTCTTGTTTCCTGCTAAAAATGTTCTACTACCCCAATGCTCCTGGTTTAGCAGAGTTCTTTGATGGTTGGTCGACGGATCCCTCTTGAGTGGACTGTCTTTAAGTCAGGAGCCACGCGTCATTGAGATTCCTCAAAGAAAAGATGAACAATGTCGTCGAGACAGCAGCTTCAGCCTTTGTGGTGCTCGCTGATGATAGGTCGTGGACGTCCTGCGAAGATGAGGCGTGCAGTGCACCTCGATGACGAGAGTTTGTTGCTGCAAAGAGTACTTGATGAAGAACATAGGCTCAGCAAGGGCGTCGGGTCATCGGCATTGGATCGGGACTCGACCACGGCTGGCTTTTGGATCTTCGTTGGCGTCTTTGTGGACTTCAGGTGGAGGGAAACCCACCGGTGTATTCTCCTCGGTTTGTCATTGACCTCGACTTTCTCCGGCGGAACAAATCGGTCAATGGTGATGGCAAGGGAATCCTTGATTTCAAAGTGTCTTAGGCAATGGAGCGTTGCGGCTCCAGTCGACGAGGTTACAGCTGTCCTCCGAACCTCGGTCGACGGTGGTGGTCGACGGTGGTGGTTGTCGATGGCCTCGACGTCCTGGTGCTTACTTCAATGTTTCTCAGCGGACCTTGTCTCTGGTTGACAGCAGTTTGGGACTGACTTCCAGGGTGCCTTGATGAAGATCAACTTCTGCACGATGTTCCCTCTTAGCTGCGGGAGAGGTCTCCTAAACAGGTCTCTCTTGGATCAGTCCTTGACAGACACAGATTGGCGAAGGAAAGCAGCAGCAATTCTTCTTCTTCCAGCGGGCTTCAAGGATAAGCAGCTTCAAGTTTCAACTTCAGCTTCTGAACAATTCCAGTATGTGAGAGGTCCCCAAATATACTGTTCTGTCTCTCATTCACACTGCTGAGCCAGGCTCAGGCAGCAAATCATTCAGAAGGGCATTCATGCAAGCAGGCATGCAGCCAATCAGGCTCACAGTGCATTCAGGCCATTCTCTTCCATCCAGACACTCACAAAAAGGAATGTGGATGTCACACCCCTGAAGTATCGCACAACTCCTTCCTAGCCACAGAAGCCAAATGAAGTAGATCCCTCCCACCTTGGCTGGCACAGGGTCCTGATCTTGATAAATACAGGTACCACAAGGCAGCCGAAGGGGGGTAGATGGTTAGGGAGGATTTTTGGATAGGTAGGGGGTGTTAGGGTCACTGGATAAAGGGTTAGGAAACTTGCATAAGGATTGGAATTGGGAGTGAGGGAAGGAACTTACATAAACATATATCTTGCAAAACCATGAATCTTGGACTCCCTGAATATACTTAGAATTCAACCTGCCTCCTGTAGTTCTAGATACCCCTGCTGTAGCAACAAACATAAGCACATGGAATGTTATTGATGGCTATGGATAACGTTTAACAGCAACATAGAAGTATGCAACATAAGCCTGAACACAGCACCATACATGAGCTCAGTGAGCAAAGGAATAACCAATATCACCCTCCTGCTGTGTAACCCAGCAGAAGGTACTTGTAAGCTGCATAGAACTGATTGGTTCACAAAACATTACAAGCAAGCAGCCACGAACAATTGCAGAAATCCCCCAGTTTCTTAGTGCCTGAGTTCAACTAGCGTGCGTTTTATGGAGCGTGCCAATGACAGGTCACTACCGCCTGCCCAGCAAGGTCAAAATTACGAAAACTTCTCATGCCCCGGCTCCCTGTTGAAGCCTTAATAGTCTTCTGCACTCTCAATGCAGCATAGTTTGTGACAGAAATAAGGATTAGAAACGGTGCCTCCACTTCCGATAAATAATGAAAGCATGAATTTCAAATAAACAGTAATGGCACTTAACTGAGGCCTGTGGGGGCTTGCCAGCACCTTCCCAGGCAATGTGTACTCCAGCGTTGGCGGACTCGCCGCCGCATGTGCCTCGGTGCCTCCGGAGGCCATGAAGAAGGAAACATCCTTCAACGTTCGAGCCTGGCCCCCTTAACGACGACGTGCCGGTAATGCTTCCCCATGAGGGACAAGCTGCACAAAGTCACTGCCGGCCCAAAGTTCCAGCTCTTCCCCTGAAAAGTCAGCGCCTGCCTCCTCCGACCCGTGCCTGCATACAAAATCACCAACAAACAGCACAGGTCGGGAGAGGCTTACGTGCCCTCATAATTGCAAGCACCTGTTTCAACTGACAAGGTGTTCATGGGAAATTCAGTCATTTTCCAGCTAGCAGCTCTTCTTAGCTGCCGTTTTACCAGAAATGGACCCTTTTTCCTTACAGTGGATTGGGACAAGTACCCAGCCTTTCAGAAGACCACACTGCATTCATACCATTTTCGGCCAGGGCTGTCTCATTCATTGTGTCACACAGTAGAATCCGGACACCCATAATATGAAATGTATATTAGTCACACACTTCATTCATCCAGGTCCCACCCCAAGGGTGTACCCACAACATGCAGTCATTGGGGAGGCTCCATCCAGTGTGGCCTGGACCTCCCCACAACACCATAGATGGAACTTCCACCCAACAGACAGTCGGGTAGGGACAAAGTCAGGGCTTCACAGGACTTTGGGAAAACAAGGTAACAGGTAATAGAAAACAAGAGGCCACAGGGTACATCTTGTCTCCTATCAGGAATCCACTGATTCCTGTGGCAGGGTCTGGGTATCCCAAAATGGAGAATACTCAAAGTACCTGTCAAATACAGCATGGAGCTGCCACCAGCCCATACCCTGATCTGTGGGCCACACACAGGTGCCCCAAAAACATACACTAGGGGTACAGGGTTGTACCACCACCCAGGGGTGCCATAAGGGTATCCCAAGGGTCTGTTCACCACAAGCAAAAAGAGGAAGAGCTGCACTGCCAGGAGTCCCACATGGAGTCCTGTGCAGAAAACAACACATAAGGGAGTACAAGACAAGGATATGGCAGCCCTGTCCCTCCACAGCGTTTCCAGCATCACAGAGCCACAGCCGATTCCACCAAAAAGCCTAATTGGTTGGAGATCAGGATCACGACCCACTGCCTTTTCTTCACATCTAAGGCCACAATCACCTCCCCCACCACTCTGGATCATAGTCAGGGTTCCCCGCCCCTCTGCCAGTGTGTTTCCTGGAAGCACATCCAGTTCAGTCGAGCCCTCTTAAATTCCCGGAGTACCATTGAGCGCTTACTCTGTGAGTTGAGGTCCTGTACGTTGAGGGAGCCAATAATAATTTCACCCTGTCCAGACATATCCCCATTGCCAGGGCTTCACATGACTCGCCCCTCCCCCGAGACAGTAACCATGGCAGGCCCCCGGTGCCAGGACCCCTGAAGTAGCAACCCAACTTTGCAACGATGCACACTGAACAATACTTAACTCAACTAATCCTACCTCGCCCCCCCCACGGCATCCAACCCTGACCGGTTTCGTCCCCTTGCCCCTCATCCCCCTGTCTCAACAACTGGCAGTTGGCCCAAGTCTCAATAGGGCCCCGTCGGGGGGGGGGAGGTGTTCAGTTTCAAAAATGTCCTTGAGCCTGGGACTTTATGCCTACGCTCCCCATTCACACGCCACCGTCTATTATCGGGGATTTTCTCTCCTCCCTCTGCCATCGGTTCGCCCCCTCCCATCAGTTCACCCATGACCCTCTGTATGCCATCTTCCGTTACCAGTTTGTAATTATAACCATCATCTTCAAAGGATATGGAACAGGGGAATCTCCATCTGTATCTCACTCCTTTCTCAGTAAGCCATTTGTGAAGGGAGCACATAGACGTCTCTTTGACAGTAAGAGCGAAGATGGATCCTGGTCAACTGAAATGTTCACGTTGCCCAGGGTGACCGAGCCTTGCCTCTTTGTTTCTTCCAGGTTTTTTTGCCTGTCGGGGTAGTTGTGGAAGCGTGCAAGGACTGACCTCGGCCCTCTCCCTGCCGCCCCTGTTCTGTGTACTCTGTACATTTTTGGTTCATCGATGTTATCATCTCATGAACAGGACCTTCACCACCTCATGGATGGTTCTCCGCAGGTCCCTTTCCGATTCACCCTCTTTCTCCGGGATCCCTAAAAATCGCAGGTTATTTCTCCTCTCACGGTTATCAAAGTCATCCATCTTCTGGTCAACTTCCCCCTCGCTCCTCTCCAGTCAGGCAAGCTGCATGTCCATCTGGGTCTCCAGTGTCTCTAGGGAGGTCTGGTTGTTCTCAACTGTCTGGAATCTCTCTCATCCATTCTATCAATTCTAACAATTATTTTGTCCACTTTTCCTCCAATGTCAGCTCTCATCCCCCTTATCTCCTCAAGGAGTGAGGCAATGGGCCCCATTACAAGTATGGTGGTATTGTAACAACGGTGCCGGTAAGCTACCGGCACCGTTGCTACCATAAGGCCATACTACGAGTTCTGCGACAAGCACCCGCTCGCAGACCTTGACGGTAGCACCTGCACCGTTATTAACAGTGCCGTTGCTACCGTTCTCCCCATTCCCATTGAGCCCCGATAGGGCTCAATGGGAATGGAGAGCCATTATTACTTGCACCTGGCAAAGGGGAATTACCGGGTCCGCCGGGGCTGGAATGCCCCGGTAGGTCCACATTGCTGGGTGGCAGTAAAAAAATGACTCAGGCGGCAGCCATGCCGGTTTTACCGGCACGGCTGCCGCCGGACTCATAATGAGGCCCAATGTCTTTCTTTGTGGACATATGTCATCCCCCGCTGCTGCCATGGTTGGTTCAGTGATATTACTCTCCAGGCCCATTCTCTGATACTCAAATTGTTCCAACTTGGCCCTTGAGTTCATGGGCGACCAGGGCGCAGTGTCCTGGTCTTGCCCCCGCCGATTTTACTGGAAGCCTACGGCAGCGTTAGTGGGGTCCACGTCAATGCCCAGGTCCCTCTCCCCCCCCTGGGGTCTGCTCTCCGCTCACCTCTGTGGCTCTGCCAGCCCCCCCGTCAGGGTCCTTGGGGGCTGTGGCGTCAGGTTCCTGCCTTGCCATCCACTCACCTGGGTGCTGTGGTCCCCGGGTCCTGTGGCATTCTGGTCTCTGCCTAGCTATTTCACCTTTCACCTGGGTCCTTTTCCGTGGTCCGTGCTCCCCTACCTTCGCAGAGCCCTCTCATGGGTGGGCACACGCCCCGGGAACCAACCCGGGGGCCCTCACCCAGTTGTTGTCCATCTCGCATGTTTCTCTCCCAGCGGGTTCTTCCCCTTCTTCCCCTTCAGCGACGGTCAAACATCTGTCAGCGCCAATTGTTCAAATTTCACCTTTAGGGTTTGTGATGGGGGGGCGGCTGACCATATTGAGTATTAGAGCTTCTGTCTTGCCGGGGATACCAGGCCAGGTCAAAGTCCCCCAGTACTAGCCGTTCCCCTGCAGTAAATGTCTCTAGTTCAGTAAGCGTCACTTTTTAGAAATCCTCTTGAGCAGTGTTAGGCGCAGAGATCGTAGCCACTGTAAGTGTTGTTGCCCCAATCTCCACCGTGATGAACAAATACCTCCCTCCTCTGTCTGCTCTTGTTTTAATAATGTTGGCTTGAGGCGGCGTGGCCAGCAGGCGTGCGATGAGGACATGATCCTTCGTCGCTCCCGGGCCGCCAGCCTAATCCTGTATCCATCCTGCTCCGTACGAGTGTAAAAATATGCACAAAACGCTTCATCGAAGAGTGAAGCATAGCCGCATCGAATCGTGGCAGAGCGGATCGAAAACGGTGCGTGAAACCAAAGATACGGCCATCAGAAGTCAGAGGCAGCGGACTGTATAGTGCAATCAAGATGGCCGCTGATGCCGAGGAGTAGGCAGGGAGCGCGGTGTCTTGGCGTGGAAGGCAGCCTAAGGGGAGAAGCGACCACCCCGACCGATCCGGCGGCAAGGTGATGGGAGGTCGGGGCGGGCGCAGACCCCCACCCCGCAGTTGTGGTGTAGTGAGCGTTCGAGCGAAGCTGGTCCGCGCCCTGCCCTCCCCTGAAGTGGATAAACCTGACAAATGGGGCCGTGAACGCATACAGGCACACGGAGGAGGGTGAAGACTCCCCCCTCGGCCCAACGTAGTAAAGGAGAGCCGGAAAAATCCCAGAATCCCTGGGGAAAACGGACATCACACGCACCCCAAGGACCCAATGTGAACATTGCACCCTGCCATTTGAGGAGCCAAGGTTCCGCCTGATTTTGAGCAGATCCACCGAAAGACCTGCCGTAATTGAGCATTTCTGCAGCGCAAAATGGGCACAATGAAGTGCTGAGTGTGGGGGTGAAAACGGCCCAGGGATTTGGAGATACATGCTGCAGAGGAGGGAGGCTGCTCACGCCGTAAGGCAAGCATGATGCCCGCTATAGACAGAGGGAGGAACAGTCCAAACGCAGCCGCCGCCTCAAATCGCGCCATTGTTTGCAATACAGTGCCCGGCAACAGATCCTTACATAGGACCCTGATTTACGCTGGGCGCCCATGAGAAAGCATCCTCCTATACCGCCGCCGCGCTGCAAGAGAAGGGAAAAACCAACCAACGTTATGCCGAGGCGAGCCGGAACCCAGCCGTTAAGATCCATGATGCGGGCGCTCCGCCTTGCGTAGAGCGCCTGCTAGACCACCCCCAACACAGCGACAAGACACGCAACTGCTCCGGAGCTCCAGGAGGACATGGCCAGTGAACAGCGGTAAGGAGAGGGTAAGGAGGGAAACGGGAGGCAGCAGCGAACGTGTGCCCCAGTCTGCTTCCCTGTCCCACCTGTGGGGCCCCAAAAACTCTGCAAGTCCTAAGGCCCGCGACACAGCACAGCACCAACCATATAAGCACAACTCAATAAGGGTAAGGTGACACTGCATAGGTGTTCCCCTGTGATAAGCTGTATGGTACAACTTTGGAGGGCGCAACTCCTACGGAGGGAAACAGCAGGGGAAACCCCCCCATTCTCTTTCCAAACTTTGAAACTGGGGCACCGAGCGTCAATATAAAAGCGGGAACATTCATAATACGAACATTAACCCACCACAATAAACTGGCTGGGGAACTGTGAACAGGGGAGTCAAAGAGGTCACACTCAAAGTCTGTGTAATTACGCGAGTCAGCAGCCCCAAGACAAGACAGATCACACAATGCAAGCAATACCATAATGTTCCGGGCTGCAACTGAAACCTGAACTCACCCCATCATTATGGTGCATCCAGCCTTGGGTCACGCTGAAGCCCGCAGGAGCGTCAGACAAACCTGGACGGCGTGAGTGGCGTGAGCCCCAGTTCATGCTTTTACTGCACATAGCTACTAAACCACATGGTGGGGAAGGACTAGCAGCGTGAACACTCAGAAGTAGGAAAGAAGAAGGATGGGTTGCAATAAGCAGTGGCAACACAATTACAAACATAATACCTTGTACAACACTGCACGCAAAGACCCGTGAACAACAAGCACCCTATCCAAAGGTGGTCACAATAAAACAAGACCCCAATCTGTCCTCCCAAGAGGCTCCACGATCCAGGAAACAACAAACTCAGGATCCCGCAACGTAACGGAGAGCCAATACTACCAATTCCCCCCACGAATCGAAAGAAAGCCCAGCAATACAACGACACCGAGGCAATATGGGGAAGGAGAAACCCAGGAAAACCTCCACACAAAGCAGGATGGAACAATACGCCACCACTCAGGATGGAACAATACGCCACCACTCCGGTGTTTCGCTCACCGGAGCGGCCGGCACTGACTGAACCTGACAACGCGGAAGATGACATCTCCCTCAGAGATGTGATGAGCGCCATTGTCAGCTCCAGAACATCAATGGAGAAGAAGATGGACAGTATTGGTGTTGACGTATCCCTACTGAGACATGACCTGCAAAAGCTAACCTCACGCACTGGTGAGGCCGAAGCACGCATTTCACAAACTGAAGACACCCTATGAGGAGTCAACTGAGGCATGTCCGGGATGTTAGACCGCATTAAAATCCTGGAAGCAAGAGTGGATGAGAGTGAAGGAAGATCCAGGCGCAACAATATCCGCATACTCGGCCTTCCCGAAAAGTCAGAAGGAGCAAGCATGGAGCTTTTCCTTGAGGAGTGGCTCAATAGAAGGCGATTGGAGCACCAGAAAGAAAACTGGGGGTAAACGCAACAGACCACATCCAGAGAGACCACCAGACATCAGACTGCAGCAACCACAAGACGTAATACCGCCGCAAGGAAACGAATAATAAGGAATGGCAATACTTGAAAATAACAATCGCTGTAAGCTGGAACATAACGGAACCCCTGCTTCAAACGAAAGCACGTATCACAATGCGCAAACTGGCTAGCGGCCAAACTTGATCCACCCCCCCCTCCCGACAAGGTAGCGACCGCACAGCGGCAAGCAAGAGTACTGAGCGCCCTAGCCTCAGTGCATTGACACAAACTGCGAAGCTCAAAGAATACAGAGCTGAGCTACGATCGAAAGTTTATGTTATAGTGTAAGCAGGTTGTCAAGTTGGCAGCAGTTAAATGTTGTTCGAGCGACAGATACTTCAAGTTGGGTGGAGTGTAGGGTGGGGGGGTAGGTTGGGTTTTTTCTTCTAAGTTGTGGTATGTATGGTTCATTGTGCAAGGCACAAGTGACGCACGCTCGGGGTCAGGGCCTGGCTCCCGCTGTACGAATGTAATGCAATATAGGAGGATGCGTATAACACACCCTGACATACCCATCCCCCAGCTAGAATGACAGGACCCCCCAATAGAACTAACACCAAATCCATCAGGATCATGACATGGAATGTGAACGGGTTAGGCAGTAGCATTAAGAGGCGCCTAGTACTACAACAACTAAATCGGTATGCACCAGATGTAGCATTTCTGACCGAAACGCACCTAGCAGGCACCAACTGCAACCTATTCAAAAGAACCAATTACCGCATAGCACTGCACTCTGGCTTCTCTATGGGGTCCCGTGGAGTACTCATCCTAATACACAAACGGCTGCCTTTCAACTTAAATTCCATCACACAAGACACAGGAGGCAGATTCGTACATATCACCGGGACCCTCTGGGAACGGCCCACATCGATGCTGGCCGTCTATGCGCCACCAGCCTTGCTTACCTCCCTAATTAACAACATAAAACCCATAATCACCGGAGACCCCGCAAACCTGATGGTAATAGGGGGAGACTTTAATGAGGTCATGAATCTAGAACTTGATCGCACACATATTTGCACAAGAAACCCCTCCACATGTACCAAACTAGCTACTTTTACTGATGCTCTGGGCCTGAAAGACGTGTGGAGACACTTACACCCTGATGAAAGAGAATATTCATTCCACTCTGGAGCACATGCCTCCTTATCAAGGCTAGATTACTTCTTTCTCGCAGCGATCGAATTACACCTAGCAAACCAGGCACAGCTATTTCCCAGAGGCATCTCAGACCACTCGCCTCTCATGATAGAACTTACCACCAACAGGCCGACCCCACCGCCCACCTGGCAGCTAAATAATTATTATTTGGGTTTCCCTGAATTAGTGGAGCATGTCCAGAAAGCTACAGAATCGTACTTTGAATTAAATACAGCTTCAGTAGAAAGACTGACAGTGCTAAGGGAGGCATATAAACCGGTACTAAGAGGGGAACTTATTTCCTGGATTGCTGCTCACAGGAGGAGGCAGTTAGAGTCGTTCAGGGAGGCTGAAGCACATGTATATAGGGCGGAGGCAACCCACCTATCCCTAAAACAACCAGAGTCACACAGCGCACTACAGCTGGCACAAAAACACCTTTAGAATGTTTCCCTAGAAAGCGCTAAGCAGGCACATGCAGCAATGCGAGCCAGGGTGTATGAGACCGGAGACAAGGCAAGGAAAATGATGGCATGGCTGGAAAGGAGGGATGAAGGTCTCAGACACGTCAGGGCTATTAAGACATATGACGATATATTAATAACAGCAGATCAGGACATAGCGGAAGGATTCGCTAACTATTACGCTGAGCTCTATAAAACACCAACCTCCCCTATGGAAACTTCAATCCTAACAGTAATCACCTTTCCTACTCTTAAACCTGACCAGATATCTCTGTTAGAACAAGATATCACAGAAGATGAGCTAGCCACGGCCATAGCTGACCTCCAATCCGGGAAAACCCTGGGACCTAATGGCTTCCCGGTAGAAGTATGGAAGAAAATAGGCCCAAACGCAATAACGCCACACCTATTAAAAATGTACGAAGCCTCACGCAGAGAAGGATGTCTCCCTCCGGACTTCAGGAAAGCTACCATAGTGGTATTGCCCAAGGCAGACAAACCCCCAGACAGATGTAGCTCTTACAGGCCCATCTCTCTCATTAACACCGAGACCAAAATCCTAGCGAAATCACTAGCTTACCGACTTCAGCAGATCATACCTCCCTGATCCACCCAGATCAATGTGGATTCATGCAGCAAAGATCCACACGTATGAATATACATAGACTACACGCTGCACTAGAGAAAGCGACCACTATTCAGGGCCCATTAGCATTACTGCCAGTGAACTTTGAAAAAGCGTTTGATTCAGTCAATTGGGAAGCTATCTGGGAAATCATGCAGAGAATGGGTTTTGGACCACAATTCATGAGTTGGGTTAAACTACTGTACAAATCACTGGTAGCAGTAACAAAAGAGAATGGTTATATTTCCAATCCCTTTGAATTGGGAAAGGGGACGAGACAGGGATGCCCGCTGTCGGCCATGATCTTCGCGATAGTGATCGAACCCCTCGTGATGGTGATCCCTATACGCAGACGACCTGCTAATATACTTAAAAGATCCAATAAGATCCTGCCCTATGGTAACTACCGAACTGGAGAGATACGGAGCGTTCAGCGGCCTACGTGTTAACTGGGCCAAATCCATACTGTTCCCATTAGTACAGGAAGAGGAAGCAATACCACCCCATCGCCCCTACCAAGTAGAAAGGGAAAAGTTCAGATACCTGGGCATACAAATTACGAACAATCTAAACGACTACATCCCTAAGAACCTACACCCGGTCATAACAAAATTTGCAGAGGATGTCAGGCACTGGTCCACCCTCCCATTAACACTACTAGGCAGAGCGGCACTCTACAAAATGATGGCTCTCCCCCGCTTCCTATATATATTACAAAATGCCCCGTTATATATCCCACTAAATGAATTCAATAAAATAGATCAAACACTCCGGAGGCTGCTATGGAATGATGGACACCCGCGCATAACGCTCGCGACCCTCCAGAGGTCCATATGGGAGGGTGGAATCGGGCTTCCCCAACTGCAGACGTACTACTGGGCTAGCCAAATGGCAGTCGTAAATGATAAACTGCATGGGGACACCACTGCGCCACATAACAGACCACTAGAGACAAACACTCCTGAGAAATCCATCATGAAATACTTATACAAGAAGAAAACCCGAATGACCACTCCCACCATGCAATCACACACGACCCGGATCCGGGCAGACACACATAAATTTGTGGGATGGGAAAATAAGCTGTCCCCAAGCACAGCCACTTTGGAACAACAAGAACCTCCAGGGAGTATACACACTTCCCAAATGGCCGAATTGGTCACGGCATTGGACACTAACAATAGGCAACGTCGTGAAAGAAGGCAATATTATCTCATTTGCGGAGCTGGCCCTCCGCCTCTGTCTCCCGCAGACAGAACAATACCATTACACCCGACTGCATCACGCACTACAGGTCAGCCTCCCCGATATGAACTCCCTGCCGGAATACTCTCCATTAGAACAAAACCTGTTCCCGGAACGGATCAACGACAAACTAACATCGACATTGTACAGTGCCATAACCTCCTTCGGCACAACAGAACTGTCAGGGCTGCAGAACAAATGGGAAACTGACGTGGGTACCATAGTACCAGAGGAATGGGTCTCTGCATTAATGTTCCCCAGGGAAGTGGCCATATCGTCGAGACTTAGACTGATTCAACTAAAGATATTGCATAGGATATATTATCCCAGGGTAGCCCTCTACAAATGGGGAAGGATAAACGATCCAGCCTGTCTGCGGTGTAGGACTGAGGAAGGTACCTTCGTCCACATCCTGTGGGAGTGTACCCCCATTCAGCAATTCTGGGAAGCATGTTGTAGGGAATTATCGACAGTCATGGGCAAAACGATTCCCAGAGACCCAAAATTACTCCTGCTGGGGATAGAGGAAGAAATTGAGCAGTCAAGATACGAAAAGCTGTTTCTGTTCACTACCACCGCAATAATTAAAAGGAACATTGCAAAACTATGGGGGTCGGAAGTGACACCGAGCTATGACCAATGGGTCACGGATGTGGACATTTGTATTGCAATGGAGCGCAGGGTGTACACGGCCAGAGGATGCCCTGCAAAAGCGCAAAAAGTATGGCAAAGGTGGGATGATGCCCAATGAAATACATTTCAAAATAGTTGATTGAAGAGACATATTGGGACTTACCTCAGCAACTCTGATGGGTTTTTAACAGAGGAATGGGGTGTGTTCTTATGCAACATAAAGATTCATCTGTAAATGTTGCTTGTTCTGGGGGGGGAGGCAGCCAAAAGCCCTTTCATTTGTAGTGTGGTTGTACTTGTTTGTTTGTCTTTAAAACTAATAAAATGTGTTATTAAAAAAAAAAATGTTGGCTTGAACCACTGCTTTGATCACTAGGAGTACTCCAGCCACCTTCCCCTGTGTATTCGCTTGTATGATTTGCGGGTAATGCCTGATTCGGAGCCTGTGTTTGTCTTGTTGTCTGATATGGGTCTCTTGGAGGGCCACCAGATCTGGTTCGTGACAGGCTAAGAACGCTTCTAGCTTCCTTCGTTTCACTGGAGGTTTGTAACCCCTGGATATTGAGGGAGAAACACTTGAATGTGAGTCACTGTGTGAGACGCACCCGATCCCCCTGCCCTTTGATTTTAATTTAACCCTGGCATCCCAATCTCTGCCAACCTCGTACAAACCTCCTAATTTCCCGAACCCCAGTTGCAACAACTATCCCCCTCTGCTTCCCCGACCCACCAACCCCTTACATAACTTTGAATAAACCTTTCCACCTCCCCACTCCCCTGGTGTGAACCACGGTACCTAGTGAGTCTTCGTGCACAGGCCCTCAGCAGTGGATCACCAATTTTACCAGGGTGAACTGTAGGGTATCCTAAAACTCCCATCTCCTCCTCTCCATAGATTACAAGGCGGCAAGCTCTGTCCCCGCAAAGTAAGAACCTCAGTAGCATGTACCCCAGTGGGTGTCCTTGCTGAGTTATTCTGGGTACTCGTGTTGTTTCAATAGTTCGGGGCTTTAAGACAGCGATTCCAGCGGCTCCAGTATTGACCTTTGCTTCGTCTTCCTCCTCGTTCCACACTTCACCAATCCTTTGGGCTTATCAGATGGTGAGGACACGAATCTTCCATCATTCTCGGATGAAGGTTCCTTTCTTCTACTTCAATGTGTGGAGCAGCTCCATCCCTTCTTCTTGTGAGGTGAATCTATGTTGTCTGCCCTCAAGTGTGAATGTTCAGCCAAACGGGAATGTCTACCTATATGACATGCATTACTTACCGTAAAAGCATTTCTGATGGTTGTATGTGCTTACATTCACATGCTGTGCATAGTCCGACATTCAGTGGTCACTGCGGAGTATTGCATCTTGTTTTTTGAAAGTCGAAAAGGGGACATAGACATAGGCGTGTCTGTCATACTATCCCTATAGTGACGTGTAGTGTACCCAAAATCCCTCATGCGTCGAGGTCCCTCTGTATTTGTTCTGCCATGAGGGAGCCTTATGACTAACGTGAGTGAGTACAGAATAGAGAGAAAGTAATAAGACATCTATGTTCCTTCCATCCGAGCGGGGAGGAAGGGTGGGCGCATCTGAATCTAAGCAGATACAACCATCAGAAATGCTTTTACGGTAAGTAATGCATTGTCTTCTGATGTTTGTTAATCTGCTTAGAATCACATGCTGTGCATAGACTAGCGAGCAGTTCCCGGAGTTGGAGGTGGGTTGTGCGAAGGAACAGTAGAGAAAAGATGTCTTAGTACTGCTTGTCCCACCTGGGAATCAGATCTAGAAAGGGCATCTAGACAATAGTGTTTTGTAAAGGTGTGTACTGAACTCCAGGTTGCCGCCTTGCAAATGGACTCAAGGGGAACATTTGCAATGAATGCTATGGATGCCCCACTGCCTCGAGTACAATGTGCTCTCAGCTTGAAGGGCAGTTCTCTCTTAGCAAGAGTGTAACAGAGAGTGATGCATTGGACAATCCATCTAGATATAGTGGATTTGGAAACTGCATCACCTTCTCTTCCTGCCGCCACCGATACAAAGAACTGATTAGTCTTTCTCAGTGGTCTAGTTCTTTCGAAATAAAACCTGACCGCTCTGCGCACATCAAGTGTATGCAGGCTCTTTTCTCCCAAGTTTAATGGGTTTTGAAAGAACGTTGGTAGTTCTATAGACTGGTTGACATGGAATTTTGAAATGAACTTCGGTGCAAACCTAGGGTGTGTGCGTAGAACCACCTTATCTTTGTGGACTGTTACAAAGGGATCTAGTATAGAGAGTGCTTGTAGTTCACTCACTCTCCTAATGGAGGTGATAGCTATCAAGAAAGCAGTCTTAAGAGTGAGATCCTTAAGGGTTGCTTTATGCATGGGTTCGAAGGGGGAGCCCATTAGCTTGGTTAGTACAACATTCATGTTCCATTTGGGAGCTCGGTTAGATATAGGAGGGTGAATTCTTTTCACTCCCTCCATGAAGGCTTTAATAACTGAAACCTTCTACCATGACACCTTATGTTGAGACGTAATGTAGGCGGAGAGTGCAGCTAGGTGAACATTAATATAATTAAAGACTAAACCTGTGTCCAACAAGTGAGTCAGGTATAGAACAATCTGTGTGGGAGAACAGTCAACAGGGTTGATGCTCCTTGACTAACACCAGATGACAAACCGTTTCCACTTGCTAGAGTAGCAGTAATGAATGTTCGGTTTCCTTGCTTCTCTGAGAGTGTCCATGCATCTCTGAGGGAGCTGCAAATGTCCAAATTCTATGACCTCAGGAGCCAGGCTGCCAAGTTCAGGGTCTGTGGGCATGGGTGCAGCGTTTGGCCCCTGTCCTGTGACAGCATGTTGTACGGGCCAGGTAGTTTCACTGGAGGAGACAGTGACATATCCATCAGATGAGCGAACCAGGGTTGTTGGGCCCACATGGGGCCACCAGTATCATGGTAACTGGTTCCTGGTGCATCTTGTGAACTATCTTGTTGAGAAGGGGAGTCGGGGAAAAAGCATAGACAAATTTCCCTGACCCTGTTATCCAGAGACCGTTCCCCTTGGAGCGGATCTGGGGGTACCTGGAGGCGTAATCTTGGCATTGGGTGTTCGCCAGAGTTGCAAACAGGTCAATCTCTGGGAAGCCCCATTCTGCGAAAACGTTGGAGACAATGTCTTCATGTAATCTCCATTCGTACTCTGCGGGCAGAGGGAATTCTCTGCTGAGTTTGTCTGCCAGAAGACTGAGTTCCCCTTGTACATGTTGAGATAACAGGAACATGTTGTGTTTGAGAGCCCACTTCCAGATGTTCTGGGACAGCTTGGGCAGTCCTGGAGAGTGAGTGCCCCCTTGCTTGTTCAGGTGAGGATCAGCACTGTTTTCCCTTGTAGGTGTGTCTGGAAAGCCTTCAGTGCTTTGAAGACCGCCAGCAGTTCCAGCAAGTTTATGTGCTTGGACGCCACACTCGGAGTCCAAACTCCGTGTGCAGTCTGATGGGATAGGTGAGCCCCCCATCCTGTGAGGGATGCGTCTGTGGTTAGAGTGGCTTCCACTGCGGGGGTGGCGAATGGTTTCCCCAACACAAGGTTTTCCTTCGACCACCATCGTAGCAAGAGAACCAAGGCCTGCGAGACCACCACTAGATCGTCCCATTCTCCGCTGGCCTGACACCTCTGGCTGTTGAGCCACTTTTGCATTGGACGCATGCGCAGGCACGCGTGAGGTTCCAAATAAATACATGACGCCATCATTCCTAGCAATCGCATGGCTTTGCGTACCGTCACCTCTCGACCGGCTACATATTGAGGGATCTGAAACAGCATGTTTTGGACACTCTCGTTGGAGGGGAAGACGAGGCCGTCCTTTGTTCGAATTAGAGCCCCTAGGAATTGCTTGACTTGGCTGGGGTCTAGAGTGGACTTCTTCTCGTTGATGGAGAAGCCCATGTGGAACAAAAGGTCTACAGTCTTTTGGGTATTTGAGAAGTATGTTTCGTAAGACTCCCCTGTTATGAGCCAGTCGTCGAGGTAAGGGTAGACCGGAATGGACAACCTGCGCAGGTGTGCCGCTGCCACTGCCAGTACCTTCGTGAATACCCTTGGTGCTGAGGCTATGCCGAAGGATAGCACTTTGAACTGATAGCTTTTGCCTTCCATCATGAACCTGAGGTATTTCCTGTGCGCTGGCAACATTGAAATATGAAAGTATGCATCTTTCATGTCCAGTGTTGCCATGTAATCCCCCAGTGTGAGCAGGGGGATTACCTCCTGCAAAGTCACCATACGAAATTTCTGAGGTTTTACAAATTTGTTCGCTGGGTGCAGATCTAGTACAGGGCACATGGTTAAATCCTTTTTGGGTTCAAGGAAGTACACTGAATAAATACCCTCCTTTACCTGTTATAGAGACACAACCTCTATTGCTCCTTTTTCCAGCAGCAGTTCGACTTCCTGAAGAAGGATGGAGTGGTGTTCCGGTGATAGGCGTCTTCCCCTTGGGGGTCTGAATGTAGGGGACCGACTGAATTGGATGCATTAACCGTGTGGTAATTCCCTCCCATGCTTGTAGGAATGATGTTAACCGGCCCCCGACCGGAGATGCATGGGAGGGGACCCGAACCTTCGGGTCATTTGGTGTTGGCAGCCGGGGAGCCTCTTGGAGTGGGGCCCCGACCTCTTCCCTTGGCACGACGTTGTCCTCTCTGAGCATATTGTCCACTGGTTCCCCGAGGGGAGGACCAGTTGCCTGCTGAGGAGTATTGTTGTTGTTGTTGTTGTTGATTTTGTCGTTGGCCACGAAAAAAGTGCCTGTTGCCGTAACCTTGCTTATTAGGAGGTCTTGTGATTTGGTCCAGAGTCTTAAGAGTTTCAAATTCCTTCTTGGCTGTCTCCAGTGCATCGTCAACCATCTTACCAAACAAGTTTGAGTCTTCAAGGGGTTTGTTGATGAGGGACGCCTGGGTTTCTGGCTTGAAACCTGAGTTTCTGAGCCAAACATGACGCTTAAGAAGTACACCCTGGACTAGTGACCAGCCAGCCGTTTCCGCAGCATCTAGCGTGTTCTTGATGATGCTTTGGTTTACCTGAGTACCTTCTGTCACAATGGCTAACAAATGGGTTCGCAAGGGCTCAGGAGCTTCTTGTAGGCCTTTGCGCAACAATCCCCATTGGGCATCAGCGTAGCTTGCCAACAAAGTATTTATTTATTTTTTTTATTTTGAGAATAAACAATACAACCAAACTTGCAGCATTAAGTACAATAGAACCGTAAACATCAATTAACACCCGTTACTGCACCCCAATCCCCTCCCCCCGCTCAAGAGCTTATCAACCTTTCGGTTCTGTATCCACCACGTGTGGCTGGGTGTTGCTTCCTTGCCGTGCCAAACAGTCCTGTAATTAACATCCTCCAAGCCGCCAGGTTACCTACATCTTCCTCCCCGCAATTGCTACATGCCTCCTGCCATACCACCGTTTCAGCCTCCGCCCATTTTTGCAAGTCCCGCCACCATACCTCTATCTGTGGCCTGTGGCATTGCTTCCAGCTCATGGCTATCCTTCTTTTAGCAAGCACATACGCCAGGTCCCTCAGTTTCCCAAAATGTTTAGTGTTCCGTGGTCTGGGAAACCCTCCCAGCAGGCAGGCCCAGGCCGTATCTATGTGTAGCGGGAACCCTTTGTCTGCTAGTTTCCGTGCCACTTCCCCCCAAAAAGCTTCAATCACTGGGCAGGACCAGAACATGTGTGTCATGTCTGCGACTTCCTCACCGCATTTCGGACATGCTTGTCTTCCTGCGTTCGCAAACTTGGATATTCTTTTCGGGGTCATATAGGCTCTATGCGTAATGTATAGCTGTATTTGCTGCAATCTAGCATTCCTGTACACTTTCTTATGGTATCCCATGGCCCGTTCCCACATCCCATCGGTCAACTGCGCCCCCACCTCCGCTTCCCAGTCCAACCTCAAGTCCATCAAGTCCTTCCCCACCCGGGTCATCACCACCTCGTATAGTCTAGAGATCTCGTGCCCTCCCTCCGATATGTCATATATCGTTCCAATTAGAGTGTCTGGTTCTTCCGCCAGCACAGTCTCTGGCCAGGTTTTACGGATAGTCTGCACCAGCCTAAGATACGTAACATATTGGCCCCCATGCAACCCTTTCTCTTCTCCCAGGTCTTCGAATTCTTTAATAGCCCCTTCTTGCCAACAAAGTATTGTTGTTGGCAGTCCGCGTGGAGAAAGCTGCCGAGGATGTAATCCTTTTTCCCCAAGGCATAAAGCTTCTTCCCCTCCTTGTCTGGGGGTGCTTTGCTAGTAGATAGCGGAACCCCCGCCCTTTTCCCCGTGGTGATTACTACCATGGAATCAGGTATGGAGGGACCCCTAATATACAAGGGATCCGACGTTGAGGGGCTAAAAAGCTTCTCAATTCTTGGGTTGACCCCTTTAACCAATGCAGATGTGGATAAAGAGGGAAAGAGGCATTTCTTGACTGAGGCAAGAACTTGTATGGCTTGGCTAGTAGGTAGTTTTTCCTTAATTATTTTCTCCACAAAGTCTACTTCCGGAGTAATTTCCTCTGTGTCCATTTCAAAATGTGCTGCTGCCTTGCGTAGCATTGCATTGAAAGTGGGCTGGTCATCCACAGGTGACGGGTTTTTGACCGGTGTGGTCTGAGGAGAGGGAAGATCTAAAACGTCAGGATCTGTTGACGCCCCTGGAGACTGCCAGGGCTGTGGTTCACATGTGTCTGGGTCTTCTTCAAAGTCCCCTACAGGGTCTTGTAGATCCTCAGTATTTAGGAATTCGTCATCTTCCTAAAAATGTGGGTCCTCCTCAGTGAGGTCGTATGTATCAATTTCCTCCTCAAGTGGGTCAAAGGGCCTCATTACACGGTAGGTGGTAGGGGTTTACCGGTAAGGGCACCGGTACCGGTAAACCCTTACCGCCTTACTACGAGTTCGCTTTGCGGGACCCGACTTTAACGGCTGGTTTTACCAGCCGTTAAAGTTGGATGCCGCAAATGGACCTTGGAGCTAATTACGGTACCGCAATTTGCGGTACCGTAAGCAGCGCCTTCCCCATTCCCATTATGCCCTATGGGGGCAACAATGGGAATGGGGAAGAGCCTCGGTGAATGGGGAATTACCGCCCCCGCTCACCTTGGAGTAGGGCGGTAATTCCGCCATCCACCAAGGCGGACACAGTAAAATACCGGCGGCAACCATGGCGCTAATAGCGCCATGGTTACCGCCTACCGTGTAATGAGGCCCAAAGAGTCTTGTTACGCTCAACTGGTATCCACGGGGACGCCATCCAGTCCTGGTTGGATGATTTGCACTCTCGAACCCTCTCCCAGTCCATTAGTAAGGCCTCTGGTTAAAGATGGGTCTGCAATATAGGAGAGCTGGATTCAATACCAGATTGTCTGTATGTTTTCCCACCTCCCTTGGCCTCAACTCCTTCCTCCCCCTTGGGCCATCTCCTCACCTTAATATTGTAAAAGGTGGATTCTCCATCCTGCTCCACGTAGATGTGGGGTGCGAACAGCGACCAAGTTATTTCACTGGTGCAAGCGCCCCCCTGTGGGAGTCCCGGCCTGCTGTGACTCCGTAGGTTTGCTGCTTTACAGTCTTTATATGCAGTTCTTATGTTCCTCTTAGTTTGAATAATAATGTTTTCCTTCTTTCCTTTTAGGTATGGAAAGGTATTTTGGTGTTGTCATGCAGTTTGAAGATGAGCATGGGCCGGTAGGCGAAAGCACGGTGTGCGCGATGCTGTCCGGTGAGTAATGCGCGATGCGCAGCGCTGTTTCACCTTTTATATTGCTAACATGTGTCTTTTCTCTCCTTGCAGGTTGTGATGTTCCTCGCCGGGCGCCGTAATGTTCCAGCAATGATACTAACCAGGAGAGGACTACCCAGGTAAGAATTGTGTGGCCCGCTTCATTCGGGAGGAAACGTGAGTAAACGCTTACTAATGCTGCCTTTCTTTCTCCTCTTTCCAGGTTATGGTATTCCAGGATGCATGCGGTGCCAGATGATGGAGTTTGTACCTTCAGGTGAGTGGAACGGAAGTCGGCGATGGATTGAAGACCAGGTAAATTTCGTAGTGTTCTTTCGCTCTCTGCAGGTCCTTGGTTTCAGGTAAGCTGGCATCAAAGAATTGGACACGGTGAGCATTACGCTGCCCACAGCAGAATAACGCAAAGCATGTTCTGCTGTTTGGGTGCGGTTTAAATAGTCTCAGGTAAAGTAGTCCAGGTAAAATAGTTCCAGGCCTGCCACACCCAAAAGACTAGACCGCATAGCTCAATTCCTTGTAACTGAGCTATGTGTGTGCCTCCATGTTGGCTGAACCCCCCAAGTTAAATAGTCCCAAGTAAATAGCCCCTTTCTAATGTTGGTCTTCATGATGGTTTTGAGCCTGGCGCCAGGAGTGTACATCCCCATAAGTAGGGCGTGAGCTGAACTTTTCAGGACCGGGGACAGACGCTGAGGAGCAGGAGCGCTCCTTAGAGAGGTCGACAACCTCCGATACAGAGGTAGCGTTATCACTATCCCCCTCGTCACATTCGGCGGTGGCCGCCGCGGGTGAGGAATCAGCCTTCGACATGGTCTAGGCTGCCCAGCTCTTGACCCTGCAGTCCTTCAAAGTTTTTGGACGAAGGAGTTTACAGGCCGCACAAGCGGCCTCGTTGTGGTCGAGGGGTAATCACCGCTTATGCTTATCCTTCCATGTGAATTTGCTGTAACAACGAGGGCAAAATCTAAAAGTAGCCCTCTCCATAGCTGAGGATGTAATAAGCGATAACAACCCCGAAGGAAAGGGGGGAGAAAGGGAAAGGCCTTCTAGAAGAAAACAGAAATGTCCACAACAACCCCCACTCTCCTTACTGTGTAGGCCGGCGAGGCGGGGCCACGTGTTCGGCAGCGCCGATAGGATCGCCTCCGTCGAAACCACCGCTGTCGAAAATCTTGACTCGGCGGGGAAGTTGCTTAGCTGTCGAAAGAGGGCTGGAGGCGTTGGATTAAACGATAACTGACAATCAACCAAGGGTCGAATAAATGGTAATGGCAATGTCTCTTACGAGCTCCGCATAAGGCGACCAGTATTCTGGGCGGAAAAAAACAATCTGAAGGACCTCGACGCGTGAGGGATTTTGGGTACACTACACGTCACTATAGGGATAGTATTACAGACACGCCTAAGTCGACGTCCCCTTTTCGACTTTCAAAAAATAACATGCAATACTCCGCAGTGACCACTGGATGTCGGACTATGCACAGCATGTGATTCTAAGCAGATTGACAATCATCAGAATGTATCTTACATGTTTGTAGTGCTTTCACCACAGTGCACAAATCCCTTTGTTTTTGGAGCTTAAGTTGAGAGAGGTCTTGATAGAGTTGCATAACCAAGCCGTTATATAAGATTGGTTCTGCTTGTCTGGCTGTCCTGCAGATCTGTTCCTTCTGAGGGTACTGTGCGCACATGGCCAGTATATCACTAGGGCCTGCCCCTGGCACTGATCTCCACGGGCCCGCTCTATGGACCCTATCCAGGGGAATCTCAACCTCCTCATCCTTCTCCCAGGAGGTCTCTGAATATGCAAATGATTGCGTCCTTTAGGTCAAGGACTCTGATCAATTCAGGGAGATCTCTGATGCGTATGTTCGCCAGCCGGGACCTGTTTTCCACGTCTTAACACTGTATTTCAAGATTGTGAGTGGTTCTTGTTGAATGTTCCATGAGTTTGTCCGATTACTTATTGTCTTGTACTAGATCCTGAATCCCCTTTTCGTTTGCATCAGATGAAAAGAGGGTCCTGAAGGTGCCCTTCCTCAATCCTAGGTTCATGTCAAGACGAAAAGCCAGAAATGCTTGCAGCCACCCATCCTACTTTGGACGAATCCCGAGTGCACCAATGACTGACAAGTACACTGAAAGGTATCCTCTCAGCCAGCCATACAGAACGAATACAATGCAAGTCTTTACATGTGTAGGATGATCGTGGACAGAAAAACCTATATGAACAGCCTCGACTAAGCACCAAGAAGCCATGGTGCTGACGTCATTAGTGACAACCCGACGTAGCTGCGTTAGACATGAAGCACACTCTCTGTCCTGCACCGATTACAGAAACACACATTCGTATACATAAGAACATGCTTACCCAGTTCTATAGCAAGAGGACAGATACATATACATATTTTCAATGCTTTTATTATTTTTTCATTCGTCAAATGCAGTAATGCAGAACCACAAGACACAAGAGATCCTGAGCAAGCTTGCAAATGCTTAACGCGAATAACCCCATGGGACTTCAGGAATATATATGGAACCTGATAGGACCAAGTGTGACTAACATATAGATAACCTTGCATAACATGGACAATGTAGAAACCACATTATAAAGGTTAGGAAAATGACAGCAGGCCTCGAGCCACTGAGTATAAGACGAGCAAAGCCGATTCAGGCTGCACAGAGAGCAAGACGTGCAAGACAGGCTCACAGCCAAGGTCAGAGATACAAGGACACATTCCAATCTCCATATGACAAGGGGACCCACTGCAGAAAAACAGAATAAATCCTCATAATTGCAAGTTGAAGAGCTTGATTTTGTGGTCCCTAAACACGTGGTACAACCAAACGAGACAATGGGCAATTATCTGTGGTGGGAAAGGGGAGCCGATCCCAGCAAGCCAGCCACAGACTGCAACAAGTGTTGCGATGTGAGGAGCATATTCTCATAGGCAAAGGTGGCACACACAAGTTATAATACAGATACATAATAGTTCACATCACCTTGAAGAGGTGCACAGCAAGCTGAGAACTCAATCGCGTTCCAGGCATGGGGAAATCAGCTCTAACCAATCACAGTTTAGAAACCCAGGGGTGGATGGCAAGGGGCATGAACCAATGATAAGCCCACTACTCTGCAACAATTTAATAATTTCTTGGGGACGGGACAGACCAGCCACCTGACATGCAAGGATCAGTAGAATAACACCTATAGGGTCCCAAATAGGTAGTAATACTCTCAGTACCCAATCCTTCAAGCTGATAGGTTTTTTGGGGAAGGGCCCAAGTGATGACACCGAAGTCAAACAAAACCATGCCGCACGCCATGGAAAGCTGAGATGCACCAGAGAATTCCTGTTGTCTTGTATTGACCCTGGTGGTTTTATTTGCAATAAACCAAAGTTTGTACTTGCCATTGGCTGAGTCCACCATTTGTTCTGGGGAGGGTGTTGGGCCCTTGAAGTCAGTGGACCCCCAGCCATACTCTGGCATACCTGGGAGTCCCTCCCAACAAGTTGGTAGCAGAGTTGATGATTGACTGCACCAGCCCGGCATGAAGCTGACTCCTCCGCCGCAGACCCTGAGAGGCTGCAGGGCCCCTTGCGTCTTTCGAGAAGATGGGGAAAGCGAGGGAGGCTACTGAATACTGTGAAGTATCCTTGAGTACTGTTGAGTATTGTCAAAGTGTTGTTTAATATTAATATTAAATGCAGTCGGGACAGGAGCATAGGTAGAAGTCATTATTTGTGGTTAAGGCACAATCGAGTTTAGAGCTAAACGGTTCTGGTGAACAACCTAGACTATTGACTCGAAGGCACGGATGACAGAAGTATATAAATGGTGGTTTCCTCTGGGTTGAGCATTTTAGCTCAGGTCATAGATGACGGTATTCTCGTAAGGTTTAGCAAGGGAGCTGACCTAGATTGCGGAAGGTGAGTCGACTGGTTAAGTCTCTAGAGGAGCCATATTATTTGCTAGGCGACGCAGCAGGTACAGATCGAACACAAGAGAATATTGGTATAGTCTGCTAGGAGGCAGGAAGACAGCTGTGGGGTTTGTGTTGGGGTTGTGGGCATTTTGCAGTAACAGATTATAACGTTGTGTGCACAGTATTGGACTTCTCAGCGCTATGAGGTTGGTTAGTACATTGGTGACATCACCCGTGGGTTGGTACATAGGACACAGAGAGCACGAGACGGTGAGGGGCTAGCATTGGAAAACTTGGGATTGGCAGACGAGAACAAGTGGCGGTGCGCAGAAGGTGCATGCGCAAGAATATGGGTGTGCCTGAGGAGGCAGCGAGTGTGAACGGGCAATGCGCAGAGCATGCCTGACAGTTTGAGGAGCCGGAAAGGCTTGCAGTGATTTATAAAAGGTATTGGGATTACATTGGGGCTCATTACAAGTATGCCGGTCCAGACACAACAGTGCCGGTAAGCTTACCGGCACTGTTGTTTCTGGACCGGCATACTATAGGTCTGCCCCTGCCGGAGACACAGCGGCCATGGTAGGAAGACCGGCATGGAAGCATCGGCACTGTTAACAACGGTGCTGGTGCTTCCGTGTTCCCCATTCCCATAGAGTCCTGTGGAACTGGGAATGGGGAATTACAATTTACCGGTGCTTAACTTTCCGATCTACCAGGGTTGTAATCCCCTGGTCTTACCGGGAAGTCAGGCGCCAGTAAATATTTACGGGTCTGGTGGCAACCCGCTGGTATCACTGGCACGGTTACCGCCGGACCCGTAATGAGCCCCATTGTGTTCCTTCCTTAACAGCAGACTATCGAAACCCTCAATTTGAGGTCAGGTAAATGCAAGAGCGATATATCAAGGGAAGTGCGGGGGTGACACGCCCCTACAGCACCTGTGTAAGACCCTCCCACCCTATAAAGATATGATCTATAAATATAGCATAGAATGGTCTAAAGGCACGAAGGGAAGCTAAAAAACCATGGCCACCCTGCAGAAGTTTCTCCAAGGATGTGCAGCAATCACTACTGACACGCATACAGAGTATCTATAAGGGGAAGAAGCTAGCAAGCCGCATGGCTATACTCGAGCTCTGGAGGATGTTCAAGAGGGCGAGGTGGATGCAGCTAGGTGTCAATGGATGCTGAGCCAACATGAGGTGCCGGGGCCCTCGGCCACACCCTCCGCTCCCCCACACGTCCCTCCGAGCGTGGTCTCCAATGACACAGACGATGAGTTGGGGAACGCGGACACGCGGAGCAAGGCCTGCCTGACCTTGTCCGCATGGAGTGCCTGACCTGCTAATGCCGGGCGCATTGCGGTGCCACAACGAGGCTGAGCCTGCACTTTCTTTCTTTTTCAAATCCGACATCCGCCGGCAGGTGGAAACGCCGGCCGCCAGAGATCCTGGTCCTATACACCGGCCACACCAAAGGTACTATTCTTGTCATACTATACGAACTGTATTGTAGGACTACACACCACACGTGTGCAGTAAAACATTTTATTCTCGTTGCATTATCACGCTTACTACCCGCTATCTCTGCACGAGTGGCCGCCTATCTACACACGCTTGTGTTCAAATAAGTATCCATGCTTAAACCTATCTCTAACAAACAGAGGATACCTTGATTCTCCTGGACAGATTCGCTTGATTTCGTATACTTGCACACCTACTGTTGCACTTTGAGCTACCTATAGCATTAACACTTAGACCACTCTAGAACCTGCCATTCTGCGCCCTCTATTTAGATAATCCTTGTCAGATTGACTCAACATTCTTGGCCACCGCACTGAGACGGTACACCCAGAAGTTGTTTAGTCTAAATTGCATCTAAAATTGCTGAAAATATGTCTGATTGTCAGTTACCTTAGCAGTTTCGTATCTAGACAGCCTATGAAATTACCACACTGTGGCACTATGTTGAGATTGCATGCTTAGAGTGACTGATTAGCTTACACACTGTAGTTAAACTGTTTAAAATATGCTTCATTGTCTGCTACATTAGTAACCTCATATCTAGATAGCCTGAGAAACAGCCACACCTGGCACTATGTTGAGATTGCATACTTAGAGTGTCAGGTCAGCCCACAATTTGCATTTAAACTACCTTAGAATGACGATTGTGTCATGGCTACTGCTTCCAAGGAGCCAGGACCAGCCCAACGTCCTTGGAAGCAGGCCCCTAACCCTAATCCTAGGCACCAGCCGGTCCCCACGGGGACCTTTTGGACCATGTCCTGGCGCTGGTGGCACCAGGCTCATCAGAATCATCAGTCCCGGCACTGGAAGCACCGGGCTCATAATATGTGTGCAGATGCTTGGGTGGACTTACCTGCAGCAGACCATGCTGCTTACTTACCAGCCTCTTAGAAGTCCTCTGTGAACAGGAACTACTTTCTTACCTGGGTGGGGCAAGCTCCACTCCCTGGATTCAGCACTGGAAAGCTTCTGGAACTGGAACTCTTTTCTTACCTAGGCGGGGCCGTGGAGGAAGACGCCTCATCACTCCAAGGCTATTTAAACCACACCCGATAGACGAAACGTGCTTCGCGTTATTCTGCATCTGCAGCAGAACGCTCACCGAGTCTGTTCCAGCCTTTCTTCTTACGATCCCGAATCTGCAAGAGTCATACTCACCATTCCTGCATCCTGAATCTGCAAGAAGCATACTCACCATTCCTGCATCCAGTCGACAGCAGCACCTGCAGAGACAAGAAACAGCAGGTTAGCAAGGCAGCCTTATCTCGCAGTGCTACTCACCTGATCCATCGGCTGCGGTCATTTTCGGCACGCTGCACCTCCGCCTGCGAAGACAAAAGCATTGTCACTACTTACCGGCACTCCGTGAATTCTGGATTTCTTCACACTGCATCGCCGCCTGCGGAGATAAAAGCATTGTATCTACTTACGGACATTCCGCGGACTCCGGCGCTGCAAACCAACGCAAAAGAAGAGACATTAGACAAGTATTTACTTACCCCCATCGCGCTCTTCGCAATAGAACGCCTGCTCTTCAGCACGAACTACGCTGCAAGGAAAAGACAGTTAGAGCGCTTGCATTTACTCACGCATTTCCAGGCGCTTCACTCCATCCTCCTCAAGAGTCCTGCAAGACAAAAGGGGAGAAAAGCATTATACGAAGTCCTGTTCAATGTTAACATGCCTTGCACCTAAAGACTATAAAGACTAAAAGGTGTCTGGAAACTCACCGCTCGTGCAGTTAACGACGGTAACGGTCTTCTGAGTCCAAGAGGCCTATGTTTCACCAGTGAAGGAACTGGCAACAGCGCCCTGCACCAGACGCAGATGGAGAGCCCAGCATTCACCTATCTAAGGTGAGCATGTTGACCTGGGGGCTCTACGGAGAGGGAGAGAGAGGAAGAGGGACATTGAACAACCCAGACCATTAACCCCCATATTCTTTCACCTGCAGAAACCTCACCCTACGAGTTCGACACACAGTGCGAAGAGGTTCGACCCCAGAAGCCCATCGGGTTCTGCACATCACCTTTCGAGTCACAGACACCTTCCTGCCAAGATCAGCGCCTCCGTGGGAATCAGGTGAGCGTTACAGATTGATTGTCTGCTACTTTAGCTATTTCGTATCTAGATAGCCTGAGAAATCGTTGTACCCTATTACCATGTTGAGATTGGACATCTAGAATGTCAGTTTACCCTACAAATCGTATCTAATCTGCTTAAATATATAGACCACCTAAGAATCTGCCATATGTTGGACTACTCTACGAAGTTGCATTTACCTTGCTAAGCATCTAAGCAATTACTGAATCTTAGCAGTCTGCTGGCCATCGACCAGTTTAGTGATATTATATGCAGCACGCCTAACGAACCTGCAATACCCCCCTTAGGTAATGCTTGCATAATGACAAGACTACGTAATATCTGCTGCATGATAGCCATGTCTAAATTACTAGTCACTAGCTCCCAGGACTACTTTAAGGGAACCCCCCTATATGAGTCAGCACATAATCTACCGATTATGCCAAACATAAGTTATAATTTGAACCATGATGTTCCAAAGAACATGGCTGCACTTGAACTAGGAGCACATGCCACCCTCCCCTGCCCAACCAATGATAGAAATCATAAACTGCGCGCCAGACTTAAACTACACGAGCTGCCTAGAAGACTTCTCCCATCGATCAAACAAGAAATGAAATCCCAATATAATAGGAATGAACCTAACCTCCCGTCCACTTCACCAGCCAAAATGAACTCCCAAACCTCTAAACCTAAGCCTAAGGTTAGCACTAGAAACCAACCAAACCTTTCACAACCTATATCTGAAGCAGAAGCCTATTCCCTTAAAGGAGCGCTCTCCTTAATGTAAGATCCTTAGTCACCCATGCCCTTGATCTAGCTGACCTAATTACTGAAGCCAACTTGGACATCATTGCTATTACTGAGACCTGGCTACATAATGCAGCAGGACCATCACTCATGTTGGCTATCCCAGAAGGCTACACTATAATTAGGCAAGATCGAGAGACTTCCCGTGGAGGCGGCATTGCCATCATATTCAAAACAAACTTATCTCTAAGATTAGTCCCTATCCTAACCCTACAATCTTGTGAAGTCCTTACTGCCAAACTCCCTATAAACAACAACCAATCACTCACTATACACCTAATTTACAGACCACCAGGACCACTTGGGACCTTTGAGGAGGATCTGCACAATCTAGTATCCATCAATGCCAAAACTAAGTCACAACTGCTCGTTCTAGGGGACTTCAACCTAGGATTTAACGACCAAGCAGATACACACGCCTTGACCATTGCCAATACTCTCGACTCTCTAGGACTATCCCAAAAAGTCAACAGTCCCACTCATTCTAAAGGTAGAATACTAGACTGGGTTATTGACTCCAATTGCACAGCTGACATTTCCTCTGTATCGTCATTACCTTGGACCGACCATGCATTGGTATCCTTCAATCTCATAACTACCAGGCCTGCTACCACAGCCCCACTTACAGCACCAGCCTGTCTTACCAGAAATAAAAAGAATATGACTACAGATAATATCATTCCAGCTATCCTCCCAACTCTAAATGCTCTGTCGGACAACTTAGACCCCAGTGTACTAGTACACGAATATAATAAAATTATGCTTGACACCATGGACGAAATCGCCCCGCTCCAACTACGTACAAGCAAACCTAAGGCCCATTTGAACAAATGATTCACGCCTGAACTTAAGGCCTTACACCTGACTAAGAGAAAAAGCGAATCAACATGGAAACAATGCCTAACTGATGAGAATAAGGATAACTTAAATGTCATCTCTCGCCAGTACAAACATGAAGTGTGCCTGGCAAAACGAAATTCTTACAATGATCGCATTGCCAATTCCAACTCAAATATGAAGGAACTCTTCTCCATATTGAAAGAACTTGAATCTCCCATTGCCATTCCTGATATCCGCACTAAGGACCAGACCTGGTGTGCAGATATCCAAGACGCACTAGGCAACAAAATAGACACCCTCCAAAATAAAATCCAACTAAAAAAAGACTGGCTAAACATCTCAAACCAGCCCCAGACACCGCCCAATGATATCTCAAACGACCAAACTAATAAATTCACTTTCACCAAAACTTCCATAATAGAGGTAGAGAAAATCATACTCTCCCTCAAACCCTCTAATTGCAAAGGGGACATCAGTCCAGCACAGATAATAAAAGACGCCGCCAGAGATCTAGCTCCTTTTCTCTCAAAATTGATTAATGCCTCATTCACTACTGGTAACATCCCGGCCAACCTAAAGCAATCTTGGGTGCTCCCGCTCCTCAAGAAACAGACTTTAGATCCCCTGATCCCCATCAATTACCGCCCAATTACTACGGTACCATTTTTACTGAAGATATTGGACAAAGTGGCGTACACACAAATTCATACACACAAATTCAAAAACATCTTGAATCTCACAAGTTACTGGGAGTGAGACAATCAGGCTTCTGGCCATTACATGGAACGGAGACAGCCCTCATTGACTTAAAGACCCAAATAGATGAGTTGAGAGATCAAGGAAAGACAGCACTCCTCCTACTACTTGATCTCTCAGCGGCCTTCGACCTTGTGGACCACAAGGTCCTCTGTAGACATCTGGATTCTGCCACTTCTCCACCCAGGCTATCAGATGGATAGAATCCTTCCTTAGCGAGAGAACCATGCAATTTTTCTCCCCCTCAGCAGCAGCGGACCTGACACTAATCACATGCGGAGTCCCGCAGGGCTCCTGTGTCTCCCCTACCCTATACAACATATTCACTAAACCCCTTTTCAATGATTTGGACAATCTAGGTATCGCCTACACTAACTATGCGGATGATACACAGATGATACGCAGATTCACCTCCCGCTTTCTGGGGATCATGGCAGGGATGGGGAGTTGGTGAATAGGGTGAAGCTCATCATTCAGGCATGGATGGCATTACATGGTCTATGCCTGAATGACAACAAAACAGAGCTGATCATCCTGGGCACACAGGCCAATATCAACAAATTAGGCTCAGACTACGCCTCATTCAGCATAGACAGCAATGTCATAAGGGTCTCTAGGGAAGTAAAAACGCTTGGTTTTTATCTTGATTCCACTTTGTCATTTTCCAAACAGGTCAACTCACTAGCCTCTACGACAACCTATACCTGTAAACTAATAAGAGCAGGCAAACCACTCCTTTCCAATGCCAGCTGTATGATCCTAGCAAGAGCCCTTATACTATCCCGTCTCGACTACTGCAACGCCCTTTACAGTGGGGCCAACAAAGCCATCACCCAAAGGCTCCAAATTCTACAAAATAATGCCCTTAGAGCTGCACTAGGCATAAATAAAAGAGAACATATCTCCTCTATTAGACGACAACATAAATGGCTCTCTACTGACGACAAAATCCATCTAAAAATGATCTCCCTAACGCATAAAGCCCTCAATAATGCGGCACCCAGCTACCTGGCGGACAAAATAAAGAGAAAAACGTCCTACAGACCAACAAGATCGGTCAATTCGAACAGTCTGGTAACACCAAGATTTAAACTGGCCAAAATTGGTGGTATTAGCTTCCCAGTAATAGCCGCTAAATTGCGGAATGCCTTGCCACACCACCTGAGACTAGACCAACCCTTCACACACTTCAGAAGGAACTTTATCAACTACATCAATGCTAATAATCCGTAATTACTCAAACCCTCTACCTCTAGTCTGATGGAACCCTGCTACCTCACATCTAACATACCCTATCTCTAACTAGAGCCCATACTTACTGGTATCTATGTAAATTTGTAAATTGCATTTGATGAACCTTTGTATAACTTGTATATTCTGTAATACTGTGTATTTCTGTATCATTTCTGTAACATTGTAAGTCTCGCATATTCTTCTGCTGCGCCCGGTTACCCCTGGGTCTGGCACGCATTACAAATAAATAAACAAACAAACAAACCCATTACGAGAATTAAGAGCAGCAGAGGGGTATTCAAATCCGACATATAAACCACCACCTTATACCAGGGAAGAGGGGACGAGAGGCACAGGGCAGCTGCCGCTGAGAGAGGAGCGAGCGGTGAGGTGCAGAAGGGCACAAAGGAGGGGCTAGGAGAAATAGCCATGAATGAATGGATAGGGGGACAGATCTTCCTGAAGCTGGAAGGGAGGACAGATGGGGAGGCAGAGGTGGCAACTAAGGCAATGGAAGGTTTGAGGGGGAGCAGCGAAGCTACGGATTGGGCTGAGCTAATGGAGGAAACGGACAGAAAGGAGAAGGAAAGAGAAGAGAGGTTAGAGAGAGAGGACAGTGAAAGGAGAAGAGAGGAAGAGAAGGAGCAGGTGCTGAAGGAAAGAGAAGAGAGAATAGAAAGGGAGCACAGAGAGAGGAGTGGGAGCAGCGGAACAGGAGGATATGAGAGCTAGAGGAGATCGAGAGATGGAGGGAGGCAGCGGAGCAGGAAAAATGCAAGTTGATAGAGAGGGAACAAAGAAAGTTGCAGATGTAGAGATTGGCAAGTAAACGTGCGCGCAAGGAGGAGGATGAGCAAGCAATAAGGGACATGAAGACACGATGGACATTGAATCGGGGAAATTGGAGAGTTGGAGGGGGCGGACGAGCAGAGGCAGACAGCACAACCACACAAGACAGGACAGCCACAGTGTCAGATGAAGCAGGCCTAGGAGCCTGGGGGGAGGAAGCATGTATGACTTGCAGGACATCGACATCACCATGAAACCCAACACGGACACAACCACAAGAAGATTGAGCCTTGAAGATGGCCTTTGCAGTAACATGGGCTCAGGGTCCGACAATGAAGGACGAAACAGTGGGGACAAGAGGTGGGACCACGTAGGCCTCAATCAATGGGAACAGGTATGGACAAGCGGGTGACATGGGAGAGAAAGGCCAAGTATAGGGGAAACAGGAGGCGGCAAGGACGAGTGCACACCATGGTCAGTAAATGAGCTATGTAACATCAAAGACCTAGTACCATGTATAGAAAGGCTCCGAGACCTCCCAGGACAAAGGAAGGGGGAGACATCTATAGTATGTTCCAGGGAGAGGATCCTGGAGGGAAAAAACAACAACATCCGAATACCCATAACCGAACCAATACACCTGTACACCGACGTTAGAAATGTAGACAGACAGATCAGACTGACTAGAAGTGCAAATGGGGAGGTAGGGTTTACACAGATTTCCCTGCTAGAAAAAGGAGGAGGGCGACCACAATAGATACCATGGAAGCAAATTGACAAGGAAAACATAAGGTGCGAGTTACAATCGCTGTCAGCGAGTGCTGGGAAATGGATATATGAGATGGAAAGGATAACAGCGGACTAGAAGTTAGCAGTGGGGGACGTAAAAGGACCGTTAGTAGCGATCCTCAGGGAAGCTGCTGATGATGTATGGAAAAGGGGGGGGGTTCCCTGGAGTAACCACCCAGAACACGCCGCACAATGGTTTGCCATTTGCAAATTGCAGGGCTGCTGTATAAGCCTTAAGGAGACAATACCCGGACACCTCACACATTGGATCAATTATGTATCACAAAATGGAGATAGACGAAGACCCCTTACACTATATTCACGCGATCCAAGAGATTTGGCGCCTTGAAATCCGAGAACCGTGGGATACAACGGTAGCAGTATTTTACCACATGTTATGTCAAGGGCTACCAGAGCCAGTTCAAAAGCAGCTAAGGAAGTTGGTAGGCATGAAAGCAAAATCTTGGCCAGAAATACAGCTTACGATCGGTCATCATTGTAGGCTATTGCAAGAGAAGCGCAGACGAAAGAAAGTTAGAGCAAGCAAAACTAGTACAGAAATCATTATCGAAGTACGGCATGGAAGGGGCATTGCTGACGAGCGCTAGCCCACAGGGAGCACAGCTGCAGCAGTATACACACTGTCGCCCATGGGGGGGGAGGATTCATGGGGTGGGGGAACATGCAACAAGGGTTTTGAGGAAGAGTGGGGCCATCGAGAGGATGCAGGTACAAACCACAGATGCATGCCAGGGGGGTTTCGGGGCTATAGGCCGCAAGTGCAGCAGGGCCAAGGGTATTACACGGGAGGTTCCAGGGGCAAGGGAGGGAGCCACCACAGTGCTGGTCATGTGGACAGATGGGGCACATTTCGAGAGCAGGAACAGAGGGATGCAGCGAAATTGGGGAGCGCAATACCAGCAGACATATCAGGGGGACCAGGACAACTATCACACGCAGGACCAACCATAGCTACAGCAAGGACAGACCCAGGGTGCACAATGTGAGAAATCTAGGGGTATTCTCCCATTTGGACCCCAAGAATCCTGTATTCTGGTGGCCAGGGCACGGCCATCGCCTTTGGATCCAGACCCTGGGGGTGGACCAGTCCGGGAGGATCACCCAGGTAGAGGAGTCCGGGGTCATTCTCGTGGGAATAGCCTAGGCGAGAGGAGGTATTTACATTTTTCCCATGCACTCCTAACCGATATCCCAGCAGTCTTTATGGGATGTTGTCACCAAACCCCACCCCCCCAGCACTTCCCCTTACAGAAAAGACAGAGAAAACAACAGGAGAAATCCAAATTACCTCTAAAATCCAAATTGTACCTCTCCACAATGCTACAACTCCCTTAATTCCATTCCCCCATTGAAATCGACATGGAGGAGGAAGAGGCAGATGGGAGTCATGAGGATTACCAATAGGAATCAATGGGCAATGGATTCCTATGGGCAGTCTCCATGTTGTCCCAATAATGAGGTCAGGCAGAGTCAGGCAGGAAGGGACAACTATTCACAAAAGACTCCTATTAACTCTAGCTGGGAGTATAAGAGCAGAGAAGGAGAAGGAGAAGACCAAGACCAAGACTAAGCCCAAGACTTCCCAAACATTGTCCCTACTACGAGAGAGGGGATTGCAGTATGGCGAAGGGAACCATCCCTCCAGAAGTCACAACCAGGGGCAGCTGGGGTTGCCTGGAGGTACCAACAGTTAAACTCCTCCCCTGGGCCAGGCAGGCAAACCCAGGTCTCTGAGGGGCAAAGGGAGAGACCCTGACCTCCTTCAAATATCCTCTTTTGACTCCTGCAGCTCCCAAAGACAGAAAGTGCCATTTCGGGGAGCAAAGGAAGTGGGAGCAAAATCAGCCAAGTGCATTCTGGGACTAGTAGTCCCACAACCTTTTTTTGTTAAAATTGCGACTTTTGCGAGCAGGGTCCGTCCCGGAAGAGGGTTGCCTTTGTGAACCTAGAACGTCTGAGCCTGACAGAGGGACACCCAGTGGTAAAACTATAAGACACAAATCAAACCTTCAAGACTAGCTGCAGAGTGTTCCGGCACCACGTGGGTGCTTGTGTGAAAGACTCTGGCTGATTCCCCCCTTTTTGCTTTGAAATACCAGAAGGCCGTAGGAGGGCCAGGGAAAGTGGTCATAAAGAGGGTCAAGCAAAATTCCTGTACAATCAAAAGACTTTGATCTACAAGCTGTAGGAAAGAAAGAGAAGTGAATCCCAGAGTGAGGGGAAACCAGGGAAGCAAATCCCAAGAGGGGCAAAAATCTAAAGTCCCAAGAAACAGAGTGTTAACTGATGTAAAACCCGACAGAGGGATGTCCATTATGAACTGTTTAAAAAGACATTGAGAAACCAAGGGAAGTGAATCCCGCTGAAGAGAGGAGAGATGGGTCAGCGCCCAGAAGAGGGGGTCCCAGGGGTGAGACCGACACCCTACATGAACTGTGGAATACAATTGAGAAGGGTCAGCACCTAGAAGAGTGGGACCCAGGGGTGAATCATTATCACCCTAACGAACTTTCATTTGTTTAAAGGAACTTTTGTTTTTGGTTATTTGAACACGTCGGGCCCCGAAGGCAAGAGACTTTCAAAGGAAAAGAGACTTGGCCATTGACGGTCCTGAGAACTGCCATTGGAATTGTCGTATCGTGCTGGAGCAGAGAGCCCCTCCAAGATTCTGCATCCAGTACATTAAAGGGAGGCTTTTTAGTTTAGATACTGTACTGTTGTCACAAATATCAGATATATCCAAGTCGCTCCCTACTTCTGTCACCTCCCGCTCCTCCTCCTCCTCACCTGAGGAAATGTCTTTGGAGAGCTTCCTTCTTCTTTCTCTGGCGGCGGATTTCTTTTTTAGGAGATATGGTCTACCACGGAACGACGCCACAATGGTTGCTGGAGTTTCCGGGAACCAGTGGCCCCGGATCCGTAATATCCGGAGGGGAAAAAGCCTGAAAGGCAAAAAACCCCTGGAGGACTCGCCAAGAGATGATTTCAGCAGACTGCGATGTCCGGTAAGTAATAAATCCTCGGAAGATGGCTATGGTATTAGATACAAGGGGCGAAGAGTACTGGCAGAGGACAACAGAGGAGCAGCAGGCAGAGCGGGACGCCCAAGAAGAGACCCTGTACTAAGGGAAAAGCCAAAGGGGAGAGGACAATATCCTCTAGCAGGTAAGGAGAAGGCAGGGAAACCAGACTGAGAGGAGGCGCCGAGGGGAAAGCCCCGCGGGCCTAGAGGCAGAAACAGAAAGAAAGATAGGAGGGCGAGGGGCCCTAAGGACAGGAGGGGGCTCAGCAGAGCCAAGCGGAACACTGAGCGCAACAACCAAAGGAAGCAAAGAGCGAAAGTTGCAACGCAGCGAGCCGGCAGCAACTGGACGCCAATATGCTGGAGGCGGCCATATTGGAAAAAAACTAGACCGCTCTCGGAATGCGTCTCAAGATGTGGCAGGACATTCCATGGCGACCGAGCCTCCATCGGTGCCAATGACCGACAAAAAAGGGTCGCATGACAACTGTGCTCCAAGCTCCCATCCTACCCTGTGTCCAAGACGTGAGGAAGGGAGACCCAGGCTACTGCATCCTGACATATTATTTGAGAACACTTCTTTCTTTTCTTGAGAACTATCCCACACTCCGTTTTGTATCAGTTGTGAGGTTTGGCAATAGGTTTCTTAGTATAGGCCCTTTAATTTTGACACAACACACTACGACTGTCTTATTTTTCATTTGATGATCAATGCTTGCTCCCATTTTAGATTTAGGTTTAGAATAGGTGTTTTTCAGACCTGCATAAAACACTCATTGTTCAATAAACACTCTTGAACTATGATCACTTTTGTCTATCTTACTTGTTGCCACCCTGAGTTCCTCATAACACCAGGAGGCACACCAGCCCATGACACAGATACTACAGAGGCAAGCACCTATACCACAGTATTTACAAGCACCACAGATTTGAGGTAGCACACAGCAGGTGCCAAAGGTACAAGACAGCATGTAGCAAAACGATGGCACAGTGTCACACATGAACTCAATGGCAACGGTCCCTGCCAGGAAACTAAGGGGAGGGGGGTCACCATGGTGGGGAACAACCCATTTACAGGCAACGGGATGTCCTTATACCCTCAATAGGACAGCCCACAGACGGACTCTATGTGTTCCATCCTGTAGATCACACCCAACCCTGATGAGGAACCTTGCAGGGTGGCGATAGGTGACAAAACAAATAGGTCCTGCATCCGAGAGGAAACATTTAGCTTGTCAGGCGATGCCATGAATACTCAAGGATTCTCTGGGGCTTGGGAAGTGGTTCCTTTCACAGACCATATCTCCCTTTCTATAGGGGAACACGATTTATCTCTACCTCTACTTTATTCTTGACACACACCTGTAAATATACTGGGACGGGACATTATTAGCAGACTAAACATGACAATCTCATTCACAGACAAAGGGATAGTGTGTTCCACACCAGGAATACACATGCTTAATGTAACAGAGATTATTGAAGCATATTGTGGATGCAAGGTACAGAGGGGGGTGCCAGTAGACGAGGATCTGTTCCAGTATGGGACTGAAATTGCAATTTCTCCCAGGGATTGAAGGGAAGATGTGGCGCGTCGCAAACAAGTATCTGTTCAGACCGGAGATAAAATTGGATGAGGCAGTAGGGACAATAGTGGCAATAGAAATTGAGGCAGTGATTGTGAGAGATGAACGGATAGCAGTACGTGGGATGGATGACACAGGACGATCATGGCAAGCAGTGATCGCGGTGGTGGAAGGGTGTAGGCTAACCACAGTGACAGATGAAGACTTGTTTAAGGACGAGCAATCAGAGCACCAATTGATGAGAGGGTGCTAGAGGGCCAACCAAGATGGCCGCCTTGGTCTAGGCTCCTGCTCAGCCCCACATCAATCCTGAACAATCCTTGCTGTTCCCGGTGATATTGCAAACCCTGTCCCCGATCCCTGCCTGTCTGCTCGCTCCAGCTTCCATCCTACGAAAACTGGGGCAAAATCGGCCTTTTGGTAACAACAAACGGCCCACACGGCATGGAGGCCGAGCTGCGTGTTACAGGCCTGCCGAGCGCCGGCCCGCCAGAGGCCGCTGCAGCCCCCTGTAGGGGCCTGATAGCTCTGGGTGAAGTGACCCAGTGAGTTCGCCTGGAGTGTTGGGGAAGAAGCGTCCACCAGCAGATCGGCAGAGGAGCCTGCCCCCACTTGTCCATCTGGGGTCGGGGGACGATACAAGGCCTCGGCGACACAGCCGCCTGAAGACGGGGCCGCTGGCGACCGAGGCGACTGGGCGAGAGGCAGGTTGCCCCTGCCCCCCGCTCTCCCCCAGCAACCATCCAGCCTGCTCCGGACTCCGGCTCACCATCAGCAGGTTCGAGGGCGGGGGCACGTCGGGGGACCCAAGAGCACCGAGACACCCGAGGAAAGCACGTCCGCCTTGAGGGCGTGAGGACTGCCGTGTGCAGAGGTAAGGAGTGGGAGGGAGGTTGCGTTGACCCTTGAACAAAGCCGGCATGAACGCGGGCCCCCCCCGCGCAAATAAACACACGGGGCTTGGCACACACGTCCCTCTTTGCTGCCACTCTCTTGGCTACGGCCCCGCGCTGGAGGCGCATTGACAGCCCCTGTGTGGCCCGATTGCTCCCGACACCCCGGTGGATAACAACGCCATAGAAAGCAAAGCCAGCCATACCACAAGAGGATTAGATCCCACCCTTCTAGGCAAACTTGCAACAGCTGAAGGCCGTTAATCTTCCTCCTGCACAAAAAACAACCAGCGGTCGTCTTCACAAAGCAGTTTTTTTACCAAACACCTGCCCCATAGCCCTCCGCTGCATGCTCCCCCCCTCCTTGAAGGAAGAAGAAGCCGTTAAAGCCTTGTTCGTACAGATCGTGCTCTGTCACCCATTCCAAGTAAAGTAAAAACAGTACTTGACAATGAGTCCACCCTTCACAATAGCAGCGGACCTCCGCCCTACAAGACTACACGTCCACCGATCACAACGAACAACGAACAGACCTGCCCAGAGAAGGGTCCCCAGAGTGCCCTAAGCGTAACGGGCCAACCGCCGGTCCCAACAGGCACACCCAAATCCGCAATCACGATGGGGAAAAATGACAAATCCCAGAGGAAACTGAACTTTGAAAGTGGCTCAACCCCAAAAGCGTCCCTCCATCAGGAGGACCAGGCCTCTTCGTCAGTCTCCCCACACCAGGAAGAAACATTCGACAACCCATTCGAGATCAAAGAAATCCTCCTAGACTTGAAAGTTGGCATTGGCAGCCTGAACAATAAAATGGATGGGTTTTCCTCTAAAGTCGACCTCCTGCAACATCGTATGGACTCCCACACTGAACGCATGAACGATGTTGAGCAGAGAGTATCTAATCTTGATGATAACTCAACAACCCTAGCCAATAAAGTCTCACAACTCGAATCTCAAATGAAAACAACTATTGCCAAGCGCAAGGACCTAGAAGGCCGTTCAAGAAGGAATAACCTACGGATATTTGGGGTGAGAGAGCACCAAATGCAGGAGAAAATGGAAGACTACGTGGAGTCCCTTTGCATAGCCATCTTCGGCCGAGATGCACTATCTCAACTTTTCATAATAGAGAGGGCACATAGGGTACCCTCGACCAGACCTGCTCCAGGCTCGCCACCCAGGCCAATCATAGCAAGGCTGCTTAACTATAGAGATCGGGACACCGTCCTCCGGCTGGCCAGAGAGAAAGGTGAACTACTCCATGGAGGGGGAAAAAATACATTTCTATCCCGACTTCTCCCCAGCGGTGCAGTCACAGCGGAAAACATTTGCCAGCGTCAAGCAGAGACTCAGAAACAGTCAAATGGCTTACTCAATGCTCTTCCCTGCGTGACTCAGAGTACAGCACGACGGGAAAGTACACATCTTTCAAACCCCGAACTAAGCAAACTTATTTTTAGACCAATTGGGCTGCCCCGAACAGAACTATGCTTGCCCAAGGCCACAAAGAGATAGAAACCACAGGAATCCACCATAAACAGAAAGGTCGGGTGGCACGCTTCAAGTTTATCCACATCACTGAGAACGCCGGAACATCCACAATGAGCATAAGACGGGGCTGAGATACCTGGGAGGCCCCAGGCGCCCCTAGCACAGCAACTGTTTGGTTCATAATTTGAGTTTTTTCGAGGTGGAGTACACCCGTCGGCATGATAACCACATGGTCTGACATTTGTTCTTGTTGGTTGACGAGGGACCTCTCTGTGGGCCAGTTGGGGGTTGCCCACCCTAAGGAGAGAAACGTTACGGGCCTGTTGGGGTTTGCCCGTGGACTGTGCTCTCAGAGTACACCAAGAAAGTTCAGCACCGCCCGTTCCCCGCCGCCCTCCTATCCCCCATCCCTCAGCCTACTATCAATACAGCCACACCATTCAGGCACCCCACCTCCAGGCATTGACCCCAACACTGGGCTAAACTTAGCCGCATCAATGTTGATCATTGAAAACAAAAAGTGGTCCAACATAAAGATTAACTCGACCCATTCAATGTCTTGACTTGGAACATTAGAGGAGGCAATATCCCATCCAAAACCAGGAAAATCCTCCAATACCTCAGACGACATGAGGTGGACGTGGCCATGATTCAAGAGACCCACCTACTCCCAGGGAAAGATCACCAGTGGGCTAAGAGCTGGGGCTGCCACAGATACTTCTCCTCATACTCCTCCTACTCTAGAGGAGTCGCCATCCTCATACATAGGAGGATCAGCTTCTGACTGGTCCGCACGATGAAGCACACCAAGGGGAGAGCGGTCCTAGTAAGCGGCATCATAGCAGGCTAGAAAATGATTTCATCAACTCCTATGCACCAAACGTAGATGGCCCTGACAATTTTGGATGGGTGTTAACTCAGCTCTCTACTCATGACCCGGCAATCATAATCTGGGGAGGTGATATGAACACGGTATTAGATCCAACAAGGGACAGATCGAAGGCCACGCCACAGTCTCTTTCCAAAGCTTGCCTCCAAATAAAGGAAATCTGCAAAGCATTCGATCTGCAAGACACCTGGAGAGTTTCTAATGGGGACCTACGAGATTTTACTTTCCACTCTGCGGTACATAACACGAGCTCCAGAATCGACTACCTCTTCACCTCAGCGAATGGCCCCTTGGCAAGCGGCCTGTGTTGTATCCATCCAAGAACCTCTCCGACAATTCCCCACTATTCCTCAGTCTAAAGCCTTCCGACCCTACACCGCCACTACAGCGGTGGCGTTTTAAGACGGGCTCGATGCGTGATGAAGTATTTGCCTCCGAATTAAGGGAGGAGATCAATGTGTTTCTCAAAGCCAACACAGGATCGGTCCCCTGCGCTGGCACAATATGGGAGTCTCTAAAATGCTTTATTAGAGGAGCCTGCCACGCCAAAGAAAACGGCATCCTCAAACTCATCAGGCGCGAGCTGGCAACCAGCAAAGAGAAATTAAAACACCTTGAGCTCCAGAACACAAACACGGTTGACCCAAGAACAGCAGTCGCTCTGAAAAAGGAACTGCAAAATTTCAATTCCATGGCAGACCGTGAGATCAAATTTCTAAGTCACAGCAGTCAAGTCCGACAATATGGTGAGGGCCAAAAACGCAGCGCCCTTCTAGCGAACCTTATCAGAGCTGACAACAAACAGTCTCAAATCGAATGGACTCGAACCAAATAGGGCGATGCGATCCACACCGACGAAAGGATAGCAGAGGAATTCAGACTCTACTACCAAGATCTCTACAGCGCCAAACTTAATAAAGACTCAAACGTCCCGCTAGAATATCTGGAAAACACAGAGCTATACTGGGTCGATCAACCCATGCGTGAACCTCTGAATGAGATGATCTCACAAGAAGAGATTATAGAGGCCATAAAGACCCTCCCTTGCTCCAAAGCGCCGGGCCCAGACGGCCTAACAGGAGAATTTTATAAAGCATTTGCAAGCACCCTAGCTCCCCTCCTGGCGGCGGTATATGAGGAAGCACTGGAAAAGGGGAACCTTCCACACTCCTCCTGTGAAGCCAATTTCATCCTGTTACACAAACCTGGCAAACCACCGGAAGACTGCGCATCCTATCGTCTTATTTCCCTGCTTAACCTCAACAATAAAATACTTGCTAAGGTGCTCACTAAAAGGTTGATGCCGCTAATGCCCGCCCTTGTGCTAGCAGACCAAGCCGGCTTCGTGCCAGGCCGCAATACGACCTTCGGAATCAGGGGAATGTTCGGTATCATCGAGGTTCTGGACCCCTCAAAGCAGGCAATTGCAGTTCTCCCCGATACCGAAAAAGCATTCGATTCGGTGGAATGGCCGTTTCTGTTCACTGTACTAACCAGGATGGGACTGGGCGCTCGTTTCATCAAACTTGTTTCTCTCTTATACACCAAGCCACAAGCTAATATTATTGTAGGCACAGCCAAATCAGCCCCAATAGAACTTCAGCGAGGCACGAGCCAGGGCTGCCCACTATCGGCATTAATCTTCGCCTTGGTTAATGGAACCATTGGCCTCCAACCTTCATGAACAACGTCAGCAAAGGGGACTCATCATAGGACCACACAAGCTCATCGTATCCCTCTACGCCTATGATGTGGCACTGTTCATATGCGACCCAGAGGAAAATTTGAACCCTGTCATGAGAGAAGTCATAAAATTTGAAGCGGCTTCCGGATTGAAAATCAACCATTCAAAATCCATTGTATTCCCACTGACCCCAGCCACCAAGCAGTTTACAGACGACTTCCAATTCACATGGAAAACTTCCAAGGTCCGATACCTCGGGATACAAATGTCACTGAATCAGCAGGAGGTGTTCCGAGATAATTACGAAGAGGTGGTCAAATCCCTTCAAGAAAGGGTGTCATGTTGGAAGACTCTTCCACCAACTCTATGGGGAAGGGCCTCCCTGATCAAGATGGCGATCCTGCCAAAACTGCTATACCTATTCACCAATATCCCTTTGCTGCTATCGCAAACCTTTCTGGAAAAACTGAAAAGCTTGGTCCTTGAACTACTTTGGGCAGGCAAGCCAGCCAGAGTGGCACACGCAACACTGACACTCCCAGTTTCAAGTGGGGGGCTGGCCCTTCTAGATCTGGAGAAATACTTTTAGGCAGCGCAAGCACAATACCTCAGTCATTGGTATGCCACTCAAGTAATCCGACCTCATGTACAAGTGGAACGAGCCTTGGCAACGCCTAACCTACTGACTGCTGTCATCTTCAGCCAGATTCCCATCCCCAACACCACAATGAATGTAATGCTCTCGACGTACAAGGTTTGGAAGACACTAGCCCAAAAGCTCTGGGTACAGACAAGATACTCTCCTCTTTTGCCCATCAAGTTTATACCTGGAGTTCCACTGACTTCAGAGAAAGTATTTCACCAATGGGTCGAAAAATTGCACATAAAAACCCTAGGGGACCTTTTCACAGAGGATGGCTTTCTAACCCCAGATCAAGCAAAATTGAAAGGGGGTAACACTGCACTGGACGTATTCCTCTACTTCAGGACTCGCTACACCCTGCAGACTCTCCTGCCCGACTTCCTGTGTCAACCACCAACCTGGAATCTGTTACATAACGTTATTCAGGCACAAGGCGAAGGTAGGCTAGTATCGTAGATCTACAAATCCATTATCTCCAGCACGTCCCCCGGCATCGCATGCGCAAAATCCAGGTGGGAAAAGTCACTGCATATATCCATTTCAGAAGATGACTGGATCTACATCCTGAAACAGACTCAAAAAGTTGCCCTCAATTCACGTCTTAAACTTATCCACTTCAACTTCCTTCATCAAACCTACTACACACCAGAAAAAGCCAACAAACACCATCCCGACGCATTGGCTAAATGCATTAGATGCGGGTTGCTTTCAGCTGACTTTGTGCACCTCGCTTGGGAGTGCCCCGAACTAATTCCTTTCTGGAACCAAGTCCTTGAGACGACAGCTGCAATTGTGGGAGAAGCGATACAACCGAATCAAACAGCAGCTCTATTGGGCATGACAAGGTTACTTTCCGCTCCAATAAGGAAACTAGCTGGGGTTCTGCTGACACTAGCTCGTAGGAGAGTTGTGGTGGCCTGGGGCCGTGCCCCCCCCCCAACAATCGCTGCCTGGAGCAAGGACATTCTCTATTGCCAGGATGTAGAAACAGAATTCATTAAACTACTACCCTCTCATGCATGTCCTCCAGACATCTGGGGCCCTCTGATATTGTTCTTGAGGAGTGAACCAGAGGACCCCTCAGCAGTCTCCTCAGAAACGGAGCGTACACCTCGGTGAAGGCATGGACCATGCACCTCTACTTCCTCAAACCGAGAGACTGGATGGGTACAATACTTACCAAAGGGGACACTGAACTCGAGAGAAGGGGAGGGGGGGGTCGGAGGGAGGGATTTGGGTTATGGCACAAAGTTTAAGTCCACCCTAATGTGGGTGTGAAGTTGTACTATGTTTTAAATACCTAAAATAAAGTTATTTAAAAAAAAGAGCACCAAATGATGTTCGAAATGAGTGTGACTTACTGGTTGAAGATACATTACAGAGAGGTACCACAGAGGATGGCAATGGCCCTGGAAGCACCTCCACTCTTCTGTGAGGAGGATCTGGCCAAGGTGCTGTGGAAAACTTGAGGGTATTTCCCCAAGTAGATCTCAGGAATCCCTTATTCAGGTGGCCAAGGAAGAACCGGCTCTCTCAAAGTGCAAACAGAGGAGGATCACCGGGATAAGGGAAACCAGGGTTATGCTCAGAGAAATGACCCAGGTAAGACGCGGTACTATACCGAGGTAAAGCGTGGTACTATACTGAGGGAAAAGAAGAGGGAAAAGAAGAGGATGAAATCCCTGGGGCCTTTGTACATCTGCCCCAGCCTCCTTCCATTGAATCTCTCCTACCCAGATCCAATGACCCCTCTGTACAGAACCAATCCCCTAAGATCTGCAACCTGCCTGAAGATTATTTATCACAGAATGCCTGTTTTCTTGCGTCCTGCTCAAACTTTGCCGGACTTTCTTCTCCACGTCCCTCTGATTATTATTTCCTGCACTCCCAACCTGCTCAGATAAAACACTACCATTCCCACAACCCCCCTTGTTTACTTCACGTTCCCAGGTGTTCCAGTTTTCCCCACAAACCCTACGAATCCCATCCCTCTGATTATAATGTCCCAAGCTCTCATTCAAATGTGCCTAACAACTCCCACAAACCCTCCTACACATTTTACAAAGCCTACTCTTCCAAGATCACCGCAAACCCTAATACAAGGGTTATAATTCCATGTAACACCTCTTTTGACCCTGTAGGATACCTGGAAACTCTACCACCCTCTTTTTCCAACCCAACCACTTCTTTATATCAAGACAAACAATGGACAAATGGAAAAACTGTTCACCTGACATGTCCCAATACAAATGTCAGGCTGAATGAGGCAATTGACTTAAATAGCACAGACCTGATGGCCCTTCCTTTTCCCCACAGGGATAAAAGGTGGAGCAAGAGAGCACAGTACGAGTAAGGCAGACCGCACGACAAGACGGCTATCCAGATCCGGCAGTTCAAGAGAAGGAAAAAAGCTGCAAATATTGAGAGGCTTACAAGGAGAGACACAACCTTTGCCTTTTCGACACAGCCCCACGAAACCACAGCAGAGGGAATCGTAAAACTGAGGACAATAGCCCAAGTGTGTTGCAGCAGATATCAACGGTACACGCATTGCACGCAGTGCATCAACGCTGATAAGCCGGAGCGAGGGAGACTTCTGCTACTGTGGTACCAGCCTTGACTTCAGTTAAGAGGAAAGCCAAGCGGTTCATCACAGCCGGTGAGTCGAAGGGAAAACCGATAAGAACCAGGCTTTGGTGAATGAAATTGGCAAAGTGAGAGAAGTTCAAAGAACTGTAAGATTGAAAAGGGGAGACCAGCTGCAGAAGGGGACTGGCACCGTGTTGGTGCTGCTCAGAGAAACCCTGGTCTATCACCATCCGAGTAAAAACTACAGATACCAGAAGGCTGTAGGAGAGCCGTCAAAATAGGTCAAGGTGGTCATAAAGGGGGTCAAGCAAAGTACCCGTACAGTCAAAAGCCTTTGACCTAAAAACTATAAAGAAAGCAAGGGAAGTGAATCCAGCCACATGAGAAAGCAAGGGAAGTGAATCCCGTAAACATTGAACGTAAATGTGAATGTGAAGTTGGCAAGAATGAACCCGGAAGAGGGATGCTGACAAGAAAGGGCAAAATCTAAAGCCCCAAGCAACAGTGTGTTGACAAACGTGAACCTGGCTGAGGGTATGTCCACTGGAATGGTTTAAAAGACATTGGGCCTCATTACGACTTTGACAAACCGTGCCGGTTTGCTGCCAAAGTCGTGAAATTACCGGGCATCCGACATGGTCTGCGAGCGGGTGCCGTTCCGCCCGCCAGCTCCGACACTCAGACTTGCAGACTCGTAGTTAGCCGGTAGCTTACCAGCACCATTGTTACTGGACCGGCAAACTCGCAATGAAGCCTATTACAATTTGGGAGTGAAAAAAAAGCCATAGTGAACCCGGTGGAGGGAGGCTGAAAGCAAAGATGGGTCTGCGCCCGGAAGAGTGGGACCCGGGGTGAAGCCATCACCCAAGAAATACATTCAACAGAATGTTGTATTTATTTTGTTTGTTATTTGGAAACCTATCAGGCCCTCAGAACCGGGAGACTCAACCGCTGAAGGCTTTTATATCGATAGAAACTGTTTTAAGATCTGAGCGCGGAGGAGAGAGATCCAGAGGGTGAAAAACTATCACCCAACACCACGAAGAGCAGAGGTCAGCGCCTGGTACAGGTGGCCCCAAGGGTGAAGAATCCTCACCCTAAGTTTTGTTGAAGGAACTTTTGTTTTGTTATTTAAACACATTGGGCTCTCGAAGGCAAGAGACTTTGAAAGTGGAAGAGACTTGGCCACCGAGGCTCCTGATAAACTGGAACAGAATTGTCGTCTCGTGCTGGGAAGACTTTAGTGTGTGCTGTGCTCCAGGATCCTACCTTGCCCTGTGCTTAAAATGTGGGGAAGGGAGACCTAAGCTACCGCATCCTGACATATTATTTGTGAAAACTTCTTTCTTTTCTTGAAAACCATTCCACACCCTTTTTGTATTAGTTGTAAGGTTTGGCAATAGGTTTCTTAGTATATGCTCTTTTTATTTTGACACAACGCCACTAGCACTGCCGTATTTTCATTTGGTAGTCGATGCTTGCTCCCATCTTAGATTTAGGTTTAGATTAGGGTTTTTTCCAACCTGCATACAGTTTAATAAACACCCTTGAGCTGTGACCACTTGTGTCTGTCTTTACTGTTGCCACCATGAGTTCCTTACAGTGCCCAGCATCCTATGGTCCCTATGATGTGTGGCTTCTGAAAGGAGTGGGGGAGTGGAGATAAAGTTGAAACCAGGAGCCATTTTACCCAGAGTAAAACAGTATCCACTCAAAAAAGAGGCAGATGAGGGCATGTATGACATTTATTTACACCCAGACTCACAAAACTTTACTTCCTTTATGTATAGGAACCGGAAGTGGAAACATACAAGATTTCCGCAAGGGTGGGGGCGCTGTTGCGCATGCTGCAGGATGATGCTCGGCTCTTGAGCTCTGAGGCAAACCGGGATTCGGAGCTGTGAAAACTTGCTAATACAGCCTGGTTTTCGGTAAGAAGAATGGAGGAGGAGTGGGAAGTTGACAGCCCCCTACGCACGAAAAATCACGAAGTATAGGTATATCGAGCGAGGAGTGAAGCTCGGCAGGCATGCTGCATAAGCCCAGGCCGACACATGAACTATGCCTACATTACGGACTCCAGCGCCAGGAGAATCCGGACCGCAGCTCCCCCTGCAGTGTCTGCGACCCCCCCCTGCCACCCCCCCGAGGGCATAAAGGATCCAGGCCGCGCTCGCCGCAATGAGGACAGGGAGATTCTTCCCCCCCATGGCACCCTCGAGGCAAACGCTGGCGCTCCGGTTGGAACCGTCGCGTGCACGCGCGTTAGGAAGCCTGCTCTGCTGAACCTGGGGGAGCGACTCAAGAAAGCCACCTGACACCATTCAGGAGGACACTGCATGCGGCGAACACACTCGTAAGAGGGAGCTAAACAACGGTGACATCAGATCCTCTGCTCAGGAGGCAGAGACACAGTAAGCTGCAAGAGAGGGTAGAGTTACCGTACAGTACAACGCATCAGGTGGCTAACCCGATGCATAGACGATCGAACCCACAGCTACCCGCCTAAGTCTGGACCTGACACCCAGCCACAAAGCCGGTTGTTCATAGGGAGCGCAACGTTGGCCCATATGGTCGGCTATGAATGCAGAGCACGGGACAGCAAAGAGGGATAGTACAATCACTGAGAGCAATCTCAGCAGCCCCTGATCACACGTAACCTGCAGTGCAGTGATACGCCACGCTGAGGCATCTCACTTGAAGCGCACGTGTGGTCCTGGAAAAACAGAACCAGGCATGTGAAAGGCAGATCGCTCCACACAACGGGAGCACCAGGGACTCTGGCAGTACCCATCTGAACAAGGTGTAACAGAGCAAATCGAAGGCCCACGGACCCTGTAAGGCAAAGATAGGAGGTGCCTGCGCCGGTGACTGTCTCCCCAGAGGCTCACACTAACTGCATCGTACTGGGGCACTGTGAACACAGTTGAATGGCGCTTACGCACACATAACCCTCCGCCTCCTGAAAGGCACGAAACTAACACCAGATAGGGCAGGCGCACAGGTGCAAAGAGGGACAACGCTGGACTGTAACACAGTTAGCAGGAACTACACAGCAGAGAGCCCCTCCAGGATTCTGCATCCAGTACATTAAAGGGAGGCTTTTTAGTTGTATTTAAAGGACAGTTCAAGAATGCACTGCAAATGACAACAGAAGGAAAACAGATCCCACTACCCTACGACACAAACTAGGGGAACTGCTATTTGAAAACAGTCAAAATCAGCCCCAGGGGGCACATAAGCAAGGAACGATCGCATCACTGCTGAGAGGCAGGGGAAGTATTAAAAGCAGTAATCGTGGGCCCCTCCTGTTACCATTGGATGTATCACCCACAAAGGTGACAGAAAGCGAGATGGTGTACAATGCCCAAAGGGGCGGCACCCAAGAAAGGGAAAGGTGCCATAGACAAATTTACAACAGCAGTAACGAAGGCAAGCACCATGAGTAACACAGGCGCAGAACAGATCCTGCATCCCATGACAACCACTAAAGCTGCCACACCTGCCACCATGGACCCGCAAGCGGTTTCTGCATCCATGCAACAAAGATTTGCAGCCCTGAACGATAGGCTTGATGGAATCAACTCAAATGGGATGTCTATCAGAAACCAGCTTGAGAAGGCCACGTTCCGCATCACGGAAGCTGAATCGAGGATCAGCACGACAGAGGATGCACTCGAAACCCTATGAAACACAGTAACTGATATGGCTAAGGATCTGGGGAATGTGAAGCTTAAGTGCGAAAATTTGGAAGCAAGATCCCACCTCAATAATGTGCGCATAGCGGGGTTGCCAGAAGATGTGCTAAAGGGGCCTATGGAACTGGCGGTCGAAGAATTGCTTAAAGAACTACTTGGGGACTCAGGCTGGTCACCCATGTTTGTCATTGAACGAGCACACATATCGCTGGCTCCTTGTCCCAAACCAGGCGCTTACCCCACGCTGATCATAGACAGACTAATGAATTACAGGAACAGGGACTTGATGTTACGTGCCGCAAGGGATAAGCAAGAGTTGAGAATGGGCTCCAACGTGATCCGAGTGTTCTCAGACTACACCCTGGCAGTCCAACAGGAACAGCGATCGTTCACAGGTGTCAAGAAAATGCTTCCAAAAAGAATGATACCATACGCCATGATATACCCAGCTAGCTGCACTTGCAGTATAACAATAAAACATACTTCTTCACCTTCCCAGAAGAAGCCGCAACCTTCGTGGAGGCAAACATACCAACATCTGCTTAACAGAAACCTGGTGATGCCGGAGACGGCACAAGCACATTGCCAATGCAGGGACAAGATGGGTGATGGCAACTGATCCAACGCCGTGACTATAAGACAATGGACAAGAGGCAACATACGACCAAACAAGGCTCACTGCTCTCTAGGGGAGAACCAGTTCTATTCTTGTCCACCTCAGTATATAAGTACTAGAAACGCAAGTCAATCCGGAAACCAAGAGGGCAGCACTGATATGGGCTCTGACCTCAGCTGCTGCAGAAGCGGCCCCCCAATGTGTGTGCACAAGTTTGTTAAAGGGGGAAGGAAGGGCAGAGGTGTGAGTGATGAGGTTGAAGTTTGGAGAACTATGAGGGTGGGGGAGGGCGGGGGAAGAAATGTTTGGGGAGATAAAGTTAAAATCGCACAGGCACGCATCGACCAGAACGAAATGGAAGTATAACTGGAAAGAGCCCTGCAGAGATTAAATTAATAAACTGGAATGTGAGAGGGCTTGGGATACCAGTGAAAGCAAGGAAAATAATGGCATACATCAAATGATTGAGAGCACGAATGGTATTTCTCCAAGAGACACAGTTACTGAGACACCAGGCTGACAAGATTGCGACAGGGTGGGGGAACCAGCGCTTTTACACAACCTACTCCAGCAGAGTGATACAGAGTGCGATCCAGAGGGGCGCTATGTAATGGTCCATGGGAGGCTAGGTGGAACAGAAGGCTTGCTCATCAATGTGTACGGCCCAAATGTAGATGACCCGGACTACTATGCTGCATTTTTTCAGAAATGCACAAAATATCTTACAGTACACATAATAAGCGGTGGGGACTTGAAGACAATTCTTGATAATGAACCTGGATCGCACATCCAGCGCCCCCAGGGCGCTCACCAATGTGGCCCACATGATACATACACATATGGCGGACCTAGACTTACGAGATGTGTGGCGCTCATTACACGACCCGCAGCGGACATACACATTCTATTCATCTGTGCATGACATGCACTCTAGGATAGATATCTGGCTAGTGTCACAGAGGGTGTTAGGCTGGGTAACGGAGGCAACAATTCTACAAGGATGCCATCTGACCACTCACCAGTATTGATATATATGTCCATTCCCACAGTCTCCCCGCAAAGACCCCCTTGGAGGTTTAAGCCGGCTGCCCTATCAGACCATGTATACAAAACCAGTATGACCCGGCATATTACCGAGTATTTTGAAAACAATATAGGCTCAGTGGAGAGCCAGGCAATTCTAAGGCAAGCATTTAAAGCATATATTAGAGGCATAGTCATGTCAACAGAATTCGGAGTACTCAAAGATATCAGGAAAGAACTGGGGAGGCGGGAGGAGAGTATAGCCAAATTGCAGGAACAATACGCCACCGCTCCAACAGCACAGACTAAGCTAGATATCATAAACCAGCTAGAAGAATTCAGGGCAGCGGCAGATAGAGAAATACATTATTTTGACAGGCCAGCAGTAGCAAGGATATATGGAGAACAGGAGCGGCCAGGCAAACTCTTAGCAAAGAAGGTCAGAGGAGAAAAGGGAAACACAAACATCCCATGCATAACATGGGCAGATGGGGTGGTGGTTACATAAATAGAGAAAGGTTTTTATGACTTCTACGCTGGCCTCTATTCACCCCAAAGCGAAGCTACGGAAGAGGAAATAGATAGATACTTGGCAAAAATACCCACTACACTCTTATCCAATGACACTCGGGCCACCTTGGAGGTCCCCCTGTCGGAGGCCGAGATAATGCAGGCAGTTAAATCATTGCCGAACGGGGAGGCGCCTGGCTCTGACAGGCTGGGGGCTGAATTCTATAAAGAATTTGCAGAGATATTCGTACCCCGATTACACGAGGTCTGGACCAAGGCACTGGAAACTGGCAGGCTTCCAGAAACAACCTGTGAAGCAATTATAACCCTGCTGCCCAAATCAGGGAAGCGCCTGGAGCAATGCAGATCCAACAGACCGCTATCATTGATAAATACAGACACAATAACATTTGCAAAAATGTTGGCCACCAGGCTGAACCCACTCATGCCGCACATGGTCCATGAGGATCAGGCGGGCTTTGTGCTGGGCAGACCTACGGCAACAAATATACAACAATGCTTCAACATCCTCACCTCGATCCCAAAACACATGCAGGGGGTGGCATTAGACCTGGATATGCAGAAGGATTTTGACACCGTATACTGGCCATTCCTGTTCAGAATCTTGAATAACTATGGGTTCAGACCAAACTTTATAAGCTGGGTTAGGATATTATATATGCAACCCAATGCCAGAATATGTGTTAATGGGTCCCTCTCGGAGATCCTCGAACTGGCGGGGGGTCCTCGGCAGGGATGCCCGCTACCACCCCTTCTCTTTGCGCTGGTCATAGAGCCGCTCGCAGACCTCCTGAGGCCCAGACCCTGCGGAGTCGGAATCCCACTGGCTGGTAGAATAGAGATCATCACTTTATATGCAGATGACATTATGTTATACTTAAGAAACCCAGACACTAACTTGAGGATGGTATTACAAGCGGTGAGGGATTTCGAGGACTACTCTGGCCTGAAACTCAACCCAACCAAGACTGAGATGTTCCCTCTCACAGAGGCAACCCTACAACCCGCGAACTTACATGGACGCAAATGGGACCCCGACCAGGTAAAGTATCTGGGAGTGGTAATAGCGCATAAGTCACAGCTAGTTCGCACTCTAAACTACGGGAGCTACTAGAGGCACTCTGCACTAAACTAGAGCATTGGAGATCACTCCCAATCTCACTGATGGGCAGACTTGCTTTGATTAAAATGATCATACTACCCAAGTTATTCTACCTATTTAACACTGTCTCAATATGGCCGGGCAGATCACTCTTTGCCAAAATACAAGGAGTATGCACGGCATTCATATGGAATGGCCAGCCTTGTGTAAGTTGGCAGAGATTTACCAAACCATACCTACACGGGGGGCTTGCTGCCCCCGACTTTGAATTATATTATCTTGCTGCAGAGGCGCACTACGCAATATACTGGATAGATGGGAGTCCTAACGCATCTCACACGACCATTGAAACACATGCAAACCAGAAAAGATGACACGATTAACCCGGCATTGGCGACATGTACTGCTTGGGCCAGAATGGCTGGGCGACCTGGATACACTGTATTGTATAACCCAAATATGATATTATGGGATGCACCCTATTTCTCCCTGACACAAGATAAAACACTCGTAACTCACTGGAAAGAAAGGGGAGTAACTCATTTTCGGAACCTGTTCCCAGATAAACAATTTGTCAGTTGGGAGGAGATCAAAAACACTATAGGGGATAACCCTCTGCAGAGGCTACAATACCTCCGGTTACGCTCTGCAATGACAAACATATGGGAGACATTCCCCACTGAACCACAAGCACACATGGGCTTGGGCTACATATTTACAGCAAACACAACAAAGACATCTGACACCACGCTGTATAAAATAATATCATCTGCCAGGGAACTAACAACCACAGATGCTAGAAAGAAATGGGAACATGATATAGACCACACCCTCACAGATAACCAATGGACACAACTGTGTGAATTGATGAGGAATACCTCTTACATTTCATGGTATCGGGTGATACACTATGAGATATTACACAGAACCCATTACACTCGAGCCACACTTAGGAGCATATATCCTGTGACCGACGGGAGGTGCCCAAGGTGCGGGAGCGAGGAGGCAGACATACGACGCATGTTATGGGCGTGTACACGGTTGACTGAGTATTGGGCAGAAGTGTGTAGCGCATTGGTCAAGATGTCAGACCGGCCTATTGAATGGAAATCAGAGGTGTGCCTGTTAGGAATGGTAGGCAAAATGAACCCCACATGGAGCAAATTGCTTGATCTTAGTTTATTGCTAGCGAAGCGCGCGATATTGATGCGCTGGAAAAGCAAAGAACCACCAACGAAGAGTGACTGGGAGAGAGATATGACGTGGCCAAATGACTGTGAGGAAGTATACGCTGGTCTATTACCCACACAAAACCGCCCCAGAGATATATGGGCCAGGTACAGGCAATATCTCTCTGACCAAAGTGAAAGAGAAGAAGGCTCAGATGGATTATAATCATTGAAGAAAAGTGAACCCAATATGTATGATGTGGTATAATGGTAGCGATGTAAAGTATAAGATAAAATGATGTGACTGTGCAAGTTAAAATAAAGTTTAAAAAAATAAAAGATTTCCTCAAGGGTACTGCGAGTCATCATCCATATTCAACAGGGCCCTCCAGATGGACCTAGGCAATGTTCAGATGGAAAGCACGGTTCTGCAGTACGTAGGCGACATTCTGATCTGCAGCATGACAGAAGACCAGTGTAGAAAAGACTCAGTGCACATGTTGGCAGTGCTAGCTGACAAAGGATACAAGATGGACAAAGCCAAACTACAGTACTGTTAGAATGAAGTACTATACATTGGACAGACAATTTCCCAAAATGTGTGACAGATCACACCAGTGAGGGCAGAGACAATAAGCAAGACAGCCAAACCCACGACAGTAAGAGAAATGCCGCAGTTTTTGGGGTTGTGCAATTACTGTAGGGCATAGGTTTTTAACTACAGCACATACACAGGGCCTTTATTGGGCGCTCTGAAGGAAGCACAAAAGGGACACAAGATAATAAACTGGACAACAGAGATGACTGATGCACTCAATGAACTGAAGGAAGCAATCTGGGATCCCTAACACTGCACAGCTCTAGTGTTAGGGATCCAAGACTACAAAAAGGGATTTTTCTTGTTCTCACACACCGATGGAGTAGTGATGAAGGCAGTACTGACACAGAAGACAGTTTAGGGCACAAACCCATAGCCTACTACAGTGGGAAACTTGGCCCTTAAGGAGAGGATGCTACCAGTGTAAACAAGCCTTGGCTGCTGCTGCATTCGCAGTGGAGAAATCAGCAGGGACTACCATGGGGTGCACCCCCACTCTTTAAGTGGAGCATGCCCTCTTTGCGATAAGCCAAAGAGCACACTGACAGCACAGAGAGCATCGGGGTACGAGGTGCTACTATCAAACACATCACTAAAGATTGTGATGTGCAGACTTGTTAACACAGCAGTTTTTCTCGCAGATGTCCTAAAGGAAGGTGACTATGCACACGACTGTGCAGAAAACATACAGGACTTCAGTGACACCCGCAAAGTACATGAGGACGCACTTGAGGATGGAGACGTGTTGTACATTGACGGGTCTTCAACAACTGACCAGCCAGATGGGGTTAGGCATACAGGAACTGCAGTTGTGAGATTGAGGAAAGATGTAACAAGTGAGGTAGTGGCGAGTGCACAATTGCCATCAAATTATTCAGTACAAGCAGCAGAGTTAGTGGCTTTAATACTAGCATTGTAGCATAGCAACGGAAAGGAAGTGACATTGTACTCCGATTCCACATATGTGAAGTCCACGGTACACTCAGGACTGGCGCGATGGTTGAGAAGAGGTTTCAGGAGAGGAGATAGGACACCTGTACAGCATGCACTTTTATTGGGTAGACTTATTGAAGTTATAGAGTACCCTGCACAGGCACACACGCGAGGAGAATATCCTATCTCAAGGAGAAACGAAGCAGCAGACTCAGAAGCAAAATATTTTGGAGAGCTACTAGAAATGGAGACTGCATCATACGCCCGAGACTATTCAAGGAACATGGTACTAAACGAAGGTACAATGCATTATCAGAAACACAAATAATGGAGTTGCAGGGAGCTGCACCCAGGGAGGAGAAAGAGCTGTGGTCCAGGGGGGATGTACAGTATCTCCAACAGACACCCTATGGCGGCAGAACAACACAGGAAAAGTAGTAATGCCACTAGTATTATTGAACACTGCATTGACACAGTTACACTATCCAGCACACACAGGAAAACAGGTAATTGCTGCCTTTATTGGATAAACATGGTTCTGTCCTAATTTGGCGGAACACGTGGTTGAATTTGTAAGCAATTGTTTGACATGTATGCAGTTCACTGCAGGACATGATATGATATTTTATTTGTATCGTGCTCATACACACATTTTTCAGAGCACGACGAGGCAAGGGAGGGGAACATAGGAGAACAAAACAACGATGTTACTAGGCTCAGTGACATTGAGAACGCGCATGTGTAGAGGAGAGGGAAGAGGGAAAGTGAAGGGGGAAGTGAGACGTGGAAAGTACTGAGCAAAGGGAAGAACAAAACAAGTAGTAGTGCAGCTATCAAGTGGCAAGTGCTAGGTTTAAGGCACAGACAGGGGGTGTCTGATAAGTGCAGAAAAAAGGGGGGAACTGTAGGGTTCCAGATACAGACCAAGCGCAAGGGTTTCCAGGAGGCAGTGCAGGTGCGTGGCAGGGTGGGCAGGCCTGGGCCCAAAATCACAGGGTAACCAGGGGCACAGTGCCGAAGCAGAAGAGATAAGCAGAGGAGAGGAGGAGAGAAGGCAGAAACAAAGAAGAAGGTCTTGAGGTACTTCCGGAACCGGAGATGGTTCTCCTAAAGTTTCAGAGTGGCAGGGAGGCTGTTCCAGAGGGAGGCCTCAGCCAAAGACAGAGATCTACCCCAAGCTTGTTCCTTTGAGAAGCGACTTATCCTGAGGGAGTTGGAGTAGGAGTGAAGAGCTCGAGTAGCAAAGTATTTACGTTGAGAGTTGTGAGAAGAGCCATACCTCGGCCAGCAGGCCCATTCCAGCATCTACATGTCAACTATGTTGACATGATCCAAGTGTGTCAAGGATACCGATACATGATAGTGGTTGTGTGCCCATTCTCCCGATGGATTGAGGCAGGGCCCTGTTCACATCCTGAGGCTCTCAGAGCAGTGAAAGTCATGGTCCAGGAAGTATTCCCAAGATGGGGCGTGTGTGAGGTCCTACAGTCTAACAATGGCCCTCACTTCACCAATGAGATGTTCAAGCACATCACTACGTTGCTGGGCATTCAACATAAGTTCTCTTGTGCCTTTGACCCGCAAGCAAATGGGGTGTGCGAATGCCTGAACAGCCTTTTGAAGGAGGTAATAGCTAAAACTAAGCAGAGCAGAAAGAAGAATTGCTTCACTGCGTACCCCTTGCACTCTTTGCGTTGCGCAATAAGCCCAGATCTGACCAACATTTAACACCCCACGAGGTGGTGACAGGATGACGCATGCAACTCCCACCAGCTCCTTCCACTAGAGCACTGAAAGACAGTGAGAGTAGTGCAGATGTATTAGGCCAGGAAATGTATAACTACATTACTTCGTTGATTGCTAGTGCCTGTTTTATCTCTCGCCAGATACGATGACACCGGGGAGGCCCAGAAGGCAGCGGAGAAAGCAACGGTGACAACGAACTGAAAGACTCTGGGATAAAAAAGCATGTTAGAGTTGGTAATACAGTGCTGCTCAGAAATTTTGTAAGGTGTGACGTTCCAAGATTCACGGGACCCCACATCGTCAAGGCAATAGCAGACAAAGCTTTCAGATTGTCAGGAAAGACTGTGTGGACCCATCGCTCGGACGTCAAACCCTACCAAGCAGCGGCCTCGCCTGGCAACAAGTTCAACAGGGCCATAGATCAGCCGCAAGAGGAGCAAAACATCAATTTTGAACTTGCACTGCCGGGTGGAGGACACCCAATGGTTATTCGCTCAAGGGCAGCAGAGTTAGGGAACGAACCGCCTACATACATAGAGTGAGGATACACGTTCTGTTATTTTATTCTCCACATACATTCGCTGAGAAAGACGGCTGTGATAATTGATGATTTTTTATGTTACCCGCTGACTATCACCCTGATACTTTCTTGAACTAATTTGTCTATAATGTGAGAAGACGCAGCCGATTTCGGGCCAGTTCACACAGAGTATACTATCTTACCCTCATAGAATATCTGGCCCAAGTGTACTCGGATAAGGAAATCCTTCTGTTCTCTCCACGTTGCGGGAACATGGAATTAGAGACCTGTGGGAGCAGTTGTTCATATTTCCCATCAACGACTATATGGTTCATGGGGCTTAAAGATTAACTGGATACTAACCCAATAACGCTAATTTCTGCGCATTTCAGGCAGATAACTATATCTTCAAGTGGCACCAGGATCAAGCAGCACAGGTTAAGATGAGTGAAATAATAAAAAATGTGATTATAGTGTTGTGTTTCTTTATTTCAAGTGGAGTATTTGCAGTTATATTTTGGAGAATTCCGCTTGTTGCTAGCGCTACCGCTGTATCCTCTACTAACATTAACCCGACCCCAGCAGGTGGAACGACCATGTCAGGTGGACAAGAGAGCACTGCAAGCACAGTAAGGAGAGGTAAGCACAGTGTTGACACAGACACAGTGTTGACACAGACATGAAGGGGGTAGATCTCTTTCTCACCAACACTGCTCGAGTGTCTAATAACATGTGGTATAAGGACAAAAGTAGGTAAGGAAACTACCAGGGAGAGCCATTATATCTGCTCATTAATCCCCTATGCCATGAGTGCCTCCAGAACATTTGTAGCAACTGAAATACCAGCAGCCAGAGCTCAATGCATGATGTACCTATCGATGGTAACAACTTGAGGAAGATTTCAAGGGAAAACAGCAATATTGAGATGGATATCCCAAGCGACTTTCCCATATGAAGATATCTATAAAGACTTGTGACATGATGAACAATTATTGGCAGTTAGACAAACCGATACAATATATAACTGATGGGCCACAGAAAGGAGAAACAAAGACTATAACATTGAAACCATTGGCCTGCCCACAGACAAGGATGAAGGAGATAGAAGGAGAACGGTCCATGTGTTAATATCCCTGCAATAATATTGCAATACAAAAATATCACCATATTTTTGCGGCGATATTGAGCCATGGACCCTGCGGGGGACACCCCTGCAGCCCCGCATTATTTGTAAATGTGCGGGGGACACCCCCGCAACCCCTGCTCAAACAAATTATCCCCCCTAAAAATATCACCTATGGCGAGACAAACGACCATATGTACGGCGATATTTTTGGTGGGGATAATATATAGGGAGACCAGGAGAACCTGGGTGCTGGGAAAGACCACAGATGCTTGTGTATGGTCAAGTGCACATAGAGGATGGATGGAAGGATGGAGTGGTGGGAAACAAAGTGCTCACCCTAGCACAAACATCAGTGAATAAGGTACAAGAAGAAAATGACAAATGCCTGAAGGAATGGGATGCAAGTGCAAAGTTGCTCACTTGGGGGGAGAATTAAGCTGGACCAATGCCTATAATACCCCAGAAAACGCCAGCACTATGTTACCAGAATAATGTTGAGATGGAAGTTGGGGAAAATACAGGATGCTGAAGCATAGAAAAGCATGTGGCGATGAAGACAGGCACTGCAGTGCTGATGGATTAATACTGGGCATGCGGGACAAGGCATACGAGAAGCTGCCACGCAACTGGGGAGGAGTTTGCACATTGGTACACATAAATATGCTCTCATTGGTCATGCCACAAAAGGATGTGTAGCTTGACGACTTCCTGAAGATGGACATTAACAAAAGGAAGAAAAGGTCTGTGGAAGAAGAACAAACAGGCCGGGGGAAAAAAGTAGAGTGAAATCAGAAGCAGCTTTGGATGAAGTACCAGCAGAACACAGGTTGTTTAGCAGAACGCAAATGTTCTTCACATCAGTTGTTCCAGCTGTAAAGATGTACACGAATGCGAAGTGGCTGCAGATTACCTGGTGGGAGCTGATGATGATGATTAATTCTACAGTGAATGGGTTCAACGCAATAAAGGAAGAGCTCCGAGCAGTAAGGTTGATGGCGCTCCTAAATAGATATGTTCTGGATTTACTAACAGCAATGGAAGGAGGAGTTTGTGCAGAAATTGGGAGCTCCTGTTACAAATTCATACCTGCCAACGACGAAGATAACGGCACACTGATAGAAGGGGAAACCCAGCTATCTCAGATGCATGCAAAGATGGAGGAAGAAGCCAAGGGGACTAGAAAGGACCAGAGCCGGATAGCATACATATGGTCATGGATGCCGTCATGGCTATCAGACGGCCTGAAGGTAATATTGGGAGCAATATTATTGGAAGGGGTGACACTATGCGTGGTGAAGATCTGTATCGCTCAGTGCCGAAAGATAGCAGAGAAGACTATTGGAATTAAGTTTCTGATGGATGTGAACATAGGAGGAGCAAAGGACAAGATAGTGGAGGAGAGAGACAAGCTGAGAGAACAAATAGCAAACTGTCCACTATTCCCACTTGAGGCAATCAAGCTAGATAATCCATTTGATGCGTAATACTACGAAGGGAAATGGGTATGGTGCAACCCAGAAGGAGTGTGCAGTTATATGGAGTGGACTTTTGACGATCATGTGAATTATTATGGACACCTCAGAGGAATGACAAAATTATGTCAACCAAGAAATAAGGGTTTAATCTATAAGGATGTGGTCGACCAGGTCAAGCAGAGGGGGGACTGAAGAGAGGGTCCCAAAGATGCCCCTCCTCACCCCCAGGTTCATGTCGAGACGAAGAGCCAGAAATGCTTGCAGCCACCCATCCTACTTTGGACGAATCCTAAGTGCATCAATGATTGACAAGTACACTGAGAGGTACCCTCTCAGCCAGCCATACAGACCGAATACACTGCAAGTCTTTACATGTGTAGGAGAAGAACCAGAGATTGTGGACAGAGAAACCTATATGGACAGCTTCGACTAAGCACCAAGAAGACATGGTGCTGATGGTCATTAGTGTCACTATGATATAGCAGCGTTGGACATGAAGCACACTCGTAGTCCTGCACCGCATTACACAAACACACATTCGTATACATGAAGAACATGCTTACCCAGTTTTATAGCTAGAGGACAGATACATATACATACTGTCAATGCTTTAAAAAAAATTAATTAGCCAAGTGCAGTAACACAAAACTGCAAGGCACAAGAGATCCTGGGCAAACTTGCAGATGCTTAACGCGAATAACCCCATGGGACTACAGCGATATATATGGAACCAGATAGGACCAAGTGTGACTAACATACAGAGAACATAGCATAACATGGACAATGTAGAAACCGCATTATAAAGGTTAGGAAAATTACAGCAGGCCTCGAGCCACTGAGTATGAGATGAGCAAAGCTGATTTAGGGTGCACAGAGAGCAAGACATGCAAGACAGGCTCATAGCCAAGGTCAGACATACGAGAACACATTCCATTCTCCAGAGGACAGGGGACTAGCTGCAGAAAAAACGAATAAATCCTCATAATTGCAAGCTGAAGAGCTTGATTTTGTGGTCTCTAGAACACGTGGTACAGCCAAACGAGACAATGGACAGTCATCCGTGGTGGGAAAGGGGAGCTGATCCCAGCAAGCCAGACACAGACTGCAGCAAGTGTTGCGACGTGAGGAGCATATTTCCATAGGCAAAGGTGGTACACACAAGTTACAATACAGACACATATTCGTTCACATCACCTTGAAGAGGTGCACAGCGAGCTGAGAAGTTGATCAGGTCCCAGGCCTGGTGAGATCAGCTCTAACCAATCACAGTTTAGAAACCCAGGGGTGGATGGCAAGGGGCATGAACCAATGGTAAGCTCACTACTCTGCAACAATGTAACAGATAGTTTCTTGGGGATGGGACAGACCAGCTACCTGACATGCAGGGACCAGTAGAATAACACCTATATGGTCCCCTATAGGTAGTAACACTCTCAGTAACACTCTCAGTAACCAATCCCTCGTGCTGATAGGTTTTTTGGGGAAGGGGCCAAGTGATGACGCCAGAGTCAAACAAAACCATGCTGCACGTCATGGTGAGCTGAGATGTACCAGAGAATTCCTGTTTTTTTGTATTGATCCCTGGTGGTTTTATTTGCAATAAAATGCAATATGTACTTGCCATAGGCTGAGTCCTCCGGTTGTTCTGGGGAGGGTGTTGGGCAGACCCCCAGCCATACTCTGGCATACCTGGGAGTCCTTCCCAACACTGTCCTCTCTCCCAGTGACGTCAGATCTTTTTTTAACTCTGTTACCATCTGTTTGATCACTGTCATGAAGGAAGTAAATTGTATTTGGAAAGAAGCAGTAAATGTAGCTTAAAAATCTTGGAAGCATCTCTCAAGATCTTCTTTGGCTCCTGCCATATTTTCGCTAGCCTCCAGCCCCCCTACTGCTGCACAATTTGGCGTGTCGGTGCTAGAGTGAATAGCACTGGTGTTTCTAGCCCAGATGTCTTGCAGCAAGTTATCTTTTGCAGGTTAGGGCGTCCGGGGAGGGTAGATTTCATTTGATTCCCGGCATAGAATGTCTCCAATGGCAGGAGCACCCCCATTGCGTCCTCTTTGGTATTCCTGAAGGAGCAGCTACCCCGTTGGTTATGTCCGGCTGTTTTCTCAAGGGGTCCCTCACCCCTCACCTCAGGATGCCACCTCCTGCTCCCTTGATCAATCCCACCAAAATGGAGGGCCCCTTCCAGAAGCATAGCGCTGGGTCCCACACTCACCCGCCGTGTCTGAAACTGGGTCTGCACCAGAGAAGACCAGGGGTTTGTGCGCATATGTGGACAGTGCTATATTTGTGCACCTCTCTGCGATGCCAGACAGCTCACCATGGGACGTGCTCCTGTTCCTACTTGGCTGTCGAGTTTGCCGCCCTACTTATTGAGACTTTCTTCCACTCCGACCGCTGCTGCCTGTGAGCCCATCCCAGTTGTCTGACAGCCGGGCGTAGTTCTCCTTCCACTTTCAGGGATCGGTCCGATGTGCACACGAGTAGGGAGGGGAGGAGAGCCACCACCAGAGTCTTTAAACACCTGCGCTGTCTCCAAAAGTCATACAACAGGGCAGCACGGGACAGGAGGCCTTCCCTAGTCCTTTCAGCGATTAATTAACGGGCCGACCCCGGATCTACGCTTCTCTCCTTGGTAATCTGCCAATCTTCAGCGGTCTCTGTGATGTTCTGGGGGGAGGGCCAACCAGCTGCCCTTTTCTCGAAGGCCCTGAACGGGGACCTGGATGTCACTGCCTTGCCAGGTCTTGCGACACTCTGCGCCGGCTCTGCAACGGCTTTCCTGGGAGAGTGGTGCTGTTTCAATCCCGGTGGAGCTGTGCTGCAGATTAGATTCTGGAATGGAGCTTACACGCACACCTCTCTAGTGCACGGTGGCCATCTTGGAATCCCGCCTCACATTTCTAACCCCTCCCAGAATACAATGTCATCCATGGACTCAAACTGCTAGAATCACTCAGGTACTGAGACGAGGAAGAGGAGTAAGGAGTTTGATTAAAATAACAGGAACTCAAAGTACCATCTGTAGACTACTTGTTTTTCCATACCAGCAATGCACAAGACATTTAAAGATGGAAAGTGCACTATGGAAGTCAGCAGTGTGGGAGATGACAGTGAACTCCAGACAGAGGCTCACGAGAGGGAGACACACAGAGGTTACCTGGACAGAAGGAGGGACGCTGCAGACAAGCAGGAAAAGCCATGTAGAAGCAAGGAGCTGCACAGAAGCTCCTGGGTGTCAGGCCGCTTGTGGAAGCAGCGTTCATCCATCCAGAGCGAGAGAGGAAGCCAGCGTGTTACCGAGGAGCCGCACAGAATGCTGCAGAGATCTCTGCTGACTCTAGGGTGGAAAACAAACAAAGTAGCTGTTCCACAAAGGTGCAGCAGAGTCAGAGACATAGGAAGAGACCAGTGAGTCTACTAGAAGCAGCTGGGGACCCTGAGAAGTTCTGACAAGCGCGCCAGCCCATATTTGATAAATATGAGACTGCTAACGATGAAAAGAGTATAAGCAGAATGTTTGAATGCAGTAAAGACAAAGTGCTATTGCAACACCCAATAAGAAGTATGGTTGTATGCAGAAAAGACACAGTACAAAGAAAACCCACTAACCAATACAGGTGCACGACATGTCAGTGTGGGGGAGAAGTTTGAACCCATTTTACCATAATCCAATATACAAAGTACCTCACGGTATAAGGTGTTTTGGTATAGCCGAAGAACTGTAAATCAATTAAGAGAAGTCCTTGACAGGCGAGTACACCAGGCATTTGACGTTAGGTCAAGATCCCTGCCAGGAGAGTATAACAGGCTATCTGAAAGGAACTATAAAAGAAACCCTGGCAGGTGAATATATCAGGTAACTGAGATTGAATGAAGATTCCTGGCAGGGGAGTATACCAGGCAATCTGCAAAGTAAAGAAAACCTTACAGAAAGACTGTTGCAAAACTTGCAATTTCAACAAGAACTTTGTGAGACCAAAGCAGGTCTAAAGGAACTGTTAGTTAAAGGAACCCTTTTGAAATCCTGTTTGAAAAATCTAGGGAAAGGAAAACATCCCGGAGTCCAAGGATCTTTTACCTTGGAGAACATTTTTGTTGGAGTTATTATTGAATTTATGGATTTGAACACTTTTGCCACCATCAAGTCAAAGACATTTCCTTGTACCCTTTGTTGTTTTATTTGTAGTGTGAGGGGCAGGATAGGACGTTTTAGACACAAGGATGGATTATTAATTACGGACAGATCCTCAGTTTTGCTTTCTAAGTATCAAATTTCCTCTTTAGAATAGGGCTAGAAAGGCATTTACCCAACCTCTTTTCATTTAATAGATGTCTTTGTTTAAAAACATGAACACTTTGTGTCGGTCTCTCATTGCTGATCCCTCACACTCCCCCAACTAAACAGGAATAAGTTAAGTGTTCTGCTCTACGCTGAGGATACTGTGTTAATCGATCTTACAGAAGGCGGACTTCAGCAGAGGGACTGCAATCTGAAACTAAATATATCAAAAACGAAGATTGTGCTATTTGGAAATGGAGGGACTTGTGGAAAATGGTGTATTAACTAAGAGAAAATAGGGGTGGTCAACTCGTACATGTATTTAGGTTTACAATTCTCAACGGATGGGAGCTCGAATACCCATATGAAACTGACAGCAAAGCAGGCGGAAGCAAGTTATAAGGGTCTTTTATGATTCTATTACCTTTATGTGTGAAAGAGACTAGATAAACGCCACTTTGTTTTAAAGCTTAAAACTCATAAGGCAATACTGTATGGAAGTGAGTTGTGTGGATTTTTCTCCTGCACAAGGCTAGACATTATCCAAAACATGTTTTTCAGGAAGTTAGCAGGAGTATCACCAGCAAACGACAGTGATTCAAACAACGGGAGTTAGGGGTTTCGAGTCTAGTGTGTCAGGCACAGACCTGCTTCCTGTAGTTCGTCCTTAAAGTGCAGTTTGATCCCATAATAAACCCAAACATAGGGACGCCTATAAGGAGATGACTAGCTCCCCTGCTCAAGGGAAGTACCAATGGTTCTAGCAGGGGATCGCTTTGATAGGAAAATGGGAGCTAAATGTTAATGCAGAGCACAACGCAGAGAGAGATTCCTCCTCCGATGAAGATGGGAGGCCCACTGTGATAATGGTGAACAGCCCACGAGCCAAGAGAGAAAAGCCCCACTGTGACATCAGAATAAACAGCATGGAAACGAGAGTCATGGCAGACTCGGGATCGGACTTAACCATACTGCCCCTCTGCATGTATAAAGAGATGATGGGTTCTGAAACGGTCGAGGTCCACAGCACCCGCCACAAGCCCACAGTGTTTGGAGGCGCATCCATTGACCTACTAGGGTACATCAAAGGGAAAGTGGAGTTCAAGGGGAGAGAAACCACGACAACAATATATTTCAGTCAAGAAGGCCCAGCAGTCCTCAGGTGGGACGATCAGGCCAAGCTCAAAATCAAGCTGGATCCCAGCAAGGAAGACCAAGTATTGACTATCAGTACCAGAGGAGCACCGGTTGTAATCGAAGACTTTCCAAAGCTGTTCTCGGAAGGCCCGGGAAAAATTTAAAAAGTTGTTAATAAGATACTACTCAAGGCAAATGCAGTCCCCGTCAAAGACAAAGTGAGACCGGTGCCAGCGACAGCCAGAGACTCAGTCAGAAACCAGATCGACAGAATGGTGAAGGAGGGCACCATTGAAGAAATAGAGGACTCAGAGTGGTTTAGCCCTGTCGTCCTCATCAAGAAACAAAATTCACAAGCTTTAAGGGTGTGCATTGATCTTCGAAGTCTCAACCTGGAGGTGATTTCAGACAGCAACCCCCTTCCAAGCATTAATGAGCTAATCCTCATGATGAAAGCGGCCGGAGTGTTCTCCTAGTGAGACCTGAGAGACGCTTATCATCAAATTCACTTGCACAAAGACTCCAAGCCACTAATCCCATTCATCACCCCGTTTGGCACATACCAGTTCACGAAGATGCCATTTGGCCTGTCATCTGCGGCCTCAGCCTTTCAGCGTATGATGGACCTGCTACTACGAGGCATAGGAAATGTGTCCTACTTCCAGGAGGATATTCTGGTCTACGCTGCAGATGTGCATACACATGACCTCATTTTGAAGAAGGTTCTCACCAAGCTGCAGGATGCTGGAGTCAAGTTAAGGTACGACAAGTGCGTATTAAGAGCACGCAAAGTTGAGTACTTAGGGTACAATATCTTGTCACAAGGCATAAGCACCAAACAAAAGCTCCAGAACCAACTAACAAGGATGAAGTGAGGTCGTTCCTGGGACTCGCTGAGTACTACGCCAAATTCATCCCCAAGTTTTCAGAAATTTCGACGCCACTGAGAGATCTACTAAAAAAAGGTTCTGTAATCTCATGGTTGGAAGCCCAGAAAAAAGCAGTAGAAAACGTCAAACAACGCATAGTAGAAGCACCATGCCTACAGCCGTTCAATCCAGATTGGTGCACGGTCATCACCACGGATGCCAGCGCGTGTGGATTAGGAGCTGTCCTCACGCAAAAGAAAGGAGACACAGAACATATGGTGGCATTCGCCTCTAAAGCCCTGTCCATGGCTGAGAAGAACTACTCCACAGTCGAGAAAGAGATGCTGGCATGTGCATGGCCGATTGAACATTTCAGAACGTATGTGTGGGGCACCAAATTCAAACTGGTCATCGACCACAAGCCCCTCATTCATATGCTCAGTCCAGGAGGGACAAAAGCATTGACGCCCCGTTTGGCACGCATCGCGGGCAAGCTGCAGGAATATACATTTGAGATTACTCATATAGCAGGATGGAAAAATGCACAGGCGGATTGCATGTCAAGGCTACCCGAAGATAAAGACAAAGCCGCCACCTTCCTGCAGGATGAATGCATAGTGGCATCCATCCAAGACCTCAAGGGCCCAGATTTCCTGGAACTAAGTGAGAGGCACTGGAATGAAGAAGACGGCAAAGACCCCATGATTACGAGGATCAGAGAGTGGATCAGGAATGGATGGTCCGATGAAAGTGTGGTGCCAGAAGGCATGAGACTGTACTGGAAGGCGGCTGAGGAAGTTTCAGAAATGGATGGGCTTATCATGAAAAACAATCAAATTATACCACCAAAGGGGATGAGAAAAATAATTTTATGCATAGCCCACTCAGGGCATCTAGGGACCACCATGACACGGCGAAGAGTGAGGGAAGCGTACTGGTGGCCCTCCATGGATCAAGACATTCACACGATGATAGAGAGATGCCATGAGTGTCTCAACAGCGATAAACGATTAAAGACCAGGCAAGCCCCGATGATTCCCGAAGAGATCCCCGAAGCAGTCTGGTCAAAAGTGGGACTAGACTTTATCAGACCGCTGGAGGCGATGACGCCTGAGCATTGCTACGTTGTTGTTCTGGTGGACTACCTGTCGAAATGGGTAGAGGCAGAGTTTGTCCCCAATGTCACATCAGCTACAGTGATAGAAGTCCTCACATCCATTTTTCAGAGGGAAGGTCTCCCCAATGAGCTAGTCACAGACAATGGAGTAGTTAATGTCAGGGGACATGGAATCATTCTTGCACAAAAACAACATTCATCAAAGAAAAGCGGTGCTGTACTTTCCCCAAGCCAATGAACATGTGGAGAGAGCCAATAGGTTAATTAAAGAAGCCATCCAACTGGCAACCGCTTCAGGGATGGATCCCCTCAAAACTGTCAAAAGGGCATTGCGGCCCACAGGTTAACACCCAACGGGATCACTCAAATCTCCCCATTATGCATGTTGAGAGGGAGGAGAGCAGCATCTACATTGGAACCGCCATGGTTAGCCAGAGTAAGAGAAGATGACGAATTACATATCACAGAAGTAGTATGACTGGAAAACAGCAAAGCACGCATGAATAAATGGAGCAACAGAAGAAGGACGACCCAGAGTCGAGAGGTCGAAGAAGGTGATTGGATTAAAATACGACTGCCAAGCAAGGATCAAATGACAGGTTCGAAGTTCAGTCAACCCATAAGAGTAGTTCATAGAGGAACCAACCATGTCCGCACAGAGGATGGCTGCACCTGGAATATGGAGTGAGTAGCCGTGTTTGAGAAACATCGTGAAGTAGAAAAGCCACAAGAAGAACCAACCCCTACAGAGGCCCTGACAGAGAGACTGTGCGAGAACCTGAACCAGAAACCGGAAGGAGAGAGACCATGGAGGAAGAAATAGAAAGAGGCGCACCAGAAGCCTACCAGTAAACATGTCAGGTACTGGACACCAGTGGTACTAAAGAAGATCGACCAAGAAGGGAGCAGAGAAGACCAGTGAGATAAGATGACTATGTTATGCAATAGGTTGTCCTGCATTATCAAGGGGAGGTGTGTAGAGAATCCAGAGACTCCCAGTCTTGTGAGATCTCGCAAAAACCCGGAAGTGCGGGTTAGTGAGAGCGCAAAAGGAAGAAGGAGCAGAGGGCACGGAGCACACTGAGCTCCCGGCGCTCCTCTGAAGGGACACTGTTAACTCACCTACAGACACTGAATCATCACAGCAGCCTGCACTGCTTAGGGCCAGTTGCCCCAGAACTTGATTTATGCTGAGTTAGTGGTTAATATAATGCTGGCATCAGCACCTTAATAAAAGGTTACAACCAGCCACACTGAAGTCCCCTGCAAAATATTATACAACTGTTAATACTGCTCAACCTTTGTGTCCCCAGGGCGGGTGAAAACACTGATTGTGTTTTGGTGGGTGAGAGTTTTTTTACATGTATAGGCGCTTAGGGAGTTTGTCGGGTGAGTAAAATGATTAAAGGGCAAGCAACAGTCGCCAAAAGGGTGTGAGTTGAGATGTATGAAAATCCTATTTTTCACCTGCCACAGCAACTGAAAAGGTTAACAGATATGAGCATGCCAACATTTTGAATCAGCTGGGACTCGGGTAGATTTTGTCTCAAAAAGCCTGAGAATTTTGTTTTCCCATTGAATTGCATTGGGGTTCAAGATTATTTTATTCCAGGGGTGAAAAGACATCACCCAACGTGTAAGCAGAAAGGAATTTTTATTTATTATTTTGGAACACATCAGATCCTCAGAGGCGAGAGATGATTTGTAGAAAAGAGTCTTAACCACCGAAGGCTTTGATAGTTGAGAGCAGAACTGTTAGCTCGTGCTGGGAAAGCTCGAGCGTGTGCTGTGCTCCGGAGTCCTACCTTGTCCTATGCTCAAAACATGGGTGGGGAGGGAAGACCCCGACTACTGCATCCTGACTTATTATTTGTGAACACTTCTTTCTTTCCTGTGAACTTTATCCCACACTCTTTGTTTGTATTTAGTGTAAGGATTGGCAATAGGCTTTTCTTAGTATAGGCCCTTTTATTTGACAAGACATCACTAGGACTGCCTTATTATTGTTTGATGGTCGTAGCTTGCTTCTTTCCTAGATTTAGGTTTAGATTAGGCGTTTTAGTTTATACAGTTTAATAAACACCCTTGAACTGTGATCACTTGTGTCTGTCTTTACTGTTGCCACCATGAGCTCCTTACAAATGTTGTAACCAGAGCCTGTGGCAAGGGTTGTGCCACATCACATGTGATGGGTCACATGGCCACACATGTGACTGTCCCAATAAATAGGCGCACAGCCTCCTGAGCGCCAGTCGCAACCATCAGACCCTGCCTCCCATGTGCGTTTGCAGTGCAGCACCAGCGCAGCAAGAAAGGCAGAAGGCCTGCTAGCGGGGCCCTTTTCAAGTGTGGGCCTGCACCCCCATGCCCCATAATATCTGGCAACGAGGGACTTTCGGCTACCACGGCATGCTGCACACCCGTCATGAGCACCTGCCGTGCAGAGATTATCCGTTAGTTGGGGCTCTCCCGACGACCATCGGTCACTCCAGCGAAGTACCGATTTGGGCAGGCGCACGCTCCAGAGACCCTGGTGCATGAAATGAAACCAATGGAGGGGAACTCCTGCCTGGGGGAGATGGTGCAGCAAGGACTGCTGCTGCATCACAGTACATTGAACTCCTGCCTGGGGGGATAGTAACGGCATGGCAAGGACAGCTGCCATGCGTGGCTCGCACCCAAGGGAGAAAGGAGCAGCACAGCGAGGACCGCCACTGCATCAATGTGCAATGGACTCCTGCCTAGGGGAGAAGAACAACACGCGCAAGCACCAGTGTCGCCTTTACACCTCCCAAGAGACAACAGTGACCCTGCGGATCCTAGCGGCCACGTGCCAGGAGCAGGTCATGCAGCTGGGCCTTTCCACCACACAAGTGTCATGGGGCCTTGTCACCCCAGAGCTCCATCAATGACCCTGCCGATCCTTGTGGCCACGGGCCAGGAGCAAGTCATCTGGTTGGGGCTTCCCCATCCCCTTTAATGTTTTGGAGCCCAGCCACCCCGTAGCTCCAACAGGATATTGACAATATTCGAGGACTGTTCCCGCAACGCAGATGTGGCCTGTGGTAACAGGTGTGACTTTGTGCTTGCACGCAATCTATGGACAGTTTATGCAAGGACTAATAAAAATGTCACCCCTTGTAAATGCATCTCCCAATGGCTAATGGCCAGTGATGTGCCCTAGATGCTGTTCTCCTGCCTGTCTAGTGGACTTAAACTGGTACCAGAGAAAGCGAACGTCAGTGTCCACCTCCATGTAAAAATCTAAATGTTGTATATGGCTAATGGACTGTGTATAATGCTGTTATGTTTGCCGTTATTTTGTTTTATACCCCTGGCATGGGATGTTGTGCCTCGTCACATATGATGGGTCACATAGCCACCCATGTGACTGTCCCAATGCATAGGTGCACAGACTCCCATGCGCCAGTCTCGACCATCGGACCCTGCCTCCCGGATGTGTTTTCTGCACAGCGCCAGCGCAGTGAGCGAGACAGTACTAGCAGGGCCCTTTACAAATGTGGGCCAGCACCCCAGCCCCCATAACATGGAGGAAGTAAAAAAATGGTGGCCTGGACCGAGGTCCTACATTTAATATGTTGTTACAATGACAATCCTCCCGATTTTTCTATCAAAAATGTTGCTATGTTTTACTTTCTCCTACCTAAAATAATCCCCCTCTTCCGGGCTCAAACCTCTCTCGAATGTCAACCTCCCTCTCTCAGGATCACTACGGCTTTCAACACAATCTTCTCTGTGCCATTCACAAATTTGAATGTCTTTCTAAACAGTTCATTGTGGACATCGCTCTGCCGAGTTCACTTTTGTCAACACACTGTTAATCAGGACCTTTGGCTTTGCCCCTTCTTTATCGGCATTCCTCCATCGGGTTCACTCTTGCCAACTTTACGATGCAGGATTTGCTTCCCTTAGCTTCACAATCATCTGTCAGTCAAAGGCTTTCGACTGTACAGAAGATTTTACTAGACCCCTGTATCACCACTTTGACCCTTTTCTCGCCTTTCTCCCAAGGCCTTCTGGTAACAGTAGTTTTAACAACAGGGCCATCGCCCAGAGTTTCTCAAGTGAACGCCCATGTGGTGCCTGACTCCTCTGTAGCTGGTTTTCCCCTCTCGTATCAAACAGTTCTTTGTACTTTCATCAATTAGCCATTTTGCTACTTTTGTTCGAACACAGTTAGGTTTCTTATCAGCTCTCCCCTCGACTCACCGGCTGTGATGAACCGCTTGCCTTTTCCTTGTCTCTGAAGTCAAGGCCGGTACCACGGTGACAAGCGCCTACCCTCGGCTTGGTTATCAGCATAGGAGGGCCTTGTGTACCGTTGACATCTGCTGCAACACATGCTGGCTATTGGTCTCGGTCTTACAATTCCTTCTGTGGGGGTTTTACGGGTCTGGCTCGGAAAGGGCAAGGTTGCTTCTCTCCTTGTCACCCTCTTGGTTTACGCCGTCTTTCTCCTCCTCTTGAACTGCCGTGCTGAGTTAGCCTTCTCGTTGTGCGGTCTGCCGTGCTAGTATTGTGCTCTCCTGCTCCACCTTTTATCCCTGTGGGGAAGGGAAAGGGCTGTTGGTTGTGTGCGATTCTGGTCAATTGCCTGACTTTGCCTGACCGTGGCGTTGTGACATGATATGATATAAGGCATTTATAACGCGCCTATACACAAGTGTTTGAAGGCGCGACGAGGCAAGGGAGGGGAAACAGAGGTCAGACAGAGACTACTATCTTACTAGGCCAGGTGACATTGAGATCGTGCAAGTGCAGGGGAGGGGGCAAGGGGAAAAGTGTGAGAGAAAGGAGGGAGGGGGCAGTGCAGTGCATAGGATAAACAGTAAAATAAATAAAGACAATAAATAGAGAGTGCGGCCAGCTGGTGGCAAGTGCAAGGGTAAATGCAGACATCAGGTCGTAAGTGCTGGTAAGGGGCTGTAAAGATACAGAAACAGTCCTCAAGTGCAAGGGTTGCCAGGGGGGCAGTGCAGGTGTGCAACTGGTGTGCAGGGGACCTGGGCCCGAGAACAGAGGGTAGCCAGGTAACCAGTGCAGTTTCAGTTTCTATATGTCAGATAGACGGCTTTGGTGTTTGTCCGTCGTCTTTCGTGGTGTGCAAAAGTGTTTGTGTCGGAAAAGGGGGAGGGGTAGAGTGTTTGAGTATCCTACAGGGTAGGATGGGGAAGAGGTATAAGAAGGGGGATAACGCGCCTCACCTGTCGGTGTGCCACATCTACTCCCTGAGGACCCCCCATTCAGGTGATCCCGCTCACTGGTCCACCCCCAGGAACTGGATCCAATAGCGATGGCTGTGTCCTCGCCACCTGGAGGACAGATCCTTGTGGGGACTAGTGTCACAACCCTTACCCCAAACCCTCACTGGCAAGTCAACCTGCCAGGTAAGGTCAGGGGTCGGGGTTCCATTAGGGCCTCAGAGGCCTTACAGGCCTTACATCCTCTTCCAAGAATCTCTTGGAGTCAGTCCTGGCGCCTTTGAACCAAGAACTAAGCTATGCGGTATAGTGTTTTGGGTGTGGTGGCCTGGGACTACTTTACCTGGACTACTTTGCTGGGAGGCTATTTAAACCACACCCAAGCAACAGAACATGCTTCGCGTTATTCTGCAGCCTGCAGCGTAACACTCACTGTGTCCAGTGTCCTTGATACCAGCAATCCTTGGAGCAACGAGCCTGCAGAGGAGAAAAAGAACATCATTAATAGAATCTTACCTGCAGACTCCATCCTGTCATCCGCCCAAAGTTCCTGATTCTGCTTACTTCCGGGCCGTCTATCCAGCGAACTGCATCTTCTGAGCACCGTATACTTACCGGAACGAAGCAACCTGAGCAGGGGGAGAAAGACAACATTAGAAAACGTATACTCACAGCTTGATATAAGCCACAAACATCACGAGAACCTCACCTGGCTAGTCGCCTCTTGGCCGACATCGTTCCGGAACACCACGCCCAGCGGAAAAGAACTTTGCGACCTGTAAGGAATGAGGAAACACAGGCTAGCAAATACAAGGCAAAGCAGCGCCGGGCATAGCGCATTACTTAACGAATTGTAGCGCGCATCTCGCGCCATCCACTACCGGCAGGTGCTCAATCCAACCAGCACGACACGCCGAATCTCCCGCATGCCAAGGGAGAAAGAAAAGACATTAACCACAAAAGAAAGGAAGGCAAGAACAGTATTATTATAAAGACTGCTGCAGTAAGACCTACCTTAAAGACACTTGAATGGGCGCGCATCAGTGAAGTAACTCGGTCGCCCACGCCCAGAGGAGATTACGCACCCCTGCTAAGAAGGCAGGACGGAGAGCACGCCTAATACTGAAACAAGGTGAGGAGAGGGCCTAAGGGTCAAATCCAAGGGAGGTGGGAGGAGACCTTATCTGAGTCGACCAGTCTTGAACCCAGCCCTCCTGTGCTTTCAGGCTCGAAAGTTGACCTTTCCCCATGACTGTGCTCCTACCTGCTATTACCAAGAGGAGAAACCTGATTTCTGCACCAGTGCGAATCCCAGAACGGCGGCATCGACACTTGATGTGACTAGCACTCTATCGAGTGAATATCAAGATTTTCCAGGACGTGTTCCAGAAAGAACAAGCTAACACAACACACTACTGCCACACAGGCCCTTTGACTGCCAGATTGACCTCATACCTGGTGCACAAATTCCTTGTGGCAGAATCTATGCACGCACAAAACCAGAGAACCTTCATTTGAAATCCTATCTAGACCAGTACCTGGCAAACAGATTTATCCGTGCGTCTAAATCACCGGCAGCAAGTCCCTTATTGTTCGTACCAAAGAAGGAAGGGGACTTGAGGACCTGCATCGACTACCGCGCATTAAACCAGATCACTGTAAAGAATTGCTATCCCCTACCACTCATTCCCGAAATGTTAGGCCAAGTCAAGGATGCCCAAATTTATACCAAATTAGACCTTAGAGGAGCGTACCACCTGGTCCGAGTAAAGAAAGGAGATGAATGGAAAACCGCCTTCCGTACCAAATATGGCTTGTATGAATACCAGGTAATGCCTTTTGGACTTTGCAACGCTCCCGCGGCATTCCAATACTTCATGAACGATGTCTTGCGGGAATTAATCGATGTTTGCGCCTTGGTCTACATAGATGACATCTTAGTGTACTCAGCCTCGAAAAAAGACCATGTCAAGCACTTCCGCTCCGTTCTCACCAAGCTCTGCCAACATCGACTATATGCGAAGCTCGAAAAATGCTTTTTTCACATAACCGAAGTGGAATTCCTTGGTTTCATCCTCACTCCGAAAGGCATCAGAATGGATGTACACAAAGTAGTTGGTGATGGCCATTCTTAAGTGGCCATCACCAACTTCGCTAAAGGGGATCCAGAGCATGCTGGGTTTTGCGAACTTCTATCGCTGATTCATCCCAGATTTCTCTCAAATTGTACTTCCGATTACGTTACTACTGCGAAAGAACAATAGGAAGTTCATTCGGGACCACCCGAGAGGACAGCGCCAAGATAAAGGACTTACAGATGGCTTGTAGTGAACTCTGGGACAGATTATGCAGACTAAATTACAAGAAATATACAGAGAGGCTGCATGCAGGGGGGGATAAGCCGGGTAGATTACTGGCCTGGTTATACAAAAATGAGACCCCCTCCCCGCCCGGTGATCAGAGAGGTCAGGGACGCGGAAGGTCAAATCTATAATATCCAGGAGGGGGTAATCGGGGTGTTCCTCAAGTATCATAGACAACTATATGAGGACGCAGAAGAAGAAATGAGCCAAGAAATACAGGAAACAATAGAGGACATAGGGCTGCTCACCTTAGATGACCTAGAACGCGCAGATTTGGATGCGCCCATCACCGCGGACGAACTGGAGGTGCTGATCCAACACCTACCCACATGTAAGGCGCCTGGGTCGGATGGGTTACCCAGTGAGTTTTATAAAACATATGCAGGAGCTACTTCAGCCGCTGCTCGCCATGTTTAATGAAGCATATGAGCAGGGGGAACTGCCGGCGTCTCTCCGCGAGGCAGTGATCATCCCGCTTCTGAAACCAGGCAAGCCAGACGTGGAGTGTGGGTCTTATAGGCCCCTGTCTATGCTGAATCAGGACAGCAAAATACTCACAGCAGTGCTGGCCAATAGACTAAAGAGGGTAATTGGTAAGTTGATACACTCGGACCAAACAGGCTATGTTCCCGGTAGAAACATCACGGACAACCATAAGAGGTTGCATCATATCATTGATCAAGCCGAGGGAGACTCGGGCGAGTTGGCCATCGTGTTGTTGGACGCGGTTAAAGCCTTTGACTCAGTGCGGTGGCCATGGTTGAAGGCGACCCTGAAGGGATATGGGATGGGGCCAAGATATATCAGATGGGTCCAGATGCTATATGGCTCCCCGATGGCGAGAGTTAAAATGGGAACCACAATCTCAGATAAATGGCAGCTCAGCAGGGGGACCAGACAGGGATGCCCCTGGTCGCCCATGTTATTTATTTTGGCATTAGAGCCGTTGGCAATTTGCCTGGAACAACAATATGGGGAGGTGGGGATACGTACGACAGGAGGCACACACCTGATATCACTATATGCAGATGACATGCTCCTCTACTTGCGCTACCCGGAGGAGAACCTGCAATATGTACTGTAGGTGATGGATCGGTATGCCACCCTCTCTGGCATATCAGTGAACCCTGGGAAGTCCAGTTTGTTCCCCTTGGGAAGGTATAAGAGTTCCCCATTGGAGAGACTGCCCATCCTGCAGCTGATGACATTCAGGTACCTGGGCGTAAAAATATACCATAGGATAGAGACAGAGCACAAAAACAATACTGAGAAAGCGATTGAGGGAATTAATAATAGAAAGGTGTTCTGGTCCCGATTACCCCTAGCCTTGATGGGAAGGGCAGCTCTGCTCAAAATGGTGGTTTTGCCCAGACTCTTGCATTTTTTTGTGAATGTCCCGTACCTGATCCCCAGACACTTTTTTGTGAGACTTCATGGCATGTGCAGGGGCTTCATATGGGGCAACTCCAGGAATAGGGTGGCCCTGTGGAAACTACAGAACACATGTGATAAGGGGGGGCATAAACCTGCCGAATTTTGAGCTATATTACTTAGCAGGACAGCTGTTGTATGTGGCTAGGTGGTTGTCTGCAGAGGACTCGGCAGAAGCTAAGCTTTTGCAAGGTGGTACAGCTCCATACTTCCTAAGAGAGATAGTGTGGCTGCATAAAACTAAAATGGCAGGGATGGGGAGACTACTGAAGGTGGGCTGGGAAGTTTGGCGCAGAGCACGGAGAACTGTGGGTGACCCAGACCCGCTTTCTCAGCAGGTCCCGCTGGCGGTGTTATGCGGGGATGACTCCCAACTGTTCAAGGGGGTCCGCAGATACTGGGAATCGGTGGGCCTAGCCACCCTCAGAGATATATGGCAGGAAGGGGGGGCATTGGAATTTCAGAGGCTACAAGAGGAGACTGGGCTGCATAGAGGCCAATACATCACTTATACCAGGCTCATGAAACGGGTGAAGGAGAGGTGGCCAGAGACAGTGCTAGCGGAAGAACCTGATGCTACTCTGGAAATGATGTATGATGTCTCGGAGGGTGGGCATGAAATATCTAGGATATATGAGCTCCTTAGGGCGAAGGCAGGGAAGGAGCTGCTCCAACTGAGGCATTACTGGGAGGAGGAGGTGGGAGAACCCATGACAGAGGGACAGTGGGATAGAGCTCAAAGGTACCATAAAAAGGTGTCCCGGAACGCGGGACTCCAGCAGATCCAGCTGTATGTCACCCATAGAGCCTATTTGACCCCCAGAAGAATAGCCAGGTTTGGAGGCTCGGCTATACAGACATGCCCTAGGTGCGGGGAGGAGGCGGCAGGGCTGCTGCACATGTTCTGTGCTTGCCCTGAGGTGCAGAGGTTCTGGGAAGAAATAAAGACGAGAATGGCCAGAGGGGGAGTGGTGCTTGACGTTAGGTCTGCTTGGGCATGCATGCTCGGGAGTTTTCCCAGGCCACGTTACTCCAAGCATATTAGTAAGATGAAGGACCTGGCCTATATCTTAGCCAAGCGTAGAATTGCAATGTGTTGGAAAGCGGCCCATAAGCCTAGAGTGGAGATATGGTGGATGGACCTCTTGAGATGGGCAGAAGCAGAAACTGTGGTATAGTTTGAAGCGGTCACTAGGGGGGGAGAGGAGGAAGTGGGCCCCTTGATAGCCTGGAGGCAACTGGTGACCACAATGGCAAACCCCCACCAGGTCAATCATGAAACAGAAGACACAAAAGAGTCGACAAGCACTGAGATTCCTGAAAATGATCATGCAGATGGTACGGATGGAACGGCTCGAGTTTGTGGGGAGGGAGGGGGGAGGACAGAGAATAACATTGTATAATATGATGTTTTGATATCGATTATGAACGTCCTACAAAGGTTGTAATGTTTGGTGTGTTGTTTGTTATAATAATAAAAATTGTTTAAAAAAAAAAAGAAGTTCATTCGGACCGAAGAAGCAGAAAGGGTCTTTCAAGAAGTTAAGAGAAAATTCACTTCAGCCCCAATCATATGACACCTTCGTCCGGACCACCCTTACATCGTGGAAACTGATGCTTCCAGCATAGCTATGGGGGCTGTCCTCTCACAAAGGGACCCTGAAACCGGCCAGTTACATCCCGTGCCTTCTGGTCGCGAAAGTTTTCACCTCCAGAACTCAATTATGCTATCACTGACAAGGAACTCTTGGCTATTAAAGCATGGCAACATTATCTCCTAGGAGCCAGACATACCGTCACAGTAATCACGGATCATCGAAACCTGCAATACCTGAAAACAGCAAAGGCTCAATCCCCGCATCAACTGTGGTGGGCCCTTTTCTTCGCCGAGTATGATTATGTAATCACATATCGACCGGGAGTTCGGAATGGAAAGGCTGACGCCTTGTCCCGCATGGGCATTGATCAAAAGGTGTATACAACTCTAGATCCGGTAGCCATCATTCCTGAGGACAAACTCTTAGGCCTCACGACAGCTTTGATACAAACCGAAATCCGAAACGAAATCCAACTTGTGATGAGTCCTAACTCCTTGCTTGAATGGCGTATTCAAGGAGAACAATACACCATTAAGGACCAGCTACCATATTTTAGGGACCGTCTATATGTGCCCAAAAAGGAACTACAACAGCAAATAATTTCGGATTACCACGATTCCCTGATGGAAGGTCATCCTGGAATTGCCAAAACCCAGCCAAGGTAAAACTAAACTATTGGTGGCTTACTTGGCGAAAAGACATCATCCGGTATATCCAGTCATGCGGTGTATGTGCGCAAAACAAATCGCAAAAGCAGAAACCAGCTGGTCTTCTTCAACCATTGGAAATCCCTCCCGCACCATGGCACACACTTTCTCTCGACTTCATTACAGATTTGCCTCCCAGTCAAGGATTCAACACTGTTTTGGTAGTCGTAGTCTTATTCTCGAAAATGGCACACTTTATCCCTTTCAAAGGCCTCCCTGATGCATCCAGTTTAGCAAAAGTGTTCCTGGAAAATATTATTAGGCTACATGGCTTCCCATCGGTTCTGGTCTCTGATCGAGGTAGCCAGTTCGTGTCCAACTTCTGGAAAAAGTGTTGTTCACTGGCTCAAATCAACATCCGATTATCCACCAGTAACCACCCCCAAACGGATGGCCAAACAGAAAGCACCAATCAAATCCTCAAGCAATACTTGCGGTGCATGCTGCATTAAGTGGAAGGGAATTGGAGAGACTTATTATAGATAGCAGAATATGCTTACAACAATTTGTTGCACTCAAGCACGGGACAAACCTCTTTTTACAACCTATACGGCAGACATCCACATACTTCCGAATTAGACCTTCCAGCCACCTTGGAAATGCCAGCAGTGAAAACCATTCATGCAACCATCTCTCAGGCCTTTAAAAAGGCAACTGAACATCTAATTCAAGCCAAGCACAGACAAAAGAAATTTGCTGACCAACACCGAAGAAAGGCCCCCGACTATCAAGTAGGAGACAAGGTTTGGCTAGCGGCAAAGTACGTACCCATAAAAGGAACCCGGACCTTTCGTCCTCGTATCAGGGACCTTACTCCATCAAATCTGTCATCAACCCAGTAGCCGTCAAATTAGCATTACCACCCAACATGCAAATCCACCCGGTGTTCCACGTATCACTCCTGAAACCGGTACAACCCGGTACACGGGTTATGACACCACCAGAAACCGTGATAGTTTTTTAGTTTTTTTATTTCTTTTTATTATTTTAAACAACACATCAAACTTAACCAACATATAGGACATTTCCAAACATACACATCTTGTCTTTACATTTGCATGTTACATTTCACAGTCCTCCTCCCTCCCACCCCCTTAACTCGAGCTCCTACTTCAATGCCTTAAAATTTGTTACTTAGGGTTTGTCTCCTTAACTGCTTCCAGGCGTATCATCTTCACTGGATTCGGCCTGGGAGAGTCCCGACATCATAGCTACCATTTGCCTCCATTCTACCAGGGATCCCATTTCCTCTTCCTCTCCCCTGCTAACTGCTTCGTACCAGGCCGTCGTCTCAGCCTCTGCCCACTTCAGGAGGTCATTCCACCACACCTCTAATCTAGGTCTTTGGGCTGCTTTCCAGCCCATAGCGATTCTCTGTTTGGTATCTACAAAGAAATGATGGGCACTGATACAGCGAAGTTATCAGCACGCACCACAAACCCACCATATTTGGAGGTGCGTCAATGGACCTACTAGGGTATATTAAAGGAATCATGGAGTTCAAGGGAAGAGGGACCACCACGAGTGTGTACTTGGCAAAAGAAGGCCCAGCAGTCATGGGATGGGACGACCAATCCAAACTCAAGATTAAACTAGATCCGAGCACGGAAAATCAGGTACTAACAGTCAATACAGGAGGAGTGCCGGTAGTGAAAGAACATTTTCCCAAACTGTATTCAGAAGGGCAGGGGAAAATCAAGAACTTTGTGCAGAGAATTACGCTTTAGGCAAATGCAGTCCCTGTTAATCATAAAGTACGGCCGGTGCCAGTGACTGCCAGGGATATACTTAGAAGCAACAAATGGTGAAGGAGGGCACAATTGAAGAAGCAACAAATGGTGAAGGAGGGCACAATTGAAGAAGTGGAAGCCTCAGAGTGGCTGAACCCCAGCGTCCTCATTAAAAAACTAAACTCACAAGATTTGAGGGTTTGAATAGACCAGGACAGCCACAAACTGGAGGTCATTTCAGATAACTATCCCCTCCCCAGCTAAATCAACTCATCCTCATGATGAACGAAGCCAGAGTGTTTTCCAAGTTGGACATGAGGGATGTATATCAGATTCATCTCCACAAAGAATGCAGACCGCTCACAGCGTTGATCACCCCGTTCGGCACGTACCAGTTTACTAAGATGCCTTTCTACCTGTTGTCTGCATCCTCTACATTTCATCGCATGATGGACTTACTACTGCAAGACATTGGAAACTTGGAAACCTGTTCTACTTCCAGGACAATATACTGGTGTATGCCGCGGATGAACACACACATGATGTCATTTTGAAAAGAGTCCTCACCAAATTACAGGATGCCGGAGTTAAGCTGAGATATGAAAAGTGTGTCCTGAGGGCACAAGAGGAAGAATATCTGGGTATAAGTTTTCTGCCGTGGTATAAGCCCCAAACAAAACCTGGTGCAAGCCATTGTCAAGGCGCCAGAGCCAGCCAACAAGGAGGAAGTAAAGTTGTTTCTGGGACATGGAGAATATTATGCCAAGTTTATCCCTAATTTCTGGGAAATCACTACACCGCTGAGGGGCCTACTTAAAAAAGACACAGAGTTCACTTGGTCTGAGGCCCAGAAGGATGCTGTAGAGAGCATAAAAGGACGGATTGTGAAAGCACTGTGCCTACAACCGTTCAATCCAGCGTGGGATACAGTCATCACCACGGATGCCAGTGCGTGTGGTTTAGGTGGCGTACTCACCCAGAAGAAAGGGGATACGGAACATATAGTGGCATTCTCTAAAGCCCTGTCCACGGCTGAGAGGAATTACTCCCCAGTGGAGAAAGAGATCTTAGCCTGTGCATGGGCTGTAGAGCATTTTAGGACCTATGTATGGGGCACCAAGTTTAAATTGGTCACTGACCATAAGCCCCTCATTCACATGCTCAGTCCAGGAGGGATGAAGTCATTGACCCCCCCCCCCCGGTTGGCACGCATTGCGTACAAACTTTAGGAATTCACATTTGACATAACCCACATAAGCGGTTGGAGAAATGCCCAGGCGGACTGCATGTCTGTAACGCTCACCTGGTATCCACGGGGACGTCACTCAGCCTGTTCTGACCTCTTACAACCTCAAACCCTTCCCTGGAGTCCACTCGACTGGAGACTGGGCCTTGTTTTCTTGGAAAGTGTGCTCTCTGTCCTGCTTTCAGCGCAGGGGCGCGTTGATTGATGCGGGCTCGTTGCTGCCTAGTTACTTCACTGGCAAGAGTCCGACAGGTAAGTATAATGAGTATTTTGAACAGTTCTCTAACTTCGTTCCTTTCCTTCCTTAGATGATGGCCGGCGTCCGGGGATGGTGACGTGCTGCTGAGATGAGTAGCGCTGAAGGTGAGTGAGAGCGCGATGCGACCCTTTCGTATTTGTTTTGAACTGAGTTCTTTTTCTGTGTCTTTAAGGTGCTGCAACGTTTTCAGCGTGGATGCCGATTATGAAGAAGAAATGCAGTGAGTAAGCGCGGTATGCGGCGCCTCTAGATGTTTCCACGCTAACCTAGAGTGTCTTTTCCCTCTTGCAGATGGATGAGAAGTTCCGGAGTTAGAGTTTCCCCAGAGCGGCTGGGATTCAGTTAAGCGTTTGAAGCTTGTACAGTCTTTAAAAATAAGCAAAGATTTGCTGAATGCTTACTAATGCCGTTTTTCTGTTCTTTTCCCTTTTCCTTAGGAAGCGGCGTGCCGGGATGGGAACGACACCGCCGAAGATGCCCGCAGCACAGAAGAAGCGATGAATGATGGGCAGAAGCGCCGCAAGGTAAGGCTGTTCCTAACTGTGTTCTTGTTCTTGCAGGAGCTAAACGCAGAAGAAAGATGCAGGCCTACTGCAGACCGATCCGAACACGGTGAGTGTCACGCTGCAGGTGCAGAAAACACAAAGCATGTTTCTCAGCCTGGGTGTGGCTTAAATAGTCTCTGGGTATCCCTGGGCTGAACCACACCCAAAAGACTAGACTGCACATGCAGTTCTGGAAACCGAAATATGTGGGGGGCATCCATCTTGTCCCCATCAGTGCACTACAAGTCCAATCCCCAATGTTATCCTATGGGAGTGAGTGAGTCTGGTGCCACAAGCGCCAAGTCTGACTCCAAGTGGGTCTTTGGAGGGATGGAGAGGCCCTTGAGGGCCATGTAGGTGATCGTGGCCTGGCTCCAGCCTGACATCTTGGAGGGCTGGGGACATGAGGGGCAGGAATCATGACAATGTCAAGATTACCTGGAAACAAAGAGAGAGGCATCACATTTCTGCAAGATGAATGCATCATCACGTCCATCCAAGACCACAGTGGTCCAGAATTCCTATAGGGACTTAGAAAGTGGGTCAGGAGTGGATCGCCAGAAGAAAGAGCCATACCGGAAGGCATACGCCGTATTGGAAGGTGGCGGTAGAAATATCAGAGGCAGAAGGATTAATCATCAAGGGTGACCAAGTAATTCCACCAGTGGGAATGAGAATACCATCATGTGTAGGGCCCACTCAGGGCACTTAGGAAACACCATGACACAGCGCTGGGTGAGAGAGGCGTACTGGTGGCCTGCCATGGACCAGGAAATACACTCAATGATAGAGAGATGTTATGTTATGTTATTTTGCACTTATATAGCGCCTTATATACCACTGGTATGGTCTGAAGGCGCAGGTAGGATTGAACGCCCTTGGGAACAGAAGTTCAGGTCAGTAGAGAGAGAGTAGGGAGAGTTAACGGCGCGTGTGCGCACCGGGTATGTGTGCAGCTGGTGCGGTATACGTGAGGTAGCTGCTTCTTAGTGGTAGGTGTGGTGGTTGAGGTCTGGTGTATGTGTTTGTTCTGGCAGGATTTATCCAGACCGACTGTGGCTGCGTTAGGCCTGAGGAGAACGCCTGGCTGGGGGGGGGGGTGTAACCAGCAATGTTTACTTAGAATGATGGGGAGTGTTGGTATGAGAACAGTTATACCGAATGGTGTCATAGTATCTCTGTGTTCTAGTTGAGTGGTAGTGTAAAGAAGAGATTAAGCGTGGGGTGTAATATGATGGGTTACATGCTCTTTCAAACGTTTCTGCATTCCAGACCATACTATGTACGTCGCGCAGTTCTATGCGCTCCAGTCCGTTCTACAGACTTTTATTCATTCCATGCGTCCCCGATAGCGCTACACACTCAGGTCTGGTCGACGCACTCATGCATTCTAGTCCGCCCAGCGCGCTCTTGATTGCCCCACACATACACTCCTGTCTGCGCCTGTATTGCGCAGTCACCCGCTCCCCGCACTCACCCGCTCTATGCACTCATTTGCTCTATGTGCTCGTGTTTTCTACGCATTCAACTCATCCGCTCCCCGTACTCATCCGCTCCCCGTACTCATCCGCTCCCCGTACTCATTCGCTCCCCGTACTCATCCGCTCAATGCACTTGTGCTTTCCACGCATTCAACATTAATATGCACTCATCAGCCCCTTAGAGTCATTCGCTAATACGCAGTAATCCTATAAATTCATCTCCACTCTACACGCTCCTCCACTCTACATGCTCCTCCACTCTACACGCTCATACGTTCTGTACAATCATCAGTTCTACATTCGCTTCTCTGTATTTATGCCCTCATCAATCCATTCTATACCTTCATCCGATCTACATACTCATTCAAATTACACATATTGAATCTTTATGGTAAACTGCAGCTAGGGTAATGAGGTGAGGATGTTTTAGTCCAGTCATTAAGAATCCAGAGCCGTCTAGAATATTCCAATGGGTTCAGGTTGTCTCAGTTGATACCCAATTTTAGTTGGCCATTGCCCTTTATCTACACAACACACACAGCTCACATGCTGGCAGAAGTAGCCAAGTCAAAGCTTTCAGTATGTGAATGAGGCAGATGAGTTTCAGCGTCACCTGGAGCCCTTTTGAATCACACAGATTCACTTTATAGCTCCTCAAAATGTAAAGTCCACCAAGGCCTTTGTGGGAGGGGTTGTGAGCTGCAGAGGCTTGTAAAGTCTGTGCTGGGTGGGAACTCTGGGGAATGCTGGCACATGCAGTTCAATTACTGTACATAATTCGTTTTTTGGCTATACCCTAGTAGCTTAGGCTACTTGGTCGAGTGATGGGAGGGAACTTTTATTGCTGAAAAGCACCCAGGAGCTTTAACAACAACAACATCGACATTGCTGCCCATATCAAATCAATAATGACATTAAAAAAAAGGACAGCAGGAAATGCCATCAAACTAGAGCATGGGTGTCCAAATAACATTCCTTGAACAGGCCAACAATCAGAAAATAGTTTCAGCAGGATTAGGAATAATTGCAAATATGACCACTCAGCCATGGCAGTATTTGTCTTTCCAACTCATCTACCCCCAGAGTTATGACTGAGGGTAGGGTGGAGCTATGTTACCAAAGCTGATCAGCTACCCACTTGCACATCGCCACACACCGAGACCCAGGCATCCCCCACCCCACCATTTAATCCAGGCAGGCCTGCATCCATTGTTACAGTTGGTGTCTGCCAGTCTCGTGTGCAGCCTCTCATGTGTAGGGTGTGTGATCCAACGGGTGAAGCCAAAGGCTTCCATGGTGTTAGCGAGGGAGAGTGCATAGTCATCAGTAGGATCGTTGAGACCCAAATTACACGGCCTAGAGGTGAAACAAGAGATCGCGATGGGATGGGCGGATATAGCAGAGGGGGTAGGAAAAAAAACTAGCGCTGAGTCGCAATTCATGAAGAATACATCCTTTTGATAGAGAACATGATATTTAGAAATAATAAACCGGAGGGAAGTATGGGGACATTCTTTTGCAGTTTTTGACAATATTTGAGAGTTTTGCAACAAAATATAATGGCTGTTTAGTGATCCAACAACAAACCAAGTGGTGTTTTTTTTATTTTTATTTCAAATGAAGTATAAAAAAAAAAGTACTGCTGTTGAAATAACTACCATGATCCCTGCGTCACCATGGAGTAGCATGTATGAAACTGTTGAAAATGTACTGTATTTGCACAAATGGCACTTTAAACTAACCCTGCATTATACATGTGTACTTGAATATGTTGAATGTATGTGTCTTGGGAGGGTATATGGTCATCGCATCCAACTAAACAGCATTGAATGCCACACCAGAGGAACAAAAGCATCGGGTAAAAAGCATTGAATGCTTTTTTTTTTATAAAGGTAAAGGGTTTCGTTTTGTTAAAATGGGTTTTAAAAGGTAAAAAAAAAAGGGTTGGGGGACCACGCCCACTTAAAAAAAACATGAAAAAAAGTCATTCAATAACCCCCATCCCCCAAAAAATGGATGGCAGGGAACAGAGCGACACATGGACACAGACACAGTGGGCCGGGCCTACAGCGACAGGGGGGGTGGATATGGATATATAGCAACAGCATGGGGAACAGGAAAGCAGGGTACACAGTGATACAGGTGTGGGGAATGTTGTCATTTACATTTCTATCCAGATGTGATTCAGGGCAAAGTTGACAGTTCAACCCAAGTGTGGGACAAGACAACATTGGCTTTCTATCTAGAAGAGACTCAGGCTAACGTTCACAATCCTGTCAGGGTCTGCCGCAGGCCAATGTTCACAAGTCCACTAAGTGCGGCATTGCTAACATTCACAATCTAGTATGGGTAAGGGCAGGCTAATGTTCGCAACTCCAACCAAGTGTGGCATTGTCAACACTCACAATCTTATCTAGAGGTGATGCAGGCTAATATTCACAGTTCGGACTAAGTGCGGCATTGCTAACATTCACAATCCTATCTAGATGCGACGCAGGCCAACGGACACGGTTCCGTTTAAGTGGGGTACATGCTACCATTCACCATGCTACCATTCTGGTGCAGCAATCACAATTCTACCTAAGTGTGGACATGCTACCATTCAGGCTAATATTCAAAGTTCTAAGTGTGGCATTGCTGACATTTACAGTTCTGAGGCAAGGCAGTGCTGGGTGGCAGGGTTTTCCGAAGTAGAGTAATTGCTCTAGTCCCCACCCAAGACACACTTACTTTTTTTGGTTGCTGCTGGTTGACGGCTGGTCGCTAGCTTCCCCTGTGTACACCTGCTGACACTTTATGGAGCCGCCTCTGGTCCCTTAGCCGGAGGGGCTGCCGGGCAGAGGGCTGCCCTGGGTCGGCCAATTATGACCAGGTGAGTAAGCCAATCAGAGGGTAGGGGCCGGACAGGAGGCAGGAGCGCAGACCAGGAAGGGGAGCTGGGGAGATGCATACAGCATGTAGGACCTGGGGGCACTTAATTCAAGTAATATTGGGCAAGATGGGGTCGTGCGCACGCTGGGGTGGGGGTATGGGGCTTGGGGGCAATTAGTTCAACAAATTTGGGCAAAAGAAAAGGGGTCACATGAGCACAACTCGCTTCAGCGATGTAAAGCTTATATTAGATGAGTTGTTCTAATATACATCTCAGTCAAATGAATAAATTGCGGTTTAATATTTTCACACATGAGTTGGAGACTCGAATGCAGTTATTGAATTTTTGCCCAAAAAGTGATTTATAAGTTATTATATTGTGTTAGGATATAATAAATGCCTGCTTTGGTACAAGCTTCTCGTTGTTAATTGAAAGGATTGAGCTGTTGGAACTAGGCAATTTTTGCATCCAAGTAAAGTTTCTTGTTCATCTAGGCCAGGAATATTAATCTGGGACAATGAACTTTGTTGTCCGTTTCCTATTTTTTTTGTTTGAAGTATTTATACTTTAATATCTTTTGGGAGCATTTGCTTATTTTTTTTTGTGTTTTTTTAGGGAGTGAAAGTGTCCGAAACACCCCTTATCTGTAGGGCTGAGGTCCACAATGAATCCATACAGTGAAATACACTGATTCTACTTACGGGTAAGTACAAAAATACTATATTACAGGCACAAAACCGCACTAGAAAAATGAAGCAAGTATCATACAACACTAAATATAAAAGCATATATGCAGTCACCTTCGGTTTTGACAATGCATACAATTCACCTACACAAATGAAAGGAACGTAAGCAGTTAAGCAATTAGATAACCAGTCCGCAGGAAAAGAAGCCCTCACTTGATCAGTCTAACCCCAAGTTGAATGGGGTTTTGTGCCCAAAAGTTCTAAGTTCCTTTAGGAGAGCGGACAATGCTAGGACACGTTCCTGTGGGGATGTACAGGGTTCCAGAAGGCTTCTCATGACTTTTACAGTTCAGTAAAGTACTTTTACTTTCTTTCATAAAAACTTTATAAACAAATGTTTAAAAAGAAAGACAATGGAATAAATAAAGTTCTTATTGTGACTACTCACTGTCCTTACTCTGATTTTCCCAAAGGACTTGATGCCCAGGAGGTGCGGATGCAAGGTTGCCTCCCGTCGGATCCAGGAGCTAAATGCAACCCTTTCCTGAGACGAAATGCAGCAAGCACTCACGCAGGCCACTCTATCAGATGGGGGATAGCCGGTTCCAGAGACAGTCATTGCACACCGGCTACACCAGGCATTGCTCCAGTCGCGAACAAAGGAAGCCCTCCAGAACAAGATCCCTGGATACTGGGATGCTGAAACTCGACAGAAAGGAGACTTGCAGGATGCTGGCGACTACCGATGTTATGGGCAAAAACACGCAACACAACGCTTCTGGCACACTAGCCCAAAGCAGAGCTAGTCCGTCCACCGGGTGGCCCAGGGATACTTCCGAAGGCTCCAGGAACGTGAGAAGGCACAGACTGGTTGGTGTCACCAGTTCAAAGGGTCAAAGCACCAGCAAGGCTCTTGCATGGTCAAGTAGTTCAGCAGGGCTTCACTGGGCCAGCAGCAAGAACCGTTGCCAGGCCTCTTCAGGATTCTTCCATGGGTCTCCTGGCATCTGCACAGTTACACATGGTACTTGGCTCTGCTAGAATTACTGCAGGACTCCTCTCATTGTGAATTCAGGCGAGCGATAAAACTCAGCCCTCAAATAACAAGGATCTGCACCATTCATGCACACCAGCAGTGGTACCATCAGGGACCACTCTGGGGCCTAGTCAGGAATGCACACAAGACTCACTGGCACCAGTTTGTGGGTTGGGACGAGACAGTCCCAGCCCACTTCCTGGGTCCATACACATATTGCATGCACCAGCCCACGAAAACAGCAGCTTTCCCGGGCAAATGCATAACCATAAAATTAGTGCCCCCCCCCGCCACCCCCCCCGAGTAGCCAGGAAGAGAGCCAAATAACAAAATGGGCAACAAACAAGCAAAATGGCATGGCCATTTTAGGACACTAGCCACAATTAGTAGCCAAATGCCATAAACGTGAATGGGGACACTAACAGTATAGCAATAAATAACTTCTGCCACCAGCTTGTCTTTATGCACATTTAAAAGAAACCAAAAATCATTCTGGTAAAATGTCTAGGGTGAGGTTCGTGAAGTTTTCCTAATGTCCACCTGGAGGTAAGACTATAAAACTATCCCTTGGTATACAGGTCCCCAACTCGTTCGTCTGTGCTATCCAAAGAATTGGTAGAATGGCAGAACAGCCATGCTCACCTTATGAGGAGGATGCAAGTTGTATGTAAGTAGAATGAACCCAGTCAATACATTAGCCGAAAGAAACTCTTACACACTGGAAGTGATAATATAGATTTATTTTATATACACAAGGCAAGGTAGGTAAACACTGTTTTAGACGAACCAACACAGAAATATCAACAATACTTTTCATAAGTGACTGCTTATTGTACCCAAGTGTTTCTGCTGCATCGGTTTGCTCTTTTTTGGTCTCTAGGCCGTCTGGTGAGTTTGTGCTTGTGCTGTGCAGTTTTTTTTCTATCCTCCATCCCATCTCTCCGCTACCCCTATGGCACTTACCATCTCACCTATCTATTCCAACTGCCTTACCATCACCTACCCTCCCTCTCTCACAAAGTCAGGAAGGAAAATATTTTTAAAAAGACTTCTTGACCACTCACCCTGGTCTACCATTACAGACACCTAAGCCAGCATAGCTTTGACAGATTGTCACTGATATCCTCTTTTCTGTCCCCTCCCCCGATCTCTGGACTCCTCATCTTATCTCTACTCTCTTCTTGCATATCCTTACAATCTATTGCCACCATTAATGGGCAAGTGTCTCTTCTTCCTCTTCCTTCCTTTGTCTGCTACTACTTCTATGTCCCTCTTCCTCTTTCAGACTGGTGTACCACACCCCTGTACCCCTCCTTCGAAACCCTTAAAGGCAGAGCCCTGCTTCATCTACCCACATGTAATGCTCACTCTGCTATCAAACACTCTGCAGACATCTGCCTCCTCCTCTGAGACCTGGACCATGATATCCTTGCTCTTACCGAGACGTGGTTCAATGCCAGCTCAATCACTGCTTTTGACTCCATTCTCCCCACTGGCTTCAAGATAATTTCTAAGCCACGCCCTAACCCATGTTGGCGGTGAGGTTGCCCGGATCTTCCCCGAGTGGGTCCATTCTTCCCTTGTACCCACTCAGCCATACTCCACCGAAAGCCTGGTCGGCAAGCTGGTCATCTTGTCTACCTCCTACATGACCATTGCCACTATTTATAGGCCACCTGGTTCCATCCCCCTGTTCCTCTCAGAATGGGCCAATTTCTCCTTGGTCCTGACATCTTCCTCTAAACTCCTATTGGGTGATTTCAAAATCCACCTCAACTCCTCATCCACGGCATCCACTCTCTTCTGTGACCCCTGCACCTCGCCCTCCCCTCTCCATTCTCCCCTCTGGTCCTACCCACTCAGCTGGACACACTGTGCCTTTATCCACACTGATCTTTTAATCTCCGCCCCGCTCACTACATGGCCCTCCTGGTAAGAGCACCCTCTCCTCACATGGGTTCTCACGGCCCCCTGACCGCAACTCCCCCAGCTCTGCCAACCTCGTTCAGGGACATTTCGCCCAGGCCCCCCCCATGAAACTAATGTCACTTGCTACCTTTGCATCCACATTCATCCCCCCTCCCACTGCTCTCAGCAAGCTCCCCCTCACCATCCCAACACATTCGACATTCTTACCCCAGTCATGAGAATCCGCCTGAAACCTGCCACCAAGAGTAACATCTGGTACGACTCCAATCTAGCAGCACTGAAGCGCAAATGGAGAGCTGCAGAACGGAAGTGGCAGACCTCAAGCTCATCTTCTGACAAACCGGCCTGTCACCATCTCCAAATGCAAGATCATCTCCCCATTCGCTCCAAGTCGGCGGCTTACATCTCTCGAGCATCCAACAACACTGCTGAAATCTTTAAAATCTGTAAGGAACTAGCCAATCCTTCAGCAGTCTCCACCTCGTCTCTTCCCTCTCAGGTCCTCAGCACTGCATTGGCCATCCACTTCACTGCAAAAACCCAGGACATCCTGATCACTCTTTCTTCCCACCACTTGAGAGCCCCCCCTGGCCTCCCATCATCCCTCAGTCTTTCTCTCTTCCTTCTCTGTCCCATTGGACGAGGTCACTAGGGTTGTCCGCTCTATGAAGGTCTCCTCCAAACAAGTCTACCCCTGTTCTTCAAGAACTATAAAGGACAACATTGGCTCCCTTGCCCCTGCACTTGCCGACTTCTGCAATCACTCTTGCTACTGGGGATTTTCCCTCCTCTTAAGAATTCTCTTGTGGGACTCCTGAAAAAGCCAACTGCCACCCCTCATGTCCGGCTAACTACCTCCCCATCTCCATCACTTGCTTTATTGGGAAACTCCTGGAGAAGATGGTCTTACTCCAACTGACCCAGCATACCGAGCTCATTGGTTGCCTACACGACCATCAATCTGGATTCCGAGCATCCAGAGGCAGGGAACCTGCTCATTTGAACACTCGTGAAGAACTGCTCGCATCTCTTGACTCCAACTATCCCTCTGTTCTCATTCTACTTTAGCTCTCCTCTGCAATCAACACGGTCAACCACTCCATCCTCATAACGGCTCTATGATACACTTGGTATCTCAGAGGGCACTGGACTGGCCGTGCCCTTCCAGGTTATCTTGGGCTCTTTCTACTCTCCCACCTCTACCTCCACCTGTGACATGCCCCATGTCTCCAACCTTTTACCCTGGCTCTTTCACTTCTATCCCACTCTGCTTGCTCACCTTATTTCCACTTTCTCCCCCACTTCCAGTTTTATGCAGATGACACCGACCTTTTCTTCAAACTTCCCTCAGATCCTCTATACTTACTTTCTCTACCATTCCAGACTGCCCATCTGCGAACCAGTCCTGGTGTACATCCAATGATCTCTGCCTCAATGCCAGCAAGACTGAGATCCTTCCTACTGGGACGCCTGCTCCCTCTTTACCCCCCTTCACTCTGGCCACCTGCTATGGGGTCCCACCCCCATCTCCAACGGAAGCCAGAAACCTGAGTTAACTTCGACTCTGCTCTCTTTCCTCCCTCACATTGTGGACCTTGCCAAGAAGGCCCATTTTCAACTCTACCTACTTAAAGGTATCCTTCCTTTCCTAACTTTTCCCCCAGAAGCTCAATGTCTCTAGACTTCTGATACTCTCTAGACTGGACTAATGCAACAGTCATCGTCCTCTCTCCAACAACTTCAGTTTATCCAGACTAGGGCTGCAAGACTCATCCTGGGCCTCAAGCCCCAGGACTGTATCTCTCCAGCCCTAAAATCTCTCCACTGGTTCCCGGTACTGCAAGGTTCAAATTCCTCTGCATCATCCATTAGGCTGTCAGGGACCACGCCATCTACAACTTGCTCTTACTAAATACTCTCCCTCCAGATCTTTACGCTCCTCTGGCTCCAACTCTTTGCACGTCAAGCGTTTCTCTAAGCAGCAAGCTGGTGGCCATTCCCTTTCCTCGGCTGGCTCCCTCCTCTGGAACAGCCTCCCCCTTCCTCGCCACCTAGAGCCGGATTGCCTAAAATTCCAGAAGCTCCTCAAGACTTTCCTCTTTATCCTCTCCTCGCCTAATTGTCCTCAGCCTCCGCCCTATCACAGGACTAGCCTTTGGCCCCCTTTGGTCTGTGTTGCCTCACAGGCCTGCAGTTGCTGTGCTGGCAGGTGACCACTCCTTACCAAGTGATCTCTGGCAGGCACTTAACTGTTACCTTGCAACTGCTCGACTCCCTGGCACTTTCCCCTCAGTGGAATCTACTAGCACTTATCCCCTCCACCCCCGCCTCTCTCGGCACTTACACATTCTGAATGCTCACAAGGCCTAGTAGGACCGCCTCTTTCCTGTTCATCAGTTTTAGTTCAGCCTGTTGCCTTATCCTCTCCCTGCTTGACCTGTGGGCGCTAAACAATTTCTTGTTGTACAAGTGTCTTACAAATGCACAATAAAATAAATAAACAGATAGTAAATTTGGAATTTCTCTAACAAATGAAGAGGTGGATTAGATTATTTTTTCTAGCAATAGTAATTTTCCAATTGGACAAATCCCATTTCATAACAAAAAAGTCACAATTTTGTACTTCGTAATACTCATCTAGTCAACAAAAAAAGTAAATATTGATACAATGTCGACACCTGCAACTTTATTCTGTCACTACTACAATAGGAGCCATTTAAGAACCCTGCACTATCTTTGTTTTAAGAGGCCACAGAGGGATTATAGGTTGCTTGCTGCAAATGGCAGAATACCTAGAGCCAACCACTAAGCCAGGTCTCACAGTAAAACCACTACTTTTATTGATTCAAACTGATTAAGGAGGCAAGTAGTTGAGCTTGTGGGTTTAGAGAACACTGGAAGGAAGTAGAACAGCAGTTTTGCCATACGCCAAAAATAAATATAAATGTACTTACAAACAGAAATAAAGAACTAACCAAGAATCGCTTGCCAGTCTACTTTGAAATGTTGGCCACAGGTCAGCAGTGCCATGTTTGGCAGCCACAAATACTTTAAGGGGAAACTAGGAGCACCACATACGGTTGAAAAGTAGAGCTCCTATAAAGTCCTTGGCAGAACCATTGGCATGGTGTCCTCAGCATCTAAATATGACCAATGTTCAAGTATTTGAATTATACTGCTGAAATCCCTATATGAAAGGAGTTACAGTGCTACATGTGAACAGTTTTTTACTTGCTGTACTTTGATTAAATTAAGCAATTTCTCTGGAGTTTGCAAATGTCTATATCAAAATGTATATGAGACCATAATTTACAGAGCACGCACCTCTTCATGCTTTTGACATGTACAATCCAACTGCTTTGTACGGTGTTCCATTATACAACGCTTGTGGCCCATTATGGATAATCATTTTGATCAGCTCAACGCATAAAAAAGGACTCATTATGATAAATAATATTTAGCATACATTTCACAATGTATGTTCTATGTATGTGACAAAGCTAGAAATGTAAATGTCCTCAGATGCGAGAGTGTCAGTAGTATTTTCATTCACATACTCAGGGATACCGCTCCCTCCACTCATTCGCTCAGACATGGATAACATGAGGATGCAATGGATAGCTCTCTTCCGGACGAAGTACAATAAAAAGGAAATGGGTCTTCATATGTATTTCCTATAGGCTGTCTGGCTTCCCCATCAGATCAAAACAAAGAGCACTGGCCATCTGCACAGTCTATTTTCATGGGATTCAAATTAAGTTAATACCTTAAGATAATACCGCCCACACCCCCCCTCCCCTTCCTCTTCCTATAACCATTCCCTCCTGGGCAGACCTCTGCCCGGCAGCCCCCTGCGGCTAAGGGCCCCTAGGCCAAGGGCGACTCCTACAGTTGCGGCTCCCTGTGTGTCTGCAGGTGTCCGCAGGTGTCCGCAGGGGACGCCAGGCGCCAGCTTCACTTGCTATCTCCACCTTCTCCCGGCCCACCCCACATACACTGAGTCACTACATTCGCATTGGTGTCTTCACCTCACTGTGTCCAACAGTTGTGATAAACTAGGGTTTTTCTCCCCTCGCAGGTTTCTCAAACTTAGGTGGGCTCTCCACTGTACCTAATACGCATTACTGTTGTTGTTCTGAAATGTGGTAAACTAGGGTTTTTCTCCTCTCGCAGGATTCTCAAACTTAGGTGGGTTCTCCACTGTACCTAATACGCATTACTGTTGTTGTTCTGAAATGTGGTAAACTAGGGTTTTTCTCCCCTCGCAGGATTCTCAAACTTAGGTGGGCTCTCCACTGTACCTAATTACGCATTACTGTTGTTGTTCTGAATTGTGGTAAACCTGTGCTTGCCGCTCTATTCCTGTCTGCGGGCTCTCGCATCGTCTGTCCTCCCCCCCCCACTCCCTCCTACTCCATGGTGCTCTCTATCGCGCCTATTTTCTCTAACTGCTTCTCCATTGACTATCCTGCTCTCCTCACTAAATCTGGTAGGAAAAAGTTTAAAAAGGACATCCTGGTCTCCAACCCAGGCCTCCCTATCGCTGACACCTATACCAGTGCCTGCTCCAAGACATCCTCTTTTTTGTGCCTTCGCCTGACCTATGGACCCTTCATATGGTCTCTGTGCTCTCTCCTTTCTCCTCTTCTCCCATTAATGGTGGCACCTGTTGGGATGTCCTCCTGGCCCCCTTCCGCTCCTCTAAGGCCATCATTAATGTCTATGCTAATGGGACCGTCTTGGTCCAAGGTCCTCAGGCCAACCTTCACCTCTTTGATAGACGCTTCCCTCGCCTCATCAACTTCCTTTGCTCTCCCGCTGTCCCCTCCTCTGTCCTCGGCTACCTTGCTTCTACCCTCCCTCCCTGCCCCCTCTCGTGCTCCTTCTTCACCTCCTTCTTCTACACCTCCGCAGGGCGTACCTCTGATCTGTACCCCTCCCCGGAAGTCCTTCAAGGCTGGCAACCTTCTCCACATTGCCACTCTTAACTCTCGCTCGGCCATCAAGCATTCCTCTGATATCTGTCGCCTTCTTGAGGAACTGGACCTTGACGTCCTCGGTCTCACTGAGACATGGTTCACAGCCAGCTCTGTCACCAGCTTCGACACACTCCTACCTGACGGTTACAAGATCTTCTCCGTGCCCAGGCCCAACCGTGCAGGTGGGGTTGTTGCCCTTATCTTCCCTGAGTGGATTCCTGCCACTGTCACTCCTACGCAGACCTACTCCTCTTTTGAATGTCTTGTCTGCCGACTCTCTCTCTCTCCTAGCCATTCCCTTACTGTGGCTACTATCTATCGGCCACCTGGCCAAATTTCCTCCTTCCTCTCTGACTGGGCTGACCTCTCCTCCTCACTCCTGTCTTCAACCACTCAACTCCTCTTTCTTGGTGACTTCAACATCCACCTTGATGCCTCCTGTCCCCCCACTGGACTCTTTCGTGACCTCTGCGACTCTCTCTCACTCTCCATTCTCCCGTCTGGGCCTACTCATTCTGCAGGGCACACTCTTGATGCTCTGATCTCTCTGACCTTCCCCTCTCTGTCCCTCTCTCCACTCCTCTCTCCTGGAGTGATCACTTTCTCCTAACCTCCCACCTCACCCTCCCTACCCCACAGGCAAAGCCACCCTCATCATTGCCATCCACCTTCTCGGTCATCCGACCCATGAAGCGCGTGTCAGTTGAGGCTTTCGCTGCCACCTTCTCGCCCCCCCCCCCCCCCTTCGGCTGACTCCCACCCTGACACAGCCCTCTCCATGCTCCACTCTGCTATATCTGATACTCTTGATATCCTTGCCCCTGTCATGAGAATCCGCCTGAAGCCCAAAGCCAAATGTAACTCCTGGTATGACTCGGATCTCGTCACCCTAAAACGCAAGTGCAGGGTGGCTGAGAGGAAATGGCGTGCTTCATGTTCATCCTCTGATAAACTGGCCTGCCGCCTGCTCCAAAGGCAATACTGTCTCTCCGTTCTCACCAAAAAGAGAGCCCTTATCCAAGCCCGCATCTCTGCGGCATCCAACAACTCGGCTGAACTCTTTAAAATCTGCAAGGAGCTTGCCAACCCTGCTGCAGTCTCTACCTCTCCTGTCCCCTCCCAGGCCCTCTGCACTGCACTGGCCTCTCACTTCATCTCAAAAACTCAGGACATCCTGTCCTCACTCTCCTCCTATCACCTCCCTTCCTTTCTTCCCGGCTCTTCCTCTGGCCCTTCTGCAGCCACCCCTCCTCCCTCCTTCTCTGCCTTTCCACTTTTTTCTGCTGACGAGGTTTCCAGACAAGTCGGATCTATGAAAGTCTCGTCTAAACAGGTTCACCCCTGTTCCTCCAAAACTATCAAGGACCACATCGACTCCCTGGCTCCTGCCCTGGCTGACTTTTGCAACCACTCCTTCGCCTCTGGAGTCTTCCCATCCCCCCTCAAGCACTCCCTTGTGCACCCTCTTCTTAAGAAACCCTCCTCCGACCCCTCCTGCCCGGCTAACTATCGCCCAATCTCCATCACTCCCTTCCTGGGAAAGCTCCTGGAGAAACTGGCCGTCTCCCAGCTAAACCTCCATGCTGAAACTGTTGGTAGTCTCCATGACCATCAATCTGGCTTCAGAGCGGCCAGAAGCACGGAAACTGCTCTCCTGAACATCCGTGAGGACATGCTCTTGAACCTCGACTCCAACACTCCTTGTGTTCTCATTCTGCTCGATCTCTCCTCTGCCTTTGACACTGTCAACCATGCCATCCTGCTCAACCGTCTCCGTGATGACCTGGGTATCACTGGTCAGGCTCTGGCGTGGCTGACCTCTTTCCTTTCCAATCGACCCTCCCAGGTCCAACTTGGGTCCTTCCTCTCTGACATCTTTTTCTCCACCTGTGGTGTTCCCCAGGGATCTAATCTCTCTCCCTGGCTGTTCAACCAGTATCTGGCACTCCTTGCCCACTGCATCGCCGCTCTCTGCCCCTACTTTCAGTGCTATGCGGACGACACCCAGCTCATTTTCAGGCTACCCTCGGCCTCCTCCTCTCCTTCCCTCATCTCTGACTGTCTGTCTGCCATCCAGGAATGGTGTGCCGCCAATGACCTCTGCCTTAATGAGATTCTACTCATCGGCACACCCACTCCCACCTTCCCTGTAGCTCTCTGGCCAGCCTCGCTTGGCCCTCCTCCTGCTCCTACCTGCAAGGAAAAAAACCTCGGGGTCATCTTCGACTCCACACTCTCCTTCTCTCTTCATATATCTGACGTCTCTAAGAAGTCACACTACCAGCTGCACCTCCTCAGAGGTATTCTTCCCTTCCTCTCCTTCCCCCAGAAGCTCACTGTCTCCTGAGCCCTGGTTCTCTCGAAGCTGGACTACTGTAACAGCCTCTATCTTAATCTGACTGCCTCTCCTGCAACTCATCCAGAACAGAACTGCGAGACTTGTCCTTGGCCTCAGCCGTATCTCTCCAGGACTGAAATCTCTACCCTGGCTCCCAGTGGCTGCGAGGATTAAGTTCAAAACCCTCTGCATTGTCCACAAGGCCTTCTGGGGCCTGGGGCCTAAATACCTCAACTCTCTCTTCCTAAATATCTTCCTTCCCGAGCCCTTTGCTCATCCATCTCCAACTCCCTCAGGGTCAGCCGCTTCTCGAAGCAACAAGTTGGGGGTCGATCTCTCGCCGTGGCAGGGGCCTCCCTCTGGAACAGCCTTCCTGCCTCCCTGAAACTTGAGGAGAACCATCTCCGGTTCCGGAAGCACCTCAAAACCTTCCTCTTTGCTTCTGCTTTCTCTCTCCCTCTCCCCTGCTAAATTCTAGACTGAATCTGCACCGAATCTGCAACTGGGCCACTCTCACCGACCTCGGTCCTTGGCCCAGCCACTCTCCTCTTGCACTGCCTCCCTGGCAACCCCTGCACTGAGGGACTATCTCTGTATCCCTACAGCCCCCCCTTTCCCAGCACTTGTCTGCACTTACCTTGCACTTGCCACCAGCTGGCCCTATTTATTTACTTACTCTACTTACTTGTATTGCACTTCCCCCCTCCCCTTCCCCTTGCACTTTTCCCTTCCCCCTACCCCTGCACATGCGCGGTCTGAATGACACCTGGCCTAGTAGGATCGCTGTCTGTCTTCCCCTTGTTCCCCCCCTCCCTGCCTCGTCGCGCCTTGAAACACTTGTGTATAGGCGCGTTACAAATGCCATATCATATCATATCATATCATGGTTTACAGCTCAACAAAACCAGTGATCAATAAGGATTCCCATTTAACTTTGTACTCTCCAAAATGATTTCCAACCATTATGGCTTCTCCAAGCAAGAAGTGTGCCTATTTCAAAGACTTTTGTAGAGTTGGTGGCAAGCAAACCAAGGGCAGATACAATGATGGCTAACTGGACAGAACAGTCGTACAGACCCTAACAGAAGATCGATAAACTGAGTAAAATTGTGCAGCACCCAAACTGTTTGATGCCGAAAGGGATGGATGTAGGAGGGGAAGTAACTAATTATCTTATAAACATACACAACAGGTTCTCAGTTGACACGCAAAAGCCCTTTTAAGTGTATCATGTGGTTGCCTATGCACATTCAGATTGTAACTTTAGACCTGCACATGGCTGCGCCAAACAGCATCTATTCAGCTTCGGCTAAAATGGGCACTAGACCACCTAATAAAGGCAGATCAACAGTTAAATCTTCACTTCAGTATATTGTGCCAGGGTCCTATCATACCATTGCAAAAGAACTGGGGCAAAACCCGTCTCCTTTTACAAAAATAAGCAACATCCTTGTAGAAGGTCGCATAACCTTGTCTAATGCCTTGCAACAAAGATTCCAAATCCCGAACACTGAACGCTACCACCAAACGCCCTGAGGAAACACATCCCAGCAGACACTACTGTGCCCAAAAGTACACCCTTAGAGCACAATATACTCCCTGCATGCATCCCCGCCAGGCTCACCTCCATCCTATACAACGCTATGACAGTCTTCGCCACCCCAGGACTGGCCAACCTGAAAGCTAAATGGGAAGCAGACGTAGTATCATAGAACCGGAAGACTGGATACTGGTGCAAATGCACCCTCAGGAGACCGCAATCTCCTTCAGACTTCGGCCTTATTCAACACAAAATACTTCACCGAGTTTATTATCCCAGAACTGTACTGTATGGTTGGAAACATGCCCCAAATGCAAACTGCTTACGATGCCGAGAAGGGGAAGGCACCTTCATACACGTTCTGTGGTAATGCCCCTGAATCAAAACCGTCTGGAGCAGATGCTGTAATAAATTAACTAAAGGTACTTGCCCGTATTATATCATGGACCCGAAAACACCAATACTAGGTATCCCTGATGAGAACACTGCTAACAAACGGGAAAGACTATTCTCCACGGCAGTGGGTCAGAACATTGCACAAAAATGGGGCGCCCAGAATGCCTGACCCTTGCTCAATGGACAGCTGATATGGACATATTTGCAGCTACAGAGCATAGAATATACACAGCACGGGGCTGTCCCACAAAGGCCAGTAAGATATGGGGAAAATGGGAGGAGGAAGAGACCTGAAGACCCGCTGCACACTATGGAGTAAAGTGTGTGGTGACACAGTTTATGGTAATTATTGATACGATTGCGTACACGATTGTTATGAATATGACCATTAATAGGACATGATTGTTGACAGGTTAATGTAAGTTTGTTTTGTTTTGTTTGGTTGTTTTCAAAATCAATAGACAATGCTTTATAAAAATAAAAAGCTCCTTGATAACATGAGGAACTGCAAGTATCTAGGAATATAGGATCCAGTAAGGCATGTATGTGCTTGACAAGCTCCGCCAAAGTTTACCCATCTCCATACAACATGTGTCCCTTTTGAAGAGACATATACACAGTAACTAATCAAATGAGTGGGGCAGATCCTGGAAAGAGGAAGGGATGGAGATAAATGATCACACGTTATCAGCCAAGAATGTAATGAGTAATGTATCTTGCAGAGAACTTAAACATAAGTGTTGTGGGGGGTAGGGAAGTTAAAACAAATATTGTATAGGATGATCAGTTAATCTGCGGTTGTGTATGTTCGGAAAAGATTAAAAATGCATCTTCAAAAAAACAAAATTCTATGATGCAGTCCAACTAAGAATTCTTATCCCTCATCTGAGAGGGAAAAAGGGACTCCAATGGGTAGAACTAGACAAGCTTAACATGGCCCCGGCCACCATCGCGGAATGGCTCTGGGTCCCGAGAAATAAAAAATACTATGTACAATACGAAACCACCCACTTCTGGGCACCATATGGAAGATTTGGAGAGAAGGGAGGGATATGCGAGGGATCACATCTTGGCCTTCTCCAGTGAGTCACATTTGGGCTCCAGGGATCAGCGAGGACATTCCCAACCATGAGACATTACAGTCCTGATTTGAAGCTGGTCAACTATGGAGAGGGGGTAACTTTGTCACAATACTAGAGCTAGAGGAAGCGCTGGGGATAGGCACCCCGTCAGTCTTCCCCTTCCTTCAATAAAGGTGTCCAGGCAAGAGACAAATGGAGAGAGAAAGTTCAAAGAGATGCAACTCCATTTGAAGAAATCTGGGAACGGGTCAACAGCGAACCTGAGGCTCAAGTGGGAAAGAGCTCTGGGGACAGGCATAGATCCGAAACTATGGGGGTAAATATGCAAAGGGGCTGCCCAAACATTGATATCAAGCAAGTACAAACTTCACGCCATCAAGTTATGCCAAAGGTGGCAACACGATCCACATAGATTGTCCAAAATGTTCCCATCAATGAGCCCCCTATGCTGGCGTCAATGTGGCGAGAGAGCGGAGTATTGGCATATGTGGGGGGGTGGGGTGTACCCACATTAGGATATTCTGGGATGAGGTGTTGGGGTGGATATGGGAATTAGAAGGCATCCAAAGGGTGGCTGCACCCCTTCTCATACTGTTTGGGATGGAAGATCATGAAGGTGACCTCAGGAGTGGCAGCCAAACTCATATTGGCTGCTCGTACTTGCCTAGTAATGAGCTGTAAATCGCCCAAAGCACCCACAAAGTAGGAATGGATAGGTGTGGCCACTAACATCTGTACAGTGGAGGGAAGAAAAAGAAAACAAAAAAAGAAAAAAAAACAATCCTTGCAGCCCTCAATGGGAAATCCACTCAGTATGAACTGTTATGGGGGGGATTTTGTAAACAGATATTTGTCTAACACTTGAGAGGCTGTATTGTGTATGGAAGAATTAATAGGTCTTGGGTTATTATCTGACCTGATTCAGAAACATAACTCTTTGTTACAAGACGGGCGCACAATGTATCTCAGACTGTGCTCCACTTGAGCGACCAAAACTAATATCTGTTGACAAATGTGAAAACACCACGTCCATGCCAAGACGTCGAGGACAATGGTAAACTTTAACAGCTGTAGGAGTTACCGTTCCTGTGGTCGGGGGAGGTGGGAGGGTCTGCGTCTAATGCTCAAAAAGAGGTTGTTGGAGGGTGGTATGTTGTGGGAAAATTGTTATTAATGGTATGCTCCGATCAATAGCTTTCTTTGTTGTTTGTTGTGTATTAAATATTAGTTGAAAACCTAATAAAAATCAAATAAAAACAAAACAAAAAATACATCTTCAAAAATTGCACCAGGACTAAGCATCTAGAAGGACTGTGCAAGTTGTTTTGTCAGATATCTAGCAATTCGGTACACCACAGGATGGACTTTGGGAGAAAGATTGCTTAAAGTCTGAAGACAATGAAAGTTGTAAAAAACAAAAAAAATAAAAAAGGGTGCACTGTATGAATTCAAGAATATAGTTGTTTTGGTTACTAACCTCTTGTTCAACATATTGCAGCAAATTAGTCCATCCAGAAAAATCTTGAACGTTCGCCTCTACAACCTTCCAATACGTTGTAAACTCCTGCGGAAATGGAATTTGCTCCTCTGGAGGAGGTAGTGGCGGTGGTGGTGTGGGTATTTCACATGCACTTTCATCTCTGGCCTCTTCAGCAACTTCTCCAGCCTCCTCCCCAGGGTCATCTTTATTGGCCTCAGAGTTCTCAGAAGATTACTCCATTTCAATGACATCCATAATCTCAGCAGTAAAATCATGTAATCAGTAAAAGATGTCACGAATGTCTTAACATTGACAAACGCTTGAAGATCAGACAAGCCCTGATGATTCCCACGGAAATCCCGAAGCGGTATGGCAAAAAGGTGGGGCTGGATTTTATTGGACCATTGGAGGCAATGGCTCCTGAGCATAGGTATGGCATAGTGATGGTAGACTACCTGTCAAAATGGGTAGAAGCAGAATGTGTCCCCAACATTACCACAGCAACCGTCATAGAAGTCCTCACATCCATTCTTCAGAGGGAAGGCCTCCCCAAAGAGATAGTCGCGGATAAAGGGGTGCAACTAGTATCACAGGAAATTGAGTCATTCTTGCACAAACATAACATAAAGTAGAGAAAGGATGCCCTGTACCACCGCCAGACCAATGTACTAGTTGAGAGGGTGAATAGGTTTATCAAAGGGGCTATCCAGTTAGCAACGGCTTCTGGCATGGATCCCCTCAAAACCATCAAGGAGGCTGCAGCGGCCCACAGATTAACCCCCAACGGCATCACCCAAGTGTCGCTGTTCCGAATGCTGAGGGGGAGAAGAGCGGCATCCACACTGGTACCACCATGGTTGACCAGAATAAAAGAAGATAATAAAGTGGACATGGAAGAAATCGTGTGGAGGTTGAAAAACAGAAAAGCATGCATGAAGAAATTGAGTGAACAAAGAAGAACGCGCCAGTGTTGTAAGGTCAAAGAAGGTGACTGGATCAAAATACACCTACCCTGTAAAGACCAAATGACAGGTTCAAAGTTCAGCCAACCCATAAAAGTCATACACAGAGGGACAAATCGCGTTCGCACAGAGGATGGACGCACGTGGAACATGGAGCGTGTGGCAATGTTTCAGAAGCATCGCACAACAGAATGAAAACAAGAGGAGTTCACCACTTGCAAAAGCAACGACAGGGATGCCACGAGAGAGCGAGAAATAGAAACTTCAGCAAAGGAGGTCATGGAGAGACAGAGAGATGCCAGAAGAGTCCCAAGAAGCGAGCCAAGCACTCGACACCGGTGGTACGAAGGAAAGTCATCCGAGAAGAGAGCACAGAAGACCGGTGAAGTAGTTATTTACTTTGGCATTTAAATAGCGCACATAACCCTGAGGCATCTAGGCGATTTAACTTAAGAAAAAGGTTACAATAACTTAAAAGAGTAGTAGTATCTGGTTACATGAAATGGAATGCCAAACAGCATGTTGCAAGGCGCCTACATCAAGACATGCAGTGACAAGTAGGTAAGTTACAGTAATGGCAAGTGCATACATTGGAAAGGCTGACCTCAAGTTGTGAAGCGGCTACCTCAAGGCATGCAGTGACAAGTAGGTAAGTTACAGAAATGGCAAGTGAATACATTGCAGAGCCTGTTCTCAAGTTGTGAGGCGGCTACATGAAGGCATGCAGTATCAAGAAGGTAAGTTAAAGTAATGGCAAGTGCATACATTGGAAAGGCTGTTCTCAAGTTGTGAGGCGGCTACATCAAGGCATGCATTGGAAAGATGACTTTGTTATGGAATAAACTTTGTGGTGATGCCAAAGGGAGGTGTGTGTAGGGAGCTTGCGAGACGCGGCACCACCGTAGTCTCGGGAGACTTCCAACGTACAGTGCAACAGCCGCGCAACACGGCAAACGGCATTCTGAAGGGCGCCAATACCATGGAGCAGGTCGCACTCCCTGCACTCCTCCTCCTAAGGGACTAAAGACTGCCACAGAACCCATAAGCAGCCTAGGACACCTAAGCCCTGCACTACCCATACCTGCCTAACCTCCCAGAGCCTCAGGGTTTTCACGCTCTTCTCCTTGTCTCTGGGGAAGAGCTTGCAGTCTCTGGGTTTTTGCAGCAGGCCCAGAGTTGCTGCTTCTATGAGCCTCGGAAGGGCTGGAGCAGCCAACATTGAAGCGGCTAGAGCGGCACTTGCAGCACCTGCATCCCTGAAACCGGTGTTTTTTAAATTGTCTGTGTTTTTCTAATTAAGGGTTACTTTTATTTGTTCCTGCCAGGGAAGCACTGATCAAGGGCTTGCTAAAATGTTAACAAGATGTCTCAGCAGGACTATACAGGCTGCAGGCATTTTCCCCTCATTCTCTTTGTTTCTTTTAAGTAACCCACTTGGCACGTTTTATTGCAGGCATTAGCAGACAAGTGTGTGGGAATGGTCCATTTCTCTATCAAGCCACAGCTCACTGGGGTGGGCTGCGTAGCATTTAAAAGCCCCATAATCTGCATCTATGCTAAAGTAAATATTAGACTAACAATGCATACTAGTCTGTGCCATGTCTGGTTGGTTGACATGAAAACAATGTTTTTACCCTTTATGAGACATTGTACATTTTATTTGCGTCCTGCATAACAAGATGCATGCCGGTGTGAAATGACTGAACTGCATTCTGGTACTCGTAGTCTTGTAGTTATAACGGGGAAACCAGGTGTATATTCCCAGGATCAACCTAAAGAGACTGGAAGGCCGTCTCCGAATGGAATGGTGTGCGGGTGAGCATTTCAAAATGATGTTTGGAGGTCCCCTTGCCGGCAGCTGAGAAGACCTGCCTGCACATGTTAGCAAAAATGCCTTTATCTGGATTTATGTGCTTCCAAATGCAAAAGGGCCCTGTAAATATTTGGTAAATGCGTTTTTGAGGGCACACGGCAGGCCCGGCTCCAGTAGGGTGGGCCAAGGGGGCCAGCCCCCCCCCCCCCCAAGGTCATCCCCTGACTCCCCCTAGAATGGAGGCATTGCAAGTGGGACCTGAGGGAATGGAGGCATTGGGGTCGCTGAGGGGGGGAAGAGGGGGGCAGCATTTCACTCTAAACATGCAGCAATGCAGAGAGATTAGCATTCTAATGAGCTACACTGAAGGAGGCCTGGCCAGGATTTGTTTGCTTGTCCTGGACAATGATCTATGCCCTGTAGCCATGAAAGCACAAATGACCAGGGAGATGAAGGGCCATTCATCTCCCTGCCGGTCCGATAGCACAGCGAGTAGAGTGCTTGCTTTGAGATCTGTGCAGAGCCTGCTGATGCAGGTTCGAATCCCGGCAGGGCCAAACTCAGCCTTTCATTCTTCCGAGGTCGATAAATGAGCACCACACAGTGTGGGTAATAATAAGCAGCGCTCAGATACCTGAGGGTTCGTAGAGCTATATAAATGCTAAATTATTATTATTATTTCATTCACACCTCTAAGTGAGGTAGCACTTACTCGAGAAGGCTCCATACAACTATTTTCTCAAGCCTAAAGTCGCAAAGTTGGTTTCGGTAATTTAAAGTATGTTTATTTTTTGTGGGAAAATAGCATTTTTTCACATCATGCTTAAGAAAATGGTTAACTATGTCAAACAATGGCAGGCGATGTTGATTGCACACAGATTTCTGCAGAAAGTGCATCAACTGACTGGTACCCTTACAAATATATTTTGTTGCATTAACTACTTGAGTATAAGTGAAAAAATAAGCTTGGTAGTAACAAAAATGTAATTCTGGAGGAGAGAGCAGTATAGTGAAGAAGTGATGGATGCAAGGCTCGGAATTAAACATTACCACTATAATTTCTTTGCACATTTCATGCTATAATTCTTTAGTATGTTTTGCCATTACAGAAGGGGACAAGTCATTAGTAAATGACTCTTGGTCCTATCACCAAAATGTGCAGATTAGTCTCAGTTATTAGGCCATGTACTCTTGGAATTGGAACACAAGCAACCACAGACAGATTTTGGTATTGTGGTCTATCAGTCTAGGAGTTTAGGCAGGGCTGCTCACATTAATGGCAGGGCCAAGACCGATTAACAGACAATGTTATGGAAGGCAGGCTGACCAGAGCAATGCCAGTGGTTATGATTGATTCAGAGACAAACATACATCCTTTTTTAGTTTAGATAGAAATGTCTTAATGTGTGTCTTCAGCCAGTTGATTTTATAAACAACTAGCAAATGGTGCCCGTACTTCACACGGGTTCTGTAAACAGACATGATAACACTGTCATCAATTGACAATCGTGGAGCAGACGTGGAGGGGAGAAGCATAATGGGACCTTCTCTGTGCTCTCCCGACCTGTCGCCTCACCCTGGCGTGATGCAGTATGTTGCAGTGCATTGTGGTGCAGATATTTCAGAAACGGAGAGTCCTAGGGCCTTGAAATGTGGGTTTTGAGCCAGAACAAAATCTTGCTCCTGGCCTTGAGATGGTTAAAATTAGCTTTGTCCAGTCATTCTATGACCAAATTGATGTTTTGCACGTTGAGGCGCGTATGTCTCAGAAACGGTGCATCCTAGGTCCAGGAAACATGGTTGACCTTGACCTTCTGTTCCTCGTGTCCAGACACTTGAAATTAGCTCTGCCTGGTCCTTCTATGACCACCTTGATGTTTCGCCGCTTCCAACCAACCATCTCATGTGTGCAGAGGCTTAAGACCAGGGAATGGAGTGGGGTGTCCGCATGTAATGTAGCCAGTAACATCTGGAGAGTCCTAACAGGTAACTGCAAAATATGGTGCAGATTCGGCTGAACAGTATGGACTTGTATGAGGAACAAATAAATAAAAAACAGATTTTCCATTTTATTTATATATGACAATGCCTCCGTCCCTTGCACTGGAGTCCTGTCTAAAACAAGCATTTGCAAAGCCAACAGTTTTGGCTTGCGTATAGGTATTAGACAGACATTTGCCAGGCAATGACATCATATGCCCAGGTGCACAAAGTTTCTAGGCTGTTCCCATATTATGGCCAGGTATTACCGTTATGGCAGTGACTGGAAAATACCTATCCATGCCTAATCAAAACCCCAAGCTGTTGGCTTTGCCAATGCGTTTTGATTTCAGGTTGTCTCCCCAAGTAAAGGTGTGTATGCCCGGATGTGGGTGTCTTGTTTGCTATGCCTAGGGAAACAAGCTCCACCTCACTGAGTTGATCCGACAAGGCCCTAAAGGAAAAGACAAGGCTAGGATGGCAAGCATGGACCACATTCAGATCTTCTTGTCAAGTGTGCTTACCGGTGGGGTTCCGACCTATGTAGAATGCATATTTTTCTGTGTGGAAGAGTTGCCTGAACTGCCAGGACTTTTCGTGATTCAAACTGATAAGTACTGAATTGATAACCTCATACTGTTTGGGTAAGTTAACAGTGTTTATATGCAAACAAAATACATCATGTGTATTGTGGGTCTTGTTTGGAAAGTATAATGAAAATCCTGCATGCTGGGTGTTTAGGTAGCGCCGGAAATAGAAATTATTTGCTGTGGGACTCCATCAGTGATTCAGGGAGGGGATGGGAGGATTGCTCCCACCCCCCACTAAACCTTTGCCTCTCAGAAAATTAATCATAAACACTTGATAAATAACACAAGAGCTAGGGCATTTCCTATAATGTTACTGGAAAAATATAAAATAGTAACGTCTTTTAAAACAATAATACAGTATTTAAATATTTCCTAAAGAGTGCAGAGGTGGATTTCACATTTGGACAAGGAACAACTGGCCATGCCCCTTCTCCCTGATCTGCCTCTCTTCCCTCAAACACAGTCAGTGATGCAAAGGTCCTCCCAGTGAGGTCTTATCTTTTTAATGTGTCTCAGAGGCAGATTATTTGCAACAGGAAGTGATTAGAGATGGAAAAAGGTAACTGGCAGTGACCATGGCTGTGGCACCTTTTTCTTAAAATTATATAAGGTGTGATTGTTGGGTGATTAGACATTAAGGTGATACAGAAGAAGCTGTGTGAAACAATTTTTATTATTATTATTATTTTTTACATTTGCAGAGCACACTACAGCCCGTGGGCATCGAGGCGCTGTAAACGGAGCGTAAGAAGGCTTATTTAAGGGTTACAGAAGAGCCACCCATCAGAAGTAGTCTTAAGAGATACAAGGTTACATATACATCAATTAGCACAAATTACTTACAGATTACTCGAGTTGCAAACACAAAACATGCAGGTTTACACGAAAAGCATGGTTTTGATGACCTTACGAAAGGCAGCGCGAGATTCAATAAGTCTAAAGTGAGGAGGGAGGGCGTTCCAGTGGTTGGCAGCCATGGTGGGGAAGCTGGTACCACCAGCACAAGCTTTGCGTAATTTTGTGTATTTTAGGAGCAGTTATCATGTTTGAATATGCTGATCTGGCTGGCCTGAAGGCAAGGGGTTTAGAGATCCTTTGAACAAGGTAAGGAGGGGCCAGGTCGTGAAAACACTTGTGCGCCAAGGCAAGAGTTTTAAAAATGATTCTTTCCTTGACTGGAAGCCAGTGGATCTGTCTTCTGAGACCAGAGATATGGTCCCTGTGTGATAGGCCAGTGGCGGCCCTAAGGACATTACTTTGAACTAGTTGCAGTTTAGCAGGGTTTTTGCTTTTTGCCCAATAAATTCGATGGGTTTTTTCGAGAAAAAAAAACGTAGTAAAAAACCCAGCGAAAACTCATCCCGCGATTAAATGACATGGAACCCCTATGATTAGGGCATTGCAGTAGTCAAGACCTTGTATGAGATTTTTTGTAAATTCTCATACATTTCGATGCTGGAGCTTGCAGGCTTCCGTTCAGAATGAGTAAAATAAAGCTACAATCATAGGGGTTCATTTTCCGAGTCAAGCCGAGTGGAAAAGTGGTGCTAAAAGCATTTATTGACACTTTCTATGCGCTGGAGGATTTTGTATGATTTGGCAGTCGAAGTTGGAAAGCAGATCGGACTTAACAAGTTTGCATGCTCTTACAGGTCCCCCTGCCCAATCCGATTGGTTTTTCACCAGCATGTATTTTTATGTTGGCGGAAAACCAATGGATTCCTATGGAATCCGCTGACTTTTACACCTGGTAAAGCAGGCAGATTCCAAAACAAACCACTGTGGATGGGGATTAACACTTTTCCAGACACATGTTAGAAAAGTGAAGATCAAAGGCAATATTTGTCAGTGTTTTATTCTTTACTTTTCCAGTACTTAGTGGAAACACTTCAAATTGCATGAAGGAGCCCTTTTGCAAAAAGCTTCAAACGCAAGTGGTCCCCTCTGTGCAATTTAAGGTTCAAAACAAAATGACTCCCTTACTGTTTTTCATCAACATATTTGCGAAATGTTGCATAAATTGTCAGGTTGGTTTATCATGTGACTTTTTAAAGTAATCTGTAGAGTATTATTTTAGGTATTCAAAACCAAACTTCAACACATATTTGTATGAACTTGAGCTTGGAAGATGCGTGATCAAGTATCAATATTTCAGGATAGGCTCAAATTCTGGCTTTACCACTTAACCAAAGTGTGTGATCCTGGGCATATCATTTAATTACATTGTGCATTACTGGCCAACATTAGGTGCCCCTAGAAGTGATTAACTTCACAGTATAAGCTATTTAAGAAACGTCTCACTCATGGTTTAAGAGATGCATGTGTTAGGACCTGCCAAGAACACACCCACATTTCTTTGAATATATCAGGTCACATTTATTGAACTAAATTGTTAAATTCAGTAGCAAATCAAAGTAAACACATCAAACAAAAAGCCTTAATATACAATTGCATATAATAACCAGTAAGTAAACAGTATGTAGTAGACAATGACTTATTGGGAAGTGGCCGGCGAGCAAGGGCCCCTACTCCCTGCCAAGCCCCACCGGGAAAGATAATAGGAAGACAGAAAACCCTAAACCTGCACCATCTGGTCCCTGACCCAACGTCTTCCACCCTGGCTCTATTCCCTGCACGCTAGCACTCTTGTGCACTCAAGTGAATTAAAATGTTTTGCAAAAATGCAACAAAAAAAGAAATTGTACATCAAAATTAAATTTTGAAGGAAACAAAATGTCCTATTCCTTGCTTCAGTATACTGGAAGGGGGGTTGTCTTTCACAACAAGGTGGCGGAACCACAAGCATCTCCTCCAAGGCCTACTGGGAGTAGCCACAGTGTTCAGGGAGGCATTGTTGAGAGCACACCATCTGAGATGGAACAAACACTGGTGTCTTGCTCCTCAGCCCTCGCAGAGGAGGAAGCATCACCCTTGATTCTCCCCAGCCAGGCCACGAAAGACATGGTGAGGGTTTTTGGGGTTGTTGGGAGTGGAGATGAATAGGATTAGTGGTTAGGGGGAGATGATGGAAGGTGACTGGGAGGTGAAAGGTGAAGGGGAAGTGGATATAATAGAAAGGGGAGAACAGATGGCAAGGGAATATAGGTAGATTGATGTTGCAACACTATTTTTCTTGATTCTCTTTTGATTTGTACTGTATTTTATAGAGCTGAGCAAATATATTCTTCTGGATCTGGGAAGACATTCTTTATTTTATCACGGATCTGAGAAATCTGGATTTATGTCAGCAATTTGTTTAGGGTACTCCTACACCCAGAGACGTTTCTACGGGAGGGCAAAAGGGGCACTTGCCCAGGGCCCCACCTTGGAGGGGGCCCCATAAGGCTAGCTGATCTGCAGAAGTAAGATTCCATTGTGCACAAGTCTTAAATAGCACCCGTCAGGATATTTTATAGGGTGCTACTGAGGCTTTAAACCCATTGCCTTTCTGTTGTGGCAAGTGCATTCTGCCTTGATCAATTCATCAAGTATTGCTTTCTGTGTTCACTGTGGTATGCATGGGTTGTGTGTTCCTTATGGCACAACTCTGTAGCATTCTTTCCTTCCGGTGGGAATTATTTTGGTCATGTGCAATAGGCAATGGTGAAATGCATATTGATAAATCGAGTGCCACAGTGGTTCAGAAGTTAGCTCAGTGTGTGAAGCACCCATTTCAGAGATATGTGTTCATATGCAAAATTAGAATATCACATTCCAGCAAGGCTGGTTGAGCATTTCCTATGTCTGAAGTTTATAAACCTGCCTGCATATGTACTTGGTTTTGTAGAACAACATCTGCTATGATCATTAATGTACCTGTACCAGATAAATGTAAATGTCACAAGCCATTGTTTTGGAAGTATTTAAAGCTTTAAAATACAAAAGACAAACCCAGATTAAATGTGTTAAATCACATTGATTGGCATGCTGGTTCTTATATACTTCCCTTGATGATGGAGAGAATGAAGCTAGAATCATTCCCAATTTGCATAACACCCTTCTATAACATATAAAACGGTCATGTTTTGTAATGTGATTTGTGTGCTTTGCAAGTCCGTTTTTAAAAAAAATAAAATTAGATTGTTTTAGTTCATGGTAAAAACTGGAAAAGGAAGTGCACAAATGCAGAAATTGCAGAGTTGGCACACATTCCAGTTTCACCCCTTCACCAATGTGTGATCCTGGGCATCTCATTTAATCTTGTACTTCCTAACAACTCAATATTGCCAGTCCCTAAACCTTTCAAAATTGTCTGCCCTTCTGAGTGATTTCCTTCTCATGGTATGATCTTCATAAAAGCCTTATTCATAGTTTCACTTTGTTAATAGTGAGCATATGTATATCACACACCACAGGCATTTGTTCCTTTGATACCTAATGGCAATACTATTTGAAAACCATATCCCACTTCTAATCTGTCTGTCTGGATAAAGACACCTTCCTGGTAGGTTCTAATTTGCCTATACTACCCATGTTACTTTATGTGTAGCATTTTCTTTCCCATACATGCCAACCCTCCCTATTTAGGCGGGAGACTACCGATTTTTCAAGGAAAAATATTGATATTTTTCACGTTCTCCCACCTAAAATTGTACTTTCCCCAATGCATTCCTATCGGGAAATTGTTCTCTCCCGATTTCTCTGAAGAAATCTCCCTCCTAGGTGATTTCCGTGTCCAGGGCCCCAAAAGTACTTAAGATGGCCCTGCCTACACCTACACCCAATGGAAATTGCCCCCCCCTCTCCCCCCATATCACAAACCTGGCCCACCCAGATGCAAATTCCTGGGCACAGTTACATTTGATGCAGTTTTTTGCACATGGCCATAACACATTCTTCTTCTTCTTCTTAATTATCGGAAGCGTGGGCGGACCCACACAGGCGCTTCCCCATCCTATAGGATGATGTGCACCGTCCATAACACATTCAATATAGTTTACCTTTTTGACATGTGGGCGGAGCCTTGTCTAACTGGGCGGAGTCTTGTATGGCTATGGGCGGGGCATCGTTGCGTTCTCAGGGTTTTTGATTGTCAAATATAGGCAGCTATGGCACTATCTTCAACCCTTAGCCCGTGAGCATAATATGGACTGAGTTCTATTGTTAGAACATTGTATGGACTGAGTTCTGTTGTTACTTAGCTGTTCTTATATTACAACTAATAAAGTTGTCAAATCAAGTAGGCTGAATCTTCATTATTATACAACACTTGGCATTAGCAAAGCCAACATACCCTATCTGAAGCCATGCCAGACTGATAGGATATCTCGTTGAGTAACTCAGCTTTTTAAGTGCTGCAAAAACGTTTGTAACGTCAAAGAGCACGTCATAAATGAGCAGTGGGGCGAGGAAGATGACGGCGGGGTAGTGTTAAACGTAACGTCCATATTGAATATGTTGGTTGTAGCTTTTAAATGTGGCGACAATGTTGGAGTTAGTTAATAAGAAGTCTTCGCAAGTATGCAATCTTGGCGGCCATCTTTAAATTGAATAATGTAACGCTAATAACCATAACATGAACGCGAATGTGGTTAATTCACCAGAAAAACGCGCTACTGTTTACGTACAATCGATTTAACAATTGTATATTTGTATTCGGTCTATATCGTACGCTGATTAAGATTTTATTTACGTCCGTAAATACACGGGAGTTTAAACCATTAAAAAACACTGCTTAAACGTAATCTCAAGAAACGTATGTCTACTTAAAAAACAATAAATACTTCTATACCGAAATGTCCTAACACGTCCCTTAGTTTTCTCTTTCTCTTATTACGCATGACAGCAAGCTTACAGATAATAAACACAAAAGAAGTATATACTGACAGAGAGCTCTGCTCGGGAGCGCGCAGTTTGATCCGTGTTCGTCTCGCGCTGGTTGGCAGTTGCTCCTTATGACGCTCTCCGAAGGGAGGAGTTTCAGTTTCTCTTTTCCTGTGCTCAATGGGAGTGGTCTCCTACGGAATACGTAGCTCCTAATGGGCGGAGTCTCACACTTTCAGTGCTGTGCGCGGCCTGTGTTTTGCCTGCTGCTGCCTCATTGTTGGCGGTGCCGGGATTTTGGGGCTGTACTTTGTGTGTAGGTGGTGAGGAGCCAGAGGAGGAGCAGCAGTTCGGCTATTAGGAAGTGTGCGCAGAGCCTGGCCATGAGTGGTGGCGTATATGGAGGAGGTGAGCGGGGAAAGAGGGAACCAGCACTACATGCGTGGTTTGGATCATGGACCAGTGCTCTGCCGGTATAATAGAGCCCTTATGATCGAGTCTGCTCTCTCTACACAAGCCGAACATCGTTATTTCTTCCACAGTATTAACGACTATCCGTAATACTTTGTCCACCCCAACCAGTCGTTATTCATAATAATCATTGCAGTGTTACAGAATGTTAGGTAAAGATTTGGGGTAGCGGGTGCACTACTACAGCCTTGGCCTCCTGGATCTCGGAACCCAACCTTTTGATGTAAGTCTGTACTACACAGGTTGGTAGTGTGGCTGAGGGGTCAGTGTGAGCAGTAGGGTAGTTGCACAGAGATTCACAGTGACAAGTATCCAAATAAACATGTATACTCAAGGTTTCTAGATTAAACAATTATTCATTTATTTAAGTCAGTTTGAATAAGCCTTCAGCAACATGTTTTTGCTTTTTATTTTATATAGCTGGTCGAAACCAACTTTTCAAATTACAATTAATCTCAATTTATAAACCATAATATACAAAGCAAATAATTACAACATGACTTAAAATTGTTAATCTTATGCACTAAATGAAAGTCGCAGCAAGCAACACAAGTCCAAAAAAAAATTAAAAAGTCAGTTTGACAATTCTTATAATAAAATTCAGCGTAGCTTAAAATAATGATCAGTAAAAACAGTCAAAAATGGCATGTCAACCTGATTACATATTTGCTATTGATTTTGAATTCCTAGTTGTCTGCATCATTGCACTCATTGTCAAATTTAAAAATGACAAATATTTAATTCCCGCTATATTGGTTCTCTGTCGCTGGCAGTTAAAAATTACCTCCAATAGTACATTTGGCGTCAAGATACAGTAACTAGAAAACATATTTTTAAAAAACTTTTTCCTTTAATTTAACAATGCTGGGGATTCTACCAACAAATGCTTGATAGATTCTCGCATAACTGGATCAACACAGAATCTACATATGTTTTCTTCTTGCTTTATTATACGTCTCCTGGCCAATAGGTTTTTAGTAGGCCATAAATCAAGGCGAAATCGAAGATATTGATTTCTCAAGAATTTGCTAGGAAATTTGTTCAAATATGGCTCAAGTTGTTTGAGCTTTTTGGATGCGAAAATATGATCTTTTAACAATAATAATTGCTCACATTTGATTTTAGTATCTCTCCAATCATACCATAATGATTTGGATTTGGCTGATTGTGTTATTAGGCAATTCTTGAGAAATATCTGATTTATCCATATATTCTACGATATTTTTACGCCAGATTTGGATTTTGGTATTATTTGACTGCAAAACATAAGTATATGGTACTTATCAAGCATTTGTTTTTGTCGTTCAGCAGATATATTCTATAGGTTGATAACAGTTTCCATATGTATTTAGTATTCAGCGAAGAGATGCCGAATAGCACACATTAATGTAGACATAGGAAGGTTTAGAACTGTTTTCCAATATCTTCCTTCAATGCCTGTCCAAAAATGCTCTGGATACCAAGATTTAGTTTCAGCACCAGGGAGTAATATAATAGCAACACAAAAATACACTTCAAAATAAATACGCTCTTAGTTTCTCTAAATCAGCAAATACCCATTGGGGATAGCACATAGACACTTCCTACACCCTCAGGCAGAGCTTTAAATGGGGTAAGAAATGAAGGGGGGGGCCTCATTTGGGGGCGTGCCTTGTGGGAGGGGCGTGGCCTAAAAAGTACACAAACCGTAAGGTATGCACACAAATGTATATAAATGTTATATATTTGTGTGTGCCTTACAATGGTTTGTGTACTATGCAAGCCATCTTTTCTATAAATAGAAATATGTGGCATGTGTATGTATATAAAAGATAGCTTGAAAAGTACACAATTCAATCCATCACGGACAAAGATGGAGGCATCTTTGTCTGTCGGCAAAGCTTTATAAAAGATGGCTTGAATTGTGTACTTTTTTATAAGCATTGAAATATGTTGAGGAATCCCAAGGTTTGCTGAAGATTAAAGATGCCTCAGCGACCTGGGGAAACAAAGACCCAGTAACTTCCTTGGTGACCCCTTGCGCAAAGTTACAGTGACTGACGGAAGTGCCAGCCAGTCACAGCGGCGCTGTGGCTGGCAGCCTGGCACTCAGTCAGCTTGCTTGACTGAATGGCTGGCGCATCTTCCGTCGTGGCCGTGGCGGGATAATGTGTCCCGCCAATGTTGCAGTGGGACCGAGTGGCCCCGGCTCAGCCCCACTTTTTGGAGACTGCCGAGGCCCGGCAGGACCCAGCCCACTTAAAGCACTGCCCTCAGGTGACTTAAATAGCTAGGACTCTGTGGACATTACTATATTACTGTTGCATTTAGAACAATACTGAGATGAGTGTCAAAGAAAAGGGCTATTAGAATAAACAAGAGATCACACAAATATTCTGAAGCAGGTAAGTACTTTTTGAACCCCCCCAATGCAAAGTAGGTTAACCCTTTCCTGGAAGAAAGGCAACGCACACAATCAGAAAGAAGAGTCATTCAGGGAGCCAGGCTAGGCCAATGTCAATTGGGCAAAAGTCTAGGTGAGCTGAAGCTCTTCTTGCAGGTAAGTAAAAGTCTTGCACAATGTTTTAGAAGTATTTGTAGAAAAAGAAGAATCAATGTAGGACCACAAGCTGTTAGGCTTGTGAGTAGTAGAAGATGCAAGCAACTCTACAGAGCAATCAAGACAAGTCTCAACTGAGAGCAGGCAAGGCCACACGACAAGGGGTAAGTTCCTTTAGGCTGTACAGTACCCTTGGTTAGAAGGAAAGTGTGGCAGATGACTTCTGTTCCTGGGCCTCAGTCGTGGGAATAAGAGGGAGGACTTCTGGGGACTCCTGCACTGCAATGGGATGGTCATCGACACCAAGTGGCACTTTGGTGTTTGAGCGCCTAGTGTCTACCGCAAATGGCACCACTGCAGTTTCTGGCTGTCGAGATGGGCTTTCCTTGCATCTGGGGTCCAGCACTCGTTTGAGGTGGCTCAGGCTCGGTCAGTCCTGCTTCCTGGGAGTCAGGAGGATCTTCCTGGAGCTCTTGACCAGCTTAAAAGTGATGCACTCTGAATCTGGTGTTCCTCTCCCTGGCGCTTCGGTTCCTGCAGCAGCAAGGAAGTACAGCCAGCTCTGAGAGGATGTCCAGATTAGTTAACTTTGGAGTTGATTGGTCCCACCAACTCAAGGGGAGAAGTCGTCCTTGCAGGGCTTCACTAGTCGAGGCAAATTCGGAGCTTCAGCACAGCAGCAGGGCTTCACCGGGCAAACTAACGGTCCAGGAGTTGCAACAAGTGTCTCTTCCAAGTTCTTCTTCTTCGGATTCCTTCGTCCAGTGGTCGACTCTCCTTCTAAGCCAAAAAGCCTTGCCTTTTTTATGCAGGTTTCTCCCATTCATTCCAGCCTACCTGCAAGTCAAACAGCAGGGTGGTTGTCCTTGCCGGACAGCCAGCCAGCCAATCAACTTTGTGTCATGATCTCTGCTTCCAAAAGGTCAGGGTTTTCCCAACTCCCTTGGAAGCAGATCCATAACCCAGGTTCCGAGTGCCAACCAGTCCCAATTGGGACCTTTTGGATCCAGTCCTGGCGCCAGTGGCACCAGGCTCATAAATATGCCCAGTCCCAGCGCTGGAAGCGCCGGGCTCATAATGCTTGGGTGGACTTACCTGCAGCAGACCATGCTGCTTACTTGCCTGCCAGTTGAGCCTCTGATCCTCTTCTGTTTGGAACTACTTTTCCTGTTTGGTGGGGCAGGAGCCACTCCCTAGATTCAGAACACTGGAACTCTTCTGGAAAGCAGGAACTCTTTTCTTACCTAGGCGTGGCTGTGGAAGGAGACACCTAAGCACTACAGGAGGCTATTTAAACCACACCCGATGGATGAATCTTGCTTTGCATTATTCTGCATCCTCTGCAGCAGAACGCTCATCGTGTCTTCTGCATCTGATCCTGGACCTAAGGAAAAAGGCTTACCATCCTGAATCCAGTCTTCAGCAACACCTATAAAGACAAGAAAGAACAGGTTAGCATTACGGTCTTCAGTGACAGCTCTTCACTTACCTGGTCCATCGGCTGTCACCAACGCCTCGCGCTGCATTCCGGCATCTGAAAGACAAAGGCTTACCTACTCTTCGTGCGCTCCGGAGGTCTTCACACTGCATTCCGGCATCTGAAAGACAAAAGCTTACCAACTCTTCGCACGCTCCGGAGGCCTTCGGCGCTGCATCCCGCATCTGAAAGACAAAACAAGGTGCGTTTAAAGACATCGGGGAACTTTAATACTCACGTGCCATTACTCCTTTCCACATCTAACCCAGTGGGTATTCCGGCACCCTGCAGCCGCTCCGAACTTGTACCTGCAAAATAAAAAGACAGTTAGAGCGCATCGTGAAGCAGGCAACAAGCGCTTACTTACGTGCTTCCAGGCGCTTCTATTCATCACACGGGCTCCATCTTCAACTCGCTTAAGCCCGTCATCCGCCATCGCCGGAACCCTGCAAAACAAGAAACATCATTACTAAAGACATTAGGATTACTCGAAACTTACCGTTCGTGCAGTAAACGACGGACAGCAGTCCTCTGAAGTCAAGAGGCCTGCTCCCCTTATCCAGTGAAGAAACTGGTTACAGCACCCTGCCCCGAGGCAGATGGAGAGCACGGCGTTCACTTACCTAAGGTGAGAGCGTTAACCTTTGGGGTTCTACAGGAGAAGAGAAAGGGAAGAAGAGAGAGACATTCAATTACCCAGTTCCTTAATCCCATATTTTCTATCTGCAGACATCTTACCCTTCGAGTCAGACATACAGTGCACAGAGGTCCAGCCCAAAGAGCCAGCCGTGTGTTACACATCACCTTTGAAGATACGGTATACGCCCAGTCAAGACCGGCGCCTCTACGGGAATCAGGTGAGCGTTACACTTTGGGTGCATTCCTGTAACCAAGAGGATTAAGCACAGGGAGTTTCTGGCACCTCCCTCACTTCCTGCCCCGTCCAGACACTCTGGAGCGAGTGGCGGGCTTCACTTGTGAATCCCTCCAAAGACAAAACAAACAAAGGGACCAAACCTGGTTTTGCACGCAGAGTAAATCTCAAGAAGGATCTTTCCACACAGAAATGGCGAAAAAAGAAGAATGGGGCCATTTTGACAAAAATAGCACCCAAGGGTGCTGTCATGATCTACAAATGTTACGAAAGAACTAAGACAGCTGTGCCACAGAATACAAAGTACACGGTTGCACAAGGGCTAGTGTCGGAAGACAAAGTTAGACATTTACTGACAATCTATTGCCAATGATGAAAAACGCTCGTGGGTTCAGCAAAGAGCAAGCGCATAGCTTGTTCCGTGGCTTTAGCAAAGGCGATTAACAAGACATGATGGATTCATCTTCCTAACCACAGAATAGCAGCCTCTGGTCTTCAACGGCTTAATGCCTTGAAAATACATGTGGTGCTCACACCATCATAGTAATAAGCTATGGATGTTCATTGGCAAATAGAACGCATTCACACACAATGTGAGCTTGGCGTCCAAAGGACAAAATCGGACACTTCACTGTAGACTCACAAACACGTGCCATTATGGTCAGCTACAGGCAAACAGTTTCCCCTTTTTCAACAGAAGAAAGCCAACCACAAGTGGCAGCTTCCTGTTTTAGATGAGCTCGTAGCAGAGTCAAGAGATGCTTCTGCGCTGATAAGCAGCCAGAGACAGGAAGCAGGGAACCAAAATAAACGGGTGCGGTTAAAGGGTCCAAAGCCATTGTCACGCCTACACCCCTTCAGAAAATGCCTCCAATATAATTGAATTTGAAATAGGCCAGAAACTAACACTGCGCTTTGCTTTGTTGTCAAGCGGAAGCCCATGCATTGTAATGGAAATAATCAAGAAGCAAAGACAGTGCCCATCACTTGAGTTTTCACATGGGTAAATCATGTGTCCAATGCAAAGCTAAGCTCAAGAGCAGGTTCAGACTGTAGACGTTCTGTCCAGGGCAAGGAAATGACGCACATAGTATATGTAGATTAAGTCACGCATGTTAATATAAAAAGCACAACAGACTGAGGCTTAGAGGAACTCGGCGGCAGAGAGCAAACCAGATCCTGGGGTTGGGAAGAGCCTTCGATCGCAGGTCAGAGCAGCAGTTCCCGTGGTCACTTTGCATGCAGAACAGCAAGGCCTGGAAATCATGAGTTTGAGTGTGTGTTGGGCAGAAACCTGTGAGGTTCCCTTAGGGACCACTGCAAAAAGTTTAAGACTACAGGAGTAAGCAGTAAACCCAATTGGTAGCAGTCTGTATCACCCAGATTTACCTGGTAGCTGTGGCTGAGCAGTCAGACCCCTCTCAAGAAGAGTTAGGCAGTATATAGAGTATACACAATAGGGCTAAAAACACAGTCGCACAAGCAAACATTGACCAGAGCTTTGGTATAAAAGTATATAATTATTTATTTAAAAACACTTATGAAAATACACTGGCACTAATATGTCAAGCAAGTTCAAACCCAGTCACTAGAAGTATATACACCTCCCTAGTTAATTATTCGACAAGTCTAGGTTAAGACACCACTTTTTTAGCAAAACAGAGGTGAGCGCGTAACCATAGATGGCACTCCAGGTAGAGTAGGAAAAATAATACAGTACCAACACTTTTAAGAAACCACAGCAAGTCAAGAAAGCAGGGTCTACTGTAGATTAAAAAGTTAATAGGCCAGGCCCACTCTTGGAGAGAGCAAGGCGGAATGTGCCCAAGATCACACAGTGGAAATGCACTCAGTCTTTGCAGAAAAGTCAAAAAGGGGTTGGATCAGTTCAGAAAGGCAAAGTTAGGAGGTCTGAGGTCAAACCAGTTAGAAAGTCAAGGATTTACGGGACACCATGGACAATCTGTTGCAAGGGAGACCATGCGGGACACAGTACCTGAAATGGCGAGTAAGCTCCCGCGGTGGCAGTTGTTCCTGGCACCGGGTGCAAGTCGTGGCTTCGACCAGAGGAAGAGATGATCTCGACGAGGAAGAAAGCTGGAGGTCGTTGCACTGCCAGGGAAGAAACCAGCTGCGGAGTTCCCGATTAAAAGGTACGACCCTTTTATTCGCTGTAGTGGTGAAGCGTGGCTATCCGGCCGCCGGGATGATTGGCACGGGCGATTGGACCACGAGACGTCCAGGAAGGCGAAAAAGTCGAACTGGTTGGTCCCACCAGCTCAAAGGGAAGAAGACTCTACTGGAAGATCTCCTCTGTAGTCGGGGAAGTGGTGAGTTCGTACAGCAGGGCTCCAGCGGTGGTGTCGTCGTTGTAGATGGCTCAGCTTCTCCCCTCTTCGGATTCTTTAGGTCCTGTGGCGACTTCTGAAGTTCCAGTCCCCAAAGCCCTGCTTTTATGCAGCAAAACCCCCATTCATCAGCCTAGCTGTCACTCAAACATGGGCCAATCGCACAAGAGTGCGACTTGAGTTGCCAAGGCAACTCAGTCCAGGGTGCCTAATCCCCCTCCCACACATCCTGTTGACCCCAGACAGAGTGGCACCATTTGGAGGGCTTCTGTGGAGAAGCCCGCCAAAAAGTGGAACAAAGGGCTCGACTTGGGTTAGAGTTTCAGAGGCGAACACAAACGCCATTTTAAAACCGAGTCCTGGCAAAAAACCCAACCGGGGAATAAATATTAAATAAATAACCCAGCGGTATCTTTAACATTGCACCAAAAAGTGGTGCGTTTAAAATCAATGGGAAAATCCCATGGGGAAATATTCCGGTGGTATCCACTGCCACCAGCCAGAAACTCGACAAGGGGGGACTGGACAGTGCCCCCCTTGGAAAACAGTCCCAGGGGCAATCAAATTACCAGTACTTCCACAATATGATGGTTTGTACTGGTTCTGTTCACAATTTAAGACTAGTAAAGTCAGTGGTAACTTTACATGCCCTGGGAGACAGTAGTCAGTCCCAGGGTATGGAGTCTATGTTTGGGGGGGTCTCTATGACACTCCTGTGTTACTGCACTGAGGGTGCTGTGTAACACCCTGTGTCCTTATGCCCAAATATTTCTGCAATTCATCTTGCCTCTAGTGCCCCTCCGGCTAACTCAACCAGCAGTGCTTGACCACCTGCAATGGAATATAATTCACGCTACCTGCACCACCTTTAATGTACTTTATTGACTCTGAGATACAGTGCTCTCCTTACCGTCTATAGTGCTTGCCCCCAGTTTGCTACCAACGTGCTCACCAGCAGCACCCCTGTTTAACACCTGCCATACTGCCTATGCTTTACCTGCTATGCTCCCTTATTGCGCCTGCCTCAGACTAATGTGCGCGATTCTTGAGTTAGTCTGCCTACATCCTGCATTATCCAAACCTGCTGCGCACATATTCTGATCTGCTCCACATGTATGCTACACCGCTCTTCTGCCTGATAATGCTCGAGGTGCAATGCCTGTTTGACGTGCCACACTTTTGAATGGTGCCTTGTGTACTCTGCACTGCTCCTTATTGAAGTAAGTGTAGTGTACTTGCATAACCTAACCTGCTGTGCCTCACTACTGATTGGTGCCCCATGTATGTTGCATTGCTCTTTGCCTGATATGCCCACATTTGCTGCAAGCCTGGTATCTGCTTTGCCTTTTGTACCTCTGCTATGAATGTGCCCACTCATTCACCCAGTACTGCCTAGACTGCCATATTGCTACACCTGTACTCTGTGACCTATTCGAGACCCTTTTGGTCGCCTACCACTGCACCCTGTGACCTATCCGAGACCCCTTGGAAGCTTGCCACTGCATCCTGATACCTATTTAAGATCCTTGGGTCGCCTGCCTTGCACGTTGCTAACTACTCTAAGTCATGCATTTTAGTTCATATTGTGATTCTTGAATATCATGATCCATATCACTAGATGAACCCCTGGCTATAACTAGCCACCCGCAATCTATATTGTGACACCCTAGCCAGACATCCTAGCGAAGTAAAGGAAGTAACTTGAACCATTTAACTACTCTACCATATGTAGAAACCTGACCCTCATAACTACAATCATGGCCTTTGCTACCTACAGCACTAGCCCCCCCACAGACAGAAACCTGAGACTTAGGGCAAGACTACCTTGCATTTAGGAACCCAAAAGAAATAGCGCAAACAATACTGTTAGATCCCCAACTATACAGACACACTTGGATAAGCAAACTCAAGCCACAAAACCCTCAACTCCGACCCCCACTCACTTTGATAAAATGAAACACCCAAGTCGAAACAAGCACACAGATAATCCGCAACCTATCCTATTCCTAAGAATGCATTATCACTTACTGGATCCCTTATCAACGCCAGATCCATGGTAGCCCATGCAACTGAAATTGCTGACATACTAAACATTAGCATCGACCTCCTTGCCGTAACAGAAACTTGGCCCCACGAGGCAGCAGGACCCTCCCTGATGCTAGCCGTACCAGATCCACAGAGTAGATAGGCCCAATGCTAAAGGCGGTGGCCTAGCCATCATCACTAAAACTACTTTGCCTATCAGACTCACCACCTCACCTCCCTGTGCTTCCTGCAAAGTACTCTCAGCAAAATTGCAACTCTCTAATAACCGCACGCTAACTATTCACTTGATCTATAGGCCCCTAGGTCCCTTGGGAACCTTCTAAGATGACCGTACCAACCTCATAGCTAACAATACCCAAAATCACTCGCAAACGCTGTTGCTGGGTGACTTTAACATTGGCTTCAATGAGCCAGATAATAAAAATGCCCTCTCTATAACAGCTATCCTAAACAACCACGGCCTTACCCAAAAAGTCCTCACCCCCACACATGTTAAAGGTAGAACCCTAGACTGGGTATCTGAACTTAACTGCAACATAGTCATTACTGACATCATCCCTCAACCATGGACCGACCGCTATCTAATACAGTTCACTGCCACACTTGACCTCCTCAGCAGCAAAATGATACCACCACTCCCCACCAGAAGTAAAAAAGACATTACTACAGAAAAACTCATCCCCCTCCTCCTGCCGACTATCAGTGGCCTGGAGAACAATACTGACCCAGACATCCTAGTAGACACCTTTTTAATAAAGCTATGTCTCATGCACTAGATACTATTGCACCACCCAAACTATGCAAAGCTAAACAAGAAGCCCACCTTAATGCTTGGTTCATACCCCAACATAAGGACCTTAGTTTGCGTTTCTGCTTTCTATCTGGCGAAATTCGCCTACTGACGACAACAAAGTTAACTTAACCCAATTCACCAAATATTACAAGACAGAAATTATCAATACAAAAAAATATTTATTCAATGACGGAATTACTAATGCCACATCTAATACCAAGGAACTTTTTGCCATCCTCTGGGAAATGGAATCCCCCATCCAACCAACTGACACGGTCCCCAAGGACAAGATATGGTGCACTAACACACAGAACGCCCTATCGAATAAAATTTCCACCCTCCAGCTTAAAATAACTAATAAAAAGGACGCCCTCTCTCCTACTGATCAACGAGCACCTCTAGTGACTGAACCTAATACTATCACCCCTTTTTAGCTTCAAACCTATCTCCATCATCGACACTGAAAAGGTTATCCTCTCATTGAAGCCTTCTAACTGTAAGGGCGACAGTTGCCCAGCTCAAATAATAAAGGACGCAGCCAGAGATTTAGCCCCGTTTATCTCGAAGCTCATTAACTCCTCTTTCAAATCCAACACAGTGCCTGCTAACCTAAAAGAATCCTGGGTCCTCCCCCTTCTTAAGAAACAAACCCTTGATCCATCCATCCCAACTAATTATAGGCCTATCACCACTGTACCTTTCCTACTAAAAATCATCGATAGAGTAGCCTATCTCCAAATTCAAGATTACTTGGAAGCTAACCATCTACTAGGCTTGCGCCAATCGGGCTTCCGCCCTCTCCATGGCACCGAAACAGCCTTGCTAGATCTTAAAACTAAAATTGAGGAATTCAGGGATAGTGGGAAAACAGCGCTGCTACTCCTACTGCACTTGTCAGCAGCTTTTGATTTGGTGGATCATGCAGTTTTATGCAACCACTTCAAGCTCGCTGCCAATTTCACAGGGGAAGCTATAGCATGGGTCCAATCCTTTCTAGCCAACCGGACCATGAGTCTTCTCCACCTCTACCTGTGCCAATCCCATCCAAATTACATGTGGAGTCCTACAGGGCTCCTGTGTGTCACCCACTATGTACAACATTTTCACCAAGCCATTGTTCGACAAGTTGGACAGACTGGGTGTCACCTACACAAATTATGCAGATGACACCCAGATCTTCATACCCCTTATACCCCTTTCGGGCAACTATGAAGTGGACCTGGCTATGGTGAATAAAATATACATCCTCATTCAGGCATGGATGGCCACCCATGGCCTCTGCCTGAACGACAATAAAACTGAAATCCTGCTCCTCGGATCAGACATTAACCTAACTAAACTCACCCCGGACCATGCCTCATTAATACTATTAAGGTTATGCGAGAGGTTAAAACTCTAGGTTTTTACCTCGACTCGGCTCATACCCTTAAAAAGCAAGTGAACTCCCTCGCCTCTACAACCACTTACACGTGTAAACTCATCTGTGCTGCCAGACCATTCCTGTCCAGTGCCAGCTTCCTCACCTTGGCCAATGCCCTTGTCATGTCCAGACTAGACTATTGCAACGCCCTATACTCGGGAGCAAATAAGTCGGTCATTGACAAACTCCAGAGATTACAAAATAATGCCCTAAGAGCAGCTTTGAATATCCCACGTAGAGAGCATATCTCCAAACACCGGACTGAGGCCCACTCGCTAAAGATAAAGGACAGAATCCTCCTTAAAACTATTTCACTCACATCCAAATGCCTCAACAATCAAGCACCCCCCTACCTAGCTGAAAGAATCAACTGGAGACCCTCAAACCGACTGACGAGATCTGCCAACACCTTCTTACTTGAAGTCCCGAGATTCAAACTTACCACAGCGGGTGGATCTAGCTTCCCTGTTAGAGCTGCACAATCATGGAACATACTCCCACCTGACCTCAGCCGCCCATTACCCTACACTAGATTTAGATGTAACACTCTCAAATGGCTGCACAACAATATGTAATGATATTCATCCTTATCTAGCTGATCATGCTATACATATGTTAAGACGATATTCTTCTATGCTTAACCATCTTGATCCTATATGTACTGTATCACTTGTATCATTTGTTGTAAGTTACATCTGTTTTGTAATAGCCTCTGTCAGGCACTGTAAGTTTCGCGTCTACTTGTATTGTTGCGCCCAGCTGCCCAAGGGCTTGGAGCGCATTATCAAACAAACAAAAAAACAAACAAAACAAACACACATGCCAAAAACACATGAAGCCCTATGTAGTAAAAGACCCCATAGCCCATAAAACACATTCACAGTCAAAGGACATACTCAAATCATGCCTAAGAGTGGGGGGAAAAGAGTCTCACTCTTAGCAGGAGAAAAAAATAAACCCCAAAAATCCAGCAAAGCTGCTGGGGGACTCACTAGGTTTGGGAAATTAGCCCCTAACAGAGAATTCTCCCTATTAGTGTGTTGGTTGAACTTTTTTGTTTTGCATATGTGAGACTAAAGGCATGCTTTGTCACTCCACTCCTGATCATACCATAGCATAGCTTAGACAACAGAACATGAACCCCATGATTGCTCAAGGATGGTATTTTAAAATGATGAATTGTACTTTACCTCTGTTAAAACGCGAATCATGTTTTTAGCTTATGCAGTAACACTCTTTATATACATGACGGTATATTAACCCTATAAGTGCCATGGGTATTTCCCCCCGGTGCCAGGGCCTTTTTTGGTGATTTCGGTATGTGGCCATTCAGTGTCTTGTAACTTTTTGTTACATGAGGTATCTCGGCCAAATTTGGCTCCTTTTTTTCCCCACATGTAGGCGATCGTAGCGCCACCCAGGAATCCTAGGTAAGAATCCTAGATAGGGGGGTGAAAGAAAATAAGCAAAAAAGGGCAAACATTTTGGGTTTTTTCAAAAAATGCCAATAAAATGATGTACAAAGAAGCCTGTGGTTTTTTCCTTTGTAAGAGCTAGGAACAAATGGTTTGCTGTGCTCGGGGCGTGGCTAGCGAGCCATGTAAGAAGACGTGGGTTCACTGGAGCTCCTGCAGATCCGGACATCATCCGACTTAAAACCGCATGAAAATAAACATGAACTTGCTTGCTATTGAAGGACCGTAGTGTAAAGGTGCAGGGCACAACAAGTTTCATTGATGCCGAAGGATTAGAGCAGCAGATATGGATAAAATCAAAAGACCCTGCTGGGAACGGAATGCTGTGGCAGAGAAAATGGCGGACGCTTCAGAACAAAGAGTGAAATAGCTGACTCGAGAGGATCGCGTCCCCTGCTGAAACGGACTGCAATAATCCACGGCAGAGGTGCCCTTTGCTGGAATTGTGTTAAATAAGGCGCGAGGCGCGGCTCGAATGTGTAGCGGGGGAATAGCTGAAGTGTACCATCCACTGCGGGAGATGGACGTTGCACAGACCATGAAATGGTTCGAACAGAGCGCCTGAAGTGGGCGGTTGCAGACGCGGCGAATGCTCTGCTGGAGCCGGGCCTTGCTGAAGGTACATTGTTGCAACAACATCGCAGGATGAGGCGGACGGGCTTGACTCATAACGCCCGGGACGCGGCTGCCGAACAAAGGCAGTGTTACATTTTGGATACACTAGTATCCAGAGACCCTTAACACAAACCGGGGCAGTCGCGCTGTGCAGAACCCGGGGACTGGCAGAGTGAGCCTTTGATTTGGCTGCGGAGGAGAAGAGCACGATCGCACATGGCAGCGAGGCACTTTGCAGCAGGCTGGGCAAGCAGACTGCATTACAAATTGAGACCAGTTGTGCAGTATGGGATTCGAGCAAGCTGCAAAGTGGCGGGGTTTAAATTGGGAGAAATCCCGACAACTATGAGCTGCACACCCACGCAACACAAAGGGAAGAAGCATGGTGACTTTGTAAAGCATAAACAACGTAGGTGCAGCGCTTAAGGAGAAGCACTGGCGCGGCCCACTAATGCACCTCTTCTTATGTACATATGAGACCGGGGATCTGGGGCAAAACTCGAACTGCGGCGGCTACCAGATATTGAAGGTACTGATTGAGCACCTCCTTACAAACAGAATTGCACCATTGTGCTGACTGAATGAAGTCCAGATGCCAAGGGATAGGAAAGGACTGCTCTGGCTGAGACATAAGCCTCAGTGGCTCCTCCGCCACACTATCCATGGGGACACAATCTACAGGAGGCGATGTGGCTTATTGAAAACGTGGGAGGACATAACCCACCCGAAGTCATAGCCCAGCGCACTCCGGCCCACGCGGGGCACCCCAAGATAACAGCCTGGGCCTGGAGTGACCCACTGCCGATACGGTGGAACAGAGGAATAGAATTGCCACACCAAGAACAAAGTAGCCTCGGACACTTGAGCTAGATCACGAGATGACAGGAGAGTGGTTAATGCCAGAAGCAAACAACCCACGATGGATGCGTTTGCTAAAACACAGCAGTCTCCAGCGGCGTTGACACACACTGGCGCAAATGCACCCCTTGAAAGTCCCCTAGGGATTGACAATCACCAGATACTAACGGCCATAACGGAACTAAGAGACTCATTGGGGGGATAGCAATGGCAGACCTGCAGACCTCCTTGGAGGCTAAAATAGACACAGTGGGGATAGAAGTCAACCTGCTGCGACAGGATGTCAAGGCGCTGGCAGACAGAACAAGCAACTTGGAGAGTGCGGTCAAGACTAACACGACCACAGGCACTGATAATGCAAAGAAGGTCCACATACTAAAGCAGCAAGTGGCCAACCTGGAGAACCGAAGGGAGAGCAAGACGGAATAACATTCGTGTGGTTGGTGTGCCGGAGGGAGAGGAAGGCCAGGACACTACGGATTATGTGGAGAACATGATCCTGCAGGAAACAGGGGCCGAGAAATGTCTGAGAATTGTCTTCATTTCCAGCCAATTTCAGTTACATTTCCCTGTGTCCACTCACAGAAACACGTCGCCAACAACAGATGTCATACCTTCTTGCGTTCCCACAGGTGTCCTGACGAAAAAGGTACCTCACATGTGTGGGTGCACCTAGCGGGGGCGCAAAAGGAAAAGGGTAACCCACTGGTAACCCCAAGCCTTTTGCCACTGACTATTTTGTTCATGTGGGCAACCTACAGATTTGGGCCTACGGTCTCGAAGCCAGCAAGGAAAACGGGGAACCCCATGCATTTTCCATAAGAGGACAACCGTGGGAATCCAGTGGTCTGCCTTGCGCAAATTGCCCCAGTTTTTATTACCCAGAACCCCCAGCAAAGACCCACATGGGAGAAGGGTGCCCAAGGCCAGGGATATTACCGCTGACCTTGCTGAAGCCCTGGCCGCCCTGCGTTACAGCTTCTTCCCACCAAGAAGTCTCGGCAGTGTGCCAATACCTCCCTGAAGGGAGAAGCTGTAATGCAGCCCAGCCGCAACTCCAGGACAGTTGGAGGTGATCTGCCCAGACGGGCCATTCCCACTCACCCACCCCACTGACAGTGGGCCCTAACCATAGAATAATAAAAAAAAAAGTACTCACATAACGTTGCAGCTGCTCAGGTAGAAAAAGCTGTAAACGAAACAAAAAACATGTTACCTACGGTCACACCAGCAAAATGTAGCCCTCCCCGGGAGCAGATAAGGGGGGGGCTGTCCTGCACCCCTCCCTGGGGGTCAGGCGCCCCTTCCTAGGAGCAGATTTCTGGTTCCAGGGAGGGCTGCATGACATGGCACCCACTCCTTTGCGGGTGGAGGGGAGGGGGTCAACGCCCCATCCCATTGGAAAATTCCCTGACCCTTTGGAGTGCCCCACAGCCCCCCTAAAAAGCGTTCCACTATTTTCACTTTTTTCCTTTAGTACCCCAACTCCCGTTGGTGCAGAGAGGCACATTGATGTGCCAATCTGGCCCTGGGGTGCCCAAACCTTAATGCCCCACCCACTGGGGGGGGCTGTCCCACCATTTTTGGGGGCCGTCTCCCCCCCCCTCACCCCAAATGGGTGGTGGGGGCACCTCATGCAGCCCTCCCTGGGCCTCCTACAAACAGCTGCGTGAGGTACACCCCCCCCTCCCTCTATTTGGGGCAGTGGGTGAGAGGGCCACCAAAAATTGTGGGACAGGCCCCCCAGAGGGTGGGGCAGTAAGGTTTGGGCCCCCCGGGGCTAGATTGGCACACCAATGTGACCCTCTGTGCCAAGGCAAGTTTCGTAAACCAAGAAAAAAATGGAAAATGGTACACTACACTTTAGGGCGGGTTGAGGGGCACCCTAAACCGCCAGGTAATTTTCTAATGTACTGGGGGGTGGGTGACCCTCTACCCCCCCACACCAAATGCAGGGGGGGCATCTCATTCAGCTCTCCCTGGGGGCAGATGCACCTTCCTAGGAGCAGATATCTGCCCCCCAAGGAGGGCTACAAGGGGTGCCCCCATTTCCCCTTGGTGTGAGGGGGAGAGGGCCACCCCCTTTTCTGTAAAATATATCCCTGTTGGCTAGTGGCCCCCCCCCACTCCCACCCAAAATTCCCATTTTTGTTTCTTTTTTTTTTTTTTTTTGCCCCCTTCCTTGGGGGCACATGATCAGCCATCTGCCTCCAGGGTTGCACACATATGTGCCCCCATGCTTTGGGAGCTGGGGGGGCTACCTCCCCCACCCCCCGCATTCAAAGACATCCCTGGTGTCTAATGTGCAGTGCTGCCCGCGCATTGAGCGCCCTGCGCCCGATCCACAGGCAGCAATGCTGTCACACAAGGTGTCTTTGGAAAGGGGAGAATCTCCCCTTTCCAACGACACCTCCCCGATCTCCGGCTTGAAATACAGCCGGAGATCGAGGGGGAGAAAGGTGAACACTCACCTTCTGTTTTCACCGCAGCAGCCCGAAATGGCTGCCGCAGTGAAAATTACTTTGTTTCACGCCGACGTGAAATTGAAGGTAATCCAGCCCCCTGGCAGTGAGGGGGGACCTCCCCCTCACAGAGCCCGGGGGTTGGATTAAAGTTTGTGTGATCCCTGCTTTGCAGGGATCACACAGAACAAGGTGCCAAAAAAAAGCTATCTCGTCCTTCTGTGTATGCACTTCCAAGGACGAGATATCTCGTCCTTGGCACTAAAGAGGTTAAGGATGATCAAAGCTGGTAGAGAACAGAAGTGATAATAAATATATTGACTTGCTACCTTAAAGTGCCAGCTTCATATTTTTGAGCAATGCTTCATAATGTGGTCTCTGAGTCAAAACAAACTAAAAAATATTTTCTGTCCTGTATTTTTGTCAAGCATGACAAGGGGTGCTGAACACGGGGAACTGTCAAAGCGCAAGGCCGAACTCCTGAGGCGCCTCTCATCATAACTCAAGACTTGTGATTCTGTGCCTACTCCACACAGCCCTAACTAGGGAACGGGGGGGGGGGCGGGCAGGGAATCGCGCCCTAAGCGGCAATCAAGTCAGTGCTTTACTGCAGCTGCGAACGCAGCCAGCGGTAAAAACACAGTAGTAAAAAGTAAACCACTGCCACCAGCCATTACCGTAGAAAGGGTAACATAAAAATGTTACATGAGAAGCTTGACAAAGGGGATACTAAGTAACCCATTCAGCACCCTATTGTAAGATGATGTGTGCTGGGTCTTGAAAGTTACAAATTAAGAAAAGTCAATTTCACTTTACTGTTCTTGGAAACATTAGTTTATCCAAGAGAAGGCATTTAAACCTTTGGGAAATCTGAAAGACTTCCCTGTGCCACTGCACTCAAGGTGCTGTGTGTCAAAATGTAAAAGGATGCCTATGGAGTTTGTCAGACTCAAAAAACCAAAAGAGAAACAGAGTTCAAATCACATAAAAAATACATGAGAGAGTGGAAAAAAGGGCCTCACTCTCTCCAGGTAAAAATGAAAAAGTCCTAGAGTCCAACAAAAGGGCTGGGGGTCTCTAAGGTAGAGAGGAATTGGCACATTTGAATTCTCCCTAATACGGAATAATTCCAAATCCGGTATTGGCAGTATTGATGGTCCGTTTGTGTGGCATCCTGTCATCCTATTTACGCAATGTTATGAATAAAAAGAAGATGCACTGAATAAGCAGCGATATAGTTTTGGCTTCACTTAGGGTGACCACTTGGTACTGATGCAAATTCGGACTGCTACAAAAACTGTTGCTAGGACATCAAGTTTACAGGAAAAAAGAATGGGTCTAGGGTCCAATTTACGGACACACATTCTGAAGAAGTGCACAAACAAAACAATCTAATCGTCTAGATCAAATCAAACATGCACCTGACATTCTTGTTAAATGAATGCTCATCAGCACTTGAGACCTCTAAAAGAGGACGTTTTTTGGTTCAAACGGCCAGCAATAACTCCAGTGTTGACCAGTGACTTATTAACGGGTGGGGTGCAACTATTTCCCAGTAAGGAGTTCCAGTGACCAAACATAGCTTGGGAGCCTTGTCGGATGACAAGGGCATCAGAGTCCCCCTCCAACCGCCCGAACATTTTTTAAAAAAAAAAATGTTAGTTGTTTTTAAATTATGGACTTAAATGGTGCATTTTACAGTGCATTTTTTGTTAAATGTGTGTAAAAAAATAAAAAATCCTGTTTATAAGTGGTTCTGTAGGACAACCTAAATCCAATAGATGCAAGATAATCAATAGCATGCAGGAACATTTTCGAACTAATTTTCTTGATTCCTGTTTCTACAATATATGCCAACATTACCAAGCACATGTTCATGATCCCTGTGGCCACAATATTCAAGTGTTTTTGCTGTAAGGCACGATAATTTTGGTAGTGAAAAATAAAGCAAGTATTGCTACTGTATGATGACAATGTCATATTCATATTTGGTATACAGATATGGACCAGTATTGACACAGTAAGAACGCACACATTTCATTATGCCTATCTTGCCACCGTAAGGAAATCTTTTTGTGCTTGCTGTACTGTTGTATGTGTGCATTTCTCTGTAAGCACGTGCTCATGTTGGCTGTACAAAATAATGTATGTTTTGTCACTGTGCGGAGACATTGTCAAGCTGGCTGTGCCAATATTGCCACTCATTTACCAATTTTATTTTCCAATTGGAGGCATAAACAGTTACAACATACAACAGACTCATTGATCTAGATATATCCAACATGTACTGCCATTATGACTTTGTTGCTTTCGGCATATGAACAGCTGCCCCCGAGGTTTTACCCTTTTATCCCTAACTATTAATGCCCTTCCCGAGTCCTATTTTGTTTGGTTCCAGAGTCTTCTATACCTTACTATGTTTCTTTCCTTTCTGAGTCCAGGCCCTTATTTTGTGCTGCGCTGTCAGCGAACATGAATGTTTTTGAGATTCTGTGGTTTGTGGAAGTGGGCTTCTCTGTCCTCCACAAAGTCGTGGAAGGGGCCCCAAACTGACAGAAACTTCAGATATTTTTTTTTAAAAAATGTATATTAATTTTACAATCCTTAATCAACAACAACAAAAAAAACCAAACTTAGCAGTGCATGTCATACTTCTTTAAGCGTCCTGTATAATAATAAAGTTAACCACCGCTTAACCGTTACCCTCCAACTCCCTCCTAACTCGAGCCTACTCCGCTTCTCCTATCGCTGTTCTATCTTCCAGGGATACTTCCTCCTCCGTATGCCCGGAGGCGTCATGTTCGCTTGGGTATACCTGGGTGAGCCCAGACAATGTGGCCACTAAGTGCCTCCAGGCCATCGGCGTATGTTTCTTCCTCATCTCCCCTGTTGGCCGCTTTGTTCCATTCCACCGTTTCCGCTTCAGCCCATTTCTTGATCATTCCACCCATGGTCCATTACATGCCTTGCAACCCATGGCTTCTGCGTTTGGCGAGTATATAGGCCAGGTCCTTAAGTTTGCTCATGTGTTTTTAATTTACGTGGTCTAGGGAAACCTCCCACCATACATGCCCACAGAGATTCCACGTCTAGCGTGATCCCTTTGTCCGTCAATTGGTGGGCTACTTCTCCCCAGAATCTTCTAATTTCCGGGCATGCCCAGAGCATATGTGTCAATCCTGCGTTCACTTCCCCACATTTGGGACATGTTTGTATTTCTGCACTTCTGAATCGAGCAATCCTCTGGGGGGTCATCTACGCTCTGTGCGTTACATATAGCTGGATTTGTTGCAGCCTCGCATTCCTGGACACTTTTTTTATGTTATCTCTGCGCCCTCTCCCACTGCCCATCATTCATGAGTTCCTCTACTTCCTCTTCCCAGTCCCGTCTCAGCTGGGTCGCTTCCTTCCCCACCCTGGACATAAACAGTTCATAAATTCAGGAAACCTCATGCCCCCCCTCTGCGATATCATGAATTGTTACTATGGCCGTATCAGGTTGGTATTTCAGACCATGTTTCTCTAGCCCGCCCTACCAATCTGGTGTATGTGATCTACTGCCCCAAGTGTAGACCGTCTCCTCTACCAGTGCATTAAATTCCATTATCTTTCCATCTTGCCATATGTCTCCCATTGTTGTGATACCCACCGATTCCCAATGCTTACAAATCGTCTTTCTCAGTTGCTCATCCCCTCCGGTCAATGCCACTAGCGGAGAACACGGCGTCGGGTTTTCCATAGCCAGGCAAGCCTTCTGCCACATCCATCCCAGTTCCAGCATCCCCGGACACCCTTTTAGCTCTGATTTAGGCAGCCATATCCATTCCTTCAAGAAAAACAGAGTGCATTCAGACCTCAGCAACCTGGACTCCGATGTTGAGTCTTCCGTTAGCCACCTAACCACATATCGTAGTTGACTGGCCAAGTGGTAAATCTCAAAGTTGGGAAGTTTTATGCCCCCTTTATCATACCTGTTCTGTAATTTCCACAGGGATATTCTATTCCTGGTATTATGCCAAATGAAGCCTCCTACATATGCTCTGGAGTTTGACAAAGAATCGCTTGGATATCATGTATGGTATATTGAAATTTCAGATATTTACCTGCTTTTAGGGCACATACATTTTCCATTGCCATGACCCATGGCGTTGTTGGGCCCTCTTTAGTCTTCAGCGTTGTGCCAATGTCAATGTCATTCTTGCCGCCATCAAAAGGTGCATGATTAGATTAGAGTAGCCTTGTGTCCTGATGAAGCGTAAGTGCCTTCTGATACAGATCCTAATGGGATTATTTTTGGCGTTAATGGTAATTCCCTTCTGGTTATGTCCTCGATATCCCCTAGGATTTCTTTCCAGTATATCATTGCTTTAGGACATGTCCACCACATGTGGTACAGATCACCCCTCTCCCCACATTGTTTCCAACATTCCAGGGGGGTACTTGGCACTGATTTTGTGTAGGGGGCATGTACCACCTGTAGCATAGTTTATACGCTGATTCCTTGATCGCCGTACACCTTGATGATTTGTGCGCTCCCGACCATATTTGGCCCCATTCCTCTTGCGTAATTGTTTCCCCATATTTTTTTCCCGATTCTCCTTGTATGGGAGTGTTGGGTATTTTGTGTAGATTTGGGGCCTGGCAGTATTTTCTTATCGCCGAAAATAATTTAGCAACAATCACTCATTGTATTCAGATTGGGTTATGTATAATAATAATACAGTGGATGTGCATTATTTCAGTACACAGACATGCATGGTTGGTGGTATTTTTGGTGAGCATAATTCCTGTTTTATTTGTGGCACCAATATCCAGAACCCCTTATTTTTGTTTAGAGTTTTCATGTAATCACTAGAGAGACCTCAGGCTTGCATTTCAGGAACACCACATGTTCATTTTTAGTGTGCCACCATGGGCAATTTCTCGCTGTCTTATCTAAGGCAGCGAGCTATCATGCGGTATTTATCACCAACTTATTTACGTCTGGTGAGCTATGTCCAGGGCCTCCCTTTCTGCCGACTCATAGACCTCCGGCAGACTACAACACACACAGTTAGTTATAATTGTTCATACTGAATGACATTGTGCACACAGCTGCAGCCAAATCTTAATTTTAGCTACCTTTTAAAAATGACAATTGCACTGTCTAAACATCTCCCCACATCATCAGCACTGTATTAGTAAAAGCACAAAGGAAAGAGAAAATAAAACACACTACCCGTCTGCTTTCAGATATTTTTGTGTATTATAAAAGTTGCATTTAAACACGATCTCACTCTTTTACAGAAATAAATTAAATAGCACAGTAACAGCATTATTTGTGATACACTGAGAAGAGAGTGGCGGGGAACAATAACTCAATTTGCAACATTAAACACGTGGGTAAAGCACAGGAATCTCCTTTCCTACACTGACTGAATATTTTCGCACACACTCAGCCCCCACACTTCAGCGAGATAATTACCAGGCTTATTCAGCATGTTACTTCTTTGGCTGGTCGCCTTCTGGAGGGGTTCACCCAGCAAGGACCAGCATTTGCTGTCACTCAAACTGCGACTTGTTGACTGGAAATCCCAGTCTCTGCAACCAAGTTGAATCTGCTTTAGGAATCGGGCATCCCCAGCTATCAACCCAGTCCTTCTTCGAGCTGTGTCAAGATGTCTCTCCTTAGCTTCTTCCTCGAGATTATACAAGAAAACTCTGGTTACCTCCTACCAAAGGATCCTAACCAATAAAATTCTATCATGCCCTAACCACCCTCTGCACACAATGGCTTGGCTTATACAGTTGCAACTGTAACCAAACTGATTTCCTGCTTATTCAAGGTCTTTGCTTCCTGCAGTTACTGTGGACAGAGCAGCAGAGCAAAGAAAAAAACTGAATGTGCATTTAAAATGACTTTCAGAGCCTGTCATTTTCCATTCATTTTGCACTGGAGAACACATTATGTTATTAATGAGTTAGCGTGTTAGTTTGTTAATGAGGTTAGTTCATTAATCCTCAAATGTGTCTCCTGCAACACAGGAATTTCAGGTAAAAAGAAAAAATTGTGTGCATTTTGAATATGAAAAATAAAATGTGCTTTTAAATGAGAAAATGGTTTGTTTTTAAGCTGTGTAGCCTGTCTTCATTTACATCTCCATATGTTGCACTGGCAACACATAGCTTGAAGCAATTGCATTAAAGCCATGCAGTGGCTCTGCATAAAAAAAATGCTAATAACACGTCTTGCTGTACCACGTTATATCAATGCATCAAACCCATGCAGTGGCGCTGCACTTAAAAAAAAAAATAATAAAATAAAAAAAAAAAAAACATGCTATACATTGATCCTGTGCAGTGGTGCTGTACTCTGTGCTCAACACGCTAAACAATCCTACATATACCCTCCTTTATTTGAGAATTTGGCTAATCCGAGCCACAATTGGAAAAAATCCAACTTGCTCCTTTTCTTCTTTCAAAATGTAACAATCCAATACAATTAACATTCTTGTTGTGAAGATGAAAATTGAAAGTCACTGTTCAATCAATATAATATTAAAATTCATCTGAATTCATCAATTCTTATAAAATGTTCTACATTTGCCTTCCCAATGGAAGTGTCCAGTCCAGTGTTTCAATTTTATACTTGAAGTCAATTGAAAATAATAAAATAAAACAACTAAAACAAATAATTAACATAACAGATTAAAACAATTAATTAAAATAATAAATACGTGGAACTCCATATGTCAGGACACTTGTCTGCCTCTTTTGGTTCATTCGGGTACTCTTTCATCTTGGTACTCTTGGATCCTTCTCTATAGAAGTCATCTTTTCTTTGGCATTCCGGCTATTTTGTCTTCACCTCCACCCGGAGGCAAGCATCTTTTGGTCTTCATCATCGTCTCCCATGACCTCCGGTACAAATAGGTTAATATTCTAAATCAAATAGAAAAGAAACAGATTAAGTATACAGCACAATACTAACTTCACCCTTTTGCCAAAATAAAACACGCCTTGTAAAAATTTCTTTCGCCTTCTGAAATTAAACACAGGTTAAAAAGAGCATAAGCATACATGAAACATTTTAAATTCAATGCATTTTCATTCTGCATACCAATCCCATAAGCTTCCAATTATTTATTTTTTATTTTTTTTTCATTTTATATATATATTTACATATATTAGTGTTTATGTGCCATTATAATAATCAACTTTTTAACTTCTGTCACTGCCTCCTGACTGTACCCATTTATTTTATCTTTTTGTGTTCAAGGGACTTTCTGTTGTATTGTGTGCATCAGTGGGCAGTAGCCCCAGGGCCCAGGGCTTTCTGTTTCTACATGCTCAAGCTGCCTGATCTCGGGTCTGGGATGGCATGGCTTGATCTGATTTACATGGACAAACTGCTCTATCGCTGTTTCGCCTTCATTCATCAAAATTTTATACACTACAGGAGAAACCTTATCTATAACTCGAAATGGCCCCTGCCAGGCTGCTAGAAATTTAGAATCTTTCTGTTTACTTTTTCCAAAATGAAACTTATACACCTGATCCCCTATACTGTATTCTCTCACTGATGTTCTTTTATCATAGTATGACTTTGCACTGTCAGCAGCTCTTTCTAGATTTCTCTGCACAAAAGCAAATGCATGTTGCAAATGCTTCCTCAATTCATCAATGTACTCATGAACTGTGGATGCACTCACAAGTGTCTGCTCATGTGTTCTGTATAGTAGGTACCACCATTTTCCTACCTGTTAAGACTTCATGTGAACTAATACCTGTTGCTTTGGCAGGAGTTGATCTGATTGCCATCAAAACCAACGGTAAACGTAAATCCTAGCTGGAACCTGCTTCTGCCACAAATTTCTTTAATATGTCCACAACAGACCTATTGCTCCATTCAACTCCACCTGAAGAGGCTGCCCGATATGCGATATGTAGTTTCCTTTTCACACCCAGTACTTGCCATACCTTACTCATTAGAGTACTTGTGAAATGACTTCCTCTGTCTGACTCAATTCTTTGTGGCAACCCAAACCTTGAGAACACATGGTTCACCAGCAATGTGGCTGCTGTTTGCGCACTACAATCTGGTGCAGGAATACATTCAATCCACTTCGACATCAAACATATCACACTTAAAATGTAATGGTTTCCTTTGCTCTACCTTTTTAGAGGGCCTACATAGTCTATTTGCAAATCTGACCATGGAAGAGTTAGGCCTCTTCATCAATGGGGCTCTATGCATTGGTGAAGCACGTTTAAATTGGGCGCATACTAGACATCCTCTAGTATATAATTCCACATCTTGGGACATATGTGGCCAGTAAGCATAATCTTTTAGTATTTCCAATGTTTTTTGTGAACCTCTGTAGCCTGCAGTTATTGCATCATGTGCATGTTGTAGCATTAGCCCTCTGAATGAAAGGGGTACCACCCACTGTATTTGTCCTGTTATGGACTCTCTAATCATGAGTCCATCCTGCAGTCTAACTCGTTTTTTATTCTTTAATAGCACCCTCAACTCTTCTTTTCCCATACAATCATTTTCTGTTAAAGCGTTTTGTTCAGGATCTATCAAATGGTTATAATAGATTCCCAAAATTCGATCATTCTTTTGTGCCTCAATCAAATCTTGGTCTGGCATATCATGACCCCACTGCACCACTGGTTGCTCTGTCTCCTTTGGTGTTTTAGAACGTGTTACTGCATCAAGTTGTATTTCACCCAGTAAATCATCTATAAGTAGCAATTCTCCCATCACAGCCCCAATTTTAGCCAGGTGGTCTGCTTTATCATTTCCCTCCTTATCCTCTCCGGGTGTTTTTAAATGCCCACAAATTTTTCTCCAGTATATTGTCAAATCATTTTCTGACACTAATTTGTCTATGGCTTGTATCATTTTTCCATGTTTAAGTGGCTTTTTGTTGTATGTAACCATGCCTCTCGCTTTCCAGCCAGGTAAATACTCCACAAAGCTATTTCGTGCATAGTCAGAATCAGTTACCAGGACAATTTCACTGAATTTATTATCAACTGCTGTAGCAATTGCTTTATAAATGGCCGCCAATTCCGCCACTCGACTGCTTCTAGCTCCAATCCTCATCCCTACACTAGGGACGCCTTCACATTTCAACCAGACATTCCCTATTCCTGACACTAATTGTTTATTACTGTCCCTTTCAATGTTAAAAGCACAACCATCCACATATACAGTTGGCAGATCCTTGCATGTTTTTTCATCAAAAGCTTTGTGTGGTGATTGTTCAAATTCCTGAAAACTAGGTTCCACTTCCATTTCGTTTGATACTTGTTCAGCTGCACAGTCATGTAAGTCAGCTAACCCTTGAGCAATTGGGCTCTTTTTTATTTTGTCCATATCTCACTTCTACAGTAAAACCTTGTAATGCCAGCATCCATGAAGTGATTCTGGACTGCGCTAGATTACCTGACCTAATTCTTTTACTCTCTAAAAACTGCAAAGGTTGATGATTTGTTTCAATAATCACCTTTTCTCCCTGAACAATAGGGCGGAAATGTTGTAGCGCCCACACAGTGGTTAATGGGGCCTTTTCACATTCATTGATTTTCATTTCAACTTGGGAAAATGCTTTACTTGCATATGCAATAGTTTTGTGATTCACATCATGTTTTTGTGATAACACTGCTGAAATACAATGTTCAGAGAACCCTATTTCTACAAAGAAATCCCTACCCTTTATGGGATATGCTAAACATGGTGCCTTTACAAGACATTCTTCAATTTAGCTACTGCCTCAGACTGCTCTTTTTCCCATATCCAGGGTGTATTCAGCTTAAGCAGTTTAGTCAATGGTTGAGTAATTTCAGCATAATTTTCAATGAACTTTCTGTTATAGCCTGTCATCCCTAATAAACTTTTTACCTCTTTCACATTTTTAGGGTCCTTTAGTTTTTGTATGGCCTCTATTTTTTTTCTTTTGTGGATTTAGCCCATGTTCAGTCACTTCATGGCCTAGAAAGTTCACTTTTTTCTTGCACCATTGTGCTTTTTGTAAAGACACTTTGGCGCCTGCTTTCTGCAGTTGGCCAAGCACATGTCTTATTTCATCAAAATGGCTTTTCAGGCTTTCATTTTTTATCAGGACATCATCCACATAAACTATGGTTCCTCTTTCCACTGCATCTGGCATGGCCTTTCTCAAAAATATGCCAAATTCACTCCCACTATTGATGTACCCGAACGGAGTTCTAAGCCAGGCGTATTGAGTCCTGTCAAATGTAAAGGAAAATATAATTCTGTATCTCCTCTGCCAATGGCACGCACCAATATCCAGAGGTGAGATCTAATGTGGTAAACACTTTTGAACCATATACCTGAGCTAGGCCCTGATCAATGAATGGCAGTGGCCAACTGGATACTGGCACTCTTTTATTTAACTCCCTCAAGTCTGCACATAGCCGCCATTGACCATTTGGCTTTAACACACCTAAAATAGGTGTATTGGATGTGCTATGAATGGGCCTGATGATTCCCTGAGCTTCCAAATTCTTTATAATCTCTGCTAATGAGTCTAAACATGCCAGCGGTAGTCTATACTGGCGTACAAATACTGGACTTCTGCTACACCCTTCTGGTAGTGTGGCCACATGTAAATCAGTTAAACCGCAATCATAAGCATCTTTTGCAAATACATCCTTAAACTCCATAAATATCTCCCTCAGATTGTTTCTATCCTTATCGCTGTCACACGCATCCGCTAAGGAGATCTGCTCTTCTACCATTTTGGAAAATTCTGGAAAGTCTTCTGGTAAGGGAATCTCGGTGCTTTCCTCTAACTGTGTGGCTGTGTCTTTTTGTAAAGCTGCCACTTTTAAATATTTTGGCAAATCCGCTTCCACTTCAATGGGCTGATTTTTTTATTTTCATTTAAATTAAATGTTATGCAATCCTCTTGATGGCAGCACACTGTCTCATTTGAATCATAAGGATACACAGAATGAATTTTAAATATTCCTTTGGGCTGAGAGTCCAGGTGTTCTGGCAACTCACCCTTGGCATCTACATACTTTTCAGGGATATTTCCAATCACCATGTTATTTAAATCTGCCGTATAATGTGATTTTTGTATGGCCATTCCTAATGTGGAGTTTTCCTCTAAATGAATATCCTGACAAACTTTATTATTTACCATAATTTGTACAGATCCTTCACCAATATCTACCAATGGAATGTATTCATAATCCAGGCCTTGCTGTTTTATGGATTCGTTCAGGCATACAAATGCATCAGAATCTCATCTGCTGTCCATTTTTGCATTTCAGTGTTATTGCAAACTGTTTTGTAAATGCAGGAATAATAGTATCTTTCCTCATTTTGTAATTCGATTGCATAAGGAACCAGTTGTGCACAATGATAAGCCCTTCTTTTGTCTTCAAATTCAGGTGCCGGCCCACCTAGGCGTGACCATATTTTTTGATTAAGGAAATCTAACACCATACACATTCTGTGCATGATGTCATTGCCCATGTAAAAATCATTTTGTGCTCCTCTCACTATTCATATATTATGGTAAATTGTTTTCTGCCCAATGCTAATTTTAAGCATGCATCTGCCTGCAATTCGGTTTTCAAATCCTGGACTGTCCAACCCAGAAACATATATTGGTTTTTAATCCTAAATTTCGGGATTTCCTCCCTCTCCATTATTTTTTGCAACAATTTCACATTAATGAAGCTCCTCTCCTGTTCAAGCGCTAAAGTGGCTTTTATTGTTTTAAAACAGTCATTTATATCAACATGAACCCATGGCTGCTCATCTTCCATGTGTATTTCAGCAAGAGTGGTAATGTGTTTTTCTGAATCTGTTTTAGGAGCAATATTCTGTTTGATTGTTTTCTCTTTTAAATAAAAACGAAATGTGTGCTCATCTATGGCAGTCTGCCAATTTTTCCTTGGGTCCAAGTATATTTATACAGGTAGTCTTTCATTGTCGCTCTGCATTTTGTCTTGACACATTAATATAAGTGACACTAGGTATGCAACTATTCTGGATTTTGGTTTCTTAGGTCTCAATGGTTTCTTGGTTAAGGACCACAGCACTCCACTCACCCCCTCTATGAGAGGAGACCATCTTTTCAGGCAATCTGTCCCCATCAGAAATGGAATTCACAAATAGATGTGATCAATACCTCTTGTTTCATTCTGTGCTTTCCTATTTTTATGTCAACCTCAGTTACACCTATGATGGGCACCTCCTCCCCATTAAAGTTATGCACTGGACCTTGATTTTCCTTCACTGTGATCTGATTCTGTGGGGGTGTCTCCCCTCATTGATACTCTTTACCAGCTCCTTGGACATAATTGTGGCCTGTGCGCCAGTGTCAATCATAGCAAATGTTTGGCATTTTTCTTCTACAGTGATGGGTGCATAATATCTGTCCTCAACTTCCTCTAATACACATAAGAAGTGTGAATTCGTACTGATTTCAGGGCTCACCTTTCTCGGGCCTTTTTCACTTTTGGCTAAGCACATTGGTAAATGGAAAGACATTTTTCCCTCCTTTTTACCCATTTCTGCGCGAGAGACTTTATTCATTTCTCCATGATCAGAGGTTTTTTGGAGTGTGGCCACTGTTCGCCCATCCATCTGGGTAACATCAGGGACCACAACCTTCCAACTGAACATGTGTAACATCATTCAGCAATTTGTCATTGTTTAATTATGTGCATTTGTGATCATTTAGTGTGGTACCAGCCCTTTCAGCCTCTTCAAAAATATGTGGCTCAAAGAATTCTTCAGGTGATTGACCTGTACCCTCCTTTTGAGTATTTCCTTTTTCTGCCTGTGTTTGGTCATTGTTTTGCTTGCCCAGGGAAGGAGCTATAGCATCCCCACTTACTCCCTGTTCATTGGTATTCCCCATGCATGAGTCATTTTTCTTAAATCTGTCTTTGTTCTTTTGGAATTTCCGGTGTTTTTTTATTTGCATAAACCTTCAATGTTTGATTTAGCTCTAAGTTAAACCGTACCTCTTTTTTAGAAGTGTTTGCACTTTCTGTTACATGTTCATTCACTGGCGTTTCCATTTTTAAATCATTAGACATCTCAGAGTCATTATGTGAAATTACATCAGGGCAATCTGTCTTTTTGGCACCGCAGGTATCATGAGTACTTAGTCACTTTTCAGAAGCCCCCCGGTCATTGCTATGGCCATCAGCCCCCTCTTTAGATGGTTGTTTTTGTGCTGTATAGAGCTTTCCTATTTGCTCAGCTAACATTTTCACTTGGGCCTCAAGGCACTGGAACCTTTCCATCCCTCTAGAATCCTCTTTCTGTGGCCTAGGTCGATATTGGTTGTTTTCCCCCTGATTGGACCTATTCTGATACCTCTCAGGTGATTGATGTCTGTTGGGATGGTTTCTGAACTCTTCATTTGTGGAGGGGAGCGGGGTGCACCCATCCTTTTGATTATAGTCCCCTGGTGGGGAATCATTGTACTGACGTGGATTGTAGTTCATGTTCTGCCTCATGTCCTGTCTCTCAGATTGTGGGTACTGACCCCTATGTTGATTCCCATTATCAGTAAATCGATCCACATATCGGGGTCTATCCTGATTACCATATATCATGGTGTTGGGATCAAATCTGCTCTGTGTCCCCAATGTCTGATAGGGACCATCAATTCTTTGATCTTGATTTTGTCTCTGGTTATTGTTCATACCTGACCTATCAGGCCGATATCCTGCCCGGGGTCTGTCCCCTAAATACCTAGGGCTGATGTAGCTCTCCCGATTACTAGGATCATGTGATTGGAACATTGGTACAGGAAAGGGCGATCTTTGTTGATTACCCCTTTGTTCAGGTATTTTACCTGGGCTTTGAGCAGACTCGAGGGACATTTTGGCTGACCTGATTTCCATTACTGTAGCTGAGGGTTCTTTAGATTTAGGTCTAGTATCTTTCATTTTATCACTTTCTCTACCCTGACAATAGAGTACCTCATATAGGTTTGTGCTTTGATGTACAATCCACTCAAGGGACTTGTCACGGTCAAATTCACGGACCAATTGGGATATGATGTCTTTCTGTAGCCCATAGAAGTATGCAGTTTTAAACTCATTGGAATTTGGGTCAAAAGATACATCAAAGCGAGAAAATGCTCTTTTTCAGTCTTGTAAAAATTGGCAAGGGGATGTATTGGGCCCAGCAGTGATTGTGTAAGCGACTTTCTTTGCCTCCTGCAATGACTGAAAAGGAGAAAAATGACGCCTAATTTCTTTTTCAAACTCCACCCATGTCATATTCTGCTGTTCATTTAATCCCCTTATGATGCTGGCCGTTGGGGCATCTAAAGTTAAATGAAAATATTGTCTGTACTGTTCCTTAGGTATCTGGAGTGCTTTAAAAATGTCATGAACCGCTTCTAAGTGATCCTCAATGCAGCATTCACCTCCCTTTTTAAATGGTTTGATCAGGGCTTTAATGGATTTCATTATTTTTATGGGGCTACTTGTTGCAATGCATGGAATTGCACTACTTTGTGATTCAAACCTGGTTTCAGGTGTATGGGATTGGTGGCTGCCCCCAATGGGAGTATCGAATCCCCGAAGGGCGCTGCAACCAAGTTCAGTCACCGGCCCAGTCACTGGAGCACTAGCTCTTTGGGCAGAACTAGAATTCACCTCCACTCCATTGAATGTAGTACCCTGCCGCCTCTCCTGGGACCTGGGAATGCAAGTCTTTGCACCTTTTAAGGAGCCTGCGTGCTTCATTTTGCAGATAGTTATTTTCATCACTCATTTTATTTATTACCTCCTGCATGTCGCACATTTGCATTTGGCATTCATTGAATTCTTTGTTTCTCTTGTCTTTTTCTTGAATCATTTTAACCATTTCTTGCTCTGCACCTTGGAGATCACTTTCTTTTTCAAAATGTTCTTTTTGTAAAATCTGCATTTCTGAAACAATCTCATCTTTATCCTGTCTAATGTGGTCCACTAAGGTTTTTAAGTGCACCAATTCTTGCTCACTGTCCTCATTGTTTCTTGCTTTTGGACAACTGAGCATCAAAATCTCTGCATTTTAATTGCATGTCTTTTTGGCATACATCCAATTCTGCTCTTAACATTTCCTGATTTTTACTTGCCCCATCTAATTCAATCTTTAACCTGTTAATTAGCTGGGTATCATTTTCCTGCATTCGCAGGGACCTATTCGAAATAAACCATATTTTGGCGCATAGCCGTATTAAACAGTCTTTCTCTGCACTTTTATCGGCTGCATTCAATAATCTTGTAAGGCAGACCTGAATTATGCTGCCTTCTGCAAAAATATTGTCTAGTTTTTCTTTCTGCACCTCACCCTGAATGCGGTCATGCCATTCTAAGGTACTGTTCGACGACCACGTACCATGTGCAAACAACTTTGCCTCTAAATATTGTTCTAGGTCTGAGAATGTGGTTTCCCTTTGTGACATTCTGAAATTCGTTTTTAGTAACACACTGCTATTATGAAATGAGTTCCCTTTAATGTACAGATGACAGTGTGAGACACACTTGCCACGCCCGGTAGGTGCTCTGTGATCACTTTCCCGGCCTGTAATGCACCATAAATATGACCAAACATTCCAGGGGGGTAGTTGGCACTGATTTTGTGTAGGGGGGCATGTACCACCTGTAGCATAGTTTATACGCTGATTCCTTGATCGCCGTGCACCTTGATGATTTGTGCGCTCGCGACCATATTTGGCCCCATTCCTCTTCCGTAATTGTTTCCCCATATCTTTTTCCCGATTCTCCTTGTATGGGAGCTTGTCTTCTGGTTGTGCCTTGTTTAACAGTCTATATAGTCTGGTTATCCCTCACTCAGTCACTCCTTCCTGCATAGTTAGTTCCAGTCCTGTTGGGGTCCCTGTCCCTGCCTTTTTCACTGCTGGATGGGATTTTTCTTTCCCCCATTTCCAAATTTCTTTTAACACGCCATAAAGGGTAGAGGGGCACTTTTGTGGTACGTTTCCAGTAGTCGGAGCATCCGCCCCCTTCCATCCATCCCAGAATTTCTGCTGTAGGCCCGGTGTGAAGTCGTGTGTTATGTGCCACAGGGGAGAACAGTCTAATCCTTGCCTAATGTTTTTGATGTGCAGTGCTTTGCCCCAACTGCGCAGTGATGTCTTGGTAGCCTCCAACAATTCACCCCCTATCTCGCGGGCTCCACTGTTTAGGGATTGTAGTGCTTTTAACAGGATTGAGGTAGGTGCTTGTTCTATTCCACACCATCCTTTTGAGTTGTCCTGTCTCGCCAATTTGAGCATTGGTGCTAGGTGTGCTGCCAGAATATATCTCCCAATGTCCAGGACCCACAGGCCCGCAAGGAGCGGAGGGTGCATTTTTGCCAATTGAATTTGAATATTGCATTCTGAAGTTCCTTAATCAGTCGGGATGGTACTTCTGTGGGCATCGCGCTCACCACATAAGTAAGCGGGGAGAAGGGTCATTTTTACTGCTGCAATTCTTGCAAACCAAGATAGTTCTTTGCATATCCTCCTTGAGTTGCTTCTAGAGAGGCAGGATATTCGCTCTATATAAATTCCCTGTCTCCCTTGCTAGATATATTCTAGTGTATATTTTTCCCAGATTAGGGGGTATGTTTTCTCCAGGCCCTCGATTTGGGGTAGTTTACTGCAAACCCTGATATGCTGGCAAATTTCTGTAGTTTTGCGATGGCCTTAGGCAATGTGTTCGTAGTGTCTTCCATGTAGGGACATTGTCCGCCTATAGTGTTTTTTTTTTTTTTTTTTTTAAATTTATTTTATTTTTTGTCCCCACCCCACCCATGCATTGTACCCTCTTTACTTCCGGATCTCTTCTAACCTTTACTGAAAAGGGCTCCATTGCCATTGCGAAGATCACTGGGGAGAGGAGACACCCCTGTCGTGTACCCCTCTGTATGTTGACCTGTTTTGACTTTTGGCCATTCATTATGAAGTACGTGGATGGGAGTTGGAAATTTGCTATTACCATTTTACTGCATATTGCGCCACACCCAAAACCCTCTAGGACTAGCTTTAGGCATTCCCAGTATAGGCTGTCGAAGGCCCGCCTAGCGTGTAGGGCGGCAACTGAGTACCTTTTTAGTTCTTGTCCCCATGTCAATAATGTCAATGACCCGTCTAACATTATCCTGCGTGTCTTCCTCTAATAAACCCTGCCTAATCTTTGTGGATAATTTCTGGGAGGACCCTCATCAACCTGTCTGCCACGATCTTGGCATAAAGTTTTGCGTCTGTGTTCAGAAGCGTAATTAGGCGGTAACTGGTGCATTCTGAGGGATCCTTGCCTGGTGTTAGGGTTAATATTGTCATCGATTTCCCCATGTCTGCCGAGACCGACCCTGTCTCTCTTATGACATTGAAGAGGCGGGTGAGGGGAGCTAACAGATGTGTGCGGAATGTTTTATAATAACCATTCCCCAAACCATCTGGGCCCGGGGTTTTATTCCTCAGCAATGCCGAAATCTCATCACTCACTTCTTGGGCCGTTATCTGTCCACCTAGTATTTCTCTGTCGTGTTCTGAGAGTTGGGGCAGGGGGGTTGCGGACATGTAGGATTTCTACTTTGCCAAATCTAAGTTTTCACTACATGGTAGCTCTTCATGGAACTGGACCATTATTTCTAACTTCTCCTCCTCTGTTGTGCGTACTTCCCCCTGTCTATTCTTAAGGCGTGCAATGTAATCAGGCCCTCTCTCTGTAGTGTGCGGCAGCCTGAGCGATGAATTCACCTCGCACTACTGCCTTTCCCGCGTCCCAGATTGTTCTCCAGTCTACCTCCCCGTTATCATTTTCTTGGAAGAAGTTGTTTATGGTACCCTCCATGTGTGCCCTGAGCGCTATATCCCTGAGGACCATCTCATTTAGCCTCCAGGGTGGCTGTTGTTTTTCCTCACCCTTTTCTACCTCTATGCTGACTAACACCGGCGGCTGGTCGGAGAGATATTTTCCTCCTTAGTCACCTGTGCGATCAAGGATGCCGAGACCAGAACCGTGTTTATCCTAGAATAGCCTCTAGGTACTGCTGAATAATATGTGTATTCCCCGTTTCCTTCCAGGAAGAATCGCCATGTTTGGATCACTCCCAAAACCCTGAAGTTTTCCCGGGGCTTGTCTGTTCTTCTGGTCTGCTACTGTGGGCAGAAGTGTTTAATCTAGAATCGTGTCCATCACACAGTTGACCTTCGCACAATCCCCCTATTTTTAGCAGTAGCTTGGTAATGTATGCTTCCTGTATATAATTCGGTACATAAACTGCCAGTATTGTGTAGGTTGGACCTGTAATTGTACCCTTGATCCCCAGGTATGTCCCTTCTACATCTCTGATTTGGTGCTGTGTTTGAAACCCCAAGTCTCCTTTGAGCAATATAGGTACTCCCTTTGTCTTTGTGCCACTGGAGGCGAAGTATTGTTGGGAAGAATTTATTTCTCACTCTCTTTTCGTCTTTCGGGAGAAGATGGGTCTCCTGCAGAATCTCTCTTGCTGTTTTCCATCTTTTCCAGTCTGCGCAGAATTGCTCGCCGTTTATTGGCAGAGTTTAGCCCTTGTACGTTTAAGAGTTATTATTGCCGCTTCAGCTATTGTGGTGTGGATCTACCTTGTTGCCCTCGCCCCTCTCCTTGTTTCCTATTTGGGTCTCCCACTTCCTTCATCTCGGGTCTCCCTTCATCCTCCCGAACTATGGACCAATTTTCATATACAGTGTCTTTCTTCTTTCTCCCCTCTGCTCCCCTTATTCTCCCCCCTCCCACCCTCCGACTCCCCTTATCCCTTCCCTGGGTTCCCCTGTGGCCAGGGTTCCTAAGAGCCCTCCCTGGTGTCCCCCTCGGGTGTTGGGTAACATTCTCCCTCAGGTTGCCTGAGTGCTGGGATTGTTGCATATCCTGATTCGGATTTTCAAATATGATGACCTCCTACCTCCGTGCAGACACTCTTTTATTGCTTCTTGCGGTCTATTTCTCCTGAATTGGAGTATCTTAGTCGCCTGCTTCCTTGGCTACGATGAGTTGCGTGCCCCTCTTATCCTAATCATTCTTGTTGTTTTATATGCGCCAGTCAGTTTCTTTTCTCTTCCGATTCTCTTTCTTTTCTAGCGACCATTCCCAGGGGTTGCCCTGGCTATTGGGGATGCTGTGCTTCCGTTTTCCTTCCAGTTGTAGCAGTGAGAGTCCCTCTTCGCATATACTTATTCTCCTCTGCTTCCCCTCCCAGGAAAAGGATGGGCCGAATGGAAAGACCCATCTGTATGTTGTGTTTTGCCTGCAGGGCTTTCGTGACCGGCTGCATTAGTCTGCTTTTGTGGAGTGTGACTAGTGCCAGGTCTTGGTATAATTGTATGCGACTTCCGTTAATCGTTAAATCCTGGTGAGTATGCGCTACTCTCGGGATGTCTTCTTTCAGACCATAGGACTTCCTGGCTATCTGCACATTTCTAGGTCTTGCCCCTGGTTCATTTCTCTTGAAGCCTACCCGATGTATCCTGTCAAACTCTATCTTTTCCGGTTGGGTATTGTTCAGCAGACTGCTAAAGCTTTGCTGCATGGTGTCTCTCCGGTCTCTATCTAGCACTGATTCAGCCAGGCCCTTGACCCTGATGTTAGATCTACGTGATCGGTTTTTTAAATCCTCGGCCTGGAGTTCTAGGTTATTCGTTGCTCTGGCCACTTGGTCAAGCAAGGCACTGTTTAGTTTTGCTTCTTCCACCATACTTGATAGACGATTTTCTACTACATCTACCGTTTTCCCCCAGTTTGTTCATTTCTTTTCTGACCTCCTGTAAGGAGGATTTCAATTCCTCCTTCATTTGCGCCATTTGATTTTGCAAAGTATTCATTAGTCTGGCTTCCATTCCCTTCAGACAGTTCAAGAGCTCCTCTTTGTCAGAAGCCATCATGCTCGGAGTTGTGCTATGTACTACCTCTGACAGTTCTTGTGATGCCGTGAGAGATGGGGTATCCACTTTCTGTTTCTGCCTCTGGCACTTTCTAGCTGGCCTCCTTGACTCCTGGCTGGTGTTTTTGCCCTCAGTGGGGCGTTTCTCGATTTGGCTCCCGGCATCGGGGTTACTCTGAACGAAATCAATGGGGTCGGGGGGGAACACAACTGTGTTTTCTTTTGGGGAATCTCCCTTCCCCCCCCCCCCCCAGTACGTTGGCTGTTATGGGTAAATCAGGCTGTTTCCCAGCAGCACTTTCTCATCCCGCTGTGTTCTGTTTGCCAGAGCATAGGTATTGTGCTAGGGTTCAAATTCCGCTGAGCAAGCGTTTCATTTTGCCGGGGGCTTATGGTACCCTCGGGCACGTTCAAACTTTGTTTCGTATTCCAGCTGCTGTTAGGAGGTCAAAAGTGACCACCTCGTGTACGTTAGCCCCACCGTTTTGTTGCTGCTTTTTGGCACCAGCATGCCCCTCCCCACCCCCGGGGCAACCTTTAGGCTCCTGCGCCAACTGTTCCTACCTCTGGGGTGGGGTCGGAGTGTTTGCTTTATTTCGGGTCCGGCCTCTCTAGGGCCTCCGCCCTCTCTGGTGGTGCTTGAGGGCTTAATTTGCACTGTGCAGGCCCTTCTCGGGTGTTTCTTCAGTGCCTTATCTCTCCCGGGCTCGGTGCATGGTGACTTGGGTGGGGGCTCTGGATCTTGCTTGTCCTCGTCTCTGCGGTTCGATTATCTCTCTCCCCACCTCTTTGTGTCACTCTATTGTGCTTGCCCCTCCCCTGCTGTGGGGCTGCGCTGGTTACCGTTGGGGGCTGAGTTGCAGTTCTAAATGTGCTGGGGCTTGTAATGGCCATGCCCCTCTCCTCTGTAGTCCCCTGTGTGCTGATGCGGTCCGAATGGATTCTGTGCTTGCCTGCTTACTTTTGCCCCCTGTGGGAGCTCTTTTGGTTTACTCCCTATATGGACCACTTGTTCCTTAGAGTTTGGGCCCTGGTTCCCCCTTTTGTTGTGGGTGTATGCTTACTCCACGGCCCGGGAAAGTGTTTTCGGTCCCCTCTCTCCCTCCACGGTGGGTGTGGGGGTTGGTGTCGGGGATATGGTTCTCCCTGATGTGCCCTTTTCTTCTTATACCTTGTGGACCGAGCCCTGCTGCCGATGCTAATCACGGGGTACAATGTGCGCTTGGGGACGTTCAGTTTTACTTTTCCCCCTTCTGTGTTGTTCAGGGCTTCCTGGGCCGCATGTGCGAGCTTACCAGTTTGGCGCGGGGCAGGGTATGTCTATGCCTTCCTCATGTGTTGGGGTTCAGTGTGCCCTGTTCTGCACTGCTCTGCTCTTTGTGGGCCTGACCGGAGCTTCTGGGGGCGTCTGGCCTTATCCCGCCTTCACCGCTAATCGGGTTGCTACCCGATACATGCTCCGGCGGGCAGTAGGCTTCCTGGTCTGAGGCACTTGCGTAGCCTGTCCGGAATGAGGCTTGGCTATGTTTTCCCTTGTATCGCCTGCTTCTGGGCTGGCGGTTACCCTTGTGAGGTGAGATCGCTCATGTTATGCTCACACCTGACAGCTTCAAGGGCACGTGACCGTTTCCCCAACGGCCTCTGTTATCTGGATCCAGCTCGGTCCGCCAGCCGGGTTCCACTGTTGGTGCCTAGGTCCCCTGTTGGAGGTTATTTTCATGCCGGGGGACTCCCATTCCGCACTTTGGTATTGCGGCGTATGATGGCTCTGGTCTGCACCACGCCTTCTCTGCCCCTTCACTCAGCGGTCTCTAGTAGGCAGCCGGGTTTCTGGCCAGGTCCCTTCAGATGTGTTCACCGCGCTAAGTTTGCTGGCCTCTTTCTGTGCGTCAGAAAGTTCTGTCGGGATGGAACTATCATCTCTTTTTGTCCGGCGGACTATCGCGCTTTGAGTGCTTGGTTTTGCCTGAAATTTAGCTCCAGAGAGCCGCAAAATGCACCTTTTTAGCCTCAGGTCTGCACGGGGGACCCGAGGTGTTCGTCCTCGCGGTCCGGCAGCCATCTTGGAATCCCAGCAGACACCATTCCAATATTGCCACTCTTAAAAGTATGTTTGTGTTGCCTGTGTGGGCCACAGATATGAGAACTCCTAATCCCTCCAACCCCTAACTCGTGGATCACTGCTTGGACTGCAAGCCCTGTTCACAAGGCTATGCAATCGTTCTCTGAAAGGTGCTCAGACTACCAGTCGTTGCAGGGCACCTTGGAATCCATGTTCTGGTCTGCATGGCATTGGTGGAGGCACCAGTTCCTTATGGGAGCAAGAGTTGCTTTGTTTTCAGTTTGCTCTCTGTATATGTGTCTGGATATGTACGTGGGGCACCCTGGCTAGGTTTATGAACTTCTAAGCTGATGTAAAGGGACAGACGAGCACAAACAGTAGGAGAGTGAATCAAAAGGAAGAACAAGATGAATAAGAACAATGGAGTAGGAGGAAAAGGTGAGCCACAATGAAAGTATTTATGGGAACCATGTGCGGGACAAACTCTGGCATCCCGCTAGGGTTGCACAGAGGTCGGACTTGAGACTGCCCACAAGTATCATGGGAATCACAATCACTCTATGCATATTACGCCAATAGATGCTCTGCAGTCTCGTGAATGAAGGACAGCAAGAGGGTCTTCTGTGTCTGAACCCACAAACAAGGGTTCAGCCAGAACGTAGAATGGATGCCAGCTGTGGGAACAGCAATCAGCACAGTTTCACTGAATACACTATTGACTTAAGGAAGATGAGAGCAAGCAAGAGGTAGATCTTGCCTCCTGGGCAGTTGTCTGTAACCTTTGGCACACCAGATGTTTTGGAACACAGCTCCCATCGGTCCTAGTTGGCGTTGTAAATGGAAATCCTAGACCAGAACACCTGGAGAGCCCCAGGTTGCAGACACCTGTCCTAGGATCCAGTTTCTGTACAAAGGTATACAGAGGCACATTTACCAGATGCACATATACCACACACTAAGAGCATAAAAGGGAAAACGAGAATTCAGAGCGGAACACAGCAACCAGCAATGCAGAAAACTGTAGCTAAGGCTGAAACAAAGTAACTGGCAATCTTTAACAGATTGAATCTGAGTAACTGAAGCAATCCGTAACACTGCACTAGAAACACGCAAACTATACAAAGCAGCAGCATTGGACTCGGAACTAGAACTAAGGGGAAAAGGATCAAACGGAAGTAAGGGAAAGTGTCTGACTGAACCGGGTACAGCTTGAGACTAAATAGACCGAAGGGAGCAGGAGAAAAACAGAGTATGACAATGAAAGGAAATTGCACAATTAACGGGAAGGAAGCTGCAAAGACAAGCCCCAATAAGGTGGGACTGGGAGCTGCAGGAAATGAGACGGGAAATATGTGGCAGAGGTTGCAGTACACAGCACAATGAAAAGGGGAAAATGCACTGGAAGCAGGCAGGGGTGGGGGGGGGGGGGAAATATCTGCAAGTCAGGGCTGTTGAAATTGGAGCGAAGCAACACTGGAGCTGGGATAATTTGCATGCAAAGGAGAAGGGAGAATGGTCAGCAAAGCAGAGTAATTCCAACTGGGTTCCAGCTTCACAACTTTCAGTGTTCCATGCATGAAAAGTGAGATTCAGGGTGTGGCACTATTGATTCTCGCACCAGGTTCCGTGTCAATCTTATTTATTTACCATCTGCAGGCAGCTCCTGTACAACCATCAACACTGCCCCCCCATAGCCCCCTGTTATTCCACTACATAAGAAACCACCCATAACACGTCTGCCCCTAAAGCATATCGAACTATATGTAGAAGACTCTTAATAAGAAAAATAGTAACTAACAAGAAATAAACTAAAATACATAGAGTAAAAAAATAAAATAAAGAACAAACTGTAGTGTACATGGTGTGTGTATATATCTCTAGGGAGCAATTAACAAAATGCTAATTGCAGACATAACTTCTTCTCTATTTTGGCTGTACAATTTTCCTGACCTTCATTTGCCTCGCTTCCATAGTTTTCCTCGCCCTCTCCATGGTACTCATTCTCTCCCCATTATCATGCGCGGTTTCATCCTCGTCTCTGAACTCTTCCATGGATGTCCCGCCATATGATATAATTCTTCCCATCGACTACACTTCTCCACCTTCTACAACTAACATACCATTCCTCACAGCCATTGTTTTCTTTGGCCCTAAGAATCTTTCACCTTGACATTTATAACTCGCTTTGGGGTTTAATATCCTCAAGCCAATCCCCTACTTTGCACACTCTGCTTCGTTTTTTTTTCTCTTGATCAAATCTTAGCTCATACCTTTTCTGTCCTCCTTTGATCACTTGCATTAATTTTGGACTCTGCTCTTGCCCCTTGAGGGATGCAAATGGTGACACTTTGGTAAGAGCGTGGCGTGGTTCAATATCCCTAAACCGTATACAAGTACCTTTCTCCAGGGATACTTGCTCTGAGGCTAATTGTATCCCTCCCTTGATAAACCTATTGATGCTCTCAACTAACCCATCCACCCTGGGATGATACAAAGCAGTGTGAGGGTGTTTAATTGCAAGGCTAGTCAGAAATGTTTTCTCGTGAATTGCACCCCATTATCTATTACTATTTCTTTAGGAAACCACTCCTTAAAAAAATCTGACCGTACAAATTTTACCATCTCTGTGGTAGTCGCTTCCATGACTCCAATACACTTGGAATGGTTATCTACCAGCACAAATATATATATTTACACCCCCATCCCAAACCTTGAATGGGACCCATTACGTCCACAGCCACTTGTGTTTATGGTTGAGGTGGTACTGGTATAGGCAGCAATCTTCTATGCTTATGGCACTTTCAGTGACATTTGTTACTACCAGGTTCCCGCCTAAAGACTCCTCACCACAATTTCTTTTGTCTATAGGTACCTGGGATAATCTACAGTTGCAAATATCTCACTTCATAATGGAATGATTGCAACCCCAATAGCCACCTGGATATCCTTGGTGACACACTTATTCACCCCTTACTCAAAAACATGTGTACGGTGGTCTGTGTACAGACCTTACTACAAACTGATGACCCCAAAGATAGACCCTAAAATATAGAATGGCCCAATCACTGTCAGTGCTTTCCTTTTAACTGCGGAGTAATTCATCTATGCCCCCCTGAGAGGTCTGGATGCAAAGGCAATCACATATTCCCCCTTCTCTTCGTTTGTTGTGGTAATGTTGCTCCCAGCCCAAAGCCACTAGCATCCTCAGTCCACTTTGACAGAGAATTTTACAAAGAAGGCGCATTAATGATGTTTTCTGTGATCTGCCCGAACGTAATGTTATGACCAGGTACATTTCCCATCCGTCTTTAGAAAAAGGTGCGGACTTGACTGCAAAATTCTTCACAAAGTTTTGGTCAAACTCTGCTAATCTCAAAAACGATCTGAGCTGTTTGTTAATCTTCTGGTGAGGGTGCACGCTTGACCACATCCACTAATGAACCAGATAGTCTACTTCCTCAACACATATTCTGCATTCATCCCGTTGGCTTGTGAGTCCCGCCCTCTTTAGTCTTTCCAGTACTTCCTTTAAGGCACAGTGATGCTCCACACACTAAGACGTCATCTTTTTTGTAAACCTTCAGTGACTTTTTCCATAACCTATTTTGTTAAACAAAAGCAGAGAAAAGTTGCCAGTGCAGAATAAATCTTCCACGGCCAGGGCAAAAGCAATGAGTCCTGAATGCCAGCAATTGCTGCCTTTCTGGTTAACCCTCATAATCCCACAGGTAGATCTTTGGTGAACACCTCTAGCTTCCTCCCTAAACAAGCTTCTCTTGTGTTGGGGGAGGGTAGCACATGCCAGATGGCTGCAAATAAGGAGCCCACGGAAGTAGTAATACTGCCTACCCTTACAACCTCTGAAGTGCTGTCGTCGCCAATTTCTCCCTAACCTATCATTGACAACCACTCTTTGCTCAAGTCATGTTACAGTCTGCAGAAAGTCTCTACTCATTCTAGCAAACCCAGAGCTGAATTGGAACAAGTCCTTTCTAATTCCAATCTCCTTCAAATGAATCATTCAGCTAAGTCCTCTACCCCTTCCCCCCTCATAGACTGAGCCTAACTCCCAATCTGCTTATGACATCCACAGAGGACTCCTCAATCGCCAGCTTTGAGGGATCAATGCACAATTTCTGTAATCCTATAACTATTTGCAGTCACCACAGCCTGTATGCTATGGAAGTCTTGCGCAAATCTTCCTAAAAATGTTTGTCTCAAAAGGCCCCAATAGTGGTACTTGGCAGAACTGAAGGACTATTACATGATATGACACAAATGTTAGACACTAATGCTTTCTTAATGATGGTGCTTAGGACGCTGAACCATCCTATAATGAAAGTGGTCATATAACCATATCCTTGAATGGAGCTGAATGTCCTCCCATCGTTGAGGTGGAAAGTGATGGCTATCACTAACATAGCTCTGGATTGAACTTGCCTACTCCCTCTAGATTGCGGGATAGAAGTTGTGTAATTGTGGCTGATACGCAATAGAGCTGCCGTGAAGGAAGGAAAGTGAAGAAAAAGTAAGAGACAGAAAAGGAACAGTAGGTGCCCTTCGGAGCCATGCAAGTCATCGCAATGAAGAGCCAAAGTAACACCAGTGTGGTTGCTGCTGATGACTAGAATATCTCAAATGGCACTGAGCCTGAAATAAATTTGCCAAGGGCAATGAAAACTAAAATAAGATCATAAGTAGCAATAACAAGTGTCATACTAACAAAACCTTGTGAACTGGCTAACAATGGAAAATAAATCTGCCAAGGTGCACCTCATTCCACCAATTGTGGCAAGAAGTAGTGAAGAAACACAAAATACTGAGTCACTGGTTTCGGATGAGAGTGAAGGTTTATCTCTTTGAGCTGCTAATCTCTCTTTTACAACTTTCATGCATGAAGAGGGATCCTATCCTCTATTAGCAGGGAAAATTGACAAATTTGAAGCTACTCAGAATGTGGTCCTTTGTGCGAAGAGCATTATGATTGAGTAACTTTTAATTCTCAAAATAAAGGTTTCTGAAACTGGTCAAAAATTATAACTTGTTCTATATCCCTGAATTACGTGTTCTTTCGATGGGCGTTGATTATGTTTAACTCATGCAGGAGAACTCTGGCTCTACCTCCACAATTCATTGATCACCATATATAGCATTGTTCATTATGATGCATCACGCTGCCTTTTTAAACAAATTGGATATGATTTGACACATGTCGTCAAAAATAGCCTATTCCTCCCAATATTGCTCTATTACGGTTTCCTACATGTTCACGGGAGGGTAGAACAGTCAAACCTTTGATGCCTTTAACTGGTTTGGTACATAAGGCGGGAAATGGGTATGGATAACTGAGGCAGCGCAGTCTAAAATTACTCTGCGTTCCTAAAGAGTATAATAAAGCACGTATTGTTACCTGGAATACCAGACGCCATAACCATTTAATAGGAAATAAGCAATCATATTTTTTTTTATGCGACAAGCAGACATATTCTTGATAGAGGACAGTTGTATAGTGGGGGGCTTACTACTGAACGGCTATAATGTGATATTCAATTCTGCTGAGAGGGGGGTAGTTGGACGTCTGATGGGAGGACTGATATTGGGGTAAAAAATACATTCAGGCTTGAACAGATTAAATCAAGTAATGCATTCCCTAATCTATTAGCAGCCCAAATTGGGATTGGCAATAATATCACTGTTAATTTTTAAAGTATACAGCCCTACAGGAGGACCTCGTACTACAGCTATTCTTGAAAACATCGAACATATTGAACATGGAAAGAGCTTTGACGGGTAACATAACTACTCTTATTGGATGAGACTCTGTCCATTGCGATGACCACCAATTGCTTGGGGACTGATTTTCCCTTGTTAATTCCTAATATATGGCTAAAATGCAGTGTGGGAAACAAAACGGGCAAGCTGTGGTTACATTTTATGAATCCCATGAACTTACTTTGATTAATGGTAGTGCTTCCGGAGTGACTTTGTGTGACCGCACATGGCATTCAGCTAATAAAGATGCAGTCCTTGACTATTTTATCATGGAGTGCCACAAGTATGCTCTTGTAGAGGAACTTTCAATTAAAAAAAGAAAAGAAAATGCCCATGTATCTTAAATCCAGGAGATATATTGAAGGCCTGGTGAAGATACGTTTGCAGGGCAATCAAATAAAATGGACAAGTTAAAAGTGCTCTTTTCGTGGACACTGTACTAGAACAGGCATATATGGGCACTGACTCTGCCCCTTGGTCTAACCCAGAAGACTACCATCAATGGATTTAACCCCATATAAGTTATTTTGGGGGTTGGGCCGGGGGGGGGGGTGACGTACGATCATACCAATAGAATCGGTCAATGATATGCAAATAGTTATGCGTAAATGGGCAATAAGACATGATATTAGAAGATTAAAAACCGCTGCTGCCAGTAATAACGTTGCTACCAATATCGCAGTGGAAAGAGGCAGAATCCTGTACAAAAACTGGATTATATCGTCCAACTATTCTCATAGGACCAGACACTGGCAAAATGTTTCAAATAAGACATGAAAAAGTTCTGGACACTTATTAATGGTGCTATGCGCGCATTAATATTAATACAGGTCATAGATGAGCTGACCTGGGGAAAAATATATATTGGACTTGTTTAATAAGCCGCAAGCATATGATAATCCATTCCTGTCCTCAACCTATGTAATGAATGATACTGATGAGATGCACCCAGAAATTATAATTAGGAAACTGAAAAATGCTGGTACTTCGGGTCCAGATGGAATAACAAAATTATTAAATATGCTCCCATACTCTGGGCTAAAATCCTTGGGTGGATTTTTAGGGCCGTAATTGAACATAACGTTATTCCTTCTAGCTGGAAACTCCTTAATTGCGTCAGTTTTTAAAACCGATAATGCATTAAAGTATGAAAAACATTGACTCTTAGCAATGTTGGACACATCCAGCAAAATGTTTGCCACAGTGTTACTGGAAGATCTTTCTAACTTCCTGCTAAACTAGCTTCAGAAAGGGATGTGCATAGGGTCCTAGGCCCACCTCTCAGAACATCCTTTCACAGAATTACCTCTCTCAAATCTACTTTAGGTACGATCCAATTTCTGGACCATTTATCAATGTCTTCATATTGTTTTTACCCATAGGGGACTTGCTTACACCTGGCACCAGAAAAAGGCTGCAACACCTTTTAGCCAAAACGTCCAAGGTCGTCGTGTTCCTGTTGAAACCACTATGAACTATGACCCCCAATTTTCACCACTACCTTTATGTTGACGTCGACCAGTATTTCGGTTATCCCTTCCAAACCAGTCTACATCAGACCCTATTTTTAAGGTTTCTGGTCACAAAGCAACTTGCTTTGATTCTCTCACGACATTAACTGTCTAGTACATAGTTCTTGACTAATATGAAGCAATACTTCGCCAAACTATGTACAGGAGCAATTATACCACACAACTGCTCGTGTGTTGTAAATACACCACACAAACTTCTTATGTTTGTTTTTGAATGTATCTCTACAGGACACTCTAGAACTCCGCTTTCTACTCACCTGAAAGTGTGCTAGTTCATTGTCCGCCTGTTATAAATGTACATGCCCCTTTTGAAATTTCTGTGTACAGAACACTTGAATAACCAGTTATTGATTTAACACCAAGTGTTTGTTTTATTTTATTTGTTTACTTTCCGTTTTAAGACCTACATGTGTGGTCTAATTAAAATAAAGGCCACAGTAGTTTCTCTCCAGTAGTTGGATTATTACCTCTTTTTAGTAACGCATACGTGACAAGATGTATTACTACTAAACTTTGGAGGTTTTTGAATAATTACTGCAACAAATCATTGCAGTTTGCAAACATTTGAGGACAGGACCACCCCCTCGTACAAAGTCGGAAAGGGATGTTGCACTCTTCAGAACATACTAATTCTGCACACCCTTTCTGATCGGGCTAAATCAATGAGCTGCTGCTGTGTGTGGCTTTAATTGACTTCAGCAAGGCCCTTGACATTATTGACCGATGCAAATTATGGGCAAAGTTGCTATATTGGGGGTTTCCGGCTGGCTTGATCAATTTCATAAGCCAATTGAATCCTTTAGACTGAAGTCCCTCAGATTGAATGATGCAGACTATTTTTCACACAAAGTAGGTGCTAATACAGGGCTCAAACAAGGCTGTGTACCAGTGCTTCACCAATCTTTTTACCTCTGAAATGCCTATTGCCCTTGATGGCACTCACATCTTTATGCCCAACCGGGGTGCTGTACATCCTAAATTAATGGCCTACGCTGGCATTATAGTAATGCACCATGTCCTTATTGTTCTGCAAAGAGTGCTGTTTGTCTTAGAGAAGTATGCGACGGAGGATGGTCTGAGATGAATTTAATGAAAACAAGTCACGTGCTTCAGGAGACAAAAAAAGTGCTGCATTTTGCCTGCCATTAGAAGTGACCATGGACTACGTACATCTAGGTTCTTTCTTCTTGTAAAAGTAATCTGTGGGTGTTTGCAGTCTTTCATAAGGCTGAAAGCCACCTGAAAACTGATTGTGATTATGGAATATGAAAAAAGCCTGTGGATATAGCCTGAAGGGTCTCCTTGTTTATGAACAGTGCCTTCTCGAACCATATTATATGTTTTGGAATGCTAGGAAGGTGTTATTTTAAGTGGCAGTATGTACTTGAAGCGATCCACCGCTTGTTGGGATTACCCAGTTGTGTTCCCATACGCAGTACCCACTTGGAATAAGAATCGTGGCTCTTAGCCCACACCTGAATGTAAGGTGTTGTCTCTTATTCATTAAGATAAAGAAGTTCAAAGACCTTCCCACATTCAGATTAATTAATGAAGAACTGGATAATTCTATCCACTCCAAGATTAAGGAGTTTGAGGAAAGTGTACTCAGCTTCACCCAGTTAACAGATTGGAAAATTGATTGTGATATGGACTTTGCTCTTTTGCGAAAGAAACTCATGAAAAAAGTGGCTGAGTGGGACAGATGCTACAACATTGCCTTTCTTAACTATAAATTGACCCAAGATTGTATTCAGTACACTAACCTTAAAAATACCCCTCCATGGTATCTCATCAAATTTCCATCTCCTTTGTTGCTTAGGCTATTCATGCAGTTACGTTTTTATCTTTTGCCCTGCAGAGGTGTTACACGGCTTTGTATGAATAAAGTATCAGCGTGCTATTGTAGAATCTGTGGCAAAGATAACCAGACTGAAATTGAAACCTCTAAACACCTGCTGACGCCTCTCAAATTGTATATCTCGTTAAGTTTGTATATTCAGTTGATGATCTGGAAACAGACGATTTCTGGATGTGCTGCCTGCTATGCAGACATGGGTCAATAAAAACTGCACTGATGCATTTTTGGAGCTTCATTGCTCGGCATCAGTCGGAAAAACTTGGTGAGTAGCATTATAATTCCTCCCTTCGCAATCCCAGCTATGTTGACTTGCTCAAAGAATAGCGTTGGAGGTTATCAGAATTCATACATGAGAAAATTGTATGCTTGCGTGCATGTTGGAAATTTTTTCTTGGACAATTGTATGATATATTTTGTTTCTGTACATAGGTGGCCTTACTGTATTCAATTATGTATATAGGAGGTAGCTCTTAAATGTGTGAATTCAAGGCATACATTAGTTTTCAAAAATGGATTAGCAGAGTTTGCTAATTAAAATGTTCTTGATTAGCCTAACCTATTTGATCAGCAAATGTTGTAGTCCTATTTTTGTCACCAGAAATGTGTACCCAAGACATAAAATGAGCAACAATACAGCAGTTTTGTGTACCACTGAAGTTAAAAATGAGTGAGGAGTCTGGCCTTGTAATTTCTTTATTCCCCTAGTCCTGCAGGTCGAGCAACTTAGTTTACCTACTCGACCTAAGAGAAATGCACTTGAGCCATGGCAACATGACAACAAATTTAAATGTGCTTTCTATAAAATGGGGCACGTCACCACAAGCCCACTGTGTTTGGCACACTGCTGTCACCCTGAGGCCAGCCATGCATAGTGAAACGCGTATTTGATATTTACTGCAAACAAAGTTTCAAACCACCCCTGAAAAATCGTATCACCCATCATAAAATGTACTCGACTATGCGAGTGGGCGAAAAGACTGAGCCCTGGATGACTGTAAAAGGGTAGCTGCATGCATTGACGCAAATAGAAATGATAAAAAATGCTCTAAACAGTTTGGCTACCTATCTCCTGCAGGTGCAAATAAAAATCGTATTTCATATAGCAAAGCAAGCTCTGGAGGCTAACTGTGTATGGTAGTGCAGTAGGCTGTAGATGTACAAACTGGATGGAACTGTTGATCAGTACTTTGTGTTAACATCTAGTTCACTTTGTGTATTCAATATGTAAGGGGAAAGAGTACGAGAAGAGGAGTGGATGGCATAGCAAGCAGAGAACAGGGCACACTAGGGGCAAGATTGTAGTTCGCGGCCAGAGTAGCTTGTATAAAGCAACCGGATGATAAGATAGAACGTCAAGGAGTGTAGGATCAGCTCATGGGCTGACCACCAGTTGCTGCAGGTAGCTAGTTGGAGAACTAGCTTTGCCATCCAAAAAATGTTGTCGTGTGATCGTGTACATTTTCAAAACTTCATTTGTCAATATGATTAATTTTCCCCCAAAAAATTAAATATAGTTGACACTATGAGATTTAGATACACTAACCAAAACTTTACTGTAAACCATGGCGATGATGGTGTTTTACAGTATCAATACTGTAATTATGCATTATGTAACAACTTAAAATTGTAGGAATAAAATTTGCTATTAAATTTGCAGGACTTTTTATTTTTTATTTTTTTAAACACTATGCAAAATATGGGTACGTCCTCCACTGAGCTACCTCCTACCTAATTAGAACCAACAAAACAGTCTTCACAGTTGAAAAAAGGATTCTAAAGCTACATTCAAGTTAACTCTAATGTTGTTTAAACAATAATTTTGTGATATTTCCTGCCAACACGTGTTTCAACCTCCTACCGAGGTCCTCTTCAGGGGTACAATACCATTCATAATTGTGCCATACATGAAAAAGATGCATTACTGTTTCATTGGTAATTGGAACATACATATACATGTACATCACCTAATCAAATGACAGACAAAACATTGATAACACAAACCAACAGCAGGTCAAGGTAACATGCATGTTTCTAATAAGGGTGATTAACAAGGTGATATCAGGTGCTTATCAGTAATGGGAGGGTGTGACCATGTTGTGATTCTGTTTTATCTTTCCCTGGGTAACGGACAGAATCTGCACAAATGAGGAGTCACTTTTGTGATTAACTACAGGTTGAAGCTATTAACTGGTAAATTAGCAACTTTGAGGGGGGTGCCCTTGGTTTTCAAAGTCTCTATTGATGGGAGGCTGACCGAGGATTTGATCATCCCCGCAGGACTGATTACATTGTCTAGAAAGGCATGGAAGAAGACTCACTGGAGTAACTTTAGTCCTCCAGGTTACTTTACCACCCCCATAGCAGTTCTTCTATGTTGTATGTTAATGTCTTCCCATACCTTTCCCTGCCCTTCTTCTCAGAACAGAAATGTACCTTCAACGATCATGGTGGTTTATATCCGATGAGGTAGTAGGAGCATTCAACCGTTGAACCAAGTCAATCGCAATACCCCCCACCCCCCGAATTCCAGTGCGGTATTCCTGCACATTATCTCTGTTTCAGCAAATCCACATTGTTTAATATCCAGTATCCATTGTGCTACAACCAGTCCCTTGGGACATTTCCATGATATAGCAATTCTTATTTTAGCTACAATACAAATTGAGCTATTCTGTTCCTATATATATTTTTCTTGCTTATGTTTAAATAAGATGGCAGCAATATACATAGGAGCCATGGACAAGGTTGTTATCTATCACTTCTGTTCAAAAAATCAGAATCGCATACTCCCACAACCCCGCTGAGTCATGATTACATCAAAGACAGTTATGTAACGCTTCCGTGATGTATGTTGAATCTGGCATTCCTAGACACCTTTGCAATATGTTCATGGATCCGTAACCATTCTTGATCATCTATTGAACGCCCCAAATCCCTTTCCCATTTCCCTTGGATTGTGGGCTATGAAGAGGGCATTCCTTCATACCGTATCCTATATACCTGTGATGACATTCCCTATTGAAAAAAAAAAGCAAACGTGGAGACTGCCAGGTGGCGCAGGCTGCAATGGCTGCATGAGCCTACGCTCTGATACCCCTCGCCCTGTTTCGGTAAATAACTGCGTACTGTAGGCACGTAGGTAGTGAACAAAGGGTCTGCTGTCCACATGAGGTCCCCGTGATCATCCCGATGCACTCTAGGGGGTGGGGGGGGGGGGTCTGGTTGTGTGATCTGCATGCAGGAGTGCAGGCCTCCTGGGAAGGAGGCAACGTTGGCCTCTGGGTGGTAGCAGGGACAGGTTTGCTGGTGGCTTTCTGGCACCCTGCTACAGGGACTGGAGTAGAAAGAGCGGCAGACCAGTGCGGCCTGGGTTCATGTGAAGGTTTGACCCAGCTGCTGTGCGCTGCGGTATCCGGCGGTGAGCGGCAGCCCGCAAGGTACGGCAGTGTCTTGCTTCCTTACAGTACTACCCAGGGCCTTTTGAACTGGCCGGGCGACATGAACACTGGTGGTTCTCCCTTATTACTGCGGCGCTTTGTGGAGGTTGGGATAGAGCGACTCGAGCCTGTCAGTGAGTGTCGTGGACTGTGGCTAAAGTCAGGGTTAGCCCTTGCTGGGTTTGAGGGCCTAGCCTGGTGAGCTCTTGCAGTGCTTTTGGGCCTGCGTGCCCTCTGGACAAACATTTTGGATCAGGGATTTTGGCTGGGGGCCCCTGGGTAACCCAAGACCTTGGACATCTAAGTGGTGCGATGCATGGTGGATGCCCCATTCGCATTGGGGTTATACATGGTCTAATTGGCTACAGTCTTGGCTCCCGATCAGTGGAGGTGTGTGTGATCCTGGGAACCCTGGATTGGGGGATGAGGGGGCACATACAACACAATACGGTTTCATGCCTGCAGCACTTGAAGCGAGTTGTGGTCCTGGGACAGGAAGGTGGAGTCAGATCTTTGGTTTCTTGGCTGCGGGTGGACATACAAGCACTGTCCACAAAAGAAGATCTTAGGGATGTGCTCCAGGAAATTAAGGTGGTTCAGAGATGAGCAGGCGTCGGTGTCCGACCTATGGGGGCGAGTTGATGTCATACAGAACTGGCTCAAAGGTATAGAAGCTAACCACCTTAATGCTGATGTCGTTGAGATGAAGTTTGAAGGTTGGCTAACCGATTTGGAAACCAGGGAAGAGGATGTGCAGCTTAAGTTGGAAGACCTTGAGAACAGGGAGGGTAGAAACAACGTAGAGATTTTTGGGCAGAAAGAACGAAAGGGTGAGACTCCTAATGACTTTCAGGGGAAGGTGGAGGCCCTGGTTATTTCTGTTTGCTAATGAGGGCGTAAAGGAGGATGCAATTGAACAAGCACACCGTGGCGGCATGGGCAGGGGTAACGGACCTAGATCGGTGAAGTTCCTCAGGTACATTGATGAGGCACCATCCTTGAAAGGGCAAAACGTCGGCGAGTCTTTCAATTTGAGGGTGACCATTCAGATGTACTAAGATCTCTCGAATTTCACTTTGTCCAGACCGAGGGCTTGTAGGCCCCTCACCACCTGGCTCATGGAAAGGGCAGGGACGTCATTTCGCCAAAATGCAAGGGGTAGCGGAAGTGAGATCACATGACCCTTGACCCATGATGACATCACAGGAAGTGATGTCATTTGACCCCACCCCAAAGTGATATCGCGGGAAGCGATAGAACACAACCTTTCACCCGTTGACAAAACAGGAAGTGCCATCGTATAGCATCGTACACTACTAAAAATATGGTTACGATATCACTATGTGATGTACATTTCATACAAGAATGGATCGCCATATGTATCGTTAAGATCAGTGTCTATAGGCCCATATTACCAAACTACTGTGAATGCAAGCAGACGTCCATGACCAAATGATAATGATGTGTTATTATATAGCACTTACACTTAAGCGCTTTATATAGAAAAAATATACACCCAATATCACCAAACCTGTGTTGGTACTCATTTATCGACCTCAGAAGGATGAAAGGCTGAGTTTGAGGCATTTAAGAACAGACTAAATCACCCCCTGAAGTGTGCCTGAAATAAACCTTTAATGAGTCTAGGAATTATTGTATGGAATTCCAGAAAGACACATTATTTGGTATTCCTAGTCTCTTATTTAGGGTCAGTGCTGAAAGTGTTAGACTTGTGGCATGCTTGTTCTTATTTTTCTTCTTTTTTTGAAGGGGCCTAAACAAGAAAACGACCCCCTCCAGAAGTTAGAGCCACATGGTGCTGGCCACAGCCCAGGAACTTGCAGTACACAAAAACGTTTTCCTTTTTTTTCCAGAGGTTGCAAAGGAGAGAACAGGTCGCAAGGGAGACCTCGGAGGTCGCAGTTGCGACCCCTAAATGACGTCCCTGGGAAAGGGAGGTGCGCTACAGGTGAAGCTTCACATTTGCGCAGACATTTGAAATTGTTGATGTGCGGCGAAGGGCTCAGAGGCAGAGCAGGTTCTCCAGCATCTTTCGGAAGAGAAGTGGCGGAATGCAGTGTTGAGGGCGGCACAGCTGACTAGCGGCAAGTGTTGGGTGGACTAATGCAACGGAAACTTGTGCCAAGGGTCGGGTCGCAACTATAGAGGACTGAACACTCCTTCGCCTGTGAAATTAAATGTCCTTAAGTGAACTGGCTTGAAGTGCTTGTGCATGTGAGAAGTGTTTGGTTTGGCAGGTATTTTGTGTTTTTAGAGGAGAGGTGGGGGAGGAGACAGGTGACACTGGTGAGCCATAGTTATTTTCTTCAATGGGCGTCTGAAGTTGTGTAGGGAAAGGGCGAAGTTTGGGGTTGGGAATTTGGGGGCGGGGGTTGGGGACCTGGTATAGGGAATTTGGGAGAAAGTGGATGGGGTGACCTGTGCATTTCTCTTTTCTAATGATGCACTACTATGTGGGCAGAACCAGCTGTTTACAATGTGAAAGCAGGATGTGATGCAGGGGGGAGGGGCAGACTGCCTTTAAATGTGCATGGATTAAATTCATTGACAACTCATTGATGGCTTGGGTGCTTAGGAAGGGTGGATTTGACCTTTTAATTACTTCAGGAGACAAAGTTGTTACAGGGGGAGGAAAGGAGGATGTAGTTTGATTGGGCAGGTGCACTGGTCATCTGGTGATGCTAATAGGGGAGGGGTCAGAATCCTTATGCATAAGAGGATAAGGATATGGGGGGTGGTTGTGTGGAGGAAGGGGGATGGTAGGGCGCTGATGGTGTCGGGGATTAATGAGGGAGTAATATTGTTGGTTGCCACGATATATGCCCACAATCAAGAACTATTGGGATTTTTTTTTAAGGGAACCATTGCAGAGATTAGGAGGGAGTGTGAAGGGCATCTGATATTGGGTGGAGATCTTGATGTGTGGGCTGAACCGATGCTGGATCGTTGGCACCCGTGCAAGGTGACAGTGGGACTCCCTTTGGGGTGGGGTGGAGGGGATGGAGTCTTACCTGTCTGCTTTGATGCTCACGATCTAAACAATGTATGGCACTTTCCCCACTCCAGGATCAAGGTTTCACTTATTATTGTCCACCCCATGGCATTTATATTTGCTTGTCTGGGGAATTGAGAGCGATTGCTTTGAGGTGTGAGATTACCACGGTAAGTTGGTCTGATCATGATGGGGTGTGTCTAATCGTAATTTGCTGTGGCTGAACAATCACTCTGGAAAGACCCAAAGTTGGGTAGAGTTGGAGGAGCCAATGAAGGAATACTTTGTGATTAACGACACGTGGGAGGGAGATCTCTATTGTCTGGGATGCAGCCAAAGCGACATGGCGGGGATTGTTAGAGAAGAGTTGCGTAAGAAAAGGGAAAGCACTTTCTTTGAAAATAGATTGCGGACAAAGGGAGGCATTTTGGAAATGGAAATTTGAGAGTCTGTCACACGGACGTCGGGCGGTGGGTGGGGATTGATGGCAGAGGTTAGGGTTAAAAGGGAAGAACTTAAATTGTTAGAAGGCAAGATCGTTCCGAAACTCGATTTCTGTGGCGGACGTACTGTGAAAAGGGGGAACCAGGCAGATGGGATTGTAGCCGCTTGTCTTCGCAGACAGCATGCAGAAGGATGGATACAGGCGGTGCGTGGGGCGGCCGAACCGATAGTGGATGGTTGTGCGTCTATCCGTTGCTTATAGTTGAGAAAGGCCTGTGCGAAGATGGCGACACATCAGGGTTTTATAAGATGTTTTCTGCCCTAATTTTGCCCCACTTTGTGCGGTTTTATAATCTCATCTTGTTGACTGGGCGAGCCCCTGGATCCCCTTCTTTTGGGTTCTTATAAACCTATCCCTCTTCTTAATGTGGATGCAAAAATATTCACGCGTGTCCTGGTCTCTAGATTTGATATTTACTTGCCCACATGGATGCATTCGGACCAGGTGAGATTTATAAGGGGGGTGGCAGGGAACAGACATCCAGAAGGAAAATATTGCACCCCATGGCCTGGGCACGTGGGAGGGGTGGCAACACCACATGGCTTTCCATAGATGCAGAGAGGGCCTTTGATAGGGTCAACTGGGCTTTTCTTGAGGCAGTCCAGTGCAAGTTTAGGTTGGATGCCAGGTGTTGAATGGTATAAAGGCCATATATTCAGAACCCACAGCATGTGTGGCGGGGAATGGGAGATTTTGCATGTGGTTTGGGTTAGCTAGGGGTACGAGGCAGGGATGACCCTTTACCATTTGAGCTCTCCCTTGAACCATTGGCCCACACGTTCAGGGACGACCCCCGTGTGGAAGGTATAAAGGTAGGGGACCTAGAATACAAAACTGACTATGAATTGGTGCAACCAAATTCATGGTGTTCAAAAAGCCCTTTCGTTTGTGAAGAAAGGCAGTTTTCTTGGGTCCCATCTCTGAAGGCAGGCAATGGGAATAGAAACCAATCTGGTCAATTTTCTCCTGTTGATAAACCAGCCACATAAATGTCTTGACTTCTTCCTGAAATCTGTTAGGCATGCAAAATGATGCTCTTGTCCAAGCCTTCATTTTGTTTTCTTTTTAAAAAAAATATTTTATTTTTGTTGGCAGAGGCATACAAAAACGCACATCAGAATGAAAAATTACAGGTAATAAGTACATACTCTGACACAGTAATCAAGGTGAACATGCTGCCAGGAGGCAGGCCAGCACGAAACGGGTATACACACAATACGCCTTTACCCCAGGGAGCCCTCTTGATGGCCCACAGACGAGTTGCTCTCAGATGCACTCGCATCCTGGTTATTAAGGTAACCGTTGAATGCAGTCCAAATGTTCTTGGGGCGAGAGCGAATGGGGAGCATATCAAGGTATTCCTCCTCGCAGTTCCGGGACCAGGTGAGCAGGTTCAGCCATTTCCGGAATGTGAGGGAAGATGGGTTTTTCCAGTTTTGAAGTATACACTTCTTGCAGCTTATATTTAGAAATTTAGCCATACCCTTAGCATTCCTAAAGTTCTCCAGCATGGGGTCTGGCATGGATTCACATGCTCATGAATATTCCCCGTCAGGCCGGGAATCCTCGGTATAGAAAAAATCAGTATCAGTTTCGTTTCTGATCTGTCTTTCTCAGTAGTAACCAATCACTGGTCTCTGGGTCATACTGCCCCCAGCCAATGACTGCCCTCTCCCTAAGCCCCTCCCCTGGCAGCCATTCTCAGATTTTTACCGCACGTTCAAGTGTTGGGAGTCCTCGTGCTTAGCTCTCTAGCTTTTGCTGCGTTTTCGCACTTTTTTCAGGAGATTTTCTCATTTTTTCGGTTAAAAGAGCCTCAAGCTCCACCGTTTCTGCTTCCGATCAACGGGGATCTGTTTCAGAGTTTTCTACGCCCCTCAAGGGTGAAGATTTCGTCGAGTTACGCTTTTGGAGGATTCCAGAAGTTCCGAGGCCTACCCCGGACATGGCCCAGGAGAAAGGGAGCTCAACGCACGGGAAGCTATTCAGGACCTGCCCTGGATGCCAGCTTCAGAACGTTTTCAAGGAGGACGAGCATTCGTTATGCCTCTACTGTCTCCATGAGGACAAGATGCATAAGGAAAAGGACTGCGCGTTTTGTGGAAACATGTCGGAGCGGACCATGAAGGATCGCCACCTCCGTCTCGCCAACTGGCTGGAAGGTAAGAGCCCGCCAGGCTAGAAGAAGAAGAAGAAGTCCGAGCGGTCTACTAAGTCCTGTTAGGGTGCTCCGGCGACGGGGGCACAACAAAAGGCTAAGCACCGCGAGTCCGCAGGCACCGGGAGCGCAGAACGGTCAGGCTCCTTGGCTGCCAGGCAGGGCGCACCCTCCCCAGCACCATCGACCACGAGCCAACGCTCTGGCTCGGGTAAGAGGAAGTCCGAGAACCCGGCAAAGCTTCTGGAGAGGCCCTGGTCGATCTCGAAGTCTCCGGCAGAGGGGGAGCGAGGCTCAAACCCTCCCCCGAAGGTGAAGGCCCCGGGCGTACAGAAGGTGACGTTGGCCGTGATTCACCCTGCTAGGACCTCGATTGAGGATGTCGCAGTGGCCCTGGCTCAGCCTGTGGAGGCTACACCAGTGGAGGCGCCCTCGGGTACCAGTCTCCCTGCCACCGCGGAGGGAGTCGTCTTTCAGGCCCATCGAGAAGACCCCACAAAGTCCTTGTTAGAAAAGGGGGGGGGGCGGAAGGGGTGGTGGCCGTCGTGGATACGGACACGACCTCTGAAGAGGAGCTCATCCAAGTCTTGGAGGAGACACAGCCCATTGGGAGGGATCCCGAAGAGGGCGATGACGAGGGCGACGGTGACGCAGACGAGGCTTCTCAAGAGCCCTCACGCCCGTCGTTTCCGGTGCCGCAGGACACCTCGGCGGCCATTTTGTCAGCCATCCAGTCCTTATGCTCGGAGATAAGGACTAGGTTGTCCCTTCCCCCGACGGAGGAGCCTGAGCCAGACCCGACGGAGGATCCGGAGCCAGGACCTTCGGGGAGCCCACCGCCTAAGAGGAGGACGACGCATCCTAGGCATCCTCTCCCGCCTCTGCGGCCATCTCTGCCTTCCCGCCCGGTCCACTACCCACAGGGATGATACAGGCATGGACACGACTACGACTGGTACGGATGACGACAGAGGCGACGACGGGACGTGTCCTCCGTCGCCCCCTGCCCGGGCGTCCCCGCCCGACGAGATTGGATCCTTCCATGCAATGATCTCCAGGGCATCCGAGCTCTTCCAGCTCTGCCCCGAGGAAAAGGAGGGGTTCCTTTACCAGCGGTGCGAGGCTAAAAGGAAGACCGTCCTCGCCGTACCGCTTCTTGATGACATCTGGGATGAGGGGCTCGCCCTCCTCAAGAACCCTGCCACGGCTCCTGCGAAGAGGGACCGGTACGAGAAGTACCGGGTCCCTGACGCTGCCCCCTTATGCCTTAGAGCGCAACCTACCCCGGACTCGGTCGTCTCGGCGGCGGCCAAGAAGAAAGCGGAGGGGGCATCGGCCTCAACTTCAACCTTGCCTCCGGACGGGGAGGGTAGGAAACTGGATGCGATGGGACGATGGGTCATCTCATCTGCAGCGACGACCATCAAGGCGGCCAACGCCCTGGCCAACGCCCTGGCCATCGTAGCCCGCTACGACAGGGAGTTGTGGTTTAAGATCGCCCCTCTGTTGGACTTCCTTCCGGATGCCAAGAGGGCTGAGGCCCTGGAAATCTTGCAGAAAGGTGAGATTGCCTCGGACCACGCCATTACGGTGGCTACGGACATCGCCGACACCGGTTTCCGTCAGTTGGGCAACAGCATTTGCCCGAGATGACGAGGATGGCTCAGGGCGACGGATTTCCGCCAGGACGTTCAGACCAAGGTTTTGGACATGCCCTTCGATGGGAACAACCTTTTTGGCAAGGCGGTTGATGAATCCCTTCAGGCGATCAAGACGGACACGGAGACGGCCCGTGCACTGGGGGTGCTCCAACAGCGACGGCCGTCCTTTCGGAGCTCCGGAGGCAGACAGGGTGCCGCCAGCAGCTCCTCTACTTACCGTCAAGCGGCAAGGTCTTCGTCGCAGGAGGCCTACAGGGAACGCGGCAAGTCAGGTGGATCCCGCCATCGTTGCCAAGGTGGTCAAGGAGGCAAAGCGGCCTCCAAGCAAGATTGAACCGTCCGTCGGGTCGGGGCTCCGCCGAAGCACCCCGGTGGGAGGCCGGCTGACGAAGTTCGTCAGCGTGTGGGAGTCCATCTCCACTGACCGTTGGGTGCTGGATGCCCTGGCCCTGGGACATGCCCTCGAGTTCCAGAAGAGGTGCCCCTGCATTCCTTCCGTGGCCTCAACTGCTGTTGGAAGTACGGGCGATGCTCAGGAAAGGTGCCATCGAGCTCGTCCCGAAGAGGCTTCGGGGCACCGGAGTTTACTCAAGATACTTCCTCGTGAGGAAGAAGACAGGAGGATGGCGTCCCATCCTGGACCTGCGACGACTAAACAAATACATCAAGGCACAGAAGTTTCGGATGGTCACCCTCCAGCACGTGCTGGGACAGCTGAGGAGGGCGATTTCCTGTCGTCGTCGGACTTTGAGGATGCTTACTTCCACATCCCTATTCTAAAGAGGCACCGAAAGTTCCTCAAGTTCGTGGTCAAAGGGTGGCACTACCAGTTCAAGGCCCTCCCGTTCGGATTAAAATCGGCGCCCAGGGTGTTCACCAAGTGCCTAGCACCGGTGGCGGCGCAGCTGCGCCTGCAGGGGATCCACGTCTACCCCTACCTGGACGACTGGCTCATACGGGCAAGGACAAGGGAGCTCGCCGTGGAACACACTGCGAAGTCCGTCCAGCTGCTCACGGACCTGGGGTTCTCCAACTTTCCAAAATCCCACCTGGTCCCGTCGTAAGTCGCCCTGTTTCTGGGAGCACAGCGCGACACAGTGGCGCGAGGGGCCTCACCATCGGAGGAAAGGATAAGGACCATCCTAGGAAAGGTGCGACGTCTACTGGCCACGGACGTGGCCAGAGTGAGGTCTATCAAGTCCCTCCTCGGAATGATGTCGTCCTGCATTTATCTGGTGCCCCATTGCAGACTTCGGATGCGGCCCTTGCAAGAATTCCTCGACGCCCACTGGATCCAGACGACGGGCAGCTTCGAGGACAGGATCTCGCTTGACGAAACGTTCCGTCAGGCGATACGATGGTGGGGTGTCCGCGCTCATCCGACAGTGGTAACAGGCTTCCTAGCCCCGGCCCACCAGGTGACAGTGACGACGGATGCCTCCCTGGAAGGTTGGGGAGCGCACACCGGGGGCCTCCACGCGATAGGCCTTTGGTGCTTGGAGGAGAAGACTCTCCACATCAACATCTTGGAGCTCCGCGCAGTGTTCTGGGCCCTCCGGTCCTTCCTTCCGTCCCTCAAGGGCAAGGTGGTGAGGATCTTCACCGACAACACCACCACAATGTTTTACATTCGGAAGCAGGGCGGAACCAGAGCCCCTGCCCTGTCCAAGGAAGCCCAGGATCTGTGGCATTGGGCCATAGCACAAGGGATGTTTCTGGTACCCTTTCATCTGGCAGGGATAAAAAACACCATCGCCGACTCACTCAGCAGGGAGCTGCGCTCGTGCCACGAGTGGGAACTGCGCCAGGATCAAGTGGATCGACTCTTCCGACGATGGGGCGAACCCCAGATCGATCTCTTCGCGACGGCGGCGAAACTCCAAGTGCTGGAGGTTCGCCAGCAGGTTTCCCCAACCGAGGAGCATGGGCGATGCTTTCTCGTTCCCCTGGGACGGCCTGTTCCTTTATGCATTCCCGCCGTTGCCGCTGCTACTCCGGCTCGTCAACCAGCTCAAGAGGTCCCGGTGCAGGATGATCCTCGTCACACCGGCGTGGCCGAGGCAGATCTGGTTCCTGGACTTGTCAGCGTCCACACCAGTCAAGCGACCGACGGACGCGGATCTTCTCTCCAGAGAAGGAGGCGCCATTCTTCATCACGAACCAGAGTCGCTGAACTTGCAGGCCTGGCTCCTGCAGCACTATAGTTTGGAGGATACGACATCCCGGCCGACTGCAGAGAGGTTCTTGCAAAGGCCAGGGCATCCTCAACTAAGTGCTACGGACACAAATGGAAGAGGTTCTCTGTCTGGTGCTGAGCACAGAAGATTAACCCTCTGCGGATTACGGCCCCTCAAGTATTGCTGTACCTACTGTCTTTGGCCAAGGCTGGCCTATCTCACACCTCCATCAAGGTACATCTGGCTGTCGTCTCATGTTACACCAGAACTACAGGACGGGCGTCCTTGTGGTCTCATCGTCTGGTGAAGGAATTTATGAAAGGACTGTTCCGATCATTCCCGCCGGTAAAGGCCCCTGCCCCGGCGTGGGAGCTCAACGTGGTACTAACTAGGCTCATGGGGGCCCCATTCGAGACTATGCATTCAGTGCCGTTGAAGTTTCTGTCGTGGAAGATAGCATTCCTCGTGGCCATCACCTCTGCACGAGTGGGAGAGATCCAGGGCCTGTCTTGCAAGCCTCCATACTTGACTTTTCTCGACACGAGGGTGGTGCTGAGGACGCACCCCTCCGTCATGCCCAAGGTGCCGTCGGACTTCCACCTCAACGAGCCCTTGGTGTTGCCAGTTTTCTTCCCGTCGCCTTCGTCGCCGGCTGAGAGGACTCTGCACTCGCTAGATGTGGCTAGAGTGCTGAAGTTCTACGTGGACCGCACAAAGAGTTTCCGGAAGACATCACAGCTGTTTGTGAACTTTGGACCTGTGAATCAAGGGAAGGCTCTCTCGAAGACTTCCATTTCCAGATGGCTCTCTAGCTGCATCATGCACTGTCACCGGTTGGCAAACCGACCGCTGCCCGGCTGTCCGAGAGCCCATTCGACCAGAGCGATCGCTGCTACTACGGCGTTCCTGTCTGGTGTGCCCCTGCTCGACATCTGCAGGGCTGCTACGTGGATGTCGACGCACACCTTCACGAGATTCTACTGCGTCGACCGGGATTCCAGGGAGGAGTCCAGCGTCGGCCAGGCAGTGCTGGGCAACCTGTTCGCCTAAGGTGAGCCTGGTGAGGAGGTAAGAGTTGCTTAATGTTGTTGTTGTATTGCTTGATATTGAGCCTTGTGCCACCTCCCGTGGTTGTGCATGTGTATACTGCTATGTATTCTTATATTCAAGAGCATGTGAATCCATGCCAGACCCCATGCTGGAGAAGGAACAAGTTACTTACCTGTAACTGTTGTTCTCCAGCATGGGTCTGGCACGGATTCACATGCGAACCCTCCCGCCTACCCCTCTGCGGCTCTTCACTTGGTCATACTGCCACTTCACATGCTACCAAATCTGAGGATGGCTGCCAGGGGAGGGGCTTAGGGAGAGGGCAGTCATTGGCTGGGGGCAGTATGACCCAGAGACCAGTGATTGGTTCCTAATGAGAAAGACAGGTCAGAAACGAAACTGATACTGATTTTTTTTCTATACCGAGGATTCCCGGCCTGCCGACTGGGAATATTCATGAGCATGTGAATCCATGCCAGTCCCATGCTGGAGAACAACAGTTACAGGGAAGTAACTTGTTCCTTCCACACCCCGAACAGCACTCCAAAAGGGTCCGGGTCAATAACACTCTCGCTAATCTCCGACAAGGTTGTTAGTATTCTTTCCCAAAATTCTCCCAGTTTATGGCATGCCCAAAACATGTGTAGATGGTCTACACTTCCCATCTTACATCGGGGGCAAGCATGCAAGCCAGTATTGGAAAATTTGGAGATCTTGAAGGGGTATAGTACAGCCTATTTAGTAGTTTGAATTGCATGGCACTGTATTGGAAATTGAAGGAGACTCTATTGGTGTGCAAGCACATTACCCCCATAAATGATCGGAGACTTCGAGGCCCAATTCGACTGCCCACTTGATCCTTGCCCCAGACTGTTGCGATGGGGCATTTGTTAGTAGCAGCTTATACAGTGCGGATATAATGCCATGGGCACCTCCTGAGTTAGCGATATAAGCGATCCCTGGGGAGTCAGGGGGCTCATCAGGGAAGTCGGGCCATGCAGCACGAAAAGCGGCCCGAAGTCTGTAATATGTTCTAGGGCCGACCCGGAGTGACCAGGCTTCCATGTCTGTGGGTTTATAAATTGCACGCCAGGGTAAAAATCTGTTAGAGCCTGGTAACCCAGATCCCCCCAGTGTTGCGAGAGAGCTACGTCATGCGTGGGCTTTAACCCAGGGAACCGCCACACGGGGAGCCACTTGTAGTAGGGGTGCTGATCCGCTGTCAACCCAAAGAAACAGTCCCATGCATGTACGGTGGTGCCAACTGGGTCTATGGGGGAGTCCGGTGTGTATTGACGGTGTAAGATTAGAGTCAGTACATAACGTTGTCAGCTGCAAGTGTTTCAAGTTTGACATGCGGGCGGGGAGGGGTCCCAGGGTACCAATGGGAAGCGTATTGGGCCTGTGCCGCCAACCAGTACAGCATCAGATCGGGTGCGGGGAATCCACCTCTCTCATATGGAAGGGTCATGTCGGCCCATTTCTTGCGTACCGCACCCGAATGCCACAAGAACTGAGCACACATTTTATGTAGTTTCGCAAAGTATGTTGTCCCTGGCCAGATGGGTATGTTAGCGAAAATATATAGGAACTTGGGTAGTAGCACCATCTTGATGAGTGAGAGCCTACCAGGAAGTAAAAACTGGAGAGGGCGCCAGCTAGTCATTTTGGTTTGAGCAAGCTGTGACACTGCCGTGTAGTTGTCGGAGAGGAGAGCTTCCTTGGTAAGGGATACATTCACCCCCAAATATTTAATCCCATTGGGAGACCAACAGAGTGGGTATTCTATGGCTGGTTGTTGGGTGGAACTTGTGAGTGGGAAGATCTCAGACTTCCTGTAGTTAATTGTGAATCCAGAGTGGGTACCGATTTGTGTGATGTCCCGTTGTATTGGATCTAGATGGGCAGAGGGGCCCTTACGTGCAGTAACACATTGTCAGCATACAGGGATATGATCTCGGGTGTGTCTTTCAGACAAATCCCCCGCCGGGCATGACATGTTCTGACGTGGTCCGTCATGGGCTCTATTGCAAGGGCCAAGAGAATAGGGGAGAATGGGCATCCCTGGCGTGTACCTCTAGAGAGTGGGGATCAGAGACGATGTTAAGGAATTGACCCGTACCCTGGCCACCGGGGATGTGTATAACAATTTGATATAATTGATCATATTATGGCCCACACCCATCGTTTCGAGTACAATCAACATGTATTTCCAGGATACCATGTCAAACGCCTTTTGGACGTCCAATGTGACCGCAACCTCATTCGAGCCCTGATCTATCCGTGACATGACGTTAAGTAGCCGCCTAATGTTATGGGAGGTGGATCTACCGGGTACAAAGCCTGCCTGATCCTCATGAACCATATATGTCATCACTGGGAGAAAGCGGTTCGCTATTATTTTCGTGAAGATCTTGGTATCGAGATTCATCAATGAGAGGGGTCTGTAGGAACCGCATTCCTCGCTGGGCTTGCCGGGTTTAAGCAGTACCGTTATTACAGCGTTGTGCAAGGTCGGGGGGGGGGGGGGGGAGAGAGCATACGCTCGAAGGGACTCCTCCCACCCTTCCAAGATCCATCATAGACTGTTCACTATGCTCAAGGGGTTGGGTGTAGAGGTCTGTTTAGAACTTAGTGAAGATCTGCTGGTCAGACCATTGTGTGTTGCCCTGTTCATCCATGATGCAGGTGATCTGGCTCTGTCCCCATTCCCCCCCTTTTCAGGGTAGCCAATGTTCTGCCGGGTCCATCGCCCTCCCCATACTTCCAAGCAGCCAATGGTCGGCTGAAGTATTGAATTTCTCTGGTAGTGTGTGAATTAAATAGCTGGAGTTCCTCGCTAATGAGGGCAAGAGTAGCGGGGTTGGCTGATGTTGTGCATTGTTGCTCTAGGTCACGTAGTCTGGATTCAGAGCGATTAAGATCAGCCCTAATGGTTTTTAATACCCCGGCTTCCTTGGAAATGGACATTCCTCCAATGTAGGCTTTAAAGGCATCCCAACGAACCCCAATGGCAGTGGTCTGGGGGGTATAATGCTCAAAGTAGGACTCGATGTCCGCATGGATACTAGCTTTAAACACAATGTCACGCAGTGCAGTGGATTTGAATCGCCAGGTGTTGAATGTTGGAGCGGGGGGGTTCCCAATTCTATTGTCAGGGTGATCGGAGCATGGTCCGAGAGTGTGCGGGTCAGTATCTGCTCCCGTGATCCTCCCCACTATTTCACTTGACACCAGAAATAAGTCGATTCTAGAGGAGCTATCATGTAAGGAGGAATAGTGGGTATATTCTCGTAACTGTGGATGCAGAAGTCTCCAGGTGTCGTGAATGTCAAGGATTTGGGAGTGCGCCAACAGCCTGCGTGCCGCACCAGACAGCGACCTGGGCGCCATCCCTGTTCTGTCGATGTTAGTATTGAGTATAAAGTTCATATTCTCTCTCCAAAAAATATGGATTCCCACATATCCCAAAAGTATGGAGACCACTCTATCTACAAAATCAGGGTTATCCATGTTAGGACCATATGTGTTTACCAGGAGGTATTCTCTGTTGCTGATCGTACAGTGCAAATGACATAACGGCCATCTGGGTCGATACAATTCTTGTGCATTAAGAATTTGATAGATTTATGAATCGGGACACCTCTGGCCCGAGTGGAGTAGGTGGTGTAATACCTGCATGGTCCCCAGGACGCCGCCATGTTTTTTGCCAGGGGGCCCTCGGAGTGTTTCCTGTAGGAGTAGTATCTTACAGCCCTGTCTGTGGGCATAGGCCATAATCTTGCGGGTTTTGGTATGATTACTCGGGCCGCGGACATTCCAAGATATTATAGTAGTTGTCATTTTAGGAGTCTAGGGCACATACCAGCTTTGGCGATGTTGTACGTGTCTGCTGATAAGATTCTTAGTCCGGAGATACCCGGGTGTTATATGGTGTGTCTGTCTGCCCCTGCCATTTTTAACATGAACCCCCAGCGCAAGATCGCCCCCCCCTCCCTCACCACCTTTCCCAACCGGGCAGTGTTCCCATCCTAACCCCTCCCCCCCCAGCCCCCAAATGACCAGACACTCCCCTGAAAGCAGAGGTCAGTGGGCAGGACCCAACGTTGGTGTGTCCCCTTTGAGATAATCGTTGCAACTGCAGTGAGGCGCGCTGTTGCAGTGTGGTTGACATTTTAGACATAAAAGAGGACAGTGAGTGCTGTCCGGCACAGGTTACTGCGAAGGACGGATCCCAAGACTGGCCCCTGTAACCAGTAAGCATATCAAAGCAGAGTGAGACCGGAGGAGTGATTGAGACCTAAGGCTGGCTCCAGGCTCTGGAAAAGGAGGATAGTCAATGTCTGTAGGTCAGGAGCCGACCAGTGGCCTAAATGCTTGTACTAGGGAGCCACATTTGCTGAATGACACCATAACATTACCATCATCACATTATTATTCAAAATCAACAGATGGGGTGGACACCAAAAAAGTGGAGCAGATCATGACTAGTCATCATTAGCGAGTCCCCCTCCTGGGTTGTGGAGAGGTATTTGCGACTCAATAAACTTCACCGTTGCAACCGGGACAGTGAAAAAGTACAGTTGGCCATCGTGGGTGATTTTGAGACGTGTGGGAAACAATATTGCATAAGGGACGTTACGTCCCCTGAGCAGATTTTTGACGCCGAGGAACTGGCACTTCTCCTGTTGCACCCCTACTGAAAAGTCATGGAAAATTCTGATGGTGTGGGCTTCCAGGCGCAGTTCTCCTTTCTCACGGGATAGGTGAAGTATAAGGTCCCTGTTGCGGTAATTGAGAATTCTAGCAATGATGGGTCTAGGAATGTCGCCCAGTTTGGGGCGTGGCAATAGGGCCCGGTGAGCTCGTTCAACCGTGAAGTGTGGTGATAAGGCAGGATTACCCAGCAGATCTCCGAGTAGGTTTTCAACAGCGTCTTCCATACGCCCTTTCAGGGCGTTCTCGGGAACCCCGATGATGCGTAGGTTGTTCCTGCGGGAGCGAGACTCCAAGTCATCGCACTTTGCCCTAACGCTGTTCATATCACGTGTCAAGGAGGCATCCGTGTTCTGCAGGGCATGTATTTCATCTTCATTTGTAGCGATTCTGTTTTCAGCGTCGGTGATCCTTGTCCCTGGTCGGGAAGGAGGCGAAGTTCTTTGCCATTGATTCCATCAGCGTAGTAAGGTCTGGCACCTGTGTACTGGGACGAAGATCAGACTCCGGTTCCTCCTGCAGGGAGGAGGGGTGACCTGCCTTGGCCCTTGGGACAGCCTTAGCAAACTTATCCATAGCTCCTCCTTTAGCAGTCCCACAGGATCGATTAGACATTGCAAGTGAGGGTCTGGATGCAGTAAATGACCCACAGATGGAGACTGAGGCAGGATGATTGGTGTAGGCACGGGGCAAATTGGTGGTCTCCAGACAGTACCCCAGTGTCAGCAAGGTAGCCAGGCAATGGCAGCGGCAAACATAAGTGACACATCTTCAGCGGGATGTGGGGAGTAGGGCCGCCCCGGGGCCAGGAGAGGGCAAATAGCAGTAATCAAAACAGGATATTGAGTTGGCAGAGCTGTAGTATGGTGCCCCACTTTCTTGCAGGAATAGCAATTATTGCACTCGTTGAGCTGAGCCCACCCTCTGTTACCAGCCGTTGCGGGGGGGGAACTGGGGGCTACCAGCCCATTATATGCAATGGCCACAGGGATACATGGCTGCCCCAGAAGGAAGGAACCACACACATGAACCGGGCTGTCTAGCCTTGAGTGGCAAAGTGTCTTTTATAGCAGGATATCTTGGATTGGGCGGGCAGGGGCCCATACGGCCTGGTCTCAGGCAGATGCTGTGGCGGTGCGTGGATGTTTCACACACGCATCATTGTGAGGTATCCATGTGCGCTGGGTAAGTTCAATGGGGGCCCGCAGATGTGAACAGCTACGGCTGACGGGCATGCAGCACCCCCGCTCCTCACCTGATATGTAAGCTAACCAGCGTGGGCCCGCAGCACACGGTGCCACGATGGCAAACGGGCCCCAGCCCAGCGGCAGATGGGTCCATCCCCAGGGGAAAGAGGGGGGGGGGGCAGAGCGCACCCCAGCGCAAGCCCCGGTCACGGGACAGGGGCCGCCACAGGCTAACCAGGTCACAGCCTTCCCACTGAGGGATCCGGAGGGATGAAATTGCGGGTGCCCCATGGATGGCCGAATCAACACCCGCTGGCGCCACAGGACGGCCTCCGATTCAGCCCCAAACTTCGCCCGCACAAGCCGGAGGATATTAGCAGCCGATCTGTGGGATGGTGGGTAAAAGCGACACGGGGAAACCGCAGATGCAGGCGGATTTCTTGGCGAAGCCACACAGCTTGAAAGCTAGGCAGCCATCTTGGGCTGCTCAACAGCGCTACCCCCAAGCCTTCATTTTTTGAATGGACTATTGGAGTGCTATCTAATGTAGAAATGTATACAACATATTGGTACTCATGTGCTCATTGTGTTGCATAACCTATTTGAAATCTTTTAGTATAATGATACTAAAGACAGACTCTTTGATGTGAAGTACAATAATTAACCATTTCCATGATCTTTCGTACTTTTCAAAGCAACCCTTTATCAGTATTTACGTTTTTGTCAAATATGATATTCAACCATCAATTTTCTTCCTTTTGGAGCACTTCAGCATAGTTGAATTAACTTTCTTAGAAAGTAAAGTAACTAAAGTGGTTTATTCCAAACAATTTCAGTGCTTCAGAAAATAAAGGCAACCTTCTGGAGCAGAGTACAATTAAAACAATACCTAGTTAGAACATGTATGCTCGCAAAGCTACATTTAAAAAAAGCAATGATTTCCATATTGCTGTACTGCAAGCTTTTCTGACCAACATTTGGTGCAAAACACGCCTCTGACAATTGCCTCTGTGTTGAACCCACATTGCTACCAGACAGGTGTCTTGTGATCATGGAGATGGGTGCTTTTTCAAATTTCATGCACTTTTTTCTCAATCCTTTGCCTGTTCTGTTTTGTTTGCTCTTTGCTGTACTCTCTATTAAGCCTGCTTGTCGTGGGGTCGTATTTTTGTGGTTTAGACTCAATGTACCATCTCAAGATTCCTCTAGAGAGTCCAAAAAATAGGAATAAGTATGCAACTAATTTCAGATGGCCACAAGTTATTTTAAATTTTGTTTTTTCAGATGAGGTTGGGGCCCTGGTATTTGATGTTGGGTCATATACAGTGCGAGCTGGTTATGCTGGGGAAGACTGCCCGAAGGTAAGAGTGAATTTCTTTTTGAAGGGCAGTGCTAGTGGGATGTTATAGTATTCTATGTGTAGTTTACTTTGTTTTTCATTTTAAAATGCTACTGAAGTTTCATGCCCATAAATAATGTGTCTGCATGTTTTTAAAAAACCTTTTTATTTTTACATTTTATACCTCTTCAATGTAGGTTGATTTTCCCACTGCTATTGGTGTGGTCCTGGACAGGGAAGATGGGAGTACACAAATGGAAATAGATGGAGATAAAAGCAAACCTGGGGGTCCAACCTACTTCATCGACACAAACACACTTCGAGTCCCAAGGGAGAACATGGAGGTCATCTCGCCATTAAAAAACGGAATGGGTATGTGGGATTACTTATTTCATTCAGTCGTTAAAGTATACTTCGTAGTCTACTTAAAATATTATTGGCATGTAATAATTGCCATTGTTTTCTGTGCCCATTCATTTTTCAGTGAATGTAAAAAATAGAATCGCTATCACATAGCTAACTTTGGATTTGGTTACAAGATTGTTAGTTGGGGCAGCGATTTCAATGTCTTTTTTTTTTTTGTGCGCTCCAGTAATTCTAAAGTGGTTTACAACATTTTGATTTATTTTTTGCATTTGTGATACCATAGGTTTGTAAGCATAGTGGTGTTTTTGTATTCATGCACCATATTTGTGTACAAACCTTTTATCCCTAGAACATGCCCACATTTGTATTACTGTCTTTTGTTTTTGGAACAATGAGGAGTGATTGATCTAAACGCTGTGAATGAATCCTACTCACTTGACATTGCTATGGGCAGGCTGCCACGTAACTTGCTCTGCCATTACAAGAGAAAAGCCTTATGCAAAGCTCTGCCATTACAGGAGAAAAACCTTAAGCAAATCTGATTCGGTCCTACCCCAAAATCGGCATATCGGTCCACACTGCTTGGTCACCTTTCTTATGCTTGGGACCACGCACAATCATAAAGTGGTGTGATAAGGCTCTGCAACGGTCAAACTAAGACACAGCTTTATAAGTATATGCTGTCTGAGGGGGAAGAGGATCTACAGTCCCATAAGATTAAAACCTATATCCAAGAAATATATGCCAAGTCAAACAGGGTCCCCCACACAGAGGACATAGGGGAGGGCCATGACGTATGGCCCTTTGTGTCTCTGGATTCTCGCCACACTGACCAAAAAACTCCCAGCGTGGGGTGGGACCGACGGTCCAGTATCAATCGGGGCGGGGACCAAAAATAGTCCCTGACATTGAGGATGCGCCGCAAGGTCTTCCAGGTAGGTCCAATAGGTCCTCGGATCTTCCCTCATGGGCTCTAGCATACCCCTAATATGTGCTGCTTTAGAATACAAACTAATTTGTGCTGCTTTAGAATACAAACTGATGTCCGGAAACCCAAATCCCCCTCTGTCCCTTGGACGAATGAGGGTGGCCATTTTCACCCTCTGAGTCTTGTTCCCCCATATAAATCTACAGATCTCCCCTATAACTTCTGGTAGCTCTCTCGGAATCTAAGAGAACCGGTATAACAGCCTAGGGAGCACATTCATTTTTATGGCATCCTCCTGTACCATGTCGGGCCATCGTGACCCTTACCCCTGGCCTTCACTGGCAAGTCAGCCTTCCAGTTAGGGCCAGGTCAAAGGCCTTAAAAACTCATCCAAGACTCTCTTGGAGTCCATCCTGGCGCCTTTGGTGCCATGCTCATAACCATCATGAAGACCAACATTAGAATGGGACTATTTACTTGGGACTATTTAACTTGGGGTGGTGGGGTTCAGCCAACATGGATGCACACACTCACATATAGCTCAATTACAAGGAACTGAGCTATGCGGTCTAGTCTTGGGTGTGGCAGGCCTGGGACTACTTTACCTGGACTACTTTTCCTGAGACTATTTAAACCGCACCCAAACAGCAGAACACGCTTCGCGTTATTCTGCTGTGGGCAGCGTAACGCTCACCGTGTCCAGTTCTTTGATGCCAGCTTACCTGAAACCAAGGACCTGCAGAGAGAGAAAGAACACTACGAAACTTCCCGGGAACAGTATCCTGTCTTCAATCCATCGCCGACTTCAGTTCCACTCACCTGAAGGTACGAACTCCATCATCCGGCACCGCATGCATCCTGGAATACCATAACCTGGAAAGAGGAGAAAGAAAGACAGCATTAGTAAGCGTTTACTCACGTTTTCTCCCGAACGAAGAAAGCCACACAATTCGTACCTGGGTAGTCCTCTCCTGGCCAGTATCATCGCTGGAACATTACGGCGTTCGACGAGGAACATCAAGCAGAGAAAAGACACAGGTTGGCAATAAAAAAGGCAAAACAGCGCAGCGCATCGCGCATTACTCACTGGACAGCATCGCGCACACCGCGCTTTCGCCTACTGGCCCATGCTCCTCTTCAAACTGCATGACAACACCAAAATACCTTTCCATACCTAAAAGGAAAGAAGCAAGACATTATTCGAACTAAGAGGAACATGAGAACTGCATATAAAGACTGTAAAGCAGCAAACGTACGGAGTAGCAGCAGGCCTGGATTACCACACGGGGGCTTGCACCAGTGAAGTAACTTGGTTGCTGCTTGCCCACCACATCTACCCGCCCCTGCCATGAGCCGCCCCTGCCATGAGGAGCAGGACGGAGTATCCACCTTCTACAATATTAAGGTGAGTAGAAGGCCCAAGGGGGGGAGGAAGGAGTTGAGGCCAAGGCAGGTGGGAAAACGAAGACAATCTGGTACTGAATCCAGCTCTCTTATATTGCAGACCCATCTTTAACCAGAGGCCTTACCAAGGGACCGGGAGAGGGTTCGAGAGTGCAAATCGTCCAACTAGGGCTGGGTGGCGTCCCCGTGGATACCAGGTGAGCGTAACGGGTATCAATGGCCGCCACCTCTTTAAGTCTGCCGTTAGCTGTGCGCGGTAGGGGTCGTAGTTGGCCTCCACCATCTCCTCAAGCTTCCTTGTCACCGTAATGCCCAGGTATTGAATGCTCACCTGGCTTACTCTCATGCCTTGATATTGCTCTGTCCCATCTTGGAGGATGCTCAGTTCTAGTGCCGGTAGGATAGCAGATTTTCCAACACTGATCTTGAGTCCCAAGAGGCGGCCATACTCCGCATTTTGGGTCATTGGTGCCAGGATGGAGGTCTGGACATTCGTAAGGTAGGCTAGTATATCGCAAATAACGAAATTTTACACTCAATCTCAACCCCGCTATGCCCTTAATTTTGTTGTTCATTCGAATTGCTATTGCCAGGGGCTCCATGGCCAGGGCATATACCGGTGGGGAGAGGCGGCATCCCTGCCTAGTGCCTCTTGTGAGTTCAAAGGTCTCAGTGAGCCCCCCCGCTTATCTGAACCTTTGCCCTAGGCCCATTATATAGCTCTGCCACCTATCTCAGAATGTTTGTTCCTAACCCCATACTTCCCAGGACCTTCACCATGAAGGGCCATTCTACCCTGTTGAATGCCTTCTCAGAGTCTAACGTCACTAAGCATGCATCCAGACCCCCCTGTTGTGCTCCATGAATCAGGCTGATGGTCTTTCTGATATAGTTCGACCCCTGGCTTCCCCTTATAAATCCCACTTGAACTCCATGAACCAAAAGCGGCATCCCCGTCCAGTCTCGTTCCCAGGATTTTAGCCAACATTTTTACGTCTGTTGAGGAGGGAAATGGGCCTATAAGAGGAGCACCTGGGGGGGGGGGTCCTTTCCCTCCATTTAGATTGCAACAATAATTGCCGCCGCCATCATCATTTGGGGGGTGGGGGGATGGGGGTGGTTCACCTCCCAGGCATGCGTTGAATACTTTTAGTAGGAACGGGGCTAGCAAAGATTTGAATAGTTTATCAAATGTAATCGTTAAGCAGTCTTCCCCAGGGCAGTCCCCGATTTCATCCCAGTGATGGCCCGCTTGACTTCTCTACTGTTAGGGTTTCTCAAGGTCTTCCACCATCTCTTTGGGGAGTCCTGGGTTTTGGTAGCATGCTCAGGAATTCGTATATTTCAACCTTCTCCCCCTCCCATTCCGACAAGTAGAGGGCACTGTGCTATTTTACAAATCCCCCCAATACCCTTAGAATCATATAGGCACGTAGTCTCCTCCGTCTTTATAGCCCCTATGGTCCTCCTCCTCCCTCAGTCTCCATGCCAGGATCTTATCTGGCCTGTCCCCCTTCACGTGATATTTCTGCTTCAGGAATTGGAGTTTGTTTTCTGTGTCTTGCGCCAGGATTGCTCCCAAATGCATTTTTTATTGTCAATGCTCTTTCGCCTTGACAGGCGAAATAGATTGTCCTTGGATGCCACCCAGTTGTATCCGCTCCATTTTCCTGCAGAGCTTATCCTCCCTCCTTTCTCTTTTTCTTGGAACTTATTCTCATCAGGGTCCCCCGAATAGTTGCCTTGAAACCCTCCCAAACCGATTAGATTCCTACCTCCCTGTGTCGTTGAAAAGGAAGTACTCATTTATTCCTCTAAGCAGTTCCTGCTCAACCGCTTTATCCTTTAGCAGGAAATCATTGCATCTCAAGCTCCCCCGGGTACTGCCTGTCCCCCCTCCACCCTGTGACCCCACGCCTCTTCTTGACATCGGAGGCCATTATCACTTCGCACACCTCCCGCAAGCGTATGTTGGGTTCCCCCATCTTCCAATACGTTTCCTGGAGGCACATCCAGACGAGTTTAGCCTTCTTGAACTCGGAGTACCATGGATCCTTTGGCAGGTGTATTAAGCCTGTGAAAATTTAGGGAGCTGATGCACAGTTCACCCTGGCCAGACATTGCTTTTTTCCCAACATACAACTTTACTTCCCCGCCCTCCGAGACAAGTATATACTTGGCATCCTCTTCACTGGGTCCCCACACCACTACATCTTTTGAAGACGTACATCCCCTGAACATGAACAGCCCCCTCCACTGCCTCCACCCCCCACCCCCATGGCATCCAACTACTTCCAGATCCATCTCCTCTGACTGGATTGAATCACCAGTGGTCGTCCTGCTGGGACCGGCTCAACAATGCACTTGAGTTTGAGCCCCCTTCTGTGTATCTGTTTCCAAATAAGATTAATTTACCTACTAATCTTCTCCCTTCCCTTACTCTGTACATCTAAACCCTGCATACTATTTCCCGACGACCTCTGCCGGCTCAAGGTGGACCGGGTGGCGGGGAGACTAGCTTCCTGAATTTTCTTGAGCCCAGGACTTTACGTCTATTCTGACCCTTTATGTGCCATAGCCTGTTGTCCTGGCCCTTGTCTTCATCGGCCCCTTTCTGTCCATCTCCTTCCATTAACTTGCTGTGACCCTTCTTATGTCTTCCTCAGTCACCAGTTTGTAGCTGTAGCCCTCAGTTTCAAAGGACATTGAGAAAGGGAACCCCCATAGATGGCTCACCCCCTTCTCCCAGAGCCACTTTGTCAAAGGGGAGCACAGACGCCTTTTCGCCAGTGGAAGTTCAGATGGGTCTTGGTAGATCGTCATCTTCACATCTCCCAGGGACACAGAGTCCAACCCCTCGCCTTCTCCAGGATTTTTTCTCTATCCGGATAGTTATCGAAGCGTGCGAGCACCGAATGTCGGCCCCTCCCTCAAGCTCCGGCTCTATGGACCCTCTCCTGTTTAGGTTCATCCATGTTCTCATCTCTGGACAACACCTTCACCACCTCATGGATGGTTCTCTTTGTATCACGTTCTGCCTTCCCTTTCCGGGATTTAAAAAAATCTCCGATTGTTTCTCCTCTCTCGGTTTTCGAAATCGTCCATCCGGAGGGCTGCCTCACCTTCCCTTCTCTCCAGCTCCGCCAACCTCCTGTCCATCTGGGTTTTCAGTGTCTCGAGAGAGGTTTGGTTGTTCTCAACCACCTGTAGCCTTTTGTCCATACTGTCTATTCTGACATTTATTCTATCTACTTTTCTGCACGTGTCCGCCCTCTGATCTCTTCCAGGAGGGAGGAGATATCTTTCTTGGTGAATATGGTGTAACTCCCCGCCTCCTCTAGGCAGGCACACGGGCCAGGTATGGACCTGGGACCCAGACCTTCACCGGGACTCCCTGCGTTCATCTGATTTATTTATTATTATTTTTTTTCCTTTAAGTTTTTACTGGCATTTCTTTAACAGTTTGTACTAAAACATATAAACATTTCCCCCCACCCCATCTCCTAAATTCCTTCCAGTCTATATCCTTGTCTGTAGCGTGTCCACCACTGATTCGTTCCTTGTCTCGCCGTTTCTGCTGGGTGACCTGATCCAAATGTTTTTGGATTCCTCCCCCTTCCAGTCCATGCCAGTGATTATGCCCTCTTTTTTTTTTTTTTTTTTATTTCTTCATTGCCTTCCCTTCCGTCTACCTTTTGTTGGAGTCCCACTATGTTGGGCCCAGAAGCTTCATGTTGCTTGGGCACTAGGCTTTCCTGTAGTCCATTCACATTTACAAACCATTACTTAAATCACGCACATACACAATTTGTTGTATGCTTTTTATCCCCACCCCAACTCCCCCCTCCCACTTCGCATTCCACCTCTTCTATCTCTTTCATTTCACGGTCGTACTAAGACTATCAACCTCACACCTGGACTTGCCTACATCCTGGGCTACTTTCTCCGAGACGAACAAAGCCGCCATCAATTGCCTCCAAGCCTCGAACCCACCACCCTCTGAATATTCTTTCCTTCCTCTTGCTTCTTGCCACACAACCATTTCTGCATTAGCCCATTTCACTAGATCTTTCCACCGTCCTTTCCAACTCATTGCAATCCTGCGTTTAGCCAGTATATATGCTAGGTCCTTTTAATTTACTCACATGCTAGGCTCTTTTGGGCCTTGGTGAAACCACCCAACAAACATATCCAAGGGGATCCTACATCCAGAGTAATGTCTACTCCTGCCATTGTTTGGGCCACTTCTCCCCAGAATTTACTTATCTCTACGCACAACCAAAACATATGCACCATCTCAATGTCACCATCCCACACTACCTGTACCTTCCACCCGATTAAGCTTAGCTATTTTATGTGGGGTTAGGTATGCCCTGTGGGTCACATATAGTTGGATCTGTTGAAACCGCACATTTCTTTACAATGTTTTGTGGTATTTTTGCACTCTGCCCCACATTCCATCTGACATGGTTTCGCCCACCTCTGCCTCCCAACTCAGTCTTATGTGGATGACCTGTTTGCCCACCTTAGCCATCAACAACTATTATACATGAGAGACCTTGTGTCCTCCTTCCGACACGTCATAAAATGTTCCTATGACCCCTTCCCATTGTGAGGCCAGTTCTGCTCTCAGCCGTTTGTCTTTCATGATCTTCAGGAGTCTGGAGTACATGATATATTGTCCCCGAGGTAACTCTGTGTCCGCCTCAAACTTTTTGAGCTTCCCTTCCTCAAGTATATCGCCCACTGTCTCTATACCTACAGGCTCCCATCTCCCCTTGACGTTCAGCCTAATCTGTCCATCCACCCCTTCCAGCGCCACTAGAGGTATTTGCGGGGAGCATGGAGTAGGATTATTCATCATTAGACGCGCCTTACGCCAAATCATATTTCCCAGGCGCAACAATAGATGCTCCCTGTTTATTTGCTGGTTGGGTAGCCATATTATCTCATTCAGAAAATACGGTGCACTTTCCGCCCTAAGCAACCTAGATTTGGGCGTCTGTTCCTCTGATAGCCACTTGGCCACATATTGGAGCTGACTAGCCAGGTAATATGCTTCGAAGTTGGGCAATTTGATACTTCCTTTTTTAAAAATGTTTAGTTTTAACAAAACAGTGTCTGGTTTCTTTTAGTTGAATATCGGTGATAGCTTTCAAATATTAAGTACAGTATCATGTAATATCAACTGCTGTCTCGTTACCCTCCCCCCATCCCGAGCTTACTCCCCTACACTGCCATCCACCACCCTATCCTGGGGTATCTTCTTCCCCTCACCCTCTGAAGAATCCTCTTCTTCTAGGCAGGCCAGGACAGACTCCGACAAAGTAGCCACTAGATGCCTCCAGGCACTCGCTGCCTCTGCTTATTCATCTACCCCTCTGTTAGCTGCCTCACCCCACACCACTGTTTCCGCCTCCACCCATTTCTGAAGTTCGTGCCACCAAGCTTCTACTCTTGGTCTATTACTTGCTTTCCAGCCCATAGCAATTCTGCGCTTGGCCAGTATATAGGTCAAGTCTTTAGGTTTACTTACATGTGCCAGCTTACGTAGCCTAGGACCCCCCCCCCCCCAGTATTCTCCACCCCACCATGCATGCCCACAAAGATTTTACCTCCAATTTAATCCCTTTCTCGGTCACCAGGTGGGCCACCTCCCCCCAGAATCTGAGTTTCCAGGCACGCCAAGAACATATGTATCATTCCTGCATCCACCTCCCCACATTTAGGACATGTTTGTATTCCCGCATTCTTGAACCTTGCAATCCTCTGAGGGGTCATATACGCCCTGAGGGTAATGTATAACTGGATTTGCTGCAACCTAGAGTTCCTAGACACTTTTTTATGGTATCTCTGGACCCTCCCCCACCGCCGTCGCTCATAGATTCCCCGGCTTCCTCTTCCCAGTCCCGTCTCAACTGAGGCACCTCCTTCCCCACCCTTGACATCAACAGTTCATAAATCCGGGAAACTTCATGGCCACCATCTGATATATCGTAAAATGTTTCTATGTCTGGGTCGGGAGGACCCTCCAGCACTATTGCTGACCATGTATCTTTTATCTTCTGCTCCAGCCTAGTATAAGTAATATATTGTCCTTGTGTAGACCGGTGTCTTCAACCAGTGTGTCAAACTCCACTGCCTTCCCCTCTGGCCATATGTCCCCTAGCGTTGCTAACCCAATCGGTTCCCAATGCTTCTGGATTATTTTCCTCAATTGCGCGTCTACTCCTTTCATTTGTGGGGAACAAGGGGTCGGATTCCCCATGACCCGACAAGCCCTTTGCCAAATCTGCCATCCTAAGTCTAACATTCTTGTCCTCCCATCTTGCTGTGGCTTCGGCATCCATATCCACTCCTTTAAGAAAAACGGGGCCCACTCAGCCCTCACCAACTGGACCTGATCTTTAGTCTTCCGATAACCATTTAGCTACATATTGCAGTTGGCTGGCCAGATAGTATATCTCGAAGTTGGGCAATTTAATGCCCCCTTGGTCATGTGTTTTGCAACTTCCAAGCTATCCCATTTCTAGTATTGTGCCATACGCACCCTCTACATATACTTTCAAGCTTGACAAAGAATCGCTTCGATATCATGTATGGTATATTGGGGGCGTGGCTTGGGCAGCCATGGAGTAGGACGTGCTTCCTGAGTAGCTCTGGAGGATCCGGCATATGATCAGTGAAAACTACCTACAAAAACGCGCTATTGGGTCCAGGACTGACAGCACATGCATCGGAACGTGTGCTCTGCACACTGTATAAAGATCGAGTGAATTGTGTGTGGAATTCTAGAGGAATCGTTTGGCGAAGACGGCTGCTGCTTGGTGCATTGTTAACAAGATGGCCAACAACAAAGGAAATGGAACTGAAGCACCCGGAACGGCAGAATAGAGATGGTATCCGTGGGGACAGAATGATGATGATGATGATGGCGGCGAGCGGAGGCTAGGCGAAACCCCTGCGGCGGTAAGCCGTGTGCTTGCAATTGTCACGTCGGCCTGCGTGCTGACCAGGAAGGCAAAAGCCCTGGGGCAGAGGGGGTGCGAGGTAAGGGGCTGGCACACAGCGTCGTGCAGTCCCGGTTCGCACGCAGCGGAAGCACAGGCAGCGCACTGCTAAATGTGCGAGCGGAGCAATCCCGGGAGGAACCAGACTGGGAGCACCGGGACACGGCATTGGAGAAAGGTGCGCGCCCACGAAATACGAGGCAGAGCAAACCCTGCGCAGCGCCGCAGGAATGGATAGGCCGCGGCATGATAGACATATGAAGTGCTCGCTCGCCACTGACTAATGAGCAGAAAGCGGCGGTAAGAGGCGACGGACGGTGCACGGCGGCTGCTTGAAGAGTACTACAGTGGCTGATAAGGGTGAAAAAACGGTTGGGGAGGCACACCGACGCTGAATCGAAGCAGAGAAGCATAACGGAGGCCGCAGAATGACGGCGCGAGGGGCTGTGAGCAAGAACAAGAATAAGCAACCCACAATGGATATTTTCGCCAAAACGCAACAATCTCCTGCGGCCATCGCGCCCAAAGGCTCGATGGCACCAGCGGAGTGCACCACAGTGACTGAAAACATCAGATATTAGAGGCCATCACGGAGCTGAAAGACTCATGGGGGGGTTGCGATGTCAGATTTGCGCACTTCCCTGGAGGCTAAAATAGACGCAGTAGGCATAGAAGTCCCCCTGCTGAGGCAAGATGTCGGGGGGCTGGCGGAACGAACGAGCAGCCTGGAAAGTGCGGTGAAAACCAATACGGACACCAACACCAACAACGCAAAGGAGATCCATGTACTCAAACAGGTAGCTAACCTGGAGTCTCGAGTGGAGGAAGCGGAAGGGAGAGCAAGAAGGAACAATATCCGCGTGGTGGGCTTACCGGAGGGAGAGGAGGGACAGGACCCGACAGACTACGTTGAGAATCTACTCTTGCAAGGAATTGGGGCTGGATAAGTCTCGCAGGGATTTGCAGTGGAGCGCACATGGAGCCCTTATGAGGAAACCGAGGCCAGGGGCCCCTCCCCGGGCGATAATCGCCAAAATATTGAACTACAAAGATCGCGAGAAGATACTGGAGTACTTCCAAAAAGGTGGAACAATCAAAAGGGCTTCGAGCACCATCACGGCGTATCCGGACTACACTATGTTGGTCCAGAGGCAACGGTACAGCTATGTGGCAATCAAAAGAAGGCTACGCGCGGCTGGGATAAAATATATGCTTCTGTACCCCGCGAAATTGAAGGTGGTGCACAAGAGCAAAATGTATTCTTTTTGACACTCCGGAAGAAGCAACGACGTGGCTGGATCTGCAGGGCTACCCGGAACGAGACACGGAAGAGGCCCAAGAGGGACGCGATATGTGACTGGGATACGGTATGCATACTGTTAAAGCGTAGAATGAGCACCGCAGGGGTGCCTAGATGAAGATTAATGGGCGCGGCTGAAGGAGGCTGATATTTTGATAGGATATCGCTGCCTGTAACAGACTTGAAGGACTGGAATATAGTAGCGTGTACATATACGCAAATTGTGTAGCAATGTGTAGTTAACCGATATAGGTGAAAGCACCCTACCCTCTGAATTATAGTTGCAGTAGTAGTAGGTTAGTCACTAGGGCGGCCTCACCCTGCGGAGCTTCGAGTACAGGCGAGAGCCAGAAAGAGCTAGATGCGGGGGAGCCTGAGATCCAGGGATGGAGCTGGGCAACAGTTGAGGGGAGTGATGTTGGGGAAGGGATGGGAGGCGGGTGGCAGGGGGAATGGGAAGTTTGGGGTGTTTCTGGTTAAGGGGAATTTAGAACGGGAAACGAGCCTATACAGATTGGATTGGAATTTAAAGTCAGACTGCATCTGTGGGGGGAGGAACAGAACTTGTACGGACCATGGGGGACCTTAAGATACTTACATGGAACGTGCGGGGGCTCAACAGCTACTTAAAAAGGAATAAAGTTATGTTGTACCTGCGCAGGCAGAAAATAGGTATTGCATTGCTGCAGGAAACCCACCTTACACGAGAGAGGATGGACACAATTGCTGGGAAGTGGAAAGGTGTGCTGGTGGGTTCATCGTACTCTGCTTATGCGAGAGGAGTGCTTATTTGGGTGGCGTCACATGTCCCTTTTCAGCGATTGCAAGTGGTGGCTGAGACAGACGGGAGGATGGTTATACTGAGGGGACTGGTGGAGAACAGGGAGATAAGCATTGTCAACACGTATGCCCCGAACCAGAACACAGCGGTGTACATTAGAACATTGTGTGCTAATTTGAGTGCATGTGTAGGAAGCGCGATGATCTGGGGAGGGGACTTCAACTGTGTATTGAACCCGAGGGTAGACCGATCGGATGGGAAGATGGATAGACTGGCCCATGCAGCCAAAGCGTTAGACATTGCTGAGTGACTTTGGTTTGGAGGATGAATGGAGAGTGAGGCACCCCCAGGAAAGGCAATATTCACATTATTCTGCCCCACAGCAGTTATCCACAAGGCTGGATTATGTCTTCACATCACCTGAAATGATAGCGGAGATCACACAAATTGTTAGGGAGAATTCTCTGTAAAGGCTAATTTCCCAAACCTAGTGAGTCCCCCAGCAGCTTTATTGGATTTTTGGGGTTTATTTTTTTCTCCTGCTATGATTGAGATTCTTTTCCTCCCACTCTTAGACATGATTTGAGGTGTTCCTTTGACTTTGTATGCGTTTTATGGGCTATGGGGTCCTTTACTCCATAGGGCTTCATGTGTTTTTGGTATGTGGGTTACACATCACCCTCCGTGCCGTAACCCAGGGGTGTAGTAGCGACCCCCAAACATAGGCTGACTACTGTCTCCCAGGGCATGTAAAGTCACCATTGGCTTTACTAGTCTCAAATTGTGAACAGAACCAGTACAAACCATCCTATTGTGGACGTACTGGTCGGGGCAATTCGATTGCCCCGGGGTCTGTTGTTCGAGGGGGCACTGTCCAGTCCCCCCCGACCGAGTTTTGGCTGGTGGCAGTGGATACTACTTTTTATATTCGACTGCGAATATATTCCTATGGGATTTTGTCATTGTTCGAGGCTACCACTTTTTAACATAGCCTCGAACATACCGCCGGTTTATTAAATTAATATAAATTCACTGGTTGGTATTTTTTGCCGAAACCTGGTTCCAAAATGGCGTTTGTGTTCGCTTCTGTGACTCCAACCCAAGTCGAGCCCTTTGTTCCACTTTTTGGCGGGCTTCTCCACAGAAGCCTCCAAAAGTGGTGCCACTCTGTCTGGGTACCACCGGGGGTGTGGGAGGGGGTTTAGGCGCCCTGGACTGAGTTGCCTCGGCAACTCAAGTCGCACTCTTGTGTGATTGGCCCACCACTTAGCATGTTTGAGTGACAGCTAGGCTGAATGAATGGGGGTTTTCTGCATAAAAGCAGGGCTTTGGGGACTGGAACTTCAGAAGTCGACACAGGACCTAAAGAATCCGAGGAGGGAGAAGCCGAGCCGACCTGCTACGACGACACCACCAGTGGAGCCCTGCTGAACCGTCTCACCACTTTTCCCGACGACAGAGGAGATCTCCAGTCCGGAGAGTCTTCTTCCTTTGACTGGTGGGGATAACCAGTTTGCCCGTCTTTTCGCCTTCCTGGACCATCTCGTGGCCGCCTTGCCCGTGCCAAGCACCCCGGCAACCGGAATACCATGGTTTACCACTACAGCGAAGAAAAGGCTGGTACCTTGTAACCGGGAAACTCCGCGGCTGGTTTCTTCCCTGGCAGTGCAACGACCTTCAGCTTTCCTCCACGTCGAGACCGCCTCTTCCTCTGGACGAAACACCGACTTGCACCCGCTGCCAGGAACAACTGCCCCGCTGGAGCGTTCTTCCTAATCTCGGGTACTGTGTCCCGCCTGGCTTCCCTTGCGACAGATCGTTCGGGGTGACAGTAAATCCGCGATTTTCTAACCTGGGCTAGCCTGGGACCTGTTAACTAACTTTTCCTGACTTGATCTCAATCTTTTGTGAACTTTCGACAAAGACTCTTTGAGCATAACCCCACTGTGTGATCTTGGACACATTTCGCTTGCTCTCTCTAAGAGTGGGCCTGGCATTTGAACTTCCGTGCTCTCCAGTAGACTTTGCCTAATCTGCCACACTGTGGTTCTTTGAAAAGTATTGAAATTTATGTGCTTTCATAACCCTGCCTTTTTCCCCTCCCTTTTTAATAACTTATTAGAGTGCCATCTTAGTTAAGCGCTCACCTCTGTCTGAAAATAAGTGGTGTTTCTCACTAAAACTTGTCTAATAAGTAATTCGGGTTGTATATATATATATATAATAGTGACAGTGTGTTGAATTTATTTACCTCTTTGTGCTAGTGTAAATTACAAGTGTCTTTAAATAATTATACACTTTTACTCTGGTCAGTGTTTGCTTGTGCTACTGTATCTCTGTACCTATTGTGTATACTCTATATACTGCCTAACTCATCTTGAGAGAAATCTGACTGCTCAGCCACAGCTACCAGGTAAATCTGGGTGGTACAGACTGCTACCAATTGGGTTTACTGCCAACCACCTGTAGTCCTTAATCTTTTGCAGTGGTCCCTAAGGGAACTGCACAGGTTTCTGCCTAACACAAATGGAGTACAAAGCCAGGGTCCTTTCGGACCACTGGCCCCTGATTCTCGCATGGCAATACTGCCCCCCCCAAGAGCGAGGATCCCGACATGGCGCCTACGAGCGGAAGCGTTGCGAGACCCCTTTTTTAGGGAGGACTTGAGGGAGGAGATTGTAAATTATTTTGAAACAAATACTGGGAGCGTGGATTTGGCGGGAACACTATGGGAGGCCTTTAAAGTAGTCATGAGGGGGGTAGCCATAGCGAAATCCAAGGGTCTACAAGGTGGGGTTTTAGCCGACGGAGGAAAAACTTGAAGAGGCTTTAAGGGGCGAAGACGATACAGTAGAGAAGCTAGAATTGACACTTAGGCTACAGCAAAAATGTGCAGAATATTGGGATAGAGTGTGTAACCTCAATTATAAAAAATTCGTAGAGAGACAGCATGCGGGAGGTGATAAACCGAGGAGACTTTTGGCGTGGTTATATAAGCGTGGGACCCCCAGAGTCACAATCAGGACTATAGAAAGAGAAGACGGTAGCGTAGAGGACACCCAGGAGGGAGTTGATCAAGTGTTTCTGGATTATTATAAGGTATTATACGGAGACAACGGGGAGAGTAGTCGCGCTATGATGGAAGAAACGCTTGAGGACATGGGGTTGCCCAAGATAAGCGAAGAGGAGAGAGAGGAACTAGATACCCAGATTACCTTAGAAGAATTAGGGGAGGTGGTGAAGCAGCTGCCTACTAGTAAAACCCCAGGGACAGATGGACTCCCAAGTGAGTTTAACAAAGTATACATGGAAGAGGTCCCCCCCCCCACTGTTAGATGTTAAATGAAGCGTTTGAGACGGGACGCTTACCGGAGTCATTGAGAGAGGATGTCATAATACCGCTCCACAAACCCAATAAACCTGGGCACAGCTGCAGTTCCTATAGACCCTTGTCAATGCTGAATCAAGACAGCAAGATATTAACTGCTGTCTTAGCAAATAGACTGAAGAAGGTTATTGGCAAACTAATACACCCGGATCAAACGGGCTATGTCCCACATAGAAACATTACCAATAATCATAGGCGACTCCAGAGAATCATTGAGTGTGGCAGAGAAAGAGATGATGAAATGGCAATTGTCTTTGGATGCAATCAAGGCCTTTGACTCAGTTAAATGGCCATGGCTGCTAGCGGCCCTGAAATACTACGGGTTAGGGCATGGATATGTAAGAGGGGAGAAAATATTATATAGCGAACCGCTGGATAAAGTTGGCACAGGATCTGTGATATCGGAAAGGTGGCAGCTCAGCAGGGGTACCAGACCGGGATGTCCGTGGTCTCCAATGCTCTACATACTGGCCCTGGAACCTCTAGCAAAATATCTGAGGAAGCAATATGACACCATAGGCATCTAGGTGGAAGGGGAGCGGCATCTGATCTCCCTATATGCAGATGACATGCTTCTGTACTTGCGATTCCCAGAAGAAAATCTCCAGTACATCCTAGAAGTGCTGGAGAGATATGCTGTGCTGTCCGGTATAGCAGTGAACCCCCAGAAGTCCAGCATGTTCCCATTAGGGGGGGGGGGTACAGGCGGATTCCAGCGGAGCGACTACCTGTATTGCAAGTACCATGGGCGGTTAGCACATTTCGGTACCTGGGGGTAGATATATACCACACTGTGGAGGAGAAGCATAGGTGCAACACAGAAGTAGCCATTAAAACAATTGGGAAGTGCATGCAATTTTGGGCAAAGCTACCTTTGGCGATGATGGGGCGGGGAGCAATGCTAAAGATGGTGGTTCTGCCAAGGCTCCTACACTTCTTCGGGAACATACCGTACCTGATTCCTAAGAAGTTCTTCACCAAATTGAATAGCATGTGTAGGGACTTTTTGTGGCATGTCATGCGAAATAGAGTGGCGTTATGGAAGCTACAGAACTTCCATGACAAAGGAGAGATAAAGCTGCCCAACTATGAGGCGTACTACGTGGCAAGCCAGTTACAATATGTCGCCAAATGGCTCTGACGAGGAAACCTCGGAATTTAAGCTGTTTGGGCGCAATTGTGCACCTTTTTATTTGAAAGAGATGATGTGGGTACCCAGTGCGGAAATGGTGGGGCGCCCTAAAATGATGCTACTGGGTTGGAAGGTGTGACGCAGGGCATGCCAGATGATGGAGAACCCGTCCCCATGCTTTCCGCAGATACCACTGGTTGTATTAACGGGGGCAGACGTGCAGCTACGAATGATACTCGGGAACCACTGGGAACCGGCTGGGGTGGCAACAATGGGTGACATTTGGCAGGAGGGCTCTAGTATCACTTTTGAGGGACTGCGGGAAGAAACTGGGTTGCACGAGGGCCAGTACATTACTTATTATAGAATGGTACAGAGGATTAAGAGAACATGGCCTGAAACCGTGTTGGAGGAAGAATCAGATGCCACCATAGATATGATATACGACATAGCTGAAGGGGGCCATGAGATTTCCAGATTGTATGAAATGCTGATGTCTAAAGTGGGGAAGGAGGTCACGCAGTTGAGACTAGATTGGGAAACGGAAGTTGGAGCCCCGATGGAAGACGGGATGTGGGAACGGGTGCAGGGATATCATAAGAAGGTATCTAGAAACCCGAGGCTGAAACAGATTCAACTGTACATAACGCATAGGGCATATATGACGCCTTGGAGGATATTGAGGTTTGAAAATGCAGGACAGCAAGCATGCCCCAAGTGTGATGAGGAGAACGCGGGCATGGTGCATATGTTCTGGTCATGCCCGATCATAGAACGTTTCTGGAGGGAAGTGAAAGGGAAACTGGAAAAAAAGGGAGTCAAGATTGTAGTGGATACAGTGTGGGCCTGTCTGTTGGGGGGGGTGGGGTGGGTTCCCAAGACCACAGAAGCTCAGGCACGTGAGTAAGCTGAGGGATCTGGCTTATGTGCTTGCGAAAAGGAGACTTGCCATGGGATGGAAGACATGCCACGTGCCAAATGTGGAGGTGTGGTGGAGAGATTTGCAAAAATGGGCGGAAGCCGAAACCATCGTATGGCAAGAAGCGAGTAGCACAGGGGGGGGAGGAGGAGACTGAGTCCCTGATGGCCTGGAAATCATTGATAGCCGAACTGTTTGGGTCAATAGGTGACCCGGCAGAGCCTGTAGAAGAGGAGACCATACCACAGGATGCGGAAACTGAAGGTTCAAAGCAATAGACTCGTAGAGGGGGGTGGGATAAGGGAAGTAGTGGCCATAAGTTAAAGTGTAATGAAACTGTGGGAACATGTACTGTTTGTTTGGTTTGTATTGTTTGGTTGTGTTTAACTCAATAAAATGTTTTTAAAAAAAGGAAAAAAATGTATATTCACAAAGGGATGCAACAACCTAGGCAGCACCACCATCTTTAATAATGCCACCCTCCCCATCATGGTCAAAGGGAGCTTGGCCCAGAACCTCATGCTGTTTTCAATATTAGCCACTGCCTTCTCTGTGTTATGCTTGTATTCCGCCTCGACCGTATGGTATACACCGCATCCCCTCCCCCCCCAGGTACCTGAAGGTCTTGGTCTCCCATTGTATTTGTAGTACCAGCAGTTCCCCTCGTGGTATCCCTTTTATATCTACCTAGGGGAATAAACATGATTTCTTGGGATTTACTGTTATGCCAGACGACACCGCATATCTTCCCATTACTTCCAAAATATACTGTAGGTTCTCCTCTGGATATCTCAGATACCGTAGCATGTCATCAGCATACATGGATATCAAGTGTTGCCCTCCTTTCGTGCTGATCCCCACCTCTCCATATTGCTGCCTCGGGCATATCGTCAGGGGTTCCAGTGCTAAAATAAACGGCATCTGCGACCACGGGCATCCCCTACTGGTGCCCCTACTGGTGCATCGACTAAGCTGCCATCGCTCTGAGATGGTTGCTCCCGCCCTAACTTTGGCCACAGGAGCACTGTACAGCAGTTGTGCCCACCTCAAGTACGTGGGCCCAACCCCATATTATTTCAGGGCCGCCATACTTCCTTGTTCATAGGGGTTCTGCAATTTCCACAATGCTACCCTCTTTCCTGAGTTATGCCCTACATATACCTGCACTTTTGCGAAAAACTTTAGGAAATATTTGCAAAATAGTGTATTACTCTTGGCAGTACAACCATTTTCAGCAAAGCTGCACGTCCCATCATGGATAACTGTAACCTCGCCTGTAATGCCATGCTCTTCTAGATTTTGGTTGTCGCCTTCTCTGTGTTATGCCTATGTTCTAGCTGAGGGGGGTGCAATACACATCTATCGCCAGGTATCGAAATGTATCCAATTCCCATTTTATCGAAAGTACGGCATCCTGTGTACAGGCCTTCCAGCGTACTCTCCCAGAGGTATAAGCTCGACTTCTGTGGGTTAACGATAACGGCCGATAGCATAATCTACAGATTCTCCTCCGGGTGCTGCAGGTACAGGAGCATATCAGCATAAAACGAAATCAGGTGTTGTTCACCCCCCGTGTTGATACCCGCCTCTCCATATTGCACCCTCAGATATGCCGCCAAGGGCTCTAGCGCCAATATAAAGAGCATTGGAGACAGGGGCATTCTTGTCTCGTGCCCTTACCCAACTTTCACTGCTTGGAGATGATGGAGCCTGTCTCGGCAACGGTGCACTGTACAGCATCCGCACCCATTTAATATATGTGGGTCCGATCCCATATTCTTCTAGGACCGCTAGTAGCCAGGGCCACTTAACGGAATCAATTGCTTTAACTGCGTCAAGTGAAACTATCACCACTTCCTTCGGTCGCCTCTGTGTATAATCAATTATGTGATGGAGCCGCCACAAATTATGAGTTATATTCTTATGTGGAACATACCCATTGTGATCTGGGTGTATGAGTTTACCGATAACTGGTTTTAATCTATCCACCATGACTGCAGTAAGAATCTTCCCATCTTTAAGTAGTGAGAGGGGTCGATAAGATCCACAGACAGTATCCAGTTTGTTGGGTTTCAGGAGTGGTATAATTATTGCTTCTCGTAGTGACGCTGGCAGCCTCCCCACCTGTAGTTCTTCATTTAACATTTCTAACAATGTTGGGTGGGGGCTAGGGGGAGAGTACCTCTATCATGTATTCTTTATAAAATTTGCCAGGGAGCCCATCAGCTCAGGGCACTTTATTTGTTGTCATTCCCTTTATCACATACTCCAATTTTTCTAACGTGATCGTAATCTCAAGGCTATCTCTTTTCTCCCGATAAAGTTTAGGAAGCATAATCTCAGACAGTGCCTCTTGTAAATCAAACTCTTCCGCTTCCCCGGGGTCCTCATGTAGTTGCCTATAGTACTCCTGGAAACATTTGTTAACTCCTTCTTGAGTCTCTAGCAACTGTCCCTCCCTCCCCCTCATCGCCCTTATCGGCTGCCGAGAGGTCTACTCTTGCACAACCAGGCTAACTATCTGCCCGGCTTGTCCCCCTCCACATGCTTTCTCTCAATTTATTTCTTATAACTCAGCTTGCCTAGCCGGTCCCAGTGATCTCTACAATCATTCTGCAACTGGGATACTTGGGATCTATTGCCCTTGCGCATAATCGTTTCTAATTTCTTCTCCACTTTGTGACCTCTTGCATCCTCTTTATCTTGGCTATAGCCGTTCCTCTCACCACCACCACCTTATAGGCCTCCTACAGAGTCCTGGTTGAGTCTACACTGCCAGTGTTATGTTTGAAATACTCTTTCACCCTCTCCTATAGTCCTTTAGAAATTGTATGACCAAGTCCCAATCCCTTATTGAGTATGTCACTTCTCCAGGGCTGCTAAGGACCATATTCTCCCTACCCATTCATGTTCCGTGGGTGCAACCTTAGCTTTCTACTTACGGGCCACCAATGGGACCCCTGCCATCACTAAAATCACATAGATCTTCCTTTGGGCTTTCGTGGGCAGCTTTTCCAGGTTTCCATCCAGGCCCAGAATAAACATCCCTGTGTTTGTCCTTCTGTCCAGTCCCTGTATGTCTTCCGTTGCTTCATGGACCATCTTCCAGAATGGCTCTATTATTGGACATTGCAACCATATATGGCCCCAAGAGCTCTCCCCTACACATCACCTCCAGCAGGGGGTGAAAAGGACCGGTAGATTTTTGCCATTTTGCATGGAGTGAGATGCCATTGATAATTCAGTTTTGACCAAATTTCTTGAATTTGCAGTGAGTTTGTTAGTTTGGGAATACTCGCCCACAGGTTTTGCCACCGATCTCCTGATTGACTTCCCTTTCCCAGCTGCCCATGAACCTTCTTTCCCCCAGTTCCTCCCCATCTTTAGATTTCCCCTACCAGGTGTCTATGCCCTGTCCTTGTTGACACGTATTTCTCGTATGGGGTCAGTTCCCTTGTTGCTTTTTTGGGGTGCTGGGCCCAGTGCCTCAATTGGGTGTGCCTCAATTGGGTGTAACGGAAACACTCCTCTTCTCCCACTCCGAAATCGCTCTTCCCCCTCCGTGCCATGCTTCAAAGCCTGATTTTGGCCCTCCACCCAGGCATGAATTGTGGGTTTTTGAAGATCTGGGAGAGTGGCGACGGGAAAGTGGTGATCTTGTATCCCTTTACTGCTTCATCCCATTTGTGTCCTACCAAAGCTTCAATGTGGCTGCAGTACATGTTACGGGGCCTGTCTTCTCGGGGAAGCCACAACACCCTTTCCAGGTCAGTACCCACCACAGCTCTATCAATCTCCCTCAATTTCTTTCCCCGGTCATCGTTCGCCCAGTTTCTTAGCACCCTAATATGTGCTGCGCGATAGTATGATATTGGGTTGAGTTCCCCCATTCCTCCCCTGTCCCTGGTTTGTTGCATCAATTTGTGGGCTATTCTTTGTTTCTCCTGTTCCCAAATATAGTCCCGAGTGTATTTGCATAATCTTCTGAAGGAGGAGGCTGGGGACCTTGACTGTGATCGCCATAAATGCATACAATAATTTCAGCAGGACAACCATTTTTAAGGTATTAATCCTGCCCCTCCAGGATATGGTAAGGGTCCCCACCCTTGAAGCAGCAACTTAATACTCTCCAGCAGGGGGCAGAGAGGGGGTAGTTGGCCTCATATATTTGGCAAATGGTTTTTGTTATGTGTATTCCCAGATAACGTATCCTGAAGATATTTGCATGGATAGCACCTCAGACTTGCTCTTGTTGATTTTCAGCCCTGCTACCTGCCCAAAGTCTGCCATGGGTCTATGTAGTGAGTCTAGAGATTCCTGCGGGTTTGTTACGGTTAGCAGCATTTCATCAGCGAATGCAGCCACTTATGGGTCTTCCCGCCAAATGGTATCCCTCCTATTTCTCGAGTGGTTCTGATTTTACTCAGAAGGGGTTCTAGATAGATAGCGTATAGTAACGGTGACAGAGGACATCTGTTTTGTGCCTCTAGAAACACCACCGGATCCGATGCTTCCCCATTAATCATTAGGCGTAACAAAGGGTTATGGTAATTGGCCTCTATTTTGGCCATGAACACCTCCCCGAATCCCATTTTGCGCATCGTCGAAAAGAGGAATCTCTACTCCACCCTGTCGAAAGCCTTTTCTGCGTCCAAAGCCACCACTAGGGCCTTGGTGCGAGATTTGTTAATGTTCTCTATTATATGGGCCATGCTTGGTGCAAAGACCGCACCAAGTCCTTAACCAAGGAAAACCATAAATTCAAAGGAGCCCTGATCAACGCTAGATCCTGTGTGGCCCATGCTCCTCTTGTGGCCCATACCCTCGAAATCGCAGACATCATCACATGCAACCAACTAGACTTTCTAATTGTCACTTAGTCATGGCTCCACAAAGCAGCCGGACCTGCCCTTTCTCTAGCTATCCAAGCTAACTTTACCATCATCAGGAAAGACAGAGAAACATCCGAAGGGGACGGCCTAGCCGCCATCTGGAAGTCGGACCTAGCTATTAAAGAGACAGAAATCATGTCACTTCCGTCAGCAGAGTTACTCTGTTAAACTAGGGTTATCCCCTTCATGCACCATCACCATGCATGCAATCTACAGACCTCCAGGACCACTAGCTTCATTCATGAAGACATAATGACTCTTCTGAACACCAACACCAAACCTGGATCCCAAATCCTCATACTTGGTGACTTCAATTTGGGCTTCAATGACCCTAAAGACCCTAACGCGGCTACCTAGCTGGCCTTATTATTAGGAATACTGAACTGACTCACTCGAAAAGTTGCATCCTGGACTGGGTTGCAGATATCAACTGCACCTCCTGTATCACTGCCACTGAACAGTGTGTCTTGACAGACCACTTCCTGATTTCATTCACTATCCAAGATAGCCCCCAAACGAATGCAGCCAAGCCTTTGGCACCACCAGCCCTCACCAGATGCAATAAAAATAGAAACAGAACAAAAATACTCTCACGTCCCTCGCAGTCGGATAAAAAAAGAAATCATACAAACAAAAAAAGAAACCTTCAATGAAAGAATCAAAAAGGCTAGTTCAAGCACTAGAGAAGTCTTCTCTATACTCTGAGAATTAGAATCTCCAATTGCCCCTAACGACTTGTACACTAAAAACAAAATTTGGTGCACCAACATACAAAACGCCCTATGCAACAAAATCGCCATGCTCCAAGATGAAATACTAGCCAAAAAAAATATGCTTCAGAAGATTGCCCTCACAACCCAAGAAGCCATCTTGAAAAAACTTGCTAACAGCCCAACCCATCCATTAAATTTAAATGTAGGTCAATCTCAACTAGTGAGGCTGAAACCATCATTAGATTACTCAAGCCCTGCCGATGTCTTGGTGATACTTGCCCAGCTCCTATTATTAAGGAAGCTGCAAAGGACTTGTCTCCCTTCGTCACCACCTTCATCAACTCCTCATTTAAATCTTGTTCTGTTCCCACCAATCTTAAATATGCCTGGGTACTACCCCTCCTAAAAAGAAAAAATAAATCTGGACCCTAGTGTCCCGACCAACTATAGGCCAATAACGACAGTTCCATTCCTCCTCAAAATTCTAGACCGAGCTACCTATCTCCATATTCAATCCTATCTAGTGATCAATAACTTATTAGGTACCCGACAATCCGGCTTCCGGCCAAGACATGGAACCGAGATGGCCCTCGATCTTAAAAACCAACTGGTTGAGAAAAAAGACAATGGAGAAATCTCCATTCTCCTACTCTTAGAGCTCTCCGCTGCATTCGATCTGGTGGACCATAAAGTCTTATGCAACCACCTCAAATCTGCCGCCAATTTCTCCAGAGAGACGTCGTCTTGGATAATTTCCTTCCTAGACAATAGAACTATATGTAACGCTCACCTGATTCCCACGCAGGCGCCGACCTGTTCTGGACTACTATGACCTGTTCTCAGGTGATGCGCAGGACTCGGAAGACGGACTGGACCGGACCCCCAAACCTCGCCTGTCTGGCCCGTAGAAGAATCCTTCTGTAGATGGAAAAGGGGATTAACTGTCTGCTGGATAATGTGTCGGATTCCCCCGTCCCCCTCTCACACTCCTCGAACCCCCTCCGCGATTCCCCGTAGAGTCTCACCTTAGAGTCCGAAAGGACGAGCTCTCCATCCTGCTTCTGATGCAGGGGCGCATTGATTTCCAGTTACTTCACTGGATCTTGGGTTTGGTGAGTATTCAACTCCGCTTGACTTTTCCAATATGAGGCCGTAAGTATTCAGTTGCAAAAGTTCAAGCCTTAATTGTCTGTTGTCCTTTTCTCTATTTCAGATGTAGGATGAAGAATCTGCGTAGAGGAATGGATTCACCGAAGGTAAACTCTGGTGAGTCTTTTTGATGGATGGTTCCCTTAGTGATCTTGCTTTCACCCACTAATGCGTGTGTCTTTTTCCCCTTAGGGGCCGGGGTACGGAAGTGCCAAAGAAGCGGCGCCGACCCGAGGTGAGGAAAGATTGTCCCACCTTAAGACTTACCTGATTTTTGTTGGGACAATCTTTCCTCACCTCGGGTCGGCGCCGAGGTGAGGAAAGATTGTCCCACCTTAAGACTTACCTGATTTTTGTTGGAAGAATCAGGCCTTCCCCAATCTGTTCCTTTGCTCACCTTTGTTTTGTCTCTTGCTCCCCTTAGGGGCCGGGGTACGGCAGTGCCAAAGAAGCGGCGCCGACCCGAGGTGTGGACAGATTGTCCCAACAAAAATCAGGTAAGTCTTAAGGTGGAAGAATCAGGCCTTCCTCAATCTGTTCCTTAGCTCACCTTTGTTTTGTCTCTTTTTCTCTTTAGGCGCTGAAAGGTGACGGATGGTGCCAATGGTCGCTGAAGAGCCCGAGGGCGCCTCGTGAAGGTGAGTGGAACGCGGCGCTGCAGCGAGCGAAGCAATGCGCTTCTAAAAATGTCTTTTCTCAGGATCGTCGGAGTGATGGTTCTGGACTCCGGATGGAGGTAGGTAAAGTTCAATTATTCACCTTTCTCTCCTTTCCTTCCTTTTCAGGTGTTCCAGGTTGCAGGCGGGCGTGGCTGGAGCCAGGATGCAGGAGCAGACACAGTGAGCGTCCAGCTGCTAGATGCAGAACAACGCGAAGCGTGAGCTGCTGTCTGGGCGTGGTTTAAATAGCCCCCAAAGTAGTTCCAGGTAAGTATTCTTCCTCAGCCACGCCCGAGTGGTAAAATAGTCCCATAGGTAAAATAGTCCCTTTTCAGACCTCAAGGAGGTCTGGATCCGGCAGCATGGTCTGCATCAGGTAAGTCCATCCAAGCACTCCCATAATGAGCCTGGCGCCTATGGTGCCAGGACTGATGCCTTCTATGAGCCTGGCGCCAAAGGCGCCAGGACAATGTCCAAAGAGCCCCTATAAGGGGTTGCTGGGTCCCTCCCTGGGGACATGTCTGCTTTCGGGGATGCTGGGCCTGAACTGGCTTCCCGGGAGTAGGCATCACGACACTATAAGAGGCTTCTCGCCCACCTCGTCTGCGGATCCAGTTCCCAACACCTCAGGCGTACCATAGGGCTCTTGCGTCTCCCCTACTTTGTATAATATTTTTACAAAGCATCTCTTTGATATACTTGACAATCTGGGTGTCTCATACACTAATTATGCTGACGACACCCAGGTTCTCATCCCTATTCAAGAAGACTACGACAAAGATGTAGGGCAGATCAACAAAATCTACCAAATCATACAAACCTGGATGGCCACCCATGGCCTGTCTCAATGACGAAAAGACTGAACTTCTAATCATAGGGTCCCCCAACAGACTGTGCAAACTCCTTCACCACAACTCCATCGATATCGACGGCATTCAGATATCAAAGTCGCCAAAGAAGTAAAAACCTTAGGTGTTTACCTAGACTCTGCACTCAACCTCAACAAGCAAGTAAATGCTACAGCTTCGGCAACAAGCTACACGTGCAAACTGATCTACGCATGCAAACCATTTCTGACCACTGATAGTTGCATTACTATTGCACGAGCACTAATCCTATCCAAATTGGATTACTGTAATGCACTTTACTTAGGAACCAGTAATCACAATATTAACAAACTCCAAACCCTCAAACAAAGCCCTAAGAACTGCCTTAGGCATCCCTAAAGATCACCATATCTCTGACGTAAGACGATCCACCAATTGGCTAGCCATCAAAGACCGAATCAAGCTTAACACACTTAATCTGACTCACAACTGCCTCAGCAACAAGGCACCAGAAAGGCGTATTCTAATAGTATTAGAATCCCCAACTTTAAACAAAAAAATAGGAGGATTCAGCTTTCCAGTTCTAGCAGCACATCTCTGGAACTCGTTACCAGACACCTTAAGAGCATTACCCTGTCTCCCCTGCTTCAAGGCCAATGTTAAAATATGGCTACACGCTAATTACCATTTACATCATCCATACGACTTGTAAATATATCTACTGCATGTATATTTTATATCTGCTTATTCACACTGTAAAGTATACCTGTACCTTGCATTACATTATATTTTGTATCACCCTCTTATGTTCCTGTAACCTAATATGTACCTGTAATTAAATGTTTGCAAGCGCCCAGTTGTTCGAGGGCCCGGTGCGCTATATAAATAAACCATACAATACATTCTCCTGGTATTGTCGTGAGTTTGCCTACCGCGTATGAGCCCAGATTGGTTGGCATCTACCTGGCCTGGGAGAAGCAGGTCTAATCTGTTTGCCAGGACCTTAGTATAGATTTGAAATGTGTGCGTCTGTTAATTAGCGTAATAGGCCTGTATGCCCCACATGTCGTGGGGTCCTTCCCTTGCTTGGGCAGTAGTACCACTTTTGCCTCTTCCATTGACTAGGTTATCCCTCCCCTTCCTCCGAAGCTGCGGGGCTAGCACATCCCTAAGCGACTTGTAGAATTCTGAGGTAAAGCCGCCTGGGTCTGGGGCTTTATTAGATGGAAGTGCTGCGATAGCCCTATTTACCTCGTCTCTAGATAGTTCCTTTTCCAGCTCCTCCCTCTCTGTGGTTGATATCTCTGGAAGTTTACACTCCTCTAGGTACTCCTTTTGGGCCTTTTCGTCTGGACTATCCGTTCGATACACCTCCCCATAATACTTCACAAATTCCCTCTCCCTTTCCTCCCCCCTGCCGTCCTACTCTTTAGTATAGTTCTTTCCTTTTCCTTTCCTTAGCAACCTGGCCAGATGTCTATCCGCTCTATTGGCCTTAATGTAGTATCTCTGCTTAAGGTGCATAAGGGCCTTCTCTTACTCTAATAGAGTGAATCATTTCCAGTTGGCCCTTGACTGCCCTATATTCCCGTCTGGTCTCCCCTGAGGGTTTTATTGCCAAATTATTCAAAATTGCCTTCAGTCTAGCTTCTAGGTCGACTTCCTGACCTCCCTGTCCCTTCTTGACTTTATCGCAATTATTTTTCCTCTAATTGTGGCCTTAAAGGCATCCCAAACTATACGTGGGTCCACCTCCGGGGAATCATTTGTCTGGAAATATTGACCTATCTCCTCTCGTAGTTCCCCTTTTAGGGCTTCTTTGTATATGTGTGCCGTTTACCTCCATCTCCCCACTGCCTGTGTTGGTTGTGCGACTGTCACCAGGATTGGGGCATGACCCGAGATGGTGATAGCGCCTACCCCTACCTCCGTTACTCTGTCTAGCAGGGGGCGTGAGGTCCAGACAGACGTAGTCTATTCTCAGTGCCGACCTGTGTACATGGGAGTAGAAGGTGTATTTCTTTGCGCCCCCCCTTTCTCCCTCCATGTGTCCACCAATGACAGGGTGTCCATTTTCCCCTGTAGCTCCTTCAATGGTTTGGGTGCACACGATTCTGGCACTCCTGTCCCTTGCTGGGTCCTGGGTCCCACGCTAGGTTGAAGTCCCCTGTGAATACTACATTACCCTTGGCAAACCCTTTTAATTTATGCAGCATTGGTTGGCTGAACGCTAATGACCACCAGAAAAAAGAACATCTAAAGACCCCCCCCCCCCCCACCACCTAGGAGAAAACCCGACCGAAATCGGACCAGGGAAAGCCAAGGAATCATTGTGAGAAGTTTCACGCCGCGAAAGTAGCAGCGGCTCGGAAGTGAGCCCCCGGTGACAGCGTATGCCTGGAGAGGCGGCCCACAGTGCACCCTCCCCGGACCCCTTCCCCCCCGCGCTTGTCCCATCCAGAAGCGGGGGTGCAGAGGTGTAAAGGAGTTGTAGACAGCTGACCGGCGGGGACCCCCCAATTGTGCCCTCCAGCCCGCGGACCACCGGAATTTGGAGGAGGCCCTGCCATTGCCAAAGGTAGGCGACACCTCCCGACACCCGCGGAGCTGAGCAGCTGCTGCGGTGCTTGGAGGCGCTGTGTCCCGCAGATGGGCGTCCCGGGCCCGGTGGGAGGAGCGGAGAGCCACTACACGGTGTCACCCACCTGAGGGTTGCCGTGCCCGGCGCTCCGGCACCCGAGCCGCCGTAATTGACACCTTGTGGAAGAGGGGCTGGGGCACCCATTAGGCAAAGACAGATCACCGACACCACAATCTCCTCATTTGCAGTCACATCGGACAGATATAGAACACCTCAACTTTCAAGAACTGCACGCCCCACCCTCAAGGGGGTGACTGAGAATTTGCAGCGCAGACCTCCGCACACCGTGCCAGGTTTGCCCCGTGACCCACAGGAACGGTGCATACACGGAGTGACCCCACCAGGGCCACCACAACCCCCAGTTAATACCCACAAAATATAAGATGCCACACACATACCGTAGAGATCCACATGGAAGAGGGGGGAGACCACACCTCATACCATCTATGCGCACGCACACGGGACCCCACTAATAGAACCATAACTACACTGGGGCGCAGACTAAGGTACTCGTTCCCCCCCCCCCCCGCCACCCGCACCCCCCCATCCTCAACAACAGATCAAAAGGAGACATTAGACTCCCCTCGGACCCCTCACTGAATATGCCCGCACAGGGCCGCCCAGCATAAAAATCTGAGCTACACTCCTACAAGAAGTGACCACAACGCTCATATATGAACTGGGAGTCCTCTCATAAAATCCCTGACCACGGGTAGACCGGACAGCACGCAAAGCCACCCAAAGAGATCTAAGTACTCCGCACCAACCTACCACCCACATAGTAGACTGCATCACCGGCCAATGGCCTGGAACCATTCTGAAGGCATCCGAACACACTGTGGTCCAGAGGGTTGGGCCCCCAAACTAGGGGCGTGTGCCTCCTCTGACACAATTATCCCATGAACACAAAGGGCAAACTAGCCAGATACGCATATAATCCACCCCTCGTGGGCTCCGAGCATAAAAACACAATGTCAACGGATGCCTCAGAGACAGGTGCAGCTGCCACCAAGGGCGACATTCCTGCCCTCCTGAACGAAATAAACATGGGAGCCAATCTATGTGGCAAAATAGACCAGATTACACAGAGAATGGACAATATTGAAGAGAGACTGGAAGGGGTCGAGAACAACCAAGCCTCCATAGACACCCTTGAAACCCAAATGGACTTGAGAATACGGGATATCGAGAAAAGGGAGGAGCAATTTCACTTAAAAATTGATGATTTAGAAAACGGAGAAAGGAGAAACAACCTACAGTGTTACGGCATTCTGGAGCACGAAGGAGAAACAGAAGATGTCAAACAATCCACGACATCATCAAAATCCTGACGGCGGACAAAGACATTGATGAACCCAAGACAGAGAGAATACACAGGGCCGGAGGTCCACTAGGTGGCCCAAGATCAGTACTTGCAAGATTCCATCGATACCAGGATAGAACCAGGATCCTGGAGAAAGCTAGATCAGCGGGCCCTCTCACCCTTGGGGGAGCCCAGAAAACTATCTTTTAAGACCTATCCTCGCTTACCTTGGCCTTGAGACGCCTCTGCAAGCCACTAACGAAATGGCTCAAAGAACAAGGTACTCGATACAGATGGGGATACCCCTTCTCCCTCAACTTCGAACACGGAACCAAAAGAATACAGTTGTGTACAGAAGAAGAGATCTGAGACTGTACAGCGGAACTCCTTGGAACGGGCCCAAGGGAGGGGGATCGAGGAGAACTCTAACAGAATAGAACGAGGTGGGAACTCCAGGGACCGAGAAGAAAGAGTAAAGGGATCAAGAAAGTACAGACGAGGCAACAACACTCCAGATAGTGATAAATGAAGGAAACATTCCAAGGGTCCGTATCTAAGTGGCTGGAAACTAGGAGACTCAGTGAGAGCGACTGTCCAGATCTGACTGAACCATACCTCCTCGACAGGGGGCCCGACCCTCCAAAGGGGTCCCCCCCTGGTGAGAGGGGTGGAGAAGCAACTGCGACGGACCGCAATACTCCATGTATTACTGATTATCCTTTTAAGAATGTAACAAATTTTAAGTGTTCGAGGTGGGGGTGGGGCAGGTAGGGGGCTCAAATGTTAGAATGTTTGTATTTGCATTCAGGACCGTGCGTTAACGGTTCCCACCAGTGGTCCGACGCCATTCTTCATCCAGTCCGAATCGGACGCCACCAGAACGAGGATGAAAACCCTCTACAGAAAAGTTAGAGGGGAAAACCCGTATGGACTGGAGGGGATAGCGGTTCACAAATGGCTGAAGGGAGGGGGGGCAAGGGACTTAAGAACAATGAAACTCAAGTCGCACAGGCACATTCAAAAGAAGACCTCGACCTCGTTGGCATCCACTGACAAAGAAAGGGACCCAGTGAATGAGCGAAGACAGCACTCCAATGGCTAATATTGGGGATACAGTAAGCGACAGGCTTGGCATAATTAAGATTGGAACACTAAATGTCAAGTGTCTCAACTCTCAGACCAAAAGATCCCTTGTGACTAGAGAATTCGAAAGGGCGGACCTCAACCTACTTTTCCTACAGGAAACCAGATTCATTAAAGGGGAAGAAAGAATGGTGCGGTTCACAAGAACTGGCGCCGAATACTGGGGTTCAGGCCCGCTCGGGAAAGCTTGCGTAGGCATTCTAATCAGCCAACGCCTCCAATTTGAAGTTATGAAAACTTGTGCAGACGTAAGTGGCAGAGCAATCGTGTTGGTAGGCAAGATACAGGGCACCACCATCACACTTGCATCCATATATGACCCCAACTCCAGTCAGTCCAGATTTCTACAGCATATAGTCCCCAAAGTCATGTTCTACAGAAGGCAAAGTGATCCTAGGAGGTGACTTCAACATGTGGGCAGACCCAACACTGGACAGACTGCCTAATCCACAGGCAAATAACCCACCTGAAGCTGGCTGCTCAGAAGTAATAGATATGATGGACAGCTACAAGCTCAGAGACGCATGGCACCATATGAACCCCCAGCAAACGGGCTTCACATTCTACTCCGCACCTCATGCCACATATACCAGAATCGACTACAAATATCTCACACCGGATTTAACGAAGGCTGTATCGACATCCAAAACATCCCCATAACCTGGTCAGACCACGACATGGTCACGGCCACCCTCTGCCAGATGGCGCTCCCCTACAGAAGCTCGAAATGGCGCTGTAATGAAACGCTCTGGAAGGATTCGATTTTTCCGGGAACAACTTGAGAAGGACATTGGTGAATACTTCGAACAAAACAACACAGGCGAAGTCTCGAAAAATATGGTATGGAAGCAGGGAAAGTGACTGACTTGGAGAGGCATACTAATCAAGGAAGGAGTTGCAAAGAAGAGGGAGCGGTATGTGGTGGAAAATAGACTCAGAGATGAGATAGCTCAATTAGACCGTGACGCCCAATCTGCCGACACAGAGAAGGATGAAAATAGGAGAAGAAAACCAGTAAGAGGGAACAACTCCGCCAACTGGAAACTGACCAAATTGTGCGCAAACTCCAATACTTGAAGCAGAAACATTACAAGAAAGGAGACGAAGCAGACGCACTGCTCGCAGCCCGGCTTCGTGGACAACAGCAAGAAAGATGCGTAGCAAACATAGAAGATGAACACGACCCCCAAGGAAATCACCATGCCAACATCCCCGAAGCCTTTGCCGATTTCTACGAGAACCTGTATACTTCAGATACCACGTCAGATGAGGGGGCAATCGCAGAATACATGAACAACATAACAATCCCAAGTCTATCCAAAGAAAAGGCACACGCCCTGGATGCCCCCATCACAGATAAAGAAATAAAAGATGCAATTAAAAGGCTCCCAACAGTAAAAGGCCCCGGAAACGATGGCTACACGGCAGGATTCTACAAAACATTCATAGATGCCCTCCTCCCATTTATGGTTGAGCTCTTTAACCATATCCTCCAGACCACCTCTGCACCCGAATCCTTCTCTCAAGCACTAATTGGTCATCCCCAAGGAAGGCAAAGATCCCAAGCAGTGTGCATCCTATCGCCCTATCGCTCTCCTAAATATTGATGCCAAAATGTACACAAGGGTCCTCACTGCAAGACTTGAAATGCATAGGCCCGGCGTAATCCACAACAACCAGGTAGGATTCATCCTCGGTAGACAGGGGGCAGACTCCACTCGCAAGACCCTTCATCTTCTACACGAAACCAAGAAAATGGCAAACACCCCTGCATTATTTTCAATTGACGCAGAAAAAGGTTTCGACAGGGTCGAATGGAACTTCCTGGAGGAAACACTAAGAAAGATAGGCGTCGGTCCGACACTCCAACATGGAATCAAAGCGGTATACACTATGCCTTGAGCATCGGTAACGGTAAACTCCAAGTACTCACGTTCATTTCCGCTGAGCAGAGGCACAAGACAAGGATGCCCTCTTTCAGCAATAATGTTCGCTCTATCACTGGAACCTTTGGCTCAAAAGCTCAGGACAGACGAAGGCGTCGCAGGATTGCGAGTACACGGAGAGAATACAAATTGGCCCTATATGCAGATGACATCTTGCTCCATGTACAAAACCCGAAGACATCGGTTTCCCCCGTGCAATCCACATCATTGAAGAATACGGCTTACTATCTGGCTTTAAAATTAACAGAACTAAATCCATCCTCTTCCCACTACAGGGACTCACCACGACACAAGAACATGAACTCAAACAAATAGGCCTCACCATCAGAGGTCCGACACTCAGATACCTGGGTGTCAACCTGACGAGGGATGTAGCCGACATATACCAAGCCAACTTCCCCCAACTCCTTACTGCACTCCACGCAGACCTCGCAAAATGGCAGCCCCTGACGATCCTTTGGATGGGACGCCTGAACGTCATCAAGATGGTCAGCCTCCCACGCTTCCTGTATCCATTCCAGGTCCTCCCGGTAACGATCCCAGAGGACTTCTTCAACCAAATGAAAAGGGCAATTACTGGATTCCTGTGGGCAGGAAAGAAACCCAGAATACCCCATGAAACCCTCATATTACCCAAGGATCAAGGAGTAGTTGGCCTCCCCGACATAGAGCGATACTACCAGGCTGTCATGATCTCTGCTTCCAAAAGATCAGGACTTGCCCGACTCCCTTGGAAGCAGACCCATAACCCCGGTTCCGAGTGCCAGCCAGTCCCAATTGGGACCTTTTGGACCCTGTCCTGGCGCCAGTGGCACCAGGCTCATAAAGATGCCCAGTCCCAGCGCTGGAAGCGCCGGGCTCATAATGCTTGGGTGGACCTACCTGCAGCAGACCATGCTGCTTACTTACCTGCCAGTTGAACCCCTGATCCTCTTCTGTTTGGGACTACTTTTCCTGTTGGGTGGGGCAAGAGCCACTCCCTAGGTTCAGAACACTGGAACTCTTCTGGAAAGCAGGAACTAATTTCTTACCTAGGCGTGGCTGTGGAAGGAGACACCTAAGCACTACAGGAGGCTATTTAAACCACACCGATGGATGAATCTTGCTTTGCGTTATTCTGCATTCTCTGCAGCAGAACGCTCATCGTGTCTTCTGCTTCTGATCCTGGGCCTAAGGGAACAAAGGCTTACCATCCTGGAATCCAGTCTTCAGCAGCACCTGTAAAGACAAAGAAAGAACAGGTTAGCACTACGGTCTTCAGTGGCAGCATCTCTTACCTGGTCCATCGGCTGTCACCAACGCCTCGCGCGGCATTCCGGCATCTGAAAGACAAAGGCTTACCTACTCTTCGCATGCTCCGGAGGTCTTCGTACTGCATTCCGGCATCTGAAAGACAAAAGCTTACCAGCTCTTCGCACGCTCCGGAGGCCTTCGGCGCTGCATCCCGCATCTGAAAGACAAAAGAAGGAGCGTTTAAAGACATTGGGCAACTTTATTACTCACGTGCCATTACTCCTTCCCACGCCGAATCCAGTGGGTATTCCAGCACCCTTCAGCTTCTCTAAAGCTCCCAACTTGTACCTGCAAGATAAAAGGGACAGTTAGTGCGCATCGTGAAGCAGGCTACAAGCGCTTACTTACGTGCTTCCAGGCGCTTCTATTCCTCACGCGGGTTCGATCCGCAACTCTCATCAGCCCGCCATCCGCCATCGCCGGAACCCTGCAAAACAAGAGATATCATTACAAAAGACTTTTAAGACATTTGAAGTGCCCAGAACTTACCGTTCGTGCAGTTAACGACGGACAGCAGTCCTCTGAGGTCAAGAGGCCTGCACCCTTATCCAGTGAAGAAACTGGTTACGGCACCCTGCCCCGAGGCAGATGGAGAGCTCGGCGTTCATTTACCTAAGGTGAGGGCATTAACCTTTGGGGTTCTACAGGAGAAGAGAAAGGGAAGAGGAGAGAGGCACCCAATAACCCCAGTTCATTAATCCCATATTTTCTATCTGCAGACATCTTACTCTTCGAGTCAGACATACAGTGCACAGAGGTCCAGCCCAAAGAGCCAACCGTGTGTTACACATCACCTTTGAAGATAGGGCATTCACCCAGTCAAGACCGGCGCCTCTGCGGGAATCAGGTGAGCGTTACACAGGCAGCCCAATTAAGAATCCTCGTCCCTCACCTAAGAGACTGGAGGGACCTGCAGTGGGTACAGCTGGACAATGATAATTTGACCCCCGCGACGCTCTCAGAATGGCTATGGGTCTACAGACCAAAACTCACTCGAAGACTGCACGACCGCCTAATACTGGGAACGATATGGAACATATGGAAGGGAAGGAAAAGGAATGACTGGAGTTACCACATGGCCTTCCCCCCTGAGCCACTTATGGGCCCCAGGCGTCAGAGAAGAAATCCCTGAACACCCAATATATCAAACATGGTTCGACGCGGGACTCGATAGGTTTGGACAGCTATGGAGGGAGGACAAGTTCATAGCATCACAGAACTGGAAGAAGCCCCAATTCCAATCTTCCTTTACCTACGCTTAAAGGGCGTCTTATCCAAACGAGAATGGAAAACCAAAATGCTCAGAGAGCTTACGGCATTCGAGAAAGTTCTCGACACAACCACCACGAATAAAGGCCTGATAGCACGCATGTACAGCATGCTGATCACCAAAGACCAGAACCCGAACCTTTGCCCGAAAGAAAAATGGGAAACTGACTTTAAGAGAGAATTTGACCAACAGGCATGGGACACAATCTGCAAAACACCTTCTCGAATATCAATTGCAGCACAATACAAATTGCATGCAATAAAATGACTTCACAGATGGCAATATGATCCCCACAGACTATCGAAAATGTACCAGACCAAACGCCCACAATGTTGGAGACAATGCGGAATGAACGCCAACTACTGGAACATGTGGTGGGACTGCCCCAAAGTCTGCATATACTGGAATGAGGTACTCGGTTGGATTAAACAAATAGACAGCATTGAAAGGAACCCCACTCCCGTGCTGACGTTATTCAGCCTAGAAGAAGATGACAATGAACTAATCAGGTTAAAAGGACTAGCATCCCTGCTACTATTGGCGGCAAGAGCCGGCCTAGTCATCAAATGGAAATCCCCATCTTTCCTTGCGAAAAAAGACTGGATCACCATCGAAACATCTACACGATAGAAAATAAATCACTGCGACCCTCCACTGAAAAGCAGCGCGCCCTGAAGAAATCTGGAGTGACTTTGCCGCACTATACCTAGCAAACCGGACACCGAGACAATTCGTACACCGAGACAATTCGTACAATCTGAACCATCCTAAATTACACAATTGCAGAGGCCCGTCGCTCGACATGAACATATACAAAACAACCTTATGTTGTTTAAAAATTCAACAAAAAAAAATGTATGCAGCATTGTTTGTATGAAGTGGTCTTGTCCTGTATTGGGTGCGTAGATTGTTGGAAGTGTAATTGCCCCCACCCCACCCTGGAGGGTTAATGCTAGGAATCTGCCCGTCGCATGTTAGGCAGAATTGCATGCAGTACCCTCTGGGACCACCACACACAATTAGGACTACAGGTGTAAGCAAGACCAACCTTTGGTATAAGTCTGTACCACAGTGTTTGGTAGCGAGCTGAGCAGCCACGCTTATCTCAAGAGTGAATGTGAGCAGTACAAGTAGTTACGCAGAGGACTTTCAATCAGTGGTTCAAGTAAACACTTGTACTCCAAGGTTTCTTGGTAAAAACACTTAATTTATTATACAATCATTTAGAAAACATTTCACTAGAAGAAGACAACCTAATATTATATACCAATACACTCAAATACAAAACTCCAAGCTTTTGAGACAGCTTGAGCTCCCCTGAATAGGAGCCAAATGGCAGTTCAGTTACTTAGCAGTGAGCAAAGTAGAATAGATTACATATACTTTCTAGGCAGTGCAAATAGTTTCAGTTCACCAGAAGAGTTCAGTTCAAGTCAATAGGCCAGGCCAAAGTCAATGGACTAGTGTTCTGGATTGGAAAGAGCAGTTCTGGTATCAAATGGTAATGTCCTTGCAAAAGTTCTCAAAAGTCGTTTAGGCGAAAAAGAATCATGTGTGGGGTCACAAACTGATTTTGCCTGACAGTTGGGAAAGTTTCACGAACTTTCACCCCAAGAGTGGCATTCTCTTAATCGAGTTGGCACAGTACCTTTGTATGAGGAAACAAATGTTGCAGAAGTCGTGGTTCCTGGCAGTTCCTGCCGATCTCACTGTTCCTGAGCTTCAGTCGTGGGGACAAGAGGGAGGACGTCGGGGGACTCCTGCACTGCACAGGATCGTTGAAGAAAGCAAACAAAATGGGAGTCACTTCAGTTTCAGTTCCAGTAGCTGTAGATTCAAGAACACAAACTGGTGTCCCTTTCCCTGGTTAATCCTAACCAGCCTTGAGAATCGTATCCAGATGTCTTATGGGTTGATTGGTCCCACTAAGTCAAAGGAAGAAGCCGTCCTTGAAGGAGCTTCTCTGTCGAATGGAGTTTGGTAATTCGGACCTGCAGCAGGGCTTCACCGGGCAAACCAAAGATCAAGGAGTTGCAGCAGCTGTCCTCTTCCAGCTCGTCTTCGGTTGTTTCGTTAGTGGTCGACTCTGCTTTCCAGTCCAAGAGACTCACCTTTTAAACAGTTCTCTCCCTTTCATTCTAGCCTAGCTGTCACTCACCCAGCAGGGTGGCTGTCCTTGCCGGACAGTCAGCCAGGCAATCACCAGAGAGTGCATTTGGATCTCCTAGGAGACTAAGCACAGGGGAGTTTCGGGCACCTCCCTCACTTCCAGCCCACCCCAGACACTCAGACGCCAGAGACGGTCTTCAGTCCTGAAGCCCGCCAAAGGCACACGAACAAAGGGACCAAACCTAGTTTGGCACGCAGAGACAAACGCTAGAAGGACCTTTCCAAAAAGAAATGGCTAAAAAATAAGACCGGGACCCGTTTAACCAAAGGGGCTTAAGGCACCATCTTCAAAAACATGGCGCCCGTGATTTTTAGCTACCGCTGTTCGCGGTTGGGAAAAATCATGATAGTTTGTTGTAAAACCACTGCCACCAGCCTTTTCAAAAGGAAAGGGTAGCATTTGATTGCTACATGAGTATTTAGACACTGGGATACTATGTAACCCCTCCAGCACTCCATTGTAAGATGGTGTGTGCTGGGTCTAGGAATTTGGAAAGACTAGTAAAGTCAATTTCACTTTACATTCTCTGGGAAACAGTAGTTTATCCCAGAGAAGGTATTAAAACCTTTGAAAAGTCTAAAAGACACCCCTGTGTCACTGCACTGAAGGTGCCGTGTAATACACATAAAAATATGATGCCTGTGGAGTTATCTAAAACTCCATAATCAAAGAACACAAAGGTTAAACGCACATCAAAATACATGAGAGTGGGAAAAAAAGGTTTACACTCTTTCCAGGTAAAATAAATCAAGTCCTCAAAAACCAGCAAAGTTGCTTGGGGTCTCTAAGGTGAAGGGAATTAGCACATTTATGAGAATTCTCCCTAGCAGTCGCGTCTCTGGTTGTGCCTGTTATTTTCATATTTGGGCTATTTTTCAGCGCTATAAGGGCGCCCCCCTTCCCGGGATTGTTTGATTGTTGTATACGATTGTACTCCTTTATTCTCACTTTTCCTGTATATCTCCTGCAGGGCTAGTATATCTGGGTTCTCCCTTGCTAAGAATAACTCTAGCTTTTTCCTCTTAATTGGCAAATAGAGCCCCTTGATATTTAGGGACATGAATTTTAGTGACCTTACCATTGCTCTGGAGTACCAGTGCTTTTGCTTGGCCCCAGTCGGCTGTGGGTTGCTGCTCCTTCCCTGACCTAGTCCCCCCCCCCCCGTCCCTCCTCCCCAACTTCCCCTGCCCCCCCTCACCGGGTCGTCTCTACTGGCCTGTAGTCCCCCCCCCCCCCCATCCACCCCCCAAATTTCCTCCTCGGGGGTAGTGAGCCTATCCACCCACAGTGGACCCCTCGCGGGTCTTCCCTCACTCCAGTGGTGATCAATTATATTCCCCCCCCACCCCCACCCGTTTGTGTCATTTGTTTCCCACTCCCCGGGTGCTCCTACTGTGATCTCGAGGCCATGGCGAGTCTCAATGATTTGGACTCCTGCACGGGGCCTCTGCGTCAAGCAGTGGGATCCTTGACTAGGTTTTTGGGCCCGATGGACCCCTCCTTTTCCTTGCCTTACTCCTTGATTCCCGGATCGACCATTCCCAAGCCTTCCTTTTTGGACTTCCCTTTCCCATGTCTTGCGGCTCATTCCATGTCTGGTCCACTTCTATGCCGAGGATCTCCGCCCCCTCTTCTATAATGGTGACCCTTCTCTGCCTCTTGTCTACTTCGAACAAGAGGCAGAATGGGAAAGTCAATTTTTTTTCTGCAACTCTTGTATAATCGGGCGCATGTGTCTTCTCTTGGTGAGGGTGATTTGGAAGAGATCCTGGTAAAGCTGGATTGAGGCCCCGTTGAAGTTAATGTTGTCCGATCGTCTTGCAGCTAATGGGACCTTCTCCTTGTGTGTATTTGTGCATTGCCACTAGCACATCTCTTGGCCTCGCTCCTGGGTCGCTCCTCTTAGGCCCCTCTCTGTGAACCCTATACGGAGGATATCCTCTGGATCCGAGATGTCACTTAGGGTTGCGAAAATTTGTTTCACCATGTGTCGGGGCTCTGTGTCCCCCACTGTCTCAGGGATTGACTTGACCCGTATGTTTGCCCTTCTCAGTCTATTTTCCAGATCTTCAGTCTGAATTTCTAAGTTATGTGTGGCCCTGGCCCAGTGCTCCACCAGGTCTTGTATGTTGTGCGCATCGTCCGCCAGTTCCTGTAACGCTATTTCGTTGGTGTCAACTCTCGCTTCCAGAACATGTATGTCATTGCTTACCTCAAGTTTCCCCGAATTCCTCCTTCATTTTGTCGAGTTGGGTTTGCATCACGTTCGCCATCCTGTCTCTGAAAGTTTGCCAGCATGCCTCCATGAATTATTTTCGTGACCCCTGTCTTCCTGGTCTTCTACCTGGGGGTTCTCCTCACTCCTGTTCCCCCTCCCTTTTTCTTTGTATGGCTTTGCACCATACTCTCTCCACCACATTTTCTGGAGCACTCCCTCTGTTTTCTTCTTGTCTCCGTTCGCTAGGGACGGGGGGGGGGGCTTACCTTTATTTTTTTTACATCTTTTGTCTTTTTGTGGCCTCGTATTTGCCTCTTATGCTCCCTTGGCATGTCAGCGCAGTGCGTGTTCGCTGCTCTGATTAGTCGATGGGAGGGGGCCCTCGAGGTGAGGAAGATTGGGCTTGGGTGCCCTGGGTCTTTGCTTCCTGCCCCCTCTCTACGTGCCTCTTGCAGGTCAATGCTTTCCCAAAGAGCTAAGGTAAGTGGGGGTGGGGGGGTCTAGTGTGTGGTCCTTATGTCTAGGAAAGACCCACTTATTTGCTTTCCCTCCAGCCCCCGGATATTTCTCCTGTGGACCCTCCTGTGCCCTGCGAGTGAAGGCCCTTGGCGGGCCAGAGTTAATCTCCTTTTCCGCCTCCCTCCAGCCCGGTGTTCTGGGGCGGTTCTCAGGTGAGTGAGGGGGGAAGGGGTCTTGAGTCGTGGGCTTGGAAAGACCCACTTGTTAGTGCTTCCCCTCTGGCCCCCAGTTTTCTCTTTGCAGGCCTGAGTGTGTTTCCTTTGCTGCGCCCCTCCGGATTGGGTGCTCTGGGGGCGTATTTATTTCTGATCTGAGGTTCTATCTCCCCAGGGCTCCCTTTGGTGTCACTTTGCTGGCCACTTAGCCCCATGTGGAGGCTCCCCCCTGGAGGGGGAGCTAGGCTTCCGATATTTGCTCACCGTATGTTAGGACGTCCTCACGTTACTGCTCTTCTCTCCGTATCCTGCACAAAGTCCGTGGATGAAGTCCTGGGCTTCCTCACCCTGCTGCTGGTGGTCTTGGGCACTTCCCACGTCGCTGAGGCAGATCGCTCCACTGTCTGGTCCCTCCTCTCTTCACGCGGTCCCGCTGGGGCTCTTCTTGACCCCGGATCTCGCTGCCTCTGCCTCCTCTGCTTTGTGCAGTCCCGTGCCAGCTCCTCCTGTCTGCTCCGGACGAGCCTCCCACAGCTCTCCCTCCGGCACTGGTACCTTGACTGACTGCTTGCTAGGTCGTGCGGCTCTCCTCTTCTCTTCTCCCGGGCGTTCTGTCCCTGCTTCTGCCCCTCCTCCTTCCCGCTCGCACTGGTCGGCTCGCCCGTTGGCTTCTCCCTCTTCGTTTGTGATTGGGGGCCATACTGCTCGGGCCTCCAGACCTCCCGGGTTGTGGACCTGACACCACTCCCGGAATGGGGGCGCTTTTGCCTGCCTTCCCGCCGGGTTCTCCACGGCCTGCGTCGTGCTTTGCTTTCGCCAGCCGACCTTGCTTTGTGATGACCAAATCCCTTCAGGTGGCGCCGGGAATTCGTTCCGCCGCTTCCCCACAGGACCGGCTCCTCCAGCTGACTGAAGATGCTAAAAAGAGCACCCGGGGAGGGGGATTTTAGCTTATTTGCATGCCTTTCGGTGGCAGGTAAGAGGGGGGAGCACTGCTATGTGTCCTCACCCCAGCGGCCATCTTGGATCCCCTGATTTTTTTTTTTGATGTTTTTTTTAGGTCTCCTTCACTCCTTGTCTGGGGCCCCCCGGGTCTGCTTCTTTTCAATGTGCTCTCCCTCGAGGCCTCATTCCTCTTCCCTCTGTCGGACCCCAACGTCTTCCAGTTTGGGGGTTTTGGCCGCCCCAGACTCTTCCCCCACACCTGACCCCATCAGACTGTTACTGTATAAGCCTCCTATGGGCCCCTTCTCCTTATAGGGTGCTTGTGTCCCCTCCGGGGCTTCCTGGTAGAATTTTCTCTCAGTTCGTATAATATCCATAACCCCCCGGGGGTGCAAGAGTGGTTATGGTGAGCCCTTTGCACTGTCCTTTGCACTGTCAGGGGACACCCCCACTTGCAATGCTCTTTAGCATCTCATATTCCCAGTGTCCCCAGTTATATAAGAGTCATCCTCCTCTGCCATATCCCCTACACCAGACACCTTGGGCGTCGTCCTCCTTCCAGGCAGTGCCTCCATTTGAATAGCCTCCTCCTCCTCCCCTTATCAGGGGAACGTGCTTGGATTACCTTCTCCTTTGGCTGTATTGGGCTTGATTACTCCACGCTTGTATGGGATTGTGTTTGGCATGTATTTGGGAACCTTCTCTGGTCCCTTATACTTTGTGGGCGGCGCCACCACGGGCCGTGCTTGTGTAGCAGCCCTGCTCCGTCTTCCCCTCTTGCTGTTCTCCTCTGCTCCCGCAGGGGGGGGGAGGGGGGGCGTTCTCCCGCTACTTCACTAGCACGGGGCGTTCTCCTGTTAGTGAGCGCCGCTCCGATGTTGGCCTCTCTCCCCCCAGGCTGTCTGGGTCCTCCACACCAGCCGTCCGCCCAGCCGGCATGTGGGGGGGAGGAGGGGGCTCACCCCCACTGAGGCACTCGTGTTGGTTTTGGTAATAAGGGGTTGGGGTGGGGGGGACAAAGTCAACTCCCCACTGCCGCGGATCGACTCCTTCAGCCTCTCAGGTGCCGGCGTCTTGCGTGGAAGTTGCATTCCTCCTCCAGTGGGGAGAAACAATTTCATTTTCATCCTCTACTTCAGCGGATGAGTATGCTGCAGTTCTGGGCTGATTTTGCTCAACTTTTCAACTGCGGGTGCTGCTGGGCTTTCCCCTCAATTGGCAGCATCAGTGATATGGGGGGGGGGGTCGATAGGTGGGGGCTCAGTCCACTTTTCTTCGCCCCTGGGACGGGAGAACTACGCTGAAGCTTGCCGGCTTGCATTCTTGGCGCACCCCCTGGTGGCCTCCCAGTGGCAAGAGTTTAGACTGAAAAAGTTAAAGGTGTTTGAGAAAGCAGCCTTGTCCCCCTCGACTACACCCATAAGCCATGCTCCGGTCGAAAGACCGAAGCATAAAAGCTGTCTCTTCGGACCCGGTGGGCAAAACTTCTCGAGTGTGATCGAAGGATCCCTTGCGTCGAGGAAAAGTCCCTTTGAGGACTGAATCATCGACGCCAAAAGACTCGACATGGACACCATCCGGGTCGAAAGCTGTGACATCGAAGCCAGCAGCGTCAAACCTATGAGAAGCAACATACGGTTTGAGCATCAAGCTCCTCGACGCCACAGGTGTGAAAGCAATCAACGCAACCTTCGAAGCAGACTACGTACACCGCCTCAACGATTTCGGCTCCTTTGACCACTAACATTATGACGTCAACTACAACTAAGAAAATGTATGCTCCTTTGCCCAGAAGTGAATATTTCAAGTTCCTCTCCTTTTAGAGGATGCAGAGGAATCTTCTGAAGAATCCAGACCTTTTGGACTACAGTATGGTACACCTTCAGTGCCTGAGGCATTACTTTCAGAGGATTATATAAGAAGAATTTACAGGAATGCTTGTATGATGCCAGTGGGCTAGACACCCCACCTGACGTTGTGTTCGTCAGGGCAGACCCCGGTGACCATGCAGAAGTTGCATATAGACAATGTCAAAAGTCATGGAGTATATGGGTTGGTTGTGATGGACTCCAGTCTTTGAACAAGACGACTTAACTGACATTTTGGACAAGGGACCCCAAGAGGACCCAATTGTGCCATTCCATCAAGCCTTACAAAGGAGTGTGGCTGCCAATTGGGAGGCACCTGAGGTTATTCTGGCTGTAAACAAGAAGTTGACTTCAAAATACAGAGTTTCAAGCTCTGATACATTTTACTTGTCAAAACATCATTCACCAGAAAGTCTGGTTCACGTTGTGCACGTTGGTAAGGTTTACTCGCACCCTATGGAGTGCATTTCCATGGCGGGTGACCATATCCCCGAAGTGGAAGAGCGAGACAGGTTTTTAAACAGTCAAGGATGGGAAAGATGCAATGTGCAAATCCCTCCAGACTGGTCTCGACTCTGCTGACCGTATCAGCAGAGCTATGGCGGCAAGCACAGTTATGCACAAATTTGCCTGTTTGAGAAAGTCAGGATTTGCACCAGACGTACAATCCAGACTTCTCAACATGCCCTTTGACGGCACTCATTTATTTAGAAGCAAAGCTGATGAGAGTTTGGAGAAGCTGCAAGCTTCTAAGGCAGCATCCAAATCACTTGGTGCTGCAATCGGACACCCTTCAAACCGCCACATGGGTACGCCTTGGAGGGGTAGGTCCTTTCGTCACTACTCCACATTTGGAAGTGGCAAAGGACAGCCAGCTCAAAGAGGACAAAAAAGAAGTATCAAGACTGCAGCAGCAGCAGCTGCCTTACCTTTAGCCATTGCGTCAGCTGCTCCAAACCCCCCTCAGGACTTGATTCACAAGACTGCAGTGGGAGTCAGACTGTCGCAGCATTTGACCGAATGGCAGGCTATTACATCAGATGCACGCGCATTGGAAACAGTTGCCCTGAATTACTGTCTACCTTTTCTGCAGAAACCTCAGTTATCGACTGGGGAACAGCTCTTTGAAAGTTCCAGATCTACTCCTTATGCAGGAGTTCCTAACCCTGCTAGAGAAAGTTGCTATTGAACCAGTAGCTGTAGAGGAGAGGAACAAGGGTTGGCACTCCCCGTACTTTCAAATACTCAAGAAGTACAGAGGATTGAGACCCATCTTGGACTTGAGCAACATGATCAAGTTCCTCAGGAAGGACCAGTTCAAGATGGTCACCCTTTCTCAGATCCTTCAGGCCCTCCAACTTCAGGATTGGATGGTATCATTGGACTTTCAGGATGGTTACTTTCATGTGCCGATCCATCACAAGCACAGACAGTACCTGAGGTTTGCCGTTGCTGGTTCTCATCAGTTTCGAGTCATTTGGGCTGACCTCCGCCCCCAGGGTATTCACCAAACTGATTGCGGTTGTGGCAGCAAGTCTCAGGAGAGAGGGGATTCACGTCTACCCCTGTCTAGAAGATTGGCTGATCAGGTCCATTTCCCCCAAACGGGCCTTGGAACATCTCAGCTATACCTGTCACTCTCTGCAGACTGGGCTTCTCCCTCAACTTTAGGAAGTCCCACATGATCGTCTCAGAGGCTCCAATTCATCGGAGCAGTCCTCGATGCATCCCTCGGAAAAGCCTTGCCACCAGAGGTGAAGGCTCAAGACATTCTGCAGATGGTGACCAAATTCAAAAATGCCCAACATCTACTGACCTACGATTTTCTGAGATTGCTCGGCCTCATGGCATACTGCATTTTCTGGTGCCAGAAGCTCCCTTGAGAATGAGATCTCTCCAATGGGCTCTCGGGACTCGGTGGTCCCAATTCTCAGGGAAAAGTCAGATCTCCAAATCCCGAGCATAGTCTCCCAGGACCTGCGGTGATGGGCCTGTTGGGAGAACATTCTGAAAGGATAACTGTTTTGGCAACCATGGCCAAAGATAACAGTAGTGATGGACGCCTCACTCACGGGCTGGGGAGCCCACACCAACGACCGGGGAGCCCACACCAATGACCTGTCAATCAGCGGTCGCTGGTCTCCATCGGAGTCCAAACTGCATATCAACCTGTTGGAGCTGAGGGCAATCGGACTAGTGCTGGAGGCTTTTCTGTCCTCTGTAGGGGGAATGAATGTCCTGATAATGACGGACAACCCGTGGTCGAAGTGAGCGGGAGCGGTGCTCCTCCTACTTTTTTAAATGACCTTTTACAGCTCCTGTACTTTTATTTGAAAAAGAAACCGTTCCGGAATGGTTTTGTTTTAAAATAAATGTTTAGGAAGTTGTTGAACCTTGCACTTTTAGTGCACTGCACTGAAAGTTCCCTCAAACAGCAGGTGCATGTGTTTGGTGGTGTGTATTGTGTGTGGGAGGGGACGTGATGATGGGGTTTGTGGGGAGTGGGTGCAGGCCACCAGGGTACATAGTTCCACTACTTCTTTTCATACACTTCGACCACTGCGAACAACACAATGGCCATGTAATACCTCAAAAACAGAGGTGGTTTAGGGTTACTACCACTGTGCAGAGAAGCAATGCAGCCCTAGTTCTGGGCATTACAAGAAGGAATCTCCCTATCGGCAGTACACCTAGCCGGAGAGCAGAACACAACGGCTGACACTCTGAGCAGCCAGCGCACAGTCTCCGAATGGGAACTAGCTCAGGAAGTCCTTCAAGAGATGTTCACCCTTTGGGGAACCCCTCTAGTGGATCGGTTCACGACCGGTGCCAACCGGAAGTGCAAGCTGTACTGCTCCAGGTAATTTCCCCGAAGAGGACCTCTTGGAGACATGTTCATGGTGGACTGGGATTGAGTTTCCTCCAGTCCCCGTCATTCCTCACGTGATCAGGATGTTGAGAAAGTTCAGGAAATCCATGATCCCAATTGCCTCGGATTGAGCTAGGAGGACGTGGTAACCGGACCTTCTGGACTTGTCCATCTGCCCTCCGATACGTATTCCACAAAGAGAAGACCTTCTCTCGAGAGCGGAGGGTTGGGTTCTTCATCCAGATATCAGAACGCTCATCCTTCACAAATGGTTTCTGAGGGGCTGAGATTCAAGTATTGGGACCTCCTGGATGAGGTAATGGAGATTTTGCTGTCGGCCAGAAGGCCAGCAACTAAATCTTTGCACCGCTGCCGTTGGAATAAATTCTGCAGGTGGTGTAGAGATAAGAATGTTGATCCATTTACATGTAATACACCAATGGCGTTATCCTTTTTATTACATCTGGTTAATCTGGGGCCCCAGATTGGTACCATCAAGGGATATTTGACGGCGCTTTCTATTTTTAAGCACACTTCAGAAGAGGTTTCCTACTTAATAGTACAATTTTTAAAGGGACTGAGCAATGTTTTCCCTCCAATCCCTTTTCAAATTCCAATCTGGGATCTCAACTTAGTGTTGAAGTTTTATGATATGCTTTGATATGGCATTTATAATGCGCCTATACACAGGTGTTTCAAGGCACGACGATGGGAGCTACTTTCGAGCCCTTACACACCTGTCATTTAAGGCTACTAACCCTAAAAAACATCTTTTTAGTAGTGATTACATCGGCCCGAAGGGTGAGTGAGCTTCTGGCTTTATCCTGTAAGCCTCCTTATACTGTCTTTTACAAGTATAAAGTGGTGCTGAAGGTAAAACCCACTTTTCTACCCAAAACTGAGTTTCATGTCGCACAAAAGATAACCTTACCATCATTTTATCCTTCTCCACATCCTGGGAAGGAAGAGGAGAGGCTTCACAGGCTTGACCCTAAATGTGCATTGAGCTTTTATATATCTAGAATGACAAAGTTGGACAGGATGACCAGTTATTTGTTGGCTATTCAGGTCACAAATTGTGTATGGCTATAACCAAGCAAACACTATCCAGATGGATTATATTGGCAATATCAGAATGCTACAGACTGGCGGGAAAAGATCTTCCAGAAGGCCTACAGGCTCTTTCGGCCAGAGGCATGGCAACTTCCTCTGCTTTATAGTGTGTACCAGTAAAGGAAATCTGTGCAGCCCCCACATGGTAGTCTGTACACACCTTCACTAAACATTATAGTTTAGACTGTTCCTCAGGTCAGGACACTGTGTTTGGCAAAGCAGTGTTGCAACACACACTCACTCTCTGGAAGTGTATCAAAGGCCAGGAATACATGGGAGATGATAATCCATTCAAACAACAAGTTACTTACCCCTGGTAATTTTCTTTCGATTGGATGTTCCTCCCACGTATTCTTTATCGCCCCCTTCCAACCTACCCCGCAGTAGAATTTCCCTTGCGGTTACAGTCTGCGCTCTTAGGAGGAGTGACCTTCAGGTATAAGATAGATCCGTCACTCGCAAAAACGGAATTGAAGCCAACAGCTGCCGCACATGCTACATATACCTTTGGTGACGTCGACATCAAGACGGAGGCCTCCGAGGGACATCAGGTTGATGCACAGCTCCCCCTGCTGCAATTGTTCTTTCCGAAGCAGCAAAGCTGGATATTGGAAATATGAAAGATAAGGAATACACAGGAGGAACATCCAGTCGAAAGAGGTTACCGGGGGAAAGTCATTTGTTCATTACTATTTAGGTTATTTTATTGAGTGCGGACCTTAACTCTGGGAAGCAACGGATCACTTTACAAATCATAGGGGGGGAAAGGACATGGTGAGCGATACAAGAGAGTGGAGTTCTAACGGGGGAGGATGGCCAATTTGACAGCAAGGGATCCACACGCTACCAAGGAAGAAACAGTGGGGGGGAGGCAGGGCGGATCGCCCATTCTCAGGTAGGGTGGTGTAGTGGAAGGGTGTGTGTACCAAGTGTTATGAGGGAGCCATTCCTTGAAGAGGAGGGTATCTAGCTCCTTCCTGAAATATAGAAGTGGGGGGCTGAGCCTGCTGTTGACTGGAGGAGCTGGCAGAGTCTTTAGGCGTGGACAGAGAGCCCGCCTGTCTTCTGGTTCTTAACTTCCTGCACCAGCGGAAGGCTGCATATGTCCTTATGTCTGGTGGAGCGTAAGCCTCCTGAGGTGCTGAGTTCCTCTGTGAGGTAGCTTAGGGACTTCAAATCCTGCTGCATCATCTACAAGGCTGTTGCCCTGAAGATGAAGCATGCTTGCAGCGGAAGCCAGTGCAGTTCGATGGTCGAATTTGCAGTGCCCTTTGAGTCCTGCTGCAAAAGACATGTCAGGGTAGTTGTTGGAAAGGGCCTTCCAAAAGGGGGTTGCTACATCCTGGTGGAAGAGGACCAAGTCCTGGACAGCAGATCTGAAGTTGTTTTCTGGGATGAAGGGCTTGATTTTCCACAGGAGAGGAAGTTGGTACTTAGCAGTTGGTCTTCCTTGCTATGTGCTGTTTAAAGGAACAGTCTGTTGAACGCAAGGGACTTAGCTGAGGTGGCCAGCTGGGCTGTGAAACCTTTGATGTGCATATCGGAGAACCTGGGTGTTTAGTGTTGTCGGCCAGAAGTCGAAATTCAGTCTTGGAGGGGTTTAGCTTCAGGTAAGCACTGGACATCCAGTAGTGGATCACCGTGAGGCAGGCCTTGAGCCTGAGGGTGTCCTCGATGTAGGATATTTTGAGGTAGAGCTGCACGTCATCTGCTTATTGGTGGATGTGGATGTTGTGTGGAACCAAGAGGCATCCGGGCAGTTCCATATAAAGTTTGAAGATCAAAGCGGAGCGTATGAATCCTTACGGGACTCCCCAGGTGATGGGTAGAGTTGGTGATCTTTACGATATTGCGCCCACTGTTGAGAAAACACTCTGCGCGTCTTGCCAGCAGACAGCGATATACACACTGGATGACTTGTTTCTTCTGCTTGACCTGGTGCAGGACAGCATGGACTAATTCCACTGAATGCAAGCTGCCTTTTGGGGCAAAAGGCCCATGTTCTCTTTGGAGTCGCAACCTGCTTTGTACTAGCTGGGTGCAGGCAAGTCATTTCCACATGATTAGAACATTGTTTAATAATATACCCTGCTGACCTCCATGTGGGTGCGTGAAGGGTGGTACCTAGATTTGGGTCTCACAGATGAACAATGCCAAAAAAAGTGTATGCTTACTAAGTTTCCCTCAATTCCAGATTTTATTAGATGAAATTTAAAGTACCTAATGGATACCTTTTCACCCCTGCCCATCATGTTTAACTCGGATTGCGAGATCTCCTGCCTCAGGTGAGGATTGGATGATGCAGGATTTATGTCCTGCTTTGTGTAGATTGTGAAGTGGGGCTCTCTTTGCCATTGTAGGTGTTACTTTTCTAGAGCTACCTGTATGTGGCCTCCTTGAGACCTTGGGTGCACTTGGTTCTACAAAGGAGATTTTACACATCTTGATTTCTTTCTGAAGTAATGTATTCTCAAGAAATTAAAGCAGTGGGCAGCAACCACAATTGATGCATGAATTTAGGACTTGACTTAAGCCTCTGTATCCTGTGATGAATCAGACATAGGAGACGGAGACGGACACAGACAAAAGGAAATGTTTAAACCGCACTTTTAGTTGAAATTAAAGTAAACCTCTTTTAGGCCCTACCACTATGATGTGTCCCCTGCTGTAAAAACCAACGAACGGGTGCTTCGAATGGATTGTGTCCTCCCACGTATTCCCCATCTAATGATAATTTGTAACCTGCCAGCGTTGCTGCTTTGGAAAAAAAAAATCGCGGCAGAGGGCGCTGTGCACTAGGTCGTGGCGTTGATGTCCCTCGATGGGCTCCGTACCGTGTTGACGTCACCATCAGTATAAATAACTCGTGCCGCGCCAGTTGGTTTCAGTTCCGTTTTTCAGATTGCTTTGCTCTCGAGAATGGCACGCTTCGAAATTTTCTTCTGAAAATGTTGTCTTCTTCCACCCCTTCTATTCCCACGACGGGGTTAAAAAAAATATATCGACTGCGGATCGAAGATGACGATTACAGATCACCGCGTTTGTCTTTGGTGCCTAGGTTCAGACCATCGAACCAGCGACTGTGGCTCCTGTCAGTCGATGACGGAGAAGGCCCTTCATGAGAGGAAAGGTAAACTGGCATTGGTGCGGAAGCTTCCAAGGCCTCCTCGAAGTCCTCGTCGAAAAGACATAGGAAGTCGAGTGTTTCGAAAGAATCTGATCATCGTAAACACTCTAAGAGATCTCGAACTCGCAGTAGATCGAGACACTCTTCATCTTCCTCTTCAAAAAAGGTTAAGAGGAGACCTAGATCTCCTCTTCATCCTCCGATACAGCTACCGAATTGGTACGATGCATGACTAAGTCAGATTCCCCAAGAAAATGTGAAGAATTTAGAAGGAAGATGATGGAGGTCTTTGAGAATGCGGGCCCAACCCCCTCAAAGAAGCCTCAAAAGAGCCAGACCCCGGTTGCTCCATTGGACGACACAGGGAAGTCAGGAACTACTGTGGTAAAACCCAGGAGTAGGGGTGAAACTCGTAAGACTAGAGTCAACGTCAAATTGTCTAGGTTCCTTGAGAATCCAGTGTTTCCCCGGCACCGTATACAAAACAAGTAGTTGAAACCCTCGACGACTTCGACATCGAAGCCTAAAGTATTTTTGACGCCTTTGTCGAAGACCTCATCGGTTTCTTCGAAGACTCCTTCGATACCTTCGACCCAAACTCATGAACAGGAAAGGAGATTTACTCCTTTACCTAAGTCAGACTTCTCTAAGTCTGTCTTCTATTTTTGAGGAAAGTGGCTCTGAAGAAGAGGTTTCTCCTTTTGGATATGAATATGGTACTAGAGAGGTCCCAGAAGAATTAATTGATCCATAGTTGAAAATGAGACCTGTGTGATACACTTCATGCTGCTAGTGGCATTGATACATCACCTGAGCTGGAGTTTGCAAAACCTGACCCCGCAGAACATGCAGATTGCGGTTACAGGAGTTTAATGAATAGAGTGGTGGAATACATGGGCTGGGGTAGAGCCTCGCCCACTTTTGATCAGGATGATATGACTGTCATACTTTATCAGGGCCCCCAGAAGGATCCAGTTATCCCCTTGCATAGGGCACTTCAAAGAACAGTAGAAAAAGACTGGGAAGTTCCTGATGCAATTGCTGCAGTCAACAGTAATTTTCCAAAGAAGAATAGAACTTCTAGTTCTGATCCTGATTATTTAAGCAGGCATCCCACTCCAGAAAGTCTGGTTATTCAGGCTTCAATTTCCTCGAGACAGCATATCCATCTATCCCCTCGGATAGAGAGGATAAGAAGGTGGATGCTTGGGCCCATAAGGTCTTTACCTCGGGTAGCATGGCTCTCAAGTCAACTAATGTCATCTGTACCCTGGCCAGGTTCACCCATTCCCCGTTGGGACTGCATTTTGGCGGCGGCTGAACATTTTACGGAAGGCGAGGAAAGGGAAGGCTTCCTGAATATTGTCAAAGAAGGAAAGGAGGCAATGGGGGAATGTCTCCAGTCTGGACAGGATACTGCTAATAGTATTAGCAGATCCATGGCTGCAAGCACAGTGCTATGCATATTTGCGTGGTTGAGGAAGTCGGGGTTTGCACCAGATGTGCAGGCCATACTTCTCAACATGCCTTTTGATGGCTTGAGGCTGTTTGGTACTAAAGCTGATGAAAGCTTAGAAAAACTACAGACCTCAAAAGCGGCAGCTAAATCTTAGCGCCTCCATGCGACGGCCTCAGAAACCTTATTCGAGCACATCTTCTTGGAGAGGCCGTTCTTTTCGGTAGTACTCCTCTTTTGGTAGAGGAAGAGGACAGGCCATTCAAAGAGGCAAGAGAAATGTTGCTCGTGGTGGATGAGGAAAAAGTGCAAAACCAGTCTCGGGAAAGGCATCTTTGCCCTCAGCCTCTCCTGCAGCCGCCTCCAAATCACTCTGAGGCCTTATCAAAGAAAACCCTGGTGGGAGGCAGAATCTCTCAGCATCTGAAAGATTGGCGGGGCATTACTTCAGATGCTTGGGCACTGGAGACAGTAGCTCAAGGTTACTGCCTTCCCTTCCTAAAAAGGCCTCGGGACCATCCACCTGGAACCAGCTCTGTCAAAATTCCAGATCCGCTCCTGTTGCAGGAAATTTTTCCCCTGCTAGAGAAAGGTGAAATAGAACAGGTACCTGTAACGGAGTGGAACAAGAGTTGGTACTCATCCCTACTTTCTCATTCCAAAGAAGGACCGAGGATTGAGACCCATCTTGGACTTACTCGAACAAGTTCCTCAGGAAGGACAAGTTCAAGATGGTAACCCTTTCTCAGATCCTTCAGGCTCTCCAACTCCAAGACTGGTTGGTATCATTGGACCTTCAGGATGCTTACTTTCATGTGCCAATCCATCCCAAGCACCAAGTACCTGAGGTTTGCGGTTGGCGGTTCTCACTTTCAGTTTCGAGTTCTGCCATTCAGGCTGACCTCCGCCCGAGGGTTTTTATCAAGCTGATGACGGTGGTGGCAGCGAGTCTCAGGAGAGGGAGGGGGGGATTCACGTCTACCCTTACCTGGACGATTGGTTGATCAGAGTGCGTTCTCCCAAACGAGCTCAGGAAGATCTGTCGATCACCTGTCACTTCCTTCACAAACTGGGCTTCTCCCTCGATTTTAAGAAGTCTCACATGATACCATCCCAAAAGCTCCAGTTTATCTGAGCGGTTTTGGATACTTCCTCGGGCAAAGCCTCGCCTCCCAAGGTGAGAGCTCTCCACATTCTGTAGATGGTAACAAAGTTCCAGAATGCCCAGTATCTGCCGGCCTTAGATTGTCTGAGATTGCTCGGCCTCATGGCATCCTGCATTTTTCTGGTGCCAGAGGACAGATTGAGAATGAAATTCCTTCAATGGGCCCTCAGAACTCAGTGGTCCCAGTTCTCGGGGAGTATGTCTGCAAGTCCCGAGCGCAGTTGCTCAGGATCTGCTATGGTGGGCTTGCAACGACAACATCCTCAAGGGAGAATCTTTTTGGCAACCATGGCCGGAGATGACAATAGTAACGGATGCATCACTCCTGGGGTGGGGAGCCCACACCAACGATCTAACAATCAGCGGTCGCTGGTCTCCATCGGAGTCCAAACTACACATCAACCTATTGGAGCTGAGGGCAATCAGACTAGCGCTAAAGGCCTTCCTGCCTTCTGTACAGGGAAAGAATGTCCTGATAATGACGGACAACACGGTCGCCATGTACTACATCAACAAGAGAGGAGGCGTAGGGTCACTACCACTGCAGAGAGGCAATGCAGCTCTGGTTCTGGGCAATACGAGAAGGAATCTCTCTATCGGCCGTTCACCTAGCCGGAGAGCAGAACACGTTGGCAGACGCTTTGAGCAGGCAGAGCTGCCTCCCACGAGTGGGAGCTAGCTCAGGAAGTCCTTCTGGTGATCTTTGCCCTTTGGTGAACCGCTCAAGTGGATCTGTTCGCGACCACGTTAAAACGGAAGTGCGAACAGTACTGCTCAAGGGATTTTCCTCTGAGAGGAGCTCTAGGAGACGGGTTTGTGGTGGACATGAAGTTTCCACTTCTGTATGTGTTTCCTCCAGTGCCCGTGATTCCTCAAGTAATCAGGAGGTTGAGAAAGTTCAAGAAAAGAAAACCATGATATAATTGTCCCGGATTGGGCCAGGAGGACGTGGTACCCGGACCTCTGGACATGTCCATCTGCCCTCCAATACATCTTCCGCAAAGAGAGGATCTTCTCTCGCAAGAGGAAGGTCTGGTTCTCCATTCAGAGGTCAAGACACTCAACCTTCACGCATGGTTTCTGAGAGGTTGAGATACAAGGATTGGGATCTTCTGGTTGACGTAATGGAGATTTCGCTTTCGGCCAGAAGGCCAGCAACAAAATCCTTGTACCGGTGTCGTTGGAACAAAATCCGTAACTGGTGTAAAGTAAGGATGTGTACCCTTTTCATGTGGCACCCCAATGGTGCTCTTTACTATTGCATCTATTGCATCTAGCCAATCTGGGGCTCCAGATCGGAACAATTAAAGGATATCTAGCTGCGCTCCTCGGAAGAGGTGTCTTACTTCAAAATTCCATTGACAATTAAATTCCTGAAAGGGCTTTCTAATGTATACCCTCCAGTCCCATTTCATGTCCCAACTTGGGATTTAAATCTAGTACTTAAGTTTCTAACTTGTATACCTTTTGAGCCTCTGCACTCCTGTGCCTTGAGGCTTCTAACCTTGAAGACTGTCCTTTTTGTGGCCTTAACATCAGCCCGCAGGGTTAGTGAACTACAGGCTCTCTCATGTATACCTCTATATACTGCTTTTTACAAGGACAAAGTGGTTCTTAAGGTTAAACAATCTTTCTTACCAAAAGTAGTTTCTGACTTCCACTTGTCACAAAAAATCATATTACCAACATTATATCCTCCTCCTCATTTGGGCAAAGAAGAGGAGGGACTGCATAGACTGGACCCCAAAAGGGCCCCCAGTTTTTATATTTTCTAGAATGTCAAAATTACGTCAAGATGACCAACTATTTGTGGGTTATACAAGTCATAAATTAGGATTAGCTGTGACAAAACAAACTATATCCCGCTGGATCATTCTAGCTATAATTGAGTGCTACAGTTTGGCAGGAAAAGAACCACCGGATGGGCTGCAAGCCCATTCCACTTGGGTGATGGCTACTTCTGTGGCTCTGAAGAGGGCAGTCCCTGCAGCAGATATTTGTTCAGCTGCAACATGGGCATCAATGCATACCTTCATTATGCATTCTTGTTAGATGCCTCTTCCTCCAATGAGGGTTTATTTGCCAAGGCAGAACTTCATTCCGTCCATGAGAACAATAACTGTACTCCCACCTCCAAAATTATCACTGCTATGGGGTATCATAAGATGAGGAATACGTGGGAGGACACCATCCATTCGAAGAACAAGTTACTTACCTAGTGTAGTGAGGCATGCCTGGGTGTTTCTCGAATATTTCCTTGAAAAAACAGAACTGAAGCCAACGGGTGCGGCCCAAGTTATTTATATGGATGGTGACGTCAACACAGTACAGAGCCTGTCGATCGACCTCAACGGCACGACCTCGTGCACAGCGCCCTCTGCCTAGAATTATTTTTTCTGAAGCAGCGGAGCTGGCAGGGTGCGAATATCATAAGATGAGGAATACGTGGGAGGAACATCCAGTCGAAAGAACATTACAGTTGGTAAGTAACTTGTTCTTCTCAGGATGTCGTACAAATAAACTGTCCACTACCTAAACTATCCTAAAATCTGTCCCACCACTATGAAAAGAAAGAAAGGCTGACAATCGAACTTGTACTTCAATTAGGATTGGTATCCCTGTGGGTTTACTTGCTGATGGCTGATTTCTGACCCAACCAAAGAGATAAAAAATAAAAATAAATAAAAAGTCTAAGCCTCTCCTTGAGTTTTCTAGTTATCAATGTGGGATATGATCATGCGTGCCCCTGCTTTAGCTACAGTTTCTTTTGAGGTTTCTTTAATCCCCAACGCTGCACACCTTTGCTGAAGTGGCAATGCTCTTTCATGGAGGCTGTCTCGCTGGCATTCGTGGACCTTTGTTCCTGTCCTCACTTCGGACTGTGCATTTGGCTGCTTTGCCTCGTTTCTCTTCTCCTGGTTTGGAGAACGAGGAAGCTCTTGCGTCTTCAGTCCTGGGAAGCAGCTTCCACTCCTGGGGGTTCCGGGCTCTGCTGCATCTCCGCTGCTGAGAAGAATAAGCTAATGAACTTTGAAACTTGCAAGTAATACATTTTCTGTGGAAAATGTGCCAACTCTAATTAATAAGCAAGATTGATGTGAATGGTGAATTTGAAAGTATTTTAATTGATTACAAAATCAAAGTTTTGATCAGGTCAAGTGTTTACACCCTAATTCTTTACCAGAATTCAGTGCTTTAAAACTTGTTTTGTTAAAATATTTTAAAACCGGTTTTCAACTGCTCATATGTTGTAAAGCTGTTGGTTTCTTTTTTCTTTATATAAACCATATCCTTGTTCTTTTTTTTTTAGTTGAAGATTGGGACAGTTATCAAGCAATTTTAGACCATACATACAAGACTCATGTCAAATCTGAAGCAAGCTTGCATCCAGTTCTAATGTCGGAAGCCCCGGTAAATCGAACATCTTATTATGTAGAGTGAAATATAATGTAAACTTATAGCTAGGATTTGGGAGGGGGGGGCTGTGTGTGTTTGTGTGTGTTTTTGTATAACCCCTCTGGTGGAAATCCTGATGAGTGGAATATGATTTGGGATACAACCTTCATTTTAACTAAATTTCATACATGATATGTTTGGACTATTGTAAGCCGACCAATGAGTACCTTGTGCAGTCTGTTTTTCCAAAACGTTTCAGCTATCCACGATTTACCATGAAACCTTATTGCAATAATGTTATAATTTATCAACCCCTTCAGTTTTTATTACAAATAGTAAACATATCTAGCTACAACACACAATCCACATATACTACACAATTCCTACAATTTCTCCAGCATGGAGTCTGGCGTGGATTCACATGCTCATGAATATTCCCTGTCTTTAGGGTGGGAATCCTTAGTAAATAGAAAAAAGTTTCACCTTCACTGTAACTGTATGTGTCCTCTGGGTCATTTTGGCCCCATCCAATGTCAGTCCTCTCCTTAAGCCCCGCCTCTGGCAACCATCTTCAGATTTTTAGTGAACGATTCAGTGTTGGGAGTTCTCGAGTTGCTCTCTGAGCTATTTGTATGTTTTTTTTCGTGTTTTCCGACGAGAAATACTTTTTGTTCCAAAGAGCCTGTGTGCTCTTTTTCCTCATTGGCCGTAAACAGGTATCCATTGTCTATGAAGCTCTGTGCCCCTCAAAGGCAAATATTCATTGACATTTTTAGAAGGCCATCTTGGGCCTACTTCGTGCCGTCCGACCATGACGGAGGAGAAAAAGGAGGGGAAGGTCCCTCTTCAGACCCTGCACCCAAATGCAGGCTGAGGAATGTGTTGGTGGAAGACAAGCACCTACAATGCCTCTACTGCCTACACCCGCACCATAATGCCTCGGTTTTTCTAAGAAAACGTTGAAAGACGAGCGTAGTAAGCTGGCAACGTGACGTAACTCGAACAAGGCCTCTGCCCCGTGCTCTGAGCAGGGTCATGCCTTGTCCAGGATCGGCCAGTCTGAAGAGTGGTCTTCGGAGTCCATTGAGGTCGCCCCATCCATGGGTGTCCAGATAAGGCCAAGATCTGCATTCCGAGTCTACCCGATTTGCTGCTGATGCGGGTTCCAAGTTGGATAGGGCACAATCAGCATCACCTTCTGCCTCCATTGCCAGCCTACCATCGAGCTCCTCTTCAAAGAGGAAGTCATCCACCCCAGCTAAGCTACGGGAGAAATCGGATAAGCCAAGGACAGTAGAGTAGAAGAAGGCTGCGCAGCCCAAGCAAGCTCAACCGGCACAGACAAAGTCCTTGTCAGTTACTTAGACATTTACTAGTTACGGCAGCTACGGGTGCTGATCCTACGAGGGTGGCTCCCGCAGCGCACATCATGGCCCTCCCCCCACGATGCAACACTACCGCAGAGGCTTGGACAAAAGCTGCATGCACTCCAGAGGGGGTGAAGGTACCGGCCCAGGTCCCGCTCAGACCCCCGAGGGCGGAAAAAGGGGGGGGAGGCGAGGAGGCCCCGAAATAGACCTCCCATGTCGCTGCTCCAACCTATGGATGTCTCGTCCACAGACGACTATCGAGAGTCTGTGCATAAGGTCCACGAGGATGACGGCGCAGGGCCTAGTTTTCCTTCCTTCTCGGCCGAGGGACATTTCCTTTGACGTTCCATTGACTCTCTCTCATGATCTCTGCTTCCAAAAGGTCAGGGTTTTCCCAACTCCCTTGGAAGCAGATCCATAACCCAGGTTCCGAGTGCCAACCAGTCCCAATTGGGACCTTTTGGACCCTGTCCTGGCGCCAGTGGCAACCAGGCTCATAAATATGCCCAGTCCCAGCGCTGGAAGCGCCGGGCTCATAATGCTTGGGTGGACTTACCTGCAGCAGACCATGCTGCTTACTTGCCTGCCAGTTGAGTCTCTGATCCTCTTCTGTTTGGAACTACTTTTCCTGTTGGGTGGGGCAGGAGCCACTCCCTAGATTCAGAACACTGGAACTCTTCTGGAAAGCAGGAACTCTTTTCTTACCTAGGCGTGGCTGTGGAAGGAGACATCTAAGCACTACAGGAGGCTATTTAAACCACACCCGATGGATGAATCTTGCTTTGCGTTATTCTGCATCCTCAGCAGCAGAACGCTCATCGTGTCTTCTGCATCTGATCCTGGGCCTAAGGAAAAAGGCTTACCATTCTGAATCCAGTCTTCAGCAACACCTATAAAGACAAGAAAGAACAGGTTAGCATTACGGTCTTCAGTGACAGCTCTTCACTTACCTGGTCCATCCGCTGTCACCAACGCCTCGCGCTGCATTCAGGCATCTGAAAGACAAAGGCTTACCTACTCTTCGTGCGCTCCGGAGGTCTTCACACTGCATTCCGGCATCTGAAAGACAAAAGCTTACCAACTCTTCGCACGCTCCGGAGGCCTTCGGCGCTGCATCCGGCATCTGAAAGACAAAACAAGGTGCGTTTAAAGACATTGGGGAACTTTAATACTCACGTGCCATTACTCCTTTCCACATCTAACCCAGTGGGTATTCCGGCACCCTGCAGCCGCCCCGAACTTGTACCTGCAAAATAAAAAGACAGTTAGAGCGCATCGTGAAGCAGGCAACAAGCGCTTACTTGCGTGCTTCCAGGCGCTTCTATTCATCACACGGGCTCCATCTTCAACTCACTTCAGCCCGCCATCCGCCATCGCCGGAACCCTGCAAAACAAGAGACATCATTACTAAAGACTTTAAAGACATTAGAATTACTCGAAACTTACCGTTCGTGCAGTAAACGACGGACAGCAGTCCTCTGAAGTCAAGAGGCCTGCTCCCCTTATCCAGTGAAGAAACTGGTTACAGCACCCTGCCTCGAGGCAGATGGAGAGAACGGCGTTCACTTACCTAAGGTGAGAGCGTTAACCTTTGGGGTTCTACAGGAGAAGAGAAAGGGAAGAAGAGAGAGACATTCAATAACCCAGTTCATTAATCCCACATTTTCTATCTGCAGACATCTTACCCTTCGAGCCAGACATACAGTGCACAGAGGTCCAGCCCAAAGAGCCAGCCGTGTGTTACACATCACCTTTGAAGATACGGTATACGCCCAGTCAAGACCGGCGCCTCTACGGGAATCAGGTGAGCGTTACACTCTCCACATGTTACTGTCGGAGATCCAGCTGAGGTTTGCACCGACTCCCGGGGTACCTCAGGCTCCTAATCAGCCTCCGCCTAAAAAGAGAAGGCGTCATCTGATGCCCATGTATCAACCTCCTTCACCACATCGGGCCCCTACTCCCTCAGTGGAACCAGAGACTGGTACTGGGATGGATACGGCCAACAGTACGGACAAAGACTTCGCCTCAGCAGACAGTGAGTCGCCACATTTGGATGCTCCTCATAGTTTCCCCACCAGACAAGCTGGGATTGTTAGACTACATGATGGCCAGGGCCTCCGAATTCCAGCTGGTGCCCAAGGAAACCAAGAAGGAGGGCTTCTTGTATCAAAGGCCAGAGGTCAAAAGAAAGGCCATCATGGCAGTGGCATTTCTGGACGAGATTTGGGAGGGGGGCCTGGCCCTCATGAAGAACCCTTGCACAGCTTCAGCCAAGCAGGCTAGGCTAGAGAAGTAGCATAGGGTGCCAGACTCTGCACCAAAGGGCCTGAGGGTCTCAACCATTACCGAAGAAACGGTCGGCTAACCCGGCCTCATCGTCTTCAGTCCCTCCGGACAGCGAGGGGGATAAAGGATGGCCGACATGGGGAAGAAAGTGATCAACACGGCGGCGTCCACAATCAAGGTGTTTAACGCCATGGCAATTCTAGCCAGGTTTGACAGGGAATTGTGGTACAAGCGAAGACCGATCCTAGAGTTCCTCCCTGACAATAAGATGGAAGCCCTTTCCCTCTTAAAGGGAGCGGAGGTGGCATCAGACCATGCCATCACGGTTGCAGTGGACGTCACCATCAAGTCATTACTGGTCATGATGTTGTCCTGCATCCACCTCTCTGCCTCGTCCATATCTGCAGGTTGCAGACGCTAACCCTACAGGAATTCTTGGATGCCCATTGGATACAGGTGTCCATAAGTTTCTCGGACACAATCCCTTTCAACAAGGAGTTCCGACGGGCGATAGTGGTGGGGGGGGGGGTTCTGTGCCCACATTGTCCAAGGCAGAGGATTTCAAAACCCCACCATATCAGGAGACAGTCATCATGGACACCTCCCTGTAAGGTTGGGGGAGGGAGGGGTGCACACCGGACGTCTGCACACCAGAGGCCTGTGGCTGCCGGAGAAGAAGGGTCTGCACATCAACATCCTGGAGCTACGGGCAGTGTTCTGGGCCTTCAAGTCGTTCCTACCTTCTCTGAAAGGCAAGACACTGAGGATCTTTACGGACCACACCATCACAATGTTCTGCATCAGGAGGCAGGGGGGCACTTGTTCCCCAGCGCTCTCGAAGGAATCTCAGGACTTGTGGCACTGGGCTCTCGGACAGGGGATGGTCCTCCTTCCCCTGGAGGGATTCAAGAACACCATCGTAGACTCCCTCAGCAGGGAACTGCGCTCCTGCCAGGAGTGGCAACTTTCAGGATAATGTGCACCACCTGTTCATCGAATGGGGCAGACCCCATATTGATTTGTTTGCCAGTGTGGCGAACTGCAAATGCCAGAGGTTTGCCAGCAGATTCCACCAGCCGAGGAGCCTGGTGGACGCATACTCCTTCCCGTGGGAGGGGCCGTTTCTGTATGCGTTCCCTCTGTTCCCTCTCCTGCTACATAACATCAACACACTCTGACAGTGTCGATGCAGGATGATACTCCTCGCCCCGGCGTGGCCCAGGCAGATTTGGTATCCGGATCGTCTCAGCTTATTGGCGGCGCCTCCAATCAAGTTGCTGGTGTTTCCGGATCTTCTCACCAAAGAGGCGCAATCCTTCCTCACAACCCAGGATCGCTGAACCTGAAGGCTTGGCTTCTGCAGCCTTAGTTTGGAGGTTAGGAGTTGGCAGCGGACTGCAGGAACGTCCTTGCCAAGGCCAGGGCGTCATCGCCTCTGAAGTGCTACAGCCATAAGTGGAAGTGTTTTGCTACATGATGCCGGTTGCAGAACATTACATCTCTGGAGGGTCACTGCTCTACAGCTTCTTCCCTACTTGCTGTCCTTGGCAAAAGCTGGGCGCATCCATCAAGGTAAATCTGGCGGCCATCTCGTGCTACACCAGATCCCTGGGGAGATCCTTGCTGTGGTCAGACACCCGAAGGAGTTTCTCAAAGGACTTTTCCGATCCTACCCACCAGTGAAGGCGCCTGCCACGGCGTGGGAACTCAACATGGCTCTGAAGAGGCTCATGCGGAGGGTGAGGGGGGAGGCAGTTCGAGCCTATGCATCAGACCCCACTCAAGTTTCTCTTGTGGAAGACTGCTTCCTTGTGGCCATCAACACTGCAAAAAGTGTGGGTGAGATGATACTGCATACACACCAATCTTTCATGCTGAAGGTTTTCGTCCGAATTCCACCTCAACAAGCCTTTGGTGTTGCCTGTTTTCTTCTCAAAACCTTTGTTGCCGGCGCAGAGGGCCTTGCACTCGCTGGGTTTGCTCGTGCCTTGAAGTTCTACGTGACCCGCACAAAGAGTTTTCGGAAGATTTCTCAATTGTTTGAAATTTGGTCCTGTGAACCATGGTAAGGCCTTGTCAAAGGCTTCCATTTCGAGGTAGCTTTCCGGCTGCATCATGCACTATCATTGGTTGCCAAACAGACCGCTGCCGGGATGTCTGAGAGCCCACTCCATCAGAACGATCGCTGAGATAACCGTGTTCCTTTCTGGTGTCCCCCTGCATCTGAAGGGCTGCTACGTGGATGTCCAAGCACACCTTCAGAAAGTTCTACTGAGTCGACAGGGATTACAGGGAGGAGTCCACAGTCGGCCAAGCAGTGATATGCAACCTGTTCGCTTGAGGTGAGTCTGTTCAGAGGTAAGCGTTAATTTGCCTTTTGTTGAGCCTTGCCACGTCCCGTCGTTGTGTAATGTTGTACTGCTTGGTATTAGTTATTCATGAGCATGTAACCCTCCCGACGGCCCCTATGCTGCTCTTCTTGATCATACTTCCACTTTGCGTGCTTACCAAATCTGAAGATGGCTGTTGGAGGTGTGGCCTAGGGAGAGGACGGTCATTGCATGGGGGCAGTATGACCCAGAGGACAGTGATTGGTTTAGAGGAGAATTACAGTTTTACAGTCAAAGTGAAACTATTTTCTTTTTAACAAGGATTCCCAGCCTGACGACAGGGAATATTCATGAGCATGTGAATCCATGCCAGACCCATGCTGTAGAACAATAGTTACAGGTCAGTAACTGAAACCTTTTGGATATAGAGATATATATCACAGCAATTTTTATTATTAAAAAAGCATAAGATGCAAGGTACAGCGGGAAAGAAAATCCGGGTAACGCGTTTCGCACCAGAAAGGTGCTTGTTCACACAAACGGTCAAGTGGCTACTGGTCACAAAGATAGAGTAGTCCCTTCGCCCTCTTAGCAGCTCTGCAGATGTAACCTGACAGGCAGGCCACGCAGTCGGAAATGTTGAAATGGAGCCCATCAGTCAAATGTCAGTACCAATAAATAAAGAAATAAATACAAACATAAATATAATGGATGTAAAAAATAGCTTGACAAGTTGTCAAATGGTACACAATTGATGAAATTACATAAATGCGTCCAAAATCGATTAACAAAAAAGATTTTTTACATCTTATAGGATGTGCAAACTTCAATGAATATAGTATGCATGTGCAAAAATAGCATTGTGTGGGATGGCTCAAAGTGCACGTCGTCTTGAGTCCAGTGGGTCCCACCAGCCTCTGGGTCGTTTTCAGAGTCACCAGGTCAATTGGAAGGAAGGGCTACAGCAGGCTCTGGTGACACAGCAGGCTCCCTGGTCACTGGAAATCGTCTCAGCCGCTTTTCCTTCATCATCATCTTCGGTTTTGGTTCCAGTGGTCGACTTGTCTTCAGCTTCCATGTTTGGAGTATTTAACAGGAACTACAGCACAACTTTTGCATTCTCTCCCTGCATTTTACAACAAGGGGTGGTCTAGTTGTCCAGTCAGGCCAGCCAGCTCCCCACTGGGATTTGTCCCCATTCAGGCAAGGAGGGAAGACAAAGGGCTGTGGAGTTGGGCAAATTAGTAAAAGGTATTGCTGCCACCAGCCATTAAAGGTAAGCTTGTCCCTGTAACAGAAGTGTTACAATGTATCCCTCTTCACACTAACTGTATCTTCCCAGCACTCCACATAAGGTGGGGTGTGTTGGTTCACCAAATAAAATGTAAAAGGGATGCAAATATCCTTTCTACCCTTGGGAACTGTGGTTTAGGCATTGAAAGTTGAAACGGGAGCCCATAGGGCAGCCTAGAAACAGGCACTGATTGCCAAAACATTGCCAGAGGATAACTTTGAAAAGCCACTATGGAGAGTCTAAAAAGATGACGCCCATAAAAAGAGTAAAGGATTCTGTGCGTTTGGGAAAAGGTTGGAGGTATAAGGAAAATAATCACGAGTAAAGCAAAAGTTCTGGGTATGACACAGGTTAGGAAGATTTACCATTACTATGAAAATCTTACCTAACAGCAAAACATTGGTCTCGGGCGAGTGGTCAGTGGCACAATCTAGTGGTTGTTTCGCTTACCCTAGTACAGGCTCTTGGCTGGTGGTCCAAAACAACTTGCTAAAAGGAAAACCCTTTCGCAACCCACCAGTTTAAGCAATACTAACCGACTCCTCACTCTCAGGATGGGGACCCCATTACCTTCAGCACCCAGGATTGTGGACACAGAATAGAGCCCCAAACCACATACATCTTCTAGAACTCCTATCATTTCTCAAGGCACTGCAAGGTTTGTAACATCATCTAGTAGGTCCAACAGTGATATTCCTTGTACAGCACCACTGTCGTGTTTTACCCGAACAAGCTGGGAGGCACACCAAGTCTGTCCAGGCTATACCAAAACATTTGGAAGTGGGCACTAAAGCGGAACATGTTCCTAGTCTATAGCACGTTCCAGGGGAATTCTGTGCTCTAGCAGACACTCGAGGAACAAGAGCGGCAAGTACACAAGGACATCGTAAACAAACTCTTCTCTCAGTGGGGTCATCCACCTCTAGATTTGTTTTCAACAAACCTAAACGCACAATGTCCAGACTTCTCATCTAGGTTTCCCCAACCAGAATCCAAGGGGAACGCCCTGTGGATGAGTTGGTCAGGGAAATGTGCTTATGCTTTTCCACCGACAACACTCCTCAGCAAGATAGTGCACAAGATGCACCAAGAACAAGTCACTCTAATCCTATTCGCTCCAATTTGGGCACCACAACCATGGTTTCCACACCTACTCAAACTAGCAATGTGCAGACCAAATAAGCTTCTGTGCCCCTTCAGCATGTTTTCCCACCATGAGAGGGACCACACTCCAGCCACACCCTCAGTCTATAAACTTGGCAGCTTGGCTCCTGAAGTCATAGAGTTTGGGAACTTAAACCGTCTTCAAAGGTGTATGGATATCCTCAAAGAAGCACTGAAACCCAATACTAGACACTGTTACCTTAACAAGTGGAAAAGGTTTTTCATCTGGTGCAGATAACAAAAACGAAATCCAATTCAATGTTCACCATCTAACATTCTCCACTTTATGCTTTACCTGCTAGACTCTGGGTTAGTATGTAATTCAAAGTACACCTAGCGGCCTTGTCTGCTACCACTGTTTCACAAAACATGGTCTTTGTGGAAGGCACCAGTTATCAAGACATTATTGAAGGAGTAAAGAGACTATACCCTCACATTTCAAACTGTCCACCAGGTTGGGACCTTAACGTTGTATGCTCAAAGCTCATGGGTCACTGAACTAACTTTCCAGTAGCCATCGCCTCCATAAGATGAGTCGGTGAGCTTACAGGCAATGTCAGTACAAGACCCTTTCATCATCATCCACAAGGACAAGATGGCTTTTCGAACACACCCTAGGTTCTCCCTCAAATTCATATCGAAGTTCCATGTAACCCAGTTCATTGAACTACCTACTTTTTTCCAAAAAGCATCTAAATCTGCTGAAAGAAGCCTCCATACTCTAGATGTAAGGAGGGTGGTCTTGTACTACATAAACAAAACTAAGCCTCTAAGGAAAACCGACAACTCTTTGTTTCCATAGCACCCGGTAGGGAAAGAGATCAAAGAACGCCATTTTCAGATGGATAGACACATGTATACAGCTTTGCTACTCGCTATCAAAAAAGGCTCAACCTTTTACACCAAGAGCTCACTCTATCAGATGTACATGAGCTACTTTAGCATTTATTGCTAATGTTCCCTGAGATGCAATTTGCAAAGCAGCAACTTGTAGCTCCATACATAAATTTACTGTTAGGGAGAATTCTCTGTTTAGGCTGAATTTCCTAACCTAGTGAGTCCCCCAGTAGCTTTGCTGAATTTTTGGGGTTTATTTTTTCTCCTGCCAAGAGTGAGACTATTTCTCCCTCACTCTTGGGCATGATTTAAGTGTGTTTCTTTGACTCTAGATGTGTTTAATGGGCTATGGGGTCTTTTACTCCATAGTGCTTCATGTGTTTTTGCGATGTGTTACACAGCACCCTCAGTGCAGTGTAACAGGGGTTTCATAGTGACCCCTGTTAGGCAGAAACCTGTGCAGTTCCCTTGGGGAACACTGCAAAAGATTTAAGACTACAGGTAGAGCAGTAAACCCCTTTGGTAGCAGTCTGTACCACCCAGATTTACCTGGTAGCTGTGGCTGAGCAGTCAGACTTCTCTCAAGAAGAGTTAGGCAGTATGCAAAGTATACACAATCTGTACCAAAACACAATAGCACAAGCAAACACTGACCAGAGCTTGGTTTCAAAAGTATATAGTTATTTATTTAAAAACACATAAGTTAAAAACACTCTAGCAAAATATAGTAAACACTTCAAACACAGTTATAATGAAAGTAGATTCAATCCTTTCTCCTATCTAGACAACTCTAGGTTAACACCACTTAATTAAAACAGAGGTGAGTGCTTAACGTTAGATGACACTCTAGTAGTTTCCAAGAAAGGGAGGGAAAAAGCAGAAATGGGTTAAACACACCACTCTAAGGTCCAGAACACTTGCAATAGGCTCAAAGAAGCACAAAGTCACAGGTGAGCAAAAGTCACTAGGCAGGGCCCACTCTTAGAGTAGCCGGAGCGAAAACGTGCCCAAGATCACACTGTTAGTTAGAGATTCAAAGTCTTGCAAGGAGTCAAAAAGAGTTTAGAGTGGCTCAGAAAGTTTAGCCAAAGTGTCCCAGGCACTCCCAGGTTCGAAAGCCGGGGACTAAATCTACCCCGTACAGTCGGTGGCAAGGGAAGCCAGGCGGAACACAGTACCTTAAGCGGAAAGGATCCTCCAGCGGGGGCAGTTGTTCCAGGCAGCGACAGCAAGGCTCGATGTCGGTCAGGGGAGAAGAATATCTCGCTGAAGAGCAGAAGAGAAAGGTCGTAGCACTGCCCGGGAAGAAACCAGCCGCGGAGTCCTCCGGTTAAAGGGTTGGTACCGACTTTCGCGGTATGGGGGTAAAGTGTGGTATTCCGGATGCCGGGGTGCTTGGCACAGGCAAGGCGGCCACGAGATACCTCAAAGAACGGAAAGAAGGCGAAAACTGGTTGTCCCCACCAGTCAAGGGAAGGAGCCACTCCGTTAAGAGTTCTCCTCGGTCGTCGGGAAAAAGTGGTGAGACGGTTCAGCAGGGCTCCACCGGGTGGTGTCGTCGAAGCAGGTCGGCTCAGCTCTTCCCTCGTCGGATTCTTGGTCCTGTGGCGACTTCTGAAGTCCCAGTCCCCAAAGCCCTGCTTTTATGCAGCAAACCCCCATTCACCCAGCCTAGCTGTCACTCAAACATGCTAAGTGGTGAGCCGGGCGGCTCACCACTTGGGCCAATCAGGACGGAGTGCGACTTGAGTTACCAAGGTAACTCAGTCCAGGGTGCCTAAATCCCCCTCCACCCCTCCTAAGTACCCCAGACAGAGTGGCACCACTTTGGAGGGCTTCTGTGGAGAAGCCCGCCAAAAGTGGAACAAAGGGCTCCACTTTGGGTCAGAGTTACAGAGGCGAACACCAACGCCATTTTAGAATCAAGTTTTGGCAAAAAGTCCCAACCGGAGTTATAAAAATAAATATATAAACCGGCGGTATGTTTAAGGCTACCGTAAATAAATAATTAAATGTGTTAGCCTAAAACAATGGGAAATCCCATAGGGAAATATTCGCGGTCGAATATAAAAAGTAGTTTCCACTGCCACCAGCCAAAACTCGATCAGGGGGGACGGAGACGTGCCCCCTCGACTAACAGACCCTGGGGCAATCGAATTGCCCCAGCCAGTACGTCCACAATATGATGGTTTGTACTGGTTCTGTTCAGGATTCAAGACTAGCAAAGTCTTTGGTGACTTTACATGCCCTGGGAGACAGTAGTCAGTCCCAGGGTATGGAGTCTATGTTGGGGAGTCCCTAGGACACCCCTGGGTCACGGCACAGAGGGTGCTGTGTGACCCACATCACAAAAATACATGCGGCCCTATGGAGTAAAAGACCCCATAGCCCATTCAACACAAGGTTTAACCAAGAAAACACACTTCAACATGTCCAAGAGTGAGGGTAAAAGAGTCTCACTCTTGGCAGGAGAAAAAAATTAAACCCCAGAAATCCAGCAAAGCTGCTGGGGGACTCACTAGGTAGGGAAATTCAGCCTAAACAGAGAATTCTCCCTAACACTCGCCCCCCCCAGACTAAGGGACAGGAGGATTTAATCCACTCCTGGATGAACCTCATACCTCTAGTCGATGATATACATCCTAGAGAGTCCATCAGCATTTTGATGGTGACACCCTGACCTGTGCTCAATGGTGAAATCAAACCCTTGCAGGCAGATTGACCATCTCAATAGTTTTGGATTTTCCCCTTTCATTTGCATTAACCATCTCAAGGGTTGGTGGTCAGTCTGAATAACAAAAGTAGAACCATACAAGTATGGCCTAAACTTCTTCAGTGCCCACACAATAGCAAAGCATTCTCTTTCGATAGTTGCCCACCTTGTCTCAGGATCCTTCAGTTTCCTACTGATGAAGCAAATGGGGTGCTCCCTACCCTTCTCATCCAGTTGGCTTAGAACTGCACCTATACCTACATTGGAAGCATCAGTTTGTACAATGAAAGGTTGGTGGTAGTCAGGAGCTCTCAATACTGGAGCCTGGCAAAGAGCTCTCTTCAGTTTTTCAAAGGCCTGATTGCACTCCTCATTCCATTTTACCTTTTTAGGGAATTTGGGAGAGGAGATTACATTCAGTGGAGAAGCTATGGTCCCATAGTTCTCAATGAAATTCCTGTAATACCCAGTGAGGCCTAGAAAAGCTCTCACTTGGGTTTGAGTAGTTGGTGTTGTCCAATTTTGCACAGCTTCAATCTTGCTGGGCAAAGGCCTTATTTCTCCACCTCCTACCTCATGTCCAAGGTAGACCACTTTACTTTGACCAATCTGGCACTTACTGGCTTTGATTGTCAAATGGGCCTGTTTCAGAGCCTGCAACACATGTCCTAGGTGGTTCACATGTTCTTCCCAGGAGTGGCTGAAGACTGCAATGTCATCCAAGTATGCCATGCAGAAATCTTCCATCCCAGCCAGAACTTGGTTCACCATCCTTTGGAATGTGGCAGGTGCATTTTTCAGTCCAAAAGGCATGACCTTAAACTGGTACAAGCCAACTGGGGTTGAAAATGCAGTTTTCTCCTTGGCATGGTCTGTCAGGGCTATTTGCCAATAGCCTGACGTCAGGTCAAATGTGCTGAGGTACTTGGCTGCACCAAGTTTATCCACCAACTCATCTGTCCTGGGCAAAGGGTGGGCATCAGTCTTGGTGACTGCATTTAGAGCTCTATAGTCCACACAGAATCTCAAGTCTTTGGATCCTGCCTTTGGTACTAACACAACTGGGCTAGACCATGGACTAGTAGAGGGCTCTATTACCCCGAGATCAAGCATCTTCTTGACCTCTCCTTTGATGTGGGCTCTGATATGTTCTGACATTCTGTATCCTCTGCTTTTGACTGGCAGACAGTCACCAGTGAGTATCTCATGCTGGCCCCAAGGGGTCAAGCCTGGTGACAGTGAGAACAGGGAGGCGAACTGATTTAACATAGATTTGCACTCCTCTTGTTGCTCAGGTGTCAGGTCTGAAGAGAGATTGACTCCTTCAACTTTTTCATCTAAAGGTACACCTCTGAGGAGATCAGGGAGAGATTCACTCTCTTCCTCCTCTGCAGCTGAAGCTAGGAGCAAGGCTCCTACATCAGGTCTGGAGATGTAGGCTTTTAGTCGGTTGGTGTGGAAGACTCTAGGAGCTTCCCTGGGTCTGCCCAGATCCACCAGATAGTTGACCTCTCCAAGTTTTCCCACAACCTTGAAGGGTCCCATCCATTTGTCTTGCAAGGCCCTCTGCCTTGTTGGGAGCATAACTAGAACTAGCTGGTCTTGAGTAAACTCAACCATGTTAGCCTTCTGGTCGTGCCAATGTTTGACCAGGGCTTGACCAGCTTTCAAGTTGTCACTTGCTTCTGCCATCATGTGTGACATTCTCCTCCGGAGACCTATCACATAGTCAGTCACTCTGACTGGCTTGAGGGGAGGAGCACCTTCCAACCCCTCCTTAATCAGGGCCAATGGACCTCTGACTGGATGGCCATAGAGAAGCTCAAAGGGAGAATAACCTACTCCCTCCTGAGGGACTTCTCTATAAGCAAAGAGAAGGCATGGCAGTAGAAGGTCCCACTTTTTCTTAAGGGGTTCTTCCAAAGCACCTATCATGCTCTTCATGGTTCTGTTAAACCTTTCAACCAACCCGTTTGTCTGAGGGTGGTAGGCGGTTGAGAACTTGTAGGTAACTCCACAGGTTTTCCACATGGCCTTCATGTAGTGGGACATAAAGTTTGACCCCCTGTCAGAGATTACCTCCTTAGGAAACCCAACCCTGGTAAAAATACCAAGGAGGGCCTTAGCCACAGCCGGAGCTGTAACAGTCCTCATAGGAATGGCCTCAGGGTATCTAGTAGCATGGTCTACTACAACAAGGATAAACCTGTTGCCTGAGGAGGTTGGAGGATCAAGGGGACCAACAATGTCAATCCCTACCCTCTCAAATGGGACTCCCACAACTGGGAGAGGCACTAAAGGTGCCACATTCTTGGAACCAACCTTACCAGAAGTCTGGCAGGTATGGCAGCTCTTACAATATCTATCTACTTCAGCCCCCATCTTTGGCCAATAAAAGTAGAGTGAGAGCCTTTCCTTGGTCTTCTTGAAACTCAAGTGGCCAGCCAAAGGTATCTCATGGGCTAGTTGTAAGAACTGTTGTCTGTTTTCTTGTGGGACTACAAGGCGTTTGTAGTCTCCAGGTTCAGACTCAGTGGGTTCACTGTAGAAGAGGCCATCTTCCCAGTGCAACCTATACTTCCCAGGCTCTTGCCCGTCAGCTTGAGAAGCTGCCTGGTGGCGGAGACCCTTCAGAGTTGGACATTCTCTTTGCCCCTTACGAAAAGCTGCCCGGCTAGGCCCACCTTCTGCCAGTAAAGACTGCAGCTCAGGATGGTCCTCAGGGTCCAAATCTCCAATAAGGTTGGGGCCTCCTTCTAGCTCTTCCTCAGAGTCTAGCTCAACCACACAGGGTTGTACCTCTCTCTCAGCCTCAGCTGGAGGGGGAGTTACAGGTGTAACTTTGGACAACCTCGGGGAAGTCCTTGTTGGAAGCACTGGAGTGCTTGCTGCTGGCTTTTTCCTAGGAGTCTTGGGTTGCCCCTTTGCTCCTGATCTGGTAGTTACTGCAGTAAGTTGCTCCAGTGGTAGAGGAGTGATTTCTGTCATCATCTCCTGAGATAACCCTCTCAGGGTTTTCTCCCTTGCAGGTTTTGTGAGTTCCTGAAACCTTTTGCTAGGAGGTCTGGGGGTATGAGATACAACTCCAAGAGCTTTGAGGTCATTACCCAACAGAACCCTACCTGGCACTTCACATTGTACACTGACAGGTATTTTTACAGCCATATCATTACATTGGATGAGAACTGGTAACTGGGGACACATCTGCACAGGCCCACCAGCTAACTTGGTGAGGCATTTGGGTGCCTTAGCAACATCCTCTGCCTTGAAAAATGATTCATCCACCACAGTTATGCTGGCTCCAGTGTCCCTAATGGCAGGAGTCTCCTGACCATTCACCTGGACACTGTCCTTATAATACTCTTTAGTATTATCTGGGATAGAGTTATAGACATCTAAATTCTGTTGCTCCCACAACCCCAGAGAGACTAAAGAAACACTAGCTGAGACTCCAGTGGGTTCATCAGCTAGTAATAGAAAGTTTCCACTTGCCATATGTACTTCCTCTTCTGGAGCGAAGGCTAAGGAGGCAAGCTGGACCCCTGAAGGTTTACCCTTACATCTGGGATCTCCTTTCACATGGTCAGTAGCCTTACAAACAAAGCATGAGCCAAAGGCTCGCTGGAATGGAGGCTTGTTCTGACCGCCTTCTGGTCTGGGACCAGAAGGTACACTAGCCTGATTTGGTTTCCCTTGTGGCTTACCCTTATAGTTTTGTTTGGGGCCCTCTTTGGAATTTGTAGTATTAGAATTCTCTTTGGAGTCCTTCTTAGACTGTTTTTCCCCATCCTTCTTCTGAGTTACCCCAGAATCCTTGTGAGTGGCCCTGTTGGCAACCCACAAGTCAGCAGCCTTAGCTAGCTTCCGGGAATCCAATTCCCTGGAATCAGCCAAGTGTTGTCTGAGCTCAGGAGAGCAGGCATCATAAATAGTCTCCAACATAAACAAATTCTTCATACCTTCATAAGTGTTCACCTTGTAACCCTTAATCCATCCCTCTAAGTTTTTCAAACATTCATTCACCCAGGTAGCCCAAGGGGTACCATCATGCTTTTTGAGGCTCCTAAACCTCTTAAGATACTGGGAAGGGGTCTTCCCAAACCTAGCTATCAAAGCTAGTTTCACACATTCATAGTCCTTCCTATCCTCCTCCCCCATCTCCATTACCACATCAGTTGCAACAGGGGGAAGCCTAGAGAACAACCAGGTGAGTAAGTCATTTCCTGTGATGTTCTGGAGCCCATGATTATATTCAAACAGAGACAACCAATCCAACACATCCAACTTAGGCTCATACATACCAACCAATTCTTTAGGCATCCGGGGTCTTTTAGGACTGGAACTTCTAGAGGAGCCAGAGAGAGAAACATTCTCAACAGATAATTTCTTCATTTCTAAGTCATACTTGAGCTCCATTTCCCTTAGCCTTAGTTCTTTGTCAGTTTGAGCATTAAGTTTCTTATACTCCAATTCTAGCTTCATTTTCTCCAGTTCAAAGTACTGAGGACTAAATGTGGGACCTGGTAAAGGTCCAGTAGGCACAGCAGGTAGAGCAGGCAGAGGCCTAGGGGGGACAGTTACAACAGCCTCACCCTCCTCTTCTGACTCTTCCTCAGAAACATCAACATTTTGCTCCATGTTAACTTCAACACTGTCATCTACAGTTGCTGGAGTGGTAGGTTCCTCTGAACCATCACCCAGACTTTGGTTAGCTAACAATCTTTCAATCAGCTCCATTTTCTTGCCCTTAGTCAGGAGATCCTTATGTTTACAGAGCACTCTTAAACAATCAGCAGTTTTGGCTGCAAGGGACTCTTGACTATAGCTTTCTATAACTGACATGTTAGAGGTTTTACTTTTTCAGTGCTAAGCTTTGTGGTTAGTTGCACTAAGGTATCTAAAGCACAATAAAATGTATACTCAATACAAATCCCACCGCTGCCACCAGTGTTAGGCAGAAACCTTTTGCAGTGTTCCCCAAGGGAACTGCACAGGTTTCTGCCTAACAACCCCCCCAATATAGACTCCATACCCTGGGACTGACTACTGTCTCCCAGGGCATGTAAAGTCACCATTGACTTTACTAGACTCAAATTCTGAACAGAACCAGTGCAAACCATGATATTGTGGACGTACTGGCCGGTGCAATTCAATTGCCCCGGTGTCCTTTAGTCGAGGGGGCACGTCTCCGTCCCCCCTGATCGAGTTTTGGCTGGTGGCAGTGGATACTACTTTTTATATTCGGCCGCGAATATATATATCTGGGATTTCCCATTGTTCGAGGCTACCAACTTTAATTATTTAATTCCTATAGCCTCAAACATACGGCCGGTTTATTTAATATTAATTCTCCGGTTGATGTTTTTTGTCAGAACTCGGTTCTAAAATGGCGTTTGTGTTCGCTTATGTGACTCCAACCCAAGTCGAGCCCTTTGTTCCACTTTTTGGCGGGCTTCTCCACAGAAGCCTCAAAGTGGTGCCACTCTGTCAAGTGGTGCCACTCTGTCTGGGTACCACAGGGAGTGTGGGAGGGGGTTTAGGCACCATGGACTGAGTTACCTTGGTAACTCAAGTCGCACTCTTGTGTGATTGGCCCAAGTGGTGAACCGGCCGGCACACCAATTAGCATGTTTGAGTGACAGCTAGGCTGAGTGGGGGTTTTCTGCATAAAAGCAGGGCTTTTGGGACTGGAACTTCAGAAGTCGCCACAGGACCTGAGAATCCGACGAGGGAGAAACTGAGCCGACCTACCACCACGACACCACCGGTGGAGCCCTGCGGAACCGACTCGCCACTTCCCGACGACGGAGATGATTTCCTGGCTGGAGAGGCTTCTTCCCCTGACTGGTGGGCACAACCAGTTTACCTTTCTTTATTCGCACCCCAGCCCGGTTTGTGGTCGAACTGCCCGTGCCAAGCACCCCGGTGGCCGGATAGCCACTCACCACTGAACCGCGAATCAACGGACTGCTCCTTGTACCTGAGAAACTCCGCGGCTGGTTTCTTCCCTGGCAGTGCAACGGCCCCCTGTCTTCCTCCACGACGAGATCCTCTCTTCCCCTGGACGAAGCACCAACTTGCACCCGCTGCCAGGAACAACTGCCCCCGCTGGAGCATTCTCACCACTTTAAGGTACCGTGTCCGCCAGGCCTCCCCTTCTAAAGATTGCAACAAGGTAATAATAACTCCTTAACCTTCTGGACTGGGCTGGCCGCCTTGACCCTCTAACTGGTCCCTTTCTTTGGTCCAACTCCTTTTTGAACCATTACAAGACTTTTTGTGCAATGCAACCGTAGGACCTTGGACACATTTCGTTTCGATCCTCTTAAAGTGGATCCAGCCTACTGACTCTGAATTCACGGTTTTACTTTGCCTTCCTCTCTTGTTATGTTCTTGTAAAAGTGTTGGGATCTGTTCAATTTGTTCTCTGCTTTTCTCTCCCTTTTTAAAACGAACTATTAGAGTGCCATCTACGTTAAGCGCTCACCGCTGTCTGAAAATAAGTGGGGCTTTACTTAAAACTTGTCTAATATTCTTTTAAGGGAGCGTATATCTTTTAGTGACCGTGTTTTTGAATTGCTTACTATTAGTGCATGTGTGTTTTTCTAGATGTGGTTTTAAATAAATAATTATATCTCTTTTACACCAAGCCCTGGTCAGTGTTTACTTGTTCTATTGTGTGCTCTTGACCTATTGTGAATACTCTGTATACTGCCTAACTCTTCTTGAGGGAAGTCTGACTGCTCAGCCACAGCTAGCAAGTGAATCTGTGTGGTACAGACTGCTACCAAGTGGGTTTACTGCCAAACACCTGTAGTCCTAAATCTTTTGCAGTGGTCCCAGAGGGAACTGCACAGGTTTCTGCCTAACAGCTGCGACTTGCACCCGCTGCCAGGAACAACTGCCCCCGCTGTAGGATCCTTTCCACATAAGATACTGTGTGCCGCCTGGCTTCCCTTGCAACCGACTGTACGGGGTAGATTTAGCCCCCGGCTTTCTAACCTGGGTTAGCCTGGGACACCCTGGCTGAACTTTTCTGAGCCCAACTAAAACCTTTCTGAACTCCCTGCAACACTTTTTAAGCCTGTTGTCATTGTGTGATCTTGGGTGCATTTGTGCCCTGCTCTCGCCAAGAGTGGGCCCGGCCTATGGACTTTGGCTCACAAGTAACTTTTGACTTTCCTGCCTTGCTTTAAAGTTCCTAAAGATTAGTGTTGTGTATTTTCCTACATTCTGCCTTTTTTCCCCCCTCCCTTTTTCGTTAACTTATTGGAGTGCCATCTATAGTTAAGCGCTCACCTCTGTCTGGAAATAAGTGGTGTTAACTAAGACTTGTCTGATAAGGGATGTATATATAATAGTAACTGTGTTGAGAGTGATTTACAATAATAGTGCTGGAGTGTTTCTATCAGTGTGTTTTTAAATAAATGATATACCTTGATTCCAAAGCTCTGGTCAGTGTTTGCTTGTGCTATTGTATCTGAGAGCCTATTGTGTATACTTTGCATACTGCCTAACTCTTCTTGAGGGAAGTCTGACTGCTCAGCCACAGCTACCAAGTGAATCTGTGTGGTACAGACTGCTACCAAGTGGGTTTACTGCCAAACACCTGTAGTCTTAAATCTTTTGCAGTGGTCCCAGAGGGAACTGCACAGGTTTCTGCCTAACATTTACTCAGCATTACTGCATTGACGCAGACTCACAGGTGGGACAAGCGGTGCAAAAACTTCCATTTGCTGCTGTACCTTCTCACAACCCACCCCCTTTTCCAGGAACTGTTCGCTAATCTATGCGTAGCATGTGATTTTAAGCAGATCCACAAGTCTCAGAAAGCATGCATTACTCACCGTAATCGTATTTCTGATGCTTGTATCTGCTTGGATTCACATGCGCCCACCCTTCCTCCCCTCCTGCAGTTGAAGGTGCATGGATGTTTTGCTCTATCCACCTTTCTGCTTTCCTATCTCTGTACTCCTGCTGCACCTCATGTCAGAAACAAAACAATCTGAGGGACCTTGTTGCGTGAAGGACCATGGGTACAGGAGAGTCAAACTAGGGATAGTATTACTAACCGGCCCGGGACGATGTCCCGTTTGGAAACAAATCATGCAATTCTCTGTGTATGCATAGCATGTGAATATATGGTTAAGTTGCTAAACTTGTAGAAAGAGCACTTTTTCGGCGGCTTAACTTCGCTCCCCCCGGAAGAATCCTCACCAAACTTTGCAGAAAAAGTATATGGGCAACTCTGAATATTTTCGCCAAGTTGGGTGAGGTTTCGTGCTGGGGGGCAAAGTAATAGGGGGGGGGATCCCAAAACATTTTCTTTTCCCATAGACTGGGGAAAGATTTTGCTCACAGCTACAGGCCGAACGGCTGGATGGATTTTCACCAGATTTGCAGCAGGAGTGGGGGCTTGGGCCAGAAAGTGTACTTTTGTGTGTTTGGTGGAAATCGGACCAGTACTTTTGTTGTATAGTACTAAAATGCACATCCCAAAAAATTAGTGATATCTGGGTCCGCTCTGCGGACCCATTTCCCTGTTCGCTCCGCGAAGCACATTGTTATTGGCCAGCGGCACCGCGTCATGGCGCGGGCGGTGGTTGGATGGAGGGGAGCGTGCTTCGCATGAAAGATTTGGCGAAACGCTACCATGGTTTATCGAAGGATATGGCTCTGGTGTGTTTGACAAGGTTGTAAGAGATAGTGCAGGCAGCTGTGCCTCTTGTAGGTGGGATTGTGCGTACTGAAATTACTACTTGTATGTGGCTGAGCTCCGGCGTCACATTTTCTTGGTGGCTGCGCGGGCGAAATAGTGCTTGTGCTGCAGTGTGCGGTGATGGTATGTGTCTGAAAAGTTTGCTATGATGGCGCAATGTTTTGTAGGAGGACAATCCGGTGACGAAAGGGGTTGAAGAACATAGTGTATGGCATTAGGTGGGTGCAAAAAGGGATGGAAAGGGGGCGCGAGTCACAAGCGCTTTGTGTGAGAAATGTGAGCTGAAGAGGAGGGTGGTATTCGCGTACAGTATGGCAATGGGCGGCTACATGAGTAGTAAAGAAAGTTGTGTGGAGATTGTGGGGAGCCTTAGGTATAGCATGGCAGTTGAGGGGGCGATGTGTTTATGCGAAGTGGTGGGAAGCACATTCTGAAAAGGGCAGTGCATTGCAGAAGACAATAGCATTTACTCATAGGGTGCACCATGGTGTGCTATGAGAGGTGTGTCTGTAGTCCCTTTGATGCATGGCTGCAGCTCCAGGAGAGGAAAATGTGACGAGTGCCTAAAGAGTTATGTCTAGTGATTGAAAGTAGGTGAGGCATTATTGGTTTGTGTGTGGTTGTATGGGTGTGGTGATTGGTGGAAGCATGTACAGTTGTACATGTGTGTGGGTGGAGATGTTCAATGAGCAGTCCTGCAGTGTGTCCACTGCATGTAGTATTGGGCCTTCATCACAGGGAGCACAACATAATGTAGCCATGCAGTTGTCAGTCGGCATGCATTTCAAGTAGGTGAGGTGCACATAACGGTTGTACGGTACATTGAACACTTGGTTGAACAGCACAAGTGAGGTGCTATGCGTACATTTGCATGTGGTACTCAGCATAGCCCCCGTTGAACAATGGGGCGGCAGATCACTGCAATTGCGTTTTCTATGGGTAGGCCCTTTTTAATAGCCTTCCTTGACAAAGTATTTGAACACATTGGCCCTTGAAAGGAACTTAACAGGCACGTTGTTGGTTTCTGTGCGGTTGTATGGGTGTGGTGATTGGTGGAAGCGCGTACAGTTGTACATGTGTGTGAGTGGAGATGTTCCAGTGAGCAGTTGTGCAGTGGGTCCACTGTGTTTAACAGTGGCATACTGTACATGTTGTTATGGTGGTACTGCTTCTTATATGTGGTTGAGAAGTGTGCATTGTGCAGAGTAGTAAGTGCCGCAGTTGGCAACCCAGCTTTGATTGTGTGGGAAGATGAATGCTCTCGCTTTAGTAGGGTGCAGCCCTTGTGGTCTTTTGACCACCGCACGTGCCACAATCTGTGATTGTTAGCATGCTGCCTAATAGGTATGTGACTGTCAGAATTATCCAACGAGGTACTGTGGTAGTGGTTCGCAGGAAGAGGCGGTGAAAATGTTGTGCATTGTACAGTGTGTAGTGAGGATGGCTCACATGGTCGAAATGCATTGTGTGGCTATTCAGTGATGCCTTTGTGATAGATCTGCTCAAGTGCACCATGAAAAGAAACCTTTCTCACAATTTCTGCTTGGAAGGACTGGACGCATTGTGCAACGCTGTGCTCGAGCGCCCTTTTGCTGATATGTATGCAGTGTGTCCAAAACTTGGCCACTTTTGGTACAGCAGATATTGTTATCCACTACGGCGGCATGCACATGTGTTACGTGGGTTGCGAACGTTTGTTTCGTCGAGTGACGAGCTTTCCAAATTAATTGAAGTGTTTTTTTTTCCCACTGCGAAGGTGCTTTTCACAACCATACAACCACGAGGAGAATCGGACAGTGCTCCTGGATGTTCCTCTTGCATAAGAGCGAGAGAAGAGGAGTCAGATGCTACACACAGGTAAGGTTTGCAGCAAAGGACTAGGTTTAACAAATACTAGTCACGAGCCATGGTCAGACAAAAAGAGCAAGGTGTATATAATATTTATTTTAGAACACATTTACAAGTTTGTAGGCCACTTAATCACACTGGGCCTTAAAAAAGACATACATGAGGGCAAAAATATACAATATTTTAAACTATGCATTGTAGTGAGGGTTAGTAACAAAACTCTTTGTGCAAAAATTCTGTACTACTTAAAGATAATAGTACGCCATTATTGTCGACACATTTTGTAGTTGGTGTTTCTGGTTCGGTAAAAACATGACCCTCAGCAGGTGTTGTCTTGTCAGTTTGCCTGAAGGGACCGAACGGTCATCAGGACGAGGATGTTTGAGGATCGGGTACCAGACAGTACCTGTAGAAATGGATGACATGGCGTGTGTTACTGGTGAATGACAAAGGGGTTAATGATTAAAAATGGTTGGCTGCAAATCAAGGACCTACCTTGAATTTGTCTTTTAAACTCAAATGGATGGCTGCCGTGCTTGATACTGGCAAGGGTTTGAGTAGTTCTTTGTTGTCTAGAAGAAAGGGGGTAATTGATTACCTTTTAATGTCTGTGGAATGTATCTAGTTACAATAGAGCGATTTGGTAAAGGGTTAATGGCTGCAACCAGGCGAAAAGAAGAGTAGTGAGGCTTTTCTGCGATGCACGCAGTACATATGATCAGGGTCCCCTGAGAAGTTAATAGATGGGTTTAAGTCATTGTTACTTAGACTTAAAGAAACTGCTGAAATAGTGCCATTAATGAGACATTATCTAGCGTGATCCCAGTGGCTAATTTATGCGTTTTAATAGCAAGGAAAACAGTGTGCGAGTGCTTTTTGCAGGTAAGTAGCTTCAGTGTTCGAGATGGCAAAGTGAGAACAACATGCGCGTGATTAGTTGGCGATTGTAGCACGAAGAGTAAGCTGTGCAGAACACGTGTGTTCTAAAGCTGCGTTTGCTATTGCCATCGGTGAGGCATTAAGAATATAATGCGCACGTACTGGGTTGGCTAAATTGCACTGAAAAGATATGCTAAGTGCATGCTTAGTCGGCTTGTGACTTGGTGTTGACATAAGTGGGGCGATTTCCTAGGAGCGTTAGCAGAGGTCACATTAGAACTCTGCGAGAGAAAAGATTGCAGTTTACCTTATATCAAAGAGGTTGTAGAGCTGTAGCGATGTCGGCTACTCTGTTAGTGTTTGTGTTGCGCGCATGCGTAGCGCGTTTACTTAATTTGGCGAAATTTGAATAGTTGGAACTTTATTGTGCCTACGCGAGTGGCCATGGTTCTATTGATGGAATAATGGGCAAAGGGCTTGTTACGTCAGGCATGGAGCTCGAGAAAGCGAGAGAGTGCGGTGCTAGTAGACATGTGTGGCTTTGTATGTCAGTCATGCAAACACAAATACTGTACAATAGTGGAAGAATGCAAGAAAAATACACATTTGTCTGTTATGGTGCGTTAAGTTACAAGACAACTGGAGGGTACATCTCTTGTTGTGTAGCTGGTTTCATTGACCTGTGGCATTTTTTGTAGTCGTAGTGGCAAGGTTGGATTTGACCACAAGATGGGGCTTTGTCCAGCTTAATGTAGTATTGGAACACACAATTTCATAACGACCAGAATTGTTGATCACATTTCTCGCATACTGGGGCGTTATACGGCCTCATATGAATCAACAGATTGCTTTAATATAATTGCAAGACCATGTGGTAAATGTAAAAGTCCTTTTGGCATGGCAAATATTTGTTAAGATGAGCCATATTTTTGTTTCTAATTTTTTTTGTTGAGGGATTGATCTAGTATAATATACACTTGTATAATACAAAGCACATTGTTACATCATACATGAGAAACCACACAATGTATAGGCTTGTCCGTTTTGACGTCATTGGTATTTACAATAGCACAGTTATTGTAGTCTGCTTGTAACTTAGTTACAGTATGTGTTATCACAAAGTGGGCTGATCTCATTTTTACATAAGTAAAGACTTTCTGGGTATCAATTATACCTATTGGATGTAGCTGAATATCACAAAGCAAACGCGGTTTTCTACTTAAAGTCAAAATATGGTACACTTAAGTTTTCGAGAGCTGTATTCGTATTTGGAGAGAAACTATGCATATTTTTGTCATTGGTATTAAGACACAACACCTGCTGAGGGTCATGTTTTTACCGAAACAGAAACGCCAACTACAAAAAGTGTCGACAATAATGGCGTACTATTATCTTTAAGTAGTACAGAATTTTTGCACAGAGTATTGTTACCAACCCTCACTACAATGCATAGTTTAACATATCATTGTGTATTTTTGCCCTCATGGGCGCATGTATGTCTTTTTTAAGGCCCATTGTGATTAAGCGGCCTGCCAACTTTTAGATGTTTGTAAAAAAAATATTATATACACCTTGCTCTTTGCGTGACCATGGCTTGTGACTAGTATTTGTTAAACCTAGTCCTTTTTTGCAACCCTTACCTCTGTCTTTAAATAGGGGTAGCTTCCGACTTCCCTTCTCTCTTATGTGACATACCCTCTCGAGTCAGGCCCCCTTTAAACAAAAAAAGGACCCGCTTTGCCCCCCCCCCCCATTTCTTGTTCCTTTTGCATGCCATTGGTGGAATTGCTTGTGCCTATGTACTTGTATCCAATGGGGTAGTGGAAAGGAAAGATGGACTGCTCCTGCTTTACTGGGATGTGGTCCTTGCAGTGTTTTGAGCACCGCACGTGCCACATTCTGCCCTTCTCAACATGCTGGCCAATAGCCATGGGACTGTCGGGATTACTTAATGAGGTACTGTGAGTGTGCTTCACAGGAAGGGGCGGTGATTATGTTGTCCATTATGTAGTGCATAGTGATGTTCGCTGACATGGCGAAACGCATTGTGTGGACTTTGGGAGATGCCTTCGCTATAGATCTGCATAAGTATGCCCGCGAAAGAAAACTTGCTGGCAATTTTGCATTGGAAGGAGTAGACTCATTGTGGAATGCAGTGTACGAGCCCCGTTTCGCCGACATGCACGCACTTTTGAAAGACTTGGCCACTTTTGGTAGAGCAGATGTTGTCGTGATCCACTATGGCGGTATGCATATGGGTAAAGCGCATTGTGAAGGTTTGTTTTGTCGACTGAGGAGGTTGGTGAATCTAGTGAAGTGGCTTTTTCCTACTGCAAAGGTGCTTTTCTCATCTATCACTCCACGCACAGTATGGGAGAGTGCTCCTGGATGTTCAGAGCCCGACGCAGGAAGGTGTCTCATTAACAGAAGCATGAACAGTTTTGTGTCCGGTGCTGGAATGTTCTTCTGCAACAATGACCTCATTGGTTGTGGGAATGAGGAGTTATTTCAAGAAAATGGCATTTCATTGTCGCCCACTGGCAATGCTGTGTTTGCCCGTCTACACGAAGCAGTGAAGAATTTACTAGAAGAATGTCCGCACAAGATAACAGAAAAGCAAAGACTATCTGAAGGGAAATGTGTTTTGCAGGAAACATCCAATAAAAAATAAATCCATTCTTGAGAGCCACCTCCTACATCGACCTTCCTGTACCCTGGTTGGAAGTTCTTCCCACACCGCTGCACGCAGTTCTAAAGCCACATCCGGGAACTTTGAGGATGGCGGTCATGGAAATGGGACTGTATAGCCACAGGGATTGCGGGACGGCGTTTGTGGCTGTGGTGTGTACACAGAGCCCTGTTGTACAGAAGTAAAACTGTGAAATGGAGAGCTCTTCATAGTGATTGGTGGAAGCGTGGGCAACTTTTCACCACTACGGAATAACCTTGTGCTGTACAGAGCAGAATGGAAAGGGAAGAAGGAATGTCAACCAGGCCTTCGCCGTGCTTGGGTACACGCACGTGTGTATGCTCCCTTTTTCTGGAAGTTGCCAATGACCCTGCTAGAATGGGGCCTGTCGGTGCTGCGGGTGTGGGTGCCACCAAGGCTCGTTTATAATTGTTGCCGCTAGTATGCATACTTAAGCACAGTGATATAGCTGGTTGTAGTTGCAGACGCACTGTAGGTGAGCAGGAGTGGTGCACCATAACTTGCAGGGCAAAGTTGTGCCATACTGCGCTGCTCAGAAAAGGCGCAAATACAGTACTTCTACAGTGTGTATTTTGGATGGATTGTTGTGCACATTTCTCACCCGGAAAGCAGCTGCACATTGTTCGCATGCATGCATGTGCAATGGGACATAGGGATGTGTTTGTAAGCCTGCCCTTTCCAAAAAATACTACGTACATTGCTGAACCCTATGCTTTGCCACTGTCGGACAGTCAGTCCGCCTCTTGTTCCCACAATAAGAGCCGACACGCACCGTTGGTGTGTTCGGCTGGTCATGTTGGCACTGTTGTCGTGACGCAGGTTGAAAGGCACCTCCGGGGGCTTTGAGAGTGGGGACTATGCAAATGGGACTGTACAGCCACAGGGGTTGTGCAAGTACGTTTGTGGCTGCAGTGTGGACGCAGAGGCCTGTTGTAAACAACGAATACTGTGACATGTTGGTGATGGGAGTGTGTCCAACTTTGTACTCTTACGCAATGTGGATGTGCTGCAAAGAAGACACTGCAGAGGGAACAAATAATGTTTCACCTTTATGTCGCCGTCCTTTGATGAACGCACGTGCATGTACTCCCTTTTTCTGGAACCGACCTATGCCATTGGGACAATGGGAATTGTTGCTGCTGCGGGGTGACAGGAAGGGACGTTCATAATTGTCGCCACTACTGTGTGTACTCCGCCACAGTTGAATAGTTGCTGGTAGTGGCAGACGCACTGTGGCACAGCACATTTGCAAATTTCACCATTGCCAAAAGTGAAATACACCCATTTACTTATAGAAATGGTTTTAAGACAGTGTTTTACCCTGCCTACCTAGGCCTGCCTCATGTCTTTGTGACACTGTGCTCATGAACGTTTGCAGGCCTCCAGCAGTTTTTGTACTGTATGGAGTGTGACAGATTGTGTAGGCAAGTGCGTGATATTGTATTGAAGTGCCTAATGGACAGATCCCCACCAGTGTGTATGTAACTTGTGCGGTGTCTGTGACTGTGTCGGAAAGTCAGTGATGTGTTATTTAGGCCTGTATCCACCTTGCACAAAGACGCAAAGTGCACTTGTTCCTTGTGACATCACATTGCGTGTGTGGGAAACTGAGTGATGTACTCTGTTGACCTGTGGTAAATTGCAACTGTTTGATGCTTGTACTTTGTTTCCTTGTTACTGTCCCCTCTGATTTCTGCATTCTTCAATGTGGAGGTTTTCCAATTAGTACATGTACTGTAATACGCAATATGTATTACAGCCCTTGAAAGAAAGATTGCAGGAGCTGAAACCAGCTCCTTGTTAGCCAGCATTCACCAGTGATGAGAAGGTAACAGTGGGCAAGGAGGAGGTAGTGACTGCGGCTCTGCAAATGTTGCTTCCAGAAAAGAAGGGACCTCATTTTGTTATTGAACACCCCTTACACTTAAATTGTCATGTACACATGTTCTAATGTTAAATTACAGATTGTTCCAAATTGCCATACGTGTGCTTGTTTGGCAGTAGTTGGTGTGCGAGTGCAATGTTGCACCTGCTAACGGTTGGGTGTGAACCTAGGCAGGCCGTTCTCTGCTACCAGTCGCACTTTCTTTGGTAGCAGCTCCCCTGATTTTGGAACCTTGTATTGTATGTTTGCTCATAGTTTGGTCCCATTTATTTTGCTGCTTACTTATTTCAATGTAACATTACGGTTTGTAACACCAAGTGCACTTGTGTTTTCTGAAAAAAGTAGCCTTTTTGAGGCCTCTTTAAAACATCTGTTTGATGTGAAGCTATAGTTTAGTATTGATATATTTTATTTATATCGCGCTATTACACAGGTGTTTCAGAGCGCGACCAGACAAAGGGAGGGGAACAGGGGAGAAACAAAAACAACGATCTTACTAGGCCCAGTGACATTGAGAACGCACAAGTGCATGGGGAAGGGAAAAAGGGGGAAGTGCAGAGCATAGGAGAGAAACAAAATAAATAGTAAGTACATAAATAATTAAATGGAGTGTTAGCAGTGGTAGTGCAGCCTGTAAGAGCCTGAGGGAGTTGGAGGTAGAGGAGCGAAGGGCTCGAGAGGGGAGGTATTTACGGAGGGATAGTTGAAGGTATTTTGGACCCAGGCCCCAGAAAGCCTTGTGGACAATGCAAAGGGTTTTAAATTTAATCTCTGCATCCACTGGGAGCCAACGAAGGGATTTCAGAGCTGGAGATACGATCCCAGGGCTTGAGGCCAAGGACGAGTCTCGCAGTCCTGTTCTGAATTAGTTGTAAAGGGCGGAGAGTAGAGGCAGGTAGATTTAGAAAGAGGTTGTTACAGTAGTCCAACTTGGAGAGAATCAGAGCTTGGGAGACAGTGAGCTTCTGAGGGAAAGTGAGGAAAGGAAGAGTACCTCTAAGGAGTTGCAATAAGAAGTTAGATTTTTTTGAGACATCAGAGATGTGTGGGGAGAAGGAAAGTGTGGAGTCAAAGATGACCCCGAGGTTCTTAGCTTTGCAGGTAGGGGCAGGAGGTGGGCCAAGGGAGGCTGGCCAGAGAGTGAGGGGAAAGGTTGGAGAGGGTGTACCAATGAGTAGGATCTCAGTCTTGTTGGCATTTAAACAGAGATCGTTGGTGGCACGCCAATTTTGAATGGCGATGAGACAGTCAGAGATGAGGGAAGGAGAGGAGGTGGCTGAAAGGAGCCTGAAAATGAGTTGGGTGTCATCAGCATAGCACTGGAAATTTGTGCAAAAAATGGAAATGCAGTATGCAAGAGTTGCCAGGTATTGTTTGAAAAGCCAGGGTGAGAGGTTAGACCCCTAGGGAACACCACAGGTAGAGAGGGAGATAGAAGATAGGAAGGACCCAAGTTGTACCTGGGAGGGTTGATCAGAGAGAAAAGAGGTCAGCCAGGCCAGAGCCTGATCTGTGATACCCAGGTTGTCACAGAGACGATTGAGCAGGGTGGTATGGTTGACTGTGTCGAAAGCAGGGGAGAGATCAAGTAGGATGAGGACAGAGGGAATGTTAGAGTCCAGGTTGGAGAGCAGGTCTTCACGGATGTTCAGGAGAGCAGTTTACGTGCTTCTGGCTGATCTGAAGCCAGATTGGTGGTCGTGGAGAGAGCCAACGGAGTCAGAATGAAAGTTAAGCTGAGATGGCAAGATTTTCCAGGAGCTTACCCAAAAAGGGAGTTATGGTAATTGGGCGATAGTTAGCCGGTCAAGAAGGATCAGCTGTGGGTTTCTTGAGGAGAGGATGCACAAGGGAGTGCTTCAGAGGGGAGGGGAAAGACCCAGAGGCAAAGGAGAGGTTGCAGAAATCGGCAAGGGCCGGAGCAAGGGTATCTATGTGGTCCTTAATGGTTTTAGAGGAACAGGGATGGACCTGTTTTGATGAGGCTTTCATGGATCGGACTTGTCTTGCGACCTCATCGGGGGAGAAAAGAGGAAAGGAGGAGAAAGAGGGAGGGTGGTTTGCTGAGGGTGGGGTCAGCAAGCAGAGAAGCAGGGAGAGGAGTGGGAGAGGAGGAGAGTGGACAAGATGTCCTGGGTTTTCGAGACGGTGTGTAGCCAGGGCATTACAAAGAGCCTGAGAGGCGAGAAGAGGGGTGGCTACTGCAGCAGGGTTGGCCAGCTCCTTGCAGATTTTAAAGAGTTCGGCCGAGTTGTTAGATGCCGCAGAGACACTGGCTTGAATGTGGACTCGCTTCTTAGTGCATACAGAGAGTCGGTATTGCCTTTGGAGCAGGCGGCAGGCCAGTTTGTCAGAGGATGAGCAAGAAACCCGCCATTTCCTCTCGGCCGCCCTAGACTTGCGTTTAAGTGTAGCTAGGTCAGTCATACCAAGAATTGCACTTGACTTTGGGCTTCAAACGGATCCTCATGACAGGGGCAAGAACCTCAAGAGTGGCAGAGATAGGAGTAGAGCAGAGACAGTGCTGTGTCTGGGTGTGAATCAGCCCGGGGTGAAGGAGGGGGTGAGAAGGTGGCAGCGAAAGCCTCGACTGACGCACGCTTCATGGGCCGGATGTCCGAGAAGGTGGGGGGCAATCTTGGGGTGGGCTTGGCTTGCGGGGAGGAGATGGAAAGATGAGAGGAGAGGAGGCAGTGATCACTCCAGGAGAGAGGAGTGGTGAGGGGAGTAGATACAGGGAGGCCAGAGGAGATCAGGACATCAAGTGTGTATCCAGCAGAGTGAGTCGGGCCAGAGGGGAGGATAGAGAGGGAGAGTGAATCGCAGAGGTCGCAAAAAAGCGAAGATGAGGAACAGGGAGAATCAAGATGGATGTTGAGGTCACCAAGGAGAAGGAGTTGAGGTAGACGCCAGGAGGGCGGAGGAGAGGTCTGCCCACTCGGAGAGAAAAGAGGTGATTTGACCAGGGGGCCGGTAGAGTAGCAACTGTGAGAGTAACTAGGAGAGAGACAAAGCCTACAGACAAGGCATTCGAAAGAGGAGTAGGTCTGAGTGGGGATGATGAAGGCAGCAATCCACTCAGGGAAGATCAAGGCTACACCACCACCGGGCCGGGTGGATCTGGGGGCGGAGAGGATCTTGTAGCCGTCAGGGAGGAGAGTGTCAAAGCTTATGACAGAGCTGGCTGTGAACCATGTCTCGGTAAGACCAAGGACATAAAGGTCAAGTTCTTCTAGGAGGAGGCAGATGTCAGAGGAATGTTTGACAGCAGAGCAGGAGTTTAGGGTGGCGAGATGAAGAAGATTGCCAGGCTTAAAGACCTTCCGGGGGTGGTGGGGGTACAAATCGGAGGTACACCCTGCGGAGGAGTGGAGGGAGCATGAGATGGGGAAAAGGGCAAAGTAGCCAGGGGAGGGGAGTAGGGTTCAGCTGGAGATGAAAGGAAGTTGATGAGGCGAGCGAATCGCCTATTTAAAAAGTTACTGCACTTACCTACTGACTACACTATTATGACTTTGTTTACTTGCTTGTCTTTACTCACTGACATGTGGTTTGATTTACCAAGACATATTAAAATGGTTCATTCGTACTGAAGTAGTACATATGCTGTGATGTCCTACATTGTTCACCAGGTTTCATGCATTTGTCAAAAGTCGAAAGTGACTGGTTGATTATATTGCTGTTATTCATGTTTTAAGAGACAATTGTGCTGCCCTGAGGAAGACACTGGTGACAGTAGGTACACATCACTCATTTGGTACTTTTCTTTATCATGATGGGTCGCAGAATATGGGATGGAGCACCCCAGGTACTTGGTTATTGTGATCTCTTGAAGCCCATATGCCAACTTAGGCCATTTGTTGTGATTTCATAAGGTGAGAGTCCACATGCTACAATGTACTCTGATGTTATGTGGTCATTTGATGGGGTGAAGTTGATGTGTCATCATTTGGCGTTGTGATCAGTAAGGCAGGTACGACTGTTGAAAAGTGGACATCCCTACACATGTTTGGGTACACAGTGTTGGCATGTATGCTTTTGGACGACTGTCGGCTGGACTCTTTGTGGCGAACAGCATTGTCCATGTGCGTGGGTGTACTATGTATACCGTTGCCAATTTTTTACAGAGTAATAGTGCGCCACACGTCTGTCGACCATTGTGGTAGGATGCTAGCTGTTTGTAGGGTACTGGAGGTGGGATGTTTATTTGCATACCTATCTGTACGATGCGGGTGGACGCCTACACCACATCAACATTCCTTTGCATATGCTGCACAGTGCGGTTGCGACGAGGACAGAGGCACACATATACATGCTTGCACTTGGAGTACGTACAAACGTCTGTTCCCACACGCATTGGTAGGTGGTGAGGAACATGCGGCCATGCACAGCCTGCTGTTGTCGTACGGATGCGTTCATTGTAATTGTGGTTATTATGTAGGACACTTACCTTTTGTTTACTTGGAAGCATTGGAAGGAGGACTGTGTGCTGCTGAGTCTGAACGCAATTTCAGGAAAAACAGCATACCACCCAAACACTTAGGAACACTATTATTAATTTGCACTTTTGGACATTCGTGCACACCATTACTAGAAGGGAAGGGGTAGCACAATTGCATACTTACCGTGGGGACATGGGATGTGCAAAACTTCGTTGTTAGGGAAGGAATAGATTGCTGTGCCATTGGCACGTCTCCCCTGACACTTTTTTCAGGGGATGCTGGACTCATACATGGGGAAGCGGTATATGTGCAGGTGTACCACAGCCACTTCATTTTGTCCGAAACATTTGTTTGTGCGGAACTTGTAAGGGGGCTCAATTGTTGGTCATTTTTTTTACTTTGCTTTCCGGCCTGTCTATTTTGGTATTTGCACACTTTGTTTCCTTTCCTATGAGTGAATGATGTTGTGCAAGGGTTGCGCCTTCTACTGCCTTGCTTTCCTTTCCAATATGTTTTGTTACAGAAAACAGAATGTCTTTGCTGTACATGCAGGAATATATAGTCCATAATGTATGTTTCACAGTACAGTGCGTACCAATGGGGTTACTGTAGGAAGTCTTTCTGTTGTGAGGGAAGTTTTCTGCAACTAGAAGGTGCCTGTCATTGGTGCGTTTAAAAAAACACGTTATACATATGTATTATTGCATACTGAAACGCATGTGCAATCATTGGACACAGTTTTGCTTCCGTACTACATTGTACCGCCGTTTTGCTCTAAGCTTTTGCGGTTTTTACTCTGTCCGTTAGTTTTGTTCCCATGTACAGTAGCAGTGCGGTACGATTGGTGAAGGCAGACGTTATTACTGTTAATGCATTCCCTTATGGTATACTCCTGTGTGGTTTGTATGTACGCAATTTGTACACCTACTCCATTTTCGCTTGCCATTCTTTGCCATGCTGCTGTTGTAATACATTTTTCCTGTTTAGTGATTGACACCACTATATAAGAGAACAGGCGCCTTTCTGAGCAGGTTGGATGCCACACAATGTGCGCAACCAGACACATAGTCTGTGACTGCTGTGGCCGTTACCATGCTGCCAGCTCTTTTACTGTGTTGGAGAGAGCTTCTTTACAAACCAAGGTTATCCTGCTAAAAACCAATGAAATTCACTGGCAAAAAACATTGTTAAAGGAACGTTATGGTTAAGTTGCACTAGCAAAAACCCATGCAATTCAGTGCACAAACATTGTTACAGGGATGTTATGATTACAGGTAAAACCGAAAACCCCCCGAAATTCGCAAGTTATGGTAAGGTAAGCAACTATAACTCGCGCCACCAGTGTGCTCTGCAAGGACTAACACCCATGACATCAAAGATGCCATCACAAATCTCATTCATGACATCACTGATGACATCATATGTGTGGCTCTCTTTTTTGTTCACTGCCATACGTAGGCCAGGTGCTTTTCTTCACTAACAGTGCGTAAGTAACATTTCTAAAGGTTCTACCTTTGTGTACGGCACCCTTCTCATATGTTCTTACACTACTTTCCTTAGGGTACTCATATGATGTCATACATATACATATAGGGGAGGAAAAAGCATAAAATACAGCAAGCATATTTGTGCATGAAGATAATGACTTAGGAACAGTTTCTGGTAATAGTGCTCCTTTTTTGCTTACTTTAATTTCCCTGTATATGCTCCTATTGGTATGCATTGTGGTGTTTTTATGTTTTCTGTACAGAAGTGCAATTAAGTAGTTACTAAGAAAATGGTTGCTACTTGTTACATGATTGACAGTACCCACAACTGTATAACGAAAGCATTCATGATTTCACTGTCAAATGGGAACATTTTGAACATTACACTTCTATGCGGCATGGTGCAGGCTATGGCCTCGGTTCCACATGAGTTGCTTCATGTAGTGCACAGAAGTGTGTAATACTATGGTGTGTGTATAGCTGTGCATTGTGGAATGAACTACGTCTCTCATGGTAGTTCTTTCGATGATCGTTGATAGTTTTTTGCCACCATTACTATAAGAATCCCTTCTGGAGGCTACCCATGAAAACTAAATGCACTTGTGATGTCATCAGTGATGTCATGAATGAGATTTGTGATGCCATCTTTGATGTCATTGGTGTTATATATATATATATATATATATATATATATATATATATATTTTTTTTTTTTCTGAGGCTTGTGGAATCTCCTTAGATCACATGCTGTGCATAGGCCGACATCTAGTGGAAGCTGCAGAGTATTAGTTTTCGAAACTCGAAAAGGGACGTCGACGGGGCGTGCCAGTAATACTATCCCTAGTGTGACGTCCAATGTACCCATGATCCCTCACGCGTTGAGGTCCCTTAGATTGTTTTTTTTCCGCCATGCTAGATGGACGCGTATAGCGGAGTTCCTTTTGGCGATAAGCCATTGACTTTATACAATTACGATTTTCTATCCTTTCGACCGCCGTAACACCAAGCCGGGGAAAGAAAAAGAAAACCGCATGTCGGAGACCATCGCGATGGACCGTACGGCCTTGGAAGGCCGCCCGGGCCTTGGCCCAGAAAGTAGGGAGAGAGAGGGGGGAGGCCATTTTAGAATGCATATTCTCTCCTATATTTTGTTCGCCCAGCTGCCATTTCCATAACCCATAATTATGGAAAATACACCATTTTAAATTTTGCCCTAAGTGTAATCGCAAATTCCCCTGGGTCGATGTCTCCAGAGAGACCACGTTGAAACGACTTGTCGAGCGTGCAGGCTCTTCAAGCGTAAAACGTTGAAGGACCGCTCCACCAAACGCTGTGCCCACTACGCCAGGCAACTCGAAGCCATGGAGGTAGAGGGAGCCTTTAGCGATGGCAGCAACGCCGCACTTTTTCGGAAGGCGAGGGCATCGGAGTAGCTTAAGCTACTCAAGCGCAGACCCCCGACCCCGTAGGACAGGCCGGTGGCCATGTTGTGGGGACTACACCCGGCGGCAGCAGCTCTACAAAAGCACACACCACCAAGCACATAAGCCCCAGTCGAAATTCGACAGATGAGTCGACTACTCTACAACGTTCGACACCCCGTGAATGGTCCACCGAGTCCCGGTCCTCTGGGAAATCTAGATCAAGATCGCTACACGACAGGGTTCAACCGTTGAAAGACGGCAAAGGGGTTGCACGAAAAACTCCTTCCGAAGGCCGATCATCCACGGACGAAGCCTCGGCTCCCACCCAAAGTTCAACCGTTCGTCTGATAAAACGGCATGCCCCAAAAAGTCTAAACACTCCTCCGGGCCTCAGGGTGGGGAAAAACATTAAAAGTCCTCTAAAACCCTTCATAGGGACAAGAGCCCTCCTAGGTAGAAGACATCACAAAAGGGAATATTATCCAAGTCCATAGAGAAACCTAAGGACTCTAGACCAAAAATTATACCTCCCACTGATGAGGATTTCCCCCTCAACCTATTGTGATCCAAAGTTCAGAGGAATGGTCTTCACAAGATATTGATAGGGTTATGCGTAGAATGACCTTCATGGCTACTTTTTATGAAAAGAACCCAGATTACTTTCAAAGCTTCCACTCCACTCCTCCCACCTCAGCCCCTTCAGGCTCTCAATCCTCTGCCTTACCCTACCAACCCCCTTCTAAGAGGTCTCGCTCTAATGTCCCCTTACAAAGCACAGTTATATATCTATATGACCCCGAAATAGAAGACCAGGAGGATCTATCTTTTGTGGAAACATATGATAATCAACCCCTCCTCAATGAAGTTTTAGTTAAAGCGGCGGAACACTTCCAGATTGACACACAGGAGGTACAGGAGGATAGAGACTTCGCTGAACAAATGTTGGGGGACAAAAAGACAGTAGGTCAGTTTATCCCACTACTAAAATCGGTCCGACGCAGAATACAGCCTTCCCTAGAAGCACCCAATCTCACACAGGCCATTAACCCACGTGTGGAAAAACTATTCAGGCCTGCACCATCAGACCCCTTGTATATAAGAGGCCAGTTGAAACCAGACTCATTGGTTGTTACCACGACAAGAACGAGAGCAGGCACACGCCTTGCTTCCTCCTAGGCACCACCGGATAAGGAAAGCAAAAAGATGTATGCCATGGGCAGAAAGGTTGCTTCCTCTGCGGCCTATCAAACTAGAATAGCCAACAACGCTACACATTTGGCAAGTTATAACTGCCATATGTTGGAGGAAGTTTCTGCGTTACTTTAGTCCGCCCCGGAGCCACTTAAATCACAACTAGCTCAGGTGGCAGCAGATGGAAGGGCTGTGTCTACCTGTCTCGTCAAATCAAATTTCGATGCAGCTGACAATGCCGGAAGAGTAATTGAAGAGGGGACTATTATAAAGAGGCATGCATGGCTCCGCCAGTCAGGCTTTAGGCCAGCGACACAACCCACTCTAATAAACATGCCAGTGGAACCTAATGTGCTCTTCAGCAAGCCTGTGGAAGACTCACTTAAGACCGCAAAGGATGAGTATGACATTCTAAAATCTTTAGGTCAGATCACAAACAAGCCGCCTGGTCAAAGGGGTCGCAGTCATTTTTGCCGTTTTCGGGGCCAAAATTCCCAGAGGATCCAGCTACAATCAAGGCCAAGGTTCCTATGGGAATAGGACAAGCTTTCCAAGGCTATCCCCGAGGACAATGGAGAGGTTGTGGTGGTCGGGGCAGAGGCCCAGCTCGAGGTGGCACCCCACCTCAGAGCAAGTGACATTCCGCTCCAGGTACCCTCCCATGCATCTCCATTAGGAGGACGCATTTCCAACTTCACCCACGCATGGAAGGGCATCGCCTCGGACAGATGGGTGCTGTCCACGGTAGTAGGGGGCTACTGCATAGAACTACTTCAACGTCCTCACGACCACCCCCCACGACAAAGTCCACTCAGAGAAACATCAGCAGATCCTTCTTGAAGAAATAACAGCGCTTCTATTAAAGGACGCCATAGAAGTTGTCCCAACCAACCAGGTAAACAAGGGCATTTATTCAACTTACTTCCTTGTGGCAAAAAAATCTAACAATGCGCCCTGTATTAGATTTACACCCTGCAAACAAGTATGTCAAGCCACAAAAGTTCTGCATGACTACTCTATAAGAGGTAATCCCGCTACTAAAAAAGGGGATTACATGGCAACATTGGATATGAAAGATGCCTATTTTCATATTTCAATGTTCCCAGAGCACAGTAAATTCTTGCGTTTTCAAGATAGCGAACAAGCACTACCAATTCAAAGTGCTGCCCTTTGGAATAGCCTCGGCTCCAAGGGTATTCACAAAGGTACTGGTGGTAGTGGCAGCGCACCTGCGCAGGGGAGCAATCCCAGTGTACCCTTACCTGGATGACTGGCTCATAACAGGGGAATCACCTCTGATTTGCAGACAAAACATCCAAACAACAATCAACCTCCTCTTTCAATTGGGCTTCTCAATCAACGTGAAAAAATCAAGCCTGGTGCCAAGCACCTCCAAACAGTTCCTAGGAGCTGTCCTAAACACTCAAGAGGGGTTGGCCTTTCCATCAGAGGAAAGAATTCAGAATCTACTACTGCAAATTCCTCGATCAGCCCGGTCGCCAGATAAGGGTGCGCAAAGCGATGCGTTTGCTAGGCATGATGGTGTCATGTATTTACCTGGTCCCCCACGCGCGCCTGCGCATGCGAGCCATGCAAGAATTGTTGGGGAAACAGTGGTCTCAGGCAAGTGGTCAGTGGGATGATCTACTGGTCGTTTCGCCAACACTAGTACAAAGTCTTCACTGGTGGACAAGAGAGAACCTGTCAAAGGGGAAACCCTTTTACGATCCAGAGGTACAGGCTGTAGTCACAACAGACACATCCCTGTCAGGGTGGGGAGCACACCTCCTTCACCACACAGCTCGGGTCTCTGGTCTCACACAGTGGCCAAGAATCATATCAATCTGCTAGAGCTTCTGGCAGTATTCAGAGCGCTTCAAGCGTTCGAGCCCCACCTGTTGAACCTGTCAGTGCAGATCCTGACAGACAGCACAACAGTGATGTTTTACCTAAACAAACAGGGATGGACTTGTTCGCCAAATCTGTCCAAGCTTGCCCAGCAAATTTGGATATGGGCACTCGGACGGAACATTTACCTGTCATCTCAACATGTTCCAGGGGATCTCAATTCGCTAGCGGACGCTTTGAGCAGAGATCCCCTCCCAGAAGAACACAAATGGTGTCTACTCAGAGAAGTCGTAGATGACATCTTCTCACAGTGGGGTTTCCCTGCTACAGACCTATTTGCCACAAGCGAAAATGGGCAATGCCCAGGATTTGCATCCAGGTTCCCTTAGCCAGACTCTGTGGATGAACTGGTCAGGAATGTTTGCCTTTGCTTTTCCGCCAACCCCGCTCATGAGGAAGGTGGTCAACAACATAAAAAGGGAATCGATGACGCTCATCCTAGTTGCTCCCATGTGGGCGAGGCAACTGTGGTTCCCACACTTGCGCAGACTAGCGGTGTGCAAACCCATCAGACTCCCGTGCTGGTACAACCTACTGTCCCAGCATCCTCAACCCAGCTCAATGAACCTGGCAGCATGGCTCCTGAAGTCAGAGTTTGGACATCTCAACTTACCACAGAGATGTATGGACATCTTAAAAGAGTCTAGGAAACCTAACACGAGGCATTGTTACTTTGATATATGGAAACGATTCGTTATCTGGTGCCAGAATAAGCCAATGAACCCGGTTGATTGCACTCCTTCCAATATTGTCACATACATGCTCCACCTGCTGGATGCAGGGTTGGTATTTAACTCACTCAAGGTACATCTGGCAGCGCTGTCAGCCTACACCACCTCCCACAACAAGGTTTTGTGGTGGGAGGTACCAGTGGTTAAAGCCTTCATGGAAGGGGTAAAGAGACTCCACCCTCCAATTTCAAACCCACCACCCGAATGGGACCTTAATGTGGTGCTTGCTAAGCTCATGTGCCCACCCTTTGAACCCATGCATAAAGCCAGTTTCAAACACCTGACCTATAAAACTGCCTTCTTAGTAGCCATTACATCCATAAGAAGGGTCAGTGAAATTCAGTTTGTCAGTGCAGGATCCTTTCTTGACTGTTCATAAGGATAAACTGGTTCTACGAACACACCCTAGGTTCTCGCCTAAATTCATTTCTAAATTCCACGTTAACCTATCCATTGAATTTCCGGCCTTCTTCCAAGAACCCAAAAGTTCTGCTGAGGTGAAACTACATACTCTAGATGTGCGAAGAGCAGTCATCTACTATGTAGACAAGACCAGGCCGCTAGGAAAAACAGACCAACTATTTGTCTCCGTAGCTACAGGCAGAGAAGATCGCGTCTCTAAAGGTGCCATCTCCAAGTGGATAGTCAATTGTATCCAGCCATGTTACTCCCTTTCTGAAAAGACTCTGCCTTTTACGCCAAGGGCCCACTCTACAAGAGGCATTGGGGCCACTCTGGCTTTCATTGCAAATGTACCCCTTGACACCATTTGCAAAGCAGCTACATGGAGCTCTATTCACACTTTTACTCAGCACCACTGCATTGACACTCATTCCAAGACAGATACACAAGTGGGACAAACGGTTCTAAGACATTTATTTGCTCATGACCCTTCTCACATCCCACCTCCTTCTTCCAACACTGCTCGCTAATCTATGCACAGCATGTGATCTAAGCTGATACACAAGCCTCAGAAGGGATACATTACTCACCGTAATCGTATTTCTGATGCTTTTATCTGCTTAGATTCACATCCGCCCGCCTTTCCTCCCCTCTGAGAGAAGGCGCATGGATGCTTGTAGTCTTATCTTTCTATTTATCTGCTTGGATTATCTGTACTCGCGCTACTCCTCATGCTACCTCATGTCAGAAAAAATACAATCTGAGGATCCTAGACGCGTGAGGGATCTTGGGTACAGTGGACGTCACACTAGGGATAGTATTACTGGCTCGCCCTGTGTCGACGCCCATTTCGAAAAACAAACTGTAATACTCCGCAGCTTCCACTAGATGTTGGCCTATGCACAGCATGTGAATCTAAGCAGATACAAGCATCAGAAATACGATTACGGTGAATAATGTATTATATATATTCTTGTTCGTCGGCTTATAACTTCGCTTCCCTTGGATGAATCCTCACCAAATTTTGCAGAAAAAGTATATGGGCGGCTCTGAATTTTCTCGCCAAGTTGGGCGAGGTTTTGTGCAGGGGTGGTTCCCAAATTATAACTTTTTTTCCCATAGTCTGAATGGGAAACAACTTTGCACACGGCTGCAGGTCGAACGGCTGGACGGATTTTCACCAAATTTGCTTTGCATCAGGAGTGGGGGCTTGGGCCAAAAAGCATGCTTTAGTGTGTTCGGTGGCAAACGGACCAGTACATTTTTTTGAAAAACGCTAAAATGTACGCCCCAAAAAATTAGTGATATCTGAGCAGACCCATTTCCCTGTTCGCTCCACGGATAGAAGTGTCATTGGATGGCGGTATGGCGTGATGTTGGAGAACTTTGGACGCAGGTGGTGGTTGGCTGGAGGAAAGCGTGCTGTGCCTGAAACATTTTTTTGAAAGCCACCATTGTGTATCTGAGGACAGTGCGGCGGCGGAAGGGTCTGGGAAATGTACCGTATTCGCTGTCTTGGCGGCAATAAGGGAGGGAAAGTTTGGGGGAGTGCGAAGTGGTCTGTGTGACATATGTAGGGTAGTAGTTTCTGTGGTGATTGGAGGCAGCTGTCCTACCAGCCCCTTATCTTCTGCCGTGCCCTGTTTGCATCAAACTGTTTTTGTGTTGAGTGGTGCCAGGTTATGTGTAAATGTGGAGTGAATTGCACACGACATAGGTTGGGGGGGTCGGCGCGGGTGGCTGCGCGCAGCGGATGGAATGCCGTAGTTGGGCACATGGAGGCATGCATGGGTGAATGCCGGTGCGGTCAGTCTGTGGAAGGATTACACTATTGGCTGCATGGGCGAAACCCGTAGGCTGTAGGGCATGCACTGAGGAGCAGATGGCAACAACATACATACCGCATGAATAGTGTTCATGTTTGAGTGTGCATCCGGTACAGGGTGGTGCTTGCATAGTGCAGATTGGCTGTAGTAGCGTTAGTGCTGCAAACTGAATGTGGGTAGGTTGGCAGTGACGCACTAGTTCTGAATGGGAGTGGGAACGCCTATAGTATGGTGTATAGGGGTGCAGGAGAGTGTGTTTTCTTTCCAGATTGTGTTAACTGGTGAAAGTTGTTACTGCATACCTACATGGTGGTGCGCAGGTTGGGTAGGACTGCTGGTGGCAGTGGTGTGTATGTTGATGGTCGTAGATGGTGAAATGCATGGTGCCATTACGTTGCTGGAGGTTTGTTTAAGGGCTATGCTGTGTGCAGATTTGTTGAGGTAGGTCGAATGTTTTGACAATATTGCAGTTACTGACACAAGACGTTGTGAATGGCTATGGGTACAGGTGATGGAGGATGTGGTACGTTTGTGCATTCTGATGAGTGCGATCTGTGTTGATGATTGGGTGATTTATGGTGTAGGGGAGTTGGGCTGGAGTGCTGCCACCTACATGTGGTACGTTGGTCCATAATGGTAGCTGGCCACATGGCCATTAAGTTAACTGTTGCCATTTGTTGCTGCGTAGCGCCACACCGGTGTAAAAGTTGGGTTGGGTTGGAGTGTTGCTGGCAGTGGTGTTTATGTGGATTGCTGCACTTGCTGATATGGAGACATGCATGGTGGCATTACGTTGCCCTAAGTGTGGCCAAGGCCTAGGCTATTGGATGCTTGGCCGAAGGCCATAGGCCATGCATTCAAGAGCCAAGGCCTTGAGGACACGCACGGCAGTAATGCATTTTTCAATCTGCATGAGTTGGAGGGTGGTGACATTAAAAGGCCATTATCGGATTAATTGCTGGTAGGGAAGGTAAGTAGATTGAAACTAGGCCCAGCATACCTTGGTTAGAAAAAGAGGTCTGGATTTGAAACATAGCTCGCAATTGTACCACCATTTGGAAGGGGGACTTTGCCTCTAGCTTCCTTTACTAGACCTCGGAGTACTATGGGCAAAGGTGAATGCCCCTTGTGTGGGATTGAAAGGGAAACCGTGATTCGCTTCTTTTGATATATGCCGTGACCATGAAATTGAGAAGTACCCCTCTTTTCTATGTCCTGTGCGAGGCTGCAAAATCATTATCGTCGCATATTTTTGGGTGTTTATTATACATGTGTTGTCTTTTTACCTACTTTTCATGAAATGCTGAATAGAATTTTTATCTATTTCATTATTTACTTTATGAAATGTCAAGTTTATTAATGCTTCTGACTTGCCTGTTTAAACTTGTATCCTTGTAAACCTTTATCCTTGCTGGAAACTGTAATAAATGCAATTTTCTTTTTGTGTTTAATACCAAATTCAAAATTGAATGACTGACTAAAAACAGAAGGGCCACTATGAAGCTCACTTGGCCATGCCTACTCTGTAACACGATCGCGTCACTGACTTATTGCACCCCGACATAACTGTAGCTGTAAAAGTATTTCTAAAAGGTTTCTTTTTTTTATATAACCTTGGCTATAATTGCAAAGAACTACATACCTCTGGTGATTTGTAGTCGTCATACCTGCGGTTGTAGGGGGGAAAAACAGCCAACAAAAATGCTTTTTTGCCCTTCAAGGCACTAAGTGCCACCCCACTTTCCCCAACCCTTGTTTGACGCAGTTTAATCTGTGAAGTCGGGTAGCTGTGGTTATTTCTTCAATAACCGAGTGTATGGGGAAATATTTATGTTGCCAACTCTGTCCCTAGCCCACCTCCAACTCCCAAATGTAACTTTGTCCTCTTGCCCCCCCAACCTCTTACCTAATGGCATTTGCTGTTTTTGCCATACAAATGGCACTTTTCAGCCTTTTCTTAGATATTGCTCGCATTAAAAAAGTACAAATGGTGGCTTATCCATTTCTGAAAAGCCTCATCCTGCAATGCACCATGGGAGATATAGCTATTTTTCTTGGAGAAGTGGCCATCCCATTCTCCGTCAAATATTAAAAGTACTGGACGCAATAACCCCAAATAGCAAATGGTTTGTGAGTCAACGCTTCGTGCCCAAGCTGTTTGACCTGGTTCAGTTCAGCCAGTGGTTGCTTAACTTTTTTTTAGTTTTTAACGCATCTTTCCCAAAATGCACAGTTGGGGGATTGTGGAGGGGGTGGTAGCACCATTTTTGTCAAAATGACAACCAAATTCGTCAGAGGAGTCAAAAGTTATTGGCGATTAGTTTGATTTCTTATGGAACTCATTGTGTACCTGTAACTATAGTGCAGTGGTTTTATTTCACTATTTTCCCCCTTGGTCAAGCTTTGCTTTCTATTTTGCTGGCATGATGTGGAGGTTACATGTACTATGAGCTGTTGCCTGTTTTTTGTTACCTCGCATAGTTTACCGGACATAAAATTGTTATGAAAAATATTTTCTGTGCTACATGAAATAATTATCTTGAACTTGTGTTCGCAAGGTGTTTTGTGCTGTTGTAATAACTTGTATAAAGTATGCTTAAAACCATTGTATTCATGAATTGCTCTGTTTTTATGGCTACTTCAGTTTAATTATCAAAATGTAGTATGCTTTTTGTTTTCTAAACATTTCATTTTGAAAACCAGTTATTTTAAAGCTTGCTTGCCTTTCTTTTCACAGTGGAATACTCGAGCAAAGAGAGAGAAATTGACAGAGTTAATGTTCGAGCATTACAATATCCCAGCGTTCTTTCTGTGTAAAACTGCAGTTCTAACCGCGTATCCTTTAAAAGTTATTGCAGAAGTTAGTCAACTTGATTAGTGCAGTTTACTATGGCAGCTATGTGTTTAAGTTGTTAATAGAGGTGGGCATCCTCCTCTTTATCTCTGACACCAGCGTGTCGAGGGTCGAAAGGCTGTCCAGTGAAAGGTCTTGGGAGGTACTTATGGGGTCGGGGCGAGGGATTGCTGGGCCCAGCAGCTATGTCGTCGTCCCCATTGACGGTGTTGACATTTTTCTAGTCGTCCTCACCCTGAACAGAAATGTCCGTTCCCTGGAGTTCTTCTCTGCCCCTACCCCCGACTTTCTTCAGGTCCTGAGCAGTTGGTCTCGGGTTGAGGTCCGGCATCCTCTTCTCCGAGTCTTCTCAACCAGCTTGGTGGAAGCCTCCCTTCTGGGAGGAAGGGAAACTCTGGCTGTCGCTGGGGTACCCTGGCCCGAGTCAGCCCCTGTGACCTTCGAGAGTAATGCAAGCACCAACTTGATGGGAGGACGACGACTTGGCCTGGTGCACCTGGGCCTTCACGGGAAGACTGGTTCCCTTGTCCTGCTTGGCCTTCTCCTTCATGGACAGCAACTTCCATGGGGTAGCTGACTTCCTTTTGGATGAAGAGCTGGAGTGGTGGCTGGTAATCGATGAGAGAAGGAGACGATGAACGTGCCCTGACCAGCGCGGGACCCGCAGCAGCGGCGACCCTGATGGAAGCAGACTTGCGGTGCTTGGCCTTGTGTTGGGCTGCCACGAGTGGAGCGCTTTCAAAAGACTTAGATGCCCGCTCAGGTTGGCTGGATCCGGAAGAGGCATGCCTCTGGGAACAACCAAGGGAAGAGGCCCTGGCCTGAAGCCACGTCTCCAACTGCTGGTGTCGATCCTTCATCATGCGCTTAGTGAAGCCATGGCAAAACTCACAATCTTCTTTATGCGTCGGGTGGAGCCAGTACAGGCACTGGGAATGCTTGTCCTCCATGAACACATTCTGCAAACAGAAGCCGGAGCAAAGCTTGAAGAGGGAAGCGCAGTCCTTCTCATCTGACATGATCCACGCGGTGTAGGCCTTACAAACTTCTGGAAGCTTCCAAGAAGAACACTTGACGAATTCAGCCCTTGAGGAGCATGAAAAGAGCCGAAAAATGGGTCCCCGTTAATCGGATGGATAATCGATGGAGCACACAGGCTCGATTGACCGAAAAATAGTGTTTTCATATAAAAAGTGAAAAACAATAGAAAAGCTCGAAGAGCGAAACGCAAATACTCCTAACACTTGAACATGATGTAAAAATCTGAAGATGGCTGCCTGGGGAGGGGCTTAGGTAGAGGGCAGTCGTTGGCTGGGGCAGTATGCCCCAGCGCTCAGTGATTGGTTTATAGGAGAAAGGCAGTTCAGAAACGAAACTGAAACTGTTTTCTTTTACCAAGGATTCCCAGTATGACGACTGGGAATATTCAGGAGCATGTGAATCCATGCCAGACCCATGCTAGAGTACAACAGGTACAGGTAAGTTACTTGTTCATTATACATCTAGGGAATAATCTGCAGATTATGTGGTGGGAATGAAACATCTGAAACTTTGAAGTATTTGGTGACTGCATGTCCACATTTTGAAAACCAGTTTATGATTTTGATATGCTTTAAAGAGCCAGGTGGTGGATCCACAGAGGCGTTCTGGAACATGTTTTGGTGTATACTCGTGGGAGCACAAACGTATTTCTTAATTTGTGCTTGAACAATTTTCAAAATGTTATATCAAAAGAGTTGGATATAAAGAATGGAATAAGTAATGTGTGATTTTGTTGCATCTTTAATGTGATGGGTTTTAGTTTTCTCTTATTTTATTCTACGTGAAAGTTTGAATGTTACTATTTCTTTTATAATATACGATCTTTGTTCCTTTTTTGCTTCTACTATGTTTAAGGTTTTCTGTAAACCACAAATGCAACAATAAAAATAAAAGGCAGAGGAAGTGAAGCGGGAGACTTTACGTCCCCTCAGTCACAACAGGTGATCTATAGAAACTATGGAGAGCAAGGTTTCAGAGGAGAAATCTTTCCTAACATAGGAAAAATGGTTGCTTTGGCAGGGGGACTTCGTAGATGTGAGGTCTAGTAAAACCTGGGGAGGGGGGGGGCTAATGTTTTCGTGCCCCGTTTAGTAGACTTTCCATCTTGAGTGTAGTTCTTCCCAATTAAGGAGTCCCCCAACAATTTTTGCTGGACTATTGTTTTAAATCTGAGTCTCCTTAGTGAGTGGGAACCTTTTCCCTCGCTCGCTCATTCTTTTTCTGTGGCTCTGAGAACCCTTTTTGTTTTTTCTTGGAGTGTGCTTTCCTCCATCTTCTTCAAATGGCATCAATATTATACTATTGCAGCACACAGCACCTTTTGTGCAGTGTTGATGGGAGCTCTTTGAGCTTCCCTCTTTGGTTTTACTTTATTTTCCTGGGTTAACTTAAATGTTACCCGGATAGCGGGATACTTTATCCTACCTATGCTTTTCTTTTGTGAGATCAGCCCACCCCACCTTATGTGGAGGGCTGAGGGGGATATATAGTCTCTTCTTCACATCTCCTGTAAATGTATAGTTTGTGGCAAGTCTAGTTGAGTGGCTGGTGGCAGTGGATATTTTCTACCAACATTTTCGTAATGTTCACATGCAGGTTGCTGTCGCAGCTGTGGTAAAGGCCACATGGATCACCATTGACCAGAAATGCAGCCAGTCTTCTTATTTTGCCAAAATCACAATGACTTGTCCTTTCTTGAGCCTTCCTTTGCTAACCTGGGTGGGGGAGGTCCTGCCCATTCCTTTGTCTTCGACAGGCTCCCTATTAGAAGCCCTCCAAAGGTGCCCGTGTATCTGGGACGACAGAAAGCTGGGAGGACACAAACTCCTCATGTCTTTGTCCTCTAGTGTCTGCTTCGATCCAGTTCTAACTGGGTGCCTGGCTGTCCCAAAGGTACAGCCACCACCTAAAGTTTGCTTGTTGCATGCTTTCTGACTGGCTGGCTTCCTGCATGAAAGGTGAGTGTTTTGATGCTGAAGAGTCGATTACTGGAAGAAACATGAAAAGGACGTCTGCAGCGACTGCCAAGCCGAATGAGTGACCACCGCAGCTCCAGCCCTTTCTTCTGTGCGACGTGGAAGATCCAGACAGGACGACTTCCTCCTTAGGTCGGCCACCAGCCCAACTCTCGAGACCAGCTTCGGTTTGAGCCATCCCACAAAGTGCTGTGACCTGCCAGGCCTGCAATACCCGAATACCCTGGGAACTCGGGCACTGCTGCGGTGCATAGTCTTGTCAAGCGCGGTTCCGGCTGCAAACTTGTGGACATCTGTCTGGATCTATAGAGACTCCATCCTGACCATAGAAGTCCCCTCAGAAGAGTCAAATACCAAGATAAGGAAGACATTCTGCCGGGTGACCACCGTTGCTGCTACAAACCCTGTGTTGAGCTTCCACATCCAAGTGCTGCAAAGATCTGCTTGGCATATGTGCGATAGTCTGACCGTCTGTTGCCGCCAAAAGTTTTTTACCCAGACACCAAGCCCAGATACCCAAACCAGAGCTGCTGTTGTCTTACTTGCGGAACCCACTGGTGACATCACTCTTCATCATAAACAGTACTGTCGAACTCCTGGCCACTTAACCTAGGCAGTTTTTATGTTGTTCGCTCCTCTTGAACTTACTGTATCATGTTGGGATGGATAACCCTAACTCTGTTCTCCCAGGCCGAAGGACACTTGATCCCAAGGCTGAAATCCTTCAGGTGGCCTATGGAGACCCCCTGAACCCTTTGAATCTGTATTTGTTACCTACCTGTCACTTAAAAGCATCTTCCAAACTTTGACAGCGTCTACCGCCCAGGGTCGTTGGTTCCAATCTGACTTTTTTAGACTAATTTCCCAGATATGGTCAGACTTCTAAAGTTTAGGCCTACTTAAAGTTATCTAAACTGCCAGTATTGCTAATGCTATTTAGTAATTGTGGTTGATAAATGGTTTGCAAACTCCAAGCTACTCTTGATACTTACCGGTTTTACAATCTAAATGTGTAACTGTGTGTGTGTGTGTCTTTCCCTACTTACCTGATTTGTATTTGAATTGAACATTGCCTAGTATATGTAATAATTGAGCATGTTTTTATATAACTGTAGTGTGCAAGTGTTTCCTTGACTCCAAATGAGCTCAAAGGTCTTTGTACTTTACTACAGCCCTTCTTCCTCCTAGACTTTGTTACTTTTAATCCTTTAAAAAAACAAATTGCCTGTGCCTCATCATTTTTAGTTTGTTTTTCTGTCATCATTGTTCTTTGAAGTTTCAGTTTTCCTCAACCTATCTAAACTAGTTTTGCTAACGGCCGATCCACGGGGCTAATTTTGGATAGTGGATCCACACACACCACTGCCATTCCGGTGCACGATGGATATGTACTTCAGCAAGGTAAAATTTATTTTCTAAAACTGAAAAAATTTCTAGATCAGTGGTACTTTTGTGATTTATTAGTCTGTGCATTGTTTTTATTCAAAATTTTCTGCTTCGTATTTTTAGGTTCTGTTTCTGTGACGGCTTGAAATATCATGTTTCTTGTTCTACTGAATACATTTCCATCTTTGGCTTCACTTACCCTATCTCTAATACTACATCTTGAGTCTTTTATTTGTTGAAGTATCCAGTGTTGGGAAAGATTTCTCTTTTAGGCAACTTTTCCTCCATATTCTATTGACCTCCAAACATTATATGGACCCCCAAATGTTTTGCTTTTATTTTTGAAGCTGTCCTGATTTAACAGACCTGAAGCCTTCAGCCTCACTTGGTTGGCCTTTTGCTCATTTATCATGGGGAAACTAATCCGTCCTTCAGACGATCAGTACTGGGAAACCACGTTTCCCTTTTATCTTTTACTTTTTACCCGTTTTGGTAACTATTGTAACGGTGCACACAGCATTTTACCATGTAGTGCATGGGGATACTTTGTACCACCCTCGTCTTTTACACTGGGGATTTTTGGTTACTTTTATATGTGCCTAAAGACAAGCTGGTGTCAGCAATTCGTTTTTACCATTTTTGCAGTACTTTTAGTGTGCATTTTTGCCTTTACTGCGCCTGGCTACTAAACATGGCTAATGCTCTAAAATGGCCGTGCCACAGGATTGTTGGCTTGCTCTCGCCATGTTATTTATTGGCCTTCTTCCTGGCTTCTCAGGTCAGGAAATCCCTAATTTGGGCATGCATTTGCTGGGGAAAGCTGCTGTCTTCCTGGGCTAGTGCATGCCATTTGTGCGTGGACCAAGGAAGTGGGTGGGACTGTCTGGTCCCATTCCACAACAATAGTGCCAGAAGACCTGGTGTGCATGCATGCGTGAAACCCATAGTGGTGCCTGATTGGACAACTGCTGGTTGGGCAGATCCTTACCATTGCAGGGCTGAATTTTGCCATTACTCTGGATTCGTTATAAGTAGAGGACTCCTTCAGCCATTCCAAGATCAGCGTTGGGGCCAAGTATCCTGTTTAGCCGTTCATCTGACAGCAGGGTAGGTCTGAGTTGTCCACAGATATTCAATTGCCCCAGTGAAGCCCTGCTGGACTACCTGATCTGAGAAGGCCCTCTGCAGTGTTTCGACCCTTCGACTGCTGGCACAAACCAGTCTTGACGTCTTCTCAAGCTCCTGCAGTCCTGAGCTCTCGGAATCGTCCTGACCACCCTGCGACCCGATTAGCTCTTAATTGGGCAACCACGCCAGAAGTGCCACTGTTGTGCGTTTCCGTCCAGATCTCAGGTGGTTGCCAGCTCCTGCTACAAGTGGCCTACCTTCCAAATTTCAGCTTCCCAGCATCAAGGGGTCCTGTCCTGGAAGGTCGTCTTTGACTACAACTTCAGAGACGCCTGCTGTTGCCCATGTTCGGTCACTGTTGCCGGAACCAGCTGTCCTCAGTCTTGTAGAGTGTTCTGCTGAAAAGTCCTGCATTGGTGACTGCTGCCTTTCTTCATCAGAAAGGGTTGCACTCAGCTCCTGGACTCGACCGTATTCCGCCTTGCAACTGCAGCTCCTGGGCTTCATCTACTGAATCCAGTGGCGGGAAAACCTATCTCCACCGATTTCCCAGTCGATCTGCCTAGTCACGTGGGAAAATCAGAGTTGGGGGCAGAGGGGGTGTTGGAAGGGGGGTGGGAGTGCTCGCAATTCTTACATCTGCCCCGCCTCCCCTTTAATAAACCTTAGAATAAACTGTAGTTTATTCTATTCTACCGCTTTTTAAACGTTTGTTCTAAAAGCTGTGATCAAGTATTGGAAAATGGTTTTACTTGTAACATTGTTGAGGAGTCCTCTGGAACATTTCTCACCACCACGAGAACCTTTCCTACCTTTGTCCCCTCTCTGGAAAAGCTGCTTTTGTGACTTTTGGGCACAAAGCCCCATTCAACATAGGGCTTGGACTAATAAAGTTTGGGGGGTGGGGTATTCTTAACTGGTTTTCCTTACTACTACATCATTACTTACCTTCCTTTCAGGTTTTTAAGTGAATTTTATGCAATTCTACAAACCTAAGTTGACTGTTATATATCTTTGATAACTGAGTGTTGTGCGATCGTATTATCGGCTTGTTCTACTGTGTTTTAAGCCTGTAATGAATTGAGTATTGTTGTACTTGTGCGTCTACGCAGAATTATTGTGTGGTTCACTGTTTGGACTCAATGTGGCCTCCCGGCCACGCTCACTCACTCCTGAGACTAATCTTTGACCATTCTCCACCATACCTTGATTGGGTTTGGCTAACCTCTTCACTAAAACTAGGGTGGCTTCCTGAAATCGGTCCACCAGGCCAGATTTTAGAAATCCATCATTGCATCCAGTAGCACAATTACAAATGAACATATGTATTGTAACAATTTTTTAAAATCCTGACAAAGTGGATTCATTCAATTTGGTGTTTAACAATTTGATTTCTGCATTCATGAATCTGTGTTTTTGTTACAAACATTCAACGCTCAAATCACCTACACTTGAATTTGTCTGCCTTCTGAGTTGGCTTGGTACCATAAATGGACACTAATTATGATAGCTTCCTGACCTGTGTCAACTTCAGAAAGTTTTGCTTGGACTTGGTAATTATTATTCCTTGTCCCTAGGAGAAGGGGAGTCTCCCTCGACCACCGTCCCCTCACTTAGTCTTTTACTCTTTTTCTGGGTGACCTTTTTGTATCTCTCCTTGGTGTGTGATTGGAGTTAGTTTCCTATAACTTTGGACTGAATGTAGTGTACTATGGCAGCACAAAGCATTTTAAATGCACTGGCTTCCTTTTAATTCTTTTTTCTTGGGTGAACTACTGTTCCCAAGAAGTAAAGTGATTCATATCCCTTTTACGTTGATAACAGTGAGCCAGCACACCCCACTTTATGTGGAGTGCTAAGGGGACACAATGTATCCCCTTTCTTACTTACCTTGGCAGTGGTTTTACCTTTATGACTTTTAGTCATTATTACTCGCAGGCTGTCAAATCAGCCTCACCGTTTCTTGTTTGCTTGTTTCTGAGGTCTTCTGCCATTCTAGGCGGATATGACCTTGGTTGACGTTTTGTCTTCGGCAGGATTCCTTTGTATTACCCACCGAGGCTCCAGAGTGTCTGAGAAGGCAGGAAGTGAGGGGAGTTCAAAACTCTGCAGCTTTGTCTTTCACCTTGCCTGAAAGGAGCCAGTTCTTGAAGAGGGGGTGGCTGTACTGATTGGACAGCCAGACAGCCCCGGTTTGTAAACTGCAGGGACAGTTTGCAGAAGTTGTGCTGTAGTTCCTGATAAATGCTCTGATCCTGGAATCTGCTGACCAGCCGACCACAAACAAAATCCAAACCTGAAGTAGCAGCGGCTATAACCATTTCCAGCGACCGGAGAATGATGTAACCCTTCCTTGCAAACAACCTGGAGGTCCTGAATACGACTCCAATCTACCCAGAGGCTTGTGAGACCCACTAGTCTCAAGAAAACCTGCATTTTGAGCCATCCCTCGACGAGCAGCGACCTTGCTAGGCGGCAAACCGCCTATATCCAGGGACTTCAAGCCAGTGCAGGGTTCGAAATTGAGATTCGATGAGCAGAAGCTAAAACCAGCTCCTGGGTGTCTGTCATCGCCCTGTATGCAGGAGCTACCGCAGGAGAAACAGGAGCCAGTAGCGCAGGCAGCTTTTGTTGCCAGGAGGGCCGCTAATGGAGCACCAGCAAGAAGCTCGGGGGGTGCACTGAGCACCGACGGGTGGGGGCATAGGGGGCACCACACCCTGCTCCCCCTGGCTCTGCCACTGCCAGGAGCTACTGGAGATGCTCCTTTAATTTTTTTTGTCCTTTTTGTATGAACCATTGTGTTAAAATGTATATTAGATGTGCCCCAATTCTTCTTTTATTAACATTCTCAAATACTCAAAGTTAATGTCACATTTCCATGTTTGAAAGACACCAGTTGGCCCCAGGAGCCAAAAGTAGTTTCTGGTAGCTGTTGGTTTCAAGCTAAGCAGGCTCTACTATGCTAGAAGCAGGAGCTAAATAGCTCTCAGCTCCCCTCAATTTGGAACCCTGCCACTGTGCGGTGCATGGTCTTCCAAAGTCTGAAACTTTGGACTCCTGCTGGACCACCAGAGACACAATTCTAATCCCTGACGTCCCCTTACCAGAGTGCAGGACCGAGCAGAGTGAAGAGAATTCGACCAGCGATATTCGTCCATCAGGTTACTGTAAAAAAGGTGCAGTGAGAAACTATGAAGAATCCTTTGTTGTAAGCCTCATCTGATGACTGCTGCTGCAAGTTCCCATCCAGTGCCCATTTCTTTAGTCTGCAGACCAAGAATCCAGGCACAGGGTCCGGTGCTGCTGCATCCTGAAGGCATCCGCCCAGGAACTCTTCTTTTCTCTTAAGGTAAGTATTACCCAAGTCAGCACAGTACCTTAAGTCTTGTGTGCATCCTGTGAGGCTTAGTGGGTGATTTGTGTGGTTGGGAGTTTCCCATACCACTTGCCCAGGCCTAATACTGGAACGCATTGCGGAAGCATTCTATAAAGTGACTGTTAACGTTCAACTAACTCTAAAGCGAATACTTGTTGAAGAAGATATCCTCTGGAACTTTGACTTTCCTGCAACTGAACCCTAGAATGATATGCCTAAAGCTGTCTCCTAGACACTAGGGTCTCTTCTGCCTCGGAGAAAGCTCATACTATAAACTACGGAAGGACTTTAAAAGATGGGGCTTGTCTGGAAAATTATAAAAAGTGAAAAGGTACTAATTGCTAATGAAGTTCGTGCGGAAACTGTATCTCAGTTACAAAGTGTCCTTAGGTTTATACTTGCCTTTGAGTTGCATACTGCCCCTCTAAAAAGTGTTTTATTTTACTTGCTTTGAATGGTGTTCTCCCCCTTCTAAAAAGTAATACGTGTAGGTACGTTTTTATCATTTCTAAAGCGAATGAGTGTAAAAGCTTACCAATAGGTTTTACCTACCTATAATAACAGATTATCATTCTTAATGTGTACTATTGGGTTTTGCTTTCCCTGATCTGCTTTATACAGAGCTAAAATAGCCTTGGAGTTAATACTTGTTTAGGGTTGCTTGAAGCTCCTCTGAAAAGTATAGTAAGTTACCTATTGACTTTGAAGCTCTTCTGAAACTGTAACATTGCTGAGATAATTCAAATAAGTGCCGTTACTTACCTGACTGAAGTTTCACTGTGTGTTGTTAGAAGAGTACATGGAAAAGTACTCCCCTTTTTGGTTGTGCTTTCCCTGAATTGATCCTGGGCATTTCTAAAATAGTTTCAATGTGTGTATACTTACTCTTGAGTAGCTGTAGGCCTCTAGTTAATATACAAGTTAAGTTGCTCCCTCCGAATTGTATTCTAAAAACTAACATTGGTATGTACTTGTAACCATTCTTGAAAGAAAGCTACATAGATTGCAAAGCGTATACTTATAACAGGGTTGGTATATTATGTGATTATGTAATTGAATAACACTGTAAGATCTGACCAATGGAGTCGGCAACCCTTGGCCTACTTATTGTAAGCTAAAATTAACTAACCTGGTCTTTGTTAGGGAGAACTCTCAGGAATGTGCTAATTCCCTTCTACCCTAGAGACCCCCAGCTCTTTTTGCTGGACTTTAGGACTTTTAATTTTTATCCTGGGAGAGTGAGACCTTTTTTCCCCACTCTCTCCTGCATTTCTGTTTAATTTGAACTCTGTTTCTTGTGACTTTGGAGTCTAACTCCATAGGCATCATCTTTTTAAATTGTGCCACACAGCAACTTCAGTGCAGTGGCACAGGGAAGCCTCTCAGATCTCCCAAAGGTTTAAATGTCTTCTCTTGGTGAAACTACTGTTTCCAAGAGCAGTGAAGTGAAATTAACTTTACTTACATTTGTAACTTTCATAGACCCAGCCCACACTATCTTACAATAGGGTGCTGGAGGGGTTACTGTGTATCCCCTTTGCCTAGTTTCTCATGTAACATCTTTGTTACCCTTTCTACAATTAATGGCTGGTAGCAGTGGTTTACGTTTTACTACCATTAAGTGTTGCTAACGCAGGCTGCAATTGCAGCTGCAGTAAAGCACCCATGGGTGCCCATTTTGTCAAAATGGCCCGGTCTTCTTTTTTCGCCCTTTCTTGTTGGAAAGCTCCTTCTTAAGAATTACTCAGCGCGCCAAACCAGGTTTGGTCCCTTTGTTCGTTTTGTATTTGGCGGGATTCACGAGTGAAGCCCACCTCTGATTCCAGGGTGTGAGGGAGGTGCCCTAAACTCCCTGTGCCTAATCCCCTTGGTTGCAGGAATGCACCCAAATGTGATTGGCTGACCCTGCTGTGATTGACAGCTAGACTGCGACTGAATGGGAGAAACCTGCATAAAAGGTGAGGTCTTTGGCTTGGAAGGCAGCGCCGACCACTGGACGAAGGAATCCGAAGAAGAACTTGGAAGAGACGCCTGCTGCAACTCCTGGACCATTGGTTTGCCCGGTGAAGCCCTGCTGCAGTGCTAAAGCTCTGAATTTGCCTCGACTAGAGAAGCCCTGCAAAGGACGACTTCTCCCTTTTGGGTTTGGTGGGACCAATCGACCCCAAGACTAACTCATCTTGAAATCCTCTCGGAGCTGGCTGTACTTTCATTGCTGCTGCAGGAACTTCTTGCCAGGGAGAGGAAAACCAGAATCGATTGTGTCGTATTTAAGTCGGACCCGAGCTCCAGGAAGATCATCCGGAGTCCCATGAAGCAGGACTGACCAAGCCTGAGCCACCTCAAGAGCGCTGGACCCCAGATGCGATGAAAGCCCATAAGGTATCTGAGAACCGCGGTGGTGCTATTTGCGAGAAACTGAAACCGCAAAGTGCCTCAGATCTGAAGTTTGCCCATTGCTGCCGCCGACCTTCAATTCGTAGTGCAGGAGTCCCCAGACGTCCTCCCTCTTGTCACAATGACTGAGGCCCAGGAACAACAGGCTCCGCAGACCTACAACTGGAACAGAAGCCAACTGGAACCAAATTCTTCAGACCAAATGTACTGTAAACTAAGGGGTTGCTTACCTCTTGTTGTGTAGCCTTGCTAGCTCTCACTTGAGACTTGTCTTGGTTGCTTTTGCAGAGTTGATTGCAGCTTTGCCTCTCACAAGCCTCCCAGCTTGTGGCCCTATAGTGATTTCATTTTCTTAAGTCTTCTAAAACGTTGTGCAAGACTTTTTACGTACCTTTAAGAAGTGCTTCAGCTCCCCTAAACATTTGCTCAATTAACATTGGCTGTCCTGGATCCCTGAAAGAGACTTCTATCCTCCGACTTTGTGCTTTAACTATCCCTCAACAATAGGCACACATTCTATAACTTGTCTGCTTTGCATCGGGGGTTCGAAAGTACTTGCATGCTTAAGAATATTTGTTAACCACCGTTTTATTCCATCATCATTTCCTTTTGACATCTAACTCCGTATTGCTCTGAATGTACCAGTGATATATCAGTGTCCTAGTTATTTAAGTCACCTCTGATTCTAGAAATTGTCTGTGTGCCATCCCAAATGGGTATCTGCGGATTGAAAGAAATTGAGTGTGTATTTTGAAGTATATTTTGTGTTACACATTTGCTCTTTTCTAAAGAAGGCTTATTCAACTGACTGATAAATAATTGTTTAATCTAGAAACCTTGAAGGAGTTTATCTGGATACTTATCAATGTTAATCTCTGTGTAATAACCCTACAACTCACATTGACCCCTCTTGAGATAAACCTGGCTGCTCAGGCACTCTTCCAACTTTCACTCTACCAACTTGTGTATTACATGCTTATAGAAAAGGTTGGGTTAACTATTGCCAAGAGGACAAGGCTGGTGCAGCCTCCCACACAATACTACTGCATACAATCTTGCCTAACAGTCTTATTTCCCAAGAATAGTATATATCGCTATCCTGAATGTATAACCTTAGGTTTGACTCACCTTGACTTGCTTCATGCTCCTCTAATTAAAGTCATACCGTAGTTTGCATACAATAGGTATTGAGTTGGTTTTTTATAATTGTGTTTATATTATATGTTATAGTGGGTTCCACAATGGGGAACTTCCAACCCTTTTCTTCAGTACTTGGCTGTCTCAAGCCATTGAGTGTGCAGGGGACGCGAGTTACTCCATTGTGGGAACTTTATCTTTTTGCTTTGCATATTTCCATGATCCATGTGCCCGGACCGTTCTGTTCTCCCCTGCACCTTAAAACCTTTAGCCTTTCACCTGAAGGACCAGTACATTTCATCTCGCACTCTGACACACTTGTGTATGAGTGCGATGCAAATCAAATATATCCCATCATTAACATTCAGTCCACAGACCAAAAATAATGGTGTGCAGTGCACACTATCTGATTCTATGTTATAGTACTTTTACAAGATTTGCTTGGCTTGCTTGTATTTAAATCATTTATTTTTACTATACGTAGTGTTTCAGTATTTCTTTGGACAATATGTATGCTACAATTTGTACCAAGTTACAGCCTTCTCTCCTTCCAAAGATAAGCCTGGCTTCTCTTTCTACGCTATCAATTGTTCTCAGGTGGTACAGCCTTATAATAAGCGTGGAGCTTTGTACTGCCTCAGTTAAGATTTTATGAAGCCCTTAGTTGGACTTTAGAAAAACTGTCCTAACAGACACTGCATACTTCTTAACATCAACAACACACAGACACCAAACCAAATCCCCCAAAAAGTATAATGGTGAGAAAAAAAATAATTAATTCCTCTTTTCCCCTTCCCCATCGCTTTTCCTTTTCCCACTTCATCATTTCTACCCACTTCTCATACTAATCCACAGCTTATACAGTCAATCATACAAGGCATTGAATGGACCCCAAAACAGATTGTACACCTCTTCCTTGTTTTTCACTCTAAATGAGAACTTTTCAAAATTCGATAAGGTGCGCAAATCAACTAACCAATCTTCAACTGTAGGCTTCTTCCTAGTTTTCCAAAGTCGAAGGATCAGTCTCATGGCCACCAATAAAGCCTTGTTTATCCAACCACTATATTTCAAAGAACGCCTACACCTACCTCGATGTAGAAATAAAATAATGTTCCCACCCGATCTCTGTAAAACTACATCCAAAATTAAATCAATCCTATCAATCACATCAGTCCAGAAAGTCCGAACTCTAGAGCAATCCCATAGAAGGCGCATAAGGGTACCAACATCATTTCCACATCCACAACATAGATTATCAGTTTGTAACCCCAGTTATACTTTTTAACTGGTGTCCAGTAAACCTTACCCACCACCTTCTGTCTAATCAGACGCAAGTTCAAATCCGTACCCACATTGGCACTTACCCTAAGAATACCCTTCCATTCCCTGTCCGTAAAAATACATATTTAGATCATCCGACCACATCATTCTCAATTTATCCCACGCTGCAACATGTTTATCTTCCAATTGCATAAAGGTCATATATGTACTCGCAGAATATTCCTGTCCTGTAAGCAATTGACACAGTGCGGGTTTCATTCCCAATGAATTACCAATGATCCTTTTCCGAAGATGAATCAGGGAGCTCAGGTCGTCATATTTTCGTCTTTCTCTTTCATGCAACCCATATTTCCTCTGTATGTCCCCAAATGTCAAAAGATCATCACCATCCAATATATCACCTATTGTCAAAACTCCCTTCCGAACCCAATTTTGCCAAATCAAACATCTATCGTTTAATTGTAAAACCTTGTTGTGCCAAAGAGAAGCATCTTCGCTAAAACCATATGACTGGCTATTCTCTCCAAACCACCCCTGCGAGGTTTGCCTGGTTGCCACTATAGACTTCAACTTTAATCTATTAGCCGACATATTGCCCATGTTATAAAGGCTATTTAAACGATATGGATTGCAAACCCCTCTCTCCATGCGTAGCCATATAGCACCTTCAAAGTCATCATTCGGATAGTAAGAAGTACACTTCTTGAGCAGGAACGCCTTACAGTACTTAAGTCAGGATATCCAAAACCACCTTCCTCCACACTTTGCATCAACATAAATCTAGGGATCCGCTGCTTCTTACCCAACCCCCACAAGAAATATTGAAAAATCTTTTCAATTTGCAAAATCTGTTTTTTGGAAATCAATACCGGAATAGACTGAATTATATATAACGCTTTTGGTCATAAAATCATCTTCATCGCATTTATCTTTATCCATAATGATAAATGAAGTCTTTCCCATCGTCTTATTGGATATATAATTTTATCCACAAGTTTATCAATATTATATTGCATAATTTATCTGAAATCACCAATGATATATATACCAAGATATTTAACATACTCAGGGCACCATTTGCATTTCCATACCTTCAAAATATCCTTACTACACTCATTAGACAACGGGAATATCTCAGTCTTATCCCAGTTTATCTTATGACCCGAAATCTCACCGACTTCTTCAAACATCCGTTTCAGAACCAATCCATATTGTTCAGGATTAGACAGTAGGACCAACAGATCATCCGCATAAGACAACACCTTAACTTCCACACCTCCAACACATAAACCTTTAATTTCTTTACATTGTCTAATATAAGCCGCCAAAGGTTCAAGTGTTAAATTAAACAAAAAAGGCGATAAAGGGCACCCATGCCTCATGCCCTTGGACAAAGAAAAAGACTCTGATATTAAACCTTTTATAGTCACTCTTGCTTTAACCTCATAATGAATACACTTAATCATTTTCATAAAGGTTGGTCCAAATCCCATTTTTAATAAAGTGCATTCCAAAAACCTCCAATTAACTCGATCAAACGCTTTCTCCGCATCAAAAAAACCCAATTTTCCCTTTCGATTTTTTTATGATGATATATTCCAATGACATCTAAAACAGTCCTGATATTATCATATCCATATCTGCCCGGGATAAAACCCACTTGAGACTCATCCATCAGATCACCCATATTAACCATAAGCCTATTCGCCCACATTTTTGTAAATATCTTCTATCTAAAAAACTGCCTTATAGTTCTAGTATGTATATTGGCTCAACACATTCTCTGTTCTGCCACCTCAGTGGAAGATAGTCCATATATAATGGACAAGCATGCATCCGTACTAATACAAGACTTTAGCGCTGCATATGTCTACAATCTCTTTTCCCGCTTTCCCTCCTCTTAACTTCATCCATGCTCCATTCTCATGCTAGACTAAGTTCTGCTCAGTATGCCTCCGATTTGGCCCTTTGAAACTACTTTGGTTGTGATTCGGCACAGTGTGGTAACGGAACATAACTTGTGTACATTTAGTAGTGTGTTCCATTTTAACATAGTGCAGCGCAATATTATTTCAGCAGATTGAATAAAAATTAGCACTTGGTCGGTGTTAGGGGTTTTTTTTTACAAAAGGTTTCTGTCTGTGACAGAACCTAGCAAAGCCCACCTTGGGTGAACAGGGTTACACCTCTTAGGTTTGGCCCGAGCTACCCCAAAGGTTATGGTAGCATTGGACACGCAGCCAGGCTTAGTCTAAGGAGGGCTGTAATAAGCACACCTTGTGTCAAGAAAACACTGACGAGGTATATAAAAAAAATCCATATTTATTATTTATACTAAGGCACACTGTTATAATCTAAAGGTCAGGCAAGTACTAGAAAACATTTGCAATAGTATTAGAACACTTAGAATACTCTTGGGATAGTTTTTAGGGTAAGAAATCACTTAACTTGAAACAAATAGGCAAACTCTTTATGACGTTTGGTAACTTTGAGCCCAGCTTATTTAAGAATCCAACCCTATCTACTGAGTCACTCAAAGTTCAGATGGGTCACTGGACCACCAGTGACCAGTTGCTAGGCAGGGAAAAGACGGGAAGGCAAAGTGCAGTATTCAAAGAGGTAGTAGTATCCAGCAGGATTCACTACTGTTGCAGGTAAGTACACATGCTGGATAAAGCAAAGCTCAAGGATTGCCCCAAGAACCAGTGTCCTAGGGCAGGCACGTTTTACCATAAGAGCACAATTGGTTGTCCACCCCAATGTAACTTTATGGGCACTTGGTAGGATGCAAGATACAGCCCCCAGAGTCACAGGATCAAGCAAGCAGACTCCAGTTAAGTTATACAAGGAGTGGGACAGTACCTTCAAGTGACAAAGCAATTGCAGCAGGACGGTTCCAGCGACAGCAGGCCCGGTCACAGGTTTTTCGGTCTTGGCGACAGTAGAAAGGGACTTCGGGGGATCTGGCAACTGCTTTCGTTCAGACAGACGGCCAGCAAAGGGTCTTCACAGTTCTGGCTTGTTGGCACCTTTTCCAGGCTCGGTTGAGTGATGGTAGTCGTGGCCAACTCTGCTTTGGTTCTTGGTCCTTGACTCTGGTGAGGGGCCTTTCGGGATTCAGTTAGTATGCCGATCTAGGAGGATGGCCTTGAAGTTGAAGGTGAAACTGCACTCCTGGAGACAATGCAAAAAGGAGCATCACAGGACCCTGTATGTTCGAAGTTTGCAAGTTGCGGGGGTAGTAGCTCTTCCAGGGATTGTGCAAATTTTAGTTTCTTTCAAAAGATTACATTTTTATGAACTCAAAAGGTTGGATAAACGCCTCACTATCCCTACCGTGACGAGGATTTACTGGTTTACATAAACTAAAGGAAAACACTCTAACCAAGGTTTCTGTCCCTCACACTTATATACACAATCGATAAGGGAATATATGGCATTTAACAACAACAACAAATATAACGGTATAAGTCACATTACAATAGTTGCTTCTTCCGATAACCTGGGCAAACTCCCCCCTCCCCTTATTCAAGCAGGCATTTCTTTCAATTTTTTTTTAAAAAAGATAAGGACATCCTGCATCATAACCAAGAAGTTCCACTTTAGTTCTCTTGATAATCCAACTGGACAACACAAGTTCCAACTTGTATTCTAGTGATGGTTCACAATTGTTTAACAAAGCTTTCCTCTTTCCACTTGTAGTCAAGGTCTTGAGACGGCTTCTCGTCATCGACAATGAACACTTCAGAACTTCATTAACTTCAAAACAAATGTATTTGTCAGGGTATTTTGGCAACACTTCAGCTTTACTCCACCACAGTACTTTGAGTTTCCACTTGGTTTACTCTCATGATAGGTCCACCACTTCTAAAACACTGTGCTCTGGTGTATTCTTAACAAAACAGAAACAATGGATACACGTGCTCTTGCATACTCTCCTTCCTGTGCAGGTATACGCCAGCTCCGAACTGAACCAATTGGTTAAAAGCTTCTAGGACCTGGTATATTCCCTTGCCAGGCCAAACTACTACCTCTAAGTACTTCTGTGTTAAGGGTCAAATTCAAAGGTTCTAACCATGTCTTCTCCTTTTAGATTTGATAATGTCTTCAAGGAGAACAAGAATTACACTGGTGCTATTTATTACACCAAAGTGTTATCCCCATGCAAAAGAGGCAATGCTTCCTTCCTCCTGAACCTCTTGTATCAGGACAGCCCTCCTGCTAATCTTGTTCCGCTTTGTAGTATTAACCAAAAGCTGATGCCGCTTTCTCTCCTTCAGTTATTTTGCTTTAGCAATGTGGGTTTGAAACATTCTCTACCTACACCTGTGCAATATTCTTTGCACATACTATTAGGCTGTTATTTTCTTTTGGCATGGGCAAACCCGTTTATCAATTGCTTGCATGTGAGCCCCTTTTGGTTTTGGCAATGAAGGTTCAAGTTCACTTGTGAAGATATTGTCCCTTTGTGTGGTTGGCTTTTAGGATAAACCACTATGGAACAAAGACCTCCTTCAGATGGAATGTTGTTGGTCTTTTTATGCCAACTACTTTGGCTTCTACCTGCTTGGTATGCTTCACAATTATCTGGTTCTAGATCAGTTCGGTGTTCAAAAGGACAAGTGGATTCAAGAAACGGGCAGTTACGGAGCGCTCCGGGGTAACGATAGAATGGTAAACTTGCCGGTTTTGGCATGCGCATCTGTTAGGCAAGATTGTGTGCAGTACCCTTTAGGAAACAGTGGAAGTAAAGCCAGCTTTGAGAGGATGTCCAGCAGACGGGCTTACTTTGGAGTTGATTGGTCCCACCAACTCAAGGGTAGAAGTCGTCCTTGCAGGGCTTCTCTAGTCGAGGCGAATTCAGAGCTTCAGCACAGCAGCAGGGCTTCACCGGGCAAACCAATGGTCCAGGAGTTGCAGGAGGCATGCCTTCCAAGTTGTTCTTCGGATTCCTTCGTCCAGTGATCGACTCTGCCTTCTGAGCCAAAAAGCCTTGCCTTTTATGCAGGTTTCTCCCATTCATTCCAGCCTGTCAATCACCCGGCAGGGTGGTTGTCGTTGCTGGACAGCTAGCCGGCCAGTCAGCTTTGTGTGCATTCCTGTAACCAAGGGGATTAAGCACCGGGAGTTTCAGGCACCTCCCTCACTTCATGCCCCTGCCAGACACTCTGGAGCCAGAGGCGGGCTTTACTCGTGAATCCTGCCAAAGACAAAATGAACAAAGGGACCAAACTTGGTTTGGCACGCAGAGGAAATCTCAAGAAGTACCTTTACAACAAGAAATGGTGAAAAAAGAAGCCCAGGGCCATTTTGACAAAATGGGCAACATGGGTGCTTCACTGCAGCTGCGAATGCAGCCCGCGGTAGAAAACACACAACGGTAGTTAAAAGTAAACCACTGCCACCAGCCATTAATTGTAGAAAGGGTAACATAAAAATGTTACATGAGAAACTAGACAAAAGGGATACTAAGTAACCCCTCCAGCACCCTATAGTAAGATAGTTTGTGCTGGGTCTAGAAAGTTACAAATGTACAGTAGTTTATCCAAGATTAAACCTTTGGGAAACGGAAAGACTTGCTGTGTGCCACAATGTAGAAAGATGATGCCTATGAAGTTTGTCAGACTCCAAAACCAAAAGAAACAGAGTTCAAACCACAGAAAAATACATGAGAGAGCGGGGAAAAAGGTCTCGCTCTCTCCAGGGTAAAACAATTAAAGTTCTAGGGTCCAGCAAAAGTGCTGGGGGTCTCTAAGATAGAGCGGAATTAGCACATTTCTGAGAATTTTCCCTAACAGACTCGCCTAGGATACGGTTGGACTTTTAAAGATTGGTTAAGGAGGGGTTAATTGAAGTTGCTAGAGTTGATCTAAAGTTTCTTAATTGTTTGAGTAGTTTCTCTCACTGTTGTGTTGCTTTACATTGATTTAATGTGTGCTACCATTTCATTGTACTGTGATATTACTGTGTGAATAGTACTTAACTGATTTACTTCTAAAATCTATGTATATAAAATAAATCACTATTTTTATATAACATCAAGTGTCCTTGAACTGATTGTATGCTCCAAGTACTATGTGGATAACTACAACTCTTTTCCCTCCTAGGCTAAGCCTGGCTGCTCAGCCTTTGCTACTAAACCTTTGGGTTGTTCAGACTAAGCCTTAGAGGGTACAACCCTGTCCTGTAAGGTGGGCTTTCCCAAGTTCTGTCACAGGGAGTTTACTGTCTAACAGGAAAAGAAACAATGGGGGTGTGGCAGCTTTCCATACCACTGCAGATTTTGTGGTGTGCTGCTTTACTAAAATGCCAGAAAGTTGGAGGCAAGCATGACTCCGAACAGAATTCCCAAAATTGGTCAAAAAGGTTCAATATACCAGAGTAAAAAGGAGTGTGTGTGTGAGTGAGGGAAAACGGTTCCCACTCATGAGAACTAGCATTAAATCCAGGTATCCAGCAAACGGTGCTGGGGGACTCGCAGAGAATGGAGATTTTACACAAGAAAGAAATCTGCACTTCAATGCGGTATCAAAAAAAAAATATATTTTTTAGAGGACCAGACCTAATATACTAATTATTTGAAAACCTGCGAAAGAGGGGACAGTAGTTAATTGTGATAGCAGCTCTGTAAAATAATCTGTGTGGTGCTATTTTTCTGTTTTTTAAATGTGCTGAATTTACTAAATATAGTTGATTTTATGATTTCTCAATTTGTGCTATGCTATTTTTTTCCCCTCTGATGTGGTTTCTCTTGGCAGGTATCGTCAAATCTCCACTCGCAGGTGATTTTATAACTATGCAGTGCAGAGAGCTTTTCCAAGAAATGAACGTAGAGTTAATACCTCCCTACATGATTGCATCAAAGGTATGGGTTTACAGCAATGTTACTGTAACCTTTAAGTAAATGTTTGTGGTTTTTAGCTGACATGTTTTATACTTTTTAAGGAGGCAGTTCGTGAGGGGTCACCAGCTAATTGGAAGAGGAAAGAAAAGCTGCCCCAAGTCACACGATCTTGGCATAATTATATGTGCAATGTAAGTACCATTTATTTAGACTAGATGAATGCGTACATTTGAGGAAGGATTATTAACTTATTGTTTGTTAGGAAATAATTCTGTTTAGGCAACTCCCCACTCTCCCTCCCCCCCTTAGACTTCAGCTAAACTCCCCTGACATTTTGCTCATTTTGTTATTGAGAAACTGATCAGTCCTTCAGACTATGTACTGTGAAGTTGTTTCCCTTTTGACTTTGTACACTTCGTAACTTTTTATCCTAGTGTTAGGGAAAGTTTTCATTTCTGTTATAATTCCCTTCAACCTTAGAGGCCCCCAGCTCATTTGCTGTACTTGGGGCTTGGGATTTCTTTCCGCCTGAGTGAGTCATTTGTCGCACTCTCTCATGTGTTTTAGGGGATACTAAGTAACCCCTCCAGCACTCTATAGGAAGATGGTGTGTGCTAGGTCTAGGAATTTAAAAAGACTCGTAAAGTCAATTTAACCTTACATTCTCCGGGAAACAGTAGTTAATCCCAGAGAAGGTATTTAAACCTTTGGGGAGTCTAAAATACATCCCTGTGTCACTGCACTGAAGGTGCTGTCTAACACACATGAACAGATGATGCCTATAGAGTTGTCTAAAACTCCATAATCCAAGAACACAAGTAAAACACACATCAAAATACATGAGAGAGTGGGGAAAAAGGCTCACACTCTTTCCAGGTAAGAAAATCAAGTCCTCAAAATCCAGCAAAGATGCTGAGGGTCTCTAAGGTGAAGGGAATTGGCACATTTATGAGAATTCTCCCTATCATAAGCCACCATGGACATTTAAATTAATAAAAAAAATCCCTCCAAAAAGGCCTTGAACCACCAGCAGGCTTTAATATTAAATGGCCAACAAGATGGCCTATTAACAAGGGGGCAGCAATTCCCCATAAGGCGATGGGCCTTCCATGCCGAAACTGTAGTCAGGCTGCAGGGTGAAGGGGGTAGGGCTTACAACCCCTTTAGAAGCCCCAGTCACTCCATTGCCACACCCCAGGCGAGATTGAAGGAGTGCAGAGGATATTGGAGAGGGGGGTCTGTGGAGTGTTTGTGTGTCAGAGTAAGGAGTGTGTGGAATAGTGCTGTTAGAAGGTAGTGCTGTTAGAAGGTAGTGATGGGTAGGTGGTGGTTGGTAGGGGGTGGTTGGTGAGTGATAGCGACAGTAGTCAAAGTGATAGCAGCAGTTTAGTGAGGGTAGTAGTGGTAATGGGAGTAGTAGGAACAGTGGAAAGGCAGTTGTGTTAGCATAAAAGTACTGGTAACAGCAGAGTGTACAAGCCTAGGGTATATTTATTTAAAAAAAATCCTTGTAACCGTGATATAAATCAAATCAAAAAATTAAATCGGAGGTGTTTTTCCTCCCTTTTCAGGGAGATTTTGCAAACTTGGTCAATTCGGACTTCTGACATACAGCCCCTCTCAGATGTTAGTGGGGGCTTGAGGAAGCATGTAGAAGGGCTTTGCTGTCTGTTTTCTTGGGCATGGCTTCAACATGCCCATGCTCGCCATGCAGTGAGTAAATTCCGACTTATGCCTTGGTGCAATGAACATCTCTCTCCAGCCATCGCTCCTTTCGGCGCTGCACCCCATAGAATACAGTGGCGTCCCAAAATACATTTTGTCCAATTGCACACATGGCTTCTCCACCCTTTCCTTCTCAGTGACTTCCTGAGCATCTTATTTATCTTCCACCCGGCCAACTTTGGTCTTCCCTATCACTACTGAAAGTTGTATCCGACTCCTCCTTTGTCTCGCTGACAAGCGAAACGCTCCAACGCTCCAACGCCATAACTTATGGCAGTAGGATCTATACAAATGCAAGGTAACCTATCCTTTTGACAAAAATCCCAACTACTGACTTTCAATACTAGTTGACCGTCTGTCAAAATGTAAAACCTTGTTTGAACTCTAAAATGGATACAGTAAATTCGATTGTGATGGTTGAATAAGATTTCTTTTAAGTGTGTGTTCACTTTAATTAAGGGCTTTGTCAGGCTCCTGATGCATAGTTTCAAATCCAAATCGAGAGCCTATTTTTTTGGGAAACTTCACATCAATGGTCAGTCTTTCCGACATGATTGTCGGACTACATTAATGTGATACACGTGTGTAGAGTTTTTTTTAAAGGTGTACATTTTTGTTGGCATATGTGAAAAGGTTCATTTTTGTTCAGTCTTACCCACATCAGTATTGCTCCATCATGAGTCTATCTGGCCAAATATCATTGTTGCCAAATGTTGAATTTGGTTGTGTTTCAGTTGAAGCTCTAAAAGCAGCATCTGGGCTGTGCATCTGAATGTTTTATTTTAATGGCCGCCTTCATATTCTTCTCTTTAGTGCGTTATTCAAGACTTCCAAGCATCAGCACTTCAGGTTTCAGATTCGACCTATGATGAACAGTATGTATGTTTTCTGGCCTTATTATACAAGCTTGCATAATAAGGAAGTTACTTTTTGATTGTGTAATTCAACGCTGCATGCTGTGGGATTTGTCATGTTGTCATCCTTATGGAATAGAATTTTGAATACCTTCATATTAAATAACAGCTTCTCACCTAAAACGTATAGAAGGCCACAGTTCTCATCAGACTCTCTACAACTTGTACCTGTTGGTGTATTTAAAAATAGAACTCCCATATATTAAATGAATTCTCATAGGGACATGTTTTTGCGCTATATGCATGTTGCATAGTCTGAGCTTTGGCCTAGTGCTGCTTCTGTCTGTTTGAGCGACGTTTCCCACTGGTTGGTCTTGTTCAACAAAGTATTGAACATGTTCTTTCTTTGTGCAATCACTTCCCCCTCTTTTCTTTTTTTTTTCTTTTTTTTTTTTTATTTAAACCATGGAGTATTCCAATGCTGAAGGAAAGCTGTGGTGTTCTATACATATTTTTTTTCTTTTCAAGTATATCTTTATTGTGATCACAAACAAAAGGAACATCCGCCAAAACAGCTTGAAAAGCCAACAAGTTTAACAATCTGAAAAACAAATTTATGATTTTGTAATATGAAAGAAAGGACAGAACAGAAATCAGCCCACACTGCCCCCCCTCCCCAAACTCTCCCCCTCCCCCCCTTAACTGCTATAGCCGACTAATGTCCAGTGAGTCTGAAGAGCACATACTGCCCGCTGGGGTCTAACGGCTAGCTTTGTAACAAAGTCCAAGTTCAATAGATAGGTTACAGGATAAATGAGGTTCCGCCAAGGTGGCCTGGTCCCTGGTGACAAGCCTGTGCTGACCTCCAGGAGAGCTTTAGGTGCGTGGACGAAAAGTTTATCCCCGCCAGTCCCCTAACAGAAGCGCCATCTTAAATCTGGGCTGCTTGACCCTCAGAGATACTCCAGAAACGGGAGCCATTGTTGGTCTATATGTGTGTGAGACTCCATCATGAGGGCAGTTAGGCTTTCCATGTCATATTTCTTTCACTTTATTCAGCCAGTTTGATTTCATCGGAAGGGAGGATACTTTCCACCTTATCGTAACACAAACACGGGCAGCTAGGAGCAGGTTTCTTGGCATCTGTGGGCGAAGCAAATATCTGTCCTCAATCTTTTCAATTCCGAAGAGGACCAAGAGAGGAGTCCACGTTCTCCGAATTCCTTCAATCTCATAGATCCACCCCAATATTTCCTTCCAGAACAGATGAATCTGTGGACAACCCCACCACTGATGCCAGTATGTGCACACCTGAGTACACCTTCTCCGGCAGTAAGGGGAGATGCCCTCGTACATTTTTGCTAAGTGGTGCGGAGTTAGGTGCCATTGGGTCAAAATTCTGCAATTGTGCATCTTATATTGCATCGAGATCGAGGACTTCTAGACTGCCTTGTATATCGCATCCCAGTCAGCCTGATTCTCTGTCCAGCCCAAGTCCTGATCCCATTTGGCTTTAGTGTTTGGAGGGGAGAGGTGACCCCTGTCCATAAGCGGCCTATACATAGAGGCTACGACCCCCTTGGAGCCAGAGTGTATGTTCAATATGTTTTCAAATGGTGTAAGGGGGCGCTGCAACAAACCCTTCCACTTACGGTCTGTGAGAACTCCTTTCATTTGCAGATATGGCAAGGGGTTGATACTAAGGCCATGTTGCGCCTCTTCGAGCTCTCTTAGACAGGAACCTGCCTTCCCTTCACATTTGCCCTGCCCTGACCAGTCCCTGTTCATATTGGGCTTGAAAACAGAGAGGGTACTGAATAGCATCCCCAATTGATGGGGCCCAAATACAGCTAAGCGGTGATGACCACGTCGTCACCCCCTCCATTCCCGGGTTTTTCTTATCCCATAGTGCCCAGAGTGCCTGTAAGATGGGATGCTCCCTTGCCCTGCGCGGAATGGCATCTCGAGGAGCCCATAGCCATTCCCCAAGAATGACCGGGGCAAATAGACAATTCTCCAGAGAGACCCACTGTTTACTCTTAGACTCGCAAATATGATCTACAAGTACGCATAACTGAGCGGCTACATAGTGTGTGGATGTCCGGGTATGCGAGACCCCACCCTTTCCTTGGCTAAAACCAGAGTGTTATACGCAATACGCGGTCGTTTGTTATCCCAAAGAAAAGCCAGCAGAGTTTTTTTAACTGTGCTCAGGAAGGTCTTGGGAGTACTATGGGAAGAGATTGGAACAGGAAAAGGAGTCCTGGCAAGATGTTCATTTTAATCGCAGTATATTTACCCGCCCAGGAAAGGTTTTGTTTTCCCCATCTATCCAGGTCTTGTTGAATCACTAACCGCAGAGCCTTGTAATTGGACTGATATAACTCTTGGGGGTCCCTCGTGATTACCACCCCTAGGTACCTGATGCTGCTTTGCACGACTCGGAGGCCCCACGTCTGTGAGGCTGCGCACCTGATGGGTCAAGGTCCCCAAGAGGGAGAATCATTGTTTTGTTCTGATTTATGCAGAACCCCGATTGCACCCCATAATCCTCCTTCCTGTAGGAGAGCAGGAATTGATTGCTCGGGATGGGAGATGTAGGCCAGCACGTCATCCGCAAACAACGCCAATTTATATTCTACCCCATATCGGAGACGCCCTCTGACTTTCGGGTTACACATCTAATGCTTTGGGCTAGGGGCTCCATGATTAGAATGTATGCAAGTGGGGAAAGGGGGCACCCCTGCCTAATACCCCTGGTTAGTGTGAACTGTTTTGAGGCGATTCCGTTGACCACTACCTTGGCTTGGGTATTTCGATATAGAGCCTGTGCTCCCCTAACCCAATTTAGACCCAGACCTGCTCTGCATAGGACCTCCGACATGAGCCTCCACTCCACTCGGTCGAAGTCCTTTTCGTCGTCGACCGATATCACTGTAGGTCGTCCTTCTGTGTCTGGGATGCAAGCCATGAGATCTAGAGTTTTGCGGACATTGTCAGACCCATGCCTGGGATGCAAGCCATGAGATCTAGAGTTTTGCGGACATTGTCAGACCCATGCCTACTGTGACGTAGCCAGCTTGGTCATTATGTACCAGTCGGGGGAGAATAGCGCCCAACCTTTTAGCCAGGATGGTAGCGTAGACCTTTGTGTCCACATTTAACAACGAAATAGGTCTTTAAGAGCTACAGTCCATCCCAGCTTTCCCCTCCTTGGGTATCACAACAATTCTGGCCTCTGTGAAGGAAGGGGGGGGGGCAAACCAGACTCCAATATACTATTTAAGAGCAGGGCAAAAAAAGTGTCAGAGCGCCCTTAATCTCTTATAATAGGCTGGGGTGAATCTTTGTGATCCCAGCGCCAAACCCACCTTAAGGGCAGAGATGGCATGCTCAACCTCATCTGTGGTAATTGGATCATTTTAACCCGGCCCAGTCCTAGTCAGAGCGGGGAACATTACTTTGGACAGGTATTCCTCACTACTTTCAGGGGTGGGAGCTGTGTCAGATGTATAAAGCTGCTCGTAAAATTGGGTGAACCTTCCTGTGATGTCAACCGGGTTCGCGAGTATCGCACCCGAGTCAGTCTTGACCTTAAAGACTGCTCTGTCTGCTTTCTCTCTTTTGAGCCTGGCCGCTAAGAGTGTATGTGCTTTATCCCCTTTCTCAAAATATTTTTGCTTGATAAACCTCAGGCTAGACAACGCCTTACTCTCCCAAATCTTTTTTAATTCCTGCCTAAGGGCTCTAATCTCACCCCTCATCTCGGCCATGTCTCCTTCCGCCGCAGCAAGGAGCCCTGTGCCCCTTATTATAGCCTTTGCTGCCTCCTAAACAGTATGAATGGAGGTTGCACCCGTGTTATTCCTCTATAAGAAGCTATGTATTTCTACATCTAGGGTCTCGCGGAAGAGTTTATCTTTAAACAGAGTGTCACTACATACCCATCTTTGGTCCCCCAGTGTGCTTCGACCCAAGTCTATGCCAACCGCGACCATGTCATGGTCCGACCAGCCCACCACTTCAATGGTTGCATCTGTGATCAAATGTTCTAAGCACCCTTCCAAGAATATATAATCAATGCGGGTGAAAGTTTGGTGGGGTGGTGAATAAAATGTGTGGGCCTTTATTTGCAGCTGTGTGATTCTCCATGCATCTACAAGGTGGTGTGCTGCGACTAGCTGCTGAAAGGCTCTAGTGTCCTTGGGGTGACGCGCCCACGCGGTAAGACCGCCAGTCTAGATTCGGGTTCATGACCTGGTTGAAATCGCCACCGCAAATGACAGGGCCTCCCCCTTCTCTCTCTAGGTTCATCAGGAAATATTTGCAAAACGGTAGCTGCTGAGCATTAGGGGCATACACTGAAAATGGCGTGACCGCTGTGGAGCCAATGGACCCTTGAAAGATAAGAAATGCACCGTTTGGATCTCTGCGCAGACATGTTATCTGGAGCCCCAACGAAGCACGGTACAACATGATAGACAAGTCTTAAGTGGTTGCTCCTCACCAACTATCAATAATGCCCAGCCCGGCTTCCAAATGAGCTAAATCTTTTTTTTTCTCAACAACACTTTATTGTTTTTCATATAAACATTAATAGCAAAAGTAACAATGCTTCACAATCAGCAGAAAAAGTGAAATTTACAAAAGGACTAGAGCATCATAGACAATACAGCTCAAACAAGCAATCAACCTTAGTGAAGCATAACCAGCAAGATAACCACAACCCAACCACACAAGACAGGACCCAAAAAAAAAAAAAAAACTTTTTTTCATCTACTCTACCTATCAATCATATAGAGCTAAATCTAAATTGCGTGGTCTGCCCATCTCGATACCATCTGGGGATGTTTAACCTTTGATACTTCTTGCCCCCTCTGGACTTGCTTTTTTGCCGCTGGGCCCTGAGGGAGCTCCTGCATGTTCCGAGGATGAAGGGGCCTCTTCCCCTTCAGTTGAGCTAGACCCTGCTTGTAAACTACAAAGAACTCCCTCTGCTTCCTCCCTAGAGGTGACCCTGTACTCCTCATTAGTGGGAACTTCGGCAGGACCAGGTGGACCACATCTTTGCCAAGTGGGGAAGGCCCCAGATCGATCTGTTTGCGACTGCGGCAAATTCCAAGTGCCAGAGGTTTGCCAGCAGATTCCAACAGCCGAGGAGCCTGGGGGGCACGTTCTCCTTTTCTGTGTGAATGGATGTTTCTGGACGCGTTTCCTCCGTTGCCTCTCCTGTTACGAGTCATCAATGCACTCTGTGTCAGTGCAGGATGATTCCCATCGCCCCGATGTGGCTGAGGCAGATTTGGTACCCGGACCTTCTCACCCTGTCTGTGTCGCCTCTGATCAAACTACCGGTGGTCCTAGACCTTCTCACCAGAGAAGGAGGCGAATCTTGCATCACGACCCAGGATCGCCCAACCTGCGGGCTTGGCTCCTGCAGCCATAGAGTTTGGAGGATATGAGTTGCTTGCGCATTGCAGGGAGGTCCTCGCCAAGGCCAGGGCGGCGTCGACTTTGAAGTGCTACTGTCACAAGTGGAAGCGTTTTGCTGTGTGCTGCCGTTTGCAGAATATTACCCCTCTGAGGGTCACGGCCCATCAGATTCTTCCATATTTGCTATCCTTGACCAAGGCAGGATTGGCGCACACCTCAATCAAGGTACATCTGGCAGCTATTTCCCGCTACACCAGGTCTCCGGGAAGGTCTTCACTTTGCTCTCATTGACTCGTCAAAGAATTCCTTAACAACTTTTTCGTTCTTTCCCGTCGGTGAAGGCTCATGCCCCGGCGTGCGAACTCAACGTGGTGCTGGCGAGGCTCATGGAGGAGCGGGGGGGCCTTTGAGCCATTTCATCGTGTTCATCTCTTGGAAAACTGCTTTCCTGGTGGCCATCACCTCCTCCAGGAGGGTGGGTGAGATTGCACCAAGTATTCCAACCTAGTTCCAGCAGTCTCGCTCGTCCGTGCATCTTTGGTTTGGGTAGCCATATCAGTTCTCTCAAAAAGAATGGGGCACAGTCCCTACTTGGCAATCTGGCTTCTGCCTTTTCTACTTCTGACAATCATCTGGGCACATGCTGGAGCTGTCCTGCTAAATGGTACATCTCGAAAATTAGGCAGGTTTATGCTCCCTTTGTCATACGGGTTCTGGTGTTGTGCCATATGAAGTCCCTGCATAGACTCTGGAGTTTCGTGAAAAAGCGTTTGGGGAGCATATATGGGATATTCATGAAGTGCAACAGCCTGGGCAGGACCACCATCTTGAGCAATGCCGCCCTACCCACCATGGCCAGGGGGAGCTTCACCCAGAACCCCATACTGTTCTTGATTCCTTCCACCGCCCTCTCCGTGTTGTATTTATTTTCGTCCGCAATTGTGTGATATATGTTAATCCCCAAGTATCTAATTGTCCTAGTCTGCCAGGATATCTGCAGGATAGGTACGTTCCCCTGTGGGACCCCTCTGTATCTCCTCAGGGGGAACATGCATGACTTTTTGGGGTTTACTGCTATGCCCGAAAGGGTCGCATATTACTCCATCACTTCAGAATATATCACAAGTTTTCCTCTGGGAAGCGCAGGCGCCATTTCGCTAAGGTCACCCTCCGTCTGTTCTATGATGTGGTGGAGTCTCCTGTGGTTGTCCGTTATATTCCTGCCCGGGACATAGCCAGTTTGGTCGGGGTGTATGAGTTAATTACTCTTTTGAGTCGGTTTGCCAGCAGCGCTGTAAGAATTTTGCTATCTTGATTTAACATAGATAGCGGTCGGTATGACCCGCAGTCTGTGCTCGGCTTACCGGGTTTGAGTAGCGGAATGATCACCACCTCCTTTAGGGATTCCAGCAATCTACCCCTCTCAAACACCCCGTTTAGCATGGCCAGCAGTGGGGGGAGCACTTGTCTATATGTTTTTGTAGAATTCACTGGGGAGCCCATCGGATCCCGGGGCTTTACAGGTGGGTAGGTGCAGTACTACTGTCTCTAGTTCCTCTATCGTGATTGGGGCCTCCAGGTCATCCTATTTCTTCCTCGTTTAATTTGGGTAATCCTATGTCTTCCAGCGTCTCTTGAATTTCCCGTTCTACTACCTCCCCTGTGTCTTCATAGAGGCGTTTGCAGAACCTAAGGAACCCCTTGTTTACCCCCTCTTGGGTGTTCAAATCTGGCCGCCTTCTCCCGTTATCTCCCTGACTACTGGTCTTGGTGTCTCGTTTTTATATAACCATGCAAGCAGCCTCCCCGGTTTATCCCCACCCGCGTGTTGCCTTTCGATATATTTTTTATAGTTCAATTTGCTTAGTCTTTCCCAGAGCTCCACGCTAGCTTGTTGCAATTAGCTTGCTTGTTCGGCATCTCCCTGTGAGGTGCCTCCCCTATGCATCATTTCCTCTAGTTTCTTCTGTCTCTTGTAGCTCTCGCTCTAGGCTTCCTACTAGCCCTCTGGATTTGGATATGGCCGCCCCTCCCACTACCACCTTAAATGCCTCCCATAGGGTTTCCTCTGACTTCACACTCCCTGTGTTAGAATCACAATACACACTGATCTCCTCCCTTAGGTCCTCTCAGAATGCCAAGGCCTGCAGGGCCTCCGCTCTAAGCCTCCATGTCAGAACTCTTGCTCTGGGGGGTTGATGTCTCCAATCCAGGACCAGGTGGGAGTGATCCGTTAATGTTCTGGCCTTGTATTCTGAGCCCGTCATTTCTCCTATGAGATCTGAGGTGACAAACAGATAATCTAGTCTTGTATACAGGTTGTGTGGGGCGGCGTAGTGTAAATAGTGCCTGCCATTCGGGTGTTGCTGTCTCCATATATCCTGTAGCCAAAGTGTCTCTGCAGGGCCTGTAGTGCTCTTGCGGCGGGGGTGGGTTTGTCTAGTTTCGTATCTGACCTATCCATTTTAGGACATAGCGTACAGTTGGTCTCCTCCCCATATGGTCGCGCTTCCTATGTGGGGGCTGATTTTGCTGTATAGTGTCCTGAAGTAAGCTGCTGTTTCATGGTTGGGGGCATACATATTTGATATTCAGTTCTCTGTTCTCCAGCAACCCTTGTATCGTTATCATCCTCCCATCTGGCTCCACCGTGGCCTGAATCACATGGGGTGCCACCCAGGTAATCACCCCCCTAGCATAAGCTGAATATGTCACTCCCAAGGTGGTCCCCCTCCGCTTTTTCTTGACCATCTCTATTTTCTCTTTGGTGAGGTGGGTTTCCTGCAGTAGTGCTATGTCTACTCTTTGCCTTCTTAAATGCATCATTACTTTGTTCCTTTTCTGGTAACTGTTGAGGACTCTCACATTCCACGTTATTATTCTGAGACCTCCCATTGTCATTGTGTTTCGTCCCTCCTCCCTTCCTTTTTGTACCTCCCTCCGGTCTTGTTTGGCATAAGTATGGGCTTGTTCCCCTTCCCTTATCAACAATAACTCCCCAACTAACCCCCCCATCTTCCCCAGCTATATTCACTGCACACATTCTGCCCCTTCCTCCTCCCTGCCCATCCCGAACTGATGCCCAGCTCCATCCCTGGATCTCAGGCTCTCCTGCATATGCCCCTATCTCGGAATGGCGAAATCAGGAGCCCAGCAGGGTGTTACTGGTCTAACGGTAACATAACTAATCAGTTTTTGGGGGTGAGAGAGCTTGTTCCGCGAGGCTCCTACCGTGTTGCCCTATATCATCGTGCTTGAGCATTCTTATCTATGCAGCCCGTGTTGCGTATCTCCCAATTGTCTCTGCCCTGTCTTATATTCTAGTCCCAGTGTTTGAGTCTGCCGCACCAAAGGTGCCACAGCCTCCATTTTACTTATCTGCGCCGTCTTCCTTCTGGATACCAGTTTCCGGTTGACAGTTCTGCGTGTCCAGCCACTCAGACGCATCCTCTGGAGTGTCGAAAAACAGTGCTCTATATCTGTGGTACACCTTCAGTTTGGCTGGGTATATTGGCATGTACTTGTAGCCTGCTTCCCGCAATCTTCTTTTCACTGCTCCGTAGTTCATGCGACATCTTTGTACCAAAAGTGTGTAGTCCGGATATGCCATGATGTTCGCCGATGCCCTTTGTATCGTGCCTCCTTTCCGGAAGTATTCTAGTATTTTTTTCTCTGTTGCGATAGTTCAGGATTTTGGCAATTATTTGTCCAGGGGGGTGGGAGGGGTGCCTGGAGGTGGCCTCCTTGTCAAGGCCCTATGCGCCCGTTCCACTGCAAACCCTTGGGTTAGCACCCCTCTTGTTATTTCTTGCAGCAGCATCGTTTCAATATAATCCGTGGGATGCAATCCCTGCGCTCTTTCCGGGAGTCCCACGATGCGTACGTTGTTTCTCCAGGCGTGTCCCTCCGCCTCTTTTGCCCTGTTTTCCAAATTGCTCACACGTTGTTCCAGAATATGGATCTCCGATTTGTGAGACTCGCATGTAGCTGTATTAGGTGCCATTTCCTTTTCCAGTTCGCCAGTACGTTCTGCTAGTGTTACGTCTTGCCTGAGAAGATTCACCTCTTTCTGTACTGCGCCAACTTTAAGTTCCAGTGCTACTTTCAGTTCGACCAGGGCCGATTCCAATTTGGTTTCCCATGCTAATTTCAGTTTCGCAATCGCTTCCAGGATCTGCTAATCTTTGCTTGCTGTGACGGTATCTGGGGTGGGAGTCTTCTCCTCCTTGCTCCTAGCCCCTTCTCCCCTCTGCGGTGTTCTCGCATGTTCTTCCAGCGTGGGTTATTTGCCCTTTGCCCTTTGCCTTGGCCTGTTTGTTCACCATTTCGGTGTTGCCGTATGCCTCTCGTCAGGCCCTCAGGGGTGTGGTACTCTGCGGTTCAGGACTAGTCCGTCCCCGGCTCTGGTGCTTCAGGGGCGCTGTGATGGAAGTGTTCGTATTCTATTGACACTGTTCCACGAATGGGTTCTGTCCTACTACATCCGTGGCCATTGCTATTTCTTTGTCTTTGTATCCCGGCTCTTGTTGGGTCTTGCCGCTATCTGCGACCCGAGGGCCTGCGGGCCTGTTTTGATGCTATGGTGAATTTTCGTGTAGAATGCAGTGTGGGTTTACGCTTTTGTGGCCTGCAATGCCCCTTCGGTTATCCTTCAGTGCACCTTGTCTCCGAAACATTACACGTTGCTCCTGCAGCTGCCCCTCTCGTGTGCTCGCCCAGCCTGCCGCCCACTTCCAGTGTGCGGAGCAGCAGTATGTCCTCGGCTGCTTTTCTTAAGGTGAGGCCATGATTGTCACGTTTACGTTGTTTGCCTACGCTATTAGGCGTATTTGCTGTGCTATCCGACGTGGTTGACACGTCCAGGCCCATTTCGCTGGTAGATATGGGTGCCAGCCTTCGGGTGTGTGCCCTTGTGTGTCTCGTCGTGGAGCATTGCGCCCCTGGGCTAGAGCTAGTGGCATGCTCTTACCCCCTCTGTCAGCCTCGCAGTGTTATTTGACGGTGTGGCTTCCTGGGTTCCAGTGCTTTCAGATGGCATCCGCTTGGGGCGTTGTGGATCTTATTCTGTCAGGCTGGCCGGCACAGTTTCATTTATGGCTCTTTCTATAATTGTTTCTGTGGGTCGCCCTTGTGATCAGCTTGCAGCCGCTGCCGGGGTGGGCTGGCTGTTGTTACCCCAACGTGGCCATTGTGTATCTTCGTTTATTTTCGCCGTTCACTCATTTTCCATAATGCTTCCTTTCTGGAGCAGCCAGAGATGTTATAAAATGCAGGGCCCGCCGTCCTTTACCTCTGTGGCTCAGGCAGCGCTGTTACTATGTTGCGCTCGGCCTCAGCAACATCTCCTGCTCCTGAATGTCATTTGATGCGCTCCCCTCATTCTTTAGATGTTAGCAGTCCCGCTGTGGCTCGTCCGACGGCTTCCAAACGCGGTCTGCAGGTGCCACGCACCCGGTCTGCTGGTCTATTAGCAGCCCGCTAGGGTACGATACTGTCTGCCGCAGCCCGCATCCGTATGTGCTTGTGTTTGATTGTGAGGTCAGGCAAGTGAACGAATCGCAAGACGCATCAGCGCGCTTTCACTACCCCACTTAATGCTGCACACTGTTTTCCAATGATGACATAGCAGCGAGCCCACGCTGCTTGTTAAAGCCGCAGCTATGTTTTCTCTCCTCTGTCTCTCTCCCAGCTCAGTTTCTACGCATCACAGGCACGGAAATGTTTCTGCACGCTGGGCTCCTTTGTTCTCTTTACACGGCCGCCATTTTGGGTCCGGACATCGAGGCCACCGCGATCCAAATTATGTTCAGGACTGCAGGCCAGGTTCATTCCATGGGTTCCCGATGTTCTTGGAAGGGGCTCCATACATTCACATGCCTGTCGCTGTATTTTCGTCTGCTGTGGGCTGCTGTGTATGCACTTTTATATCGGATCAATGCAGCATCATATGGAACTGCGTCTTCCTACATGGCCCTGTAGCCACGCCCCCAACAAACCCAACTTCTACTTGAGATTAGCTACTGCGCCTTCACACTCTTCCTGTGAACTGCTCACAGCCAAACTACCGGTATCGCACACAAGTACCATCACAATTCACTTAATCTACGGACCTCCAGGCCCCATCGGCTGATTTGTGGAAGACATGATGACACTATCTGACAACATTAAAACATTATCACAAATTCTAATACTAGGTGATTTTTAATTTAGGATTTACCAATCCTAATGACCACCAAGCGTTCTCTCTAGCTGACACCTTTAATGAACATGGCTTCAACCAAAAAGTTAACCAGCCTTCCCATTAGATAGGGAGGGCCCTAGTCTGGGTAGCACATCTGAACTGCAACATTACAATCACCGATATTTCACCGCAACCTTGGACGGATGACCACCTTCTTTCATTTGAGTTTGCAACAAATAACCCATTAATCAAATCCAACACTTCAGCACTGCGGTGCCTGACCAGAAACAAACAACATCACTGCAGATGCCATTATGCCACTTGTATTCCCTATCATAAATTCCCTACAGAACACTACAGACCCCCAACTCACTAGCAGACGCCTATAACTCAACAATGACCAGAGCCTTAGACACGGTCGCCCCCCTCAAAATGCGCAAAGGCAAACCAAGAGCTCATCTGAACTCCTGGTTCACACCAGAGTTAAAAACTTTACGGTCTGAAAAAAGAAAACTCTAATCCTTATGGAAACGCACCCCATCCATTGAGAACAAAACTTAACTTTGCCATCTTTTCTGCCAAATACAAAGAAGAGATTATATGTACCAAACGCGATACGTTTAATAACAGATTTAACCCAGCTAGCGCCAGTACTAAAGAGCTCTTCATCATCTTGAGAGAAATGGAGACGCCCAACCTTCCTATTGACTCATGTCCAAAAGACAAACTCTGGTGTACGAACATTCAGAATGCTGTCGCCAACAAAATCGCTACCTTGCAAATGAAAATTACAGACAAACGGCGTAACCTAAATAACCTAGCTCCGACTCACTTGTCTCGAGCCTTCCACCAAACCATCACAAGATTTCAAATTCTCGAAGTTTCTGTACCAGAGGTAGAAAAAAAATAATTGCCTCCCTGAAACCATGCTAGAGACCTGGCCCCTTTCATAACCAAGTGAATCAATGTCTTTCGCCTTGGGTATTGTACCGAGTAACTTAAAGGAATCTTGGGTACTTCCACTATTCAAAAATCAATCTTTGGACCCCACCATTCCTACTAACTACAGGCCAATCACGACTGTCCCATTTCTGCTTAAGATCTTGGATAGGGTTGCATATTTGGAAATCGAAGACTACTTGGAGGCCAATCAGCTCTTGGGGATCCAACAATCTGTTTGACGTACTCGAAGATAAAGGAAAAATTGCAATTCTACTCCTCTTGTACCTATCTGCCGCTTTTGACCTGTTCGACCAGAGTTATCTGTAATCACCTCGCCACAGCAGCCCATTTTTCCCAGAATGCTATCACATGGATCGAATCCTTCCTAAACAGGACCATGCAAGTCTTCTCACTGTCTGCAGCGGCTGACCCCATACCTATCACATGTGGAGTGCCTCAGGGTTTGTGTGTGTCGCCAACTCTGTATAATATCTTCACAAAGCCGCTATTTGATGATCTGGACCGTCTGGGTGTCACCTATGCGGATACACCCAGAGCCTCCTCCCTTTAACAGGTGTCTATTACTCTGATGGACGGCTTGTGACAAAATGTATCTAATCATTCCTGCATGGATGGCCACCCATGGCCTCTGCCTGAATGATAAAACCGAACTCCTGCTTGCAGGTTCTTCAGCCAACTTGAACAAGCTTAACCCTAATTACGCCTCATTCAATATAGATGGGAACATCCCAGTGGCCAAAGCGGTAAAAACACTGGGTTTTTACCTGGACTCTACTTCAAAATTACACAAACAAGTTAACATGACCGCTTCAGCTACTGCCTATACGGGTAAACTAATAAGGGCTTGTAAACCATTGTTTTCCACAGAAAGGTGCATCACTCTAGCCAGACACCCATATTGTCCAAACTGGACTATTGTAAAGGACTTTATCTGGTGGCTAGTACGTTTGTGCTCAACAAACTTCAAATACTGCAAAATAACGCTCTGTGTTGCGTTAAATGGTTTATAGTGAAAATGTCGACTGCATCAATGTCAAAAAATGTAGGAAAAAAAAGTATTTTTTTTGTACATTTTTTTTAATGGGGGGGTTGCCCCAACCCCCCCTTTATTTTTACTAGCTAAACCCAAAAACAACATACAAATTAAAAAAACAAATTTGAATTTATTTTTTGACATTTTGTTTTAGACATTTTTGCATTCAAATTTTTTTTTCTCGATATTATAACTGGATGCCGCATTAAATAGCCCAAGGAGAGAACACATCTCTGCAACAAGACTATACAAATGGCTCGCCATAAGGGAAAAGATTGAGCTGAAAACCTTGATTTTACTTTTAAATCCTCGAGCCATACAGCTCCACCTTACCTTAGGGATAAATTCACCATCTGATCGTCCACACAGGTCACCTGATCAGCTAACACATCTTGTCTGGTTGTCCCGAGATACAAACAAAAACAATCTGGGGGAGCAGTTTCCCTGTCATGGCGCCCAATTGTGGAACTCACTCCCACCTGCCCTTAAGACGACCCAGCTTTTCACTAACTTTAGGAGAAAATCCATTTCCTGGCTAATCAGTAAGAACTAACGAAGAATCTGATTCCACTTAACTCTCTCTGCACCCCTCACTTGAGGTAACCTATAATCTGTTTTCTTGTCCTTCGTGTATCTCTGCCGTTGGATACCAGATGCACATGATGTAACTTATATTCTGCTATCCTGTCCTTCATGTATCTCTGCCTATGGAAACATTTGTGCTCTTAATGTAAACTTGTAACTTGCCATATGCCTTCATCAACCAACTGTAACTGTAATTTGACTTTCGAATAGATTGTGTCCTCCCACGTATTCCTCATCTTAGATATATTCACCAGCTTGCTGCTGCTTTCGGAATTTTTTTTTGCCAAAGGGTGATGTGCTCAAGGCCGCGTAGCTTGGTCTCTCGAAGGCCAGCGTCGACGTCATCAGTCGTATAAAGGGCTTGAGCCGCGCCCATTGGTTCAGTTCCGTTTTTCTGAGCTTCTGCTTCGTGTATCTAAACTGCGCGTCAGTTTTTCTCATCGAGAAATGTCTTCTTCCTCAACTCTGACAACACCCAAAGCGGTTTTTAAAAAGTGTCTGAAATGCGGAAGAAAGATGTCCATTACGGATCCTCACCGCAACTGTCTTTGGTGCCTTAGTCCTGATCACCGAGTCGACGAGCGCGGGTTGCGTCAGGCGATGTCGAACAAGGCTCTTAAGGAACGCCAAGGTAAGCTAGCAGTAGGGGAGGAGTATTTCAGGTCTGCAAAAAGGCTAAAAGACTCGAGAGAATCAAACTAAATCTCGTCAGGAGCCGTGGTGATTGAGGTCGAAAAGTCGCTCGAGGAAGTCCTCTTCCTCGTCATTGAAAAAATCAAAAAGCGACGGCATGGCTCTTCATCCTCTTCTTCCTCGCTCGACCTAAGGTTAATTTCTTGTCCTTCAAAACATGATTCCCCAAAGAAATAGGAGGCCTTTAGGGCTTCAATGCTAAACCTTTTTGAGAAGGCGGCCCGACCCCCTCAAAGTTGCATGAAGAGCATGTCCCTGTCCACTCTGAAGATGACAGAGGGAAATCCAAAACATCTCACGCTAAATCCGACAAAAAGTCAAGTGTGTCTTCGGACGATGATTCTCCACCGCCTCGTGAAACTATACAGAAACCTTCGGTGCACAAATCGAGGTTGCCCGAGGACAAAATGGCATCCTCATCGGCAAGGTCAGCGATTGACTCAATGCGTCCTTCGACGCTGTCAAAGCCAAAAATGGCGTTGATACCTTTTGGCCTCGGCATCGAAGTCCTCCTCGATAACCTTGGGGATTCCTTTGAGTGTGATGATGCCGGCGTCGACGGAATCGACACCGGCCTTTGTTTGGGAAATCTTTCATACCGGTTCCCAAGACGACAACTATGGCTAAGGCTAGGTCTGTTCCACCTTTACCAGAAAAACATTTCCACCCTCAGCCCAGGCAAGAATTTTTTAAATCTGTCTGCTATTTATGAGGAACAAACCTCTGATGAGGAAATTAAATCAGCTGGTGTTTGATTTGGGACAAGAGAAGTCCCTGAGGAACTGGTAGATCCTAATTCAAAAATGTCAGACCTTTATGATTGCCTACAATCGGCTCCCACTGTGCAGAGTGGCAATGCAGCTCTGGTTCTGGGCAATGCAAGAAGGAATCTGTTGGCGGTTCACGTAGCCGGAGAGCTGAACGGGGCGGCGTACGCTCTGAACAGGCAGAGCACAGTCTCCCACGAGTGGGGAGCTAGCTCAGGAAGTCCTTCAAGAGATCTGTGCCCTTTGGGGAACCCCTCAAGTGGATCTGTTCACGACAGGGGCCAACCGGAAGTGCGATCTGTATTGCTCAAGGGAATTTCCCCCTAGAGGAGCTCTAGGGGACGCGTTCGTAGTGGACTGGGTATATCCATTCCTTTACGCGTTTCCTCCAGTCCCTGTGATTCCTCATGTAATCAGGAGGTTGAGAAAGTTCAGGAGTACCATGATCCTAATTGCCCCGGACTGGGCCAGGAGGACCTGGTACCCAGACCTTCTGGACATGTCCATCTGCCCTCCAATACGTCTTCCACAAAGAGAGGATCTTCTCTCGCAAGAGCAAGGTGGGTTCTCCATCCAGAGGTCAAGACACTCAACCTTCCCGCCCGGCTTCTGAGAGGTTGAGCTATAAGGATTGGGACCTCCTGGATGACGTTATGGAGATTTTGCTTTCGGCCAGAAGGCCAGCAACAAAATCCTTATACCGGTGTCATTGGAAGAAATTCATTGACTGGTGCAGGGATAAAAATGTGGATCTTTTCAATGTACCACTCCCATGGTGCTTTCCTTTCTATTACATTTAGCTGACTCTGGGCTCCAAGTTTGAACTATTAAAGGATATTTGGCGGCGCTATCTATCTTCAAGCGCTCCTCCAGAAGTTTCATATTTCAAAATGCCTTTTAGTTATCCAATTTCTTAAAGGGTTAACAAATATGTTCCCTCCTACACCATTCCAAATTCCCATTTGGGATTTAAATTTAGTATTAAAAGTTTTTTACGTGTGCCCCTTTTGAGCCTTTACATTCTTGTCCTCTAAGGCTCCTAACTTAAACGGTTATACTAGTGTTTCTAACTTCAGCTCGCAGGGTGAGTGAGTTTGCAGGTGCTCTCTTGCAAGCCTCCTCACACGGTTTTCCACAAGAATAAAGTTGTTTTAAAGGTCAAGCCCTTTTTCCTACCTAAAATAGTTTCGGATTTCCATCTGTCACAGAAAATCACTTTACAGAAATGAAGAAAAAGTAAGTTGTGTATGCCCCACTTAAGACTGGTGCTCTCAGTTGACCCTAAACAGGGTTGCACAGTTCGATCCAATCTTTTCAAAAAAAGTGATCATATTATAAAACAAATGATGAAAAAGACAGTACTTAATTTTCAAAAAGAAATGTTTAATTCACATTTCTAGGACCCATGTCCCTTGATTGATTAGTTATTGTATCATGAGGCAACTCAAAGATCTAGGTTGTTTTTTTCACAAAAGTACATATGCCAATGCATTTCAGTCCTTGACCATCTTCAGGGCCGTACTTAAGTGAATCTTAAATCAACTGTGCAGTATCAATACAAAACACAGACACAGCAGAAACAACCAACAGAGGAAGAGTACCTTTTTTAGGAGCATGAAGAAGAGAACACGAAGGGGGATAAACAAAAGGGAAGACCAAATACGAGACTACAGCAGAAGAAAACATAGTGATCAATCTGTCTTCCAGAACTCTGACCCCAGGTGAAATTACAACTTTGCAGAAAGGGCTAAGTTTTGGCCCGACATACAACAGCACCTTATTTGACTCTAAAATCGAACTATACAAACTGGTTCGGAAAATGAAATTGAAGGTGTTCTTCAGTGAACTAGAAGAAGAAAACCAGAGAGAGGTAGAGGACACTGACCTTAAAGAATTCAGAGGTAAGAGCAACTTTATTCCTCCGATTTCGGTTCCTTCCGTAGACCTTCCAAAAACAGGTCACAAAAGACCTAGAGAAGATCAAATTCAAACAGCCTAGGAATTCCAACATGGAACCACATGAGATTAAACTCATAAGAAACCTATATGGAGATGACACTATAACCACTAGGGCTGCAGATAAAGGAAGAGGTTTGGTTCTACTTAACACAAGTTATTAAGAAGAAGAATGTATGAGACAGCTCAGCGACATTTAACACCTATGCAATACTTGAATTGGATCCCACAGAAGAAATTTGATGCAATCTGGAAAAACCTATAAAAAGGGCAGAGGAATTCGAATGGATTAATCGGAACACAAAGAAATTTCTAACCAATACATATCCGAAGATACCTCATTTTTACACTCTCCCGAAGATACATAAGGACATGCAAAAGCTTCCGGGAAGACCTATATTAGCAGGAATCAATAGTATCCTTGAACCACTTGGCAAATACATAGATTTTATTTTTTACAGCCATTGATTCAAAAGACAAGTACTTACATCAAGGACTCCACACATTTTTTGCAACATCTCAGAACCATTCCCTTCAACAATAATATCTGCTTCACGGTAGATGTTAAAAGCCTATACACATCCATTCCTCACGATCTAGGCAGAGAAGCGGAGGAGTGGATGCTTCTGAAGGAAGGAGAAATAGCAGCACAAAAATAATTAATTATGGGACTTTTGGAATTTATTAGCAACAACTTGTACTTCCAGTTTAAGGACTCATATTATTTACAAGTTGCTGGCACTGCGATGGGGGCAACCATGGCCCCATCATATGCAAATTCATTTATGCACAAATTCGAAACGGAACATATCCTTATGAACAATCTGTGGAACCAAGACCTCATCATTTGGATACGATACATAGATGATATTTTTGGCATTTGGAAAAGTTCAGAATCTCATCTTCTAGAATTCTTTGGCTACATCAACAGCATAGATCCTCGGATACAGTTCACATACGAATATTCTTGCAAGTCCATCCATTTTTTAGATGTGGAGATTAATGTAACCGAAACAGGATACTACAGTTTATTGGAAGAGCACAGATAGAAATAGTTTTACAAAGGTTGAGCTTCCACCAACCGAGTCTGATTTAAAAATGTACCCTACAGGCAAATGCTCAGAGTAAAAAGGATCGTCAGCACCCAGAGTGAATATGAAGCAGCAGTAAAAGAAATGGGCAAGAAATTTCTTGCACAAGGCTATTCAGAAGAAGAAATCACATTGGCAGAGACAAGTACAGCTACACAAGACAGAGAAGAATTACTTAGACCAAGAGCAACTAAACAGGATACCTCACCTCCATTAGTCTTTGTATCAAAGTACTCCAGCCAAAGCAATCGGATCAAAGCAATCCTAAAGAAAAATTGGAACACTGTAACATGTGACAAAAGGGTAGAACAATTGTTCAAGGAAACTCCTACATTTGCTTACCAAAGAAGCTCCAATCTGAAAGACAGATTAATTCATACTAGACCCCCACAGAAGAAGAAAAGAACTGAACGTATAGGCACATTTCCGTGCTTGAACTGCAGCAACTGCGGTTACATTATGAAAGGACAAACAATAAATCATCCCCACACTGGAGAAAAGATTAAGCTTAAAAGTTATGCTACATGTGACACAGCTGGAATCATATATGGGATCAAATGTCCATGTGGTTTGTATTATGTCGGCCAAACACAACGCACAGCAAAGATAAGGTGGAATGAGCATAGATCTTGCATCAGGAACAAGACTGCAAGCTCGGCGGTGGCAAGACACTGGCAGAATAAATAACATAGCTTGGCCCAAATTAAGTTTGTAACTCTTGAAAAAGTCCAGAGAAGGGAGAAACACGGGAATCTACAAAAAAGAATGGATCAACGTGAAACATTTTGGATAGACAGACTTAGTTCACTGACTCGCAAGGGAATCAATAAATAGATTAATTATGTGTTTCCTCTAAGAACAGCGAAAATACTATGTTGTGCTGAGATGTGTTTCACCTTCAGTGGGACTCTTGCATAGTTTATGCTTTGTGATGCTTCCTCTAACATAGCCATAATCATTTGTGGTGCTACAAGGAGTTTTATCAGTAGTGAGACCCCAGCATCATAATGCTCTGTGAACAATATCATAATACTAATGGGGACATGCTTAGTATAAGCAATCGATTCTTTACTTATTTTGAATAATCTGTTTATATACACAGATCGTACAACATGTTAGATCTGGACATTTATTTGTGTAATGTTTTCCTCGCAATCAGTTTTCTGATTACTTATTGGCACTGTCGTTTGTATTTTAGTTTGTATTGCAGTTAACAGAATGTAAATCGCATAGTACGCTATTCGAGTTCTTACTCGAGTAAAACATACCCTGAATAGACACATGTATCTGAATAGTTGCCCAGCTAATTCATAACACGCTTCTGCGTTGTTCGCCATGGTAACAGTCCCACCCCCCTGCATTCATGCAGGGCGTTGGGATCGGAGGCGTACGCGCAGCAGCATAAACGCTGCTGCGCGACGGCCCGCCCACTTTCCCATGGTGATTTAAACTAGCATCGGAGTTCGCGCGCGATTCGCTTTCAGAGCGAACGCGATCGGCTCTGCGAGCGACCGCAAGCAGGTAAGAGCTCTCTGAATATGAGCACAAAGATGTGCTACCGTAGTTAATGCTATAGTTTTTTTTTTTTTTAAACCATTTTTATTGTTTTATAAAACACCAAACATACAAAACTTGGGACATCCGCATACAGTTCAACATCGTCAAGTCACATGCTAAGTTCTTAAGTCCCACTCCCTCCCTCCCAACTTCAGCCAATTTGTCTCTATCACCAGCCTGTGGTTCTTCGGGCGGGTTTGCCGTCTCATTGTCTGTATCGGCATCACTGCAATCGGGCCGAGGTGGGCCCTTCATGGTGGCCACTAGCTGTCTCCATTCGAGTAGGGGTCCTACCTCCTCCTCCTCCCCTCCTCTACATGCCATTTCAAACCAGACTGTCATTTTTGCCTCGGCCCATTTCAGGTGGTCAGCCCACCACAGCTCTATCCTTGGTCTCCGGGCCGCTTTCCAACCCATTGCTATCCTTCGTTTGGCCAGGATGTATGCTAGCTCTTTCATTTTGCTTATGTGCTTTAAATTACGTGGCCTAGTAAACCCCCCCCAAATGCATGCTCGGGCCGACTCCACCTCCATAGCAATGCCACATCCTGCGAGGCGTGCCTTTATTTCCAACCAAAACTTTCCCACTTCCGGGCAAGCCCAGAACATGTGTAGCAGCCCGGCTTCCACTTCCCTGCACCTAGGGCATTTCTGGGCCACCTGACCACCAAACCTGGCGATCTTGTTGTGGGTGAGGTATGCTTATGCGTGACATAGTTGGATTTGTTGGAGCCTAGCGTTCCAGGACACTTTTTTATGATACCTCTGGGCCCTTTCCCAGAGCCCATCCGACATGGGCTCCCCCACCTCTTCTTCCCACATTTGTCTTAAATGAGTCCGTTCCCTCCCCACCTTAGTCCCCAGCAGTTCATATATACGAGAAACCTCATGTCCGCCCTCTGAGACATCATATATCATCTCCATAGTGGCATCCGGTTGCGCTGTGAGCACTGCCGGTGACCACCTTGCTCGCACCCTTTTCAACATTCTAATATAGGTTAAGTACTGCCCCTCATGCACCCCCACCTCCTCCGTCAGGCTCAGGAACTCTGCCTCCCCCTCCTGCCATATGTCTCCCAGGGTAGCCAAGCCCACTGGTTCCCAGTACCTGCGGACCCCCTGCATCAGCTGGGAGTCTCCTGTGCATAGTGCCACCAGCGGTACCTGCGCAGAGTATGGGACCGAAATGTCCCGACATCTGCCACGCTCTATGCCACAGCTCCCAGCCCAATACTAGAAGTCCCGCCATCTCCCGGACCCTGGGTTTGGGCAGCCACACCACTCCTCTCAGGAAAAAGGGGGCCGGTTCCCCGCCCAGCAGTCTAGATTCCGCCGTCTCGTCATCAGACAGCCACCTTACTACATACTGCAACTGCCCTGCTAGGTAATACAGTTCAAAGTTCGGCAGGTTTATCCCCCCTCTGTCACACGAGTTTGGCAATTTCCATAGGGCCACCCTGTTCCTGGAGTTGTTCCAAATAAAGCCCCGGCACATGCTGTGGAGACTAGCAAAGAAGTGCCTCGGGATTACGTGCGGAATGTTTACGAAAAAATGCAACAGTCGAGGCAAGACTACCATTTTGAGTAAAGCGGCCCTCCCTACCATAGCCAGGGGTAGCCTGGACCAAAACCCCATGCTGTTTTTGATTCCTGCCACTGCTTTTACCGTGTTGTGCACATGTTCTTCTCCCGCTGTATGGTATATGTCTATTCCGAGATATCGGAACAACTTAATGCACCAGGGTATTGGCAGCGTTGGCAAGTTCACGGGCCGGACATGCTTATACCTCCCCAGGGGAAACACGCTGGACTTTTTGGGGTTCACCGCTATGCCATAGAGGGCAGCGAACTGCTCCATCACATCCAGTATGTACTGCATGTTCTCCTCCGGGTAGCGCAGATAAAACAATACATCAGAATATAAAGCGACAAGGTGCTCCCCCCCCCCCCCCACCTCCCACTGTACGGATGCCTATCTCCTCGTATTGTTGTCTCAGACATATGGCCAGCGGCTCTAGTGCCAGTATATATAACATTGGTGACCACGGGCAACCCTGTCCTGTCCCCCTACTTAGCTGCCATTTGTCAGAAATGATGGCTCCTGTTTTGACTCTGGCAATCGTAGAACTATATAACATTTCCACCCATCTGCGGTATCCCGGAACCATGCCGTAGCCCTCTAAGGACGCGATCAGCCAAGGCCATCTAACTGAGTCGAAGGCCTTAACCGCGTCTAACGAGGCCACGGCTATTTCCCCTGGGTCTTCTTTTGTTTGGTCAATAATGTGGTGCAACCTTCTGAGCTTATCAGTTATGTTCCTGCCCGGGACATAGCCTGTTTGATCTGTGTGTATCAGTTTACCAATAACGACCTTTAGCCTGTTCGCTAGCACGGCAGTAAAAATTTTACTGTCCTGGTTAAGCATTGAAAGGGGTCTGTACGACCCACAATTCGTGCTAGGCTTACCCGGCTTCAGAAGCGGAATGATCACCGCCTCCCGCAGGGATTCGGGTAATCTGCTCTGCTCGTATGACTCATTCAGCATGGCCAGCAGCGGGGGGAGCAACTCCTGTTTGTAAGCTTTATAGAGTTCGCTCGGTAACCCGTCCGACCCAGGGGCTTTGCAGGTTGGCAAGTGCTGGACTACCAGCTCGAGTTCCTCTGTTGTGATAGGGGCGTCTAGGTCGGAGCGTTGTGCATCATCTAGGGTGGGGAGGTCCATGTCCTCCAGCGTCTCCTTGATTGCATGATCACTCGGGCCACCTGGGTCCTCATAGAGGTGTTTGTAATATTTCAAGAACTCTACGTTCACCTCCTCCTGGGTGTTCAGAGTCTGGCCCCCAATCCCCTTCGATTTCCCTGATCACCGATCGCGGCTTCTCGCTCTTGTATAGCCAGGCCAGCAGCCTGCCCGGCTTATCTCCTCCTGCGTGCTGTCTTTCCACGTATTTCTTGTAGCTTATATTACACAGCCTGTCCCAGCATTCCCGGCTAGCGTGTTGCAGCTGCTTCATCTTGTCTCTGTTCTAGTTAGAGGTGCCCCCACTACGTGCCCTCTCCTCCATCTCTTCTATGCTCCTCAATTCCTGCTCTAAGCTCCCCTGAAGTCCCTTGGATTTCGATATGGCTACCCCCACATGACCACCTTAAACGCCTCCCACACGGTTCCCATAGAGCTAACGCTGCCAGTATTGATCTCAAAATATTTGGTGATCGCCTCCCTTAAGTCTTCCCGGAATCCCGGGTCCTGCAGTATCTTGGCCCCGAGTCTCCAGGTGGGGATCTGCACCCTTAGGGACTGGTGTCGCCACTCCAGGATGAGGGGAGAATGGTCTGAGAGCACCCTGGCCTTGTATTCCGCGTCTTCAATCTCTTCTGCCAGCCCTGTAGAGGTGAACACATAGTCCAGCCTAGTGTGAAGATCATGCTGTGCCATATAGTGCGAGTATTGCCTGTCTACAGGGTGCAGCAGCCTCCAGACGTCCGTTAAACCAAAGTCTCTTAGGAGGGCCTGCAGCACCCACGCTACCGGGGTAGGTTTATCTATTTTGCCATCCGATCTGTCCCCCCTGGGGTTGAGTACACAATTGAAGTCTCCACCCCATAGGATCCCGCCACCCAGCAGGGGGACAATTTTGCTATACAGCGTCCTGTAATAGGCCGCTGTATCCTGGTTGGGGGGAAACAGGTTCACAATACACACTTCCTGGTTTTCTAGCATCCCTTTAATGACGAGCAGACTGCCGTCCGGGTCCGCCACAACCTGGTACAGCTGAAATGGTATGTGCGGTGCCACCCAAGTGATAACCCCTCTAGCGTATGCTGAATATGTGGCACCCCCCCATGCATCCCTTCGATTTCTTGTTGATCACCTCTAATTTCTCCTTAGTGAGGTGGGTCTCCTGTAATAACGCTATATCAATCCTCATCCTTTTCAGATACATCATCACCTTGTTTCGTTTCAAATAAGTGCAGTGTCTTGCAAATCTTGCAGAACTTTGGGGGCATCCTGCTGGACCTCCAGAGACTAGATTCGAATCCTTGAAGTCCCCCCACCACAGGATGGAAGGGCAAGACTGGTTTCTTTGCGGTCCCTGCAACCCTTTTGCAATTCTGAAGTAAAGTACTTTTTTTTAAAAAGCTTTCCTCAGAAACTGACTTGTCCTACATCTGTACATATTCTGTCCTGTCTGTTGGCCACTAGAGCACTAGTGGCCCCCTCCTGCCACTGTGAACACTCATGTTCCAAGGATAGGGAAAGACCTATAAGGTTTGGGCCTTTTGCCTAAGAAATGTAACAAGTGTTTAAAGGTTACTTGCTTGTGACAGAGTTGGTTGGTAACCGTCCCTCTGAAATATGAGCAGTTACAAATGTTCTTAGTTTGTGTTTTGCCCTTCTTAAAAGTATTTAAAAAAGGTTATTTTACTCACCTGTGAATTGGTTTCCCCCCTTCCCAAAAGTAATGCTGATGGCTTCACCTAACTATTTATTTCAGAAAATAAGTCTGTACGTTTACCAAATGGGTCTTGATTCCCCTGACCTGCTGAATAGACTACGTCTGCCTCGGGTTTTACCTACCTGAATAGCTGTGTGGCATTCTTAATAAGTGTACTGCGGGTTTTACTAACCTTGGCCTGCCTCGTGCCATCCTAAATTAGTGTAAATAGTTATTGCTTACCTTGTCTGTGTTCCACTGATCTTAAAAGCAACTGTGATAGTTTATTAGAACATTAGGTATTACTCCTCTAGTATAACTGTGTGCTATCTTGAATGTGGTTATAGGTCCATACTGTTCCATGAAATTGTGTCCCACTATTCAGAAAAGCATCCTGGTAACAGGGTTTGTTTACTATGGGATTCCTTAACTGAGTCACTGCATAACTGACTGGGTTTACTACCCTTGAATTACTGTAAGTAATCTAAAAGTAGCTTGTGGCTTTACTCCCACTGAATAGGCGTGTTATATTCTAAATGTGTATGATTAGGTATGACTTGCCTAGAAATACGATGTTATTCTGAACAAGGTCTATTCTTTTAGCTGTCTACCTTTTTTTTTTTTTAACACTTTATTATTTTCCATATAAACAACAATAGTAAAAGTAACAATGTTTCACAATCAGCATAAAGAACGAAATTTACAAGACAAGAGCATCATAAATAATTCAGATCAAACAGAAAACCAACCGCAGTGAAACATAACCAACAAAATAACCACAACCACACAAGACAGCACAAACAACAAAAAAAAGAGGAACCCCACCCTTTTCACTACTACTACCATAACCGTCAAAACAAGTCCACCTTCCCATCAATCATATAGAGCCATAAATGGACCCCATAATTTCAAATAATCCTCATCCTTATCTTTATTATGAAATGAAACCTTATCATACTGTGCCAAAACATGTAATTCCGTCAGCCATTCATCAACATTACGTTTCTTCCTCGATTTCCAAACCCTGAGTATTAACTTGATAGCCACCATTATGGTCCTATCAATGCAATAAGATTGCCTCGCAATCCGACCACCCTTATCCTTACAGGAGAGTAGTATATTCACTGCCGACCTCCGCCAAACCACATCAAAAATCAATTCAATTCTATCAATCACTGCCGTCCAAAACTCCAGCACTCTCGGGCAGTCCCACAGTAAATGCAATAATGTACCCTTGTCATTATTACAACCCCAACACAAATCATCTGGCCGGAGCCCCAATTTAAACATTCTAACAGGCGTCCAATATAACTTTCCAATAATGTTTTGTCGAATTAAACGTAAACCCATATCAGGACCCAAAGTCAAGTTAACCTTCAGAATGTATTTCCAATCTAACTCAGAAATTTCATCCAGAACATTATCCGACCAAATATACATCATCCGACCAAATATTTCTGAATCTAGACCATGCCCCCCGGAGCTTCTCATCAATAGGCATAAATTGCATATAAGTATGTACCCCATATTCCGGACCTTCCAATAAAGTACTAATCTCCGGTTTATTCCCAATAGAATATAAAGCTGTCTACCTTTTTAAGCTTTGTGTTTTTATACTGTTTTTATGATTCTATGACAAAGCACTTTTCCCCCAAGATTTACCTCAGCCTGCTTGTATTTATAATGCACCTTTTATATTTTTATAATGCTTCTGGGTGTATGTGTTTCTGTTGAACCATTTGTATGCTACAGGTTCTTTGTACTTTCCTACATCCCTCTCTCCATCCTAAGATAAACCTGTCTGCTCTGTCTATGCTACCAAATACTCAGGTGGTACAGCCTTATAGTAAAAGTGGAGTTTTGTACTGTCTTAAGTTGTATGGTTTTACTAAGCCCTTAGTCGGACTTCAGCAAAATGTCTTAACACTGACATTGTTACAATTTATTTGTTAGTATGTTAGCATGTGTCTGGAAGGTACTCCTATCAGAACTATTACGATGCAATCTCAGAAACTGCCCATAAGATGGATTCTTTCAATGGACTGGGATGAAAGCTATGGCAATGCAGTAGTGCAGTTTTAGCCATAGGTTTTGTATATGGCACGATCCTCACAAGTCCTCCCTCTGTATATATTTTTAAATCCAAGAAAGTCCACTGAGTCAACATTAATATCACTGGTAAAATGTAATGCACGGTTGAGTGTATTCAGCAAGCTGACAAATGTCTGTCCTGTTTCTGAGGTACCATTCCATATGATGGGCCCATTGTCTATATACCTCTTCCGTAGGTCCAGATTTTGTCAATAAGGATTGCTGTCTTGGAAGATGTGAAAGTTCCTCGACGTAAAGATTGGCAATACTCAGAGCTACAGTAGAACCCATTGCAGTTCCTCTTTTAGTTTGTAGAGTGTTCCATCGGAAAGCTTTCAGTGAGACACATTTCTGCACACCAGGAGATGCAATCTATAGATTGTGGGCTCATTCTGGGATGAAATTGCTGAAGATGTCTTTTAGCCAGCAAACTGACTAATCTTGGGGGAATTGATGTGTACAAAGATTTTATATCGCATGTTATCAACAATTGTTTCTATCTATCAAAGCTTTTGCCTTTGATAAGATTGATAACGTGAGTAGTATCCCTCACAAAGGAGGGCATTTGAGCAATATGTTTAAGGAATAAATCGGCAAATCGTGACAGTGGTTCCAATACTGAGCCTATACCTGAGACTATCTGTCTTCCCGGGAAGGAGGGGGTGCGGGGTTGTGGCACATTTATCTATTTTAGAGACTTTGTAAAACACAGCTGTGCATGTTGGTGCTTGGGTATGATAGCCTCATTCTCCAACAATCTGCCTTTCTATAATTCAATGTATACCCTTTCCTTTCTCCTATCAAAGATGGACATAGTGTGATCTATGTCAATGCAGGAAAAGTAATTGTCCCGCTAACTGTGTATAGCATTCCTGCATATATTGGTTGCAGTCTTGCAACACAGTTGCTCCACCTTGGTCTTGTTTTTATAAGCAGTGACTGATTATTTGATAGGCCCACCAGACCTCTCTTCCTCTGAGATTAGGATATATGTTATGTCATTTATCACACGCCTGTACACCAGTGTTTGTAGACACGACAAGACAAGGGAGGGAAGACAGAGGGAGGACAGACTATCTTACTAGTCCTTGTGTCATTCAGATCGTGACAGTTCGACAACGCCAAGTGCAGGGGGAAGGGAAAGGGAGAAGTGTCGGGGAGAGGGCAGGAGGAAGTGCAATCAGGACAACATTGCTCTGCGTAAGTGCAGCGCGGCTCAGGGTAAGTACAAGGAGGCAGGGTCTGTAGAGGTTAGTTACATCCCTTACGTGCGTGGTAGGCCCAGAGGCAGTGCAGGGGAGACTGATTATGCAGGAGCCTGGTACCCAGTGAGACTGAGGGTAACCAAACAGCCAGTCAGCGCCACAGACAGGTGGTCAGCTGGGGAGGGGAGAGAGAAAGCAGAGGCGAAAAGGAAGGTCTTGAGTTGCTTCTGGAACCTCAGGTGTTCCGGCTTAAGTTTGAGAGGGGCAGGGAGGCCATTCCAGAGGCAGGCACCTGAAGAGGAGAGAGATCTATCCCCCACTCTCTGCCTGGAGAACCCTCTGACCCTCAGAGTTCGAGTTAGCTGAGCGAAGGGCTTGAGAAGGAAGGTATTACGGAAGAGATGGTTGGATGTAGTGCGGGCCCAAGCCCCAGAAAGCCTTGTGGATGACGCAGAGGGTCTTGAACTTGATGCTTGCAGCCACCTGGAGCCAGTGGAGAGATTTCAGGGCTGGCGAGATATGATCCCTGGGCTTGAGGCAAAGGATAAGTCTTGCGGTCCTGTTCTGGATTAGTTGCAGAGGACAGAGAGTAGAGGAATGAAGGTTGAGAAAGAGGCTTTTGCTCTAGTCAAGCCTCGAGAGAACCAGGGCTCTAGAGACAGTGAGCTTCTGGGGGAACGTGAGAAAAGGAAGAATACCTGTGAGGGGGTGCAGCTGGTAGTGGGCCTTCTTGGCAAGGTCTGTGATGTGCAGAGAGGAGGAGAGGGGGGGTCGAAGTTAACACAAAGGTTTTTTGGCTCCCAGGAATGCGAAGTAAGAGAGCCCAAGGAGGGCGGCCGGAGTGAGAGGTAAAGCGGGAGCAGGGGTCCCAATGAGAAGGATCTCAGTCTTGCTGGCGTTAAGGCAGAGGTTGTTGAAGGCGCACCAATACTGAATTGCGGATACAGTTAGGAATGAGCTAGAGAGGAGTGTGAGGGGAGCCGGAAGGAGAGCGGAGTGTCATCCGCTTAACACTGAAGTTATAGGAAAAGGTAGAGATCAGGTGGGCCAAGTAGACCTTGAAGAGCCAGGGTGAGAGGTTAGAGCCCTGGGGAACACCACATGTGGAGAGAGAGCTGGTGGAGAGAAAGGACCCAAGTTGGACCTGGGAGGGTCGGTCCCAGAGCAAGGTCGGCCACTCCAGAGCCTGATCCGCGATGCCCAGGTTATCACGGAGTCGATTGATCATGATGGATCGGTTGACCGTGTCAAAAGCAAAGGTCAAGGAGGATGAGGACAGAAGGAATCATGGAGTCCTGATTAGAGTGCAGTTTCCGTGCCTCTGGGTGTTCTGAAGCCAGACTGGTCGTCATGGAGACAACCAACCGATTCAGTGTGGAGACTAAGCTGGGAGATGGCCAGCTTTTCCAGGAGTTTGCCCAGGAAAGGTTTGACGATCGGGCAGTAGTTTTCCGGACAGGTAGGATAGACAGAAGGGCTTTTGAAGAGGAGGTGCACAAGGGAGTGCTGGAGAGAAGTAGAAAAATCCAGTGGGGAATGAGTGATTGCAGAAATTTGCAAGGCTGGAGCGAGGGTGTCAATGTGGTCCTTGATGGTTCTGGAGGAGCAGGGGAGCACCTGTTTGGCCGACACTTTCATAGAGCAGACTTGTCTAGAAACCTTGTCAGGTGCTGTCGGAGAGAAATGGGAGAAGGGAGGAGAGGGCGAGGGAGAGGCGGCCGGAGGGAGACCGCTAGAGGGAGAGGGAGAGGGAGAGGAGAGCGAGGACAGGATGTCCTGAGTTTTAGTGGTGAAGTGAGAAGCCAGAGCCGTACATAGGGCCTGGGAGGGAACAGGAGCGGTGGAGACTGCAGAAGGATTGGCCAGCTCCTTGCATATTTTAAAGATTTCAACCGTGTTGCTAGAGGCCGCAGAGACTAGAGACGCAGGCTTGGATGTGGGCCCTCTTCCTGGACAGGACAGAGTCTGTATTGCCTTTGGAGCAGGTGGCAGGCCAGTTTGTCGGAGGATGCACTCGAGGCCCCCCCACTTCCGCTCGGCCACCCTGCACTGTGTTTCAGGGCGACGAGATTGAGTCGTACCAAATCTTGCACTTCGAGGTAGGCTTTAGATGGATTTTCATGACGGGGGCAAGGATGTTCAGAGTGTTGGAGATAGAAAGATGCAGGTTAGAGAGGGCTGTGTCTGGGTGTGAGTCAGCCACAGGAGTAAGAGCAGAGAAAGTAGAGGCAAAGGCATACACTGACACATGCTTCATGGTCCTAAAGACCAAGAAGGTAGGTGGCATTGCTGGGGTGGGCTTTGCCCGGGGGACAGAGTTTCAGGTGAGAGGAAAGTAAAAAGTGGTCGTTCCAAAAGAGGTGAGTGGTGAGAGTGTTAGAGAGGGGGATGTCTGAGGAGATGACAACATCCAAAGTGTCTCTGGCAGTCTGTCGGACCAAAGGGTAGAATGAAGAGGGAGCGAGAGAGTGTCGCAGAAGAGCCCAGAGGAGGGATTGGAAGCATCCAAGTGGATGTGGAGGTCTCCAAGGAGTAGTCCGCCCACTCTGAGAGGACAACCTGACCAGGTGGCCTGTAGATGGTGGCCACAGTCAGAGAGGGGCCAGGAGAGATAGAGAACCTGCAGACTAGGCATTCATAGGAGGTGTAGACCTGTGTAGGATTGACAGAAGCAGGGACCCACTCCACAAAGATCAGAGCTACTACACCTCCGGGTCGATTGGCTCTTGGTTTGGAGAGGATCTTGTAGCCGTCGGGAAGGAGAGTGAATAATTGTGACAGAGCTGGCTATGAACCGCATCTCGGTGGAGCTGGCTATAATTTTTGCAAGTCGTCAGGATCTGGTGTTCGAAGACGAAGAACTCTGAAGATCTAGCATGATGGAACCCTAAGGTTGGTCCGCATAGTGGGTTCCTGTTCAATGGCTTAGAAATACTCTAGATATCTTTCTCATGCATTTTCAGCCTTCATGTTGTGCTGGTCCTGCGCCTGTGTTCATCCTCTGAAGATTGACGTACGCCGCCTGACAGCGGTTACTCATGTTGCCACACTTTTGTCAATCCCGCGTTTCCCTGAGGTGGTGTCTCAAAGAAGTCTTCTTGTTCCTCCTTTGGGTGTACTCTAAGCTGTCTGGAATAGATTCCCTGTGTACCATGACTGAAGTAAATCCTGACTCTGAAAGTGACATCTGCACCCACAACCTCTGTTCCTTCCTCAACAGAACTGAACGCAGGAGTGTGTCCCCAATGGATTCCTGGACACCAGCAGTGGTCCCTGGAAGAATCCAAGTCTGGTGGCTAGGTTTTCAGACCGGTTACACCCCTCCCCCCTTTCCCGCCACCCTATTCTCAATGGGGTTAAATGGGTATAAATTCCTGACCCTAAATCACTCTTTCCTGACTTTGGAAAAGGGCTGGTCAAGGCTCCCTTCCTAGAACTATCGTAGGGACTGGGATTGAGTGATTGTACTTTACTAAACCTTTTGACTCTTATTAATCAAACACTGGCACTGCCAATCTCTTTATAAACCTACCTGAAAAGTACCTACTTTGGAACTGGTGACCTTTTAGCACAAGGCCCCAAACCACCTTGGGGTTGGACTTCTTAAGAGCTAGTGAAGCTGTTATGTTATTTTCTTCAAGTGTTCTTTCTATTTCTAAACCAGTGTTGCATTGGTCATTAAATGGTATGCTCTTCTACTTCTCCAAATAGTTAAGGTACATATTTGTTTTATAAAGGTTTTTGTGTGACAATATTTTACTAAAGGTTTTATTTCCTTACTGTTTATTTTAAAGGCCTAATAAACTATTGTATTTTTATACTTCCCTAACTAACATTGTTTGTGTTGCACTGTGTGAACTCATTGTAGCCCTAGACCACTCTCATACTGCCTGGGACTAAGCCTTGCAGTTCTGTGCTACCATTAACCTGATTGGGATTAGCTTACCTCCATGTCTTTCTAGTTCACCATAATAGGGTGGCCTTCAAACATTTTCCACCCAGGGCTGATTTTGGAAATTCATCTTAACACAGTGTAATATTGTGACCCTGTATTCGTGTCTTCCCCCACACCATTCCTCCCTTCATTTGCCCTTGATTGTCCAACCACTTGTACTGCTTTGAAAATAAAGCATATGGTTTGTCTAAGTTTAGGAAGGTGTACCCCACATCGTGAGCACTAGGAAGGGAGAGGCCTTTTTAACAATTGGGAACTGAGATTTTATATGTAAACCTTGATAGTGCTCTCTGCCGAAGAATTTACTGAACACTAGAGATCAATTAAGGTTCATTATTAGTTTTATTGTGGTCACACAACCAAGGAATTGGGCTTCATTGAGCCCCGCGGACTGCAGTGTGCAATCCAGACATTCTAAATCTTTCCCAGGCTCTTTGGCTCTCTTGAGACTGTGGTCCTGAGTCTCTTACTCTTGTTTAGAACAGACCCACCTCGCTGGTTGGTTAAAGTCACTCAGTCTTTGGGGTTCATTGTATCCCAAATATTGTTTTCTTGTCCAAGTCTCTTGGATTTTACCAAAGTAATCTGGGTCACACATTGGTCCTCATGGTTTCTCCTGCCATTTTTACCCCAATCTGGTACCCTTGGTTCTTCAGATAGGGGTCTGGGATCAGCATTGTTCGGATCCTAGGGTACTTTCAACTTCCATTCCTCACTGGGTGCAGCAAGTAAACCTCAAATTGTCCTTGGGATAGGGCCTCTGATTCTTATCTGTCATTATCCAGGCGTATCCTCCACTACTGCAAGAATATCTGCTGGGCCAGGTGTTAAACATTGGCTTGCTGGCTCCTTCTTATCCTCTCTCCTTCCTCCGCTCATTGATATTTTCCTCTGCCTCTCCTCTGTACCCTCACTCCCCATGTTAGTTTACTTACTTCTCCAGCATTGGATCTTTCATGGATTCACATGCTTAGAATATTCCCCGTCGTCAGGCTGGGAATCCCCGGTACATTATATAGACCCTTTCCCGTAGGAAAACCTTTTTGACGCTTATGCGTCCTATCCACCTCGTTTTGTATCATGCGTGCCCGCGCCGTCAGGACGTCATGATATAAATACAGGCCCCGCCCCCGCGCTCCCTCAGATTTCAACCGTCTTTCAAAGTAGTGGGATCCTCGTGTTTTACTACTAGTGAAAACTAGGTTGTTTTTGTCTGTTTCGCTTCGGCGAAGTTCAAGTTCTGGAGAATTATGTCTGGAAAAGCGTTATTTCGCCCGTGTGCAACCTGTGGCCTCAAAAAGGTTTATGAAGGGGATGGCCACATGGACTGTATCTACTGTCTCCACCCGCACCACTTGGCGGATACATGTGAAATTTGTCAGGGTTTCTCCCAAAAAACCCTTAAGGACCGAAAAAGAAGGCTGGTCGACTGGCTTAATGACGGAGCAGGGGCCTACCCGGCTTCGGAAGTTGGCTCCTCGGCCTCCAGGGGTAAGTCGGAACCTCCATCTAAGAAGGTACGGCCAGCTGAAATGCGCTCTGAGGACAAGCATAAGAGGAAACAGGATGGATCCTCCTCATCACATAAAAAGTCCTCCTCCTCCTCCTCATCATCTAAGACGGAGAGGCTAGCGCTGTCGAAATCCTCCTCAGGGCAGCGTCCCAGGTCTTCCATGAGTCGGGAAGCCTCAGCCGGGAAGTCGGCATCCAAATTGACGACGAAGTCTAAGGGCTCGACGACGACGACGACTGGCTCGTCGACCTCGGTGTCATTGACGATGCCTATTACCGTTCAAGCAGCAGCGGTGGGGATTCCCTCGTCGACGGAGACTCAGTCCATGGCTTGGCTGCCCGAGGTCTATGACCCGATCCCCCCGGAGGTCTTACTGCAGCCAGACACGGCCGGCTCGGCGGAAGGAGAAGGTGATCTGGTTCTGCAGCCATCGGATTTAGGCTTACGGCCTTCCACGTCGACTACGACGAGTGCAAACGGGGGTGTGGTACCGATATCGTCCACGTTATTGACCCCCCAGACAGTTTTGTCTCTGGATGTGCTGAATACTCTTCAGAAGCTCCTGCAGAGGCTGGATACACAGTTCCCTCAGCCCGGGACATCATCGTCACTTTTGTCTGTACCTTCCGTCGACGAGCAAACTTGTACAGCTCGATCGACGACGAAGCACCCATCGGCTCCCCAGGCAGTAAAAGATCGTCCTCGAGCACAGGAGGAGGGTGAGTTGTCGGAGTCCGATTCTGTACGGGGTGACTCAGGGTCCGACATCTCCCTGTCACCTTCGAGGGACCCAACATGGAATTCGGATGTAGAGGTGGAGTCTACGAGGAGCCAGTCACAGCCATCTCCCCCGGATGATGTGGGAGCCTTCCATGCTATGATGGGAAAAGCTTGTTCCGAATTCGGCTTGATTCCGGAGGAGCATAAGAAAGACTGTTTCCTTTTTGACCATATGGGTCAAAGGAGAAAATCGGTTTTTGCCATCCCAATCCTGGACCACGTGTGGCAAGAAGGTCTCAAAACGATGCGCCATCCGTTCTCGGAGCCCGCCATAAAGGGACAGATCGAGAAAAAGTTTAAAGCTCCGGAGTCCACTCCAAAATGTCTAACATCACAGCCTCTGTCTGACTCGGTGGTGTCGGCGGCAGCGGCTAGGAAGGCCAGGGTCCAGCAAAAATGTTCAACGCCACCTGAAAGTGAGGCTAGGAGACAGGACGCCTTTGGAAAGAAGGTGCTCTCGGTCGGAGCGACGACCGTAAGAGCAGCCAATTCCTTAGCGATCGTGTCACGATATGATAGGGAAATGTGGCACAAATTAGCCCCTATCCTAGAACACCTGCCAGACGAACACCGGAAAGCAGCTATGCTACTGGTGCGGGATGGCGAAGAGGCCTCGAACCACGCTATCAATATCGCAGTTGACCTAGCAGAATCTGGGTTCAAACAAATCAACCATGGAGTAGTACTTCGTCGGCAAGCGTGGCTCAAATGTACTACTTTCCGTCCTGAAGTACAGTACAAAGTCCTTGACATGCCATGCGAAGGGGAACACCTGTTTGGCGAAAAGGTTGATGAAGCGCTGAAAGGGATGAAAGAAGACACGGATACTGCTAGGTCCCTCGGCGCCCTTCAAACGGGTAGAAATTTTCGTTCTTTTCGCCCCTTCAGGGGTGCTTCTGGAAACTCCCGCTTCGGAGCCTCGAGGGACCGTGGATTCAACAGGCCCTCTTACTGTCATGATCTCTGCTTCCAAAAGGTCAGGGTTTTCCCAACTCCCTTGGAAGCAGATCCATAACCCAGGTTCCGAGTGCCAACCAGTCTCAATTGGGACCTTTTGGACCCAGTCCTGGCGCCAGTGGCACCAGGCTCATAAATATGCCCAGTCCCAGCGCTGGAAGCGCCGGGCTCATAATGCTTGGGTGGACTTGCCTTCAGCAGACCATGCTGCTTACTTGCCTGCCAGTTGAGCCTCTGATCCTCTTCTGTTTGGAACTACTTTTCCTGTTGGGTGGGGCTGGAGCCACTCCCTAGATTCAGAACACTGGAACTCTTCTGGAAGGCAGGAACTCTTTTCTTACCAGGAACTCTTTTCTTACTTAGGCGTGGCTGTGGAAGGAGATACCTAAGCACTACAGGAGGCTATTTAAACCACACCCGGTGGATGAATCTTGCTTTGCGTTATTCTGCAACCTCTGCAGCAGAACGCTCATCGTGTCTTCTGCATCCGGTCCTGGGCCTAAGGAAAAAGGCTTACCATCCTGAATCCAGTCTTCAGCAACACCTATAAAGACAAGAAAGAACAGGTTAGCATTCCGGCATCTGAAAGGCAAAGGCTTACCATCCTGAATCCAGTCTTCAGCAACACCTATAAAGACAAGAAAGAACAGGTTAGCATTCCGGCATCTGAAAGACAAAAGTTTACCAACTCTTTGCACGCTCCGGAGGCCTTCGGCGCTGCATCCCGCATCTGAAAGACAAAACAAGGTGCGTTTAAAGACATTGGGGAACTTTAATACTCACGTGCCATTACTCCTTTCCACATCTAATCCAGTGGGTATTCCGGCACCCTGCAGCCGCTCCGAACTCGTACCTGCAAAATAAAAAGACAGTTAGAGCGCATAGTGAAGCAGGCAACAAGCGCTTACTTACGTGCTTCCAGGCGCTTCTATTCATCACACGGGCTCCATCTTCAACTCACTTCAGCCCGTCATCCGCCATCGCCGGAACCCTGCAAAACAAGAGACATCATTACTAAAGACTTTAAAGACATTTGAATGACTCGAAACTTACCGTTCGTGCAGTAAACGATGGACAGCAGTCCTCTGAAGTCAAGAGGCCTGCGCTACCTATCCAGTGAAGAAACTGGTTACAGCACCCTGCCCCGAGGCAGATGGAGAGCTCGGCATTCACTTACCTAAGGTGAGAGCGTTAACCTTTGGGGGTCTACAGGAGAGGAGAAGAGGAAAGAGATAGGGACACCCCAATAACCCCAGTTCATTAACCCCATATTTTCTATCTGCAGACATCTTACTCTACACGTCAGGCATACAGTGCACAGAGGTCCAGCCCAAAGAGCCAACCGGGTGCTACACATCACCTTTGAAGATACAGTAGTCGCCCAGTCAAGACCGGCGCCTCTGCGAGAATCAGGTGAGCGTTACACTTACTCTTCACAAGGGTTCAGGCGAGCGTCCCAGTCGGCACGTAGAAGCAGGGATTATCAAGCCTCCAGACGGCGAGGCTCAGGCCCTTAGTCAACGAAGACCAAGCAAACCAGCAACCAATGACGGCCTTCGGAACGTCCTGGGGGGGTCGAGTCTCTCATCACTTCGACCGATGGAAATGCATCACCACAGATCGATGGGTCCTAGACAACGATTCGCATGGGTCATGCGCTGCAATTCAAAGACAAGCCTCCGCGTCTTCCTCCTTTATTCTCAACACAGCCCCACCTCCGAGTCCTACGACAAGAGGCGGCGCTTATGTTGCAAAAAGGGGCGGTAGAGAGAGTTCCTGTAGCACAGGAAGGACAAGGAGTTTATTCCAGGTTCTTTGTTGTAAAAAAGCCAAACGGCAAATGGAGGCCCATTCTCGACCTGAGGGTACTCAACAAGTGGCTAAAGAGCCTAAAATTCAAAATGCTAAAGCTCCAAGAGGTTATCGGGTCGGTGCAACCCATGGATTATCTATCATCACTAGACCTTCAAGATGCTTATTTTCACATTCCAATACGCCCACGACACAGGAGATATTTAAGATTTGTCGTCGGGAGAAAGCATTTTCAGTTCAAGGTCCTCCCTTTCGGGCTCAAGTCCTCCCCCAGGACGTTCACCAAGTGCTTGGCCCCTATAGCGGCCCATTTAAGGAAGGACGGTCATCATGTCTATCCATATCTAGACGACTGGCTGGTCAGAGGTTCATCCAAGAAACAAACACGAGACAGTCTACGAGCCACAATGTCCCTCTTGCAGGAACTGGGCTTCGCAATAAACTTCAACAAGTCCTCCGTAGAGCCTTCGAGGACCTTGGTCTTCCTAGGAGCGGAGTTTCATACACACACAAGCCTGGTGAGACCATCCAGCGAAAGAATTCAGAAACTTCAAAACAAGGCGTCGGAATGGAGAGACGGTACCAAGGTCTCGGTGCGCAAGTACATGTCCCTGCTAGGGACCATGTCGTCCTGCATTCCGCTAATAAACAACTGCCGTCTGTTTATGAGGCCTTGCCAGGAATTTCTAGCGGACCGTTGGGCGCAGAGCCGAGGTCGCTGGTCCGACAGACTGGTCGTCGACGAACAACTAATTCAAGCACTCGGCTGGTGGAGAGTGTCTACTCCTCTAACGAAAGGGATGCCTCTACTGGAACCAGAGTTTCAAAAGACGGTGGTGACGGATGCATCGCTGAGCGGATGGGGAGCTCATCTGGATATGTTACAGGTACAAGGCCGTTGGTCCTTGCAGGAGTCCTCCCTTCATATCAACCTGCTAGAACTGAGAGCAGTGCGATGGGCTCTAAAATCTTTTCTTCCGCAACTGAGGGACTCGGTGGTGCGTGTCATGACGGACAACACCACTACGATGTTCTACTTGAGAAAACAAGGAGGGACACGTTCCAGATCCCTATCGACGGAGGCACAGAAAATCTGGCATTGGGCCCTACAACACAACATGAAAATCTTAGCGTTCCGCCTACCAGGCGTGAGAAACGTGGAAGCAGATGCCCTCAGCAGAGAAATGAACGAAGTTCACGAGTGGGTACTGAACGACCAGCAACTACAACAAGTATTCAAGAAATGGGGACACCCGTCCATAGACCTGTTTGCAACGAAGAACAAAAAAAATGCCATCAGTACGCAAGCAGATGGCCTCAGAAGGGCTCTCTGGGGGATGCGTTCTCCTTCCCATGGACGAACAAATTCATGTACGCATTCCCTCCATTTCCCCTGGTCCGGAGGACATTACAATGGATCCTCAGGTACCCATGTCGGGTAATTCTGGTGGCCCCATACTGGCCCAGACCGGTGTGGTTTTCAGACCTGCTACACTTAGCGGCGGCGGAACCGATGAGATTCAAGAAGACCCCCGACCTTCTGTCTCGACAGGACGGTGTTGTTTGGCATCACGACCCGGACAACCTCCAGTTGACGGCCTGGCTCCTGACTTCGCCGAATTTGGTCGGCTAACGATTCCGGAGGACTGTCGGCGTATCCTACAAGCGGCAAGAGCACCTTCCACAAACGCCTCATACGCGTACAAATGGAAAAGTTTCTGTCAATGGTGTGAGGATCAACCAGGCTTGGCCCCGCAATCGATTAAGCCAGAACAGCTCCTTCCATACTTGCTGCTCTTAGCTCAAAAGGGCCTGTCGGTATCTTCAATAAAAGTACACCTAGCAGCCATTTCCAGGTTTACTCGTCGACGGCACTCGGCACCTTTGTTCAGCGACCGCCTGATTAAACACTTCCTTAAAGGCCTCTTTCGGATTTTCCCTCCAGAGAAGAAATTTCCGCCGGAGTGGAGCCTCAATCTGGTCTTGACATCTCTTATGAAGCCTCCTTTTGAGCCAATGTCATCATCGTCTCTAAAGTTTCTGTCGTGGAAATTGGCCTTCCTAGTGGCCATCACTTCAGCACGACGTATTTCAGAAGTTCAAGCTCTAATGGTAGACCCACCATACTTACGATTTTTCAAGAACAAGGTAGTCCTAGCCACTAACCCGCAGTTTATACCAAAAGCTCCTTCGGTGTTCCATAAACACTCCTCTATTGTGTTGCCTACGTTTTTTCCGGAGCCATGCTCGGGAGCGGAGCTCATGCTACACACATTGGATGTAAAAAGGGCTCTTAAGTTTTATCTCCATCGTACGCAACCGTTCAGAGAAACGAGACAGCTGTTTGTGGCCTATGGTTTGGGTGCTAAAGGAAAAGCCATTTCGAAGCAAGGACTGTCAAGATGGGTGTCATCTACCATTTCGTACTGCCATTCTAGGGCAGGGAAGCCTCTTCTACGACGGCCAAGAGCTCACTCAACTAGAGCAGCGGCATCGTCGACGGCACTGTGGGCCGGAGTCCCTCTGGGGGACATTTGCATGGCGGCTACCTGGGCGGCTACACACACCTTTACCCGCCATTGCTGCCTGTCGCAGCAACATGCCGAAGATACCCGGATGGGACAGGCGGTGCTTCAACACCTATTCCAGTAAGGTAAGCCCCGGCTGAGGGGTTGCATCTTATGAAATCTGTATGTGGTTCGTTTTCCTGTGTTAACTATTACTGATGTATACATGATCATAGGGAACGGGCTTTGCGAACAAAGTATATGGGTTTGCATACACGCCTCCTCTTGGGTGGTGGTACTGCTGTGTAATCTATTCTAAGCATGTGAATCCATGAAAGATCCAATGCTGGAGAAGGGAATAGTTTCTTACCTGTAACTCCATTTCTCCAGCATTGGTATCTTTCATGGATTCACATGCGCCCACCTGCCTCCCCTGAACATGCAAACCGGTTCCCCCACTACTTTGGGGGCCGAAATCTGAGGGAGCGCGGGGGCGGGGCCTGTATTTATATCATGACGCCCTGACGGCGCGGGCACGCATGATACAAAACGAGGTGGATAGGACGCATAAGCGTCGAAAAAGTTTTCCTACGGGAAAGGGTCTATATAATGTACCGGGGATTCCCAGCCTGACGACGGGGAATATTCTAAGCATGTGAATCCATGAAAGATACCAATGCTGGAGAAATGGAGTTACAGGTAAGAAACTATTCCCTTTTATTCCCCCTTCGAACCCCTGTTATTTCCCTTGCTGTGCTCCAGCACCCCGACCCCATGCTGCTATTCCATGTTTTACTCTGCATTCTTAATCCCTATTCCTTCTGCCTGATTTACTCTCCCTTTGTATTGTTTCCGGGTTGTGAATTGGTGCATCATGTGTGAATGGCTCTGTAGCTCCGTACTGACTGTGAGTGGGGAAATTGGTTGGCACAGGCTCTGCCGGAATGCAAACTTCCTCAGTGAGCTTGGTTGTGACGAGGGCTACCCTGCGATTCTGCATACTGAGAATAGTTCACGGCCGACAGCCATTTTGGTACTGTTTGCTGGCCTCCACAATCCCTGTACCCCAGTTTGCTGTCAGTTGTGGAACCAAATCCGACCGAAAAAGCGTATGCTGTCTGAAGCGCAGACAGGTTTTCAGGACAGCACTCGTGAGCGCGCCAACAAACCCATGAATCTTTCTGATGTTCTGACTATCCTCCCTATCTGCATCATATGATCCACATAACCTTGCAGGTCCATTGGCAGGATGAAGCTCTAACATTTGCTAAATTCGTTTTTCTTAATTCTGGTCCCGTTGTCCGGTGAGGGTCTTGGGACGGGGGGAGGGGTTGGCAGGAGGTGGGGGGGATTGACAAGAAACCTTACACAAGATAGGCTGCTAAATCTGAACATCCACAGTATGCCTTTTGGAGCTGCATCTGCGATTGAGCAGTGGTCTCTGGCTCACGTGTTGTACTTCGTAACATAGCACATAATGACTGCTCTTCTCCTAGACATTAAGCCTGTCTCATCAGTCTTTGCTCCCACATGCGTGTTACTCAGATCTGTATACCAGTCCTGTTAAAAATGGATTGTGTACCCTGCTACACAATTGCTGGAATCATTTACTATAAGTTCTGAGAGACATCTTTCTATTTTTTTCACAAAAAAAATAAGTGTTTTTCATCACCATAAGCATGGTAAATTGTCTTTTCAGTGTTGTGCTTATTTTAATAACATTTTGCATATAATTGACGTTTGTTCATGGGACAAATCCAAGATTTCCAAGTAATTTGGTGTATTTAATGTTGCTACGTTTCTTTTCAAGTTTGCATTGCTCAATTATAGGCAGTCTCCGAGATATTGGCAAGGCACAGCCATGCATGCGGATGTTGCCAGTCGACTTTTCGCCCACATGCAAGAAATGGTAGTGAGGGCCTCATCGACTCTTGAGGAGTAACTTTTGCAAAATATTATAATGTATGTAAACCATCTTTAAAATAACAATTGCAGTTCTTAATATTGGATTGTCATATCAGTGAATTGCTTTAAAGGTAACCTGCAGTGCAATGTATCTGTTTTACAATCTCTATAACAAAGTAACCTTCCACCCCCCTAACAGAGTGGCTGCACAGATGCCAACAGTCCACTACGAATTTCCTAACGGTTATAACTGTGATTTTGGAGCAGAGCGGTTAAAGATTCCTGAGGGATTATTTGATCCTTCAAATGTAAAGGTAACTGAGCAGAATTAGTCTTTAAATCGCGCTTAAGTTGCTGTTTCCTTTTGTACAAGTTTGTGTCTAAAGTGGACTGTGGTTAATAGATTGTTTCCATCCTACCTGTCAACTTAATTAAGCACTTGTAGCATGCATTCAGATTCATACAAATCCATGTTAGCCGCCTTACCCCCTACTCTCCCAATCCCAAGGTCTACCCTGACATTAGGCAAAATACTGCAATCCATTTTTTAACTGGTTCTTCAGTCCTTAATCTTGAAAGCAGATTGAGCAATATCCCAATAATCCTGAAGCTTCTTCACATCACGTCGGGTGCAGATTGAATTTGATAGGAGTGCTCTATGAATATTAATCAGATTTAGGCTGATTTTGCTATGGCTCAAGTGGCCAACTAAAAGTGTTTGTGCTGTGTGTGGGATGTCGTTTAAAGGGTCCTTTGGTGCGTTTTAAAATGAGGCACAAGGACCTGCTCTGATGGGGACACAGTTGCATCAAAATGACCTTAACCTCCCTTTTCCCAAATCCATGTTCACTGACCACATTCCCTTCATGCCTTGTGTTCTGTCTTTATCGCTCACAGGTCAAATGTGTTTGTAATTCTCTCCTTTCCACAAACTCTTGTCTTGTTTGATCCCTCTTGCTCACCCACCTCTCAGAACCCTGTTTTCTGTACAATCCAAACCTTTGTTTCCCTTTCCTCTTGTGCAGAACAATGGCAATTTTGACAAATGGTAAGTGTTGGGGAGATTTATCCGTTTAAGGTTTAATCCCCTCTCCTAGTGAAACCCCCAAGCACTTTTTGCTGGACTTCTGGAACTTTTTGTTCTCCTGAATGAGGGTAGCCTTTTTCCCCCCCCTCATTCATTCTTACTTGCTGTAACCAGGGCAACTTTGTTCTTTGTTTTTCCATATCTTGTGGATTCTTGCTTTCCTCCATATTGCTTAAAGGCATCTGTATTACACGTTTGCAGTACACGGCACCCTATGTGCAGTGTTGGTGGGGAACCTTTGGTTTCTCCTTTCATATTCTTTCATTTTCCCATAAGAACTGCTGTTCTTAAAGGGGTAGTTCGGTCAGAAATGTTATCGGCCCAATAGATCAGGCATGTATTTAAGCGCATACATCGATCGTTAATTTTTTTTTTTTAAAATGTCTAATGCAACTTAGCAGGGTTTTTCTCACTTTAACATGTGCATAAATGACGGGTCGGGGTACTGCTCTCTTGTGTTAATCTTATCCATTGATGCATGGCCCTAAGTTCAAGTGCCCTTGCAGCACTAATTCAGATCACCTGTCCCTCAATCTGACCTCACTAGACGCTCACCATGAACTCCACCTGTTTTAATGATGTTGGTGGTCAGCGTAGCCAAACGTACCCTGTCATCACCAACGTTATAAAGTTTATTTTGAAGAAAACAGCAATAGTCGGGAGCGTAACAAGGACTTTTAATTTTTACCTAACGCTGAAAAGAGTTAATTGGGGCTACGAAAACATCAGTGACTTTTCCCAATAGAGGTTATAGCTAGCGAACATCCCATGGTTCTACGTTGATCTTAGAATGCTGATTCTGTTCGGGGGGGCGCTGTTGCGCACTGAGAAGATGGCCGCTTAGACCTGAAGCTCCCGCGCCGCCTTCACATCCTGCGCTGATAAATCCGTCCTTGGGCTGGCTGAATCGCTGTAGATTGGTGTACCGGTTGCGGCCGGGCTCGGGCGTCATTTGTGAAAATTTGAGCCCCCAGCGGCGCTGCATTTACGAGCTCTGCCCCCGCGGAGTTCCGCCGGCGCGAGCGGCGCTTCCGAGCCGAATCCTGGTTCCAGGTGAACTTAATCGACAGTCAAGGCTGCAGGGCTCTGCGGGCCGCTGCTGGGCGGGGCTTTCTCCTTCGCGCCGGATTCCGTATCCTTCTGTGAGGACGCTCTGGAGACTCGCCGCGGCGCTGGATGGCCTACCCTTCCCCGGTCCTGGCTTTGACCCGACGCTATCTGCTCAACCACCTCTCCTGATTCTGGTATTATCCGACTCTCGCTGGTGCTTGATCCTGACGCTGCCAATCCAGCGAAGTAAGCTGTTGCCGGGTGCGGAGCCCCGCCGGCGCCGCTGGGTCCGTAACCCCCTGGGCTCTTAATCCCCCCTTCGGACGTGGGCCCCCCCTGCTGCACCACCTGCCACTCCGAGCCCCTCTGCTTGTCTGCGCGGCTGGGTGCCGGCTACACGACATAAGCGGACCGCTGGGCCCACGCTCTTTTCATTTGGGACACTGAGTCTGCTCTCTGTGGGGTGGGCCGCGACGCTACTGAGATCCGTTTCCAGGTCCAATACACGTAAGTGAAGACACAACAATGGGGGAGTCTGGTAAGTCAAACAGAGCCACCAAGACCCCTGAGGGCAAGAAGAAGGGCCCCATGGACACATTTACCAATACGGCTATCCAAACTGTGGCAACTTGCACGCAGCCAGATGAGGAAGAACAGATCGAAAGGGATGTGTTGGACAGGGAGGATAAACTGGCCACGCTAGTTCAGAACAGATTTTTGGCTGTGAATACTAAACTGGATGAGATAGTAGCTACCATAGGCTCACTGAAGCCCAGGATCGATAAGGAGAGTGCTCGGGTCACCGAGGCTGAAGGCAGGATAAGTGCTAATGAGGATACTATTGGGCAGCACAGCCGTGATAGATCTTATATTAAAGACACGATGAGCAAGCTCCAGAGCAAGTGTGAGGACCTCGAATCCAGGTCCAGAAGAAACAATGTCCGCGTTGTAGGTGTGGCCGAATCCTTCGGCAAGGGCCAGATGGAGAAACACATGGAAGAACTGTTTAAATCCTTATTTGGGCCTGAGGCACTGTCTGAACACTTCCTTGTTGAGAGGGCGTACCGTACCCTTGCCCCGGCGCCCAAGCCGGGGGCACCACCACGAACCATAATTGCTCGTCTGCTGAACTACAGAGACAGGGACACAATCCTCCGTTTGGCTAGAGAGGCCGGCACATTGCATTACGAGGGAAACCGTATACATATCTATCCTGAATTTTCCGCCTCTGTCCAGGCTAGCAGGCGGTCATATGAACCGGTAAAGAGACGCCTTAGAGAATGGCAGATCAAGTACGCCTTGATGTTCCCGGCCAAAATGAGAATCCAACATGCTGGAAGGTCGCACTTTTTTGAGAACCCATCTGAAGCACTATCCTACATCGAATCTTCTATACCCCGCCCTCCGAGGGAGGAGCGACCTGCCCCGAACAATAGACCCCGGCCGGCGGACTAGGAATCACATATTTTCATGATTTGGCATTCAGTGGCTTTTTGGCCCTTGTGATGGGAGATAAGTCAGCCATCTCCTGTGTGCGATGGCGCTGGTGGCAGGGGATGGCGGTCATGTGAGGCAACATGGCTACCCCGGGAGTATTCCACAAGTTTGCGATTGGTCACTGTCGAGTTGGGGTAGATGGTGAGGGTGGTGGGTGGGGTGGAATGGGGAAAGTTGGGGACTGTTTTCTTCGAACCCCATGGTTTGTGGTTGGATGGTTACCCAGCTGCCTGGGTCTTTGCTTCTGGAAAGTTTTGTTGGAAAATGTTTATGTTACGGTTGAAACAAGTGGTCTGGAGAGCACTAGCATGGTCCATTATGCCTGACTTGAAGTCTGTGGGTCTTGGGTTATTATCCTCGCAATCGTTTTGCAAGGTTCTGCTCACGCTTTGAGGGTTAAACTTGTTTCATGGAATGTGAGGGGTCTAAATAATCGTTTGAAGGCCAAGAAGGTGGGAAACTACATTGTCAGGCATGGGGCTCAGATTATTATGCTGCAGGAAACCCATACTGTTGGTTCTGATAATGATTTACTGTTGCCTGGCTGGGTCAAGTCCAGGCTCTGTACCAACTACTCATCCCAGTCCAGGGGGGGGTCACTACGCTCATACACCCGAATCTTGGGCTCCGACTCAAAGGCCATAAACTGGACCTTCAGGGTAGGCATGTTCTGGTCTGGGGCATGATCGCTGGTCAACACATATGGGCCGAACATTGATGACCCTGCCTTTTTATACGGATGTATACCAATAGATATTCCTAATATAATCTGGGGAGGGGATTTTAATATTGCTATGAACCCGGGACTGGATAGATCCAGCACGATTATTAGAGCGCCAACCAGGGCTGCCCTCACTATGCAAAGTATCCTTTCGCAGTTCTCCCTAGAGGATGCCTGGCGTGTCCTCCACCCGACTACGAGGGGATACACGTACTATTCATCGGTTCATGATTCTGAGTCCAGAATCGACTACTGGTTTGTCTCCCCCTCCTTGATCGCAGGAACACAGGCATGTGAAATACTGGCTCGCACGATGTCTGACCATGCCCCTATAACACTGGAGTTCACTTATAACTGCCCTAGACCCTCCAGGAGATGGAGGATGCCCGGGGGCTTGCTTAGGGACCCCGGGGTGGTGGAGGCACTGCACACAGAGATTTCTGAGTTCCTCGAGATTAACATCGACTCAGTCGATAAATGCTCCACTGTGTGGGAATCCTTCAAGGTTTGGGTCAGGGGTACGCTACTTTCCAAATCTGTGGGTCTTCATAAGGGAGTGCGGGCTGAACTAGCCCTGACTGAAGGCAAACTGAAAGTTCTGGAGGACACTTATGCTCGCACCCATGACAAAGCCTTGTTAGCTGACATACAACATCTCCAAGAATTTAACAAACTAGCCTCCAGGGAAGTGCAGTACATTGCCGCATCAATCCGAGCCCGCAGATATGGCGAGGGCAACAAGGCGGGTGGGACACTCTCTAATCTACTCAAACAGGACAGGCACACTAATCAAATTACCAGCATACAGAAACCCAACGGTGCGGTTTTGGTTAACGAGAACAAAATTAATGCTGAGTTTGCTGGGTTCTACGAACAATTGTACAAAAATAGAGACACTAAGTCGGCTACTGAGATAGGGGCATACCTTGTGGCATTGTCGATGCCGAAACTCCAAGAGGAGACCCACCTGACACTGGACCAACCTATCACTGCAGATGAGATCTCTGAGGCGATTAATAAAGCTCCAGTGTTGGACGGCCTGGGTGCAGAATTCTACAAGGAATACAGCGCTGAGCTTGTTACATTGTTGCTGCGGGTCTGGGAAGAATCCCTTGAATGTATATCTTTTGCCTACATCCATGAGAGAGGCGTTGATATCTGTTCTCCCTAAACCTCGCCGCCCTTCACAGGATATGTCGTCCTATAGACCGCTATCTCTTATTAATACGGATGCCAAAATATTCGCCAAGGTGCTGGCCAACAGGCTTTTTCCGGCAGTTCCGACACTCGTTCACCCAGATCAGAATGGGTTTGTCCCCGCTAGATCTACTGCGCTTAACCTGCATAGACTATTTGGCATAATGGCCCAGATTGACCCGGGAAGAAACGCTGTGGCCGTCTCATTGGATGCTGAAAAGGCCTTCGATTCTGTGTCCTGGGCCGACTTACTAGCAGTACTTGAGGCATTTGGGATAGGCCTGAACTTCATCAGGTACGTGAAGTTGCTTTACACAAAGCCCGGGGCCCGGGTCCTAACCAACAAGGCAGTTTCAGATATGTTTCTTCTGGGACGGGGCACTAGGCAGGGCTGCCCGTTTTCACCTATACTATTTGCCCTAACAATAGAACCAATGGCAATAGCGGTCAGGCTCCGACATTCCAACAGGGGCATTAACCTAAAGGGGCGACCCAGCTGATCTCTCTGTACGCGGACGACACACTACTGTATATCCGTGAACCGAATAACAACTTAGAGCCTGTGATGGCGGAAATTCAAGAGTTCACTTCATACTCTGGCTACTCCATAAATAAGGATAAATCGGAGGTCTTCCCTCTCACACCGGCAACCGGCTGCCCTAGCTCATTGGGTGGGCTGAAATGGTCTAGTGAATCCATCAGATACTTGGGAATACTTGTCACATGGTAAGGATAGGTTATACGCTGATAACCACGACGCCACATTACAGGCCCTAAAGACCAAGCTTCTATTATGGGACCGCCTTCCGATATCATTACATGGCAGGGTAGCGGTTCTTAACATGGTAGTCCTACCTAAACTGCTATACCTGTTTGTAAACATACCGATCTGGCCGGGAAGACTCTTCACTAAACTTAAGTCAATGGCTACAGCCTTCCTCTGGCATGGGGAGACCCCCAGAATTGAGTGTGGAAAAATAACTAAACCAGACTCGTCGGGCGGCCTGGCGGCCCCGGACTTTGAATTATATTATGTGTCCCAGGCCCAGTTCTCGAAGTATTGGTATTCCAGGGATGGCGGCCCGCCGCATGTTGATGTAGAGGAACTCACCACCGCTCCCACGAATATACAATCCGTAATCTTTGATGCCCACTATAAGGACACGTGTGATTTCAACCTGGTTAGTTGTACTGTTAAGGCCTGGAGGGCAATATTTGGGAAACTGGGATTGTCGACCCTGTATAACCCGGAGGTCTCTCTCTGGAACTACCCTGGTATCCCTCCGACACATGATGTTTGTCTGCGATCAGCCTGGGACCCGGGGGACGAGATGCGCCTGGGAGATATGTTCATTGAGGGGAAATTCGCAACCCTTCAGCCGATAACTGGTGCGCTCGCCAGAGGCCCACTAAGGGTACTGCAGTACTACTGTATGAGATTGGCTTTCCAAAAACACTGGGCAACCTTCACTGATGAACCCCCTACACACCCCTGCGTTCAGATGATCACGGCCGGGGACCGCTTGAAGGTGTCCAGCTTATATGCCATAGTACAGAGACACTCACCAACAGCTAATCTGAGCAGAGACAAATGGGAGAGAGGTCTCCAGATCCCTCAGGATGATAAAACTTGGGACAGGTACTGCTCTCTCACCAAGAAGGTTTCCCTAAACGCCGGACTAAGAGTGATCCAGTTTAAAATCCTTAACAGGTTGCACTACACCCCTACCAAAATAGCCAAGTTCGCTCCTGATGCCCCGAGTCAATGCCCCAAATGCAAAACAGAGTATGCGGGCTCGTTCCACATGTATTGGAGCTGCCTGGTGGTGACTGAGTTCTGGAGGGAGGTGGCAGATGTGGAATATGTTGGAAGAACATCCAGTCGAAAGAACGTTACCAGCTGGTAAGTAACTTGTTCTTTTCATAGTGTACTTAGAAACAATGCTATGGGATGCCACTTCCTGTTTTGTCAAGGGGTAAACGGTCGTGTTACATCGCTTCTCGTGCTGTCACTTAATGGTGGAGCGGTCAAATGTCATCACTTCCTGTGATGTCATCAGAGGTCAATGGGCATGTGATGTCACTTCAACAACCCCTGGCATTTTGATGAAATGACGTCCCTGAAGAAGACCCGCATATTCAGCCATCCCATGCCATGCTGCAACCTTGCAGGGCTGCAATACCCCAATACCCTGGGACCTAGGGCCATTGTGCAGTGCATGGTCTTCCGAATCTCGTTGAAACTTTGCGGGCATTCTGCTGGATCTCCAGAGGCACGATTCCAGTCAAAGTCCCTTCAAAAACATCCTTGAAAACGACGAGAATCCGACCAGTGATATTCTGTCTTCTGTGCTCATGAAAAAGGCTCGAAATCCACAGAACAGCATCCAGCTGCGAGGAAAATCTTGCCTAGAGCCTTCACCGTGATCCTTGCTGCAAAAGTCCTTCCAGTGTCCACTCTTCTGTCTTCTTAATGAAGGAATTCAACTACCAGGTTTTTGGCTGCAGATCCTTAGGTGGTCCTGCTGCAAAATCTTCTGTGCTGCGGTACTGTGCTGGCTTGGGTATTTACTTACCTTAGGTTTCTTGTGATTTCTGTATAGCTTTGCAGTGTTTTTTTTATTGTGATTGGGAGGCCTCTCGTCCAGTACACCCAGGCTTCTTTTTAGGGAGAATTCTCAGAAATGTGCCAATTCCCTCTTATGTTGAGACCCCAAACACTTTTTGCTGGACTTTAGGACTTTTGATTTGTAACCTGGAGAGAGCGAGACCTTTTTTCCCCACTCTCTCATGTATTTTTCTGTGATTTGGACTCTGTTTCTTTTGACTTTGGAGTCTGAGAAACTCCATAGGCATCATCTTTACCTTGTGACCCACCGCACTTTCAGTGCAGTGACATGCTTAGATTTCCCAAAGGTTTAAATACCTTCTCTTGGTGAAACAGTTTCCAAGAGCTGTGAAGTGAAATTGACTTTACTTACATTTTGTAACTTTCTAGACCCAGCACACACTATCTTACAATAGGGTGCTGGAGGTGTTACTTAGTATCCCCTTTGTCTAGTTTCTCATGTGTAACATTTTTATGTTACCCTTTGTACAACTAATGGCTGGCGACAGTGGTTTACTTTTTCCTACCATTGTGTGTTTCTACTGCGGGCTGCAATTGCAGCTGCAGTAAAGAACCCATGGGTGCCCATTTTGTCAAAGTGGCTAGGTCTTCTTTTTTCGCCATTTCTTGTTGGAAAGTTCTTTCTTGAGATTTACTCTGCGCGCCAAACCAGGTTTGGTCCCTTTGTTTGTTTTGTCTTTGGCGGGTTTCACTGGTGAAGCCCGCCTCTGGCTCCAGCATGTCTGGCAGGGGCAGGAAGTGAGGCAGGTGCCCAAAGCTCCCTGTGCTTAATCCCCTTGGTTACAGGAATGCTTCCAAAGGTGATTGGCTGGCTGGCTGTCCTTGGAGGACAGCCACCCTGCTGTGTGGAGTGACAGCTAGGCTGCGAATGAATGGGACAAACCGGCATAAAAGGCAAGGCTTTTTGCTTGGAAGGCAGAGTCGACCACTGGAATAAGGAATCTGAAGAAGAACTTGGAAGAGACGCCTGCTACACCTCCTGGACAGTTGGTTTGCCCGGTGAAGCCCTGCTGCAGTGTTGAAGCTCTGAATTTGCCTCGACTAGAGAAGCCCTGCAAAGGACTTCTCCCCTTGGTTTGGTGGGACCAATCAACCCCATGACAAACTCATCTGGAAATCCTCTCGGAACTGGTTGCATTTCCATTGCTGCTGCAGGAACCGATTGCCAGGGAGAGGAACACCAGAATCGAGTGGGTGTCTCCAAGTCGAATCCGAGCTCGAGGAAGATCATCTGGACTCCCAGGAAGCAAGACTGACCAAGCATGAGCCACCGCAACAGAGTGCTGGACCCCAGATGCGAGGAAAGTCCATCAAGGTATCCGAGAACCCGTTGCTGCCGCCGACCTTCCATTCGTAGTGCAGGAGTCCTCAGACGTCCTCCCTCTTGTCCCCATGACTGAGGCCCAGGAACAACAGGATCTGCAGACCTAGACAGGAACAGAAGCCAGCTGGAACCAATTTCTTCAAACCAAAGTTACTGTAAAACGAAGGGGACTTGCCTCTTGTTGGGTAGCCTTACTAGTTCTCACTTGAGACTTGTCTTGGTTGCTTTTGCAGAGTTGCTTTCAGCTTTACCCCTGAAAAGCCTCCCAGCTTGTGACCCTACAGTGATTCTATTTTTTTCCTTACAAAGACTTCTAAAACATTGTGCAAGACTTTTACTTACCTGCAAGAAGTACCTCCGCTCACCTAGACTTTTGCTTAAATTAACATTCGCTGTTTTGGCTCCCTGAAAGACACTTCTTACCTCTGACTTTGTGCTTTACCTTAACCCAAGGAAAGGGTTAATTTACTTTGCATTGGAGGGTTCAAAGGTACTTACCTGCTTAAGAATATTTGTTAACTTTGTTTTATTCCCTAAAACCTTTTCTTTGACACCAAACTCAGTATTGCTCTAAATGTACAAGTGATATATCAATGTCCACAGTGTACTAGTTATTTAAGTCACCTCAGGGTGTAGGAAGTGTCTGTGTGCCATCCCCTATGCGTATCTACTGATTTACTGAGAGTGTGTATTTTGAAGTATATTTTTGTGTTATATATATATATATGCTCCCTTCTAAAGAAGGCTTATTCAACTGACTAATAAATAATTGTTTAATCAAGAAACCTTAAGCGTAAGTGTTTATTTGAATACTTGTTACTGTGAATCTGTAATAACCCTACGACTCACATTGACTCCTCTTGAGATAAGCCTTGCTGCTCAGTCACTCTACCAACTTGTGTAGTACATGCTTATACCAAAGATTGGGTTAACTATTGCCAAGAGGACAAGGCTGGTGCAGACTCCCACAGGGTACTGGATACAATCTTGCTTAACACCCCTGCTGGGATCCTCCTACGGTGTCTTCTGTGAAGCCCCTCGACCTCCCACTAACTCTAGAGTAAAGTACTTACTTTTTCTAACAGTCTTCTTTAAAAACTCACTTTTGCTACTTAAGAACCTATCCTGACCTGCCTCTTGGAAACTAGACCCTAGGAACCTCCCCCCCCTTCCCCTTCCCCTTCTGATACTGAGAACAACCATGCTCCAAGAATAAGGGATAGACTTCTAAGAATTGGGCCTTTTTCCTAGAAAAGAGACTAAGTTACTTACTTGCAAAATAAATTGTTTGGTAACTAACTCTGACAGTGAACAGTTGCAAAAGTTGTTACTTACCTTAAAAATATATGTAAGCTTATTACTTGCCTTAGAAATGTTCTGCCATTCTGAAAAGTATATGTAACATATTTTATTTTTTTAAATTATTTTATTTATTGGTATCTAACAGAGAAAAGAATCGATCAGCACTGTGTGCTTGCAATCCTCTATAGCCCCCTCCCAACCCTCTTACACCCCTACAATCTCTAGTCCATGTATCTTGATGCACATATGTTTCATGCAATGAGTTGTACAAGTCATGTATTCTCGGATGATGACAGCAGAGCGGCTCCTCTACCACATATAAGATCCCGCTGCTACCCTTTTATGCATTAATCACTTCATTTAACACACTGCTTCCGATGTAGATGACACTTCATCCACGTCTTCAGATTGTTGTATCAAGTAGTGTGTATAAGCATCCCAAATATTACCAACATTGCAACGACTTTGGTTCAAAGACCCCCAACCGTTTTCCATATCAATGCAATACATTATATCTGACTTCCATTGTGAATGCTTAGGGCTCGCCTCCCTTTCCCCCTCATCGACCCCCTTTCCCCCACCACCGTATTGCCACCCACCGTTTGGCCAGTATGAGCAGTAGACTAATCAGTTTCCTGGTGTTTGGAGACCTCTTTGGTATAAACCAGCGGTCCTATCATTGGTTCTGGACGTATCGGTTGGCCTGTGACGCCGCTAACCGTGTCGAATACCTCTTCCCAGTATCGTTTTATGATTGGGCAGTTCCAAGATACATGAAGAAAGTCTGCCTGTTCGATGTTGCACCTATTGCATCTCCCCATTGCATCTGGGAAGTATTCTTTTAGTTTAGCCGGGACATAATAAAACTAGTGTATGCATTTGAAGTGGATTAGTTTAAATCTTGCCCCTTTTTTGATCCCGGCACAAAAATGTCGACATATCTTCCGGGATTTCCCTTCCCAAGGTTTTTTCCCCACTTTGCCTTTTGCGAGATTCGGTTCTGGTGTGCATGTACATAGTGTATAATTCAGACGTCACTTTGCTTCCTATTATAGCTTGTAGTAGTTTGCCCAGAATGGGGGGAGATCTGGGGTTGGTCCGAGAGTGTGGCGAACACCTGGTGCAGGCTCACCCTTAAGCGGTACTACATGAATATGTCCAAAGCCGACATTGCCCCTTTCCCTTTTAGCTCCTCCAGTGTTCTAAACTTCCCTTCTGAAAAGAGTTCTCCGAAGTTAGAGACCCCCAGCCTTTTCACCAGAGCTACAAAACCTGATTTCACAGTAATTGGGGTCCCTGGTACATACACAACGGGAAGTCTGGGTGAGTATAGAACCTCCCCCTTCCTTTTATGCTCAAGGCACGTCCATGCTCTGCAGCTTACCTCTAAGTTTCATGTTGAGTGTACTTTGCCTGGTGTGCTATAAGAATAACTGATTTTAGGAGGCCTGGTGTTGCCACTGCTCTTTCCACGTCCACGTGCCTCCTATCTCCCTGTACCTCATACCAGTGCTTAAGATATTCCGCCTGTGCCACATTATAGTATGTTTCCAAGTCTGGCAATGCCAGTCCCCCTTCAGGAATAGGTGCCACCAACTTATCCCACGATACTTTAGCAAGTTTTCCAACCCACAAAAACTGCAAGATCGCCGACTTCACATTACGAAAGTATTTTCCCCCCGATATCCCTATTGGAGTGTTCAGAAATACATAGAGCAATCTAGGGAGTAGTATCATTTTAACTAGGGATACAGATTAAGAGGGAGATTTTTCCATTGCATCATTGGCGCTCGAGCTTGATCTAGGACTCGCAGGTAATTGTTATGGTAGACCACGGTTTTATCCCTGGCAACACAGATTCCAAATAGTGAGTCCGAGTTATGTCACTGGAATCCCCAGCCATCATGGTATTGTTCGGCTGTTTCCGTCAGTGGGAAGAGTACAGACTTGGAGGCGTTCACCTTTAGCCCTGATATTACCCTGAAGCTCTGGACAATCCCTCATTATTGGATCTAGGTTGACTCTAGGGTCTTTGACAGACAGCACCATGTCATCCGCGTATAGTGAAATCCCTATCCTATTGGTGTGTAACCTTACCCCACGGTGCACATGTAGTTCTCTTATCCGTTTGGCAAATGGCTCAATCACTAAGGCGAAAAGCAGCGGCGAGAGTGTGTACCCCTGTCGTGTTCCCCTCTCCAAGGCCATTAGCGGTGTCATCTGACCGTTCCCCCTGACCCTGGCCACCGGCTGTATATATAGCAGCTTGACCATATCTATCATTTTCACCTAATCCCATCCGTTGTAATACTGCAAACAGGAACGGCCATTCGACCGAGTCGAACGCCTTAGTGGCGTCCAGTAAGCCCGCCACTATCGAGTCCTCAGGTGATACTGCCGCAATCATCCCGAACATCCTCCAGAGACCATACGAGGTAGATCACCCTTGGATGAAACCCGCCTGGTCCGCCTGTACTATCGACGGCATCAATGGCGAAAGCCGTGAGGCTAGGATCTTTGCTAAGATTTTATCTGTTATTTTGCGAGATTGGGCCTTAAGAGGAACAATCGTTACTGGGTTTATCTGGATTTAACAGCACCACGACCACCGCCTCCCTCAGTGTTTCCGGCAGGGACCCATTCTCTAAACTGTTAGTACATTCCTAGCTGCGGGCCCCAGTCTTTCTGCATAGTATTTATAGAATTCTGCCGTGAACCCGTCGGGCCCCGGCGACTTCCCATTCGGCAAAGACTTAATAGTGTTCAGTACTTCCGACAGTGCTAGAGGACGGCTTAGTTCTCTCTGATCCTCGGAGCACCAGTATAGGGCTACCTGTTCCAGGTACTCCTCAATGTCTGTCTGAGAAGCGTGTATCTGGGATAAGTATACATGACTATAAAAACTGAAGAACTGCCGTACTATTTCAGTGTCCTCAAATTTGTCCCTCCCCTGCTCATCTACAATAGCCTGAATCCTGCCTCCCAGCCCATCCATTTTGGTTGCTTTGGCCAATATCTGACCACGTTTATGCCCTTCCCCATATTGGCGCACGTTAGTCTGACTACTGATCTACTTCACTTCCCAAACAGCCAATTTGTGAAATTCTTGTAGTCTGGTCAGAATCTCAGCTTGTTCACGATCCGTAGGGTTCGGGGATGCTGCCTGCATCGCTTGTATACTGTTTTCCTTAAGCTCTAGTTCTCGTCTAATCTGTCTGAGAATCCCTGTTTCTTTAGAAATACATTCTCCCTGTAACAGACATTTCAAACTTTCCCATAATGTCCCCGCTGATTGCACAGATCCCACATTCTCTTCGAAGAAGGTATCTAGGGCTGATGTTATGCTCTCCCGAAAGACTATCGGTGAGACCCTCACTTTTAAACCGTCAGGGGAGCTTTCCCTTCACCCTTCCCGTCAGTCTCATTTCTAGTATCACGGGGGCAGGATCGGAAAGCGTATGGGTGTATATCCCCACTCCCACTACCTGTTTCATTACTGAGTACGAGATCAGAAAAAAGTGTAATCTCTATGACGAGTTATGAGGACTCGAGCGACAGGTGTACGTACTGCCTCGCCGCTTGATTGCATACTCTCCATATGCCTGCAATATCCCACGAGAGTCGTGCCCTGCAACTAGTTTGTCCCCCTGTTTCCAGATCTCTGGGTATATGTAACATCTTTATTTCATTAGAAAGTGTTTCGCCATTCTAACAGAGTAGGTGTAAGGTTATATTATTGACCTATTATTTGGTTGTGCCTCTTCTCAAAAGTAATGCTGTTGGTTTCACTTCACTATTCCCGATTAGGATAAATGTACGAGTGCCCACAACTGGGTCTTGCTTCCCCTGACTTGTTGTTAGCCGGTCCAGAATAAGTCTGCACTGTGTTTTACCTACATAGAAGATCTTTGAGTCATTCATAAAGTGTAACACTGGGTTTTGCCTTCCCTGGTCTGTTTTAGAGGGACACAAAAATACTCTTGAGGTTTATACCTGCCTTCTAAGTTGCTGATAGCTTCTGTAAAAAACGTGTATTGGTTTTACTTACCTTGAGCATAACTGTTATCCTAAAATAAGCTAGTTATTGCTTCCCTTAGTCCGGCAACTGAAAAGCAACTGTAATTGAATATTGCATTCCCCGCCCCCCCAGGTCCAACTCCCTTAGAATAACTGCGTGTTATCCTGAATTAGAGTTATAGGTTTATACTCTTCCTAGAATCTGTTTTTACTAGATCAGAAACATCTATTTTCCAGTTGATACTACTATGCAATTTCTTGCTGACAGTCACAGTACAACTGATGGGGTCTACTACCCTGTTATTACTTGAAGTAATCTAAAAGTAACTATTGGTTTTGACTTACCTAGAACTCCTGTTAGGTGTTCCAAATAAGGTTATATGCTTTAGTCTGTGTACCTTCAAGTATAGTGTTGTTTTTCTATAATGTGTTTATATGATCTGCGATTGTACTTATTTCCCCCAAGATTTATCTGGGCCTAATTGTATTTAAATAAACCATTTATTTTTACAATACATAGGGGCCTCATTAATGACCCTGGTGGTCCCATAATGAACGGTGCCGGTACGGGACCGGCACCGTTCATTACGGGATGCCCCATTACGAGGTTCCCTTGTGGGACCCACACAGAACGTCTGGCCAGACCAGGCGTCCTTAGTGGGTCCCGCAAGGGGACCAGGGAGCTAATAACGGGCCAGTTACTAACTGGCCCGTTATTAGCTCCCTCCCCATTCCCATTGAGCCCTATGGGGGCTCAAATGGGGATGAGTTTTTTTCAATGAGGAATTACCAGGTCCTCCAAGGTTGGAATGGCCCGGTAATTCCTCGTTGAAGGAACCCGGAGCTGGAACCCAGTATGGAGGCAGCCATGCCCTTATTAAGGGCATGGCTGCCTCCATACTCGTAATGAGGCCCATAGTGTTTGAGTGTTACTTTGGACCATTTGTATTACAATTTCTTTGTACGGATTCTACAGCCCTCCCTCCTAAGATGAGCCTGGCTGCTCCGTCTACGCTACCCTGAACTGATGTGGTACAGCCTTATATTAAGAGTGGAGTCTTGTCCTGCCTCAGCTGAATGGTTTTACTAAGCCCTTAGTTGGACTGCCGAAAAACTGTCCTAACAAAGCCATAGCCCTAGCTAGGCCAGGGTTGCGGATGAGAGCTAGGACGTGGCCAGAGCAGCTAGTAGAGGAGGTTGGATGTACAGAGGCCATGAAAAATGAGCTATTCTGCACAAACTGCTTCTATAGTCTTGGTTAGTGCTTCATATCCTGGTTATCAAATGCATTTATTCTCTGCATGTTGATTCGTTCCACTAAATGTAAACCTGCACATCCTCTTGGTGAGAATAACTCTCATAATCTTGCCTAGCACTGTACAAAAAAAGTTCAGTAATTAAGGATGGTCATCCTTGTTGTCAAATTGATTCATCAAAGTACTTGTAGCACTAGTTAGACATGCCAGCCTTTCCAGTTTTCAAATGTATTTCGTATTTACCAAAAATGTCACAAAGTAGATTTGGATATCCATTGTGTATCTGTAGTGCTGCTTCAGTATTTGATAAGGAATTTGCCAGACATTTCATCTTCCTTCCCCATTACTCCTGTGATTCTACAATTAAGCTTCCTGTGTCTGAGATGCTGCTGCAGAAGTTATAAGATGTACCATTTTACAAGTTTGTTTCGAGCAAGCCAGCACAGTACATGGCTCCGATAATGGAAATGAGACCCACAGTCCGTGCTTGGATGTAAAGAATGTGGACAAACTAAAAGCTAGATAAAGAATTAAAATGCACAGCATTTGGAGCTTGTTTTAGTGAGTTTGCAATCTGAAGTAATGTGTATATGAATTCCAGTATATTAAAATACTCTAAGAACTTAGCATAGCCAGATCGGAATACTCTTTGTAAATTTTGGAGTAAATATACAAGACTGCATTGCATGTTATAAAAAGCCAATTTGTATTTAAATTGAAACTCAACAGTTGTTTGGAAGTTTAATTTACTGTGTTCTTTTTTACATTTACACTTTTTTTTAAATGTTTTTAGGGCTTGTCAGGAAACACAATGCTGGGAGTTAGCCATGTTGTTACTACAAGCGTTGGGATGTGTGACATAGATATCCGGCCAGTAAGTGTCAGAACCTTGGACATGAATCCTTAAAAAATTGAATTAATAGAACTTGCTGCTATTCCTTTGCTGCTATAACGTCATGTGATGGTATTTGTTTGATTACATTTGACAGGAGGAAATGACTGCCCTAATTCATAGTCCTACCACTAAAAGTTTAAAGTTTTTATAAGTAAAGTATTGATGAGAAATGCATGGCTACCTGCTGGCTCCTTCATTATTTTTTCTCTTTTTATTTAAACCTTTATTTATTTGACTTAACACACAGGCAACCAGAGATGGTCACAGAGTGACATCAAAATACACTTTACAGGATGCATATTTTACAGTACAGTTTCAGGATTCCATACCAGAACAGAAGGGTTGGGTTCTAGGCAATGTACAGGATTCGGGATTAAGGGAGACACCGTTCACAAGGGGGGACCATCTGGGGAACCAGGGGGGGAGGAGAAAGGATTCAGAATCTGAGGTTGAGGTCAGGGCAGACATGTAATTACGGAACTGTCGCCAAATATCCCTTGGTCTCAAGCGTGGATGTTGCAGCACACCCCAGGCCTCCTCGGTATCATGTGCCCAAGTGACTGTCCTGAGCCAATGTGGGCGCTCTGGGGCGGAGCCAACACATTAGTATGCAGCGTACATCCAGTATCATGCAGAGTCCAGCAAGCCTCTTCGAATCACTTCCCAACTGGGGAAAGTCATGGAATAGACGGCGCATGGGTGAGGGGTCAATAATGTGATCTAGCATTTCCGACAATGTGGAGCATATTTCGGTCCAAAATTGAGTCCGATGTGGGCAATACCAGATCATATGTATGTAGGGTGCTTGGTCGGCGCCACATCTGGGGCAACTGGGAGGAAATTCGTGAAACATATGATGCAGTCTACTTGGCGTGTGGTGATATCTGTGCAGTACCTTAAACTGTATTAATTTGAATCTAGAGTTATAGGAGACATCATGGGTGCGAGCACACATTCAGGACCATCGTTCATCGGTAATCTCAACTCTGTGATCCTCTTCCCACCTGAGTCTCAGTTTGGTGAAGGAGGGAGCAGCTCTAGTCTGTAATAGAGTATAAAGCCTTGACACCTTCCCTCTGAAGGAGTCGACGGAACAGAGCTCTGTAATTATGGGTTTGTCAGGTGGTAGCGTGGGGAAGTTAGGGTATCTGGCTTTGAGATTCTTCCGGAGAGAGGAGTATTGTAGCCATGCTGAAGGCTTCCGTTTGAGGGAGGGATAGAGAGAGAGGGCGGTCTGTCCATTCCAGGAAGTTTCCCTGTTTATGGTCATCGCGGAGTGTCAAGAAGCCTGCATCAGCCCAGCGAGATGCAATGGATTGTGGAATGTATGGAACATCAGGGAAGAAATTCCAGAGTGGGAGGTCCCCATGGAATGGGTGAGGTATGTCGACCATTGTCCAGTACTTGGCGAGTGCTAAGGATGTGCTAACCACAGGGTCTGCTGATTCGGGGTCAGTGGGGACGGGTTTAAGGATAAGGGAACCAATCACCGTTAGTTTCTCCAACCGGACATGGGGGGGCGGGGGAGAGGTCTATGGTGTTGAACCAATGGGAAGCACGTTGAGATTGGGCTACCACCCAGTATCTAATGAAGTCGGGGGCGCCAAATCCGCCCAATTCCTTGGGGGTGGTCAGTGTTGTTAGTTTGAGGCGGACTGCACCGCAATGCCAAAGAAAGGTGTTGGTTATATGGCGTAGCGACTTGAAGAATTCATCGCCTGGCCATAAAGGGAGATTGGTAAATCGGTAGAGGAGTTGAGGTAACACTACCATTTTAAGTATTCCAGTCCTACCTGCTAGGGAAATGGGGAGTCTAGTCCAGCTAGTAGTTTTAGTGGCCAGGTTTGTGTGGTAATTCCAGTAGTTGTCCTCGCGCAACTTCGTTGTGTGCCTGGAAACTGCCACCCCCAGGTAAGTAATGTTGGATTGAGACCAAGTGAATCCCTTAAGATCAGAAGGGGGCTGCGTGGAGTCTGTAAGTGGAAATAGGACAGATTTAGAACAATTTACTTTCAACCCAGATATGTGTCCAAATCGGGCTACATCCCTCAGAATCGAGGCGAGATTGGCTTCTGGGGAACAAATGTACAGGAGGGTGTTAGCGTAAAAGGAGACAATATCGGATTGGCCCGCTGTATGCAGGCCCCTATGAGAGTGTGACTGGCGCATCATGTCTGCAAAGGGTTCCATGGCTATGGCGAGTATTAGCGGGGATAACGGGCATCCCTGTCGTGTCCCTCTGGCTATCTGGAAGGGGGTGGAGCACCTGTCCTCAGTGCGATCTCTGGCTGAAGGGTTGGTGTAGAGAAGCTTAACCCAGGTATGGAAATTGGGGCCAAACTTGCATTTCTCTAGAACTCGCCACAGATATTCCCATGACACTGAGTCGAATGCCTTCTGCATATCCACGGTGGCTGCCACCACCTGTCAATTCGGGTTGATCCTGCTGATCACATTGAAGAGCCGCCTTAAATTCAGGGATGTGGATCTCCCTGGGACAAATCCCGCCTGGTCGGGGTGAATGATGTGGGGCATATATGGGGCTAGTCGATTGGCCAGTAGTTTGGCGTGTATTTTGACGTCGCAATTAATTAGCGAAAGGGGGCGGTATGAGCCGCATTGGGTGCGAGGCTTGCCAGGTTTGAGGAGGACTGTTATCATTGCCTCTCAGAGGGAGTATGCCCTTTTCGCACGCCTCCTCCCATAGGGCAAATAAATGTGGAACCAGGTGGGATTTGTATTGTTTATCAAAGTCCATGGGGAGGCCATGCGGAACTGGGGCTTTTCCTGACGCCAACGACTCGATGGCTTCCGTGAGTTCTTCAGGAGTAAAAGGTCTCTCCAGGGAAATGCTGACATCAGTGGACAGGACCGAAAGAGGGAGGTTTTCTAAATAGGAGTCAATTTCTGATATATGGGGGCCTTCAACTTTCGAATACAGGGAGGTATAAAATGATAAAAATTCTGAGTTAATGTCTTGTGGTGAGGTAGCTAGTGTACCGTCGGGCCTGTCTATTGCCGGTATGTTGGGGGCTCCAAATTCTCGCCGTATTACCCTGGCTAGCTTGCGGCCTGGCTGCTCTCTCACCATACTTTCTTACAGATTGGGGGCTGTCCAGGAATTTGACTTCTCGTTCTGCTAGTCCGCGCAACCTTTCTAGCTCCGATCCTAGTGATGCTAGAGTGGCGGGGGAGTGATAATGAGCATATTGAGTCTTGAGGTTAGCTAGGGTCGATTCGCTAGCAGAGATATCAGCACAGATTTCTTTCAGAATGCCGCTCCCCTTGGAAATGGCGATGCCCCTCCTGTATGCTTTAAAAGATTCCCAGAGAATGGCTTGTGTTGTCATAGAGTTCGTGTTCATCTCAAAGAATTCTTCGATGGAAGATTCGAGTTCGGAGGCGAAGGCCTGATCGAGGAGGGAATGGGAGTACAAAAATAGGGATACCCCTGATGCTAATGTGGATAGGCGGGTAAGGGTGGTCAGTCAAAATATCAAACAAAATGTCGAAAGACAATGTCAAACAAAACTTCGAAAAATAAAAAGTTGAATTATTTTTTTTTTTTAATTTGTTTATTTTTTGGCTCTAGTATATAAAAAAAGGGGTTTGGGGGAGAACCCCCCATTTTGAATAAAAAATGTATTAAAGAAATTCGACTTTTTTTTATTTTTCAACCTTTTTTTCCTCGAAATGTTTTGTTTTCGATGTTATCACTATGAACCGGGGGTAATGTACTGTTAACAAAAAGGAGGGAAATCCACATAGAAACCAATATTCATTTCATTGTCATAAATTCACAGAGAAAGTAATAAACTTATGGAGAAGGATTTGAATCAGTGCCATATAGGTCACTAGAGAAGAAAACAAAATACAGGTGCACTCTGGTAGCTTTGCAGTTCTAGTATATTTAAATTAAGAAAAAAGTATTGAAAACATCAATGTAACAACCAAAGACGTGATAAAAAGTTCAAAAAACATACAAAAAAGTTAGATATGTGCAAACAAAGAATACATACATATTTACATAATTAGATTCTTGGATCAAAACAAAATTGCAAGTGGTAAGAAAAGATAGTCAAACTGAAGTAATAATCATCTACACAGTAAAGAGAGTAAGTTGAACAAATCCTGTTGGGCAAAAAAGGAGTCAGGATATTGTTCTATTTAAAGCATATACAGGGATGTAGTCATTTACAGGACTGTGGACCGGTTAGCTATTTGAACAGGTCTTCAAATTTGTTGAGTGCCAGAGGAGGGAATGGGGCCTCATTCTCCACTGTCTAGTTTTATTGTAGTCTTGGCCCCAGTTCAATGAGATGACTACTGGTGAATAATATGAAAATGTTCTGGGGAGGATCGCCAGATGGGACAAGCACCTGACCAATATGTCTGGTATGAGCCATCTGTCTATCCTAGAATGTGAGTCGTGAACTGAGGAATAGTAGGAGTATGTGCGGGAGTCAGGGTACATAAGCCGCCAGGCATCCACCACCGCTAGTCGAGTGAGTTGTAAGAATAGTGTAGGCTGCTCTGGAGAGCTGGCGAGGTCTAGAGCCCGATCTGTCTAGGTTGATGTCCAGTATCGTATTGCAATCTCCACCCCATATGATCGGGACCAGGGGGTAACTCTCCAGGACAGAGGCCCAGTGTAGGTAAAAGTCAGGGTCATCAATGTTCGGGCCATATATATTCAAGAGGCCACCTCTTGGTCCTGCAGTTTGCCAAAGATTAATACATATCTCCCAAGCGGGTCTATTTGTGAGTGGGAATGTGAGAACTTAAGATTCCTGTGTATTAGAGTAAGCGCACCTCGGCTTTGGGTGGAATAATTAGTGTAATACCTCTGTGATCCCCATTGTTTAGCAAATCTTTCGCATTGTTCAGAGCGGGCATGGGTCTCTTGTAAGCATAATATTTTAACCCTGTGGCGTTCAGCATAAAGTTGTATCTGGCGCATCTTCCTATGATTACCCAGACCCCTAACATTCCAGCTCATGAAGGTTAAGCTGCTATCCGCCATTCCTGTAGGGGTGTTGTTTGAGTTTTTGTCTATGGGTTAACAGCACCCAATGCCAAGGGGAATGTGTCACCCTATTTGTGTGCTTGTGATGTACTACTGTGGTATGTGACACATCTCTGGTGGTTGTCAAGACTTTTTCAACAGAACTTCCCATCCCCCACCCACATCCCTCCCCCAATGATACCCCAACAAAGCCATAACAGCAAACTTCTCGGCATCAGCGCCTGGGGGCCTGTTAGCTGGCCTGGTGATGGCGCATCGGACTAGGGAGAGTGTGAGGAGACTTTCAATACAGTAGCATTGAACAGTGTGCTTAGTGTAGGCCGCATGTGCGGAGGATCAGAGATTCACAAAAGAAGAGGGGGGAGCACCAACCCAGTATAACTGAACATAATCAGATCCACAGCATCTACAATTGGGGGGCTGTGGATCGGTCAAGGATTGCCAATTCGTAACTGGGGAGCTATTAGGATATCGGTTATTTCTAAACACAATGAGTCTGTGTGGCAAACGGGGGCCACATAATAGAGGTTCAATAGGACAAGAAGGAACAAAGCTAACGCCTAATGACTCTTGCGGCGAGGTGCAGTCGCCACCAAAAGCACAGCAGTTTGTGGGGCTATTAATGGTATAGGCTCACTTGGTGGCACCAAATCAACGTAGAGATCACTGCAGTTATGGGGGATCAGCCAGGGAAATGTTCATCAATACATTTTGAAGCCTCTTCCAGAATCGTGAAGAAGAATGTTTGGTTAGAATGTTCGACCCTTAACTTTGCGGGGAATAGCATGGAGTATTTAACCCTTAGGTCTCGGAGTCTCTTTTTCACAGCCATAAAGGTTTTGCGTTCCTGCTGCACAGCAACCGAATAATCCGGGTAAAGATGGATCCTAGCCTACCCAAGAAGCAGCTCTCCCTTAATCCTGCCTGCCCGCAGGAGGGCACCACAGTCCCGGAAATTTAAGATTCTAGCTATAATGGGACTTGGAGGTGCGCCCGGTCTGGGTTTTGTGGTTAGGGAGCGGTGGGCCCTTTCAACTGGGAAGTGCAGCGAGAGTTTCGGTGTATCCAGGAGTGTTAGAAGAATGCGTTCCACATAGTCCTCCGTGGGTTCCTTGATATTGTCTTCAGGTATTCCGACAATGCGCAGGTTATTCCGTCTCGAGCGGGATTCGAGGGTGTAATTTTTCTTTTCAACTGCCGATACCCGACTGGTGAGTGTGGAAACGGCAGCGCGGAGGGAGCCCAATTCATCCTCGGCGGCCCGACCCTTGTTTCAATTTCGGCAATCCGTCCGTCTGTCTTTTCGATATGGGCTTTTATAGAGGAGATGGTGCCATTCATATCGTCAAGTTTAGTGTGTAGTGAATCCCTCACGAATATACGCCAGCATCTTCTGCGAGTCATCTGGGGCTGAAGGGGCCGGGGTGGTGGGCGCCTCCTCAAGGGCATCGGACGCCGGCCTGGACAGTGTTTTAGTAAACATGTTCAGCAAACTTTGCTTTTTCCCGGCACCGGCTCCTTTGGTCATGGCGAGGACCGGGGAAGGGTTCTAGGAACCAGAGAGAGTGTGAGTGATCAGAGGTATTGGAGGTCCTTGGTAGCGATTGTTGGAATAGGGGTATCAAGGTAGGTAGTTGTGTGGACCTTCGGGTTGCTGAGTCTATATATTGCTCCTGGTTAAGTTATGCTCTCAAGCTACTTTTTAAGCCTATAGGTGTGTGTTGCAGCAGTAGCCTTTCAGTTCTGGCCTTCTGTGATATCTGTGCAGGTGGAGGCGTCGCCAGTGGAGTAGACCTGCGACTGCGTCAGCAGCGGCGGGGGATCCCTTAAGCTAAAGCTGGTGAGAGTACGGCTGCTGACGGCGCAGGCTCCCCCTGTGCAGGGCAGGTCCTGGTGATCAGGGCTGGGCTATGTCCGCGGCCAGAGTACGTGGAGTGATCAGAGTTCTGCGTTGATTAAGGTTTGTAAGGCTGACTCAGCAAAGATCAACCCCCGGCTTAGTATGGCCACGGGCAAGCCCCTGGCTCCTATTCACTACTACATCAACTTCTGCCGGATTGGTAGCAGCGGGGGGGCCATTCGAGGGGAAACGCAGTTCACAGTAATTCGCCAATGGCGGCATCCAGGGTGATGGAGGTGCACAGAGGAGGTGCCACAGGCCAGCTCAAAGTTCAGGGCACCCCCCCCCCCCCCCAAAGACCCGAACTCCTGGAGGGATGGGCAGCATGTGATGGAGGGGCTCGCGCGGCGCCACTCAAGGAGGACCGCAATAGGAATCGATGCAGCCGTGGGGGGGGAGACTCCCCAGAGTCCAGGCAGCCTCAGTGTCCGGGCCGAGAGAGCCACCCCTCGCAGGGCGCCCCGGCCTATGGCGTCCCCCGGCGATGTGGGTATAAAATTTGGAGGCCGCCAACAGTAGCTCCCCGCAGGCGGGGGGAGGGGGACCAGAGCAAGCCCACGGCCGCCGGAGCCGGCGCCGCAGGAGCAGCCCGCTCTCACCCCCCCGGAGCCACCTACCTTGTCGCAAGCTGATCAGAGTGCGCCCCCAAGGGGGGGGGGGAAATCAGGAGGAGGGCAGGCGAGCAGCACAATGGTGTGGAGTCGGGAGCAGCAGCGTCGTCCACCCGCAACGTCCAAATCAGAGTGCGGGGGTACCAGGCGCAACAGGATCCAGCCCTAGGTCGGGGGAGCCCGCAGTGGTCCTCGGGCGAAGGTGTCCAGAAGGCTTGGGTGCGCTGGTAGGGCAAAGCAGAGGGGAAAGCAGTGATCCCGCTCGGATCCCGTCTGCTTGGCGCGTCTTCTGGGTACAGATGCCCCTCCCCATGAAGGCTGTTCACGCCGGGGTGTTGGACAACAGAGAGCCGCGGTCGCTGGAACCGTGGCACGGGGCGAGCCAGGCATCCGCAGCCCTGATTTTTCGGGCGGATGCAACCAAGCACCCAGGGGGTCCTCCGGCTCGAGAGTCGGCGTAGATGTAGTATGCAGGTTCCTACAGCGGCCACAGCAATAAGAAATGGGTCAGCTGTATCTGTGAGGATATATCGAACAATATGTGCTCTCCCAGTCCGGAGCTCAGCACTCAGGCAGCCATCTTGCTTCGGTGCAACAGCGCCCCCTTGCTGGCTCCTTCGTTCGTAATGAAACTCATAATGTATAATCCTAATTTATGGGCTGTAAGTACATATTTCATAAGAGATGCAGCGGAACAGCAGAGCTTCTATTTTGTTTGTTTAGTCGTTACTCTGTGTAGGCTGCAAGTGCAATCCTCGCCTTGAAATCTTACTCTGTTTTGGTAGGTGAAGGGACTGCTGCACTCATTATGCAGTGTAACAAATATCAGATGCATGGGTATCATGCCTGGGGATGTGCCTTCCTACCATGCCCCCTGTGAGTTAATATGTTCGTAGTCTTCAGGTCAAAAAGACCAACATGTATAACTGAAATGGGTTTCTAACATGTTACTAAGAAACTTTCACAATGGTAATGTGATGGAGCAGTCTGGCTTCACTCTTAGGAAGGGAGGGGACTGGTAGAAGGTACAGCTAGACACTTACGCGCACATGAGAAAGATCTACTGAAGAGAAGTGCATTAGGATTAGAACAAAAGTATTTTAAACGAGCAAAGGGACCAGAAAGGACCCAACGCATGTTTTATTTAACTTGTTGAGGAAAAGTACATTTAGTGCAGTATAACTTTGACTACTTTGCAAGATGTTAAAGATTTTAATTAATTTTTTATACTTTTTTTTGGTCCTTTCTTAGGGGCCCCTTGCCTTTTTGCTTTTTCCCCTTTCCCCTACAATGTTTAGATTCTGACCTATTTTTGGGACTTCTACTGATGCCACCTGCCACTGCAACCTTTCTCGACTCATTTGCAGTATAGGTTCCCATGTTTGCTCAGAATGCTGCTGTCACGGGGCTGCTTTCTAAGCCCTACATGGTTTGTGAGGGGTAGGCTGCTGACAGCTGTTCCTTAGTCTTGGCTTCCTTGGCAAGGTGGTAGTTGCATTCCAACAACATTGGTGCATTTCTGGTATCCCAGTATCCCCTTAATTCACATCAGTGCGTCTGCACACATGGTATACGGTTCAACAGGATTACAGACTTCCCTCTTCATGACTCTCGAACTGTCCTTCGCTAAAACCCCCCACCTTTTGTCAGAAGGTGAAATAGATGACATCCAGTGGTTCCAAGCATAGTATCATTCAGCTGAATGGAGCCATCCAAGGAAGTCTGGACAAGAAGAATGCATTTACCCATATAACACCTGTCCCTCTTCGTGACATTTAAATTGGACTATCACAAGATTACAGGTTTACCAGGGGTGGACAGTGCAACGCCGGACCCACTCTTCACTTATTCAAGAACTGTCCATCCTGTGTCCCTATTGCCCCCTGCATCACTCGCAACCTGTTGGAGACTCCAAAACCTTGGCCCTCCTTTTCTCAATGGCTTGGGCTTCTTTATCTTGATAATCTGTCCCAGAATAAATGTGTACCCCGTGGCACTCTTGGCTCAATCATACCTTTCCTTCATTTTCTCTTGTTTGGATTTCACATTTAAGCAAAACCCTATTTTTTTTATCCCATCGCAGGGCCTTCACAATAGCATCCTTGACATACCAACATTCCTGTTCACACAACTAACCCTAAATGAATTCCATGGGCTTTTAATTTCTTTTAGTTTTTCATTTTTTTTCTTTTTTTTTTTACCCCTGCTCTTAACTTTTTTTTCCTGCCTGCAGAGTATGGAATATATTGGAACATATTTAGCGTATAATTCCACTAATCTGAGGAGGGACAAAACCTCTTGGCAGTTTTGGGGTGGTTCCATTTGTTCTATAGATGTAACTAGTGAATGCTCAGGTTGTACACCATCTTAATTTTTGTACTTTTTTTATTTATGCTTTTATAGCAGCAAACAAAGGCTGTGGGCAACTGGGCGCTAGTTGGACATAAGACATTTTTAAGCCTTAGACATTTCAAAGCAGTAGAGTCAAGAAGGGTCATTCTGGTCACTCAAGTCTGTTTTGAGTTAATTGAAGAGCTAAGTTTTTAGTTTCTTCCTGAATGAAGGGTTTGAGGGTTTTGCATGTAGGAGAGGGGCATAGTGTTCCATAGTTTGGCAGCCGATACTGGGAACCTGGACCCACCAACTTTGTGACTGTTGAATTTGGGTGTAGAGTCCTGATAGCAACGCTTCTGTTGAGTCTTGGGACAAGGTAGGCAGGGGCTTTGTTCGCAAGGCAGCGGTGAGTGATTGAAAGGACTTTTTTTTTTTTTTTTTTTTTTTTATTTTTATTGCATCAATTAGTTTCTAAGAAAACTTTAAATGCATACTTTAAACAAAATCTCCTTTCATTTAAAAGAATGTAAAAAAAACAATTTTGTATATATAGGAAGGGGAGAATAGATGGTGAGCGTAAAAAGGACTTTAAATTTGATATGTTCTTGTTAGGGCAGTTTTTCTAAAGTCCATCTGTGTTAAGATGTTATAAGACTATCCCTTGGGCAATACAGAGCCTCAACTCCTAGCATAGGCCTTCTGTACCACTCAATGTACTGGTAGGTGGCAGAGCAGCCAGGCTTATCTTTGGAGGCAGCAAGGGTTGTAGGAAGGTACATAAATCTTCAGATAAGGTAGTTACTATAATAAGCAGCAAACACAATAGGAAACCAATTCACATGAACATATCCCAGTGTAAAAAGGCGTATGGGATGAATACAATTTAAGGATAAGAAAAACACCACATTTAGAATAACTCTAGATATTCTGTTTCAGGAATAAAATGAAGTTGCAGTCCTGCATGAGCAGGTAAACCCATTTCAGAGCTTATGGTTACTTTTTAGAATGGTATCAGCAATTCATAGGTTAGTAAGAACTCATAAATTACTTTTCAGAATGGCCTGGTGCCATTCAAAGCAAGTAAGATAACTTTAGTTACAGCTCCCACATAAGCAGGTAAGCACACTTCACAGCTTAGAATTACTTTTCAGGACATTGGAAATAATTGTAAGGTCAATAATAACTTTTCAGTTACTTTCTAGAATAGTGAAACAATTCAAAGTTAAAGGGGAAGTTCACTCAAAAATATTATTGGCTCAAAAGATGGCCCATAATCAAAAATATATATAAAAATATTTTTAAACAAAGTTCCTATGTAAAGTTTTAAGCAAATGAGGCTCAGACTCAAAAATGTCAAGCACTAGGAGGCATCCATTTTCTGAAATGGATGAACCTCCTGTGCTTGTGTTAAGCTCTTCCCTTGCGACACTAATGAAGCAAAAGCCAGCCAGCTGTAATAAACAAAAGCTACCAGTAGGTGGCTTTTGCTTCATTCTTGCCGGAGAGCAGAGAATACAGTCAGAATACTGTCTGCTGGTAAGTGCTTTAGATGATTTCATTTAGATATAATAACTGTAATTATAAATACAACGTTGTTGTATTAATGATTGCAGTGGCTTTCACTTTGTCTCCCGGGGCCCGGGAGACTCAAAGCGAAAATACCAGCATTTATAAATACGTTGTTGTATTTATTATGAAAACCACAGCATTTATAAATACCACCGTGTGGTATTTGATTACTGTTTTCTTTCTAAGTTTCCCTGGCTCCCCCGACTCGGGGGAGCTCGGGAAACTTAAAACGAAATCCACGGCAATTATAATTGTATTTATGATTGCGTGGTTTTCTAAGTTTCCCGGGCTGTTTTGTATTTGACTGCAGCGGCTTTCGCTTTGAGTCTCCCAGAGCATGGGAAACTCAAAAAAAAAAGTACTGGTATTTAAAGATACAATGTTGTTGTGTTTATGATTTCCGTGGTTTTCTAACCACGGCAATCATGAATACAACAACTTTGTATTTATAGTTGCTGTACCTTTTCTTGTAGGCAAATCCTGGCAATTATGAATACTTCTCTGGCATCTGGCAAAGTTTTCATAATTGCTGCAACTTTCTTTTCTAGTTTCCGAGCATGGGGAAACTAGAAAAGAAAGTCACAGCAATTATGAAAACTCTGCCAGCAAAGTATTTATGATTGCTCTGCGTTTCATTTTACGTTTTCTGTGCTTCGCTGGGCTTGGGGAGCACAGAAAACGTAAAATGAAAATTAAGGCGGCCTCCTTTCCATGTTAAGCTCTGCTCTGGGTGCAGTAAGCAAAAGCGCACAGTAGGGGGCTTTTGCTGCTTGATTATTTCCACCAGCGCAGAGCTTAACATGCACAGAGGAGGCTCAAATCACAAAATGGATGCCCCATGCAAACACTTTGAGCCTCATTTGCTCAAAATTTTACATAGGAACTTTCTGTAAAAATGTTTTATATATATTTTTGATTATTGCCCATCTTTTCGGACAAAACAATTTTTGAGTGCACTTTCCCTTTAAGTAATAACTTTTGTATACTTTTCAGGAGGACCTTATGCACTCTAAGGTAAGTAATAACCTTCTAACACTTTGTCAGATCCTTGTGATAGAAACAACACCAACACAAGGTATGTTACTGTAGCAAACCTTTCACAGAGCCTTGGCTTGAGCAGTCCTTCCTTATCCTGTTCTTAGTCACTTGCAGAGTCAGAATGAAGGTCAAACAGCAGACACAATCTGGGAAAAGTAGGGAGTTCCTGTGGAAATCTTCAGCAGCAAACAATTGAGCCTGGTGCAGGAAAAGGACCAGGGAAGCCGACACACTCCCTGTAGGCTCAAACGCCTTAGGACTGTGCGAATGCCCAACCTTTAGAATGTACACTCCACCAGCACAGGAGCGAAACAACGACCCAAAGTAAGTATTACAAAGGGCCACAGAGTACCTCAGGAGTAGAAGATGAAGCTGGCAGATGCCTTCGCAGCAGAGCACCTACAATACCCTGTTGCAGAATTTTCAGTCTGGAGACTGACAAAGGGACACTGTAAGGGATTTCTCAGCAGCAGTCGGGAGGAAAGGCTCACAGATGAGGATTCTTCTTTGCTTCTCACGGCTCTGTGGATTTTAGCACCTTTTCCAGGACACCAAGGGCAAACGGTCACCACCGGTCGGATTCCTCTCGCTAGCATGGTCCTGCACTCTGGTGAGGGGACACTGAGGATTGGATGGTGGATTCCTGCTTCTGGAGGTCCACGAGGGTGCCACCAAAGTTTCAGCAAGCTTAGATTGTGGAAAGATGATGCACCGCAAAGAGGTCAAAGGCCCCCTGGCATTGGCTTTCTGCAGCCCAGGAAAATCGCAACACGTCGGGGGAAGGCAGCATAAGATACGATTGATCTGATCTCCTTCAGGAGGTTGTTCCAGAGAGAGGGCAGCCATTGAGCGGAAGCTCGAGCCCCCAGCGCGTACTCTGCATGTGTGAGGAACCAAGATGCTGTTGGCATAGGCGGCCCTGGAGGGTCTGGTCGGTGTTTGTTTGGAGATCCTTTGTTCGAGATGTGTGGGTGCGAGTCCGTGAAGACATTTGTGTGTTAAGGCAAGTGTTTTGAAGACAACACTTTGCTTGATAGGTAGCCAGTGTGCCTGCCTCCTAACCAGTGAGATGTGTTCCCTGCGCGAAATGCCTGTTGCGGCCCTTAAGGCATTGTTCTGGGCAATCTGGAGCTTAGCCAAGTTTCTTTGAGAGGTTCAGATGAAGAGGGTATTGCAATAGTCGAGTCTGAAGCCAATAATGGCTCTGGTTATGGTAATGCAGTTCTGTTGGGTCAGGAAAGGCCTGGCAGCATTAATCAATTTGGAATAGTGTGCTGCAGAGGAAGCTATGGCATTGACCTGCCTGTCCATGGTCAGGCTTGGCTCTAGGTATATGCCCAAGGTCTTAATGGTTTGTGATATTATGATTGAGGTGTTGTCTATATTGAAGGCAAGATACTCTTTGTCGAGTTTGCTCAGACTGAAGGGGGACCCAATCAGCAAGAGTTTTTTTGTTTCCACTGTTCAGACAGAGCCAGTTGTCTGCCATCCAGGATTGAATGGTGGAGTAGACGAGGTTGAGGGTGTCCGTATCAGTACGGTAGTCCCCCGAAAGAGGTGTGAGCACCTGGGTGTCATCTGCATAGTTGTTATGAGATGCCCAGTGAGTCCAGAATACGGAACAGAGGTCTGGTGTAGAGGTTATATAGGGTAGGGGCAATGCATGAGCCCTGAGGGACTCAACATTTGATCAGACTCGGTGTGGCATTCGAGGATTCCGAGAACCTTCATTACTCTCTCCTGACGGAACAAGTTGATCCAAGCACAAACCTTTGGGGAGAAGTTTGCAGTGGTTGTGAGATGGAAGCATAGGGTTTTGTGCTCTACCAAGTCAAAGGCGGCCAAGAGGTCTAGGAGCAGAAGGAGCGCAGGTTTGCCTGCGTCTCTGAGGTCATCTATTTGTTTTTTTAGATCAAGTAGCGCTGTTTCAATGCCATGATGAGGACGAAAGCCGGATTGGCGAAGACCAAGGAGGTGGTTGTCCTCAATGAATTTTTGAACTTGCAGGTAAACTGCTTTGTCCAAAATCTTTGAGGAAAGGGACCGTAGTAATGGGTCTGTAGTTGGCAGGTATCAGAGGGTCAAGAGAGGTTTTTTTTTAAACAATGGTCAGACCCAGGCTTTTTTTAAGGGAGCTGGGTACAGTGGATGATTGGAAGGAGGAGTTGATAAAAGCAGTAACGAAGGTGGCGGTAGCTGGAGCACAATATCTGATGTGGTGAGCTGGGCGGGCGTCCCCCTTACAGTTAGAGAGCTTAATTGACAGAAGTATGAGGAAAATGTCTAGTTTTGTTAACTTTTTGATAAATGCCCAATTCAACTTTCCAACCTCCAGGGGCCCCCTGAAGACGAAGCAGCTAACAAGCGGCCCGACGCCAAAAGGGCCTCCTGGGCATGACGCAACCTAGTACCTCTGACTATCAAGACGTGTCTGATTACCTATACTATTATGACACTACAGGTTCGCAAAACCCTGGCTCATTTGCAGACCAAGGAGACATGGAGGCTACAGACCAATACTATGGCAATGTATACAGCATTCAATCCCCAGACCATATTGGCTAACCGGTGGCTGATTCCCCTGCGGATAACCAGCTGCAGTATAATTAGCGTCTTTTAAAAGCAGCACAACACTTAAAAATAGATACCCAGGTGGCACAAGTCGATAAAGACTTGGTAGAGGACATCCTTGAGCATAAGAGATCTGCAGCACAGTTCATTCCACGGCTCCAGTCTGTCCAAAGGCGCATTCAGCCTTCTCTACTTACCCCCAATCTGACCAGGGCAGTCAACCCTTACATTGAGAAGATGTTTAGACCAGCCCCTTCAGAACCATTGTACTTCAGGGGGCAGCTAAAGCCTGACTCTTGTAGTGACCACCACAAGGAAAAAGAGCAGGCACACCTTTAGCCTGTGCCGAGGCCCCTCCTGACAAGGAGAGCACAAAGATGTTCACCCTAAGCAGGAAAGTAACTTCATCAGCTGCTTACCAAGTGAGGATGGCCAACTACGCTACTGGCGAGTCACTGCCACAAGTGGACATCTCACAACAGATAGACTCGGTCCCAGAGCCCCTAAAGAGATGGCTTTTACAAATCGTAGCTGAAGGTAAACCGGTGGCAAGCTGCATCCTAAAAAACTATCTGGACACAGCAGACAATTCAGGCCAGATTGTAGCTGAAGGTACCCTCATCAAATGCCATGCAAGGCTGCGTCAATTAGGTTTCAAGCTGGAAACCCAAGCCACTCTCTTAAATATGCCAACTGTGCTGAACGCCTTATTTGGTAAAGCGGTCGAGGATGCACTGAAAAGTGCTAAGGAGGAGTATGACACCCTCAAGTCCCTGGGACAATTCTCAAACAAACCCTTGGTGCAGAGAGGCGGGTTTAATACATTCCGTTTTAGAGGAGAACTACAACCAAGGCAGGCAAAATTCATCTTGGGTACCTCGCAGGAGCAGTCCTCCCAAAAAAATGTTCAAAGTGGGCATAGAAGGTCTAGAAGTAGAGGAAGATCTTCCAGAGGAGGCTCCACCACACCAAAGCAATGACAACCCACTTCAGGTCACCTCCCATGCCTCCCCAGTAGGAGGTTACATTTTTCAGTTTACTCACACATGGGAGGGGGCATCACGTCAGACAAGTGGGTCCTTTACCGTGACAGGATACTATTGCATAGAACTCGTACAAACACCACCCAAGCACCCGCCAATACAAAGACCACGCAGGAGGAACCGCACATTCTACTGGAAGAGGTCAAAGCACTGCTGCTAAAGGACGCCATAGAAATCGTCCCAGCAAACCAGGTAAACAAGGGTATCTATTAAATGTACTTCCTTGTGCCAAAGAAAGACCTAACAATGCGCCTTGTAGTAGACCTGCGCCCTGCGAACACTTCAAGCCTCAGAAATGTTGCATGACAACGCTACAAGAAGTAATACCACTGCTGATACAGGGGGACTACATGGCAACCATGGACATGAAAGATGCTTACTTTCATATTTCAATGTTTCCAGCGCACAGAAAATGTATGCGCTTCAAGATAGCGAATCAACACTACCAATTCAAGGTGCTACCCTTCGGTATAGCCTCCGCTCCAAGGGTATTCACCAAGGTACTAGCGGCACACCTACGCAGAGAATACCAGTGTGCCCTTATCTAGATGACTGCCTGATAACGGGGGAATCCCCTCAAATTTGCAAGCAAAATATCCGAAGGCCAATCAATTTTCTGTTCCAACTGGGATTTGCAATCGACGAGAAAATTCAAGTCTTGTTCCAAGCAAAACCAAACAGTTCCTAGGAGCTAACTTAAAGACGGAAGAGGGGCTAGTCTTCGCTTCAAACGAAAGTGTACAAAATATACTGCTGCAAATTCCTCAGGATCTAGCCGGTCGCCAAATAACCGTATGCAAAGCAATGCGTTTGCTCGGGATGATGGCTTCATGCATTTACCTGGTTCCACACGCATGGTTGCCCAATCAAGCTTCCGTGCTCGCCCCAACACAGGGGGACAACGTTACACCCACATCCTCAACACATCCTCAATCTATGAACTTGGCTCCTGAAGTCAGATTTTGGTAATTTAAAACGGCCTCAAAGGTGTATGGAATCGCTCAGAGGCGCGTAAACCAAACACCAGACACTGTTAATTTAACAAATGGAAACAATTTGTAATATGGTGCCAGTCAAAAGATGTAAATCCTATTGAGTTTAGTCCATCACACATTCTTCACTATATGCTCCACTTACTCTGCCCTAGTAGTTAACTCCAAGGTTCACTTAGCAGCTCTATCCGTGTACACCACTTCACAAAACAAGGTGTCCTGGTGTAAAGTACTTGTTAAGGCTTTCATGGCAAGAATAAAGAGACGACTTTGCCTCCCCCTATCCCCCATTTCCATTCCGCCTCCAGGGTGGGATCTCAATGTGGTACTAGCAAAGCTAATGGGTCCTCCCTTTGAGCCTTTGAACAAATTCAGCCTTAAACACCCAACATGCAAAACGGCTTTTCTGGTGGCCATCACCTCAATTTTGTCAGTGCAAAACCCTTTCTTTGTTATCCACAAAGACAAGTTGATATTAAGAACACACCGTAGGTTTTCACCTAAGTTCCATGTTAACCAATCCATTAAACTGCCCACATTCTTTGAAAATCCTCCAAACTCGGCTTAGAAAAACCACCATACACCAGAGGTAAGGAAGGTGATTCTTTACTATGTAAACAAAACTGATAAGAAAAACAGACCAACTGTTTGTCTCCATAGCGCCTGGCAGGGAAGGTGATCGCGTTTCAAAGAATGCCATCTCCAGATGATATGATATGGGTTACTTATAATGCGCTTTATACCCAGAGGTTTCTAAGCGCGGACCCGGAGATCGAACCTGTGTTGCTCTGTGTCGTCTTGCTTTCAAGGCGAGATTGTTGCCCCTGAGCTATCCTCCCGAGATGGATAGTGAAATGCATACAGCTCTGCTACTGCCTATCAAACTAAACTCTGCATTTCACATCAAGAGCTCACTCTACCAGGGGTACAGGAGCTACTTTGGCATTTATTGCAAACCTCCCGCTGGAAGCCATCTCCAAAGCAGCCACATAGAGTTCAATACATACTTTTACTGTGCATTGACACATATTCTAAAACAGATTCACAGGTGGGACAAGCAGTGCTAAAACATCTATTTGCTGCTGTATCTTCTCACAACACACCACCTTCTCCAGACACTGCTTGCGAATCTATGCAGAGCCACAAGCATCATAAGGGATACATTACTCCCCGTAATCATATTTCGAATGGATTGTGTCCTCCCACGTATCTTTAATGTGTAATTTGTTCAATTCCCACAAGTCTAAGATGGGTCTCATTCCTCCGTCCTTTCAGAATTAGAAAATATGGAGAGTACCAACCCTTGTTCCTCATCCCTACAGGTACCAGTTGCTATAGCACCTTTCTCTAGCAGGTCCAATATCTCCTGCATAAGGAGCTTGTCTGGAAGCATCAAAGGATTGTTCTCCGGTGGATGACTCTGAGGTGTTTGTAGGAAAGGCAGGCAGTAACCTTCGGCAACTGTTTGCAGTGCCCAAGCATCTGAAGTAATAGCCTGCCATTCTATCAGATGTTGCGTTAACCTGCCTCCTACTGATGTTTTGTGTTGTAAGACCTCAGAGGGGCTTTGGGGCAGCTGAAGCAGAATGCACAGGTAAAGCAGCATTTGCAGATGCAGACTTACTACCCTTGCCCAGTCCTCCACGGGTGAATCGTTTCTGGCCCCTTTGAGCTGGTGGTCCTCTGCCTTTTCCGAATGTGGAGTAATAGTGAAAGGACCTGCCCCTCCAGGGCGTACCTGAGGGGCGGTTTGGAGTTAGTCCTATTGCAGCTCCAAGGGATTTAGCTGCTGCTTTGGAAGTTTGCAACTTCTCAAAACTCATCAGCTTTTTTACCAAATCGATGGGTGCCGTCAAAGGGCATAGAAGTCTGGATTGCACATCAGGAGCAAATCCAGATTTCCGCAACCACGCAAACCTACAGATTGTGGTACAAGCCGCCATGGCTCTGCTGATGCTGTCAACAGAGACGAGACCTCTCTGGAGGGAATTCTCACATCACATCCTTCCCGTCCTTGATAATATTCAAGAAACCGTCTCGTTCCACCCCTTCATATCCAGCTTACTGCTCCAGAAACTTTCTTCAGTAGAGGGCGCTGCGCGTCTCTCTGTCGATTGGATGTCCCTCGAAGGCCTCTGTCTCGACGTCATCACTGGTATAAATAGACGTGCAGTGTCCGTTGCTCAGTTCCGTTTTGAAGAGTTAGATATTGTGCAGGATGAGATGGTTACTACCCTTGATGGAGCGCAGACCAACTACGAGGGAAGTTTTACTGCAGGGAAGTTTCTGGAGCAGCAAGCTGGATATCAAAGATGAGAAATACGTGGGAGGAGCATCCAGTCGAAAGAACTTTCCAGTTGGTAAGTAACTTGTTCTTCTGAGGCTTGTATCTGCTTAGATTCATATGCACCCATCCTTCCTCCCCTATGAAGTAGAAGGAGCATAGATGTTTCCCAGCTTTATTAAATCTGTACTCACGCTACACTTCATGCTACCTCCTGGCGGAAACAAAACAATATGTGGGACCTTGACGCGTGAAGGACCATGGGTACATGAGACATTGTTAGGAAAGATTTCTCTTTACTGCAACTTTCCTTCCATCTATATGGAACTGCCAAACGTTTTTCTTTTTGTTTTTGATAATGACCTGCTTTTTTTCAGTGCAGTGATGCCTTAAGCTTCACTACACTGGCTTTTGCTCATATGATATAGGGAACCTGACATGTCCGACAGGCTGTTGGTACTGGGAAACATTGTTTTCCTTAGTCGTGTTAGTGTTACTACTTTTGGTTACTTTTATATCACTTGTGGTAACTTTGTCTTTGTGCAATGTAGCTTACACTGTAGTACAATGGAGTACTTTTTTGTTTTGCCCCTAACTAACACTTAGAAGATTTTTGATTACTCCTAGGTGTGTTGAAAGGGTAAGCTGGTGGCAGCAGTGCAGTTTTCCAAATTTCTTCGGGGCTTTTCCTTTTCGCTTTACCACGTTTACCATGTGTGGCTACTAACTGTGGATACTGGTCAAACATGGCCGGGTCACACAAGATTTTTCGCTTGTCCTTTTGCCATCTTGTTCTTTAGCCTTCTTCCTGGCCTGTGAGGCCTGGAAAATCCTTACAAGGACTTCCAGTGCCTGGGAAAGCAGGAGCTTTTGGAGGGCTGTGTGGGTTTCCTGGCAGGATGTGGGCTGGGATTGTCTGGTCTCAGTCCACAAACTGGTTTGGGTGTCTGAGTGGTATTCATGAATGTTTCATGGCTCATAAATATGCCCAGTCCCAGCGCTGGAAGCGCCTGGCTCATAATGCTTGGGTGGACTTACCTGCAGCAGACCATGCTGCTTACTTGCCTGCCAGTTGAGTCTCTGATCCTCTTCTGTTTGGAACTACTTTTCCTGTTGGGTGGGGCAGGAGCCACTCCCTAGATTCAGAACACTGGAACTCTTCTGGAAAGCAGGAACTCTTTTCTTACCTAGGCGTGGCTGTGGAAGGAGACACCTAAGCACTACAGGAGGCTATTTAAACCACACCCGATGGATGAATCTTGCTTTGCGTTATTCTGCTTCCTCAGCAGCAGAACGCTCATTGTGTCTTCTGCATCTGATCCTGGGCCTAAGGAAAAAGGCTTACCATTCTGAATCCAGTCTTCAGCAACACCTATAAAGACAAGAAAGAACAGGTTAGCATTACGGTCTTCAGTGACAGCTCTTCACTTGCCTGGTCCATCGGCTGTCACCAACGCCTCGCGCTGCATTCCGGCATCTGAAAGACAAAGGCTTACCTACTCTTCGTGCGCTCCGGAGGTCTTCACACTGCATTCCGGCATCTGAAAGACAAAAGCTTACCAACTCTTCGCACGCTCCGGAGGCCTTCCCGCTGCATCCCGCATCTGAAAGACAAAACAAGGTGCGTTTAAAGACATTGGGGAACTTTAATACTCACGTGCCATTACTCCTTTCCACATCTAACCCAGTGGGTATTCCGGCACCCTGCAGCCGCCCCGAACTTGTACCTGCAAGATAAAAAGACAGTGCGCATCGTGAAGCAGGCAACAAGCGCTTACTTACGTGCTTCCAGGCGCTTCTATTCATCACACGGGCTCCATCTTCAACTCACTTCAGCCCGCCATCCGCCATCGCCGGAACCCTGCAAAACAAGAGACATCTTTACTAAAGACTTTAAAGACATTAGAATTACTCGAAACTTACCGTTCGTGCAGTAAACGACAGACAGCAGTCCTCTGAAGTCAAGAGGCCTGCTCCCCTTATCCAGTGAAGAAACTGGTTACAGCACCCTGCCTCGAGGCAGATGGAGAGCACGGCGTTCACTTACCTAAAGTGAGAGCGTTAACCTTTGGGGTTCTACAGGAGAAGAGAACGGGAAGAAGAGAGAGACATTCAATAACCCAGTTCATTAATCCCACATTTTCTATCTGCAGACATCTTACCCTTCGAGCCAGACATACAGTGCACAGAGGTCCAGCCCAAAGAGCCAGCCGTGTGTTACACATCACCTTTGAAGATACGGTATACGCCCAGTCAAGACCGGCGCCTCTACGGGAATCAGGTGAGCGTTACATCCTTCTACACCTCCTAAAGGTGCACCTCGGACCTGCACCCCTCCCCGGAAGTCCTTCAAGGATGGCAACCTTCTCAATATTGCCACTCTTAACTCTTGCTCTGCTGTCAATCACTCCTCTGATATCTGCCGCCTTCTTGAAGAACTTGACCTTGATGTCCTCGGTCTCACTGACATGGTTCACGGCCAGCTCTATCACTAGCTTTGACACACTACTACCTGACGGCTACAAGATCCTCTCCGCACCCAGGTCCAACCGCTCTGGTGGGGGTGTAGCCCTGATCTTCCCCGAGTGGATTCCTGCCTCTGTCATTCCTACGCAGGGTTACTCCTCTTTTGAATGCCTCGTCTGCAGGCTCTCTCTCCCCTAGCCATTCCCTTACTATGGCTACTATCTATCGGCCACCTGGTCAGATCTCCTCCTTCCTTTCTGAGTGGGCGGACCTCTCCTCCTCACTCCTGGCCTCAACCTCTCAACTCCTCCTTCTTGGGGACGTCAACATCCACCTGGATGCCTCCTGTCCTCCCTCTGTACACTTTCGTGACCTCTGCGAGTCTCTCTCTCTGTCTCTGTCTCTCTCTCTCTCTCTCTCTCTCTCTCCCCCCCCCTCTCTCTCCCACCCCTCTCCCCTCTGGCCCAACTCACTCCGCAGGGCACACGCTGGATGTTCTGATCTCCTCAGATCTTCCCCTCTCTGTTCCTCTCTCCTGGAGTGATCACTGTCTCCTCTCCTCCAACCTCACCCTCCCTACCCCCCAGGCCAAGCCATCTCCATCACTGCCACCCACCTTCTCGGTCATCCGACCCATGAAGTGCGTGTCGGCTGAGGCTTTCGTCGCCCCTTCTCACCCCCACCTCCCCCTTTGGCTGACTCTCACCCTGACACAGCCCTCTCCACGTTCCACTCTGCTATATCTGATACTCTTGATACCCTTGCCCCTGTCATGAGAATCCGCCTGAAGCCCAAAGCCAAGTGCAACTCCTGGTATGACTCTGACCTCGTCACCCTAAAACGCAAGTGCAGGGTGGCCGAGAGGAAATGGCGTGCTTCATGTACATCCTCTGACAAACTGGCCTGCTGCCTTCTCCAGAGGCAATACCGGCTCTGTCCAAACCAAGAAGAGAGCTCATATCCAAGCCCGCGTCTCTTTGGCATCAAACCACACGGCTGAACTCTTTAAAATCTGCAAGGAACTGGCCAATCCTGCTGCAGTCTCTACCTCTCCTGTCCCTTCCCAGGCCTTCTGCACGGCACTGGCTTCTCACTTCATTTAAAAAACACAGGTCATCCTGTCATCACTCTCCTCCTTTCCCTTCCCTCCCCCTCTCCCCTGCTCTTCCTCCGACCTTTCTGCAGCCTCCTCCTCTGCCTGTCCCCTGTTTTCCACTGATGAGGTTTCTAGACAAGTCCGATCCATGAAAGTCTCGTCAAAACAGGTTCAACCCTGTTCCTCCAAAACCATAAAGGACCACATTGACTCCCTGGCTCCTGCCGTTGCTGATTTCTGCAATCTCTCCTTTGCCACTGGAGTCTTCCCATCCGCCCTGAAGTACTCCCTTGTGCACCCCCTTCTTAAGAAACCCTCTGCTGACCCCTCCTGCCCGGCTAACTATCGCCCCATCTCCACCACTCCCTTCCTGGGCAAGCTCCTGGAGAAACTGGCCATCTCCCAGCTAAATCTCCACACTGAATCTTTTGTCTGTCTTCATGAACATCGGTCTGGCTTCAGAGCAGCTAGAAGCATGGAAACTGCGCTTCTGAACATGTGTGAAGACCTGCTCTCGGACCTTGACTCCGACACCCCCTGTGTCCTCATCTTGCTTGATCTCTCTTCTGCATTTGACACTGTCAACCATGCCATCCTGCTCAACCGTCTGTTTTAACCTGGGTATCACCGGTCAGGCTCTGGCGGTGCTGACCTCTTTCCTCTCCGACCGACCCTCCCAGGTTCAACTTGGGGCTTCCCCTCTGCTATCTTTTTCTCTACTTGTGGTGTCCCCCAGGGGTCTAACCTCTCTCCCTGGCTTTTCAACCAATACCTGGTACTCCTGGCCCATCGCATAGCTGCTCCCTGCCCTAACTTTCAGTGCTACGTGGATGACACTCAGCCCATTTTCAGGCTACCCTCGGCGGCCTCCTCTACTTCCCTCATCTCCAACTGTCTGTCTGCTATCCAGGAGTGGTGCGCTGCCAATAACCTCTGCCTTAATGCAGTAAGACTGAGATTCTCCAAATCGGCACACCTACTCCCTCCTTTCCTGTATCTCTCTTGCCAGCCTCTCTTGGCCCCTTCCTGCTCCCACCTGCAAGGCTAAAAATCTCAGGGTCCTCTTCGACTCCACACTCTCCTTCTCTCCTCATATCTCTGACGTTTCTAAGAAGTCACACTACAAGTTACACCTCCTCAGAAGTATTCTTCCTTTCCTCTCCTTCCCCCAGAAGCTCACTGTCTCCAGAGCTCTGGTTCTCTCCGTGCTGGACTATTGTAACAGCCTCTTTCTAAATCTGCCCGCTTCTACTCTCCGCCCTTTGCAACTTATCCAAAACAGAACTGCGAGACTTGTCCTTGGCCTCAAGCCCAGGGATCGTATCTCTCCAAGACTGAAATTTCTGCACTGGCTCCCAGTGGCTGCGAGGATTAAGTTCAAAACCCTCTGCATCGTCCACAAGGCCGTAAGGCCTTCTATGGCCTGGGGCCTCAATACCTTCAACTATCTCTTCCTAAATATCTTCCTTCTCAAGCTCTTCGCTCATCTGCCTCCAATTCCTTCAGGGTCAGTCGTTTCACCAAGCAACAAGCTGGTGGTAGATCTCTCTTTTCGGCTGGGGCCTCCGTCTGAAACAGCCTCCCTGAAACTTGAGGTGAATCATCTTCGGTTCTGCAAGCACCTCAAAACGTTTCTCTTCTCGACACCTGGGCTAGTAGGATCGTTGTCGGTCTTCCCCCGTTTCCCCCCTCCCTTGCCTCATCGCGCCTTGAAACACTTGTGTATAGACGTGTTATAAATGCCATATCATATATCTATCCTGGAGGAGCCCTGTCTTGCTGAAGATATTTAGCAGTCCTGCGAAGGAGCTGCTACCCTGGGAGTGGAGGGAACATCCATTCCTGACATCTGCACGGTGCCCTGCAAAGGAGAGCCTTCGGAAGTGTCCCGGGACCTTCCTGTGGCTGACCAGCTCTGAGTTTGGGCTACCGTTCTGCTGGCGTCACCGTTCCGAGTTTTGTCCTGGACCTTGGGGATCCACAGCTAGCCCTACAATACTACCCTACAAAAACTCACCTCTGCAAGATTTCGGCCTCCTAGCTTCAAGGGGACCCTCGATAGTATGTAAAAGTCTAACTGCGGCATTTGAGTCCCTTTGCATCGCCGTGCTGCAGTGACCGCCGTCTGAAATTGCTGACCCAACCCGAGTCCAGTCCTCAGAGGGGTCCTGCATCAAGTTTTGCTGCATTTTCATTTGAGAGTCCTTGTAACAGTAAAAGACACCAACCGGAGATCAGCTAGAACTGCAACCCCTGTGCATCAGAGACAGCGACTTTTGGCAGGAAAAGCAACCTCAGACCCTCTTTCTTTGTCCTGCCAAGTCTGGGGATGAATCAGAGTACGGGGGTAAGTTACAGTGATGCTTAACTACCCTTAAACTCCCATTATAAGTCTGTGGGCTTAAAATAAACTTTGTTATAACAAAATTGGCTTTGCTTGCACAAGACATCTGAAAGTTGGGGCTACCTCTTTTAGCTAGTTTAACTTGTGCTCTGACAATTAGAACCCTTCACTGGACCCCAGAGAACCTACCTGCATTTTTCCTGCTTCAAAGATTCTGTGGGACTTTACCTGAATTATTTGGCAAAAGGCCCCAGACAACTTGGGGTTGGACAGTTAAGTTGAGTATCATTCTCTGTGGACCTTGAGTGCATAATAATAACCTTACCTTTGCAGGAGTTAGTGATGTGTATTATGCCCTCTGATAATTTAATGTGTATATCTATTTATCTATTTTGCTAGTGTTGTGTGAGAACTCTACTTGCCAGTAGTCCTTTTTCTATAGTGTGATTTGGCCAATAAATAATAATTGTATTTTTATACATCCTGTCTAAGTGTAATCTGTGATATTGATTGTGTGAACTCCTTGTGGATCCTTTTCAATCTTGCCACCTCTGAAGAACTTAGCCTAGACCACCTGTCACTGCTTCCTGAACTGGTGGCTACAGCTCCCCAGAGGTGTCCCTGTCACAATATAGGTTGCCCTTCTATAAATCTGTCCACCAGGCCAGAGTAAAGAAAATCAGTCCTTACAGACGTCACACTAAGGATAGTATTACTGGCACGCCCTGTCGACGTCCCTTTTTGAGTTTCAAAAAAATGAAAAATGTAATTCGAGGGGATTTGGTCTTCCGACGTATTACATATCTGACAGTAATCACCACAGCTGTGCTGCTTCGGAAAATGTTCGGCGTCGATACGCTGTCCTCGAGGACCTCCGTCAAGCTGACATCACCGGATGTTATAAGTAGGACGCACGACGCCCGTAGCCTCAGTTCTGTTTTTTCCGCAAACGTGTTCGCTTCGGAGATCTCGGCGTGCCTCGGTTCTTCGAACCTGTTTGTTGTGAAGATTTACCATGTGGTGTTCGTCTTCTTCCACCCCGCGGCAGGTCCAAGATGTTGACGGACTCTCAACGCCTGCCTCTGGTGCCTGGGTGAGGACCACGACAAGGTTGACTGTAGACTGCCAGTCGCTTACATCGTAGACCTTGCAGGAGCGTAAGAAGCGGCTTTCTCTAGGTAAGGTGGCCAAGCCCCGGAAGTTGAGATCCACAGGGCTTTCGACTGACAATTCGAGGGGCGACTCTCTGCATTGTCGGTGTAAGTCCAGAGGGGGTCTCTGTCCAGGAGTCTATCGTGCCAATCCTCTGCCTCTTCGAGGCACTCACGGAAGCGCCGTCATCGGTCGCCTTCCCCGTCCTCGTGCGAGGACTCTGCCCGTCGGCGGGTTGCTTGTCCCAACAAGCATTCCACTCCTGCCAAATGGGATTCATTTTAGCAGGAGATGATGGCGATTTTTCAGTCGCAGGGCTCCGTCCCGAGATACCACTTGCACCCCTTCGGGCTCGAGCGGTCGTTGCGACCGCCTGGAGCCTTGAGGTCCCAGTCTGACAAGGATGGTTGCTCTAGACATGCCCGTTCCTGGTCCCGGTCCTCGACGCCCTCAAGACCGTCAGAGCCTGTGAGGTCTTGGATGAAGACATTGACGCCTTCGGCGCCAAGGTCGTCGAGGGACTCTCTCGAGGCTCCACCTCCGAGGAATCCATCAGCGCCCAGGATGTCGAAGGACACGCTCGGGGCTCCGCCCTCGAGGACTGTCAAAGCCGTAGGCGCCACGCTCAATGCTGATTCCATCAACACCTTTCAAGGCTGCTTTGTCGGAGGTACCCGGTGGCACGGTGGATCCCCCTCGAAAGGTTCTGGCCACGGCTAAAAATGTCTTTGCCCCTATTTCTGTGCCCTCATTCCAGCCTCTGGATTATATTTCTGAGCTGGATGAAGGGTCTGAGGAAGGTATGGTTCCTGATGAGGTACCTGACGAGATTTTGTCTAGTCATAGCCAGATCGAAAACCTGCGTAAGTCGTTGCACTACGCCAGTGGTCTGGACACCTCTCTGGAGGTGGAGTTCTGTAGGCCTGAGCCTGGCACCCATGCCAAGTCCTCGTACCAGTGCCTTATGTCGAGGGTAACGGAATACTTGGGGTGGTCTGCACCACCAGTGGATTTTCTGCAGGATGACCTGACGGATATCCTCGACCAAGGTCCACCAACTGACCCGGTACTGCCATTCGATATGGCTTTGCAAAGAAGGGTGGCAGCGGCTTGGGGTGCCCCGGAGAGTCTCCCGGCAGTGAGCAAGTCTTTGCCGCAAAAATACCGCCCAGCCATAGCAACCCCTGCTACTTGACCACGCACCCCACTCCGGAGAGTTTGGTGGTGCAGGCGGCTACGGCCCCAGCAAAGCAGGCATCGTACCCTACCATCTCTCCTGATGGGGACGACAAGCGTTTTGATGGCTGGGCGAAGAAAGTGTTTTCTTCAGGGGGTATGGCTTTACAGGCAGCCAACTCCGTGTGTGCCTTGTCACGTTTCACGCATGCTCTGTGGAACTGTATTTCGTTAGCGGCTGAACATATTCCCTAAGGGGAGGAACGGGATGGTTTTCTTGCTATTGTGCAGGATGGCAAGGATTCCATGTGAGTCCGTTCAGTCGGGTCTGGACATGGCAGATTGTGTCAGCCGGTCCATGGCGGCGAGCACCGTAATAAGCAGGTTTGCGTGGTTACGGAAGACTGGGTTTGCTCCTGATGTGCAAGCCCGGCTCCTCAACATGCCCTTTGATGGTGAACATCTTTTTGGCAGCAAGGCTGACGAGAGCCTTGAGAGGTTGCAGACCTCCAAAGCTGCAGCAAAGTTGTTGAGCGCTGCAGTTCGACAACCTCTGCGTTTTCGTCCTAGGGGACAGCAATGGAGGGGAGGTTCCTTTGGATATTACTCATCCTTTAGTAAATCGGAAGTCAAAGGGGCCACCGTCGGAGTACCAGAGGTGGAAAACAGGGTACTCGAGGTGCCAAGGCCACTCGGGCAGTTGCCTCTTTGCCCTCGGGCACTGCCGCAACCGCTTCAGCTTAGTCATGAGGCCGTGTCCTATCGTTCGCCGTTTGGGGGAAGGCTGGCGCAGCAGTTTGTAGAATGTCGTGCCATTACTTCAGATGTGTGGCTTCTGGAGATCATAGCCCATGGCTACTGTCTTCCTTTCCGGCAGAGGCCTCACGACAATCCACCAGGGAATCTCTTTGAAGAGTCCGGATCCGCTCCTTACGCAGGAAATAGTCCCTGCTGGAGAAAGGCACCATAGAACTGGTGCCTGTAGCGGAGAGGAACAAGGGATGGTATTCACCTTATTTTTTGATTTCGAAGAAAGACGGGGGATTGCGACACATCATGGACTTGCGCGGTTTAAACAAGCTCCTCAGGGAAGGACACGTTCAAGATTGTTATCTTTCTCAAGTCCTCCAGGCCCTTCAACTTCAGGACTGGTTGGTGTCTCAACCTCAAGGACGCTTACTTTCATGTGCCGATCCATCCCAAGCACAGGAAGTACCTGAGGTTCGCGGTTGGCGACTCGCTCTTTCATTTTCGGGTCCTGCCGTTCGGATTGACCTCCGTCTGAGGATCTTCACCAAGCTCATGGTGGTGGTGGCAGCGTATCTCAGGAAAGGGAGGATTCACGCCTACCCCTACCTGGACGATTGGTTGATCAGGGAGGGCTCTCCCAAGCAAGTCCTGGATCATCTGTCTGCACCTGCCACTCCCTTCACAAGCTGGGCTTCTCCCTCAACTTGAAGTCCCACTTGACACCTACCCAGCGGCTCCAGTATATCGGAGCAGTGCTCGACACATCCCTGGGGCAGTGTTTCCCTCCCCAGGTGAGGGCTCATCACATTCAGCAGATGGTGCACAAGTTTCAACATGTCCCGAGTCTCCCAGCATTCGAGTTCTTGAGGTTGCTCGGCCTCATGGCATCCTGCATTCTTCTGGTGCCAGAAGCCAGGTTGCGGATGAGATCTCTGCAATGGGCTCTCAAGATGCAGTGGTCACAGTCCTCCGGCAGGATGTCGGACCCCGTTCAGGTGCCGCCCTCGGTTGCCCAGGACCTTCTGTGGTGGGCCGTCAAAGGCAATCTGATGAGGGGGGCTCCATTTTGGCTGCCCTGGCCGGAGGTGATGGTAGTGACGGACGCATCCCTCACGGGATGGGAGCTCATGCCAACGAGTTGACAGTCAGAGGTCGTTGGTCTCCGTCGGAGTCCAGACTCCATATCAATCTGTTGGAGCTGAGGGCTGTCAGGCTTGCCCTGAAGGCTTTTCTGCCGACTGTGCGAGGGAAGAATTTCCCGATTCTGACGGAGAACACAGTGGCCATGCACTACCTCAACAAAAAGGGGGGGGGGCAGGGTCACTTCCTCTGTGCACGGAGGCGATGCAGCTCTGGTTCTGGGCCATCCAGCAGGAAGTTTCGATCTCGGCTGTACATCTGGCCGGATACGAAAACGGGACGGCAGACGCTCTGAGCAGGCAAAGCGCGATTTCTCAGAAGCGGGAGCTGGCTCAGGAGATTCTCCTGGAGATTTTTGCCCTTTGGGGGACCCCTCAAGTGGATCTCTTCCCCCTCCAGTGTCAACCGGAAGTGCGAAAGTTCTGCGACTGGTGCAGGGTTAAGAATGCGGATCCTTTTTCATGTGACATTCCTGTGGTTCTGTCTTTTTTGCTTTCGTTAGCCCTCAAGAGCCTGCACGTGTTTACCATTAAAGGTTACCTGGCGGCGCTGTCCATATTTAAGCGCTTGTCTGAGGAGTGTTCTTGTTTCAAAAGTCCTTTAATTTCTCAAAGGGCTCACTAATGTGTTTCCGCTGTCACCTTTCCAGGTGCCTGGTTGGGATTTGAACCTTGTTCTAAAATTCCTAATGGGTGCTCCATTTGAGCCTTTACATTCTTGTCCTTTGAGACTGTTAACCCTTAAAATTGTGTTTTTAGTTGCGGTCACTTCCGCTTGCAGAATGAGTGAGTTGCAGGCACTTTCAGTTAAGCCACCCTTCACTGTGTTTCATAAGGACAGGGTTGTCCTTGGAGTTCGTCCTTCCTTTCTTCCGAAAGTGGTGTCGGAATTTCATTTAAGCCGGAAGGTTATTCTTCTGGCATTTTATCCTCCTCCGCATCCTGGTAAGGAAGAGGAGAGGCTCCATAGGCTGGATCCTAGGAGAGCTTTAAGCTTCTACATTTCATGCGTGTCCTGGGTCAGAGTGGCCGATCAGCTCTTTATTGGTTACACTGGAAGGCGTTTGGGACAAGCTGTTAGTTACTTAGTAGACTTTGTCTAGATGGATTATCTTGGCAATTTCTGAATGTTACCGCTTGGCGGGTAAGGACCCTCCGGTAGGCTTACGGGCCCCTTCTACCAGGGGTATGGCTGCCTCTACTGCCCTGCAGAGGGGTGTTCCTATTCGTAACATCTGTGAAGCAGCCACATGGGCTTCGTTCCATACTTTTGTACTACACTACTCCCTAGATTCTATCCATAAGCAGGATCTGGCCTTTGGCAAGGCAGTCCTTTACTCTGCAATTTGATTGGGCATTCTAAATGTCTATATTCTAAATTCTTTTTCCCTCCTCCATATGTTGGTACTGCTTTGGGAGTCTGTCATAGATATGGAATATGTCGGAGGACCCAATCCCCTCGAAGAACAAGTTACTCTTTTACCTGGTAACGTTCTTTCGATGGGATGGTCTGACGACGTATTCCATATCACTCCCTCCCTACCTGCCCCACTACAGAATTTCTTAGGCGATTGCAGCTTACGTTTCCGCAAGGCTTTCTGTGGTCATACTGGCAGTAGTTTGGTGCCACACGTTCTGGGGAAAAAACTACAACTGAGGCTACGGGCATCGTGCGTCCTACTTATAACATCCAGTGACGTCGGCTCGACGGAGGCCCTCAAGGACAGCGTATCAACGTCATCGACGCAGGACGCAGACGCCGAAAATGTTCCAAAGCAGCACAGCTGTGGTACTGTCATAGATATGGAACATGTCGTCGGACCATCCCATCGAAAGAATGTTACCAGGTAAGAGTAACTTGTTCTACTCTGTGGCTACCACTAGATGTCGGCCTATGCAATGTGTATATATATATGTCCCCATGTGCCTCCTCTCGTTTTCACTCCTTTCAGCTCCTTGCCCCCCCCTCCACTGGAACTCCCTTCCTCTCTCTATCCGTTCCATCCCCACCTAGTCCTCCTTTCGTGTCTCCTTAAAATCTCTTCTTCTCCACTCCCCTCCCTGATACTCTGATCCTCCTCCACCGTCCCCTGCCCCCCTTTTTTATCCTCCTCATCTTACCTCTCTCCCCCTGCCTCGTTTCCTCTTAAGTCCCCTCTCCTCCTCCTCTCGCATTCAGCTTATCCCACTTTCTGTTCCCCATTCCCGTCCCCTCTCCACCCCTTCTTCCCTCATTTATCTTCACTGGCAAATTGTTCTAATTGCTGTATTACTTGCTGTATTACTGGTTTGACTCATATTTTGCAATTGCTTCTACTGTTGTTGTATTCTTGTTATAATGTAAAGCGCTTTGTATATATCTATATATATCTATCTCTGAGGCTTGTGGAATCTGCTTAAATCACGTTCTGTGCATAGGCCGACATCTAGTGGAAGCTGCAGAGTATTACAGTTGTTCTTTTCGAAATCCGAAAAGGGACGTCGACAGGGCGTACCAGTAATATTATTTTATTTATTGCATTTGTTAAACGCCCACACCCTGAGGTATCACGGCATAGTTACAAACATTTTAATATTAATTCGACAGCATTCAAAGTACATACATATAAGACAATTATATGAGAGATTACATATTAAAAATACATTGGTTAATACATTGCATGGGTCAGGATTACTTATTTACATGTTCTAGTAGTAGTCTGCGTTGAGTAGGCATCTATCTAGAGCTAGGGTGGCTGATTTGTTGTTAACTATATCAGCTGGCTAAAATTGATTTGATAACCACATTTTTAGTCGTTTTTTGGAGCACCGGAAGGAATCTTCATTTTTTATGTTTAATGGGAGGGCGTTCCAGTGTTTAGGGGCCATAACTGGGAAGCTGCTTCCCCCTGCTCTGGAGCTTTTGTAGCGCAGGACCACAAGGAGCAAGTTTTTATTAGATCTGAGCGTTCTGTTGGATTCTTTTTTGCTTATTGAGTTGTTGATATAGATGGGTGCTTTCTTAGCGAGACATTTATGGGTAATGCAGAGATTTGAAGATCATTCTAGCCTTGATGGGTAGCCAATGGATCTCCCTCCTGATGTTAGAGATTAGGTCAGACTTTTTTAATCCTAGGGCTGCTCGTAACGCTTTGTTTTGCATTAGTTGTAGTTTGCCTAGGTTGGTATTAGAAGTATGTTGCAGTAATTTAATTTGGATAACATCAGAGCCCTGGCTAGAGTAATGCAGTTTATGGGCGTGAGGTACTGACGATTTAGGGCAATTAATTTGGACGTGTAGGAGGTAGATGAAGATAAAGTGCTTACATGTTTCGTCATATTTAGTTTAGCATCTTAGTAAACTCCTAGGGTTTTTACCTATTTTCGATTCTGGAATCGGAGTACCATCAATGTTGTTTGATGTATAATACGAGTGCAGGGCATTCATTTTAGTTTGGGAGCCCACAATGAGAATCTCGGCTTTCTCATCGTTGAGGGAAAGGCTGTTCAGAGCCATCCAGTTTTGTATTATTGCGTATATTCTGTTAATGGTCAATGTGTCATGGTCATAGTTCCCTGTGATCGGTATGAGGATCTAGGTGTTATCTGCGAAGTAGGTATAGATGACACACATGGCATCCAATGCTGAGAAGAGAAGTTTAGTTTACGCATTGTGTAGGGTAGGCGAGAGACCTGACCCTTCGGGTACCCCAATGGGCACTGGTATGGGATCTGCAGTCTCTTTACCGATGGAAACTCTAGACGTGCGTTCACCTAGAAAAGATTTCACCCAGAGGGTGTCATCTTTGGAGAAACTAAAATCATTTGCTAGTGTAGCACATAGTTTATTGTGATCCACTAGAACGAATGCTGCAGATAAATCTAGCAACAGTAGTATGCAGAGTTTACCTGCGTCCCTAATGGTGTCCATCTGGATTTTCAAATCAAGGAGTCCTGTTTCAGTACTATGGTTAGGCCTAAATCCAGATTGTCTAGCTCTAATGAGCTGGTTTTGTTCAAGATGGGCTTGAATTTGGGTGTATGTTATGTTATCTATGATCTTGAGCAAGAACGAGACTGTAGTTATTGGTCGGTCTGTAGTTCGTAGGGACTGTTGAGTCAAGGGATGGTTTTTTCAGAAGTGGGGTCACCCAAGCTTCTTTTATGGTGGCCGGGACAGTATTCGTATTGAATGAGGCATTCACAAAGTTAGTGATGATAGGAGTAAGAGTGGGGGCACATAGTTTAACTAAATGGGCTGGGAAATTATCCCCTTTACAGTTGGAGGCTTTTAATTTAGAAATAGTGTCCATCACTCGATCTTGGGTCACTGGAGTAAAATGGAATAATAAGTTTGCATTGTCATTGGTTTTATTGAGAGTAGTATTGGGAGCGATTTTGTCAGCTAAGATTTTTCTTTGTGAGCATTTTCTTTTGTAGTAATTCCATTTTGGAGGTTAACGCGTTTTGTATAGTGGTACGCCATTCTTTGCTGCAGTGGTGACTGGGGTTGGATTTTCCAATTCTCTGAGTATGGAGAAGAGCTCCTTAGAGTTCGAAGTGGCGTTGCTAATACGAATGTTGTATGCATTTGCTTTATGGGTTATGATTGCTGCTTTTGATATTTTATTGGCAGCTAGGAATGCATTGGCAGAGTCTGTTGTGAGAGATTTTTTCTGGATGTGTTCAAGAGATCTTTTAGTTCGCCTTAGAGAGACTAATTCATCATTGAACCATAAACTCGTTTGTCAGCACGTCGTGTTTTGGTTATTATGGGTGCTACTGAGTCAATAATGGTAGTGAGGCACTTGTGGTATGTCTGCAAGGTGGCATGGGTTGTCACTTATAACAATGTTGGATGACGAGGCTTCGCTTAGGAGGGGGGATAGGTTAGGTTATCGGCTGTTAGCTTCTGAATGTTCCTTGTTTCATAAGTGTCCATTGTCTTTGTCTTACGGAAGCATACCTCATTACTAATAAGAGTTATGTTGACACTCTGGTGATCAGTCCAGTCAAGGGGTGCAATCGACTCGATAGATACTTCGGAGTTGAGCATGAGTAGCCAATCAAGTGTCCGGCCCTTAATGTGGGTGGGAGCATTCACTCGTTGTGTAAAGTTCGTCTTTGAGTGCAGCATAGAAGGGGTCTGCTTTATGCTCCTGCTTATCATTGAAGCCTAAGTTGATGTCACCAAGTATGATACATTTAGTATTAGTTTTGATGTAGGGAGCTAATAGAAAAGCGATATCTAAATCTGGATGGGTGTTACTATTATGTGTTCTGTAAATGACCAGGATATTAATAGTTGTTTTCTGGTTGTATGAGAGTTTGACTAGGAGAAGTGTTTAGCCTTCTATTTCTTCAAGGGGGCAGGATCTAATTTGCACATTAGTTTTTGCTATTATGGCCATGCCACCTCCCTGTGCATTAGATCTATCAGTCCTGATAATGTTGTAACCTGCTGAGATGGGTAGAGCTAGTAAAGGTCCAGATGCTTGGTGCAGCCAAGTTTATGTAACCTCTAGGAGGTCCAATTGTTGATCAATGATGAGGTCATGATCTCAATAGCACTGGCTCCTAGTGAGCAGGCATTGATGAGGTTAAGTGGTGGTAGTCGGTACGTGCTAATCTACGGTGCTAAGGGATTGTTTGGCAGTGACTATAAAATGTCTTATGCTTGGGAGAGGGTTGGGCGTAGGCTGTTTTTGCAAAGCTAGAGGCGAATTATGATTTTGAAGGTACTGTTTGGTACCTGATCTTAGGCTATATAGTCTAATATTACCCTGAATAGGATAGGAGGCAGAGGTATCCATAATATTAGACGCATGTTCTAGAACCGTCTTAGGTGTGATGGGCTCTAAAATCATAATACTTCTTGTAGTGCTTAGAGTATTAATGTAGTCCTGGATGGGCGAGAAAGGTGGGGTGGGGGTTAGAAATGGGGTGAGACAAGGGCTAAGATGATGCCGGTGGCAGCCAATTCTGGAAAGGCCGTTTCCATGGGTGATAAAGGAGCTTCCTGTAGAGGGTAGGCAGTCTTTTATAAAGCAGAATGGAAACATAGTGGCGAGTAGGAAACCTAGCAGGGCTGTTTACTCGGTGGGAATGGGGATGTATCAATGCTACAGCACACACGTCAAGCGGGCCCCTATTTGAGGGGTTCATTACACTTTGATGAGAATAAGAATTGAAATTAATCAAACACCATGCATTCCATATCAGTGAATAGGATAATGGAGTCACAGCGCATTACACATTCACTGAAGGAAACAGTACATCTTAATAATGCAATCAAGCTGGCATAGTGCATTCCATGTAGATGTGTAGAATGAAAGTTGGCACAACACAATCAACTTGAGGGTAAGGTTAATTTAGCACACTGCCAGGTTAGTTTGGCACACTGCATTCCATATTAGCGTGTATGATAACGAAATTGCAGCTTAATTCAAGTTCGTTAAACGGATGTAATACTCCCATGTTAATGAAATCAGACTGACATTATTTCGTTCAGTGTTGTAGTGATGCGCTGGCATAGCACGATAAATCGGACTCGTGAATCATGAGGGCGAGAGTAGCATTAGTGGTGCATGTAAGCAGGTGAAGAGACTGGACACAATTATGTGTTTGTTGAGCAGAATACACGTCAACAATGGGCAGTACACTAGTTATTGTCTATGTGCAAAAGGGCTAAATACACATTATTATGCAGCACTGGGCAGCATAGTTCAGATGGCGAAGTCAAAAGGCAGGAGACTATTTAATATGTAGCAAAAGGCATCCAGAATACATTTGGATATTCAGCAATGTGAAACACAAAGGGCAGTTTAATGTGCGACACTGGGCGGCATAATCATGGACTTGCAAGATAGTCGGAGCAAACAGCTTGGTGTGTGTTGACGGTTAGCACAAACCTACTGATAATCCAGTGGTTAAGATACAATTTGCAGTACAAAAATGGGAAGATGGATGACACTCTGGGGGACTGACCATTTGGTAAAAAGCATTCGGCAGAAGTGAACGTTAAAAGGGCTCGATGTATGTTATATAGCTAAGCGAGGTTTAGCACAGTGGGGTAGCTTGAAACAAGGATATGCTGGTCGGTAATGCAAAGAGGATAGATGTGGTTCAACGCAGAATTTAGCACTGGGTGTAGCAAGGTAGTGGCAAGTTGGAGGCATTGTCTGAAAGAACATTTCGAGGGGATTGGGTCCTCCGACATATTCCATATCTATGACCGTAATCACCACAGCTGTGCTGCTTCGGAAAATCTTTGGCGTCTGCGTCGATGACGTCGATACACCGCCCTCGAGGACCTCCTCGGGCGCATGACGCCCGTAGCCTCAGTTCTGTTTTTTCCACAAACGTGTTCGCTTCGGGAATCTCGGCGTGCCGCGACTCTTTGGAGTCTGTTTTCTCAGTTCTTCGAACCTGTTTGGTGTTTGCGAAAGATTTCTTTGTGAATATGTCTACCTCGTCTTCCACACCGCGTCCGGGCTTTAAGAAGTGCGGGGACTGTGGGTCCAAGATGTCGGTCACAGACTCGCACAACGCCTGCCTCTGGTGCCTCGGGGAGGCCCTTGACACGGATGACTGTGTCGACTGCCAGTCGCTCACGTCGAAAGCCTTGCGGGAGCGCAAGAAGTTATCGGTAGGTAAGGTGTCCAAGCCCCGGAAGTCGAGGTCTACGGGGCTTTCGACGGACGACTCAAGGGGCAACACTCTGCGTCGTCGTCGGAAGTCCAGTGGGTCTCGGTCCCGGAGTCGGTCTCGCCACTCCTCTGCCTCTTCGAGGCACTCCCAGAAGCGCCGTCGGCGGGTCGCTTACCCCACCAAGCATGCGACACCGGTGGAATGGGCTTCCTTCGGGAAGAAAATGTTGGCGATTCTCGAATCGCAGGGGACTGGTCGGTCCGCGCCTCCGAGTGGGGGACGGTCATGATCAGCCGAGAGACACCACTTGCACGCCTTCGGGCTCGGGGTGGTCGTCACGATTCGCAGGAAAGGTCCCGCTCGGACAAGGGAAATCGTTCTCGGCATGCCCGGTCCAGGTCCCGGTCCTCGACACGCTAGAGACTGTTAGGGAGAATTCTCTTTTAAGGCTAATTTCCCAAACCTAGTGAGTCCCTCAGCAGCTTTGCTGGATTTTTGGGGTTTATTTGTTTCTCCTGCTAAGTATGAGACTCTTTTTAGCCCCCACTCTTAGACATGATTTGAGATATCCTTTGACTTTGTAATGTGTTTTATGGGCTATGGGGTCTTTTACTCCATAGAGTTTAATGTATTTTTGGTATCTTTGCCCTTTGGGGGACCCCACAAGTGGATCTCTTCGCCTCCAGTGTCAACCGGAAGTGCGAGAGGTTCTACTCACGGGAATTTCCTCCAAACAGAGCTTTAGGAGACACGTTCATGGTGGAGTGGTCCTTCCCACTGCTGTACACGTTTCCTCCAGTCCCCGTCATCCCGCAAGTACTGCGGAGGTTACGGAGGTCCGGTTCCCGGATGATCCTCATTGCTCCGGCGTGGGCCCGGAGGACGTGGTACCCGGACCTTCTCGACTTGTCCATCTGCCCTCCACGTCGTCTTCCCTACCGAGACGATCTGCTCTCACGGGAGGGGGGGTCAGGTTCTCCATCCAGAGGTCGGGTCCCTCAACCTTCACGCTTGGTTTCTGAAAGGTTGAGGTATAAGGATTGGGACCTCCCTGAAGACGTGATGGGGGGGGTGTTGCTTTCAGCCAGAAGGCCCGCAACAGTCTCTGTGCCATTGGAGAAAGTTCTGCGACTGGTGCAGGGTTAAGAATGTGGATCCTTTTGCATGTGAAATTCCCATGGTTCTGTCTTTTTTGCTTTCTTTGGCCCACAGAGGCCTTCAAGTGGGTACCATTAAAGGTTACCTGGCGGCGCTGTCCATATTTAAGCGCTCGTCTGAAGAATGTTCCTGTTTTAAAATTCCTTTAATTTCTCTGTTTCTGAAAGGGCTCACTAATGTGTTCCCTCCGTCACCTTTCCAGGTGCCCGGTTGGGATTTGAACCTTGTTCTGAAGTTTCTGATGGCTGCTCCGTTTGAGCCTTTGCATTCATGCCCTTTGAGACTGTTAACTCTTAAAACTGTATTTTTGGTTGCGGTCACTTCCGCTCGCAGAGTGAGTGAGTGAGTTACAGGCACTTTCAGTTAAGCCACCCTTCACTGTGTTTCATAAGGACAGGGTTGTCCTTAGAGTTCGTCCTTCTTTACTTCCGAAGGTGGTGGTGGAATTTCATTTAGGCCAGAAGGTTGTTCTTCCGGCATTTTATCCTCCTCCACATCCTGGTAAGGAAGAGGAGAGGCTCCATAGGCTTGATCCTAGGAGAGCGTTAAGCTTTTATATTTCGCGCATGTCCCGGGTCAGAGTGGACGATCAGCTCTTCATTGGTAACGCTGGAAAGCGTTTGGGACAGGCTGTGACGAAACAGATTTTGTCTCGTTGGATTATTTTGGCTATCCGAGTGTTACTGCTTGGCGGGTAAGGACCCAACGGTCGGCTTATGGGCCCATTCTACCAGGGGTATGGCTGCCTCTAGTGCCCTGCAGAGGGGTGTTCCTATTTGTAACATCTGTGATGCAGCCACCTGGGCTTCGGTTCATACTTTTGTACGTCACTACTCCCTCGATTCAATCCGGCGGCAGGATCTGGCCTTTGGCAAGGCGTTCCTTTACTCCGCAATTTGATTGGGCATGCTAAATTTCGGTTTTCTAAATTCGTTTCCCACCTCCTTGCATTGGTACTGCTTTGGGAGTCTGTCATAGATATGGAATACGTCGGAGGACCCAAGCCCCTCGAAGAACAAGTTACTCTCTTACCTGGTAACGTTCTTGCGATGGGATGGTCCGACGTATTCCATATCGTTCCCGCCCTACCTTCCCCGCTACAGAATTTCTTATGCGATTGCAGCTTACGTTTCCGCAAGGCTTTGTGTGTCAGACTGGCAGAAGACTGGTGGCACACGTTCTGGGGAAAAAACGACAACTGAGGCTACGGGCGTCGTTCGTCCTACTTATAACATCCAGTGACGTCGGCCGTCAGAGGAGGTCCTCGAGGGTGGCGTATCGACATCGACGCAGGACGCCGAAGATTTTCCGAAGCAGCACAGCTGTGGTGATTACGGTCATAGATCTGGAATACGTCGTCGGACCATCCCATCGAAGAACGTTACCAGGTAAGAGAGTAACTTGTTCTTTTGAGGTGGTCAACCCCGGCGAAGGGCACAGCTGATGGGATCGGCCCCATTATTGTGTGCAGAACGGGAGAAAGTACAATACTATGTGACATCCACTGTACCCATGGTCCTGCACGTGTCGAGGTCCCTCATATTGTTTTTTTCCACTATCATAGACGGACGGAAAATAGCGGAGTTCTCTTTTCGGCTGACGCCATTGATTATTATAATTACTGATAGTCACCATTCCTATCCTTTATATTCGATCAACGATTTTCGACATTAATTCGACAACGGCGAAGGAAGACGACCGTCGAAGAAGGCCCTTACGATGAATCCGTATGGCCCGGGAGGGCCGTACCTGGCTTCTGCCCACACAGTAGGGAGAGAGGGGGAGGACATTGAGAATGTATTTGCCCCTTTTCCTACATTACATTCGCCTAGCTGTCATTACATATCCTTGATAGAACCCCTTTTAAGTTCTGCTCGAGTTGCAAGAAAAAATTCCCATGGGTCGACAAGCACCTGGTGTGCAACCTCTGCCTCCCACGAGATCACGTTGAGAACTGCCGAGTCTGCAGGCTCTTCAAACCGAGAACATTGAAGGACCGAAAGACAAAACGCTGGGCCCACCGCGCCATGCAGGCCGAAGCCACCATGGACATGGAGGGGACCTTCAATGATGGCATTGATGCCGCCATTTCGGACCGTGAAGGGTAAACATTAGTTTCCCAAGTGCAAGACCCCAACAGACAGGCCACCGGCCCTGTTATGGGACCAACCCCCGTGGCACTGGCGCTCACACTACCCCTACTTCCACCAAACACACACCCAAGGGCCGAGACTAGACACTGTTGTCGACTAAAGGCCACACAACGTCTAGGGAGAGGTCTGCAAGTTCTCGGTCTTCTGGGCACTCAAGGTCCCGATCACCACATGATGGACCCCGATTGTTGAAAGACAGCACAAACGTTGTGACTAAATCTACACCCAAACATCACATGTCGGCTGACGAGGCGTCGGGCCACTCCACAGCCGAGGTTCAACATTCTTCGTTGAAATTGGTTAAGACCTCAGTGCAGTTGGGACTAGCCCACTTAGTAAACAAACACATCCCGAAGGGCCTTATGAAGGGGAAGGAGTCTAAGAAGCACTCTTCCAAGATGCCTCATAAGGATAGGTCACCTTCCACATCTAAGGAAAGGGGTTCCCAGCCTCACAAGGTTTCTTAACCTCACAAGGAATCGCTTCCTGATGAAGAATATTCCTTTCCAGGCCCAGGTATTCGCCATGACGAGGACCCCTTAGTAGGCACTGGAATTCCTCAGGCTTCCACACTAGGCCCTATGTCCATTCCGAGCTCAGCACAATGGACATGTGAAGACATGGATAAGGGTCATGAGGAGGATGACCTTTATTGGAAATGTTTGGGAGAATAACCCAGAAGCTTTCCAAAGCATCCAAAACCCTCCTCCCTACTACAGCGGCCTCTGGCTCTCAAGCCCCTTAAATGCCCCTACTACTCAACCCCCCCCCCTAAGAGGTCTTGTCCAGATACCCTGGATGTTCCATCCAGGTTGATCCTCCTACGTTGATCTGACTCAGACTGAGGATGATGCTGTAGATATTTGTACAGCTCAAGAGGGCACATAAGAGAACTATGGTGACGACGATGAAGAAACCGATATGTACAATATAGCCTCTCCCATCACCCAATACCCTCCTGTGGCTGATTCGCCTATTGACAACCAGCCCCTTCTGAATGACATGCTCATTTAGGTGGCTGAACACTTTCAAATTAAGACACAAGAGACTCAGCACGATAAAGACTTTGTTGAGCATATCCTGGGGGATAAGAAGGCAGTGACACAGTTTATTCCAATCCTGCAATCCGTACAGAGAAGCATGGGCGTAGGACACATAAAATCTGGGGAGGACAAGGGACATCTTGGGGGTTTTGCTTTATTTATGTATTGTGTTTTAGTCCAAGAACTCGACTTTTCACAAAATTAGAATTAAAATAGCAGTGCGTATTAAATTACAAACATCACTGTATTAAAAAAATAGAAAAGAAGAAAAGAAACCAGAAGAAAATTGAAGCATGCAGCAGCAAAGAACATGTCTTTTTATGTTGCTTTTCTGGATTTTTCATCTGACTATGAGCTCATGGTAAGAGAGAGGAAATAACAATTACTTCCAGTGGACCACAGCTAGGACGCCAGCTCGTTAAGAGGCAGATCACCTGTAAGTGGACTCCTGCCAAATAAAGGAGTTGAAGCCTTTTCTACCAACCGCAAGTTGCTACTTTTTGTGTGGGGGGGCAAGAAGACGTGTCTCTCTTGGAATGGAAAAGTGGGGGTTTCAAATAAAGAGGAACTCTTGTTTGTACCTCCTGAGTAAGCCCTGTTATGGGAGTAGAGGGACCAGATGTGTGATGATGCTGCTTTGACTGTCGGCGGAGGGTGGGGGGTGCTGGCTGGACAGCAAACCAGGAGGATGAGCGATCGTAAGCCCACCCCCTTATAAGCACTGCCCAGATCCGCTTGCCGGATGTGTCGGACTCGGGGGATGCCTAGTAGGTGGGGTGTATGTGGACCCAGGGGGGTGGCCAGAGGGGCAGCCCGCTATGTGGGCTGCCCCTCTAGCGCCCCTGCGAGGGCCGGGCCAGCCTCTCACGATGAGTCTTGTCCCTCTTAGTCCATCTCGTGCTGGTTTCAGAGCCTAGCCTTTCTTTGCCTTTGTTATTCTGAATGCAGAGCTGGACTCTGTTCCTTTCTCGTTTAATATTTGCTGCAAAGCCTGATCTATTTGATTCTCTCATATGTTACTAGGACGGCAGAGCATAGGTCCTATGCCCTGTTACATTATTCAAAGAGCCCCTCTGGCCTTTCTTTGCCTCTCTCTTGTCTCACTGCTTGCTTGCTTAATACATACCGCCTTGCTTGAACCCTCAACATATTCTCCCCAACACAGCAAAGGCAGCTGCAGTCTGTCTTAACTTCTATTTGTTCCGTGTCTTGAATTGGCCTCTTATTTCCGCTTTTCTGTCTGCAGGGGAAAGGCATTTGGCAGTCACTGCCATGATGGTTCTACCTGGCCACAAGAGGGCAACAGCTAGCCAATATTGGAAGAACATGGGCATATTATGCCAGAGGCTGGCAACTGCCTTCCTAATGCCTACACAAGAGCTACAACTCTTGCCTTTGTGTCTAACAGTAATTCAGTGGATGAAGAAACACGAGAGCACACATATTGCTTATAAATGAAGGGGATGATGTCACACTTGGTTAAGACATTTTGATCACGCCAGGAGCTAATTTCGAGATGCAATTAAGTGATTACCTTTTAGACTTCTAGCTTTAAATAACGTTAGTATCACCTGGAAAGCACAGAGGTTGCTCTACAGGGTTCCTGGAGCACGAGGGGTACCCTGCTTGTGGGCATGGATGATTGGAGGGCATTCTTGCCCTGTTTTGGAGCCTTGCCCCTACAGCCATGATGGGGGAGGGGCCTATTACTTTTGGTTGTACGTACCCTTTGACGGTGGGCAGACATTGCCTACTGGCATCTGTTGCCCTGTGGGGAAGACACACACAGAGCAGGGCACAGTACCCTTGTGGGTTTTTCACACTTCTTCCTCAGGGTTGGCACAATTCACTCCGCAGAGAAAGTGGCACATATTGGGGAACATTCTCCCACTTTGACAATGTCACCCAAAGAGCGAAATTGGCCATTTGAAATACCTCTGTCGACTTATTATTGCGCAATCCACACTGATGGGTTTCGGCACCTGATTAACGCGAGATGGCAATTAAGGGCATTTGCCAATGCACTCAAGAAGCACAGGACACCCTCTTACCAGCGACATGCCATGCTCATTCATTCTGGTCACGAATTGGCATTTATCTGGGGTCATGTTAAATGTATTTATTTATTAAATGTGTAGCATCACGCAAAACCCGCAAGCATCAAGGCGCAAAGTAAATTGCATGGAGTGGACCACTTCCATTGGCGCACGTTTTTACTTTTCTGCCACAAAATGGAAGATTTTAGCGTAAAAGGCAGGTGAAATCACATTGCTTTTCCACTTTGGAAGAGTGTAAATACCTCGCGCAATTAGCGATTGTTGGCGGAATTGACAATGGCTTCCTCTGGACTCCGCCCGCTTTTACCAGGTTTCATTTCCAAGGAGATCCCAGAGGAATCCCTTTCCTTATTTCCAACATGAGAATCCATGCTTGGCAGTAAGGCTGCATTTGTCTGGTGGAGCGGGAAATACAGGGGGTCCTGGTGTGTCCACTCGGCTCCCGAACTCCACCCAGAAAATGCACGAAAATCTGGCCAATTTGAAAAAGCAACAGTAAGTGTTTTTCCACCACTTTTTCTGAACCAATTGACCTGGAAAATGCTGTGTTGCATCGGAAGCTGAATGCATTCATTCTGCCTATTATCCCACCGGAAGATTAAGCCAGTTGCTGAACACAGGTGTTACATATTCCTGTGCACAATCTGCATTTGGAGAATTAAGTAACTGAGCTACCTTACAAATGATAACTCCTCCGGGGCTTTACCGTTTTAACCCCTTAACTGCCATTGGCCTTTTTTGGTGATTTCAGTATGTCGCGATTCAATCCTTTGTAACTTCTTTGTTACATGAGATATCTCGGCCAAAGTTGGCCCCTTTTTTTTCCACATGTAGGCGGTCGTAACGCCACCCAGGAATCCTAGTTTGCTGTAAGGGGGTGAGAGAAAATAACCAAAAAGGAGAACTTTTGGTGTTTTTTTCAGAACAAATGGTTTGCTGTGCTGGATTCGCCATTTTCCAGGCTTTCAAGAACAGAGTGGAAACCAAAATAGCATATTTTGATATGCTAATCAGCCGTTTTGTGAGATGTAGGCGATTTTGGCGTTTTTTTGTCCAATATGGCATGCGTGGACGGAATAGAAGAAAAGGGTAGGAGCGCTAAATGGGAAGCCAGAAAGGCATACATTTCTGGAAAGTAGACAATATTCCAAGTTTAGGAAGGGGTGATTTGCACAGGTCAGGTAACTATGTAGAGAAAGATTCCATAGTTTGGGGGGGAAATTGGGAAAATGACAGAAGAAAAACACAATTTCCGCACTTTTCACTATGGTCACCCACCAAAACACACAGCCAGGGGAAAAGGCTAACCCACTGATAAACCCAAGCCTTTTGGCAAAGCAGATTTTGCTCATGTGGACAACCTACAGATTTGGGCCTAGGGTGTCGAAGCCACCAAGGAAAACAGAGAACCCCATGCATTTCCGAAAAAGAAGACACAGTGGGCACCCCCCTTTCCACTAAAAACATCCATGGTGGTTTAGTGACCCCCACACCCACCCAAAATGAGTAGTTTTTTTTATTTGCCCCTTTCCCAGGGGGGGGGCAAAACATACTGCCCCAGGCTTGGTGGGTGGCTCTGCCAATATTTGCAGTGGCCTCTCCCCTCACCCCAAATGGATGGGGCATCTCATGTACCCGTTCCTAGGGGCAGAAATCTGCCGCCAGGGAGGGCTACATAAGGTGCCCCCTCATCCACTTAGGGTGGGGGGGAGAGCTGTCCCCCTTTCAAACACAAAAAATCATGGTGGTCTACGGCCCCCCCCTCCAGCCCCCACCCAAAACAAGTTAATATATATATTTTTGTTTTGCCCTTCCCTAGGGGCAGATGGGCACATGTGTGTGTGGCCATCTGCCCACGGGGGGGGGGGGTCAAAACGTACTGCCCCAGGCTTGTTAGGGGTGGCTGTGCCAATATTTGCAGTGGCATCTCCCCCCTCACCCCAAATGGATGGAGGGCATCTCATGTACCCCTTCCTAGGGGCAGAAATCTTCCCCCAGGGAGGGCTACATAAGGTGACCGCCATCCACTTAGGGTGGGGGGAGAGGGCCACCCCCCTTGCAAAAATCCCTGGTGGCTAGTGGTTCCACACCCCACCCAAAACTACATTTCTTTTTTTTAAAGTATCTTTTTTTCTGTTTGCACCCCTTCCCTGGGGGCAGATGATCACCCATCTGCCCCCATGGTATTGCCCCCATGCTTTGGGGGACAGGGGGAGAGGGCAGCTTACATAGTAAGCAGCCCCTCCACCCACTTCAAAAACAGATCCCTGCACGACGCACCAAACACATATTCTGGGGGGGATAAATGACATTACATGCCCCCCACTTAAAATTGTGGGGGGATTTGTCTCATCTGCCCCCCCCCCACCCCCAATGTCCTACGCCCATGCAGAGAAGGATCCTGCCTTCTCTGGAAACACCAAACTCGTGTGGTTAACCCTTGCATCGAAAAACTTTGGCCCAGCACCCACGGACACAGTCTATATCAGGGGACAGCTTAAACCAGACTCTCTGGTGATGACAACCACATGAAAGAGAGCTGGTACTCCATTAGCTTCCTCTGATGCTCCACCTGACGAGGAAAGCCAACGCCTTTACGCCTCTTCTGCTTCCTTTCAGGCTAGGATAGCTAACAATACTTCTCTTAGCTAGCTACAATTGTTATATATGGGACGAGGTGTCCCCACTACTATCAGCCCCATAACCACTAAAGACAGAATTGGCCCAGGTAGTAGCTGAGGGCAGAGCAGTCTCTAGCAGCATCCTAAAAAATAATTTAGACGCTGAAGCGTCATGCTTGGCTTCACCAAACAGGATTTAAAGAGGAGACTCAAGCAACACTGCTAAATTTGCCTGTTGAGCACAGCGTCCTCTTTGGAAAGGCAGTCGAGGACGTACTGAAGTCTGCAAAAGATGAGTACGACACTCTTAAGTCCTTGGGACAACTGACTGATAAACCCTCAGGCCAAAGAGGGAATAGTAATTTCCGTCACTTCAGAGGACGAAATTCCCAGAGAGGTACAGGGTATAGTCGAAACCAAGGGTCATCCTGGGGTAACAATCAAAGCCAAGCCTTGCAAGGTTACCAGCGGGGACAGCGCCGATCTTGCGGCCAGGGGAAGTCCTCCACTTCTAGAAGTGGTGGAACACCTCCAAAACAGTGACTACCAGCTTTAGGTGCCCTCCCATGCCTCTCCAGTACGAGGGCGCATTTCAAACTTCACCCAAGCATGGGAGGGGATCATCTTGGACAAATGGGTGATATCCACCATGGCGGTTACTGTGTGGAACTAATCCAGCGACCCCCGGAACCATCCCCTGTGCCAAAAGACCCACTCGAAGGAAGAACGCATCCTTCTCGAGGAAATCGCAGCGCTGCTCCAAAAGGATGCCATAGAAGTTGTCCCGGCGAACCAGGTAAACAAGGGTATTTATTCAACCCACTAACTGTTACGCTCACCTGGATTCCACAGGGGTGCCGAACGAAGCTGGTCTGCAACAGTCTCCACCAGCGTGACTCGTAGTGAAGTGATGAGCGACTGCACCTGCCCACTTAGTTTCGTCTGTCTGGCACGTAGGAAGATTTTCCTAGAGTGGTAAAAATGGCAAGTTAGCTAACCGATAGGAGGAAGCTTTACTTCTGCTTCTACTTCCGTGACCACCTAGTGTTCTCTTTGCTGTGTCTCACCTTATTGTTAAAAAGGATGGGCTCTCCATCCTCCGTCTGTATGCAGGGGTGCGTTGAGACTTGGGTATCCAGTTAACTTCACTGATCCCGTAATCTTATGGCAGAGTTCCAGACAAAAGTGACTCAGAGGTAAGTCTTAAGCCAATCCTAAGTAGCATGCATTGCTTTAGAGTTCTGGTTGTCTTATATTCCACTTCTGTACCATTTCTTTATAGTTTTTTCCTTTGCAGAATTGCCGAAGCCAGGTCCCTTCTCCAAGAGAAACAAAGTAAATGCCAAGGTAAGTTTCAGTATTTGCACGAAGCGAAGAAAAAATGTCTTTGCATGAGATATTGTTCATTTGCGCGATTAATCAGTTGTCCTCTTTATTCTGCAGGTGCGGCAATTCCCCTGAGCAAGATCGTGATGGTGATTAGCGAAACCGCAAGTGAATACTGCTTTGGATAAGTATCTTGCGACGCAAGGTTGAATGTCTTTTAGCGAGACGCAGCTCACCTGTTGACTTCTTGTTTTGGCAGATGCGGCCGCTACGGGCGGCGATCACGTTAGTGCCTCGCTGGATCGCATGGACGAACGGAGCATCAGTGAGTATCACGCGGTGCTATGCTAATTGTTCTTAAGATGCTTTCTTGTATAGCGCAGGTAACTGGTTCCTTTTCCAACAGGTGCGGAGACTCCCGGATAATTGCGATGGAGGATCTGGTAAGGCTCTTCTGTTCCCTCTTCTTCCTTTGCAGGTTCGGATCGTGAAGAACAGGACGGATGTGGCTGAAGACTGGACTGGAGCTGCAGGCACGGTGAGTGTTACGGGCGTGGTTTAAATAGCCTCCCAGAAGTAGTTCCCAGGTAAAGTAGTCCCAGTATCGCACCCAATAAAGTAGTTCCTTCAAACAGCCTCAAGGTGGGCTGTACATGGCTTCACCAGTTGATAACTTGACTTGCCTGAAAAGGCAATATGAGCCTGGCTCCATCCGCGCCAGGACTGAGTCCAGGAAGCCCTTAAGCAATCCTTTGGGGCCTTACAAGTCCCCATAGGTGCTAGTACTCTGGGCAGACTGGTCTGCTCCTGATGTCTGGGGGCAGGCATCGTGACACTAACTTGTGCCAAAGAAAGATCTAACAATGCACCCAGTATTAGACCTACGCCCTGCAAACAAATATCAAGCCACAAAAATTCTGCATGACTACGCTAAATGAAGTAATGCCTCTGCTAAAGCGGGTGACTAAATGGCAACATTGGATATGAAAGATGCTTATTTTCATATTTCAATGTTACCAGCGCACAGAAAATTCTTTCGGTTCAAGATGACAAACCAGCACTACCAATTCAAGGTGCTAGCCTTCGGCATAGCCTCTGCTCTGAGGGTATTCACAAAGGTACTGGCGGTGGTGGCAGTGCACCTGCAGAGGGAGTCAATCCCTGTGCACCCTTACCTGGATGACTGGCTGATTACAGGGGAACCCCCCCAAATTTGCAGGACAAACATTCAAAGAATGATACATTTTCTGTTTCAATTGGGCTTCTCAATAAACGAGAAAAAATGAAGCCTAATGCCAAGCACAACCAAACCGTTCCTAGTAGCTGTAATAAACACAAGGGCGGCTTTAGTCTTCCCTTCAGAGGAAAGAGTCCAAAATATGTTAATGCAAATACCACAATATCAGGCCGGTCGCCAGATAAGCGTATGCAAAGCTGTGATTGCTAGGCATGATGGCATCTTGGATTTACCTGGTGCCGCACACATGCCTGCGCATGCGCCCCATGCTGGAGTGTTTGACGAAACAGTGGTCTCAGGCAATCGGTCAGTGGGATGATCTAGTGGTCGTTTCGCCAACACTAGTACAGAACCTTCGCTGGTGGAAAAGGGAGAATCTGTTAAGGGGCAAACCCTTCCACGATCCAGAGGTGCAAGCAATAGTCGCGACAGACACCTCGCTTGCAGGTAGGGGAGGGGCTCATCACCTTCATCACACGGCTCAGGGACTGTGGACTCCTGCCACGGCACAGAACCACATCACCCTCTTAGAACTGCTGGCAATATTCAAGGCCCTTCCGGCATTCGAAATACAGCAAACAAATCAGTCTGTACTAGTCTTCACCGACTGCACGACAGAAATGTTCTACATCAAGAAACGGGGGCACACATTCTCCAAATATGTCCAAACTAGCTCAACAGATTTGGAAATGGGCACTCAAACGGAAAATATTCCTATCCTCACCACGTTCCAGGGGAACTAAATACATTAGCAGACTAAGTAAGCAGAGATCCCCTACCAGAGGAACATGAATGGCAACTAGACAGAGGTCGTAGACTATCTCTTCTCTCTGTGGGGTTACCCCACGCTAGACTTGTTTGCTACAAGTGAAAACGAGCAATGCCCAGACTTTGCGTCCAGGTTCCCACAACCAGGCTCCAGGGGGGAATGCCCTATGGATGAACTGGTCAGGGATGTTTGCTTACACTTTTCCACCCAGTCCTCTCATGAACAAGGTAGTTGTTGGATCAAGATTTGGGGTAGTAACCTTAGGGTGCTCTACAACAACCTCAGCCTCCTGGCAATAGGGACCCAACGTTTGGTATAAGTTTGAACTACACAGGTTGGTAGTGTGGCCTAGCAGCCAGACTTATCTCTAGAGGGGTCAATGTGAGCAGTAGTGGAGTTACACAGAAATTCAGTGACAAGTATTCAAATAAACACTGATTCTCAAGGTTTCTTGATAAAACAATTATTAATTTTACCAGTCATTTAAACAAGCCTTCTTCAGAAGGGAGCAATATAAAAGCAACAATTAAATACACTTCAAAATCCACACTCTTGGGTTTCTTTAGATTCAGTAATTCCCATTGGGGATGGCATACAGACACTTCCTACCCCCTCCGGTGACTTCAATAACTAGGATGCTGTTGGCATTAATATATTACTGTTACATCTAGAGTAGTCTGAGAGAAAGTAAAAAAGAAATATTCAACAGAATAAACAAGAGTTCTCAACTGCACTTAGCACACAAGGCAGTTACTTTTAAACCCCAATGCCGAATAGTTTAACCCCTTCCTGGAAGGATAGGTGTAACACAACAGAGGAGAGAAGGACTCTTCGGGGAACTAGGCTAAGCCAATGGCAATGGGCAAACGTCTTGGTAACTGGAGCACTACTTGAAGGTGGGTAAAAGTCTTTGCACAATGTTTTAAAAGTTATTTGAAGAGGAAAGCAGAATCAAATATAGGGCCACAAGCCGGGAGACTTGTGAAGTAGAAGCTACAAGCAAATCTACAGTGAGAGGTAAGTTCTCTCAGACTTTACAGTACCTTTTGGTTTGAAGAAAAGATGCAGCTGGTGATCCTGGTTCATGTGCAGCTCTGCAGGTCCTGCTTGTTCCTCGCCCTCAGTCGTGGGGACAATTGGGAGGACTCCTGGGGACTACTGCACCACAATGGGATGGTCACCGACCGCAACCGGCAAACTTCAAATCAGTGGCTCTTTGGTGTTTCAGCTACTCACGTCTACCGCAAACAGCACCACCGTGGTTTCGGGCTATTGCAATGAACCTTCCTTGCATCTGGGGTCCTCCACTCTGTTGAGGGGGCTTAGGCTTGGTCAGTCCTGCTTCCTGGAAGTCAGGAGGATCTTCCTGCAGTCTCTAGGTCAACCTAAAGCAACGCACACAAACTGGTGTTCCTCTCCCTGGCTATACGGTTTCCAGAATAACTCTGTGGCAATTCAACCAGCTCAGAGACAGATGTCCAGGTGGCCTACTTGTGAGTTGATTGGTCCCACCAACTCAAGGGGAGAAGTTGTCTTTGCAGGGCTTCTCTGTCGAGGCAAACTTGGAGCTTCGGCACAGCAGCAGGGCTTCACTGGACAAACAATTGGTCCAGGAGTTGCAGCAGGCGTCGTCTTCCAGATCTTTTCTTCGGATTCCTTCGTCCAGTGGTCGACTGGCTTCCAGCCAAAAAGCCTTGCCTTTTATGAAGGTTTCTTCCATTCATTCCAGCCTAGCTGCCAATCACCCAGCCGGGTCGCTTTCCTTGCCGGACAGTCAGCCGGCCAATCACCAAGGAGTGCATTCATGTCTCCTAAGAGACTAAGCACAGGGAGTTTTCGGGCACCTCCCTCACTTCCTGCCCCCACCAGACTCTCTGGAGCCGGAGGCGGGTTTCACTCGTGAAGCCCGCCAAAGACAAAATTAACAAAGGGACCAAACCTGGTTTGGCGCGCAGAGTAAATCTCAAGAAGGACCAAAACAACAAGAAATGGCGAAAAAAGACTGGGGCCCATTTTGACAAAAATGGCACCCATGGGTGCTTTACTGTAGCTGCGAACGCAGCCCGCAGTAAAGACACGACACAGTAGTAAAAAGTAACCACTGCCACCAGCCGTTAATTGTGTTAAAGGTAACATAGAAAATCTTACATGAGAAGCTAGACAAAGGGGTTACCAAGTAATCCCTCCACCACTCTATGGTAAGATAGTGTTTGCTGGGTCTAGAAATGTACTATGTGAGTAAAGTCAATTTCACTTTACAGCTCTTGTAGTTAATCCAAAAGTAAGGTATTCAAACCTTAGAAAATCTGAAAGACTTCCCTGTGTCACTGCACTAAAGGTGCTGTGTGACACAATGCAAAAAGATCCCTATGGAGTTTGTCAGACTCCAAAAACACAAGGAAACGGAGTTAATAATCAGAAAAATACACGAGCGAGTGGGAAAAAGGTCTCGCACTCTTGAGGGTCAAAATTTAAAAAGTCCTAGAGTCCAGCAAAAGTGCTCGGGGTCTCTAAAGTAGAGAGGAATTAGCACATTTCTGAGAATTCTCCCTAACACTTTGCCTTAGTGCACTCCTCATTCCACCTGACCTTCTTGGGGAAATTGGGTGAGGAGATCACATTTAAGAGAGAAGCTATTGTCCCATAGTTCTCAATGAAGTTCTTATATTAACCTGTGAGACCTAAAAAGGCTCTCACTTGGGTTTCAGTAGTAGGGGTGACCCAGTCTTGTACAGCTTGTACTTTGCTAGGTAATGGCCTGATTGCAACTCCTCATACCTCATGTCCAAGGTAGACCACTTTACTGTGGCCAATTTGACATTTACTTGCCTTTATGGTCAGATTGGCATGCTTAAGAGCCTGCAAAAGTATCCTCATTGGTCAATATGTTCTTTCCAAGTAGGGCTGAACAGTACAATGTCATCCAAGTATGCCATGCAGAAGTCCTCATCCCATTCAGAACATGATTTACCATCCTTTGGAATTTAGCAGGTGCATTCTTTAGTCCAAAAGGCATAACCTTAAACTGGTAGTGGCCTCCACGGTTTGAGAATGCAGTTTTCACCTTGGCATGGTCTGTCGGAGCTATTTGCCTGTAGCCTAAAGTTAGGTCAAATGTACTGAGAAACTTGGCTTACCCAAGTTTATCGACCAGCTCATCTGTCCTAGGTAAAGGATGGGCATCAGTCGTGGTGACTGCATTGAGTTCTATAGTCCACACAAAATCTCAGTTCCATGGATCCTGCCTATGGTACTAGTACAACTGGACTAGCCTATGGACTGGAAGATGGCTCAATGACACCAAGATCAAACTTCTTCTTGACCTCTTCCTTTATGTGGGTTCTTACATGGTCTGATATCCTGTTATCCCTGCTTTTGACATGGAGACTGTCACCAGTGAGAATATCATGCTGGCCCCAAGGGGTCAAGCCTGTTGTCTGTGAAAACAGAGGGGCAATCTTATTTAACAGAATCTTGCACTCCTCCTGTTCCAGAGTCAGATCAGAAGAGAGATTAACTCCTATCTTTCCATCTATACGTTGTCCCGTGAGGAGGTCAGGTAGAGGCTAACTCTCCTCCTCCTCCTTCTGAGCAGATGCTAGAAGCAAAGCTCCCAGTTCTGGTCTAGAGACATAGGCCTTACCATAACTAGAACTTGCTGGTCTTGAGTAAACTCAACCATGTTGGCCTTCTGGTCATGCCAATGCTTCACCAGAGCCTGACTTGCTTTCAAGTTATCTGACGCTTCTGTCATCGTGTGTCATTCTCCTTCGGAGACCCAACACATAGTCACTGACTCTCAATGGCTTGTGGGAAGGAGCACTCTCCAACCCCTCCTTGATTAGGGCCAATGGAACTCTAACCGGATGACCTTAGAGAAGCTCAAAGGTGCTAAACCCAACCCCTTTCTGAGGGACTTCCCTATAAGCAAAGAGAAGGCATGGCAGTAGAAGGTCCCACTTTCTTCAAAGGGGTTCTTCTAAAGCACCTATCGTGCTCTTCATAGTTGTGTTAAACCTCTCCACCAACCCATTGGTCTGGGGGTGGTAGGCCGTTGAGAACTTTTAGGTCACTCCCCAAACCAACATCAATCCTTAACCGGACTCATTGTGGACCCTTTACCAGACTCACCCTTGAGACTTGGCCTTGACCACTCTCTATGCTACCTTGATTGGCTTGGCTACAGCTCTGTTTTCCCTGTTTACTAACTAGGTAGGCCTCCTACACATCTGTCCACCAGGCCAGAGTGTAGAAATCCAGTCTACCAAATGACATGAGCTACATAGGATAGCAAAGATGTTGGGGCCACTAAATGGCCAGATTCATCACGCCATAGGCAGTCAGAACACAAAACACAACCTTGATCTTCCTAGCTTCGTATCACATCATGGGGAGCCCTTGCTTTGGAGGTCCACCAAGACGAAAGGGATTCTAAGGGGTGCTCTGGAGAGAGGAGAAAGAGAGGTACATAATCAGAAGCTGAAGGGCTAAATTCTTGGCATGGCAATCTGCCAGTGAATTACCTTTTGTGAGATTGTTAGGGAGATTTGTCATGTTTATACTTCATCCCCTCTCCTGGTGAGACCCCCAGCACTTTTTGCTGGACTTCTGACCTTTTTCTGAAACCCTGAATGAGTGCAGCCTTTTTCCACTCATTTATTCTTATGGGCTCTTGTGTTTTGGAGCCCTGTTCTTTGTATTGTACCTATCCTATGCAGCCTATTTTTCTCCCTAAACTCTTAAAGGCATCTGTATTTTACTATTGCAGCACACAGATCCTTATGGGCAGTGTTGCCGAGGACCCCTGGAGTCCTCCCTTGAGATTCTTTTTCTGTATCCTAGAGTAACTACAGTTCTTATATTTCGTATCTCTCCAAAAACGTTATAGTCTGAGAGATTGGCACACACCACCTTCAGTGGAGTGCCACAGGGGATACCTAGTAGCCCCCCTCCTCTCTGCCCCTGTGACTTTTCAGTCACATAGACAATCTGCTAGTTATGGCTGCAGGCAGAAGTAGGGGAGGCGTTGTCCCCCCTTTCCTTTGTCTGACAGTGCCTGAATGGGACCAGCTCCCACTGGGGAGGGTGGGGGGAGGGTCTGGCTGTCCTGATTGGACATTCAAACGCCCCATTTGAATGGATTGTGTCCTCCCATGTAATCCTCATCTTTGATATTCAATTCTGCTTGCATCTTGCTTCAGATTTTTTTTTTCATAGGGTCGAGAGGCGAGTCTTGGTCCTCGATTGCCTCTGTAGAATCCCTCTCTTGACGTTTACACTTGTATATGAAGCATGCGCGCTGACCGTTACTTCAGTTCCAGTTTTTCTGCATTGCTGTGTGCTTCAGAGTTACTTGCCTCAGCAAAACTTTGATTGCGTTTATTCTTCAAGTGAGTTCGATGTTCTTCAAATATGTCCTCGACACCTAAGACTGGTTTCAAATGGTGTACAGACCGTGGGGCAACAATGTCCAGCACAGATCCCCCACTGCGTCTGTTGTGTTTGGGGTCACTCCACAAGGTGGCCGACTGTCATTCTGATGGTCGGGGCCTTGCGGGAAAGGAAGGGGAAACTAGATGCAGGTAAGCCCTCTTCTAAATCCCCAGCTTGTACCCCATCCAAAAGAAAATTGTGCTCCAAATGGAGGTATGTTTCCCCTGAGAGAAAACGTCTGAAATATCGGAGACGGTCGAGGTCCGCTTCACAACGCTAGTACTTTTCTCACAAGAAGAGTAGGAAACCGCATTATCATTTTGTCTTCCTCTCCTGAAAAAGTTTAGCTCGCAAAGAAAACCTGTACTCCTGCGGAATGGGAAAACCTCTGCTTAAAAATGCTGGATGTTTTCAATAGGCAAGCTCCTCCGAGTGCCCCTTTCATCTCCTGAGCCTTCGAGACATGTCATCCATTTGAAGTCCTTGAAACATGTTAAACTGACTCATTCATCGACCTTGTTAGGGAGAATTCTCATAATGTGCTAATTTCCCTTACCTTTTGAGACCCCCAGCAACTTTGCTGGATTTCTGGGATTTGATTTTTTAACTGCCAAGAGTGAGCCTTTTTTTCCCCACTCTTACATGTATTTTTTGTGTTTTTTACTTATGTGTGTTCTTTGGTTATGGAGTTTTAAAACAACTCCAGTGGCATCATCTTTTTCTGTGTGTCACAGCACCTTCAGTGCAGTGGCACAGGGGTGTCTTTCAGACTTCCCAGGGCTTAAATACCTTCTCTGGGAATGACTACTGTCTCCCAATGCATGTAAAGTTAAGTTGACTTTACTAGTCTCTTTAAATGTACTGACCCAGCACACACTATCTTAGTATTGAGTGCTGGAGGAGTTGCTTAGCTTCCCCTGAGTCAAAGGACTCCTCTAACAGTAAAATGTTAACTTTTCCTACTTTAAATGGCTGGTGGCAGTGGTTTAGATCAACTACCGTGATTTTTCCCAACCGCTAACAATGGTAGCTAAAAACTGGGTCAGCCATATTTTTCAATATGGCGCCCCAGACCTATCTGTAAAAACAGACTCTGGTCATCTTGTTTTTGCCATTTCTTTTAGGAAAAGTCCTTGTTTGTCTCTGCGCCCCAAACCAGGTTTGGTCCCTTTGTTCGTTGGCCTTTGGTGGGTTTCAGTGCTGAAGCCCTCCTTTGGCGCCTGAGTGTCTGGGCTGGACAGGATGTGAGGGAGGTGCCCGAAACTCCCTGTGCTTATTCTCTTAGGAGACCTGAATGCACTCTGGCGTGATTGGCCAGCTGGCTGTCCGGCAAGGAGAGCCACTCTGCTGTGAGAGTGACAGCCAGGCTGGAATGAATGGGGGGAAAACTGTTTGAAAGCAGGTCTCTGGGACTTGGAAAGCAGAGTCCACCACTGAAATGAAAGAACTGAAGGAAGAGGACTGCTGCAACTCCTGGACGACCGGTGAAGCCCTGCTGCAGGTCCGAATTGCCTAAAACTCCATCGACAGAGAAGCCCTTCAAGGTTAACTTCTTTCCTTGAGTTTGGTGGGAAAAACCAACTCACAAGCCACCTGGACACCGTCCCCATCTGGTAGAATGTTCATCAGAGTGCTGATGACAACCGTATAGCCAGAGGGAAGGAAACCAGCCCGTGGACTTTAAGGCACTCGCACCTTAAACCGACATCTTGCTACAGCTTTTGGCCTCTTCCTTGGGCAGTGCAGGAACCTCCTGACGTCGTCCTTGTCCCCACGACTGAAGCTCGGGAACAGCGAGATCTGCTCGACTGTCTGGAACAACTGCCTCAGCTATAGCTTTCTTCATTAACAAGGTACTGTGCAAATGCGGTCCGGAAATCTTTTCGGCCATCGAGAAAGTGCGTGAAACTTTCCTCAACTTTGAAGGCTTGGCCTTCCCTAAACAGTCGTCAAACCTTTCGCCTAGCCAAATTCTTCTAAACTCTGTGGCAAAGACTTAACCGTTGCTACCAGAGCTGGGCTATCCTATACAAAGACTCTGAACCATTGACTTTGGCCCAGGCCTAGGAGAAGAAGTGCTGGTTGTAGATAACCGAAACCCTTTGCCCTGCCTATGGATGTATTTGGGCTGTGTATTTTTATAACCTTGTCTTTTTACTCCTTTAATAAGTATCTGAAGTGCCATTTTGCTCCCACTTCATTGGAGCTAAACTTGTTCATTTACTTACCGGTTGTATTGTTGTGGTTTATTAGTGTGTGATATTGAGCTGCTTATGCTAGTGTAATGTTTTCTGCCTGACTGAGTAAATAAATGTATATTCTTTTATCAAGAAACCTTGAGTAAGTGTATATTTGAATCACTGTATTGGTTGGTCCTTTGTGTAACTTGTTCTACTGCTCACTTAAACTCTTGAGATAAGTCTGGCTCGTTAGCCATCGCTACCACTTTACTGTGTAGTACAGGCTTGTACCAAAGGTGACATTGTGCTGACACTTGTAGTCTTAATTGCCTGTAGTGTTCCCAAAGGGTGCTACAGGTGATTCTGCCTAACAGACCTCTTTGAGTAAGCCGTCGAAGCCCTTGACACATTCAACATCGGAGCATCCATTGCTACAGAGGACTGCAAAACCAATTGCTGAACCGACCAAGTCGTTCAAACCCATGCCTCGACCTGATTTATTCAGGCAAATGGGATCAATCTTCAAGGAAGTTGCAGAGGAGAATCAAGCCCCTTTTGGTTACGAGTATGGAACACCAAATGTTCCAGAAAAACTCATTTCTCAAGAGTGTAAGATGCAAAATCTGGTAGAAACTCTTAGACACCAGCAGCTGGCAAACCTCACCAAAGGCTCATTTTGGTAACCCAGAGGTGACTGGTTATGCTGATCCTTCATACAGATCTGTGATTTGTAAAGTGGCTGACTATTTGGGGTGGTCTAATCCCGCAGCTGCTATAGAGACTGATGATCTCACTAATATCGTAGATAGTGGTCCAATTAAGGAGGCTGTGTTACCATTTCATGCTGCCTTAAGAGTAAGGGTTATGGAAAATCGGCTCAAGCCAGATTCCGTTTCACCTGTTAACAAGGTTTTAGCCATAAAATACAGAACTGATTCAGTGGACCCTACTTTTCTGGGAGAGCCTGGTTGTTCAAGCGGCAACAGATACTTCTAAGGCCACAGTTTATCCTTCTGCTCCTGCAGATAGAGGATAGAAAAGTTGACCCTTTGGGAAAGAGAGTGTTTAGTGTTAGGAAAGATTTCCATTTCATATGTAATGTTCCCTCCAGTTGTGAAACCCCAACATTTTGCTTTGTTTGAACACCATACTCTGACTTTACCAGTGGAGCCAAACCTTCTGCTGCACTCCTCTGGGCTTTTAGCTCACTTTGTTATGGGGAAACTGACATGCCCTAAAAGACAGTCAGTACTGGGAGACTTTGTTTCCCTTAGGCTTTGTCAGTGTTGCAACTTTTCTGTAACATTAACATTTAGTGCAAGTGCACAATGTACCTTGCAGGACAGTGCACTTGGGTCTCTTAGTCATTTCTAGAGGCCCTAGATACTCTCGAAGGATTTTTTAGGATAAGTGTGGATGTGCCTTCGACAGGGCTGGTGACTCTTAGTCATTTCTAGAGGCCCTAGATACTCTCGAAGGATTTTTTAGGATAAGTGTGGATGTGCCTTCGACAGGGCTGGTGGCAGCTTATCTTCAAGTATTTTAAACCCTTTCTTGGAATGCAAACCGCGTTGACTGAGTTTGGCACAGAAAGGTGACCTGGCTCCAAAATGGCCATGCCACGAGGTTCTTTGTCCTGTCCTTTGGCCATCTTGTCCCTTCACCTTCCCCAGGTCGAGTCGACCCGGGTCGGTCCTTATTTGGGCATGCACTCTCCCGCGAAACCGCAAGCTTTCGCGGGCTTTGGCATGCCTTGTATGTGGGCTGGACTGTCTGGTTCCAATACACATCCTGGGTGCCAGAGACTCTGGTGTGCTGAGAATGCCTGGGACCACTGTGGTCCGTGATTGGTCCACATATGGTGTGCTTGTATGTGAGCATATCTCCCATTGTGTCCCCTTCGTTTTGGCGCAAAGAGACTTTGGATAAGAGAGGGCTCCAAACAGCCATACCATGTCGATCTCTGGAGTTCTCACTGAACGAAGGATAGGATCCAAGTATCCGGAAACCAAGAAGCAGAGGCAAGGAACAGCTGGTGACCCGCTGGAAGGTTTGCCCCCCCTAGGCCCGCTGTTGTCCCGCTGGACCCCTCTGCATCTGATTGAACTAGGTCTGCAAAGACGCTTCGACCCATTGTAAAACTATTCTCGGCACCTTCATCAAACCCTGCAAAGTAATTCTTCTTGGAAGTGTCCCTAGGCCAACCAGTGGGCTGACCAGCTTGCGCAGGACCTTTGCTCTGTCTCCACCGCCGTTTCGTGGAGGCCCTCGAAACTTGGTATCCCGTAAACTCTGTGTTCACGGCACTCGCACCGAATTTCGTACACTTGACATTCCCAGGTCTGGAGTAAAGAGAGCAAGCCCGACCTGGAGTACACGTGGTTACTGTGTCGCCCAGCCATGGTGACGATCTTTGCAGGTGCGCTGCTGCAGTGCCCCACTTTTCCCTGAAGCCTGCTGTTAGGGAGAATTCTCATAAATGTGCCAATTCCTACCACCTTAGAGCTCGCCAGCTCTTTTGCTAAACTTTGGGACTTTGAACTTTTCAATTCAATGTGTTTTCTGTGTTTTTTTCTTTTGGTTATGGAGTCTAACTAACTCCTCTTTTTCCTTTGTGTCACACGGCACCCTCAGTGCAGTGACACAGGGAAGCTTTTCAGGCTTTCCCAAGGTTTAAATACTTTCTCTGGGATAGACTACTGTTTCCCAGAGTAAGTAAAGTGAAATTGACTTTACTAGTCTTTTAAATTCCTAGACCCAGCACACCCTATCTTACAATAGAGTGCTGGAGGGGTTACTTAGTATCACCTGTGTCTAGATACTCATGTAGCAGTCAAATGCTACCCTTTCCTCTCAGAATGGCTGGTGGCAGTGGTTTTACAACGAACTACCATGATTTTTCCCGACCGCGAACTATTCGTAGCTCTGGTAACGTTAAATCGCGGGAGCCATGTTTTTCAAGATGGTGCCTGAGCCCCTTTTGTTAAAACCGGTCCCGGTCTTCTTTTTTTCACCATTTTTTAGGAAAGGTCCGGCTAGAGTTTTTCTCTGTGCGCCAAACCAGGTTCATTCGCCTTTGGCGGGCTTCAGGAGTGAAGACAGCCCCTGGCACCAGTGTCTGGGGTGGGCAGGAAGTGAGGGAGGTGCCCAAAACTCCCTGTGCTTTGTCTCCTATGAGACCCAAATGCACTCTTTGGTGAGTGGCTGGCTGACTGTCCGGCAAGGACAGTCACCCTGCTTGTTGAGTGACAGCTAGGCTGGAATGAAATGAGAGAGAACTGAATAAGACAGAGAAGCCTCTGCAAAGACGACTTCTTCCTTTTGAGTTGGTGGGACCAATCAACTCCAAAGTAAGCCATCTGGACATCTGTCTCGAAGCTGGTCGAAATTCCAAAGAGTTGGTGCTGAAACTGAATAACCAGGGAGAGGAACACCAAATTGTGTGCATTGCTTTTAAGCTGGCCAGCAGGAAGATCCTCCGGACTCCGCGGAAGCAGGATTAACCGAGCCTGAGCCACCTCAACAGAGTGCGGGACGCCAGATGCAAGGAAACCCCACCTTGACAGCCAAGAACCGCAGTGTTGCTGATTGCGGTAGAGCAAGGAGATGAAACGCAGAATTGCTACTTGTTTGAAGATAGCTGGTTGCTGTCGGTAACCGCCTCATTGCAGAGCAGGAGTCCCCGGAAGTCCTCCCTCTTGTCCCCACGACTGAGGCCCAGGAACACCAGGATCTGCAGAGCTGCACCGGAACAGAAGTCATCTGCTGCTTTTTTTCTAACTAAAGGTACTGTAAAGTCTAAGAACTTCTGGTTGTAGATTTGTTTCTACTATTCACAAGCCTAACTGCTTGTGGCGCTACATTGCTTCTTCGATTTCACTAAAGACTTCTAAAGACATTGTGCAAAGACTTTTCTACTTGCCTGCAAGAAGTGCTTCAGCTACATAGACTTTTGCCTATTGACTTTGGCCTAACCTATTTCCACTGAAAGACTCTTCTCTCCTCTGACATTGGGGAGGGTTGAAAAGTATTTGCCTACTTAAGAATTGTGATCTCTTGTTTATTCTAATAACCTTTGCTTTAACCAACTCTGATTATTCTAAATGCCAAACAGTAACATATCAATGTCCACAGTGTCCTAAACAATTGATGTCACCTGAGGGTGTAGGAGTCGTCTGGGTGGCATCCCAAATGCTTGCTGATTTAGAAACTAAGTGTTTTCTGGAGGTAGTTGTGTGTTGCTATTATATTGCTCCCTTTTAAGAAGGTTTACTTGAAATGACCAGTAAATTAATAGTTTTACCAAGGAACCTTGAGTTTAAGTGTTTGTTTAAATAATTGTCATTGTGAATCTATGTGTAACTGATCTACTGCTCACAGTGACCCCTCTTGAGATCAGCCTGGCTGCTCTACCACACTGCCAACCTGTGTAGTTCAGACTTACACCAAAGGTTGGGTCCTGTTGCTATGGTTGTTGTAGTACACCATAGGTGTGCTACCCCAAATTTTTACCTAACAGTCCATGACCAATTCTGTAGAAGAGAGAGCAGCCACATGGTTGTGATAAATGAGTCGAAGAAACTGTTACATGTTAAACATCCAAGTAAGCAGACATTCCTGGAAGACGCACTTGAGGATGAGGCTTAACCTCTTCCATCCTGGATTACACATTTGTCTCCAGAAATGTCCTCCATCACAAGTGGATCTCGGTCACCTGGCCTAAGCACCATCCACTTTCTTAGCCCTGCCTCTTCCTTGCTGCTCTTAACTCTTAGATCAGGGGCGTCTCTCGCCCGGGCTTCCGAAGCAAAGGGCAGACGAAGAAAAGGTCAATTCCTGTTTGGACCTGTTCTGACCCAGGGCCCGACCCCATGCTACGACAGCAGGTCAGCATGCACTAACATGTGTTTTGTCCCACTGGCCCCACAGGCCATCCCAACCCCCTCTAGTCACCCTGTGATGTTCCCTTGTGCCCTCCACCCTTCTCGCACACAGGTGTTGCCTTTTTTGCTTGATTCTTCTACCCTGCTCCCCTTCAGCCTACTTCTGCAGGAGTCTGTCCTGATACATTCTGGTTTTACCATCACCGTCTTGTGGCCAATGTTGGATTGGACTTTTATGGACTTCATTGATTTATGGTGTGTTGCCCTTTCCAGAGGTAGAGGAAAGGGAAGACTATTTAAGGCTAGTACAAGATGGAAAGGATGCTATGCAGCTGTCTCTACAGTCCAGCCTGGATACAGTGCATTCAGTAAGTGGGTCCATGGCTGCCAGTACTGTGCTTAGGTGCATGTCTTGGCTAAGGGAGTGAGGGTTTTCTGCAGACGTCCAGACACGTTCATTTGAAATACCTATTGACGGAACATTTATGTTCATAGAAAAGGCTTCAAATAGCCTGGAGAAATTGCAGGCTTCTAGAGCTGCAGCAAAATCATCAGGGGTGGCAATCGGGCAACCTCAACCTTCAGGTCAGGGGTGGAGAAGACATCCTTTAAAAAAAAATTGTATTCCTCCCTCTATAGAGGAAGACAACGATTCTCGCAAAGGGGTCAGAGGAGAACGCCTCACAGAGGAAGAGGAGGTAGAACTCCCTGTGCAACACCTGCAGAGTTGCCCTCAGCTGCAGCTACAAAATGACTCCCACACCCACCAGTCTGTGGTAGGAGGCAGACTGTCATATCGTCGCCAGAGTTTGCGAAGTTTAACTCCGGACCCATGCGTGCTACAAACCGTAGCGGATGGTTACTGTCTCCCATGCTAAAAAGAGACCTTCCAATTGCCCCCCAAAAGCCGGATCGGCCTTGGTTCCAGACCTGCTACTCCAACAGGAGATACTCATCCTGTTGGAGAAAGGTGCAATAGAACTGGTACTTTCAGCGGATAGAAACCTGGGTTGGTATTCTCCCTACTTACTAATACCCAATAAGGACGGAAGAGTGCGACCCATCTTGGGCTTGAGATTCTTGAACAAGTTCCTCAGGAGCTACAAATTCAAGATGCTAAGTCTTTCTCAGATCCTGCAGGTCCTTCGACACCAGGATTGGTTGGTGTCATTGGACCTTCAGGACGCTTACTTTCATCTGCCCATACATCAGAAGCACATATACTGCTTGAGGTATCAATTTTGGGTTCTGCCATTCGGGCTCACCACAGCCCTCAGGGTTTTCACCAAGCTTATGGCAGTGGAGGGGGCCAGCAAGTCTGAGGGAGGGATTCACATCTACCTCTACCTGAACCACTGGTTGATCAAGGCTATTTCTCCGGAACAGTCTCATCTGAGTCACACCTGTCACTTCCTCCACGAGCTGGGCTTCTCCCTGAACAAGTCCCACTTCACAGAAGCTTCAATTCATTAGAGCAATCCTGGATTTAGCCTCGGGAAAAGCTTTGCCACCTGAGTTAAGGGCTCAACTTCTTTTGCAGATGGTCCAAAAATTCCAGTGTGTCCAACGTAGTCTGGCCTATGACGTCCAAATGTTGCATGGCATCACAGCATCCTGCATTTTTCGGGTGCCAGAAGCCCATCTGAGAATGAGATCCCAGTGGTCTCAATTCTCCGGAAGAATGACGGACTTTCTCCAGGTCACGACAAAGGTCGCCCAGGATAATCTGTGGTGGGCCAGCCAAGAGAATGTGTTGAGAACCCTTTTGACAACAATGGCTGGAGACAACAGTTGTGACAGACACCTTCCTCACGGGATGGCGAGTGCACATGAGAGATCTTTCAATGAGCGGACACTGGTCTCAGAGTCCACACTCCATATCCACCTGACCTGAGGGCAATCAGACTAGCGCTGATGGTCTTCCTGCCCTCCATACGGGGAAGTGTGTCCTGATAATGACAGACAACACAATGGCCATGGACTGCATCAATAAGGGAAGGTGCGTGGGGTCACTATCCCTGTGCATCGAGGCAATGCAGCTCTGGGCACTGAGAGAAGGAATCGCGCTTCTCGCAGTCAATCTTGCTGGAGAAAAGAACACAGCAGCAGACGCTCTGAGCAGGCAGAGGACAATCTCCCATGACTGGAATTAGCTCAGCAAGTCCTTCTGGAGATTTTTGCTCTTTGGGGAACCCCTTAAGTGGATCTGCTTGTGACCAGTGTCAACCGGAAGTGCGAGCTGTTCTGCTCCAGGAGATTTCCCCAAAGAGGAGCTCTAGGGGACGCGTTCGTGGTGGACTGGGAGTTTCCACTTCTGGACGCGCCTCCCCATCATTCCTTGGGCAAACCATGATCCCTCATTGCTCCAGATTGGGCCAGGAGAATGTGGTACCCGGACCCTCTGGAAATGGCCATCTGCCCTCCAATTAGTCTTCCCCACATAGAGGACCTTCTCTCGCAAGAGGGAGGTTGCATTCTTCACCCAGAGATCAGGACTCTTTATCTTCACGCCTGAGGTCTGAAAGGGTGAGATATAAGGATTGGAACCTTCTGGAAGATGTAATGGAAGAGTTGCTTTCACCTAGGAGACCAGCAACGAAATCCCTGTACCGCTGCACTTTGAAATTGGTTCCGCAGCTGGTGCATGGAAAAGAGACTTGATCCTTTTGACATGTACAATTCCCAGTGTTCTTTCTTTCTTGCTCCATCCAACTCATTCAGGGTTGCAAGTGGCCACTGTGAAGGGCTACTAAGCGGCACTGTCAATCTTTGAGATCTTCGGATTAAAAAATGTTGATAGTGGTACAACTTCTTAAAGGCTTAACAAGTCTCTTTCTGCCTGTTCCCTTCATCGTGCCATCATGGGATTTAAATCTAGTACTAAGGTGTCTTATCGGAGCTCCATTTGGTCCCTTGCATTCGTGCCCTTTAAGAATGCTCACCATGAAAATGACATTTTTAATAGCTATCACATCTGCCCGTAGGGTGAGCTACAGGCCCTGTCTTCCAAACCACCTTTCACATCCTTTTCCAAGGACAAGGTAATTCTAAGAGTTAGGTCATCTTCCGAAAGTTGTCAGTTTCACCTCACACAACGTATTGTTAGTATCTTTTTATCCACCACCTCATTCATCAAAGGAAGAGGAGAGACTACATCAGCTGGACCACAAAAGGGTGCTAGGCTACTACATTACAAGAGCAGCAGGTATTTGGTAAGATGATCAGCTCTTCATTGGTTACACTGGTCAAAGATTAGGCTTGGCTGTCAAAAAACAATCTCTAGATGGATTGTCCTGTGCATAACAGAATGTTATCGTTTGCCAGGCAAAGATTCGCCTGAAGGTTTGAGGGCGCATTCCACTAGAGGGTTGGCTGCTTCCACAGCTCTGGAAAGAGGTGTGCTGGTGCAAGACATTTGCGGAGCGGCAGCGTGGTCGTCGCTTCATACTTTCAGTACATTTTATTGTGCTGATTATTTATCGGGAGAGGGAGACAAATTTGCCAAAGCTCTTCATAATATAAACAAATGGGTACATTCTTGGCACCCACCACCTAAGTCAAACTGTTTTGGGAGTCTATCAAAGATGAGGTGTATATATATATGGGAGGACACGATCCATTTGAAAAACAAGTTACTTAGCAGAGGTAACGTTCTTTCGACTGGATGTTCCTCAACGCCCTCCAATCCATCCTCTCTCGATTGCCTAGAATTTCAGTGTCTTAATGTTCCTTTCTCGCAACGTCAAGAGACTCTCTCCTCCTATGACACATCATGCAAATTTAAGGAGGCAAAAAACGAAGAAATGAGGTAACGGTCAGCGTGTGTGCTTCATATACCAGCATCGACGTCACGAGGGACACTACAGAGGCCATCGAGTACCAAGACTTGATGCTGCACGAAGCTTGACCCTAAGAGAAAAAAAAGCAAGCTGCAAGCAGAATTGAATATCAAAGATGAGGAATACATGGGTGGAACATCCAGTCAAAAGAATGTTACCATGGGTAAGTAACTTGTTCTTCTGTAAACTGCTGAGGGAGATTGCAGAGGAGTAAGTGCTGGAAATGTATAAAAGTTGAGGCTCCTGGAGTAAAAAGCAAGTCGACCACTGGAAGCTGAAGTAATCGAAGAAGATGACGACCAGAGACGCCTGCAGACCCTTTGCAACACCGTGAAGCGACCACTGCTGTCCTGACCCTGTTTTCTGTGCGCCAGAGGAAATCTGAAGAGGATGACTCCTTCCCTTTTAACTGGTGGGAACAACCAGTCCTAAGACTAACTTTTAATTTGAGCCATCTCCCGAAGTCCTGTGAGTTTACAGAGTTGCAGAACCCCAATACCAGGAGACCTGCTGCCCATTTAGAGTGCATTGTCGTGGAGAGGCCTAATCAGTCCATGTCTTTGCTGAGCCCTCAGGGACGCTCCAGAGACCCAATCCAACTCGACCAGACCCCCCCCCCCCCCCCAGCAGAGTGTGGGACTGAAGAAGATTGACCGGGCGAATCGCGTCCTTTGTTGATGCTGCAGAAAAGGTGCCAAAACCGCACAGTGAGCAGAGAAGTTGATAAAAGCCGTGACAGTGGTCCACCCTCGAGACTGCTGCTGAGAGATCCTGCCTTTCATCATCAGACCAAGGAATCCAGAGGGCGGGTCCAGAGCTGCACCATTGCAGAGCATCCAGCACAGAGGTGTTTTCTTCAAACCTAAGGTACAATGGAGAAAAAGGTATTGCTTACCTTATTCCAGAAAGTTGCTTCAGAGTGTTGGGGTGCACATAGAGGTGTCTAGGGCAAGCCCCTCTTATCTCTGACTCGAGGCGCGGCTTGTCTCTTTAGCAAGTCCTTTTTGCAGGGTCTTCAACATTGATTAAGTCTTCATGTATCTATCTTCCCAGAGACTAGAAAGTATCCACAGGAACTTTTGACTTCTGCTGCTTTTCAAGACTTTAAGCCTCTCCGAACTGCCTTTTAGCTAGGGTTGCGTTTTGGACTTCAAAAGACTTGCTGTGCAGGGAACCTGCCTCTAGAACCTGAAGCTCTACTAGGATAATACTAATCAGCTGTTTTTCTTCCCAAAAATCACTTGTGTATGCTGACTAAATGCAATTACTGTATTACTTTGTGGGTCCGCATTATTACCGATAGTAGGGTGGACCTGTCAAAATCCTGTATCAATTGTGCGCGTTCAGCAACGACCAACTAAGTGGCCTTTTGAAAGCATTGTAAAGTATAGCTATGTGTGTTGGTTTATTGTGCTAAGTTAACAGTGACTTGTGTAAATATGACAAATCTATATTTTAATGTAAATGTATGTGTAAGTGTTTCTTTGATGTGCATTACTAGCCAGGTTCAGTGTAAGCTCACATATTCCTCTTCAGATGAGTCTGATGTTTCTGCCACTCTACCAAGGTCTCTGAGTAGTACAGACTGATACTAAGAGTTGGGGGATCTACAAACCACTAAGATAACTTAATAAAGTCTTACCTCCAAATAGGACTTTAGGAAAACTCCCCTAACAGATCATCAGAAAAACGTGTGCAAGCTTTGCTTTTTTCAATGGCTAGCTTAGAAGGCAACAAAATTGCATTCAGCAGTGCTTCAACATATGGTGCATTTAGGATTGGTGTGTGCTGGGCAGTGAAATAGCCCCTTTGCTTCCAGGGTGCCATAGTTATGTGAAATGTCAAAAGCTAAGCAGATATCCGTGCAAATAGTGGCTGAGCATAGTGTGGAGTGTTACAAGGGCTGGTGGTGTAATATAGAATGCCCTGTTGCATGAGGGAGTTGATAGATTTTATACTTTCCGCAACCTTTTGTGAAAGCCTGCACTGAGGGTTAGGTGTAATTCGTACAGGTTCAGCAGAAAGTATATGACCAACATCAGAGCAACGCATGGATAGATTGCAAAAGGGCTGTGACCAGTGCAGCCTGAGTGGGCATGAGCAGATTGTCAGAAACCACAGGTGCAGAGGGAGGTTACTATAAGAAACATAAAATCAACATGGAGCCTGTATGGCACATCCAAATAAATGCCATCAGAGCAATAAACTGCACAATTCATTTTGCATATGATGTAGATACCCAGGAAGTTTGCAGGGAAGCCAGGGGCTCAACCGAAAAGCATGTTGGTCTGAATTGGGACCAATGGAAAAACAGAGTTAATTGGAAACAGGGTGAGGAATGGTAGTACCAGATATTCGGTAGTACCAGATATTCCTACAGCATTAACACTCTTATTGGAAATAGTAACGTGAGAATTCAGAAATTTGCAAAGTGGAGCGTCTAGCTCCAGTGTCAACCCAACATTTTACAGAAAAAGCAGCTGATATCACAGTAGAGGGAGCAAAGCAACTGATATCGCAATCCTATATAAGAAATGCAGATATTTTGATCACAAGTGGGTGATGGGGAGGAAAACTAGAGTTCACAGTTTGGGCGAAGTGCTGTTAGTGAGGCACATCACTGTTCTGGCATTGTGTTCTTGCAGGTCTTATTTGACCTTCTTGAATAAGGTGGCCAGTCTGTTCGCAATACCTACAAAAGCCTGTCCAGTTTGCATTTGCTTTGAGTAAAACATTGTTGCGAGGAAAGGTTATTGCCCCTGTGGAGGGCCAGCAATTTGCTGTTGAAGGCAGGGTTGGCAAGGAGACCCAGAGTGTCCTCTGGTCCCCTACGTTACGGGCAGGTATGGAGGGAAGTAGTCTATGGGATCTTTAGGCGGTGCACTCCGAGGAATATCTGCCGGTGGTGCGCTTAGAGCAACGTCTGTCCTAGGGTATAATTTGGTGGTTTTAGTGTCTCGAGCTGGTCGGCATCGGATGCACGTTGACGTTGTGCCAGTTGATTTTTTCCTAATATTGCATGCATGTTTTTAAAAGATCTAATCTGATACGCTGAGGCGTTCTATACCTCGTCATACCACGAAAGATATGCTTCCCATTGACATTGCAAAAACCCTTGGTTTCAATTTAACAAGAGCGCTGTGCAAAATGATAAGCTTATCTATATCAAAACTGGAAAAAATGGCGAGTTGGGAAACTCTATTTCAGGCCTGTGTGTAAGAACAGGTTATGACCTTTGAAAGTGGCATGAGTATTCCACGTGCTTTTGACATAGGTTTACAATTTTGCCGTGACTGCTTCTAGAAATGTATATAGGAGCGATCCTACATGTTTAAGGAAAAAATGGTGCTTTCCTAGAAAATTAGAGGAAGGAAATTGTGGTCAAGCCGAAAAGTGACTGCTGGAGTATCGGCATGCTTTGAGAGAGTGGAGCTAAGCATTCTTAACAATACCAACATTTTATATAGAAAATAGTGGATTGTTTAACCATCAGCCTTTTCTGTCATAGAGCTATGTAGCTTGGTCCACATCAGCACTGCAGGCAGGAAGCACCCACAGCCCTGCATCACGTTCATGGTACAAGTTTGGCAGCTTCTGTGAAAAAGGTATACAAGGCTTTTAACAGCTATTACCTTTGAGTGAGAAACTTGGTAGCTTCTGAGGCGCCACTGTGACTCTGCGATGGAGGCTGAGGGTGTTGAGGAGCAAGTGTAATGTCCAAGAAATCACAGCACCATCTGTGGTGTCTGTAAAGAATAAATGTATCTCATGTGGGACAAGAAAACACGCTGAGCCAGTCTGACAATTATTAGACACAAATGACCGCTGAGATTTGGAGAGTATTCATAACAAGTCAGAGTTGTCAGAATAATTTCTGCTCATTATAGAGAAGTTGCAGGTTATAGAGAAGTCACTAATATGAAAACACATTGGCCCAAATCCAGGTGGGGACTACCAGACAGGCTTGCTTAACAGTAACAGCTCCTTGTGACGGCTGGAGTCCAGGCGTCAGTAAGCCTTGAGTTTTCATATACCCTTTTGTAACCTAGGGTCAGCTAGCATGGCTATCATTTCTATAGACAAACAGAACAGCAACTGTATACCAAATAAGGTAATAGACAAAGAGTGAAACACAGCACTGAAGTGTGAAGTTGGGTTGCTGGGCAGTCGAAGAATCTTCCAGGACTCAAGTGTGTGCAGCGTGTAAAGATGATTGTACATGGATTACACAGAATGGGCCTTACAAAGGCCTATGAAGACATATAGATATTTTGCCACAACAGTGTTCAGTAAATATGGCACCGCAGCTGTTATTTAGGTGTTTCAGTGGAGCTGGGGGGCGTGTGGGAAAGGGGTGAAGGGATGGCTGAACAGGGGTGGCGGCAAGGATTGCACGTAGAGTGTTTAGAAATGCAAAGCGTGGTTTGGTGTGGTGCGAATATGGTGTTGGGGGACACAATGGGGTCAATAGGTCTAAAGAGTGGAGGGGGGTGCTTTGAATGCTTCCTGGGTGAGCGAGGAAGGATGATAGGTTGGGTGTTGTGGCAGGGTAGGGGGAGTCTCTACTGGAAAGGGGGTAGGATGAGTCCTTATATTGGTGCTTGGTTGTGTGGGTGTTGGTGAGATGTAGGGATGAGGTCTGACCAGGGGAGAGGTGTTTCTGGTGCACCCCTATGCACCTCTGATTTAGGAGCTGATAGACCTAGCTGAAACAGGCACAGAGTTGCAGTGGCAAGACTAAACACGCCCCCACCTGGAATAACCAGAGAAGAAAACCAAGCAGGCACCCTGGACCTTAATGGTAGAGAGGTGCAAGTGAGGAAATGCAAAATGCTAGGAAGGATCAAGTGGGAGATTTAACCCCTGGATCCAATGGTATGAAAAGTGCAGATGTGGTTATGCCAAACTGAAGCACTATTCACATCAGGGGGGAAAAAACATCCTTATGGGAAAGTGAAGTGTGGCAATGCAAAACTGTAGCTAAATCTGGTTGGGAAACCCACAACCTGGACCCTAAGGGAAGGAAATGCAAGTATGGCAGTGGAAAACGGCAGTAAAATTCAATTGGGAAGTACTGTGGGAAGAAAATGCAATATGGTGGAACACAACACTAGCAAGTTTCAAATTTGCAAAACAAACCCTGCCGAGATTTGAAAATATACCACTACTTCAATGACTGTCTCCTACCTTGGTGTCGCTTAAGACTGCAAAAGCAGTACCTGGCAGGGTTAGGACGCCATGGCAAACAGGCTAACGGGGATGGGAGGTGCTCTAAGTCACCCTTTGCCGATGCCCTTAGCAGGCTGCCCGGGCAAAGCTTCCCTAAGTGACGTGGGTAAGTATTTGTGTTCCGGTCACGTGTCCCTCCTGTGAGCCAAACCAGCTTGCAGAGGGTGGGGAGGGGGAAGAGGAGGGCCTGGGCAGACAGATGGCATGTGTGTGCTATGAGTGCACCACTCTATCTAAATGCAAGATGGCTTTAATATGTGGCTGATCCTACTGGCGTGTGGCTGGGATCTCCTCTGTGCGTTGGTAGAATAGTAAAAGCTGGAGACTGTACAGGCACTAAAAACATTGTTCTGTAAAGCTTAACTGTTAGGGGAGATTTACTAAAGTCTACTTGAGGTGAGACTTCATAAAACTATCCTCTGGCATGCAAGTCCCCAACTCTTAGTATAAGTCTGTACTACTCATGGAACCTTGGTAGAGTGGCAGAGCAGTCAGGCTTATCATGGGAGGAAGATGTGAGCTGTAGCGAAGTACACTGAACCTAGAAGTACAGTAGTCAAAAGAAACTCACTTAAAATATATAATGTATTATATTTACACAAGAACGGTAGGAAAATACTTGGTTCAATTAACCAACACACTTGGGAATACTTAAATACACTTTTCAAAGGTCAATGCTTCAGTGGTAGTTGCTTGCGGTGCACTTGTTCAAGTTTGACACTGACAGTTGTACCGTATTATCGGTACTACAGCGCACTCTTGTTAAGACAGACATACGGTAGTTGTATTTAGTTAGCAAAACCACATAAGATAGTCTTTTAGGAAGGAAAAAGGGAAAATGTTGGTTAGTCATACAGTAACAGCTTAATGTTCTAGAGACACTTTCTTGGCAAACTAACAAACTATACGAAAGTCAGTTCGGAGTGCATTCAAAGTCTTAAGAAGCAGCAGAAGAGCAAAAGTTCTTCAGGATACTTTGTCTTTAGGAAAAGATACTTGCAGAATTAACACAACGATGGAGACCCTGCAAAAGGACTCACTAAAGGGACACAAGCTGGCAGCTTGGGTCAGAGGTAGAGTGGACACTCTGGACACCTCTTCACGCACTCCAGTCACTCTGGAGCCACTTCCTGGTTCAAGATAAGTAATACCTTTTCATCCCACAGTACCTTAGGTTAGAAGAAATGCTTGTAGCTGGATTCTCCTCTATGCAGCAGCAACGGGCCCGATCTCCTGATTCCTCGGTATGGTGACAAATGGAAGGACTTTGAATGGGATGTTTCAGGAGCAGTCTCGAGAGAGGACTCTTGGCACGGATTTCTTCGGTATCCTTGGTCAGTCTGCAGGTTTGGTGCCTTTTTCTCAGCACCAACAAAGGACTGTATTTGCCTGGTTGATCTTCGATTCCGGAGTCCTGCAGCCTGGTGCGGGGACTTGTATGAGTCGGATCATGTCTCTGGAGGTTCACCTGGAGCTCAGCAGAAACATGGACGTATTCAGCCCCGCAAAGACTGTGCACTGCAAATGGGTTGGAGGCCTTCTGGTATTTGCGGCCTGCAGCTCTGGAAAGGCACAGCAACTCGGAAGATGGCTCCAACTACAGTTCGTCTGAGGGTTGTTTGGTCCTACCAGCCAAAGGAAAGGCGTCCTCTTTGGAGCTCCACTGTCGAGTGGAAAACGGGCTCACGACAGCAGTGGTTTCTTCTGAGTGCTGCAAAGGTATTGCAGGTGTCTCTGGCAGTCTTCTTCGGTTACTTCAGTTTCCAGTGTTTTACTTGCCTTTCACCTCAGGAACTCGCCTTTTGTTCAGTTTCAGCACACACTCCTCTGCAATCTCTCTCAGCAATTTGCAGAAAGGGGCGGGTGGCTGTCCAATCAGGACAGCGAGCCCCCAGTGGGAACTGGTTCCATTCAGGCACTCAGGCAAACAAAGGGTAGGGGAGTGAAAAACTCCTCCCCACTTCCTGCCTGCCCAGACACACTGGAGCCTAGGCAGGGCACCCAAGGGTTCCCGCTAAAGGAATAACATACACACACACAGACCTCCCCCCTCCCAGAATGCCAGAAGAGCTAACAAAGAATAACCATGATAGAAATGGTGAAAAAAGAAAGGAGCCACCATGTTAAAACATAGGTAACCACAACCAAGATTGTGAATACAGTCTGCAGTAAAATAGCGCAATAGTTGGTAGAACACGTCCACTGCCGCCAACCATAATTAGAGGGTTGTCTGTGACTAAAAAGTCACAGGAGCAGAGAGAAGGGGGATAATAGGCATCCTTAGCATTCCACATAACTTGGTGTGTGCTAATCTCTCATAGTATAACGTTTTAGAAGGGACACAAAGTATCCCCCCTATCCTTAGGAACTGTAGTTAGTAAGGATAAAGCAAGAATCTCACAGGAGAACCCAAAGGGTTCCCAGCAACACTGCCCATGCCTATCCGAATTGGGCTGGGACCTTCTCTGTGGGATTGGAAACCAGTATACCAGGTTTTTACAATGGGGAAAAAATTAAAGGAAACTTCTGGAAGTTGCTCTCTGCAATATGTGCCCCCATAGGGAGATTGTGTTAACCGGCCTTCCAGCTTGCCCTAAAGTGCAACAAAGGTATTGGGCATGGAGAAGGGAAACATGGTGGAACATAAGAGGCCTATAAAATCCACCAGAAGTAAGGACATGTGCAGACTTGCACTCCGCCAGTGCAGGAAGGAACAAAAGGCTGGCCTTTTGTGTCTACATCGAAAGACTCTGGAACCTCCTCCCCATCAACATTTAACTCACCCTCTCACTTATACCGTTTAGGATGGAGCTCAAGACTCTACTCTTCAGGGAATAGCTCCTTCCTAACACCTAGGTCCATACAACGTCCACTCTTCACCTAACCTGAGATTGGGGCAATCTGATTCCCCCCTGGTTGCCTCCCCTAGTTACTTGTAGATCATATCATATACATTATATTATCCATTGCTCACTATTGCCCACCCTCTCCTATTTAGAACCCTACTGCCTTGATTCTCTGCTTCCTAACCGTTACTTCCTGAAGCTAGGTCTGCACTCAATAAATACTGTAATAATATTTGCCCATCTTTGATAGTTAGGTTGAGCATGAAATCGTTGGTATCAAGGAGATACCAGATGCAGCAGTTGGTGAAATGGACATACAAAAAACCCTCTATTGATCAGGGTTGCAATAGTGAATTGGGATCAAATGAGTCAGATATGTATGCAGGAGGCTTACATTCAAATTTAGATTTAAGTGTGGAAAAAAAACCTTTACCACTTCAAAGTGATATGTCCTTTCAAGCCTGTATTGATGCATGTGTGCCTGGTACATGTGACACTAATGCCAATGAAGTTTATCAAAATGTTGATGAAGTTACCATAATACAAAATGTTATCTCAAGTAGTATTGATGGAATCTCCTTGAGTCAAAGAGAGAAGGCTCCATTTCAGAAATTGAAAACGAGGGTGCCACTGGCAATGACAATGAAACTTTTATCCAGTGGGATCCAGACCATTGTTTTTTTTTTTTAAGAAGTATTCAAGCTGGATGATCCAAGATTTGATCAAAGCAAAATACACGGCAAAGCTAATATGTCATAGCAGATTTATCCTATTTATTTAGTGACTTTAGTAGTATCGTACACCACTGTTTTGCAGACTTTTTTAGATGGAATTGTTTATGCCGAAATCGCATCGAAAAAATAATCGCCCTATAAAGTGGGGCTTAGGGGGTGGAGGGTAAGTGAATGAAGGGGGCTTGGAAGGGAGTTGGGGTAGGTTATAAAATAGAGGGAAGAGGGGTTTGAAGAGGAACCCCCACCCCATATATAAAAAATTAAATCAATTTGTTTTTCTATTGAATTTTGTTGGAAATAAATCCATCAGGAAAAAAGAAACCTGCCGGCAAACTAACATATAACCGTCTTTATACATTCTAGTGTAGGTAATGTGAAACTCTGCATGAAAACATGTCTAGAGCATATATGCCAGGCAGACGCGTGATGTTTGTGAATGTTAGAAATCAATGTGTACGTATTAGAATTCAAAAGAGTGAACCAGTGAAGTGGTGTCTAATGAGAGTACTATTATATACCCCAAAATATTTAGATTTGGATTCCTAGCAATTAGGTGTTTTAGGGGGAAGTAGTAGGAAAAGATCACAAAAAGAAATTATTCACTCCATTCTTCAACTCATGGTGTCTAGGGGGGGGGTGTCGTGGGGATATGCCCATTTTGCCCTGTGCGGGGGTAAAAGGAATAGATAAGACGCCATCTAATTTCAGAATGTCACCCTGTAACAGTAGAACTATTTTATTTATACATTTGTAGCAACGCACAAAGCCAGCGGGCATCTAGGGGCAAGAACCAGAGTGATACGGGAAGAGGGAGTGCGAGGGGGGGAGAGGGGGAGTGTCAATGTTTTCTGAATGCGTTGTAGGCTGGTTCGTTTCGAAGGTAGGTGTGGGTAGCTTGTTCCAGAGTGACGGAGCGTGGACCGGGAAGCTGGCTCCACCTACTCTAGACCGTTTGAATCTAGGTTGGTAAGGCAATAGTTATAGTAGGATCTGGTGAAACTTGCAGATGAGGTTTTGGTCATTTTCTCTGCTAGGTGGCGTGGGGCATCATTAGATGGGCAACAGTGAGTGAGGGACAGAATTGTGAAGTTGATTCTATCCTTGACTGTTAGCCAATGGGCAGTTTTCCTGGCCTCAGAGATATTGTCCCGTTTGCTCATGTGTAGTACTGCCCTGAGCACATTGTTTTGAATTGTTTGGAGTTTGTGTATGTGCTTTACGGAGGTCCCGTGGAGAATGGAGTTACAATAGTCTAGTTTTGAACTGATAAGGGCCCTGGCAACTTCGAGTCGTTTTGAGGTGCTAAGATAGGGTTTGCTGGTGTTGATGAGCTTGGTTACGTAGGCAGATGCTGATGTAATTTGGTTGACCTGGGGGGACATGGTCAGAGATGAGTCGAGGTAGACACCCAGAGTTTTGACTGAGGAGGCAAAAGTGATGATGTGGCTGTCAATGGTGAAGGAGGTGAAGTCTCGAGGTAGTTTTGCCAGACGGTGGGGGGGGGGGGGCAGATGAGGAGAAGCTCAGTGTTGAGTCAAAGACTGTGTGGCAACCCAGGTTTGGATAGTTTAGTAGATGGAGTTAACTTTGATCGTGTCTTTGGGGTGGTCACCAGTGAGGGGGATGAGAATTTGGGTGTCTGCATAGTTAGTGTATGAGATCCCCAGGGCGTTGAGGTGGTCGAACAGGGGCTTTGTTTAAGTTTATTCATTTGTATTGCGCGCTAGACCCAAAGGTATAAGGGCGCAGGAGCAGCAAGGTTATTCCCAGCTTGGTTACAGTGCTGTACAATAATTAGCGTGTACATAGGTTAAAGCAGTTGCGACAGATGCAGTGGTAAACAGTTTACAAATATACATATTTACAAGTATACATAGGGTTTTGTGTAAACATTGTAGATGGTGCGTGAGACACATGTACCCCGCCGGCTGTGGGTGTTGGTGTGGCCGCAGCTTCTCCAGCAAAGAGTTGTGAGGATCTGTCAGCTAGGAATGAGGTGATCCAGCTGTCGGCTTCTGTGAAAAAGTTAGCCGAGGATGTGAGGGCAAGACAGAGAGGATCTTGTGGTCAACGAGGTTGAACGCTGCAGAGAGTTCAAGGAGCAGGGAGTGTGCGCCCTGGTCGTTTGCATGCTCAAGCAGTTTTTTCAGGTTTAGGAGGGCTGTTTGAAGCCCATCTTTGGCCCGAAAGCCAGATTGACTGACACCCACGATGTGATGTCGTTCTAGGAAGGACTGGATTTGGACTTAGGCCACTCTGGCCATGATTTTCAGGAGGAATGGTCCTGTCGTGATGGGCCGATAGTTGTTGGGGCTGGGTCGAGTGTGGATTTTTTCAACAGTGGGGCGCTCCAAGATTCTTTCAGGGTGTTGGGCAGTGCAGGCAACAAAGAGGGCATTTATGATAGTTGCAATGAGAGGGAGTAGAGGGCCAGCACATTCTTTGAGCAGGGCAGGTGGGCATATATCCCACTTGCAGTAGGAGGGCTTGATTCCAGCGATGATGGTGTCAAGGGAGGAGGTGCTGATGTGCTGGAATGTGAAGGGAGGGAAGTCCTTTAGAGCGGGTGGTGGTGATGGGTAAGCAGGTGGAATCGAGACTTGTACCTTTTTTTATTTTAATTTGTTATGGAGTCATTTTGCCTGTGACGGTGTCTTGGATTATGTAACACCAAGCAGTGTCTTTTAGGATTGTCGATGGTGGGTAGATGGGAGTTTCCAATTCTCTGAGAATGGTGGAAAGTTCCTGTGAGTTGGAGGAGGAATTGGGAATTCGGTCATTATAGGTGGCAGCATTGGACCTCAATATAGTAGTTATTTGTAGTGGAGAGGTTAGTTTTGTTGGCAGGGGGTTGCCCCTTAGGCTTCTGCTGCTCTTTTAGCATTATCTTTAAAAGGCCAGGTAGAATATAGTAATTTGAATGAAATAAGCACATGGATTCCTACATTATATCCTGCGAGGATATATTGTATTATATTTAATTATAGGTAGCAAAGACAGTAATGTAATACATGTGTGAGGGCAGTACAAACTGCAATATTTAAACCAGCAACTATCGTGCTTAGCGCTGCAACAGTATACTAAAATTGCTAGAGGCCTGTATTAGCTTTCTAGTGAAAAGACACTATGTAGCAATGGAATTTTAGTAGTAATGTCTCAGACACAGAGAAGAGTGTTTTTGAATTTGCATTCATTTAGGTAACCAGTCAGCATAGCAAGGCACTAAGCAGCTTGACCATGTCATATATGCATGCATGCTTATGTATCTGGTGTAGTTGGATTGAGCGGTCCAGTACATTCATGCAAACGTATAGTTATGAGTAGGCAGTGGAACCAGACCACTCCATTTTCTATTCGGCAAAATATACAGCAACTTGCTTTGGTGCTAAGGAGGACCTCGTGACATTTGGGCCTTGGGCAGACACACCCAGGGCATGTTAGATGGATAAATCCTTTTGGAGCCGTTACTGATAATTCGGCTTGGGGATTCTACTGATAAGAAAGCAGGAAGCCTATGGGGTGTTACCAGCCAATTTTGTTTACCGTTATCCTAAGGCGAATGGGAGGTACTTCCTAGCCAGAAGCTGCGGGATTGATATAGATAGGGATGTATAGATGTTACCCCAGGTATAGATTGGGTCATAGGGCTTCCTTCTTGTTAAACAGATTTCCACAGCATTTCCGCCACTCAGTGTTTTCGAATAGGAAGCCTCCAGTCTTGCCATGGAATTAATATTTTGTTGTTTTAAACAAATCGCAGATGAACAAAATGATAAAATGATTAACTGCTTGAACCTTTCCTCGCGTGGAGATCGGTTATTAAAATGTTTTGTAAAACATATTGGCTGACTGTTTTATTTGATAAAGGATGCTGTCCTCCGCTGTAGGCATGCGAAGGGTAACTTTAACATTCCACGTTTATTTTTAGCAGAGATTACTATAGTGCTCTTAGAGCAATGACAGTTTTATGTAGGTCTCTTATCAATATTACACATTAAAATGTCTTTCATACTGTTTCACTATTGCTGTGATGTGTTTTAACAATTGAAACTTGATGCTTGTTTCTTTATGCTTGCAGGGTCTGTATGGAAGTGTGATAGTAGCAGGAGGAAACACCCTAATACAAAGTTTCACAGATCGACTGACTAGAGAACTCTCACAGAAAACACCTCCAGTAAGAATTACATCTTAACTTGATTTTACAATTCAGTATTTGTGGATCTTGCTTTGTTCACTTTTTCTATTGACAAACGTGCTACCTTTTTGGCATCTTCAGTGTCCTTAGTTGTGCAACTATGTGTGCAATCTGTTATTGAGTTCATGTGCTACAGTTGAATCTTTAGTACATTATGTTCATCCTTTTGCTTCTGAGGGGATACCTCCGGCTTGCATAAAACTATATCCAGTGTTTGACATTTTTGCTGATGCCACACCTGGGATCCTTGTCCTTGTATTTTTGTGATCTTAGCTCAACATCAATGAGCTTGCAATATACTTCTTTCCTCCATGGGAGCTTCATGAATAGTCAAAAGCACTGATTTTCTCTGCCTTTTTGGGCAAACATTAAAAGGTGCTATTGTAATTAAGTTTGTCCCGCGTTGTATCTTTCATGAATTTACATTCTCTGAATATTCTCGTCCATCATACTGCGATCCCACTTTCTAGCTTTAAAAATATCAGTGGAAAGAAAAATGCAACTCTATGTGCAGCCGATGCACCGATTTTTGGGTAATGCGGCTTTTAGCCAATGAGTTGGGATGTCCTTTGCTCGGTTTTAAGATGGATTTGTAAAGTCAGCCCTGGGGAGGGTGGGTCCTTTAGGAGGCCACCTTAGTTATAGTGAACAGGGAGGAATCTGAGGTTAGCCAACACCCAATTAAGGTACGTGCATGAGCAGTCGAGGCTTATTCATCTCAGGAAAAGTGTGAGGAAACTCTTAGGGCTACAGAGTCCACACAGGGCAACACTGAATATTTCAGGTTGGACAGTTGATGTACAATAATACAGTAATTTAGTAGGCATATAAGAAATCACTAGGCAATGAAAATCACAGGTAAGTATTGCAACCAAGGACCAAATAAGTATATATATTTCTGATGCTTGTTAATCTGCTTAGAATCCCATGCTGTGCATATAGTCTGACATCCAGTGGTAACCGCACAGTATTGCATCTTGAATTTCGAGAATCGAAAGGGGATGTTGACATGGGCGTGCCTGTAACACTATCCCTAACGTGACGTGTAGTGTACCCAAAATCCCTCACGCGTCGAGGTCCCTCATAGTTTTTTTCCACCCAGCATACTGGTCGCCTTATATGCAGCTCGTCCAGAGACATTGTTATTCCTCGACCCTTGGTCAATTATTATATTATTCAATATTACCCTACCGTCCTTTCCTATCGATAGCTGTTCCTGATCTACGCCAAAGCCGGTTCCACAGACGTTCGGACAGTGATCCGGTCGGCACTGCCGACCACGTGGCCAGGCCTTCTGGCTGACCTACACAGTAGGGAGAGTGGGGTCGGGGTGGACTTTTCCTTTTCTGAGATTGCCTTTCCCTTTCCTCTGTTTCCTCTGTCATTTCGTCACTTTATTTTTCCTCAACTATGGAGAGGACTCTGTTTAGGTTTTGCCCTTCTTGTAAGGCCAGATTTCCTTGGAGAGGTACGCACCTATAGTGTAATCGGTGCCTGCCCCTTAATCACAACGAGACGGCATGTGCGGCTTGCAAGCTCCTACATCCGAAGGCACTAAAGGAGCGCTGTGTTAACCGGTGGGCGGCCTACGGATGTTGCAGGCCGAGTCTAGTTCTCCTGCTGCCACAACTGCGATTGTGACGAGGGGCTTAGTGACGAACAGGCCTCCGATTCGGAGGTCATTGACCTTTCGGCGGAGCGTTCCCGTTCCGTGTCGTCTGTCCCTGGCCCCGCCAGGCAAGGCTCAGGCCTTGCTATGGGGACTGTACACCCCGGCGACAGACGCACACTCTTTACACACTAAACACACAACCCCCGGCCTAACTTCGACAAAGCAGTTGAAGCGGCCCATTGCGCTAATGGGCACGCCAGAGGTTTCGGCCGTGACCGCTGATGGGCAGCCCTCCCCACAACCTCAGATGCGCCTTGCGACCGGGCACTCTAAATCGAAGGGCGCTGCCCACAATATCCAGGAAACTGTCGAGAAGCACCAGAAGAAGGCGTCCATGGTCGAGAAGGCCCCGGTTCTGCTGAAAACAGAGCAACCGCAAGCCCGGACTAAGCAGCTTCCCGCCTCTGAGGATATAACCGAAAGCATCAATGGGATTATTTCGGTGGATAGTCAAATGCAATGCTCCAAGGATTCGCTGATGCCTAAGGATAAACTTAAGGATTTGTCAAAATCCAGAGCTAGGCCGAAGGATTTACCGGAACCCACTGAGAGGCAAAGGGGGAAACACAAGGACACACATCCACCGTCTGTCCCCCAAGAAGACTTTTCGGATGCCACAGGAGGGATTTCTTTGACGTTAAAGGGGAAATCTCGACGTTCTGCACCTAAAGTTCCATTACAGGAGCCCTTTCCACCCCTAGATACCTCTGGTTCATCTGTTTGGACCAGGGAGAAGTTTGAGGGTTGTATGGATAGGTTAGAGAGGTTTGTAGAACTCTCAGAGAAGTCCACACCCAAAAGACAACAAGAAGAGTCTTTTGCCCCCTGTGGCATAGTTTCAAAGGGTCTTTGATCCCTCTGAGGAAGAAGATGAATACACTTATGACCTCACTGAGGATGGGGTCCCTGTGGACCCATGCACTCAGGATGAAGATCCTTTTGCTGACCCTGAGGATGTTCATGACCCCATAGAGGGATGGGGGGGGACAACCCAGACTTGGGCGATCCTCAGCCTTGGCAATCACTTAATCCAACACCGGAACCTGATGCCTTGTGCTTGGATTCCCCCCGACCACACCCACTCGACAGGCCTCCCTGTTGGATGACCAAATGGTGCCATATTGCGAAAGGCAGCGGAACATTTCCAGATTGCTACCCAGGAAGCTGTCCCTGAGGCAGATTTTGTCGAGGACATCTTAAGAGAAACCACCGGCCAGCCAGGCTATTCCTCTATTGAATTAAATCAAGAAGCGGTTGGTTCCTTCATGGACACCTGCCTTGACCAGAGCAGTAAATTCTAGGGTAGAAAAATTGTTTCGACCTACCCCCTCTGGACCCCTTTATATCAGAGGGCCATGCTAGTCCAGACTCACTGGTGTTGACTGCGACTAGGAAGAGGGCGGGGGTTCCCCTGTCAACTGGGGAGGCACCCCCTGACAAGGAGTGCAAGAGGCTATACGCCCTAGGGAAAAGGTTTCACGGCTGCAGCATCTTTTTCTACTCTTATTGCTAACAAAACTTTTTTAGCTAGTTATGCTGACGCACAATGGGCCACGCTACAGGAGGGCCTTAAAGAGGTTCTTGAACCGCTACGGGTTTGCCTGCTCTCCACGGTAACCAAGGGCAGACAGGTTAATCAAAGTATCCTCAAAAATACTTTGGATGCAGCTGAGACAGCGGCCAGGTCCTTAGCTCAGGGTATGCTCCTGAAGAGGCATGCATGGTTACAAAACTCTGGTTTCAAACCAGAAACTCATGCTTTGCTGATAAATAAGCCGGGGGAGGAGAACAATTGATTTGGAAAGGCAGTTGATGAAGCGCTCGAAACTGGGAAGAAAGAGCATAACACCCTCAAAACCCTGGATCCAATCACACAGAGACCTTCCCCAAGGTGGGGGAGCGGGTCCAGGCCTTCCTTTCATGGCCAATGCTCCCCTCTGAACCAATACGGCTCGGGAAATAATGGGTCCTCTCCCCGGCCTCCGGTTCAAAATGACCCACAGATCTGTGTCCCCTCCCATGCCTCCCTGGTCGGGGTCCGGCTAACCTCATTTCTTCGAGCTTGGGAGGGGATAACTACAGACCAGTGGGTACTCGAGACCGTCACCCACGGGTACTGCATAGAATTCTTCCGGTGCTCACAATTCAGACCTCCACGTTCCTGACGCCAGACCACCTGCGCATCCTGGAAAAGATAAAAAGTTGCGGCCAAAAAAGAGGCACTCCCTTGGCTTATATATTTTGAAAAAAAACACAAATGTTAAACGATTTGAAATGAGAACGTTGTGTTGTCAGCATGAGTGTTTTCGCAAGACTGTGTGGCTGCTACACAGATGCACTATAAATTGGTAAAAATGTTGGAAAAAATGAACTCCTATGCACCAACCTTATTTATAAAATGTTCAAAGGTGTGTCATACAAATTCTGATCAAGCAAATTCCAGTTTGTGCTTCAATAAGAAAATAAGAATATCCAATTCAATATTGATGATGTAGTTTTTCTTTTATTTTTATTATATGTTTAGAAGTGGACAAACAACAAAAGTAATAGTTTTACTGTCTGCTGTTAACTGCACACCTTATAGTTTCCACAAAAAAAAACCTTGCACAGATCCTTTATACAAATTAATGTATGGTGTTTTACTCCACACCTTATCTTCACATCAAATAATATGCGCTGATCCTTGGTAGTTTGAATTGTATGTCTTTATATTTCTTTCTATGTTTTTATGACTCTCTCGACACGCGTTTCCCCATTGAAGTTGGCAATGGTTCATCAGGAGAGGAATTGTTTTCTAAAAGAAAAAACTTAAAGGGATTCCATTGAGTTTTTTTTCTTCCACACCATACTCTTATTCAATACCTTTTAAGTCTAAACAAGTATTATTTAATATTTTGCTTGACTCACCCTTCATCCAGATAGTTTTGGTAATGTCTAAATAGGTGATCAGATAGCCAATATATCAAAATTATATTTGATAAACAATTTTTCATCCTGCTACAAGAGACTCTGCAGGAAAAGGGCACCATAGAGGTTGTACCTCTTCTACTGGTAAACAAGGGTATTTATTCAGTGTACTTCCTTGTACCCAAAAAGGATCTCAACATGCGCCCTCTACTAGATTTGCGCCCAGCTAACAAATTTGTAAAGCCTCAAACGTTTCTTATGGTCACTCTGCAGGAAGTATTTCCCCTGTTCACACAGGGGGATTACATGGCAACATCGGACATGAAAGATGCATACTTTCATATTTTAACGTTGCCGGCGCACAGAAAATGCCTCCGATTCATGATACAGGACAAGCACTATCAGTTCAAGGTTCTACCCTTCGTCATAGCCTCGGCGCCAAGGGTATTCACAAAGGTAGTGGCAGCAGCACTCCTGCGCAGGTTGTCCATTCCGGTTTATCCTTACCCCGACGACTGGCTCATAACAGGGGATTCCTACGAAACATGCCTGTCAAATACCCAAAAGACGATAGACCTCTTATTCAGCCTGGGATTCTACATCAACGAGAAGAAGTCCAGCTTAGACCCCAGTCAAGTCAAGCAGTTCCTAGGGGCTCTAATTCGAACAAGGGACGGCCTTGTCTTCCCCTCCAACGAGAGGGTCCAAAGCATGTTTCCGATCCCTCAATATGTAGCCGTCGAGAGGTGACGGCACACAAGGCTATGCGACTGTTAGGAATGATGACATCATGCATTTATTTGGTTCCTCACGCACGCTTGCGTCTAATGCAGGAGTGGCTCAACAGCCAGTGGTGTCAGGCCAGTGGACAGTGGGGACGATTTAGTGGTTGCTTCTCTCGTTGCGGTGGTGGTCGAGGGAGAACCTCTTGAAGGGGAAATCCTTCACCAGCCCCGCAGTGGAGGCCACTCTCACTACAGATGCATTTCTCATAGGGTGGGGAGCCCACTGTTAACGCTCACATGGTATCTACGGGGACGCCGCCCAGACCTGGTTGGATGATTTGCACACTCAAACCCTCTCCCGGTCCCTTGGTAAGGCCTCTGGTTAAAGATGGGTCTGCAATATAGGAGAGCTGGATTCAATACCAGATTGTTTCCCACCTCCCTTGGCCTCAACTCCTTCCTCCCCCTTGGGCCCTCCTCACCTTAATTTTGTAAAAGGTGGATTCTCCATCCTGCTCCTCGTAGCAGGGGCGCATAGATGTGGGTGGCGAGCAGCAACCAAGTCACTTCACTGGTGCAAGCCCCCCTGTGGGAATCCAGGCCTGCTGCAACTCTGTAGGTTTGCTGCTTTACAGTCTTTATATGCAGTTCTCATGTTCCTCTTAGTTCGAATAATGTCTTGCTTCTTTCCTTTTAGGTATGGAAAGGTATTTTGGTGTTGTCATGCAGTTTGGAGATAAGCATGGGCCGGTGGGCGAAAGCGCGGTGTGTGCGATGCTGTCCGGTGAGTAATGCGCAGTGCTGTTTCACCTTTTATATTGCTAACCTGTGTCTTTTCTCTCCTTGCAGGTTGCGATGTTCCTCGCCGAGCGCCGTTATGTTCCAGCAATGATACTGACCAGGAGATGACTACCAAGGTAAGAATTGTGTGGCTTTCTTCATTCAGGAGGAAACGTGAGTAAAAGCTTACTAATGCTGTCTTTCTCCTCTTTCCAGGTTATGGTTTTCCAGGATGCATGCAATGTCTGATGATGGAGTTCGTACCTTCAGGTGAGTGGAAATGAAGTCGGCGATGGATTGAAGACAGGATACTGTTCCAGGTAAGTTTGGTAGTGTTCTTTCTCTCTCTGGAGGTCCTTGTTTTCAGGTAAGCTGGCATCAAAGAACTGGACACAGTGAGCGTTACGCTGCCCAACCAGAATAACGCAAAGCATGTTCTGCTTTTTGGGTGCGGTTTAAATAGCCTCAGGTAAAGTAGTCCAGGTAAAATAGTCCCAGGCCTGCCACACCCAAAGTAGTCCAGGTAAAGTAGTCCCAGGCATGCCACACCCAAAAGACTAGACCGCATAGCTCAGTTCCTTGTAACTGAGCTATGTGTGTGCCTCCATGTTGGCTGAACTCCCCCAAGTTAAATAGTCCCAAACAAATAGTCCCATTCTAATGTTGGTCTTCATGATGGTTGAGCCTGGCGCCAAAGGTGCCAGGACTGTCTCTAAGAGAGACTTGGATGAGGTTTTAAGGCCTTTGACCTGGCCCTAACTGGCAGGCTGACTTGCCAGTGTGGGCCAGGGGCAAGGGTCATGACACCCACCTGCTTCGACAGCGCACAGAGTTTGGTCGTCAGACGTAGCATCCAAACACGTAAACCTGTTGGAACTGTTAGCAGTATTGAAAGCACTGAAAGCCTTTCAGACACAACTGCAGGGGAAGACGGTCCTGATCCTCACAGACAGCGCCACAGCCATGTTCTATCTGAACAAACTGGGGGGCACCCACTCTCCAGGGCTGTCCAAACTGTCCCAGAACATTTGGAAGTGGGCTCTCAGACACTTGTTCCTGTTGCCACAACATGTTCCAGGAGAACTCCGTCTTCTGGCAGACGTACTCAGCAGAGATTTCCCACTACCCATGGAGTACGAATGGCGATTACACAAAGATGTCGTCTCCAGCCTTTTCGCACAATGGGGCTTCCCAGAGATGGACTTGTTCGCAACTCTGGGGAACGCTCAATGCCAAGACTATGCCTCCAGGTACCCCCAGAATCACTCCATGGAGAACGGACTCTGGATCACATGGTCAGGGAAATTTGTTTATGCTTCCCCCCCATCCCTCCCCCTGACTCTCCTACTCAACAAGATAGTGCACAAGATGCACCATGAACCCCATGTGGGCCCGCCAACCCTGGTTTGCTCAACTGATGGAGATGTCTCCATCTCCCCCAGTGAAACTTCCTTGCCCGTTCAACATGTTGTCTCAGGACAAAGGTACTTCAGAGACACTTCACCCATGCTCGCAAACATTGAACTTTGTGACCTGGCTCCTGAGGTCATAGAGTTCAGGCACCTCCAACTTCCTCAGAGATGCATGGTCATACATAGGGAAGCGAGAAAACCGAACACCGGATATTGCTATTCCAGTAAATGGAAACGCTTCATTATCTGGTGCAATGCCAAGGGTGTCGATCCCATTGACTGCTCTCCTACTCACATTGTATTGTACCTGACTCACCTACTGGACTATGTGCTGATTTTTAATTCCCTTAAGGTTCACTTAGCTGCTCTGTCAACCTACACTACGTCACAACAGAAGGTGTTGTAGTGGAAGATACCAGTTATTAAGGCTTTGATAGAAGGGGTCAAGAGAATTCATCCCCCCCATTTCAAATCCAGCTCTTGGATGGGATCTGAATGTGGTATTAACCAGACTTAAGGGGTCTCCATTTGAACCTATGCATAAGGCAAGTCCAAAGATCTTACCTATAAGACGGCCTTCCTAGTGGCTATCACTTCTATTAGAAGGGTTAGTGAACTACAGGCCCTTTCAGTTTTAGACCCTTTTGTTACAGTTCAGAGATAAGGTGCTTCTGCGCACTCAACTCACCCACAATTTGCGGCTAAATTTATTTCCACATTCCATGTGAACCAATTAATAGAACTACCTACTTTCTTCCAGAACCCTACTAACGTAGCCAAAAGAAACCTACACACATTGGATGTGCACAGGGCAGTCATGTTTTACCTAGACCGAACTAAACCACTGAGAAAGACAAACCAATTTTTCGTTTCACTGGCAGCTGGTAGAGAAGGGGATCCTGTCTCTAAATCGGCCATCTCTAGGTGGATTGTCAAATGCATCACACTCTTACACTATTGTAATAGAGAATTGCCCTTCAAGCCTAGAGCACATTATACTTGAGGCACTGGGGCTTCCATAGAGTCCATTTGTAAGGCGGCAACCTGGAGTTCTGTACACACCTTTACAAAACACTATTGCCTAGACAGTCATTCTATGTCTGATTCTCAGTTGGGACAAGCAGTACTAAGACATCTTTTCACTACTGTTCCTTCTCACAACCCACCTCCAACTCCGGGTACTGCTCGCTAGTCTAGGCACAGCATGTGATTCTAAGCAGATTAACAAGCATCAGAAGAATCTTAGGTCTGCTACCATCTCCCCAAAGGAACTCCTGAAAAGCCTTATCAATACTACGGATGACGTTCTTTGTGAATTACAGGGGGATAGATTGGAAGATGTAGAGCACTTTCGGTAAAAGAACCATTTTAATGGCATTAACTTTCGCCCACAACCCCAGCTTTAAGCGACCCCATTTTAAAACATCCCTTTGAATTTTCACCAATACTTTTTGAAACATTGTATTCTGCCATCTTTTTCAGGTCACGGACCATATAAACTCCTAAATATTTTATCGCTCCCATTGACATCCTGGTACGCTCTGTGAAAGAAGGGGGGGTTTGGGTACCCCAATCTAATGAATTATTGCACTGGGTTTGTTCTTAAGAAGTCAACGTTCTATCTTTTCGAAGTTAATAATTATGTCCCTTACTGGCAGGTTATCTAGAATGAACAATTCTCGCCTTATGCTTTGGGTGATATGTATTCGATGTCTAAGATGCCAAATTCTACAATGTGTATAACCAGAGAGGCGTTGCAAAATATTATGACAAATAGAGGGGAAAACATCTGGGTACACTACGATGCATCTCTATGGCATAATGTAGGGCTGCAAATAGTGAATAAGACTTTATGCTGGCAGAGTTGGATCAGAAAGGGCATATTTAAAATATGCGACATCTGGGAGATTGGTCACATGATTTCCTTTGATCGTTTAAGAGAATACTTTGGGATTGGGGCTAGGGAACGTGTGCGTTATAGGGACCTAAACTCTTTTGACAGAAAGGCAGGTAACTTTAGGTGATACCATGAGAGAGAGAGAGAGAGACCATCGGTTTGTGAGATTATTCGTTCTCTCCCTTGTGCAGTGTCAACATACATGAAACTAATGCCGATGGAAAGCTTGCATTCGAAGCATGGGAAAAACGTTGTCAGGCTTGGGTGGAGAATATCGGCATAGATATTCCTAGTAAGGAATGGGAGTCCCTGCTTCGTATAGGGGTACAGTCAAAAATGGATCTAGGGCTCAGGTATGTTAGACAAAGAATTCTTTGTAGATTGTACTGGACCCCTTCTAGAATGGCCAGGTTAGGACTATTGGCTGCTGATACCTGTTGGGGTTGTGGTCTGGATGGGGGCACCTTAATACATATGCTTTGGACATGCTCAAGGGTATCTGCATTTTGGAATGAAGTCCTACATAGATTAGACATTGTACTGGGGAGTCACTCCCACGCTCGTCCTGTTCAGCGATATGGTTATCAAACAGAGACAGGGGATAAGGCCAGGGTGAGAACAGACTGGATTAATAAAGTTCTGGTAATGGCGGCTAAGCAAATACTTAGTTTGGAAATCAAGGAAAAGTGTTTCAGAAGCTCATTAACCACATGTATTATTTTCGGCATACATTAGTTGGGGGATTGATGTAATCATTGTACGGTGTAGTCTGTTGTTTCTGTTGATTTTGTATTGTCTGTTATGGTTTGATGTTTAAAATGTTGGTTGTGAAATAGAGATTTGTAGTAGCTTATTAAGGTTTTACTTTTATGAATTTCTAGACTGTAAAGCTAGATTACTTGGCAGATTTAATAATTTGCAATCTGGGTGCAAATCCACAATGTTATGGATATGTTGCTGTTACTGTTTTTGTATGTTTTACTCTGAAATAATAGTTATTAAAAAAAAATACCAAGTATCAGAAGGCATGCATTACTTACCGTAAAAGCATTTCTGATGATTGTATCTGCTTGGATTCACATGCATCCACCCTTCCTCCCTGCCCGGATGGAAGGAACATGGACCTCTTACTACTTTCTCTCTTTTCTGTACTCGCGATATTCATAAGGCTTCCTCACGGCAGAAAAAATACAATCGGAGCGATTTTGGGTACACTACTCGTCACGTTAGGGGATAGTGTTACAGGCACGCCCATGTCAAGGTCCCCTTTCGATTCTCGAAAGACAAGATGCAATACTCTGTGGGTACCACTGGATGTCGGACTATATGCACAGTATGTGAATCTAAGGAGATAGTCATCAGAAATGCTTTTACGTTAAGTAATGCATGCAGACACGCGCACACACACTCTTTTAGAGATACCACTTAATAGTCATCAGGTAAGTAATACAATGCTAGAAAAATAGGTGGAATCATCCCAACCACAGTTTCTATTTCTTAAGAAGTCCAGCCATAAGATGTATGGGGCCTAGTGCCCAAATGTCAGTTTTCAGTTACAGGGGGGGATTTTAAGAAATCTGCAGTGGGCTGTGGTGGCGATTCAAGAGTTCATAAAGTTTCCAAAATATATTGGCGAAAGAAGTATTTTCCTAAATTCTGGCAAGTACTCTTTTCTATCCTAGACCCAGAATTATCCCTAGGGTAACCCAGGTTCAACGACCAAAGGTGGGGCCAGAGGCAGTTGGGGGACAAGGGGATTTGTACCCAATGTTACCCTATAGAGGACTGGGTGGGACAGAAACAGCTGTGTTTACTTACCCCTGACTCAGATTCTTCCAGGTGACACTGTGGGTCGTCCAGAATTTGCTGGGGATGCAATCTGCTGTCCTTTGTTCGGGTGAGAGGCTGAGGGGTCATGGGTGCGAGGTTTACTTCCGTTGGGACAGCTTCCAAGTAGAGGTCAAAATGAAGGCAAATGAAGACCTTTGCAGGAAGTGACCCCCTTCGGAACACCTCACAGGACCGATGCAGACGGTTTCATGATGATCGATCCTTCCACGACAAACATAAGTGTCTCCAGTGCAGCCTCCCTTGAAGATGGAAAGTGGACATTTTATCAGCAGGCGATTTATGGCACAAGCTGAGGATCCACCACGTTCCAAGGTTCATCTCAGAATGGCACGGTCTGCTGCTAGTTAGCCCAGGAAGGGAGTTGGTCAGTGCCGCGGGATGTCCAGGGACACTTCCGAAGGCTATCTGGGCAGAGATCCTCTAACGGGGGTCACGATAAGTTGGTCCCACTAGACCAAGGGTCAAAGTCCTGACAAGGGTATTCTGAGATCAGGCAGAGGAGCAGGGCCTCACTGGAGTGGATACTGGTCAGCTGCAGTAACAGTCCTCTGGCTGTCGGCGGACTGCTCTTTGTCGTGGGAATCTTGGTTCAAATGTGAATCTGATGAATGGGTGTAGTCATTGTATCCAGATTTGGGGCTGGAAGCAAGTCCAAGCCCACCAATGGTAAGGATCTGCCACATTCAAACAGCCAGTGGTTGTCCAATCCTAGACAACATGTACATCTACACGGCACCAGACTTTCTGGCACCAGGGGATGTGGGCTGGGACCAGACAGTCTCAGTTCCCTCAAATAAAGGGTCATTAGCCCGCAAACGCAGCAGCTTTCCCGGTTTCCATGTCTTCGTATTCACAAGATATCCTCAGGAGCTGCTAAACCCCACAGTCCCTTGTAAGGTGTTGCACCCTCAACCTAGTTTAATATGTCTGAGCATGGAACACTCCCAAGGGAAAGGGGAAATGGATAAAATAACAAACGGTTCAGATTCCTGGCCTTGACTCTGTAGGATATCTGCATGCGGACAAGAAAGAATAACACGTTAGCTTATACATTCTTAATTTATCTAGCCACCTCTCTTCTTCCCCTAGATATTACACACTGTACCTGAATTCCTTCTGCAACTGTTCATATGGATTTAGCAAGAAAAGACTTCTTAGACTATCTTCATATCCAAGGTCTTCAGGGAGACACTTTAAACTAAGTGAAGGCTTCCGCAATATGAACTTTGAGCTGTTAGGGAGACTTCTCAGAAATGTGCTAATTCCTCTCTACCTTGGAGACCCCCAGCTCTTTTGCTGATTTTAGGACTTTTCATTTTTTACCTGGAGAGAGTGAGACATTTTTGAACGCTGTTTCTTTTGGTTTTGGAGTCTGACAAACTCCATAGGCATCATCGCTTTACAGTGTGGCACACAGCTCCTTCAGTGCAGTGGCACAGGGAAGTATCTCAGATTTCCCCGTGGTTTAAATACCTTCTCTTGGCTAAACTACTGTTTCCAAGAGCAGTGAGGTGAAATTGACTTTACTTACATTTGTAACTTTCTAGGCCCAGCACACACTATCCTACAATAGGGTGAAGGGGTTACTTGGTATCCCCTTTGTCTAGTTTCTCATGTAGCATTTTTGTTACCCATTCTTCAATTAATGGCTAGTGGCAGTGGTTTACCTTTAACTACCATTGTTTTTACCACGGGCTGCGTTCGCAGATGCAGTACAGCACCTATGGGTGCTCAATTTGTCAAAATGGCCCAGGTCGTCTTTTTTTGCGATTTCTTGCTGGAAATGTCCTTCTTGAGAATTACTCTGCGTGCCAATCCAGGTTTGGTCGGTCCCTTTGTTCGTTTTGTCTTTGGCAGGATTCCCGAGTGAAGCCCTCCTCTGGCTCCAGAGTGTCAGGCAGGGGCAGGAAGTGAGGGAGGTGCCCGTAACTCCCTGTGCTTAATCCCCTTACCCTGCTGTCTGACAGACAGCTAAGCTGGAATGAATGGGAGAAACCTGCATAAAAGGCAAGGCTTTTTGGTTTGGAAGGCAGAGTCGACCACTTGAGGAAGGAATCCGAAGAAGAACTTGGAAGAGATACCTGCTGCAACTACTGGACTGTTGGTTTGCCCAGTGAAGCCCTGCTGCTATGCTGAAGCTCCGAATTTTTGCGTCCACTAGAGGAGCCCTGCAAGGATGACTTCTCCCCTTGGGTTGGTGGGACCAATCAACGCCAAAGTGAACTCGTCTGGGCATCCCCTCGGAGCTGGCCGAACTTGCACTGCTGCTGCTGGAACCAAAGTGCCAGGGAGAGGAACACCTGAGTGCATCGCTTTTAAGTCAGACCTGAGCTCCAGAAAGATCCTCTGGACTCCCAGAAGCAGGACTGATCAAGCCTGAGCCACCTCAAGAGAGTGTTGGACCCCAGTTGTGAGGAAAGTCCAAAGGGGTGGCCGAGAACCGCGGTGGTGCTGTTTGCTGAGATACGAGACCTGAAACCGCCAAGTGCAGCTGAATTGAAGTTTGCCCTTTGCTGCTGCTGACCGTTCCATTGCAGTGCAGAAGTCCCCAGACGTCCCCCCCCCTCACCTTAGAAGAGGTCACAGCAGCGCGAACCAGGCCAGCGCCTCTGTGGGTGTCAGGTGAGCGTTACAGGTAGTCCTTTTCTTCGCTTTTGGGGGCAAAACGCGCAGAGAGGAACCGGATACAACCAAAATCAAAGTTCCTCTTGGAATACCAATCAAGAAGCCACCCATGGTTACCCTAGGTGCCAGCGCAGGGCCCACGGACGAGGGAGAGGCTCCCCCACCAGAGGTGGAGGGACACCCTCTAAGCAATGACGCCCCGCTACGGGTCCCCTCCCATGCTTCCCCAGTCGGGGGACGAATATCCTTTTACACCCACGCATGGGAGGGTATAACATCGGACAAATGGGTGTTGTCAATGGTGACAAGGGGGTTATTGTTTAGAGCTTCAAGGAAGACTGTCAAACCTCCCCCCGCGCCAAAAGAAACCATCGCAGGAGGAACATCTTATCCTGCTAGAAGAGGTGAAAGCTCTACTTCTCAAGGACATCGAGATCGAGCCACACAAAGAGGTAAACTAGGGTATTTAGTCAACGTACTTCCTTGTCACCCAAAAAAGATCTGACCATGCGCCCGGTACTAGAGCTGCGCCCTGCAAACAAATTTGTAAAGCCACAAAAATGTTGCATGACAACGCTACAAGAAGTAATCCCTCTGTTAAAAAAGGGGATTACATGGCAACATTGGACATGAAAGATACCTATTTTCATATCTCAATGTTCCCAGCGCACAGAAGATTCTTGCATTTCAAAGTAGCAGACCAACACTATCATTTCAAGGTGCTGCCCTTTGGAATAGCCTCGGCTCCAAGGATGTTCACCAAAGTACTGGCAGTGGTGGCAGCGCACCTACGCAGAGTCAATCCCAGTGTACCCCTACCTGGACAACTGGCTGATCACGGGAGAAAATGACCATCTTTGCAAAGTAAACGCGCAAAGGACAATAGACCTTCTCTTCCAATTGGGCTTCTCAATAAACGAGAAAAAGTCAAGTCTGATACCAAACACATCAAAACAGTTCCTAGGAGCTGTATTAGATACAAAGACAGGCTTAGCCTACCCATCCATGGAAAGAGTGCAAAATATGCTTCGGCAAATGCCCCAGTATCAAGTTGGTCTCCGGATAAGCATACGCAAAGCAATGCACCTGCTAGGTATGATGACATCATGCATTTACCTAGTCCCCGTGTGTGCGCGCGCCTGCGCATGTGACCAATGCAGGAATGGTTGGTGAAACTGTCAGTGATCAGGTAAGCTTCTGTGTTCACTGTGGGTGTTCTCACCGATCTCACAGCTTCCCCACTCGCCTCACCCGATTCCTCCGAATCCATCTTTTCAATCCCTTGTCTATGAGCCAGATAGTACTTCTTGATCCTTGAAGTTAGTGCTCTGACACGCGGTGAAGCCGTGGTGAATCCCCGAACCGGATCACACCTCGGCTCCAGTCCCGGGTGCAGGCGGTGCTAGGGGAAAAAGCCCAGAGGCAGAAAAAAAACCTGCAAAGGATCCTAGTATGCTGGTCGATGCGTAATGGCTGTAGCAGTAGAAATAAACAGTAGCAATGATGTCCAGGACTGCCAGAAGCAAGGAGAAACTCCGAAGCCGAAACAAAGGTAAGAAACCCTGGGAAAGACCAGGGGGAAAAGGAGAACGCAGGATGGGTGGAAAAAGAAAACATGCGGAGGTGGCGAGAGAGAGAGAGGGAGAAGAGACAAAACCAAAGAGAGCCAAGGCTGCCGCTGAAACAAAAACAGCGGCGAAAAAGGGGGAAAGGAAGCAAAGGGCAAGTATGGAACAAACGGAGAGAGAACTGGAGCATCTCACTGTGTAAAACGAAGCTAGAAGGTTGCAACACAAGGAGCGCTAGGAATGCGTGGGGAAAAGGAAACACTAGACCGTTGAAGGGAGACGTAGAGCATACGTGGTGGAACTGCTTAATGGCAGCAAAGTCGTGTCAACGGTAACTACCGCCACCCTAATGGGTTTGTGACAGAAACATTGGTCTCAGGCAAGTGGTCAGTGGGACGATCTAGTGGTTGTTTCACCAACACTGGTTCAGAACTTACGCTGGTGGTCAAGGGAAAATCTACTCAAGGGGAAACCCTTCCACGAACCGGAAGCACAAGCGGTCGTCACAACAGACGCGTCCCTTTCCGGGTGGGGTGCCCACTACCTTCACCACACAGCCTGTGGTCACAAGTGATTGCACAGACACACACAAACGTTCTGGAGTTATTGGCAGTCCTCAAGGCCCTACAAGCCTTCGGACAACTGCTGACGAACCTGTCGGTACAAGTCCTAACAGACAGCACCAAAGCAATGGTCTATGTTAACAAGCAAGGAGGTACACACTCTCCAAATATGTCCAAGCTGGCACAGAAAATATGGAAGTGGGCACTCAGACGAGGGATGACCACGTCCTCCCAACATGTTCCAGGCATACTGAACACACTAGCAGACTCAGCAGAGACCCTCTACCAGAAGAGCACGAGGGGAAACTACACATAAGACGTCCTAGATCACATCTTCTCTCTTTGGAGATAACCCTTTCTAGACTTGTTCGCTACAAGATAAAACAAGCAATGGCCAGACTTCGCGTCCAGGTTCCCCCAGCCACACTCCAAGGGAAATCCCTATGGATGAAATGGTCAGGGATATTTGCTTACGCTTCTCTCCCGACTCCATTGATCAGCAGGATAGTGAACAAAATACACAGGGAACAGATGACACTCATCCTGGTTGCTCCTATGTGGGCGAGACAACCATGGTTTCCACATCTACGCAAGCTGGCGATGTGCGATCCCATCAAGCTCCCGTACCAGGCCAACCTGTTGACTCAACACAGGGGGACAACGATACACCCACAACCTCACTCTTTGAACTTGGCAGCATGGCTCCTGAAGAGTTTGGACACCTTAATCTTCCACAACAGTGTATGGACATCCTAAAAGAAGCAAGGAAACCAAACACCAGACACTGCTATTTCCACAAGTGGAAGATTCGTCATTTGGTGCAAATCTAAAAAGATCAAGCCCGTAGAGTGTTTGCTATCACACATTCTTACTGAATGTGCATGCTCCACCTGTTGGATTCAGGGTTGGTCTTTAATTCTCTTAAAGTCCACCTGGCAGCTTTATCAGCATACACCACCTCTCAAAGTAAGATCTCATGGTGGAAAGTGCAAGTCATCAAAGCTTTTATGGAGTTTGAAAAGAATACATCCTCCAGTCTCTAACCCCCCTGCCTGGTTGGGATCTAAACGTAGTACTAGCAAAACTCATAGGACCCCCATTCGAGCCTTTGAAACAGGCTACTCTTGGAGACATTACCTACAAAACTTCCTTCTTAGTGGCTATCACTTCCATATGAAGAGTCAGCGAGATCCAAGCATTGTCAGTGCAGGACCCCTTCTTTGTCATCCATAAAGACGAATTGGTTTTACGGGACTCACCCTAGGTTTTCACCTAAATGTATTTCCAAGTTTCACGTAAACCAGCCTATTGAGCTTCCGGCCTTCTTTCAAAAGCCAACTGGCTCAGCTGATGTCAAACTCCACACATTAGATATGAGGAGAGCGGTTCTCTACTGCGTAGATAAGACCAAACCACTTAGTCTGATCAACAGTTTTTCTCCATGGCTACAGGCAGACAAGGAGAGCGCGTTTCAAAGAGAGCAATCTCCAAATGGATATGCTATTCATTATCAGACAAAACACTGCCTTCTACACCTAATGCCCACTCCACATGGGGCACTGGGGCTACGTTAGCCTTTCTTGCAAACGTACCATTAGACAACATTTGCAGAGCACTACATGGAGCTCAGTTCACACCTTCACTCAGCACTAATGCATTGACACACATTCCAAAACGTATACACAGGTGGGACAAGCAGTTCTAAAACATCGATTTGCTTCTACTCCTTTTCACAACCCATAACACTGCTCGCTAATCTATGCATAGCATGTGATCTAAGCAGATTACAAAAGCACCAGAAGGAATACATTACTCACCGTAATCGTATTTCTGGTGCTTGTATCTGCTTAGATTCGCATGCGCCCACCCTTCCTCCCCTGAGAGAAGGTGCATAGATGCTTACTTGAGCTTTCCATATATTTATGTATCTGTTTGGGAACTCTGTACTTGCACTACTCCTCATGCTACCTCAGGTCAGAAAAAATACAATCTGAGGGACCTACAGGCGTGAGCGATCATGGGTACAGGGCTGTCACAATAGGGATAATATTACTGGCATGCCCTATTTCGACGCCCATTTTTGAGTTTCGAAAAACTGTAATATTCCGCAGCTTCCACTAGCTGTCGGCCTATGCATAGCATGTGAATCTAAGCAGATACATGCACCAGAAATACGATTACAGTGAGTAATGTATTCCATTTTGCCCCTTCTGAAGGCGGCTTATTCAAACTGACTGTTGAATAAAATAACTGTTTAATCAATAAACCTTGAGTTTACGTGTTTATTTGAAAACTTGTCACTGTGTAAAAAACCTACTGCTCACATTGACCCCTCTTGAGATGAGCCTGGCTGCTCAGCCACACTACCAACTTGTGTAGTACAAACATATACCAAAGGTTGGGTTCCTATTGCTAGGAGGTCAAGGTTGCTGTAGTCTCCCAAAGGGTACTGCGCACAATCTTGCCGAACAAGCTGAAGTGTGAATTTTAGGTTTAAGTCTTTAATGAACAATAGCACTTCTGCATAGACAATGCTTCAGCAACTTCTGATGTATCCTTTCAAGGTTTTAAGGATCTCTGACTTTACCTCTTTTAATTAGGTCAATAGCTGATCCCTTCGAGTGTGACCAGTCTCGCATAACTTCCCTCGCCAACCACGTCAAAACCATAAAGGCAAAGGAAAACTATTTCGAATGGATTGTGTCCTCCCACGTATTCCTCATCTTAGATATCTTGTCTCCCAGCTTTGCTGCTTCGGAAAAAAGAAATTCACCAGAGGGCGGTGTGTTCGAGGCTGCGGAGTCGTAGTCCTGCGAGGGCTGCCGTCAACATAATTCGCTGTATAAAGGGCTCGAGCCGTGCCCGTTACCTCAGTTCCATTTGTCCGAGCAACTGCTTTGTGTCACAAAACGGTGCATCGAAGAGTCGCTCGAGGAAATCCTCCTAGTCTTCGTCAAAGAAGTCAAAAAAGCGACGGGTCAGGTCTTCTTCCTCCTAAGAGGAGGGTGACTTATCCATTCAAGCACGATTCCCCTGAAAAATGGGAGGCCTTTAGGGCTTCGATGCTTAAAATATTCGAGAAAGCGGCCCAGACCCCCTCGAAAATACCGCGTGGAGATCATGCCCCTACTCACTCTAAAAGTGACAGAGGGAGATCAAAGACTAAACATGCAAGAACCGAAAAAGTCAAGAGTGTCATCAGGGGAAGGTTCTCCGACACCCCGTGCTAAGGCAAAACCTCTGGTGCGTAAATCAGTGGTAGCGGAATCGACATCGCGTCGAAGTCGAAACTCTATAGCATCGAAACCACCGACGAAAGTGGCGTCGACACCCTTGACTGTATCGAAGCCGCCTTCGACAGTATTGAAGCCTCCTTTGAAAACATTGAAGCCAGAGTTGTCTTTGACGCCTTGAACACCTTTATCGAGGCATTCTTTAATCCCGATACCAAAGTTGATACCACCCCCTTTACCTGTAAAAGTTTTCCATCCTCAACCCAGACAGGAATTTTTCAGATCCATGTCATCCATCTTTGAAGAACAATCCTCTAAAGAAGATGTTACTTCAGCTGGAGTTAGGTTTGGAGCCAGAGAGGTCCCTGAAGAGCTAGTGGACCCGAATACCAAGATAACAGATCTGACTGTATCCAAATTGCCAGTGGCATAGACACTTCCCCTGAAGTAGAATTTGAGAGACCAGACCCTACAGATCATGCAGATCCTAGTTAAAGAAATCTCATGGGAAGGGTCATTGATTTCATGGGTTGGAAAGCAGCTCCCCCAAATTTTTACCAGGATGATATGACGGACATCCTGAGTGAAGGTCATCTAAAAGATCCTGTCCTTCCTTTCCATAAGACACTACAAATAAGGATGATACTAAATTGGAATATTCCTGATTCGGTTTAAGGAGTAAATAAAACATTTGTAGCAAAATACAGGCCATCTTTATCAGATCTGGAATACCTATCTAAACATCCTTCCCCTGAAAGTCTAGTGGTACAAGCTGCAACCTCCATTAGGCAATCAGCTTAACCCTCAATACCACCAGACAGGGATGCTAAAAATGTTGATGCTTCGCCCTCGTAAGGTTTATTCTTCAGGAAGCATGGCCCTTAAATCGACTAATGTAACTTGCACTTTAGCAAGATTTACATACACCCTGTGGGACTGTATGCATCAGCGGCTGAACACATCCTGGAAGGTGAGGAACGGGATGGTTTCCTTGCGATAGTAAAAGATGGGAAAGAGGCTATGGAGGAATGCCTTCAGTCAGGACTGGACACTGCTGATAGTGTAAGCAGGTCAATGGCATCTAGCCGGTCCTACGCAGATTTGCATGGCTGAGGAAATATGGCTTGGCACCTGACGTGCAGTCTGGATTACTCAATATGCTCTTTGACGGCTTGAGGCTGTTTGGCAGCAAGGCAGACGAGAGCTTGGAGAAGCTGCAGACCTCGAAAGTGGCAGCGAAATCACTCAGCGCCGCTATAAGACCGCCTCAACAACACTCCGACGCAGGCTCATCTTCCTGGAGGAGTCGCCCCTTTTGTTTCTTCTCCTCTTTTGGAAGAGGGAGGGGGGGAGGCCAGTCAAAGAGGTCAACGGAGAAAACCCTTTCATGGTGGAAAAGGGAGAGGTGCTAGATCAGCCCCAGCAGCGGCTACTACCCCCTCAGCCACTGCTGCAGCCTCTGCAAATCCACTTTGAGGTCTTCACCCACAAGACCCTGGTGGGAGGCAGAAGGCATAATCACTCGGTATCTGAACAAATGGTGGGGCATTACATCAGATGCCTGGGCACTAGAGATGGTGACCCACGGTTACTGCCTTCCTTTTCATCAGAGACCTCCAAAATCATCCACCGGGAGCCAACTCTGTCATAATTACAGACCAGCTCCTTGTGCAGGAGATTTCAACCCTGAGAAAGGTGCAATAGAACATGTACCTGTAGCGGAAAGGAACAAGGGTTGGTACTCCCCTTATTTTCTCATCCCCAAAAAGGACGGAGGATTGAGACCCATCTTGAACTTAAGAAATTTGAACAAATTCCTCAGGAAGGACAAGTTCAAGATGGTGACCCTTTCTCAGATCCTTCAGGCTCTTCAGCTTCAGGACTGACTGGTTTCATTGGACCTTCAGGATGCTTACTTCGATGTGCCAATCCATCTCAAGCACAGAAAGTACCTGAGCTTCGCATTTGGCGGTTCTCATTATCAGTTTCGGGGTTCTACCATTTGGGCTGACCTCCGCCCCAAGGGTTTTCACCAAGCTGATGGCGGTAGTGGCAGCGAGTGTCAGGAGAAGGGGGATTCACGTCTACCCTTATCTGGATGATTGGCTAATTAGGGCAAGTTCACCCGAACGAGCCCAGGAATATTTGGCCATGACCTGCCACTTCCTACACAGACTGGGCTTCTCCCTCAATTACAAGAAGTCACAAATGATTCCAAGCCAGAGACTCCAATTCATCGGATCAGTCCTGGATTCTTCCTCAGGGAAAGCCTCGCCTCCCGAACAGAGAGCTCGCCACCTTCTGCAGATGGTAACAAAGATTCAAAATGCCCAACATCTGCCGGCATTCGATTTTCTAAGGTTGCTAGGCCTCATGGCATCCTGCATTTTTCTGGTGCCAGAGGCCAGATTGAGGATGAGATTCCTTCAATGGGCCCTAAGGACTCAATGGTCCCAATTTTCGGGGGAGATGTTATATCTTCTGCAAGTCCCGGTCAGAGTGGCTCAAGATCCTGTATGGTGAACTTGCAAGGAAAATGTCCTCAAGGGAGAACATTTTTGGCAACCATGGCCGGAGATAATGGTAGTGACGGACGCCTCACTCACGAGGTGGGGAGCCCACACCAACGATCTGACGATCAGCGGTAGTTGGTCTCCATCGGTGTCCAAACTACACATCAAGGCTTTTCTACCCTCTGTACAGCGAAAGAATATCCTGATAATGATGGACAACACAGTGGCCATGTACTACCTCAACAAAAGAGGAGTTGTAGGATCACTCCCACTGTGCAGAGAGGCAATGCAGCTCTGGTTCTGGGCAATGCCGGAGAGCTGAACACGGCAGTGGACGCTCTGAGCAGGCAGAGCACAGTCTCCTACCGGTGGGAAGTAGCTCAGGAAGTCCTTCAGGAGATCTTCGCCCCTTGGGGAACCCCTCAGGTGGATCTGTTCGCTACTGGTGCCACTGTACTGCTCAAGGGAATTTCCCCCAAGAGGAGCTCTAGGGGACATGTTCGTGGCGGACTGGGTTTTTCCACTTCTATACGCGTTTCCTCCAGTCCCTGTGATTCCTCATGTAATCAGGAGGTTGAGAAAGTGCAGGAAAACCAGGATTCTAATTGCCTCCGATTGGCCCAGGAGGACGTGGTACCCAGACCTTCTGGACATACCTACGTCTTCCACAAAGAGAGGATCTGCTCTCGCAAGAGGAAGGTCGGGTTCTCCATCCAGAGGTCAAGACACTCTGCCTTCACGCATGGCTTCTGAGATGCTGAGATATAAGGATTAGGACCTCCCGGATGACGTAATGGAGATCTTGCTTTCGGCCAGGCGGCCGGCAACAAAAACCTTGTATCAGTGTTGTTGGAACGAGTTGAGTAACTGGTGCAGGGATAAGAATGTGGGTCCATTTTTATGTAATACTCCTACAGTACTTTCTTTCTTCTTATACTTGGCCAATTTGGGGCTCCAAGTTGGCACTATAAAAGGATATCTAGCAGCGCTATCTATCTTTAAGCGTTCCTCGGAAGAGGTGTCCTATTTTAAAATGCCCTTAGTCATTCAATTCTTGAAAGGGCTGACTAATGTGTACCCTCCGACACCTTTTCAGTTGCCCATCTGGGATTTGAATTTAGTCTTAAAATTTCTCGTGTGCCCCTTTCGAACCTTTACATTCTTGCCCATTAAGACTTCTCACTCTAAAAACAATTTTGTTAGTGGCTATAACATCAGCCCGCAGGTTAAGTGAGTTGCAGGCGTTTTCTTGTAAGCCTCCCCACACCGTTTTCTATAGGGACAAAGTTATTCTGTCGCAGAAAATCACCTTACCTTCTTTTTACCCTAGTAAGGAAGAGGAAAGATTGCACAGACTAGACCCAAAAAGGGCTCTCATTTTCTACATTTCCAGATTGGCAAATCTTTGACAATGTGACCAACTATTTGTTGGGTATAGTGGACACAAATTGGGCCTTGGCGTGTCTAAACAAACTCTATCCAGATGGATAATTCTAGCAATCTCAGAGTGCTATAAATTGGCTGGAAAAGATCCTCCTCTCAATCGCTCTTCTCTCCGGACTCGCGTTCCTGTTTGCTTTTTCCTGAATTTCAAAATGGCCAAATCTTGCTGTTGTGGTTCATGGGCCAAACTTAAGATTTCTTAAACATGGCCTACTTCTTTGACAACGACTAATGAAAGGCAGTTTGGAATGTCAGACTAACTGCCTTTATTCTTAATGAAGCCAATCTGTGTGCAGAGTCACTTCCTCCATCTTGGCTGGGGATAGTTTCTCTACTCTGAGCACATGAGCTAAGGCCTAAACCAAAGTGACACAAGAAATAGTTTTTCAAGGTTTAGTGGCCCAAAGAGAAACCTCAGCCCACGGGAAAGTCAAACCTGTATGCCCCTCACAGTACCCCCTCTCCACAGCTCTATATTACATGGAAATCTCCTGTGAAATCTAACCACCATTTGCGGAGCATGTATGTCAGCTGTAGACTCCCAAGAACGCTCCTCAGGACTAAAACCCTTCCAGTCAATTAAATATTGAAGCTTCCCTCTCACTTTCCTAGATTCTAGAATAGCTCTCATCTCAAAATCCTCAGAGGAATCCTCAACCTGAACTTGGGGAGGAGTGGGCAGCAGCTGTGTTCCTTTTTGAAGTGTCTTTAACAAACTCGCATGAAACGTAGGATGCACCTTCAGACTAAGAGGCAACTTCAGCCTAATTGCAGCAGGATTTATCACCCTCTCTACCTCAAAGGCCCAACAAAAGGGGGACTACATGGTTTCTTTCCTTTGATTTTCAAATCTTTGGATGATGATCAGGCCCCATTGCCAATCTTGCATTCGGGACAGATCTTGTGCTTCCTATCGGCATACTGCTTGTAATCGACCTTACTCTTTTGTAAACTTTCAACTGCTCTCTCCAGATTCGTTCTCATAGTCTGTAATCTCTCCTCCACAGTTGGACTCCCAGACTCTTTCCTAATCTCCTCCCTCAGAAAATGTGGATGAAACCCCTGACTAGAAAAGAATTGGGACATAGTTGAATCCTTAGCAGAATTGTTGTATGCAAATCCGGCCAACCAAATCAAATCCACCCAACTGTCTCCGGCCTGCAGGTAATACCTTAACTATTTTTCTAATTCCTGATTAACCAGTTCCACATGCCCATTAGTTTTGGGATAATAATCTGAGGTCCGTTTTACTTCCACTCCCAACTCTTTACAAAACTTCCTCCAAAACCAAGAAAGAAATTGCGCTCCCCTGTCTGAAATAACCTGACTAGGTAATCCATGCAAACGCACCATGCCTCTGAAGAAAACTGTGCACACTTCTTTGTGCCATTACCGCTTTAAGTGGAATGAAATGCCCCTTCTTAGTGAGGACATCCACCACTACCAACACAGTAGAACAACCTTGCTCCTTCGGGACATCAAGATCCAAGGTTACTGTATGCCAGGGATGTGGAGGGATGGGAAGTGGTGCCAGCTGATCTCGATCTCTCGGGCTGGATCCAAACATACCCAATCGTCCACCTACTCATGCATTCCTGAATTTCTTTCGCAAACCTTCCACGTGTGAAGTTCCAGCCAAAACTAAGCATTTGGGAGAATTCTGGGTTTTTGCTTCCTGCCCATTTAAGGAACTGACGAGATGTAGCATCTGGCTTGCAGTTCAGACTTCCAGGCTTGTACATTATTGCAAAGTCCTAATCTGTGAAGAAAATGGAGCACCTGAACCGTCTCAGAGTGTGTTTTTAGCAGATTTTAAGAAGAGGAGATTGCGATGATCCGTCAAAACAGTAATCGTATGTCTTGCTTAAGTGATGTTGCCATTCCTCGAAAGCCGCCTTAATAACCAGAAGTTGACGCTCTATAATGGTATAATTTCTTTCTGCCAGAGATCATTTCTTTGAGAAAAAGTCGACCGAATGAAGCTGCAATGTTTTTACATTTCTCTGTGTTACGGGAGTTTTCCTAAAGTCCTACTGGTAGTAAGACTTTAGTAAGCTATCCCAGTGGTTTGTTGATACCCTCCCCCAACCCCCAATCTTAGTATCAGTCTGTACTGACTAGGGACCTTGGTAGAGTGGCAGAGCAGTCTGGCTTATCTAAAGAGGAAGATGTGAGCTGTAGGTAAGCACACTGAATCTAGTTAGACAGGCACAGCAAAGAAGCATTTACCCTTATAAGTTATATAAAAGTATATATTTATTAAATTTGCACCAGATTCACTTTAAATACTTTAGACGTTTTTATACAAGAAAACTTAGGAATACTTGATAATACAGTTCAAAGGGCACTTTCACTTTTGTGTTTGTTTGCAGTTACATTTGTAGCAATGTTAGAAAGGGAAAAGACGGGGGGCGCTGTTGTGCCCGACAAAGATGGCCACCTGAGCTGTGAGCTCCATAGCTCACAATACCCTGCATCAAAAATCCAGCAGAGTGGCGCTTGCACCGGCAGATACAAACCTACCAGCTGAGTCGGGACTGAATTGGGTACTACCAGAGCAAATCTGGGGCAAAACCACACCTCTGTTCCCCTGTGAGAATCCTGTTCATACTGTACGCCCAGAATAACGGTCTGCGCTCTATGCGCCAAAACTGTCCTTTCATCCGCCAAAGGCACCCATAAATCTACAGATAGGACACTGTTGGTTTATTTTTTTTAACACTCACTGTGCCGGGCCAAAGAGAAACTGCATCGGCCCTGTCAACCGAGGCGAAGGCGACGACTGACGGCGACCCGGCACCCAGAATCCATACGCCACATGTCCCACCCAAACCCTGCATACCCAATGTGAGTGGATCCGCTCTGAGCCAGAGTGGGCACCTCCTCATGGGACACAGACACCGAATGACATCGGACAGCTGCAGGACACTGATACAAGCAGCGGAACTGGGTCGCAGCGGGCAACAGAGAAGAAGGGGTGCACCAGCTGCGCCCGCACCCGCCCGCTCCCCAGCAACTGACACGAGGCTCTGCAGGCGAGGAGGATCCGGGAATCCTGGCCGTGCTGAGCTGCCGGCCATGCAGGCTGATTCGCTGGCGGACTCACGGATTGGCAGGGATCTTACAAATGGAAGGTACGTGCGCCCCCGCCCGGGGAAAAGAAACCTAGCCCAAAAGCAGAGCCAACCGCCCCAGGGCACCTATGCTCTAATCCCCTAACAAAGCACTCTGCTCCCGATCCGTGACTGGGCCCACTGCGGTATGTCCCCCACGGACCCTGCTAGGGCATCTGCAGCTCCACCAGCCCGGTAGAGGTCCCTCGCTGCAGGACCCAGAACAGTCTCCGCTACAGGACCACACTCTGAGGCGGCAGGAACCCAGAGGACATACCAAGTGCTGCCTGGGGGCACAACAACCCATCAAGGAAGCCCTTATATGTGGTAACGGAGGCAACTGTGGTCCCACCCTCATTCAACAGTCATGTAAACCTGAGACACCCCTTGGGGAACCACGCTAACCTAAAATCCCAGGCTTAAGTGCAGACAAACGCTGGGGCACCTCAAGAAGGCTCAAAATCAGCTGCATTTGAACGGCGGTGCAAAGGGGCAAATAACACAGGTTAGCAGGCAACAGGGGGAAGCATGCAACTGAAACTGGGACAAGGCCACCCTTGGATGGCCAGCACACAGCGATAGAACACTGCAGCTCCCCGGTTTGCAGTCCCAGAGCTTTATAGCCGGCTGGGCCCCTAAGTGCCATAGCCAGGCATACAAACCCTACCCGCTGGCACTGGTCACCACGGCAAAGGCGGCACGACCCAGCACACCACAGAATATCCAGCCCGCACAGATTGGGTATGACAAGGGGCGCGAGGGGTAGAAAGAAGGGTCAGATGGACACATTCACAAGTGCATCCGGCATGGAGTCAGCCCAAGCCTCTGCTCAATCCCCCCCCCCCCCCAGGACACATGCCACCACAGCCTGAGCAGAGCAATCGACCCATACATGGCGGCAATGGAGAAAGGCTTAGCGGCCATCAATGACAAACTCGACGACAATGGTTGTAACATCGCCTCTATTTGAGCTGACTTTAAAAAAGTAAACACCAGGGTCTCTGAGGTGGAAGATAGGGTGGGCACCCTGGAGGACTCATCCAACACGCAAGGTAAAGCATTTGAGGAGATCCAAAAAAAATATCAAGTCACTCCGAGACAAATGCGAGTATCTCGAATCCAGATCACGATGCAACAATATTAGTGGTTGGGGTGGCGGAGGGCACTATAAACATACCCATGGAACAGTTCCTTGAAGATATCCTTCACTCACTGTTCCCAGAATCCCAATTCTCTAAACAATTCATGGTGGAAAGGGCACATAGACCAATCGTCCCTCCTCCCAAACCTGCCCCTCCACCCCCCCCCGCACGATTATAGCCCACCTGCTAAACTACTGGGACCGCGACCTCCTAAGCCTAACACGAGAAAAGGGCTTGCTATCCTATGACTCCAAACGGATACATATATATACCCAAACTTTTCTAGCGGAGTACAAGCATCCAGACGCTCATTTGACTACATGAAAAAAACGCAGAGAGAAAGGAAGATAATCTACGCCATGTTGTTCCCAGTTAAATTACGCCTCCAGCACACGGGCAGAGCCCATTTTTTTGAAACACCGGAAGAGGTTATGGCATATGTCGAACACATCCCTGCTGTCCTGAATAACGGTTAATCCACGACTACTACGATGAAGGTTTCAGATTTTCAAGCACATGCCTACACACCGCACCAAGAATAAGAAGTTATCATGTCAACTCCACCTAACCTAGAGGCCCCACATAAATCGTTCCCACAATGACTCTTTCCATGTGATGGAAGGAGTGTACCAAAATGAGCCAAATATCACTGTCCTTTGTTGTTCAAAGAATGGACAGAATATGGTTAGATGCTTCAGGGTTTCCAACTCATTACCCTGACTGCAGAAGCGACATCTACCACCCGACTTATCAACTTTGTGCTCCCAATATTGTAGCTTTTCATTGGTCATGAGTTGATTCAATTTAAAACGTAGGTAAACCTTTCTTGCAATGTTGCACGGAAAGATTCCTACATACCGTGCACGATCACCAAGTTTTCTCGTAAATTTAGCATATTCATAGTACATTTTACTTTTACCTATTTGGTCAACCCGAATACATCAATAAATAATAAGATTGAAATTTTTTTTTGTATGCTGGAATGTCTAACACTAGATCGTCTTTTGCAATCGGGGTAGCATCTAAAATTTTGTCCATTTTGTTTTTAACTCTTAGTATGGAAGGCGACCGACCATCTTTTATCAGTTCAGCAAGATCTTCATATAGGGACTGTTTTGGTGGCACAAGCATTTTGACATAACCGTTCATCAGTCAACAATGCCATTTAACCGACAGTGGAAGAATACCGATTTCATGACAGATCAGAATATTTGGGATAGACAACGGCAGTCCAAGAACCTATTTCCATAGTCTTCCCTGAACACAATCCACAAATTCTTCCATCTCGCATGTGCAGATGTCTAATCTATACAAAAGTATAGGTTCCACCTTTAACAGGTAGAACTGAATAGTCGGCAGCAATGAAAATTTGCTATGTCGATAGAATACACTTTTCATTTGGGAGGTCAGTTGTTTGTTTTAAGTTAATGACCTCTTTCCACATGGCCATAGAGTAAGTAGCTGAAAGCTGATAGCCAAGATACCTTATAGAATGAACTTTAGGTATTACCGCCTCATTAAGAGTTGACTTTAGAGGGTTTTTTCTTACCATCTGCAAATATGATGATGGACTTCACTGGGTTCACTTGAAGGTTATTTTTAAAGGCATAGGACTGAAATGACGATAATTTGGCCTGAAGGCCAAAAGGGTTACGGTCGATGAACAAGAGATCGGCAAAGGCAAGCCAGTTCATAGCCAACTGGCCCAGCTTAACCAGGTATATAACATCCGACCATGCTGACTCCAAATCTGCTAAATAGAAATTAAAAAGAATGGCTGCCAGATTGCATCCCTGTTTGAGACCAATTTCAGTTTTTATTGCATCGGTCATGGCCCCCTGCTTGGTCAGTATAATTATATAGGTGGTATTTTGATGGAGAAGAGCTATCATGGCCACTAAATAAGTCGGAAAGCCCAGAGCTATCATCTTCTCCCAGAGCACAGATCGGATGATGGTGTCAAACGCAGATGTCAAGTCTAGGGCAGCCATATAGATAGGGCCAGTATGCAAACTTTTAGTTTGCGTATACAAGTGGGCCAGAATGGTCGCGTTAAGCGAACACCCCAGATGTTTACGGAAGTAATATTAGTACACACATATGCCCCAAATATCGACACTCCTGAGTTCTACCTACAGGTCATGGCACAAATAGCACCCACCGGGGACGCCAGGGTAATTTGGGGAGGTGATTTCAATACCATCCTTGACCCACAGAAGGACAGATCGTCAAGGACCCCTAGACCCCACTCCAAAGCCGCCTTGACTATTAGACAGGGCATGTCGGCATGTCCGAGATACCACTGGCAGATGTTTGGAGGGAATTGCTCCCGACAACAGAAGAATACACGTTTCATTCCACTGTGCGCTCCTCAAGCTCACGGATAGACTTATGGCTTCTCTCCCCTGTGGGGATCCAAAAGGTGAGTAATTGCTCCATCCTCCCACGCACATTATCGGACCACTTGCTGGTGATTATGGAACTAAACATGGTAGCAATGGAAGTGCTGCATTGCATGTGGCGAATGCCGCCGGCCCTCCTGTGCGACAAAACGATCATAGAACCTTTAAGAGCAGAAATTGACTTTTTTTAGCGCAACATTGGCACGGTATCCTCCCCGGCAACGGACTGGGAAACATTTAAAGTCTGGTTAAAAGGGCAGATCATATCCAAGTCGCTGGACACACTCAAATCCAATAGGCGTGACCTAGATCAATCTCAGAAGACCCTGCGCTCCCTAGAAAAAGCACACGCAGATGTTCAATGCAAAGAAACACTGCGGCCACTGCAGGAACAACTTGAAAGATTTAGGTCCCTGGCGGACTGCAAAATAAAATACATGGCGCTACCAACTAAAGCCAGGAGATACGGTGAGGGCAACAAAGCCGGAAGGATGTTGGCTAACCTGATAAAATTGGAACAGAGTACCAACCCCATCGCGTCCATAATGGGTACAGGTGGGGCAGTTCACACAAGCAGACAAGATCAACAAGGTCTTTATGGAAGTCTACTATGCTCTATACCAAAACATGGACACAGAATCACCACAAGCTCTGGACCAATACATGGCCTCAATACCACTCCCTCAATTGGAACCGCAGACAGAGAGAAGCTAGATACCCCATTCTCGTTGGAGGAAATTGCTCAGGCAATTAAAGATCTAACGGCGGGAAAAGCCCCAGGACCGGATGACCTCCCTGCAGATCTTTACAAAACATACTCAGCTGATCTGTGCCCCAAGCTACTAGAAGTATGGGAGGAGGCCACAACATCAAAGCTTCTTCCAGACTCCATGAGAGAGGCTGTAATAACTGTCCTTTTAAAGCCACATAAACCCCCACAAGACCTTAAGTCATACCGTCCCCTATCCCTAATCCACATCGACACCAAAGTATACGCAAAAGTCATCGCAAACAGGCTCCTTCCACATATGAGAAAATTAATACACCTCGACCAATTAGGTTTTATACCAACCAGATCCACATCACTAAACCTGAGGAGACTCTTCGCGATAATGTCACAACTAGACCCAAACTCTAATGCGGTAGCCATATCGCTCTACGCAGAAAAAGCATTCGACTCAGTGTTTGTTTTATTTATTTGTATAGCGCGCCTGACCCAGAGGTTTCTGGGCGCTTTAGGCAGGGATGTGGTTACAAGCAAGGTACAAATTATACAATGGTTACCTGATACAGTTATAGAAGGCAGAGTACAGATAATGAGTACAGTAATATAAGTACAAATGAAGAGATACGAGATGGGGTGAGCTGTCTAAGTAGATTGGGGAATACAGAATGGTGTTGGGTATAAAATAGTAGTTAGTTCAGTAACCATATGATGACTTGGCTTCTGAATTTATCAAATGTTTGAATGGTTTTGATGTCCTGTGGTAGAGTGTTTCATAATTGGGCGGCTAGAACCGGGAAACTAGTGCCGCCTGCTCTTTTATGGTTGCACCTGGGCAATACCAGGCAGGATGTGTTGGTAGAACTTGTGATACAGGTCGGTAGTTTCATAGTGAATTTGTCAGAGATAAGGTGGGGCTTGGTGTTTCAGAGCTTTGAAGGTAAGGCAGATGGTTTTTAAGTCAATTCTTTCTTGTATAGAGAGCCATTTGTGGGACTTTCTGATTGCTGAAATGTGCTCTCTTCTAGGTATGTTGCGTACAGCTCTAAGCGTGTTATTTTGCAGAACCTGCAACTTGTTCATTATAGATTTGTTAGCACCTAGGTATAGGCCATTGCAGTAGTCCAGTTTGGACTGTATAAGAGCTCTGACCAGTATGATGCAACTGGTGGTGGACAGCAGTGGTCTGCAAGTCCTGATTAGTTTGCCTGTGTTTGCCTGTGTATGCGGTGGCTGAGGCAGTCATATTAACCTGTTTAGTGAGATTGAGGTTGGCATCAAGGCAGAAGCCCAGGGTTTGTACATGTTTGGCAATGGGTACGTTGTTTCCATCGATGAGGATGCTATTGTAGTTGGGACTCAGTTTCTGTAGGTTATTGGGTGAGCCAACCAGGACCAACTCAGTCTTCTCATCATTCAGGCATAGGCCATGTGTGGCCATCCATGCCTGAATGGCGGTGTAGACTTCGTTGATCCGACAGACCTCAGCGTCATAGGTGCCTGACAGTATTAGGAGTATCTCGGTGTCATCTGCATAGTTAGTGTAGGTGACACCCAGACGGCCCAATGTGTCGAATAGGGGCTTTGTAAAGATATTATACAAAGTAGGCGAGACACAAGAGCCTTGTGGGACACCACAGGCAATGTTCCCTCTTATTTTTCTTTATGTGCGGAACAGGATGGCTGTTGTGCACACATTATTTTCCATGTGTGCAACTGACTAATGCGGTAAGCCCCTTTGTGAGCTACCTTTGCAGAAGAGAGTTTAGAAATTAATTTCCTCTTCCGGCCTACTGCAATTCTTCACAAATCTTCCAAAAGAATTTCCAAACAAATAGGCTAAAATAAAATGTCATACGTGATTATAGAGAAAACCCATCAACCAGTCCAAGGGCCTCATTACGAGGTGGGCGGAATGGGTTTACCAGCACTGGTAATGGTGCCGGTAAACCCATTCCGCACTATTACGAGGTTCCCTTGCGGGACCCGCTCAGAACGTCTGGTCTGACCAGACGTCCTTTACGGGTCCCACAAGGGGACCAGGGAGCTAATAACGGGCCCGTTAATAGCAGGCCCGTTATTAGCTCCACCCCCCCTTGAGCCCTATGGGGACTATGGTAATGGTGGTGGGTTTTTTGAATGAGGATTTACCGGGTCCTCCTAGGTTGGAATGACCCGGTAATTCCTCATTCAAGGAACCGGGACACGATTTTGGAGGCAGCCATGGCGCTAATAGCACCATGGCTACCTCCAAACTCGTAATGAGGCCCCAAGTCTTCAACATCTGCCACAGTACCTTGCAAACATACTTCAGCGCAGAGAAAAATGTATGTTTTATGCCACTGGAAAATCACTTGTGGGTATTACAAAACACAAAAATCTCTTGGCATAACTGATGTGGCTGTCAAGTAATTCAGACACAATACATCAAGTGCCACTTTAATGAAGTAATTCAAGGGCCAGGAGAACATGCTTTTAATCATTTGTTTAAGGATGATAATTGCATCAGAATAACTGCCCCTCACAATATGAGGAAGAGACTAATAATATTAATGTCCGATCTCAAGAGGAATTTTAAGGGGAAAGAACCGCTTTTAATAAGCAGAAAGTATCCTTATTGGCAACGCTAATTACTTTTACACTCCCTGAAAAATCATTTGACTTCAACTCGGGAGCAGAATCTGATTAGAGCCCTGCTTGTAACCCTACATATGAAGTGAAATGACAGGGCACATAATAAAATGTAGTTTTGCCCATCCTTCCACACCACAGCCTAGATGCAATTAAACAGGAGCCTGGCTGAAGAAAATCACATATGTATGCCTTTTAAGTTAATACGATCAATTTATCACAGATACAACTGATTGAGTGCCTTCATCTGTAACTATGGATCCCTCTTATGTAATGCTTTGTGATCAGTTAAATAAGATGCAGGGAGTTGCTAGAGACGATACACACAGAACACATGATTATATTGAAAAGCCCTCAGCAGCTGAGCATAGAAAGAAAAAGGTGTTGTGGTCTAGACGGGTACTAGAATTCCCTATTTTTTAGCAAACAAGCAACACATTTCCTTCAGTGTACTGCTGAAACATCTGCATTGTTTTTTTAAATGTGCTACTTTGTTCATCACCCGCAAGGAGTGATTACCTGTACGCTTCCACCCATAGCCTTCCCCGGTTCCTGTGCTAGTCTCCAATACTAGTTGATGGAGCACTGTAAAAAGTAAGGGATTGTAGTAGTAAACATTCACTGGGATATTTGCAGACCCACAATATTTTGCAGGCAAGGCATATTTAATGCCGCAACATATGTGCATTTTAAGTATGTCATGACTCTGCGTGTACACAATTCTTCTGCAGTGTATACTAAATTGTTTGCAACATACCCCACCCTCATCATTGTGTAGGATTACACAAGTGCTCAGTGAAATGGTTTTTGTATAGAAGCGAGTTACCATATAATGTGTGAAGGCCTATGTGCAAAGGAACTCTGAACGCTTGGAAATGACGCAGATTGTGTGAAAGCAATCTCCTGTCTGAATATCTGGTGTCCTGATACTATGGAAGAGTAATCGGAGGCATAGTGCATGCCCCTTATCTCTTGTAGGCTAAGGAAATTATATTGCAATGTTGCTCTCCACTTATAGGGTAATGTTATTAATGCTTAAATAGGAGGTGCTGAGTATCACATTTGTCTTCTCAAAATCTTTAGAGGGCAAATTAATATTTGAGTTTTATAATGCGTTAACTTGCAAGGGAACTGCTTCAAAGTACTCGCGTGACATATGTAAAAAGAAGAGGAAGCATGGGATAAGGTTACACGTCCAAATAGCTTGCTTACGTACAGTCAGTATCTGATATTTGAGCTGGTAGTTCGATTATATAGTTTGGGTGACGTTTTTGGTAAGGTGCAAGGAGTAACAGAAATGTTGGCACATGAACGTTATTCATGTTACAACAAACATAAAACAAGTGGATGTAGGGACAAGTCTGCAAAACTTTCGCAGAGCCAAGAGAGAAAGAGTCCAGGTTGTCCGGTGTGATCTTAATGTGTTCTGGGGCCGAAGTTAGAGTCATAAGGTGAAAGTGTGGTAGTCCGGTTTAGGAGTCATGGGTGGGGAGTGAACATTATTTGGTTAATGTGTGGAGGCATAACTTGGTTAGATTCTTCTGTTCATGAAGCCAGTTTTTCATATTCGTTTTGAACCTCTTGTGTGCCTATGTTAATGTTAGGGATTTTAGGTGTTTACGATCACCCGTGCATAGTAGTGTAATGCAAATGAGCAGAATGTCAAGAGTAGTTGCTTAATTTAAAAGAAAGACAATTTCAGGTAATTGCTGTGGCTTGTGCCTTTTATAAAATCTTTTTGAATAGGTGAGAATTGTCTGTGTGCACTGCTAAAAATCTTCTGAGCAGCACCCAGAAGGAAGCTGGGCAAGCGCACATGCGCACAGCTTAGAGGGAAATTTGACCACAGGTGATGGGGATCGAATCGGCTGCAGCTGTGGGTGAGAAGACCCGCATAGTTCTGTTCTCGAGGAAAGATTGAATCCATGGAACGGCGGAGTTGGAGAAGTGTGCTGCCACTGACAGGTGGTCGCTTAAGATTTTATGGTCCACCAGATCAAAGGTAGCCGATAAGTCTAAGAGGAGTAGGATGGCAACTCTACCTTTCTTTTTTTTCATCGATACGGCTTTTGAGGTCCACAAGGGCCGTTTCTGTTCCGTGTAGGGGTCTAAACCCAGATTGACAAGTTCCTAATAATTGATTGTCCTCTAGATAGTCTTGGATTTGCAAGTATGCAACTCTATCTAGGATTTTCAATAAGAAAGGGACAGTGGTGATTGGTCTGTAGTTAGTGGGTATGGATGGATCTAATGTCTGTTTCTTGAGTAAGGGTAGAACCCACGATTTTCAGGTTGCTTGGGACGGAGTTGCTAGCGAATGAGGCATTTATTAGTTTGGTAATAAATGGAGATAAATCTCTGGCTGCATCTTTTATGATTTGGGCTGCGCAACTGTCACCTTTGCAGTTAGGTTTTAGCGATGCTATCATTTTTTGTACCTCGGGACAGATACATTGTTGAATTTGAATCCAGAGTTGAGGTATGTGTCAAAGGGCTGGATTAGGCCGGTAGGATTGTTAGAGGTGAGTTGGTGACGTTTATCAGCAATTTTGACTTGGAGCCCTGTGATTTTGTTGGAGAGAGCATTTTGGATGCTAGTGCACCAAGGTGTGTCCTTGGTGCAGGTATCTTCCGGTGGATTAGGATTTTCCAATTCTCTTAAAATGTTGAATAATTCCTTAGTACTGGAGCCTGCCCGATTTATTCTGGCGTTGAAGGTTTCTTTTTGGGTGCGGAGTATCTCTCTTTTATATGTCGCAGTGATATTGGTTAGGTTAATTTTGTTCACTGTGGAAGGGGTTGTTTTCCAAAGTGTCTCGTTTTCTTTTTTCTGTACGTAATAGTTTAAATTCAGGGGTGAACCAAGAGTTCAAGTGTGCTCTAGGTTTGCCTTTGCACAGTTTTAGCGGGGTTGTCCTGGAGATATATGTAGGCCATTCTGAGGTGCTTGGGGGTTGGCCCATTGTTTTGAAGCTACATTTGGCTGCTATATACTGACCCAAAAGCCACAGTGCGCACTAACCAGACCATGTCTCCGGCCTTCACCCTGAAGAGAGGGACACGACAGGGCTGCCCCTTATCTCCCCTAATTTTCGCCCTCACCATAGAGGGAATGGCTGCATACCTGTGCCATAAACACACACACCAGGGGAAATACATATCCGCTGATCCCCGCCCCCAAGCTCATCTCCCTATATACAGACAATACTTTACCGTTCCTGCAGGACCCAGAGACCAACATAGACCCGATAATGTAAGATGTTACTTTATTTGCCAAATTATCTGGTTATAAAATAAACCAAACCAAATCAGAAATTATCCCCCTGACAACAAGGGTCACAAGAACCGCTGCCATGTCCCAATTCCATTGGGCACCAAACACAGCCCGCTACCTGGGAATTGTCATTGCCACAGATAGGAACGCTCTGTATTAGGCAAACTACAGTCCATATATATCGGCATTGGAAATCAAACTAGCCTTATGGAATAAACTCCCAATGTCCATGTATGGACGCATAGCCCTCCTTAAAATGATAGTCCCCAAATTGCTCTACTTCTTTAGCAATATCCCCATTTGGCCGGGCAAAGCACTGTTCATCAAGCTGCAAAAAAATGACAGCCAACTTCGTGTGGGGTGGGGGATCGGATAGACAGAACTGGGCCAAGATCAGTGAAAAATTTGATACAGGTGGGATCTCTGCCCCGTACTTTACCCTATATTAGCATGCAGCACAGGCCCACTATTCCACGCACTGGTTCCAAGACGACAAGGCGTATGCGCATATCCAAGCCGATAAACATGCCGCAGCCCCCTTAGACATACGATCCATGATATTCTCCAGCAAACACAGTGACATCAATGGGGTGGACCCCGTTTCCCCCGTTTCATGCACAACACGATCCTGGGCAGCGCTCTTCCTCAGGACAGGCTGCACACACCCCTATTGGCCATCCACCCCGCTATGGCACCACCCACACATTACTCCCTATGGTGATACAATAACCCAACGAAGATGGGACCCAGATAAACAACTATCACTAGGCAACCTATTTCCTCATGGGTACTTCATAAAACCTGAAGAGGCTCACAACCGATTTGGTCAGGGACTCGTGGTAATGCTCCAATATCATAGGATGAAGGTGGCCCTTAGGCACATATGGCCATCATTTCCTGCATAGCCACCACTACACCCGTTCTTATCAGCCATATTGGACCATTGCGGGTTCACAGGAAGCATCTCCCAAGTTATACAGCACAGTACAGGACCACACCCTCTCCCAGAATACGTCCAGGGCCAAGTGGGAGGGACCTAGAAACAACAATTGACGATACACAATGGTCCAGATACTGCCAATACACGAAGGCGATATCACTAAACGCCAACTTCAGATTCGTACAGTGCAAAATCCTAAACCATCTACATATAACCCCAGGGAAGCTAGCCACGTTTGACCGTTCTAACCAGCCTGTATGCCCCAAATGCAGTCTCCCAGAGGCCAACTCCTTCCACATGTACTGGAAATGCCCCCCAACAAGGCAGTTTTGGGGTGAAGTTGCCGCAAACCTTAGCACCAGCCTAGACATCCGGCTACAAGCCACCCCCCAAAAATACCTACTAGGGGATATCAGGAAAGTAAACATCAAGACTAGAAGGCTGTTTGCAGTGGCCACAGCAGTAGCCAAGCGCAACATTCTCAGGCACTGGAAGTCGAAGGCAGCCCCAACGATACATGCATGGTTTCGGGACTTGATTGACGTCCAAGAGGGCGAGGAGACATACACAAGAACCATAACATCAATGTGCCGACCAAAAGACATCTGGGCTCCGCTCAGACGATACCTAGTCACTTCAGAACAGAGAAAGGGACATCCGATACAACTGAGTCAACTCAACAATATACTGAAGAACTCTAATATCTCCTTTTAAAAACTGCCAATTATTTGATTGCGATTGTTTGTACTACTCACATGCTGTTCTGTACACAATGTATGTCATCAAGTTAAAATAAAGTTTAAAAAAATGGAAAAGACCATTTTTTCATATGTTATTGCACACTCATGTGATTTTCAACTGTTTATGCTGTAATGCATTCACTCTGCAAACACATATAGTAAAGTCACTTAAAGGGAGGAAAATGGTTAGTGTAACATGAACTTTGTTCAAGGTTCTAGAGACAGTATCTCTGTATAGTAAGTCCTTGAAGTCATAAAATGCAGCCCTAGCTAAAGGCGGTTCGGAGAGGGCTTGAAGTTTTGGCTAGCAGCGAATAATGAAGAGTTCCTGTGGATTTCTTCCAGTCGCTAGTGTTATTGAAGCAGCAAATTAACAACTTACAAGGGAGACCTTAAAACGGACTTGAGAAAGGGATACAAGCAGTGGTTTGGGTCTGAGGTAAGAGGGGGTTGCCCTGGACACCTCTGCGTGCACTCCAACGCTCTCGAGCAACTATTTGGAATCAGGTAAGCAATACGTTTTTCCCTGCAGTACCTTAGGTTAGAAGAAAATATTTGTGCTGGATGACCCGTGATGTTGCAGCTCTGGACCCGAACTACGGATTCCTTGGTCTGGTGACTGAAGGCAGGACAATGGACGGGATCTCTTAGCAGCAGTCTCGAGGGAGGACCTGTAGCATGGCTTTCAGCAACCTCTGGGTTCACTCTGCAGTTTTGGTGACTTTTGTGCTGCACCAACAAAGGACAAGGATTGTCTGGTCAGTCTTCTTCGCTTCCTCCAGTCCCACGCTCTGATGAGGGGTTCTGGGCAAGTTGGATCGGATCTCTGGAGTGTCCTTACGGTTTCAGCAAAGATTTGGACCGAGTTGCCCTTTACACAACAATGCAATCAAAATAGGCAGCAGGTCTCCTGGTATTTGGGTACCGTAGTTCTGGAAACTCCTGGGACCTCTGGAAATGGCTTGTTTCAAAGTTTGTCTTGTTCCCACCAGCCAAAGGGAAGGAGTCCTCTTTGGAGCTCCTCTGTCGCACAGAAAACGGGGTCAGGACATCAGTGGTCGCTTCAGTGTTGCAAAGGGTCTGCAGGCATTGTTGTTCGTCTTCTATGGTTACTTCAGCTTCCAGTGGTCAACTTGCTTTTCACTCAAGAAGCCTCACCTTATATACAGTTCCAGCACACATTCCTCTGCAATCTTTACAGAAAAGGGCATTTGGCTGTCCAATCAGGACAGCCAGACCCCATGTGGGAGCTGGACCTATTCAGGAATTCTGACAGAAAGGACAGGTGGGTGGAAAACTCCTCCCCCACTTCCTGCCTGCCCAGACGCTCTAGGCGGGGATGCCCAAGGGTTCCCCCCAAAGGCAAAACACACACACACACACACACACACACACACAGGCCTCCACCTTCCAGAATGGCAGAAGGGCTGACGAACAACCACACTAGTAATGGCGAAAAAAGGAGGGTCCCAAGTTGGTACTTGGGTGCCCTTATGGTGCACTACCGAGGCTATGGGTAGTTGGTAGAACACATCCACTGCTACCAGCTATAACTAGGTGATTGTGACTAAAAAGGTACAGGAGCGGAGAGAAGGGGGATACTAGGTATGCCTTTGGCACTCCACCATGGTGGTGTGTGCCAATCTCTCTAAAAGTTTTGGAAGAGATACTAAGCATCTCTCTATCCCTGAGAACTGTAGTTACTTGGGTGGATATTAAAAAAGAATCTTAAAGGAGGGCCCTAAGGGTCCCCAGCAAAACTTCCCAGAAGGAGCGGTGTGCTGCAGTAGTAAAACACAGATGCCTTTTAAGAGCTATGGCTCAGACAGACTCCATAGTGCAGGTAGAATACAAAGAACAGAGTTCCAAAAGACATAACCCACAAAAACGAATGAGTGGAAAAAGGCTCCACTAATTCAAGATTGAAAGAAAAAGGTCCAGAAGTCCAGCAAAAATAGCTGGGGGTCTCACTAGGAGAGGGCATGAAGCACACAAATGAGAAATCTCCCTAACACTCTGGGACAAAACTGCGTAGCCCTCCACAGAGAATGGTTTGGAAGAATCTGGATGCAGCAGAACTGGCCCTGGCGTAAATCGATCTTTTATCAACCGAAATGCTTCCTCAGCTACTGAACTCCAGGTGAAATGAACTCCCTTTTTAAGGGGCATTGTGATCCGAGTTATAATGCGGGAAAACCCCCCTTGATAAATCTATGGTAAAAATGTGCAAAGCCACGAAAACTTTGCGTCTCTTTCAGCTTGGTCTGAGACGGACAATCTTTGACAGCTTGTACCTTTCTTTGTTCCATCTCCAAACCCTTTGGTGAAATCAGAAGTTCCAGAAACTCTACAAACTCTGTATGGAATTGACTTCTCCAATTTGGCGTACATGGTTTTCCCTGAGCTTCTGAAGAATTAGTCTGGCATGACCCTGATGTTGTTTCAGACTCTGAGAGAAGTTCAGAATGTCGTCTGTACAGACCACCACAAAAATATTTAGGAACTCTCTCAGAACCTCATTAATTTAATATTGAAAAGCTGCAGAGGCAATGCTGATGCCAAAGGGCATAACCTGGTACACAAATTGCCCGAATCTGGTCTCGAAAGCCATCTTACACTCGTCGCCTTCTCAGACTTTGATTAAATGATACGCACCTTGCAGGTCCAGAGTAGAAAAAATTGCTGCTCCCTGAATTTGTTCTAACATTTCCAAGATAAGTGGGAGTGGGTACTTATTCTTGATTGTGACCTTATTCACTGCCTGGTAGTCAATACAGGTTCTAAGAGTTCCCTCCTATTTGGGCGCAAAAAACAAAGGAGTGGCTGACGAAGATTGATAAATCCCTTGGCCAAATTCTCTGCAAGATATTCTTTTAGTTAAACTCCTTTTTTGATGAGGGCATAGCTCCAGGTTTCAAAGTCTTATTTTACAATCACAGGGTCTGAGGTGGTAATTCTCCTGCCTTCCCTCCATGAAACACATCAAAAAATCCTGATAACCCTTGGGCAACTCTCCCACCACAACGCCTATAGAATGTGACAGGGCATCTCACTCAGTCAATCTTCTAACCACAGAAGCCTTGTGGACACTTCTCCCCAATATTCAGATTGCAAGCCAACGACCAGTCTACTCCAGTCAATTTGAGGATTGTGAAAGGTAAGTCAGGGCATTCCCAAAATAATCTTCAACTGTGGCATATCGATTAACTTTAAATGACAACGTCTCTGCATGATTTTGCTTCATGACCACAGTTAAGAGTGGTTTCATGAGTAATGGGTCCTGAAGTAAGTGCTGTCATCCACTGCCCTTACCTGCCCCACCAAGGCTTTCAAATGGATTGTGTCTTTTGAGATCTCCTTTCCAGCTTCAGCTTCTTCGGAAAAAATAATTCCTCGACAGAGGGAGCTGTGAGCTGGCCTCGTCGACTCGATGTGAAAAGTGATTAATCACCTGAGAGAATTACATGCACGTCTAAATCCGACTCCCCGGCTAAGTGGGATGCGTTTTGGAGAGAGGTGATAAATATTTTTGCGAAGAAGACCCCACCCCCCTTGAAAGAAAAGCCATGCCCCTGTCGCTCTGTATAAAGATGACAAATGAAACCCTCCGGGTCCAGGACAAAGAAAGATTCATTGGGAGCCATCAAGGCCTCGGACCAATGAGAAATCGTTGAGGACTTCGACAAGTCGGAATCCAGCCCTTCAAAGGTTTCATTGAAGAAAGTCAAAAACTTCGACAATAACAGGATCAATTACATAGACTCCTTCGGAATTTATAAAGACGATGAGCCTTCTGATGACACTACTCTGCCTTTTGGCCTACAATATGGTACTCCTACTAATGTACCAGATGAATTAATATCAGCGGGGTCTAGAATTAAAGATTTATATGAAAAAATTTCAGACGGCCAGTGGTGTGGATACAACACCTGAGTGGGAAATCGGACCCTTCTTAACTACTTTGCTCATTAATTGCCTTTGAGGCATCAGCATGTTGAGTTTTCAGTATGGAGCAGGTCTACTTCTCCTTTTGAGCAAGATGATTTAACTGATATACTGGACCAAGGTCCACAGAAAGATCCCATCTTGCCTTTTCATATTGCTCTCCAAATAAGGATCAACACAAATTGGGAAACTCCAGAAACTATTTCTGCAGTTAACAAAAACTTCTCCAAGAAGTATAGACCGTCCAGCAGTGATCCTGATTTCTTGACTAAACCTCTTACGCTGGAAAGTTTAGTAGTACAAGCGGCTACGTCCACTAAACAGTCAGCATGCCCCACTATTCTGCCAGAGTGGGACGACAAGCATGTAGACGCTTGGCCGAGAAAGATCTTTACAGCAGGGGAGCATGGCATTGAAGTCTGCAAATGCCTCTTGTGCCTTGCCAAAATTCATGTGGGATTGCGTAGCAATGGTGGCGTACCACATTAGGAAAGAGACGACTTTCTGGCGATCATTAATGATGGAAAAGAGACGATGTGTGAATGCCTACAGTTAGGTCTGGATACTGCAGATAGCATTAGCAGGTCCTTGGCGACAAGTACCATGCTACGCAGATTTGCGTGGATCAGAAAGTCTGTGTTTGCACCGGATGTGCAATCCAGCCTTCGCAGCATGCCCTTTGACAGCTCTCGGCTGCTTGGCAGCAAAGCTGACGAAAGCCTGGAGAAGCAGCATACCTCTAAAGCAGCAGCAAAGTCTCTCTGCTCAGCAATCAGACAGCCTAAACATTCTAACCGTAGTACATCATCTTTGAGGAGTAAGTCCTTTAGTTTCTACTCCGTTGAAAGAGTGAGGGGACAGGCTAGTCAGAGGCCAGAGAAGATTCCCTCGTGGTGGATATGAGAGAGGTACTAAGTCCGCCCAAGCAACAGCGACTTTGCCCTCAGCCAGTGCTTCAGCTGCCTCAAAACCTCTGAGGCCTTGGCCCACAAGACACCGGTTAGAGGCAGACTCACAGCAACTGAAAGAATGGAGGGGCATTACTTAAAGTGCATGGGCATTGCAAACTGTAGCCCAGGGTTACTGTCTTCCCTTTCAAGAAAGGCATGAGAATCATCCACCAGGGAACAACTCATTCACAATTCCAGATCCGCTGCTTGTGCAGGAAATTTTGACCCTGCTAGAAAAAGATGCTATAGAACCGGTACCGATACCTGTAGTGGAGAGGAACAAGGGTTGGCATTCCCCTGATTTTCTAATCCCCAAGAAGGACGAAGAATTGAGACCCATCTTGGACTTAAGAAAACCTGAACAAATTCCTCAGGAAGAACAAGTTCAAGATGGTTATCATTTCTCAGATCCTTCAGGCGCTCCAGCTCCAAGACTGTATGGTGTCATTGGACCTTCTGGATGCTTACTTTATTGTGCTTGGCCATCACAAGCACAGAAAGTACCTAAGGTTCGCGGTTGGCGATTCTCATTTTCAATCTCCAATTCTGCCATTCAGGCTGACCTCTGCCCGATGAGGGTTTTCACTAAGTTCATGGCAGTTGTGGCAGCGTGTCTCAGGAGAGGGGTTCACGTCTACCCCTACTTGGATGAATGGCTGACCAGGGCTTGTTCTCCCAAACAGACCCTGGAACATCTGTGCATATCCTGCCACTCTCTCCACAGACACTGTGGACCTATTATTGACAATAAGTCCTAAATGATGCCATCTCAAAGACTCTAATTCTTCAGAGGTCCTGGATGCATCCTCTGGAAAAGCCTTGCCACCCAAGGTGAGGGTTCAACACATTCTGCAGATGGTCGCAAAATTCCAGAGTGCCCAGTGTCTAACGCCCATCGACTTTGTGAGTTTGCTCGGCCTCATGGCATCCTGCATTTTCATGGTGCCAGAGGCTCATCTGAAAATGAGATCTCTCCAATGGGCTCTCAGGATTCAACGGTCCCAATTTTCAGGCATGATGTCGGATCTTCTTCAGGTTCCGAGCAGAGTTGCACAGGATCTTCTGAGGTGGACCTACGAGGACAACATTCTGAAGGGCGAACCCTTTTGGCAACCATGGCTGGAGATAACCATAGTTACGGTCGCCTCACTCATGGGGTCGGGAGCACATGCCAACAATCTGACAATCCGCGTTGTTGGTCTCCATCGAAGTCCAAACTACATATCAATCTTTTGGAGCTGAGGGCAATCAGACTAGCGCTGAAGGCCTTTCTGCCCTCTGTATGAGGAAAGAATGTCCTAATAATGACAGACAACACAGTGGCCATGTACTAGCTCAACAAGAGAGGATGTCTAGGGACACTACCACTGTGCAGAAAGGCAATGCAGCTATGGTTCTGGGCAATTAAAGAAGGAATCTCCCTATTGGCAGTTCACCTAGCCAGAGCAGAGAACACTGCAGCGGACGCTCTGAGCAGGCAGAGCACTTTCTCCCACGAGTGGGAACTAGCTCAGGAAGTTCTTCGAGAGATCTTCACCATTTGGGGGAACTCCTGAAGTGGATCTTTCGCAGCCAGTGTCAACCGGAAGTGTTAACTGTTCTTCTTTAGGGAATTTTCCCCAAGATGAGCTCTAGGAGGCGCATTCGTAGTGGACTGGAAGTTTCCACTCCTGTATGCGTTTCCTCCAGTCCACGTCATTCCTCACATGATCAGGAGGCTGAGAAAGTTTGTGAAATCCATGATCCTCATTTCACCTGATTGGGCCAGGAGGAAGTGGTACCCAGACCTTCTGGACATGCCCATCTGCCCTCCAGCGTGTCTTCCACAAAGAGAGGACCTTCTCTCGCAAGAGCAGTGTCGTGTTCTCCATCCAGAGGTCAAGACACTCAACCTTTATGCATGGTTTCTGAGAGGTTGAGATCTAAGGATTGGGACCTCCTGGATGACGTAATGGAGATTTAGCTTTTCGGCCACAAGGCCAGCAACAAAATCCTTGTATCGCTGCCGTTGTGACAAATTCAGCAGCTGGGGCAGGGAAAAGGGTGTGGACCTTTTTCAATGCGATACACCTATGGTGTTAACTTTTATGTTAAACTTAGTGAATCTGGGGCTACAGATTGGAACCATAAAGGTGGTGCTTTCAATCTGCAAACGCTATTCGGAGGAAACGTCCTATTTAAAATCCCATTTGATCATAAAATTTATTAAGGGACTTACTAATGTGTTCCCACCTACTCTGCGTTCATGTCCATGAAGACTGTTACATTAAAAAACATTTTGCTAGTAGCAATAACATCAGTCTGCAGGGTGAGTGAGTTGCAGGCACTTTCTTGTAAACCTCCATATTGTATTGTATAAGAACAAAGTGGTTAAAGTGAAACCTTCTTTTCTGCCAAAGATGGTCTCCGACTTACATTTGTCTCAAAAATCTTTCAGCCAGCTTTTTACCCGCCTCCTCATACTGGAAAGGAGCAGGAGAGGTTGCATACACTGGACCCAAGAAGGGCCTCAGTTTTTATATTTCACAAATGTTTAAAATTCGCCAAGATTATCAATTATTGGTTATACAGGTCATAAATTAGGTTTGGTTGTAACAAAACAGACCCTATCCAGATGGATTATTCTGGCTATTGGGGAATGTTCTAGAATAGCTGGTAAAGATCCTCCGGGGAGTCTGAGGGCCCATTCTACATTGGGCATGGCAAGATCTTGTGCTCTACAGAGAGGGTTGCCAATTAAGGACATCTGTGCGGCAGACATCTGTCCACCATCCATACTTTCGCAAAATGTTACTCTCTGGACGCAGCTTCCACTCAGGAAGTAGGATTTAGAAAGGCTGTCCTTTCGGTCCATGATAACCTTTAAGGACAGTTCTAAATTCTGACTGCCGCTACCAAGACTAATACTGCTTTGGGAGTCTATCAAAAGATGAGGAATACGTTGGAGGACACAATTCATTCGAAGAACAAGTTACTTAACCATGGTAACATTCTTTCGATTGAATGTTCCTCCCACATATTTCTCATCACCGCCCAATCCTGCCCCACTGTAATTTACATATTTGTACACTTTACGCTCTTTTAGAGTCAATATGGTCTAAGGAGGTTGCTAGTAATTCCTCTAAAAAAAAAATAGGGTGGCGGGGGGAGGCAGAACTGAAGCCAACAGGCTCTGCACATGCTACATATACTGGTGATGACGTTGGATGGAAGCCCTCGAGGAACATTGATTCGGCGTGACCAGCGCACGGCACCCTCTGTCAAAAAACATTTTTGCTGAAGCTGGAAAGGAAATATCAAAAGATGAGCAATACATTGGAGGAATATCCAGTCGAAAGAATGTTACCAGTTTGGTAAGTAACTTGTTCTTCTGGACCAAAGGAATACCTAAAGATCTCGCCACCCCCGGTCCATAAAGTGTCCCGTAGCTCCTGAATCAATCACCACATGACCACTCCCCTTCAAAGTTGCATCATAAAATAAAGATACTTCTGATGTTTGTTAATCTGCTTAGAATCACATGCTGTGCATAGGTCCGACATCCAGTGGTCACTGCGGAGTATTGCATTTTGTTTTTCGTAGTCGAAAAGGGGACGTCGACAAGGCGTGTCTGTAACACTATCCCTATAGTGACGTGCGTTGTACCCACAATCCCTCATGCGTCGAGGTCCCTCAGATTGTTTTTTTCCGCCCAGTTTCTGGTCGCCTTTCGCGGAGCTCCTAGAGAGACATTGCTATACTTGCCACGGACCTCGGTCCTTTTGTCATAACTTAATATACTGATAACGATCCCTCCCCCTCGACGTTAGCTGTGAAGCTGTTTCTCCGCCGAACTGATTTTCGACGGAGAGGAAGAGCGGAGGAGATCCTTCGGCGCTGCCGAACACGTGGCCTGGCCTCGACGGCCAACTTACAGTAGGGAGAGTGGGGGTTAGAACTTTGTCTCTTCTCTTTGAGAATGTCTTTCTTTCTCCCCTTTCTTTCCCTTGGGGTTGTTATCGCCAGCTATTATTGCCTCAGCTATGGAGACGACACCATTTAAGTTTTGCCCACGCTGCAGGGGCAAATATACTTGGAAAGATAAGCACAAGCTCTGTAATCGTTGCTTACCCCTCGATCACATAGAGAACAGCTGCGCAGCCTGCAAGCTCTTAAAACCCAGGACTCTTAAAGAACGTAGGGTTAAGAGGTGGGCGGACTACGCGATGTCGAAGTCAGTTTCCTCACCCGCTGCCGCTGTTACTGAAAGTGACGAGGAGTGCGATAACTCGACGTCCGTTACGGAAGTCATGAACCCCCAGAAGGAGCGCTCCTCATCCGTCCCCGGCCCCGACGGGCTCGGCTCACGCCCTGCTTATGGGGATGAACACCCCGGCGACAAGGACGCACACAAACCCCATAAGGCTAAACACACTACCCACGGCTCTTCTTCGTCGAGAACGAAGGATCCATCAGCGCCGAAGGGGACGCAGGGCACTCCGGCGTCTACCGCAGACCGTAAAGGTCACAAGCCCCACCCGCAAACGCAGCCGCGACCAGCGATTGGGCTTCCATCTAACACGGGCGCTACCCCAAAAACATCCGACGCAACGCTCCATAGAGCGACCGTCGAGGTACAACGCGCAACGCACACAACGTCGACACCAGAGCCCTCGACGGACAAAATCGTGGTCGAGAGCCTAGCGAGAATTGTCGCCGAAGACAAACGTACGCGGACGACGAAACAAACGTCGAATACCGCGTTGAAAAAACATAAAAGTAGCCAGGAACTGCCCCTTTCTCCAAAGGACGCTTCCGAACTACCTGAAGGCTTTTCAGAAGGAGACGGGAACCTCTCGTCAACGTTGTGGGAGCGTTCGAAACGATTCGAAGGCGAAAACACTAATTTCCCCCCTCTAGACTATTCAGGGGTACCCCATGAGACCCTTGAAAGACTCCATTCTTGCATGGAGAAAATGGAAAGGTTTCTAGGAAACCAAGACCCACCCACTCACAAAAGACAAAGAGAATGGCCACAGGATGACCCTAGAGTCAAGATTCCTAGACTGGTTGACCTCACTGAGGAGGAGCAATACCTCCAAGAAGAGGAGTGTTTGGGTGGAGAAGAAGAGGTAGAACTTGTGGAAGAGGGGTTTGAAGAAGATCCTTACACCACTGCTACAGGTTTTGAAGAGGATACAGCTACCTCGCAGCCCTGGCATTCACCGTCAGTGCAGCCTTGGCAATCCCCATCAGTACATTCAGACCCTGATGCCTTTCTCCCTTCTCCTCTCAAGGATTCACATGGGAACTCCTCTCCCATAGATGACCAACCTTCCCTCAATGCACTATTGCGCAAGGCAGCAGCGCATTTTGAAATTGATACAGGGGAAACTCTTCCAGACATCGACTTTGTAGAAAAAGTCATCAAAGAAAAAGCCCCTGTTAGCCAATCTATTCCACTCCTGGCTTCTATTAAAAGAAGAATTTCTCCTTCCCTTACTAACCCAGCTTTAGTAAGAGGGGTCAACCCTAGAATAGAAAAGCTCTTCAGCCCTTCATCCTCTGACCCTTTATACATCAGAGGACACTCTATTCCGGACTCCCTTGTGGTTACCAACACAAGAAAAAGAGCAGGGGTGCCACTATCCACTAGTGAAGCACCTCCAGACAAAGAAGGCAAAAAACTCTACGCACTGGGGAAGAGAATCACGACCTCCGCCGCCTTCTCTACTAGAATTGCTAATAACAACTCACTTTTAGCTAGCTACGCAGATGCACAGTGGAACAAGCTGCGCAGCGAAGCAGAGGAAGCACCTGAACCTCTGCGTTCTCGCCTGCTAGCTATAATATCAGAGGGCACACTGGTAAACCAGGGCATCGTTAAGAACTCCCTAGATGCCGCTGAGACGGCTGGCCGCTCCCTAGTGCAGGGAATACTTCTCAAACGCCACGTTTGGCTACGCAATTCAGGTTTTAAGCCCGAAACCCAAGCCTCCCTCATAAATAAACCCATTGAACAGACGCATCTGTTTGGGAAAGCAGTAGATGAGGCCCTAGAACATGCTAAAAAAGAGTTTGATACCATCAAGACTCTTGATCAAATTTCTAGGCCCCCTAACAGGCGAGGCTATGGTAATAAACGCTCCTTTCGTGGCCAAAGACAGCAGCAGAACCAACAACAACAATATTACTCTGGCTCCAACTGGCCCACTAACCAGGGTAACACCCAGTTCAGTCAAAGAGGCCAACGCCGTGGCAGAGGAAGAGGTCATGGCTCCAGCCCCAGAGGTTCCACGCCCAATACCAGCAAATGACCCGAAAATTCGGGTCCCCTCCCATGCATCACCGGTCGGGGGCCGGCTAACATCGTTCCTTTCAGCATGGGAGGGAATCACGTCAGACCGTTGGGTATTATCCACCATAGCCCACGGATACTGCATCGAGTTCAACGGTTCCCTGAAGTACAAACCCCCACGGAACCGACGCATGACACCGCAACACCTCTCCATTCTTCTTCAAGAAGTGGAAGAACTACTGAAGAAAGAAGCTATAGAGCCCGTCCCCCTATCACAGGTAACAGAAGGTATTTATTCAGTGTACTTCCTTGTACCCAAAAAGGACTTAACCATGCGCCCTGTATTAGATCTGCGCCCAGCGAACATATTTGTCAAACCCCAAAAGTTTCGTATGGTGACCTTACAGGAGGTAATCCCACTGTTATCACAAGGGGATTACATGACAACACTGGACATGAAAGATGCATACTTTCATATTTTAATGTTGACATCGCACAGAAAATACCTCAGGTTCAAGATAGAGGACAAACACTACCAGTTCAGAGTACTACCCTTCGGGATAGCATCTGCACCAAGGGTATTCACGAAAGTACTGGCAGTGGCAGCGGCCCACCTGCGCAGATTATCCATCCCGGTATACCCTTACCTCGACGACTGGCTCATAACAGGGGATTCTTAACGAGAGGGTCCAAAACATGCTGTTTCAGATTCCCCATTATGTGCAGGCCGAGAGGTGACGGTACGCAAAGCAATGCGCTTGCTAGGGATGATGGCGTCATGTATTTATTTGGTACCTCACGCGCGCCTGCGCATGCGCCCAATGCAAGAGTGGCTCTACAGCCAGTGGTGTCAGGCCAGCGGACAATGGGACGATCTGGTGGTGGTCTCGCAGGCCTTGGTTCTCTCGCTACGGTGGTGGACAAAAGAAAACCTGTTATTAGGGAAAACTTTTGCCACACCCGCAGTGGAAGCCACTCTAACCACAGACGCATCCCTTACAGGATGGGGGGCTCACCTATCCCATCAGACGGCCCACAGAGTTTGGACTCCGAGCTTAGCATCCAAGCATATAAACCTGCTGGAACTACTAGCGGTGTTCAAAGACTGAAAGCCTTTCAGAAACAGCTACAAGGAAAGACAGTGATGGTCCTCACAGACAGCACCACAGCCATGTACTACCTCAACAAGCAAGGAGGCACTCACTCTCCAGGACTGTCCAAACTGTCCCAGAATATATGGAAGTGGACTCTCAGACACAACATGTTCCTACTATCACAACATGTACCAGGGGAACTCAATCTTCTAGCAGACAAACTCAGCAGAGACTTCCCCCTGCCCGGAGAGTACGAATGGCAATTACACAAAGACATCGTCTTAGACGTCTTCACTCAATGGGGATTCCCGGAAATAGACCTGTTCGCAACTCTGGAAAACTCACAATGCCAAAGTTACGCCTCCAGGTACCCCCAGAACCAGTCCAAGGGGAACGGTCTGTCGATTCTATGGTCAGGGAAATTTGTTTACGCCTTTCCCCCCGACTCCCCTTCTCAACAAAGTGGTGCACAAGATGCATCAGGAGCAGGTTACAATGATTCTAGTGGCCCCAATGTGGGCCCGGCAGCCATGGTTCGCTCACTTGATGGAGATGTCCCTATCTCCCCCAGTGAAACTTCCCTGCCCGTACAACATGCTGTCACAAGACAAGGGCAGAACACTGCATCCATGCCCTCAGACCATGAACTTAGCAGCCTGGCTCCTGAGATCATAGAATTTGGACATTTACAACTCCCACAGAGATGTATGGACATCCTCAGGGAAGCCAGAAAACCTAATACTCGACACTGCTATTCTAGCAAATGGAAAAGATTCGTTATCTGGTGTAGAGGTACTAGCATCAACCCAGTTGACTGCTCTCCTACTGACATTATTCTATACTTGACCCATTTACTGGATTCAGGTTTAGTGTTCAATTCCATTAAAGTCCACCTAGCGGCACTTTCTGCATACACCACTTCCCAACTTAAAGTGTCGTGGTGGAAGATACCAGTTATCAAAGCCTTCATGGAGGGGGTAAAGAGGATACACCCTCCGATAGCTAACCCAGCTCCCGGATGGGACTTAAATGTGGTACTTTCCAGACTCATGGGCCCTCCCTTCGAACCCATGCACAAGGCAACTCTTAAAGATATCACCCTTAAGACTGCTTTCCTAATAGCTATCACCTCCATTAGGAGAGTAAGTGAACTACAGGCTCTTTCTGTACTAGACCCCTTCGTAACAGTTCACAAAGATAAGGTGGTTCTACGCACACACCCAAGGTTTGCACCTAAATTCATCTCGAAATTTCATGTAAACCAAACTATAGAACTACCAACGTTCTTTCAAAACCCTTCCAGCTCGGGAGAAAAAAGTCTGCATACACTAGATGTACGCAGAGCTGTCATGTTCTACATGGAAAGAACCAGACCACTGAGAAAGACTAATCAGTTCTTTGTCTCGGTGGCAGCAGGAAGAGAAGGAGATGCGGTCTCAAAATCCACTATATCTAGATGGATTGTTCAATGCATCACTCTCTGTTACACTCTTGCTAAGAGAGAACTACCCTTCAAGCCAAGAGCACATTCCACTCGAGGCACGGGGGCTTCCATAGCATTCATTGCAAATGTTCCCCTTGAGTCCATCTGCAAAGCGGCAACCTGGAGTTCTGTGCACACCTTTACAAAACACTACTGTCTAGATGCACACTCTAGATCTGATTCCCAGGTTGGGCAGGCAGTATTAAGACATCTTTTCTCTACTGTTCCTTCTCATAACCCACCGCCAACTCCGGGTACTGCTCGCTAGTCTATGCACAGCATGTGATTCTAAGCAGATTAACAAACATCAGAAGACAATGCATTACTTACCGTAAAAGCATTTCTGATGGTTGTATCTGCTTAGATTCACATGCGCCCACCCTTCCTCCCCGCTCGGATGGAAGGAACATAGACATCCTTTTATATATATTTCTCTCTTTTCTGTACTCACTCACGGCTAAAAGGCTCCCTCAGGGCAGAAAAATACAAACAGAGGGACCTCGACGCGTGAGGGTTTGTGGGTACAACGCACGTCACTATAGGGATAGTGTTACAGAGTAGCTAAAAATCGTGGGAGCCTTGTTTTTCAAGATGGCGCCTAAGCCTCCTTTGTTTAAACGGGTTCCGGTCTTCTTTTTTCACCATTTCTTTTTGGAAAGGTTTGTATTGCCCTTGCTCACCTATCTGCAAAGCAAACTAGGTTCGGTCCCTTTGTTTCTATGCCTTTGGCGGGCTTCAGGACTGAAGACCGCCTCTGGCGCTTGAGTGTCTGGGGTAGGCAGGAAGTGAGGGAGGTGCCCGAAACTCCCTGTGCTTTTTATCCTAGGAGACCCAAATGCACTCTGGCGTGATTGGCTGGCTGGCTGACTGGCAAGGACAGCCACCCTGCAGGGTGAGTGGCAGCTAGTGTCACGATGCCTGCCCCCGGAAAGCCAGACCAGGCCCAGCAACCCCGGAAGCAGGCATCATGCCACTTGAAGCATGCCCAAAAACCCCAGTTAGGGGCTCTTTGGCTACAGTCCTGGCGCCTATGGCGCCAGGCTCATTACAGAAATCTTACCTGTTGCAGACCATGCTGCATACCTACCTGATGCAGACCATGCTGCACGAAGCCACAAGCCAAATGAGGCTTAAAGGGACTACTTTACCTCAGGGACTCCTTTCCTCTCGGGTGGGGCTGTGGAAGAATACTTACCTGGGACTTCTTCCAAGGCTATTTAAGCCACACCCGGACAGCCACATGTGCTTCGCGTTATTCTGTTTGCTGCAGCGTAACGCTCACCGTGTCTTCAGCAGCTCCAGTCTTCAGCCACGCCCGCTTCAGCCCTGGAACACCTGGAACAAGAAAAGGAGAAGAGGTCAGAACAAAACCCTTACCTGAATCCTTGATCCAGCACATCGTCGATCTGGAAGAAAGAAGCCTTTTCATTTGCATTGCCACGCACCTCGCAGCGCTGCGCTGAACTCACCAACCGGGGCTGCATTCCTTTACTCCATCGCGAACCCAGCATCTCCAGGCCATTCTTCAACACCTGGGGGAGACAAGAACAGATAGGTGAGCAAGGGCAATACAAACCACCCCCAAAGACTTACCTGATTAGCACAGGGGGTACTCCCCTCATCTCGGGTCGGCGCAGTCAATTCTGCACCACCGCCGCACCCAGGCCCCTAAGGGGAAAAAACAAGGACAATACAACCTAACCCCAAAGACTTACCTGATTTACCACGGGGGGGTACTCGCCTCATTTCGGGTCAGCGCAGTTAATTCTGCATCATCGCTGTACCCCGGCCCCAAAGGGGAGAACCACAATAGACTTACCAGGATCTTACCAATTGCCACTTGGAACTCTTCTGGTGGTTTAAATCCGCAACCTGCAAGGAATCTGACAGAGTGAAGATCAGACTTTTGAACTCTTACGAACAATTGGACTTAGAGTCAATACTGGAACTCACCAATTCCTCCACGCCAGTGAAGTAACTGGTCGTCTACGCGCCCCTGCGCTCGACGCAGGATGGAGAGCTCATCTTTCCAAATCTTCAGGTGAGATTAAGAGGGGACTTCAGGAGTGTTCTGTGGGCAGACAAGGGGAGTGCGAAGGCTGGTTAACGCTCAGATTACGGGAGGTTAATTCCCTTTCTCCATTGCAGAAAGATATTCGTACGAGTCCAACAAACGAAGCTAAGTGGGTCTGTCCAGTCTGTCATCTCGGCTCTACGTGTTACTCTGGTGGAAGCAACAGCGGGCCAGTCCAGATTGACTCCCCCGTGGGAATCAGGTGAACGTAACAGCTAGGCTGGAATGAAAGGGAGAGAACTGAATAAAAGGCGACTCTTGGCTTGGAAGGCAGTCGACCACTGGAACGAAAGAACCAAAGAAGAGCTGGAAGAGGACGGCTGCTGTAACTACAGGACCATTGGTTTGCCTGGTGGAGCCCTACTGCAGGTCCGAAACGCCACGTTCATCTAGACAGAGAAAGTCCCTTAAAGGACGACTTCTTCCTTTGAGTTGGTAGGACCAATCAACTCGTAAGCCACCTGGACACCATTCTCAGAGCTGGTTTAGGATTAACCAAGGAGAAGGACACCAGTTTGTGTGCTTGAAGACAGCTACCGGAATCGAAGAATTGCCAGTTGCCCAGCTTTGCGACCAGTTCCTATGCAATGCAGGAGTCCCCAACAGCCTCCCTCTTGTCCCCACGACTGAGGCTCAGGAACAGCGAGTTCTGCAGGAACTGCCAGGAACACAAGTCTTCAGCTGCATCTTTTTCTTCAAAATAAGGTAATGTGAAAACCTGACCGAGAGAACTTAACTCTCACTGCGAAAGTTTGTGGAACTTTGGCAACTTGCAGGCCTAGTCAGCTTGTGACCCGACATATGAACCTTTCTTCTGAGAACCGTGGCAAAGACTTTTCCGTTTAAATACCCGAACCGTTTTTACCTATGCAATACTCTAGACCATTGACTTTGGCCTACCTATTGCATTGAATCAACTCCTCTGGTGAACTAAAACTATTTCCACTGTTTTAAAGTAACTGTAATATTCATTTTATTAATTTATGCCTTTTTGCTCCTACTTCAAACGCTCTGAATGCCATTTCGCTCCTACTTCAAAGTAGCTTAAATGTTTCAGAACCGGTTAGTGTAAAGTATTGTATATTTGGAGTGGATTGTGTCCTCCAACATATTCCTCATCTTTGATGTATTCCATCCAGCTTCAGCTGCTTCGGAAAAAAATTACGGCAGAGGGCGCCGTGCGTCGATGGTCCCTCGAAGGCCTCCCTTGAGGGTGATGTCATCGTGTTTATAAGTAGCACACGCGGCGCCCGTTGGCCTCAGTTCCATTTTTCCGCAGTGTACGTTGCTTCGGAGATTCGGCGCGCCTCGAGTTCTGTGAAGAAAGAATAAATAACGAATATGTCTTCGTCATCGACGCCGACCACGACCCCGATATCGGATTTCAAGAAATGCAAGTCGTGCGGCTGAAAAATGTCGATCATCGATCCGCACCGAGAGTGCTTATGGTGCCTTGGAGCAGGCCAGGACTTGGATGCCTGTATGAAGTGTCAGGCGATGACGGGGAAAGCCTTACGAGAGAGGAGGAGAAAACTGCAGGTAGGTCGGAAGTCTGACCGAAAAAGCTTCTAGCGTCGAGTCAAAGTCCCGTGAGGAGAAATCTCCTTGACGCGAAAGGCATCGGTCCAGGTCCTGAAGCGATTCCCATCGCTTTTGGTCTTCGACGAAAAAATCGAAGAAACGACAACACCGGTCCCCCTCCACTTCGTCTTCGGACGAATCCCCAAAAAGGATGAAATGTCCCACAAAACATTCATCATCCGAAGAGTGGGAAGCAATTAGAGTAAAAATGATGGAGGTGTTCGAGAAAGCGAAGCCTCGGTCCGTGCCCTCCTCGTAAGCCAGCCAGGAGCGTTATCGCTGCAACACTCGCGTGCCCTCGAGCCCGGCTGATCGAAGGAGGAAGGATAGAGAACCTTCTAGGACGCTGAGCGAAAAAGAGGTCACCAACGCCCTCCGAGACCGAAAATACCTCGAAGGGCAAGTCTCCGAAGAGTGCCTCCATGCCCTCGAAGCTGATGCCGTCGAAGTCGGGTAATACGTCGACATTATAGACGCCTTTGACGCCGAAGCCCTCGACACCGAAACTTCCAGCTCGACAAGATCAGCTAGGAAGAGAGAAAGAAAAGGCTAAAACACCTATGTTGCATTCAGGACCCATTACCACTCCTCCTCTACCTCCTCCAGAGAAGGTTTTCAAACCTCTACCTAGAAAGGAGTTTTTAAAATCATTGAACTCAATTTTTGAGGAACAAGAAAAATCTGATGAGGAGAATGTACCTTTTGGGCTTGAATTTGGTACTCCAAATGTTCCTGAATGCCTGATTTCAGAGGAAAGCAGGATGAAGGATCTGGTTGAATCATTGCACAATGCAAGTGGTATTGATACGTCCCCAGAAAATGAATTTGGTAGACCAGAGCCAGGTGAACATGCCAATCCATCATACCGTCAGTTAATGACTAAGGTACTAGATTATTTGGGCTGGGCCAGACCTACAGCCCAATTTGTCCAAGATGATCTTAGACATACTGGACCATGGTCCTACTGAAGACCCAATTCTACCTTTCCATGTGGCCTTACAATATAGGGTGGCCAAAAATTGGGAGATGCCGGATTCTATTCCTCCAGTGAATAAATCCCTTGCTTCAAAATACCGCCCTGCCAGTATCGACCCCGGCTATCAGTCTAAACATCCCACTCCCGAAAGTTTGGTCATACAGGCAGCCACAGCTTCTAACAAACTTGCGTACGCGTCTATCCCTCCAGACAGGGACGATAAGCGTGTGGATGGCTGGGCACGGAAGGTATTTTCAGCTGGGAGCATGGCATTAAAATCAGCCAACTCCACTTGTGCCTTGGCAAAGTTTTCGTACACTCTGTGGGAGTGCATTGCAATGGCGGCGGAGCATATACCAGAAGGGGAAGAAATTGAAAGATTCCTAGCCATTGTTAGAGATGGAAAGGAAGCTATGCAGGAATCCATTGAATCTGGTTTGGACACTGTTAATAGTGTGAGCAGGTCCATGGCCACTAGCACACTAAAGCGTAGATTTGCATGGTTACAGAAGTCGGGTTTTGCACCAGACGTACAGAACCGTCTTCTGAACATGTCCTTTGATGGGTCTCACCTTTTTAGCAGCAAGGCTGACGAGAGCCTTGAGAGGTTGCAGACCTCAAAGGCAGCTGCCAAGTTGTTGGGAGCTGCTATCAGGCAACCTCAGCCCTTTCATGCGAGGGGACAATCCTATCGTTACTACTCCTCATATGGAAGAACGAGAGAAATGGCCAGTCAAAGGGGCCAAAGAAAGGCCACTCGCGGTGGACGAGCAAAACGTGCAAAAGCCAGCTCCAGCTACAGCTCTTTGCCATCTGCGGCTGCAGCAACCGCCACAAAACCACTTTGAGGACTTGCATCACAAAATGCCTGTAGGAGGCAGGCTGTCACAGCATCTGCAAGAATGACAAGCCATTACTTCAGATGTTTGGGCTCTAGAAATAATAGCCCAAGGTTACTGCCTTCCTTTTCTAACGCAACCTCAAAGCAATCCACCAGGGAGACACCCTTTGAGGTTTTCGGACCTGCTCCTACAGCAGGAAGTTCTAACCCTGCTGGAGAAAGGTGCTATAGAACCGGTACCTGCAGCGGAGTGGAACGTGGGATGGTACTCCCCGTATCTTTTGATCCCCATAAAGGACGGAGGACTGAGACCCATCCTGGACTTAAGAAGCTTGAACAAGTTCCTCAAGAAGGACAAGTTCAAGATGGTTACCCTTTCTCAGATCCTTCAGGCCCTTCACCTTCAGGACTGGTTGGTGTCATTGGACCTCCAGGATGCTTAATTTCTCCAGCATGGGGTCTGGCATGGATTGACATGCTCATGAATATTCCCCGTTGTCAGGCTGGGAATCCTCGGTAAAGAAATATCAGTTTCGTTTCTGATCTGTCTTTCGTAGTAGTAACCAATCACTGATCTCTGCGTCATACTGACCACAGCCAATGACTGCCCTCTCCCTAAGCCCCGCCTCTGGCAGCCATCCTCAGATTTTTACCGCACGTTCAAGTGTTGGGATCCTCGTGCTATTGCTCCCGAGCTTTAGTGCGTTTTCGCGCTTTTTCATAGGAAAATTCTCTTTTTTCGGTCAAAAGAGACTCAAGCTCCACTGTTTCTTTATCCGATCAACGGGGACCCGTGTCGGATTCTTCTACGCCCCTCAAGGGTGAAGATTTCGTCGAGCCATCTCGGACATGGCCCAGGAGAAGGGAAGCTCGACGCCCGGAAAGCTGTAAAGGGTCTGCCCTGGATGCCAGCTTCAGAATGTCTTCAAGGAGGACGAACACTCCCTTTGCCTCTACTGCCTGCATGAGGACAAGACGCACGTGAAGGACTGTGCGTTTTGCGGGAACATGTCGGAGCGGACCATGAAGGACTGCCATCTGCGTCTCGCCAACTGGTCGGAAGGGAAGAGCCCGTCAGGCGAGAAAGAAGTCGTCCCAGCGGTCTTCTAAGACCTTGAGGGCCCCCCTGGCGACAGGGGCCCAACAGAAGGCCAAGCACCGTGAGTCCGCTGGCACCGGGAGCGCCGAACGGTCGGGCTCTTCGGTTGCCAGGCAGGGCGCAACCTCCCCGGCGCCATCAACCACGAGCCAACGCTCTGGCTCGGGTAAGAGGAAGCCCGAGCACCCGGCGAAGCTTCTGGAGGCCCCAGTCGAGCTCGAAGGCCCCATCGGAGGGGGAGCGAGGCGGTGACCCTCCCCCCCCCCCCCCCAAGGAGAAGGCGGTGAGCGCACCTAAGGTGGTGAAAGCCTTGATCCACCCTGCCAAGGCCCCTATCGAGACAGTCGCGGCGGCCCTGGCTCAGCCTGTGGAGGCGACCTCGGGGCCCAGAGTCTCCCTGCCACCGCAGAGGGAGTCCTCTTTCAAGCCCATCGACAGGACCCCCGTGAAACCTCAGACGGAGAAGAAAAAGGGGGGGCAGGAGGCCATCGTGGATTCGGCCTCAACCGCTGAAGAGGAGCTGATCGAAGTCTTAAGCCACGGCATTGGCGTGGAAGAAGACCAGCCCGTCGGGAGGGACCCCGACGAAGGAGACTTCGAGAACGTAGAGGGTGCCGACGAGGTTCCTGTCCGCCCGTCGGAATCCCCTCAACCAGTGCCGCAAGACAACTCGGCGGCCATTTTGTTGGCAATACAGTCCTTATGCTCCGAGATAAGGACGAGATTGCCGTTACCACCAACGGAGGAACCGCTCCCGACGGGGGGCCCGGAGCCAGGCCCTTCTGGGAGCCCTCCTCCTAAGAGAAGGATTCATCCTCCACCTCCTTTTCAACCATCGCGGCCTGCTCAGCCCTCCTCCCCGTCCACGACCCGTGGGGATGATACGGGTACGGACGACGAAGTTTACGACGAGGATCTTCCGTCGTCACCTCCTCCCCGGGCTTCCCCGCTCGTCGAGATTGGATCGTTTCATGCCATGATCGCCAGGGCATCCAAGCTTTTCCAGCTCTGCCCGGAAGAAAAGAAGGAAGGTTTCCTTTATCAACGGCGCGAGACCAATAGGAAGACGGTCCTCGCTGGACCTCTACTGGACGATATCTGGGATGAGGGCCTCGCCCTCCTCAAGAACCCATCCACAACACCTGCGAGAAGGGATCGGTACGAGAAGAAGTACCGGGTCCCGGACGCGGCCCCCTTGTGCCTTCGGGCACAGCCAACCCCGGACTCGGTCGTCTCCACGGCGGCCAGGAAGAAAGCAGGGGGGGGGCATCGGCCTCTACGTCAACCTCCCCCCCGGACGGCGAGGGAAAGAAGTTGGACACGATGGGACGCAGAGTCATCTCATTGGCAGCGACGACGATTAAGGCTGCCAACGCCTTGGCTATCGTAGCCCGCTACGACAGGGAGTTGTGGTACAACATCGCCCCCCTGCTGGACTTCCTACCGGACAAGAGGGCGGAGGCCCTAGAGATCTTGCAGGAAGGAGAAGTGGCGTCGGACCACGCCATTACGATAGCGACGGACATCGCTGACACTGGGTTTCGCCAGTTGGGCAATGGCGTGTGCCTTAGACGGCGTGGATGGCTCAAGGCAACGGACATCGGCAGGATGTGGAGACCAGAGTTTTGGACATGCCGTTCGACGGGAGCAACCTGTTTGGGAAAACAGTGGACGATTCCCTGCAAGCCATCGAGACGGACACAGAGATGGCCGGGGCTCTTGGTGTTCTCCAGCAACGACGGCCGCCCTTTCGGAGCACCGGAGGCAAGCAGGGTGCCTCCAAAGGTTTCGGCGGCGGATATTCCACCTACCGTCAAGCGGCCCGTTCGTCGTCACAGGAAGCCTACAGGGGAGGAGGCAAGTTGGGCAGACCCCGCCGTCGTCGCCAGGGAGGACAAGGCGGCAAAGCCTCGTCGAAGCAGGACTGAACCGGCCGTGGGGTCGGGCCCCCACCGAAGCACCCCGGTGGGAGGCCAGCTGGTGAACTTCGTCAGCGTGTGGGAGTCCATCTCCACTGACCGTTGGGTGCTGGACACCCTGGCCCAGGGTCACGCGCTCGAGTTTCTAAAGAAATGCCCGTGCGTCGTCCCCCCCGTGGCCAGGAAGGAACATCACGTCCCTCAACTTCTCTTGGAGGTAAAGGCGATGCTCAAGAAGGGCGCCATCAAGCTCGTCCCAAAGAGGCTTCGGGGCTCCGGAGTTTACTCAAGATACTTCCTCGTGAAGAAGGAAGTCGGGAGGATGGCGTCCCATCCTGGACCTACGACGACTGAACAAATTCATCAAGGCACAGAAGTTCCGGATGGTCACCCTCCAGCACGTCCTGGGTCGGCTGGTGGAGGGCGATTTCCTGTCGTCGTTGGATTTGGAGGATGCTTACTTCCATATCCCCATCCTAAAGGGACACCGAAAGTTTCTCAGATTCGTGGTCCAAGGGCATCACTACCAGTTCAGAGCCCTTCCCTTCGGATTGAGGTCGGCATCCAGGGTGTTCAAGTGCCTCGCACCGGTGGCGGCGTGGCTGCGCCTGGAGGGGATCCACGTCTACCCCTACCTGGACGACTGGCTCATCCGAGCAAAGACAAGGGAGCTCGCCGCGGAGCACACGGCGAGGACCGTCCAACTACTCACGGACCTGGGATTCTCCATAAACTACGCCAAGTCCCACCTGGTGCCCGCGCAAGACGCACTGTTTCTGGGAGCGAAACTCGACACAGTGGCGCTTCTGGCCTCGCCGTCGGAGGAAAGGACGAGGGCCATCTTGGGCATGGTGCAGCGGATGCTGGTTGCGGACGCGGCCAGGGTGAGGTCCGTCAAATCCCTCCTCGGAATGATGTCTTCTTGCATTTATCTCATCCGCCTGTGCAGGCTTCGGATGCGCCCATTACAGGAGTTCCTGGACGCTCGCTGGATCCAGACGGGCCGCTTCGAGGACAGGATCACACTCGACGAGAGTTTCCGACGAGCGATCCGGTGGTGGGGCACCCGCGCGCATCTGATGGCGGGCATGGACTTCCAGACCCCGGGCCACCAGAAGACAGTGAACACGGATGCCTCCCTGGAAGGGTGGGGAGCGCACACCGAAAATCTGCATGCGAGAGGCCTTTGGCTTCCGACAGAGAAGTCCCTCCATATCAACGTCCACCACCGTGGACAACACCACCACCATGTTCTACATCAGGAAGCAGGGCGGTACCAGATCCCCAGCCCTGTCCAAGGAGGCGCAGGATCTGTGGCATTGGGCCGTCGCCCAAGGGATATTTCTGGTGCCGTTTCATCTGGCAGGAATAAAAAACACCATCGCCGACTCGCTCAGCACAGAGCTGCGCTCGTGCCACGAGTGGGAACTACGACCGGATCTAGTGGACCACCTCTTCCGACGGTGGGGCACACCCCAGATCGATCTGTTTGCGACGGCGACAAACTCCAAGTGCCGGAGGTTCGCCAGCAGGTTTCCCCAGCCGAGGAGCATGGGCGATGCTTTCTCGTTCCCCTGGGAGGGCCTGTTTCTATACACGTTCCCTCCATCGCCGTTGCTGATCCTGCTCATCAACCAGCTCAAGAGGTCACGGTGCAGGATGATCCTCGTCGCACCTGCGTGGCCGAGGCAGATATGGTTCCAGGACCTTCTGGACTTGTCAGCGTCCCCGTCAATCAAGCTGCCAGTGGACGCGGATCTTCTCTCCAGGGAAGGAGGCGCCATCCTCCATCACGACCCCAAGTCGCTGAACTTGCAGGCCTGGCTCCTGCAGCGCTAGAGTTTGGAGGTTACGACATACCGGCTGATTGCAGAGAGGTTCTTGCAAAGGCCAGGGCGTCCTCAACTCTTAAATGCTACGGACACAAATGGAAGAGGTTCTCTGTCTGGTGCCACGCACAGAAGATTAACCCTCTACGGATTACGGCTCCTCAAGTACTGCCGTACCTACTGACGCTGGCCAAGGCTGGACTGGCGCACGCTTCCATCAAGATTCATCTTGCTGCGATCTCCCGATACACCAGAACCACGGGACGGACGTCTTTGTGGTCTCATCGTCTGGTGAAAGAATTCATGAAGGGACTGTTCAGATCGTTCCCGCCGGTGAAGGCCCCGGCCCCGGCGTGGGAGCTCAACGTGGTGCTGACCAAGCTCATGGGACCTCCGTTCGAGCCTCTGCACTCGGCTCCGTTGAAGTTCTTGTCGTGGAAAACGGCGTTTCTTGTGGCCATCACCTCCGCACGACAGGTGGGAGAGATCCAGGCCCTTTCCTGCAAGCCCCCGTACTTGACTTTTCACGACACGAGGGTAGTGCTCAGGACGCACCCCTCCTTCATGCCCAAGGTGCCGTCGGACTTCCACCTCAACGAACCCTTGGTGTTGCCTGTTTTCTTCCCGTCGCCTTCGTCGCCGGCTGAAAGGACTTTGCACTCGCTGGATGTGGCTAGAGCGCTGAATTTCTAAGTGAACCGCACAAAGAGTTTTTGGAAGACGTCACAACTTTTTGTGAACTTTGGACCTGTCAATCAGGGGAAGGCTCTCTCAAAGGCTTCCATTTCCAGATGGCTCTCCGGCTGTATCATGTACTGTCATCGGTTGGCAAACCGACCGCTGCCCGGCCGTCCGAGAGCCCATTCCACCAGAGCGATCGCAGCTACCACGGCGTTCCTATCTGGTGTGCCCCTGCTGGATATCTGCAGGGCTGTTACATGGAGGTCGACGCACACCTTCACAAAATTCTACTGCGTCGACCGGGATTCCAGGGAGGAGTCCAGGGTCGGCCAGGCAGTGCTGCTCAACCTGTTCGCTTAAGGTGAGCCTGGTGAGGAGGTAAGAGATGCTTAATGTTGAGTTGTTTTATTGCTTAATGTTGAGCCTGTTGCCACCTCCCGTGGTTGTGCATGTGTGTACTGCTATGTATTCTTTTATTCATGAGCATGTGAATCCATGCCATACCCCATGCTGGAGAAGGAACAAGTTACTTACCTGTAACTGTTGTTCTCCAGCATGGGTCTGGCATGGATTCACATGCGAACCCTCCCGCCTACCCCTCTGCGGCTCTTCACTTGGTCATACTGCCACTTCACGTGCTACCAGATCTGAGGATGGCTGCCAGCGGCGGGGCTTAGGGAGAGGGCAGTCATTGGCTGTGGTCAGTATGACGCAGTGATCAGTGATTGTTTACTACTACGAAAGACAGATCAGAAACGAAACTGATACTGATTTTTTCTTTACCGAGGATTCCCAGCCTGACGACGGGGAATATTCATGAGCATGTGAATCCATGCCAGACCCATGCTGGAGAACAACAGTTACAGGTAAGTAACTTGTTCCTTCATGTGCCGATTCATCTCAAACACAGAAAATACCTGAGGTTCGTGGTTGGCGACTCACATTATCAGTTTCGAGTCCTACCATTCGGATTGACCTCCGCCCCGAGGGTCTTCACCAAATTGATGGTAGTAGTGGCAGCACACCTCAGGAGAAGGGGGATTCATGTCTACCCCTGTCTGGACGATTCGTTGATCAGAGCACGATGTGCCGAACAGGCACTGGATCACCTGAAAGTCACCTGCCATTTCCTCCACAGTCTGGGCTTCTTCAATTTCAAGAAGTCACAAATGACACCTTCTCAACGGCTCCAATATATGGGAGCTGTTAGACACATCCCTGGGAAAGAGCTCGCCTCCCAGTTCGAGGGCTCAAGACATTCCTCAGATGGTTTCCAAATTCCAAAACGCCCAAATCTACAGGCCTACGACTTTTTAAGGTTGCTCGGCCTCATGGCATCCTGCATCTTTCTGGTACCAGAGACACGTCTGAGAATGAGACCCCTTCAATGGGCCCTACAGACTCAATGGTCCCAGTTCTCAGGTCGAATGACTGATCTTCTCCATATTCCGAACAAGGTTTGTCAAGATCTTCTATGGTGCACTTGTTCAGAGAATATCCTGAAAGGAGAAGCTTTTTGGCAACCATGGCCGGAGATCACAGTAGTGACGGACGCCTCACTCAAGGGGTGGGGGGCTCATGCCAACGATTTGACACTCAGCGGTCGTTGGTCTCCATCAGAGTCCAAACTACACATCAACCTTCTGGAGCTGAGAGCAATCGGACTAGCGCTGAAGGCTTTCCTGCCATCTGTCAGAGGGAAGAATGTCCTGATAATGACAGACAACACAGTGGCCATGCATTATCTAAACAAAAGAGGAGGTCTAGGGTCACTACCTCTGTGCTGAGAGGCAATGCAACTCTGGTATTGGGCAATTCAAGAAGGAATCTCTTTAACGGCAGTTCACCTATCCGGGGAAGAGAATATGATGGCAGATTCTCTGAGCAGGCAGAGCACGGTGTCCCACAAATGGGAACTGGCTCAGGAAGTCATTCAAGAGATCTTTGCCCTTTGGGGAACCCCTCAGGTGGACCTATTTGCGACCGGAATCGACCAACCGGAAGTGCGAAAGGTATTACTCAAGGGAATTTTCCCCTGAGAGGAGCCCTGGGGGACACGTTCGTGGTGGAGTGGAATTTCACACTTTTGTATGCGTTCCCTCCGATTCCCGTCATTCCTCAGGTCATCAGGAGACTTAGACGCTTCGGGAGCCGCATGATCCTAATTGCCCCGGATTGGGCCAGGAGAACGTGGTACCCGGATCTTCTAGACATGTCCATCTGTCCTCCAGTATGTCTTCGTCAGAGAGAGAACCTTCTCTCTCAAATGGAGGGTCAGGTTCTCCATCCAGAGGTCAAAACGCTCAACCTTCACGCTTGGTATCTGAAAGGCTGAGATACAAGGATTGGAACCTTCCAGATGACGTTATGGAAGTGTTGCTTTTGGCAAGAAGGCCAGCAACAAAGTCTCTATACCATTGCTGTTGGAAAAAGTTGTGCAACTGGTGCAGAGAAAAGTATGTCGATCCTTTTCTATGTTATATTCCGGAAGTACTGTCCTTTCTTCTGACCCTAGCCCATAGAGGTCTGAATGTTGTAACCATTAAAGGTTGTCTTGCTGCGCTTTCCATCTTCAAGCGCTCGTTGGAAGAATGCTCCTACTTCAAAATTCCTTTGATAGTACAATTCTTAAAAGGACTCACTTATGTGTTTCCTCCTCACCCATTTTAAGTGCCAATTTGGGATCTCAATTTGGTCCTAAAATTCTTAATGTGTGCTCCTTTTGAGCCTTTGCACATGTGTCCATTAAGATTTCTGACATGGAAAACTGCTTTCCTAGTTGCTTTAACATCTGCAAGAAGAGTGAGCGAATTGCAGGCACTGTCTTCTGGGCCACCCTATACTGTGTTCCATAAGGACAGAGTTGTTTTGAAGGTTAAACCCTCATGTTTACCAAAAGTGGTATCTGAGTTTCATTTAAATCGTGTTACACGCATTCTATCCTCCACCTCATCCTAGTAAGGAGGAGGAAAAATTACAGATTGGATCCAAAAAGAGCTTTAAGCTTTTGTATCTCTAGGCTTAGAGTGGACAGCCAACTGTTTATTGGCTACACAGGAAAAAGATTGGGTCAATTAGTAACAAAACAGACAATATCACGTTGGATTGTGCTTTGCATTTCAGAATGCTACAGACTGGCGGGAAAAGACCCACCAGAAGGTCTAAGGGCTCATTCCACCAGGGGCATCGCTTCGTCTACAGCCCTGCAAAGAGGTGTTCCTATAAGGTCCATTTGTGAAGCAGCGACTTGGTCATTGCTGCATACTTTTTCAAAATTCTACAGCCTAGATTTTTCCCAATCTAAAGAGCTACATTTTGGTAGAGCAGTCCTATACTCAGCCATCTAAAGATATTGAAAAAATCTAATCCCTCCTCCATAAAAATTATCCTTACTGCTTTGGGAGTCTATCAAAGATGAGGAATACCTTGGAGGACACAATCCACTCGAAGAACCAAGTTACTTACCAACTGGTAACGTTCTTTCAATTGGATGTTCTTCCAACGTATTCCTCATCGCCCTCCCAACCTACGCCTCTGTAGATTTTTTCCCGGGCTGTTGCCACTCCAACTCTCGCAAGGCAAATACCTGTCTACCGGCACAGTCTAATCGATAATGAAAGGGGGAAAAACGGAACTGAGGCCAACGGGTGCCGCGTGTGCTACTTATACACCCGATGACGTCACCCTCGACGGAGGCCTTTGAGGGACCATAGACTCGACGACATCCACGCACGGCGCCCTCTGCCGAAATGTTTTTCCAAAGCAATACATCAAAGATGAGGAATAAGTTGGAGGAACATCCAATCGAAAGAATGTTACCAGTTGCTAAGTAACCTGTTCTTTTGTGTGATATTGATTGCCTCCTTTTAGTGAATGTTTTCTAACTGACTAATAAATTAAGAAGTGTTTTTTTTACCAAGAAACCTTGAGTATACGTGTGTATCTGAATACTTGTCATTGTGGCCCTCTGTGTAACATCCTTACAAGCTCACATTCCCTCCTGAGATAAGCCTGGCTGCTCAGCTCGCTACCAAAAACTGTGTGGTACAGACTTATGCCAAAGGTTGGTTTGACTTACACCTGTAGTCCTAGTTGTGTGTAGTGGTCCCAAAGGGTACTGCATACAAACTTTGCCTAAAACTACCCAAGGTTGGTGGAATGGCAGAGCAGCTAGGCTTATTTTAGGAGGAGGAATGTGAGCTGTAACTCAGTACAAGGAAAACATAGCATACACAGAGCCAAAGAAACACTTTAAGTTGTATCAAAAATGGTTATTTATTTGTATATATACACAAGGCAATAGAAATCAACTAATAACATTAAACACACACCAGGCTAATAGGAGTAAAGCAGGTGAGTTTATCACAATATACTCTTGCAACCAATCATGAATGACTTCAATAGGTAAGCAAAAAGCACTCCTTGGAATAACTCAGCAGCACTTTGTTGTAGGTAGTTCAAGAATACAAAAAAGTAACGCTGTGCCATTTCTCATCGGAGACTTGTAAGGCTTAAGCAGCCTTTCCCGAACTAGAAAAGAGTTCTTCAGTTCAGGTTTTGGAGGAAAACAAGTAATGCCAATGTCAATATGAATGGGCGTTTTTCGGTTGCCGAACAATGCCAAAGTCCATGGGTATGCAGCAGTTCTGATGAAAATCTTCTCTGTACAGCTAAGTAACAAGTTAGTTGGATTAAAAAAGGGCAGAGGGTCTTCGGAGAGGCCTCCTTGTAGGTGCTCAAGCTAGAAGTCCTGCGCGATTGAATTTGGGTGAACACCCAAACAGCACTCAAAGAAGAAAGGAGCCACACTTATGGCTCAAGGTAAGTTTACCAAGAGCCCCACGGTATCTGGAGAGTGATGAAGATGAAACAGCTGGTCACCTTCGCGATGCACGGATGAAGACCCGCTTTTCTGTTCCTTGGTCGAGGGGACGAAAGGAGGGCCTCTGTATGGGACCCTGCAGCAGTAGTCAAGAGGAGGTACTCGCCAGCAACTGATTCTTCTTACACCCGTGCCGATCTGCTGGTTTTGTGCCTTTTATCAGTCACTGCCGGTTGGATTCTTCTTGTTTACTCGGTCCTGTACTCTGGTGAGGGGACTGTCATGATTCCCTCCCCTCATGTCCCCAGCCCTCCAAGATGTCAGGCTGGAGCCAGGCCACAATCACCTACACGGCACTCAAGGGCTTCTCCATCCCTCCAAAGACCCACTTGGAGTCAGACTTGGCGCTTGTGGCACCAGACTCACTCACTCCCATAGGATAACATTGGGGATTGGACTTGTAGTGCATTGATGGGGACAAGATGGATGCCCCCACATATTTCAGTTCCCAGAACTGCATGTGCATTCTAGTCTTTTGGGTGTGGTTCAGCCCAGAGACACCTGGGATACCCAGAGACTATTTAAGCCACGCCCAGGCTGAGAAACATGCTTTGTGTGTTGTGTGTTCTGCACCTGCAGCGTGACACTCGCCGTGTTTGGATCGGTCTCCAGTAGGCCTGCATCTATTTCTGCGCTCAGCTCCTACAAGAACACTGTTAGGAACAGCCTTACCTTGCTGCGCTTCTGCCCATCATTCATTGCTCCTTCTGTTCTGCGGTCATCTTTGGCTGTGTCATTCCCATCCCAGCATGCCGCTTCCTAAGGGAAAAGAACAGAAAAAAGGCATTAGTAAGTATTCAGCAAATCTTCGCTTATTTTTAAAGACTGTACGAGCTTCAAACGCTTACCTGAATCCCAGCCGCTCTGGGGGAACTCTGTCTCCGGAACTTCTCATCCATCTGCAAGAGGGAAAAGACACTCCAGGGTAGCATGGAAACATCTAGAGGCGCCGCATACCGCGCTTACTCACCACATTTCTTCTTCATAACCGGCATCCACGCTGAAAACGTCGCGGCACCTAAAAGACACAGAAAAAGAACTTGGTTCAATACAAATACGAAAGGGTCGCATCGCGCTCTCACTCACCTTCAGCGCTACTCATCTCAGCAGCACGTCGCCATCCCCGGACAACGGCCATCATCTAAGGAAGGAAAGGAATGAAGTTCTAGAACTGTTCAAAAGACTCATTATACTTACCTGTCGGTCTCTTGCCAGTGAAGTAACTAGGCAGCAAAGAGCCTGCATCAATCAACGCGCACCTGCGCTGAAAGCAGGACAGAGAGCGTGCTTTCCAAGAAAACAAGGCCCAGTCTCCAGTCGAGTAGACTCCAGGGAAGGGTTCGAGGTCGTAAGAGGTCAGAATAGGCTGAGTGACGTCCCCGTAGATACCAGGTGAGCATTAATCTGTGGAGAGGATTCTTGCTTCTGGAGGTCCACACGGATGTCACCGAAGTTCCAGAAAGATTTCATTGCGGCCAGATGATGTACTCAACAATGTTAGAGATAACATTGGTATTGGAATTCTGCAGCCCAGCAAGGTCTGGGCATGGCTGAAATTGAAGGTTGTCTTGAGGCTGGTTGTGCCCACCAGCCCAAAGGTGGAAGTCCTCCTTGCCAGAGCTTACCTGTCGATACGAAAACAGGGTCAGGACAGCAATGTTGCTTCAGCAGGTGCAGGAGGTGCTGCAGGAGTCTCTGGACGTAGGCTTCTTCGGAGCTTCAGTTCCAGTGGTCGACTTAGCCTTCTTCTTAGCCCAAAAGCCTTGTCTTTTATGCAGTGACCCATTCATTCAGTCCTGTGGATTTGTCAGTCACCAGAGGGTGGCTGTCCTTGTAGTCGGGGAGTTTGGGCGGCATTCGGGGAAAACTGTCACCCATGCCTGCTTCACTGTAGGTGTGGAAACAGCCTGTGAGTTGCACCTAAATGGTAGAAAAATGTATCCACTGCCACCAGCCATTTAAGTTGGCGTGTTATTGTAACTAGAAAGTTATAGGAGCAGTGGGAAAGGATTTACTGTGTAATCCCTCAGCACCCCACATAAGTTGGTATGTGCTTATCCCACTAAAGAAAGGCAAATAAGATGAAAAGTATCCTAGTACCCTTGGGAACAATAGTCCTTATGGGAAAATTGAATAACATGTTTTAAAAAAAGGGAGCCCAAGGGACTTTCCAGCAACACTGCACATAGTGTGCGCAAACATCAATTACAGATGCCGGCAATCAAATACATGGATGAAAGCATGACTCCCATTAAAGTAAAAATACATTGACATGGAAACCCAGTTTCAATGCTTTTGTAGAGTAAAAAGAACGAGCGAGTGGGAAAAAGTTCCACTCACTCAGAAAAGATCAAAAAAATTGCAGAGTCCAGCAAAAGTGCTAGGGATCTCTTAGGTTGAGTGGAATTGACACAGAAAATTAACATTCTCCCTAACGGCTCTACCCTCATTTCACCTAAATGACAATACAACCGAATGACGAGATCCATCAGTGCCTCGTCAGAAGTTGGTCAATTTACAGCGGCAGACAGGGCAACCTTCTATTCCTCCTGCAAGCTGCAGCAAAACAGAGATGCCCTTTTCTCTTCTGGCCATCCACTCTCTAGAGCTAAAGATTTAAAGTGTGTAATGTAGCTGACCAAATCTAGACTTCCCTGATTAAGCTACAAGAGTTCCCCATCCACCGCTGTAAACATTTTACTAAACTCTACTTGAAAAAGCCTTTAATCCCTTAAAGCTGCAATAATCTGGCTGACTAATCCTGCCCATGTGGCCGCCTCACCAGACAAGTAAGACGGGACAAAAGTAACCTTAGCTGCTTCAGACATCAACACTTCTGGCCTACTCAAAAATGCAATTCACATTGAGTTGAAAAGGTTCTAAACCTATCTGGATCCCCTCCACAATGTTCATATGGGGGTCAGAGGTTCAGGAATAAGGAATATCCTTAAGCCACCAACCGCCCCCTCATTTTCTGCCACATTTCTTCCTTGATCTTCCCTCTCCAAAACAGCTTTTTTTATCTCCCTAAACCCTTCTTCAAAAGACCTGGAGCTTGAAACATGAATTTGAGCCACCTTTTTACTTGAATCCTCTTTCTTCCATCAGAAATCTACCTTCTCACTATGAGCCACTCTCAACTCCTCTTTCAAATCCTTATTCATGTCCCCCAGGGCATCCATAGTGAGCTCAGTAGGGTTCATGACAGCTCCGTAGGACTTAGTGTTTGACCTTTCATTCTGTCAGGTCTGCGTATTTACAAGATGTCCAAGAGCTGCTGAACTCCAGTCTAAGGTGTTGTGCCCTCAACCTAGTTTAACACTGCTAAGCCCGGAACAACCCCAAGGGAAAGGGGAAATGGATAAAATAACAAACGGTTCTTGGGGAAGCAAGTACTATAACATATCATATAACGCAGTTATAAATACCAACTCAATACTTATGGTATACAAACCAAGGTATAACCTTATTTAGATTACAATCAGCAGTTAAGGCGAGTCAAACATGAAACACATTTAGAATGGCAGCAAGCTATTCTTGGGGATTAAAACCAGGTAACATATACTGAAACACATTTAGAATGACAGTAAGCTATTCCTGGGGACTAAAACCAGGTTACATATACTTTTTTAATACAGTAAGTAATTCAAGGGTAGTAGACCCTGTCAGTCATGCAGTGACACAATTTGTTAATGAATCACTTAGTGAACCAACTCTATTACCAGGATACTTTTCTGAATAGTGGAACACAAATTCATGGAACAGTGTGAACATATAACTACATTCAGGATACCCCGCAGTTATACCAGGTGAGTAAGACCTAATAGTGTAATAAAGTATTACTTTTGCTTTTTAGATCAGTGGATCACAGATTGAGATAAGCAATAACTATCTAACTTATTTTAGGATGACACAAGGCAGAACAAGTTAAGTAAAGCCCACAGTATACTTATAAAGAATTGCACACAGCTATTCAATATAATTAATGGACCCTATGGCTATTCTGAAAATGCTTTAGGCAGTTTCAGGGGAGGCAAAACCCAGGGTTACAAGTTTAGATGAGCAGCATCTAATCCAGGGGAGTAAAATCTATATACATGTTAAAGGAGCTACCAGCAACTTAAAGGTATGTATAAACCCAAGACTGTTTTAGAATCTGTATAAAGCAGGCGCAGGGAAAGCAAAACCCAATGTTACACTTTAAGAATGATGCATAGTTATTCCAGGTAGCTAAATCCAATGTATACTTAGACTCAGTTGGTGAACGTATACACTTTCTTTCAGAAAGAAATGGATTGGGGAAGCCAACAGCATTACTTTTGGGAAGTGGGGGAACCAATTCACAGGTGAGTAAAATAACTGTATATATACTTTACAGAAGGCAACAAACATTCAAAGTAAGAACTTTTTTAACTGCTCATTTTTCAGAGGGGCAGTTCCCACACCAACTCTTTTATAAGTAACTTTTAAACACTTGTTATATTTTTCAAGCCAGAATCCTTTTCTTAACCAGTCCTTCCCTAGTCTATTACATACGTTCTCTGACGCAGAAGAGGGACGCTAGTGGTCTAGGTGCCACCTGTAGGCAGGGTGAGAAAGAAAGTTGCAGAAAGTCAGAGTTCCTGAGGAAGTCTCTTCAAAATAAGTAGTTCACTTTAAAGTTATTTAGGGTCCAGGGACTTCAAAGAGGACATCCTATGAGGAGTCCAGCAGTGGGCCTGGGTGATTAGAGGACATGCATCACATGTAACACCCCAAAGCTACACAGGAATCGCTTAAGGTGAGTAATACCCCAGCCAACACAGTACCTCCGCACAGAAGAAGAGTTTGCAGCAGGTCGTCTTCAGGATCTGCAGCCAAAAACCAGGTCAATTAATTCTTTGTTGTGAAGACTGGACACTGGAAGGAAATTTGCAGCAGAGATCAACTGAGAAGACTCCAGGCAAGGGCTCCTTCGTGGCTGAATGCGGTTCTATGGTTTTGGTGCCCCTTTTCAGCAGGCAAATGAAGAGCGAATATCGCCATTCGGATTCTCGTCACTCTCTCGGTCCTGCACTCCGGTGAGGGGACTTCAGGGTCTCAAATCGTTCCTCTGGAGAAGCCAGGAGGAGGACATCAAAGTATCGGACGGATTCGAACTTCGGAAGACCATGCAGGGCACAATGGCTCGAGGTCCCATGGTATTGCAGCATGTTGTAGGATGGATCAAAATGCAGGTCCTCTTGAGACTATTGGATCCCACCAGCCTTTGGGTAGGAGTCGTCGCGTTCGGGACCAAAGGTCGATTGGAAGGAAGGGTTACCGCAGACTCTAGTTACACAGCAGGCTCTCTGGTCACTGGAAATGGCTAAAGTCGGCTTTTCTTCATCTTCCTCTGCAGTTTCGGCTCCAGTTGTTGACTTGTCAGCAACTTCCAGGTTTGGAGTATTTAACAACTACTACAGCACAGCTTCTTCATTCTCTCCCTGCATTTTACAGCAAGGGACAGTCTGTCCAATCAGGACATCCAGCCCACCACTGGGAGCTGGTTCCTTTCCTGCAAGGTGAAAGATGAAGGTTTGCCGAGTTTTGGACTCCTCCCTCGCTTCCTGCCTTTTCACACTGGAGCCTGGACGGGGAATCCAAAGGATTCCCTCTGAAGACAAAACTGCCACTAAGGTCAATTCCGCCTAGAATGGCAGGGGAAGACCTCCAACAGCAAGCACACAAATGGTGAAAAAGCAGCCCACTATTTTAGCAAAGGTGGCCCTTCTGTGCATTATTGAGGCTGAATTAACAGATTGCGAGTAATGAAGATTAAAGCCATAAAGGTAAAACCACTGCCACGAGTCATTCAAGTAAACTTGTAATTGTAACAACAATGTTACCGGGCAAGTAAGAAAGGGGATAGATTGTATCCCCCAGCACCATAATGTGGGGTGTGCTGGCTCACTTATACAAAATGTAAAAGGGATGAAAATCCCTCTTTACTACTTGGGAACTGTAGTTCACCCAAGTATAGGAAAGAGAAGCCCAAAGGGGCAACCCAGCCTAACCCCAAAAGTTGTAGGAAACTATAACTTCAACCATAAATTATAGAGACATAAAAAGGTCACTCTGGATTCCAAGATGGCTGCCAGGAGGAGAGCTGCGTGAAACTGGTATCTGCTGTCCCCCGGGGTCTATATTGCAGAAGCAGCTGAATAAAATCCTACCCAGGTACTGAAATTGAAACAGAACAAAGCGGTCCACTGCCCACCGGCAAAAGAATCGAGACATCTCGGAAATTGAAGCCATAGGGCTGGCCATATGGGGAGGAGCCGTTGTGCATTGGAGGGAGCCTCGAGGAGACTGGCAGGCCTGTCGGAAGCATCACCCCCACCAGAGCATTAGCAGTGAGCGGAGCTAGAAGAGACGGGAACCCTCACAACTGGGGGGTGAGCAGAGCTCTCCCCTGGAGTGGCAGCAAAGGAGAAGGAGTGGTTCCATGGAAAGAACGAAGTAGGTGGCCTGAAAGGGACCCAGACATCGCTGCAGGCATCCAGGCGTATCCTGGATGAGCCGTGCCCAGCCCCAGGCGCCGGCAAAAGCAGCGAAAAGTAGGAGGAGCAGTGGAGGGACTGGGAGATCGCCTCGTCCTCTGCGGCTCTGAGTGGGGGAGCCGGCTGGATCACGGTCTGGGTCCCACCACTAGGAGCATTCCAGGCCGACATCCATCAGAGAGCCCTCTTGTGAGGGTACCGGCCCTAGTGATGAGGCCGGAGGGTCAATTTATGATCTGCCTAGAAGCCACCGGGCCCCAATTTAGGGCTTTGTTGGTTGCCAGGGTAGACACCGCCTTTCTAACCTCATCTATAGTTCTTTCCCCTTCCAACCGTTCCCTGTCTCCTTCCGTTATAGACCTGAGATTCACTCTTTCCAGGTACCTCTCCTGTGCTCTATGGTCCGGGTTGCTTGAAGAATAGAGGTTTGTGTAGAAGTTGCAGAACTCCCTCTCTATCTCACTGTTGGAGGTATATGTCTGGGCCTCCTCCCCCCTCTGATTTTCAAAATCGCTGTGTCCCTCTCCTCCCTACGAAGCATCCTGGCCAGTAGGCGGTCTGAGCTGTTCGCCTTAGCGTAATATTCTCTAAAGTGGATGAGATTCAGCTGGGCTCTAAGTGTGTGGACCTTTCTTTCAATTGCCCTTGTTTGTTTCTCAGCCATCTGTGTCATTGCATCCTTGAGCCTATTACCCAGCCGCTCCTCCTCCATTCTCATCTCCCTTTCCCGTCTCACTTTGATCGCTATAATTTTACCCAATATCGTGGCTTTGAGGGCGTCCCACCATGTCTGTGGCAAGGTGTCCTCCCAGCTATTGTGTTACAAATTCTTCTAGCTCCTGCTCAACTTCCTTAACCAGGATAGCGTCTTTAAAGAGTGTCGTAGGATACCTCCATTTCCACAGACCCAGAGCCCCTCACGGCCTGGTGATTGCCAATAGGATGGCAGCGTGGTCAGAGACCGCGATAGGACCTAGTGTGATGTCTATTACATTTCCTAGGAGAGAACTAGAGACCCAGGCGTAGTCGATCCGTGAGTGGATTTTATGTGCTTGTGAGTAGAATGTATATCCAGCAGCGTCCCCCTGGGTTTCCCTCCTCGCATCCACTAGTGCCTGGTCTCTCATTTTTGCTTTTAGGTCCCCCGAGGGCCCGCCCTGTGAGCCGCATAGCATCTTGCTCCTATCCCTGTGGGGCTCCCAGGCCATATTAAAATCCCCAGTTACTATGATGCGGCCTGCGGCAAAATTGCCCAATCTGGCGAGAGCTTTATCATGAATGGATCCTGGCCAGTGTTGGGTGCATAGATTGTTGCAACTGTGTAGACCTCTCTTCTGCCCTTAGCATCACTGCCAGATACCTACCCTGGGAATCCCGCTGCAAGGCCTTAACTGCCAGGTCCACTCCATCTCACATAGCAATTGTAGCAAAACCAAAACAGGTTCATCCCTGTTCCTCTAAAACCATCAAGGACCACATTGACACCCTCGCTCCGGCCCGTGCTGATTTTTGCAACCACTCCTTTGCCTCAGGATCCTTCCCCTCCCCTCTGAAGCACTCCTTTGTGCATCCTCTTCTCAAGAAACCCACAGCTGATCCTTCTTGTCCAGCAAACTATCGCCCAATTTCCATTGCTCCCTTTCTTGGCAAACTCCTGGAAAAGTTGGCCTTCTCTCAGCTTAACCTTCATTCCAATTCTGTTGGCTGTCTCCATGACCACCAGTCAGGCTTCAGAGCTGCCAGAAGCACGGAAACTGCTCCCCTGAACATCCGTGAAGATCTGCTCTCCAACCTTGACTCTAACATTCCATCTGTCCTCATCCTCCTTGATCTCTCTTCTGCCTTCGACACGGTCAACCATACCATCCTGCTCAACCGTCTCTGTGAAAACCTGGCTATCACTGATCAGGCTCTGGCCTGGCTCACCTCTTGCCTCTCAATCGACCCTCCCAGGTCCAACTTGGGTCCTTCCTTTCATCTATCTTCCTCTCTACCTGTGGTGTACCCAAGGGGTCTAACCTTTCGCCCTGGCTTTCAACCAATACCTGGCAACTCTCGCCCACTGTATTGCCACTTTCTGCTCAAATTTCCAGTGCTACGCTGACGACGCAACTCATTTTCAGGCTGCCCTCTGCTACCTCCTCTCCCTCTCTCATCTCTGATTGCCTAACTGCCATTCAAGATTGGTGTTCTGCCAATGATCTTTGTCTGAATGCCAGCAAGACGGAGATCCTCCTAATCGGCACACCTTCACCATCCTTTCCCCTCACTCTCTGGCTGGCCTCCCTTGGCCCTCCTCCTACCCCCACCTGCGAGGCTAAGAACCTCGGGGTCATCTTTGACTCCACCCTTTTCTTCTCCGCCCACATCTCTGAGGTCTCTTAAAAGTCACATTTCCGACTGCACCTCCTCAGAGGTACTCTGCCTTTCCTCTCCTTCCCCCAGAAGCTCATGGTATCCCAAGCTCTGGTTTTCTCTAGCTTGGACTATTGTAACAGCCTCTTTCTAAAGCTACCTGCCTCTACTCTCCACCCTCTGCAACTAATCCTGAACAGGACTGCGAGACTTGTCCTTGGCCTCAAGCCCTGGGATCGTATCTCTCCAGCTCTGAAATCTCTCCATTGTGTCCCAGTGGATGCAAGCATTACATTCAAAACCCTCTGCAGTGTCCAGAAGGCTTTCTGGGGCATGGGTCCAAAATACCTTAACTCTGCAAATACCTCCCCTCTCGAGCTCTTTGCTCCTCACCTCCAACTCCCTCAGGGTCAGTCGTTTTTCAAAGAAACAAGCTGGGGGTAGATCTGTCTTCGGCTGGGGCCTCCCTCTTGAATAGCCTCCCTGCCACTCTAAAACTTTAGGAGAACCATCTCCGGTTCCGGAAGCACCTCAAGACCTTCCTCTTTTCTTCTGCCTTCACTCCCCCTCTTCCCTGCTGATCTGTTCTCTCTTGGCACTGTGCACCTGGCCACCCTCTGTCCTTCGGGCCCAGGTATCTGCTCACCCTGCCACCTTCCCGCACTGCCTACGGGGCACCCCTTGCACTGAGGTCTGTATCTGTACCCATACAGCCCCCCCCCCCTTTTCTTCCTGCACTTATCGAACCTACCCTGCCTGCTGCCTTAAACCTAGCACTTGCAAATTGCTGGCTGCATTACCACTGTTTGTTGCCTTTATTATTTGTTATTTATCTGTTTCTCCTCTGCTTCGCACTTTCCACTTCTCCCTCCTTCCATGCCCTTTTCCCCTCCCCCTCTCCCATGCATTTGCGTGTTAAATGTCACTGGGCCTAGTAAGATCGCTGTTTTGTTCTCCCCTGTTCCCCTCCCTTGCCTTGTCGCGCTCTGAAACACTTGTGTACGAGCGCGATAGAAATAAAATATCAATCGAGCAATGACCACCCTCACCCTTTTTTAGTAGGCTGAGTTGCCTGCAACAGCCTAGTGTACCCCCACAGTCTGATGCTATGGGAGTCTTGGATTTGAATATGGGTTTCCTGTAGCGTAACCACATGGGGCTTTTCTTTACATATAAACCTCTCCACTTGCTGTCTTATGAGCAGGGAGTTTAACCCAATGGTGCTTAAGGACAGTATTGTTAATTGCCCCATTCTAGGCGTTAGTGGGATATTGGGAGTACGCCCACCATGTCCCGCAACCTGGTCTCAGGTGATTGCTGTTGTCGGGAGCTCATTGTAAGATTTAATGTGCCTCTCGAGGATATCGGCCTCCTGGATCGGTGTTATACCCTCCCTCACCCCCATTTCCCCCACCTCCCCTCCGTTTCCCCCCTGGGCGAGCTCAACTGGCTAACTGCCCCCCTCGTGTCATATCTACGAGAGCTGAACTCTAGCATTTTCCCAGTCCTGAACAACGCGGGACCTCCCCATCCCATTCCAAGATACTCTTCCCTCCCCCTCCCACCCCCCCCTTTCCCCACCAAAGCCTCATTGTGAAGCTGATGCTTGCCTGTAGCGGTGCCCTTAAGGGCGGACCCGATGGGGCTCTCAAGCTGGACAATTTGAGCACCAGAGTTAGATGTTTTTTGCACGTTGTGTCGAGCTGGTGGATGGTCATGTTTCGATGGGCGCTTATAGCTTACTGTGGTCCATTCCCATGATTTGAGCGTTTTGCGGCGGGGTGTTGCCTCGGTGGCGCCTTGCTATTGCTGCTCCTCTATTCCCAGTAGATCTAAGCCTTGCTCGCATGTCGTAATCTTGTGCTGCCTGCCCTGCCAGGTGAAAGTCGAGCCAAACGGGTGAGACCATCTATACTTGTTGTGCCCTCCGTTGCTTCAGAACTGGACTAATTCATCTCCTTTTAGCCAGAGTCACCTGCGCCATGCCCTCACTCAGAAAGATCTCTGATCCATTATAGGTGATGCTACCCGCCTTTCTAGCCTTTTCCAGAATCTTCTCAGCTGTGAAACGCCACTAGGACATCTCTTGGCCTAGCACCGGATTCGGCCCGGGGAATCCCCACTCTGTGGATTCTATCAAATTGGAGATCCACGGCCGACTCTTCCTCCAGGAGGTCCATGAATATGGTTGTTAGAGTTTGCGTGAGATCTTGGGTCTGAATGGCCACCAGGAGGGCTTTAACCCAGATGTTTCCTCTGGAGCGATTCTCCAACTCCTCTGTCTGCAGCTCCAGATTCTGAGTGGTCATGGCTAGGGTCTCCAGCAGATTTTTTGTCTTCCGTGTGTCTTCTGTCATCTCTTGTATGGCCCGTTCATTAATGTCAACTCTCTCCTCCACTTTATTAATGTCTCGCTATATTTCCCTGAGTCCTTCTGCCAAATCCTCCCTCAGGGTATCCCTCTGTCTTTGGCCTGCTGCAGTGATCTTATCTACCATCTCTACCAAGAATTATTCAAGCATTCCGTGCGTAACCAAATCATTTTGAGGGGCCTGAATAGAGTCCTGGGTGTAGTATCCCCCGCTCCTTCTCCGAACGAACCCTCTTCCGCCTCGGTCTCCCAGGATCAGATTCTGGTAAGTGTCCCATCTTGGGTCTTGTTCTTCATAGCTGAGGACGGATCTTTGGTTCTGTTCCTGGACATTGTGAGGGATACTAATTTTTGATGCGGCACCCCCCGCTATGCAGGTCTCTGGGGCAAAAGTAGAGCGTTACTCGGGCCTCACTGGGGCCTCCTGTCACCCTCCGTCAGTGAGGCCTATCCTGGCTTTTGGCATCAGCCCTCGGGCCCTTCAGTGAGCCCGCTGGCATTTGTGGAGTAGAGAGGCTATTGGCCTGGGGTGGTAGACAACCCAATATGCTTGGTGCACACTTACCGCAGGTTTGGGAGCTTCCGTATCCGAGCCCTTTAGCTAGCTCCCTCTTCTGTAGGCTTTGGTAAGGCCCCAGGGGGCCCGAGCGTTTCTAGGGACCCGGCCTGGTCTGTGCCCCCCAGCTGGGCAATTTGGTCGTGATGTGTGCCTTTCAGGAGTCTACTAGATTCGGGCGGTCTCTCCGTCTCCTCCAAGGTTTACATACAGACCGTGCTGAGCGGGACCCGCCCGGTGACAGCCAGCCCGCCCGGGGAAAAATCACAACTGGCCAACCACCTCACAGCCGACCCGGGAGCTCTGGTTGAAGCTAACTCCCCCGCTGGTATGACCTGGCTCGGCCCGCATCCACGGGCAGTTCTCCAGGGGGGCTCCCTTCCCTCTCTCCTTACTTGGTGGTGGGCCTGCTTGCTGGTGAGAGATCGCACGGAGGGCTGAGGCAGGACCCCCTGTCTGAGCGCCTTTTGCCTCTCCCCCTGCCCCACCCCCCCGGTCCGGGGGTCTATCTCCTGTCCGCCCGCTGCTGCTACCTCCAGCTGTCAGTCTCCATGGGGGCTGCACCACGCAGGCCACGGACCGCTTACCGGGCTGAGCCACCGGCACCGCTCCTTCACTGCAGCTCGCGGACACAGTTCCCAGGCGGCCCGCAGCACCCCCGCCTCCTCGCTCTCTCCCAGGCGCGCCACAGGCACTACCCCGCTCAGCGGCTGGATCACCTGCAGAGCCAGCCTCCCCGCTGAAGACGTTCCTGTTGAGCACGGCCCAGCGCCTCCAATGCTCGGCGCTGCCGGGGGTTCCCCACTGTCACCAGGATGTTCACTGCCGTAGATGCTCCGAGGCGCCCTCCGTTACAGGCTTGTTTCAGTCCCACCGGCCCTCCGCTCAGCCAGAGGACGAAGGAAGGGGGCGAGATCAACCGGGGGGGGCTGCTTACTGTTGCTGTCTCTGCTGGCACCGTCAGGCCCAGAGCGGTTCGGGGAGCTCGGGCGTCACGTTGTTCACCAGTCAGCGGCCATCTTGAAAGTCCTCCACGTTTTCTTGCAGTTTTTTTTAGCTGAACCTCATAATCGACCACTGCACTGAGGATCCGAAGAGGAATTTGAAGCACGACGTCCCAACAACTTACAAGCGACCGCCAGAGCTGGCAAGTGACCACTGAAGACCTAATCCCGAATTCTTAGCAACAGGGAAGATTTCTTGAAGAGGACTACATCCCATAGACTGGTGGGAACAACCAGTAAGTTGTTATTTGTAAAAATGTGAGTATTTTATAAGCAGGTAAAACCAGTCTGAAGACCACCTGCATTTTGCGCTATGCCACGAAGAGCTGTGACCATCCTGGGCTGCAAACTCCCAATATCCTGGAACCATTTTGCAGCGCAACCGCAACCTTGTGTGAAGCACGGATCTGACTAAAAGCTTGTGAGCATCCATCTGGGCCTACAGTGACACTTTTCCACTCCTTGAAATCCCTTCAGCTGAGTCGAGGGCTGAGGACTGAAGGAAAGTCTTCAGGATGACAACCGTTGCCGAACTGAAGCCTGTGAAAGGCTCCAACGCACAAGTGCCGCCAAGATCCACTGCTAGGCGTCCCACTGCTTCAGTGTATCCGTCTATTACCTCCAAAGTTCCTTCTTCAGCCATCAAGGCCAAGAAACTCAAACCGGGACAACTGTCGCCTCCCCTTTATGACCAACCTGCTGCACCAAGTTCTTCATAAGGTACGATGCCAAGCCTAGGTACTTAACTTGGTCTTGTTGCGTTGCTCCGGTGTTCTTGGAGGGCTTGCACCCCCCTCCAGGGCACCCCGTGTCTCCATGGGCTGAACAACCCATTGGGCTCTAACTTGCTAAAACTAACTTTTACTTACCTGCAAACCTGAAGACCTCCTCATAGACTTTATTCTGTGTGCTGCTTACCTACCTCTTTCCTCCTCAGCCCTTGACCACTGGAACCTCATGTCTCCCCTTGACTCTGACTCATTTAGTATAGAGTTGAACTTTTGAAGAGTGGTTAAAGTTGCAAGAGTTAATTTAAGATCGCTTATTAGTAGTTTTCACTAACTTTTGTGTTGCTTTACTTTATTCTTCTCTGATTTTACTGTGTTGATAATACCTATGACTTTTCTAAAGCCTTACTGTATATAAAATAAATAACAATTTTTTATATAACTGCTAATGTGTCGGTGTTTCCTTGAACCAATGTTATGTTAAGTACTGTGTGCCTCACTACGGCCCTTACCCCCCCCCCCCCCCCAAACTAAGCCTGGCTGCTCAGCCATTGCTACCAAACATTTGGGTAGTTGATGCTAAACCTAACGGGTTACAACCCTGTCACCCAAAGTGGGCTTTTCCAAGTTCTGTCACATACAGCAACTTGTGTAAAACTCCCAAACATTGTCAAATCAGGGACAACTGCTGGTTTCACTCATGCCCCACACCTAGACTCTTGCACCACAGATGTGGAATGGGACCGTCCCACCACCTTCCTGGGCGACACACAATTCCCCACACCTATACATCTGCCCACGCCACTAACCTGTGAAAGCTGCAGTTTTCCCAGACAAGAGATTTCCTGACTGGAAGAAGGCTGAACAGCAACATGGCCACAGAACAATATAGTGGCACAGCCATTTTAGGACACTAGCCACGTTTACTAGACATATGCAGTAAATGCGAAGGTGCACACTAAAAAGAAAGCAAAAATTGTAAAAATGTATCTGCTGCCACCAGCTTGTTTTAAGGCACATATAAAAGTAAACACAAATCTCATGTGTAAAAAGCTTGGGTGATACAAAGGTCTCCGAATTTCACTGCACTGTATGATGCTGTATGCAATGATAAAAAGTTGCAAAAGGGAGACCTAGTTTCCCAGTACTGATAGTCTGAAAAGGACTGATCGGTTTCCCCATAACAAAAGGTAAGTGAAGCTGAATGTTTTGCTTCCGCTCAAAACGTCATAACGGGTTCAAAAACAGAGCAAAAAGAAACAAACTATGGAGGGAAAATTGCAAAAAGATAAATATTTCCTAACATGGGGGACTTTACCAGTTCAGGGCAATGCCCTTTATCTTAAAGAATGCACCTGCCACTTTCCAAAGGTTAGTTAACCATGTCCTGAATGGGTTAGGCGATTTCTCCATGGCATGTCTGGCCGATATTGCAGTTTTCAGCCCTACTTGGGAAGAATATGTGAAACACCTAGGGATTGTGTTGCAGGTTCTTCAGTGGGACTACTTGACCATTAAGGCAACCAAATGCCTACCTTGATCATGAGGATGGGTGGGGGCAAATTGAGCCTCTACCCAGAAACGTACATGCTGTACAAGACTCTGCAACTGCCACAACCCAAACCCAGGTAAGCGCTTTTCTAGGCCTTACTGACTGGGAATAGCAGGAATTTCATGGCAGATTATCGAATCATAGCTGCCCTTTTGACTGCACTCACAACTCTAAAGAAACCCAAAAAGGGTACTTGGTCAGTGGAGTGTGCAATGGCCATTCGGGGTGTTCGGTAGAATTTTCGTATTGTGTGTAATTCTCCCCATTTAGTGAGTGCCCCCAGTGCTCCCGATAATGTTTTGAAGTGGGAGTATTTTACTCCCTATTTTTTAAAGTTGGGAGTAAAATGTTTTTTTAAGGAGTAAAAATGTAAGTCCAATTCCCAATGTGAGTATTTTATAAGCAGGTAAAAATGCTTTTGTAATAATTATTCCTTTGCACCTAGTTATTCATGCACGTTAAGATACATGTTTACTTCATCCAATCAAACAGTAATAATAGCAGTTTCGTCTTGTGGTACTATGTGCACCACTGGTCCAAGCATATCCATGGAGCTGTGTGGATGAAAACAGGAGCCCAAGGAACCTGTTTCCAATTTTTTGTTGGGAGTATTTGTACTCCATATTTTTATTTTTGGGGAGTGTTTGCCAATTTTTAGGGAGTAAAAGTGGCCGATACACCCCTTATCTGTCAGGCTTTTTATGGACCTTGGATTTTGGTCTAACTCGCCTGAGTGAGGGAATCCTTTTTCCTCATTCATTCTTTTCTCTGACTCTGAGAATCCTTTTTGGTTTCTCTTGGAGTCTGCCTTCCATCATCTTTTTTGACATCTTTATTTTCCTATTGCATCACACAGCACCTTCTGTGCAGTGTTGCTGGAAGCTCATTGAGCCTCCCTCTTCGGTTTTCCTTTATTTTCCTGTGCTAAATTAAGGTTACCAGGATAGGGGAATATGTGTTATCCTACCTATGCTTTTCTTTTGTGAGATCAGCACACACTGCCTTATGTAGAGTGCTGAGACACATTGTATCCCTTTTCTCACTTCTTCTGTAACCTTCTAGTTAGAGACAAGTCATATTGGCTGGTGGCAGTGGATGATTTTCTAACAATTTTGTAAAACTTATATCACAGGTTCTTTTTGCAGGTGTGGTAAGGGACAAATGGACCACCCTTATTTGAAAATGGTGCCGGACTTCTTTTTCCAAATCACAGCGTTTCTTCAGCCTTCTTCTGCCGACCTGACTGGGGGAAGTTTTGCTCATTCCTTTGTCTTCGCCAGGCTCCCATTGGGAAGCCTGCCCAAAGACGCCAGTGTGTCTAGGAGGACAGGAAACTGTGAGGTCACCAAAACTCATATCTTTGTACTCCATGGGTCTGCTTGGATTCAGTTTTGACTGGGTACCTGGCTGTCCCCTTCGAACAGCCACCACCCAAAGTTTGAACATAGCATGCATGATGATTGGCTGGGTTTCTGCATAAAAGGCGAGGGTCTTGATGCTGAAGCCAGTCGACCACTGGAAGATTCTTTCTGAAGAAGAAAGGAGGATGCCTGCAGCCACCTCCAGCGACCACCAAAGCTGACTGAGTCACTGCTGCTGCGCCAGCCCTTTCTTTTGTGCATCAGGGACGATCCAAACCAGGCAACTTCCTCCCCTGGTCTGGTAGGCCTAGCCAGTCTCGAGACCAGTTACAGTTTGAGCCATGCTACAACAAGCTGTGACCTTCCATGCCTACATTATCTGAATACCCTGGAACCTCTGTCACTGCTGCAGTGCATCATCTCGTCAAGCGCGGCTCTGGCTGCAAACTGGTGGGCATCTGTCTTGGCCTACAACGACTCCATCCCGATCGTAGAAGCCCTCTCGGCTGAGTCGTGGACCTAGAAAAGGAAAAGTCTGCTGGGTGACAATGTTGCTGCTAGAAAGCCTTTGACGAGCCTCCGCAGCCAAGTGTTAGGTAAGATTTTCATAGAAATTGTAAATCTTCCTGACCTGTGTCAACCCCAGAACTTTTTGCCTTACTGGTGAGTTATTTGTCATTATACCTCTGTGAGTGGGAACCTTTTTCCACACTCACAGAATCTTTTACTCTTTTTATGGGTGTCATTTTTTAGACTCTCCATAGTGTTCTTTTAAAGTTATCCTCTTTAACAACTTTTTGGCAATAAGTGCCTGTTGTTGCTGGGTTGCCCTAGGGCCGCCCCATTTAACTTTCGCTGGCTAACCTTGAGAGAACTACAGTTCCCAAGGGTAGAAAGAATCTTTGGATTCCTTTTTATATTTTATTTGGTGAAACCAGCACACCCCACCTTATGTGGAGTGCTGGGGAGATGCAGTGTATCCCCTATCACACGAAAACTGTAACAATTCTGTTACAGGGACAAGCTTAACTTCAATGGCTGGTGGCAGTGATACCTTTTATTAATTTGGTGCACCTTTACCTGGGCTGTGTTCACAGCTACAGTAAAGGCACCCAAGGGTGCTCATTGTAAAAAGATGCGCACTGTCTTCTTTTTTCGCCATTTTAGTGTTTCGTGTCCTTCCTTCCTTCCCCCTGACATCCAGGGCGGGAAATTCCTTTGTGTGCTTTTTATCTTCAGCACGAGTCCCCTAGACTCTCTGCTCAGGCTCCAGTCTTTCTGTGAAGACAGGAAGCGAGGGAGGATTCCCAAACTCTGCAGCACTTTGTCTTCCTCCTTGCATGAATGGGGACAAATCCCAGTGGGGGGGGCTGGCTGTCCTGATTGGACAACCAGACCGCCCCTTGTTGTAAAATGCAGGGAGAGAATGCAGAGTTTGTGCTGTAGCTCCTGTTAAATACTCACAACCTGGAAGCTGAAGACAAGTCAACCACTGGAACTGAAACCGAAGAGGAAGATGAAGGAAAAGCGGCTGAGATGAATCCCAGCGACCGGAGAGCCTGCTGTGTAACCCGGAGCCTGCTGTAGCTCTTCCTCCAAATCGACCAGGGGTCGCTGAAAATGACAACCCCGACTAGAGCCTTGTGAGGCCTACTAAACTCAAGAAGACCTGCATTTTGAGCCATCCCAAGCCATGCTTCGACCTTGCGGGGCTGCAATACCATGTGACCTGGAGCCATTGTGCGGTGCACGGTCTTCCGAATCTCACTGAAACTTCATGGGCATCCTGGTGTATCTCCAGAGACACAAATCAAGTCTGAAAATTCTCCTCACCAGAGTGTTGGGCCTTTGTAATGACGAGAATCCGACCAGCGATATATTTTCTTATGTGCTTCTGAAAAAGGCGCCAAATCCACAGATGCTGCATCAAGCCTCGAGGAAAACCTTACCTAGAGCCTGCTCTGGTGATCCCTGCTGCAAACTCCCTTTTAGGGAGAATTCTCAAAAATGTGCTAATTCCCTTCACCTTAGAGACCCCCAACAACTTTGCTGGATTTTGAGGACTTGATTTTTTACCTGGAGAGTGTGACCCTTTTTCCCACTCGTGTTTTGAAATGTGTTTTTCTCTTGTGTTTTCTTTAGTTATGGAGCCTAAACAACTCCATAGGCATCATCCTTTCATTTGTGTCACACAGCACCCTCCGTGCAGTGGCACAGGGAAGCCTGTGCACGCTCTCCCAAGGTTTAAATACCTTCTCTGGGATAAACTACTGTTTCCCAGAGTAAGTAAAGTGAAATTGACTTTACTAGTCATTTTAAATTCCTAGACCCAGCACACCCTATGTTACAGTAGAGTGCTGGAGGGGTTACTTAGTATCCTCTGTGTCTAGATACTCATGTAGCAGTCAAATGCTAACCTTTCCTCTCAGAATGGCTGGTGGCAGTAGTTTTACAGCGCACTACCATGATTTTTCCCGACCGCAAACTTTCGATAGCTCCGGTAGCGTTAAATCGCTTCCACAAGTGAGGTACCGTTTTCATCGGGACACCTGTGGGAATGCGGGACGGTAGGCAATGTGGTGTTGGCGTGTTTTGATGGGTGCGCAGAGTGAATTGTGCGGAAAATGCATTTTTTCCCCACATTTCAGACTTTGCAGGGGTGTCTAGGTAATAAATTCTGGGCCGATTTGCGCAAATCATACCTCTGCGGATTCCCACGGGTGTTCACTTTTCGGAAATGCATGGGGTTCCCTGTTTTCCTTGGTGGCTTGGACACCCGAGGCCCATATCTGTATGTTCGAGGGGATTGGGTCCTCCGACGTATTCCATATCTATGACATGTAATCACCACATCTGTGCTGCTTCGGAAACTTTTTTTTGTCCTGCGTCTGACGTTGATGCGCCGTCGTCGAGGACCTCCTCCGACGTCATCCGATGTGATAAGTAGGACGCACGACGCCCGTAGCCTCAGTTCTGTTTTTTCCGCGAACGTGTTGCTTCGTGAATCTCGGTTAACGCCTCGACTCTTTGGAGTTCTGTTCTTCGAACCTGTTAGTTTTTGTGAAAATCCTTTGTGTGAAGATGTCTTCTACTTCGTCTTCGACCCCGCGTCCGGGCTTCAAGAAGTGCGGGGAGTGTGGGTCCAAGATGTCGGTGACAGACTCTCACGACACCTGCCTCTGGTGCCTCGGGGAGGCCCACGACACGGATGACTGTATCGACTGCCAGTCGCTCACGTCCAAAGCCTTACGCGAACGTAAGAAGTTGTCGGTAGGTCGGGTGTCCAAGCCCCGGAAGTCGAAGTCTGCGGGGCTTTCGACGGATGTTTCGAGGGGTGACTCTCCGCGTCGTCGTCGGAAGTCTCGTGGATCTCCTTCTAGGAGTCGGTCTCGCCACTCCTCAGCCTCTTCGAGGCATTCTCGGAAGCGCCGACACCGGTCGTCTTCCAGGTCCTCTTCGGAGGACTCTGCCCGGCACGTCGCTTACCCCACCAGCCGTGCGACGCCGGAGGAATGGGCTTCCTTTGGGAAGAAAATGCTGGGGATTCTTGAGTCGCAGGGTACTAAGCCGTCCGCGCCCCCGAGTGGGGTTGGTCGTGAGAGGTTGAGAGACACTGCTCGCAAGAGTGGTCGGCACGAGTCACGGGAGAGGTCCCGTTCGGACAAGGAGACTCGTTCTCGACATACCCGTTCCAGGTCCCGGTCCTCAACGCGTTCGAGACCGTGTGCACCTGTGAGGTCTTCGAGGAAGACATCGACGTCTGAGGCGTCGAGGGTGTCGATAGGCTTTCTTGAGGCTGCGGCTCCGAGGAAGTCGTCGACGCTCAGGTCGTCGAAGGACACGCTCGGGGCTCCGGCTTCGAGGGCTGTGTCGACGCCGCCGATGCTGGCGGCGTTGCATCCGACGCCGATCCTCTCGGCGCCGATGCCTGTTCTCTCGACGCCGGCGCCGATTCGCTCGATGCCATTGACGCCTTTCATGTCGGAGGTACCCCGTGGCAGGGGGGAACACCCTAGGAAGGCTCTGGTTAAGAGCAAGCACTCTCGGGTGCCTTCTTTTCGCCACCTGGAATAAATTTCAGAGGCGGATGAGGATTCTGATGGCCTGGTTCCTAGTCGGGTTCCAGATGAAATTGTCTCGGGCCATAGTCAGTTTGACGATTTTAGGCAGTCACTGCATTATGCCAGTGGACTGGACACCTCTCCGGAGGTGGAGTTTTGTAGGCCTGAGCCTGGCTCTCATGCCGATTCCTCGTACCGGCACCTTATGGCTAGTGTTTCTGAGTACTTGGGATGGTCTGCTCCCCCAGGGGAGTTTGTGCAGGATGATCTAACGGACATCCTTGATGTTGGTCCCCCAACTGACCCGGTACTGCCGTTCTATATGGCTTTACAGAGAAGGGTGGCGGCGGCTTGGACTGCTCCGGAGAGTCTCCCGGCGGTGGGCAGATCCTTGTCGCGAAAATACCGTCCAGCCAGTAGCGACCCCTGCTACTTGACCAGGCACCCCATTCCGGAGAGTTTGGTGGTGCAGGCGGCCCCGGCAAAGCAGGCGTCGTACCCTACCATCTCTCCTGATAGGGACGACAAACGTTTTGATGGCTGGGCGAAGAAAGTGTTTTCTTCTGGTGGTACGGCGCTTCAGGCGGCCAACTCCATTTGTGCCTTGTCTCGTTTCACACACCCTCTGTGGAACTGTGTTGCGTTAGCGGCTGAACATATTCCGGAAGGGGACGAATGGGATGGTTTCCTTGCTATGGTCCAGGATGGTAAGGATGCCATGTGAGTCCGTTCAGTCGGGTTTGGACTTAGCTGAATGCGTCAGTAGGTCCATGGCGGCGAGCACCGTGATACGCAGGTTTGCGTGGTTGCGGAAGTCGGGGTTTGCTCCTGATGTGCAGTCCCGGCTCTTCAACATGCCCTTTGGCGGTGAACACCTTTTTGGCAGCAAGGCTGACGAGAGCCTTGAGAGGTTGCAGACCTCAAAAGCTGCAGCGAAGTCGTTGGGCGGTGCAGTTCGCCAACCTCCGCCTTTTCGTCCTAGGGGACAGCAGTGGAGGGGTGGTTCCTTTCGCTATTACTCGTCCTTCAGTAAAGCGAGAGGAGCTGGCAGTCAAAGAGGCCAACGCAGGGGTACCAGAGGTGGACGACAGGGTACCCGTGGTGCCAAGGCCGCTCAGGCAGTTGCCTCTTTGCCCTCAGGTAACGCCGCAGCCGCTCCCACTCAGTCATGAGGCCATGTCCCATGGTTCGCCGGTTGGGGGAAGGCTGGCGCAGCATCTTGTAGAGTGGCAAGCCAATACTTCAGATGTGTGGGTTCTGGAGATCCTGGCCTACGGCTACTGTCTTCCCTTTCGGCACAGGCCTCGCGACAATCCACCGGGGAACCTCTTTGCAGAGTCCGGATCTGCTCCTTGCGCAGGAAATTCAAGCCCTACTGGAGAAAGGCGCCATAGAACTGGTGCCTGTAGCAGAGAGGAACAGGGGATGGTTTTCCCCTTATTTTTTTATTTCGAAGAAAGACGGGGGATTGAGACCCATCATGGACTTGCACGGTTTGAACAAACTCCTCAGGACAAGTTCAAGATGGTTGCTCTCTCTCAAGTCCTCCAGGCCCTTCAGCTTCAGGACTGGTTGGTGTCACTCGACCTCAAGGATGCTTACTTCCATGTGCTGATCCATCCCAAGCACAAGAAGTACCTGAGGTTCGCGGTTGGCGACACGCACTTTCAGTTTCGGATCCTGCCGTTCGGATTGACCTCCGCCCCGAGGGTTTTCACCAAGCTCATGGTGGTGGTGGCAGCGCATCTCAGGCAAGGGGGGATTCAAGTCTACCCCTACCTGGATGATTGGTTGATCAGGGGGAGCTCTCCCGAGCAAGTCCTGGATCATCTGTCCGTCACCTGCCACTCCCTTCACAGGCTGGGCTTCTCCTTCAATTTAAAGAAGTCCCATTTGACGCCAACACAGCGGCTCCAGTACATCGGAGCAGTGCTAGACACTTCCCTGGGGCAGTGTTTTCCTCCCCAGGTGAGGGCTCTTCACATTCATCAGATGGTGCACAAGTTTCAGCATGCCCAGACGCTCCCAGCGTTCGAGTTCTTGAGGTTGCTCGGCCTCATGGCGTCCTGCATTCTTCTGGTGCCAGAGGCTCGCCTGCGGATGAGATCTTTGCAGTGGGCACTCAAGGCGCAATGGTCGCAGTCCTCCGGCAGGATGTCGGACCCGGTTCAGGTGCTGCCCTCGGTCGCCCGGGACCTTCTGTGGTGGGCCGTCGTAGGCAACTTGATGAAGGGGGCTCCATTTTGGCTTCCCTGGCCGGAGGTGACGATCGTGACGGATGCATCCCTCACGGGATGGGGAGCTCATGCCAACGGGCTGACAGTCAGCGGTCGTTGGTCTCCGTCGGAGTCCAGACTCCATATCAATCTGTTGGAGCTGAGGGCCGTCAGGCTAGCCCTGAAGGCTTTTCTGCCGACTGTTCGAGGAAAGAGTGTCCTGATCCTGACGGACAACACAGTGGCCATGCACTACCTCAACAAAAAGGGGGGGGCAGGGTCACTTCCTCTGTGCAGGGAGGCGATGTTCTGGGCCATCCAGCAGGAAGTTTCGATCTCGGCAGTTCATCTGGCCCGAGACGAAAACGTGACGGCGGACGCTCTGAGCAGGCAGAGCGCGATCTCTCACGAGTGGGAGTTGGCTCAGGAGATTCTCCTGGAGATCTTCGCCCTTTGGGGGACCCCTCAAGTGGATCTCTTCGCCACCAGTGTCAACCGGAAGTGCGAAAGGTTTTGCTCACGGGAATTTCCTCCAAAAGGAGCCTTAGGAGACGCATTTGTGGTGGAGTGGTCATTCCCGCTGCTGTACGCGTTTCCTCCAGTCCCCGTCATCCCGCAAGTGCTGCGGAGGTTACGGAAGTTCGGTTCCCGGATGATCCTCATTGCCCCGGCATGGGCTCGGAGGACGTGGTACCCGGACCTTCTCGACTTGTCCATCTGCCTTCCACGTCGTCTTCCCTACCGAGACGATCTGCGCTCACGGGAGGGGGGGGGTCAGGTTCTCCATCCAGAGGTCAGATCCCTCAACCTTCACGCTTGGCTTCTGAAAGGTTGAGGTATAAGGATTGGGACCTCCCTGAAGACGTGATGGAGGTGTTGCTTTCGGCCCGAAGGCCAGCAACAAAGTCTCTGTACCGTTGGCGTAAGTTCTGCGACTGGTGCAGAGTTCAGAATGTGGATCCTTTTGCATGTGACATCCCCATGGTTCTGTCCTTTTTACTTTCTTTGGCCCACAGAGGCTTGCAAGTGGGTACCATTAAAGGTTACCTGGCGGCGCTGTCCATCTTTAAGCGCTCGTCTGAAGAGTGTTCTTACTTTAAAATCCCTTTAATTTCACAGTTTCTGAAAGGGCTCACTAATGTGTTCCCTCCGTCACCTTTCCTGGTGCCCGGCTGGGATTTAAACCTTGTTCTTACGTTTCTTATGGGTGCTCCGTTTGAGCCTTTACATTCTTGCCCTTTGAGGCTGTTAACTCTGAAAACTGTGTTTTTAGTTGTGGTTACTTCCGCTCGCAGAGTGAGTGAGTTACAGGCACTTTCAGTTAAGCCACCCTTCACTGTGTTTCACAATGACAGGGTTGTCCTTAGGGTTCGTCCTTCTTTTCTTCCGAAGGTAGTGACGGAATTTCATTTGGCCCAGAAGGTTGTTCTTCCGGCATTCTATCCTCCTCCGCATCCTGGTAAGGAAGAGGAGAGGCTCCATAGGCTTGATCCTAGGAGAGCTTTAAGCTTTTATGTTTCACGCATGTCCCGGGTCAGAGTGGACGATCAACTCTTTATTGGTTACGCTGGAAAGCGTTTGGGGCAAGCTGTGACGAAACGGACTTTGTCTCGCTGGATTATTTTGGCCATCTCGGAGTGTTACCGCTTGGCGGGTAAGGACCCACTGGCTGGCTTGCGGGCCCATTCTACCAGGGGTATGGCTGCATCTACTGCCCTGCAGAGGGGTGCTCCTATTCGCAACATCTGTGATGCAGCCATCTGGGTTTCAGTACATACATTTGTACGTCACTATTCCCTCGATTCCATCCGAGGACAGGATCTGGCCTTTGGCAAGGCGGTCCTTTGCTCTGCTATTTGATAGGCTATTCTAAATTTTGATTTTAAATTCTTTCCCTCCTCCTTGCTCTGGTACTGCTTTGGGAGTCTGTCATAGATATGGAATACGTCGGAGGACCCAATCTCCTCGAAGAACAAGTTACTTTCTTACCTGGTAACGTTCTTTCGATGGGATGGTCCGAAGACTTATTCCATATTGCTCCCGCCCTGCCTTTCCTGCTGCAGAATTTCTTTTGCGATTTGCAGCTTACGTTCCGCAAGGCTTTGTGTCTGACTGGCAGTTGACTAATGTCACACGTTCTGGGGGAAAAAACTACAACTGAGGCTACGGGCGTCGTGCGTCCTACTTATCACATCGGATGACGTCGGAGGAGGTCCTCGACGACGGCGCATCGACGTCATCGACGCAGGACACAGACGCCGAAAAAAAGTTTCCGAAGCAGCACAGCTGTGGTGATTACATGTCATAGATATGGAATACGTCGTCGGACCATCCCATCGAAAGAACGTTACCAGGTAAGAAAGTAACTTGTTCTTCTGCTTGTCTGGAGAAAGTGTCAAATTCAGGTATCGAAACAGACTTGGGGTTACCTGTGTTTTAGGCTTTCCCTTTGGCGCCCAGGTAGGTGCACCCACACGTGAGGTACCGTTTTCATCGGGACACCTGTGGGAACCTAGGAAGGTATGACATTTGTTGTGTTTGTGTAGTTTTCATAACGTTTTGACCCATTTGCTGGTGCCCTTTGTGTCACAACCCTTTCATTTCCCAGATGTGACCTACATTTAGTCGCTGTTTTAGGCACCATACACTTTTGTAAACTGCACAAGTCGCCTACCCTTGAAACGGTCTGCCTGTGCTCTTTCAAGAAATTGATGCTTGCCATTCCTCACCACATTGGTTTTCCCGATTTACACATGCTAAGTGCGTCTGTTCAGGCCGTGAGCATAAAACTCCTGTGTACCATGGCTGTGTTTGGCTTGTGGTATTGCTTGTTTTGTAAAACACTACAAAAAATGTGTGCTTTCCTAACTGCAAGAGTCGGGGGGAATGTAGCGGTGCGTTGCTTTTCTCAAAATTCATAGAAGCCATTGCCGTACCAAGCCAACCATGTCCAACACATACCTTTTTTTTCAGTCATTTTCCTGCTTTTCCCCCAATTTATGGCATTTTCCCCTTCCTAGTTGTTGCCTGACCTACGCAAATCACCCCTTCTTAAACTTGGAATGTCGTCTACTTTTCAGAAATATATGCCTTTCTGTCCTCCAATTCGGCTTTCATACCCTTTTTTTTCCATTCCGTCCATGCATGTCCAGTTGGCAAAAATGGCCAAAATCGCCTACCTCTCACGAAAAAGTTTATAACCACATCAAAATATATTTTTTTCGTTTCCACTCAACCTGTTCTTGAAAGCCAGGAAATTGGGGAATTCAGCACAGCAAACCATTCGTTCCTTCCTAGCTCTTACAAGGAAAAAAACACAGGCTTCTTTCTACATCATTTTATTGGCATTTTTTGAAAAAACCCTACATTTTCGCCCTTTTTGCTTATTTTCTCACCCCCCTACAGCAACCTAGGATTCCATGTGGGAAACAAAGGAGCTAAACTTGGCCGAGATATCTCATGTAACAAAAACGTTACAAGGCATTGAATGGCCACATACCGAAATCACCAAAAAAGGCCTTGGCACTGGGGGGAAATACCCATGGCAGTTAAATGGTTAAAGCTCTGTCCAAAAAAAATTCAAGAGTCTTCTGGCAGCTAATAAAAGATCAATCAACCATCCATGACACCCAACAGAATTATGTCAGCGAATCACAGTGGGAACAACACTTTCTAACTTTATTTCTAGACGGAGGAACACCTCTAACTCCTGTGCTGTAGTTTAGTCCTGAATATTGGGACTTGGGTATAACTTTGGAAGAGATTCAACTGAAAATCAAAAAGCTCACAAGATCTAGAGCACCTCGGCCTGTCTGCCTAAGTAACGCAATGTTAAAAGAAAATCTGGAGGAATGGGCGACCTTCATAAATGTTGTCTTTGACAAAATCTGTAGAACACATCAAATCCCCAGCTCGTGGAAGACTGTCACGATTGTACCTATATTCAAAATGGGGGAAAAAGACTAACCTCAAAACTACCGGCCAATTGCGTTACTGGACGTCATAGGCAAACATTTTGGATCCATCATACTTGCCAAATTAACCAGCTGGACCACCATCAACGGCTGGTTTGACCCCTTTGAAACCGGCTTTACACAGAACATTGGCACAGCAGCAAATATTGTGTTACTAAACATCCTAAAAGCTCAGAGCCATGAGATGAACTCCAGAATATACATCAAAACGAAACTAACATGACTTCTCTACGCAGATGATCTGATCATGATCGATCAAACCGTAGTAGGCCTCCAAAGACAACTAGACCGCCTCCACCGTTATCTGCTCGAAAACAACTTGGAGATAAATGAAAGTAAAACCAAAATCATTTGCCTTCAAAAGGCAAAACGGAGAAAGATCAAACCAAGTTGGTTTTTGAGTGATAAAAAGATCGAGGAAGTGGACTCCATTAGATACCTTGGAGTCATTTTCAACAGTCATACAGAGGCACCGGCACAATCTTTTCTAAAGAACAAGGTCACAGTCTTGATAACACAGGGTCGCTTGATGGATAAAAGATTTGGAAGATTCTCCATCGGTTTAATCAACTTTTACTGGAACAAGGTGGTCCCGACCATAACATATGGAGCCGTAGGTCTGATTGATATGCCGACCGAAATCTGGTCAACCCTGGAAGGCAGATTCTGGCGATCGGTCCTAAATTTACCAAATTCAGCTGGTACTGTTGGAATCAGAAATGAGCTTGGTTTAACTTCACTTGAAGCATTCGTGGAATGGAAGGCACTAAACTTATATCGAAAAAAACGTCGTCCTTTCTGTGCATCAATATTCAAATTGATCCCTGATGAAATTTCTAAAACCACAAATAGGTTTCTGAATACTTGGGTCATTAACCGTCAAAACACACTAGAAGAACTCGGTGCTCAGAAACGGACCTGGCAACAAACCCTTTGAGAATCAAAAAGAAACTCTTCGAACTTGACTGGATCAAAACAGCTGAGAAAGCAAGTAAAAGCAGTTTGGCAGAGAACTTACCTGTAATTCCAACAAAACTGAACCATCGGAGAGGTTATCTGAATGATTTTCGGATAAATCGTTTAGCGACATCTTCCTTAGAATGAGATTAAACTTGTTAAATACCAACGAAAATAACTATATTCAAGGAAGATCTACCTCAAAAACGTGTCGGTTCTGTGCACCAAACGAAGAGACTGAATCAATCATTTGTTGATGACCTGTACGAGATGAGTCACAGAGTGTTACACCTGACCCCAATACTGAACAATTATGCAACACTGGACTTGGAGGATCGTTAGAGGACACTTATGTGGAGAGCGAACCAAAATGACCATTGCCTTGGTCTCTATGATGAAGGCTATTATCTTAAACTTTGTTTAAAAGTTGGACATGTAGGAGATTTTTTTGACAGACGTATTCTCTAGCCTATCCTCTACTTTTTTTTCTTTTCCTGTCTTCCTCTTTTTTTGACCGGGCGAAGCGGACATAGTGATGTTAAATGTTTACTTTGGAAAAAATTGTTGATTTAATTAATTCAAATATTTTGAAAAGTATATGTAACATCTTTCTTTCCTTAGAAACTGTTTCGCCATTCTAACAGAGTAGATGGAAGGGTAAATTACTCACCTGTTATTTGGTTGTGCCTTTTCCCAAAAGTAATGCTGTAGGTTTCACATTATTATTCCTGTTAGGATAATTGTATGATTGCCCCCAACTGGGTCTTGCTTCCCCTGACTTGCTGTTAGCCTGTCCAGAATAAGTGTGCATTAGATTTTACCTACCTAAAATAACCTTGAGTCGTTTATAAAGATTAACATTTGGTTTTGCTTTCCCTGGTCTGTTTTAGACAGATACAAAAAGAGTCCTAGGTTTCTACCTGCCCCAAGTTGCTGATGGCTCCGTGAAAAAGTATATGGGTTTTAATTACCTTGCGTTAGCGGTGTGCCATCCAAAAATAAGTTATGCGAGTTACTGCCTATCTCAATCTGTATTACACTGATCTCAAAAGCACCTGTAGTTGAATACTACATCCTTAGGTTTTACTCACCTAGTATAACACTGTTTTCACAAAAGTAGTTACATGTTTTTACTGTACCTAGAATAAGTGTTCCACTATTCACAAAATGCATACTGTCCAGTTGACTGATTATGTGATGTGTTGCTGAGCCTCACAGTACAACTGGTAGGGTCTACTACCTTTGAATTACTGAATGTAATCTGAAAGTAACCATTGGTTTTACTCCCCAAGAATAGGTGTGACCTATACTGAATGTGTATGAAAAGGTTTGACTTCCCTAGAACTACTGTTGGGTGTTCCAAATAAGTTGTATGCTTTGGTCTGTGTACCTTCAAGCATGGTGTTGTGTTTTTATAATTATGATTACCTATAATGTGATAGTGCTTATTTCCCCCAAGATTTATCTGGGCTCACTTGTATTTAAATAAACCATTTAATGTTTACAATACATAGTGTTTCAGTGTTTCTTTGAACCATTTGTATTACAGTTTTGTGTTTTCTGATTGTACAGCCCTCTCTCCCTCCTAAGATCAGCCTGGCTGCTCTGTCTACGCTACCGTGAACACAGGTGGTACAGCCTTATACTGAGAGTGGAGTCTTGTACTGCCTCAGTTGGACTTCAGAAAAACTGTCCTAACACCAAGTGCTTCTAATATAGTATGCTGGACATCCCTGTCACTGAGTGTGACTGCCAAAAGGTCCTCCTCCAGCCGCCAAGGCCAGAGACCAGAACTGGAGCTGCTGTCATTTTACCTTGCTGATGCGCCGTTGACATCGTTGTTCTTAATTAATCTCACTCCTGGGTAGTTGGGGTGTTGCTGTTCGCTCCTCCTGTGCTCCTTGAGTCACATTGGGGTGCATGATCCAACCGTGTTCTCCCAGACCTTAGGACATCCGTCCTTTAGGCTGAAGTCATTCAGGTGGCCTCCCTATCCCCCACTATACCCTTTGAATCCAATTTCGTTACTTGCTACGAAAAGTGTCATCTGTGAATTTGCAACTTTGACAGCATCTGCACTCCTTTGTTCTGCTGCCCATGGGTCACTGGTCCTGTGCCTCATCTGACTTTTGATACTCTCATTCCACATGTAGGGTTGGACTTCTAAAGTTTAGGCCTACACACAGTTACCAGCGTTGCCATTTAGTTAATGTTGGCTTGTATTGTTCTTACCAGTTTCTCATCTAAAGGTCTTCTATTTAACTGAGTATTGCTACAGCAAATGTTCTACTGTATGTATGTGTGAAACTTTCCTTACCCGAATTGCATTTTGAGTTTAACATTGCCTTAGTGTATATAATCATATTTTTATATAACTACAGTGTATAGTGTTTGTTTGACTATGTGTACTCAGAGGTCTTTGTATTCAACTACAGCCCTTCTCCCGCCTAAACTAAGCCTAGGTGCTCGACTATAGCTACCAAACCTTTTGGGTAGTTCAGGCCAAACCGAAGAGTTGGAGCCCTGTACATCTAAGAGGGACTCTTCTGAAGTTTTACCACAGGTGGACGTTAGTAAAACTCCTTAATACAGGACTTAAAGTATTCCCTTTGCCAGACTCTATTCTATGGGTACCGGACTGTCGGAGACCCTTGTTATACAGACATTGGAATAGGAGCAGTTCCTTGTGGAATGACAAAGGCAGGGGACACCCTGTATGTTAAATCAGCCATCGAGTTGAGGTGGGCCACAGCGGAAAGTGTTTTGCCGGTGTGTGGGCTCTAAGGAAATTGAGACTCTATCTCTTCGGGACTCAATTCACCATACAAACTGACCATAAGCCGTTACAATGTCTGAACATGAAGGGGGAGAATCCATAATTGCTCAGGTGATCCATAGGTCATCAAAGCTTTAACTTCACTATGAGTGTAGGCCAGGTCTTCAACATAGCAATGCTAATGGGTTGGCCAGGATGTATAACTGACTAGAACAGGACTCCCATCTAGTGGATTAGATGACCTTCCCCTGTCCCTAAACTGCGGAGTGTGAGTTTTAGGAAATATTTTCTTTTTGCTGCTTTTCTCCCATAGATTTCTATGAGACACCCTTCATCAAAGTTTCCAGAAGGCCACCTTGGGCCTACATCGCGCCCACTGACCATGACTGAGAAGGAGTGAAGGTCCCTCCTCGGAGCCTGCACCAACTACGAGCTTCGGAGTGTGTTTGTGGAAGACCAGCACCTACAATGCCTCTGCCTACACCCGGACCATAAGGAGGTAGAGTGCAAAATATGCCTCGGTTTCTCAAAGAAAACGATAAAAGACAGGCATAGTAGGCTAGCGGCGTGGCTTAACTCAAACAAGGTCTCTGCCCTGTGCTCCGAGCTGGGACAGAACCGGCGGTCCGAGGAGCTGTCTTCTAAGTCCTTTGAGGTCACCCCATCCGTGGGGGTCCAAGATAAGGCCAGGATCTGCAAGTCTGAGGCCACCAGGTTCATCGCTTATGCGGGTCCCAAGTTGGATAGGGTGCGATCAGCATCGCCTTCTGCCTCCATAGTCCGCCTACCATAGAGTTCTTCAAAGAGGAAGTCATCCACCCCGGCTAAGCTACAGGAGAAATCTGATAAGCCAGAGGCAGTAGAGGTGGAGTAGGCGGCCACGCAGCCCAAGCAGGCTCAATCTGCACAGACAAAGTCCTGGGTCAGCGACTTCGTCAACATCTACTACTACTACGGTTGCTAGGGGTGCTGATCCTACGAGGGTGGCTCCTGCAGCGCAGAAAGTGTCCCTTGCCCCACGACGTGACAGCACCGCAGAGGCCTTGACAAAGGCTGCAGACGCTCCAGAAGGAGTAAAGATGCTGGCCCAGGTCCTGGTTCAGAACCCTCGGGTACGAAATAAAGGGATTGGGGAGGGGGGCAAGCAGGCCCTGAAACAGTCCTCCCAGGTCGCTGTTCAACCTATGCATGTCTCCACGGATAACGATAATAGCGGCGCAAGGTCTGGTTTTCCTTCCTTAACCTCTCAGCCAAGGGACATTTCCTTGGACATTTTATCAACTCTGCACACCTTGGTGGCACATATCCAGCTGAGGATGCCCCCAGGGAACCTAAGGCTCCTGATCTGCCTAAAAAGAGGAAGCGTCATCTGACACCCCAGTAACAACCTCCTCCACCACGTCGGGCGTGGCGTCGGACCATGCCATCACGGTGGCAGTGGACGTCGCTGAGGTTTCTGGCTAATGGGGAATGGTGTCTGCCTTCGTTGGCAGGGATGGATGAAGGCCGCTAATTTTCATCAGGAGGTCCAAGCGAAGGTGCTGGACATGCCCTTCAACAGTGAGAATTTGTTTGCAAAGGCGGTCGACGAGTCCCTCCAGGCCATCAAAACGGATACAGAGACTGTGCGTTCTCTTGGAACTCTTCAGCAGCATCGCTCATCTTTTTTTTTTTTTTTCTTCAGGGGAAAATCAAGCATGTCATCAAAAGGTTTCTCCACATCTTACAGACAGCCTCCCCGCTCCTCAACGCAAGAAGCCTACATGGGCCGCTCCCAGACCTACGGCAGCGGAGGACAGCGTCGCCCGCAGGTCAGGACGCTGACGCAGAAGCAGGCCTGAACCGGCCAAGATGTTGGGCCCCACTCGAGCATCCTGGTCGGAGGGCGGCTGACGAAGTACGTCAGCAAGTGGAGGGAGATACCCACTGATGGATGGTTGCTGGATGCTCTTGCCCAGAGGCACACCTTGGAATTTCAATGCAAGTGTCCTCTTATTCCGTTGGTTCCCTGGCAGGAGCAGCACATCCCTCAGCTCCTGGAAGAGATATGGCCATGTTAAAAAAAGGCGATGGAGCTTGTTCCCCAATGACTCCGGGACTCCAGAGTCTATTCCAGATAGTTTCTGGTCAGAAAGAAGACATGGTGCTGGAGGCCCATCCTGGACCTACGCTGTCTGAACAGATACTTGAAATCCCAAAAATTCAGGATGGTCACGTTGCAACGCGTGCTCTGCAAACTGGAAGGGGAGGGTTTCTTGACGATATTCGACATGGAGTACCCCAATTTCCATGTCCCCATTCGCAAGAAACATTAAAAATGTCTACATTTTATGGTGCAGGGCCAGCACTACCAGTTCACAAAATGCCTAGTACTGTCCCATCTACGTCTGCAGGGCATAGATGTATGGACGACCGGCTAATACGCCCCCCCTCGCATGAGCTGGCTGATGCACGCACAGACGTCCGTCCGATTATTGACGGATCTGGGATTCGCCGTCAACTATCCAAAGTCCTGCAGAATGTGCTGTTCCTCAGCACCAGACTCTACGGTGGCTTGCCTGGCGTCACCCTCGGAAGAGGGGCTAGCAGCCATTTAAGGGAAGGTGCAGTGGCTGTTGTCAGTGAAGACTGCTACAGTGCGGGCCATCAAGTCGTTGCTGGGCATTATGTCGTCCTGCATCTACCTCGTCCGTTAATGCAGGTTGCAAATGCAACCCTGTTAGGCAGAATTGCATGCAGTACCCTCTGGGAACACCACACGCAATTAGGACTACAGGTGTAAGCAAAAACCAACCTTTGGTATCAGTCTGTACCACTCACTTTTTGGTAGCGAGCAGAGCAGCCAGGCTTATCTCAAGAGGGTATGCGAGCAGTAGATGAAGTTGCACAGAAGTATCACAATCGCAGTGGTTTAAGTAGACATTTGCACTCAAGGTTTATTGGTAAAAAAAAATACTTATACCTTTACTTACACAGTCATTTAGAAAACATTCACTAGTAATCAACTCAATATTAAACACCAATACACTACAGTAACAAACTCTAAGTTGTAGAGACAGTTTGAGCTCCCCTGAAAAAGGAGCCAGGTGACACTCAGCCGCCAAGGGCGGACTTCAGTCCTGAAGCCTGCCAAAGGCTCACAAACAAAGAGACCAAACCTGTTTTGGCGTGCAGAGTTAAACACCAGAAGGACCTTTCCACAAAGAAACGGCAAAAAAAATAGACCAGAATTTTTAGAGGGGTCTTGGACGCCATATTGAAAAACATGACGCCCCCGATTTTTAGCTACCAGTGTTCGCGGTGAGGAAAAAGCATGGTAGTTCGTTATAAAACCACTGCCACCAGCCATTTCAATAGGAAAGGGTAGCTTTTGACAGCTACACGAGTCTTTAGACACAGGGGATACTAAGTAAACCCCTCCAGCACTCTATAGGAAGATGGTTTGTGCTGGGTCTAGGAATTTAAAGAGACTAGTAAAGTCAATTTAACTTTAAATTCCTTGAAGGTATTTAAACCTTGGAAGTCCAAAGGACATCCCTGGGCCACTGCACTAAAGGTGCTATGTGACACAACAATGAAAAGATGATGCCTATGGAGTTATCTAAACCTCCATAATCAAAGAACACAAGAGTAAAACGCACATCAAAATACACGAGAGAGTGGGGAAAAGAGGCTCACTCTCTCTCCAGGTAAAAAAAATCAAGTCCTCTAAATCCAGCAAAGTTGCTGGGGGTCTCTAAGGTGAAGGGAATAAGCACATTTATGAGAATTCTCCCTAACAAACCCCTACAGGAATTCTTGGATGGCCATTGGATTCAGGTGTCTGGAAGTTTCATGGACAAGATCCCTCTCAATGAGGAGTTGTGGTGGGCGATAGTGCTGGGGGGTCTGCTCCCACATCGCCCAATGCACAGGATTTCAGAACCCCCATAAAGGAGACCTCACCACGGATCCCTTGCTGGAACGTGCACACAGGATGTCTACACGCCAGAGGCTTGTGGCTACCAGAGGAGAAGGGTCTGCACATCAACCTCCTCCGGCTACGGGCAGTATTCTGGGCCCTCAAGTTGTTCCTACCATCTCTGAAAGGCAAGGTGGTGAGGAACTTCATGGACTACACCACCACCATGTTCTACATTAGAAAGCAGGTGGGCATCCGATCCCCAGCGCTCTCCAAGGAAGCACAGGACTTGTGGCACTGGGCCATCGGACAGGGGATGTTCCCCGTCCATTTCCAGCTGGCGGGAGTCCAGTACACCATTGCAGACTCCCTCAGCAGGGAACTGCGCTCCTTCCACAAGTGTGAACTGTCAGGATCAGGTGGACCGCCTGTTCTTCGAATGGGGCAGACCCCAGATCGATCTGTGTCTCACTGTGGCAAGTTCCAAATGCCAGAGGTTTGCCAGCAGATTCCACCAGCCTAGGAGCTTGGGGGGGAGCGTTCTCCTTCCTGTGGGAAGGGCTATTTCTGTATGCATTCCCCCCCACCCCTGTTCCTTCTCCTACTACGTGTCATCAACACACGCACAGTTTCTATGATACTCATCGCCCTGGCGTGGCCGAGGCAGATTTGGTATCTGGATCTTCTCAGCCCGTCAGTGTCGCCTCCAGTCAAGTTGCTGGTGTTTCCGGATCTGCTCACTAGAGAGGGAGGCACAATCCACCACCACGACCCAGGATCGCTGAACCTGAAGGCTTGGCTCCTATAGCCTTAGTTTGGAGGTTATGAGTTAATAGCAGACTGCAAAGAGGTCCTCGCCATATCCAGGGCGTTGTCGTAAAGTGCTACGGCCAAAAGTGGAAGCGTTTTGCTATGTGGTGCCGGTCACAGAAGATGACTCCTCCTGAGGGTCACAGCTCCACAGATTCTTCCATACTTGCTGTCGTTGGCAAAAGCTGGGTTGGCTCACACATGCATCAAGGTTCATCTGGTGGCCATCTCCCGATACCCCAGATCCCCTGGGAGATCCTCTCTGTGGTACCACAGACTCATCAAGGAGTTTCTCAAAGGACTTTTCTGATCTTTCCCGCTGGTGAACGCTCTTGTCCCGCCGTAGGAACTCAACGTGGTTCTGACGAGTCTCATGGGAAGGGGAGGGCCCTTTGAGCCTATGCATCAGGCCTCTCTCGTTTCTCTCATGGAAGACTGATTTCATTGTGGCCATCCCCTCTGCCAGGTGTGTAGGTGAGATTCAGGCCCGATCCTGCAAGCAACCGTATCTGACTTTCCACAAATCGAGTGTCGTACTATGTACACACCCCTTTTTAATGCCGAAGATTCAGTCGGAATTCCACCTCAACAAGCCTTTAGTTTTGCCTGTGATCTTATCGAAACCTTGGTCGTCGGCAGAGCGGGTGCTGCATTTGCTGGACGTTGCTCGTGCTCTGAAGTTCTACGTGGCACGCACAAAGCGTTTTCGGAAGACTTCCCAATTGTTTGTGAACTTTGGTCCCATGAACCATGGGAAGTTCTTGTCCAAGGCTGTCTTCTCAAGTTGGCTCGCCGGCTGCATCATGCACTGTCATCGGCTGGCGATCCGGACGCTGCCGGGTCGTCTGAGAGCCCACTCCACCAGAGCGATTGCTGCGACAACGTGTTCCATTCTGGGTTGTCTCTGCTCGATATCTACAGGACTGCAACATGGAGGAGCCTGCATACCTTCACAAAGTTCTACTGTGTTAACAGGGAGTACAGGGAGAGTCCAGAGTCGGCCAAGCAGTGCTACGTAACCTATTTGCTTGAGGTGAGTCTGTTCCAGGGGTAAGTGTTGACTGCTTCTGCTGAACCTCCCATGCTTGTGTAATGCTGTGTATTCGTTATTCATGAGCATGTGAATCTATGCCAGACCCCATGCTGGAGAAGGTTTGGGTTACTTACCTGTAACTATTCTTCAGCATGGGTCTGGCAGGGATTCACATGCACACCCTCCCTCGGGGCCCCTCTGCGGCTCTTCTTGGTCATACTGCCACATTACGTGCTTACCAAATCTGAATATGGCTGCCAGAGGCGGGGCTTAGGGAGAGGACTATCATTGGATGGGGGCAGGATGACCCAGAGGACAATGATTGGTTTAGAGGAGAAAAACAGTTTTAAAGTGAAGCTGTATTTTCTTTTACCGAGGATTCCTAGCCTGACGGGGAATATTCATGAGCATGTGCATCCATTCCAGACCCATGCTGGAGAACAATAGCTACAGGTAAGTAACTTAAACCTTGTTACAATTGCACACATCAATTAACAGTGCAGTTAGGGTTCTTGATATCCTCGTAGCTTTTTTATGATGGCTTTTTGAGTACTTATATATTATCATAAACTGTTTGAAGGCCCTGAAGAAGCTTGTTATATATTGAAATAATTAAATAAAACGCCCATGTTGCGAAACATATTGGCCACATTTTTTGTAATATTGTAACAATTTGAATTGATATCAATGTACGTTATTGTGAGAGGACTGAGTTAATAATGGGTCATTTCAGAAGTGAGCGTATGTGGTCCTTATAAAGAGAACAACTTTCTAATATTCGAATTTCAGTGAATATTATAAGATCAATATGTTAAAGTTTACAATACATTTAATTTTGTAAGGGAAGCCTACAGTCTGAAGGTTGAACATTAAATACATTCTAGATTGTAAAAAATGGATTAGTTGTTCACATACAAGCACAAAGGTGAAATCCAGAGGTACAGATGTAATTGTGCTTAAAGTAATGGACACTAGCAGATAATGTTGGTCCATGGGTATCCTTGCAGCTCTTAAGACATTTGTATCTTTTTTTTAAATTAGCATTTGGTTTCAACTTAAACCTTAACTACGTTAAAAGAAATATTAACCCAACAGAAGAAAAAAGAGAAATTAAAAACAATTCAGAATGATGCGTGTCACCCTTATTCAAGATTTCTGTGCACAATTTATGTAGACCAAATTTGTATTTTTTAGAGGACCACATTCCTAAAACTAATTACGCGGCCTCAGCAGTTTTAGCCATTAAAACGTCAGTATTCAATTTATTGACCCTTCCAGTTTAAACTAAGGCCCTTCTTTGGTCTACTTCGCAATCAGTTCGAAAGGTTCATTCACAAAGTTCAGCAAGGCTAACCTCAGTGATGTTTGGAGGAAGTGAACCCTGTACTCTAGTGTCCTTGAAATTATTACCATAAATCTTTGACTTCAATCTTGACTCCAGCGTTTGGATCCACTCAAGGTCATACAGAAATGAGGATTTAAATTGATGGTTAGGAACTTTGTGCCACTCACCACTCCTTAGTCTGCACATTTCTTTATATGCAAGTCACTACCAGTTCAAGGTGTTGGCTTTTATCCTGAAATCTCGTCCTGGATTTTCAGGAAATGCCTAGAATCAGTAGTGGCCCACCTCCTGTGCGGAGGTCGCCGCATGTATTTAGATTTCCTAAACTATGATGGTGACATAGGCTTAAATATCTTTGTTGGAGGTGATTAACCTATGGGCGTTGAATGGAATAACAGTCCTTATCCTGGTGCAGTTGAGTTTCTCAAAACGTAGAAAATCCCAGTTTGCACAAAAGAATATTGCAATATTTGATGGAGTAGAATTTCACACAGTGAAGGCCCTGATGGAATAACACAATGGATGGGTTACCCCTTCCTCACTGACAGAGGGGAAACGAACAGTAAGCAACTAGGAATTGTGTCAGCGGAATACAACAATGCTCAATCAACTAGGACATTACCCACGAAAGATAAGAAGGACCGCCCCGGTCAGCACTGCAGATCAACCCTACATAAGACGACAATTCATTTATAAAAAAGAACAAGTTACTCTCTTACCTTAACGTTCTTTCGATGGGATGGTCCAACGACGTATTCCATATCTATGACATGTCCTGCGTTGATGACATCGATACGCCGTCCTCGAGGACCTCCTCAGACAGCTGACGTCACCAGATGTTATAAGTAGGACGCACGACGCCCGTAGCCTCAGTTGTAGTTTTTTCCCAGAACATGTGGCACCAATCTTCTGCCAGTATGACCACAGAAAGCCTTGCGGAAACGTAAGCTGCAATCGCATAAGAAATTCTGTAATGGGGTAGGCAGGGAGGGAGCGATATGGAATACATAGTCGGACCATCCCATTGAAAGAACGTTACCAGGTAAGGGAGTAACTTGTTCTTCGAGGGGATTGGGTCCTCTGACGTATTCCATATCTATGACAGACTCCCAAAGCAGTACCAACGTAAGGAGGTGGGAAAAGAATTTAGAATATACAAATTTAGAATGCCCAATCAAATTGCAGAGTAAAGGACCACCTTGCCAAAGGCCAGATCCTGCTCCAGGATAGAATCGAGGGAGTAGTGATGTACAAAAGTATGGACCGAAGCCCAGGTGGCTGCATCACAGAAGTTACGAATAGGAACACCCTTCTGCGGGGGCAGTAGAGGCAGCCATACCCCTGGTAGAATGGGCCCGTAAGCCTACCGGAGGGTCCTTACCAGCCAGGCGGTAACATTTGGAAATTGCCAAGATGATCCATTGTGACAAAGTCTGCTTAGTAACAGCTTGTCCCAAACGCCTTCCAGTGTAACCAATAAAGAGTTGATTGTCCACTCTGACCCGGGACATGCGTGAAATGTAGAAGCTTAAAGCTCTCCTAGGATCCAGCCTATGGAGCCTCTCCTCTTCCCTACCAGGATGTGGAGGAGGATAAAATGCTGGAAGAATAACCTTCTGGCTTAAATGAAATTCCGACACCACCTTCGGAAGAAAGGAAGGACGAACTCTAAGGACAACCCTGTCCTAATGAAACACAATGTGAAGGGTGGCTTAACTGAAAGTGCCTATAACTCACTCACTCTGTGAGCGGAAGTGACCGCAACTAAAAACACAGTTTTAATTCTTAAGTCTCAAAGGACAAGAATGCAAAGGCTCAAAGGGAGCACCCATTAGAAACTTTAGAACAAGGTTCAGATCCCAACCGGGCACCTGGAAAGGTGACAGAGTGTCACGATGCCTGCCCCCAGACATCCGGAACAGGTCCATCTGTCCAGGGAACAGGCACCCAAGAAGACAAGGAATTCCCAAAACCCTCCATAGGGGCTATATGGGTTCAGTCCTGGCACTGTAGGCGCCAGGCTCATATTGCCAACTTTAAACTATGCAGGTCATCCTGCAAAGAACTCATGTACAGGCCATCATGAGGCCATGAAGGGACTACTTTCCTTTAGGAACTATTTTGCTGCTTGGGTGTGGTACTGGAACTTCTTACCTGGGAACTACTTTTTTGATGCTATTTAAACCACGCCCGAAGAGCAGCAACCGCTTAGTGTTATTCTGCATCTTAGCAGCGTAACGCTCACTGTGTCTGCAGTCCAGCATCCAGTCTACAGCCACACCCGTCTTGTGTCCGGAGCCGATCCTAGAGAAAAGGAAAGAAGAAGAGAAGCTTTAAACAAGGAGATTTCCATTTGGTCATCACCTTTTCCTGGAGCAGCCGCACCTGTGGATAAAGGAAAAAGACATTAAAATAAACCGCGTTGCATTGCCAGCTGCAGCGCTGTGCCATTCTCACCTGTCTTCGGAGCATCTCAGCGACCCGGCGCAGCACCCGTTGAATCGCCGCCCGAAACATCAGCATCTGAAAAGACAAGAACAAACAAAAGGTGAGCGGGGTTCCGCCAAAAACATTCTTTTACTTACCGCAAGATACTTACTCTGCATTTTACCGCTCGAGGCAGCGCTGGTCACCATACTACGTTAGACATTTTTCGGCAAGGCGCCGCACCTGCAAAGAAGATAGAGAACTATTGGTTAAAGACATTTGGAACAATATTACTTGCTAGACAGTGCTTGGTACAAACAGACTCTTACCTAAGCGCTACCTTCATCCATCGAGGCAAACTCACTCCTTGGATCACGCTGCAAGGGAAAAGGTATGAAAGGAGCAAGAGTGAATTAACAGACATTTGAACTCTAAAAGAACTATACTTCTGATGTTTGTTAATCTGCTTAGAATCACATGCTGTGCATAGGTCCGACATCCAGTGGTCACTGCGGAGTATTGCATTTTGTTTTTTGTAGTCGAAAAGGGGACGTCGACAAGGCGTGTCTGTAACACTATCCCTATAGTGACGTGCGTTGTACCCACAATCCCTCACGCGTCGAGGTCCCTCAGATTGTTTTTTTCCGCCCAGCTTATGGTCGCCTTACGAGGAGCTCCTAGAGAGACATTGCTAAACCATTACTACGGACCTCGGTCCTTAATATATACTTATTGTTAAAGATCCCTCCCCTCGACGTTAGCTGTGAAGCTGTTTCTCCGCCGAGCAAGTTTTCGACGGAGGAGAAGAGACGGAGGAGATCCTTCGGCGCTGCCGAACACGTGGCCAGGCCTCACCGGCCAACATACAGTAGGGAGAGTGGGGGTTTCGAACTTTTACCTTCTCGTCGAGAATGTCTTTCTTTCTCCCCTATCTTTCCCTCGGGGTTGTTATCACCAGTTTTTATTGCCTCAGCTATGGAGAGGACACCTTTTAAGTTTTGCCCACGCTGTAGGGGCAAATACACTTGGAAGGACAAACACAAGCTCTGTAATCGTTGCTTGCCCCTCGATCATAAAGAGGACAGCTGCGCGGCCTGTAAGCTCTTGAAACCAAGAACTCTTAAAGAACGGAAAGTTAAGAGGTGGGCGGACTACACGATGTCGAAGTCAGTTTCCTCACCCGCCGCCGCTGTTACAGAAAGTGACGAGGAGGGTGATAACTCGACGTCCGTTACGGAAGTCATTAACCCCCAGAAGGAGCGCTCGCGCTCCTCGACGTCCGTCCCCGGCCCCGACGGGCTCGGCTCACGCCCTGCTTATGGGGATGAACACCCCGGCGACAAGGACGCACACAGACCCCATAGGCCTAAGCACACAACCCACGGCTCTTCTTCGTCCAGGACGAAGGATCCACCAGCGCCGAAGGGGACGCAGGGCACTCCGGCGTCGACCTCAGACCGCAAGGGTCTCAAGCCCCACCCGCAAACGCAGCCGCGACCAGCGATTGGGCTTTTATCTAAGACGGGCGCTACCCCAAAAACATCCGACGTAACGCTCCATAGAGCGGCCGTCGAAAAACAACGCGCAACGCCGACTCCAGAACCCTCGACTGACGAACTCGTCGTCGAGAGTCTGGCGAGAATTGTTTCCGAGGACAAACGTAAGCGGACGACGAAACAGACGTCGAATACCGCACCCAAGGATATAGAAACGCCGAAAAAGCACAAGAGTAGCCAGGAACTGCCCCATCCATCTAAAGGCACTTCTGAACTACCGGAGGGCTTTTCTGAGGGCGACGGAAACCTTTCGTCGACGTTGTGTCGAAGCGTTTTGAAGCCGAAAACACTGATTTCCCCCCTCTAGACTATTCAGGGGTTCCCCATGAGACCCTGGAAAGACTACATTCTTGTATGGAAAAGATGGAGAGGTTTTTGGGTAGCCAAAACCCACCCACACCCAAAAGACCAAGAGAATGGACCCAGGATGACCCTAGGGTCAAGATTCCTAGGCTATTTGCCCCTTCTACAGATGCATATGACCTCACTGAAGAGGAGCAATACCTCCAGGAAGATGAGGAGTGTTTAGGTGGAGAGGAAGAACTTGAGGAGGAGAGATTTGAGGAAGACCCTTACACTAGCGCAGGAGCTTTTGAAGAAGATACAGCTACCTCACAGCCCTGGCACTCCCCATCAGCGCAGCCTTGGCAATCCCCATCAGTGCACTCAGACCCTGATGTCTTTCATCCTTCTCCTCCCAAGGACTCACCTATTGGGAACACCTCCCCCATAGATGACCAGCCTTCACTTAATGCACTATTGCGCAAGGCAGCAGCGCATTTCGAAATAGACACAGGGGAGACCCTTCCGGACATAGACTTTGTAGAAAAAGTTATTAAAGAAAAAGCCCCGGTCAGCCAGTCCATTCCGCTCCTGGCTTCTATAAAGAGAAGAATAACTCCTTCCCTTTCCAATCCGGCCTTAGTCAGAGGGGTCAACCCTCGGATAGAAAAGCTCTTCAGCCCTTCGTCTTCTGACCCTTTGTACATCAGGGGACATTCTATCCCGGACTCTCTGGTAGTGACTAACACAAGAAAGAGAGCGGGGGTACCACTATCTACTAGTGAGGCACCACCTGACAAAGAGGGCAAGAAGCTCTATGCACTTGGGAAGAGAATCACGACATCCGCCGCCTTCTCAACCAGGATCGCGAATAACAATTCCCTACTAGCTAGCTACGCAGATGCACAGTGGAGCAAGCTGCGCAGCGAAGCAGAGGACGCACCAGAACCCCTGCGCTCATGCCTGTTAGCTACTATATCAGAGGGAACTCTTGTAAACCAGGGCATCGTAAAGAACTCCTTAGATGCCGCAGAGACAGCTGGCCGCTCCCTGGTTCAGGGAATACTTCTCAAACGCCATGTCTGGCTGCGCAATTCGGGATTTAAGCCAGAAACCCAGGCTTCCCTAATAAATAAGCCCATAGAGCAAACACATCTGTTTGGGAAAGCAGTTGATGAGGCCCTAGAACATGCGAAGAAGGAGTTTGATACCATCAAGACTCTTGACCAAATTTCTAGGACACCTAACAGACGCAGCTATGGCAATAGACGCTCCTTTCGTGGCCAACGTCAGCAGCAAAGCCAACAACAATTTTACTCTGCTACCAACTGGCCCTCTAACCAAAACACCCAGTTCAGTCAAAGAGGCCAACGTCGTGGCAAAGGAAGAGGGCGCGGCTCCAGTCAAAAAGGCCCCACGCCCAATACCAACAAATGACCCAAAGATTCGGGTCCCCTCCCATGCATCACCGGTGGGGGCCGGCTAACATCGTTCCTTTCAGCATGGGAGGGAATAACGTCAGACCGCTGGGTATTATCCACCATCGCCCACGGATACTGCATCGAATTCAACGGTTCCCCGAAATACAGACCCCCACGGAACCGACACATGACACCGGAACACCTCACTATTCTTCTTCAAGAAGTAGAAGAGCTACTGAAAAAAGAAGCTATAGAGGCTGTCCCCCTATCTCAGGTAACAGAAGGTATTTATTCAGTGTACTTCCTTGTACCCAAAAATGACTTAACCATGTGCCCTGTATTAGATCTGCGCCCAGCGAACAACTTTGTCAAACCCCAAAAGTTTCGTATGGTGACCTTGCAGGAAGTAATCCCACTGTTACCACAGGGGGATTACATGACAACACTAGACATGAATGATGCATACTTTCATATTTTAATGTTGCAAGCGCACAGAAAATACCTCAGGTTCAAGATAGAGAGCAAACAATATCAGTTCAGAGTACTACCCTTCGGGATAGCATCGGCACCAAGGGTATTTACGAAAGTACTGGCAGTGGCAGCGGCCCACCTGCGCAGATTATCCATCCCGTTTTACCCGTACCTCGACGACTGGCTCATAACAGGGGATTCTTACGAAACATGCTTCTCCAATACCCAAAGGACCGTAGACCTTTTGTCCCAACTGGGCTTCTCCATCAACGAAAAGAAGTCCAGCTTAGACCCCAGCCAAATCAAACAATTCCTAGGGGCTCTAATCCGAACAAAGGACAGCCTCGTCTTCCCCTCCAACGAGAGGGTCCAAAACATGCTGTTTCAGATCCCCCCAATATGTGGCAGGTCGAGAGGTGACGGTACGCAAAGCAATGCGCTTGCTAGGGATGATGGCGTCATGTATTTATTTGGTACCTCACGCGCGCCTGCGCATGCGCCCAATGCAGGAGTGGCTCTACAGCCAGTGGTGTCAGGCCAGCGGACAATGGGACGATCTGGTGGTAGTCTCGCAGGCCTTGGTTCTCTCGCTACGGTGGTGGACAAAGGAAAACCTGTTATTAGGGAAAACTTTTGCCACACCCGCAGTGGAAGCCACTCTAACCACAGACGCATCCCTTACAGGATGGGGGGCTCACCTATCCCATCAGACTGCTCACGGAGTGTGGACTCCGAGCTTAGCATCCAAGCATATAAACCTGCTGGAACTTTTAGCAGTGTTCAAAGCACTGAAAGCCTTTCAGGAACACTTAAAAGGAAAGACAGTGATGGTCCTCACAGACAGCACCACAGCCATGCACTATCTCAACAAGCAAGGGGGCACTCACTCTCCAGGACTGTCCAAGCTGTCCCAGAATATATGAAAGTGGGCTCTCAAACACAACATGTTCCTACTATCACAACATGTACCAGGGGAACTCAATATGCTAGCAGACAAACTCAGCAGAGACTTCCCCCTACCCAAAGAGTACGAATGGCAATTACACGAAAACATCGTCTTAGACGTCTTCACGCAATGGAGTTTCCCGGAAATAGACCTGTTCACAACCCTGGAGAACTCACAATGCCAAAGTTACGCCTCCAGGTACCCCCAGAACCAGTCCAAGGGGAACGATCTGTTGATTCAATGGTCAGGGAAATTTGTTTACGCCTTTCCCCCCCGACTCCCCTCCTCAACAAAGTGGTGCACAAGATGCACCAAGAGCAGGTTACCATGATACTAGTAGCCCCAATGTGGGCCCGGCAGCCATGGTTCGCTCACTTGATGGAGATGTCCCTATCTCCCCCAATGAAACTTCCCTGCCCGTACAACATGCTGTCACAAGACAAGGGCAGGACACTGCATCCATGCCCTCAGACCATGAACTTAGCAGCCTGGCTCCTGAGATCATAGAATTTGGACATTTACATCTCCCTCAGAGATGTCTGGACATCCTCAGGGAAGCCAGAAAACCTAATACTCGCCACTGCTATTCTAGCAAGTGGAAAAGATTTGTCATCTGGTGTAGAAGTAAAAACATCAACCCGGTTGACTGCTCTGCCACTAACATTATTCTGTACTTGACCCATTTACTGGATTCAGGACTAGTGTTTAATTCCATTAAAGTCCACCTAGCGGCACTTTCTGCATACACCACTTCCCAACTTAGTGTCGTGGTGGAAGATACCAGTTATCAAGGCCTTTATGGAAGGGGTAAAAAGAATACACCCCCCGATAGCTAACCCAGCTCCCGGATGGCACTTAAACGTGGTACTTTCTAGACTCATGGGCACTCATTTCAAACCCATGCACAAGGCAACTCTTAATACCTCACTCTTAAGACTGCTTTCCTAATAGCCATCACCTCCATTAGGAGAGTAAGTGAACTACAGGCTCTTTCTGTACTAGACCCCTTCGTATCAGTTCACAAGGATAAGGTGGTTCTTCGCACACACCCAAGGTTTGCACCAAAATTCATCTCAAAATTTCATGTAAACCAATCTATAGAACTACCAACGTTCTTTCAAAACCCTTCCAGCTTGGGAGAAAAAAGTCTGCATACACTAGATGTACGCAGAGCTGTCATGTTCTACATGGAAAGAACCAGATCACTGAGAAAGACTAATCGGTTCTTTGTCTCGGTGGCAGCAGGAAGAGAAGGAGATGCAGTCTCTAAGTCCACTATATCTAGATGGATTGTACAATGCATCACTCTCTGTTACACTCTTGCTAAGAGAGAACTACCCTACAAGCCAAGAGCACATTCCACTCGAGGCAATGGGGCTTCCATAGCATTCATTGCAAATGTTCCCCTTGAGTCCATCTGCAAAGCGGCTACCTGGAGTTCTGTGCACACCTTTACAAAACACTACTGTCTAGATGCACTCCAGATCTGACTCCCAGGTGGGACAGGCAGTATTAAGACATCTTTTCTCTACTGTTCCTTCTCATAACCCACCACCAACTCCGGGTACTGCTCGCTAGTCTATGCACAGCATGTGATTCTAAGCAGATTAACAAACATCAGAAGACAATGCATTACTTACCGTAAAAGCATTTCTAATGGTTGTATCTGCTTAGATTCACATGCGCCCGCCCTTCCTCCCCGCTCGGATGGAAGGAACATAGACATCCTCTACTATATTTCTCTCTTTTCTGTACTCACTCACGTCTAGAAGGCTCCCTCAGGGCAGAAAAATACAAACAGAGGGACCTCGACGCGTGAGGGATTGTGGTTACAACGCACGTCACTATAGGGATAGTGTTACAGACACGCCTTGTCGACGTCCCCTTTTCGACTACGAAAAACAAAATGCAATACTCCGCAGTGACCACTGGATGTCGGACCTAGGCACAGCATGTGAATCTAAGCAGATACAACCATCAGAAATGCTTTTACGGTAAGTAATGCTTTGTCATTCGGTTTACACACTACTTACCTCGGAGTCATTGTTGTCTGGAACTCTGCCAAATACCTTCGGATCAGTGAAGTAACTGAACTTCTACGTGCCCCTGCACTCCACGCAGGATGGAGAGTTCATCCTTCCAAACAATAAGGTGAGACTTTATGAAGGGGAATATTGGAAGTTTTCAGGGAAAATAGTGTTAGTGTAACCGCTCTACCACGGGTGGCTAATCCACTTTACTGCTTTTAGGAAAATATTCTTGCGGGCCAGGCAGACGAAACTGAGTGGGCAAGTGCAGTCGATCATCACTTTGCTACGAGTAACACTGGTGGAGACTGCAGCAGTCCAGCTTCGTTCGACGCCCCTGTGGAATCCAGGTGAGCGTAACACGGAGGGAACACATTAGTGAGCCCTTTCAGAAACTGAGAAATCAAAGGGATTGTAAAATAAGAACACTCCTCAGACGAGCGCTTAAATATAGACAGCGCCGCCAGGTAACCTTTAATGGTACCCACTTGCAGGCCCTTGTGGGCCAAAGAAAGCAAAAAAGACAGAACGACAGGAATGTCACATGAAAAAGGATCCACATTCTGAACCCTGCACCAGTCGCAGAACTTCTTCCAATGGCAACGGTACAGGGACTTGGTTGCCGGCCGTCTGGCCGAAAGCAACACCTCCATCACGTCTTCAGGGAGGTCCCAATCCTTATACCTCAACCTTTCCGAAGCCAAGTGTGAAGGTTGAGGGATCTGACCTCTGGATGGAGAACCTGACCCCCTCCCGTGAGAGCAGATCGTCTCGGTAGGGAAGACGACATGAAGGGCAGCTGGACAAGTCCAGAAGGTCCGGGTACCACGTCCTCCGGGTCCATGCCGGAGCAATGAGAATCTTCCGGGAACCGAACCTCTGTAACCTCCGCAGCACTTGCGGAATGAGGGGGACTGGAGGAAATGCGTACAGCAGTGTGAAGGACCACTCCACCACAAACTCGTCCCCTAAGGCTCCATTTGGAGGAAATTCCCGCGAGCAGAACCTTTCGCACTTCCGGTTGACACTGGAGGCGAAGAGATCCACTTAAGGGGTCCCCCAAAGGGCGAAGATCTCCAGGAGAATCTCCTGAGCCAACTCTCACTCGTGAGAGATCGTGCTCTGCTTGCTCAGAGCGTCCGCTGTCTCGTTTTAGTCTCCGGCCAGATGAACTGCCGAGATCGAAACTTCCTGCTGGATTGCCCAGAACCACAGCTGCATAGCCTCCCTGCACAGAGGAAGTGATCCTGCCCCCCCCCTTTTTGTTGAGGTAGTGCGTGGCCACTGTGTTGTCCGTCAGGATCAGGACATTCTTTCCTCGCACACTCGGCAGAAAAGCCTTCAGGGCAAGCCCGACGGCCCTCAGCTCCAACAGATTAATATGGAGTCTGGACTCCGACGGAGACCAACGACCGCTGACTGTCAACTCGTTGGCATGAGCTCCCCATCCCGTGAGGGATGCGTCCGTCACAATCGTCACCTCTGGCCAGGGTAGCCAAAATGGAGCCCCCTTCAACAGATTGCCTTCGACGGCCCACCACAGAACGTCCTGGGCGACTGAGGACGGCACCTGAGCAGGGTCCGACATCCTGCCAGAGGACTGAGACCACTGGAGCTTGAGTGCCCCTTGCAAAGATCTCATCCGCAACCTGGCCTCTGGCACCAGAAGAATGCAAGATGCCATGAGGCCGAGCAGACTCGAACGCTGGGAGAGTCTGGGCATGCTGAAACTTGTGCACCATCTGCTGAATGTGAAGAGCCCTCACCTGGGGAGGAAAACGCTCCGATGTACTGGAGCCGCTGAGTTTGCGTCAAGTGGGACTTCTTTAAGTTGAGGGAGAAGCCCAGCTTGTGGAGGGAGTGGCAGGTGACGGACAGATGATCCAGGACTTGCTCGGGAGAGTGCGCCCTGATCAACCAATCGTCCAGGTAGGGGTAGACGTGAACCCCCCCTTGCCTGAGATACGCTGCCACCACCACCATGAGCTTCGTGAAAACCCTTGGGGCGGAGGTCAATCCGAACAGCAGGACCCGAAACTGAAAGTGCGAGTCGCCAACCGGGAACTTCAGGTGCTTCTTGTGCTTGGGATGGATCGGCACATGAAAATAAGCGTCCTTGAGGTCGAGAGACACCAACCAGTCCGTAAGTTGAAGGGCCTGGAGGACTCGAGAAAGAGTAACCATCTTGAACTTGTCCTTCCTGAGGAGTTTGTTCAAATCGCGCAAGTCCATGATGGGTCTCAATCCCCCATCTTTCTTGGAAATCAAAAAATAAGGGGAATACCATCCCTTGTTCCTCTCCGCTACAGGCACCAGTTCTATGGTGCCTTTCTCCAGCAGGGCTTGAACCTCCTGCACAAGGAGCGGATCCGGACTCTGCAACGAGAGATTCCCTGGTGGATTATCGTGAGGCCTCTGCCGAAGGGAAGACAGTAGCCGTGGGCTATGATCTCCAGAACCCACACATCTGAAGTAATGGCACGCCATTCTACAAGATGCTGCGCCAGCCTTCCCCCAACCGGTGAACCATGGGACATGGCCTCATGACTGAGCAGAAGCGGCTGCGGCATTGCCTGAGGGCAAAGAGGCAACTACTTGCGTGGCCTTGGCACCTCGAGTACCTTGTTTTCCACCTCTGGCACTCCTACGGTTGCTCCTTTAACTTGCAGCTTCCCTCGCTTTACTAAAGGATGAGTAATAACAAAAGGAACCTCCCCACCACTGCTGTCCCCTAGGACAAAAAGGCAGAGGTTGGCGGACTGCAGCGCCCAACGACTTCGCTGCAGCTTTGCAGGTCTGCAACCTCTCAAGGCTCTCATCAGCCTTGCTGCCAAAAAAGATGTTCACCGTCAAAGGGCATGTTGAGGAGCCTAGCTTGCACATCAGGAGCAAACCCCGACTTCCTCAACCACGCAAACCTGCTTATCACGGTGCTCGCCACCATGGACCGGCTGACAGTCTGCCATGTCCAAACCCGACTGAATAGACTCGCACATGGCATCCTTGCCATCCTGAATAATAGCAAGAAAACCATCCCGTTCGTCCCCTTCGGGAATATGTTCAGCCGCTAATGAAATACAGTTCCACAGAGTGTGCGTAAAACGTGACAAGGCACATACAGAGTTGGCCGCCTGAAGAGCCATACCCCCTGAAGAAAACTTTCTTCGCCCAGCCATCAAAACGCTTGTCGTCCCCATCAGGAGGGATGGTAGGATATGACACCTGCTTTGCTGGGTCCGTAGCTGCCTGCACCACCAAACTCTCCGGAGTGGGGTGCGTGGTCAAGTAGCAGGGGTCACTACTGGCTGTGCGGTATTTTCGCGGCAAATACTTGCCCACTGCCGGGAGACTCTCCGGAGCAGTCCAAGCCGCTGCCACCCTTCTTTGCAGAGCCATATGGAATGGCAGTACCGGGTCAGTCGGTGGACCTTGGTCAAGGATATCAGTCAGGTCATCCTGCACAAAATCAACTGGGGGCGCCGACCACCCCAAGTAGTCCGTGACCCTCGACATAAGGCGCCGGTACGATGACTCGGCATGGGTGCCAGGCTCAGGCCTACAGAACTCCACCTCCGGAGAGGTGTCCAGACCACTGGCGTCATGCAGTGACTGACGCAAGTCCTCAATCTGGCTATGACCAGAAAGAATCTCATCTGGTACCGTGTCTGGAACCAATCTATCTTCAGAACCCTCTTCCACCTCGGAAATATACTCCATAGGCTGGAAAGTGGGCAAAGAATACGGGAGAAAGGCATGTATTGCCTTGGCCAGAGCCTTTCTAGGGGGGTTCCCCCGTGCCACGGGGTACCTCCGACACCACAGCCTCGAAAGGCATTGAGGGCGTTGGGTGAAACGGCATCGACGTCGAGCGCGGCATCAACATCGATGGCTTCGACACAGGCCTCAAGGGTGGAGCCCTGAGCGTGTCCTTCGACAGCCTGAACGCCAATGGCGTCGATGACTTCCTCGGAGGCGGAGCCTCGAGAGAGTCCGTCGACTACCTCGGCACCACTGGCGTTGACGTCGTCTTCGAAGACTTCACAGGTGCACACAGGCTCGAGTGCGTCGAGGACCGGGACCTGACTGGAACGATTCCCCTTGTCCGAGCTGGTCCTCTCCCGCGAATCGTGCCGACCACCCTGGCCCGAAGGCGTACGAGCGGTGTCTCCAGTACGGTCATGACCGACCCCTCTCGGAGGCGCGGACGGACCGGAGCCCTGCGATTCAAGAATCGCCAACATTTTCTTCCCGAAGGAAGCCCATTCCTCCGAAGAGGAACGCTTGGTAGGATAAGAAACCCGCCGACGGGTAGAGTCCTCAGAACGAGGAAGGGGAAGGCGACCGATGACAGCGCTTCCGGGAGTGCCTCGAAGAGGCAGAGTACTGGCGGGACCCACTCCGGGACCGAGACCCCCTAGACTTACAACTACAATGCAGAGAGTCACCCCTCGAATCGTCCGTCGAAAGACCAGTGGACCTCGCCTTCCGGGGCTTGGACACCTTACCGACCGACAGCTTCTTCTTACGTTCCCCCAAGGCCTTTGACATAAGCGACTGGCAGTTGACACAATCATCTGTGTCGTGGGCCTCCCCGAGGCACCAGAGGCAGGCGTTGTGCGAGTCCGTCACCGACATCTTGGACCCGCAGTCCCCACACTTCTTGAAGCCCGGACGCGGGGTGGAAGAAGAGGAAGACATCCCGACAATACTTCACAAATTAACAGGTTCGAAGAACCGAAAGAACAGAAACTCCAAAGAGTCGAAGCGTGCCGAGATCTCCGAAGCAAACAGGTTCGCGGAAAAAACAGAACTGAGGCTACGGGCGTCGTGCATCCTACTTAAAACATCTGGTGACGTCGGCCGTCGGAGGAGGTTCTCGAGGACGGCGTATCGACGTCATCGACGCAGTCACCGAAAGATTTTCTGAAGCAGCACAGCTGTGGTGATTACTGTCATAGATATGGAATACGTCGGAGGACCCAATCTCCTCGAACTTTATTACATTTTTATCAATGTTAAAATACATAGGGGGCGTGGCCAGCAGGCGTAGGATGCAGACGTGATCCCTCGCTGCTCCCGGCCGCCAGCCCAATCCTACAGTCATCCTGTCGCTAAAACTAGAAATTAAAAGCCTTGAAACTTGATTCCGACGTCGGAACTACTGCCGCTTCGAGTCGGAGCATCGCGGACCCGAATCGGAGCGGGCTTCATGAGATACAGCCCCCGGCACACACTCAGCCGTGTGACTGCGACCAGCAATCCAAGATGGCCGCCTGAGGACAAGGGAGACACAGGCTGTGAATCCCTGTAACTGCAGCCGTCTCGAGGAAACCGCGAAGTGCGCGCGGCTGCCCACCCGCTGGCTGCGAGGAACGAAGCGTCCGCCCGGGACTACCGACTGCAGGGCCTCACCGACTGAAAGACGCGGCGACCGGTGCTCCCGCGCGCGCACTCTGCGGGGGGACCCGGCTGCTGCGCTCGGGATCCGGACGGCTGTCGGCGTGATACGCTGCCCAGAGCGCAGGAGGGAGCCTGTGGAGAACCACGCCGCCACCTCACTTGAAGAGGACTCACCCTGCCCCCCCCCCCCCCCGCCGGCGACCCCCACTACACGAAGGTGCTCCCCCCATCTGCAACACCGGGAGAGGAAGAAGGGAGGTGAACGACGATCCTCACCACCCGGCCCGAAACACACGCGCGGCCCTACCAATCCACGAAGAAGACCGCCCGCACCACGAGTGGAACATAATACGGACACGTCGCCGCGAGTGCTCCGACAGCGGCTCCAGATCGTCTCCCCGGTCGCTCGCTGGCGGCCCGGGACAGCGGTAAGGAGAGGGGGAGACAGGGGTTTGGACCCTGACATCCTGTGGGACACTCCCTGGCCATATATGTATACCACGCTGGGTGACATAGGTGCCTAAGCGAAGTTCCCAACCCCGGTGGATCGACACAATACGGAGAGGGACCTTAAGCCCCCCCCCTGGCTATACACATAAAAAGACGCTGAACGGACCACGCTACGCCTGCCGGGCTACGTACGCCCACTATCCTTGTGCCCCTGGGCTTGACCAGAACCGCTCTCATCCGCCCGCCAAGCTCACCCTGGAACCAGCCGGCACCACCCTCCCTCTGCGCATCTGAAGCGCGCCCATACACCATCACGAGCGTTACTCTGCGAGACACTCACACGGCCGCGGTGCATAGAACTTCAGTCCCACAGCTGGACCACCTGTGGAGCCTCCTCCAACACGCACTTAGATACAAACTGCAGATACTCCTCCTCCCAAGTGTTATAAGGAGCGGCCATACTCGAATCTCTCTTTCCCCCAATAACAACACTCGCCTCCCTGTCCTCCAAAGGGCCCCTTCTCCCAGACGAACCCCTACCGCCACCTCACCAACATCCCTGCGATGGGGAAAGATAAGCCCAGGAAGACCTCTACACAAAGTAGGATTGAGCAATATGCAACCACGCCGCTCTCTCGCTCGCCGGAAAGGCCAACACAACAAGATCCGGACTGCATGGAAGATAATATCTCCCTCAGAGACATCATGGGTGCTATTGCCAGTTCTAGAACTTCCATGGAGAAAAAGATGGACAGCATAGGTGCGGACGTATCCTTGTTGAGACATGATCTCCAGAAGCTGACCTCACGTACCGGGGAAGCGGAGATGCGGATCTCCGAAACTGAGGACAACCTTCGCGGTGTAAACCAACGGATGTCTGGCATGGCGGCACGCATAAAGCTCCTGGAAGCAAGAGCAGATGAAAGTGAGGGCAGATCAAGACGGAATAACGTCCGCATACTGGGTCTTCCAGAAAAAGCTGAAGGAGATTGCATGGAACTATTCCTTGAGGGGTGGCTCGCGGATATATATGACGTACAGTCCTTCTCCAAATTCTTCTCTATTGAGCGAGCCCACCGTGTTCCCTCCGGCAAGATCGTGCCAGGGGCACCTCCACGTACAGTCATTGCAAGGTTCCTAAACTATAGAGATAGAGACACAGTTCTGCAACTGGCGAGATCTAAAGGAACCATTACGTACAATGGGTCAAGAATTGCGTTTTTCCCTGACTTCACCAGAGAAGTACAGAAAGCGCGCCAATCATTTGATCCCCTTAAAAAACGCCTGCAATCAATGGGAGTTAAATATGGGCTAATATTCCCCGCCCAGCTTAAAATATTTTACAAGAACACAACAGTCCACTTCACAGATCCTGAGGAGGCGTGGAGCTGGGCTGAAAGGCACATAGAGGGCGACTGGAGCGCTGACGGAAGGCGAAGAGGAGAACGGAATAGACCTCGCCCTGACCGACCACCTGAGCAGGAACCGCAGCAACAACAACAAAACGCAATCCTACAACATGCGGAAGACTAGCAGGCATTTCCAATATCTCGGATATCCAGACCACTACAAACACACTGCAATGGTGCTGTACTGCACACCGCAAACGCGACGTTGACGGCAATTCCGGCTGGCGGCCGCCCAAACAGCGCCCCCCCGCTCCGCCCCCGGACACTAAGTGAAATCGGAACACCGTATAGCGGAGTTCCACCACCCCGCCTTGTGTTCCCCCCTGAGACGCAACATCTAGCACAGCCGCACTCCGAAAACGGATTGTCTCGGGGGCAGGCGGATGTAGATAACTTCTGAACGATTTAACTGTTAACACTGGGTCGACAGATGCTTCAGTTGTGGGTGGAGTATAGGGAGGGGGGAGTTGGGGGTGTTACATTTATTCAATGTTCATCATACAGAGGCATGACGAGTACGATATACGGACCAGATATCCTAGTATTGCTATATGTGCATCCAAGAAAATACAATTGTGTAAGCAGATCCAGCACTGATAATGGCAGCTGAGTATACTTCGACCCAAAGCAAGCTTAAACTCCTGGCATGGAATGTGAACGGACTGGGTGCCGGCATCAAAAGGCGGCTAGTCCTGCAACATCTAAATAGACATTCCCCGGATATAGTCATGCTGACCGAAACACATCTAGCCGGAAACATATGCAAATTCTTCCAAAGATCAAATTACCGCACTGCGGTACACGCAGGCTTCTCTATGGGAGCGAGAGGAGTCCTCATACTAATCCACAAGAGACTTCCGCTGGTGATCACGAACGTTCTTCAGGACAGAGGAGGCCGATATGCATACATTCAAGCAACACTATGGAACCAAACACTGGCACTCATGGCAGTGTACTCCCCACCAGCCCTCCTCAACGATCTGCTAAATGAAATTACCCCCATACTAGCAACGAGGAATGTAGACACAATGGTGATAGGAGGCGACTTTAATGAGGTCATGGACTATACGCTTGATCGCACGCACCTGAGAGCCAGAAACCCCGCCACTACGACTAAACTGGCCTCCTTTGTGTCGGCAATGGGCCTCTGCGACGCGTGGAGAGTTCTTCATGCTCAGACTCGACAATACTCCTTCCACTCGGGGGCCCACGCCTCGATGTCTAGGATAGATTATTTCTTCCTCCCACACCAAAGTAGTCACCAAATAAGCAATGCATCCTTCCTTCCCCGAGGAATCTCTGACCATTCTCCACTGCTACTAGAACTGGAAACAGCTAGACCACGACCGCCCCCCTTATGGCGTTTTAATTCCTACTACTTAGGATTCCCTGAATTTCAGGAGATGATGGAGACCGCTACCTCCGATTATTTTGACCTTAATACAAATTCGACTGATAACCCCAATACACTGTGGGAGGCGTACAAGCCAGTTCTGCGCGGAGTAATCATATCATGGACGTCCCATAAGAAGAGAATGCATCGCGAAAAAATCATGGAAGCTGAAACTGAAGTCATGTCCAAGGAACTGGAACACATTGCCAGTGACACCCCGGAGTCGAATAGAGCCTTACTAATAGCACAGAAGAAGCTGCATAACCTATCCTTAGACTGTGCCAAGAAAGCACACGCTGCAATGAAGGCACGTGTATATGAAACGGGAGACAAAGCAGGTAAACTGCTTGCGTGGCTGGAAAAACGAGACGAGGGACAATTGAAGGTGAAATGCATCAGAACCCTAAACGCAAACCTAGCCCACGTCGATGCAGACATCGCTGACCGCTTTGCTGAGTTCTATGAGAACCTCTACAAACCCCCCACCAATACTATAGACAGTACCATACTAACAGATATTGTCCTCCCAACACTCACCACAGACCAGATCACCGCTCTAGACAGCAAAATTACTACCACTGAGATATCAACTGCCATTGGGCAACTCCAGGCCGGTAAAACCCCAGGCCCGAACGGGTTCCCAATAGACTTCTGGAAAAAACTACACCACCTGGACATACCCGTACACTTGCTCAACGTGTTTGAGCACTCCCTAAATCAAGGGGAGCTCCCACCTGATCTCCGCAAAGCCACCATTATAGTAATTCCCAAAAAAGGTAAACCCCCTGAAGAATGCACATCCTATCGACCTATATCCCTCATTAACAGCGAAGCCAAGATACTGGCCAAGGTTCTTGCTAATAGACTACAACTAGTCATCACGTCCCTGATCCACCCGGACCAATGTGGCTTTATGCCCCAGAGGTCGACCAGAATGAATATTCGCAGACTGCATCTGGCACTAGAGAGAGCCCCGGCCCTGCAGCAATCACTGGCTCTGTTGGCCATAGACTTCGAGAAAGCATTTGACTCTGTTCACTGGGAGGCGCTATGGGCCATAATGCGCAGGATGCACTTCGGAGAACCGTTCATAAAATGGGTACAACTACTATACAATAACCCGGTAGCCGAGGTTAAAGTAAATGGGTGGCCGTCACGTACCATCCGATTAGGGAAGGGAACCCGGCAAGGTTGCCCACTCTCGGCAATGGTGTTTGCGCTGGTAATAGAGCCACTGGCAGTCCTCCTGAGGGATACTACCACATGGACTGGCTTTAGATGGGGCCCGAACTGCGAAGATAGAGTATCCCTCTATGCGGACGATCTCCTAGTGTACCTGGGTGACCCAGCATCTTCATGCCCTGTGGTCACGCAAATCCTAATTGAGTATGGATCCTTTAGCGGACTCAAAGTAAACTGGCCCAAATCCGTGCTGTTCCCAGTTAAAGGGATAGACTGCATCCCAACGTCGGGTTCCCCATACAGAGTTGAAACCAATCAGTTCCGATACCTAGGTATCCAAATTACCAACGAGCTTAATAGCTACGTAAAACAAAATCTATACCCACTTATCAAAAGATATGAGCAGGACGTAGCCCACTGGCAAGTACTGCCACTGACACTGTTAGGCAGAGCAGCACTCTTTAAGATGCTGACCTTGCCCCGTTTTCTATACATTCTCCAGAATGCCCCCCTCCATATCCCAGCTGTGGAATTCCACAGTATAAATAGCACAACACGTACACTCCTATGGGGTGGGAAACGCCCGAGAATTGCCCTCCAAACTCTCCAACGCTCAGTCTGGGAGGGGGGAATAGGACTCCCGAACATCCAGATCTATTATTGGGCAGCTCAGATGGCAACAGTCAATGATATCCTACATGGAGACCCGACCATCCCTCACATAAGAGCCGAACTAGCGGCAAGACACGGTATGTCCCCACTTGAAAGCCTCTACTGTAAACAGACCCGCCCACCTGAACGCACGATAGCAGCACACACCGCCTTGGTGTGGAAAGAAATACATAAACACTTAGGTTGGGATAACAAAATCACCCCAGTCCAACCCATATGGTACAATGCTCACCTCCCGAATCTTGCCAACCTCCCGAAATGGCCAACCTGGGCTGCAGCTAACATACAGACGATTCAGCAGATAGTAGTGAACGACCAGCTGATACAGTTCCCTGAGCTCGTTGCAACACATGGCTTGTCGGAGACTGAACAGTACCACCACGGACAGCTACAGCATGCACTTAGCGTACACAGAGCCCAACTCGTGGACATGCCAGAATGCTCACCTATAGAAAGGAACATAGTAATCGATAAGGTAAACAACAAGGTCACATCTACCATGTACAATGCCATCTCCTCATTTGGCACGAAAGAGCTGCTGACCCTGAAGACGAAATGGGAGAATGATATTGGCCCCATATTACCCGAAGACTGGATTGAAATCCTGATGTATCCTAGAGAATGTGCAATCTCGGCACGAATCCGGCTGGTGCAATTTAAGATACTACATAGGATATACTATCCCCGAATAACCCTGTACAATTGGGGCAAATCAACCGACCCCAAATGCCTACGCTGCAAACAAGAAGAAGGATCCTTCTACCACATCCTTTGGCAGTGTTCACGCATACAACGCTTTTGGCATAAATGTAGCGCGAGGCTTTCTAGGGTCATTAGCCGACCAGTTCCGACGGATCCCAAACTCCTGCTCCTGGGCATTGCAGACACTCTTGAACTGTCACGATTCGAGAAGCTACTTGTTTCAACCTCCTCGGGAATTGCGAAAAGGAACATTGCACAACTGTGGGGTTCAGAAAACACCCCGAAATACGATCAGTGGACATCGGATGTGGATGCAGTCATCTTAATGGAACGCCGAGTCTACCAAGCTAGAGGCTGCCCGGGCAAAGCAGATAAGATTTGGGGAAGATGGGAACAGACATTATAAATTTGTTGCAATATTGGCAGAATGTATTGGCACACAGTCCTACAGAGACTATATCTGCTAACATCATTCTTTGGGATGCTCGTACATCATAATCATCCATAAACTGCCTGCTGCCTTAACTACTCATATACTTCACATCACGTGTTTCGTTGCGATTGCATATATTATAAGTACACCCATCCGTCCTGCTCTGCCAACTGTATGTAAAGACTTATGGTTTTGTTTGTAATTTGTTGTTTATTGCACAAAAAGTAATAAAAATTTGTAATTAAAAAAAAAAAATGTTAAAATACATTACTCCTACGTCCCGTCCCCTTTCCTCCATACTTATGGGACATCTCTCCGTCCAGTGGGACCGAACCGGAGCACTTTGTAAAAAGCATACAAATTTTTCCAAGAATGTGTCCTTCCTCTCTTTCTTGCGCGGGGCCCGGCACACGGCCATAACCCTGCCCACCTTGGCTCCGCCCCGCGCATCGCCCATCAGTCCTTTTCTCCGCTCGATCGGGGCCGGAAGCACTTGCATCCTCGGAAGATTCTCTACCCTTTTTTTCCTCTCTGGCTCTCGCTAGCGTTCGTTTATTACTCTATGTCTTTCAAGTTAGACTTTCCAGATTGTTCATTGTGTCACCGTCGCTTCGTGAGGGCGGATTCCCATCCTCTTTGTTTAGAGTGTTTGGATCCGGAACACCGTTGGGACTCCTGTTTTTACTGTGACTCCCTTTCGGTCCGGGCACTTCAACGTTAGTTGGAGCGGTGGGAGGAGGTTTTCCAACAAACTCCTCCTTCGCATTTTGAGGCGTTCAACGACGAGCAGAAAAAACGCCGGTAAATTCTTTACTTTTCAGAGCACCCCGGCCGGGGGATACCTTTCCGGGTTCCTCTTGGTCCGGGAGGGGCGTTAATCACTCTGTCACCGGGGTTCGCCCTGAGGTGCCCGTTGGGCCTAATAATTCTACCAGAGTTTTCTCCGAGGGTCTCTGTAAGGGGCCTGTGAACACTGGAATACGCCCCGGGGCCCCTCCTGTGGGGGCTGTTTGTAGACCCAGTTCTACTGAATCGTGGGTTACCGGCGCTCGCTCTGAGGCCTCTGTCGGCTTCCTTCAAAAACAAGACTGGGGTGCACCACAAGGCCTTGGCTGGGTTTGTTGTTACCGAACGGATGTTAGAGGCCCGTGCAGAAGGCTGTTACCGGGCCTGGATCCGAGGTCCCTCGTTCAGAGGCTAAAGCTACCAACCGTTCTGAGAGGCCGGACAAGGTCTTAGTCGGTGAAAGCGGATGCTCACCGTTCCCGCTCTTGTGGTGACACCAGATCTGTTGAGGGGGCAAAGAAGCAAAGTTCTTCTTTTACCAGCAGTGCCGAGTTCCTTCCTTCGAAGGCTAATTTGGTGGTTTGTATGTCTCAAAAACATTCCAGGCCTCATAGTACCGGCTCTGCCGAGGTTCCTTATGTTAAGGCTAAGATTAAGACCCCTGGTCCATCGACGGGGACCCCTGCCTCACTTCTCATGTGCCGCAGTTCCAGATGAGGACAAAATGGCGCCCCTTCCTGCCACGACCACGGCGGCCATTTTAGGTGCTACCCCTACAACTATGCCATCGGCCTCTTGTGTAGGGCTCGGTCCCTTTGGTGAACCTAAGGTCCCTTGTGCGCATCCTTACAGGCCGGTTTATGATTGGAACGCCCGGATGCCTCTTCCGCACAATGTTTTGTTGCCCGCGGGTGTGGCACCTTTGATTTATGTGGATACGTCGGTGGAGGGGCCAGTGTGGCACCCTTCCCCGTTACGTCCCTGGATTTGTCCACCTCATTAGAGGCCTCCTCAGGTTCCTAAACAATCTCCTGAGGACGCCTTTTTCGGTAAATTTCAAGCGCTTATGCGCTCCGACCCCATGAGGGAATATTTCAAAGGCCTTTTCAAGGAGATATGTCCACCTGCGTCTCCGGCTCCACCCATTCCTCCGGTGGTTCCGCCGGCGCCTCCCTTGCCCATGGTGCCTCCCCCGGCTCTTCCGCCTGTGCCTCCATTGTCCCCAGTGGAGAAGGCAGTGCCTGACACGGCTCAGCAGGATCCTGACCTGTCAGATGATCCTCAAGGCGATCAGGACAACAAGGACCTTCCCCGCTCTATCAGAGCCTTTCATGACCGGGTACTGGACATGATGAGTTTCTTAGATGTTCCGGTGCCCAAGGCACCCGCTCCGCAGGAGGGTGTGCTTTCTGGGGCGTTCACCCTGTCTCCCTTGGAGCGTGCCGGCCTGTTCCTGCAGAAGGACGTTCTGGCCGAGGTCCGAAGAGTCTGGGAAAAGCCACACTCAGACTTTTTTTCAATAAGAAGATTGACGCGAGGTACAGACTACATCCCTCGGAAGAGGTGGCCCTGTCTTGTCCGCCTCCCTCCTCCACAGTGGTGGCTGCGGCCACTTTGCAATCCAGAACTGTAGCATCCTCTTCCACGACGGCCACTCAGGTCTTGGGAAAGGAGGACAAGCTCCTTGACTCCCTAGGGAGAAAATGTTTTTCCAACTCGGCCTTGCAGCTCAGGCAGGCCAACGCTGAGTTGATATTAGCGGGAGCTAACATGCGGATGTGGAAAGGTCTGTCAGAGTTTGAGGAGCACATCCCGGTCCAGAAGCTGGAGGACTTCAAAGGTGGCCTTTCCGATGCCAGGGTCTTGGCCCAGGATCTCCTGGAGGCTGCGGCTCATCGCATAGACACCTCGGCTCGGGGCCTTATGCTGGGGGCTGATAACTCACGACAGGCATGGCTGCATGCCACTAAATTTTCTAAGGAAGTGCAAGACAAGGTGTTGGATCTTCCATTTGATGGTAAGGAGCTTTTTCATTCTTCTACTGATGTAGCGCTCACCAAGACCAAGGATAGCACTCAGACGGCTAAATCATTGTCTGTTCTGGTCAAAGCTCCTTTCAAATCCCAGAGACCGTTGTCACAAAGTCGACCCTCCTCTGGTTTTAGGGGCTTCCTTGACTGAAAATCCCGCAGAGTGGATACTCCAGCGGGGAATAACCTTCGTAGACAACAGCGCACACGGTTTTTCTCTCGCTCCTCAGCCTCCTCATCAGGTTCAGGTGGCACCGCCACCGATGAGCCTACCAAATGAGGGTTTTCCGCACTCGCACAAGACCCCGGTGGGAGGACGGATTGCGTCTCATTGGGAGGCGTGGCAGACCATCACAGAAGACAGATGGGTCTGGTCAGTCGCTCGAGCGGTCTTCCGCTTACCTTTACCCCCTACCCAACCCCTCAACCCTCCTTCAAGGCCGAAGTTCAGAAACTTCTGGACCTCAGAGCTGTGGAACCCGTTCCCCCTTGGAGAGCGAGGGGAGGGCTTTTACTCCTGGCTGTTTATGGTGCCCAAACCCAACCAGGCTGGCCTGCGCACCATCCTAGACCTTTCCCAGTTCTATCTTTTCCTACCCCAAGAGAAATTTAAGATGATCACGCCCAGCCAGATACGCTCCTCCTTACAGATGGGCGATTGGCTCAGCGTTGTGGACCTTCAGGATGCGTATATGCATATCCTGATTTGGAATCCACACAGGAAATATCTCGGCTCTCTTTGGGAGAGCAGCACTTCCAGTTTCGGGTGCTTCCTTTTGGCCTCAGATTGGCGCCGCGTGTCTTCACGAAGATGATGTTGGTGATTGCGGCCTGTCTTCGTCTACAGGGTATCAATGTGTATCCTTATTTGGACGACTGGCTCTTACGAGGCCCTGGTCCGCTGGCAGCAGCGGGCAACCTTCAGTCTCCCCTTCAGCTCCTGTTCCATCTTGGGCTGTCGGTGACCTGGCGGAAATCCTCTGACGGTCTCACAGGACCTGATTTTCCTGGGTTTTCATTGGAACACTATCGGCTGCACAGTGTATCTGACTGGGGACAGAATGGCGGATCTGTTAGCCACGTGTCAGATGTTTGCGCAGTCGGAGAGCATGTCGGCCTGGTGGTTCTAGAGGCTTCTGGGCCTCATGGCCTCGTGTGTACTGGCTCTTCCTCTTGCTCGTCTCAAGATGAGACGGACCCAGATGGCTCTTCGGAGTTCCTGGCGTCAGGCTGTGGACCCGGATCCCAAGTGGATAATGATTCCGGATTCCATGAGAGTGGATCTGGATTGGTGGTCATCTCTCAGCAACCTGTCGGGGGGCGCGGGTTTTCAGGACCCAGCCCCCATGGTGACTATCACGACGGACTCCTCCCTTCTGGGGTGGGGTGCGACGTTAGATCTTCTTCAGGTCTCGGACCTCTGGTCGCCTCAGGACAAGCTCCTGCACATAAATCACTTGGAGCTCCTGGCAATCTTCCTAGCGCTCAGGGCGTTCAGACCGCTCATTGTCAACAAGATAGTCCGCATACGCACAAACAACGTGGTGTCAATGTATTACATCAACAAGCAAGGGGGAACAAAGTCCTCCGCCCCCATTCCCCCCCTCTCCCTCGTGGACCTGTCCATCCAGATATGGGAGTAGGCTGTGCTTCATGGTGTCTGGCTGCTTGCAGTGCACAAAAAGAGTGAACCAACAGTTACCCGTGAAGTATTTCGTAGAGGCAAAAATAAACCAATCACACACAAATCAAAAATCAAAAACACACCAAAGCTAACCATGGGATGCCGAGTGATCTCCTTCACTCACTTGGGGTTTTCGCCATTGTACCCGTGAATTAGCAACTTGGATCAATCTGATGGTGTTCCAGCTTTGCTTTTTCTTTTTTTTCTAAACAAGCACTTTGACTATGCACTTTAATCTTATTATACTAAGTTTATATTTAATGAGCTCATGACAGTTGAATATGTATTTTAACATTGATAAAAATTTAATAAATACAGTTTTTTATAAATGAATTGTTGTCTTATGTAGGGTTGATCTGCAGTGTTGACCGGGGGTCGTCCTTATCTTTCGTGGGTAATGTCCTAGTTGATTGAACATTGTTGTATTCCGCTGACACGATTCCTAGTTGCTTACTGAAGGCCCTGATGCAACCATCACATGGCATAAGGCTCTGTGGAGCATTTCCAAATAGTCCCTTTCAGAATAAATCCCAAATTCTTACCAGCGGTGTCATCGGAAAACCACTCCCAAGTATCTAAGCATGCTTTGATGTAGAGTGAGTGATGAAAAGGTGAAGACTTTGTGCGATGCTGGTTTTGCTTTGACGCTCCAAATCCTTCCTTTCAATGTGGCTAACATACCATCCCATTCATGCACTTTTTGGTCGAGGCTTTCAACTGAGATATCTGTTCCAACCTTGGCCTTGGATATATGTTTTAGCTTTCGGGGACTAGCATCAAGAAAAGATGATGAAATCGATCTCCACAATCTGAACACTTTCAGTGGTGCAGTTGCTTGTGTTCTGAATACTTATAAAGCACATGTTTTAAATGTGGTGCTGCAAACTATTCAGAGTTCAACTTGTGGATAGAACTTCGTTTTGCATCTGTCCCTGGACTGTCGATCCAGATCCATGCTTGTGTGCAGCAAAGTTACCATGTCACCAAACCAGCAAGTGTTCTATGTTGGATTTCCTTGACCGGCTTTTGATATGCTTGACTTCTTGTTTATTGCACATGTATGAAGCCTGAAATGATCTGAAATGGGCAATGTTTTCATTAGGATTTACAATGGTCTTTTTCTCCCATACAGAGCATGCGTTTAAAGTTGATAGCAAACAACACTACAGTGGAGCGGCGGTTCAGTTCCTGGATTGGTGGTTCAATTCTGGCTTCTCTGGTTAGTAATCTGCTTTGAAAGATCCGTGAAGACTTTTAGAAACCATGTTTTAGAAATATGTTATTGATGCATCAAGTTGCTATAATTGAGGGAGTGATTATTACTTCTTCAAAGCTGATTTAATTTCTGGAGCCTGTTGTTGGGGGAGTTTTCCCAAAGTTCACTGTGAAGTAGACTTTACAAAACTATCCCACTGGTTTGTAGATCCCTAATTCTTAGCATCTGTCTGTACTACTCATGGAACCTCGGTAGAGGGGCAGAGCAGTCAGGCTTATCATAAGAGGAAGATGTGAGCTGTATTTAAGTATACTGAAGCTAGCTAGTAATACAACTCAGGGAAACACTTACTCAATAATTGTATATTAAAATATAGATTTATTATATATGCACAGGAATCACTTGCCACATTAAACCAAAACACTTTAGAATACTTTTCAAAGGCCACTGCTTAGCTGGTAGTTGCTTGCGGTTACAATTTACAGCATTTGACAGTTCTACCGTATTATCAGTGAGAACGTGCACTCCTGCACACACAAAGTAAAACGGTAATTGTATTTAGTTTGCACAACCACATAAGATAATGATTTTCAGGAAGGAAAACAGTTGGTTAGTGTAACATTAGCAGATCTTAAGGTTCTAGAGGCAGTTTCTTTGCACAGCCAGGCCTTTTAAGTCCAAAACGCAATCCTAGCTAAAGGCAGTTCGGAGAGGTCTCAATCTTGACAAGTAGCAGATTAAAGAAAACTCTGGTGGATATTTTCTAGTCTCTAAGCAACATGCAGCTAGAACCAACATTGGAGACCTTGATAAAGGACTCGCTAAAGGGGTACAAGCAGCCGCTTTGGTCAGAGGTAAGAGGAGGTTGCCCTGGACACCTCTGTGCACTCCAAAGCAACTCTCCGGCAAGGACAGCCACCCTGCTGTTTGACTGGCAGCCAGGCTGGAATGAATGGGAGAAACCTGCATAAAAGGCAAGGCTTTTTGGCTTGGAAGGGAGTGTTGACTGCTGGACGAAGGAATCCGAAGAAGAACTTGGAAGAGACACCTGGGGCAACTCCTGGACCGTTGGTTTGCACGGTGAAGCCCTGCTGCTGTGCTGAAGCTCCGAATTCGCCTAGACTAGGGACGCCCTGCAAGGACGACTTCTCCCCTTGAGTTTGTGAGACCATTACACTCCAAAGTAAGCCACCTGGACATCCTCTCAAAGCTAGGTGTATTTCCATTGCAGTTGCTGCTGGAACGAAAAGACTGGGAGAGGAACACCAGTTTGTGTGCGTTGCTTTTAAGTTGGTCAAGAGCTCCAGGAAGATACTCTGGACTCCCAGGAAGGCAGGACTGACCGAGCCTGAGCCACCTCAACAGAATGCTGGACCGCAGATGCAAGGAAAGCCCATCTAAACAGCCAGAAATCACTTTGGTGCCATTTGTGGTAGACGCGCAAAGCTGAAACACTGAAGTGCCATTTGTTTGAAGATTGCCGGTTGCTGTCAGTGACCGGAGTCCGCCCTCTTGTCCCCACAACTGAGGCCCAGGAACACCAGGATATGCAGAGGTGCACTGGAACAGAAGTAATCTGCTGTATTTTTTTTTTTTAACTAAAGGTACTAACTGTACCATCTAAGAGAACTTACCTCTTGTTGTAGAGGTACTTGCATCTTTTACTACTCACAAGTCTAACAGGTTGTGGCCCTACATTGATTCTTCTTTTTCTTCAAAGACTTCTGAAACATTGTGCAAAGACTTTACTTACCTGCAGAAGTGCTTCAGCCCCATAGACTTGTGCCCATTGACAATGGCCTTACCTGGTTCACTGAATGACTCTTCTCGCCTCCGACATTGTGTTGCACCTATCCTTCCAGGATGGGATTAACTTACTCTGCATTGGGGGGTCCAAAAGTATTTGCCTGCTTAAGAATATTTGATCTCTTGTTTGTTCTAATAACCATTTTCTTTGACACTCATCTCAGTACATTCTGAATACCAACAGTAATACATTCATGTCCAGTGTCCTAGCTATTTAAGTCACCTGGGGGTGTAGGAAGTCTGTGTGTCATCCCCAATGGGTATTTGCTGATTTAGAAACTAAGAGTGTGTATTTTGAAGGTATTTGTGTGTTGCTGTGTATAGGAAGGCTTATTCAAATGACCATAAATTAATAATTGTTTAATCAAGAAATCTTGAGTATAAGAGTTTGTTTGAACACTTGTCCCTGTGAATCTTTGTGTAACCACCCTACAGCTCACGTTGACCCCTCTTGAGTTAAGCCTGGCTGCTCAACTAACAACATGTGTAGTACAGACGTATACCAAAGGTTGGGTTCCTATTACCAGGAGGCTATGGTTGTAGTGCACCCAAAGGGTACTACCCCAAATCTTTACCTGATATGGTGGCAGCAGTGGGATCTATTGTAGAGTTGTTACATTGAGTATTTGCTTTGCTTTTGTTCAACTAAAACCTTCACAAGGCGAAATCCACTAAAACAGCAATTGTAACATGCCAAATATGGATAACTTCCGTCAGGAAGCCCTGATTATTTTAACAGTAGAACAACAAAGAAATGTGTAAGGTCAGGAATCTCCCTGTTAAAGAAAAGAAAAATGAATTGATCACAAGATTGTTGGAAAGTCAAAATGTGCGTAGTAGGCCTGTAACACCTATAACCCAGGAAATGTGGAAAATAATAATGAGGATGTTGATTCAGAGTCTAACTTTAATGTCATAGAAGAGTCATAGGAGGGAGAGGAGTCTCAGGAAGAGAGCCCCTCAAGATCCCAAGCTCCCCTTTTGCCTCGGCTTATTTACACTGGAACCCCACATGGTTCATCATTGAGTCCAGAATGTGTCTCTTGAAAACATGAGACTTGAGTAAGAGTTCAAAAGATGCAAATCCAAGCTGAAACCAAACATCAGGACATCAAACTCGGGGAGCTAGAAATGCAGCATGCTCTTGAAATGGTCTTCCAGTCCAAAGAGGCCTCGCCTGCCCAAAGAAGCAGCGAGTATGTATGATGTGAAACTTGATATTTTGGATTGGTTGGGTGCTTTTGAATATAACCATGGGATTCAGGGTCTCACAGGGAATCAGTTTATTCCTTAGCTTTTGTCTCGGCTCCCCAGTTTGCAACCGATGCTGTAATGGAGGTGGGGGAACTTGAAAAATTGCAGTATGGGAATGTGCTAGCTAGATTTCCGATAACTCCTTCCCAGTACCTTAAGAGTTTTAGGACCCTCAAAAAGACAGATGGTACCAGTTGGGCTACCTGGGTGTGTGAATGTTTGAAAAATGTAGATGGTTGGATTAAGGGTTACAGAGTGAACGTCTATGAACAATGAGAATTTTTTTTTTTTTGGATCTATTTTTGATGCCTGCTCTCCTGAGCTGAGACATCACTTGGCTGACTCTAAAGAGATTGATCCCAAAAAGTTAGCAAAAGCTGCTGACTTGTGGGTTGCCAACAGGGCCACTCACAAGGATTCTGGGGCCACTCACAAGAAGGATGAGGGGAAGCAGTACAAGAAAGATGACAGAGAATTCTAAAACCTCCCACCCAAAAGAGGGCCACAAATCTAAGAAGGCTAAGCCATATCGGAAACCAGGTCAGTCTAGTGAGCCCTCTGGTGGTCAACCTGAGGGAGGTCAGCATAAGCCCCCAATTGTCAAAACTTTTTGAAAATGTTATGCTTGTGGGTCAACTGACCATGTGAATGGGGATTCCAGATGCAAGGTTAAACCTTAGGGCTCCACTCGGCCTCCTTAGCCTTCATCCCTGAGGGAGAAGTACATATGGCAAGTGGAAACTTTCATCTACTGGCTGAAGACCCCATTGGAGTTGCTGCTAGTGTTTCTTTAGCATCCCTGCGTCTGTGGGAACAGCAGAATGTAGATGTGTATAACTCTATTTCAGATAATACCAAAGAATATTACAAAGGACAGTGTACTTGTGAATGGCGAGGAAACCTCTGCCATTAGAGACACTGGTGCCAGTATTACAGTGGTGGATGGAACATTTTTCAAAACTGAGGATGTTGCTAAAGCACCCAAAGGCACCACTAAGCTTGCTGGAGGCCCTGTCCAGATGTTTCCAATACTACCAGTTCTCATCAAATGCAACCATAGGACTGTAAGAATACCTGTCGGTGTACAAAATGAGGTGCCTAGGAGAGTCCTGCTGGGGAATGACTTAAAAGCTCTTGGAGTTGTATCGAGCACCCCCAGGCCTCCCAGTAAAAAGCAAGCAGGAGCAGACTAGACTGTCCAGAGAGCTCACTTTGAATGACTCTCAATGGGAAGTTACAGAGCAACCTATAACCCCCAGTCCACAGGAAGAACAACCTTCTGAGTTCAGGAAAAAGGAGACAAAGGGGAAACCCAAGGTCTCAGGACAGAAGAAAAGTAGCCCTCACAAAACCAGGACATCCCAGAGAGGACAGTCCAAGGTCACACCTGTGACCCCTACACCAGCTGAGGCTGAGTGAGATTCAACCAGAGGATGGTGAATCAGCTACTGTTGACTCAGAGCTGGAAGAAGCCCTTCCCCCCCCCCCCCCTGTTGGAGATCTGGATCCTAAAGACCACCCTGAGCTGCAGACTTTGCTTACAGAAGGTGGCCCCTCTAGGGCAGACTTCAGCAGAGGTCAAAGAGTGTCCTACTCTTGAAGGACTTCACCAACAGGCAGCTTCCAATCCTGCTGCAAGCGCAAGAGCCAGGAAAGCAAAGGCTGTACTGGGAGGATGGTCGTCTCCTTTACAGTGAGCCTATAGAATCTACCCCAGGGGACTACATAAGACATGTAGTGCCTCAGGAGGTGTGACCCCAGTTTCTACAGATAGCCAATGAGATTCCTTTGGCTGGTCACTTAAGTTTTAAGAAGACCAAGGAAAGGATTTCTCTGTATTTCTACTGGCCCAAGATGGGGTCTGATGTAGATAAGTAGTACTGTAGAAGCTTTCAAACTTATCAGACATCTGGCAAGAGTGAAGCCAAGAATGTGGCACCCCTGGTGCCTCTCCTATTGGTGGGAGTCCCTTTTGAGAGGGTTGGGTTGTTACAAATCTTTGGTCCTTTTAGACTCTCCCACATTTTAGGGCAACCGATTTATAGACCATGCTCCCAGATACCCTAAAGCCATACCTATGAGGACTGTTACTGCACAGGCCCCCCCCTTGGTATTTTTACCAGGGTTGGGTTTCCTAAGGAGGAAATCTCAAGACAGGGGAACTAATTTTATACCCCACTACCAGCAGGCCATGTGGAAAAACTGTTGAGTGACTTAAAGGTTCTCAATAGCCTACCATCCCCAGACCAACGGGTTAGTAGAGAGGTTTAACAGAACGACAAAGAGCATGATGGGTGCTTTAGAGGAACCCCTTAGAAGAAAGTGGGACATTCTATTGCCATGCCTTCTCTTTGCTTATAGAGAAGTCCCTCAGGAAGGGATTGGTATCAGCCCCTTCGAGATTCTCTGTGGTCATCCGGTTAGAGGTCCATTGGCCCTAATCAAGGAAGGGTTGTTTATTCATTTGTAGTGCGCGCCAGACCTGAAGGTATCAGGGCGCAAGAGTTACAAGGATATGCAAAGCTTAGGTTACAGGAAGTTACACATGTTAAGCAGAAATAGTACATAGTAAGTAGTACAGGTTGTTGAGTGATCCTTCCCTCAAGCCAGTGAGAGTCACTGACTATGCGTTAGGTCTCCGAAGAAGAATGACACATGCGATGACAGAAGCTTCTGATAACTTGAAAGCAGGTCAGGCTCTGGTGAAGCATTGGCAGGACCAGAAGGCCAACATGGTTGAGTTTACTGAAGACCAGCTAGTTCTATTATGGTACCTACAAGGCAGAGGGCCATACAGGACAAATGGATTGGACCCTTGAAGGTTTTGGGCAAACTTGGAGAGGTCAATTATTTGGTGGACTTGGGAATCCCATGGAGGCCCCCAGGGTCTTTTACACCAACCACCTAAAGGCCTATGTCTCTAGACCAGAACTGGGGACTTTGCTACTAGCCTCTGCTCAGGAGGAGAGTGAACCTCTACCTGACCTCCTCGGGGGACAACTTTAGATGAAGGATGGGAGTTAATCTCTCTTCTGATCTGACTCTGGAACAACAGGAGGAGTGCAAAATTCTGTTCAATCAGTTTGCCCCTCTGTTTTCACTATCACCAGGCTTGACCCCTTGGGACCAGCATGATATACTCACGGGCGACTGTCTCCCTGTTAAGAGCAGGGGTTACAGGATGTCAGACCATGTAAGGACCCACAGAAAGTAAGAGGTCAAGAAGATGCTTGATCTTGGGGTAATGGAGCCCTCTACAAGTCCATGGGCTAGTCCAGTTGTACTAGTACCAAAGGCTGGATCCAAGGAGTTGAGATTCCGTGTGGACTATAGAGCTCTTGATGCAGTCGCCACGACTGATGGTCATCCTTTACCTAGGACGGATCAGCTGGTGGATAAACTTGGTTTAGCCAAGTGCCTCAGTACAGTTGATCTAACCTCAGGCTATTGGCAAATACCTTGGACAGACCATGCCAAAGAGAAAACTGCATTCTCCACCCCAGGAGGACTCTACCAGTTTAAGGTTATGCCTTTTGGACTAAAGAATGCTCCTGCTACATTCCAAAGCATGGTAAATCATGTACCCTTACGTCCCCTCCCCTTTCCTCCATGTTGCATGGGCGTCCCTTCCAAGGTACGTGAGACTGAACCTTTTTTCACTAGAAAAAACCTTCTTCCCCTTTAAATTTAGAGGTGTGCGGGGGTGCGGCCCTGGGAGCATGCGCTACCCTGACTCCACCCACCGGCCCCACACTTCCGTTCCCTTTTCCGCGTCGACGAACGGGCCAAATTCACCAGCGCTCCTGTGTGTGTTTTCGGCCATGTAATTCCACGCATGGATACTTCTGTCTTTTTTTAATCATACAGGTACTTGATACTCGGGCGTCAGGGTCCTCCCCGGCGCATGTCGACTTCCCCAGGGTTCAGCAGGTGTCCATCCTGCGACGGGCTCTTTCCAACTTCCGATCCCCACACCCTCAGCCTACGTTGCCTTGGTCCAGACCATGGTTGGCAAGCTTGTACAGCGTGCAACGCCCTGTCCTCAAGGTCTCTGAAGAACAGACTAGCCAGGTGGAGGGAGCTCTTCCAGAAATCGCCTCCAGAGGACCTGAAGGACTTCGTCAAACATCGATCCAGGCCTAGGGTAGGGCCTCTATTCTCCATCGAACTACGCAAGGGAGACTCTTTCCCAAGCAATCGCCCCCGTGGGAGGGACCACTCAGGTTCTATTAACAGCACATGCACCGAAGCTACCGATCTATGGGCCGAGGGATTCTCCCGGTGACTGTGGTGAGGGACCGGAAGGTTTTTGTACCCGGTCTTCACCCGAGGGGCCACGCCCTAGTACTGGCAATATGTCTGAGGGGTGCCTAAACGCAGCTCTACCGGCCTCGTGGTCAAGGGTGTTACGCCTACCAGGCCTCAGCCCGAGGAGCAGGCTGAGCCTCATGATCCACACTAAAGAGTCCTGGACGAGGCTGGGCCCAGCGAGCCTTGCAACATGACACAGGCACGTGGAAGTCAGTTTGACAAGATGGCCGCCGTGCCACACCTCAGTACCCGTCCGCCGCCGCACCAGGAACGGGAATTCAGCGAACAAGTGTGAAGATGGGACTGGCGTCAACCAGGTACATGGCCTACAGTCTATCCTTCATTTGTGCACAGCAGGTTCCTGCTGCGTCCATATGGGCAGGGTATGCAGCGGTTCCAGCAGGCTTCGTTACTCCTATATCCCTTACCACACTTCCAGCCTGTGAAGACAGGTTCTTTGGGAGGTTCCTCGGGCTCATGAAGTCCCCTCCGATGGGGGTTATCCTCGGGGATGCCATCAGGGATGTACTCCCTCCAATGCTTCCGGCTCCTCAGGCTCCTCCGCCGGCGTCCCCGGACCCAATGCAGCCTTTGCCACCTGCTCTGGCCCCCCAACTGATTGCTCAGGCGGTTCCGTACTAGCCTCTGCCACAGCCTCAACTCCGGTCCCTGTACCTCAGCCTCCGACTCGCACCACTCCTCCACCGGTGCAGGATCCTCCTGAATCCCAGGCAGACACGGACGATGAGGAGGACCCCGACACGCCAACATCAGCCAAGGCCTTCCACAAACGTCTTGCAGGGCTGGCTGAGTACCTGGGCCTTCCTCAACCCGAGGTAGAGCAACTAGCAGAGGCGGTCCTCCTAGAAGCCCTCATGCGACGCCCCTCTGCTAAAACAGGAATCCCGATGCAGACTGATGTAGTCGCCCTGGCCAAAAGGGGTTGGCTCAAGCCCACTCTGTCCAGCCAGTCAATCGACGCCTGGACGCCAAGTACAGGCAGATTGAGGGCTATCGGCCCATCCTCCGCCACACTCCTCAGAGATCGCTGCAGCATCACTATACTCCAAGCCTCAGTCGTCCTCATCCTCCTTCTCTGCAGCGGTGCTAGGCAAGGAGAAGATCTTGGAGGCATACGGGAAGAAGCTGTAGTCCAACGCGTCCTTTCATCTTTGTCAGGCCAATGCCGTGCTGGCGGCCGCTAACCAGAGGTTATGGCAGGAAATTGCGGATTTCCCAGAAATTCTTACGCAGAGCCAATCGTGTTTCAAGGCAGGACTGGCTGAGGACAAGCTGGTGGCGTGGGACATCATGGAGTCCACCGTGGCCCACATTGACACCTGTGGCCGGGCCATCTGCATTGCCACGGACATAAGAGCAGTCTGGCTCTGCAACTAAATTCAACCCGGATGTCCAGGAACACATATTAGACCTGCCGTTCGAGGGGAGGTACAAGGAGCTGTACAAAAAGAAAAACCGCTCACAAATGGCCAAGTCTTTATCCATCCTGGCAATGACCACCCCCAAATCGTACACTCAGTCACAGCAGCGCTCTGACAAGAGGCGTACATGTGGAGGGTTCTGCGGCTTCCAAGAACGGAGGTCTAGACAGCCGGACCGCTCACCGACTCAACATCGGCTCAAGCAACAAAAAGGGGGAGGGGGATAAGGGCTTTTTCCAGTCCCCCCTCCTCCGAAGCAGCCTCAGAGGGAAAGAAGGCATGACACGCCCCTACGGGTCCACGTGTCTCCAGTGGGGGGCAGGCTTGCTCTCATTCACATTTCTGGCATCAGGATTTCACAGACCCCTGGATCCTCTCCGTAGCATCCATGGGGTACCGCCTACTCTCGGTCTGCCTCTCCCTCTTGTCACTTGGACATACCGGACACACAATTGTTAACTGTATGTATGTATATATTCCTTGCTTCCCTTCATTATTACTGTGTATATGCCATGTATATATTTTATTGTCTGCAACTGTTTCACAAATTTCTGTATCTGCTGCGCCATGTTACCCTAGGGTATTCCGGCGCATTACAAATAACAAACAAACCAACCTACCCATCCAAACCTCTCCTCCCCTCCACTCCCGCAAGTTGGGACAGCAACTCTTTTGGCGGAGATCCGGTCGCTCGTCGAGAACCAGGCAGTGGACGAAGTCCCAGCCTCCCAGCGAGGCTTGAGCTTTTACTCTAGGATTTTCGCCATTCAGAAAAAGAACCAGGCGGGTCTGGCAGTTGTGCTGTACCTTTCCACCCTCAACCTCTCCCTACCTCTACAAAAATTCAAGATGGTTACACCAGCTTTTATAGCGGAGACATTGTGCATGGGAGACTAGATGTGCTCCCTGGATCTGAAGGACGCGTATATACGTGTCCCGATTTGGCAGCCCCATCGTTCCTTTCTACAATTCAGGATCATGGGCTTCCATTTCCAATACAAGGTGCTTCCTTTTGGCCTCAACTCGGCCCCCAGGGTCTTCACCAGACTCATGAATACAGTGGTTGCCCTTCTTAGGGCTCAGGGCCTCCACATCTACCTATACCTCGACGACTGGCTCGTCGTGGCTACAGCTCCGGAAACAGGGCACCACACTTCCCATGCTCTTATAAACACACTTCACAATCTGGGCTTTTCGCTCAATCTCAAGAAGTCGCAGCTGCATCCCACGCAGACTCTGACCTTCGTGGGTCTTATATGGGACACATGCTCTGAGAAGGTTTTTCCATCTGAGGACAAGATCACAGCCATCAAGAAGGCCACTACTCACTTCCTCGGCCGAGAAGTGGCCTCTGCCTGCTGGTACCAGCACCTCCTGGCTCTCTTGGCAGCGGTCCTCTTAGCTGTCCCCCACACAAGACTCAGGAGGAGAATACAGCTGCACTTCGCGGCATCATGGAACCAGGAGTGGGGCTCTTAATCCGAGATGATCAACGTTCCTCCATTCTCCATCCGGACCTCACATGGTGGTCCATGGACTGCAACCTACGGACGGGCACGCCCTTCCGGCAGCCACCCCGTCTCACCCACCCCCTCGGACTCCTGGCACGTGGACCCGACAGCAGCAGGAGTACCACATCAATTGGCTGGAGCTGAACGCCATCTGGCTAGCACTGTGCATTCCTTCCACTTATCTAGGGCAAGGTTGTCCTCATCCAGACCGACAACTCGACCAGCATTTACTATGGCAACAAGCAGGGAGGCCCCAGGTCCCCTCCACTGTGCAGACTGGCAATCAGCATGTGGGAGTGGGCTATGGAAAACGGCATCTTCCTCACAGCAGTCCACCTTCCGGGGGAATCCAACCTGGAGGTGGACGGGCTCAGCAGGCTGGGAGCAGACAATTATGAGTGGCAGCTAAAAAACCTTGTTATTCAGGAGATCTTCAGCAGATTGGGACACCCCCAGGTGGATCTCTTTGCCACCTGGCACAACAAGAAGTGGCAACAGTTCGCCTCCTGGCAGGGACAGGGCCCCAGCTCCATGGGCGATGCATTTCGGATCCAGTGGAACGGCATGACAGCATACGCCTTCCCGCCCACTCTGCTGATTGACAGTGCTTTGCAAGCTCAAGGAGTCTGACCAGCTCAACATCATCCTAATGGCTCCATGGTGGCCAGCTAGGCCATGGTTCTCGCAACTGCTCATCCTCTGAGATGCCACCGATTCACCTAGTGACAGGCCCATCACATCTGCTGGCGCAGCAGGCGGGCAGGGTCATTCACCCCGTACCACAGAAACTATCCCTCACAGCGTGGTTCTGGAGCAGGTAACGCTAAGGCACCTCCGCCTCTCCCAGGCTAATCTGGAGATCGTACAGGGCGCAGGGAGCAAGGCTACCAGAGCCCAGTATAAAAGTAAATGGACCAGGTTCTCCCACTGGGCAGACTCCAAGGAAATCAACCCCCTGACATGTACCTTGGACGACGTGCTCTCCTTCTCGGTGCACCTCGCCCACTCAGGCAGGCAGGTGGACACCTGCCGCACTTATCTCGCAGCCATCGGGGCTTACAGGAACTCTGCTCCTCCAATCCGATTGTCAAACATTTGACGGGACTCGCAAGACTTTGCCTGCCCATCAAGAGGCCACACCCCGTGTGGGACCTGAACATACTCTTGGGCGCCCTGGCGCGCAAACGGTTTGTCACAATGGCGTCTGTGGACATCAGGCTGGTCACCATCAAGACGGCCTAACTGGTCGACCTCGGCTCGCAGAGTCAGCAAAATCCAGGCGCTGGTCGCCTCCGAACCATATACTACCTTTCACAGGGACAAAGTAGTCCTGCGGACACACCCAGCATTTCAGCCCAAGGTGCCATCTGCTTTCCATTTAAAAAAGGAAATAGTCCTTCCTACGTTTTTTGCCGATCCTAAGGACGAGGCACAGAGTTTTCACTGCCTGGATGTCCGGCGTGCCCTGAAATTCTACCTGGACAGGACCAAGGGCTTCCGCAAGCCACATGCCCGATTTGTCACATTTGGTGGGAGCAAGACCAGGCTATCAGGCCTCCAAGACCTCCATATCCTGCTGGATGGTCTCGGCCATCCAAGAAGCATACGAGGGCCAGCACAAGCCTCTTCCGGCGAACATGCACACCCACGCAGTCAGGGCCAAGGCAACGGCCAACGCATTCCAGCGCCATGTTCCTTGGCAAGTCATAAGTGGCCACATGGGCCACTCCCTCTGCTTTCTGCAAACATTACTGTTTGGATGCCGGCTCTAGATCTGATGCGGCTTTTGGACCGGTGGTTCTCAGGAACCTATTTGCTTAAGGAGGTTCTCCTCTCCAACCTGGGGCTGCATTCAGTAGTAATCGCCCATGCAGTATGGAGGAAAGGGGACTAAGGACTAAAGTCACTACAGTGAGTAACTTATAATTTCTGAATGGGATGGAGGACTTCTGCATGGTATACTTGGATGACATTGCAGTGTTCAGCCCTACTTGGAAAGAACATATTGGCCACTTCGGATATGTTTTGCAGGCTCTTGAGTAGGCCAATCTGGCCATAAAGGCAAGCAAATGTCAAATTGGTCAGAGTAAAGTGGTCTACCTCAGACATGAGGTAGGAGGAGGTGAAATAAGACCATTGTGTAGCAAAGTACAATCTGTACAAGACTGGGCCACCCCTACTACTCAAACCCAAGTGAGAGCCTTTCTAGGTCTCACAAGTTACTATAGGAACTTCATTGAGAACTATGGGACCATAGCTTCTCCCTTGAATGTGGTCTCCTCACCCAAATTCCCCAGGAAGGTCAGGTGGAATGAAGAGTGCACAAAGGCATTTGAAGGACTTAAGAGAGCCCTTTGTCAAGCTCCACTCTTGAGAGCTCCTGACTACAATCAATCCTTTATTGTACAAACTGATGCTTCCAATACAGGTATAGGTGCAGTTCTGAGTCGGCTGGATGAGAAAGGCAGGGAACACCCAATCTGCTTCATCAGTATGAAACTGAAGGACCCTGAGACAATGTGGGCAACCATTGAACGTGAATGTTTTGCCATTGTGTGGCTTTGAAGAAGTTTAGACCATACTTGTATGAATCTACTTTTGTAATTCAAACAGACCACCAACCCTTGAGATGGTTAATTCAGATGAAGGGGGGAAAACCCTAAATTGTTAAAATGGTCAATCAGCCTCTAGGAGTTTGATTTCACCATAGAACACAGGTCAGGATGTAATCACCAAAATTCTGATGGTCTCTCCAGAAAGTTTGACCGACTGGAGTAAGGAGATTCATCCAGGGGTGGATTAAATCCTCCTGTTCCTTAGTCTGGAGTGGATGAGTGTTCGGGAGAATTCTCAGAAAGGTGCTAATTCCTCTCTACCTTAGAGACCCGCAGCTCTGTTGCTGGACGTTTTCATTTTTACCTGGAGAGAGCAAGACCCTTTTTCCTCCACTCGCTCATGTATTTCATGTTATTTTGTTATGTTACTTGGCGTTTATATAGCACCTTATGCATCATTGGTATGATCTCAAAGCACTGGTAGGTTGAACGCCTTCGGAAGTCAGTAGAGAGGGAAAGGGTCATAAGGTGCGTGTGTGCACCGGCTAAGTGTGCAGCCGATGTGGTAGTTGCGTGTTAGCTGCTTCTTAGCGGTAGGTGTATCGGTTGGGAGGTCAGGCATATGTGTTCATTCTGGGGGGATGACTCCCAGACTTATTTGTGGCTGCGTTAGGCCTGAGGAGACGCTTAAGCTAGCGGTGTGCTCAGCTGATGTTTAATCCGGATGATGTGGAGTATGCGGCGGGTGTTAGTATGAGAACAGCTATGTGTCATCGTATTGCTGTGTTCTAGATGAGTGTTTGTGTGTAGGAGAGAGTAGGTATGGTGCTGTGATATGGCGGTTATCAGTTAAGCGTTTGAGATCAGGCATTCCATCCACTCTACCTGTTCCATCCCCTCTAGTCAGCAATCTTATTTTGGAGCGATGTTATCTTGTTGCCTAGGGCATTCTGTATGCTTGTGCACTAGGGTTTGTCCTTGGGCACGTTATCTGGGGGCAGAATAGGGGATTCTCGTAGTATCACGAATAGTTCCTTAGTATTGCAGTTGGCATTAGCGATTCTTTCGTTAGAGAGTTCTTTTTTGGTATAAATTATTGCTTTTCTATAGTGGTTTGCAAAGTTAGTTAAATGAATCTTTTCATCTGAGGGGGTAAGTCGCCATTGTTAGGCAGAGTTGCCATGCAGCATCCTCTGGGACCACTACACACAACCATGACCACAGGTGTAAGCAAAAGCAAACCAACCCCTGGCACAAGTCTGCACCACTTAGCCCCGGCAGCGTAGCCGAGCAGCCAGGCCTATCCCAAGGGGGGAAAGTGAGCAGCAATGATGCTACACAGGTCCACAATCACAGGCGCTCAAACTCTTACACTCAAGTTCTCTCCCATAAACACCTATTAATCCATCTATCTGTCGGCTACAAAACATTCATAAGAAGGAGGCAATTATATAACAAACAAATATACGTCAATACTATTTCAGGATACTTTTCAAGAGGAGCAAAAGGCAAAGATTATTAGACCATGAAAGGTTACAATTACTCTTAGACAGTGCAAACACTTGGAGCTCACCAGAAGAGTCAATTCAATTCAACAGGCCTGGCTAAAGTCCTGGATAGGATAAAGCGGTTCTGGCAAGCAAACGGTAAAGTATCAGCACAAGATCTCAGAAGCAGTTTGCAAAAAGAAGAATCACATGTTGGGTCACAAGCTGATCAGGCCTGCGAGTTGCAAAAGTCTCGAGCACTGTCGCCGCAAGAGGTAAGCACTCTGTCTTGACACAAATGAAAAGATGATGCCAATGGAGTTATCTAAAACTCCATAATCAAAGAGAACAAGAGTAAAACATACATCAAAATACATGAGTGGGGGAAAAAAGGGTCACACTCCAGGTAAAAAAAGAAAGTCCTCAAAATCCAGCAAAGTTGCTGGGGGTATCTAAGGTGAAGGGAATTCCCACTTTGAGAATTCTTCCTAACAGCCCTCCTGACTTCGATTCTCCAGAGGACACGGCTGAGGTGCTGGGTTCCGGATGAAGACACAATCTTCTGTGCTTGGTCCAGTCGAGGGAGGCTAGCGGTTTGCTAGTGCTGTTTGGGAGATTTTTCATTGTTACGATAAATCCCCTCTGCCTGGGAGACCCCCAGCACTTTTTGCTGGACCATTGGACCTTTTTCTTGTCCTGCTGAATGAGGGGAGTCTTTTTCCCCCTCATTCATTCTTTTTGCTCTGACTATGAGAAGGAGCCCTGTTTATTGTGTTTTTACTTTATTTTACTGGGTCATGCTTTCCTCCATATGTTTTAAAGGCATCTGTGTATCACTTTTGCAGCTCACGGCTCCCTAGGGACAGTGTTGCTGGGAGCCCTTTGGGCTCTGTTTTAGATACATTTATTTTCCTTAGGAACGAATGTAATCACGGTTAGGGGGTACTTTTTAAAAAAAAATCTATTTATTGATTCTACAGCATATTCAACCCCCCCCCCCCCCAAAATCCCCCATCCACCCCCCCCCACCCCCCATGAAGGTTCGGCAGTCTCTCTTGTTGGGCTGGCTTTGCCGTTATGGTTCCCTTAGGTCAGTTCCAATAGCTTGAGCCGTTGGGGGGGGGGGGGGGGGGGAGCACCATTGTACCTGAAAATCCTGCTTCAAGAAAGCCAAAGTCTCGCCCCAATCAGTTGCAAATTTTTGCAGAGTATTGTTCATTGCATACATGGCCCATTCTAGCGCCACTAGCTCCCATACTTTACATAGCCACTAATGCATCGTTTGGATGTTTGGCCCCTTCCATTTTTGGGCGATATGGGTCATTGCTGCCAATGTCCGGACCGCCCTTGCCTTCTCCCTACCCCCCTACACTCTTCCACTGCTGCTTTCTTTTTTTTTTCTTTTTTTTATTGTTGTGTTTGATGGAACAACTTTATAACATATAATTTAAACAATACAGTAAATCAAAACACTTCAAGCTTTACAAAACATATTTTTCAAACGAAACAATACTAAAACAACACATATGTGATATAAAAATCAATAAAAGAATCAGACAGACATGTCCAATATAATAGAAAATTTAATTTTCACAATTCAAGTTTAGGCTTCCAAATAAATTGTTATCACGCTTTCATATTAAAAATTACAATAGTGATTAACAGGAACATTATATTCCCTTTTCAAACTAGAGGCTATAACTAGATATCTTTACAACCATATTTTCATTTCTTCTTTTTCAGTCCGCATTTAGCATGCCTAATCTTTTTTCTATAATTTGAAGCAGACGTACCAGAGCAAGTACAACCGGCACCCTAAATCCCCACATACATTGAACCCACAAGGATTCATAGGCAACGCCAGTAGCTGAAAATATATATTTGCCAAGAAGTTTCACCCTCTCTGATTCCAAGGCTGTACAATATAACACAAGATGTTTCAGGGTTTCCTGAGCACCTGTCATGCATAATCTGCAATTCATGTCTATTTGTTCAATGTTTTTCTTCAAATTTTTCATGCGATCTTTAGTCAATACAAGGTTATATCTAAATCGCATAAAAGAAATTCCACCCATTTACTGGGTACTTGTGTAAGATATAAAATAAGAGGTTGCTGTTTGTGGCGGAATTTCGCATATTCCTTATGATTGCTGTATTGTCCAATCTTATCAGTGGTGTTAGCCCAATCACACATGTAAAGTTCTTTTTTTTTTACAATCTGAGGATATCGGACCAAATCTGATATAGGTTCTGTGCAATCATAGACAGGGCATTAAGTAATTCGGCATTTGCCTTCTGCAAGGATATAGGAATACCTTTCATCACCATGGATTCTAGATCTTCATATAGTGAGTTTTTAACAGGATCTAACATTTTTCCAAAATTAGCAAGTCTCCGCCACAAGAGTTTAGATGCTAGAGAATTGAGTCCTAGCTCATGAATGATGATCGAATTAGGCATAGAAAGGGGCAAATGTAGAACCTTCTTCCAGATCAACCCCTGCAGCGCATTTGGTATCGGCCCAATTGAAAGTAAGCATAGGTCTAACCCATATAAGATGATTGATTCAACTTTAAGTAGATAAAACTCAATAAGTGGAATAAGCGAAAATTCGCATAACTTACTGTGAATAATCTTCATCTGACCAATGGCATAGATTTTATTGAGATTGCCGCCTGCCATTTAGATATTGAGTCGGCGTTTGACAGATTATATCCCAGATAAATGAGTCCTGGAACCAGTGGAATCTCATTACTGTTTATGGACCATTTAAATGATACCGCCTTTCTTTTGTTACTAAAGATAAGTATCTTTGATTTGCTTGGATTTACTGACAAATTCTGGGTTTCACAGAAGTTAAAAAACCGTTGTAGTTTATGTTGTAAACCAAAGGGGGTGCGATCTAGAAGAATTATATCATCGGCAAATGCCATACAATTTATGCATAGATCACCCAATTTCGCTGGAAAGGAAACCATCTGACTCCAGAGCTCATCTATGCCAGCAAGGTATAAATTAAAGAGGGTTGCCGCTAGATTACACGCTTGTTTGACCCCAATGAAGGTTCGTATCGGCTCAGTCAAACGACCAAAACAATCGATTCTCACCCTATAGCTGGTGTTAGAGTGAAGAATAACAATCATTGCTATTATGTGATCCGGAATCTGAAACAATTTCATCTTCACCCATAAGATTTCTCTAATGACGCAGTCGAATGCAGATGATAAATCGACAAATGCCATATATATTGGACCTTTTTGATCCTGCCTTACGCTCTTTAATTGTGCAAGAATAGTTGCATTTAATTGTGGCCCTAGCCCTTTTTTGAAACCAACTTGATAACGAGAAAAGGTCTGAGAAACAGATATAAAGGAATTTAGTTCTTTTAGGATTAATGCAGCATACACTTTTGCCGAGATATCGATCAGAGCAATAGGTCTAAAGTTGGCAGAATCAGCTGTGTCTCCTTTTTTGTGTAAGGGGATAACTAAGGCAGATGTCCAAGAGGGGGGCAATTTTTTTAAGCTCAAAGCAGCAATGTAAATAAGAGGCCCACTGTGCTTTTATACCCAACAAAGCCAGCTTGGGACCGCTGCCAGACTCTTCTCCGAATGCTTGAGCTGCCGCACCTCCCTCCAGAAAGGCCTAATCTTGAGGCATTCCACAATAGATGTGCTGCGTCCCCTCTGCTCCACAGCCCCACCAACATTCCTTGGATACATCTGGATATATGCTGTGTAAGCGGGCGGGGTATAGTGCCAGCCATACAAAATTTTGTACCATGTCTCTTGCAATTGTGAATTCCTTGCTATTTTGAGTAATTTCGTCTCCAGAGCCTTTCCCACTCTTCCCTCCCAATTTCCCATCCCAAGATTAGAGGGATACTTCTTATCCTTAGCTTTTCATTTTGTGACATCAGCGCACAACACCATATGTGGAGTGCTGAGGGATTCCTTTTGGATCCCGTTTCCCACTGCTCCTGTAACATTTATGTTACAATGACATGCATACTCTGGCATACGCTGGTGGCAGAGGACGTGTTCTACTGAATTTTGTGCAATTTTTCACAGGCTGGCTCCACAGCTGCGGTTATGTAGAGAAGGGTCACCATTGATGCATAATGGTAGCTTCTTTATATTATCACCATTTCTTTTGTGCTTATACTTTCTTGGTCCTTCTACCATTTGGAGTGGAGGAGGTCCTGGTTTGAGTTTTGTCTTCGTCTGGTACCCTTTGTGTAGTCCGCCAAGGACTGTGTCTGTGAGGACATGAAGCATGGGAGCATCCCAAAGCTCTGCTATCCTTTGTCTTCTGGTCTGCCTGAGAGAAGCCAGTTCCCATTTGGGAGTTAGAGGGGGGGGGGGCTGGCTGTCCTCATTGGACAGCCACTCACCCCTTTCTGTAAACTGCAGGGAGAGTTGGCAGAGGACGAGTGTGAATTCCTGATGAAAGGCGAGGGTCCGGAGGCAGAAGACAAGTCAATCACTGGAACAGAAGAACCGAAGAAGACTACCAGAGTTGCCTGCAAGCCCCTTCCAGCAACCACGAAGAGACCACTGCTGTCCCAACACCATTTTCTAATCGACAAAGGAGCTCCGAAGTGGACTCTTTCCCTTTTGGCTGGTGGGACCAAGCTGCCATAAGACGACCTGCAAGACGAGCCATCCTACAACGTGCTGTGACCTTCGTGGGCTGCAAACTGCCAATAATCTGTCTGACCATATTGCAGTCCATCGTCTATGAATGAATCCTCCCAGAACTTTGGTGGACTGTTTCACTCGACGGTGGCAGAAAGCAAATACAATACAGAGAAAGTGGTTGATGGTATTGAAATTAGCATGGGATTTTGGTCCAGATTGCCCTTGGCCATGATGGGCAGGGCCGCTTTGCTAAAAATGGTAGTCCTGCCCAGATTGCTACACTTCTTTGTAAACATCCCTTATGTGATCCCTAAACGTTTTTTTGTTATGAACTTCACAGCCTGTGCAGGGGTTTCATCTGGCACAATTCTAGAAATAGGGTGGCCCTCTGGAAATTACAAAACCCGTATGACGGGGGGGGGGGGGTTCAATCTGACGAACTTAGAGTTGTATTACATGGCAGGCTAGTTGCAATACGTGGCAAGATGGCTGTCCGAAGAGGAATCGGCTGATGCTATGCTGTTGGGTAGGGATCCAGCTCCCTACTTCCTCAGAGACAGTGTGGCTGCCGAAATCAAAGGTATCAAGAATGGCGGGGTTGTTGGTACTTGGGTGGGAGGTATGGAGTAGGGCATGGCTGAATAGGGGAGACCCGGCCCCGATTTCCCTGCAGGTGCCGTTAGTGGCATTGTGCGGGGAAGACTCTCAACTGATGAAAGGGGTCCGTAGATACTGGGAACCTGTGGGTCTAGCCACCCTTGGTGATATATGGCAAGAGGGGGAGCTAGTGGATTTTCAGTGTTTAGTGGAGGACACCGGGGTACATGGAGGCCAACACATAACTTATTCTAGAATCATTCAATTTGGGAGAGAACGTTGGCCTGGGTCAGTGCTTGTGGAACAACCTGATGCCACAATAGAGACGATGCACGATGTCTCGCAGGGTGGGCACAAAATATCCCGTATATACGAGCTACTGAGCACCAGGGCAGGGAGGGAGTTGCTCCAACTAAGGCGGGATTGGTAGGAGGAGGAGGTGGGGGCACCCATGACAGATGGACAATGGAAAAGAGCACAAAGGTACCATAAGAAGGTGTCCAGAAACGGGAGACTTCAGCAAATCCAACTATGTCACTCACAGGGCATACCGGACCCCCCCAGCAATATAGCCAGGTTTGGTGGCCCGGAGACACAGAAATGCCCTAGGTGTAGGTAGGTAGAGGCTGGGTTTCTGCATATGTTCTGGGCTTGCCCGGAGGTGGGTATGTTCTGGACAGAACTGAAAACGCATCTAGCAGATAAAGGGGTCACGCTGGACGTGGCATCGGCATGGGCTTGCATGCTCGGGGGTTTCACCAGACCGGGCAACCTGAGACACATTAGCAAGATGAAGGACCTGGCCTACATCTTAGCCAAACAGAGAATCGCAATGTGTTGGAAAGCGGCCCATCGGCCCAGAATTGAGATGTGGTGGGCGGACCTCCTAAAGTGGGCAGAAGCTGAAACGGCTGTGTTAGGGAGAATTCGCTTATAGGGCTAATTTCCCAAACCTAGTGATTCCCCCGGCAGCTTTGCTGGATTTTTAGGGGTTTTTTTTCTCCTGCTAAGAGTGAGACTCTCTTCCTCCCACTCTTAAGCATGATTTGAGGTATGTCTTTGACTTAGTATGTACTTATGGGCTATGGGGTCTTTTACTCCATAGGGTATCATCTGTTTTTCATGTGTGTTACACAGCACCCTCAGTGCAGTAACACAGGGGTGTCAGACTCCATACCCTGACAGACTCCATACCCTGGGACTGACTACTGTCTCCCAGGGCATGTAAAGTCACCATTGACTTTACTAGTCCTAAATTGTGAACAGAACCAGTACAAACCATCATATTGTGGAAGTACTGGAATTATATTACCCCTGGGTCTATTTCCAAGGTGGCACTGTCCAGTCCGCCCCTGTCGAGTTTGTGGCTGGTGGCAGTGGTTACCATGCAAAATATTCCACCAGAATATTTCCTATGGGATTTTCCCATTGATTTTAAAACCACCACTTTTTGGTGCAATGTTAAAGATACCGCCGGTTTATTTATTTAATATTAAATCAACGGTTGGGTCTTTTCGCCAGAACTCTTTTCTAAAATGGCGTTCGTGTCTGTCTCTGTAACTCCAACCAAGGTCGGAGCCTTTGTTCCACTTTTTGGCGGGCTTCTCCACAGAAGCCCTCCAAATGGTGCCACTCTGTCTGGGTTCCACATGATGTGTGGGGAGGGGAATTGGCACCCTGGACTGCGTTGCCTTAGCAACCCAAGTCGCACTCTATTCTGATTGGCCCAGTGGTGAGCCGCCCGGCTCACCACTTAGCATGTTTGAGTGACAGCTAGGCTGTTGAATGGGGGGTTTTCTGCATAAAAGCAGGGCTTTTGGGACTGGAACTTCAGAAGTCGCCACAGGACCTAAGAATCTTAAGAGGGAAGAAGCTAGGCCATCTGCAACGACGACACCACCGGTGGAGCCCTGCTGCAACGAACTCGCCACTTTCCCAACGACAAGAGAAGATATTCTGCTGGACGAGTCGTCTTCCTCTGAGCTGGTGGGACCAACCAGTTTGCCCCTTTTGTCTTCCAAAGACGTCTCTTGGTTGAATCGCCCGTGCCAAGAACCCCGGTGGCCGGATAGCCGAGCTTCACCACTTTGACTGCGAATAAAAGGAATGCATCTTTTACCGACTAACTCCGCGGCTGGTTTCATCCCTGTGCAGTGTATCGACTCCACGTTTCCTCCTCGGCGAGATCTTCTTCCCCTGGTCGGAACAACAAACTGCAACCACTTCCAGGAACAACTGCCACCGCTGGAGCTTCCTCTCTCTTTAAGGTACTGTGTCCCGCCTGGCCTCCCTTTCTTCGGTTTGCCCAAGGTGACCCTTAAATCCTTGGCTTTCCCACTGGGTTGGCCCCAGACCTTCTAACTGTACCTTCTTGAATCGCCCCAACCTCTTTTGAACATTCTGCAAAGACTTTTTAGTGCAGTTTAAACTGTGTGACCCTGGGCACATTTCACTTTGCTCCATTTAAAGTGGGCCTGGCCTATGAACTTTGGCTCTACAGTGTCTACTGCCTTTATTCCCTTGCTGAGAACTCCTAAAAGTGTTGGGGCTTGTTTTATTTCTATGCTCTGCCTTTTTCTCTCCCTTTAACTAAACTATTGGAGTGCCATGAGGTTACGCACTCACATCTGTTTTAACAAATCGTGGTGTTTTAACTCTGACTTGTCTAATAGTTATCAAGCAAGGTGTGTATACTTTACCTGACTTGCTTTTGATTTAGAGTGCTAGTATATTGCCTAAAGTGGGTTTTAAATAAATAATTATATACTTTTTGTACAGCTCTGGTCAGTGTTTGTTTGCTCTACTGTGTTTTTGGCCCTATTGTGTATACTCTATATACTGCCCTACTCTTCTTGAGAGAGGTCTGACTGCTCAGCCACAGCTACCAGGTAAATCTGGGTGGTACAGACTGCTACCAAATGGGTTTACTGCTTACTCTTGCAGTCTTAATCTTTTTGCAGTGGTCCCCAAGGGAACTGCACAGGATTCTGCCTAACGGGCCGCTTGGTATGAAGCTGTCACTGGGGGGGTTGGGAGGAGAGGTGGCCCCTCTAATAGCTTGGAGACAATTGGTGGCCTCAATGGCAGGCCTCTCCCAGGCCAACCACAGTGATTTTAGCATGGAAGAGATAGTTATGGTGGACACACCCGAGGATGTATAGGTTGATGACATGGGTATAATGGCTCGAGTTAGGGGGATTGGTGGGGGGAGGACCTAAGTGAGTTTTCTGCAGCATAATGTTTGATGCTTAATCATTAACGTCCTATTGGTTTGTAATGTTTAAATTGTTTATAAAATAATACAAATTTTTTTTAAAAAAACTTTTTTGGACTGTTGTTGGACCTCCAGAAATGAGATCCCCCCTCCTCCGTCTCCTCACCAGAGTGCAGGGCCGAAGAATCAAGGCGTTTAACGTTCAAAGTCTTGGTGTCCATAAAAAGTTGCCAAAACTGCAGACCGACTTTGGAGCACGAAGAATCCTTTGCTGCAAGTCATTTCTCTTGACTGCTGCTGCAACATCCCTTCCAGAGTCCCCCCATTCGTCACCATGACCAAGGAACAGGAGACCGGGTCCACTGCTACTGCAGCTTGAAAGAATCCAGCTGCATCTACTTCACAATGCCACAGATACTGTTGGACTTGTGGTATTACATACCTCAAGTAATTGATTCCCATGTTTGGGTGTTCGCCCATACCGTTCGCCCAGGTCTAACGCTTGTGCGCCCATAGGGAGCCTTTTCCAAGGCCTTTGAAACCTTTTTGACCCACAAAAGCATTCTACTGACCTGTAATAGAATCATCCTCTGGGACTTTGCCTTTTCTGCTTCTGTGCCGTACCTGCTTTACCTCCAATCTGATTTTGAAGAACTCGTACCTAGATAAGGATGGACTGATAAAGCCTTAAACCCTCTGAAAAGTATGTCAAATCTTGAAGTATTGAACTGCTATTTTTTGGTGTTGAATAACCTTTTTATTACTACAACAGAACATTTTCTGAGTTGCTATAACAAGTGATTTTACTTATCATTTGAACAGTGTTCATGATCTATGTAATTTGTTACCATTGGTTTACTCACCTGAAGTAGTACATATGTTTTCTAATGTGTTGATTAGTTCAAATAGTACTTACCTGAATATAACTTTACCTTGTATATATAAAATAAATTTCTATGGGATGTTCCTCCGACGTATTCCTTATCTTTGATATAATCCATTAAAGCTTGCTGGCCTTGGAAATTTTTTCCAGTAGAGGGCGCTGCGCGTCGACGTCCCTCGAGTCTGTGTCCCTCGACAGCCTCCATATCGGCGCCGACATAATCATGAGTACAAATAGACTTGCGCAGTGTCCGTTGCTCAGTTCCATTTTTCCGCGCTTCGTGAGCCTCTGAAACGTAACGCTTGGTTCCTTTCTTCATAAAAATCTTATTCTTTGAAAATATTAAATTTACACAATGGCATCTTCATCCGAACCATAAACTCCCGGTCCAATTTAAAAAAATGTTGCGAGTGTGGGAAGAAAATGTCTTTAACGGATCCTCACAGGATCTGTTTGTGGTGCCTGGGATCGGAGCACCATTGTTCGGAGTGTGAGGACTGTATGTCCATGACGGTGAAAGCCTTGGAGGAGCGTAAGGGGAAGCTAGAAAAAGGTAAGGCTTTTAAAACTTCTACCCCTTCAAAAGTTTATTCAGCTGAGTCGAGGCATTTGTTTTCCTCGTCAAAAGAAACATTCTCGATCAAGATCTCGAGGCGGTTCCCATCATTCTTCAAGATCGAGGCATTCTAAGAAGAGGCACCATAGATCTTCTTCCTCTAGTTCCCCGGAAAGGGTCACCTGACCCATGAAACGCAGCTCTCCGGCTAAGTGGTAGGAATTCTGTAAAAAAAATGCTTAGCGTTTTCGAGAAAGCATCCTCGACCCCTTCGGAGACGTCTAAAGGTGATACCCTGGGTGAAATACCCGAAAAATCAAAACGCTGCGAGTCGTTGAACCCAGCAAATGAGGGTTCATGATGCTCTAGAGTATTTTCGAGTAAGGGCAATAAGACTGCGTCATCGCCGTCGTCGAAGATTCCTTCGACACACAAATCTGTGTCATCGCCATTGTCGAAGGGACCTTCGACACATAAATCTGCCTCATTGACACCGTCGTCGACTCTGATGAAGGATAAGTCTAGGACTGCCTCTACATCACAGGCACCCGAGGTTTCGAGAGCCCCGACCATGACGTTGAGATTGCCATCGACAATCTCGACGATGCCGAGTAGGATTCCGATCCTTTCGAGTTCATTGAGGCCTTTTCCGATGTTTTTGATGCCTTTTACAGGATTGTCAATGCCTACAACGTCCACGTCGACGACTTTGTTTTCTCAGGCAGTAACAACAACTTTGGCTCCTTCTCTAGAAATGGGTTTTTACTCCATATCCTAGGTCTGATTATTTTAGAGCCTTGTCTTCCATATATGAAGAAGGGGAGGACTCTGACAATGAGACCTTTTGGTCTACAATGGACTACAGTACCCATTCCAGAGGAATTAATATCTGAAGAAAATAGGTTAAAAGACTTACAAGAGTCTCTACATGAGGCAAGTTATATAGATACATCTCCAGAAGTAGAGTTTGCTAGACCAGATCCTGGAGAACATGCAGAGATACCTTATAGGGCTCTAATGGCCAGAATAATTGAATTTATGGGGTGGACTATACCTGCACCTTCTTTTCGGCAAGATGACCTTACGGGTATATTGGATAAAGGACCCAAAGAGGATCCTGGTGTTCCTTTTCATGCTGCTCTGCAAAGGAAAATCTCTGCAAATTGGGAGACTCCTGAAGTTATGCCTACAGTAAATAAGAAACTCTCTGCTAAATACAGAGTATCCGCTTCAGATCCAGAATATCTAAGTAAACATCCAACTCCAGAAAGTTTAGTTGTGCAGGCAGCGACTTCATCAAACAGTAAGTCGGCATACCCCACTATTCCACAAGACAGAGATGATAAAAGATTTGACGCCATGTCAAAAAGTCTTTTCAGCATGTAGCATGGCACTGAAATTTATCAACGCCACTTGCACGCTAGCAAGATTCAGCCACACACTTTGGGAGTGTGCTTCATCTGCGGCTGACTGTCTCCCAGAAGAGGAAGAACGGGAAGCATTCTTAAACATCAGGGATGTTAAGGATGCAATGTGTGAGTCCCTTCAAACAGGCATTGACTCTGCTGACAGCATCAGCAGGGCCATGGCAGCGAGTACCACAATCCGCACATTTGCATGGTTGCGGAAGTCTGGGTTTGCTGCAGATGTGCAAGCCAGACTTCTGAATATGCCCTTTGACGGCACTTCTCCATTTGGAAAGAAGGCTGATGGCATTCTGGAGAAATTGCAAACATCCAAAGCAGCATCGAAATCCCTTGGGGCTGCAATCAGGCAAACTCAAATCGCCCCACAGGTACTTACTGGAGGGGTAAGTCCTTTCGCTTTTACTCTGCATTCGGAAAAGGCAGGGGACAGCCAGCTCAAAGGGGCCAGAGACGTTTCACCCATGGTGGACAGGGAAAAGGTACAAAATCTGCATCAGCCGCTTCTAAACCCCTCTGAGGTCTCCCCTCACAAGACACCAGTAGGGGGCAGGTTAACTCAACATCTGGCAGAATGGCAGGTTATTACGTCTGATGCTTGGGCATTGGAGACAGTTGCCCAAGGTTACTGTTGTATATAGGTTATGTATATTAAAGTTTACTTGTTGCTGTAGCAACATCTGCAGCTTATGTCAGTGCTTGCAATGACACTGTGATGTTCTATATTGGATTCCTATTTATGTCATGGCTGTTAGAATGTTATTGCATGATACTGTTGCTGGTTAACTTATGTCAGTTGGACCCTGAATGTTGTGTTGGGGGGGGGGGGGTTTCATAGTATGCTGTTTGAAAGAAGGCAATAAAGCTGAACTTCACTTACCTGGTTGCCTCCATCTTTTCCACAATGGCGACGAGGATGGGATGGAGATAAGGAACCCCTCCGATGGCGATCCAGCAGTGAGGTTTGAGACCCCCAACCGCCGCTTCGCAGTTGAAGCAATCATCGCCCTGCAGGGGGGCGAAGAGTGTTCCCAGCGGGTTTTGTTTCCCCGCCGCCGACATCCAGAAGGCGAAGAGTGCAACGCGGCCTGGTGGCGGCTCCATTGCCGCGCACTGCACAGCCCGGAACCATTGCAGTCTGCTGTGTGTAGGGTGCACAGAGCCGGCACCCGAAGCTCCCGCTGCTGGGATCGGCCCCGGCAGTTACTTGTGGTCTGCTGCGTGCAGGGTGCGCGGAGCCGGCACCCGAAGCTCCCGCTGCTGGAATCAGCCCCGGCGGTCGAGCATTGGCCTCCGGAACTGCTCCAATCAGGAGCCACCAGGCCAGCGGACACGTTAGAATCTGCAGCCGCTCCGTCGCGGCCGTGAACCGTGTGCCCGGAGCAGTGTCAGTGGGAGGGGCCGATCATGTAAAGCGCCAGCGTGGGGGAGCTGCCGGAGGCAGTGGCGATCCCAGGCGCCAGTGTGAGGAGTGGAGCGAGTCCCCCTCATTCAGCATAATTCCTCAACGCGAAGCACAACGGGCTCTTCCCTCTTCCTGTTGTAGGACATGTAATTCCAGATTAAATGAATGCGGCTGTGGCGCTGGAAATCGGATGTTAGCATTTAAGTGGTTTGCCCGTGAAATGCTGCCAGATCTTGCCTAGGGCCCCCTGTGGGAAGGCAATTCGTCAGGTGTGACCAGTGAACTCCCAGGTGAGGAATTGGGAGCTCTCGACTTCCTTAGTGCACTGTAATATTGGATGGACGGTTCCCTGGCAAATTATCACTGATAATTGGGTGCTGTAGTTTGGCTGCATACTCCATTCATCAAAAGTAGCCACAAACTGCATTTTCTTAGAAGGCTCAAATCTCTGGTTTGTGTGAGTTGCTAAATACTGGTGCAAAACGTTATATTTCAGCCAAAGCTATTATTTTTGCTCAGTCCACCCTTAGAACCAAGGAAAATGGCCTTATCTGGAGTTCCAGGTCCTCAAGTGTTCATGTCTTCACCAGGCCCACCGAGAATAAAGTGGGCACCCTGGAAAAAAGGTTTTCTACATTATGTTAAGGCTACGTGTGGTACTGGCATGTCTGTTGAGTGCAAGGTTGCCATGCTAATGCATTGTTTGGGCTATGAAGGTCAGAGAATTTATGACACATTACCAGATGTTAGTGAATTGAACATTGAAGAAGGAGCCAATGATTTTGACATTGCTTTGATGAAACTTGATAAACATTTTGAAGCTAAAACCAGCACAGTACTGAAGAGATATCACTTTGGCATGAGATGCCAACATGAAGGAGAATCTGTCGAAGACTATATAACTGCTTTGAGACATTTATCCCTACATTGCAAATTTGGAAATGGGTTAGAACAACATATAAGGGATCAGTTCATGATCCATTGTTCGAATGACAAGATACGTGAGGAGGTTTGGTTAAAAGACGATCCTAGTTTGGAGGAGGTCATTAGCATTGCTAAGAGGATTGAACATACACTGCAATGAGTAGCAAAATTGTCTGTAAAGGAGAGTAAATCAGTAGCAGGAACCGAGGTGTTAAGGGTGGGTGATAAGGGTGCTTACCCCAAGGAAAAGAAGAAACAGAAAAGTAGACCAAATAGGCGATGCGAAAGTGCCCAATTTAAGGGAGGGGATCTGAACAAGGTAATAAACGCAGCCAAAAAGATAATTCACAATACAACGTAAAAAGGGAGGATAGGTTATGCTTTCGTTGTGGAAGTGCACGACATTTGTCTACATCTCCCATATGTCCTGGGAGGCGAGCTAATTGTAATATATGCAAAAAATGGGGTCACTTTGAGAACTGCTGTAAAAACTATCGAATAGGTGCAGGGGGTAAAGGAACTCTTCTCATAGAGGAATATGATGATCCCTCATCTGAAGAAATAGATGGTTCAGAGAACGAAATAGTAACTGTGCACATGGTAAAATGTGTAGGATCTGATGAGTGTGAACATCCTGCAGCATGGTAGAAGTAAATGGCCATCTTGTTAAAATGCTCGCTGACTCATGTTCAAAAATTACATTGATGTCAAAAATGGTTTAGGAAAATGTGGTTGGAGGTGATATTAAAGGTTTGCTTCCATCTGATAAAATACCAGGGGGATATAATGGAGACAAGATAGAAATTCTGGGATGTTGTGATGCAAAATTTAAAGGGAGGATGACGTGTGGAAGAATTTGTCACCAAAAGAGGTGAAACATTGTTGGGTTGGAGGGAACAGAGGGGACTGAAAATTAAGTTGGACCCCAATAGTGAAGAACAAGTACTGAATGTGATTCATTATCCAGAACCTGGTGGGAACACAACCAAGTGTGAATTTGTGACAAAGTATCCTGAAGTGTTTTTCGATGAAGTTGGTTGTCTCAAGGGAATGGTTCACAAGATTGTAATAAAGGAAGGGAGAAATCCTGTTGCATCGAAACTCAGGCCATTGCCGTTGTCAATGCGGAAGGCTGTGCGGGATGAATTGGTAAATTGGAGAAGCAAGTAATCATTGAACCAGCCAAAGCAGTGGAGTGGATATCTCCTGTAGTTGTGGTAAAAAAGGGAAATGGTGATTTGAGGGTATGCATTGATCTAAGAGAACTAAACAGGTGTGTAGTGGCAGATCGCCATCCCCTTCCTAATATGGGTGAGCTACTAAGTAGGATTGGAAGCGCAAAATATTTTGCTAAGCTTGACATGGCGAGTGCGTATCATCAGATAGGTTTGGATGTTGAGTCGCGTAAATTGACTGCTTTTATCACCTATGAAGGCATATATCAATTTAAGCGCATGCCTTTTGGTTTGGTGTCTGCTTCCTGTTTTTCAGAAGGTCATGGACAAATTGGTGAAGGAAGTGGATGGAGTGTGGTGCTTTCAGGACGATGTCCTGATTTGTGGGAAGAATGAGAATGAGAAGGAGTTAAGGTCTAGACTTGAGATGGTTTTGGATATATTTAAGTCAAGAGGAATAACTTTAAGGGGTGACAAATGTGTTTTCATGACTCAGACAGTGGAGTACCTAGGTCATGAAATTTCTGAACAAGGTCTCAGACCAAAAAGGAACTTTGTAGAATCTATTTTGAAAACGCATTCACCAAAGAACAAGGCAGAATTAAGATCTTTTTTGGGTACCATTGAATTTTATCATCGCTTTGTCGAGAATTATACAGACCAGATAACCAGTTTAAGGGCACTATTAAGGAAAGGTGTTGAATTTATTTGGACAAATGAATGTGAGAAGAAATTTCAGGAAATGAAAAAAAAGATTGACATGGCAAAACCTCTATCAATGTTTGATACGAGAAAGAAAACAATCTGGTCTGTGGATGCAAGTGACACGGGTTTAGGGGTAGTGATGTTGCAGCCAGATGTCGATGGCACAGAGATGTTAGTGATGCATGCATCACGCATGCTGAGGGGTGCAGAGTTAAACTATTCAGTTTTGGAGAAAGAAGCGTTGGCGTGCCATTGGGGCATAGAAAAAATGAAAAATTTTGTTTGGGACCAAGAATTTATTCTAAGAACCGATCATAGGCCACTGAAGTCAATCTTTGAAAATAAAGGTCTAGATAAAGTTTCGAGTAGAGTAGCAGGTTGGGTGACCAGATTACAATGCCACAAATTTGTTATTGAAGTAGTTGCTGGCAAAGAGAATGTTCAAGCTGATCATGCCTCAAGGGTGAAACTTGAAGATGTCAGTGGCAGCGATAAAAGTATGTTTGCTGAAAATGAGATGGTGTTTGCCACTGTTGAAGGTATCATACAGAAAGAGTGGATTCGAGTATTTAAGTCAAATGAGATGTGGAAACGAATCATATCTTTTGTTGAAAGTGGATGGCCGGAGAAAAGATCATCAGGGGAGGAAAGGTCAATGTGGGAGGTGAGGAATGAGCTGTCATTGAGAGGAGAGTTGTTGTACCGGTGGGACAGATTGGTTGTTCCGGGGGGTTTGTGAGGGAAATTAATAAGTCGCGCCCACCAAGGTCATATTGGTATGTGTAAAACCAAAGAGGTCGTTAAAGCTGATTACTGGTGGCCAGGGATTGATCGGGAGATTGAGAAAGCTGTAGCTGCATGTCCCGAGTGTGTGTTGTCCGGGAAAAATCTCATTGCCATGTCCCAACCAATGGGGAGAACTAGTACCCCAGTGGGAGTGTGGCAAGATTTATCAATGGACATTTTGGGTCCGTTGGATATGGGTGCAGGTAGAGGTAGGTTCCTTCTGGTTTTGGTTGATACTTTTTCGAGGTGGACGGAGTTTAAGATCTTGAGGGAAGTTACGTGTCAAAGCATAATAGGATTCCTGGAAGATGTTTTTGAGAGGGAAGGATTACCCAGTAGCATTCTCACGGATAATGGCCCGCAATTTGTTGGGAAAATGTTTTTGGAATATCTTGGAAAATGTGGTATCAAACACAAAAAGACGCCCTTGTACTATCCCCAAGCCAATGGTATGGTTGAAAGAGTGAACAGAAGCATTATGGAAGCTATACGTGGAGCCAATGTGACTAACTGTGATAGGAGGGTGGCCGTGAGAGGTAGATTGTATGCTCTAAGGATGGCCCCACGAAAGGAGACAGTAATCAGTGCTTTTGAACTGATGAGGGCGGAAGGCAAATACATATGACACCAGCCTGGTTAGGCAGGGCAAGAGCGACAGATGTAGTAGTGGATGTTGTAAAAAGGAAGATGGATGCTCGTAAAAGTAAGTGGGTGGAGAGAGTTAATGAGAGACATCCAAAAAGGAGAACAGTTGTTGGAATTGGAGATTGGGTCAGAATAAGGAGGGCGGTTATCTCCAGGAAGGGAGAGCCATTATACTCAGAACTTGTCAGGGTTGTACGAATTTTTAATAATGCTGTTTTTGTGGAGGTTGGTCAAGTCTGGATTTTATCTAGAATTGCAAAAGTAAGAAAATAGGCTTGTACTTTCTCATGTGTATGCAGCTGATAACAAAGAGGTTTTTTTTTAGGGGTGGGGGTGTGTTGTATATAGGTTATGTATATTAATGTTTACTTGTTGCTGTAGCAACATCTGCAGCTTATGTCAGTGCTTGCAATGACACTGTGATGTTCTATATTGGATTAATATTTGTCATAGCTGTTAGAATGTTATTGCATGATACTGTTGTTGGTTAACTTATGTCAGTTGGACCCTGGATGTTGATGTGTTGGGGGTCTCATAGTATGCTGTTTGAAAGAAGGCAATAAAGCTGAACTTCACTTACCTGGTTGCCTCCATCTTTTCCACAGTTACTGCCTGCCTTTACTACAAACCCCTCAGAGTCACCCACCAGGGAACAACTCTGTGAAGTTTCCAGAACCACTCCTTATGCAGGAGATTTCAGACCTGCTAGAGAAAGGTGCCATAGAACCAGTACCTGTAGCAGAGAGGAACAAGGGTTGGTATTCCCCCTACTTTCTAGTACCAAAGAAGGACGGAGGATTGAGACCAATCTTGGACTTGCGAGAATTGAACAAACTCCTCAGGAAAGACAAATTCAAGATGGTAACCCTTTCTCAGATCCTTTAGGCCCTCCAGCTTCAGGACTGGTTGGTATCTCTAGACCTTCAGATGCCAATCCATCTCAAACACACGAAATACCTGAGGTACGCAATTGGCAACTCTCATTATCAATTTCGAGTTCTGCCATTTGGGCTGACCTCCACCCGAGGGTCTTTACCAAGCTTATGGCGGTTGTGGATGCAAGTCCAAAGAGGGAAGAGATTCACGTCTACCCCTACCTGGGCGACTTGTTGATCAGAGTAGTATCCCCTGAACAAGCTCAGATCCATCTAGATTGTTTGCCACTTCCTTCACAAGCTGGGCTTCTCCCTCAACTTAAAGAAGTCACAGATGATACCATCACAGAGACTCCAGTTCATTGGAGCAGTCCTGGCTCGCCTGAGAATGAGATCCCTCCAGTGGGCACTAAGGACCCAGTGGTCACAATTCTCAGGGAGAATGTCAGATCTCCTACTAATTACGGACAGAGTAGCTCGAGACCTTCATTGGTGGGCCTGTCGGGAGAACATCTTAAAGGGAGAACAGTTTTGGCAACCATGGCCAGAGATGGCAGTAGTCACGGATGCTTAACTCACAGGGTGGGGAGCCCATGCCAACGACTTGACCATCAGCGGTCATTGGTCTCCATCGGAGTCCAGACTACACATCAACCTATTGGAGATGAGAGCGATCAGACTAGCGCTGAAAGCTTTTCTGCCTTCAGTACAGGGAAAACATTTCCTGATAATGACGGGCAACACAGAGGTCCTGCACTACCTCAACAAAAGTTGAGGCGTAGGGTCACTGCCACTGTGCAGAGAGGCAATGCAGCTCTGGTTTTGGGCAATTCAAGAAGGAATCTCTCTATCAGCAGTTCACCTAGCCGGAGAGAAGAACTCGACGGCGGATGCTCTGAGCAGGCAGAGCAGTCTCCCACGAGTGGGAACTAGCTCAGGAAGTCCTTCAAGAAATCTTCGCCCTTTGGGGAGCCCCTCCAGTGGAACTGTTCGCCACCAGCATCAACAGGAAGTGCGATCAGTATTGCTCAAGGGAATTTCCCCCGAGAGGAGCTCTAGGGGACTCGTTCGTAGTGGACTGGGAATATCCACTTCTGTATGCATTTACTCCACTCCCCGTCATTCCTCAAATGATCAGGAGGTTGAGAAGATTCCGAAAACCTATGATCCTAATTGCCCCAGATTGGGCCAGGAGAACGTGGTACCCAGATCTTCTAGACATGTCCATCTGCCCTCTTATTCGTCTTCCGCAAAGAGAGGATCTTCTCTCTCAGAAGGGAGGTCAGGTTCTCCATCCGCATAGCCGAACCCTCAACCTTCAGGCCTGGTTTCTGAAAGGTTGAGATATAAGGATTGGATCTTCCGGATGACGTCATGGAGGTGTTGCTTTCAGCCAGAAGGCCAGCAACAAAGACTTTATACTGCTGCCGTTGGAACACATTTTGCAGCTGGTGTAGAGAAAAGAATATTGAACCCTTTTCATGTAATACACCAATGGTGTTATCTTTCTTGCTTTACTTAGCAAATTCAGGTCTCCAAGTTGGTACGATCAAGGACTACCTCGCAGTGCTGTCAATCTTTTAAGCATACTGCTGATTAGCCTTCATATTTCAAATTGCCCTTAGTAATTCAATTTCTGAAAGTATTAACTAATGTTTATCCCCCAAAACCTTTTCAAGTTCCATTGTGGGACCTAAACCTAGTCTTAAAGTTTCTGATGGGTACTCCTTTTGAACCACTTAATTCCTGTTCATTAAGGTTTCTCAATCTTAAAACCGTTTTTCTAGTGGCTCTAACCTCTGCCAGAAGAGTGAGCGAATTACAAGCTCCATCTTGCAAACCTCCTCATACAATCTTTCATAAAGATAAGGTTGTTTTACAAGTGAAGCCCAATGTTCTCCCAAAGGTGGTCTCTGAATTCCACATTACTCAGAAAATAACTTTACCCTCATTCTATCCTCCTCCCCATCCAGGGAAAGAGGAAGAGAGATTATACAGGCTGGATCCAAGGTGTGCCTTAAGCTTTTACATTAGCAGACTTGGAAGAATCAGACAAGCAGACCAATTGTTTGTGGGATGTGCAGGGCACAAATTAGGTTTTCCATTGGCGCCGATACGGAGGCTGTCGAGGGACACCGACTCGAGGGACGTCGACGCGCAGCACCGTCTACTGGAAAAAAGCTGGAATGGATTAGATCAAAGATAAGGAATACGTCGGAGGAACATCCCATTGAAAGAACGTTACCATTTTGGTAAGTAACTTATTCATCTATTCGAATGGATTGTGTCCTCCCATGTATTCCTCATCTTTGATATTCGATGTCCAGCTTCAGCTGCTTAGATTTTTTTTTTTCGGCCAGCGGGTGCTGTGTATCGATCCAGTAGACTCATTGTCCCTTGTGGGCCTCTGCCTCGAGGATGATGTAATCTAAGGTATATATAGCACGCGCAGTGCTTTTTGGCTTCAGTTCAATTCTTCTGTGTACACTTACACTTCGAGAAACTACCATGCGCATATTTTGTTCTATTATCGCTAAAATTTCTTCTTCGTGGACACCTACTACCCCGACGACCGGGTTCAAGAAGTGTTAACCGACCCACATTCAGTATGTCTGTGGTGTCTAGGTGTGGAACACAGGACCTCAGCCTGCTCCAAATGCCAGACTATGACCGTAAAGGCTCTGAAGGAGCAAAAGGGGAAGTTGGCGGTAGGTAAAAATCCCCAAATATCCCCATCGACTAACCAGTCAAAAAAAAGTTCTTCGGATGAGCCAAGAGGAGACTCTCCTCGAAGGAAGCAGGTTAAAAGATCAAGATCTAGGTGTGGCTCCCATCACTCCTCATCGAGGAAATCGAAAAAGAGGGCACCACATGTCTTTGTTTGCCTTCTTCAACATCGTCAGACACTTCCCCTGAGAGGGTATCTTGTCCCACAAAGGCTGCCACACCAGCTGAGTGGGAAGCATCCGAATCCTGTGTTCCCTAGATCCCGGGACGAAGGTCAGATCCTCATCAAAGTCGTTAACGCCTTTGATGCCAGCTGCGCACTCAACACCGGCACCATTGGCGCCAGCTGCACCATCGACATCAGCTGTGCCTTCTAGACCTATGGCACATTTTGACACCATTGAAGCCGTTGAAGTCGACTTCAGTAAAAATCTCAGACTCCTTGAGAGTCGAGTTCTACATTTCTGAAACCTATGCATATTCCTGATAAGACATACATTCCTTTGCCAAGGAAGGATTATTTCAAATCTCTAGCCTCAATTTATGTGGAAAATGAGCCATCGGATACTGATGCGCCTTTTGTTCTTCAATATGGTACACCTAATGAGCCTGAGAGCTTTATCTCAGAAGAGTCAAGATAAAATGATCTCTGACAACCTGCAAACAGCCGATGGGGTGGACACTTCACCAGAGCATGAGTTTGGTCGACCTGATGCTGGTGAGCATGCAGATGCTTCATAAAGACAGTTAATGTCTAAGGTTGTAAACTACTGTGGGTGAAGTAGGCCTACTCTCCCCTTCAAGCAGGATGATCTGACAGACATCCTTGATAAGGGTCCACAAGTAGATCCCATTTTACCTTTTCACATTGCTCTCCAAAAAAGGGTGGCAGCAAATTGGGAAACGCCAGAGACTAATCCGGCAGTAAAAAAAACCCTGACTAGAAAGTACCGCCCATCTAGTAGTGACCACTACCTATTGAAACACCCCATTCCAGAAAGTCTGGTGGTGGAGGCAGCTATGGCAACTTCAAAGCAGGCTGCATATCCTACCATCCCTCCAGATAGGGATGACAAGAGTAGATGCATGCGCAAGGAAAGTATTTTCTGCAGCGAGCATGGCTCTTAAATCTGCCAACTCCCCATGTACCTTAGCAAAATTCTCACACTCTCTATGGGACTGTATTTCCATGGCAGCGGAGCACATTCCCGAAGGGGAGGAAAGAGACTGATTCTTGGCTATTAAGAGTCGGCAAAGAAGCCATGTGCAAGTCTCTCCAGTTGGGTCTGGATTCTGCTGACGGTATCAGTAGAGCCATGGCAACTAGCACCGTAATACGCAGGTTTGCGTGGTTGAGCAAGTCAGGATTTGCACCGGATGTGCAGTCCAGACTCATTAACATGCCTTTTGACAAGTCTCAACTTTTTGGCAACAAGGCTGATGAGAGCCTTGAGAACTTGCAGACCTCAGAGGCGGCAGTCAAATCCTTAGGTGCCGCTATTAGGCAGCCTCAGCCCTTTTGCCCCAGTGGACAGCCTTGGCGAGGTAGATCATTTTGCTCTCGCTCCTCAGTTGGAAGAGCGAGAGGAATGGCTGGTCAAAGAGGCCAAAGAAGATTTCCTCATGGTGGACGAGGCAGAGGTGCTAAGCCTGCTCAAGCAGGGCCATCCTTACCAACAGTGTTAGGCAGTATTTGGTGCAGTATCCTTTGGGTGCACTACACAACCGTGGCCTCCTGGCAATAGGAGCCCAACCTTTGGTATAAGTTTGTAAATGTTCCAGCTGGCTTCTGTTCCTGTGCAGCTCTGCAGATCCTGTTGTTCCTGGGCCTCAGTCGTGGGGACCAGAGGGGGGACGTCTGGGGACTCCTGCAATGCAATGGGACGGTCACCAGCAGCAAAGGACAAACTTCAATTAAGCGGCACTTCCTTGCGTTTCAGCAAATGGCACCACTGCGGTTCTCGGCTACCACTTCGGACTTTCCTCGCATCTGGGGTCCAGCACTTTGTTGATGTGGCTCAGGCTTGGGCAGTCCTCCTTCCTTGGAGTCCAGTGGATCTTCCTGGAGGTAGGACCAACTTAAAATTATGCCCCCAATTTGGTGTTCCTCTCCCTGGCACTTCGGTTCCAGCAGCAGCGGAAGTACAGCCATCTTCGAGAGGATGTCCAAACGAGTTCACTTTGGAGTTGATTGGTCCCACCAACTCAAGGGGAGAAGTCGTCCTTGCAGGGCTTCTCTAGTCGAGGCGAATCAGAGCTTCAGCACAGCAACAGGGCTTCACCGAGCAAACCAACGGTCCAGGAGTTGCAGCAGGTGTCTCTTCCAAGTTCTTCTTCAAATTCCTTCCTCCAGTGGTAGACTCTGCCTTCCAAGCCAAAAAGCCTTGCCTTTTATGCAGGTATCTCACATTCATTCCAGCCCAGCTGTCAATCACACAGCCGGCCAGTCACCTTTGGGTGCATTCCTGTAACCAAGGGGATTAAGCACAGGGACTTTTGGACACCTCCCTCACTTCCTGCCTCTGCCAGACACTCTTCACTCGCTTCACTCATGAATCCCGCCAAAGACAAAACGAACAATGGGACCAAACCTGCTCTGGCGCGCAGTGTAAATCTCAAGAAGGAACTTTCTAGCAAGAAATGGCGAAAAAAGACCAGGGCCATTTTGACAAAGTGGGCACACATGGTGCCTTACTGCAGCTGCGAACACAGCCCACGGTAAAAACACACAATGGTAGTTAAAAGTAAACCACTGCCACCAGCCATTAATTGTAGAAAGGGTAACCTACAAATGTTACATGAGAAACTAGACAAAGTTACAGACAAAGTTACAAATGTAAGTAAAGTAATTTCACTTCACTGCTCTTGGCAACAGTAGTTGTCCAAGAGAAAGGTATTTAAACCTATTGGGAACTCTGAAAGACTTCCCTGTGCCACTGCACTGAAGGTGCTGCGTGCCACAATGTAAAAAGATGCCCATGGAGTTTGTCAGACTCCACATCCAAAAGAAACAGTTTTCAAATCACAGAAAAATACAATACATGAGAGAGTGGGGAAAAAGGTCTTGCTCTCTCCAGGTTAAAAATGAAGTCCTAGAGTCCAGCCAAAGTGCTGTGGGTCTCTAAGTTGGAGAGGAATGAGCACATTTTTGAGAATTCTCTCTAACAAACAGCCACTGCAACAGCTGCCTCAAAACAGCTGTGAGGTCTTGAGCCACGAAACACCAGTCGGAGGCAGGCTGTCTCAGCATCTGGAATGGCCAGACATTACTTCGGATGATTGGGCATTGGAAACCATAGCCCAAGGTTACTGCCTTCTCTTCATTCAAAGGCCTCTGAACCATTCACTGGGGAGCCACTCTTTGAGAGTTCCAACTTTGACCCTGCTAGGGAAAGGCGCTATGGAGCCAGTGCCTGTAGCGGAGAGGAACAAGGGATGGTACTCTCCATATTTCCTAATACCAAAGGAGGACAGAGGACTGAGACCAATCTTGGACTTGAGGGTCTTGAGATCCTTGAACAAGTTCCTCAGGAAGGACAAATTCAAGATGGTCACACTTTCCCAGATCCTTCAGGCCCTCCACCTCCAGGATTGGATGGTGTCATTGGACCTTCAGGTTGCTTACTTTCATGTGCCAATATATCTCAAGCACAGAAAGTACCTCAAGTTCGCCGTTGGTGGTTCTCTATCAGTTTCGAGTTCTGCTTTTCGGGCTGACCTCTGCCCCAAGGGTTTTCACCAAGCTGATGGCGGTAATGGCTGTGAGTCTCAGGAGAGGGGGGAATTCACGTCTGCCCCTACCTGGACGATTGGCTGTTCAGGGCACGTTCTCCCGCACAAGCACTGGATCATCTTGACGTCACCTGCCACTTTCTTCACAGATTGGGCTTCTCCCTCAATTACAAGACGTCCCATATGACACCTTCTCAAAAGATTCCATTCATTGTGGCTGTTCTGGACACATCCTTGGGAAAGAGCTCGCCACCCAAGGTGAGGGCTTTAGACCTTCTGCAGATGGTCTCTAAGTTTGGACTCAATGGTCTCAGTTCTCGGGCAACTTGTTGGACCTACTTCAGGTTCCAAGCAGGGTTGCACATGATCTTCTGTGGTGGGCCTGCAAGGACAATATTCTGAAGGAGAACCTTTTTGACAACCATGGCCTGAGATAACAGTAGTGACGGACGCCTCACTCACGGTGTGGGAAGCCCACGCAAACGATCTGACCATCAGCAGTCGTTGGTCTCCATCAGAGTCCAAACTACACATCAACCTTTTTGGAGTTGAGGGCAATCATACTAGTGCTGAAGGCCTTTCTGCCCTCTGTACAGGACAAGAAGGTCCTGATAATGACGGACAACACAGTGGCCATGTACTACCTCAACAAGAGAGGACGTGTAGGCTCACTACCATTGTATATAGAGGCAATGCAGCTCTGGTACTGGGCAATTCTAGAAGGAATCGCTCTGTCGGCAATTTACCTAGCCTACAGGAGAACCCAACAGATGATGCTCTCAGTAGGCAGAGCACAGTCTCCTTTGAGTGGGAACTGGCTTAGGAAGTCCTTCAAGAGATCTTCACCCTTTGGGAAACCCCTCAAGTGGATCTGTTAGCAACCAATGTCAACTGGAAGTGCAAACTGTACTGCTCCAGGGAATTCCCCCCCAAGAGGAGCTCTAGGAGACACGTTTGTGGTGGACTGGGAATTTCCACTCCTGTACGCGTTTCCTCCTGTCCCCATCATTCCTCATGTGATCAGGGGGTTGATACATTTTGGGATACACATGATCCTAATTGCCCCGTATTGGGCCATGAGGACGTGGTACCTGGACCTTCTGGACATGTCCATCTGCCCTCCAAAACGTCTTCCACTAAGAGAGGACTTTCTCTCGCGAGAGGAGGGTCGGTTTCTCTATCCAGAGATCCCAGAGGTCAAGTATCAAGTTACAGCCTTGCTGTAGTAGGGATTCACAATTCTAATGTAAATGGTTTCAAAAAATAGACGAGTTACCAGCAAACTTAATAAAGCTGCGTTAGAAATAAACATTTGCTTGATAGTCATTTCACAGATTGAGTCTACCCACTAGAAAGCTACTTTTGATTCTCTAAGAATAGAATTGGCATACTATGAATAATGTATGGTCAGAAACTGATCCTGTGGTAGGATACCCTTTTGCTGTATAACAAGACAATTACCCTTCACCCATGATTTCTGAGAGGCTGAGATACAAGCTTTGGGACCTCCCGGATGATGTAATGAAGATTTTGCTTTCGGCCAGAAGGCCTGCAACTAAGTCTTTGTAACGTTGCCGTTGGAACAAATTCTGCAGCTGGTGCAAGGGCAAGAATGTAGACCCTTTACTATGCAAAACAACTGAAGTATTATCTTTTCTACTATACCTAACCAGCCAATCTGGGGCTCCAGGTTGAAACAATTAAGGCTATTCATAGGAATCTTCATATTTCAAGATCCCACTGGTGACACAATTTCTAAAAGGACTCATTCCACCTCCCTCCCCTAAACCCCCCCTTTCCCCATATACTTTCCAGGTTCCAGTTTGGGACCTTAATCTGGTATTAACATTTCTTATGTGTGCACCCTTTGAACCTCTACATTCATGTCCGTTAAGGTTGCTTACATTTAAGGCCATCCTCTTGGTAGCATTAAAGGGATAGTGTGCTCAAACATTTTATTTTCCCAAAAGATGGGCAATAATCAAAAATATAAAGCATGTTTTTAAAGAAAGTTTCTATGTAAACCTTTGAGCAAATGAGGCTCAAAGTGTTTACATGGTGGTATCCATTTTGGTGATTTGAAGCAGACTCCTCTGTGCATGTTAAGCTCTGCTCTGGTGGCAATAATCAAGCAGCAAAAGCATCTTACTGGGAGAATTTGCTTAACTCCTGCCAGAGCAAAGCTCAACATTGAGAGGAGGCTGCCTTCACTTTCATTTTACGCGATTTGTGCTCCCCAAGCCCAGGGGAGCACAGAAAACATAAAATGAAAGGCAGCGCAATTATAAAAACTTCGCTGGCTGCTGGCAGTGTTTTCATAATTGCTGCGACTTTCTTTTCTAGTTTCCTGTGATCGTTTGTATTTATGATTGCGTGGTTTTACACAATTGTATTTATGATTGCCGTGGTGTTCTTTTTGAGTTTCCCAAGCTCCCTCGAGCTGGGGGAGCCCGGGAAACTTAGAAAGAAAACCACGGCATTCATAAATATAACGCAGTTGTATTTATAATTGCAGTGGCCATCTAAATGAAAAAATCTAAAGCACTTACCAGCAGACAGGATCCTGACTGCATTCTCGGCTCTCTGGTAATAATGCTTTTGTTTATTACAGCTCACTGGCTTTGGCGTCATTATTGCTGCGAGGGCAGAGCTTAACACAAGCATAGGAGGCTCATTCATTTCCCAAAATTGATGCCTCCTAGTGCTTGACATTTTTGAGTTTGAGCCTCATTTGCTCAAAACTTTACATAGGAATTTGTTTAAAAATAATTTTGATATATTTTTGATTTTGGGCCAATAACATTTTGGCGTGAACTTTCCCTTTAACTTCAACCCGTAGAGATTGAATTGCAGGCGCGATCATCCAAGCCACCCTTCAGTATTTTTTTAACAAGGATAAGGTGGTCCTGAGGGTTAAGCCTTCATTTTGACCTCAAATCATTTCATATTTCCATGTAGGACAAAACATTGTATTGTCCACTTTCTATCCTCCACCTCATCCTTGCAAAGAGGAGGAGAGATTGCACAGAATGGATCCATGTGGAGCTCTAAGCTTCTACATATCTAGACTATCCAACCTTCATATTGGTGATCAGCTTTTTATAGGGTATACAGGTCACAAACTGGGTCAGGCTGTGACTAAACAAAACTTATCCAAAAGGATCATTCTGGCAATTTCAGAATGCTATATGCTGGCGGGCAAGGATCCTCCATAAGGCTTAAGGGCCCATTCCACCGGGGGCATGGCTACCGCTACGGCTCTGCAAAGGGGTGTCCCAATAAAAAACATTTGTGAGGCAGCTACGTGGTCTACGATACACACGTTTCCAAAGCCTTACTGCCTCACTGCGTGTGTGATATATATATATATATATATATATATATATATATATATATATATATATATATATATATATATATATATATATATATATATATATATATATATATATATATTTCTGATGTTTGTTAATCTGCTTAGAATCACATGCTGTGCATAGGTCCGACATCCAGTGGTCACTGCGGAGTATTGCATTTTGTTTTTCGTAGTCGAAAAGGGGACGTCGACAAGGCGTGTCTGTAACACTATCCCTATAGTGACGTGCGTTGTACCCACAATCCCTCACGCGTCGAGGTCCCTCAGATTGTTTTTTTCCACCCAGTTTATGGTCGCCTTACGCGGAGCTCCTAGAGAGACATTGCTAAACAATTACTACGGACCTCGGTCCTTAATATATACTTATTGTTAAAGATCCCTCCCCTCGACGTTAGCTGTGAAGCTGTTTCTCCGCCGAGCAGGTTTTTTTCGACGGAGGAGAAGAGACGGAGGAGATCCTTCGGCGCTGCCGAACACGTGGCCAGGCCTCGCCGGCCAACATACAGTAGGGAGAGTGGGGGTTTCGAACTTTTACCTTCTCGTCGAGAATGTCTTTCTTTCTCCCCTATCTTTCCCTTGGGGTTGTTATCACCAGTTTTTATTGCCTCAGCTATGGAGAGGACACCTTTTATGTTTTGCCCACGCTGTTGGGGCAAATACACTTGGAAGGACAAACACAAGCTCTGTAATCGTTGCTTGCCCCTCGATCATAAAGAGGACAGCTGCGCGGCCTGTAAGCTCTTGAAACCAAGAACTCTTAAAGAACGGAAAGTTAAGAGGTGGGTGGACTACGCTATGTCGAAGTCAGTTTCCTCACCCGCCGCCGCTGTTACAGAAAGTGACGAGGAGGGTGATAACTCGACGTCCGTTACGGAAGTCATTAACCCCCAGAAGGAGCGCTCGCGCTCCTCGACGTCCGTCCCCGGCCTCGACGGGCTCGGCTCACGCCCTGCTTGTGGGGATGAACACCTGGCGACAAGGACGCACACAGACCCCATAGGCCTAAGCACACAACCCACGGCTCTTCTTCGTCCAGGACGAAGGATCCACCAGCGCCGAAGGGGACGCAGGGCACTCCGGCGTCGACCTCAGACCGCAAGGGTCTCAAGCCCCAGCCGCGACCAGCGATTGGGCTTTCATCTAATACGGGCGCTACCTCAAAAACATCCGACGTAACGCTCCATAGAGCGGTCGTCGAAAAACAACGCGCAACGCAGGCAACGCCGACTCCAGAACCCTCGACTGACGAACTTGTCGTCGAGAGTCTGGCGAGAATTGTTTCCGAGGACAAACGTAAGCGGACGACGAAACAGAAGTCGAATACCGCACCCAAGGAAATAGAAACGCCGAAAAAGCACAAGAGTAGCCAGGAACTGCCCCATCCATCTAAAGGCACTTCTGAACTACCGGAGGGCTTTTCTGAGGGCGATGGAAACCTTTCGTCGACGTTGTGGGAGCGTTCGAAGCGTTTTGAAGGTGAAAACACTGATTTCCCCCCTCTAGACTATTCAGGGGTTCCCCATGAGACCCTGGAAAGACTCCATTCTTGTATGGAAAAGATGGAGAGGTTTTTGGGTAGCCAAAACCCACCCACACCCAAAAGACCAAGAGAATGGACCCAGGATGACCCTAGGGTCAAGATTCCTAGGCTGTTTCCCCCTTCTACAGATGCATATGACCTCACTGAAGAGGAGCAATACCTCCAGGAAGATGAGGAGTGTTTAGGTGGAGAGGAAGAACTTGAGGAGGAGAGGTTTGAGGAAGACCCTTACACTAGCGCAGGAGCTTTTGAAGAAGATACAGATACCTCACAGCCCTGGCACTCCCCATCAGTGCAGCCTTGGCAATCCCCATCAGTGCACTCAGACCCTGATGTCTTTCATCCTTCTCCTCCCAAGGACTCACCTATTGGGAACACCTCCCCCATAGATGACCAGCCTTCACTTAATGCACTATTGCGCAAGGCAGCAGCGCAGTTTGAAATAGACACAGGGGAGACTCTTCCGGACATAGACTTTGTAGAAAAAGTTATTAAAGAAAAAGCCCCGGTCAGCCAGTCCATTCCGCTCCTGGCTTCTATAAAGAGAAGAATAACTCCTTCCCTTTCCAATCCGGCCTTAGTCAGATGGGTCAACCCTCGGATAGAAAAGCTCTTCAGCCCTTCGTCTTCTGACCCTTTGTACATCAGGGGACATTCTATTCCGGACTCTCTGGTAGTGACTAACACAAGAAAGAGAGCGGGGGTACCACTATCTACTAGTGAGGCACCACCTGACAAAGAGGGCAAGAAGCTCTATGCACTTGGAAAGAGAATCACGACCTCCGCCGCCTTCTCAACCAGGATCGCGAATAACAATTCCCTACTAGCTAGCTACGCAGATGCACAGTGGAGCAAGCTGTGCAGCGAAGCAGAGGACGCACCAGAACCCCTGCGTTCACGCCTGTTGGCTACTATATCAGAGGGAACTCTTGTAAACCAGGGCATCGTAAAGAACTCCTTAGATGCCGCAGAGACAGCTGGCCGCTCCCTGGTTCAGGGAATACTTCTCAAACGCCATGTCTGGCTGCGCAATTCGGGATTTAAGCCAGAAACTCAGGCTTCCCTAATAAATAAGCCCATAGAGCAAACACATCTGTTTGGGAAAGCAGTTGATGAGGCCCTAGAACATGCGAAGGAGGAGTTTGATACCATCAAGACTCTTGACCAAATTTCTAGGCCACCTAACAGACGCAGCTATGGCAATAGACGCTCCTTTCGTGGCCAACGCCAGCAGCAAAGCCAACAACAATTTTACTCTGCTACCAACTGGCCCTCCAACCAAAACCAAAGCACCCAGTTCAGTCAAAGAGGCCAACGTCGTGGCAAGGGAAGAGGGCGCGGCTCCAGTCCAAAAGGCCCCACGCCCAATACCAACAAATGGTCCAAAGATTCGGGTCCCCTCCCATGCATCACCGGTCGGGGGCCGGCTAACATCGTTCCTTTCAGCATGGGAGGGAATAACGTCAGAACGCTGGGTAATATCCACCATCGCCCACGGATACTGCATCGAATTCAACGGTTCCCCGAAATACAGACCCCCACGGAACCGACACATGACACCGGAACACCTCACTATTCTTCTTCAAGAAGTAGAAGAGCTACTGAAAAAAGAAGCTATAGAGGCTGTCCCCCTATCTCAGGTAACAGAAGGTATTTATTCAGTGTACTTCCTTGTACCCAAAAAGGACTTAACCATGCGCCCTGTATTAGATCTGCGCCCAGCGAACAACTTTGTCAAACTCCAAAAGTTTCGTATGGTGACTTTGCAGGAAGTAATCCCACTGTTATCACAGGGGGATTACATGACACCACTAGACATGAAAAATGCATACTTTCATATTTTAATGTTGCCAGCGCACAGAAAATACCTCAGGTTCAAGATAGAGAACAAACACTATCAGTTCAGAGTACTACCCTTCGGGATAGCATCTGCACCAAGGGTATTTACGAAAGTACTGGCAGTGGCAGCGGCCCACCTGCGCAGATTATCCATCCCGGTTTACCCGTACCTCGACGACTGGCTCATAACAGGGGATTCTTACGAAACATGCTTCTCCAATACCCAAAGGACAGTAGACCTTTTGTCCCAACTGGGCTTCTCCATCAACGAAAAGAAGTCCAGCTTAGACCCCAGCCAAATCAAACAATTCCTAGGGGCTCTAATTCGAACAAAGGACGGCCTCGTCTTCCCCTCCAATGAGAGGGTCCAAAACATGCTGTTTCAGATCCCCCAATATGTGGCAGGGCGAGAGGTGACGGTACGCAAAGCAATGCGCTTGCTAGGGATGATGGCGTCATGTATTTATTTGGTACCTCACGCGCGCCTGCGCCCAATGCAAGATTGGCTCTACAGCCAGTGGTGTCAGGCCAGCGGACAATGGGACGATCTGGTGGTGGTCTCGCAGGCCTTGGTTCTCTCGCTACGGTGGTGGACAAAGGAAAACCTGTTATTAGGGAAAACTTTTGCCACACCCGCAGTGGAAGCCACTCTAACCACAGACGCATCCCTTACAGGATGGGGGGCTCACCTATCCCATCAGACTGCTCACGGAGTGTGGACTCCGAGCTTAGCATCCAAGCATATAAACCTGCTGGAACTATTAGCAGTGTTCAAAGCACTGAAAGCCTTTCAGGAACACTTACAAGGAAAGACAGTGATGGTCCTCACAGACAGCACCATAGCCATGCACTATCTCAACAAGGAAGGGGGCACTCACTCTCCAGGACTGTCCAAGCTGTCCCAGAATATATGGAAGTGGGCTCTCAAACACAACATGTTCCTACTATCACAACATGTACCAGGGGAACTCAGTCTGCTAGCAGACAAACTCAGCAGAGATTTCGCCCTACCCAAAGAGTACGAATGGCAATTACACGAAGACATCGTCTTAGACGTCTTCACGCAATGGGGTTGCCCGGAAATAGACCTGTTCGCAACCCTGGAGAACTCACAATGCTTAAGTTACGCCTCCAGGTACCCCCAGAACCAGTCCAAGGGGAACGGTCTGTTGATTCAATGGTCAGGGAAATTTGTTTACGCCTTTCCCCCCACTCCCCTCCTCAACAAAGTGGTGCACAAGATGCACCAAGAGCAGGTTACCATGATACTAGTAGCCCCAATGTGGGCCCGGCAGCCATGGTTCGCTCACTTGATGGAGATGTCCCTATCTCCCCCAATGAAACTTCCCTGCCCGTACAACATGCTGTCACAGGACAAGGGCAGGACACTGCATCCATGCCCTCAGACCATGAACTTAGCAGCCTGGCTCCTGAGATCATAGAATTTGGACATTTACATCTCCCTCAGAGATGTATGGACATCCTCAGGGAAGCCAGAAAACCTAATACTCGCCACTGCTATTCTAGCAAGTGGAAAAGATTTGTCATCTGGTGTAGAAGTAAGCACATCAACCCGGTTGACTGCTCTGCCACTAACATTATTCTGTACTTGACCCATTTACTGGATTCAGGTCTAGTGTTTAATTCCATTAAAGTCCACCTAGCGGCACTTTCTGCATACACCACTTCCCAACTTAAAGTGTCGTGGTGGAAGATACCAGTTATCAAGGCCTTTATGGAAGGGGTAAAGAGAATACACCCCCCGATAGCTAACCCAGCTCCCGGATGGGACTTAAACGTGGTACTTTCTAGACTCATGGGCACTCCTTTCGAACCCACGCACAAGGCAACTCTTAAATACCTCACTCTTAAGACTGCTTTCCTAATAGCTATCACCTCCATTAGGAGAGTCAGTGAACTACAGGCTCTTTCTGTACTAGACCCCTTCGTATCAGTTCACAAGGATAAGGTGGTTCTTGGCACACACCCGAGGTTTGCACCAAAATTCATCTCGAAATTTCATGTAAACCAATCTATAGAACTACCAACGTTCTTTCAAAACCCTTCCAGCTTGGGAGAAAAAAGTCTGCATACACTAGATGTACGCAAAGCTGTCATGTTCTACATGGAAAGAACCAGATCACTGAGAAAGACTAATCAGTTGTCTCGGTGGCAGCACGAAGAGAAGGAGATGCAGTCTCTAAGTCCACTATATCTAGATGGATTGTACAATGCATCACTCTCTGTTGCACACTTGCTAAGAGAGAACTACCCTTCAAGCCAAGAGCACATTCCACTCGAGGCACTGGGGCTTCCATAGCGTTCATTGCAAATGTTCCCCTTGAGTCCATCTGCAAATCGGCTACCTGGAGTTCTGTGCACACCTTTACAAAACACTACTGTCTAGATGCACACTCTAGATCTGACTCCCAGGTGGGACAGGCAGTATTAAGACATCTTTTCTCTACTGTTCCTTCTCATAACCCACCGCCAACTCCGGGTACTGCTCGCTAGTCTATGCACAGCATGTGATTCTAAGCAGATTAACAAACATCAGAAGACAATGCATTACTTACCGTAAAAGCATTTCTGATGGTTGTATCTGCTTAGATTCACATGCGCCCGCCCTTCCTCCCCGCTCGGATGGAAGGAACATAGACATCCTCTACTATATTTCTCTCTTTTCTGTACTCACTCACGTCTAGAAGGCTCCCTCAGGGCAGAAAAATACAAACAGAGGGACCTCGACGCGTGAGGGATTGTGGGTACAACGCACGTCACTATAGGGATAGTGTTACAGACACACCTTGTCGACGTCCCCTTTTCGACTACGAAAAACAAAATACAATACTCCGCAGTGACCACTGGATGTCGGACCTATGCACATCATGTGAATCTAAGCAGATACAACCATCAGAAATGCTTTTACGGTAAGTAATGCATTGTCATATACCTTTGATGACCTCATCCTCGAGACGGAGGCCCTCGAGGGACATTGAGTCGACTGCATCGACGCACAGCGCCCTCTGCCAAAGAAAAAGTTCAGAAGCAGCTGAAGCTGAATATCGATTATCAAAGATGAAGAATACGTGGGAGGAACATCCAGTCGAAAGAATGTTACCAGGGTTAAGTAACTTGTTCTTCTCCAGCAATGGGGTCTGACATGGATTCACATGCTCATGAATATTTCCCGTCGTCAGGCTGGGAATCCTTGGTAAAAGAAAAAACAGTTTCACTTTATCTTGAAAACTGTATTTCGAATAGATTGTGTTCTCCTGCTTCGAAATCCTGTCGATATGGCCTCGTCTTCAGCTCTGAGTACTCTGAAGACGGGCTTCAAGAAGTGTATGCGATGCAGCGCCAAGATTTCCATCACAGACCTGCATAAAGTTTGCCTCTGGTGCCTGGGCATCGAACAAGTAACCAGCGACTGTCGATCCTGTCAGTCGATGACTGGTAAGGCCTTAAAAGAGCACAAGGCTAAATGAGCAGTCGGTAGGATTGTCTTCAAATCCCCATCCTCTCCTTCTAAATTGACATCATCCCATAAGTCGAGAGACTCCACTCCTCACAAAAGAAAACTGAAAAAACAATCTCCTTCGAGGAGCAGACATTCTTCTTCGCCCTCTAAAAAAAATCAGAGAAGACACTGATCACTGTCTTCTTCCTCATCCTCGTCAGAAAAGGTAGTCTGCCCGACCAAATCTTCTAAAGAATGGGAACTCTTTAGGAAAAAATTTAAATAAGATATTCGAAGATCAGGCTCCAATACCTTCAAAGCACAAGAAGATTGGCCATGCTACGGTCACTGACAAGCATGACGCCAAGGGTAAAACCATGCACCCTTGTGCCTGGGTAAGCCTAAGACTACTCGAGAGTCTTCAAGCACTCGATGAGACATCGTCGAAGAAATTGTCAAGTTGAGGGCAAAATTCTTCAAAGTGTAAATGTAAAAATAAATAGTCAACACCATTGACGCCTTCGATGTCTTGATACGTAAACCATAGATGCCATCAATAAAGCATTGATGCAGTCTGTTCAACCTTCCGGTAAAAGTAGAGAAGGTTTTTAACCCTTTACCCAAAAAGGATTTTTTCAAATCACTGACTTCTTTGTAGAAGGGATATGAATCTACGGTGAGACACCTCCAGGTGGTCTTCAATTGGATCCCATTAATGTCCAGAAAGATTCTGCTACACCTGAATGTTTTATTTCAGAAGAAACTAGTCAAACACCTTTATGACTCATTACAAACAGCCAGTGGAGTTGACACCTCCCCAGAATTAGATTTTAAAAAAACAGATCCTGCTGAACATGCAGATGCATCTTACAGATCACTAATGTCCGGGGTAGTAGATTTCCTTGGATGGAGTAGACCAGCTCCTGTATTTGAACAGGACGACCTGACAGACATACTGGACAAGGGGCCACAGAAGGACCCTATCGTAGCCTTGCATGTGGCACTGCAGAATAGTGTTGCTACAAACTGCGAAGCTCCACAATCCAGTCTTGCAATAAATAACAATGTAACAAAAAATCCTAGCTACCTTTCAAGTCATCCAACCCCGGAAAGCCTAGTTCTACGTCCAGGCAAACAGCGTATCCAACCATACCACCTAATGGGGATGACAAAAGGATTGATTCTTGGTCAAAGAGTATTTTTCAGATGATAGCATGATTTTAAAGTCTGCTAATTCCACTTGTGCCGTGGCAAAGTTTACACACACCCTGTGGGACTGCGTAGCGATGGCAGCTGATCACATCCCCGAGGGTGAGGAAAGGGATGGCTTATTGAACCTAAGTGATACCAAAGAGGCTGCATGCAAGTGTCTGCAATCGGGTCTGGATACTGATGACTGCATCAGCAGGACCATGGCTGCAAGCACTGTCATACACAGATTTGCGTGGTTGAAGTCCGGTTTTGCACCGGATGTGCAATCCAGACTCCTCAGCATGCCCTTTGACGGCTCCCATCTATTTGGAAATAAACTTGATGAGCGCTTTGAAAAGCTGCAGACCTCAAAGGTGGCGCCTAATCTTCAAGTGCTGCAGTTTGGTAGCCACAGCCCTTTCACCTCAGCAGATCATCTTGGAGGGGTGGGTCTTTTTGCTACTATTCCTCAGTTGGAAGAGCGAGAGGACAGGCGAGTCAAAGAGGGCAGAGAAGATTCCCTCATGATGGACGAGGGAGAGGTGCTAAACGCGCCCAAGCAGCAGCTGTTTTACCATCAGCTGCGGCTTCAGCTGCCTCTAAACCACTCTGAGGTCTTGTCTCACCGTTGGGAGGCAGACTATCACAGCATTTGAAAGAATGGTAGGCTAGTACTTCAGATGAATGGGCACTGGAAACAGTAGTCCAAGGTTACTGCCTCCCCTTTATACAGAGACCTTGGAATCATCCAATGGGAAACCATTCACTAAATGTTCTGGATCCATTCCTGTTGCAGGAAATGTTAACCCTGCTAGAGAAAGGCGCTATAGAACCAGTACCTGTAATGAGAGAGGAACAAAGAATTGTACTCTTCCCCATTTCCCAATACCCAAAAAGGACGGAGGACTGAGACCTATCTTGCACTTGAGATATTTGCACAAGTTCCTGAGGAAGGGCAAGTTCAAGATGGTCACACTTTCAGATCCTTCAGGCCCTCCACCTCCAGGATTGGATGGCGTCATTGGACCTTCAGGATAATTACTTTCATGTGCCAGTCCATCACAAGCACGGGAAGTAGCTGAGGTTTGCCGTTGGCGGTTCTCATTATCAGTTTCGAGTTCTGCATTTGGGCTAACCTCTGCCCAAGGTTTTTCACCAAGCTGATGGCGGTGGTGGCAGCGAGTCTCAGGAGAGGGGGGATTCACGTCTACCCCTACCTGGACGATTGACTGATAAGTGCACGTTCACCCGAACAAACCCTGGAACATCTCAGCATAACCTGCCACTCTCTCCACAGACTGGGCTTCTCGCTCAATTACAAGAGGTCCAACATGATACCATCCCAAAGACTCCAGTTTATTGGAGCAGTCCTGGATGCATCCCTGGGAAAAGCCTCGCCACCAGAGGGGAGGGCTGAAGACATGCAGATGGTCTCCAAATTTCAGAGTGCCCAGTGTCTCCCATCCTTCTACTTTCTGAGGTTTCTCTGCCACATGGCATCATGCATTTTCCTGGTGCCAGAGGCTTGCCTGAAAATGAGATCTCTACAGTGGGCTCTCAGGACTCAATGGTCTCAGGCAGGATGACGGATCTCCTTCAGGTTCCAAGAACGGTCGCACAGGATCTCCTGTGGTGGGCATGCAAGGACAACCTTCTGAAGGGAGAACCTTTTTGGCAACCATGGCTGGTGATAAAGGTAGCAACCGATGCCTCACTCACAGGGTGGAGGAGGCCATACCCACGATTTGACAATCAGCGGTTGTTGGGCTCTATCGGAGTCCAAACTACATTTCAACCCTTTGGAGCTGAGGGCAAGTAAACTAGCGCTGAAGGCCTTTCTGCTCTCTGTACAGGGAAAGAATGTCCTGATAATGACCGACAACACAGTGGCCATGTACTACCTCAACAAGAGGTGGCGTAGGGTCACTAGCACTGTGCAGAGAAGCACTGTAGCTCTGGTTCTGGGTAATTCAAGAAGGAATCTTCCCCATCAGCAATTCATCTAGCTGTAGAGGAGAACACGGCGGCGGACACTCTGAGCAGGTAGAGCAGTCTCCCACGAGTGGGAACTAGCTCAAAGTCCTTCAAGGGATCTTCACCCTTTGGGAAACCCCTCAAGTGGATCTGTTTGCGACCAGTGTCAACTGGAATGCGAACTGTTTTGCTCTAGGGAATTTCCTCCAAGAGGAGCTCTAGGGGACGCGTTCAGAGTGGACTGGGTATTTCCACTCCTGTACGCGTTTCCTCCAGTCCCTGTCATGCCTCACGTCATCAGGAGGTTGAGATGGTTCTGGAAATCCATGATCCCAATTGCCTCGGATTGGGCCAGGAGGACGTGGTACCCGGACCTTCTGGACATGTCCGTCTGTCCTCCAATACATCTTCCAATAAAAGAGGACCTTCTCTCTCGAGAAAAGGGTTGGGTTATCCTTCCAGAGGTCAAGACACTGCCTTCACACATGGTTTCTGAGAGGCTGAGATACAAGGATGGGACCTCCCGGATGACTTAATGGAGATTGTGCTTTCGGCCAGAAGTCCAGCAACAAATATCCTATACGGCTGCCGTTGGAACAAGTTCTGCAGCTGGTGTAGGGAAAAGGATGTAGACCCTTTTCAATGCGATACGCCTACAGTGTTATCTTTTCTACATTTGGCAGATCTTGGGGATATACCCAGTCCCATTTACCCCATTAATCATCCCCACCAATAATATCGCCTAAGGCCTTACCCCACAACCATATATGTATAGCGATATTACCCAATACCCCTAATATTGCTTACTTACAAAACCATTTTCTTAGTGGCAATACCATCAGCCTGCACAGTGAGTGAGTTGCAAGCAATATAATGTAAAACCTCCTTTTACCACATTTTACAAAGTAAAACAATAATTTTTACCCATTTTGCTTCCGGCTTTCTATCCTCCACCTCATCCTGGCAAGGAAGAGAAAAGATTCCATAGACTCGACCCAAGGAGAGCCCTAAGCATTTATATCTCTAGGATGGCAAAGTTGAGACAACATATTTAACTTTTCATTGGCTATACAGGTCACAAGCTTGGTATGCTAGTCACTAAACAGACTCGATCCAGATGGATTATACGGTCTATTTTGGAATGCTACAGGTTAGCTGGGAAAGATCCTCCGGAGGGTTTGAGGGCTCATTTCACTCGGGGCATGGCACCTTCCTCTGCCCTTCAGAGGCGAGTCCCAATAAAGGACATCTGCGAGGCAGCTACATGGTTCACCTTCCACATGTTCACAAAACATTACTGTTGAGACACTTCTAACAATGAAGGAAGATTTGGAAAGGCTGTACTATTCCCAATTCTGGAAAAATGAGAACTCTCAATTCTTACTCCATCCTCCAAAACAACTTAATACTGCATTGGGAGGCTATCAAAAATGAGGAATACGTGGGAGGACACAATCCATTCGAAGAACAATTTACTTACCCCTGGTAACTTTCTTTCGACTGGATGTGCCTCCCATGTATTCCACATTGCCCTCCCAAGCTACCCCACTGTAGAATTTGAGAGCTTTGGACCTTGCACTGTTTTAAAGTATGATAATTTAAAAGGCACTTTTCAAGGCCGTTAATTCTGTACATGGTGGCGAAAAAACAGAACTGAAGCCAACAGGTGCTGCACGTAGTATATATACACTAGACAATATCAGCCGAGATGGAAGCCCTCGAGGAACATTGAGCCGGCCGTCTAAACACACAGCGCCCTCTTCCGACAAGAGAACATTTTTTTTTCCAAAGAAGCTAAAGCTGGAAATGTAGATATCAAAGATGAGGAATACGTGGGAGGAACATCCAGTCGAAAGAACGCTGCCAGGGATAAGTAACTTGTTCTCCTCCAAACCAATCACTGTCCTTTGGGTCATACTGCCCCGGTCCAATGACAGTCCTCTACCTAAGCTACACCCCTGGAGGCCATCTTTAGATTTGGTAGTATGTAAAGTGGCAGTATGAACTAAGAAGAGTCACAAAGGGGAAGGCAGGAGGTTTTGCATGTGAATCCATGCCAGACCCATGCTGGAGAACAGGAGTCACAAGTAAGTAACTTCTGCCTTCTCCAGCATGGGGTCTGGCATGGATTCACATGCTCATGAATAAAGATTACGCAGCAGTAATATACACAACCACAGGAGGTGGCAAGGCTCAACAGAAATAAAAACACTCACCCCCTGAAACACTCACCTCAAGTGGCTGCTTGGCCGACCCAGGACTCCTCCCTGGAATCCCTGTCGATGCAGTAGAACCTCATGAAGGTGTGTTTGGATCTCAAAGTAGTAGCCCTGCAGATGTTGAGCAGGGGCTTACCAGAGAGAAACGCTGTCGTTGCTGCAATGGCTCTGGTGGAATGGGCTCTCGGCCTGCTTGGAAGCGGTCTGTTTGCCAGGCGATGACAGTGCATGATGCAGCGGGAGAGCCATCTGGAAGCATTGGATAAGGCCTTACCATGATTCATAGGTCCAAAATTGACAAACCGTTGACGTCTTCAGAAACCCCCTTAGTGCGTGCTATGTAAAACTTCAAGGCACTAGCGTAGTCCTGCAAATGCAAGGCCCTCTCCGCAGGCGACGACGGATTTGGGAAGAAGACGGGCAACACCAAAGGCTAGTTGAGGTGGAACTCAGACGGCACCTTCAGCATAAAGGTGGGGTGCGTAAGCAGTACCACCCTTGAAGTGTGGGAGGACAAGTACAACTGCTTGCAAGACAGGGCCTGGATCTCCCCGACCCGCCTGGCTGAGGTGATCATTACAAGTTTTTCACGAGAGAAACTTGAGCGGGGCTTGATGAATCAGCTCAAAGGGTGCCCCCATGACTTAAGTCAAGACCACCCGGAGTTCTGGGACAGGAGTCTTCACCGGCGGAAAAGTCCTGAAGAAGCCTTTGAGGTACTCCTTGATGAGTCTATGCGACCACAGGGAAGGCCTACCTGGTGTAACTGTATATGGCGGCCAGGTGCACTTTGATAGCGGTGTGAGCCAGTCCAGCTTTGGCCAAGGAAAGCAGGTATGGTAGGATCTGGGGCTGTGACACAGAGGGGTAATATTCTGAGCCCAGCACCACACAAAGAAACGCTTCCACTTATGGAAGTTGCAACTTCTACTAGAAGTTGGGGCCTGTATACCAACGGATAGTTTTACAAAGTGTTACCTCAGGTAGACTTTAGTAAAACTCAACTAACAGGTGCAGAGGTCACTTTCCGGTGTGGGATTTACTTTTGACCAGTCTCGCAGTGCTTGGAGCTCGGTCCCAGGCACCTTCCAGCTGAACACCCATGCAATGGAAAGAGGAACACTTCTGTGGAGCAGGTGACCTTGGGACACCTCCAGGGAGCAAAGACTGATTGCAGTGGGAGTCACCACAGTCAGGCAGTGACTAGTGATCTTCAGTGGACTAACAAAGGAGCAGGTCCTGCACGATTTTATTGATGGAAAAAAGGCTGAAAATGCAGGGGCAGGCATCTAGACATACAAGCTGAAGATCCTCCAAGTTCCATGGATGCACTCGGAGCGGCGACAGCTGCAGTGAGGTAGCCCAGGAGTGAGCTGGTCTCGGTCCAGGGACACTTCTGAAGGCTGTCATCACGGATCCTCACGCAGTGATAGAGACCGGTTGTTACCACCGGTCCAATGGTCGGAGCACCAACCAAGGTGGTTGTTACGCCCACCTGGTCTCTGTGGCGGCGTTGGGGCACGGTTGTAGCCCTCCCTGGAGTTAGGTCACCCCCTTCTGGTTTCGTCCCCTGCGGGTCAGCTGTGGGAGGCAATAATCAGTGGCACTGCTCCTGCGTGGATATGGGAAAACGGGAGTGCGCTGATAGGTGACTGGTATCTCCCAAGCCCTTTAACCCAAGGTGCAATTTCTGTGGGCATATACCAGCCTATAAGGCTCACCTGGTAGGTGTGAATGATGAGATCTCCGTCCTGCTACTTCTGGCAGGGGCGCTTGTTGATGGACTAGAGTTCCTTCACTGATTCCTGAGTAATAGTCCAGCTGCGACTAAGTGCCTCTTTCTGCTCTCTCTCAATGTCTCTTGTCTTTTCCCCTCTTTCTGCTTTCTCTCAATGTCTTGATGTTATTGCTCTTATTGTTGTTTTTCACTGAATAACGTTCCTCTCTGTTTTCTCCCAAATAGATGGAAATGCCGCTCAACAACGGCTGTGGAGGCGCAGAATGCGGCTGAGCGGAAAATGGATGTGACCGCGATGTCCAGCAGCAGGTGAGTGATGGTTTTAGGGAAGGCGCGAGGTTAAATGGCAGCGCGTGCTTAACATAATGTCTGTTAAGGGTCTAACTTTGTCTCTTGCCTTTCTTTTGCAGGTGCTGCGAGTTCGGATGGAGTGCGTCGTGCCGCGGTGCCCAGATGATGCTATCTGCGTTCTGAGATGTTTGCAAGTGAGCCGCGTTGCCAGGAAGATGTATGCGCTTCAAGATGTTTGTAGGTGAGCCGCGGTGCCTGGAAGAAGCATACAGGTGAGAGCAGGGTACTCCAAATGGTAAGTATGGATGTAGATAGCAGGATCTCTCCAGGTAAGTTGAATCCCAGGCGACGGTGAGCGTTGCGCTGCACGGAGGTGCAGAATAACGCGAAGTGTGTGCCTTGGGGTTGGGCTGGCTTTTATAGCTGAGCTCTTAAGGCCACGCCCCCCTAACTCAGTCCTGCTTGCCACTCCTAGAAGTTGCACGTGCAGATGCAGATGGAGACCACACCCGGACTAGTTACACACAAGTGAGAAGTTCTTGAAAGTATTCCTGCCCATAATAAGAGTTCAGTTCCATTCCAAGCACTTCTGCCCATATTGAAGATGTCTTGTTTAAGTTCTTCCATGAGCCTGGCGCCAAAGGTGCCAGGACTGCGTCCAACCAGGCCGCCGTCCAACCAGGCCCCCCATGTATAAACGTCCCACAGGGATGTGTGTGAACCATGATGCCCCCTGCTCCCTCCACTTGATGGTGCTGCTCCTGTGATCCTGGGCAAGTTGCCATGACAGCGGTCTTGATCAGATAGAGGAGCTGGGCTCCACCGAGACGTCACTGGAATGGTTGCTGGTCAGCTGTAAGAGTTAGTCCTCTTGTCGTCGGCGGTTGTATTGTATTTCTTTCGTAGAGGTCTTTGCTGCAATGATGAGTCCAAGATTTGGACTGGAAGCACTCAGTTCCACCAATATTAAGTATCTGCACTGTTGGGGAGAATTCTCTGAAATGTGCATCCCCTCTACCTCAGAGACCTCCAGCTCGTTTGCTGGACTTTAGGACTTTTCATTTTTAACCTGGAGAAAGTGAGACCTTTTTCTCACTCTCTCATGCATGTTTCTATAATTTGAAGTCTGTGTTTCTTTTGGTTTTAGAGTCTGACAAACTCCATAGGCTTCATCGTTTTACATTGTGGCACACAGCATCTTCGGTGCAGTGGCACAGGGAAGTCTTTCAGATTTCCCCATGGTTTAAATACCTTCTCTTGGATAAACTACTGTTTCCAAGAGCAGTGATGTGAAATTAACTTTACTTACATTTGTAACTTTCTAGACCCAGCACACCATCTTACAATAGGGTGCTGGAGGGGTTACTTAGTATCCCCTTTGTCTAGTTTCTCATGGAACAATATTATGTTACCCTTTCTACACTTAATGGCTGGTGGCAGTGGTTTAATTTTAATTACCGTTGTGTGTTTTTACCGCCGGCTGCGTTTGCAGCTGCAGTAAGGCACCCATGGGTGCCCATTTTGTCAAAATTGCTCCGGTCTTCATTTTTCGCCATTTCTTGCTGGAAAGGTCCTTCTTGAGATTTACTCTGCACGCCAGACCAGGTTGGGTCTCTTTGTTCCGTTTGTCTTAGGTGGGATTCACGAGTGAAGCCCACCTCTTGCTCCTGGGTGACTGGCAGGGGCAGGAAGTGAGAGAGGTGCCGAAACTCCCTGTGCTTAATCCCCTTGGTTACAGGAATGCACCCAAAGGTGATTGGCGGACAGCCACCTTGCTGTGTGATTGACAGCTAGGCTGGAATGAATAGGTGAAACCTGCATAAAAGACGAGACTTTTTGGCTTGGAAGGCAGTCGACCCAATGGACAAAGGAATCCGAAGAAGAACTTGGAAGAGACGCCTCCTGCAACTCCTGGACCGTTGATTTGCCTGGTGAAGCCCTGCTGCTGTGCTGAAGCTCCGAATTCGCCCCGACTAGAGAAGCCCTGCAAGGACGACTTCTCCCCTTGGGTTGGTGGTGCTTTTGTAGTTACTTGCAGCTTTACCCCTCACAAGCCTCCCAGCTTGTGGCCCAACATTGATTCTACTTTTTCTACAAATACTTCTAAAACTTTGTGCAAGACTTTTACTTACCTACAAGAAGTGCTTCAGCTCACCTAGACTCTTGCTAACTTAACATTGGCTGCCCTGGCTTCCTGGAAGACTCTTCTTACCTCTGACATTGTGCTTTACCTTTCCTTTCAGAAAGGGGTTAACTTACTTTGCATTGGGGGTTCAAAAGTACTATTGTGCTTCAGAATATGTGTGATCTCTTGCTTTATTCTATAACTCTATTCTTTGACACCAAACCCAGTATTGCTCTAAATGTACCAGTGATATATTAATGTGCAGAGTGTCCTAGCTATTTAAGTCACCTGAGGGTGTAGGAAGTGTCTGTGTACCATCCCAAATGGGTACTTGCTGATTTAGAGAAACTAAGAGTGTGTATTTTGGAGTGTATTTGTGTTACTTATATATTGCCCCTTCTGAAGAATGCTTATTCAAACTGACAAATCAATTAATTGTTTAATCAAGAAACCTTGAGTGTAAGAGTTTATTTGAATGCTTGTCACTGTGAATCTCTGTGTAACCACCCTACTGCTCACATTGACCCCTCTTGATATGAGCCTGGCTGCTCAGCCACACTAGCAATCTGTGTAGTACAGACTTATACCAAAGGTTGGGTTCCTATTGCCAGGAGGCCAAAGTTGCTGTAGTCTCCCAAAGGGTACTGCACACAATTTTGCCTAACAGCAACAGAAATGTTACCAGGTGATTAAGAAAGGGAATACTATGCATCTCCCCAGCACTTGACATAAGGTTGGGTGTGCTGGCTCACTATATAAAATGTAAAGGGGGTGGAAATCCCACTTTACACCTTGGGAACAGTAGTTCACCCAAGTACATTAAAGGGAAATTAAAAAAGAAAGCACAAAGGCAACCTAGCACCACTGCATTTAAATGCTGTGTGCTGTCATAGTACATTACTGTCATCCCAAAAGTGTTAGGAATTTTTAACTCCAATCACACACTATGGAGAGACAAAAAGAGGTAATCCATAAAAAGAGTAAAAGACTGCGTGCAAGGGGAAAAAGAGTCCCACTCACCACCTAGGGACAAGGAAAAATCCTCTCCATGAAAAAAGTTCTCGGTTTGACACAGGTCAGGAAGCTTTATTAGAAATATGAAAATCTTACTGAACATGATTATTCCACAGCCCTCTGTTAAGGGATGTAAATGTTAGGGGAGTTTTCCTAAAGTCCACTTGAGGTAAGACTTCATAAAACTATCCCTTGGCATACACGTCCCCAACTCTTAGTAGAAGTCTGTACTACCCAAAGGATCTTGGTAGAATGGCAGAGCAGCCAGGCTTATCATTGGAGGAAGATATGAGCTGTAGGTAAGTACACTGAACCCAGTAAATACAATAGTCCAAAGAAACACTTATGTTACACATACATTTATTATTTACACATGTAAGGTAGATAAATACTTAATTCACTAACCAACACACACAGGAATTCTTAATACTTTTCAACAGCCATTGCTTCAATGGTAGTTGCTTGCAGTTACAATTGTTAGTTTGACACTGACAGTTCTACCATATTATCGGTACTACCGCACACTTGTGTTTACTTCAGGTATATGGTAATTGTATTTAGTTAGCAAAACCACATAGGATAAAGTATTTTAGGAAGGAACAAGGTTGGTTAATTACACAGCAGCAGAGCTTAACGTTTTAGAGACACTTTTCAGACTAAATCTATTAAAGTCTAAGCCCTAACTATACGACTAAGTCAGTGTAGGAGTGGATCCAAAGTCTTACAAAGTAGTAGAATAGCAAAGGTTCCTCGGGATACTTTCAGTCTTTAGGATAAGTTACTTAGCACTATAACACAATGTGGGGGACACACAAAAGTACTCCCTAAAGGGACATAAGCTGGCAGGCTTGGGTCAGAGGTCGGGTGGACACCCTGGACACCTCTTTACACACTCCAGTCACTCTGGAGTGACTTTTTGGTTCAAGTTGATTTATACCTTTCACCCCCACAGTACCTTAGTTTAGAAGAAATGCTCATAGCTGGATTCTCCTCTGTGCAGCAGCGACGGACCCGGTCTCCTGATTCCTCGGTCTGGTCACAAAAGGAAGGACTCTGAATGGGATGTCTCTGCAGCAGTCTCGGGAGAGATGACCCATGGCATAGATCAGGGGTGCACAACTGATTTTGACAGAGGGCCGAAAGTACCTTACATGAGGGCTATAGTGGGCTGAAAAGTAAATGTGGGCGGGGCGGTAGGCGGGGCGTGGCAGGAGGCTTTTTAAACCCCCAATTTGTACTAAACACATGGAAAAAGAATGTTTTTGAGGGGTAACGATTTTTTATTTGCATTTCAAACTTACATTTTGTACTACACATTTTCCATTGTTATAATTTATTTCTATTTAGTTATTGTATCTCGCCTGTTTAATTAACTTGCATATATTTTATTGACCCTAGATACACTATGCCCCATGTCCCCCTGACCCCCAACCAAACACTATGCCCCATGTCCCTCACCCCCAACCAAACACTATGCCCCATGTCCCCCTCACCCCCAACCAAACACTATGCCCCATGGCCTCCTCACCCCCAACCAAACACTATGCCCCATGGCCTCCTCACCCCCAACCAAACACTATGCCCCATGGCCCCCTCACCCCCAACCAAACACTATGCCCCATGGCCCCCTCACCCCCAACCAAACACTATGCCCCATGGCCCGCTTACCCCCAACCAAACACTATGCCCCATGGCCTCCTCACCCCCAACCAAACACTATGCCCCATGGCCCCCTCACCCCCAACCAAACCCTCCAACTCAGCACACACACAAATATGCACCAATACAGACCCGAACCCCCCACCCCCAACTCAGCGCACACACAAACATGCACCCATACAGACCCAAACCCCCCAACTCAGCACACACAAACATGCACCCATACAGACCCGAACCCCCCACCCGCCAACTCAGCACACACAAACATGCACCCATACAGACCCAAACCCCCCACCCCCAACTCAGCACACACACAAACATGCACCCATACAGACCCGAACCCCCCACCCCCCAAATCAGCACACACACAAACATGCACCCATACAGACCCGAACCCCCCAACTCCAAACCCCCACCCCCAACTCAGCACACACACTCAAGCATGCACCCATACAGACCCGAACCCCCCACCCCCCCAACTCAGCACACACACAAACATGCACCCATACAGACCTGAACCCCCACCCTCCCAAATCAGCACACACACAAACATGCACCCATACAGACCCGAACCCCACCCCAGCATCTCAACATACACCCAAAATACATTCAAACACAAACATTCATACACATCCGACACACCCCTCACCCCCGCATCTCAACATACACACAAAATACATTCAAACACAAACATTCATACACATCCGACCCCCCCCCCCCAACATACACACACAAACATAAAGCAATACAAACCCGACACACAAACACAAACAGACCACTTACCGGAGATGTGCTGGAAGGCAAGCAGGTAAGCGGCAGGTAAGCTGGAACGCTGGAATCGCACTACGACTGGCGTGGTCCAAGGCTGAAATGCCTTCCAGCATCAAGCCTTATGGACCACGCCAGCCGTAGTGCCGGCCCTCCATTGGTGCAGCACACACGCATTACGTGGCTCGTAGGAGCGACGTGATGCGTGTGTGTGCTGAGCCAATGAGGGCCAGTGTTTTCACCGGCCCGGAAGACAACAAAGACTTTCCTAATGGAGGGCGGCCGCGGGCCGCCCTCCATTAGGAAAGTCTTTGTGCCTCGCGGGCCGGTCAAAATGGCATGGCGGACCGCAACTGGCCCGCGGGCCGTATGTTGTGCACCCATGGCATAGATCCTTGGTCTGTCTGGTTTTGGTGCCTTTTTCTCAGCACCAACAAAAGACTGTATTCGCCTGGTCGATCTTCACTTGTGAAGTCCTGCACTCTGGTGAGGGGGCTTAGATGAGTTGGATTGTGCCTCTGGCGGTCCAACTGGAGCTCAGTAAAGTTCAGGACCAATTAGGCCTCAAAAAGACGTTGCACTGCGAATGGGTCGGAGGTCTCCTAGTATTTGCGGGCTGCAGCTCTGGAGAGGCACAGCACCTTGGGAGATGGCTCACTTTGTAGTTCGCCTCAGAGCTGGTTGATCCCACCAGCCAATGGGAAGGAGTCCTCTTCGGAGCTCCTCTGTCAGGACAGCAGTGGTTGCTTCACTGTGATTGGAAGGGTCTGCAGGCATCTCTGGTCGTTTTCGCTTTGTTTCTTCTGTTTCAGTGGTCGACCTGCCTTTCACCTCAGGAACCTCACCTTTTATTCATCTTTCCGGTATTACCCAAATTGACCTTTTACAATTGACTTTTTGTCCTAATTGACCTAATAAGTGGTCCGAATTGACCTTCTGCACAATTGCCCTTTACCATGATTTTACTTTTATGTATATGTGTGGGGTGGGTTTGGGGTAATAAATAATATAATGGGATTGGGTCAGGGGTTGCGGCGGGTTCCCCCTCATGTATGTCCTAATTGACCTTCATTTCACAATCAATTGTAAAAAGGTCAATCAGTATACATTTTTCCCACACACTCCTGCAAACTCTCAGAATATTACAGAAAGGGGCAGGCAACTGTCCAATTAGCAAACGGTTTCCATTCAGGCACTCTGGCAGACAAAGGGCAGGGGAGTGAATAACTCCTCCGACTTTCTGCCTTCCCAGACACACTGGAGCCTAAGTAGGGACACCCAAGGTAAAGGCAAAACACAAACACATACCTTCTCCTCCCAGAATGGTAGATGAAGGCCTAATAAAGAATAACCACGATAGAAATGGCAAAAAAAGAAAGGAGCCACCATGTTGGAACATAGGTGACCCTTTTGTGCACAACCGAGACTGCGAATACAGTCTGCGGTAAGAAAATAACACAATAGTTGGTAGAACTCGCCCACTGCCACCAGCCATAACTATAGGGTTGTCTGTGGGAGCAGATAGGGTGATACTAGGTATCCCCTTAGCCCTCCACATAAGGTGGTGTGTGCTAATCACTCATAGTATACAGTTTTAAGAACAATAGTTAAGAATAGTGAAAGAATCTCAAAGGAGAACCCAAAGGGTTCCCAGCAACATTGCACTTAAGGTGCAGGGTGCTGGAAAAATGAAACAGATGCATTTAAAGCGATATAGAGGAAAGCAGACTCCATAAGAAAGTTAAACCCCAGAGAACAGAGTTCCAAAAGTCAGAGCAAATGAGAATGAATGAGAGGGGGGAAAAGGCTTCCCTCATTCAGGATAGTAAGAATAAGGTATTGAAGTCCAGCAAAAAGTGCTGGGGGTCTCACTAGGAGAGAGGATGAAGCATACAAATGATACATCTCTCTAACAGTGAAACAATAGCTTTTGATGGTTAGCCACTGCAACACTCAAAACCTAGACCAAAATCACACTATGGGTAGCAAAAGCAGAGCAGACTTGTATCGAAGTCCCCTACCTGGCTCAGGGGTCCACTGGGGGAGGGTGGGAGCTGGGGGAAGGGGGGACGCTCAGGAGGCTGGCCAACTCCTCGAGCCAGTGGATAATGTACCCGGGGGAAGAATGGGAAGGATCCCCTGTTGACTCTTGCATAGTCACTGCTGCTTAGCAGGGGGTCATCATATCAACACCACTAAACTGTCCCAAGTAAGAGACCCCAAAACCCTTCCCCCTTTACTTATATTTCATGAGGGGACAAGAGAACTTTAGAGTCTCACTGGTGTGCCAAGAGGCCTCGAATGAGATTGGAGATGTGTGCCGTGGTAGGTCTGTGAATACGCCAAGCAATTACAAACCCATTGGGAAACAGAAAAATAGGGTTGGAAACACCCTGCTTGGGACACAACACAGTAAAGAGCCATGGGTCAAACTCTTCCTACTCTTATTCATAGTATCTTATGTTACTTCAGCAGTACCTATAATTTAACTGGTATGGTGATCGAATACCTTTTTCTTTCCCAAGTGTTTGGTTGTGGACTTCAAACTGAGAGGTCAGGCCTAAATAACACTCATATTTCCTTTCATTGTTTGAGCAACCTAACCATGCCGTCAAATATGGGCATTGATTTTTAGTATAGGCCAGAGGCATAGTATAAATCACCTTTAGCTCAAGCAAAAGGATAACGTCCCCAATAGGGATGCAGCAGCTTGCTACCTCAGAGTGATTGGCTTCCACTTTTGATTTGGTTAGCAGCATTTACTGTCTGGAAAAGATTCCAAGGTAGGGCGCCCTCAGCCTTTATCTAAACTTTGGTCCATTCTCATAAATTGTACCGGTTTTATCCGAGATCCCAATTCCCAGTTATCATTGGGATGAAATGTTACACCAACTCTGGCAAATACCAGAAATTGCTTTTCACATAGCGCCTAGGGCTAAAAAAAAAACTCGCCTTTCATAGCAGTTACTCAATCCAAGCTCAGAGTTCCCAATTACATCTCTTCAAGAAGCAGTAGGAGAACATGGCGTTGTTGCACCTTCCCACTTGGCATAAGGTAACATTAGACACATGGCTGCAAAACTAGCTCTTCCTTGGTGTTTAAAGGACCCTTGATGACCTATTCTCTCCATGTGATCGTATACATTTTTAGATCTAGTAGCGATGGAAACATTGCTGCTTTTCTGTCAAATTCTTTTCTGAAATATGCAGACAACTTTGTTTCGTTTTCTGGACTTATTTTAAAGATGATGTCCAGTGTACCTTTAAACTAACTATTTAAAGTTGCTTTTCAATTATTTTAAGATTTTTGGGAATGAGCGGGTGGATTGGAGTAGATGATGATCGCATGAACATAAAGAATGTCATTATATTTCAACCATGTTTCCTGGGACCCGGTTTTGATGTTTATAGTACCCATTTATTTAGCTATCAATCTGTTTTCAATATGACCTCTGTTGGTTTTCATAGTTTTATTATTCTCCTACCCCAAAATCACAATTTATTTTGGCAGTTAGTGGAGGACCTTGTCTAAGCACTCAGGATCAGCAGTCAAGCGGTAAAACCGAGTAACCTTAATGATATGATCTATCGTGGAAAATAACTTTTTTAGCTCTACCGTTTAGCACATATTTAATTTTTTATATTGAAATTACAGTTTTAGAGATATGATCTTGGGCTCCTGTGATGTGGAAAGTCTGCTACGTGGAAAAATGCTGCCTTTATGATTGGAGTACTGATGATCATGTTGTTTGTAACCTGTGTAAAAATATTAACTTGAAGTACGTTTTGTTTCCAGGGTACTTTTCAACAGATGTGGATTTCGAAACAAGAATATGAAGAGGGGGGAAAGCAATGTGTGGAGAGAAAATGCCCTTGAAACTGGAAATAACTACTGCCTTCTCCAAGCGCATTGGTTTTGAGACGTTCTTATAGTTTTAGCACACTCAGGAACAGAATGAACTTTTTTGTAGAAAACTTTATTTTTTGCAGATTTCAAGTTCCATTTTAAAATTAATACAAACATTATTTTGTAATGAAACTGAAATGGATGTAAGCCGTAAACATCCTTTTCCAAGCAATAAATAATACACACACTTTTTTGTACTTTGTGTTGATATCCATTTTCACTTTGTCATTATAATTGAGCACCAAAGCAGTATCCTCTCTACATAGGACTATTTCTTATAGCAGGTTATTTTCACTGCCTACATTTTCTGTTAACAGTGCAAATTTCGCTCTTATTCTTGGGGTAAATGTTTACATTTGCTTGCATTGTTTGTAAAAAAAAGAAATGCATTTTTACAGGACTTGATACTCCAGAATTCACTTCGTAGTTATCAGCTGCGTTATTGTATTAATTGAAATGCAGTACTTCTTTTTGTTTTTTCATCTGTTCATTAGTATGTTGATATGGTTTACCCATAAACATTTTCTCTACTTCCGAACATTTTGTACTTTTCTGAAAGCGTTTAATTTCAGGAAGTGCCAGAATTTTTCTGATTACACCTTGAAAGATGTACCTACATTATGATGCAGGCAGGATTGCTTGCTTGGCAAACAATTGTCTTTATGATAATTGGTTACGTTTGATGGTATTGTCTTTAAATCAGTTTTGCGTGTAGGCTAAAATCGTGTTTCACGATTAGGGCCCACGTGTCAAGGAGATGTCTGAACTACATCTGTAGAATTACAGAGCCACATCCTCTCAAAATGTTACTGGAATCTAAATTATTTGTACTTGCATTGTGTAATGCTCATCTTACAGTCACATTTTTTACCTTGATAATAGATGTCGTACAAACCTGCGGTTTCCACTGTGGCATTATCATATTCGTTAAACTTCGTATATCTTTCCTTCCAGCATAACCTATGCTGATTTTCTTTGTTTTTAATACGTTTTGTCGCAGATGGCCTTAAGAAACACACCAACTCTCAAAGACAGTTAAAGCTTTTTTATTGATAAAATTGAGAAGGTGTTCGCTGAGGACGGTCCCTCTTTTTTCTCCCGTGGGTTTTTCCCTTCCTAGTCCAGGAGTCACTATACCCTAGGGTGGTCTCTAGAGGTTGCTAATCCCTACTGTCAAACAATGGACTGGCTGTTTGTGATGGCCCAAGGGCAAGCACCCTTTCTCTCTCCACCCTGTGGGAACAATCTAGGTGACTCCTAACCTAGGTCCAACAATAATATAGTACAAGTAGAGGTGCCTTCTAAACACCCATGTCTCACTCTCCCTTTGTCCTTTCTTTGCACACTTTCTATTCTCCTCCTTTGCCTCTTCCACGCCCCTTTGTCTCTCCCTCTTTCCTTCTGTCCCAGTGATGTTCTCTTTCTAACTCTGACTCCCTGCTTCACACTACTACTACTCCACTACACCTCCATCCACATCTTCTCCCATTTATTGTTAAAATGTGGGCCTAGCTCAAGAGGGTTTGCGTAGCCAGCGTTTGGACTGGTGTCTTAATGGTAGCATAGAACGGAGAGTTGTGGTCTGTGCGTCCATTGAGATTAGTCATTGGTTGGGTGTTGTTGAAAAAGCCATGTTTTTAGTAGTTTGCTAAATTGGGGAGTTAAGGGTCATTCCGAGCCAATACTGGGTTAGAGTTCCAGTGGGTGAGTGCGTGGCAAGAGGATGATTTGCAGGTCCTCTCTCTGCGAATGAGTTGTGATTAGTTCTGGTTGGTCGATTTGCTGCGCTGGGAGCGTGTGCCACCAGATAGGTGGAGCTTAGTTGCCAGGTACCCTTGTATGCTACTTATAACTGCTTTATAAATGATGCAGCCTAGAACAGTAATCCTGGCATGGCGAGGTACGACAGGGTGATATACTCAAATTTCAGAGTATGAATAATAAGACATGCTGCAGGGTAGTGGTCTGCTTTTAGGGAAACCAAGTGAGCAGTTTGGAAGCCCCATCAGTAGAGTATTTGCCCCATCGATGTGAGACCCCACAAGGGCCTGCACTATGGTCTGGATGTCCTGTGGCAGGATGAAGTATTTTATTTTGCGATGAGTGGAGGTTTGGATCTAGGCAGCTTGGGCCTTCATGGCAATGTTTTTCTGGGAGGACAGGCTGCTGTCAGTAGTGAAGCCCAAGGAATTTGCTACATCAGAGTTGCAGATCAAATCCTTCTTGGCGCATATTGAGCCATTGTTTAACGGGAGGACCAATGAGGATGAATTTGGTCTTTGAGGTTTCTGAGGTAGGCAGTTGACCTAGAGGGCTAGATGAGGGCTAGGTAATTACAGAGAGTGATGTCCTTTAAGCTTTTTACTACCATGTACAACTGAGTATCATCCGTGTTTTGGTGAATAGCTTTATCAGGATATTTGAAAGCCCAGAGGATCCATGGGAAGGTTCAAAAGGATTGGTTAGAGGATGGAGCCTTGGATTCCGCAGGATACTGGGAGTCGGTTAGTATGCAATGTATTAATCTTGACAGCCTGGTGTCTTTCCCGATAATGTAGGAGATTAACCAATTCATGACCGTGCCAGAGAATCTCATCCTGTCGGCAAGGAGGAAGAGGAGGATGCAATGGTCAACTGTGTCCAATGCAGCCAACAGATTAAGGGGGCATGAGCTGCCCTTCTCCACGATTTAGAGGGAATCATCCACTACCTGGATGGTGGCTGTTTGGCTGCTACACTTTGGGCGGAACCCTGACTGTTAGTCAATTTTGGCGAGTAGTTGTTTAGGGACTACTTTTTCCAAGATTCTGCTGATAATGGGAGGTTAGTAATGAGCAGTTGGCCAGGTCGCCTGGTATAGGGTTGTGTTTTAAAAAGGAAAAAAAGAAATTTAAAGGAGGTTTTCTGAGACAAGTCTTGAGGGTGTCTGGGAATGAGGGCAGGCATTAATGATGTTGTGGGTTGACCGCTAGGCCCATCAGTTGTTTAATGATGCAGGCTGGGATACTGTCATTGGAGTTGGTGGTAGGTTTGAAGGAGCATTTTTTTGGGAGGTTTGGCTAAGAGTTTAGAGAATTCAATCCATCGGGGCAGTGTGCATGCCGGGTACAAGAGGGCTGATGCTTTGGGGGGGTTAATTCAATGATCTGTTGTATTTTGTCTTTTTTTCAAATAAAAAATGTGTTCATTCTGTCACGTTTTTCCTGAGTTGCAGGCACCTTTGGGTCGGGTGAGGGTTTCGTACCATACTTAACTACTTTGATGAGGGCCTTGCTCCTGTTGGAAGCTGCTGTGATGGTTATGGAGTAGTAAGCTGCTTTGACCTCTGTAATCTAAATCCTATGGTAGGCGCAGAGAGATTTGATGTTGATGAGACCCCCAGGGTTACGGTTTTTGCGCCACTGTTACCATAGGGCTCTGTTAGGCATTTTTTGGTGATGTGCTAAGGGGCAGCTGCTTTGGTCTTGGCATGGCTAGTTTTTAGGGGCATGAATGTCCAAATGTTTCATAGAGTGGTTTAATAATTATAGGAGGACCAAGGTATTTCCTGTGGTGGAGAAGTCTATGAAGTTTACGCCTAGCTCTTTGAACAGTAAGGGTTTGCATGAAAGGTGCCGATTAAGGGGATGTTTTGCCTGAGTAGAGAAGTGGGCATCTGTACACATCAGATACAGCGCTGGTTGTGACAGTTCCATGCGTTTACACTTTGTATCAGTTATAGGGATGCTGCATGGGAGCAACCACTCCGAGTGTGCCCTAAATCACCCAAAAAATGCAGAATCTGAAAATGCATGTCATGCATGGGTTGGAATGCATGATCGAGAAAGACCAGTCTAATACTAGAACACGCCCATGTCTCTGGGAGAAGAGAGACATTAAGTTTGGCATGGGAATGCCGGCATTTGGAAACGGCAGCCCATTAATCATGTCAGTTTTAGTCTTCTTGTCCATATTAACCAGTGTGTCCAGATTGTCATTTTCATGCGCAGACCTTTTCACAGTCTTGCTTAAATTACATTTGCAGTCTGTCACGTGTAGCATCAGGATTGCCAGTTTTATATGCAGACCTTTCTGTGTTTCCCATGAAGGTACGATCAAGGTTGCAGTTAGTTTTTTAGAGTGACTGGAGTGCCAGTTGGAGGTGCAGATTACTCTGCAGTCCTGTAGTTCCTACCTGGCGCTCTCTCCCGGTTGGGTTGCTCATTCCCGCCTTGACCACCTGGGTGGTGTAGCCCTATGAGACGCATGGAAAGAAACTGAGCAGCATTGTGCAGAACTGGTATTGTGCATGAAAAGATTGTACTTGATTCATATAGCCAAGCACAGGTAAAAATGACACCTGTTTAATAGGACTGATCCTGGTAAAGACATTAGTAGGCTTTCTGCTCCAGGTTGAGCAGTGTCTGCAACCCCTCTTGGCAGGCGGGTCTCTTACCCGTTGCAGCTTTCAATTCTTGTGTGTACATGGGTGAAATATGCCTGTACTCTTCATTTAGTACTGGATGTGTATCTCCACCCTGTACCAAATAATAACTTTGCTTGTTTCTTCAATGATTTAATCTAATATTGAACATACTGGATTATTTCTTAGACCACTTCTGCAAGTCTTTTATTTGAGATAATACTGTTTACTTTTAAATGCATGTACATGACTACGTTTCTAAAAGCTTTCCATCATTTAGGCAAGCCCCCTCTCTTCCATACGTTGTGTATTTCAAAGGCGGCTAATTGTCTTTTTTTAAAAAATGTTATGTCAGTGGATTGCACACTCGCACAGATTCATCTGGATAGATATTCCTCAGCGCAGGCTCTTCTTGGAAAACTGTGCCAGGGTGCTAGTGTAGCTCTACCTCCATCCTTTTATCGACTCCAAACAAGACTTTGTCCCTGCATATATAGAACAGACTAAAGCCATTTACCTTGGTTCCTTTTTTTTCACACACTGAGCTGCTGATTTTTAGGAACACCTGGCAGAATGTTCTGTTAGCACCACCATGCCTGGTCTGAACCCATCTGGTTTTAAGAGCTGCTGAGATTGCAGCTTCAAACTGCGTTCTGGGACCATTTTGTGGAGCAATGCTGCTCAAGTCAGTCCATGAACTCTAAGACATTGAGACTTCTAAGTTGACGCTACGCCAACTCCCTTCAAAGTTGCCCGTCAGTTCTCTCCCTTAATCCTCGGATGTCAAGACCGAGGAAGAGATTCTGGAGAAGGGTAGAGAGTACGAGGTCAGGTAGGAGATTAAGAAGATATGTGCTCCTGTGCCTTTTCCCGCAAGAAGAGATGGCCCAGATCTCGGAGGGGATGAGAGTGAGGATGCTTTGGATTCCTATAAACATGCTAAGGCGTGGTTTCCTTCCAAGCAACCTTCTAACGAGTTGGGGAGGAGTTTCATGTAGTTTTTCAAAGGCTGCAACTGGTATGGCTTCAGCCTCAATCTTGACCATTACCCCAGCCCACCACGTCTGTCTGCCAGTTAGGAGCTCTCATGAGTTGCATGCTCTCGGCACCTCTGACATTGGTTATGATCAGCGCAGTCCCGTCTTTGGCTGCCGCTTCCACAAGCCCTGGCCGCCAAGCTACCTAGTGGCTACACCCTGGAATCAAGTGCTCAATTTTCAGTCCATACAGTCCCATCTTCAATGAGGAGGAGGAGGAGGAGAGCACCCTGTTCCATTTGGGCTCGAGCCCTTGTTGAGAGATGTGCAGGAGCCTCTCCTGGATTTCCTGCTTAACCAGGTGAAGTTAATGGACTTGGGTTTAGGGGCTCCAAGACTCAAGTAGCATCAGCACCTCTTGAGATTTGGAATTGTAGCACGTTTCCCCTTAGCTGCATCCAAATGTGCAGTTTAGGAACATGGTGGAGAAAGGTGGTGTCTGCTGTAGGCCTGAGAGCACCAGCTAAACCTCTGTCGCCATACCAGCTCAGATATTTTAGACAGAGGTCTGCAGTCCGAGACTGCCCTCCCCTTCAGCACAGCTATTGCCGAATTAGACTTGGCCCAGTGGCAGAACCCATTCAACACAGTCAGTCCATAATGTCCTTAAATAGATATGGAAGTCAGCGGAAGGGGATCACATACTTGTCAACACATCCTTTGCTAGAATTCCTTGTGGAGCAGGTGGCCAAAGTTAATATGAAGCCATTGGCGTTGTCTTCACACATATACCCAGAAGATGGACGCTTTAGCCAAAAAGGGGTTTTTAATCAGAGTGCATTGCTCTGAAGGCAGTGAATGCCCCATATGCTTTAGCCAAGTACTCTAACAGTAATTTTGAAACCCTAGATCCATGCACTGGAAGAGGATATCTGTGATGGGCTCCTCAAAATGGTTAATGGCGGTAAGATGATGGCATTCCTGGCCAGCCACGAGGTGGCTGATTGTATTGGTGTTTTATGGGAATATAGGCTGTCATGTGCAGGGCTTCATAGCAGAGGACATAGGTATTTTCCCTGAGGTCAAAGCAAAATTGTAGTCTATGCTTTCAATGGCAAATATTTCCAACCAGTCATTGGAAAGGTTTAAGGACTTGAAATTTACAGCCAAGTCCTTTGCTTGGCAGCCCAGCATCCTGCCGAGACACCTTCCTTTCCATATGGCTCCAGAGGAAGGGGATTTCACTGCATCACATCATTTGTACCCAGGAAGATGTAATTTCTCCAGGCTAAGGTGACGCAGAGAAGATAATCTTGCCCCTGTAGGGGCGCTTAGTTGTCCACTGTCTCAGTGCCCTCTGTATCTTCCACCTCAAAACCTCCGAGGTCTCCCCAACTTCTCCCGTAGGGGGTGTGCCAAGGGGTCATGTCTGCATTTGTAGAAAAATAGTGGCAGACTACCTCGTGGGTTCTGCAGCTGATCCAGACATGGTATTTCCTTCCGTTCCTCAAAGTTTCCATACAGACCTCTTTTGTTTCTGAGCTTGGAACTGGCGCCTGTACTCGTGGAGGAGCTGGCCCCCCTGTTGGCCAAAGCGAGATAGCAATGGGTTGGTTTTCCATTATTTTTCTTACCTAGAAAGGGAAAGGGTGAAGGGAGACGTCCTATCCTGGACCTCAGAGGCTTGGACAAGTTCAGGATGCTGATTTTGAGGGGGAGCCAAGACTGGTTGGTGTTGCTGGAACTTCAGGATGCCTACATCCATGTGCCAATTTACCCGAAGCACAGGACGTTTCTTAGGTTCATGATTAGGAGTTAACATTTTCAGTTCCTCACCTAGTTGATGATGGCAGTGATGGTTGGTCTGGGGGGAGGAACAAGATCTATGTCTTTCCCAGCTGGGTGACTGGCTCCTTCAAGGCCGCTTGCTGGAGTGTTTGGTCATCTCCAATATACCTGCCAGCTACTGCACGATTTGGGCTTCTTTCTAATTTTTCCAAATTTCCAGATTGCACCATTTCAGCGGCTCCAGTCCATTGGAGCAGTTCTGGACAGTGTCATGGAATGATTTTCCACCCAAGGAAAGTCACCTTCATTCAACAGATGCTACATTTTTCCCAGAGCGCACACATGCTACAAACTTTGGCGGTGCTCTGCCTTCTGAGTCTTATAGCATTCTGCATTTTTCTGGAGTCGAATGCCCATTTGAGAATCAATTCTCTCCAATGTTTTCTCTGCAGTCAATGGTCTCAGTTCTCCATTGGGATGTCTAACATTCTTCGGGCCACGAATATTGCTGAAGAGCTGTCGTGGTAGGGTTGGGAGAACATGCTGGCAGTGAAGTCATTCTGGATCCCATTGTGGGCATTCAAGTCATGATCTGCGACTCCCTGAAAGACTAAGGTGCTCATCTTTGAGATCAGAAAGTGAGCAGGCTTTATTGCAGGACTTCTCGCACATCAAATTATTGATGCTACAAGCGATTACATTGCCACTGATGGCTTTCTTTCCCTCCCTTGGGGAGAAGGGGGACTACCTGGATTACGACAGACTATACAATGGCTATGCATTACCTTGAATTCGGTGCATGGTTATTGCAGAGATCTTCAACCTTTGGGAATCCTGTTTGAAATGAGGGGAACAACTCATAAGTGCAAACATTTCGGCTTGAGGGAATGCCCCCACCCTTCTCCCTGGGAACATTTTCCTAGTAGAGTGGACCTTTGACCTCAATTATGTTTCCCGCTGATTCCCATTGTTCAGATCATCAGCACTGGGCGAGGAGAAGATGGTACCTGAATCTTTTTGAGACGGCCATTTGTCCACCTCAACGCCTTTCTCTGAGGGCTGACTTGATGCCCCAGTCTGAGGATCGGTTGCTTCACTGAATCTGGAGTATCTCTAGTCTTCATGAGTGGATGGTGAGTAGATGAGGTATGATGGCTGGCAACTTATTGATGAAATCTTGGAGGCACTGCTTGCTGCGTGCAAGCTCTCTGCAAAGGGCATCTGTGTCCAGATGGGGAATGGTGCGGAGTGCCAACCCTATGTCGTGCCCCACCAGTGGTTCAGGAATTCTTGTCATTGGCTAGGCAAGGGTTGAAGACGGGCATGGTAAATGTTTACCTGGCAGCTCCTGTTTTTAAGAGGTCTCCAGAGCAATGTTCTTTCCTTTTTAATTTCATTTGGTTGATCATTTCCTGAAGGTCCTAGTGAAATTGTTCCCTCCAACTCATTTGTTGTCTATTCCATGGGACCTCAATCTGGTACTTTCATGCTCCTACATCCCTTACCCTTTCTTCCATACTTCTGTGAGTTCCTGCGGAGCGTGGGCAGGATCGAACTCTCCAGCATGCTTCCCCTTAAAAATGTAGGCAGCACGGGGTGTAACGCGTGTGTGTAGTGCAACCCCGCCCACAGCCCTGCCTATCACGCTACTTCTTCCCCAAAGTCTGTTTGTCTACGTCTGAAGGGTTAGACACCTATTGCAGCTTTTTCTATTTTTATTAAGCTGCTTCCCTGTGACAGGTTCAACTATTTTTGCTTCTTACCCCGCTTCCATCCTTTCTAATGTCGGGTAAAATAGGTGGCTCTGTGTGCACTGGCTGTCACAAGTTGTTCTTGGTGGCAAATGCTCACACTTAGTCTTGTTTGGGCCCGCTCGCTCGGACACCTGTGCGCTCTGTGATGCACTTCAAGTCCCTCAGGAGTAGACTGACACAGTGGGAGTACATCTTCTGGAGGAAGGCACTGGAGCACCTGAAGTCCTGCTTCAAGTCCAAGAGAGGCGAGTAAGTCTTTATTTTCTTTGGCACATCGCCCAGCCGACTCCTTCTTGGGTGCTGCCTGAAGCGGGAGGACCCATCCAGGGCCTCTTGCAGCTAGCCACTGCGTTTCCATGGGTCCCACCAAGGTCTCTATGGAGACTCCTACCAGCTCCATTGCCCAGGTGATGCCAGCGTCTGGAACCAGGCCTGAGGGATCCTCTGTTTCTGAAAAGGCTTGTACCAGGGACACCGTTCCCAAGGGTGACTTGCTCTCTACCGGACATGGCTCCAAGGCCACCCTCCTGGAAGGCTGCTACAGGGTCCTTTTCTCAGAGAGCGTTTTGCTTCGAAACGGAATCTATTCCGATGCCTCATCTTCGCCAAGTACCTGGCAATGGCCTGAGAACCAGCAAAAGGCCTGCAGTTCTGGTAGGGCCCGCCCCGCATATCTCCTCAGGAGGCAATGCAGCCTGTGTGCTGACCCCAGGCCATACCTTATCTTCGGCAGGCCATGGCTCAACGCAGATCTTCTGTTGCAGTTTTGCTGGGTCAGACTCATGCCAGACACCTGATGATGCATACCCGGTCACGTCCGCACACGCTGGGTGAAGCAGATAGATTTCTGCCTCCATTGCTGCCGGGCTCTTTTGGGCTCCCACCTTTTTCACCACAAGTCGAATGGTCACCAAGTGTTAGAGGCTACTCGGCATCACCAATCTCGATGCTTATAAGCAAATGGGCCCATAGAGCCTCGCTGGGTCCCTTCACTCCAGGTCCATTATCAGAAGACTGGTTCTTTATCGAATTTCAGGAACCTATGCATTCAGGACCTATGAGGCAGAATTTTGAAGTCCCTCATGACGGAGGTGTTGGGTACCACAACGCAGCTTCTGGAACTTCCGGCACCACCCATTCTACCTCGGTCTATGTCTCCAAAGAGGCCGCCTGCACTGCCTGCTGGGAAACATTGGGGCACAACCCATGGGGGCAGCTGCTGCTATCTTACCCAAAGGAGACATTGCCTCAGTTACTTCCACTATCAGCTGCTCATAGCAGATCTATCTTCCTCTCCCCTGCACCTGAATCTTATTCACCATCAAGAAGGGAAGGTTGTTCACTCCTGCCCTCAATCCCTGTTGTTGGCTCTCTGGCACCGGAAAAGCGAAGCATAGGCAAAATTGGGCCCCTCTGCCGATAACCTCAGGATAACAGGTGTGTCTAGGAAGTCATTCACTCGCTCCCAATATAGGAGCCAAGTGAATTTGGGTGAGACGCTCATTTTTTCCTTTTCACCTCTTGCAGCTTCTTGAACCTTGTTCCTTTCGTTCTTGTGCCTTTGCTGCTCTGTTGCTTTCCTTCTACTATTGGAGTCTTCATACCTAGCAACCTACTTGCTGTTATTAATACTCACTGGCCATCAGCTGTTGCAGGCACTTCATCTCGGCAGCTGGGGTGTTTTCTGCCTTTTAGGCCCCACCCATGCCCCTCACATAGGGATGTTATTCCCCCCCTGTCTGCCTCATTGTTGTTCCCTGTCACCTCATGGGGACATAGTGGCGGCGGGTCAGGATAGACCTTATCTCTACTCCAAGCGACTTTGAGATAGGACCAAGCTGACAGAGGCATCCTGACGTATGACAACCAAAGATGCAGAAACGAGTATAAAAGGTGAGCGATTGCAACTCCCACAGAAATCTTCTGAGGTGTGCCAGTTACAAGAATTAGTGAAAGCCGTACAAAGTCTTTCTACAGAAGTCAAAAATGTGAAGGCTTAAAATGCCACTTTGAAACACATGGTTGGTAACGGGGATGTTCGAGGGGTTGTGGCCTGGTGCTCATGCAGTGAGGCTGCGTTTAGTTTGAGCTCCGATCGCAGAACAGTGTTTTTTTATTTTGCTTATTCCAGCACGCATCCATCAAACTTCGCCTGCACCACGGTAACGTCACGTAGCTAGCTCGATATTTCTGGGAGAAAAATGAACATAGAAAGCAGTGGAAAATAACTTGTCATAACATGGGCAGAGTCACCAAAATGGTGGCCAGCCAACTCCAACGGATCCGGGGGAACCAGAGAGCTGGGTAGAGGCGGCGTACAGTGCAGCAGTGATTAAAGCCACTTGGTTATTAGCAGAGCACCCAGACTGGGGACTGCTTGTCTTGTGGGGAATAAGATGCTGCCCTCACAAAGACTTACTGCAGCAGAGACTACACGACCTTGCATGCGCCTGTCCCACGGTGACACACAGCGCTGACACAGTAAGCGGGCTGTGAGGGACCTATTGGTTGAGAAAGCTAGGGACTGGATACCCAGTCACTTGCAGATTGGCGGTGCATGACACCGTGACACGAGACACACAGGAAGAGTGCAACACTAAAAACTGGCTCCTCTTTGCGCTTACTGTAGCCCGAAAAACTACAAAGGACACCCGCAGCAGTGGGACTGAACTGCTGCCCACAGTTACTGGGCTAGACCGCAAAACGGCAGCCCCCCTAATGCCAGAGTGCACACATTGACTCCTAACCTCCAAACACTGCCTCCAACAACACGTGTGCTCTCCCTGTGAGCAGACTCTGGGTTGGTCCCAGATGCTAAGGCCACAGGGTGTGAGCAGCAATTAGCTGCTGTATCAGTGGAATACTATGCCACCAGTCTACCACCCATACTTGGGCACTAGATGGAAGTCTGGACCCCCACCCCAATCACGCCGTTGCGAGACACATGAAGTGATGAGGGCGAGCAGATGCTGCAACGTTGTTGGAGACAACCACAATAAGTTAGTTGCATGGGACTGCTCCCCTGCTACCAGAGTACCGGCCAAAAGGTTTAATACATTGTACTCTGCACTGGATAATAAAGCCCCTGACAAGTCCTGTACAGAGTAGCAAACCAGTTGAGCAACCCTGGGCTTTCTACAAGCGGCCCACCGAACCACTAACACACTATTCAAAACAGAACATTAGTTAGAGGCTGCGACCCAAGTCTTGGTCTGGCGCCGGGACGTACTGGCAGAGATAGGTCTGAATTGAAGCTCACTCTTAGATGCTGGTAGCCAAGCAGAGCCTCACAGGTGCGGGTCTTGCAATAGGTACATGATTTGATAACGGCTGGGGCAGTCTTGACTGGGCACCTCATCAACCCTAACCGACTATACAACCACCCTTGGTCAGTATTGTGAGCCATGTCTCCAACTAAAAACAAGCACAAAGGCACCATCATGGACTCTTTTCCAGGCCTCAGAAAATAATTGATGCCGGACCCAACAGTGGGGGTGGTGCAGGCGGAAGCATATGTGCCCCAACCAGATCCACAAGAGGACAAAGTGCTCGCAGCCATTGCTGCCTTACGGTCCTCCCTGGAACACAGAATTGAGGAGCTAAAGTTAGATTGCAATTACTCCGCCAAGACATACGATTTGTTGCGGAACGGGTGACGACCATGGAAACACTCTTTAGAAACTGTCACTCGAATGAAATCCCTGGAATTCAGAAACTGCATACTGGAACAAAGAGGCAAAGATGCGGAGGGCCTCTCCTGCAGAAATAACGTTAGGGTCCTAGGAATTCCTGAAGGCACTGAGGCCAGAGACCCGACCTACATAGAGAACCTGTTTCTACAAGAAGTTGGCCCTGTTGAGTGGGCCCACAGATCCCTGCAAGAGACCCCCCCACCCGGATCACATCCTCTCCCAATAATTCCCAAAATCCTGAACTTCAGAGAGCGGGAGGTGCTCCTACAATTCTCCAGAAAAGGGGTGGGGAGGAACGATGCAAAGAGATAATTCAAACATATCCATTTATCTGGATTATACCACCACCCCCCCAGTACAGCTGCAGGGGAACAGATTTCAGTCCCTCAACGTGAGACTATGACAGAAAGGGATCCATGTGGATGAAACACAACAACATTGATACCCAAGACGACACTCCGTATCAGGACGGAGGGGCCTGCGCCCTCCCGAAAATGGATGCCAACCAACATTGAACCACTCTGCCATAATGTTTGCTGGAAGAAATTAAGAGCGGATCCACTCTATTATGACGTGCTTACAATGATGCCTGAATGAGATAACAATCAGAAGATGGATCAGCAGTTCGAGAGCGGAGCAGAGACGGTTTTTGCTACACACACTGGAAATTGTCGCTACTTAGTCGTCCGCTTCGATGAAGTCCACTGCGTGACTGAACCACCCAGATCCATACGGATCCTCGGCACAACATTGTTGTCGACCTATTGAACCAGTGCCAACGAATGACACAACCGCCAACGGACACTGGGTTGCCCAACGGGATAGACCTGTTGGGCATTGTTTGTACCCCATGTTCAGGGGCTTATTGTTCACATTTTGTTCAATATACCCAAATTGTACTAAGATGCCTGTCTTTCATCTCGCAACTCACACTGAGATATGTGTCAAACGAAATCTCCTACTGCACAATAAACTCAGTGCCACTACATGCACTAAACATAGAATTGAAATGGTCATGCACACTCCACCACACACACATCTTGCAGTACCATAAACTATGGCCACAAAATGACAACACTAACAGGCCATGATGCAGATCAAAATTTTGACATGGAATGTGAGGGGTCTCGGCACATACATTTGCAGAAACAGAGTTAAATCCTATCTCCAGCGTAAGAAAATCTCAATAGCTCTTCTACAGGAAACTTAATTGACGGCTGAAGAGCAGGAAGTAGTGGCAAAATGCTGGGATGGTATGGTGCACTGGTCTTCATACTCAAAGTACGCCAGAGGGGTACTCGTATGGTTGCTGACTCGCTACCATTTCGGTTACTGAACCTTGACAATGATGCGGGAGGCAGATATATGATTCTCCAGGGTTATCTTGGAAATAAAGAACTATCCATACTGAATTCCTACTTCCGGAACCATGCGATACCTGCACAGATACAGACCCTAGGCATACAAATTACCCCATATAGGGATGCCTTTTTCATATGGGGTGAGGGGACTTCAACTGTGTACAAGACACGGTACATGACTGGTCCACACCATCTAGAATTGGGAATTTCCGGCTATGACTGCACTCCACACTGCAATCACTGATCTAGACTTAGATGTCTGGAGGGAGCTTCATCCTGGGATCCGGGAATATTCCTTTTACTCATCCCCACATAAATTGTATACCAGGATAGTGTTAGTCTTTGTTGATTCTAGCCAACTACCTGAATTTGTGGGTGCTGAATACATGGGCCGCACCATATCTGACCACTTCCCCACTGATAGTCTTATTGGTCCCTTGGACGCCCAGTACCCCCGTCCTGGCGTGGCGCATGCCCACTGACGCGTTATCAGATCTTGCCTTTAGAGAACAACTTTGCACTATGCTGAGCTCCTTCCTGGAGGATAATGTCGGCAGTGTAAATTACTGGGGAATCATTTGGGAAACCTTAAAGGTTGTGACCAGGGGGCAAGATCATTGCCGGTGCTGGAGGTATCCGAAAGAAGCTGAGAGGGGAACTCTAGACCGTTGAAGTTAGAATGAAGGAACTAGAGAGATTGCATCCTGGCATGCCATCCTCTGAGAGAGACCTTGGGGAGATTCGATCTCAGTGCTGAACTGTATGGGAGAAATTGTCAAAGTTTTACTATTTTACTAAGACAGCACGTACACACATCGAGTGGAAGGCTTTAAAAAAATCAATGGCGTTCTGGTCCTGACTGCCCCTCTGCCTTATGGGCAGGGTAGCTATCGCTAAAATGATAGTCCTCCCTAGGCTCCTATACAGCTTTACTAACGTTCTCTTTTACATAGAAGCTCCTTTCTTTCAAGATCTGGAAAGTATACTTTGAGAACTTCTATGGGGACCAAAAAGGCACAGACTGGCCATCACTACCTTATCCATATCCTATGATGGGGGAGGTGACCGACCTCTGCGGCTGGAATACTATTATCTTGCTGCCCAGCTTAGCTTCATCACGAAATGGCGGTCAGATGAATCCACATCAGCGCACGAGCTACTTAGCACACTGATAAGCCCAGTGTTGCTAAAAAGAAGCCTTATGGAACCCGGGAAGCAGGCATGAAACTCAATCATTAGCATTACGTGTGGGCAAACAGGTCTGGTTAAGAACACTTAAGTCACTTCGACTCCAACACCCCTACTCTCCCAATGCCCCCATCTTGACGAGCACATGCAGTGACTTAGAGGAACTGAAGGTTGTGCAATGCTGGGAACGGTCTGGCATAGCCACTTGGGGAGACATGTATGAGAATGGAACTTTCAGAGAATTGGCTGATCTTATGCAAATGGAAGGACTCCCAGGCGGGCAGTTTCTAAGATATATGAGAATAGCTAGGCCCGCGTAATTGGCCTGCTGAGCCACAACCGAATGCCCTTTTGACATTAATGTATGACTTAGAAGATGGCTGGAAGTCTGTGTCCAGGTTGTATATGTGTCTTTTAGTTGAATAGTTGTGTCACCAAATTGAAGGCAGACTTGGGGCTAGAAATCGCTGACGGGCAGTAGGCACTGGCTCTGGGCTTTGTCAAAAAATGTATTGCGCAATACTAGATTTGGGCTCATACAGGTGAACGTGCTTCACTGCACGTACATTACCCCTTCATGATTTGCCAAATTTAAACAAGACGCACCATAGAATTGTCACCGGTGTGGTCAAGATAATGCTTACCTAATGCATATGTTCTAGGAGTGCGGGGGTGATAGTGTTTTTGGTCCTGAATCAAACAGACCTGTGAAAGAGTGGGGATCAAAAGATTCAAATGGAACACGCTTGAATGTATACTAGGAGCATAGCCCAGATTAGTAAGCATAAACACACCTGTACGTTTATGGATCTAGCTTGTGTACTGGCCAAGAGATGTAGAACTATGAACTGGAAATCACACAAAGGCCCACAGTTTGATGCATGGTTACAAGAATGTAAGCCAATAGAGAAACACGGGTTGGGGTTGCGCTCAATTTTGAAGCATGGAAAACACTTGACAATTCTGTTTTTTACCCCTCTGATGACAGGCCACCATGAACTCTTTCCACAGATATTGTTGGACTCCCACTTGCTATCTTTCTTCTCATTTGGATTGTATATACTGAACTACACCCTCCTGCTGGAAGACTAACAGTGCACCGCTTATTTGGCCCAAACGAGATACGCCATGACATTGACCAGAGACTGGCAGCAAACCCATTTTAATCTAACAAAATATTGGGTTTTTTTGTTTTGTATTATTCGTTTTTAATGTATTGGTTGGCACACATGAAAATCACCAATGTGTACTGTATTCACAAACTCACCAATAAACGAATAAAAAAAACAGGGATGTTCAGGCTATGGATCTACCCACAGGAAGTCTAGCCTAAGCAATTGCAAGAATTCTCAGATGCTTGTATGGTTCAATTTATGTTCCGGGACACAGCCTTTGCCCCAGACAAAGCATAGATTGGATTTATGGTGTCTAATTTGACTGGGAATGCCCGGTCCTGGCCACGTCTTCAGTGATTTGAACAAGTCCACTTGTCGCGACTTAAGCAGTTTTCGTTCAGGCATTAAGAGATGTTTGAGTGGCAAGAGATTACCTATAATGCTGATGAATCCTTCTTAGACCTCAGACAAAGCAGTTTTCGGGCAGTTTTTCTAAAGTCCCACTAAGGGCTTCATAAAACTTGTGGATTGTGTCCTTCCATGTATTCCTCATCTTGTGATATCTTTGTTTCCAGCCTCATCTGCTTTGGACATTTTTTTCTCTCGGCAGATGGGGCTGTGCGTCGAGACGGTCAACTCGATGTCCCTCGAGGGCTTCCATCTCGACTGACTTCATAGTCGAGTACATATACCGGGCACAGTGCCCGTTGGCTTCAGTTTTGTTTTTCCGTGAATACGATTGCTTTCAGAATTATGGCGTGTTTCAGTTTTCTGCGAAAACAGTTTCTAGATGGCCTCGTCTTCGACTCGGACTGCTCCGAAGACAGGCTTCAAAAAGTGCCTAGTTTGCAGTGCCAAAATGTCCATCCCAGACCCGCATAAAATATGCATCTGGTGCCTGGCCGTCGAGCCTAAGACTGTCGATCCTGTCAGTCGATGACTGATAAGGCCTTAAAAGATCATAAAGCCAAGCTGTCAGTGGGTAGGATTGTCCCCAAATCCCTGTCCACTCCTTCGAAATTTGGCTAATCCCACGAGTCGAGATTTATCTCCTCATTAAAAAAAGTCAAAAAAACGATCCCACTCGAGCACTCCTCTTCGCCATCCAAAAAAATCAAAGAGAATGCATAGATCACACTCTCCTTCTTCTTTGCCTTCCTCTGATGAAAGGAGCGGTCTGCCTGACTAAATCCTCCTCCAAAGATGAGTGGGAACTCTTTACAAAGAAAATGTGCAAAATCTTCAAGGATCAGGCCCCGTCCTCCTTGAAACATAAGAAAAGTGGCCATGCTACGGTATATTACTAGCATGAGGCCAAGGCGAAACCCGGTGCGCCCGGGTCATAAGCCCAAGACTACGAGAGTCTTCGAGTACTCGATGAGAAATCTTTGCAGAAACAGTCGAGTCGAGGAACAAGTCCCTTGAAGCACAAGACCAAGGTCAAGCTGTCAACACCATCGATGCCGATTAGAAAAAGAAAAAACAATCGCTGCTGACTGTATATTCTTTGACACCTTTGCCTCAAAGTTAGGAAAACATTTTTTAAACTGATTCTTTCAGATCCTTAACCTCAATTTATGAGGGCAATGAAACCGATGACACACCACCAGGTGGTCTTCAGCTGGATACCCCTGTTATGTGTAAAGATACTAATATCCGTGAATGCTTCATTTCAGAGGAGACAAGGGTCGGGGGGGGGGGCTACATGACACCCTACAGACAGCTAGTGGAGTAGAACCCTCTCCAGAGCTAGATTCTGGGAAACCAGACCTGGGTGATCATGCGGATACATCATACAGAAGCCTGATGTCCAGAGTCGTAGGATTCCTAGGATGGAGTAGACCAACTCCTGCATTTGAACAAGACAACCTCACTGACATATTAGACAAAGGTTCTCAATATTTCCTTATTCTACCATTTCCTGTGGCACCCCAAAAAAAGGGTTGCAATAAACTGGGAGGCTCCAGAGTCCAGCCCTGCAGTAAACAAAAATCGGATAAAAAAAAATACAGCCCATCCAGTAGCGACCCTGGCTTACCTGTCAGAACATCTGACTCCAGAAAGTCCAGTAGTACTAGCAGCTACATTTGCCTCCAAGCAAGCTGCGTACCCAACCATACCTCCTGATGGGGTTGACAAATGTGTTGACTCATTGCCAAGGAAAATCTTTTCTGCTAGTGGCATGGCTTTAAGGTCTGCTAATTCTACATGTGCCCTTGCAAAGTTCATGTTCACCCTGTTGGACTGCATAGTGATGGCGACTGATCACATCCCTGAAGGTGAGGAAAGAAAGGGCTTCATGAACCTGATAAGGCATGGCAAGGAGGCCATGTGTGAGTCTCTGCAATCAGGTCTGGATACTGCTGACCGCATCAGCAAGGCCATGGTGGCAAGCACTTTCATACGCAGAGTTGCGTGGTTGAGGAAGTCAGTTTGCATCTGATTTACAATCCACACTCCTTAACATGCCCTTTGATGGCCCCCATTTATTTGATAAAAAGGCTGACGAAAGCCTTGAATACCTGCAGACATCAAATGTGGTGGCCAAGTCCTTAGGTGCCACCATCAGGCAGCCACAGCCTATCCACCCCAGCGGATCTTAGAGGGGTAGATCCTTTCGCTACTACTCAGTTGGAGGAGCGAGAGGACCAGCTGGTCAAAGAGGCCAAAGAAGATTCCCTCGTGGTGGACGAGGGAGAGGTGCAAAACCTGCCCAAGCACCAGCATCTTTACCATCAGCTGCTGTGTCAGCCACCTCAAAACCACCTTTTGGCCTTGGCTCACAACATCCTGGTGGGAGGCAGACTGTCACAGTATCTGAAAGAATGGCGAGGAATTACTTCGGATGCATGGGCACTGGAAACAGTAGGGCAGGGTCGCTGCCTCCCCTTTTATACAGACCTCTGGATCATCCACCGAGCAGCCATTCGCTAAATGTTCCAGATCCATTCCTGTTGCAGGAAGTTTTGACCCTGCTAGAGAAAGGTGCTATAGAAGCAGTACCTATGATGGAGAGGAACAGAGGATGGTATTCTCCCAATTTCCTAATCCTCTAGAAGGACGGAGGACTGAAACCTATCTTGGACTTGAGATACTTGAACAAGTTCCTCAGGAAGGATAGGTTCAAGATGGTCACACTTTCTCAGATCCTTCAGGCCCTCCAGCTCCAGGATTGGATGGTATGTTGGACCTTCAAGCTGCTTACTTTCATGTGCTTATCCATCACAAGCACAGGAAGTACCTGAGATTCACCATTGGCGGTTCTCATTATCAGTTTTGAGTTTTCCCATTCGGGCCGACCTCCGCCCTGAGGGTTTTCACCAAGTTGATGGCAGTGGTGGCAGCAAGTCTCGGGAGGGGGGGGGGCGAATTCATGTCTACCCCTACCTGGACGATTGGCTGATCAGGGCACGTTCACCCGAACAGGCCCAGGAACATCTCTGCATCACCTGCCACTGCCTCCACAGACTGGGCTTCTCCCTCAATTACAAGAAGTCCCACATGATACCAGCTCGGAGACTCCAATTCATTGGAGTGGTCCTGGATGCATCCTTGGGAAAAGCCTCCCCACCCAAGGTAAGGGCTCAACACATTATGCAGATGGTCAGCAAGTTTGAGTGCCAACGTCTTATCGCCTTTGACTTTTTGAGGTTGCTCAGCCTCATGGCATCCTGCATTTTTCTGGTGCTAGGGGCCCGCCTGAGAATGAGATCCCTTCAATGGGCCTCAGAACTCGATTGTCCCAATTCTCAGGCAGGATGTTGGACCTCCTTGAGCTTCTGAGCAGAGTTGCACAGGACCTTGTGTGGTGGGCCTGCAAGGACAGAATTCTGAAAGGAGAACCTTTTTGGCAGCCATGGCCGGAGATAACAGTAGTGACGGATGCCTCACTCACAGGGTGGCAAGCCCATGCCAACGATCTGACAATCAGCGGTTGGTTGGTCTCCATCGGAGTCCAAACTACACATCAACCTTTTTAGAGCTGAGGGCAATCAGACTAGCGCTGAATGTCTTTCTGTCCTCTGTATGGGAAAGAATGTCCTGATAATGACAGACAACACAGTGGCCATGTCATACTTCAACGAGAGAGGCGGTGTTGGGTCACTACCACTGTGCAGAGAGGCAATGCAGCTCTGGTACTGGGCAATTCAAGAAGGAATCTCCCTGTCAGCATTTCACCTAGCCAGAGATTAAAGCACGGCAGCGGATGCTCTGAACAGGGAACTATCTCAGGAAGTCCTTCAACACATCTTCACCCTTTGGGGAAACCCTCAACTGGATCTGTTCGCGACCAATGTTAACCGGTAGTGCAAGCGGTTCTGCTCCATGAAATTTCCTCCAAGACTAGCTCTAGGAAACACGTTCGTAGTGGACTGTTAATTTCCACTCCTGTACGCGTTCCCTCTAGTCCCCGTCATTCCTCACGTTGTGGAATATTTTTACCCAGGCCAATGTGCAACACTACACCCCTTTGCCAATTGGGGGGGGGGGGGAAACTGCCAAAAATGGATGTGCTAAACCCTGTGCGAGCCAAATCTGCAAGACTGTGCATGGTTCATAAATCACAAAGGCTACATCACCCTGCCACAGTGGGTGCTGTCACCTGTCACATGAAGCAAGGCCACAGAAGGGCTAAAATCCGAAAATGCTTTTAAAATCCAGTTTTCTTAATCCATTGCAGCCTTCGAATTGCTGTTTTGGCGCTAATTTCAGTCATTTTCCCAGTGAGCTATTGAAATGAAAAGGAGGCTGAAATCACAAATCATCCAGTGCAGTCCGAGGAATCCAGGCCTCACTGCCCGACAGCTGCATAAGAAAACTAGATGTCAAACCCGGTTAAAATGTTTCTTTTTCCTGAAGAAATTGCAAAATTCGCCTATTTAAAGCTTGTATGTGAAGGGCTTAATTATTTTAAATGTGCAAATCTTTTATAAACTGTGCTTATTTTTATGTGTTAAAGAAAATACTTTATTGTGAATTTAAGCAGCCCAGTATTGGAGTTAAGTAACTGCTTAATTCTGATTGGACAGTGCCTAGCCTGGGAAAGCTTGTCCCTTCAGTTGACATCCCCTTGATACAGGAAGCCTTAATGGTTCCTGCATATTGACAACAAGGAGCACAATAGACTTAATTAGACATTCGTCTTTTGGCTGCGCCAAGAACAGAGGACAGGCTGAGCATGGACCTCTGATGGGGATGGGCAGGATGCTTCCCTCTACATCCCACCCTGATTAAAGGGATCTGACAGCTGTTTGTTGAAAGGAGAGAAAAAAAACTCTGTTCAAAGAAACTTTGTTTAAATCTTTATTTGTAGTTAGGTTTGAAACTCTAACTGTGCCACCTAAAGGAGGATAAATCTGAAAATTGGTAGATGTTAACCTAAGTTCAGGATTTTGCTTTGAAGACATTGATTAACCCTGTATCACTTAAGGAACCAAAGTTACGTAAAAACCATCATTGTAGCAGAACTATTAATGTTGCAAGCCTAAAATGTGTATAAGCATGATCCAGTAATAGGCGCCCAGAGATGTACTGAATTAGAAATTATTAATCCAAACTGTTGTGATTAAAATTGATAAAATTCTATAGAATGAGAGACTGCTCGCACAGAGATGGGGATTGAATGTAAATATAACCTATCAAATAAGCAATGTATATGTCCGATTTTATTATGAAACATAATTTTAGAAATGTACATTTGTGCAAAAGTTAAGTTTTGGTCAAAATCAATGTGGGAGTTCCTAAATCCCTTTGTAAAGATGACAGCTCTGTTCTGACTGCCAACCAAAAAAAGGCAAGTGCCTGTGGCCACTCTCAGCCGTGGGGGTGTGTTGAAGTTCTGCCCATGCCATAAAATTTGTGATGGTCACCTGATAAGATAAATGTAGGAACTTCAGCACACATAGGACACACTCCTTCCAGAACACAGCCAGATTTCCGCACAGCGTCTTGTTCCCGACTTCATCTTGTTCAGAACTCATCTTGCACCTGACTCCAGACTTCTTGCAGAATCCAAACTTTAGCATTGCTGAACTCTTTCTAGCTAAACCCAAATTCAACCATCCCAAAACTTAAGGGGATTTAATACTGATTCAGCTTGGCTTGCTACCACTAAGGCTTGCCTGTTGAAACTCGCATCCTTCTAATCTGCTGTGTCCAGTGACCAGAAGGGCCCATCCAAATCCAGTCTGAGGTGCAGTCCAAAATTTACCAGAACCGTGCCGCTGATCCAATCCCTCCAGAAGTGCCCTGCTGCTGGTAGACCTGACCCGATCCTTTGACCAGAACCTGACGGTCCAATTTTAATCACAAGGGACTGTCGCTATTAATAGGAAGAACTGTGACCCATAGTATATTTGCATTGTCTGATCTCAACCCATCCCATCTTAAAATTCAGAACCCTAGTATTGTCAGAACCTTTCTTGTGCTGATTTTCTCATTTGTTTTACAAAACCATAAGTCATTAGTGATTTTGAGTAACTAAAGTAAATCCCAGAAAGAAATAGAGTATCCACCACGTGAATGGTTACACTGGCCACGTAACTGTGAAGATTCATGTGTGGCATCCTTTTTTTTATTTTATTTTTTTATTTAAAAAAAAAATTAACTTTTATACAACAATCAATTATTCACATAACACCACACTTACCGGTATATGTTATACATTTTACATAGCTTGTGTCATGTTAAAACCATAGCCGCCAAAAACCCCTTTACCCTCCCCGCCCAACAACATAAGCCTATTCCTCTTCGCCGTCTGACACATCGTCTAGGGATGTACCCTCTTCCGTGTCTCGGGAGGTATCATTTCCACTTGGACTTTCCTGGGTAGTCCCCGACAATGTGGCCACTAAGTGCCTCCAGGCTGTCCAATGTATCTGCCTCTTCCTTTCATCCTCTATTAACTGACTCGGTTCAAACTGCCGTTTCAGTTTCTGCCCACTTCTTAAGGTCATTCCACCAGACCTCTATCTTGGGTCTGTTGCATGTTTTCCAGCCCATGGCAATTCTGTGTTTGGCCAGTATATAAGCCAGGTCTTTGAGTTTACTCACATGCTTTAGCTTGTGCGGTCTAGGGAACCCCCAAACACACATGCCCACACAGATTCCACCACTAGCGTAATGCCTTTCTCCACCAGGCAGCAGGCCACTTCTTTCCAGAACTCCCCAATTTCTGGGCACGCCCAGAACATGTCATGCCGGCATTCACTTCTCCACACTTGGGGCATATTTGTATTCCTGCGTTCTTAAATTGGGCTATCCTTTGGGGGGGCCATGTACGCTTGCGAGTCACATATAGCTGGATTTGTTGCAGCCTTGCATTTCTGGACACCTTTTTATGGTACCTTTTGAGCCCTCTCCCACTGCCCATCATTCATACTTTCTCCCACTTCCTCTTCCCAATCCCGTCTCTGCTGGAACACCTCTTTCCCCACTTTAGTCATCAGCAAGTCATAGATCCGGGAGACCTCATGCCCCCCCTCTGCAATGTGATATTGTATCCATCACTGGATCTGGTTGATCTTCTAGCACTATCTTGTACCATGTTTTCCTAACCTGATGTACCAGTCTAGTATATGTGATATGTTGCCCCAGATGTAGGCCCGTATCTTCTACCAGTGCATTCAATTCCAGTATGTTCCCGTCTTGCCATATATCTCCCAGTGTTCCAATACCCATCGGTTCCCAATATCTGCGTATCATCTGCCTCAGTTGTGCATCCCCATTGGTCAGTGCTACTAGCGGCACCTACGGGGAGCACAGGGTCAGGCTTGCCATAGCCTGACAAGCCTTCCGCCACATTTGCCATCCCAGTTCCAGCATTCTCAGGCACCTCTTTAGTTCAGCTTTGGGCAGCCATATCCATTCTTTCAGAAAAAATGGAGCACAGTCTCACCGCAGCAGTCTGGACTCAGCTGTTGAGTCTTCCAATAGCCACCTGGCCACGTATTGCAGCTGACTGCCCCAGTGGTAGATCTCGAAGTTAGGAAGTTTTATGCCATCTTTATTGTATGTGTTCTGTAGTTTCCACAGGGCTATTCTCTTTCTAGTGTTGTGCCAGATGAAACCTCTGCGTATGCTCTGCAGTTTGACAAAGAACCGCTTAGGTATCAAGTATGGTATGTTTCCAAAAGCAATACCACCATTTTCAACAACGCCACCCTTCCTACCATAGCCAATGGGAGTTTAGCCCAGAATCTCATGATGTTCTCAATGTTTGCTACTGCCTTTTCTGTGTTATATTTGTGTTCATTCTCAACAGCATGGTAGATATCTATTCCCAAGTATATTAAGGTATTGGTCTCCCAGGGTATTTGTAAAATGGGTATGTGCTTGCGCGAAATCCCTTTCTATCTCCCTAGGGAGAATATGCATGACTTTTTAGGGTTAACTGCAATGCCAGAGAGCGACGCGAATCGTTCCATTACTTCTAGGATGTATTGCAGGTTTTCCTCCGGGTATCTCAAATGCAGCAACATATCGTCTGCATACAATGATATAAGATGTGGCCCTCCTTTAGTGAAAATTCCCACCTCTCCGTACTGTTGTCTTAGGTATATAGCTAGGGGTTCTAGTGCGAGAATATATAGCATCGGGGACCAGGGGCATCCCTGTCTGGTGCCTCTACCAAGTTGCCATCTTTCTGAGATTACCGCTCCTGTCTTAACTCTGGTCAATGGTGAGCTGTACAGTAGTTTAACCCATTTCAGATATTCGGGCCCTATCCCATATTCCTGTAAGGCTGCAATAAGCCACGGCCATATAACAGAGTCGAAGGCCTTCACTGCATCTAAAGAAACAATTGCGACTTCTTCCCTCCTCCCTCTCTGTTTCATGACCCGGTGAAGTCTCCTAAGGTTATTGGATATGCTTCTATGCGGGACATATCCAGTCTGATCGGGATGAATAAGTTTGCTTATAACCTGTCTCAATCTCCCCGCTAACACAGTTGTAAGAATCTTGCTATCCTGGTTCAGCATGGACAGTGGTCTATACGATCCACGGTCCATGCTCTGCTTATTTGGTTTGGGGATCGGGACAATTATTGCCTCCTATAGGGATTCTGGCTGCCTTCCAATTTCAAGGGCTTTGTTTAGCATAGCCAACAACGGGGGCAGCACTTCCGTCTTATTTTTTATAAAACTCACTAGGGAGTCCGTCTGCTCCCGGAGCTTTGCAGGTGGGAAGCGCCTCAATCACTGCTTTTAGTTCTTCCAAATTGACTGGGGCGTCTAAGTTCTCTCTCTCCTCAGCGCTTAGTTTGGGCAGGCCAATATCCCCCTAGTGTTTCCACTGTCTTATCCCAATCGCTCTCCTCCGTATCTCCATACAATTGTTTATAAAACTCAAGGAACCCTTCATTCACTCCCTCTTGGATATCGAGTATCCGTCCTTTCTCCCCATGTACTACTCTAATCGTCGGTCTTGGTAGTGTAATGAGGGTCCCAACATATATAATATATAATATATATTTTTTTTCTTTTTTTTGTCAACAGCTGAATGAAGTGGAGGGAGCCGCCCCCCCAACTTAAACCTAACCAGAGAAATTCAAAGGGACTTATGTGGTTTTGCAATTATGCGAAACTGGTTTTTTATACTGTTACAACATACTAGTATTCAAAGGCATTGTGTTTATAAAGTTGAAAATGACATTACCGTTATGTAATATGGTGGCAAGGCACAGAATGGACAATAAGATATTCTATACACAGACAGAAAATCGTTCTGGCTAAAATGCCTTTAATGGAAATACATGTAACCAAAATGTGGCTAAAATAAGAAGAAACTGAGTAATGCTCAAAGTGTGTAATGATGAGATCATTTTAAAGTTGAGACTTTCAAGGACACCATGCTTTCAGAAACTTCACTAATGGACAGAAACCAGACATTAAATCGGGCCTGGTCGAAACCCTATCTGAAAGAATCCAGCTGTACAAATTATAATTGAACAGTGCACCGAAAGAAGAGTCAGGAATGCATGCTAGAGCGTATTTCATTTTGAAGGTTTTAGTCCAATTAAAATGAATTGCCCAATGAGCTAATGCTGACAATGAGGATGTCGAAGACTGAGCAGGAGCGTTGGGGGCAGATTGCCTCCTCCATAATTGGCTATAAAAATGAGCTCTGGGTAATGCTGAGGGGGGGTTCTTTTGAGACGGGGAACTTGACCACAGCAGATAGGGCTGCGCTGTGTCAGCTATGATGAAATAAACCCTTATGAACTTAACAGTCTTTGTGCTGATCCATTGAGTGGTCCTTATTGAATGGTGTTGAAGTATTTGAATCCTGCACCCCAACCTCCTCGAGGTGCAGCTACATTGTCTTAAGGTATTCGAGGACGAGCTCTGACCTATGGGCCCGTCAGAGGACCCCGTGCACATTTGGTAGCAGAGGATGGTTCTTCACCATCAACTATTAATTAAAATAAGACACCTAATGGCCGTTGACACAAAGTAATTCTAGGGCTTCGGCAATATCACAAGTCCTTCACCATTTCGTGCTGCGTAGACTGTGAAGCTTCCCGTAGACAATGACTGCAGGCAGGGCCTGAAGGGACCCGGCACAACCCAGTGGACCAGACGAAAAACCTGAAGAAGGCAGTGATTGCAAAGGGACAGCGGCGGGAGAACAGAAGGCGAGTGAAAGCTGCCGTAGCCGATAGAAAGAGACAGGGACACGGGGAAAAAGAATAATGGCAGTCAAGATTTGGGAATAAACCAAAAACATTAACTGCACTTAAAAATCAATAACAAGAGTAAAATATTAATGAGGGACATGCATGCAGGTGGTCGGGGTTTGTGTTTGACTTTGTTACATGTCACGCTATGTATGTGTCTACATTTGTATGTTGTGGCTGTTCATGTGGCTCGCTTCGAGTCATAACTGTCTGCGTGCGCAGTTAAAACATTGGAACTAGTATAAAAATTATATTTTAAGCTGAATCAAAAATTGGCATCAAGCCAATGTTTTGAAATTGCAAAAAATTGCATCAAAATAAGTGGTCAGATATTATAGTTTAAAACACACAAATTCGTGGTGATTGCAGCCCAAAAAGAGTTAGACAACCTATCAAAAGTGCAAAAATGCTGGTACACTTTAAGCGAACACATTGTGTTTCAAACCAGCAGCTATGGAGTTAAAGTCGTATTTCCTTGTAGCAGGCAAAGATAACTGATAGATTGTGCTAAGAATGATACATTTTCGCATTAAAATGGCTGAGTTATATTTGATTTATGGAAGTACTGTTCTTGTGCATTAAGCGCACTGCGTGAAAAGGAATGTAACATGTGGCAATGTTTTAACTGAGGTGCAGGGGAGGTCCGGGTAAGAACCTGGAACTGCGAGCCTGGAGTGTGTACAAATATAAGAAATGATTGAAAAATTCTTAAAGCAAAAAACAGAGCTCTGGTTTTGTTAGAATGTCTGTATTTTGTTAGAATGTCTGTGTGAGGTTGCAAGTAGTGATTAAAGATGGTATATTTTTTTGGTTGTTTTAACATCAGAGCAGCAGTTTGGAAAAACACAGTTGAGAACGAATGTGTAAAGGGGGGTTGACAAGAGAAATAAAACAGGCCCCACACTAAGAGCCCACGAGAGCGCGGTGATCAAACAAGAAAGGAATGTGCAAATAAGGAGCCCTTGACGCTCTCCAGGCACGCTTTGCAAGATTGCCTAAATCACACAGAATATTATAAAAAGACAGGCTGTAGGTCTCGTGGAAACAAGGTATGAAATGTAGATTGCAAAATGCAAAGGATCATTCTGAGCAATGTTGTGAATTATGGAATAAAAGGCCACATTTAAAGATAAGGGAAATGCACTACTGCAGTTACATGTATTAACCAAGCGCTAAGGGGATATTTATTAATGAAAACAGCTAAATATTTCTGTGGGATGGCTGGTAAACGCAGGGCTCAGATCTGGCTGGGTCATCACATTGTTATTTTTGACTTGTGGTGGGCATGCTAACAGCCGATGTAATTGTGAGGTTATTTTATTGATCAATAGAATGTTTGAGTGCATGTGTGTTAGATATTGCAATTTATTTCTAAAACGGAGTGCATTGCGTGCAGAATGAATGTGTTTCACGGCAGAGCAGCCCCAGCAATTGTAGGAAAAGGGCTTCATTGCATATTAATGCGTCCGGCCTGTTGTGGAAAGCACTGCAAGACTTTCATTTTAGTACTGGTGAGCGGTCATCCGAGCTCTTAGAAGCCGGATCACTAAAAGCTAGGCCCCATTTGTAACGCTCACCTGGCTCCCACGGAGGCGCCGGCGTGGCTGGGACTGCTGTGACCTCTTCTGCAGAGATGCGTAAGACCCGGAAGATGGACTGGACTGGATTCCCCAACCTCGCTTTTCTGGCTCGGAGGAATATCCCACTGTGTGTGAAAAGGAAGGGTTAATAGTCTGCGGGTGATGTTCCGACCTCCCACTTCCCTTCTCTCCCTCTGTGAAACCCTTTTGGGATTCCCTGCGAAGACTCACCTTAGGGACCAAAATGACGAGCTCTCCATCCTGCTTCTGATGCAGGGGCGCGTTGTGATTCCAGTTACTTCACTGGATTGATGAGTTTAAACTAGTTTGTCCATTCCCGTCGTACCGCAAATGTTTATGGCAAGTTTGGGTTTATATTCATTCATCTGTTCTTTTTTTTCGCAGGTGCTGGAGAAGATTCCGGGCTGCAGGCGATTTGGGTGAAGCCAAATTCTGGTAAGAATTCCGATGAGAGATTCCTTTGCAGTTTTAAGTATCTCCTTTAATGTCCAATGTCTTTTCCCCCATAGGGGCCGGGGTACGACAATGCCGGAGGTAAGGCTCCGACCCGAAAAGAGCTGCTGTGTCTCTCTTGCAAATGGGTAAGTATTGAGTGAGCGTATTGCTAATGTTCTCGCATGCTCTCACTAATACAATGTCTGTTTGTTTTCCCCTTAGGGGCCGGGGTGCTGAGATGCCAAAGGTATGGCACAAACCCGAAGGCGGAGAGGGAATTGAACCACAGGTAAGTTCTACTTAGATTTGTGTTTCCCTTCTCACCTCTCTTTCTCCTTCCTTCCAATAGGTGCTTGATGGCGGTGGAAGCTCTGGATGGACGTCGCAGGACTCGAAAATGCCACGTGCCGGTGAGTGAAATGCAGCTTGCTGCGCACGACGCGATGCGAGTTTAAAATGTTTGCCTTCTTTGCAGGAATGTCTGCGTGCAGAATCCGGAGTGCAGATGTATCTGGTAAGGTTCTTGTTTTCACCTGTTCTCTTCCCCTTTCTTCTTTAGGTGTTTCCAGGATGCTGGCAGGCGTGATGGAGGACAAAGGCAGGAGCAGGCACGGTGAGCGTCCAGCTGCTAAGTGCAGAACAACGCAAAGCGTGGTCTGCTGCTTGGGTGTGGCTTAAATAGCCTTTCAAGTAGTTCCAGGTATGTATTCTTCCCCCGGAAATATGTATTCCTCCACCGGTCACACCCTAGAGATCAAGTAGTCCCTAGAAAAATAGTTCCTTCCAGTCTTGGAAGTTGCAGCATGGTCTGCACAGGTAAGTTTACGAAACAAGCACTACTCCCAACCTACTTCTGTATGAGCCTGGCGCCGATGGCGCCAGGACTGATGTCCCCTATGAGCCTGACGCCAATGGCGCCAGGACTGAGTCCAAAGGGCCCCCATCTGGGGCTGCTGGGACTTCCCTTGAATGCATGGTGTCTGTCTCTGAGGGTGCCGGGCCTGGTTTGGCTCCTTGGAGGCAGGCATCATGACACCATTGTGGAGTTTCAAGAATAGGCATACATTATTGGGGTGACCTGGAGGGTCTGAGGAACTAACGAGAGTGATTCATTCCGATAAGGATGAATGAGCGTGGACGAAAAGACATTTTTTGCGTAGTGCCAATAAGTTTTGGCAAAGAAATGCATTCGTTTTCTGATAGCCTGTGACTATGCGGCCATGCAGCACTTAAGACAAGCATTTAAAATGTATAAAAGATTAAGTGAGATGCCCAGGATCACACAGCGTTTAAGGGGTGGAGCTGGGATTTGTGCCAATATTGCAATTCCAAGCAGTTGAGCACTTTCTCGTCCAGCTCTCAACATGAACTAAAACAATCTAATGTTATAAAACTGACTTGCAAGAGTACGCAACCCGTATTTCCAAACCTGACAATTCTAAAACCCAAAATATTAGACGGGGGCTAAACAACATGGGAATGATTTTGGCGTCAGTTCTCGATTATCAAGGGGGGTTCCAGCAATGCAAATAGGTAACACCTCGCAGAAAACAGCACGGTAATACAAGGGATCCTATATGTTTTGACCAGGATGGATCACTGTGCCGTCTGCTGGCATAGCCCGGATACAAGCATGAACACTTTTGCTGCATAGTCTCGAATTTTCATATTTGTTTGCCGCTTGAACAGATATTCTATGCATATCTTTTAAGGGATTGCTTTGGTTTTAAGAATGCTCAGCTGGGCAAACTGATTTTAACCTCTATCTGGTGCAGGAACAGTGCTGCTAATCACGCCGCTTGTGCTGCAAACCCAAGTAATTGTGCAGGTATATTTGTGAACTTCAGATTTAAAAATGGTTCAGCCAGCCTCACTGGGATGTGTCCTTCTGATCCTTCACATGAACACATATCCCTACAATAAGTGCTTAACACACTGAGACAACTTCTGAACCCCCGTGGATGAATATGGATTTCAACTTTGGCTAGTGCACACGATCATCAACATTCCCACAGGGGGAAAGTAACGCTACAGAGATCGTGTTACCCAAACTATGTATTCCACAATGAAAATGAAAGGCAGGGCACGTTTTTAATTGATCAAGGCAGAATGTACTTGTCAAAACTGACAGGCAATGGTTTTGAACCCTCAGCAGCATGCAATCAAATTTTCCTGGCATGTGCTATTTTAGCCTGATATAAACTGGATTCTTGCTTTAGACCAGGCAGCATTGTGGGGGCCCTGGGCAGCCACCCCATGAGCCCTCAAATAAAAACGTCTCTGGGGTCTGTCATGTGGCAAGGAATGAGCGATTCCTAGTAGCATGGAGCATGCAGAAGCTTGTAGGCATTGTGGTGCTATTAAAATTAAGGGTCTTGCAGATTACAGTAAAAGGCATACACTAGGGGCTGTGTGATGAAGCATCGCCTGTGGTTATAGGACAAATGGATATATATTGTAGTTACTATGAATGAGCTGCATGTTAAGCTCACACTGGATATAGTATATTATGTAACACGCAGCATAGTGGTTAATTTAGCAAAAGGGGAATAAATACAGACACCACTGGGAGAACTGATAGAGGTAGGTAACCAAAGCAGGGTTGAGAATTTTGCGAGAAATAAGAAGGGATGGTTCTGCGCCAAGTTCATTAGAAAAGCATTCCATGATTTGGGGACAAGACGGGGGGGGACCTTAGCCCTGTGGCATTAGCCCCTTTTGGTAAATGGGGACAGCAGTGGGTAACAAGGAGTCCATGAGCAAGAGCACTGGGGAGTAGCGCAGGATTTAAGAAATGCTTGCTGCTTGTATTACATGTCGGAAAAGCTTCTCACCTAGGTAGGCCCTGCAGCAAAGTGTGTGTATGTGTTATTTATTGTTAAGTGTTGTATGGAAACAGAATACTAGCAGTAGTGGTGATTTTTAACACTAAGGCTGCAGGGTGAGCGCGCATAACTGAATTGTTAAATGGGGATTTTAATCCTTGCATGGGAAGGGGGAATTCAAAACTGTATGACCATCCTGCGCACCCAATGGGGGAACCAGTGATGCCAATGAAACGGGTCTTAGCTCCATTTCTATTCCTTTATATTGTGGGGTGGCAAGCAGCCTGGGGCAGGTAGGCAACCTGGCCCTGCATCACAGAAAATATTGGCTGGGTCATTGCACCAGCAGTCCCAGTGGCACATACATAGAGGACTGCCAGAAACTTAGGCAAATGGAATATGGCAGCCAGTGTATGAGTGTTGCTTTCTATAGCATGTGTGGCTCTGAAGGAGCTAGAGAATGGAGGTCATAGTCTAATTTAGCTGTCTCCTCGCTCTCAACCCCTTTCTGGGCTAGCAGAGATCCTTTTAAAGGGCAGAGTCTGTGTCTGTGCATATCTGTGAATGCCACCAGCCTCATACATGTCACTCAATGCGGTGCTGTCTGGACACGTGGCTTTCATACCCTTTGGTTGCAGACACCTTGGCTCAGATATTGCTTTGTATTTCTGATATGTGGACCTTTAGTTAAGTTTGTGTGTGTGCGTTGTATGGCAGAGGCCCAGTGTTCCCAGTTTTTGTGAACTGCCTTTGGGGGTGTTGATAGGTGCTTTATTTTAGAAAATTGTATTTGTATGCTTTATTTGTTAATGCATTCACATTAGTCCAGTCCAGATGTCCGTGAGCTGGGAAAAAACCATTGCCGACAGTTCAGTGGATTCCAAGCTGTTTAGACTCATAATTAGGCCAGGATTTGTGATGTCATATACCTGTGTGCATGGACAGTAAATTGCACCTCTTGGCAGCCATGTTTCCAAAATGCCTTGCAGAGAGAGAAGCCACCGACACACTGGTTGGTGTGAGGTGGCATAGCTCGCTCCCAAATTCCCACCAAGATGTGTATTATTATTTATTATTACACCCCACCAACTTCCAAGTCACCAGCCGCCACTGGGCTGAATTGACCCTAGCAGGAGCATCAGTTAAATGTACCAGCGCTGTGTAAGATTACATTTGTGACTTTAAAAGAGTAGCCTTTCCTCCATGGATAGCCAACGAGCAGCTCATCTGGCGCGAAGTCATGTGTATTCTTTCAAAGAATACTGAGAGTTGCATACTGCGGCACTGCGCACTTGTAGAGCCTGTGAGGATTTTGTAAGATGCCTGCAAGGATGGCGGTGTAGTAATACAATTTAACACTGATAAGGACAGGAGAAATTAATGAGCAGGTGGTGTAAGTATGGCAGGGAAAGGAAAGGGCCGGAGGCATTAGCAAATGAGATAGTGAACGGGAAGTAATGACACAGGGACGTCACGCCACCAAAATGATAGAGGTAGCGGAAGTGACATCTCATGACCCTTGACCTCTGATGATACCACTATAGGAAAAGGTTTAAACATTTTTTCAATTTCTAGGGTAGCAAAGGGGACCGTGGGGCAACACGGGATACCTCTGGGGGTGCTGCCACAACCCCTGGCGACCCCCAAATGACGTCCCTGCAATGGCACTGTAACGGTAAAGTGTAGCATGTAACCTGGCATGGTATGAGGAAGGGTTATTTTATAGCTACAAAAGTAGTGTTAGAATTAAAAGAGGTAGTGATAAACTTCATGAGATGAGGGGCAAGTGATTTTACATGGGGTTTTATATCAACGTGCAGACAGGGGCAGGCACTGCCATGTAGCTGAATGGTCCGTTGCCATTCGTGCGTTCTGTCACTTTTGACTTAGAATGCCCCCTGAAATTAAAGGAGGTTACTGGATCATCTGTGACCTGCTTTTGGGGAATTTTGGGGATAGCACACATGTAGTGAAGGGGGTTTATGGGTGCTCCTAAAGGCTTTTTCTAGGAGCTCCACCATGACTGGTAGGACAGTCTGCATGGAGTCATACCAGGGGTGGTAGGTTACAATTTTGAGGCCTTGTCAACCGGAGTGGAGAACATTTTTATTAAATGGGGAAGAACTTTCAGTTTGAGACGGGCAGTTGAGATTCTGGTATTGTAGGAATTAGATGAACGAAGAAAGACTTCAATGACAAAGCGTGAAAGCATGATGACGGTGTTGAGGTTACCAAGGAAATGCATTATTATTTAGGGCATACCCTAGTTAAACACAAGCAATTTTGAAGGCATGAAAGCGGCGGAAGGCAAATGAGATTGGGTGAGTGAGAAGTAAAAGATTTTAGTATGTGTGCAGTGTGATGAATGTAGCCAGCTGTATAACCTGGTGAAGAAATAACGAAAAAAAAAAGGGAGATGAAGGATTTTAGGAATTCAGGCGCAGGCTGCGAATTATAAACATTTGCAAACACGAGGTGAAACGGATGACCTCCAGAAAAATGAAGGCAGCCATTCAATAGGGAAATATGGCAGTTGATAAAACAGCAAGCAAAATGAAATAAGAATCATGAAGGACAGTAGTGGTTCAAGTAAGAATTCCGGGGGGACACCCGAAAGACCCGAGAGAAAAAGTAAAGAGGATTCAAGGGGATTGGGTCCTCCGACGTATTCCATATCTGACAGTAATCACCACAGCTGTGCTGCTTTAGAAAATCTTTCGGCATCTGCGTCCTGCGTCGATACGCCGCCCTCGGGGACCTCCTCCGACAGCCGACGTCACTGGATGTTATAAGTGGGACGCACGACGCCTGTAGCCTTGGATCAGTTTTTTCCACGTACGTGTTCGCTTCGGAGATCTTGGCGCGCCTCGACTCTTTGGAGTTTGTTCTTTCGGTTCTTCGAACCTGTTTGTTTAGTCCTTCGTGATGTCTACCTCTTCTTCCACCCTGCGTCCGGGCTTCAAGAAGTGCAGGGACAGCGGGTCCAAGATGTCGGTGACAGACTCGCACAACGTCTGCCTCTGGTGCCTCGGGGAGGCCCATGACACGGATGATTGTGTCGACTGCCAGTCGCTTACATCCAAAGCCTTGCGGGAGCACAAGAAGAAACTGTCGGTCGGTAAGGTGTCCAAGCCCCGGAAGTCTAGGTCCGCGGGGCTTTCGACAGGCGATTTGAGGGGCGACTCTCTGCATCGTCGTCGGAAGTCCAGTGGGTCTCGGTCCCGGAGTGGGTCCCGCCACTCCTCTGCCTCTTCGAGGCACTCCCGGAAGCGCAGTCATCGGTTGCCTTCCCCGTCCTCATCCGAGGACTCCGCCCGTCGGCGGGTCGCTTATCCCACCAAGCATGCAACGCCGGAGGAATGGGCTTCCTTCGGTAAGAAAATGCTAGCGATTCTCGAATCGCAGGGCACTGGTCTGAGTGGGGTCGGCCGCGATCGTACTAGAGACATCGCTCGTACGCCTTCGGGCTCGGGTGGTCGGCACGATTCGCGGGAGCAGTCCCGCTCGGACAAGGGGAATCGTTCTAGTCACGCCCATTCCAGGTCCCGGTCATCGACATGCTCGAGACCGTGTGAGCCTGTGATGTCTTTGAGGAAGACGTCGACCCCTGTGGCGCCGAGGTCGTCGAGGGACTTTCTCGAGGCTTCGCCTCCGAGGAAGTCGTCGACGCCATCGGCGCCCAGGATGTTGAGGGACACGCTCGAGGCTCCGCCCTCGAGGCCTGTGTCGACTCCGTCGATGCTGTCGGTGCTGCGTTCCGCGTAGATGCCGTTGCACTTGATGCCTTTCGAGGCTGTTTTGACAGGGGTACCCTGGGGCACAGTGGAACCCCCTGGAAAGGCTCTGGCCAAGGTCAAGCATGGCTTTGTTCCCCATTCTGTGCCCACTTTCCGCCATCTTGAGTACATTTCAGAGTTGGATGAGGGCTCTGATGATGGCATGGTTCCTGATATGGTGCTCGATGAGATTCTCTCGGGCCATAGCCAGATTGAGGACCTGCGTCAGTCCCTGCACGACGCCAGTGGTCTGGACACCTCTCCGGAGGTGGAGTTTTGTAGGCCTGAGCCTGTACCCATGCCAACTCTTCGTATCGGCGCCTTATGTCTAGGGTCACCGAGTACTTGGAGTGGTCTGCTCCCCCAGGGGATTTTCATCAGGATGACCTCACGGATATCCTCGACCAAGGTCCACCAACTGACCCGGTACTGCCGTTCCATATGGCTCTACAGAGGAGGGTGGTGGGGGATTGGACTGTTCCGGAGAGTCTCCCGGCAGTGGGCAAGTCTTTGCCGCGAAAATATCGCCCAGCCAGTCGCGACCCCTGCTACTTGACCAAGCACCCCACTCCGGAGCGTTTGGTGGTGCAGGCGGCTACGGCCCCAGCAAAGCAGGCGTTGTATCCTACCATCCCTCCTGATAGGGACGACAAGCGTTTTGATGGTTGGGCGAAGAAAGTGTTTTCTTCAGGGGGTTTGGCTCTTCAGGCGGCCAACTCCGTATGTGCCTTGTCACGTTTCACGCACACTCTGTGGAACTGTTTCCTTAGCGGCTGAACATATTCCCGAAGGGGACGAACGGGATGGTTTTCTTGCTATGGACCAGGATGGCAAGGATGCCATGTGTGAGGCCGTTCAGTCGGGTTTGGACATGGCAGATTGCGTCAAACGTTCCAACGCGGCGAACACCGTAATACGCAGGTTTGCGTGGTTGCGGAAGTCGGCGTTGGCTCCTGATGTGCAGGCCCGGCTCCTCAACATGCCCTTTGACGGTGAACCTCTTTTTGGCAACAAGGCTGACGAGAGCCTTGAGAGGTTGCAGACCTCCAAAGCTGCAGCAAAGTCGTTGGGTGCTGCAGTTCGCCAACCTCCGCCTTTTTCGTCCTAGGGGACAGCATTGGAGGGGAGGTTCCTTTCATTATTACTCATCCTTTGGTAAAGCAAGAGGTGCTGCCAATCAAAAGGGCCACCCTAGGAGTGCCAGAGGTGGAAGTAGGGTACTCGAGGTGCCAAGGCTGCTCGGGCAGTTGCCTCTTTGCCCTCAAGCAACGCCACAGCCGATTCAGCTCAGTCATGAGGCCATGTCCCATGGTTCGCCGGTTGGGGGAAGGCTGGCGCAGCATCTTGTCAAATGGCGTGCCATTACTTCAGATGTGTGGGTTCTGGAGATCATAACCCACGGCTACTGTCTTCCCTTTCGGCAGAGACCTCACGACAATCCACCGGGGAATCTCTCGTTTCAGAGTCCGGATCTGCTCCTTGTGCAGGAGGTTCAAGCCCTGCTGGATAAAAGGCGCCATAGAACTGGTGCCTGTAGCGGAGAGGAACAAGGGATGGTATTATCCTTATTTTTTGATTTCTAAGAAAGACGGGGGATTGAGACCCATCATGGACTTGCACAGGTTGAAAAAATTCCTCAGGAAGGACAAGTTCAAGATGGTTACTCTTTCTCAAGTCCTCCAGGCGCTTCAACTTCAGGCCTGGTTGGTGTCTTTCGACCTCAAGGACGCTTATTTTCATGTGCCGATCCATCCAAAGCACAAGAAGTACCTGAGGTTCGCGGTTGGCGACTCGCACTTTCAGTTTCGGGTCCTGCCGTTCAGATTGATCTCCGCCCCGAGGGTCTTCACCAAGCTCATGGTAATGGTGGCAGCGCATCTCAGGAAAGGGGAGATTCACGTCTACCCCTACCTGGATGATTGGTTGATCAGGGCGCGCTCTCCAGAGCAAGTCCTGGATCATCTGTCCGTCACCTGCCACTCCCTTCACAAGCTGGGCTTCTCCCTCAACTTAAAGAAGTCCCACTTGACACCAACTCAAAGGCTCCAGTACATCGGAGCAGTGCTCGACACGTCCCTGGGGCAGGGTTTTCCTCCCCCGGTGAGGGCTCATCACATTCAGCAGATGGTGCACAAGTTTCAGAGTGTCCAGAGTCTCCCAGCGTTCGAGTTCTTGAGATTGCTCAGCCTCATGGCATCCTGCATTCTTCTGGTGCCAGAGGCCAGGTTGCAGATGAGAACTTTGCAATGAGCACTCAAGCTCCAGTGGTCTCAGTCCTCCGGCAGGACGTTGGACCCTGTTCAGGTGCCGTCCTCGGTCACCCAGGACCTTCTGTGGTGGGCCGTTGAAGGCAATCTGATGAAGGGGGCTCTATTTTGGCTACCCTGGCCAGAGGTGACTATCGTGATGGACGCATCCCTCACGGAATGGGGAGCTCATGCCAACGAGTTGACAGTCAGCGGTCGTTGGTCTCCGTCGGAGTCCAGACTCCAGATCAATCTGTTGGAGCTGAGGGCCGTCAGGCTTGCCCTGAAGACTTTTCTGCCAACTGTGCAAGGAAAGAATGTCCTGATCCTGACTGACAGCACAGTGGCCATGCACTACCTCAACAAAAAAGGGGGGGCAGGGTCACTTCCTCTGTGCAGGGAGGCGATGCAGCTCTGGTTCTGGGCAATCCAGGAAGTTCTGGGCAATCCAGGAAGTTTCGATCTCGGCAGTTCATCTGGCCGGAGATGAAAACGAGACAGTGGATGCTCTGAGCAGGCAGAGCGCGATCTCTCACGAGTGGGAGTTGGCTCAGGAGATTCTCCTGGAGATCTTCGCCCTTTGGGGGACCCCCTCAAGTGGATCTCTTCGCCTCCAGTGTCAACCGGAAGTGAAAAAGTTTCTGCTTGCGGGAATTTCCTCCAAGAGGAGCCTTAGGAGACACGTTCGTGGTGGAGTGGTCATTCCCACTGCTGTACGTGTTTCCTCCAGTCCCCGTCATCCTGCAAGTGCTGCGGAGGTTACGAAGTTTCGCTTCCCGGATGATCCTCATTGCTCCGGCATGGGCCCGGAGGACGTGGTACCTGGACCTTCTCGACTTGTCCATCTGCCCTCCACGTCATCTTCCCTACCGAGACGATCTGCTCTCACGGCTGGGGGTCAGGTCCTCCATCCAGAGGTCAGATCCCTCAACCTTCACGCTTAGTTTCTGGAAGGATGAGGTATAAGGATTGGGACCTCCCTAAAGACGTGATGGAGGTGTTGCTTTCAGCCAGAAGGCCCGCAACAAAGCCCTTGTGCCGTTGGAGAAAGTTCTGTGACTGGTGCAGGGTTAAGAATGTGGATCCGTTTTCATGTGACATTCCTGTGGTTCTGTCTTTTTTGCTTTCTTTAGCCCACAGGGGCTTGCAAGTGGGTACCGTTAAAGGTTACCTGGCGGCGCTGTCCATATTTAAGCGCTCGTCTGAAGAGTGTTCTTATTTTAAAATCCCTTTCATTTCTCAGTTTCTAAAAGGGCTCACTAATGTGTTCCCTCCGTCACCTTTCCAGGTGCCCGGTTGGGATTTGAACCTTGTCCTCAAGTTTCTGATGGGTGCTCCGTTTGAGCCTTTGCATTCGTGCCCTTTGAGACTGTTAGCTCTTAAAACTGTATTTTTGGTTGCAGTCACTTCCGCTCGCAGAGTGAGTGAGTTACAGGCACTTTCAGTTAAGCCACCCTTCACTGTATTTCATAAGGACAGGGTTGTCCTTAGAGTTCGTCCTTCCTTTCTTCCGAAGGTGGTGTCGGAATTTCATTTAGGCCAGAAGGTTATTCTTCCGGCATTTTATCCTCCTCCGCATCCTGGTAAGGAAGAGGAGAGGCTCCATAGGCTCGATCCTAGGAGAGCTTTAAGCTTTTATATTTTACGCATGTCCCGGGTCAGAGTGGACGATCAACTCTTCATTGGTTACGCTGGAAAGCGTTTGGGACAAGCTGGGACTAAGCAGACTTTGTCTCGCTGGATTATTCTGGCAATTTCTGAATGTTACCGCTTGGCGGGTAAGGACCCATCGGTCGGCTTGCGGGCCCATTCTACCAGGGGGTATGGCTGCCTCTACTGCCCTACGGGGTGTTCCTATTCGTAACGTGTGATGCAGCCACCTGGGCTTCAGTCCATACTTTTGTACGTCTCTACTCCCTCGATTCCATCTGTGGGCAGGGTCTGGCCTTTGGCAAGGCGGTCCTTTGCGCTGCAATTTGATTGGGCATTCTAAATTTCTGTATTCTAAATTCTTTTCCAACCTCCTTGCATTGGTACTGCTTTGGGAGTCTGTCATAGATATGGAATACGTCAGAGGACCCAATCCCCTCAAAGAACAAATTACTCTTACCTGGTAAAGTTCTTTGGATGGGATGGTCCGACGACGTATTCCATATCGCTCCCTCCCTGCCTTCCCCGCTACAGAATTTCTTATGCGATTGCTGCTTACGTTTCCGCAAGGCTTTGTGTGGTCAGACTGGCAGAAGACTGGTGCCACATGTTCTGGGAAAAAACTACAACTGAGGCTACAGGCGTCGTGCGTCCTACTTATAACATCCAGTGACGTCGGAGGTCCTCGAGGGCGGCGTATCAATGTCAATGCAGGACGCAGACGCCGAAAGATTTTCCGAAGCGGCACAGCTGTGGTGATTACTGTCATAGATATGGAATACATCGTCGGACCATCCCATCGAAAGAACGTTACCAGGTAAGAGAGGAACTTGTTCTTCGCCTTGTTCCTGCGCTTTAAAGTGTGGTCAGAGCCCACAGTAGGGGGACAATTAGGCTACGATAACGTTTAAAGACGTTATTAAGGGGGTTTGTTCACATCCCATGACTGGGTATTAATTAGAAGGCAGGTATATGTATGACCAGCTGGTGTTTGTCTAGTCTGTCAAGTGTCTGTTATACATGTCCTGTTGCAGGTCAAATGTAAGGAATTGTGTCTCCTTGTTGGTTGAAATCAAGTAACAGTTTAATGTGATTCTACAGTTGAGGAGGAATCGCACATAGATTGATGTTCTTGAGTAAATTGACGGTATAAATAATTTGGCGGGAATGGTCTGGATTGGAGCTTCCTGCAGTTGATGCTCGCTCATTGCAATGGGAGTTTTGGACTTGCATAAGGATATCAATAGAAACGGAGTTAAGCCCGGAAAACATTTCTCCAATTAGAGGAGTGGGTTTAAGGTACCGCCCACAAGATGTTTATGCCGCGGCCACAAATTAAGTCTTCATCTAAAGCCATCTTACAACGCATAACACCTTGCTTGCATGCCGCATATACAAGCAAAAAGTTAGAAAACGATATGCTGTTCTCAACATGTATAAGAAAATATAAGAACAAGGACAGGAGGAAGAGCCTCTAGCAGCCTCGATGCTAAAAAATATGCATTGAGGGGAAGGGGGGTGAAACACCTGCAGCAACGCCTGCCCCGCCTGAAACAGGAACCAAGGGAAGTAAGCCTAAGGGACTTTGCCCATTAAAGAGAGCTAAAAGCAGCCACAGGGTATAGTAACCCCGCTTATGAGTCACCTTCATACAGTAGTAGCAAAAATCAAGGGAAGGTTAAGGACAAGAATCTCACATCCCTAGCCAAGGGACAAGGGGAGACATGATGCGTTAATGAAGGAGGGGATCGGGCACAGACAAGGGCATCTCTCAACAAGGAAAGAGAGGGAAAGAAGAGGAAAGAAAGTGAAGACAAAACTGATGAGATGGCATTTACAAAGGACAAATTAATGGGAGGACAAATCTCATTGAAACTCGATGGGAAAGAAAGTGAGGATGGGAGGGCTAAAGAGGAGTTAAGGGACGGAAGGATAAGAAGGAAAGTTAGGCTAAGGCAAGAACAGCTTTATCGCGAAGAGCAAGAAAAGCAGCTTGATCGCAAACCAGAGAGCAGCCTATGAACGTGACAGACAGAAACAGCAAAGGTACGTGAAGGAAGGGATGAGGAAATTCAAAGGAAAAATGAATATAGAGATAAGAAAAAAGGAAGATGATGGGGCCAGAGAAGAGGCGAGGAAGCGCAAAAGGATTGGTCACAGAAATAAATAAAGTAATAAATCAGGAAATACTGAAAGTGAGTGGTTATCTTGAATAAAAAAAAGAATAAAAGTATAAAAGATACACTCAAAAGCATAAAGAGGAAAAAAGAGCAAAAAGTGGAAAACAAATAGCACTTATGTGGTTTCCTGGCTAACAGAAAAAAGGAGCATTGGGCAATAAAAAACATCAGGAGACCATAAAGACCAAGAAAAGGAGTATAGTTGATAAAATTGGGTCAATTAAATGAAGGAAAACTCGCACAAACCATTTTAAAGTAAATATGGTGAGGTAAGCAAAACAACTTGTGAATGCCAGTAACACTTTTGATTTATTTTACAGACAAGCTTTGGACCTCTTGCGTGAAAGCACAAGAAATTGTCTGCATGGCCTTAAATTAGAGAGAAAAGAGAAAAAGGTAAGTACTAGTTCACGCCAAAAGGGTGTGAACACGCAATTGATCAACACTAAAGGTAAGAGGATCTAGGTGAGTAACAGGAAAAGGTAGCAAGAGACACAAGGTCTTCACAAGTTAGCCGTTTTTCCCAAGATAGGTATAATCAGGTAGGGAAAGAGTAGAGAAATAGAAAAACAGCATGGCCATTCCAGACAACCAGAGAATACAGAAGTAAAATTGAAGGTGAGTAATTATTTTTATGTTCATAATGTCAAAAGGATTGTTATGATAGAGGTATGCAAGCATTAGAATAGGCAAAACATTAATGGGAACAATAAAGATGGAGGCACGTAGTAAGAATTGGTGCCATAGTCTTAGAAGACCGGGGTAGGCTAGATCAAGTTAGACGGGGACGGTGTGCAGCGAAACGCCTCTGTTTTTATCTCCTTAGGATGAACACAAAGCACAAACCGAGACCATGGTCCAACCAACGAAGAAAAAATAGGAAGAATTTGCTGCTAAGCTGAAGAAGTATGTGCAGCTAACCAGGAAGAGTTTACTGCTAACCTGGAAGAATACAGCTAAGCTGAGAAAAGAACTCAGCCGAAACTAAGTATCCCCGCGGGGTGGTTGGGAATTAGTTGTTTATGTGCACCAAAGAATAGGGGAGAGTGACCCAGAGAGTATTTCTGATAGCAGAAAGGGAGGAAGGGGGTTAAAGTCGGGAAGAAAACCTAACCCCTTGCAAATGTCCGAATGACTTTTGCCTTTATCTTAACTTTCTACAGACAACGGGGATCCCCAAGGACGTATGTCATCTACTACAGACGTGCCTAGAAGGCCGGGAAAGATGACAACCTCTTTCTTTATTTGTTTCGTCTCCTTAAGGTTGCATGTGGCACCCGGAAGGGGAAAATGTGTCCCATGAAGAGTGTTATTGAAAACAAAAATCATTGTTTAAGCCTGCTGACACAAAGCTAGGAATGGGGGCTATTTTAGTTATGATGTAAAAATGACCCACAAAAGGGAAATGTTTAAAAGAAAATGTTTGTAGCTTGTATAGTAGGCAGGGGTGTCAAATAAGAGGGAATTACTCAATTTCTAAGGAATAAGGCATAAGGTATCAATGCGAGAAGAGGTTTTAAGGAAATGGGTTGGTAGAGTTGGTAGGGAATGTGTTAAATAGCAGAGATCTGTTCATTTAAAAAAAGAAACTCACTCTGTTTCATATTACAGGTCGAGGGACCTGTATGCCTTGGGAAATTGACGTTGAACTGCGTGAGGAGAGAGGAAGGTCGTTGAGGAACCCAGTGAAAGCCCGACGCTGAATTATGTCTGCAAAGAGACTCCCCCAACCCTGCATCCCCATGCTGAACTGTCCCCTCTTATGGCCCTATTGAACAATTAACCCTTTTGAAAAAGAAACATTCTGGAAAAAAAGGTGAATTTCTTGTGAAAAGGAAAAAACAATGGACTTCTGGTCTAAGCATCAAAGGAACCTGGGAGACCGACTGTGACAACAGCACAATGGAAAGGAAAAGGCGACAGGACGCAGACGGTCCACTAACCCCAAACTCATGACAACTACAACGGAAGATACAGAAAAGGAAAGGGTGTGGACAAGAGGGAAGGACAAAGTGAAATGATATTCATGGGCCGGAGAAGATGCTCAAGGAGAGATTGCACTGTTTTGGGGTGGGAGTTGCGGACAAGGTGTGACATGCGAAGAGACAATGGGCTAATGGATAACCTCAAAGCTTGACCCAAACCTCTTGAGTCTCACAATGGCTGTGAATCAACCAAGGCATACAGTTAGATTAAAGGCACACAATTACAGGAAGTAGGGCTTACATGGAAGGAGATGGCACACGTTTGTTTTAAGAATGACAATGTGCTAAATTATAAGATCGTGTTAAGATGTGTTAGATAAATATTAAGGAGAATGGACATCGAACATGGTTTAAAGTTGTTGTTTTACAAACAACTGAACTTTCAAGACGGGGAGTGTAATGAGGGTCCCGACCTATATATATATATATATATTGAGTCAACAGTTGAATGAAGTGGAGCCCCCCCCCCCCACTTAAACCTAACCAGAGAAATTCAAAGGGACTTATGTGGTGTTGCAATTATGCGAAACTGGTTTTGTATGCTGTTACAACATACTAGTATTCAAAGGCATTGTGTTTATAAAGTCAAAAATGGCATTACCGTGAAGTAATATGGTGGCGAGGCACAGAATGGACAATAAGATATTCTATACACAGACAGAAAATCATTCTGGCTAAACTGCCTTTAATGGAAATACATGTAACCAAAATGTGGCTAAAATAAGAAGAAACTGAGTAGTACTCAAAGTGTGTAATGATGAGATCATTTTAAAGTTGAGACGTTCAAGGACACCATGCTTTCAGAAACTTGACTAATGGACAGAAACCAGACATTAAATTGGGCCTGGTCGAAACCCTTATTTGAAAGAATCCAGCTGTACAAATTATAATTAAACAGTGCACTGAAAGAAGAGTCAGGAATGCATGCTAGAGCGTATTTCATTTTGAAGGTTTTAGTCCAATTGAAATTAATTGCCCAATGAGCTAATGCTAACAATGAGGTTGTCTAAAACTGAGCAGGAGCGGTGGGGGCAGATTGCCTCCTCATAATTGGCTATAAAAATGAGCTCTGGGTAATGCTGAGTGGGGGGGGGTTTCTTTTGAGACAGGGAACTTGACCACAGCAGATAGGGCTTCGCTGTGTCAGCTATGATGAAATAAACCCTTATGAACTTAACAGTATTTGTGCTGATCCATTGAGTGATCCTTATTGAATGGTGTTGAAGTATTTGAATCCTGCACCCCAACTTCCTCGAGGTGCAGCTACTTTGTCTTAAGGTATTTGAGGGCGAGCTCTGACCTATGGGCCCGTCAGAGGACCCCGCGCCCTTGTGTACATTCTCGCTTTTATATAGCCATGCTAGCAGCCTTCCCGGTTTGTCCCTGCCAGCATGTCGTCTCTCCACGAATTTTCTGTAATTTAAATTACATAGCCCCTCCCAGTGCTCTTCACATACCTGTCGTAGTTTATTTATGGTGTCAGCCCCTTCCAGTGTGTTATCCCCTCTGCGCATAACAGCCTCAAGTTCCACCTCTGCCTCCTGCAACCTTTGCAGTATGCCTCCTTGCAGCCCTTTGGATGTTGCTATTGCTGATCCCCTTACCATCACTTTAAACGCCTCCCTTAAGGTACCAGCCGAGTTTACACTCCCAGTGTTAATTTTGAAATATTCTACTATATCTTCCCTCAGGTCCTCTCTAAACACTGTATCTTTTAGTGCTTCGGCTCGCAGCCACCACGTTGGAATTTTAGCTCTTGGGGGCTGGTGCTGTCATGTTAAGATTAGCAGTGAGTGGTGTGAAAGGACTCTCGCTTTATATTCCGTCCGCACTACTTCCCCTATTACCTCCGGGGAGGCAAACAGATAGTCCAACCGTGTGTACAAATTATGTGGGGCTGAATACTGCCAGTAATGTCTATCATATGGGTGTTGTAGTCTCCATATGTCCTCTAGTTTAAGGTCGCTCAACAAGGTCTGCAAGATTTTGGCTGCCGTGGTGGGTTTATCTATTTTCCCATCCAACCTATCTATCTTGGGGTCCAACGTGCAATTAAAATCGTCTCCCCATATGACCACACCTCCCAGGAATGGGCTTATTTTGCAATATAAGGTCTTAAAGTAGTACACAGTGTCTTGGTTTGGGGCATATGCATTAATGATGCATACTTCTCTGTTTTCTATCAGGCCCTGTATCGTAACTAGTCTCCCATCCGGCTCTACCGTGGTTTGTAATAGCTGAAAGGGGACATGCAGTGCTAACCAGGTAATTACCCCTCTGGCATAAACCGAGTATGTTGCCCCCACAGTGGTTCCCTTCCATTTCTTCTTTATCACTTCTAGTTTTTCTTTGGTGAGATGGGTTTCCTGTAATAGTACTTTGTCCACTTTCTGCCTTCTCAGGTACATCATGATCTTATTTCTCTTCAGGTAACTATTTAGCCCCCTGACATTCCAGGTAGCTATCTTGAGGTATCCCATCATTCATCCATACCCAGACCCACCACTGTCCTCCTTTGTCTTCTGTATCTTGCGCCATGGCACGTGGACATAGGCTCGTTTCCTAACTAAAATCACTGCACACCCTCCAATGCCCTTCCCACATCCGTCCCCTCCCTTCCCGTTCCCAACTGTTGCCCAGCTCCATCCCTGGATCTCAGGCTATCCCGTATTTAGTCCTCCCTCGGCCGTGCTGATGCTAGGAACACAGCAGGAGGTTGCTACACTACCGGAAACCTAACTAAACTATCTATAGGGGTATAAGCGTGAGTCCATTGCGCCTCCCGCCTTCACACTATTCCACCATGCTAGTTTATATCTATTTGTTCGACACATAGCTTATCTGTTCTAGCCAGCATTGCCCCATCTTATATTCAAGTCCCAGTGTCACACTTTATACAGCACCTCAGATGCAGCGATCACTGTCTCACTTATCCGTTCCATCCTCTTTCTGGTTGTCCATTCCCATCGGGCAGTTCTGGGCATCCAACCACTCTGTTGCACCTTCAGGGGTGTCGAAGAACAGGGCTATGTTCTTGTGAAACACTTTGTTTCGCCAGGTACATCAGCATGTATTTGTAGCCCACCTCCCGCAATCTTTTCTTCACCGTTCCATAATTCAATTGCTTTCTCTGCACCAGAAGTGTGTATTCTGGATATGCTGTAATGGCCGCGGACGCCCTTTGTATTGTGCCACCTTTCCAGAAGTGTTCCAGTATTTTCTCCCTGTCTCGGTAGTTCAGGATTTTGGCAATTACTGGTCTTTGAGGGGCTCCTGGCGGTGGCTTCCTTGTCAGGGCTCTGTGTGCCCTCTCCACTGCGAACCCCTGGGTGAGCACCCCTCCCCCTATTTCTTGCAGCAACATCGTCTCAACGTAATCCGTTGGGTTAAGTCCCTCTTCACCTTCCGGAAGCCCAACGATGCGTATGTTTCTCTGAGTGCGTCCTTCAGCTTCCTCCGCTCTATTTTCCAGGTTGCATATGTGTTGCTTCAGTATGTGAATCTCTGATGCGTGAGACGCACATGCATCTGTGTTCGGGGTCATTTCTTTCTCCTTTTCGCCCGTGCATTTTGCTATTGCTCTTACGTCTTGCCTAAGCAGATTCACTTCCTCCTGGACTGCGCCAACTTTGAGTTCCAGTGCTGCCTTGAGTTCGACCATGGCAGACTCCAGTTTGGTTTCCCACGTTCATTTCAGGTATTCAACCATTTGTGGGGTCTTTTCCTTACTTCTGGCTCCCTCCGTTGGCTGCGTTGTCTTTGCGAATTCTTCCAGTGTGGGTTGCTTCCCTTTTGTCTTCACCTGCTTAGACGTCATCTCTGTGTTGTTGTGTGCTTCAGTTCCAGGTGGCGTGGGTCTAGCCTGCAATACTTCAAATCTGTTATATAGTTAGTAATGTTTCATGAGGATTTGTGCTTAGACAATTAACTTGACATTGGAGCCGCACGGGGAGTTTTGAAGTGCTTTGTGTTTTCTTAGGCTTATGTAGAGCGGGGTGTACAAACCAATGCTGCAATGCCTCACACTGCCACTGCCAATAGTTTATGCCAGCTTGTGTTCTACTATGGTCGTCTGTTCCACCACGTCATCTCACATCCTCCTGAGGTACCATCTTACAAGATTGCAGGCAATGCGAGGCCAATTTTGGAAGAAGGCGTCCCACCCATAGGCGCAGTATCGGAGTCTTCCACCCTGGAAGGTTGTGCTGCACGAATCCGTTGCCGGGTGCACCTCAGTGCGACAGTTTGCCGTGGCCTGGCCCCACAGCTCGCAGAGTCACTTTGATTATGCACGTCCCCGTGCCTTATGGGGCTTGTGATCTTAATGGTTTCTGTTGTACCTCCATTCGCGCTCAGCACCCGCATGCTGTCTCCTTGTGTGGGCCGGTCTGTTTATTCTGTTGGCTTCGTTAGTATACCTTAGTATACATGGATATTGCACCGTGTCTCAATGCTCCTGTCCTGCCACTGTCTGACATCAACGTTCCTTAGGGAACGAAACTTCGTCTTGGGCAAGCCGTCGAGGCAGATTCCGCATCAGTTTCACAATGTAGCGGTGGCTTTGCTACATTGTAGCTACGCCGCGGCTGGTGTCGGAGGGGAGTCAGCGTCCTCTTGTTGTGCAGCACAGAGCCGCAGGGCCAGCTTGCCGAGTATCTGGCAATCTGATGCGAGCGCAGTTCCTGCCCTACAGGCTGCGTTGCAGTTGTCAGTTATACATGGTGTAGCCCTTGTCCCACGGCATACACACCAGCGTGTATGGGGTGCGGTATCCCAGCATAAACTCTCTCCATCCAAGGATGCAGCACCATTTTGTGAGCTCTGCCAGCTATTGCAGTGTAATCAGCTGGGCACAGTCCACGACCCACTGTTTTCCGCAGCGGCTGATCTTTGATCTGGTCAACACCATTTTGAGATCGCCCGATCCTTTATGTAATCTTTCTTCAGATAACTCACTGGATCACAGCTCAGAGCCGGTTTCAATAACGTCTGCCTGTGCCTGCTAGCTTCATGAGCACATGTATTCGAGTTGTAGTCTTCTGTGGCTGCATTTAGTCGCATTATTATCCGGATCATTGTTGGATTTGCAGGAGACACGGCAGACCCACGTCTTCCTACATGGCCACCAAGCCGCGCCCCCATCCTCTTTTTCATAGGTTTTATTATACTATACTAATGACTATCTGTCATTTTTAAAACCAAATTTCTGCTTTTCTCTGTGCCTATTTTTCAAACACACTTCTCACTAAAACCTCCAGAACTTCTTCAATTTTATAGATAGAAACGAAATTTCAACTCTCACTGATACCGAAGACCCATAGCTACATCCACAATCGCATAGTGCAATTTGGCCACAATTTTACATTTTAGCAAAGGTTTACACGTGTAGTTTTCCCATTTCAAAGTGCTTCTTCCATCCCATCCTGATCTAAACTGTGTACTGTTGTTTAGCTGGTAGCTCATGTGTGTTAGGACCCGTTTAGTGTTGCTTTCCTAAGAATTTTTCTCCATTTATGCATTTTTGCCCACTTTGCATTGTTTTACTAAGCCATTTTCACATGTCATTTAAAAGTGTCAATCTCCAAAAACGGTTCTCTCTCTTGTTTGGAGAGGGAAGATTACATTTAAACTTTAGACATTATGCTTCATTCCTGAATACCTGCCGATTACTGTCATCTGTGTAGGATTGCTCATTTGTACCTTCAGTACTTTGCAGGGGGAAATATTAACCTAAACGCTATCTGTTTAAAAAATAAACTTATTTTTCCTATGTTTTGTATTCTGCAGTAATATAAGTGAATTCAATTGCTTTACTTATTTTCTGAATTGTATAGTCACCGCTTGGTGATTGCTGCCCCATATCTATCTATATATTAAAATGTATGCGTGATTTGAATATTAAATAAATCTTTACCTTTACAAACTAGCCTGATTCCTGGTAAACTGTGGCATGGGGGGTATTTTGAGAAGGGTGTGATATGAGTGGTATATCATTCAGAATATTGAACTTATAGACACAAACAAATAAGTGTTTCATTGCGCACTACATGCTAGGCGAGACCTGGGTGTGTGCCTGATTGAAATCCTTAACAGATTTTGGGGGCTTGGGCCATGATTCTGAATTCGAAATACCACCCGTGACAGCCTAACACAGCATACTAGTCTTCAGGGTACAGACACTTTGCTGGGTAGGTATACTGTGCTACACTGTACAAGCGCCTCTCAAAATAAATACTCAAATCGGGCCTGTTTGCAAAAGTAACTTAACCCTGAAATAAGTCAGAAGGAAATTGACATTTCTGAAATGGCGATCCCAGTAGAAATTAATATTGCTAGGGAACACCTCCTGCACAAACTGTATCAGGGGTGAGTGGCCAGAACAGAATGAGCAGATCTGGCTACAAGAAATCAAAGAACAGGTCATTGCCATAGACCTGGATATATGGCAGGACAAGGGCCCATTATACCAGGCGCTCAGTGAACTGTACATGGCCCCAAAAATAAAAAGAGCAGTGTATAATTGCCAAAATAGCGGCCTACCTGTACCTCCACATAGGGGTAATACAGGAAAATCATGCAGAAGACATAGTTCGGGCAAAGCAGCAAGTGGAAACACTACAGAAAATCCAAACTAATCTGGACTCTGCAGAGAAAAGGCTCCAGAAGAGCCAAGAATCAGACACAAGCTAGGCAGTATTTGTTAAAACTAAAGGAAGATCTGGCTCTCTTACAGCAAGAGAAGGCAGAGCAAGATACCCAAGTACAGACACTGTAAAACGAGTGTCAGGAAAGGGTTGACTCTTTACAACAGAGTCAACAAAAGCTGGCGCAACAATTAACTTTTAATAGTCGTCCTTCAAGACCAGATAGACCAATTAAAAGAGGAAAACAATAAATGAATTATTAAAGACCTAGAATCTCAAGCAGAATTTGATGAGGAGCGCCAGAAATCTAGTGCATTTAGAAAACAGAGGGATGACCTGGCTGAACAGAGGGGCACTCTAAGTCAGGAGAGGGACGCCTTTGGTCAGGAACTCAGCCAATTAAATCCAAGCTAGAGGAAAGAAAGCTGGCCCTCCAGGAGCTCAGTGAGGTAAAAAACGAATATGAGAAGCTACTAGAGCACACCAGGCGGGTGGAGGATGCTATTGAAAAGAACACTCAGACCAATAATGACAAAACTCAGGAGGTGAGTCTCCTGCAGCAGAAATTGGCCCAGTATTTCCAAACCAGGCAGGAAGCACAGAGATACAATGAGGCTTTCTGTGAAAAGAATGATAGGCTCTTCAAACAGATAGCCATGCAAGAGCAAATCATTGAGAACAGTAAGGCCTTAATAGAGGAGCAACAGAGTCAGATTTTGGCATGTCACCAGGGAATAGGGGCTGAGAGAGAAGAGGTAGGGAGGGACAGAGAAACACTTGAACATAACATCGGGAACCCTGTAATCAGGGACTCTAACCCCTTTAGTACCATGAACTCTGCTGCCTTCATGCCCACTGGCTCATATGAACCCAGGGCCACGGGGATGGTAGACTTCAGTAGAATTAGCAACATGGGACTGGCAGATCAGCACCTCCCAGAAATGGATGGGCGGGCGTCTCTGTACAGATTCCCAAATGTGAGGGCTAGCCTCTCTGATCAGGAAGACTCCAGTGAGGGGATAATCAGGGAACTGGATCCCCAAAAATACTGGCTACCGAAGGATCAGTCTGTCAAATTTGGTGGGGAACTCCATGAAACTAGGCCCACAAAGAGTATCTTAAAGACCTCTTCCCAGCTAGGGCAGTGGGGGCGGGGGGTACTCAGCCAATCCTGGGAGCAGGGGAGAGTCAGAAGACTCTTCTGAGCATCGCAGGCATCCAGAAACTAGGTCCCCATATTCTGCAAGCCATTCTCTAGCACGCAGAATCCGCGAGAGCCTAGAGGATCAGATAGCCACCTCCTGTAGCAGTGCCTCTGAGTCAGAGGATGACTGGACACGGGTGACTAAGAGTAAAAAGGCCAACAAAATTAAGAGGGCTCTACTAAAAGATCCCCTGAAATAGATCAAGGCCATTAGGAGCGTCATAACTCCCTATCACAAAAATGCCAAGTATTCAGTTTGGGTGCACCTTGAGTTATACGAGCAAATGATAGATACTTTCCATCTGAAAGATAGCCAGAATTGCATCCAATATGTCAAGTGGACATTTTCCCCTGAATACTTTCGCTTCTTTGCGGAGCTGGAGGATCAGAACCACTCAAGATGGTCCACCTATAGGGCAGCCATCTTAAAACATTTTTCTGTACATGGGAACCCCCAAGAGGCCCGCAAGGCAGCCTACAGTCTGCAGTGTAGGGAAGACCAGGCCCCACAAGAATGTGTGCAATAACTAAAACATGCCTTTGCGCAGACCACCAGGAGGGTGCGCACAGACAGTAGGGAGTTCATTAATACCTTCTTTCATGCACTCCCTAAATACATCATGACCCAGCTGGTGAGGGACTTTCAAGAGAAGAGATCACTAGACTGGGTCATTGAACAGGCGACTCGTATTTATGAAGTGCAGAAACCGGTAGAGAATAAAAGTACAAATAAAAACCCCAAACCAGCCAACACCCCTGCTGCTGCTAAGGTGGCGGAGGTGAAGGGTGCCCCATATTAGATCTGGAGATGGGGGGGCCTAAAAATATTCCTGTTCAGAATCCATCTTCTAACCAAAGGGCCAGAAGGCCCTCGGGCCAATCCCAAACAAGTAGTCTGGGAGGTAATCCCACAAATGGGACCCCTAACTCCCCTGATTATATCAGCCCCCGTTACAAAGGCAACAGAACCATCCTGGGGTATGTGTGGACTCCCCCAGTCCAAGGGGGGGTTCCAACCCGGTAGCTACCAACCCAGGAAACTTCGCTCCTAACTTTCTCCAGGAGGGCAGTAATTCCCTAAATGCCGGGTTGAGCTTCTTTCCCCGGTACCCACCAAACTTCAACCCACAAAACAACCCTCCTTTCTTTCCCCACTTTCCTGAGCCCAGACAGCCCAATCCGGGAGAGGGGAAGCCAAGGGCGGAGGGTTACCAGAACTATCCCAACCAAGGGTATTATGGGAGAAGGGACAGTTACCCTTCCCGTGATCCACCTAGGATGGACCAGAGACCCCCGTACCAGTCAGAGTGGGTGTCCCAACTGGAGTGCCAGATCCAGAACTTGTCACAGGATCTGGGTCGCATGTTTAGGGCTCAGCGTAACCCTCAGATGAGCATGCCGGCTCAGAACTCCACAAATCAAGGGTCTGGTACTCCAGAGCAATGACTGGGAGAGAACCCCGACAACCCACCGGTTCCAAGGGAGGAGGCACGGGAGGAAGGGTGGTGTAAAGCCTTAGAGGAAGCTTCCTTCCCCACTTGTGAAAAACCCCTAGAAACCCAGGAACCGGTACCAAAATCTCCTGCCCCCGAAAGTCTCCAACCTAAGGAACAGGGGGCGGGTAGGAGAAATAAAGGGCCTAAAAAGACCCATTTTCTGGAGGAGGTTAGCCTTCCAATTTGAAGGAGAGGGGTCCTCAGAGGACTCTGGGAAAAGGATATTCTCCTTCAGGGATGGGGGAACTCCTCCCAAAAAAAAAAATGAGTCCCGAGAGATCCTAATCAAGACTGGGTAAATGTGGGGACTGTGTTAAAACCGCCCATCATTGAACCCCAGAATGATTGCTTGGAACGCCACCTTGCCCAAACATTCTGGGGACTGCCTCCAAAAAGGGGAGGGTAGGGCCCAGAATCAGAACCAGGAGAGCCCAAACCTCCCCCAATATCCAACTGCCATATTTTTCTTGCAGATTCCCAAGCTCCCACACCGAATCCTGCCCAAACTACCCCTGTGTCAGAATCAAGAGTCAAGAAATTAACCCACCAACTGGCCCAAAATGCACATTATCTTTGCCCCCGTGAGGAAAAGGAGGGAAGATTCTATGCCCTGGTCCAAATACAAGGGCAATGTACATTTTTGGCACTGGTGGACACTGGATCCCAAGCCACCCTTCGGTCACAGGGCCTTTGATCAGCTGAATTCAGGAAGGGGGAAGAGATACCAGATCCCTCTCACCCCTCTTCCTGGACAACCTCAGAACTTCGATGGGAATGAAATTCCTGTCGAAGGGACTGCGGATTTAGAAATTAAAATTGGGCGACACAAGGTGAAACACCCGGTTATAGTTGTGACTCCGGAGGGCACACCATGTTTACTGGGGAAGGACATCCTGCGTAGATTGTCTCCCCTAATAGATTGTGTAAACAAGGTCCTCTGGAGCCAGGCTAACCGACCAATAAAATTAAAACATAGCGTGAACCATGTTAATCTAAATGGCACATGCTACATGGTTGAACAAAAACAGGATCACATTGAATTCCATTTTCACAACAACAAAATCCATGACGTGACAGTCATTGCAGTAGGACAACAAACTGGTGATGGGAAGTCCTCTATATTTCTGAAAATCAACCTTCCTTCCAGTCTCATGTGGCATTCCACACTGGAAGGAAATACTCTGAAATTCTATACCAATTCACAATAAGAATAATCTCACCTCCATAGTCCAAAATGATGAGAAACCAGCTCAAAGCTTGGCTGACCTTCAGAAGATTAGAGAACAGTTCTTCATCCCTATTCAGTTAAATGAGGGGAAGGACTCTGTTCTCGTCCGAGTGTGCGTGAACAACAGTAAGAGCTTCATCAGCAAAGCCATGTTCCGAAAACTCCCAAAAGATCCAGCCATTCCCACCTTTAAATTGATAGACAAATGGGAAATGGACCTGGAAACACCCAATTCCAAACATCTCCTGCCTAGTAGGTGTATGCTCAAAATGTCCCTAGGCAAAAAGAGCATAGTCCATAATTGTTGGGTTGTGTGAGATGTCCCTGCTGCATTTTATTTAGGCAGTGACATTCTCAATCGCGTTGCCGTTAGTTTGGACCTAATCAACTTCAAAGTCTGGTCCCGATTAGCGGGTAATCCCATGGACTTTGATGATCCAGAGAAAGCATTTCGGTCAGCTCAACTGCTGCCACATGCAGTTGAAGTTCAGATTGGAAAGGAATTCACCATCCCAGAACGGACCCGACTATTCCCACTTAAGGTAAAAATTAAGAGGACAGAAACTGCAAAATCCTGACGCATACGTTGACCTCAATGCCCATCTCCAACAGCAAGGGTTGGGGTTAAACCCAACACCACTAGTCAATACAGAACACGACACCATTCCAATAGTGATGGATAACAGCGACCTTGGGAGTATCACTCTGGGCACAGTCACCATTATTGGAATGGCGGTTGATGACCAACATTTTTCCATAGATTTAGGTAATGAACTGGTAGGGCCAATCCCCAATGACTGTTTTGACAGTGATAGCGACAATGCCACAACACCAGACAGGATCTTCACCCGGCATGGGGGGAAATTACTGGTGTACTCTTCCTGCCCTTATGGTAAGGAAGAGGTGACCTGGGACTTCAGGAGGGATGAGGTGATCTTTCAAAGTCCACCAGGACTGCCTTCACCACCTGAAGCCATCAGTCAAAGTTAGTACTTTAACCAAGGACTTCTCCACCCAGCTGGAGGGTGCCGCTGAGATAGCCAAACAAGAAGTCTTTCCGGGCTTCAGGCAGATGGTTGAAGAGTCAGTCAACCTAGCTGATGCCTGTGAGACTCTGGAGCAAAAGCAAAAATTGAAACAAGTTTTCTTAGAATTTTAGGATCTCTTTGCGGTAGACTCATATGACTGTGGTCGCACCGAAATCCATGCAACCACTATTCCCATGGACCCTGGTATGACTCCAGTGTTTGTGAAGCAATACCGCTTGCCTCTCGCATCCTTGGAGTACCTCACAGAAATGATAAAAAGCCTTGAGTCCCGTGGGATAATTCGTCCAGTCCACAGCACATTCAATAATCCGGTGCTGGGGATTTTGAAACCAAACGGCCAGTGGAGACTGTGTGCTGACCTAAGGGAGCTGAACAAACGGGTCCACACTTCCCGATGGCCTCTTCCCTACATTGACCAAGTTGCTGGCCCTGTGTGATGTTTTAACCCACTTTTTACTCTGCCATGCGGCAGCACTGTGTTATGATGGTGCCAGAAACGGTTGCCAGTGAATTCGTCGAAAAAAATTGGTCGACCAGACAAATGGTCGAATCAAATTGGTCGAAAACCATTTCGTCGAAATTTTTTTTTTTTCTATTTTAACCCTTTTTTTTTTTTTTTGGGGGGGGTCCCCCCCCAACCCCCTTTTTTTCTCTAAAAACCCATTTTTTAACAAAACGAAAACCCAAAAATAAATATATAAATAAAAAAAATTTTTCGACGAAATGGTTTTCGACCAAATTGCGTCGACCAAATTGCAGTCGACCAGTTTTTTTTCGACGAGTTGACTGGACACCGCCAGAAACATCAAAATAGTTGCAAAACCCTTGTACGCACCAATACGTCTGGAAATCGTGCTTTGCAACGCCCAAAAAGATATCTGCCCAATCTGCCACAGAGGTTGACCGTGGTGGAATTGAGATCTCACTCCTGAAATATGTTGCTGGGCTCCGCAACATGTGAAAATGCAGTACAGAAGGAAAAAGCAGTGCTTTGCTAACTGAAACCCCAAAATCTTGCTTTGAACCCTGTTTCTTTGTGGCTGAAACTGCTGAATGCCGGTACAAAACACCCTCAAACATCCAAAATGTTTGCTGGGTGCTACAATTCAATCAGTTTAAGAAATCATTGTGAACTTGCAAGGTCCTGAAAAGCGGAAAGCATAAAGGGATTTACACAGCAAAAGTGGTTTGTCTGCGGATGTCAAAATCTCTGCGCAGCAGAGGGCTGCAGGGATGACAGCTGTCAGGAAGCTTGCCCGATTAAACTTTAAACATGTATATAAACTGAAATCAAATGTTTGCAATCTAAGAGGCCTGTTACTGAGAGTAACCTATGTTGTAATTGTTTGATCCCATGGTTTAAAATCTAGAATAAAAATTCTAGCTGCTGTTTTGAAATCACAAGTTTGTTTTAAGCTAAGGAAAAATGCAACAGAATTAACATTTAAATTTAAGCCTGGCTAAAGCTACCAAACTGGAATAACAGGTTTCCTCACAGAGGCCTGTTCCTCTCCAGCAGGAAATCACACCTAAGCGGTAATTATAGGGTTTGAAAAGAACCTGGGCCACAGAGGCAAAAGGGAACAATGAACAGCTGCTACTAAGAAAGTGCGAAGACAGTTGTAAATGGCCTCTGCCAGGAGAAAAGAAAGAGGATGGCTCCTGGGCTCCCAGGGAGAGACTAAAGGGGTGGAGCTAAACAACCATTTGTTGCTTAACAAGGACAAAGGACACATTTTAAAAAGACTGATAACTTACTATGTAAAATTGTGCAAAATATAGAAATAACAGCATTGTTAATGTAATTTTTGGCTGCATGTTTCAAGAGGCGGCAAAATCGGGTGACATGTTCTGGAAAGAAACGGCAGAAAATGTGATTTTACACAAAATGTATTGCTGCTAGAAGTATGATACTTTATACACTTATGGCCATGGTAAACTCGCACACTTGTAGAAATCTGCTCATAAATTGGACATTGTGTTCCTGATGAAAAGGGCAAAATTCTGTGAAAATCAGAGGCAAGATCCCATGGCTACGGGGTTTGGAGGGATAGCTGCTATATCAAATATGTCATCAGTATATGTGATTCTTATAGAGGTTACACACGTGTAAATATGTATGGTGCCAAAAGTAGATTTTGTGTTCAAGGGGCTAGGGGTGTATCCTCAGCCTCATAAAATCACACTATAAAAATGACACACTGTTTCTCTCCTCCTATCAAGGCTGAGAGGAGACTCTGACCCAATCGGCTGTCAAAGGGGCGAGCTTAGGATAAACCAGCCCACACCCCCCTTTATCATAGCATAAATAGAGACAGCTCACCACTCAAAAAGACAGACCGATTCATCCACTATCCCGACGCTGGTGGAGCACCCTGTTGCAGAACTCTCCATCTTCCTTGCTCCAGACTCCAGAACTTGGCAAAGCAGAAACCCATTGCATATCTGGACCATTTTCAGCTAGGCCTCAAATTCCAGAACCAGAACCCCGCAGACCTAAGGGGAGCATCAAAATACAGCCGGGCTGCGCTGTACTGCTTGCCTGCTGAAATAATTATCATCACAACCAAGAAGGGCAGGTCCAGTCCTGTGCTGTGCTGTGACCAGAGAACCTTGCTGATTGCAGATCCAATCCGATGTGCCAAGCTGTACCTTAGAACCAGATCCAATTCCCTGACCAGAATTTTGACAGACCAGAATCCTGATGGTTCCATTTAAAAACATATCTAGTGAGTATCTATAGATAGAACTGTGTCACTAGCATATGTACCTTGTCTAGTTAATTCCTATCTTAAACCCATCCTATTCTGTATTCAGAACATGTATTGTTAGGAGTATTTTTGAATTGTCTAAACTCTCTATCCTATCCCTCCTAAACTAGTATTGCTAAAACTATCTTTGCGCTGATCTTTTCTCATCTGACGAAGTTGAGTCCCGGGCAGGCAGTCATTCTGATCAAGTGGCTGTTTTCTTGTGGGGATTCATTTTGTTCATAGTCATCCTCTAGTGTTAGAAATCCCATTTGTCAATTTAAAAGCGCATTCCTGTTTCCCCTTCTTGCACCTATCTCGAAAAAGCGACCTTCACTAAAACGTCCATAACTTCCTCCGTTTTTGTGCTAGAAACATAATTTCAACTTCTGCTTGTAGCTAACACCCACAGCTTTAAATTGCATTTACAACCGCATCCCAAATCCATAAAGTTTCCCCGTTATCGCGATTATCACACAGTGAAAAGTTTGCTGCGAATTTCATTTTTGGGAAAATCTGACATGTATAAAACAGCTTTTGATTGGTCCCAACTTGAATTTTAGGATTTCAAATTGTTTCTGGGTATTGAGTCATTGTTTGTATTTGTGTGCAACCATCCAAAGCGGCTCCCATAAGAATTGATAGCAATTACAGCAATTTTGACCATATTAGTGTTTTTGCCCAATCCATTCTCAAGATAACTTTAAGAGCCATTCAGGCAGCTTGACAGTCAATTCTGTTTTCTCTTGTGTTTGCTGGGGGAAAGTGGGATTATTTTGTTTGAATTCTCCCATTCCTGAATACCTGCTCTCTCCTCCTATCTCTTTACATTGCCTATTGGGGGGTGGAGGGATGTGCAGGGGGAACCTTTAACCACAGTGCTATCTGATCTGCACACACACAAAAGTATTATTTCTGTGTTGAATTGTTTTGCTCATTATTACTCCTTGTTTATTAAAGAGATTATTCACTATCACATCACCCCATTGGTGATTATTGTGTACCCATAAAAACATAGTGTGATTAAATTGTAAATACATAAATAAATATTTTAACTTTGCAAACCAGCCTGATTCCTGGTTCAGTGTGACCAGGGGGTTCCAGGAGAGGGGTGTGATATGAGTGGTATTTCGTTCAGAATAAAGAACTTTTGACTTGGTTGTGTGTCGGATTAAAATCACTTACAGCCCAGATCCAGGGGTCAAAGTTATACACTTCCATTGACCTGACCAATGGGTACTGGACCGTACTTGTCAGTAGGGAGGACCAATACAAGATGGCCTTTACCTTCGGGGGACAGCAGTACACATGGACCCGGACTCCCTTTGGATACATCAACTCCGGCAATTAATTTAATATCTTCTTGCATAAGGCCATGCCCGACTTGGGTAAAAGGGGTAATCTGACCTATGTAGATGATGTCCTAATCAAAAGCTCAACTGTGGAGGAACACACAGCAGAGATCCATTTTGTTCTGACACAGTTGAGGGCTGCAGGAGCAAAACTATCTTTCCAAAAGGCACAGTGGTGCAGGACCTGTGTCAACCCTCTTGGGGCATGAGATAACTCCCGAGGGTCTCTGTCCCCAGGAAAAGAAAGTAAAAGCACTCCCGAAACTTAAACACCCCACAACTCTGCAAGAGGTAAGGAGCCTCCTTGGACTGACTAATTATAGTAGAAAGTTCATTGAGGATTACGCAGAGATCACAAGACCCCTGATCCATCTGTTGAAGGGGGGGTCAAGTGGGAGTGGGGTGCAGAACAAGCCGAGGCAGTAAGACCACTCAAAAGAAGCCTCTCACAAGCGCCTTGCCTACCTTACCCTGTCAAAAACAAGGAGTTACTCGTGGAGACAGGGTTCTCAAATACATGCTTGAATGCAGTATTATATCAAAAGCATGACAAGGTTCAATAAAGTCATCTCCTATGCCAGTAAGACTTTATCCTTGGTGGAGGAAAAATTCAACGATTGTGAGAAGGCACTCCTGGCAACGATGTGGGCATTGAAGAATTACCGCCCGTTCATCCAGGGGGAACATATCATAGTGGAGACTCCACACCGGAAATGTAATTCCCAAATTACTTCCTGGATTCTGTCAATGCAAGGCTTTCCTGTGGAGGTCAGATATGGCCAAAACAAGAAGAATCCCCCCGCGCAAGGTCTGGCTGACTTGCATGATTGTGCCAGAGAACGAAAGTCTTAAAATCAAGGACAACCTGGAGGCGTACCTCAATTGCCCACACAAAGTCTATGAAGAAAAGTGTGAGGGAATGCACACTGTCTATGTGGATGGGTGTTCCTACCATGTTGACAAAATTGGTCCCCGTAGTAGTCAAGTGGCAGAGCTGATCGCTGTGCATCAAGCCATCCTCACTGCTGTCCAACACCAACTCCACATACTGATCATAATCGCTGATTCAGATTATGTCCGGAACGGGTTCGTGGAGCACCTGGTTAATTGGAAAACCAGAGGCATGCTATGTGCTAACAATAAACCACTAAAACATGGAAAACTTATACAAAATATTGATGATCTGGTCATCTCTAGTTGGATGACCATCTATTGGAAAAAAATCAAGGGTCATTCTAAAGTAGAGGGACCAGCCAAAACTGGAAATGTCTTAGCTGATCAGCTGACCAAAACCAGAGCCATCCAAGGGGATCTACTTGAGATCGAGTCCCTGTTGGGGGGAAATCCAGGTCACTGCTATCACTAGGTCCCAGACAAATGCTCACAATGAACTCTTAACTGCCCAGTGGAGTTAGGAGACCCAGATGCTGATTTGATTACGGCTCAAAAAGGGGATCCAATAATTGGTACGTTTTATCAACACATTGAGGACCCTGAGAACTTTCCCCTGATGGATACCGATTGCATTGGGGAAGAGGATCTTAGACTGTTGATGAAATGTCCAAATATTTTCCGAATCTAAGACGGCTTGTTGGTAAGGAGATCCATATCTGGCTGTGATCAGTGGGTGGTACCTACCTCATTCCGAAGCCTGATGCTAAGTCACGCCCATGATGCGGCTTCAGCCGGTCATCAGGGGTTTCATACAACATTAGAAATCTTGCGAGAGGTTGCATACTGGCCACACATAGGGCAGGACCTCGACCAATACTTGAAGGGGTGTCTTGTGTGTGCACAATTTCAGCCAACATCACTCACACACCATGCTCCCCTCCAAAAAAGGGGGATGCCACTGCCCTGCTCAGATTTGCAAGTCGATTTCATCGGGCCCGTGATTTGCTCCTCTAGCGGGAACAAGTACATGTTAACTGTAACATGCATGTTTACTAAATGGGTGGAATGTCTCCCGGCCCCAAATTTCAAGGCAGAAACAGCAGCTGCCCTGCTGATCAATTACATCGTCTCGTGTTTTTGACTACCCCAAAGGATTGAGTCAGACCGAGGTAGTCACTTCACCAGTGAAGTGATGAGAAAGATGTGGGAGATACTTCGGGTAAAAAGGAAATGACACATTCCATACCGCCGGTCCTCTAGTGGTGGAGTTGAGAGGTACAATAAAAGTATTGTGAGCATTTTAAAAAAGGTTGGCGCAGATTCTGGGGCAAGTTGGGGATATTCGATTACCCCTTGTCCTAATGGCCATCAGATCTACCCCTTCTTCTGCAACAAAAATGTCTCCGTTTGAGCTGATGACTGGATGAAGTATGGTGCTACCCCAGCATCTGCTCTACAGAACCCAAGAGCAGACCTTGATAAATGCTTCCACAACTCATGAGTATGTTGAGAATCTGAGAAAACACCTTCAAACATGCATTTGCATATGCTCAGCGGAATCTAGAAAGATCTGCAGACAGTATGAAGACCCACTATGACCTTAAGACAACTAAAAAGGAATATCAAGTAGGAGACAGGGTCTACTTGTACAATTTCCAAAGGAACCAAGCCAAGGAGTGCAAATTCCTCCCAAGTTTCGGGGTCCTTTTGAAATTGTGGACAGAATCTCCCCAGTCGCCTACAGAATCCGCATCCCCAAGGGAAATTTGACAGAAGGGGAAGACAAGTGGGTCCACATAAACCAGCTAAAGAGTTGCCATCCCAGGCATGCTTTGCAGCAAATAGAAAAGCCTACGGGAAACCCAGAGGGGAAAAATCCGTAGATCTAAAAGAATTATTAAATGTTCATTGATTACGTGCAAGGAAAGTGTTAAGACTATCATTGAATATGCAGGGAATATTGTCAGTTGTTATTAAATGCATGCATCTGCCCCACTACACCCTCCGGGGAACAGTAGTGGGGAAATTTCCATAACCGTGCTATATTCTGTTTTCTAGTACTGGAACTAAATCCACCTAATCACCAAGGAGGACTGCCTCAGGACCGGGTTAAAAATAAAAACACAGATCAGGAGTGTCGTTCCACACTTCCAACCAGAACCAGCTAGGAGAGCGTGTCGCATCAATCGCTGACGGGAGAAGCAACTGGATTTCTTCACATGGACCGAAAAGAAAAAAAAATATCCCACGTGCCTGACTCCCCCACGACTGGACGTCACGCTGAAGTCAGGGGCGGTGGGAGGGACGTGTGGAATATTTGTACCCATGCCAATGCGCCACACTACAACCCTTTGCCAATGGGGGAAAAGAAACTGCCAAAAATTGATGTGCTAAGCCCTGTGCGCACCAAATCTGCAAGACTGCGCATGGTTCATAAATCACAAAAAGGCTAAATCACCCTGCCACACACACAGTCAAAGTTGGTGTAAAAACAGGAATCACTAAATGTCAGTGGGTGCTGTCACCTGACACCTGTCACATGAAGCAAGGCCACAGAAAGGCTAAAATCCGAAAATGCTTTTAAAATCTAGTTTTCCTAATCCATTGCAACCTTCAAAGTGCTGTTTTGGTGCTAATTTCAGTCATTTTCCCAGTGAGCCATTGAAATCAAAAGGGGGCTGAAATCACAAATCATCCAGTGCAGTCAGAGGAATCCAGGCCTCACTGCCTGACAGCTAGCTGCATAAGAAAACGCAAGATATATGAATGGGCCTGGATGTTAAACTTAGAAAAACTAGATAAACTAGCATCTGCACTAAAACTTGGACCTATCAAGAACCAACGGAACGTAATGCCAAACTATTTGGTGCAATTTCCATCACGTTACCATCGAGATAAATTTCTCCGTCTGCGATTAAATATCATCAAAGTAAAGGAAATGTTATTCATGAGACATGATCAGTCCTCTATGGATAATATCTGTAGATATTGTGGAACTGCAGTAGAATCCTCTAGACATTTAATAGCAGAATGTGTAACTCTTAAAGATCTACGAACACTCCATCTAGCGAAGTTTGCGCCCTTGAACATGAACATGGATGAGTGGTGGTTCCACTTCTTAAGTGGAAGATCGGTCCACTTGACATGTGCAGTCGTAAACTTTATGGATTCAGTGATACATTGTCTATGAAAAGACAGTGATGTCGACGCTAGTGAAGACCGGCGTGATCACCGGAATACAAACAAATAGAGATGGGAAAGTGAAAATGGGATTAGCTGAAGTAAAGGTCATAATCAAAGTGAATGTCTTGTAACAAAAGTTTGTAATAAACTATAATTTACAAAAAAAAAAAAAAAAATAAGAAAACTAGATGTCAAACCCGGTTAAAATGTGTTTCTTTTTCCTGAAGAAATTGCAAAATTTGCCTATTTAAAGCATGTTTGTGAAGGGCTTAATTCTTTTAAATGTCCAAATCTTTTATAAACTGTGCTTATTTTTATATGTGTTAAAGAAAAGACTTTATTGTGAATTTAAGCAACCCAGTATTGGAGTTAAGTAACTGCTTAAGTCTGATTGGACAGTGCCTAGCCTGGGAAAGCTTGACCCTTCAGTTGACATGCCCTTGATAAAGGAAGCCTTAATTGTTTCCGCATATTGACAAGGAGCACAATAGACTTAATTAGACATTTGTCTTTTGGCTGAGCCAAGAACAAAGGACAGGCTGAGCATGGACTCTGCTGGGGATGGGCAGGATGCTTCCCTCTACACCCCACCCTGATCAAAGGGATCTGACAGCTGTTGTTTGTTGAAAGGAGAGAAAAAAAACTCTGCTCAAAGAAACTTTGATGTTTAAATCTTTATTTGTGGTTAAGTTTGAAATTCTTTAACTGTGCCACCTAAAGGAGGATACATCTGAAAATTGGTAGATGTTAACCTAAGGTCAGGCTTTTGCTTTGAAGACATTGATGAACTCTGTATCACTTAAGGAACCGCCAAAGTTCCAGAAAAACCACAATTGTAGCAGAACTGTTAATCTTGCAAGCCTAAGATTGTAAATACATGATCCAGTGATAAGCGCCCAGAGATGTACCGAATTAGAAATTATTAATCCAAACTGTTTTAATTAAAATTGATAAAAATTCTATAGAATTAGAAAGACAGCTCGCACAAAGATGAGGGTTGAATGTAAATATAACCTATCAAATATGCAATGTATATGTCCAATTTTATTAGGAGACATAATTTTAGAAATGTACATTTGTGCAAAAGAGTTCCTAAATCCCATCGTAAAGATGACCGCTCTGTTCTGAAAAGGCAAGGGTCTGTGGCCACTCACCACCGTGGGGGTGTGTTTTGAAGTTCTGCCCACACCATAAAAATTGTGATGTCACTTGATAAGATAAATATAGGAACTTCAGCACACATCGGACACACTGCTTCCAGAACACATCCAGATTTCCGCGCAGTGTCTTGTTCCTGACTTCTTCATCTTGTCCAGAACTCTTCATCTTGCAGCTGACTCCAGACTTCTTGCAGAATCCAGACTTTAGCATTGCTGAACTCTTTCTAGCTAGACCCAAATTCAACCATCCCAAAACTTAAGGGAATTTAATACTGATTCAGCTTGGCTTGCTACCATTAAGGCTTGCCTGTTGAAACCCGCATCCTGCTTATCTGCTGTGTCCAGTGACCAGAAGGGCCCATCCAAAATCCAGTCTGAGGTGCAGTCCAAAATCGACCAGAACCGCACCGCTGATCCAATCCCTCCATAAGTGCCCTGCTGCCGGTAGACCTGACCCGATCCTATGACCAGAACCTGATGGTCCAATTTTAATCACAAGGGACTGTAAGTATTAATAGGAAGAACTGTGACCCATAGTATATTTGCATTGTCTGATCCCAATCTCAACCCATCTTTAAATTCAGAACCCTAGTATTGTCAGAACCTTTCTTGCGCTGATTTTGTCTCATTTGTTTTACAAAACCATAAGCCATTAGTGATTTTGAGTAACTAAAGTAAATCCCATTAAAAAATCGAGTATCCACCACATGAATGGTTACGCTGGCCACATAGCTGTGAAGATTCATGTGTGGCATCCTCTTTTTCATATTCATTAATATAGTATAATAAAACCTAGCTGTAATTTTTAAAACCAAATTTTTGCTTTTCTCTGTGCCTATTTTCAAAAACGCTTCTCACTAAAACCTTCATAACTTCTTCAATGTTATAGATAGAAACAAAATTTCATCTACCGCTGATCCCTAAGACCCTTAGCTACATCCACAACCAAAAACGTCATGGAACAGTGTATTTGGCCCGTTATTATCAAAAATCGCATAGTGAGATTTTGCCGTGATTTTACATTTTAGCAAAAGTTTACACGTGTCTTTTTTCCATTTCAAAGTGCTTCTTCCATCCCATCTTGATCTAAAGTGTGTACTGTTGTTTAGCTGGTAGCTCATGTGTGTTAGGACCTGTTTAGTGTTGCTTTCCTAAGAACTTTTTTCCATTTAAGCATTTTTGCCCACTTTGCATTGTTTTACCAAGCCATTTTCACCTGTCATTTAAAAGTGTCAATCTCCAAAAATGTTTTCTCTCTTGTTTGGGGAGAGAAGATTGCATTTACACTTTAGACATTATCCTTCATTCCTGAATACCTGCTGATTACTGACATCTGTGTAGGATTGCTACCTTCAGTACTTTGCAGGGGGAAATATTAACCTAAATGCTATCTATTCACAAAACAAAACTGTTCTTTTTCCTGTGTTTTCTATTTTGCAGTAATATAAGTGGATTCAATTGCTTTACTTATTTTCTGAATTGTATAGTCACTGCTTGGTGATTGCTGCCCCATATCTATCTATCTATATTTTAAAATGTATGCGTGATTTGAATATTAAATTTACAAACTAGCCTGATTCCTGGTACACTGTGACCTGGGGGGTATTTTGAGAATGGTGTGATATGAGTGGTATATCATTCAGAATATTGAACTTATAGACACAAACAAATAAGCGTTTCATTGCGCACTACATGCTAGGCGAGACCTAGGTGTGTGCCTGATTGAAATCCTTAACAACGTGATCAGGAGGTTGAGAAAGTTCGGGAAATCCATGATCCTAATTTCCCCGGATTGTGCCAGGAGGACATGGTACCCTGACCTTCTGGACATGTCCATCTGCCCGCCAATACATGTTACGCAAAGAGATGACCTTCTCTCACGAGAGGAGGGTCGGGTTCTCCATCCAGAGGTCAAGACACTCAGCCTTCACGCATGATTTCTGAGAGGCTGAGATACAAGGATTGGGACGTCCCGGATGACGTAATGGAGATTTTCCTTTTGGCCAGAAGGGCAGCAACAAAGGCCGTGTACCACTGCCATTGGAACAAATTCTGCAGCTGGTGTAGGGAGAAAGGTGTGGACCCTCTTCAATGTGATACACCTATGCTGTTATCGTTTAAACTACATCTGGCAAATCTGGGGCTCCAGATTGGAACAATCAAGAGTTATCTGGCAGCGCTTTCCATATTCAAGCGCACCTCGGAAGAGGCATCCTACTTCAAAATACCCTTTATAACTCAATTTCTTAAAGGACTCACAAATGTGTTTCCTCCTACACCTTTCTACATCCCTACTTGGCACCCTTATTCGGTTTTACATTTTTGCCATGCGCTCCATTCCTGCCCTTTAAGGTTGCTAACTTACAAAACTATTTTGTTAGTAGCGATAACATCAGCCCGCAGTGTGAGTGAGTTGCAGGCATTATCCTGTAAACCTCAGTTTACCACCTTTTACAAGGTTAAGGTTGTCCTTAAGGTCAAACTCTCTTTTCTACCCAAGATCGTATCGGATTACCATTTAGCACAGGAGATTGTGCTTCTGGTATCTATCCTCCACCTCATCCTGGCAAGGAAGAGGAAAGATTTCATAGACTTGATCCAAGGAGAGCTCTAAGATTTTATGTTTGAAGAATGGCAAAGTTGCAACAACACAACCAACTTTTCATTGGATATACAGGACAGAAACTAGTAGGTCTGTCAGTCAACAAACAAACCCTATCCAGATTGGAGTGTTACAGGCTAGCTGGGAAAGATCCCCTAGAAGGCTTAAGGGCTCATTCCACTAGAGGCATGGCTCCTCAGCCCTTCAGAGGGGGGTTCCCATAATATATGCGAGGCAGCTACCTGGTTCACCATCCAGACTTTTATGAAACATTACTGTTTAGACACTGCTAACAATGAGGGAAGATTTGGAAAGGCAGTTCTATGCTCCATTCTTGACAAATAAGAACACTCAAATTCTAACTCTCTCTCCTCCAAATGAACCTAATACTGCCTTGAGAGTCTATCAGAAGATTAGGAATACGTGGGAGAACACAATCTTTTCGAAGAACTAGTTACTTATCCGGTAACGTTCTTTTGACTGGATGTTCCTCCCACGTGTTCCTCATTGCCCTCCCAACCTACCCCACTGCAGTATTTCCAAGTATGTGCTGTTTAAGGCCTAATAAATTAAAGGCACTTATCAAGGGCAGTAATTCTGCATATGGGTGGCAAAAAAACAGAACTGAAGCCAACGGGTGCTGCGCGTGGTATATTTATTCGACAATGACATCAGCGGAGATGGAAGCCCTCGCGGGACATTGAGTCGACCGTCTCGACGCACAGCACCTTCTGCCGAGAGGAAAAAAAATCTGAAGCAGCTGAAGATGAAACAAAGATATCATAAGATGAGAATACGTGGGAGGAACATCCAGTCGAAAGAATAACAGGGGTAAGTAACCTGTTCATCTGAGACAGTACATAAGCTCCACTCTTACAATAAGGCTGTACCACCTGAGAATGTTCGTACAAAGTAATTGTAGCATACATATGGTCCAAAGAAACACTATGTATTGTAAAAAATAAAGGATTTATTTATATACAATAGGCCAAGATAAATCTTGGTTAACTACTATAACATCATATCACACAAATCACCCACTCGGCCTGACAGGATTCACACAAGACTTAAGTTAAGTATTAACCAAGTCAACACAGCACCCTAGGCAAAAAAGAAGAGCTTCTGAGTGGATGCCTTCAGGATGCAACAGCACAGGACCCGGTCCCTGGATTCTTGGTCTGGAGACGAAAGAACTGTCCACTGGATGGGAACTTGCAGCTGCAGTCGTCAGAAGAGGCTTCCAGCAAAGGTTTCTTCATGTATTCTCACGGCTCTGTGTATTTGGCACCCATTTACAGGAAACTACAACCCAAAAAGTGATGGGTGGAAGGCTTGAAATGAATCTGAACCACTGGCACTGCTCTGGCAACCTTCCACACCACAATTCTTTAGCCTGCCTGCGCAATTGCAAAAGGGGACCAGCCATATGCAAATCAGTCAGGTACTGCCACCAATGGTAGCAGCCCGGCCAGGTCCTCTCTGCACAGAAACACAAGCAATCCCAGACATGTTTTGGCCTTGTTGGGCCTCTTCAGTGAGGTGCAGCTTGGTTCCCTATGGCACTGCAAGCAATGGACCCACGTCTGGACATAACTTATCTCATATAGTGAGACAAACTACAACCAAAAAAGTGATGGGTGGAAGGTTTTGAATGAATCTGAACCACTGGCACTACTCTGAGCAACCTACCACACCACTGTTTTTTAGCCTGTCGGCACCATTGCAAAAGGGAGCCCTGCTAGAGGAGCCAGAAGAAGAACTAATATCGCTGGTCTGATTCTCTTCACTCTCTCGGTCCTGCACTCTGGTGAGGGGGCTTCTGGGATTTGAATCATCACAGGTGGTCCAGCAGGAGTCAACCAAAGTTTAAGCTGCATTGGGACTTCGGAAGGCCATGCACTGCACTTAGGCTTGAGGTCCCAGGGTATTGGCGGCTTGCAGCCCAGCAAGGCCGCAGCACGTAGTGGTATTGCTCAAAATACAGGTCGTCTTGACTAGTGGATCCCACAAGCCTCTAGTCATTGCATTCGGGACCCCCAGGTCGATGGAAGGGAAGCGTTGCATCAGGCTCCGGTTACACAGCAGGCTCTCCAGTTGCTGGAAATCGCTAAGGATTTCTTTTCTTCATCTTCCTCTTCAGATTCAGCTCCAGCAGTCGACTTGTCAGCAGCTTCCAGGATCAGAGTATTTAACAGGAACTACAGCACAACTTCTGCACACTCTCCCTGCTGTTTACAGAAATGGGCAGCCTGGCTGTCCAGTCTGGACAACCAGCCCCCCATTGGGAACTGGTTCCTTTCAGGCAAGGTGAAAGACAAAGGTCTGCAGAGCCTTGGACTCCTCCCTTGCTTCCTGCCTTTTCAGACACTCTGGAGCCTAGGAGGGGAATACAAAAGATGCCCGGCAAAGACCAAATTTCAACTGCGGTCGTTCCCGCCTAGAATGTCAGGGGAAGATCTCCGAAATAACAAGCATACGAGAAATGGTGAAATAAAAAGTCCTAAAAGTAGTTACACTGCCACCAGCCATTCAAGTAAACTTGCAATTGTAACAAAAGTGTTACCAGGTAAGTAAGAAAGGGAATACATGGTATCCACCAAGCACTCCAAATGAGGTAGGGTGTGCTGGCTCACTATATAAATTTTAATGGGTTAAAGCACCCAGATCCTCCCGGTCCATGGGGGGGGGGGGTGGGGAGCGCCGATCTTTCCTGAGTGGAGTCCTGCCTCTATCATTCCCACTCAGACCTAATTCTCTTTCGAATGCCTTGTCTGTAGGCTTTCTCTCTCGCCTACCCATTCTCCCACCGTGGCTACCATCTACTGGCCTCCTGGTGAAATCACCTCTTTGCTCTCTGAGTGGGCAGACCTCTCCTCCTCCCTCCTGGCCTCTACCACTCAACTCCTCCTCCTCAGTGACCTCAATATACATTTAGACTTTCCTTGTTCCTCCTCTGTACTCTTCTGTGACATCTGCGACTCCCTCTCCCTGTCCATCCTCCCCTCTGGCCTGACTCACTCTGCAGGGCACACACTAAATGTCTTGATCTCCTCTGACCTCCCCCTCTCCAGCCCTCTGACCACTTCACTCTCCTGGAGTGATCACTCCCTCCTCTCCTCTTATCTCTCCCTCTCTTCACCCCAAGCCAAGCCTACCCCAACACTGCCACCTACCTTCTCGGACATCCAGCCCATGAAGTGTGTCTCAGTTGAGGCTTTTGCTGCCACTTTCTCTCCCCCCATCCACCTTTGGCTGTCTCACATCCTGACACAGCCCTGTCTCTGCTCTACTCTTCAATTTCTGATACTCTTGATGCTCTTGCCCCGATCATGAGAATCCGTTTGAAGTCCAAAGCCAAGTGCAATTCCTGGTATGACTCTGACCTAGCTACACTTAAACGTAAGTGTAGGGCAGCTGAGAGGAAATGGAGGACTTCCTGTTCATCCTCTGACAAACTGGCCTGTCGCCTGCTACAAAGGCAATACTGACTCTCTGTTCTCACCACAACTGGCCTGTCGCCTGCTACAAAGGTAATACTGACTCTCTGTTCTCACCAAGAAGAGAGTCCACATTCAAGCTTGTGTCTCTCTGGCATCTAACAACTCGGCCGAACTTTTTAAAATCTGCAAGGAGCTGGCCAACTCTGCTGCAGTCTCTACCCCTCCTGTTGCCTCCCAGGCTCTTTGCAATGCCCTTGCCGCTCACTTCATCCTGTCCACCCTCTCCACCCCCACTCCTCTTCTCCCCTCTCCATCTGTGCTTGCTGACCCTCCTTTAGCCACCCCACCACCATCCTTCTCGTCCTTTCCTCTTTTCTCCCCTGACGAGGTCGCTAGACAAGTCCGATCTATGAAAGCCTCGTCATAACAGGTTTATCCCTGTTCCTCTAAAACCATCAAGGACCACATTGACACCCTCACTCCGGCCCTTGCTGATTTTTGCAACCACTTCTTTGCCACAGGATCCTTCCCCTCCCCACTGAAGCAATCCCTTGTGCATCCTCTTTTCAGGAAACCCACAGCTGATCCTTTTTGTTGAGCTAACTATTGCCCAATTTCCATTACTCCCTTTCTGGGCAAACTCCTGGGAAAGCTGGCCATCTCTCAGCTTAACCTTCATTCCAATTCTGTTGGCTGTCTCCATGACCACCAGTCTGGCTTCAGAACTGCCAGAAGCACGGAAACTGCTCTCCTGAACATTTGTGAAGATCTGCTCTCCAACCTTAACTCTAACATTCCCTCTGTCCTCATCCTCCTCGATCTCTCTTCTGCCTTCGACACGGTCAACCATACCATCCTGCTCAACCGTCTCAGTGAAAACCTGGGTATCATAGATTAGGCTCTGGCCTGGCTGACCTCTTTCCTCTCAGATCGACCCTCCCAGCTCCAACTTGGGTCCTTCCTTTCATCTATCTTCCTCTCTACCTGTGGTGTTCCCCAGGGGTCTAACCTCTCACCCTGGCTTTTCAACCAATACCTGGCAACTCTCGCCCACTGCATTGCCACTTTCTATTCAAATTTCCAGTGCTACGCTGATGACACTCAACTCATTTTCAGGCTGCCCTCTGCCACCTCCTCTCCCTCTCTCATCTCCGATTGCCTAACTGCCATTCAAGATTGGTGTGCCGCCAATGATCTTTGTCTGAATGCCAGAAAGACGGAGATCCTCCTCATCGGCACAACTTCACCATCCTTTCCCCTCACTCTCTGGCCGGCCTCCCTTGCCCCTCCTCCTACCCCCACCTGCGAGGCTAAGAACCTCGGTGTCATCTTTGACTCCACCCTTTCCTTCTACGCCCACATCTCTGAGGTCTCTAAAAAGTCACATTTCCTACTGCACCTCCTCAGAGGTACTCTACCTTTCCTCTCCTTCCCCCAGAAGCTCATGGTATCCCAAACTCTGGTTCTCTCTTTACTGGACTATTGTAACAGCCTCTTTCTAAATCTACCTGCCTCTACTCTCCGCCCTCTGCAACTAATCCAGAACAGGACTGCGAGACTTGTCCTTGGCCTCAAGCCCTGGGATCGTATCTCTCCAGCTCTGAAATCTCTCCATTGGTTCCCAGTGGATGCAAGCATTAAATTCAAAACCTTCTGCATTGTCCACAAGGCTTTCTGGGGCCTGGGTCCAAAATACCTTAAGCTATCCCTCTGCAAATACCTCCCCTCTCGAGCTCTTTGCTACTCTACCTCTATCTCCCTCAGGGTCAGTCGTTTTTCAAAGAAACGAGCTGGGGGTAGATCTCTGTTCTTCGGCTGGGGCCTCCTTCTGGAACAGCCTCCCTGCCACTCTAAAACTTGAGTAGAACCATCTCCGGTTCCGGAAGCACCTCAAGACCTTCCTCTTTTCTTCTGCCTTCGCTCCCCCTCTCCCCTGCTGATCTGTTCTCTCTTGGCACTGTGCACCTGGCCAACCTCTGTCCTCCGGACCCAGGTAACTGCTCACCCCACCACCCTCCCACACTGCCTCCGGGCCACTCCTTGCACTGGGGTCTGTATCTTTACCCATACAGCCCCCCCCTTTTTCTTCCTGCACTTATCAGACCTAGCCTGTCTGCTACCTTAAACCTAGCACTTGCAAATTGCTGGCTGAACTATCACTGTTTGTTGCCTTTATTATTTATTTATTGTTATTGATCTGTTTCTCCTCTGCTTCGCACTTTCCAACTTCTCCCCCCTTTCATGCACTTTTCCCCTCACCCATGCACTTGCGCGTTCTCAATGTCACTGGGCCTAGTAAGATCGCTGTTTTGTTCTCCCCTGTTCCCCTCCCTTGTTGCGCTCTGAAACACTTGTGTACGAGCGCGATAGAAATAAAATATCAATGTCAATGAAAATCCTTCTTTACCGCTTGGGAACAGTAGTTCACCCAAGTACATTAAATTGAAATGCACAGGGAAGCCCAAGGGGGCAACCCAGTCTAAGCCCAAATGTGATAGTAAAACCATAACTCCAATCGCACACTATGGAGAGACATAATAAAGTCACCCATAAAAAGAATAAAAGACTAGGTGAGGGGGAAAAAAGATTCCCACTCACCTAGGGACAAGGTGAAATAATTATTAAGCCCAAGCAAAAGGTTCTGGGGTTGACACAGATCAGGAAGATTGATCATAATTATGAAAATCATACCTAACCGGCAGTATGGATGTCTTGGCATATGTTACATTGTTTAAGAAATATGCTGTAGAAGCAGGGTGGCCTCAAGACTGGGCAATTTACCATATTCAGAAGAGGATTAACTAAGGAGATCAAGGATGAATTAGCCTGCATTCCATGTCCCTCTTCTTTGGCTGACCTTATCTCCATTGTGTTGCAGATTGAGTATTGTCAAAATGAAAGACAAGAAGAAAGAACTGAGGAAGTGGTGCTTCTTTTCGACCAAATAACCCCCCCCCCCTGTTACTAAAGCAAGCTCACACTCTGACAAGCCTATGTAGATTGGGGCCGCTGAGGACCGCTTACCTCTACAGAAAGACAAAGAAGGGATCCGGGACTGTGCCTATACTGTGGTGCTCCAATGCCCCCAAGAAAACAGGGAAAGTTCAGACCCCTTTCCTAGAAGGGGCGGTGATCCGGGGTGTTGTACACAGTCCCTTCATACACCAAACTTCATGTAAAGAAGGTATGGATGATCAACTGATGGTTCTTCGTATTACTTTTACTATCGCTGACGGACAACCTTTGGAATTACTTGCTCTTCTAGACAGTGGAGAAGCTAGAATCGTCATGGATACCATATGAGCTAATCCACATCGGATACCATTGGAAGAGAAAGAATCCAATCAATCCGTGGAAGGGGTTGATGGACGACCTTTCGGTTCAGATCGCATTACCAAGAAAACTGGCCAAATGCGATTATCTATAATTAATCATCAGGAAGATTTGTCTTTTGACATCATCTGTGCAGCCCATTTCCCGATCATTCTAGGGATTCCTTGGCTCTGTAGACACAATCCTGAGATTAATTGGACCAGCAACACAGTACGCTTTTCTTTGGATTACTACACTCAGCATTGTTGTACAGAGAGCTCACATGGAACAGCTAATACAGATTCTGTTCTTGGACTTGTACTCTTTAACCCCACCATTCAAGAAATCAATCTGGTTCAACGTGCTTACCATGAATTGATCTGAGGACCTTTCGATCAACTTGATACCTGATACTACAGTCCCCTTTGGTTGCATGTTTGCGCTTTCTCTCACAGAAAAGCGAGTCCTTAGGAAGTATCTTGATGATCATTTGCAGAATGGTCTTATTTGAGAGTCTAAATCATCTGCAGGAGCCTCATTGTTTTTTTTCCCCAAAAAGGCTATCAAGGAGCTAAGAACCTGCATAGATTAGAGGGCTTAATCCGATAACTATCAAAGATAGATCACCTATGCCTCTTATCAACGACATACTAGAGGCTGCACAGGGGGATCCACTTCACTAAGCTGGATTTATGCAGAGCGTATCACCTATTACATATTAAAGAGAGGGACCAATGGAAGACCACTTTACGAACTCCCTTCTGACATTTTGAGTATCAGGTGATGCCCTTTGGCTTGGTGAATGCACCTGCTATATTTCAAAGATTCATAGATTGATGGTTCTCTGATTTACTTTTTCATGCTGTTATCTTCTATCTAGACTGTATTCTGGTGTTCTCCTCATCTCTCCAGCTACAGCGACAACATCTTCGAGAAGCTCTGCAATGGTTATGCCAACATCATTTTATGGTTAAACCAGAGAGATGTTTATATGAGGTGCCTTAGGTTCTGTATCTTGGTTTTATTCTTTCAGACCAAGGTATCGCGATGGACCCTAAGAAGACCACTGCCATAATGACGTGCCCTTCTCCCACGTCAGTCAAGGAGGTACGTTTCCTTTGGGTACCCAATCTTTACTGCAATTTCATTCACGGTTTTTCTGAAATCTTTCTACTCATTACTAAATTATTGAAAAATTGAATTTCTTTTGTATGGGATCAATACGCAGATTCAGCGTTTAAGACATTAAAGCCTGTTTCTGTTCTGCTCCCATTCTTAATCGACTGGATCAGATGCAACCATTTATTGTAGAGACTGATGCCTCTTGTGGAGCTGTAGAGGCTGTCCTCAAGCAACTGGGTACAGACAGAGAAGAACATCTGGTGGCCTTCTTCTCTAGAACACTTATGGCCAGTGAAATCAACTACTCCGTAATAGAAAAAGAACTTCTAGCCATACGAGCTGCCTGTGCAGAATGGCGTCTTTTGCTTATGGGTGCCAAGCATGTCTTTGAAGTATGCACTGATCATAAGAATCCTAAGGTACTACAACAAGCAGTGTGTTACAGCAGTCGACAGACGAGATGGGCATACTTTTCTTTCTCAATATGATTTTATTATAACTTGCGTTCCTGGCAGTCAGAATGTCATCACAGACACCCCTCTCCAGACGCACTGAAGAAGGCACTCCACATGCTTTAATTCCTGACAAAATCCTAGTAAACAAAAGAATAATCTGTACCATCGACACATTCCTGTAACGGGTCCATGCAGTCGCAATAGGATATCAACCTCCTCCTTTGACCGAACGTGCAGGTCATATACAAAGCGAGAATAATTTATTATTCTTTGACAATCGTCTTAAACTACCTACACCAGATCTTCAAAGGATAGTATTGCCTTGGTGTCACGATAGTCCAACCGCTGGTCACAAAGGGACTACCGCCACATTATATCTTGTTTTGCAATCTTTTTGGTGCCCAACAGTATGAAAAGACATCAGAGAATACGTGACATCTTGTCTGATATGCACTCAATGTAAATATTCCACCAAAATTCCCTTAGGGAAACTGTTTCAATCTGATGTCCCTAAATGATCTTGGTCTCATATATCAACAGAGTTCTTGGTAGATGTGACTCCATCTAATGGAAGCACTGCTATCATAGTGACCATAGAATTTCAGCAAGGTGGCCCAGATGGGATGTCTGACAGTAGAGTGAAATGTCTTTCCACTGTCAGAAATCCCAATTGCTCCTGTAATGGCTTCAGTTTTCCTTAAGGGCATATTCCAACTCCATGGACTTCCACTTTCCAATACCACGGACAGGGGTTCACAATATACCTAACACTTTTGGTATACCGTTTGTAAACTGCTTGGCATAGACCGGGCCCTGTCCTCGAGTTATCCTCAGATGAATGTTCAAACGGAGTGACTAAAATCATACGATGGAACAATATTTACGTTGCTACACCACCAGTATTTAAGGCAATTGGTCCGAATTGTTACCCCTTGCAGAATTTTCATACACTAATATGTTACTCTCAGCAACATAGATGAGTCCATTCTTTTGCCTTACTGGTTTTCACCCAACAACTCTTCCTGTGACTCTCCCACCATCCTCCAACATCCCGACTTTAGATACCTTATTACAGACAATAGCTGAAAACCACAAGACTGCCTACAATCAACTTCAGCTCTCTAAGGAGAAGAACAAAAAATACACCGACTGGAAAAGAAGATAAGAACCTGACTGGACAATTGAAGACCAGGTATGGTTATCCTCTAAATGGCTTGCCCGGTGGATCTGCCTTTCTAAACTATCTCCACACTCTTTGGATATAATTAACGCCAGGATTAATCCAGTCGCATTCCACTTAAAGTTGCTTATGACCTTGAAACGCATTCATCCTTTGTTTCACTATTCTCTGCTGAAACCATTTATTGCTGACCTACATGCCAGAATACCTACTAAGGTCGAATATGTCCGTCCTCCATCTTTGGAACCTGAGGAATACGAAGTATCTCCTATATGTGACTCCCGCTATTATAGAGGAGCTCTGTAATATCTGGTACATTGGAAAGGATATATCACCCAAGAAAGGGCATGAGACCCTGTCTCGCATATTCATACTCCCCTTCTGGTCAGGTGTTTCCACTTGAGACATCCTTGGAAGCCCGCACCAAGTCGGATAAGGACGGGTCATATTGTCACATGATGGTCGCTGTAGCAACATTGGAGAAGAGGATGCACCGTAGTTCAGTCACGCTAGGCTGACTACTAGCGTGATGGTCTAGTCTTTTTCAAGATGGGACCCGCTGTTAATTTGGCGCTTAACACAGAACGAACAGCTTGTGTGACGCGTTGCAGCCCTCCTGCTATTCAGGGTCTTTGGGTGAGACACTGGTTCTTTCCTTTTTGCCTCTCACAGCTTTTTCTTGAACCATGTTCTTTTCCTTCTTATGCCTTTGCTGCTCTATTGCTTATGGGATGCATTGTCCCCCTTTTGCTCTGCCACGCGGCATCCCTGTGTTCTGTTGGTGCCAGAAATATCAAAATGGCTGCAAAACCCTAGTGCGCGCCAAAACCTTTGAAAATGCGCTTTGCAACACGAAAAGATGGCTGCCAAATCTACCATGCATGTTGTCAGTGGTGGAACAGAGAGCGCACTCCTGAAACATGTCACTGGTCTGCCCAACAAGTTAAAATGGAGCACAGAGGGAAAAACAGGGCTTTGCTGAAAGAAATCCAAAATCTTTCTTTTAAATCCTTTGTTTATTGGTTGCTGAAACTGCAGAATGCCGGTATAAAACACCCTAAAAAATCCAATATTCTTGCTGGGTGTTACAATTCATTTAGTTCAAGAAATTATGGTGATATTACAATGTCCTGAAAAGCTGAATTTGTCATCAAAACATCCACAGCAAATGTTGCCTGCCTGTGGAATCTGTCAAAATCTGGGCGCAGTACCCTCGGCCGCCTGAATGACAGCTGTCAGAAGCCTGCATGATAGAATTTAAACTTGTACAGTTGAAATCTAATGTCTGAAATCTAAGTGACCTGTTATTGAGAGTAACCTAGGTTGTAACTGTTTAATCCCATGTTTTAGAATCTAGAATTCGTGTTCTAGCTGCTTGTTTGGAAATTACAAGTTTGTTTGAAGCAAAGGAAAAATGCAACAGAAATAACTTTTGAATTTAAGCCTGACTCAAAGCCACCAAACCAGTATAACAGCTTCCCCCACAGAGGCCAGGCTCTCTCTCCACCAGGCAATCACACCTATGTGATGATTATAGGGTGGGGGAAGAATTTGGTCTGCTAGGGGAAGAAGACAATGGACTTTCTCCCGTCAAAAGAAGGCTAACTGTGAAGGGTCGTAAAATGGCCTGGGCCCAGGAGGAACTGGGAGGAGACTGCTTATGAGCTGCAGGGAGAAGACGGAGGCATAGACAAACAGCCATCTGTGGCTGGACATTCATGTTTAAATACATATAACTTACTATGTCAAATTGTGAAAATTATAGAAATAACTGCATTGTTAAGGTGATTTCTGGATGCACGGGTGAAAAGGCGCCAGAACTCTGTGACATGTTCTAGGGGGAAATGGTGGAAAAAGTGATATTACACCAAATGTATTTTTGATAGAAGCATGAAACTTCATACCCTTATGTCCATATTCAATGCGCACATTTGTGGAAATTTGCTCCGAAATTGGACATTGTATTCTGGACAAAAAGGGCAAAATCCTGTAAAAAGCAGACGCAAGATCTTACAGCGATGGGGTTTGGAGGAGTATCTGCTAAACAAAATATGTAAACTGTATATATGATTGTTATAGAGGTTGCACATTTGTAAATATGTATTGTACCAAAAGTAGATTTTGTGATCAAGAGGAAAGGGGTGGACTCTAGGCCTTGTAAACCCACATCATCATGATGACACACTGTTTTTCTCCTCCTATCAAGGGAGAGAGGAGACCCTAACCAATCCCTAGCAAGGGGGCACACTTAGGATAATCCAGCACACACACCCCTTTATCATAAGCATAAATAGAGACAGCTCAGCACTGAAAAAGGACAGACAGATTCACCCACTAACCGATTGCTGGCAGAGCACCCTGAAGCAGAACCATCCATCTTCCTTGCTCCAGACTCCAGAAACTTAAAGTGACCAAAACTAACAAATCTCAACTCGCTAGTCAATGGATGCTAGAGATGGAGCTAAGAAACTTGATAATGATGAATGGAAATATGGCAGGTGATATCCCGTCCAAACCGACGTGATCCAGAGGTAATCAACGATCCACGCTTGATTATTTCTAAGTCAGCGAGAAAGTACACCAAACATCGATCTCGCTTGAGGTGCATCACATGTCCCTGAGTGATCATAACTTAGTCATTTTGTCACTTGCTACAACCAAAGGACTTAAACGCCCAGCATGGAACTTTCCTCTATTGATCGAATCTAACAGAGTGAGACTGAGGCTAAAGAAGACGGAGGTTTCTCACATTATAACCTCGTATGTAGAAGAGCAAAAAGAAATCGAGTATACCCATCTGCTAGTCGATTATAAAGAAAAACAACAGGGCTCTAAAGCCTGTGGATTCGTCACAAAACACAAATTTGACCTACAGGTGAGAAAAAGGAAGAGAGAACTGAGAGCGCAAATAAGACATCTGCCAAACTTGGATTTTAACACCTACTTAAACGGGAAAAGAGTATGTAAACAAAAATACAAACACTGGCTACGAAACCAGATATGAATTAAATCTAATATCAATCAATGCACAAGTTAGTTGGAACATGTTGAGCCTCTTCCTGAAGGTGACCATGAAAGAAGTAGCCCTACAGTTTGGGATACTCCAAAATCCAAGCAAGGGAAATCCTGAGTGCCTTCTATCACTATGGAATAAATGTTGCGAGGAAATTCTTGCCTTTTACAATATAGACCTAAAAACTCTTCACGACAATCCGAATGCAGCAAAAAGCAAAGTCTGGTGCCTAGATTGGATTCTGACAGGGGAGCTTAGGACATCAAACAAGCTAATGAAAGACACCCCGCCCAAAGCCAGAAAGCTAAACAAGCTGCAGAATTACGTCGATATATATCCAGATAATGTGAGTAGATCGCTGTATACACTGTTTCGACTAAATGTCTTCAAAACTAAAGAGTGGCTAAGAGAGCTACGTAAAACAGAAGACTTCAATGCAAAGTGTAGATTCTGCAACCAGAAGGACGAAACGCTAAAGCATTTAACACTCTTTTGTAAAGGGCTACATGAGCAAAGATCGCTGACTTTGGGGCCACAGCTAACTAAATACCAAACACCAAGTGCTGATGAATGGTGGCAAGCCTTGTTTGATAGCCGTGAAAAGCAGCTGAACTATGCCTTAATCCGCTTTTTGACTCTGGAAAAATTGTTGACATAGTACAGGACGCTGGATGGTTACATGAAAAACATATGTGGGGAAATATGGATATCTGTAATACTGTAATGATGTACGTGTTTCTTTTTTTAAAGGCTAATTTTTGCCAAAAAAATAAAAAAAAGAAACTTGGAAAGCAGAAAGGCCCATCATATAGCTGAACCATTTTCAGGTAGGCCTTAAAATACCAGAACCAACACCAGAAATCTAGGGGGAACAAAAGAAACAGCAGTGCTGTGCTGTGCTGTACTGCTTGCCTGCTAAAAGAATTATTGCCAGAACCAAGAGATCCAATCCAGTTGTGCCGTGACCAGAGCCATTGCAGACCCGATCCAGCCCCGTGCCATGCTGTGAACAGACCCAGTCCAATCTGGTGTGCCCAGAAGTCTATCCCAGAACCAGATTTCTTTCTCTGACCAGAAATCTTGACGGACCAGAATCCTGACGGGTCCGTGTAAAAACATATCTACTGAGTATCTATAGATAGGACTGTGTCACTAGCATAGGTACTGTCCATAATAATCCCTGTCTTAAATCCATCCTTTCCTGTATTCAAAACTTGGTAGTGTTAGGAGTATTTTTGAATTGTCTGAACTTTTCTTGCACTAAGTTTCTCTCATTTGTTTTCTAAAATCATAAATCATTAGTGTTGTGAATAAATAAATTGAATCCCAGAAAGAAAGTGAGTATCCACCACGTGAAGGGTCCCTGGCCAGGACTGTGGAGATTCATGTGTGGCATTCTCTTTTTCTATAGGCATAATCTAGTATTGGAAATCCCATTTGTCTTTTAAAAGTGCATTCCTGTTTTCCCATTCTTGCGCTTATCTGAAAAAAACGACCTCTGCAAAAACGTCCATAACTCATTCAATTTTTTTTGTGCTAGAATTGAAATTTCAATGTCTGATTGTAGCTCACATCCACAGCTTTAATTTGCATCTAAAACTACATCCTAAATCCATATAGTTATCCTGTAATCACGATTATCGTGCACTGAAAAGTTTGCCGCAAATTTTGGTTTAGGGAATTTCAGAGACATGTAAAACAGCTTTTTCTTGCTTCCGACCGCACTTTTAAGATTTCACATTGTTTCTTAGTGTCACATCATTGCTAGTGTTTATGCGCAACTATATAAAGCGGCTTCTTTAAGATTTTAACCAATTTCAGCAATTTAGACCATATTTAGTGTTTTCACCAAATCCATTCTTCGGATAACTTTGAAACCGTTTTAACAGCTTGCCAATCAATTCTGTTTTTCTCTTGCGTCTCTGGGGGGAAATTAGGATTGATATATTGTTTTGAATTTTGTCATTCCTGAAACCTGTTCTCTCCTCCTTTCTCTTTACATTGTCTATTGGGAAGTTGAGGGTTGTGCAGGGGAAACTAGTAACCACACTGCCATTTGATCTGAACACACACACAAAAGTTTTATTTCTGTGCTGAATTGTTTTGCTCACTATTGCTCCTTGTGATTAAATAGATTGCTTAGTGTTACATCACCCCATTGGTGATTATTGTATACCCATTAAACATAGTGTGATTAATTTGTAACTACATAAATACATATTTTAACTTTGCAAACCAGCCTGATTCCTGGTTCATTGTGGCCAGGGGGGGGGTTCCAAGAGAGGGGTGTGATATGAGTGGTACATCGTTCAGAATAAAATAACTTTTAGACACAAATAAATAAGGATTTCAGTTGTGCATTACACGTTGATTTAGGTGAAGTGCCGGATTGAACTCACTTACAGATTGGGGGCTCGTCACGAGATTCTGAATTAGACATACAACTTGTCACAGTCTAATACAGCGTGCTAACTGACGGGGTACATACACCTTGTTGGGCTACCACAATGTGCTACACTTTAAAAACACCCTTCAATAGAAACACTCAAAGGATTTTGGCCTGTTTTGCAAAGGTAAAAGTAACCCTGAGATAAGTCAGAAGGAAATTAATATTTCCAGAATGGCGACCCCAGTGTAAATTAATATGGCAAAAGAAGACCTACTGCACAAATAGTTTGTCAGGGGTGAATGGACAGAGCAGGATCAGAATGTTTGGCTGCAGGAAATCAAACAACAAGCCACTGCCACAGGATTACATATATGACATTACACCAGGCACTTAGTGAGCTGTATACGGCCCCAGGGGTAAAAGAAGAGCAATGCAAAATTGCCAAAATAGCAGCGTACTTGTAAATCCATATTGGAGTAATACAGGAAAAATATGCCGAAAACCTAGATCTGGCGCAAAGGCAAGTATAATCAATAGAGAAGGCCCAAACTGATCTGGACTCTGCAGAGCAGAGGCTACAAAAGAGCCAAGATTCAGAGAGTGAAACAAGACAGTAGCTGATAAAAGTAAAGTAAGATCTGGATCTCCTGCAGCAAGAGAAGGTAGAGCAAGACACCAAATTACTGACACTGCAAAAAGAGTGACAGGAGAGATTGGACTCTCTAATACAGAGCCAACAAAAGCTAGAACAGCAATTAACCTTTAACAGAGCATGCGCAGAACCGGTAGTCAATTTAGAGAACCGCATAGACAAATTAAAAGAGGAAAATAACAAATTAATTCTCAAAGACCTTGAATCGCAAACAGAACTCGATGAAGAGCGCCAGAAAGCTGGGGCATTCAAAAAAGAAAGGGACAACCGGCTGCACAAAGGGGTACTGTAATTCAGGAAAGGGGCACCTTAGGCCAGGAACTCAACGATTTAAAAACCAAGATGGAAGAAAATCACCTGGGCCTTCAGGGACTGGGTGAGCTCAAAATGGACTATGAAAAACTGTTAGAGGACGCCAGGAGGGTGGAAGATTTTCTAGCAAAGAATGACCATGCCAGTAAGGACAGGACTCAAGAAGTGACCCTCCTGTAGCAAAAATTGGCCCAATACTCCAAAATTAGGCAGGAAGCACAGAGAGACAATGAGGCTCTCTGTGGGAAAACTGACAGGCTCCATAGACAGGTAGCCATGCAGGAACAACTAATAGAGACCAGTAAGGCCTTAATAGAAGAACAAAAGGGTCAGGTTCTTGCATATCAACAGGGAGTAGGGGCTGAGAGAGATGAGGTCAGATGGGAGAGGGAAACCCCTGAGCATAACCTCAGGAAACCTGGCACCAGAGACTTGAATCTCTTCAATTCCATGGACTCTGCCACCCCATGTCCACTGGCTCACATGAGCCAAGGGCCACGGGGATGGTAGACTTCAACCCAAGGGGATATATGGGGATAATAGGCCAGCACCTCCCAGACATTGGTGAGGGGGCGTCTATGTATAGGTTCCCAAGTGCTAGGGCCATCTTCTCGGATCACGGAGACTCCAATGTGGGGAGAATCAGAGAAATGGATCCTCAGAAATATAACTTACCCAGAGATCAGACGGTAAAATTTGGTGGGGAACTCCATGAGAGTAGGCCCACTAAGAGCATACTAAAAACCTCTTCCCAGCTAGAACAGTGGGGGGGGGGGGGTACTGAGCCAATCCTGGGAGCAAGGAAGAGTCAGAAGACTCTTCTGAGCGCTACAGGTCCTTAGAAACTAGGCCCCCACATTCTGCCAGCAATTCCCAAGCTCGCAGAATCCGGGAGAGCCTAGAAGACCAAACAGCCACCTCTGGTAGCAGTGCCTCTGAGTCAGAGGATGAGTGGACCAGGGTGACCCGAACAAAAAAAGCCAACAAAGTCAAAAGGGCCTTGCTCAAGGATCCCCTGAAACAAATAAAAGCCATTCGAAGCGTCATTACGCCCTACCACAGAATGCAAAATATTCGGTTTGGGAGCACCTTGAGCTATTTGAACAGATGATGGAAACTTTCCATCTGAAGGACAGCCAAAGCTGTATTCAATATGTAAAGTGGACATTTTCTCCTCAATACTCCAGCTTCTTTGCGGGGCTGGGGGGTCAGAATCATTCCAGATGGTCCATCTATAGGGCGGCCATCCTGAAACATTTTTCCATTCATAGGAATCCTCAAGAGGCTCGCAAGGCAGCCTACGACTTACAATGTGGGGAAGACCAGGCCCACAAGAATTTGTCCAGGAGTTGAAACGTGCCTTTGTGCAGACCTCTAGAAGGGTGCGCACTGACGGTAAAGAATTTGTAAACACCTTCTTTCATGCTCTCCCTAAGTATATTATGACCCAGCTAGTGAGGGACTTTCACAAGAAAAGATCCCTAGACTGGGTCATTGAACAAGCAACACGCATCTATGAGGTGCAGAAGCCGTTGGAAAATAAAAATAGTAGCAAAAGCCCCAAAACAACCAACACCCCTGCTGCTGAGTTGGCAGAGGTGAAGGTTGCCCCCATTTTAGATCTGGAGATGGGGGGGCCTAAAAACCATCCTGCACAGAATCCAAACAACCCCAAACCCAGAAAGCCCTCCGGCCAATCACAAACAGGGAGCCAGGGGGGCAACCCCACAAATGGGACCCCTAACTCCTCTGACTACATCAGCCCCTGCTACAAGGGAAACAGACCCATCCTGGGTTATGTGTGGACTCCTCCACACAAGGGGGGGGAAATCCTACCAGACAGCAGGAAACCCAGGGAACTTCCCTCCTCACTTTTCCCAGGAGGGCAGTAATCCCCCAAATGCCAGACCAAATTTCAACCCCAATACAACCCATCCTTCTTTCCCCACTTTCCTGAGACCAGACAGCCCAATCCAGGAGAGGGGAGGCGAAGGGTGGAGGGGTACACAAACTTTCCAATCCCGGGGTATTTTGTGAGACGGGATGGTTACCCTTCCCGGGATCAGCCCAGGGGAGACATGAGGACCCCGTACCAGCCAGAGCGGGTGTCCCAACTAGAGCGCCAGGTCCAGAACTTGGCACAGGATCTGGGTCGCATGCTGAGGGCTCAACAGAACCCTCAGATGAGCATGGAGACTCAGAACTCCTCAAATCCAGGGTCTGGTGCTCCAGAACAATGATGGGGGAAGAACCCCGACAAACCACCGGTTCCCATGGAGGAGGCACAAGGGGAAGGGGGGTTTAAAGCCTTGGAGGAAGCTACCTTCCCCACTTGTGGAAAGCCCCTGGAAACCCAGGAACCGGAACCAAAATCTCCTACCCCCGAAAGTCTGCAACCCAAGGAGCAGAGGGCGGGTAGGAGAAATAAAGAGCCCAAAAAGACCCATTTTGTGGAGGAGGTGCAAATCTTACAGTTTGAAGGGGAGGGATCCTCAGCGGATCCTGGGAAAAGGATATTCTCCTTCAGGGATGGGGAACCCCTCCCAAAGAAAAATGGGTCCCAAAGGATCCAAATCCAGACTGGCTAGATGTGGGGACCGAGTTAGAACTGCCCATCATCAGTACCCAGAATGACCAGCACGAAAATCCCCTGGTTCAAACCCATCCTGGTGACTGCCTCCAAAAGGGGGTGGAGGCAGCCCAGAATGAGAACCAGGGGAACCCAAAACGTCCCCCATATCTAGCTGTCACCTTTTTCTTACAGATTCCCAAGAACCCCAACAGAATCCTCCCCAAATCACCTCTCTGTCAGTGTCCAAAGCAAAGCAATTAACCCACCAGTTGGCCTAAAATGTGCATTATCTTTGCCCCCTTGAGGAAAAGGAGGGAAGAGTTTATGCCCCAGTCCAAATACAGAGGCAATGTACAATTTCGGCACTGGTGGACACTGGATACCAAGCTACCCTTCTGTCAAAAAGGGCCTTTGATCAACTGAATTCGGGAAGGGGGGAGAAATACCAAATTCCTCTCACCCCTCTTCCTGGACAACTTCAGAACTTCGATGGGAAGGAAATTCGAGGGGACTGTGGATTTGGACATTAAAATTGGGCGACACAAGGTGAAGCACCCGGTCATAGTTGTGACTCCCGAGGGAACACCTTGTTTGCTAGGGAATGACATCCTGCATAGGTTGTCTCCCCTCATAGATTGTGTAAACAATGTCCTCTGGACCCAGACTAGCTGACCAATAAAATGGAAACATAGTGACAACCATGTTAGTTTAAACAGCACATTCCACATGGTTGAACAAAAACCTGACCAAATAGAATTCAACTTCCAGAATAATCAACAGAATTGCAGTAGGACAACAAACTGGTGATGGGGAGTCCTCTCTATTTCTGAAAAGCAACCTTCCTTCCAGTCTAAGGTGGCATTCCACACTGGAAGGAAACACTCTGAAATTCTATACCAATTCACAATCAGAAAATCCCATTCTAATAGTCCCAAAAGATGTGAAATCAGCTCAAAGCTTGGCTGATATTCAGAATGTTGGAGAGCAGTTGTTCATCCCCATTCAGTTAAATGCGGGGAAGGACTCTGTTCTCGCCCGAGTGTGTGTGAACAATGGTAAGAGCTTCATCAGGGAGGCCATGTTCCACAAACTCCCAAAAGATCCAGCCATTCCCACATTTAAACTTTTAGACAAATGGGAAATGGACCTGGAAACCCCCAATTCCAAACATCTCCTGCCTAGCAGGTGCATGCTCAAAATTTCCATAGGCAACAAGAGCATAGTCCATAATTGTTGGGTCGTGCGAGATGTCCCTGCTGCATTTTATTTAGGCAGTGAGATTCTCAATCGCTTTGCCATTAGTTTGGACATAATAAACATTAAAGCTTGGTCCCAATTAGCAGGTAATCCCATGGACTTTGATGACACAGAGAAAGCATTTCGGTCAGCACAACTGCTGCCATATGCATTTGAAATTCAGATTGGAGAGGAAGTCACCAACCCAGAACAGAGCCGACAATTCTCACTGGAAGTAAAAATTAAAAGAGGACAGAAACTGAAAAACCCTGACGCCTATGTCCATCTTAATGCTAATTTTCAACAGCAAGGGTTGGGGGTAAACCCAACACCACTAGTCAACATAGAACACAACACCATTCCAATAGAGGTGGATAACAGCGACCTAAAGAGTATCACTCTGGCTGCAGGCACCATTATTGGAATGGCGGCGGATGACCGACATTTTTCCATAGATTTAGGTAATGAACTGTTAGGACCAATCCTCAAGGACTGTTTTGACAGTGATAACGACGATGACACAACACCAGGTAGGATCTTCACCCGGCATGGGGGGAATTTCCTGGTGTACTCCTCCTGCCCTTATGGTAAGGAAGATGTGACCTGTGACTTCAGGAGGGATGAGGTGATCTTTCAGGTCCACGAGGACTGCCTTCCCCACCTAAAGCCATCAGCACATTGACCAGGGACTTCTCCACCCAGCTGGAGGAGGCTGCTGAGATAGCCAAACCGGAAGTCTTTCCAGGCTTCAGGCAGATGGTTGAAGAGAGAGTCAACCTAGCTGATGCCTGTGAGACTCTGGAGCAAAAGCAAAAATTGAAACAAGTTTTCTTAGATTTTCAAGATCTCTTTGCAGTGGACTCATATGACTGTGGTCACACCGACATCCACACAACAACAATTCCCATGGACCCGGGCATCACTTCTGTGTTTGTGAAGCAATATCGCTTGCCTCTCGCATCAATGGAGTCCCTTACTGAAATAATTAAGAACCTTGAGTCCCGTGGGATAATTCGTCCAGTCCACAGCACCCTGAATAATCCAGTGCTGGGGATTTTGAAACCTAACGGCCAGTGGAGACTCTGTGCTGACCTAAGGGAGCTCAACAAACGGGTCCATACTTCCCGATGGCCTCTTCCCTAAATTGAACAAGGGCTGGCCCAGATCCAAGGGTCACAGGTATTCACTGCAATTGACCTGACCAATGGGTACTGGACTGTACCTGTCAGTAGGGAGGACCAATACAAGCTGGCCTTTACCTTAGGGGTTAACAAGGGGGGTCCTGGGAGTCTCTCTGCCAGACATTAGTCCTGGTTACGAGAGACTTACTCAGAGTCTTTAGCTCCCTATCTTTCACAGAGAAGAAATATCCCAAACATATCAGTCTTTGTCCTGCCCTGGGGCAGTCCAGCACCGAAATGCTAGACAATTCTCCTCTGAACAAGAGTACCAACAGCATCCCCAGACACGTGTTTCGGTCTGGTTGGACCTCATCAGTAGGGAGGAGCTGTGCCTCTCTAAGAGTAGTGAGCAAGGGGTCCAGGTCTGGATTCCCCTAGTAATTTAGGGTGAGACCCAAAGTTACTTGAATATGCAAATTAACAAGGGGGTCCTGGGAGTCTCTCTGCCAGACATTAGTCCTGGTTACGAGAGACTTACCCAGAGTCTTTAGCTCACTATCTTTCACAGAGAAGAAATATCCCAAACATATCAGTCTCTGTCCTGCCCTGGGGCAGTCCAGCACCTTCGGGCAGCAGTACACGTGGACCCGGACTCCCTTTGGATACATCAACTCCGGCAACAAATTTAACATTTTTCTACACAAGGGCATGCCTGACCTGGGTGAAAGGGGTAACCTGGCCTATGTAGATGATGTTTTAGTCAAAAGCTCAACTGTGGAGGAACACATAGCAGAGATCTGCTATGTCCTGACACAGTTGAGGGTTGCCAGAGCAAAACTCTCCTTTCAAAAGGCACAGTGGTGCAGAACCTGTGTCAATTTCTTGGGGCATGAGATTACTCCTCATGGTCTCTGTCCCCAGGAAAAGAAGTGGAAGCACTCCAGAAATTAAAAGACCCCACAACTCTGCAGGAACAAAGGAGCCTCCTTGGACTAACTAATTATAGCAGAAATTTAATTGAGGACTATGCAGAGATCACAAGACCCCTGATCCATCTTTTGAAGGGGGGGGGTCAAGTGGGAGTGGGGTCCAGAACAAGCCGAGGCAGTAAGACAACTCAAAAGAAGCCTCTCATAAGCGCCTTGTCTAGCTTACCCTGTCAAAAACAAGGAGTTCTTCTTGGAGACAGGGTTCTCAAATGCATGCTTGACTGCAGAATTATATCAAAAGCATGACAAGATAATAAAGTAATCTCCTATGCAAGTAAGAGTTTCTCCTCTGTGGAGGAAAAATTCAACGATTGTGAGAAGGCACTCCTGGCAACGATGTGGGCATTGAAGAATTACCACCCGTTCATCCAGGGGGAACACATCATAGTGGAGACTCCACACCACCCTTTGCAATATCTTCAGAGTGACAGAATCCGGGCTGGAAATGTGAGTAATTCCCGAATTACTTCCTGGATTCTGTCAATGCAAGACTTTCCTGTGGTCAGATATGGCCAAAACAAGATGCGTCCCTTCGCGCAAGGTCTGGCTGACTTGCATGATTGTGCCAGAGAAAACTGTCTCGAGGACGAAAGTGTTAAAATCAAGGACAACATGGAGGCATACCTTAATTCCCCACACAAAGTCTATGAAGAAGACCAGTGTGAAGGAATGCCCAATGTCTATGTGGATGGGTGCTCCTACCATGTTGACAACAATGGGGAAAAAGAATTTGTGGCCGGCGTAGGGAATACATGGGTGAATGATGCCCCAGAACCCTCAGCTGGGTAAAAAATTGGTCCCCGAAGTAGTCAAGTGGCAGAGTTGATGGCTTGCATCAAGTCATCCTCACTGCTGTCCAACACCAACTCCAGGTTAACTGGAAAACCAGAGGCATGCTATGTGCTAATAATAAACCATTGAAACATGGAAAATTAATCCAAAATATTGATGATCTGGTCATGTTGAATGTGATGACCATCTACTGGAAAAAAGATCAAGGGTCACTCTAAAGTAGAGGGACCAGGCAAAACTGGAAATGACTTAGCTGATCAGCTGGCCAAAACCGGAGCCATCCAAGGGGATCTACTTGAGATTGAGTCCCTGTTGGGGGAAATCCAGGTCACTGCTATCACTAGGTCCCAGACAAATGCTCACAATGAACTCTCAACTTCACAATGGAGTAAGGAGACCCCAGATGCTGATTTGATTACGGTTCAAAAGGGGGATCCAATAATTGGTAAATTTTATCAACACATTGAGGACCCTGAGACCTTTCCCCTGACAGATACCGATTACATTGGGAAAGAGGACCTCAGTGTGTTGAAGAAATGTCCAAAAATGTTCTGAATCCAAGATGGTTTGTTGGTAACGAGATCCATATCTGGCTGTAACCAGTGGGTGGTCCCTACCTCATTCTGAAGCCTGATGCTAAGTCACGGCCATGATGCGGCCACAGCCGGTCATCAGGGGTTTCATACGACACTAGAAATCTTGCGAGAGGTTGCATACTGGCCACACATGGAGCAGGACCTCGACCAATACTTGAAGGGGTGTCTTGTGTGTGCACAATTTCAATTTCAGCCAACATCACTCACACACCGTGCTCCCCTCCAAAAGAGGGGGATGACACTGCCTTGGACAAATTTACAAGTCGATTTTATCGAACCCGTGATTCGCTCCTCTAGGGGGAACAAGTACATGTTCTCCGTAACATGCTTGTTCACTAAATGGGTGGAATGTCTCCCGACCCCAAATTGCAAGGCAGAAACAGCAGCTGCCCTGATGATCAACCACATCTTCTCGCGTTTTGGACAACCCCAAAGGATTGAGTCAGACCGAGGTAGTCACTTCACTAGCGAAGTGATGACAAAGATGTGGGAGATACTTGCGGTCAAAAGGAAACTACACATTGCCTACCGGCTAGCCTCTAGTGGTGGAGTTGGGAGATACAACAAGACTATTGTGAGCATATTAAAAAAGTTTGTGGCAGATTCTGGGCCAAGTTGAGACATTCAATTACCTCTTGTCCTGATGGCCATCAGATCTACCCCTTCTTCTGCAACAAAAATGTCTCCATTTGGGCTGATGACTGGACGAAGGATGGTGCTTCCCCAGCACCTGCTCTACAGAACCCAAGAGCAGACCTTGATAAATGCCTCCACAACTCATTAGTATGTTTAGAATCTGAGAAAACACCTTCATCATGCTTTTGCCTATGCTCAGCGAAATCTAGAAAGATCTGCAGACAGAATGAAGACCAACTATGACCTTAAGACAACTAAAAAAGAATACCAAGTAGGAGACCGGGTCTATTTGTACAATTTCCAAAGGAACCAGGCCAAACAGCGCAAATTTCTTCCTAGTTGGCGGGGTCCTTTTGAAATTGTAGACAGAACCTCACCAGTCGCCTACAAAATCTGCATCCTCAAAGGTAGTTTGGCACAGGGGGAAGACAAGTGGGTCCACATCAACCAGCTGAAGAGTTGCCATCCCAGGCATACTCTGCAGCAAATAGAGGAGCCAACCAGAAATCCGAGGGGGACATTCCGGATCCCTAGAAAATTCCAACTGTTAAACACCATTCCACCTGTTAAAATCAGTAGTAATTACAGGCGGGAAATATTGTCAAGTGTATGTCAAATGTATGCCTCTGCCCCGCTACATGAATAGTGGTGGGGAAATGTCCATAACCATGCTCTGTTCTGTCGTATAGCACTGAAACCAAGGATTCTAAGCACCAAGGAGGACCACTCGGGGACCTGGAGGAAAGACCCAAGGGGCCTGGAGTATCGCTCCACACTCCCATCCAGAACCGGCGAGGAGACCCTGTCGATCCAGCACTGATGGGAGAAGCAGACAAATTTTTCACTTGGACCAAAAAGAAAGAATGAACATCCCAATCTCCTGACTTCCCCTTGACGGGTGGTCAAACTTAAGTCGGCAGGAGGGGCTCTGTGGGGTATTGACCCACTAATGCTCTGCCACGCGGCATCCCTGTGTTCTGTTGGTGCCAGAAATATCAAAATGGCTGCAAAATCCTTGTGCGCGCCAAAACCTTTGAAAAACGTGCTTTGCAACACAAAGAAATACCTTTTATGGGGGGACTACCCCCTAACCCTTGGATCACTTATACATGTCTTTCCCCTATTTATTTTCCCCTTTGTACTAATTTTAACTGAAGTCTAACTGGACTTTTTTCATTCTGCCACTGTTTTTTACCCTCTTTATTTTTGTATTGCATTTTTTGTACCCCTTCATTTATTGTTTCTTTATTTTGTACTGCAATGTAATCACTGGTTGCCGATTAGAGACCAGGAGATCCTTCTTAAACTGCTTCCTTTCAGGCTTTGAAAGGGAGGGGGGATAGGTAATAGAGTAGCCGTTAGAATAGATGGAGAGTGCCATGAGATTGTGGGATAGGGCAGAAGATCTCGGGAAGAGTGAGGGGAGAGCTGCACAGTACATGGAGAACTCACAGGCGGCCTAGCAGCCACGCAGGCACAGATGAAGGTGAAGGTGGTGCTTTAAACAAGATTTGCACATGGGTAGCAGAATTTTAAATACCCAAAACTGGGTAAGCACTCAAATGCAGCAGAAATCAGTCGGAGTGCAGGTTTAAAGTGTTTGTTCATTTGCACTTTGCACACCCTTAAATTAACAATACTTATAGTTGACTTAATAGAACTATTTTGCTCTTATGTATTTCATGAATGGTCAAGGTTCGGGGCAGGATGGACTGCCCTGGCACATGGGCAGTGGATATATTTGTAATAAAGTGAGTTCCCAAGACAGGGAACTCCCATCCTCTGCACACTGTTTTGGGCTAATCGCCTAATGTTTTCACATTCATATTATAATGAACATTAGTACCCAGCGAGGGCTCAATCAGAATGAAACAAGCATTTTGAATGGCCCTTACCAGGGCATTAACCGGCCGGGAATCCCACGGCCATTGTTCCCGGTAGGAGGCGGTGTGGCAGCCCCTCAGCCAATAAAACGCTGCAGGTTTACCGGACAAATAAACTACTTTAGTACCCCAGTCACGCAGATCTTGCAGGCCCGGGTACTAACAGCAATATTCCCCAAGCGGCAGGGGCATTACAGAGTCAGGTAATGCCCTGGGGCCTTCGTTAAGGCCCTCGCGATGGGCCCTGGGGCACTACCTGACTTAGTAATGCCCCTGCCGTTCGGGGGATATATTGCTTAAATAATAAACTTTAAATAGTAATAATGTTAGATCTTTGGAAGTAATTTTTACTCACAGAAGTAAAATAAGTATCAATATTCATTTCTTAATATTGATTTGTACAATTCGTTTCAAGAGGTTCTCTCTTCATCAGGGAATTTTTCTTACGATTTTTCTACAAACAATTCAGAAAGCAATACTGTCAATAATTATCAATTTTTTCAATAAATGATAAATCAATAGTCATATGCAATCCAATACCAATCCTCTTACAGCCAATAACTCCAATATCACTGGAATGCTCCGGAATATACAGTTTGCTTCATTTTTCACAGTCACTTGTACTAATCACTTCCCTGGTGATCAGAAAATAATCCTAATTATTGTAATGAACCTTAATGGTCCGATCATCTTGTATATTAGAGAATGTGCATCCAATCTCACCTGCCTCGTCTGTACGGAGGGCCTCTATATTCCATATTCTGTCCATCAGCGCCTCCTGAAGAGAAAGGTATTAGTGCAGGCTTAAAAGGACAACCAGATATGGTTTCAAGCGGTACAGTAACTACAGGAGTTAAAAAGGGCATAGAAAATTGGGCATTCAGAGTACACGAGAAAGAGAGGCAGAAATTTAATCGTAAGAGTGGAGGGGGGAAATGGCATCCATATTGGTTTGTTTTGGCTTTGTTGGTGGCCTCTTGTCCGGCATTTAGCCAGGCCAGTTGCAGACTTCCCGTCTAAACCCTCTGGGGTAAGTGATGCCACACTACAGCTCCAGGAGTAGTGATCTCCAGGGTCTCTCAAGCTTGGGGGAGTACTCTGAGGTGGTCTTGGGCAGGTATTTTTAATGCCCTTGCTCTCCGTACACCTTCACACTGTATTCCTATGCATTGAATAGGAGCTCCTCTCTAATAAACCAAGTGTGCCTTGTAGGTTAATGAACAATGAGACTGCGCATTGGGCCATCTCCCAAAGTTCCTGTTGCACCCTTTGCTTCTGGCTTCTGCAGTCCTAACTAAGCCGCAGTCCGCCGATCTATGTGCATATGTGCATGGGCGTAGCTCTTGTATTCGCTATCGCCCTACCCATAGTGGCACCAGGTCACTTATCAGGTGTTTCTGTATCTAGAATGCAGTTGTGTCACCATGGTCTACGTGCCTCGCGCTGTTTGGCAGCTGTTCTTCGGGACTTCGATGACCCTGGTCTGCATGCGCCGATCGCGTTGTGCAGGCACTGCTATCAGGCACGTCTCACAGCCTTTGCAGTCCTCCGCTTTCCGACAGGCTGTCCGCACCTTGGTTTGCAGCCCAGCTGGCAGAGTGGGTGACCACTCCTCAGCTGCGGTCCTCCGCTTGCCCTCCAGCAAAGCTTGCCCGTGTAGACCGGCACAGATTGTTGAGGCTGCGACTGCATCGGCATCACAGGCAGACCTGTGTTCCTGCAGTTGCCGACAGGAAATCAGAAAGAAAATGGAGGAGGCGGGCCGGTAACCCCTGCAGGGGCCTCCTCTAACCTTTCTCCCCTCCCCCTGGGTAAGGGGAGGATGCAGGGTGGAACGGCACCAAACAACCCAAAATCCTGCAAATGGCAAACAAAGGAAGAGGGCGGGTAAGCCCCTTTAAAATGGGCAGGCGTCCTACAGCAGGAAGCATCCAGCACCTGCAGTAGGACGCCTGCCTCGCCACCGCCGCTGTGAAGGATTTTGTTTTGAAGGATTTTCGGTGTGGAGGAGCTTCGTGAAGACCTACCAGGCGGCGAAGTACTGGCTATGAGTGAAAGAACTTGTCGACGATCCACGTGGAACGTTCCCCGGTCATCGCGATCTGAAGAGCAGGGGCTGGAGCCCAGGAGCGATGCGCAGGGACCAGAGGTGGCGCAGGCGAACCCGGAAGCATCGGGAGGAGGGGCTGGAGCCCAGGAGCAACGCGGTCACGGTGAGCAGAGGCAGAGACGGCGCAGACCCGGAAGAAGACGTCGGAGGGCTGGAGCCCGGGAGCAGACACCAAAGGTCACAGGGAGCAGAGGCAGAGGTGGCGCAGACCCGGAAGAAGAAGTCGGAGGGGCTGGAGCCCGGGAGCAGAAAGTAAAGAAACAGCACAGGCGGAAGGGGGTAAGGAGTGGAGAAAGGAATTCATGGACATCTTTGACTTGTTGGGGATTGTGCCTTTGGGGGGAGGTTTGAAAGAATTGTCAGAAAAAGAGAAGGAGAACAGGAATAGAGAAAGTGCTAAGGTGGAACACACTATTCACAAATGTGTCAAAGCTTTCAGGATGTACATGTCGGTGATGCTAGAAAAGTATCCGCAGGATGCTTTAGCAATGGTAGCTTATGAGCAATATATTCATGACCCATACCTGAAGTATGGGGGTGAAGGGTGGCTGGATTATGATTGGGGTTTCAGGCTAAAAATGAAAGTGTGGCCGGCAATGTCTTGGGATGAAGTTGATGTCGGGGGATACAGTGATAAGATGATGCCCGCCAGGGAGCCCGGGGACAAGCAGCAAGGGGAGAAATTCTGGGTTTGGAGAGGCAGAGGAGGTTATGCGCAGCGAGACAGAGGGTCCTTTTGCGGGCCCTCCTCCTGGGTCTATTGGGCAGCAACCCACCAGGGGGAGCGAGAGGATTGCTGGAGGTTTGCAGAAGGGGATTGCTCCTATGGTAAAGCATGTAAATTCAGACACCCAAGGGGTGGGAGATCTGGGGCCCGCAGCTCCGCTTCAGGTGAAACAAAATATAAAAGCAGCAGCCAACCTAAAGAAAAGGCAAAGAGAGAATGAGGTATTAGCACAGAAAGCCAATGTTGACAAACCTTTGACAGACAGGAGTATGATTAAAACAAACTTACCCACACCAGTTTACCTCCGTGCCATGACTCCTTTTCTTAATACATACCACAACAAGGTTGATGATAAGTTGTTGTGGCAAGGGTTCAGGTGGGGCTTTAAGATCCCGGGGGCAAGAGACCAGGGGGTGAAAGAGGCAACCAATTTACGTTCAGCATTGTAGAGGCCGGAAGTGGTGGAACAGAAAGTGGGGAAAGAAATCAAGCTAGGTAGGGTGGCGGGCCCATTCTCTTCCCCTCCCATGGACAATGTAGTGGTGTCACCACTAGGGTTGGTGCCTAAAAAAGAGGAAGGCCAGTTCCGCCTGATCCACCACCTCTCCTTTCCAGAGGGGCAATCGGTGAATGACGGCATACCAGAGGTGTTGTCTAGGGTGCAGTATGCCTCCTTGGAAGACGCTATACAAATGGTAAAAGCGGCAGGGAGGGGTGCCCTAATGGGAAAATCAGACATTGAGTCAGCGTTCAGACTCCTGCCAATTCACAAGGATGGCCATCATTTGCTGGGGTTCAAGGTGGACAAGAAGTATTTCTATGACAAATGTCTGCCAATGGGCTGTGCCATTTCATGCTCTTATTTTGAGGCATTCAGTACCTTCCTGGAATTCACTGTGAGAGAGAAAATGAAGGAGGGTGGTATGTTGCATTATCTTGATGATTTTCTGTTCATTGGTAAAAAAGGGACCGATGAGTGCAGGACACACATGGAGGTATTTCAGGGGTTGATGTCGCACATGGGGGTCCCGCTGGCGCCTGGGAAAACAGTGGGTCCAGCCACTACACTGACATTCTTGGGGATTGAAATCGATTCAGTAAAGGGCGAATGCAGGCTCCCGCAGGACAAGGTGCAGAAATTGAAGGACATGATAAGGGGTTTGAAGGGGAGGAACAAAGCAACCCTGAGGGAGCTGCAGTCACTGGCGGGTAACCTTAATTTCGTGGGGAGAGTAATACCTGCGGGGAAAGTGTTTGCCAGAAGTGTTGAACTGAAGACAGTGGGTCTACTGCATGCCTCTCAACACGTCCGGTTGGGATCTGAGGTAAAGATGATCTCTGGATGCGGGAAACATTTTTGGAAGAGTCAAATGGGGTCTCAATCTGGAGGGAGGACTGGGCCAGCAGCGAGAGGCTCAAACTATTCACTGATTCATCAGGGTCTCATGGTTTCGGGGCAATCCTGGGGGACAGGTGGTGTGGCAAAGTATGGGCAGCAGAATGGCATAGGAAGGGAATCACAAAGGACATCACACTGTTGGAACTGTTCCCCATTGTAGTAGAATTTAAGTTGTGGGGGGAACTCCTTGAGAACAGAAAAGTATTGTTTTGATCAGACAATTTGGCAGTGGTTCAGATTATTAATCTTGTCTCATCAAGCAATTTGAGGGTGTTGAAGTTGGTCAGGGAACTCACTAAATGCCTGCTGGCATTAAACATTGAGGTCAGGGCACGGCACATTCCCGGCGTCAAAAACACGGCTTCTGACACTCTGTCTTGTTTACAGTGGGAAAAGTTTTGAGACGGCTGCCCAGAAGCAAGGAAGGTGATGGCCCCGTTCAAGGACCAGTGGTGGGGAATGATTGGGGTGATCTGAGTTCTTTGATAGACACAGCCCTGGCAAAAGACATGGCAAAGAGGTACAGGGCGTGTTGGGAACGGTTCATGACATTTCAGAGGGACATGTTGCCAGAGGGTCAGGAAGAGCAATCAGTACGAGCCTTTGTCGGCTGGTGCTGGAGGATGGGGAAAACCAGAGCCTGGATGACATATCATTTGGCAGCTATAGCTCATTATGCCAAACTACGGGGTGAAAAGGACCCCACCAAGGAACATTACATCACTTTGGCAATGAGAGGATGGGCCAAGCAAACGGTACTGAAGCCCAATGAGAGGCGGCCCATCGACATAATAAAACTGCATGGTTTAATTAAATGCCTGAACACAGTATGCAGCTGCGAGACAGAGAGGGTGCTATTTGCAGCTGCCTTCACAGTGGCATTCTTTGGGGCCCTCAGGGTGAACAAACTATTGCCCGAGAACAAAGGGGGCAAAGGGAATGGCTATTTGTGGTTAGGGGATGTGCAGGCAAGCAGCACCCAGGTGGCCATTTACGTTCAGAGGTCAAAAACGACCAGAGGGGCAAGGGGGTGGCACTGACACTGCAGGCCATCCAAATGAGTCTGGTATGCCCGGTGGCTGCCTTGGCCAACTTTCTTCAGAAGCGTCCTCCATCGGAATCAGGGGCACCTTTGCTTCTGCACAGGGACGGGTCAGCCCTGAGCCTCTTCCAGTTCCAAAAGGTGATGAACGGGCATTGGCTAAAATGGGGTTAACGGAGGGCCGGTTTGGGACCCACTCGTTCAGGATACCACTTCTGCAGCAGCCGGGGGCTTAGGGTTGGAGGACATCAAGAAGTTAGGGAGATGGTCTTCAGGGTGTTTTAAAAGGTATATCAGACCAGAGAAAATGTAATGTAACATGCCATCTCAACTCCTTCTCATTACCAGCATCGCAAAGAAGGAAGAAGCGCTCCGTTTGGGTAGTGGGGCACTTGTTTATTACAAGGGCCAGGGCGAGCTGGACACCGCAGCAGGAGGAGCTGACGGCCGGCGAGTTCCGGATCTGGTGGCATGGGGTGCCAGGGATGAAATGGGCGCAGCTGCGAAAAAATTGCTGAGTAAGCAACAGAGGCCAGATGTGCTGGTCATCCACTTGGGGGGGGAACGATTTGACCAACTTAGGGAGGGGGGTCTTGTTGAGGGACATGATGTTCTGATTGCAGGAGATTTCGGCACAGCTGGGTGAAATGGAGATTGTGTGGTCGGAGGTGATTCCCAGGGCGGAATGGACGGGTGCCGAGAACCACACAGCAGTTGAAAAATCAAGGAAGAAGTTGAATTGTGCCATAAAGTGTCTGCAGGTGTCCGCCAGTGAAGCCAGCAGTGAACAGACACCAACAAAACTGTAAGTGTGGCATGGGTGGGGTGTAGAGCAATCACTCTACACCAGAAAGCCCCCGCCACTCTACCTTATCTTTCCTTAACGTAAACTGCCATAGACTCACATCATGCACACCTAGAGAGATTTGACCACCAAGCTAAATCCATTCAAGGCTGGACTGTAAATGTTGTCCTACATAACATACTAACATACTTACCAATGTTAATGTGTGCCACTCCCAGAGACAGTGATGAAGATTAACCAGCCTCACACCTAAGACAGGTGCAACAATGTTACCAAGAGCCACACTTAGATGGAATCATGAATGATATCATGTCCCACACTTAGATGGAATTGTAAATAATGTCATGTACCTCATCTAGACAGAATTATGACTGCTAGCATATAGCTCACTTAGTTGGTACTGTAAATGATAGAATTGTGAATGATAGCACATGCCACACCTGAAAAGAATTGTGAATTATAGCACATCCCGCACTTAGACTTGTGAATGATATCTAGAGAGTGTGCCCGCCCTAATAGCGTCACTGTGTTAAGGTTGTATCTAGAGAGTGTGCCCTAATAGCGTCATTATCTTAGAATTAAACTTAGAAATTGTGCCCTAATGGCGTCTCTGTGTTAAAGTTGAACTTAGAAAGTGTGCCCCAATAGCGCCACCATGTTAAAGTTGAATCGGTCACTGTGTTAAAGTTGAACTTAGAAAGTGCGCCCTAATAGCGTCACTATGTTAAAGTTGAACTTTGAAAGTGTGCCCTAGTAGAGTCGCTGTGCTAAAGTTGAACTTAGAAAGCATGCCCGAATATCGTCGCTGTGTTAAAGTTGAATTTAGAAAGCGTACCCTAATTAGCGTCTCTGTGTCAATGTTAAATCTAGAAGATATTCACAACATCAATGTCTGTGCCCTAATAGTGTAATCTTAAAGTTGAATCTAGAAAGTGTACCTAATAGCATCACTGTGTTAAAGTTGAACTTAGAAAGCGCACCATTGGAGCATCTCTGTGTTAATGTTGAACCTAGACGGTATTGCCAACATCCTTGAGTGTGCGCCATTAGCGTCACTGTGTTAAAGTTCAACCTAGAAGCATCCCCTATTAGAGTCACTGTACTAGAGTTGAATAAAGATAGTATCACCAACAACATTGAATGTACCCTAAAAGCGTCACTGTGTTAAAAGTTAAATTTAGTAGGTAATTACATACACTTCACTGATTAGCACAATATCACACTACTACGCTTACTCTCTCCTATACACCACCATTCAACTAGAACACAGCGGTACTACGACACATTCGGTAAAGTTGTTCTAATACTAATATGATCCATCAAACTACCCATCATCCTAATAAAACACAGCTAGCTAGCTCATACCGGCTAGCTTAGGCATCTCCTCAGGCCTAACACAGCCATAACTCAGTCTGGACACATTCAACTGATCTCCTCAGCACCACACCTACCGCTAAGAAGCAGCTATCATGCAACAACCACACCGGCTGCACACATACCTGGTGCGCCCACGTGCTTTACGACTCTCTCCCTCTCAACTGACATGAACTGCGGTTCCCGAGGGCGTTCAACCTACCAGCGCCTTGAGATCATACCAATGGTACATAAGGCGCTATACAAATGCAAAATAACATAACATAACGTAAGATGGCAAAGTTCTGCAAGGGCAGAGGCTTCCAACACATCAGACATGGCCTGATCAACTTAAAACCCCCCCGAGTATTTTTTGAAAGATGGTGTGCATCTGTCAGCAATGGGAATGGAACTCTTCTACTGGAATATATGTACTAAGCTATTGAGCTGTAAAAAGGAGCAGGAGAAAGGGGGAGCCACGGTGGGCGGTAACCCACCTGGTGGCGTGGCAGTGTTTGGGCGACCAAGCACAAAAGACAGACTCTGAATGAGCCAGGAGGAGGCTGGAAGGGTCTTTGCTCTTCTTGGACCAGCGCCTCTTGGGAGCCTAACCGCAGCGGCGTCTGGGGGGGACAACAAGGGCTCAGCTTCCCCCAAAAGAAATGGCGCTCTCCCCGCCAACGGACACCTGCAGGGGCAGGGTAGGCTCAGGCACAAAGGGTTGGGGGAGTTGGGCCTACTATGGACTCTATACAAAGGAATAGGGGGAAGCAGGTGATTTTGGACATGGAGCAGGCATCACACTTACAGACTTTTTGTAGTGGAAATAAAACTGCGGCCGAGTTTGCCATTTTGAAAATACTGTCTCATTCCAATTAATTTTCTTGAAAGAAAACAAGGTGCAGCGGAGGAATGAGCAAATGATGGCTGATTGGCTAAGGGTACAAATGGACAAATGCAGGGGTTATTTGAAATGTTGTTGAAAGGAAAAGGCTTGATGGGTGGTACGCCTGCATTGGTTTAAACAGCTAACGAAAAGCACTCTCTTTTGAACTCTCGAACACCTACAGGTTGGTTAGTGGTTCTGCCGACGAATGAAAAAAACAATAACTCGCGTTCTCATCAGCCTCTGCAGGCACATGAAAGCCACCTTGCCACCTTGCACTGGAGTCTGTATCTGTACCCATACAGCCCCCCACCCCCTTTTTCTTCCTGCACTTATCAGACCTACCCTGTCTGCTGCCTTAAACCTAGCACTTGCAAATTGCTGGCTGCACTACCACTGTTTGTTGCCTTTATTATTTATTTATTGTTATTTATCTGTATCTCCTCTGCTTCGAACTTTCCACCTCTCCCCCCTCTCCCATGCACTTGCGCGTTCTCAATGTCACTGGGCCTAGTAAGATCGCTGTTTGGTTCTCCCCAGTTCCCCTCCCCTCCCTTGCCGCGCTCTGAAACACTTGTGTACAAGCGCGATAGAAATAAAATATCAATATCAATATCAAAGATAACCTAGAGCGTGCAAACCCGCAGTTCCCACTGTCGTGTATTGAGGCCCTGAAGGCTGCGAGCCTGTTCTGCAAGGGGATTCGCGTGTTAAAAGTGGCACCTTGGAGGGATGTACACAGCTTATTACCGACCCTTGAACGTTCACGTTCTCGGACTTGCTTCAAAGGAAAGCTAGGCCCCGGGTCCCCAGGCAGGAGCGCCACAAGCTTCACCGCAGGCTGCCTCACTCTGACAAGTGACCGCTCTCCCATGCGCGAGGCAGAGAACTACCGCTTAGGCGGGCACTGGATCCAGGTCCTTCCCGGAACAGCGTGGGTATTGTGCGACAATGTAATCGAGGGTAGAGCAGACCACACTATGGTGTATATCGCTGCCATGGCTTCTCTCCAATCCACAGTATCGCACACTGCATGCGAGGCGTGTATAACGCTGCCACCCGTTCAGGGCTCCTGGCTGGGGTCCAATAAATCAGGTCCTGGTGTCAAGAGTCGGCTCGATGTGCAACCGCTGCTGTGCCTTTACCGTGGTCGTCACGCGGGAGCAGCACCGTCTCCACAGGTGTGCGGTCCGGTCTGGAACAAGCATTTCAGACGTACCGACAATTCAACTTCAATTACTTTTGCCATCCTTTCCTTCTCCCTAGCCGCCAATACCGAAATTGCATCCCATCATAGAACCGCCTTGTATCCCTCCCAGTGTGTCCCAGGACTTTCTACCAAAGGAGTATGGATTTCGAAGTACTCACTGTTTATCAACCGTATCTGGAAACCCTAGATAGTATGAGTTCAGGCACCAGGAAGAATGGGCCCCTCTAATGTTTGATCCCATTGAGATCTGCAAGGGAGAGTGATCAGGGATGCCCCGCGCCAGGAGCTGTGCATCAGCCACTCTATGGATATCTGGGTGAGGCACAAACAAGTAGTCAATCCTTGAGAGAGAGAGATGCACCCTGGTATTAAAGGAGTAGCCTGATTCATGCGGGTCTTTATAGCGCCATATGCTGATCAGCCCTTTGGCACTGACAAACTCATTCAATTGTGATTGCCTCAGATGCATCACTGCCATGCCCAGGAACTGGTCCCTGCTACTGTCCATCATGTCATTGAGGTCTTCGCCCACCAGCCATCTGTCAACATGATGCTGAATGCACAATCCTGGGACCTCATGCAAGAGATGCCTATGTAGGGGCGGCGGGCATAGACATTCAGCAGTCCCCAAGTCGCCCCTCTGAGTGACTCAGTCACCAACACGTATCATCCCCTGATATCACCAAGTACCTTCTGGACCTCAAACGGTACATGTTTCCGCACTAATACAATCACCCCTTGTGCGCCCCGCATGAACACACAGGGGGTAGTTGGATCTCCTAAAAAACTTGCATCCCGTGCCTGACAGATGAGTCTCCTGCAGAAGTGCAGATGTGGGTTTGTGATGGTTTAACAGTTGCAGTACTACCCTTATTATTTACATTTTTTAATGTTTGTATTGACCTTTATTCGGCATAGGCCTTTAGGTACATCATATCCAAGAATATACAAAATACCAAAAAATACATGTTACAATTCTATAAAACCATAAAATATCATTGTGGTAAAACAAGGCAGTCATCACATAGGGCAATCAGTACCCCATCTTCAATAGACTAGTACATATAATTGCAGACTGCACCCCTCTGAGAAGACCAACGCCCCTCACTTGGTATTGACTTAATCCTTGTAAACCAAGTCCTGCAAATGTACTTCGAGCCAAAATAGACCACCTTTAAATCGTCAGTTGATCTTCAAAACTGCATTGCGTCACTAACTGACGTGATTCAGCGAAGGAGGAGCAAAGGCTTCAGGTATCTAACCCTGAGCTCTTTAAGGCCCTCACATATGCACATAAAATGGACGATGGTGTCCATGTCAATGCTGCAAAGTGGACAGACTGTGCTCCCATTCCTGCCCCAATTGGCTGGATTAGTCCCGCACTGGGAGAGTTCCCAATCAGAACCTCATATACAGGAGCTATCACGTCCAAATATTCTTCAAGCACAAGGGTCAGCTTTTGGTTACAGTAATCAAACCCACTTGCCATGGCCGGGCACAAGGTTGTTGCCCTGGTATGCTTGTATCTCGCAAAGGCTGCCTTTGCATCTCCCCCCATGGTTGTTGGGTTATCCCAGTAAGCAGACCAACCCAGCACCGCAAGCCACTCTCTTATATGGCTAAGCCATCAAATCTTATGCCAACTCCTCAGTGACATTACAGTCAGTGGCGTGGTCTCTATCGCCCCAGATTTTTACTCCAAACATTGCTGTTGCCTTGGCCTGAGCTTGATATAATCTAAGAACAGGTTTTATAGCTCCCCTGCCATGCCATGCGTAGAAGCACCTCAGTGCCCCGGTATTGTTCTGCAATATAACGTTTGCCCTAAGGAGCTGGCTGCTGCAGCTTCCCCTGCTTGAGAAACGGATTCCCAGGTAATCATACCAATCTACCTGTTCCAGTTTGCTGCCTACCTCTGGACTCAGGGCTTTACACCCAGCTCTGTTTGAGGTGAATGCCATTGCCTTAGTCTTGGAGATATTAATCTCCAGTCCTAATTCACTGCATTCTTCCTCAAAAATAGACAGGGCACAGCGCAGTCCCTTTGGGGTCGTAGGCAAAAGGACTGCGTCATCCACAAAAAACAAGGCAGGCGATAGATCACCCCCCAACCTTGGGGGGGGGGGGTTGATTCCATTAACAAGAAGTTGGTTGATAATGGTGTTTATTTACATATGCAAAATAGAATTGGAGCAAGGACACATCCCTGGTGAATCCCTCTGTCCACTTGGAGGGGTGCTGTGACTCGCCCCATCCCCAGCGGACCACTGCAGTGGGTTTATGATAGAGGAGTTGTAGGGGCTGTAAGAGCTCCTCAGGGATATTTTTAGCATGCAAGACTGCCTATAATTTGTCTCTCGGCACGCTATCGAATGCTGTTTTAAGTCGATAAATACCCCTTATAGATTGGTACTAATAATCACAAGGTGCTTTTGGGTTATCAGGCGAAGCCTGAAATTCTGATCTACTGTACTCATCCCGGCCTGAAAGCCTGCCTGCAAATGGCTAAGATGCTTGGTACCCTCCACCCAGATCATAAAATGATGCAACAATGCCTTGGGAAATATTTTTCCTGCTGCGTCAAATAAGGAGATGGGGCGGTAATTGCCAGGTTCTGCCCTATCCCCCTTTTTGAAAATCAGGACGATCACAGCCAAGTTCCAGCTAGCAGGCACCGGGTGTGCCTGAAAAATGGCGTTGAAAACTGATGTTAATAGAGGGAGCCATATGGCAGTCTCGCTCTTGTAGAGATCCACTGATACCCTGTCCGGACCAGCTACTTTCCCTCCTTTCTGTGCTCTAATAGCTCCGCCACATCTCCCATGGTGAATACCAGATGGGAGATCCACTTATCTGTCACTTCAATGCCAACCCTCAGGTCTGTGGCCATGTTGGGACCCTCTCCCATGGCCAAAGGCCTATACAAGGCCTCAAAATGATCATACCACCCAGTCTAGGTGATGCATTCATTAAGACTCACATCACCCTTCCATTCCACATCTGTGATCAACTTCCAAAAGCTGACGTGGTCACCATCCTTGACGTGGGTCGTCATTGTGGTCCACTTCTCTGTCATATAGTGGTGTTTTATTTATAGGAATAATCTTTTTGTAGGATTGCCTCAGGGTGCTTAGATGGCCCATATCGATCTGGCCCATTTCCTTCAAGTATAGGGACAGACTATGCTTAGCTTCCCTGCAGTCCTTATCGAACCACGTTCTGCTTTCCTTGCCCCCTTCTTAATTCCAGTTGTTGGAGCTGTCACCCTAGGTTCGATCAATTTCATGGTTTTATCGAAGCTCCCAATATCCTGGGCCTGCTTGGTCACATCGCACATTAGATCGATTTGGTTAAAAATGTTACCATGTAAGATTGGGGTAAAATTGCCCTGGATGACAGTTGCCAATTTCACTGTGCAACACGCGTGGCCCTCGACTACTATGTCTGCTGAGCGACTGTTGGCCCTGTTGTTCAGGGGTGCAGTGCTCTTAATAAGGAGCATTACACTTTCCATACGCTTCAACACCTTAAATCCTTCCCCTAGATGGCAGTCACATTCCAATACCAGGGCATAATCAATCCTGGATCTGCCATTCAGGCAATTATATGTATCTCTTGCTGGTTGGTCGGCTGATATCCGGCCATTACAAACTCTCAGGCCAGAAGTGTGCAATTTCCTCAAAATCTTGATAGGTCTTGCACAGGGTCTCGCTGGTGAAATGCCACTTATTTGCAGGATTCTCCAGGCCTCATTTTGGTCATCCCATAGCCCTTCCAATTGAATAGGCAGCTCCAATTGGGTGTTGAAATTCCCCAAAACATTAACACCTTGGTGTGCCCTGCCAGCCTCTATATTATCAATGATTTTGCTGAATGCTGATACTACTTTAGACATTGGGCCTCATTACAACCCTGGCGGTAGCCCTGCCTGTAAAATAGGCACGGCTGCCGCCGGAGTTGCATTTTTTCCGGCGCCCAGAAATGGGCAATTACCGGGTCATTACGGCCTTGCCGGACCCAGTATTTGCCATTCCTGGGCGCCGCAAAAAATTCTTCCCCATTCCCATTGAGCCCGATAGGGCTCAATGGGAATGGGGAAGCCGGATGCACAGGCACCGTTATCAACGGTGCCTGTGCATCCGAAATGCTGTGCTCGCAGGTGCCTTTCATTCCGCCAGGTCAGACCTTGCGGAATGAAAGGCACCCACAAGCACAACTCAGAGTTTGCCAGCTGGATACAACGGTACCGGCAAGCTTACCGGTACCGTTGTATCCGGACCGGCAAGCTCGTAATGAGTCCCATTGTCTTGTCCTCGAGTCTGTTATATATTTGTAGAGGAGATCCCAAACGCGATTTGCACACCTACCGCCCATTTTGAGGTACCAGGAACGTTCACGCCGAAATATGTGTCGTATGATGAGCAAGTAAACCAGCAGAGAGCCACAGTGGGGCTCTGCTCAGTACCTATCAGACTGACAGCACCTATTGAAGTTCCTGCACCTAAGAAACCTTGGACAGTGAGGTACCCACTGAGAAAACCATATCGACAAATGAAACAAAATGAAGTGTCAGATAACAGTCCCTGAAGAAGCTAAGAAAGTCCTAAAAGAAGACGAATGGTGACATCACAAGAACCTGGACTGACTCACATATAAAATATATGACAACCTATGAATGATGAAAGGAGACAAAACAGCATGGATAAGTGACATCCTAAGTTTAAAGCGAAATATGCAAAGCAAATGTAAGATGCTTATGCCATGAGCGTGATGAAGGTATTCAGCCAGCTTACATGTGTACATATGCAGGGAACCGCAAGAAGCTAAAAATATTGTGAGGCTTTCTAAAGCTTAGTAGTAAAATAGAGTGCGGAAAGTGCCACCTATATATATCTACTGTATATAAGTATACTTCCACTATGCACAAAAGCAGAACAGACCAAAGGTTACTTAAGGTCTCACAAGGAGAGCTTTGCAGCCGGAAAATCGAGAATTAAGGACAGACAGAAACTCAGACGAAGGCAAGTCATGCCAAGAATCCAAGGTCGTACCAGCTGAAGTAGGCCAACAGTAGGTACGTTTAATGAAGAGAAGAACAGAGTATCCTATTCCGAAATGTCAAGATAAGCAACAGGAGGCAGATGGCTGACAAAATTAAATCAAATGCACTAATTACATGGAGAATAAGATGACTTTCACGGTGTCGGAATCACGTGACCGAGCCAGCCGAAGGGATGAAACTTTAACACCTATCCATGTAATCTTTCCATGCCGAGGCACCTTCAATTTTCCAGACCAAGAAGAAGTCTCGAGGCCAAGATACAAAGAAATAATTGACACATGACCACTGAAGTGATGATTGATTGTTGCAATAATTGGAGGGAGACTGGGGGAGCGAACAAGCTCCCTGCACCTGGCCGGCTATTCTGCACGCTGCTAGGCTGGTGGAAAAGTATGACTGGGGTTGATGCCAACCCAATCATAGTGGACCAAGTAATCTAGGGTCCTATAGTTAATAGAACCAATGAGACATACTTTTAGTGACGTCTACAGCAGCCATTTTGAAGGAAGGTTTCAGATGCCCCACCTGACACTGTTTATCCAATCCCCTCACTTCCTTACCATATACAGATATAGTACCTATATTAAAGTTACGTTCCTATAACCAATAGAATTGCATGCAACATTTTAAGCGTTATATGTCAGTGATGACGAGTTTTTAGTATAAAAGATGTGTTTTTTATGAAGTTCATTGGAGTTGTGAAGCGAGAAGGAAGATCAAGTGATTGCTGATGTTCATGTACTCCCCGTTTTTTGTACTTGTCATTAAACCGACTCCCTTTGCCAAACTATTGAGTTGTCATTATTGATTTGATGCAAGAGTATTAATCTGCATCCCCATCCATCTCACGGGTGCTGCTACTCACCTTAAAGTGCTATTGGGTAACCCCAGCTTTCTGGGCCGGTTGGGGTCCTAGTGCACACATTAAATAGCAGGAAGCTATAATGGATAACATAATAACTTCCAGTTGGAGCAGCTTCAATGACTCTGTGGTGACCTGCTTAATTTCCCAGTTGAGTGCTGCCTTCACCCAAACTGCCAGCACCCCCAAAGTCCTCCCCCTCGTGTCTTGTATTGCTTTTATCCCAAAGATCCCAAACCCCTGCACCACCATGTCCCCGATCGCCCATGTTCCTTGGAAAGCAATGACATTGTACTCCTCCATAGATCTGACCCAATCGCTGTCGTGAAGATGTTCACTGAGGCCTGCTATATTCCAAGACAGAAATTGCTATATTCCCACGATCGGAGGAAAGGGGACAGGGATTTTAGCTGGGCAAACCCATTAATGGAAGTTACACAGAAACAGGCTGGAAGAGCCACAGAGCTAGGGACAATGTTGCCAATTCAAGATCGCAGATAACAGCCATATCAAGTAATTATCAGTCAAACCCCAAGGACAGGGCACACGTTTTCCCCCCCACAAAGGGAACAAGGCAGGTACTACCTGCAGACCCCAATAGAAGGCATGGTAACTCTGGTCTTGGGAAATATTTTGTAGTTACGGTTAATGGTGGCTGCATTGTAATCACTTGGGGTACAGTGATCTGGGGCTTTCAATCGACACTCTCTGGATCAACAGCCCTCTCACTGGTGACAGTCCTTGAGCCCATGGTGACTGGTCTCTGTGGTTGCCTCACTCCTTAGGTGCCCCATAGTTCGCCTCAAGCCTGTCTAACCTCTCCTGCAGAGGGATTTGAAGGCACAGAACAGGGCAACAAGGCCTTCAGACTGATATTACATCCATGGGGGGGGGGGGGGGGGGTTCTACGTTCATTTCCCAGTAAGCCCTCTACCAACCACTCTTCCTTCACGGATTCCTGAATGCATTCGACCTTGCCATGGACTAAGCCCATTCGCTTGCAACTGACGATGTCATCATGGATCACTGTGGTACAGCCTCTCTTATGGCATATCCAATGGATAATTTTGTTAACCAAAGCCTCTTGGTCCTCGTATCTGCCTTCAGCTAACCCTGGAACATTAACCATAACTACATTTCCCAAGACCAGAGTTACCATGCCTCCTATGGGGGTCTGCAGATAGTATCCACCTTGTTCCCTTTCTGGGGGGAAAAACGTTTGCCCTGTCCTTGGAATTCGACTGATCATTACTTGATCTGGCTGTTATCTGGATTCTTGAATTGGCAACATTGTCCCTAACTGTGTGGCTCTCCCAGCTTGTTTCTGTATAACTTCCATTAATAGGTTTGCCCAGCTAACACCCCCGCTGCCTTGCCTCTGATCGTGGGACTGCGTACCATCTCGGGATAAATTTGGAACATCTCTGGCCTGTTCAGGACTTGTTTTAATCGATGAATGGTTTAGATTCTTGGAGGTTTTTTCATTCGTCCCATTATTGCATACACCTGGGCATTTCATACAGACCAGGTATGGATTTACCTTTATTCTCCCCAATTCAGTCATCATTTTGTCCAACATGTCCTTAATGCTTTCCACCCCCTCCACAAGTGCATCAATGGCCTCTTCAGCATGGAGAAGCGGGGGCCCTTTCACTTCCTTCGTCTTCCCAATTCTCTTCTCACCTCTTCCCAGCCGATGCAGTTACACCCCCTGCCCCCCTCCTTCAGTTTTTCCGATTCAATTTACCTGAATGGGCCCTTGGTGGTCCTTTGATCTTTTTTGCCCTGGCCTTCTGGCGCCCTTTTGTGGAAGGGTCCTGATTATTCAGTATGGAAAACCTATTTGAAATTGGTATTGACAAACATACTTCCACCACATCCCCATCACTCTCTTTAGCCTCCTCCCTTGCCCCAGCACCTATCCCCACTCTTCCCTCTACTATAATACAGGCGGAGTGTTCTATGTGGCTGACCCTCTGCTGGATTGTGGAGCAGTAACTCTACTACCTCTACTTGTGAAAGGAGGAGCACTGTGATAAAAACCTCACTTCCACGCGGAGCGTCGCGGAGTGTTTGGGAGTGTTCGGGAGAGTTTCGGTGAGAGTCCGGTGCATTTTCGTACCCTCGTATTTTGCAGCAATGGACCTGGCAAAGCAGAACACACCCTGCATTAGCCTGTGGACCCCTGTTTCCAGAGCAAGGTTACGGAGGCTCCATTCTGCCCCCGCTCAATCAGACTGCCACACACTCAGTCATACAACACTATCAGCATCAGTGCGCCGATGTAATGGATTCCAGAGACTCCAATGATCAAACGGTACGTGAATATGCTGAAGGAGGGGATGGGCAGCTTCTATTTTTCATGTTGAAAACTTGATTAACATTCACAATGTGCGTGACTGTGTTAGCGACAGTGCTCACGTCCCGGTATCCCAACGGCAAGCTGACTCCTCGAAGAGTTATGCTGACTCTCAGCCTGGGTTCGGCACAGGACGTCACTTGTCCATTTCGGACTCTCCAAATGCAGATAATAAAGCACCCGTACCTATCCCCCCTTGTCTCACCGTACCATTGTCCGTGTCCCCTGTAGGAGACGCCGTTCGTGGCCCGGCTGGTCCCCTGCTTGCTCTGCCCGCTGTTACGGCTTCAGTGCCGTCGTCGGCGAGCGGTCGTGGGCGGACCTGGGGAGGCTCGGGAGATCCCGGCAGGTGTCGGTGCGCGTGCGCATCTCTAGCGCTCCGAGACAGCTTGGCGTTGTCGTCTGTCGGGAAGGCTGATGGTGTGGAGAGACAAATGCCAGACCATGGTGGGGCCCTGAACTTCCTGACCGACAACTTTGATGACACCCATTATGACCATATATGGAACGTAAATACCGCAATCACTGCGCAAACGTCATTGTGTACACATCTCACCCCATCTGTCAAACTCGACCGGGCGATTGCCAGTAATGACATTAATGACCTATGCAAGCTGTTGTCCAAGCCACTCACAGCCCCCCCTCCCTCACTTAGAGTTTTATCCTGGAGAGTCATCCAGAAAGGCAACAAAGATAAGAACACAACTAATCCAGAAAAAAACAAAAAGGCTAATCAATCTTTGCGAGAAAATTGTCTAAGTTTAGAGAACCCGAATCTAGTTACTGGAGTCACTGATTCTTGTCCTAAAAATGATGACTCAATTGGCTCACTGAGGATCTCTCGAACTGAAAACCCTACATACGATAGCTGGAATCCTGAGCCTGATCTTTTTATAGTGGAACCAGATCACCCGTCTCAGGAGTTTGTGCTTCCAGATCATAACCTCCAAAGTGAAATACGGCAAGAAAGGCGAAATTCGCTGTTCCTGGCAGATAAGCTACTTGAAGACCTCAAAACTCTAAATGCAAAGATAACTCCTTCACCATCCATGAAGATTGAAAAACAAATAAATGGTCATGTTGAAAACACAAAAGCCTCCTTATGTCATAAAGAAAGTGACAGTGTAAGTTGTGATAATCTAGAGGACATAAGAGCAGAGCCTCGAAGCTTGCAACAAAATATTTATCGCCCCAATAAAAGGCGAAGAGTAACGTCAAGCGCAGCACCTATTCCCTGTTCACAGAAGCGATCAAAAGTAGGTGATTGCACTCAAAGGAAACAATGCTCCACACATAGTAGAGTCATTGAACAGAAAATACAAGGAAACTTGAAATCGATTTCTACACCATCTGACTCAATTGATTCAAGTGACGATTCCTTTTCCGACTCAGAGTATAAAAGCTCAAAAAAAGGCCCTTACAAACGGAGACTTACAACTCATAGCAAAAATAGACTAAGCAGCCCAAATGAAAGAAGCGGCCTACAAACTGAATGCTATGATTTGGTCGAACAATTGATAAATCAGTTGAGACCGAATATCATCTCTGCACTAACAATTACAGTCGCTCCACTGATAAAACTTTATGAGCATCTGAGCGAAAGTCTGAAAGATCAAATCTCGCTCCTGGGATTTGTAAACGCAAAATTAATAAACATGGATTTGGAGCAGAAATTAATGAAAAATCAAATAGTAAATAACACCAGAAACAATGATGCCTTTGTTGAGCAAATAAAAGAGCAATTAAAAAATAGTGCTGATGATAAACGCCTCTTAGCTGAACTAGCAAGGGAGGCCATACTGATTTTAAAAAATCAACAAACGACAAATGAAGAAAATTGTGTGCCACGTGCCGTGGATGGAGTCACTATGGGTAACGTGGAAAAAAGAAATATTATCCATCGACCACAAAACTATAAAACACAAATGAATCCAAGAGTGGAAATAGCCCACGAAATTGATCCAATTCTTGCAGCAACAGTTAACACTGAGCTGTTATGTGTCGAAGCTGTAAATAGCAAGGCAAATATTCTTGTAAAACCAATAGTGACGCTATCAGAGGTAAATGTTATTGATCTTGAAGTGATCGAGGATACGACTGACCCGATTGTGTCCGGTGCCGTCGTAAGTCTCGAGCTCCAAACGGGAACGGCAGCACCTGATGATAACATTAATCAGCAACAAACGCAAGAACACACTGAGAAAAATGAAACATTTGCCATTTTTGATAAAACTATAAGAGAAAGTTCAATCAAAGAAGGTGCAACCAAAACAATTACCACAAAACAGATCAAGAAATCAAAAAACATGCCAAATAAAAGGAAACCAAACAATAAAAACGTGAATAATTTTCTAAGAAACATTAAATCCTTGAATGTGACAATCCAAACGGATTCAAATAAATCACCATCTACGGATAAGATCACTGAGCAGAGAATTCAGTCAACTAAATTAAGAAGAGTGGAGATGATTGAAGAAACCCAAGTCCCGGTACATGAATGTGCCGATGAGGACGACAAGCGAATGATAGAAGAACTTGCCAATTTATTAACTTACGAATCAACTGATGAATGCTTGGTTCTTAACCAAGAAAGCGCAAGTGAACAAAATCTGTTGACATGGTCGCCTACCAGTAATGAAGATCAAAGTAATCCACTTGATAAAATAAAATCATCAAGAATCTGTACAATCGAAGAGACACCAGAAAAAAGAGAAAAACGTGCAATTCAGTTTCAGACTCTTGATGACATAACACATACAATAAAAAGGCGTATGACCCTAGATGAAAGATGGGTGCCAGAAAACCTACATTTCAATGAGAAATCTGCCTGTGTCCAGATTAAACAACAAAGTGTAAGAACAAATGCGTGAGATTTATGTCCTGAAAAAGAAGTGAGTATGAAATCGATACTATCAACGAAGGAACGGGATCAAACACGTCATGAAGAGGCACAAGACTTCTGGAGAAATGACAAAAGAGTATCGTTTGATAAACAAAAACCGTTGACGAAAAAAAAACAGGATATAACATCTAATTTCTGCATACTCTTGGAGAGAAACTTCTCATCGAACGATGGCCTGATCCTAAATAGATAGAATGTGCTCCAACTCTTGAATCATCTTCCTCGACTTCGTTCTGTAACAACTAATGACATCAAAACGGTCGAATTCATTCATGAAGACATTACTGACCGTGTGTTACTGCACATTTATTCTTGTACAATTAGAGATGTAATCGTCGAGCACTCATTGGACCTTGCTGACCTGGGTTTTGTGATATCAGAGCCGTGGGGGGAGTTTCCCCATTCTAAAGCTAAAATCATTAAACCCGAAATCTCTAAAAAATCTGCAGAACCTAAGGATCAAAGATTTACTAAATCTCCTCAAACCTCGAAAAATTAATTAAACGCTAAGGAACTTGAAGAAAAACCAGATGTGTCCCGAGAAGACGGGGACACTAGTCAATTTAAAAAACAAATTAAAATCACATTTGATTGTACCGAGAATGAAAATTACTCACAAAGTTCGACTGTGAACAAGTCTGAGTGTAAAGTGGATGAAACCTGCTGGAATTGGGTAGCTAAGTCCTTAAATTCCAAAGTGTATCAATAATGCCAGCAAGAAATTACATCGACGTCCTTACAGGTCGGTGTATGGAACACAAGAGATTTCGTGCACCTGTTTAACAACAGTTTGGAGGGCCTCGAACCTCTACATATTATCTGCCTGCAAGAAACATGGCTTCTGAATGAACCAGTTGTGGGAGGTTATGAAATCGCCTGGAATCCAGCGATTAGACAGCCAAAAGGAAGACCAATGGCAGGGCTTTTAACACTCGTAAAACAGAATCTAGGTCTTCGAATATTGAAGAGCTCAAATGTGACCCCTTATATCCAATATGTGAACGTTGCCACAAATTGGAACCTTGCGACTAAGGAATCATTCCATATAATAAACCTATATTGGCAACATGAAGCCTCTGATGAATGGGAGTACCTTGATGCAATAGGGGACCTGTTAGATTCTATTCTGTCAAAGGAAGAGAATGCTAGAATTATACTGTGCGGTGACCTCAACATGGAATTTCTCAAAATTCCGAAATCGCTAAGTCAAACAGCTACACCATGGTTGTGGCCTCAACAAAAAAAGTCAGTTTAATCCAAGCATGGGAAGAGGAGATGGAAGTAAGAGGCATGATAATGCTAAACGGCTGTACGAATGGTGACATACCTCCGAAGGCGACATGGAGAAATACCAATTCGGAATCAATCCTCGACTACTTCTATGTCTCAGAAAATTAATCGCTGACACCGAATCACTGAAGGTAATTAATATGCAAAACAGTGATCACGACTTGGTAAGAATTACACTCCGAAGCATAAAAAAGAATTTACAAGAAACATGGAGTCAAGAAGTCACTAGTACTCCAGGCAGAAATCGGCTAAGAGTAAAAGAACATCAGATTACCTCAATGACAAAAGCACTAACAAGGGATCCAACAACAAACCTGGATCAAATTGAATATCCAACCTTACCACAGGCCTTTACTGAAACTTCTGGTAACAACAGATTAAATAACTTTAAGAGGTTACATGTCCTTGACCAAGAGGTAGTGGCCAAAAAAACGTGAATTGAGGCAAAAAATTAGGAGGCTGCAAATACATCGTGACGCGAACTATCTCCACGATAAAAAAGAGCTGCAGAAAATATATAAAAACTGGTTACGAACACATAGGAATATGGTGCTACAGAATGATGCTGAAAAAATGCTCCTAATACTTGGCAGCAATAATGGACGGATGTTCTGGGATGTGATAAACAACTTGGCTACACCCCAACAAGCTATCCAGATTAATATGGTGAACGAAGTGACATGTTTGAACACTTTACAAACCTATTCACCAAAAATACGGATAGCCGCTATGCTGATCCAAAGCCATCGGAAGCATGGGAGATCACTATTGAGAAGGAGGACATTCTTGATAACATTAAACGACTAAGTTCATCCAGAGCCCCCGGCCCTGATGGCCTCATAAATTATTCTTTGAAACTACAGCCTGATGCATGGGCTGAGTTCTGTTTTATCTTATTTAAAAACATCATTGAAGAAAAAAGAATCCCTACATTGTGGAAAAGAGCCATTATTATTCCCATTTTCAAGAAAGGTTTGCGAACAGATCCCAAAAATTATAGACCTATCGCCCTCATGGACGTTGTTGGAAAGATCTTTGCAACCCAACTATTAGCAAAATTGACACAATGGAGAAAGGTTGCAGGTCTAGCTGACCATCGCCAAACTGGCTTCTCAAAAGGAGTTGGTTGCGGGCTGAATATCATGATCATCAACCTAATGAAAATGGAGGCGATTCGAACAAAATCAAATGTTTACATGGCCTTTGTGGACCTGGCGCATGCCTTTGACGGAATTGATCGAGAGCTATTATGGTCCAAACTTAGCAAGTGGGGTTGCCTCTGGAGTTTGCTTGCTGCGATTAAACAACTATATACCGATGCTACCATTACAGTTAGACTAGACGCACAAGGTTCGCTAACTGATCAAATCAAAACATCACGAGGAGTCAAGCAGGGCTGTCCCCTTGGTGCAACCTTGTTCAATGCCTTTATCTCAGATATTGGAAGGGCGTTCGAAACAGTCAGATCCTTTGCACCAAAATTGAATGGAACAAAAATTGATTACATATTATATGCTGACGACATTGTGCTCATGGACCTCACTCCAATTGGGTTACAGAGGAAATTACTAGCTCTTAAGGAGTATACTGATGCAAATGGTCTTGAGATAAATCCAACTAAATCCGAGGTATTGATATTGCAAAATTTAGTTGGAGCAAATAAAGGAAAATTCAACTGGAAACTGGAGAATCAATCTATATTCCTCGTAAAGGAAATCCAATATCTCGGTGTAACCATAAATTCCAGTATACAAGATGCAAATATGATCATGAAAATTTGGCGGAAATGTAACTCATTAACAGCACAAGGAGTCGTACTAAATAAAAAGTATGGGAAGTTCACCTTGAAACCGGTCATCACATTTTACAACTTAAAGGTCATTCCGGCCTTGATTTTTGGTGTAGAAGCTATGTTTGGATGTCCAGCAAAGACTTGGTCTTGGTGTTAGAACTCTTTCTGGGGAAAGGTACTATCATTGCTGAGGGGGACACCAACAGCTTGTATTCGTTACGAACTTGGTTTAACCTCAATCAATGCAAAGGTAATGTGGAACATGCTGTCAATCTACAGGAAGGTCTTGGGAGCAGATGACTTACCACAATATAGAATCCTCCGAAGTGATGATGGATCATCTAAAGCATCTGTTCTGCAATTGTGGAAACAATCTTGCAGGAACATTCTTACCCAGCCCCAAACTGATCAAGTTACACTTCTACAGAACCCGGACGCTGTTAAAAAAAACTGTGGGAGCAAGATTGGTGTGAAAATCAAGACAAAAGAGCAACATACAGATGCATGAATGAAAATGCGACGGAGGAAAGGGCTTATAACACCTTGCCAAAATACCTTCAATCATTTCCATGCTTCAAAAGAAGATTCTACTATCTTAAATTTCGGATGAACCTGTACAAAACTAAAACAATTCTAAAGATACAAAGTGAAGTTAAAGACGCTGCGGAGGATTGTAGATTCTGTAAAAAAAAGAAAGAAACGCTGAAACATCTAGTCCTCTTTTGTGAAAATCTAAGAGGTCTAAGAACGGTTTTCTTGGGTCTTGAAATTCACAAGAGGCCGACCTTAGACGGTGAAGATTGGTGGAATGTGTTCTCTGTAGGCTCAGACCTCAAACTTGTTATTGCTTTAACATTCTTTCTAGATAAATTGGAATGGCTAATGTTACAGTCATCTGCCACGGAGCATATATAGATATCAGAACAACTAGAACGAATACAGCCTATCTCTGTAGAGTCACTCGAACAATTGAGTCACTAATTTAATGTCAGTATGGGTCGTACAGGATATAATCTGGTGTCAAATGATTTATCCCACATGCGTGTTGTTCTTAATATGTTGTTTCCGCTTATCTTGTGTGACGGTTTTAATGTTGTTCTGCTTCTCCCCTGTTCTGTTTTTTTTTTCTTTTCCTTTTTCCTGCTTTTTTCTTCCTTTTTCTGTTAATTGATGTTGAAGGCCTGAGTTTGAAATGTATTCTTAAATTCACTTATTTTTAAAAGTTCGTAATGAACTAAATTAAAAAATAAATAAATAATACAGACCTCTGTAACGTTCGGACTTTGGAAGATTAACGGCTCAGCTGGTTCGATCACTCCCCAGGGTGGTGAGCATATACTGGATTGCACTCAATCACACAGGGGCCCGCTGTTCCATTACATTTCGTTTTCCCTGCTGTGAGTCTGTATGTTCTACCCTCCTCTTGCCCCGCCTTCTTGTCCATCATAAACTCTTCAAGGGTTTCCCTGCGTAAAGTGGCAACCTTACCCACTCCCAGCCCAGTCTCACATGGCAGGTTGCTGGGAGCGGGATCATTGCCAATCTCCAGCAGGCCATTGTCCCATTCACCAACCACACAGTTAGATGTATTACGCCTACTAGCCACAGGGGCTCCCTCAATGCCTTGCAGTAGATCCTTGATCTCACTGATTAAAATGTTCACATCATCTATAGGTTTAAACATTTTAAAAAGTCTCATTGACACCCCTCCTGGCGAGATTTCAGTTGTTGCCTTCCTTTTTGATGTGATTAATAGTAACAGGTGCCCTTCTCATGCCCAACTCTGGGTAGAACTACAGCTCAAACCAAAGTAAACCCAATCCCAGGGGTGTTACAGTCACGGATTATCAGTCAGATGAATCGAGTGAATACCTATGGACACAGTTAAAAATAAAAAATTATTTGACACAGCATTAAAATGTATAAAACAAGTAAGATAATCCAAAATTGGCCAAAGAAGAATTCTCTCAGCTACATAATAAAAACAGATACAATTAGCCAAAGATCTAAATTTGAGATCACTGCTGAAAAGGTTTTGCTAAACACAGCTGTAATTATCATGGAACCCACAGGGGCAAAGACCCAGAAGTAGAGGGCCAGGCACATAAGCCTGGAGGTGACGTGTAGGAAGTGTGGTGCTGTCCCTATTAAGGGCACACACACACAGCGGAGTGACGTTGCACTCCACTGTGTGCATTATAAATAAACAGGGGGCGTTCACGGCCGCAGCAGGGTGACAGGGGAGCCCGAACCAACTACAGCTGCGTCTGCATGTGTCTGTAGGCGGTTGGGGGCTCACGGCACTCCGGGGGGAACTGGAGAGTTACAACAGTGGCGACGACACATGGGATGGTCTACCCGGGCACGGCAGTGAGGAAAGTTAAATTACGTTCCATTTCTTTGTTACGAATTTCACTGTTCTAATGCCGCAGAGAGTGCAAGGACCACTCGGTTTTGCCGCCATTTTGGATCGCATGCACGGGATGGTCGCGGCTCTTTGTTAGAGTGCCTGTGCGCCATCCGGGCTGAATCTTTTGACATTCTTTTTGTGTAACAGCTGATATTGTACATGATGTGCCTTTGAAGTAATTTCTGTGCATTTCTGACGTCGAACACGAGGTGAGGAGCTTGGGGAGGCCTGCATGTTTCCATTGTCTGATCCCTGGGCCCCACCCTGCTCAATTTGTGGAGCCACTGGAGTGGCTGGTAGTCCTTTGGCAGTGCCATCTGCCCACTCTGCACATTGCTGTTCGTGGTGCATGCCTGGTGCTGTTTTTAACAGTTTCTGGGGGCATGGAAGGGTGCACAGGCCTACCAAGTGCATGGTGGTGTTAGAAGTCATCAGAGGAATACTGCTGGTGGAGTTTCTTTTGCATACTCATCCAGGATATGCCAGTGTGTGCCATGATATCGATGTCTCAAGAACATTGTCACACTCATTTTCTGGGTGCAGGGTGGCGAGTTGCGGCCCCATCTACATTTAGTGGGGTGCCTGTGCGCTTGCCACCATGGACCAAAACCAGGTTGCACCCCCACCCCATATGCTCTGCCACAACAACCAGGGCCTCCAGGCCCCAGCGCACCAGCCACTGATCGGAATGAAACCGCTGGGGGCACTTCAACCAATGCCAGAGTTTGATATCTCGGGTGCCCCATCCAGTCTGGGACCTCGTTGGAAGATGCGGATCGAGCGATCGACCGGCTGGATATGTACTTGAGGGCCACGATGGAAACCATTGATGACAGTAAGGTGGCAACTGTTCTGTATTCTGCTGGCCTTGCGGTGCATGAGGTGTTCCAGTCCTTGCAACCCACAATCCCCTCCTATGATGCAGCAAAGGGTGCTTTGCAAGAATATTTCCTGCCACTTGCTAACGTGGACTATGCACGCTTTGTCGTGGGCTCTGCTCGCCAAAAAGATGAGACTCTGGACACTTTCTATGGCAGGTTACGTCAGCTAGCCCTGCTGTGTGCATGGGACAATCCTGATGCAATGATCCGCAACCAGCTAATCCAGGGGTGCTCGTCAGGCAGGTGCTGCATGTACCCACGATTTCACTACCTCGCATCTTGGAACTGGGTCGTTGTCAGGAAGTGTCGGAGGTGAGAGGGTCCAGAATGGAGGCGGGAGTGTGCCCAGGGAGATTGGAGCAGGTATGCGTAGTTGGCTGTGGCCAGGGTAGAAGAGGAGCTAGACTCCCAGGGGGAACCAGCGGGATCGGGGCACCAGGACAATGGACTCTTGTATGAAGTGCGGATACGATCTTCCACACCCTGCTGAGTGCCCTGCGATGGGAAAATCATGTGGCCACTGTGGTGTGTCGGATCACTATACCCGGATGTGCAGGGCCCCACTGCCGGTTGTGGTCCCAAGGGGGCCTGTCAGAGCAGGATTCTTCCGGCAACAACGCACGCCCTATGTGGCCCAAGTGGATCAAGGGGAAGACAGTGCCCCTCCGGAGGACGAAGACGAAGAGGAGGAGGAGACTGTATTCTTCGTATCCAGTGTGGGCATTCTGCGCTCCAAAAACAGTAGACAGCCGAGGTGCCTGGTGAGGGTGAACGAGTCATTGGTTCTGGTCGACAAAGGGGCTTCAGTGAACTTAATGGCCCGAGAACACTACGATGCCATGGAGTGTCCGCCGAGGCTGGTCACCCCCAAAGCACGCATGAACACTTTTGGTGGAGCGCAGCCGATCCCGTTGGATGGTGCATTTGTTGCCAATGTGGGACATGGTGAAGTGTCAATCAGAGCACGCTTCTATGTGACGACAATCAGCAGCAACATCCTGCTGAGCTGTGAGGCGGCGGAGGCGTTGGGCATTGTCGGTTTTGCCTACTCTGTGTATGTGGAGGATGTGCAGGAGCTGCTGGCGACAGACTGACTGTTGTCTGTTTGAGGACATTGGGAGCATGACAGGTAACCCGGTAAGGCTCCACATAGACTAATCCATTCAACCAATTGAACTGAAGCATCGCCGAGTCCCGTTCCACCTCAGGGACTTGGTTGATAAAAGAGCTAGACAACCTTGTCAAACTGTACATCATCGCGAAGTTGGAGGGTCCGACACCGTGGGTCTCCCGATTGTCATCGCTAGGAAACCGAAGCAGCCAGACTCAGTAAGAATATGTGTGGACATGCGGCTCCCGAAAATAGCCATCAAATGGGAGTGCCATCTGACACCCACCATAGATGACATAATCGCTGAGTTGCAAGAGGCCCGTTTTTTCTCAAAGCTGGACTTGAGGGCTGGTTACCATCAGGTGGTGTTACACCTAGAGTACAATACCACGTTTACCACTCATTGTGGCCTCTACCACTACAAACAACTGATCTTTGGGGTATCATCGGTGGCAGAGGTTTTCCAGAACATAATCCGGGGTGCCCTGGCTGATCTGGCCGGAGTATTGAACATCAGTGATGATATCTTGGTGTTTGTTCGGTCGGAGGCAAAACATCTTCGCCAGCTTGCCAAGACTTTTGAGCGACTTCAGTCTCTGGGTCTAACTTTACACTGGGACAAGTGTGAGTTCCTGAGGACTGAAATTGAGTTATTTGGCTTTGTCTTTAAAGAAGGGGGCATGTTACCTGACCCCAGGAAGGTAAAGGACATTGTTGAGGCTCGACCTCCAGAGAACGTCTCAGAAGTGCACAGTTTTCTGGGGATGGTCATATTGTGGGCGGTTCATCAGGAACCTGGCGTCCCGATCTGAGCCCTGATAAAGAAAGACGTCACTTGGCAGGGGGGGCCGTTGAAGCAAGCTGTTTTTGAGGACATTAATGGGGCCCTGACAGCGGAAGACACAATGGCTTTCTTTGATCCGTCGCTTCAAACTGAGATCGTTGTGGATGCCAGCCCTTTCGGACTGGGGGCTGACTCACTCAGGTTGATGTAAACTCGGAGATCCACCCTGTCTCGTATGCCAGCAAAGCCCTGACTGAGACGGAGCAGCGGTACTCTCAGATCGAGCGGGAGGCACTGGCAGTCCTGTGGGGCTATATGTCACTTCCGGCTGTATGTGTTGGGGAGGCCAGTAATGGAGGTCACTCATCATAACCCACTGTTGCCCATACTGGCTGGGTCATCCTCCAAGCCACTGGCACAGATAGAGCGGTGGATGCTGGCCCTGCTGGAGTACGGGGTATCCCTACTGTACAGGCCCAGCAACAGCAATGCAGCTGACTACCTCTCAAGGCATCCGAGGGGGGGACCCGAAATGCTGCAGGACATCAGTGCGGGGAAGGCGGAGGAGCATGTCCGACTGGTGGTGGAGGCGGCCACACCTAACTTGGTGCCGATTTCTGAACTGGAACAAGCGGCTGCAGAGGATGAGTGCTTTGGCATCCCTCAAGGCAGCCCTCCAGCATGGCTCGTGGAGGCCCGTGTTGAACACGTTGGCGCTAAGGACTCAGGAGGCCAAGGCGACGCTGGAGCAACTATGCAGAGTCAGGGATGAGCTGGCAATCTCTGAGGCTGGTCTACTGCTCCATGGTGACCGATTGTGGTCCCACAGGTGAAGATCTCGCAGGTGATTGAACTGGCACACCAAGGTCATCAGGGCACCACCAAAACGAAGGCCGGCTGCGCCAGAAGATCTGGAAAGGTGGGTGGAAGAGTTCGTAGCGGCCTGTGTGTGGTGCCAGGCGGCGTCACCGGCTCAGAGGGAACCCATCGTAGAAACCATGCAGCGGGGCACCAGGCCCTAGGAAGTGGTCCATGCAGACTTTGGGTCCACAGGACGGGACATGCACTTTCTGGTGGTCGTGGACGAGTGGTCCAGATGCCCGGAAGTGGAGTTTGTGGAATTGGTGGCATTTGAGAATGTTGCTGTTGCAGTTGAGAAGATCTTTGCGACTCATGGACTGCCTCAGGTGCTGTGCTCACACAATGGTGTGCCATTCCAGGGTGAGAGCTTTGCCCACATGATGGAGGAGTATGGGATCCACCATCAGAAGATCACGCCGTTGTGGCCCAGGGCGAATGGCGATGCGGAACGCCTGATGAGGACTTTGAATAAGGTCTTTTGAATTGCTCAGGGCCAGGGTCAAAGTTTGCAGAAGGCCCTCTACAAGTTCCTGTGGGAATATTGGGCTACCCAGCACAACTCCATGGGGATGGCGCCGGCTGAGGCAATGTTCAGGCGTTGCCCGAGAGGCCTATTACCGGAAATGGGCGAGCGTCAGCCCACTGTCATCAACGATGAGCAGGTGAAAAAGGAGAGGAAAGCAAGGACTGAGCACGAGAACATCTGAAGAGGGCTTCGCCCCTAACAGTTCGTCCCAGGTGATGAGGTGTTGGTCAGGAATTGCCATCCACACAGCAAGCTGTCACTGACATACGAACCGAGTCCTTTGGACGTGGTGGCAGTGCAAGAATCGATGGTGACGGCGTCCGATGGGGCTGCCTCTGTAACACGCAATGCCAATTTCTTTAAAAGACTGGGAGAAGCCAGGCCGGAGGCAGTGCGGAGAAGGGACATGACTGAGGTACCGGATGAAGGCGGTGGCCTGGTCCACCTGCCAAGCTCCCTGGTTCAAGGGAGTTCACGTGAAGAGGGCCGATCCGGGAGTCAGGCTGGAGGTATCCTCAGAGGGTCGGGAGGGGGAAGCCTGCCAACCTAAGTGACTATATTTTGGACCCCTGAACTGGTGGGAACACCCCGTGGACTGGATGTGACATGTGGGAACGGGGTGGCTGTGATTAAAGGGGTCTGCCATTTTGTGTGCCGTGTGTTCTTATGGCTTTGTAGGTAGCAATCCTTTTTTTGGTGTTTGTTATGAAAAAGGAGGAGTGTGGCGCTCCCCCTTTAAGGGCACACGCACGCGGCGGAGTGACGTTGCACTCTGCCACATGCATTATAAATAAACGGGGCGTTCCCGGCCGCGGCAGAGCGACCGGGGAACCCAAACCAACCACAGCTGTAGGTGCTTTTGTCTGTAGGTGGGAGGGGGCTCACGGCACCCCAGGAGGAACCAGAGAGTTTACGACAGGAAGGAAGGGACTCCCTCCCTCCCCCAGCCCTGGCGACAGCAACAGGTCTGGGGTGTCGGAGGAGTGGAAGGGACCAACATCAGGCAGGTTTCACTGACACACATGGCCATAAGGGAACATGGGGCAAACAAAAGGGACCCCAGTCTCATGGGTGCCACTTTTGTTTAGTAAGGGAATGCAAAAGTAGCACCTACCCTTCACCAGGTAGGATCACAGGGCCAGGGAGACAAAGACAATAGGAGGGCTTCCAGAAGGACAGGGCATAGCACCGGCTATGCAGAATTTGCGCCCAAGGTGCTTGCATGCCCTCAGGCCAAGGATTCTCCATTAGAGCAGGGGGGCTCCTGCAACCCTCTTCTCCCTTTGGGTCAACGCTGCCAGCACCACAACATGGAGGAACCTGTTGCATTTCCCGAGGGAGACAGCTGACGCCTGTGGAAGCAGAACCCCAGACTGTCGGGGCAGGGCATTGGGGATTTTACAGCTGCAGAAGTGTGAAGGCACTGTTGACAAGCGGCTATCAAGGACTTCGAGCAGACCCAGGCCTGTCAGAGAAACTGCGCTTACAACAAGCGCTTTTGATATTTGACAGGCGCATGTAGCACTGTGAGTGAAGAAAGTCTCTCTCCCACCTTTTTAAAAAAAACAATTTTTATTGATTTTATTTCAACAACCAACACAAACCAAACTTACAGTGCTCATGACAATATTGATACACATAATTTTATCTTGTCCACTGTGTTCCACCCCTTCCCATCCCCCCTCTCAAGCCTACGTTCCTTCCTGTTCCGTTTCTTCATCATGTGATAGGGTTTCCATATCGGTTACTCCTGTTGGGTCCTTGTCACTAGCCCCTCATGTGTGGGCCCAAATAATTCTGCAATTAGTTGTTTCCAGGCCATAAAGGTTCCTGCTTCTTCCTCCCCCCCAGCATTACTCGCCTCTTGCCATACTGCTGTTTCCGCCTCTGTCCGTTTTTGTAGATCTTTCCACCACGTTTCTATTCTTGGTCTGTGACATGCTTTCCATCCCATTGCAATTTTCCTCTTTGCCAATACATACACCAGATCTTTCAGTTTACCCACGTGCTTTAGTTTATGTGATCTAGGGAACCCTCCCAATAGGCAAGCCCATACTGTAGCTACCTCTATTTTGATCTCTTAATCCTCCTTCCTATGTGCTACTTCTCCCCAAAAGCATTCTATTTCCGGGCATGACCAAAACATGTGTACCATTCCAGCATTTTCTTCATTACATTTGAGGCATGATTGCCGCCCTGCGTTTTTAAATGTGGCTATCCTTTGTGGCGTCATATACGCCCTGTGGGTGATATATAGTTGTATCTGCTGTAGCCTGGCATTTCTCGACACTTTTTTGTGATATATCTGAGCGCGTTCCCACATCCCATCATTCATCGGGGCCCCCACTTCTTCTTCCCAGTCTTGTCTAAGTTGTACTACTTCCTTTCCCACCTTGGTCATCAACAGCTCATATATACTTGATATTTCATGCCCCCCTCTGCTATGTCGTATATTTAGTCTACGGCTCTATCCGGTTCACTCGATAATATTTCTTCAGGCCATGTCTCTTTGATCCGCTGCACCACCCTATGATATGTAATATACTGTCCTGCATGTACCCCCGTTTCTTCCACCAGCCCCTTAAAATCCCTTATATTCCCTTCTTGCCATATATCTCCCAGAGTCGCTATCCCCACAGGCTCCCAGTGTTTCCTAATCATTAATCTTAGTTGTTTTTCTTTTCCCGCCAGCGCTACCAATGGCACCTGCGGGGAACATGGGAACGGGTCCTCCACCATCTTGCAAGCTCTCCGCCATATTTCTCGGGCACCCTTCCATTTCCGATTTGGGTAACCACATCATCTCTCTAAGGAAAAATGGGGCATAATCCTGTTGAAACAACCTAGATTCTGAGGTGGGCTCCTCAGAAAGCCATTTTGCTACATACTGAAGTTGGCTTGCTATATAATAGATCTCATAATTTGGTAGTTTTATGCCTCCTTTCTCGTGTGAGTTTTGCAGCTCCCAAAGGGCCATCCCGCTCCTTGTCCCTTGCCAGAGGAATTCTCTGCATATACTGCTCAATTTAGCAAAAAATCACTTAGGTATTAAGTATGGGATATTCCCAAAGAATTGCAACAGTCTTGGTAGGACCACCATTTTAAGCATTGCCCCTCTGCCCATCATCGCCAAGGGAATTTTCACCCAAAATCTCATGCTATTTTCTATATTCCGTACGGCTTTCTCAGTATTGTGTTGGTGTTCTGCTTCTACTGCATGATATATGTCTATTCCGAGATATCGAAACGTGCTGACCTCCCATGGTATCTGGAGGATCAGTAATTGTTCTAGCGGGATCCCTTTGTACCGTCCCAATGGAAACACACAGGACTTTTTGGGGTTCACTGCTATGCCCGAGAACCCTGCAAATCGATCCAGCACTTCCAGGACATACTGTAAGTTTTCTTCGGGGTAGCGCAGATACAACAACATGTCATCAGCATACAAGGAAATTAAGTGCGGTTCTCCTTTAATGACAATGCCTATTGTGTCATATTGCTGCCTCAGGTATATCACCAAAGGCTCCAAGGCCAGGATATACAACATGGGGGACCATGGGCATCCCTCTCTGGTGCCTCTACTAAGCTGCCACCTCTCTGATATAACTGCTCCGGTCTTCACCCTGGCCAACGGTTCGCTATATAACAATTTGGCCCATCTTAGATACCCCGGCCGTTTACCATAATTTGTCAAGGTAGCACTCAACCATGGCCATTTGACCGAGTCGAAGGCCTTTATTGCGTCTAGCGACACAATCGCCATTTCACTTCCCTCTTCATTCGCATATTCAATGACTCGATGGAGTCGCCTGAGATTGTTGGATATGTTCCTGTTAGGGACATAACCAGTTTGATCGGGGGGGAACTAGTTTAATAATGACTCTCTTCATTCTGTTTCCCAAGACCGCCGTCAGTATTTTGCTGTCCTGGTTCAACATCGACAAGGGTCTGTAGGAGCCGCATTCACCACCAGGCTTAATGGGTTTGGGGAGCGGTATAATTATTGCTTCTCCCAAGGACTCTGGTAGCTTTCCGACTTCATATGCTTCGTTGAGCATTTCAAAGAGTGGTAGGAGTACCTCATTTTTATACATCTTATAAAATTCGCTGGGGAGTCCATTGGCCCCCGGGGTCTTACAAGTGGGTAGCTGCCTCACCACTTCTTCTAGTTCCTCTAGAGTGATTGGTGCGTCTAGCTCATCTCGTTCTTCAGCACTAATCTGCGGCAATCCTATATCCTTTAGAATTTCACTTATTTCCTTATTATCACTTTCCTCCACATCCCCATATAGGTTGTGGTAATAGTTTACAAATTCTTGATTCACTTCCTCCTGGGTGTCTGCTATACTTCCATTTTCTTTTGTTCTTGTCCTGATTACTGGTCTGGGAGTCTCGCTTTTGTGTAACCATGCCAGAACTCTCCCTGGTTTATCTCCTCCCGCATGCTGTCTCTCTATGTATTTTTTATAGTTTAGATTGCACAGCCTTTCCCAATATCCTGCGCATTTCTGTTGCAGCCTAAGTATCATTTCATTATCTTCTGTGGTGCTACCTCCCTCTTTCAATGCCTTTTCCAGCTCCCTTTCCACTTCTTGTAGGTCCTCTACGATCCCTGCTTGTAGCCCTTTAGACTTGGCTATTGCTATCCCCCTCATCGCTACTTTAAAGGATTCCCAGAGAACACTCGGCAACTCCACACTACCTGTATTGGTCTCGAAATAGCTTATTATTTCCTCTCTTATGTCCTCTCTGAAAATGTGGTCCTTCAGCGCTTCCGCTCGGAGACGCCATGTCGGTATTATCGCTCTCGGAGGTCGATACTGCCATGTCAATATCAGCGGCGAATGGTCCGATAGGACCCTCGCCTTGTATTCTATCTGTGCTATTTCTGTTGTTAGCTCATGCGTGACAAACACATAGTCCAATCTAGTGTGTAGGTTCTGGGGGGCTGAATAATGCGAATATTGTCGATCTTGCGGATAGTGTATTCTCCATGCGTCCTCCAACCCGAAGTCCGTTATCAAGGACTGCAGTATCCTGGCTGCTGGGGCCGGTCTATCTATTTTGGAGTCTGATCTATCTATCTTCGGGTCTATTACGTAATTAAAATCTCCTCCCCAGATCACCGCCTCTCCTAGGCTTGCTTTGAGTTTACTATACAGGGTTCTGAAGTATGCCGTAGTATCCTGATTCGGGGCATAAGTGTTTATCACACATATCTCCTTATTTTCCACCAATCCCTTTAATATAACCATCCTCCCATCTGCCTCCACTATCGAATGCAGTAGTTGAACCAGTACATGCGGTGCCACCCAGGTAATCACCCCTCCGGCATACGCAGAGTATGTTGCCCTCACAACTGTCCCTCTCCACTTCTTCCAGACCGCCTCCAATTTTTCTTGCGTCAGGTGAGTCTCTTGCAACAAGGCTATGTCTTATTTTCTGCCTGCGCAAATACATCATAACCTTATTTCTTTTGAAATAACTATAGAGCCCTCTCACATTCCAGTTGACTGCTTTAAGGTCTCCCATAGCATATCCAGGTCTCTCCTCTCCCTCCCCAAGTACGCACCAGTTCCATCAGGTCTCAATTCTTCCCTTTTTTGTGTAGGCTTGTTCCCCAATACAAATTTCTCCTAACTACTAACTCTACCCCAACTCCCCACCCTCTCCCACCCTCATCCCTTCCCACCCCATCACACTCCCCAACTCTTCCCCAACTTCCTCTTGCCCTCCCTCCCTCCCTTGCCCCAACACACCCCGCTTCCCCAACTGTTGCCCAGCTCCATCCCTGGATCTCAGGCACCCCCGTATCTAGCCCTTTCTGGCAGTTGCCTTACTTGCGGCTCAGCAGGGAGATGTCGCCCTAGTGGCGGTCCTCCTAATCTAACTCTCGGCGGTAGGCTGTCTCCGTCTCTTGCTCCTTATTCGGAAATCAGGTTAATCGTACTTTCCGCTATTCCTCTTGCATTACACATTCAATATTCCAGTCCAACGTGTTCAAATGTCTCATATTACAGTGACCCATCACCTCACGTCGTTCATTTAACATACATAGCTACCAGGTTACTTATCGTATTTCTCTCAGCCCTGCTCCTCGTTCTGCTCTGGACAGCCATGTGCATCCAACCACGTCGCTGCATCTTCCGGGGTATCAAAAAAGTGCGTTCTGTCTTTGTGGAGAACCTTGAGTTTTGCCGGGTACAGCAACCTGTATTTAAATCCCGCTGTGCGCAGTCTTCTCTTGATCGCTACATAGCTATGGCGTTGTGTTGTCTCTGAACTAGCATAGTGCAATCAGGATATGCGGTAATGGTGGCAGACGCTCTTTCTATCATCCCTCCTTTCCTGAAGAACTCCAAGATCTTTTCCCTGTCTGTGTAACTTAGGATCTTCTCTATAATTGCTCTTGGAGGGGCTCCAGGTCACGGTTTTCTCATCAAAGCCCTGTGTGCGCGTTGAACCGCAAATCCTTGGGAGAGCTTATTTGCACCTATCTCTTGTATGATCATGTTTTCCACATAGTTCGTGGGGTCTTGGCCTTCTTCCCCTTCCGGCAGACCGACCACCCGTATATTATTGCGTCTCGCTCTTCCTTCTGCTTCCTCTGCTCGATTCTCCAGGTTGGCTACCTGCTGCTTCAGTATGTGGATTGCTTCGGTGTTGTTCTTGCCAGTATCTGTGTTAATTTTCACAGCACTCTCCAGGCCACTGGTCCTCTCCGCCATTGCTCTTATATCTTGCCTCAATTGGTTGACCTCCACTCCAACTGCATCTATTTTTGTTTCTAGTGCAGTCTTTAATTCCGCCATCGTCGTCCCCCACGTGGCTTTCAGTTCTGTTTGGCTGTTAAGATCATTTGGTTTTCGCTTGACGGTGTCACTCCTGCGGGTATAGTCACCACACTTTGAGTTGGGGTAGCAGGCGACTGCTGCTGTTTTGCAAAAATATCCATTGTGGGCTGTTTGCTTTTAGCTTTACCGCCTCTCACCGACATTTCTGTCTTATAATTAGCTCTCACGGCTGGTGCGCAAGCCGTGATCCAGTGTATGTTCTTCCACAGTCTTCCGCCTGGTTGGGGGTTTCGCACGATGTGTCCCACCTCTATTTCCGTGTTGTCCACTGGGAGTCACTTCTCCGCTATGCCGGACACCTGCCTGTCTGCTCTCATTACTATTATTTACGTTAATAGCTCAAGGTCCCAATGTTGTCGCTATCAGTTTGCGGGTCACTTTCCAGTTCTTATCGTTGCTCTGTGTAGCAATGTCGGCACCTCCGCCTTCCGGCACTGCAGTTGGGTTGGGCCACAGGAGCCTCTTTTAGAAGCAGCTTTATGTGGATACTCCGCACTCAGGCCCTGTGTAGTCCATGTGCAACATTGTGTTGTCCTTGCCACACTTTGTCTCAGCCTGCCCTTAATGGCGCATTCTTGCCTCCTGCGCAGTGCGCCTTTTCAACAGCCCGGTCACACCTTCATCCTGCTACATGCCTGCTCTGGGCGCTGTACGTGGCTGTCCCTCTGTCTTTTAGGTCCTCTTGATTTAATGAGGTATCTGCACTGGACGCGTCAGCCTCCGCTCTGAGCCCCTGGCATCCGTGTCCAGAGGGGTTTCAGGGTGCGCAGCGCCGCTTGTATCCACGCTTATATTAGCTTTGAGCATGCTTGTGGCGCAGGGTGCTCCTACCCAGTCGCTTCAGCTCGGGCGTGCCAGGCCAGCGCATGTAATGATTGTCTTATGTGCGCCGTATAAAAGTGTACGCTCAAAAGGGCTTTTCAGACTCGTGGGACCAGATAGTCCATTGAAAAACATTCAGTCCTGAGAGACACGTTGTCATCAGCAGAGATAGTTTCCTCTTGCCACATCCAGCCCTTTGGTTCACTCCAGTACCTTCCATGCAGTGTGTCTAATCTTCCTTGTGTCCATTCTGCTGCGCACTGCTATTATCTCTTCCGTCGCGTTTATTCCTCCCAGTGCATGTTACATGCGAAGTGTGCAATCCTTTCCACTTATGCGAGTCGGGATCTCTCACTCGCTATCTCGAGCACCACCTTTGCCAATGCGCGGTGGAAGGATTGCAGCGTCCATTTCCATTGCTACCTTTTCGTCCGGCTGACTCTAGTTATCAGCCTTCCGGTCAGATTTCAGCAGTGTTCCCCCCTCAGGCTGTGCGCTCCGTCTTCAGCAGTTCCCCTGCATGGTTTTAATTAGCTCATAAATTATAATGTTGTGATATTGAAGCCCTTGTCTGCTCGCTCCTGCAAGCCGTATGCTTTTATGCACGCTCTTTTGCCGCCGGCGGTCCCACGCGCCCGTCTCTCTTTGTTACAATGTTCCAGCACCATGCTGTATGGCTTGCGTTGGCACCCGCTTGAGGTGTGTTGCAACAATGTATCCGCTGCTCCGCCACGCACTGCTTTATTTATCCTTATTATGCTCTAGCCAGCTGCAACCCTCAGTCTCGCAGCCCAGTCCTTTCAGCTCGTGGTGTTTCAGTTCTGCAAGTCAGCCTTGTCAGACAACGTTCTCAGCTCGCAGTTGTTCACTCCAGCCGCGCTCCTCTACCCCTTTGTTCTCGGCAGGGAACCATTTTCTTTGCAGATCGGACTGCTTCCTCTAGTTTTCGCCGTCTCCGTGTGTAGCTCCCATTGCTTTATTCATCCGACGCTCAGCACCGCTGCATACCCAACATCTTCATGTGGCTTCTCAGGTGTTTACATAGCTCTCCGTCGGTTCTGGATATTCATTTTTCGTCGGATCACGGACGGATCAGTAGGAGCTCACGGAGATCACGTCCTAGCTCGCGACCATTTAGCCACGCGCCCCCCCCCCCCCCAAGTCTCTCTCCCACTTCTTTTTCTTGGGTTCCTCCAACCGCAGGGATCAATCAGCAAAGCACTTTCAGGAACAGGCGCTGCAAAAGAAACATGTAAGGCTTTGGCATTTCCGTGTGTGTGTTTTGAACTCTTGTTTTCAAACACGCTGCACTGAGGCACACAAGCATTTTTTAACATTTGCAGCACAGGAATATAAGTTTGCAGAAGCGGCAGCACACCTGAAGATGGCAAGTAACTTGAGCCTTAAAGAAAGGCTTCTCCTGGAATGGGCGAAAGAGGCTGAACAAGTTCACGGCATGGATGCAGTGTGAAAGAGATTAGCAGAAGTCGTGACAGGAGGAGAACACTGCGAAACAAGCTACGGAGCTGTGAACAATGAGGAACAGGAGGATGAACACGAGGAGCAGTAGGAACAGACAAGAAAATAAAAACGCCCGCATGTAATCAGCACACAATTAAAAACTGGAGCTGAAGCAGGGTGGAAAAGAAAGGAGAAAACAGGTAGTGTGAGCAAAGAGCTTATGGCAATATTAGAACAAATGTTAAAATTGCATAGAGAGTGGGGGATGGGTCTGGAAAAAGAAAGAAGAAGGGTAATGGAGACAATGTCAGTTCTAACAGTGAAGAAGAGAGTTCCAATTCTGAATCTAGTTCCAGCAGTGAGGAAGAACAGGACCACTTAACACCGTGGGCAGGGGCCAGCAAATACAAAATCTGGAAGGAGATCTGCAGGGAAAGAAATCCATAGGAAGATTCAAAAGACTATCCCGTGACACATAGAGTCCAAAATTAAGAAATACATTTGAAGAAAAGAATGAGATATTTTCACTGCTAGAGTACGACGAGATGGGGTCTGACATCAATAAAAGGGACAGGAAAGAGGACGAGGAAGAGCAAGCAAAGAGACCCAAATTAGAGAGAACTCTTCAAAACTGGGAAGCGGCCTCCCAAATCCTGTCAACCATTATACTGGAAAAATATCTGGAGGAGGGTACAGCACTTATAGCCTGCCACCACAGGATCCTCCAGATTTACCACACATTTGGAGGCGAAGCCTGGCTCAATTATGATAGAGAGTTTAGGAAAGAGATGCAAAAGTTCCCCAACCTAGGCTGCGAAGAGGACTCCAAGTTATATCTGTTGCATGTTTTAAAAGACAGCACCACTTCCCAACTAACGCACCCCCTCAAACACCCACCCACCCACAGGGACAGGGTTCCACAGGGGACACCAACACAGCATATTGCTGGAATTATGAGAAGGGCTTCTGCAGCTGGGGGAAAGAGTGCAAGTTCAAGCACCAATGTAGCACGTGAGGCGGGGATCACAGCAGTGGCAAGTGTACCAAGACTCCCCCTGACCCCCACCCCCCGAACCACACACAAAACCACAGAGGGAAAAAACACTAATTGAGGTCAAATTTTAATTTTAAATTGACAAATGAATTCCCATGGTCTGTGTTATCTCAATGCTCTTACTTTGAACAAGTAAGTTCCTTTTTACTGTGGACACTCCAGAAATCATTGCCTACAGCCTTTGTGGTCCATTTCTTGGACGACTTCCTTGTCACAGGCCCGGAAGATTCAGAGTTGTGCAGCGGGTCCCTTAAAAAGTTTGAGGAAATCACTGCTGAGTTAGGGTAGGGTTGCCCCTGGCAGGCGACTAGAGAGTAGGACCAACCCAGGTATTGTCTTTGTTAGGGATATAAATTGATTCCAACAAAGGCATATGCCGCATGCCACAAGAAAAAGTGGCGGATTTGTTAAACACAATCAGGACACAAACAGACAAGGCAACCTTGAAAGAAATTCAATCCCTTTCAGGCAAGCTAAACTTTGCAACGAAAGTCATTCCACAAGGTAGGGTCTTTCACAGAAGCCTAGAAATAAAAACAAGAGGGGTAACAAGGACACACCACCACAGAAGGCTAGGAAGCAGGCTCAAGAAAGACCTGGAAGGAGTTTTTGGAACACTTTAACGGTACTGTCATTTGGCACACGCCCATAAATGACAGTGACAAAAGAGTCCTTTTTACTGACTCCTCGGGAGGCAAAGGTTTTGGGATCACTTTTGGCAACAAATGGTGCTCAGGGCCATGGCCCATGGCTTGGCAGGGCAGATGTTGGACCAAAAACATCACATTGCTAGAGAGTTTTCCAATCTGGATATCTATTTACAGATGGGGCAGAATCTTAATAAATACTGAGTAAACCACATGGTCAGACAACATGGCAGTGGTACATGTCATAAATAACAATGCTTCTTCTTGCCAGTTAGTCCTTACATTGCTGAGGGAAATAACCAAGCATGCATTAAAATTCAACATTGCCCTAAATGCCAGGCATATCCCTGGCAAAAGTAATGACGCTGCTGACGCATTGATTTGATTGTTTTCAGCATGTTTGGGGGACAGCAGTCCCATAGGAGGTCTGGGGAATACTGGAAGAGGATCAGTGAGGAACCGCAGACCGGACAAAAGAAAGAAAGGAACCATGCCCCAAACTACACACAAACGCAACCTGAACACACATGGCCATAAGGGAGCACGGGGCGCCACTTTTGTTTAGTAAGTGGATGCAAAAGTGGCACCTACCCTTCACCGGGTAGGATCACAGGGCCAGGGAGACAAAGGCAATAGGAGGGCTTCCAGAAGGACAGGACATAGCACCAGCTATGCACCAGCTATGCAGAATGTTCACCCAAGGTGCCTGCATGCCCTCAGGCAAGGAATTCTCCATAAGAGCAGGGGGCTCCTGCAACCATCTTCTCTCTTTGTGCCGATGCTGCCAGCACCACAACACGGAGCAAAATGACCCGCCCTTCCCGCAAGTTGCCAGAAAATGGCTGGAAAATACAACTTTTGGATTACGGGAACTAAAAGGGGAGCAATGGGTTAATTAAAACAAGTGGTGGCTAGCACAGTGGGCTAGCTCCTCCCCTTACCAGGTTGCCAGAAAATGGCCTTATACAAATAAAACATGCTAGGTAAGTGGGGGAAGAGGGATGGAGGGTTTTTATAAAATATTGTTAAAAGCTGGTCCTTCCTCCCAAGCAGCCAAGAAATGGCACAGTGAAAAGAGTTGCTTGGGATACAAGCAGAGATGGAGAGGGGGCAGATTTGCCCCGCAAAAAATTTAAATAGAAGGGGTCCTTGCCCAAGACGCCAGAAAATGATCCATATATGGTTAGTGCAGTCCCCCCTCCAACGCTACTATTGAAATTAGAGGGATGTCTTTTCCCAAGCCACCAGAAAAAGGTACCAATACGCTTGGGCAGGCCTCTGTCTTTTTTGGCTTAAGGAAATACAGTGGGTCTCAAACAGGAGATGAAAAGGAGAAGCTCAGCTGACGCTGGGGCTGGGCAAATGTCGTAAGTGGGACATATGGCGGTGGCATGGATCAGACCCGAGTTGGCCTCATGCTGGAGCAGGGCCCCCGCGCTCCTTATCCCATGATGCCCAAAAGCATATAATTTATCATTATGTGTTTGGTTTTTGATGCTTTATTGTGTTATGCCATGACTTTCATATGGGTAATAAAACTTACGGCCATCAATTTCCACCTCACTCACCTCTCCATGTGATTTTTTTTACAAAGTATAGCAACATTAATTGGGTTTGGGGGTATGCGTCGAGGCAATGCCACCAAGCTCAAAGCTCGTATGCGGCTAGGAAATGAGTCACGTCAAATAGTCCATGAATCGCAGGTCTGTTGCAGCAAAGATAACACAGCCAAAACCGAAGATCGTAGATCCACAGCACGACAAACCAAGATAATAAAGTGAATAGGGTAATACAGCAGACTCTTCCCACAGCCGACTGAATATCAGCAAGCCCAAAAAATTGAGTCAGGACTGCTTGCGCTGTGACGATATGCAGATGACTGTACATTTTCCAATCTTCCCAATATTGCTCATGCCTAGCAGTTGGGGCAGCTTCACCTTAAAAATATTCAGATTTGGAAAAGGTGGCAACTAGTTTTGGGACGCAGTCTAAATCAAAGGAGTGCCTCTCTGTGGCCTTAAGCCTCATGGATACAGGGTGCTAGTTGACCACTCTTCGCACAAGAGCAAAAAAAAGCCCCAGAAATGGGCAGATAAACAACACATCCCGCTCCCCGCTGAGATACCGTCACCTGATGATGGTCATGGGGACTTGTCCTGTAGAAAGCGCCAATCCACAATTCTCCTGGCTTGCACCCAATCCCTGACCTCCAGCCTTACAGTAGCCGCAAGGGTGTCTGCGAGCAGGTTATAAGAACCTTCCTGTTCCTGGTGGGAAGCCCTCCAAGCCCAAGGCAATTTTCTTAAAGCGATGGTGTCGGGTGGCGAGGAAAGAGAACAGCCCAAAAGTAGTGAAGCACAATAAGCAGCAGCAGGCTTTGTAATTTTGTCACACAGAGCAATCCTGTGCCTCAACCATTGTATCGCGTTTGGCAGTCTTAGCACGGGACGTGTATGCCCAAAGGACCCACAGTCGCGACGTTTGTGAACCTGTCGTCTAACATCTCACTGTCCCGCTGTAACACAACAAAATCCTCCAAACTATACAGCGCCTAATCTTTCCCCCAACACCTCCCACCCTATACAACCTTTAACTTGGTTTATCTATAGCCCAACACAACAATTAGCTAAAATGTGATTATGTGGAAGTGAAGAGAAAACTTCTGTAGGAAGCCGGAGCAGCCCATGTGTTCCCCCATGACAACGATGATGACCCCACCTCACACCACATCCTTGCCCGTCCCTCGCACACTACTCCGCCATCCCTCCTATGAAAAGCCCTAACCACACCAACCATCCCCACCAAACCCCAGTCTTGCTCTGCACCCCTGTCCAGGCCCAGAGTGTCAACACTCCCCCAGCATATCAAGGAGCCTCTTTACTGCTCCGCCATCGCTTGTAGACTACAATTTCCAGCCAGTCCCACACTTCCTGGGGGGTATGCAAGAAAAGGGAACGTCCCTCTATCAGTAATTTTAGTTGGGCTGGAAAGAGCATCATGTATCTGGATCCCTTGTCTCTCAGCTTGCGTTCCACACCATCATAGGATCTCTTTAGTATTTGCACTTCTTGAGCGAAGTCCGAAAATATCATCATCCTGACCCGCCCTAATGGATGCAATTGAATTTCATCTGGTGTCTTCGAGGATCGCATCCCTGTCGTGCAAAAATTGAGGAGTTTCGCCACAATAGCTTGTGGTGGTGCAGCCACCGGGGGACGTCTGCCTGGGACCCTATGTGCTCTTTCAATAGAAAAACAATTTGATAGGACTCTGACTTTCAAAGTGTCCACCAGCAATTCTTCTAAGAACAACTCCATGCTGGGACCTTCTGCCCCATCTATCTGCCATCTCAAGGATTCTCACGTAACTCCTACGGGAGCGACCTTCTGTGTCCTCTACCCGGCCTTCTAGGGATCTTGTTGCGGCAACAGCGTTTAATCTGGCATGTAGGACTGCCAGTTTGTCTTGCATGTCCCCCACTCTCCTTTCTACCTCTGTCACTCTGCCGCAGACTTTCTGAAGGTCGGCCCTAACTAGGGACATGTCCACTGCCACTGATTGCACTCTGTTTTCCAGTGATGTGCGGGAGTCCTAAATTGCTTCCATAAATGTCTCTCGAGTTATCCCCGCCTCTGGGCCCGAGTCCACCGCAACGTTGTCAGCCGCTTGCTGGGCTTGTTTAGTCCGACACCCTTTGGACCCCAGGCACTGTTCGAGTTTCTGTTGATGTTGTTGGCCTTTCACCATGGTGAACATTGGGCAGGAGTCTGGGCCGGATAACACAGTGTTAGTTCAACACCTTAAAAGTTAGCACTAGCCCCAACTGATCCTGTCTGGGCGCAGCAATAATACAAGGAAGGGGTCCCAGCCGACGTGTGGATTGATGTTAAGGCAGGAGATTGAAATACGATTCCTCATCAAAAATCGTTAGCAATTCATCAAATAAGGCAGTGAGCAGCCCAGCTGTTTCACATATCAGGCCTGGACTATTATCTGTGATGTCTGACCCAGTCTCGGAGCACGGCCCCCTCCCAACGTTCTCTGCGCAGGGTGCAGCCTGCGAACAACAGGCCACACCCAACCCAGGCCGTTCTCCCAACTGACTGTGTGATTAGGTGCCGTCCGGGTGTTTCATCGGGCGATGCTCTGTCAGCGAGGCTGACCGAGGATCCCTGGTAGCCCGTCTCAGGTTCTCACATCCAGACTACTAGGACACAGTGGAAGTAAGTCGGCGTGTCCAGTGGATCGTCCCAGTGCCCAGGGCAACACTTCCGACTGGTCGATGGTCACTGAAGTGTCTTACCTCGCCCAAGCAGCCTGGGCTGCAGCCGGCGGTTGGGCACCAGCCACCACTGCTCTAAACAAATATGGTTCAAAAGGACGGCTGTGCCGCACCCTTGGTCGCAGGCACTGATCTCTGCTTGTAGGCGGTCTGTGAACTTGACGTCACAACAGTGTGTGCAGGATTCCTTCCTACACCACTGGCTTCTTGAATCACAGGGGAGGATATTGGCATGATTTTAGCAGATCGAATGGACAGAGCTTCTCAAGCTCACATCCGCGCCACTTCGTGTGAAGCCACGCACCTATATTGTGGTCTTAATGTGTTTAAATTGTTGGTTCTGTGTAGCCAGAGCACCCCAAATTGAGCATAAATGTGTTAGTAGTGTATACTTAGATTTCCTAAGGTACAATTTTCCATCCATTTATGGACTCCCACAAACGTTTTGCTTTTGTTTGGCTAACCTAACCTGACTTTTCCATTGGAGCACAGTCTTCAGCTGCGCTCTTTTGTGCTTTTGCGCATCTGTTATGGGGAAACTGACACATCCTTCAGACTGGCAGTACTGGAAAACTTTGTTTCCCTTAGTCTTTGACTATGTTGCCATTTCGGACGTCCTTTCATCACAGGATGAAATTTTGCAGGGTTTTTTGCCACGGGTTTTATAACGAAAAAACGAATCAAAACTTTTATGGGGGGGTTGGGGGTTTAGGGTGGTCCCCCAAAAATTTAAATGTGTTCTTTTTTTGTTATAATATAGAAAAAAAGCCTGCGAAATGTCATCCCACAATGAAATGACATGGAACTGCCATTTCTTGGTAACGTTTTATCTATGTTGGACACTTGCGTCCCCTGCACACCTATAGCTGCTGGTTACCAGTCAAAACTTAATTTCTAAGTGGAAATTATTAAATCAAATATCCCAACATAACAAAGATAACAACATTAGCGTTTTGTATATAGTTATGTAGAATGCACAATGAAAGGCGGAAACGCATGAATCTAATGTGATACACATATGTTTTACAGATTCTATCAGAATAGAAAGGATACTTATGACCCAAAAGAAGATTGATTGCGCCTGAGGAAGGGGAATGTCCCCGAAATGCGTAGAGCTTATGAAAATTGAATGATGCAAAATGTTCATTTTTGCACAATATCAGTTTATGTTTTTATGCCTTATTGCACAACAAAACTAGTACATATATGAATTTGTATTTTTTCAAACTTATAATGTGAATGAGTGTTTTTTTCACATCCAAAGGAAGATATATATTTTAAGATAAATCATCACTGTTACTAGTCAAATTCTACGATAAATCCTCACCGTTACTAGTCAAATTCAGACTCCCTACTGGGGATCTTTGATTTAATAATTTCCGCTTTAGTTTTGACTGGTACCCAGCAGCTAGAGGTGTACAGGGGACGCGAGTGTCCCACAGACTGTGGGCACTTCTTGTTTGTTCATTGTATACTCAGTGCCATGGTTGATTTCCTCCCTTGCATCTTTTACAATTAGTAAGTTTCGATAAGAACATCTACTTGAGGTGTGCTCCCCACCATTTTTTGGTTTTTGGAACTTTTCATCTATGTGCCAAGTACCTTACAGAACCGCGCATAGGGATCCTTTTTGTTTTATGGCTCTAGAAACCCTCTAAGGATTTTTTGGTGATTGTACGAGTGTGCCTAGGACGAACTGGTGGCAGCAATTTACTTTTATAGTATTTGTACTTCTTTTTAATGAACCACATTGTGTTTATCGCGCTTGGCTCAAGACTGTGGCCAGTGCCGAAAATGGGCGTGCCACAAAGTCTTTTGTTCTGTCCTTTGGCCGTTTTGTCCCTTTGCCTTCCCCAGGTCGAGCAGACCCGGGAATTCCTTATCTGGACATTCAGCCTTCCGTGAAAACCGCAACATTCGCGGGCTCCTGCCTGTCACGTGTGCTAGTGTCCAGGAAGAGGATTGGGACTGTCTGTCCCAATCCACACTACTGGTGCCAGTATGCCTGAATGACTGGGACCATCGTGGACCATCCACGTCTGGCGTGCATGCAAGAGAGCAGATCTTTGATTGGTTATCCCAGATCTGAGTGTGAAACAAATCTCAGATAAGAGAAGGAGCTCTTTATCCATTCCAGGTCGATCACATGAAGTTCACTCCGGACTACAAAAGGAGCCAAGTATCCTGAAACACTAAAGCAGACCTGTGGAACCCTGAGCCGATGTTGTCCCATTGGACTCCTGTTTTTGCTTAGATCACTCAAGTCCTGCAAGGGTGCTTCGACGATTTGGAGTAGCGTGAACAACTTCTCTCGGCACCTCCTGATTACCCTCCCAAAGAGCCTTATCGGAAGTGTTCCTGGGCCATTACAGCAAACTGACCAGCTCGAACACAGGGTATCGCATAGGAGCACTGCCGTCCCGAGTTGACACTCGAGACTCAAGGACTCGCCGGCTTGTGGTCCTGGACCCTCTCCCACCAAATGTCGTAGTGCTAGCTCCTCTGGGTCACTATTTAAAAGAGTGTGCCACACCACGAGCATTTGTGACCCCTGTGTCGCTCTGCTGTGGTTACAGTCATTGTAGAAGCCCTGCCTGCCTGCCCCCCTGTGGCCTTAGACGTGCTGCATGGGAACTGTCCTCTTTTCTTCACCAAGAGCTAAGAAAAGGCCACTGTCCCGCCACAGACGATCGTCCCATCCTGCAGCCGCTCAGAGCCGGTGCAACGTGCAACTGCAGGGGTTGAACATACAAGCCACCTGGCCTAGACTAGCAAAGTTTACCCCGTACTGTGTCGAGGGTCAGTGAGTACTTGCATCACTTACCGGTGGCCGCTTGTCACAGCCATTGTTCTTTGCGCATGAGAATCCCTAAAAAGATGCTCACCTTAGCTGGGCTCCCTAGCTATTCCCGAAACTCTAAAGTCACTCTGCCTGAAAGGGTAGACCCTCCTTGAATAGCAGGACACTGTTCCTCATCACATTAAGTCCGTTCCTGAAATGCTAAAGCTCCTTGGAGAGAGCCTGCTTTCTGTCATTACGCACAAGTGTACGTTTTCAATGCACTACTGTACTTTTGAGCACAAGGCTCCCCACGTCGTAGGGGTGGTCTGATTAAGTTAGGGATCAATTCTGAAGAACTTCTTAATGCTAAATTTGTGTAAACCTACCCTTCTGTTGTAGGTTGTGGCTGTGTTTTCCCCTTTACTGCATTAGATGAAACATAAATGAATATATGTTAAATAGGGAAAGGCGTGTGTGGTAACTTTTATATTACTGTGGTTTAATTTTGTTTCATTATTAAGGCCTATAATACATGTATATGTATTTTATATACACTTGTTTAAGCGTATTCTGTGGAGTTTTACTGTGTGTGCTCATTGTGGTCTTTCGATCACTCTCACCCCTCCAGAGACTTAGTCTTGACCGCCTGTCAAGCTACCGTGATTGGTCTGGCTTGTCCAGAAGGTTCCCCTGTTCCACTAAACTGGTGTGGCCTCCTAAACATCTGCCCACCAGGTCAGAGTTTAGAAATCCATCTTAACACTTACCTGTGATTTTTAACTGATTGTTTGTTCAAGGCTAATTAAACATTACTGTATTTTTAACATTCTGCCTAGCTTCAATTATTCAGAGTGCTCTGTGTGTGCTTCACTAAACCCATCACACCCACAGTCCCCTAAGTCTAAGTCTTACTGCTCCATCACATTACGCTGATAGTTTGGCTAGTGTCACAGATGGCACACAAATCACTCACATTGACGGATCCAGGGTTTTCTATTGCTAATTTTCGGGGCACTAGGGCAGTCCCTCTCTTTCTCGTCTCCCTTGGTATTTCATCCCTAACCCAGGCATCCATAGCCCAAGGTTAGTGCTACTGATCGGTAATCCCTACTGTCTTTTTTCCTGGCTTGGACTATGGATGCTCCCCCTAAACGAGGGAATTGTAAACTCCCTGGGGCACTTGTTACTAGCTGTCCCTACTCTATCCCGTGGTTAGCATTCTAATTGGAATTTTGGACTCCCACTCTGAAAATACACCCATCTTTCACTCACACAGCCACGTCACAAACAACCCTTAACACTAAATAATCTGAACCTGCCCAGTCACGCTTTCACACTGCGCACTTAGACAACAGAGTCACTGTAAATTTAAAACAATTTAATTGTATCCGAGACAGCCTGACAGGTGTTTCGAGCTGAAAGGCTCTTACTCAAAGGCTGAAAGCACCATCAATACCAAAAAACAGAGTTGCACCTGCCACATCAATAGTGCCGTGGTTGACCAGCACACAAGGGGAGCACAATTGGTGAGTTGGACAATGCATTAGATAGTACACACAAATTCATGTTTAGGCAATCGTAAAATAACAGCATGAGAATACCAACAATTTATCACCCACATTGGAGCACACATCAGAAATGTGTTCATTCCCGAGTAAACGGCCATTGCATCAATTCCCATATACAAAGGATATTAGCCATCAGTTTGGCAACAGAGAGTTGTCATTTTCCATTAGATGCAATTTGCCAAAGGAAGAAGGTAAGGAAATGCAAAAAGGAAAAAAGAAGAAAAAGAGAGACCGGCAATGCCTGGTTAACATCAAGACCTTGCTGGTTCAAACACTTATATCTATACTGATGCTTCGAAGCCACATTAGAATTATGTAATGCAAGGTAAGTATTGTACCTTATAATGCTCGATACGCGTGCGTGAGGTTGGGAAGGAAGGTCAATTTAATTAAAGACCGGGCTTGGAATAGCCGGATGTTATTACGAAAGTGACAGAAGGAATAGGCTGCTCTGATGAGCTATATCGACTTACCAATTAGTGTATGGTTTAACGTTCTGTGTAATTTCTGTATTGGGCTCCACTGAAACAGTAATAAGATTGAGATGCTGTCACTTGTACTATCATGCAAATACATTCTTTTGTAAATGATAATTGGTTAGGACAGATTTCACATACCTATATCGGTCGCAGTTGCGTGGTGGGGTCACTTGTAGTAAGTGAAAAGTAAATCTTCAATCCATTGTTAAGTGCGAGGACGCATGGGTGAAACCGAGAAGAGAAGGGAGAAAAAAGCGCACTAAATTAAGTAATCTACTAAGTTTAGACGGTCACGTGCGCATGGGCAGCCCCTAAAAGAGTAAGGCAGGGACCTGCGCGAAAGACCATTGCTTACCAGCGTTTCCGCGTGATTGCTTGAGAGGGAGCCGACCGTGGCCAGGGCTTGTTGCTATTTTAACAGTGCAGCAAGACTAGCGCGTACGTCAAGGGAGCTGACGTACGGTCATGAGAGGCGGCCATGTTGAGAGTATACGGAGCGTAATAGTGCCTGAAACTTCTATTTGAACTGGATAACTGAATCTATGACACCCAGAATCCACACTCGGGGAGCCGGGTAAAGTGAATAATGTCACAAGGTATAACGAATTATGAGTACAAGGAGCCTTAGATAGAGGCACTAAATGAAAAACGATTAACATGAAAATTATTATATACCCCATAGGAAAATTAAGCTGAAGTAAGCGCGAGATTAATAGATAAGGAAAAACAAGCCGCATAGTTCACTCAACAAGCAATTTCAAGCTAGTACCGCTTGCAACCAGTGCCCTTATGACCCCCTTCTCCACGGCTGCAATGGCCACTGGGCCTTGGCTAAGTGCATGCATATCCAAATTGTGAAATACAAGACTGGCTTCCTGCATCGTATAGGTACCTCATGTCTCCCCAGTCAAGGGCAAGTTACAATCATTACTGACCTATTAGTTTGTGTTGTGTTTGTCCGTATTTTCAGGGGGGGGGCAAATCCACCCGCTTGATGCTTTCAACAGCCTGTTCTGCCTTGTTAAGAGTATGATAGTCATAGCCTCTGGCCAAAAATCTTTCACGTATTAGATCACATTATTAACAGCAGTGTCAGTGTTCTCACCCTTATAAATTCGCCTTTTGGAATGTTTGAAATTATCGCTTTTTTATGACAACTAGTAGCGTGCAGAACTGCATTAACTGAGGTATACTTACGGAATGTCTTAGTCTCAAACCCATGTTCTGATATGCTAATTGTTAGATCAAGGAAGTTAATGCAAGAGTTGCTGTATGTGTATGTAAATTGTATCCCCCAATCATTAGTGTTGAGGTATGTCACAAATGTGTGCAGACAACCCACTGTTCCCGTCCATACCATAATCATCTCATCTATATAGCGTTTCCATACATAGATAAATTGCGAGAAAGTATCATTAGCAAATGCATATTTGCTCACCAATTGTGCTCCCCTTGTGTGTTGGTCAACCACTGCACTATTGATGTGGCAGGTGCAACTCTGTTTTTTGGTGTTGACGGTGCTTTCAGCCTTTGATTAACAGCCTTCCAGCTCGAAACACGTGACAGGCTGTCTCGGATACAATTAAATTGTGTTAAATTTACAGTGACTCTGTTGTCTAAGTGCGCAGTGTGAAAGCAAAACAACCCCTTTTTGAAACATAGTACTGTTGAATGTATATATTTTTTCTTTGAACTTGCGCCGTTTCAGTAATTGGTTTGTTGGTTGTCACTTGTTAAAGTTAGGTTTTGCACGGGGTGTTTTGTATGCATGAGTGGGTATAACATGATATTTTTAGTATGCATTTTTGTACATTATGTTTTTTGCGCGTAAATATGAGTTTACAATGATTAAATGTTTTTGTAAAAATGAAATAAACTAAATTTGGAATAACTTACAGACTATCATTCAGCATCATGGAAATATGCTGGATGGCCCTTTTGTTTGAGCATTATATTTCCTTTTTCCTCTGGACCACAGCTCAGAATATTAGGGGGTGCCCTTGCTTTGTTGCTTGTTATGTCCTGGCCTGGGGGCAACCAGGCCAGGTGGACCAGGGCTGGGGGCACCCGGCAGACCATGGGCTACGGTCGCGCAGCGGGATTTCAGGCAGGGATCACCCTGCATTTGTCGGGAGAACCCGACATCCATGGTTTCAGTTACTATCTAGACTGAAGAGCGGGAAGCTGCTCATTACTTTTTATTGAGACGCGTCACGTGGCTACTGCCACGAGCTCCTGGGAGATACCATGCTCCCAGGAGGGGTGACCCATTACATTGCTTAGTCACGGTAGTAAATCAACAAGATCAGTTTCGTATCCTTCCCTTCGGGCTCCGATCCTCACCCAGAGTGTTTACCAAATGCCTATTGCGGTTTATAGTCATAAAGTCGAATGAAATAATATCGAAAGTCATAATGTCTAAAACAAAAAGTCGAAAAAAAGTCACTTTTTTTGGTTGTTTTTTGTTCGAAATGGGGAGTTCCCCTCCAACCCCCCTTTAAAAAAAAATTGTACCCCTTTTTTTTTACCCCCGGAACCCAAAAAAAACATTTAAATTAAAAAATAAAAAATGACATTTTTTTCGACATTATTGTTTAGACATTTTTGCAATTTGATATTTTTTCGACATTATGACTGCACACCGCCTATTGCCAGTTGCCACCCATCTGCAGAGTGCAGGAAGAGAGTATTCCTGCACCTTGACGACTGGCTGATAAAGGGGCCTTCAGAAACAGAACTCTAGCAAGTAAGCGGCAGACCATACACTCCCTTCGAGGCCTGGGGTCGTCCATCAACCTCTCAAAGTCAAGTTCTCTAGGCCATTGCAAGCTGTCAACTTCCTAGGTGCAGAATTTCACACATGGGCTCTTATGGCAGAACATCCATGCGGGCTATGCTCTTTCAACACTGATGTACCAGCATTGTGTGGGAATTCAACCTCTGCTAGGCATGTTGTTATCCTGTGTCTTTCATTCCATAATGCACTGTACCGCTATATCAACCTCGTCCATTGCCAACAGATAATGAATGACACCCTCCCAAATGGGAGGAACTCAACACGCTGTACAACCTCTTTCAAGGCCACTAGAAGCTTTAATAGTTTACAGAAGGGGAAGAGATGCACAATAATGTAACCATTGTTGATGAAGGGACCTATTGTTCTGTTACCCATAGCCACCAAAATGTTCTTGGCCTTTAGGGGAATATTCTCTCTCTTAAGTCTTCCTTTTCATGGTTGCACCACACATCCCAACACTGGTCTTTGACGAAATTGAGCTGTGCGTGTGGCATGGTTTGCCTATTGCAGGACTTATCCTGGCCAATACTGTCTTCAGACTTTAACCAGCAGTAGTAATGGTGGCCCTTTGAATCTCTCCCTCCGTTTCAAGTTCTATTGACGTGGCGATGGTCCCTGTAGAAGTTGTATCGTGCACATTTCATACTCTTTTCTGTTTGAAGTGCTGCCATGCTATTGTGGGAACACCTTGAGGGTGTTCATTCACACTCCGGAGAAGTTATTGCTGTTAACATGAGAAGCATTAAACATAATCTTGGTTGTCTGAATACTGTAAATATGGGAATCCAGCCTGGTGTTAAGGAGGGGGCAAGGGGAGAGTACTTACAGAACCTACTGGTGTTGCCCATCCACTGTTTTCTTTTTGGGGGGGGGGGGGACGGCTCACTGAGAACGGCAACCTGACATGACAGGCATTCCTGGATAAGGACTTGGCTCATCTAGAAGCGGGAGCATTTTCATATATATAAAGATTGTGTTTCTGACTTCACCAGTTCCACGACAGCAATTGTTGTCTAGAAGGGATCGAACTGAGTTGTGGCTAAATGTATGAATTACTGTAAACTAGCCAGATCCCCTCGACCACTGAAATTTTGCCAGACTAAGTTGTTCTGGTTTTAATACTTAGTCTATAGACATTTATTGGTAAAGAGCCCTTTGTTTTATATCCCCGTTTGTTATGTATATCTTGCAAAGTTGCAAGAGTTGATTGCACCATAAGGAAAGTCTGTGTAAATCAAATGGACTCCTTCCTCCCACAGATTCCTCATCTATGATCTCTTTCTCCGAGCGCCAGCTGCTCTTCTGAAACTTTTCTGCCACCAGGGGGGTGCAGCATGGCTTTGCGTCATTTCCGCCTGATGCCTCAATGCACCACACATGACGTTGGGGACAGTATATATAGAGGTGCTGCGCCCCGCCTCATGACCTCTTTCTTTTTTCTGTGTATTATGCTCTCTACTAGGAACACCGCTCTTAGCAAATTCTTTGTTTCATACACAATTCTTGCTTCGTGTCTCGTATTCCTTGTGAAGGAGGTCTTTAGGATTCAAAACGAGCAGAGATTGCGGGTGCCAAATGTCTGGGTCAGACCCGCACTGTATATGTTTTTACTGCCTTGGTAAAGGCCACCACACGCACGACTGCGCGTTATGCCAGTCAAGCACCAGAAGGCGCTTAGAGAACGCAAAAAGCGAAGCTTGTCACCTTTCTCCTCAAGGAGAGAGGTGATGAGCGGACTTGCTCAAGGACGGAGGGAACGGAGCACAGCCATGTGGAGCGGTCCACTGTCCGGAAGGACAATAAGAAAGAAGTGCTGCAAGAGGTCGAGGTCGCCTGCGATTCTTGTCAGCATCCCTCATCTTCTTCCTCGAAGAAGAGGAGCCACCGCCCCAGGGAAACCAAGGAGGAAGAGGACCGGCAGGTACCTTTTTCAACCAAATCTTCACCTCGACGTCTTCAGACGAGCCGACAGAGAGTCTGCAGTATGTTGCGAGATCATGAGAAAGGGCCGCACTGTTCAGTCTTCCGATGTCAGTCTACCTGCATACGGTTCTAGTCCAATGGCACCAGAGTCGCTAAATTGTTCCTCCCGTTGCCAAGAAGGGCATATATGTCCCATTTGGAGGACATTATGACAAGGAGGGGTTTTACGGGGAACAGGGTGACCCGGTGGACCTTGCACCCGACTAGCAGGAAGGGAGTAGTCTGGACACCTCACCAGAGGTTGACATGATGCCAAATGCCATCTCTGGCATACCACAGGGGGCTTTTCTTTTCTAAAAAAAACTTTATTTTGTGCAGTTGCAGACATACTTCCTCAGAAATACAAAAACATACAAGAATATCATCATCGATTTTGAGCATATTAAACAACTTAACATATCTTGTAGACCAGGCATGAAATACAGTGGGTACAGCATGTCACATTTCTACAGATCTGACCGTATCCTTTGTAGGTATTCCCGAAAGGGAGCCCATACGTCCTTAGGTCTGCAGCTGGGTACAATGAGGGAGTTGTATCTTTCTTATTCTCTTTCACATAGGCCAGTTCTTTGAGCCACACATTAATATCGGGGGTGAATTTCGATTTCCAACAATTAAGTATACATTTCTTGCCAACCAGACACCCCGAGTTGAACAGGCGACGTATCTTAATGGACATTTCCCCAATGTTGCAAAATAAATATTTGGGGACACCTGGCTTTTCAGCACCTGATGGCTACGGTAGTCGACAATCTTGGGCTGTCAGCCCCCACAAGGCCTAAGGTGCAGTATGACCTGTGTGACATTCTAAACAAAGGTCCTAAGAAGGAGACCTTGCTGTCTTTAAATCAGGCAGTGGAGGGGCCTGTGGTAGAACTGTGGGCCACACCAGCATCAGTTCTCATAGTGGACCGTGAACTGGCCAAGAAGCACAGAACGTCCCCTTCAAGCACCTCATTCCTCTGCCCACGCTTCTCCAGATCGTTTTGGTGGTCAGTTCACTACAGCAAACCTCAAGTCCACAACTTTTCCATCATTTCCCCCAGATGGGGAGAGCAAACAGTTGGATGAGTGGGGCAGGAACATTTTTGCCTCCTCGGGTCTAGGACTCTGGGACGTAAATGCCTTTTGTGCACTGGCTTTGGACTCCTGTCAGTGGTAATAGAGGCGGCGGATCTCATTCCAGAAGGGGAAATGCAGGACGGTTTTCTGGCCATTGATAGAGTCTGCAAGGAGGCCTTCCGTCAGATACTGCAGTCTGGTCTGGACACTGCAAACTGCGTCGCTAGCAAGATGTCTACCAACACGTCTTAAGGCGCTTAGCTTGGTTTAGGATCTTGGCATTCATCACTGACATCCAGGAGAAGCTCCTAGATATGCTCTGCAATGGCATAAACTTCTCCGACACCAAGGCTGATGAGTCTCTCAAAGAATTGCAGGCCTCTAAGGCGAGAGAAAGTCGTTTGGTTTGGTTGTACAGCGACAGCGTCCCTTTGCCTCTTATGCCCTAAATTCACTCTTCCTTCGGGCAGGCAAAGACAATGCCATCCCTATAGAGGTAGGAGGCGCAGTGTCCCTAGATGAGGTGCTTCCCCCTCCTCAGTGCCCTCTGCAACCCCCAGCATGAAGCCTCTGTGAGGTGAACATCTGCCATTCATATGTGGGGGCAGGATATCCCAGTTTGGTGTGAAATGGAGAAATACCACCTTGGACGCCTGGGCCTTGCAGGTCGTCCACTGCCTCCCCTTTTTCTCTCACCCTCCTGACCACTGCCTTTGTCACCAACCTTTGCCTCCAGAACCTCTCCTGCGAGAGATCATCAGCCTCTGGCAAAAGGGGTCATAGAGATGGTACTCTGCTCAGAAAGAGGAAGAGGTTGGTACTCAATGTACTTTCTGGTGGTGAAGAAGAAGAGAGGTCTGAGTCCCATCATGGATCTACGGCTTCTGAACTTGTACTTGCACAGGGGCAAGTTGAAGATGGTTACTATAGCCCAGATCCTCCCGACACGGGACGTGAACGACTGGATAGTTTCCCTAGATCTCCAGGATGCTTACATTTATGCGACTTTCCACAAGAAGCAGATGAAGTATCTGAGATTCAAAGTGGGGGGAACTGTCATTGCCAGTTCAAAGTCCTTCCTTTTGGTTTTTCTTCGGCACCCAGGGTTTTCACCAACCTGCTAGCAGAAGTGGCGGCTCGCCTCAGGATAGAAGGCATTCATATCTTTCCCTACCTGGAAAACTGGCTCGACGAACCAGTTGTACCATCGGCACATCTGTACCAGACATGCAGTCTGTTGCTCAGATTAGGCTTTTCCCCGAACTACACAAAGTCACAAGGTTCGCCATCCCAGTCCCTCCAATTTATCGGGGTGGTCTTGGACACTTGCCTAGGTCAGGGTTTCCCAACGGAGGACAGAGTGGTGAACATTTTCAAGATGATATAGGATTTCCACCGTCAGACGACTGTTTCAGCATCTGCTTTTCTGCGCTTGCTGGGTCTTATGGCATCATGTTTATTGGTGGTACCAGAGGTCTGTCTGCCCATGAGGTCGATACAATGGATCCTGATCTCTCAATGGTCTCAGTTTCAGGTACAGACATCCAACCTTCTTCTGCTGTTAGAGAGAGAGTCTGGAGACCTTTAATGGTAGTCTGTGAAAGACAACCTCCTGAAAGGGTCTCTTTTCCGTCAACACTGGCCACAAGTGACCCTAGTCAAGGATGCATGCATAAAGGGCTGGCGTGCTTACCGACAAGATCTGACAGTGAGCAGACTGTGGTCCCCATCGGAGTGAGTGCCTGGAGCACATCAATCTGCTGGAGCTGAGGGCGATCAGGCTGGCCCTGGTCACTTCCCCCCCCCCTGTGAAGGGCAAGATGGTACTGGTCCTGAATAACAGTACTGTATCTGTAGCCCTGCATTACCTCAAGAAGAGGGGTGGCATGGGCTCTTTGCCGCTGTGAGGGGAGGGAAATGATTGTGGTTCTGGCGAACAGCATATCTCTGGCTCACCTGGCCAGCAAGAAGAAACCTCTAGCAGAACTTGTGGGAGGTGGAGCAAGCAGTCCTCCACCTCCCACGAGTTTGTTATGGGAGGATAGCTCAGGGGAAACACGCTCGCATGGGAAGCAGGACGACGTCAAGCAACACAGGTTTGATGCCTGTGCCTGTGCTTAGAAACCTCTGGGTAAGGGGGCACTAGAGAGCCCGCAGCCAAGATGTGTGCGTCTCTGTGAGCTCTGTGCTGGACCTGGAATGAGGGGAGGCAGATCCACAACCCATCAGGGACCGCATGAGCCCAAAAGTTGGTGAAACCCTTTGGATTAGCCCAGCAGGCGATGGCCCAAATTTAGTAAACAGAGGTGTCCTAGAAGTACGAGTAAGAGGTGAAGGCATCATGGGCATGGGCGGCCTGGGTGCGTGGATTGGTGCGGTCTGCACGCGAGGGCCTGTGCACGGCCGTGAACTGGAGGCTGGACATAATATATGCCCGAGGAGGAGAGATCGTTCTCGAGTGGAGAGGCACCCTTCCACTTGGTGCGAGGTTGCGTCTCCGAAGCAGCTGGCGGCAAAACGTGGCCGCCCGAAAGCAGGTCCATCCAATGAAGAAAGTGCGAGCCGGCGAAGGGAGAGAGGGCGGGATGGAGCTTGTGACCCGCCGGAAGATACAGGTGAGACAGGCTCGTAACCTCCAATTGCCGCGAGGGTGCCAGGTGCCCAGACAGCAGGTGTGAGGGACCAGAGCATGAAGGAGAGACAGCTCCGCCCCCTGTGAACATCGCCGGCAGAGGAGGGACGGGAGTGCCTAGCGGGGCCTGCGGATTGCACACATTCGGCTCCCCCTCGTGTGCAACGGTTCCAGCGGCTCCAGGGAGAGAGTAGAACACTGTGGCCCCCATTGGCCGGCCTTCTCCTGTCTGCAGTGGCGCCCCGCCGGCCCCCTCCAGGGCAGTGAGACAAACGCTGCACCCATACAGGGTGAGGTTGGGAACTAGAGGAGCCCCAGTATACTTAACACAACTACCGGCAACTATTTTTACATCAGCCCCAGCCCCCCAGTGACTACGTGGGAAGCAGTTGCCAGCCACGTCAACTGCACAGGGGCTCTACAGCCCATTGCTACACTCAAAGGCCCCGCAAAGTGAAATTGGATGCACGGATATCAGTACAATAAACTGCATAAAGGCCTGAACCCAAGATCTCCCTGCCACTGAAACAAAATGTTCTCAGCCCCTTGGAGACCACGAGGTGAGGTGGCCCCGGCCCTCCGAGCTGCGCCCGAGCCCTGCGAACATCACTGCTGCCCTGAATCCTGCTGGCTTCAAGGACATAATCCCATAACTAGACTAGGAAAGCATCGGCAAGACTGAGAATACAGGGAAAGGGGAGATACCCTGGAAAATTGGCGGGGCCACTAAGGTGGGGACTGCAGCCATGGGCACACAACGGGAGACACTTAAAAAGGACCTAACAGGTGCCAATCTGAATCACCCGATAAAACCAAAAACTGCACGTAATTATAAGCAGTAGTGACTGGTGAACAGGGAAGGAACCCGGGACAAGGGGCTGTGACAACAGAAGGCCGTGCCTCTCTGGGGCACACGACTGCTCCCTGGGCTGCAGCACGACCAGGGCGAGGAGACCATACTGGTGGCAATACAAAACTCTATACATCGTCCTGAAAATTGTCAAGTGAGGGCTCAGAAATGCACTGTGGCTACAGATAAGGAGCTGACCCAGAACTGATATCGGCCCAACCCCCCCACCCCCCGTGGCACGACTCCTGTGCCGGTGGACAAGAGAAGTGAACCCCACCAAAAGCTATATAGCGAAGGGAAACAAGCAGCAGACCCGCTTACCATTTACCTAAAAGGAAGGACTACGCAAAGAAAGTAACAAGTTGACGGCGCCTCAAGAAGCTCCTACAATGCCGTCCACAGAGCCTCAGGCGGTAGGGACTGCTCGAACGAGCGAGAGCACTCCAACATCGGAGCTGGTTCAGGTGCTGGTGGAAATGCGAGCGGGCTTCGCCTCCATCAAAAAAATTGGACGGAATGGCGTACAAAGTTGATAGAATGCAAGAACGCATAGACAAGGAAAGTGGTAGAACCTCCGAGGTCAAGCTCGGGGTCAGCGCGCTTGAGTACACCAGTAATTAAACAACACAAGCAATCCGGGAAATACGCAGGGAGGTGAAGACCATCAGAGACAAGAATGAAGATTTGGAGGCGAGGTCAAGAAGAAATAATATCAGAGTGGTGGGGATCCCGGAGCCAATCTTGCAACAAAATATGGAGGTCTTCATGGAGAACTTTATTAAAGAAGTACTACAGGGGCCTCCACTGTCCTCCCAATTCCTGGTGGAGAGGGCACACCAGGTATCACAAATCACTCTGAGACCGGGACAGAATTCTCCCCGATAATCGCACGACTTGTGAATTATCAGGACCGAGATAGCATACTTCGAAGAGCGAGGGAACTCGAGGACCTCACATATGAGAACGGATGTGCTGCTCCTGCCAGGTCACCGGAGGGATCCGCAGACACTTTTGCTGAAAATCCAGGGCATGTCTGTGGGCGAGAGTGTCCAGCACCCATAAGTCGGTGGAGATCCTTTCCCGACTCGCTGACGAATCCCACCAGCCGGCCTCCCACCGGGGTGCATGGGTGGGGGCCCCGATGTCCTGGCCAGTTCAGTCCTGCTTCGGCACCTGCATTCCGCCTTGGGGACGGCGACGGCACTGATCACCACCACCAAAAGCCTTGGAACGGCCTTTGTAGGCCTCCTGGGTTGTGGACCGGGAGGGAGGGCTGACGGCATGACGAACAGCCTCCACCAAAACCTTTCGCCGATCTGCCCGATTTCCTCTGGAGGCGCAAAAGGAAGAGCGATGCTGTTGGAGAGTACCGAGGGCACGAGCAGTCTCCGGATCCGTCTTGATGGGCCTTCAAGGACTCATTGACAGCCTTCCCAAAAAGGTTATCCCCGTCAAAGGGCATGTCCAGTACCCTTGTCTGGATCTCCTGATGGAAATTGGTGGCCTTCAGCCAGCCACGACGAAGGCAGACACTGTTCCCCATCTGTCAGCAACCTGTGTCAGCGATGTCCCGGGCCACCGTGATGGCACAGTCTGAAGCCACTTTCCCCTCCTGGAGGAGCGCGATCACCTCCACCAGCTTGTCGTCGGGCAGGAACTCCAGAATTGTGGCCAGTTTGTACCACAGCTCCCCGTCGTACCTGGCCAGGATAGCCAGCGCGTTGGCTGCTTTGACGGTCAACGCTGCAGAGTAAATGACCTTTCTCCCCATGGCGTCCAACTTCTTCCCCTGTCTGTCTGGAGGGACCGAGGACGATGACAAGGGGTTAGACAATCTCTTCCTCACAGCCGCCGACACAAAGTTACGGCAACAGTTGCGACCGTAGGCACCTGGGAGCGGACTCCGGCACCCAGTACTTTTTCTCCAGCCTATCCCGCTTGTCCAGGGTGGAATTCTGCAACAGGGTCAGGCCTTCCTCCCACACGTCCAGTAGGGGCACCACATTCATGGTCTTCCTCTTGGCCTCGCGCCTCTGGTAGAGGAAGCCTTCCTTTTTGGTCTCCTCAGGTGTCAACTGAAAGAGCTCGGAAGCTCTGGTGACCATGGCATGAAACGATCCCACCTCATCCGGTGGGGATGCCCTCGGCTGCGGTGACCTACCCGCCGGGTAGATGTCACCATGGCCTTGTCAGTCACCATGTCCGGGTTCCTCAGGGGGAGGGCACCCGGAACAGGTGTGGAGGTTGATGTGGCAGCATTGGAGGGTGCTTCCTCTTTTTTGCAGGAGGCTGATCCGGTGCCACTAGGGCAGGGGCCTGCGGCATCCTTTTCTGAATTTCAGACACCAATGTGTGTAGGGTCGAAAGGATGTCCAGAGATGCATCTCTCGGCGGAGTCGGGGTGATAGAACTACTAGGCCCTGTGCCATTGTCACCATCAGTTTCCACCGTTGTCCTCCACGCCCTCGTGGGTCGTGTGTACGGACTCCTGGTCCTCCTCATGGAAGGAAGAAACATCCATGTCTTGGGATACGGCATGTGGCTGGCCTGGTACCTCATTGCCCCTGCCCCTTTTTTGCACCTTGAGCGGTCTCGGCCCGGCTCAGCGACGGCATACTCTTTTCCGGTGTCTTCGCCACCGCCCCTGCTGAGGCCTCCCGCCTCTGGGGTCGGGACACCTTGGGTGCAGTCGGGGCTACCTTCACAGGGTCAGCCCCTTTAGCCTTTGAGAGAGCGGCTACCACCATCTCAATCGTCGATTTGTCCTGCGCCGCCTGAGCATTCTTGGGCAGGTCGGCTGCCTTTTCTTCCATCCTAGGCTTCTGGGGCTTCCCCCACAGCTTAGCCAGGTTAGTACATTTCCTTTTTGAGGAGCTTGATCGATGGCTGGAGATGGAGGCAGATGGTGAGTTGAGCGCGCCCTGCCCAAGGCGGGACTCGCTTGCGCAGCGACCCTGACGGAAACAGACTTGCAGTGCTTGGCCTTGTCTTGGACCCCCATGGATGGAGCACCCTCAAAGGACTTAGAAGCCCACTCCTTAGACCGGCCTGTCCCAGTGAGGCATGACCCTGCTTCGGGAACGGGGCAGAGGTCTTGGCGCTTAGCCACGCTGCCAGTCTACTGTGATGATGCTTCATCGTTCTCTTGGAGAACCCGAGGCAGATCTCGCAATCCCCTTCTTTGTGGTCCGGGTGAAGACAGTAGAGGAATTGAAGGTGTTTGTCCTCTACAAACACATTCCACAGTCCGCAGCTGGAGCAGAGTTTGAAACATTGAACTTACCTCCTTCTCATCCACCATTGTCGGAGCTGCGGAGTAGGCCCGGTGGCCTTCTGGAAACTTCGATGAAAACTTGACGATCCTTGCTCTTGAGGGGCATTGAAATGCACCGACAACAGACCCCCGCTCGTCAGGTTCTGTTTTGACAAACATAGGCCTTTGTCTGGAAAAAAAGCTAAAAACCCGTAGAATAGCTCACGGAGCAAAACTCAAGGACACCCAAAACTTGAACGTCTGGTAAAAATCCGAAGATGGCTGACAGAGGAGGGGCTTAGGGAGTGGGCAGTCATTGGCTGGGGCAGTATGACCCAGAGTGCAGTGATTGGCTTAGAGGAGAAGAACAAGTTACTTATCAACTGGTAAAGTTCTTTCGACTGGATGTTCCTCCAACATATTCCTCATTTATGACATGTAATGTCCACAGCTGTGCTGCTTTGAACATTTTTTCGCCCAAGGGTGCCATGCGTCGATGGTGTCGGGTTGATGTCCCTCGACGGCCTCTGTCGAGGGTGACATCATTGGATGTTATAAGTAGCACACACAGCGCCTGCAGCCTCAGTTCTTATCTCCCCCCCCCTCACAACGTGTGGCACACGTGCCATAATACAGCATTGACTGCACTTAGCATTGTATGAACGAAAGCTGCAATGGCATGGGAAATTCTCGAGAGGGGTAGGCTGGGAGGGCGATGAGGAATATGTTGGAGGAACATCCAGTCGGAAGAATGTTACCAGTTGGTAAGTAACTTGTTCTTCGAATGGATTGTGTCCTCCAACGTATTCCTCATCTATGACAGACTCCCAAAGCAGTATCCATGAGTGGAGGAGGGAGAAGAATTTAGACATACCCAATTAAACAGCAGAGTAAAGCATTGCCTTACCAAAGGCGACATCCTGAGCATGGGAAGGATCCAGGGAATGGTATCTGGGGAATAATGCATAACAAACGTGTGTATGGAAAACTACGTTGCAGCATCACAGATGTTTAAACCGGTACTTCCTTCTGCAGGGCTGTCAATGTAGCCATGCCCCTGGTGGAATGAGCCTGCAAGCCCTCAGGAGGGTCCTTGCCAGCCAACCTGTAGCATTCTGAAATAGTGAGGATGATCCACCTAGAAAAGGTCTGCTTAGAAACAGCCTGGCCTCATCAGTGTCCAGTATACTCCACAAAGAGCTGGTCGTCCACTCTGACCTTGGATATTCTGAAAAGATAAAAGCTCAATGTCCTCCTAGGATCCAACCTATGGAGTCTCTGCTTGTCCTTACTAGGATGCGGAGGAGGATAGAAGGTGGGGAGCACCACCTTCTGACTTAAATGAAATTCTGACACTACCTTAGGTAGGAAAGACAGACGTACTCGCAATACAACCCTGTCCTTGTGGAACAAAGTAAAGGGTTGTTTAGAAGAAAGTGCCTGCAACTCGCTCACTCTACGAGCAGAGGTAACTGCAACCAAGAAAACAGTCTTAAATGTCGACAATCTCAACGGACAAGAGTGCAAAGGTTCAAACGGAGCACCCATCAGAAATTCTAAGACCAAATTAAGGTTCCGAACCGGCACCTGAAAAGGCGACGGCGGGAACAGATTTGTGGGCCCTTTCAGAAATGGAGTGATCCATGAAATCTTAAAATAGGAGCATTCCTCGGACGAGCGCTTAAAGATAGAAAGAGGGGGGAGACACCTTCTTGAATTGCCCAGAACCAGAGCTGCATTGCCCCCCTGCACAGAGGGAGTGACCCTACACCTCCTCTCTTGTTGAGGTAATGCATGGCCACCGTGTTGTCCATCATTATCAGGACATTCTTTCCCCCTACAGATGGCAGGAAAGCCTTCAGTGCTAGCCTGATTGCTCTCAGCTCCAAAAGATTGATGTGTAGTTTGGACTCCAATGGAGACCAACGACCGCTGATGGTCAGATCGTTGTCATGAGCACCCCACTCCGTGAGGGAAGCGTCCACCACTACTGTTACCTCCGGCCAGGATTGCCAAAAAGGCTCCCCCTTCCTGAGATTTTCCTCGCTAGCCCACCACAGGAGATCCTGGGAGACCCTGACGGGAACACGAAGGATTTCCGACATCTTGCCTGAGAACTGGGACCATTGAGTCCAGAGAGCCCACTGAAGGGATCGCATTCTCAGCCGGGCCTCTGGCACCACAAAAATGCAGGGTGACATGAGGCCGAGCAAGCTTAGGAATTCGATAGTCGGAAGAGTCTGGGCTTGTTGAAACTTGGAGACCATCTGAAGAATGTGTTGAGCCCTCACCTTGGGTGGCGAGCACATCCCCAAAGACGTGTCCAACACAGCCTCAATGTACTGGAGCTGTCGGGAAGGTGTCATATGCGACTTCTTGAAATTGAGGGAGAAGCCCAGTTTGTGAAGGGAGTGGCAAGTGACGCTGAGATGATCCAAGGCTTGTTTGGGAGAATGCGCCCTGATCAGCCAATCATCCAGTTAGGGGTAGACGTGAATCCCCCCTCTCCTGAGATACGCTGCCACTACCACCATGAGCTTGGTGAAGACCCTCGGGGCGGAGGTCAACACCAACAGCAGGACCCAAAATTGATAGTGCGAGCCACCAACTGCGAACCTCAGGTATTTTCTGTGCTTGAGATGAATCGGCACATGGCAATAAGCATCTTGTTCAAGTATCTCAAGTCCAAGATGAGTCTCAGTCCTCCGTCCTTCTTGGGAATCAAAAAATACGGGAACTACCAACTCTTGTTCCTCTCCGCCACAGGCACTGGTTCTGTAGCACCCTTCTCTAGCAGGGTCAAAATCTCCTGCACAAGGAGCGGATCCGGAACCCTCAAAGAGTTCTTCCCCAGTGGATTGTCGTGAGGCCGAAAGGAAGGCAGTAGCCGTGGGCTATTGTTTCCAGAGCCCACGCATCTGAAGTAATGGCTCGCCACTCTTCTAGATGTTGAGACAGCCTGCCCCTACCGGTGAACAATGAGAAAAGGCCTCACCACGGTTTTGAAGCAGCTGCGGCAGCGCCTGATGGCAAAGAGGCTGCTGCTTGAGCAGCCTTGGCACCTCTACCTCATCCACCACGAGGAAACTTACGTTGGCCCCTCTTGCTAGCCTTCCCTCTCGCCCTTTGAGTAGTAGCAAAAGGAACCTTTTCATTGCTGTCCCCTAGGACGAAAAGGCGGAGATTGTCGAACAGCTGCGCCCAAAGATTTGGCAGCTGCTTTTGCCAAACAGATGCGACCCGTAAAAGGGCATGTTGAGAAGACAAGCCTGCACATCTGGTGCAAACCCAAACTTCCACAACCACGCAAATCTGCGCATCACGGGGCTAGTGGCCATGGACCTGCTGACACTATCCGCAGTGCCCAACCCAGACTGAAGGGATTCACACATGGCATCCTTGCCATCTTTCACAATAGCTAGAAAGCCATCCCTTTCTTCCCCCTCAGGAATATGCTTAGCCGCAAAAGAGATGTAATTCCACAGAGTGTCCAAAAACTTTGCTAAGGCACAGGTGGAGTTGGTTGACTTCAACGCCATACTCCCAGCAGAAAATACCTTGCATGCCCATCGATCCATGCGCTTAACGTCTTTATCAGGAGGGATGGTAGGGTACGCTGCTTGCTTCGAGGTGGCCGTAGCCGCCTGAACCACCAAACTCTCTGCAGTAGGGTGTGTGGACCGTTAGCTGGGGTCACTACAGGATGGGTATTTCTTCTTAGTCAACGACTTGTTCACCGCCGGAATACTCTCCGGGGTGTTCCAAGTAGCAGTCACCCACTTTTGCAATGCCACATGAGATGGCAACACCGAGTCAGTGGGCGGACCCTGATCCAGAATATCTGTAAAATCATCTTGATCAAACTGCCCCAGAGGCCTGGCCCAGCCCAGATACTCCACAACTCTCAACATCAATCTCTGATAAGAGGAGTCGGCATTATCCCCCGGATTGGCCTACCAAATTCCATCTCATGGGAAGTGTCAAGGCCACTGGCATCATGCAAGGACTGACACAGATCCTCCATCCGACTCTCTTCAGAATGAGACACTCCAGAACACCAGGAGTCCCATATGGAAGACCAAAAGACCCAACCTCCTCCTCTGACCTTTCATCCTTTCATTGTCCTCATAAATGTCCTGGAGAGACTTACAGAAGCCCGTTCTTGGGAGAGGAGTACACCTATTCCATGTAACAGTCTTCATAGACTTAGAAGTAGCCTTCCTCGTAGGGTTCACACTCACAGGGGCCTCCACCGGTAAATTCGGCCCAGATGGCATTGATGGCTCCATTGGCGTCGACAATGTCGCAGACGGCTTCGAAGGCCTGACCGGGGGCAAAGACTTGACAGGCGCTGATGGCATCGACACCTTCAAGGTCTTCGAGGACTTCACAGGTTTCGACGGTTTTGCCAGAGACGAAGATCGCGACCTGGACATCGCACGTCTCTGGAGAACAACCAATGCCTTGTCCTAACGGGGCCTCGAATGCTCCCGGTGTTTATCACGCCGTCCACTCGGGCCTGAAGGCGCCCAAGCATCCGGCCGAGACTGTTCCTCTGCCAGCTTCGTCATAAGGTGCAGATGGAACTTTGCCTTGGGATTGAAATATCTTCAACATCTGCACCCGGGAAGCATCCCAGTCCTCCGTGGTCGAGGATTTGGTGGGGCAGGTCACCTTTTTCGAGGGGGCGTCGTCCGGAGAGGATGAGGAAGGCAAATGGTGACATCACTTCCTGGACCGCTGCAACGAAGATGACGAGTGGCACAAACAAATAGGGGACCTGGAGCACTTGGACTTCTTCCGACGAGGAAAGTCCCCTCTTGACTCGTCGGTCGAAATACCAGCAGACTTGGATTTACGGGGCTGGGACACACTTCCTACCTTCAATTTCCCCTTATGTTCCTGGAAGGCTTTGGCAGTCAACGACTGGCACTTCGAGCACTCATCCGTCGCGTGTTCCTCACCCAGGCACCACAGACAAATTCTATGCGGATCCGTAATCGACATCTTGGAGCCGCGGACCCGACATTTCTTGAAGCCAGACTGAGGGGTCGTCAGTGTAGAAGAAGACATGATACAGTAAGTTAACAGCAACCACAAAGCACGCTGAGTTTTATGAAGCAAACACGTTTGCAGAAAAAACGGAACCTACTGCTACTTATAACATCCAATGACGTCACCCTCGACGGAGGCCTTCGAGGGACACCAACCCGACGCCATTGACGCAGGGTGCCCTCTGCCGAAAAACTTTATGAAGCAGCACAGCTGTGGACTTTACATGTCATAGATGAGGAATAAGTTGGAGTACACAATCCATTTGAAATACAGTTTGTAAGTGAAAGTGAAACAGTTTTTTCTTTTACCGAGGATTCCCGGCCTGACGACGGGGAATATTCATGAGCATGTGAATCCAGGCCAGACCCCATGCTGGAGAAACAAGAATACCAACTCTCACTAGAACAAAGGCCCAGGGAGACCAACCCTGCCAATTAGTTGAAATGGAATAAGTTCTTCAACTTAATGAAAAAACATCTGAGTACTTGTTGTGCATGTGTGACCATTGCCCTAGATCAACAAGAAATACAGACAGTATTGTATTGTTTATTTATTTATGGAGCGCACCTGGCCGTTGAGCAACTGGGCGCTTGCAAAAAATAAAATCTTAAGTTACAGCTACATAAATATGTTACATTTCTTATGTTACAGGATCATATATCAAGCATTTCTTATGTTACAATGTCAGATGACTTCCATCTGCAGAGGTTTCACAGGCCTTGATCGGAAAGGGCAAGGTTACTGTTACGCTCACCTGGTATCCACGGGGGCACCACACGATACTGGATGGAGGTCTAAGGGCTATTCCGGACCCCTCTCTGCTTGGTTATGTGCCAGACGTTGGGTAGTGCCTATAACAGGAGAATGAAGGGTTAAGATACTGGTTCTGTGATGAGTGGACTCCCACCTCCCTCTGGTCCAAATCCCCTCCCTTGGGTTTATTGCTCACCTTAGGATTTTGTGCGTTGAACTCTCCGTCCTGCGTCTCTGTGCAGGGACACGTGGTTGGTGCGGGCGTTCCGTGGACCTAGTTGCTTCACTGGTCCATGTGCCCTTATGTCGGGTCCAGACCGGCTGTGACTCTGACTCTGCTTGCTGTCTTCCAGGCGAGTTATAATGTCTTTTCCGTCTTTATTCTGTCTCTTTCTTTCCCTCCATATTCTCAGTCTTCTCTGTATCTTGCTCCACTACGCTGTTCCCTAACAATGTCTCTTTTTGTTTTCACAGGGATGGTTGCGATCTCAGAGTTGCCGCGCTGATGGCAAAGACCACGGCCAGTTATTGATGCGGAGTTCTGCGCTGTTTATTGGTGTTAATTGCTAACCTGTGTTCTCTTCCCTTCTTTGTACAGGTTGCAGTGATGTTCCGGAAAGATGAGCGATCGAAGCGCTGCTTGCCCAGGTAAGTGCTTTGTTAATGCTGACCTTGTTCCTTCTCCCTTGCAGGTTGCAGTGAAACCTGGAGATGGGCGATGCAAGAGAAGAGCAGGGTGCTGCCCGGACTCGCTGCTTGCCCAGGTAAGAATTGTTATTGATGCTGTCCTTGTTTCTTTACCTTTGCAGGTTGCGGCAAACTCTGGAGATGGGTGAGGTAAGTGAAGTGCAGGATGGATTCAAGACTGGTTACTTCACAGGTAGTGTTCTTGCTCGCTAATGCTGTTCTTGTTCTTCCAGGTTATTAATGGAATCCAGATCTAGGGCTTCAGGATCGGGCCGCCCGAGAAGCAGATGAGCAGGAGCTGGGCACAGTGAGAGTTACGCTGCAGGAGTGCAGAATAACGCAAAGCATGTTCTGCTGTTTGAGTGTGGTTTAAATAGCTCAGGTAAAGTAGTTCCAGGGCAAGTAGTTCCAGGCCCAGCCACACCCAAAACACTAGACCGCATGGCTTGGTTCTAAAGAAAAAAGGCCTCCATGTTGAATTAAGGTCCAAAACTGGTATTGCTTTATTCCTGATAATGAGCCTCTGACTCCATGTATGTTTCTGATGGAGTTTTAAGGCCCTTGAAGCCAGTGTGAAGGGCTTTAGCCCCACTGCTGCCAGGGAGCCGTTATACCTGAGGGGGTCAGGGGCATGGATCGTGACAGTTTCTGCTCTCCTTGTCACCCTCTTGGTATTCGCCATCTTTCACCTCCTCTTGAACTGCTGTGCTGAGTTAGCTCTCACGTTGTGTGGTCCTGCCTTCCTCGTGCTGTGCTTTTGTGCTCCACCTTTTATTCCAGCTCTGGGGAAAGGAAAGGGTCATCAGGTGTGTATGATTTTGTTCAATTGCCCAACTTTGCCGGACCCTTACGTTTGGACATGTCAGGTAAACATTTTGAGAATTAGTCTGTTGTCTTTTGTGTTGTACGAAGGTGTTTGTGTTGGAAAGGTGGAGAATAAGAGTGTTCGAGTATCCCACGGGTTATAGAGAGGAAGTGGTGTTGTATGGGATTTTTGCTTTCGTCCAAGGGGGATAGGTAATTTCAGAAGGGTACGTTTGGTAGGGTTTTGTTTGAGCAGATTGGGAAATAACAATCAGAGGGACTAGAAGAAGAAGGGGTGGGAGTATTCGGGTAGAAAACCGGAATGCAGGGATTCTGGGAGATGTGGGTTTCAAGTCTAATGGGATATGTGCTCCTAGTTGGCTTACCAGATGTGTAAGGGTGGCTGGGTTTTTATTATGGGAGCTTCTTCAGGTGAAAAGGAGGTTGATGTAGAATACACAAAGAAAATCTCAGGGACTTCGCCCTCCTCTTCGTCTTCTGCGATGTAGCGCGTCTCACCTGGGGCATTTCCACAAGCATAACCCCGGGATCCACTACCCAGGTGATCTTGCTTCGCTCGTCCACCCCCACAGTTGAGATCTGAGAGTGCCAGCCCTCCCCTGGCCTCCTGAATAAGGGGTTCTTGAGGACTACGTGGGAGAATACCCTCAGGTTTCTCACAGTCAGTAGTGCTTGATCTTGTGGAGGTTGGAGGATGTCTCCACCTATCAGGTGGTGCAGTGTAGAATATATCTCTTCCCTTGATTGGAATGCTCCTGCAGTCATACAATATTTATGGCCACTTACAAGAAGGGTACCTCTATGATAGGCAGAGATTGTGGTAGAGCTTGAGAAAAGAACCGTTTGAATTTTTCTGTCACATGGGTCAGGAGGAAAAATAACTTTTCATGGCCGTCTAGACTCCAGGCCAGTAGAACTGGGAGAGGATGTAGAATTGCGTTTTCACAACCACCTGATGTCCCGCTGTGAAATGTGAGTGGGCCCTGTCCATAACTTCTTTTTGGAAGGGAGTAGGTAATAATAGCCGATCTCAGTATTTTGGGCTAGGTAAACTCACCTGTTCTTTTCTCTGAAATATTGGTCCTCTCAACTCGGTTCCCTCTTTCTCTTTAATGACCTGTCAAAATGCTTCCCTCAGTTATGGGTCATTGCATTGGGTGCTTGTGAATTTGGGTGAAGGTTTTTCAAAGATTCTTGGTAGTGCTTCCCGGTCAGCAGCCAGGAGGTTGAAAGGGCTACTGATGGAGCCAAATCCTTCTCTGCCTTGTCCAATGACACCTCCTCTATTGTAGTGCCATGACATTGCATATTAACTGAGCAAATGAGTCTCCACCTGGATCCTATAGTCATCATAAACGCATTCACATGGATTACCTGCATTCTCCCCTTGGCAATTTGAATTCAACACTCCTGCTTTTACGTAAACTGACAGACAATGCTAAGCTTGATTTTGGGGCCACTCTCACATATAGAGTGGAAGATGGATCTCTAGACTGGTCCTGACCCTTCTTCTTCCTCCTGCTGAAATGGTGAGGATTTCAATTTTAAATACCGATGGCCTTACAGAATTGGCTCAAAATGGGGGCTTGGTGTTCGGGAAGGTTTTTAGGAACTTGAAGATCCTTTCAAAGGTTTTGTGCTGGATTGGGCCATTTTATCAAAGCTCATCATCCCACTTCTGACACCACTTGTAAGATGGTTCAGTAACGATACACAAGACAACTCAAATTTTAGGGTCTGGTCATTAGATTCTCAAGGAAAAGGCTTGGATCAACAGCAAGGGGAACTGGCGATACAACTAGACAATACAGATCTTCTCATTTAAACTTGTGCCGGGTTTGTATTTGTATTTATTTGTAAAGGCACCTTGCCCTTGGGCATCTGGGTGCATAATTTAAGTAGGAATTGGTTACATACATGAGCAAAGGTATCCCAAATGGGATCAGTCAAGTCAAAAGAACGCTTCAAGGCCAACAACAAGAGTTACAGTGAGAGCATTACATACAATACAATCAGCATATCACATAGTGTAAGGTCAGATAGTTGGAATTTACGAGGCAATTGTGTCTATACGTATCATAGGTGCTAAAGAGGGGGACAAAGGCACCTTATCCAGCCTCACCAAATTTGTTAGGACGAGGAGGCAGAGGCGCCAAGCTCATGGAGCCAGAGTTTGGTTTTGTTCTTGAAGGATAGAAAAGAGGGTTCAGCTCTGAGGGAAGAGGGTAGTGTGTTCCACAGTTTGGCCGCAAGGACTAGGAAGCTTGATCCTCCTGCAGTCTGGAGCTTATATTTAGGTACTGTGAGTTGAAATGGGCAGATCTCAAGGGTCTGTTGGCAGTATGACGTGTGAAGCGATTGGATAGGTAGGCGGGAGCCGAGTTGTTCTGGGCCTTGTGTGAGAGAGCAAGGGTTTTAAGAGAAGTTCGGTGTGAGATGGGAAGCCAGTGTAGGTTATGTCTTGTATCTGAGATGTGGAGTCTCCTAGGGAGGTTGAGGGCTGCCCTAATTGCGTTGTTCTGCGTTACTTGTAACTTATCCAAGTTTCTTTGGCTGGTTCCTAAGTAGAGTGCATTACAATAATCAATATTGGCCATGATGAGGGTTCTTGCGAGGATGATGCAGTGGTCAGTTGTCAGGAAGGGTGTGCAGGCGGTAATCAGTTTGCATGTGTACGCAGAGGCAGAGACAACAGCATTAGTTTGTCTGGTGAGGGAGAGTGTTGAGTCCAGGTAAATACCAAGAGTTTTTGTGTCGTTGGACACTTTGATAGTGTTTCCATCAATAATAAAGGTTTTATATGCAGACTCTAGTTTAGAGAGTTTGAGGTGTGAGCCTAGAATGAGCAACTCTGTTTTTTCATCATTAAGGCAAAGCCCATGATGTGCCATCCAGGCCTGGATGACAAGGTAGACGTCATTAAGTGCTGTAGAATCAGTGACATAGTCGCCTGTAATGGGGATGAGTATCTGGGTGTCAGCCGCATAGTTAGTATACGAGACACTCAGATAGTCAAGAATGTCAAAAAGTGGCTTTGTAAACACATTATACAACGTGGGAGAGACACAGGAGCCTTGTGGGACTCCACACGGGACAGGTGCAGGCTCGGCCGAGGCAGAAGGAGAAAAAACCCTTATTGTTCTATTGGTCAGAAAGGATTTGATCCAGGAATTGGCCGCATGTGAGAAGTGGGCAGCTGTTTTGAGGTGCTGACATAGGATTTGATGATCGACTAGGTCAAAAGCTGCAGAGAGATCCAGTAGGAGTAGTAATGCCAATTTGGAGGTAGGGGGCACGGTCTAGGATTTTCAGTAGAAAGGGCACAGTAGTAATATGCCTGTAGTTGGACGAGTTGCTAGGGTCCAGAGTGGGCTTTTTGATTAGAGGGATGACCCAAAAATCCTTGAGATTGTCTGGTACAGTACCAGATTTAAATGAGGCATTTATGAAGGTGGTAATGAAAGGCACCAGGTCATGAGCAGACTCCTTGATGATGTGAGCTGGACATAGGTCACCTTGGCAGTTGGATGGTTTAAGCTTCATAATTATATTTTCCACTTCCCAATTGGAGAGTGGAGAGAAGCTGAAAGGTTTAAAGGCATGTTTGGGAGTAGGAATGTTGTAAGACTTATCTAAAAGAGCCTTTTGGATATTGACTAATGGGGCTACAGGAGACTCTAGTTCATTGAGGATCTTGAAGAGTTATTTTGTGTTGGATTCAGCTTGTATAATGCGTTTATTGTAAACGTCTTTTTTAGCTGCCAGAGTGGCTTCTATGTAGGAAGAGGAGGCATTGGAGAGGCTGATTTATTTAGTTAGAGATGGTATATTTTCCCAATGGGCTTCAGCTTTTCTTTTTTCTTTGCGTAGATCTCTGAGGTGGGGAGTAAACCAGGAGTTGAGGTTGGGATGTGGTTTTTGTTTACGTAGTTTAGATGGTGCAATGGCATTGAGGGCTTTTAGCATGGTGAAGTTATATGTGTCAACTAAGGCTGTGGGGTCAGAGCACATGGTTGATGCAGTATTGAGGAGAGGAAGAATAAGAGGGAGAAATTTCTCCATTATAATACCCTTCTTGTTGCGGGTGTGGATAGGGGGGTGCAAGGTTGGATTTAGGGGTGTGAGGGTAGGAATTGATATAGAAGAGTATTTTATGGTGATCGGGCCATAAGCAAGGTATGATAGAGGTCAGTTTGAGCTCGCAATTCAAGTCTGCTACCCAATCGAGGGGAAAGGCCTTTATTGTGGGTAGGCTCTTTGATATGTTGGGTAAGGCTGAAGTCCATTAGTGTACTTGCTAGCTCTGAGGCTTTGGTGTCGTTGGCATCTTGGTACCCTAAATTGAAATCAACAAGTAGAAGTATTTGCGAGTTGGACTTAGTGTTGGTGGCAAGGATGGATGAGATATCCTCAATGAACGTAGAGATAGGACCAGGAGGCCTATAAATAAGGTGAACTGTCGCAGTTTGGTTAGGAGAGATTGGGAGTTTGATTGAGAGTAGTTCTGCTGATGGGATATGGAGGTTGGGGATGGGTCTGAATTCAAGTGAACTCTTGAATATAAAGGCTAAGCCTCCCCCTTTGTTTGATTGGTGTCCCTGACGCATCTGATGATCGAGTAATTCTCGGGGATTGCTAGGGACAAGGCTGGGCCAGACGCCACATGCAGTCAGGTTTCTGAGATAGTAAGGAAGTCTAGATTTTCTGAGGTGACAAAGTCTGCAACGTCAATGGCATGTGCCGGGAGGGATCGGGCATTGATGAGCACGCCTTTGATACTAATGTCTTTAGTGCGGGCAGTATTAGGCGCTAGGAGTGTTGTCGCATGTCGGTGCAAGGTCTCGGTTGTGCGAGAGAACGGGGTTGTTCTTATGCGCTAATGGTTTGGCGTTGGAATGAGAATTGGAAGGTTAGAACTACAGAAAGTGATTCAGTATCACACAAACCCCCTTTCCTAGGGTAGCATGTAAACAAAATTTCATGGTCCTATTCAGAAAATTACTGTCCCTCTTGTGACACCCTATCCTACAAACAAAGTCCCAAAAAGGTGGCTGACAGAAATCCAAAACCTATTATTGTTAAGAGTAAAGGTGTGTTGGGCTATAGCCAGCTTGAACTGCGCATGGAATTAGTAGAGTAAGTTAAACCGCTGCTTGGGTCGGTGTATTCAGGCTGGCCCACAACCTGTAGAAATGCAAGTATAAGTCTATGATGCACCCTACACCATGCACAGATTTTGTTCATGGATACTCCAAATATTTACACAATTATATTCACTGTCCCAAATAGCGTAATGAAACCACAGATCAGAAGATACCAATAATTATTTGTTTTAATCACAAAGGTTGGATATGTCTGCACAGGCTCAAACGATTTTGTTCATAATGTGTTCTGCACATACCTAGTCTAATAATCTAGTCTAATAATCCTGAACATGGTGGCCAGATACAAACTACAATTTCTTTACCTGCTGAATAGAAGTGAACCCCCTCCCAAACATCTGAACTACTACTAAAAGATGTTACAATCAATCAAAAAATGCACCACCCCCCCACCCCAATCAGTCATTCATTTTATTCCCCCCAAGCCCCAAGAACAAAGGTGCTTACAACAAGTTCTAAAACCTTTACACAAGTCCATTCTTCTTTAGCAAGCCAAGTATGACAGTGCTGTGATTATGCCAACTCTATTTACACTAGAATGGAGTTGCTTAGGAATTATAAGGTAGCCAGGTTAGCAGATCCCATAAAGCCTATTGCCAATACTAGGGGGTTGTCAAAATCTGCTTTTTAAAAAGAAAGAATAAGCAGGACACATTCAGATTCTACTGACAAGAAGATGACCCTTAATAGGCTCTTGTAAAGTTTTAGCTTGGACTCCAAGCAGTCCAATGTTCAATGGCAAATTTGAGAAAACTTTCTCTCCAGCATATGGTACACATTTCTCTCCAACAGAATTGCCAGAAATTGGGATAGAATGACAAAGTAGGGACTTTCCAGAAAGGTTATCACAAACTACACATAAATAAAAACCCCCACACAAAAAAGAGAATGCTTTATTTTTCAAGGTTTCTGTCAGAGTGACCGATTTAGGTTTTGGTCAGTCTCACGGTTTGCGAGAAAGGTTTCGTTGCATGTAACATCCGTAAGCTCCTTAATTTTAGGTCATTTTTGTGAATCGGCTTTGTAGTTGGGAAACCTTTTCTGAAAGGCAATCATTTCATCTTTTTTTGCTCTTTCCTTTCTAACTTTCTTCCGTAAATTTTGTTCAATTTTCAGTCTGCAAAAGAGAAACCAAACCAGTCAGCAAACTATATTGCTTTCCTTGCACAATCACTTGCTTCATAGCTATCACTGAACACTTAGACATGTTGCAACGACAGGTCATTCTGTTTTTAAACATACTTTTATGGGCATTTCTATAAAATAAAAATAAAAAATAATTTAAAGAAATGGTATAAGCAAAAATAAACGGTTTTATAAATGTGGGCAATGCAATATTTGAGTACTCTTTCTCAATCAACACTAATAAAGTATTTATTTTCCCAGCTTGAATAAACACTGGTGAGTATTTTCTCCTTCTGCCTGCATTCCCAGGCCATTCCTGAGGCACAAGGAACAGAATCTGTGCTCTTTTGTGCCATATATTGCGTCCTAAATCTGGACATGCATCAAAAAGCACATTGCATTGTTCTAGATTGTAGTCTTACATTTAGGTATCGCTAAAAAAGTGCATTGCATGGTTCTATTCTAGAGCTCTACTTGGTGTCTCACATCTAGGATCCTCTAGGATGGTTTTATCTAAATTGCTCCATATATTTGGTCTCAAATCTAGATCTCCCTCAGAAAGCTCACTGCACTGTTCTACATTGTGCTCTACGAGTTTATCCTTTAGAAAGTATTTTCCATTGTTCTGCACAGCGCCCAATGACGTTACTTTTGGCACGCCACACTCAGCACAGCATACTGCATTCCTCTACCTAGTGTTGATGAGCAGGTGAATCTAGGTCACCTGGCCTAAGCACCGCCCACCTGTCAACCAATTTAAACTCTGGGCGCCTTCCTGTTGTCAAGTCCTTTTTCCCTACTTAAGGAGACCTCCAGCATTTTTTCCTTTGCAGTTGGTGAGCATGTGAATCTAGATCACCTGGCCAAAGACCCACCCACCTTCTTAGCCCTGCCTCTTACTTTGTGCTCTTAACTCTTAGATCAAGGGCGCCTCTCGCCCGGGCAGACGAGGAAAAGGGTAATTTCAGTTTGTGCATGTTCCAACCGGCAGGACCAGGGCCCGAACCCCTGCTCACACAACAGGTAAGTACATGCTGACACGTCCCCAGAGGCCATGCTCACCATCACCAGACAATGCCAAGGACATCGGCCCTTCTCTAAGGCATGGGCTCCGCAATGCAGCAACCTCACCCACATCAGCTTCAAGGCCATCAATACCCCCTCACTGTCCACAAGATGGAAGTTTATGCTTGCCAATATCCGTTCAGCTATCACCAATGCAACAGACATCGCCGACCTCATGATACACACAAACGTGACGTCATCTTCATCACCGAGACCTGGTTGACACCCACATCCTAGATGTTCTTCTTTCCAACGGCTACAGCATCCAACATAGACAGGTGGAGGCTCTGCCGTCATACACAAGACAACATTGGCTCATTCAAAGCCCTCTCCTACCACTTCCGCGCTGCCCAACGGACACAGTCACCTTCCATCTCATCTACAGACCCAAACCCAACACCACCTTCATCAGAGACTTCACCGAACTGGTCACCACCATGTCCCTCACGCACACAAACAACATCTTCCTAGGAGACTTCAGCCTTCCAGGCAACAAGGGGACCAAAGCGATAAAGGAAGCTCTCCTCAGCCTTCTCAACACCCTCAACCTCACACAGCACACAAAAGAAACAACACACGAGAAAGCAAACATCCTCGACCTAATCATCACTGCATTATCTTCCCTCCACTACAGTTCTCCTCTCCAGCTTGACTGGTCTGACCACATAGCCGTGCACGCCATCCCAGTCAAGCACTCACAGCAGACAAACCTTCAGGTCCTTCAAGAACTTCCCAGTAGAAGCCCTCACAGAAGGCCTCACTAACATATATCTTATCCTCTGCATCCATCCTCAAGACCCTCTCCGCAGAAGCTCTCCTTACCTACCTCGAGATCATCAACAGCTCCCTAACTCAAGGCACCTTCCCCATCAACCCTAAAAACAGGACAAATCCTCCCTCTACTAAAGAAACCCACTCTGGATCCCGACAACCTAGGTAACTATCGCCTCATCACCCATCTTCCCTTCCAAGGTAAGATCATCGAGAAAGCGGTAGACGCACAACTTCAGCAACACATCGACACCAACAATTTCCTCCAAACTTACCAATCCGGATTCAGACCCAGATGCAGGATGGAGACAGCAACCATAAAGGTGGTCGACAACGTCCTCAACGTCCTTGAAGACGGCCGCCCCCCCACCCCGACTCCTGGATCTACCAGACCTCTCGGCCGCTTTCGACATAGTAGACCATGAGGCGCTTACGGACACCCTACATCGGCGCATGGGAATCAGCAACCTGGTCCTATGCTGGTTCAAGTCCTACATCGCCAACCGCAAGCAGTTTGTTCGGATGGATTCCTCTAGATCACCAGTGTTACCCGTCACCTCTGGAGTCCGGTAGGGTAGGAGGGATAGAACACCATAGTGTGGGGCAACCCCCTGTAGAGGTTTATTGTCTATGCGGCAACGTTTGTCTCGTAGGGCGTTGCATTGATTGGTATAACTGTATGGGGTTTTCCTGGTCCTGCCCAATACCTACATTGTAGATTTTCGTTTTGTTTGACACTAGGGGTGTCACGGTATTAGTTTTATGACGGTATGATAACCTTCTTGCCAAATGACGGTATATCATGGTTATCGCGGTATAGCAGGTGATGTTAACTAATCTTAACAAATATTTTCTAAAAGGTCATAAATTGTCAGATTTATCATCACAAACAAAATCAGGCACCCAGGGCCAGAATTGGGCTTTTCAACATACTTTCCACTGAAATGCCACCCCTTGCTTCCACCAAACACACGTGTGGAGAGGAGGAGGGCGGGGGGGGGGGCCCTGCTGCGACTAGCAAAGCAAACTGAATAGCTTTTCTTAAGTGGTCATTTAGGCTTTTAGCTCCCCCACTGGCTACTGGTGAAGATGAACATGTTGCCATCTTGATAACCTGCATGCCACAGCTCAATGGAGGCTCTCTCTCTCTCTCTCTCTCTCTCTCTCTCTCTCTCTCTCTCTCTCTCTTTACGTTACAGCCTTTCGTTTTCTTGCGGGCCAAAAGGTGTTCAGTAATCACTGACATGTTACCCTTTGGTATGGCAGCAGGGAATACCCACAGAGATGAGTACATTTTACAGTGTAACTTATATGTAAATTCAATGATAGAACTAGGGAAATCCCCCATTGTCATTTGTTTAGCAAACATTATCTATTATAAATATATAAACCCCAAAGCCGCCATCCCAAAGTAAACCCTTTTCCTTCTTAGCACTGTATTTATTCTTCCTATTGCTAACATATTGATTTTATGTCAGGCACGTGTGATTTATGGAATGGCATTAAAAACTGCTCCAACTGTAACTACCTGGCAGATGGCACATCCAACAGTGCAAGACCAAGACTGTGCAGCACTTGCTTACTGCAGCCTTTCCAAATCAGATTGAAAAGCACACTTAACGGTATAAACGGTATACCGGTATAAACAATGTGACGGTTATTATTATTCAATTAAGTGGTTCACGGTATCTTTAACGGTATACCGTTATACCGTTACATCCCTATTTGACACTGAAGTATTTAAAACAAAATTAGATGCCCACATGAAAGAAATGCAGACATTCAAAGTGGACACAAGCTCAGAAAGAGTGAAAAGATTAAAAAAAGATCTAACAAATTAAGCTCATGATAAAGCCTTCTTCTATACCACGAAGGATTAGGTCTTTGGAGCACCGGGTGGAGGCCAGAGCGAACCGTTGAGTGAGATTCAGGAATACATCCTATAGTTCTAGCGAAGAAGGTATGACATCTAATGAAAATGATATCAACAATGTAGGTGGTAGAGGAAGGAACCCCAGTGCCAAAGGGGTAGCAATTGCAGAAACAACTAAGGAGCCCGCAATGGGTCTAGACGCCCACCTTTTTTAGGCAGAGGTACCAGTCGGCAGGAATGGAATACAGACTGGATGCAGACACGCAGTTACCGGGGCTGGTAGTCAATTTATCTATTTATCTAGTGTGATTTCGTCCAAAGACGAAGAGCGAGTTCTGAACAAAGGTTTGAACTTTGAAAAGGGTTGTGAAATTTTGAGATCACAATTTTGAATGGAATTTAACGCTTTTATGCGTAAAGTCCACCTGAAAGAGTTCTTTAAAGATCAGCCCAGCAATCAATGTACCAACTTTAGCGGTTTGAGAAACCCTTCTAGTGTCTGTCCCCCGAGACATACCTATTCTCCTGAATCCGTGATTTTCGAGAAGAAGGTCTTGCAAGAAGTGGAAAACAGAAAATGTTATGTGAATATTATGTGCAGTGATATCGTGTTCAGGGCTCTTACCCAGGATAGAACCATTATAATCAAGGGATGTCAAATGTCACCCATGTATTTCTAAAAGTGTGTAGCTTATTCTGTTTATCATATAATGTTCTTTGGTTTTTAACATGGGAGGGACTTGCGAAGTGACAGCATGCCATCAGGCATTTGGGGATTATAGCATCTTCATAAAAAGAATACTGCGTCTCTCCTAAGGGAGTTACCACATCTCCCGGATAGCTATCTCCTCGCATGTAACCCTCCGCCACAATGCCACCCCCAGGGTCAGGATCACGTAGCTGCTGCCTTCCCCTGGCTATGTGGGAGAACATCGGTTGTGGAACAGTGATGATCAGGATTCATCACACTATTCACAGTGCCGATTCTGAAACTCCATCTTAATCTCACAAACAACACACAGCACAGGACAGACGGACGGACCCTGCATGCATCCTGCTGGAGCTATTTAGCAACGATACAGAATCAATAACCATGAACCCACTATACTCTTCAATACCTAGGAACTGAACCTACAATCTACAAAAGCCTTTACAGCACATACAAGTCCACATCACACCATTAAAGAAGAAGTTACACATTACAACCTAATCTATGTACGATCAATGAGAAAGCACAAAATGGTAATCCATTCAATACTGTGCGAGGAAGGCACTGACATTTTGTTCCTTCCAGAAACGTGGATATTAAATAGTGGTACACAAAATTCTCTCTGACAATTTCAAACTCATATAGGCAAATCGAGATGGTAGAGGGGAAGGCCTTAGCGTGCCTGTTAGGGAGAATTCTCATTTATGGCTAATTTCCCTCACATAGTGAGTCCCTCAGCAGCTTTGCTGGATTTATTTTTTCCACCTGGTAAGAGTGTGAGCCTATTTTCCCACTCTTGCATGTGTTTTGCCATGTGTATTTCTACTGTTTGTGTGATCTTGGGCTCTGGAGCACACCACTCCACGAGCCCAACTTTTTGTGCGTGTTACACAGCACCTTCAGTACAGTGACACAGGGTTGTCTGAGACTTCCCACTGACTCCTTTTTTCTGGGGCTGACCACTGTCCCCCAGAAACAGGTAAAGTTGTCATTTACTTTCTGTATTCATTTAAACTGCAGAGCCAATACACCCCATCCTACATGGAGTATTGGAAGGGGTGATTCCTACTCCTTTTTGCCTGCGCCTCTTGGAGGAGTTTTGTTTCGCTCCCTTAACACTAAGACTTGGCTGGTGGCAGTGGTATCTACCCTATCTTTTCTACCGCGATTATATTATATAAACGTGGTAGTGTTTTAGGCTATTATATTAGCCTCGAACATAAACCCGCTTGACCAAATACTCTTTCTTTTGGCTCTGGTCGGGTTTAGTTGCCATTTCTTTGTGTTAATATCCTTCTTGTGTTTTACTTTGTGCGGCAAACCAGGTTTGCCTTCTTTGTTTGCTGACCTTTGGCGGGCATCTACGAAGAAGCCCTCCTTTGACATCTGGGTGTCTAGGTGTGCTGAATGTGAGGGAGCGGTTTAGTAACCTCCTGCGCAGGGTCTTCTTGGAGACCCAAGTCGCACTTTGTGTCTGTTGGCTGGAGGGGTTGTCTGGGCTGGACAACACCCCTGCTGTGTGATTGACAGCCAGGCTGTGTGAATGGGGATTTTTGCATAAAAGGCAGGACTCTTGGGCTGGAAGTCAGAGTTGCCACTGGAACTACAAGAACCGAAGAGAAGCAGAGAAGAAGATGGCTGCTGCAACCTCCCCCTGCTGCCCCCGTCCCCTGAGTCCCGGTGAAGCCCTGCTGCAGTCCCGAGCTATCTGCCCTTCAACGAAAGAAGATCCAGTCCGGAATCTTCTTCCCTTAAGCCTGGTGGGATCAACCAGCTCACCTTTCTACCGCCAGAGAATCCTCTCCTGGGTCGAAATCCCTGCACAAAGTTGTAGTGGTCCGGATAGCCATCAGAAGAGCCCTCTCCTGTTGGAGCGCACCTTTTATTCACTGTTGCTTTTGCTGCTGCTGGCCTCATCCCTGGGTAGTGCAGATCGCTCCAGACGTCCTTGTCCCCACTACTGAGGCTTCAGGAACCGTGAGTCTACAGGAACTACCAGGAACAACTGCCGTGGCACCAGCTTTTCTTCATACGAATAAGGTACTGTGCACATTTGGTCGTTCTCTACGTCCGACCTTGAGAAATCGGGGTGAACCCCTTTTTTCTTACCGAAGGCTTGTCCTTTCTTCCTTCCCTCTTATAGCATTTGCCTCCATTTGACAATATCCAAGTACTCCTGGCATCGTTCATCTCGAACTGTTCTAAACGTGTGATCCTCGATAACAGAGCCCTGCTCCATTTGACACTGGCGCAGGCCTATTGACTTTATCTGAATTTTTGAACACGTCCTCCGATCCTAATGCCTTGTCAAAAGTATTGCCTATGATTTTTATCCCCTTTGCCTCGGTTTTTATTCAAAGTGCTAAGTGTTTTTGACTACGGTTACATTTCTTCCCGCGGGTACGCTTTTCTTTCGTAAGACTGAACTGTCATTAATGCCAAAAAGTGAGAAATTGTACTGCCACTTGTAGACTTAATCACCTGTAGTGTTCCCCAAGGGTACTGCAGAGGATTCTTCCTAACAGTGCCTCACAAAAATCATCTCACCCACATCCTCTATGGACACCCAAGACTGCAAATCACTACCAATCAACCATTAAATGTACCAGATCTTCCTGCTTATACACAGACCATCCACACACAATCCTAGGTTCACAGGGAAAGTTGCAGACACAGTGGTCTTTAAGATGTGGTTTGGAGAAAAAAAAGGAAACAACCACCAATTCTCTCAAGATTTCATCTCAAACAAATGGTCAACTGAGCCACTCGCTTGGCCTGACATACCTTGGACACATTTTTCGGAGAGGAAGGACTTACCCGTGGACACCTCCTCACCCCTCATTGTGGTTGTCTGGAACAAACACCTCATGATCCCTTTTACAATCGACACCCACAATATACTAAAAAGTAGCAGCCATAGCCTAAAGGGAAAACTAGCAGTAAACCATAGAAAATATCAAACCCAATATCCTGCAACTGAACCAGTGGATGCCGGATATGTTCTGAGACTAACATAATAATTGGATCACCAACACCCTGGATATACTGACAACTTAAGCAGTGCACTCCATCACACTCAAAAGGAGCATTAAAATGGTTCGCCCTGCAACTCCGAGCACTCAAGAAAACGAACTGGGAATTAGAGTAATTGTGAAATAAACACCATCACCAAGCCACAACATACAATTCCAACAGCAAATTTGTTTTTACAAAGCAGCCGTCTTAAACTGCATTGCACTAATCAGAACAGCGACCAACCCACAAAGTTCACAATCATCAATGAGATGAGAAACGCTGCCTCATGCTGCAATAAGCCCCCCCCGCACCCCAACCCACACACACGTCCAAAAGCTCTGCAACAACATCTAGGACCATTTCAGAACAAAATCAATCATACCCTGCAAGCCAATGATGCAGCTACCCCAGATGCAATCAATAATCCTCCCCATACCGAAAATCTGATAACACCAGCAGAGATCAACCACTTCAGACCCATTATCTTCCTCACACGTGAAAGAGGATTAAAGCTAGCCAAAGTCCGAAGACCCCTGTCCAGTAGATATCTTTAAAAGCATACTCTGCAAGGAAACCCTAGCATACTATTTCCCAAAAATGTATGAACCAATAGCTGGAAACCAGATTTGTAACAAATATTTTCAAAGCCACCTACATTAAACCTGTCCACAAGAAAAATGCAGGAAGAGCAAACCACACGGCCAACTACAAAACCCATATCCAAATCATACTACCCAGCCAAAATCCATAAAGTTACATACACAAATATTTGAATAAGTAGAATCAAATGGAGTAATAGACGAATCATAAGCATGTTTTAGACCAATGAGTGGAACCGAATCAGCACATCCCTCAATTTGGGATGACCTAAAAACAAACACAGATAACATATGTTCAGCCTCATACTTCTGGACATACCAACAGTTTGGACACCATTAACCACACAACCTTAATGTAGAGAATTCCAAGAATCCAGCCTTCACAACAATGCACTACAAAGGATAAAATCCCCTTAACTCTCACACAACAGAAACGGCTTGACTACCACCATTCACCTAACACGCAACCCATCAAATGCACATTGCAGAAGGATCAAATCTTTCGCAACTTCTTAACATATAGATGTACCACTGAAGAGACCAATTAAAAAACACTGGCTCACATGTTACAACTATGCAGTTGACATCCATTCCTTTTCAAGAGGACAACGCCACACTCGTAAATAATTGTGGCACTCAACTCCTAACAGTACCCAAACAACAAAAGACCACTTAGCTTTCAGACACATACTTAAAACCTGCATTTCCTATACACTGGGGAAGAGAGCAACTTGCCACAGAGCGAGAGACAAACTAAATTACAATACGCAACCATAATATATCCCTATCGGACCCTGCATCCACCAAAAGGAAAAAAAAACACCACAGTGAACACATAAAACACTCAAGGATCAAACTCCAGAAAACGAATTGCTAAAGTATTAACTCCAATCACTTTGAACTAGCATGCCACAAAGGGAAAACCCATCTACCCTACCAAACAACGATCGGCACCCCCACACAACAAGATAAAACCCACCAAGAAATAGACAACAAGGAACAAGCAACCAGAAAAACTCAGAGCATTTACTAAACACGCTTTGGATTAGCATGCTATGCAGTCACAGCCCATCATTCAATATTCACACGCAGCAACCTAAAACCAGAATCAAGGTAAGGAAACCACACAACAATTTCTCCATACTCAAAACTAGAAAGGAAGACCCTAACACATCAAAATAGACATAGCAACCCACTGAAAGAACACAAACCACCAACAACCTCATGCTCAGCCACCCTTGCTCACCTCACCAACCACGCCAACAGGAACAACTAGACAAAACCATCTCCATCTAATAAAACACTGCCTGCTCTACATTGCTCAAATCAACTTGCAAATCTCACCCACCAGCAAAGCACCCTGACAAGCCAAACACTTGAGGTCTCCAGTCCAGAAACAAAACTCCTTAAGTGTACAAATCAATGCCCACTTAGAAAAACAGACAATTGCATCCTATAGACCCAATATTTAAGTACAACTGTTTTTTCCTCGGTCCACCCATAACCAAACCTTTACTCCCCTTTCCCCCATCACTTGTCTTTCAGCTCCCCGTGAATGCCCGGAGACTATGCAAATGGCAGTGGTGTGTGGTATAAATTCCAATACCGTAACAAAACAGAAAGCATGATTGGGTCTCTCAGAAACAATAAGAAACAGTTCACACCCAGCCAAGCACGTCCTTTCAGAAGGTTCATCCGTCTGATGCCTATGTCATTTCTGGGCAAACTCTGAACCACAGAAGGGTGATAGTTTTCTCACTGTACCTAAACCGTCTCAAATTAATCATTCTTTTCTTGACCTATGAAAAATATCTTGATTGGCTGGCCCACTGACATTTTATAAAATGCCTCTTACTAACTCACACCTGCCCTTCTCAATAACTGGCAAACATTTCATGCAAGCTTGAATGAACCAGAACACAAAAGGGAGAAGTCATGGATTTCAAATACAACACGGACAGTAGTGCTGGACTGCCGATTCCCCCCATCCCCTCCTCATTTTATAAAACGCAAGGGCTATAACAACTAGCATACAACTATGCATTTCAGCAAGTTAGAGGAATGCCCTTCTTCCGGCATCTTCAAATTTACCCTCCTAACTTCTGCAATCCTGATCCAATGATCTATTTCGGCTGGTTTGAAGTTTACCCAAGCCATCACAATCTAGTGATCTAATTTACAGGAAGGAGTGTAGTCACTCCTTGCTGTAAACTGTCTCACCCACATATGAACCCAGTTTGTTGCATCTGTACCCTTCATCCCCCACCACATTTAGTGGCTGTCTGCTTTTACGGAAAATCTTTACCAAGTCAATATCACAGAAAGTGATATTGCAAGGTAAAATCTTTCAGCAACCAGGTGTATGCCCATTTGACCGTGGGCTCTGATATAAAAGTTCTTCTTGCTGCTCTTTATATTCCGTTATTCCCAGTCTTTATATCCCATCCATTACGATCCAAACTAGGCTTCAGAGGGAGCTCAAGCCATTTCCTTTTGCAAAGTGTGAAAGTAGCTATACACCCACTTGCCGAAAATCATCTGAGAGGGGGCTGTCACAATATTTAACCTAGGATAAAGAAGTCAAGTCCATATGTCAGAGTTCACTAGGTTAATTAGGGATTAGGGGACACAGGTAGTATACCTTCGTGGTAACGCACTCATATTGGAAGCAAGACGACGAAGATCAACACACGTTTGAATCCAGGGTCCGTGCTTAGGAACCTCTTCGATATTAAGCACGTTATAAAAAACCAATTATAATATAATTATAATTTTCTACAAGGGAGGCCAACTCAAAATAAACAAAGTGATCTTCCCAAACAAAGATCAGGAAGGTTTTTCTCCTCCAGATCTTCTCCCTACCTTTTTCACAGGATGCTGGTAACAAGGCTCTTCTGGGTCCTCCGGAATTTCCCCCTCCTCAATGTCTTTTTCGTGGGATGCTGCCAACTAGGCTATTCTGGGTTCAGAAGCAAGTGTCCCCATTTGTACAGTTCAAGGAGTATTCAACCGATTCCAGCAGTGGGCTTTAGTGGTACCGAGTCTTTAAAAAAATCTGAACTAGATATGGGCTTTCTGGGGTCCCTTACCAATCAACATTCTCGGATAAAGGCTTGCGAGTAGGCAGGTTAGTGCACATAGTGGACAGGGAGAGCTATAAAAAGGACCACCCTGGGCCTCTACCTGGCCTTCAGCTGGTGCTTTTCCCACCTCCATATTCGCATTGTAATCTGTGTCCCAAGCTCAGTCCTCCTCCCAATCTTTGGTCCTGCCTAGGGCAGACTAGGCCCAACAGAACCTGCCAGTTCTTACTGACTACGTGTCAATCCATGTTCTCCTCCTTGGCCTCGTCTTGCCACCTGATGTTCTCATTTCAACTTTCGTCTCTCCTTCTGCTGTTTTTCCTACAGCGTCCTCTGTGCCATCTTGTCTACCACTTTTCTTGTCGCCAGCACCTCCATGTGTTGATCTTTCTTGCACCGCCATGTCGGTCTCATCCTGAGGTTTACCTCCTCAGTCACTTCTACTCTCTATTTCCACCCCCTCCTCTTTGGGTCTCATAACCTCTGCCTGTACCCTGGCACCAACTACTTCCTCTTGACTTCCATCCATTGGTCCCACTTCCTGTCCACTCTCACCTTCTGTCATCACTTCCACACTCACCTGCTGATGTTACCACCTCCTCTTTGGCTTCTATCTCCCACTATCCACTCTCACCCACTGGAGTCATCTCCTCCTTGACTCTCTCACCGCCTCTTCCTGCCCCCCCAACCCCCACTTTTGCCACCCCTTCATTCTTTTCAACCTCTCCAAACCGCTTTTCTTCCACCAGCCATCTCCAAACCCAAGCCCCCGGCTCCTACAAACAACAATGCCTGAATGGGTTGGGGTGATTTTCATAGTGTATGCTTTCCTCCCCACTAATGGGTTTTTAATGAGAGTTTGTAATTTGGTGAGGTGTACAAATGGATTTTCTTAAGTGCACCTGAGGCTGCCCAGGGGTCAAGAGGCTGTGCCAAGTCCAAGTGGCCCGTCTGCCACCTTGGGTTTTAAATCTTTTTCTCCAGACCCTTCTGGGTGCCGTTTGTGGTGTGTTGAGCTTTTCAATGTTTCCAGCATGTGGTTTAAAGGCTGGGAACACAATGGGATGCTTGTGGAACACTCGCCAAACATGCAGAGATGTTTTAACATTGCATCCCCTGCATGATAATCCCTTGATGGGGAACAATGCCTCTGAAATCCGTCATTTGATTCTGAAATCTCTGCAGGTATTGTTATACAGTGTTGCTAGTTCACGTATCTATGAAAGCTGAGTTCACTGCAGTTCCCACAAACTCACTGGGAAGAGACCTCCGATGTACCGGTTGACGATGCAATAGTATATTAACACTTGCTACCATTAAGTGCAGAGATACCAGTTCCCATTTTTACACCAATATGTATTGTTAGTTTTGTTCATCTAGATAAAACAAAAAGGTCAGCATTGAAAACTTCAGCCATCAAGAGCGACAGATATGGACCAATTAACACCTCTTAAAACCTTCTGCCCACCCGACGCATATATGATCTGAACAATATGCATGGAACACCTGTTGGCTAGAAAAAATAAAATGATTCTGGTAACCCTCCTATCAATAAGGGCCAAACAGTTGAAAGGATCTGAGTCTAGTGGGGCATGAAATGTCTCGGATATCACAGGCCAAATAATAAAAAAGTGGTTGGAATATCCCCCTCCTCTCAAAAAAGGAAAAACTCTTGTATTTCCAGTCTTCTTTCCAATGCCATAATATGGCAACATTTAACTAGCTGTTTATTTGATGATGACGCCTCCTTCTTTCTCCAATCTGCCCCTATTGTTCAACGTAGCCGTTAGAAAAACAGATGAATTGCCAGGGTCAACTACTCACACCATGTGTACAGTTTCAGGTGCTGCAGTTCTTGCAGGTGCAGTGGCTGAAGTTAGGATTCGGTCCATCTAGCAGCCGTTCCGATCGCGGAAGCAGATTTTGTTCCTGAAATTACCCCGCTGGATAGGTCAGAATATTCTGGATAAGGACCACTTCTACTCCAACAGCGAAGGATGGCTCCCAGGGGACTACAGGTACGAGGAGTTGGCCAAGAACTCTGGTCAGGGGTCAGCAACAGATTGTTGTGCTGGTCAAAATACCGGAACAAACCCGGCCCCTCTTCACCGTAGATAGCAGCTTCAGGGAACAAAGTTTCTAGGCACAAGTAAAGGAACTCCAAGTCTCAACCTTGAAGGTGACATGGGAACCGATGCAGCAGTGAAGCTCCTTCAATGGCCGGTCCCAGAATACTGCAGTGACACTTCCAAAGTCTACCAATCTACCAATGAAATGACACAGCAATGCAGAAAGTCTGGTGGTTGGAAGGCACTGCCGAAGCTCTTGCCTGGTTGCTCAAGATGGTCCAGCTGATCTACAGAGCTGGCACCGGCACTGCTGATTCCCTCAGAAGCAGGCCTTCGTCTCTTCTTATGTCTTTCTTTGGAATCTTGGTTGCAGTGGGCAGCCTAAAGAATGGCTCCAGACGCCCCTCTTATCCGAACACCAGGCTGGGCATTGACACAACTCACCAATACGAAGGTTCTGCATCATTCAAACAGTTAGTGGCTGTCCAATCATGGACATCCAGCAACAGGCATACCCTGGTTGGAATCTATATTGGGACATAATCACAGTTCCAGCATGTTTCAGTAATCAAAGCCTGAACCCAGAGCAGATTACCACAGAAGTGCATGCCTTTATTCCGGGCTTTCAGCCATAGAGGACAGGAAGGGGCCAAAAAGTAAGATGGCTAAAACACAGGACTTGAAGTCATGAGGACCATGGTTCACTTCCTTTAGCCTGCCTCGTGCACATAAGAATGGCATAAAAGATGTTACCAGAAGAAAAGAAAAAAGGGTCACCAAGTGCCCCTCTGAAACTATCTTGAAGGTGGCATGTGTTACAAAATGAAAACACAGGAAAACACAGACAGCCTTAGGAGTGGCCTAGAACCCCCACAAAATGAGAGTTGAGCGGGGCTAAAAAGACCCACTCTCTCCAAAAGGGGAAAGCTACAAAATGAATTTCCCCAACACATAGCACGTAAGCATGCCACGAATAAATGTATCCCCAAATCCTTTTTCTCATAAATAACTGTGGAAGCCTAAGTCCACCTTATCGAATGGTTTTTCAGCAATAATGGAGTCTGGGTCTGTGGAGAACCTGTAGACCTTTTCTAGGAGATGTGCAACCTTAAGAGTTGTGCCCATAAAATATGACTGGTCTCTGTGAACAAGATATGACATGTTTAGTTCAAGGTTGGTGGCTAGAATCTTTATGTATAGATTGACATTAAATGTAGTAGCTCTGCTGGTCTACAGGGATCTGCAACCTGTGACAACAGACGTTTCAGACCAAGACTCCCCTGATCCCTTAACATTGACTATGCTGGCAATGGCTGATGGTATCTGTAATCCAAAATCTGGAGAGCTAAAGGTTGCAGACCCTAATCTATAGGAACTACATAATTCAGGGTCTTTCCCTGTTTCTGGTATCAAACTCAAGCTTGCTTCGCCCATTGAGTTCAACTGCTGAAAAGAGTCGAATAAATTCATAATCTGAGGTGTGGGATGCCTACTCGGTGGAAAAAGTTTTGCATTAAAATTTTTTTAAAAAAGCACAGCACAAGGCCGATTCACCTGGTGCTTTATTAGCCTGCACAGATTATAGGCTTAATCATCTCATCTTTGGTTATAAATTCCTAAAAAAATATGACCCCTCAACTATTGTGGAGTGTTGGAGTGTTGGAATGAAAGCACGTTGTGTTCTAGCTTTCAGCATGTTGGCAAGTATCTAATCTGTTTATTCATCTTCTCGTAGAAGCTCGCTTTTTTAATTTAAAATATCACGTTCCACTTTATGGGGGAGCAAAGAGGACAGCTGCTTACTAACCTCCTGCATATTCATATAAACTTGGCTGGAACACGTTCGTCAGTGCCTAGTTTTCAGGGTTTTAACTAGGCTTGCAGAATCTCTGCTGTACGTTCCTTACGTTTGCAAAGTTTGAGTTCAGATGCTTTAAAAGCATCCTGTGTGTTGGTGTGGTAGGTACAATGTAGGACATTCTCTGACATTATGGGTTGAGGTCTCTTCTACTATCACCTTGACCTATAGAACATGCTGTGGAAGAAACCAAGTCTGTCTTTTCCTAATATTTTTCAGTATCATGTTTAACATAGTGATAGGGTCCTGGTCGGAAAGAGATTATACTTCCATCATGGTGTCTTCCACTTGTCAGGGCGGCAGATTGGCACTCACCAGGAAATAATTATGACATATACCATATGGGAGCAAAAACAGATCTCTTACTTCTGGGTTATGGCACCACTTTACATCTTTCAACCCAAACTCATCCATTTTATTTACCCCTTCTTTGGATACTACAGTTTTTCAAACATGCACATTTTATAAGTGGTCTAATGACGGCCACATCTAGGAGGTCCAGTCCCAACCTATCATGATCTCAGCATTCGTCATGCTGAGATCATGATAAAGACAGGGACAATTGCTGTTGGTACAATTGTTCAGAAGAGAATTGACAGGCATTTCGATGCTGGACTGCCCTTGGGCAGGACAAAGACTGATATGTAGTGGACATTTCTATTCTGTGAAAGGGTGGTGAGCTAAAGACTCTGGTTGAGACTCTAACCCAGGATTTAGGCCGGTAGTAGAGAAAAGGTTTCCCTTATAATCTGCTATAATCCAGGGATTTGTAGGTGATGATCCTTTGTGTTTTACTTTCTGTTACATTTTCCACTGATACATTTCCGCTGTGTTGGCTTGGGTGAGCCTGCCTTTATAGGACCAGCCACAGCGAGCCCTGCTCCAGAGGCTGTACTTTACAGAAGGAGGCTGGTGGGGGAATACTTTGCCAGTGTGCCCCCCCCCTGCACACTGCCTAACCCAGATAGTCACTCACCTGGTCTCCGTTTTGGTTTCTTCTTCTGATGCACACCACAGAAGCTACTACTAATACACAGCAAACTCTCACTTTACACATGTATGACGCTGCTGCAGCCCGAAGCTCTGCAGGTCATCATCTTTGTTGGTAGCTGGGTTGCACCATGGAGCATAGTAAATGTACTGTCTGTGTCCACGGTTCACCCGCCCCACTGTTTGTTAAACTTATTAACACAGAGCAGTGTTCTAGTGAGCATTGTAATGCCTCTGAGACGCTAAGCTCGCCTGACCAGGCGAGAGCAATGCAGAGACAACCTGCTATCCTTCCACTCCAAGACTCGCCTGTGGTGCGACACTCAGTGTCCCCTGCTAGGCAACAGGGACCAATGTGTGGTAACCAGGGGATACTCTTCAGAATGCCTCCCGGGGTCAAAATCCACTGGCTCAGGATGGCATCCAGCCCAGGGGATCCTCGGTTTCCAGAACCATCCACGGGCCTTCAAAGGACCAGGAGGGAATGGTTAGGAACACGAGGGTAAGATAAAGGCAGGCAATCCAAAATATTGCAAATAGGGCAACAGAAATGTTAACTTAATTAGGAAATTCTTGCTATGTGTTAGAGAGATGTGTCCACAGACCTCTGGTGAGGGGTATGAAACAATGCTAAGGAGTACACAGGGTTGCAACCAAAAGATAAACCAAACTCTCTTTATAGGCAACTATAGTCTGGCTTCCATCAAGTGATGTAGAAAGGCAGTGGGTAGGTACAAATAGTCCTAAACAGACAGCCAAAATGAACACACTACATAGGTATACAGAAATAGATACACTCTTCATTTAGAAACAGCAAGGTTAGGATACACACAGATAGACCTTGTAGGAAGGCATGTATGTACCGGTTCTACTCCAAAAGTGATGAAAAAGAAGCAACCAACCCTAGGGGATGCCAGAGGAGACTCGCTTGTAAAGCTCGAGTCCTTCAGAGGAGTCCCAGGCGACCAGAGAAGAAAGGAAGCTTGCTTCTTACTACCTATAACTGGTGTATTAAATAAAGGTCTCTTTTGTACAACTACAACGTACTGCCTGGTTCCTGAAACAACCTACGTAAATCTCTTCAAGGCAGAATACATAATTTTGGCAAAGAGTGATGCTTTGATGCTGTAGGGGGTGGGGCGACAGACGGGTAAAGCCTGTTTGTTAGGGAGATTTATCAGTTTTATTCTTAATCCCCTCTCATAGTGAGACCACCCCCCAAGCACTGCTGGACTTCTGTACCTTTTTCTTGTTCTCCTGCTTTTCCCCCCCCTCATTTATTCTCATTTGCTCCAACCATGGGAACTATATTCTTCATGTTTTACCTTATATTATGGAGTCTTGCTCTCCTCTATATCTCTTAAAGGCCTCTGTGTTTCACTTTTTCAACACACAGCACCCTATGTGCAGTGTTGCTGGGGATCCTTTGGGCTCTTCTTTACTATTCTTTCATTTTCCCTAAGAACTATTGTACCCATCTTTAAACTTTGCTACTGTAACATTTTGGTTACAGTGACAACAGTATAGTTAGGGCTGGTGGCAGCGGACGTGTTCCTTTGTGCCATTTTCCAATGCAGGCTGTATCCCCAGCCCTGGTTATGCACAAAGGGGGGGGTCACCTATGTTCGAACATGGTGGCTCCTCTCCTTGCTATTTCTTGTGTGGTTGTTCTTTATTAGCCCTTCTTCTACCATTCTGGGAGGGGAAGTCTGAATACGAGTTTTGCCTTTGGCTGGAATCCTTTGTGTGCCCGCCTAGGCTCCAGAGTGTCTGAGGACAGGAAGCAGGGGGAGGAGTTAGAAACTCCCCTGCCCTTTATCTGCTGCTGTGCCTGAATGGAACTAGTTCTCACCCACTCCTTTCTGTAAATTGCAGGGAGAGTTTGCAGAGGAATGAATGAGAAATCCTGTTAAAAATGTGAGGTTCCCAAGGCAGAACGCAAGTTGACCACTGGAACAGAAGATCGGAAGCAGACGACGACCAGAGACGCCAGCAGACCCTTCCAGTAATCGTGAAGAGACCATTTCTGTCCTGACCCGGTTTTCTAAGCAACAGAGGAGCTCCGAAGAGGATGACTCCTTCCCTTTGGCTGGTGGGATCAACAAGCCATAAGATGAGCTGCAGAACGAACCATCCCCCGACATGCTGCGACCTTCCAGGGCTGCAAACCACAAATACCAGGGAACCTCCGACCCAATTGCAGTGCATCGTCTTCCAGGGCACAAATCCTCCTAGAACTTTGGTGAGCTCCAGAGGCAAGATCCCCTCCTCAAAGTCCCCTCACCAGAGTGCAGGACTGCAGAATTCAGGCGGATCGACCAGGCGGTAACCGTTCACTGTTCGAGCTTGTAAAAAGGCACCGACACTGCAGACCGACGTGGGAGATTGAAGAATTCCTTGCTGAGGGTCCTTTCTTGTAACTGCTGTTGCGACATCCCTTCCAGAGTCCCTTGTTTCGTCCCCAAGATCGAGGAAACAGGACACTGGGTCCATCGCTGCTGCACCAGAAAGAATCCAGCTGCATTTTCTTCAATACACCCAAGGTACTGTGGGGCTCAAGATAGTACTTATCTCAAGCCGAATAGTTGCTCATGTGTGACTGGAGTGTGATACCAGGTGTTTGGGTGTTCACCCATATCTCTTGCCCAGGCCTAACAGCTTGTGCACCCATATAGAGTCCTTTCCAAGGTCCCCATTAGCTTTTGTGCTCCACTAAAGCATTATATTTACAGTAACTAAAGTATCCTGTTGAACTTTGCCTTTTATGCTGCTGCATAAGACTTTGCACCCCTGCTCAACTGACTTTGATGAACTAGCTATTGATTGTATTGCTAAAGCATTAGAAGCATTGAAAAGTGTTACCAAGAAGTAGATTGCTGTTGCTAGTGCTGAATAGCCCTTTTTCCTTCCAACAGACCATCGTCTGAGTGACTTTACAAATGAATGAAACTGTCATTTAACCGTGCAAACCGTTTGTGCACGTCACTACTATTGAAGTAGTGGAACTGTCATATTACTGTGTTCATTGCTAGCACAAGCCAGTACTATTGAAGCAGTCACCTGAAAAAGTTTTTCTTATGTTTTACGTTTGTGTTGGTTAGTCTAAAAGAACAAGTTACTTTCTTACCTGGTAACGTTCTTTCGATGGGATGGTCCGACGACGTATTCCATATCTATGACATGTAATCACCACAGCTGTGCTGCTTCGGAAACTTTTTTCTGCGTCCTGCATCGATGACGTCGATGCGCCGTCGTCGAGGACCTCCTCCGACGTCCGACGTCATCCGATGTGATAAGTAGGACGCACGACGCCCGTAGCCTCAGTTGTAGTTTTTTCCCCCAGAACGTGTGACATTAGTCAACTGCCAGTCAGACACAAAGCCTTGCGGAACGTAAGCTGCAATCGCAAAAGAAATTCTGCAGCGGGGAAGGCAGGGAGGGAGCGATATGGAATAAGTCGTCGGACCATCCCATCGAAAGAACGTTAACAGGTAAGAAAGTAACTTGTTCTTCGAGGGGATTGGGTCCTCCGACGTATTCCATATCTATGACAGACTCCCAAAGCAGTACCAGAGCAAGGAGGAGGGAAAGAATTTAGAATCAAAATTTAGAATTGCCAATCAAATAGCAGAGCAAAGGACCGCCTTGCCAAAGGCCAGATCCTGTCCTCGGATGGAATCGAGGGAATAGTGACGTACAAATGTATGTACTGAAGCCCAGGTGGCTGCATCACAGATGTTGTGAATAGGAACACCCCTCTGCAGGGCAGTAGATGCAGCCATACCCCTGGTAGAATGGGCCCGCAAGCCAGCCGGTGGGTCCTTACCCGCCAAGCGGTAACACTCCGAGATGGCCAAAATAATCCAGCGAGACAAAGTCCGTTTCGTCACAGCTTGCCCCAAACGCTTTCCAGCGTAACCAATAAAGAGTTGCTCGTCCACTCTGACCCGGGACGTGCGTGAAACATAAAAGCTTAAAGCTCTCCTAGGATCAAGCCTATGGAGCCTCTCCTCTTCCTTACCAGGATGCGGAGGAGGATAGAATGCCGGAAGAACAACCTTCTGGGCCAAATGAAATTCCGTCCCTACCTTCGGAAGAAAAGAAGGACGAACTCTAAGGACAACCCTGTCCTTGTGAAATACAGTGAAGGGTGGCTTAACTGAAAGTGCCTGTAGCTCACTCACTCTGCGAGCGGAAGTAACCGCAACTAAAAACAGTTTTCAGAGTTAACAGCCTCAAAGGGCAAGAATGTAAAGGCTCAAACGGAGCACCCATAAGAAACTTAAGAACAAGGTTTAAATCCCAACCGGGCACCAGGAAAGGTGACGGAGGGAACACATTAGTGAGCCCTTTCAGAAACTGAGAAATTAAAGGGATTTTAAAGTAAGAACACTCTTCAGACGAGCGCTTAAAGATGGACAGCGCCGCCAGGTAACCTTTAATAATACCCACTCGCAAGCCCCTGTGGGCCAAAGAAAGTAAAAAGGACAGAACCATGGGGATGTCACATGGAAAAGGATCCACGTTCTGAACTCTGCACCAGTCGCAGAACTTACGCCAACGGTACAGAGACTTTGTTGCTGGCCTTCGGGCCGAAAGCAACACCTCCATCACGTCTTCAGGGAGGTCCCAATCCTTATACCTCAACCTTTCAGAAGCCAAGCGTGAAGGTTGAGGGATCTGACCTCTGGATGGAGAACCTGACCCCCCTCCCATGAGCGCAGATCGTCTCGGTAGGGAAGACGACGTGGAGGGCAGATGGACAAGTCGAGAAGGTCCGGGTACCACGTCCTCAGAGCCCACGCCGGAGCAATGAGGATCATCCGGGAACCGAACTTCCGTAACCTCCGCAGCACTTGCGGGATGACGGGGACTGGAGGAAACGCGTACAGCAGCGGGAATGACCACTCCACCACGAACGCGTCTCCTAAGGCTCCTTTTGGAGGAAATTCCTGCGAGCAAAACCTTTCGCACTTCCGGTTGACACTGGAGGCGAAGAGATCCACTTGAGGGGTCCCCCAAAGGGCGAAGATCTCCAGGAGAATCTCCTGAGGCAACTCCCACTCGTGAGAGATCGTGCTCTGCCTGCTCAGAGCGTCCGCCGTCACGTTTTCGTCTCCGGCCAGATGAACTGCCGAGATCGAAACTTCCTGCTGGATGGTCCAGAACTCGAGCTGCATCGCCTCCCTGCACAGAGGAAGTGACCCTGCCCCCCACTTTTTGTTGAGGTAGTGCATGGCCACTGTGTTGTCCGTCAGGATCAGGACACTCTTTCCTCGCACAGTCAGCAGAAAAGCCTTCAGGGCTAGCCTGACGGCCCTCAGCTCCAACAGATTGATATGGAGTCTGGACTCCGACGGAGACCAACGACCGCTGACTGTCAGCCCGTTGGCATGAGCTCCCCATCCCGTGAGGGATGCATCCGTCACGATCGTCACCTCCGGCCAGGGAAGCCAAAATGGAGCCCCCTTCATCAAGTTGCCTTCGACGGCCCACCACAGAAGGTCCCGGGCGACCGAGGGCGGCACCTGAACTGGTCCGACAGCCTGACGGAGGACTGCGACCATTGCATCTTGAGTGCCCACTGCAAAGATCACATCCGCAGGCGAGCCTCTGGCACCAGAAGAATGCAGGATGCCATGAGGCCGAGCAACCTCAAGAACTCGAACGCTGGGAGCGTCTGGGCATGCTGAAACTTGTGCACCATCTGCTGAATGTGAAGAGCCCTCACCTGGGGAGGAAAACACTGCCCCAGGGAAGTGTCGAGCACTGCTCCGATGTACTGGAGCCGCTGTGTTGGCGTCGAATGGGACTTCTTTAAATTGAGGGAGAAGCCCAGCCTGTGAAGGGAGTGGCAGGTGACGGACAGATGATCCAGGACTTGCTCGGGAGAGCTCCCCCTGATCAACCAATCGTCCAGGTAGGGGTAGACGTGAATCCCCCCTTGCCTGAGATGCGCTGCCACCACCACCACCACCATGAGCTTGGTGAAAACCCTCGGGGCGGAGGTCAATCCGAACGACAGGACCCAAAACTGAAAGTGCGAGTCGCCAACCGCGAACCTCAGGTACTTCTTGTGCTTGGGATGGATCGGCACATGGAAGTAAGCATCCTTGAGGTCGAGAGACACCAACCAGTCCTGAAGCTGAAGGGCCTGGAGGACTTGAGAGAGAGTAACCATCTTGAACTTGTCCTTCCTTAGGAGTTTGTTCAAACCGCGCAAGTCCATGATGGGTCTCAATCCCCCGTCTTTCTTCGAAATCAAAAAATAAGGGGAATACCTTCCCTTGTTCCTCTCCGCTATAGGCACCAGTTCTATGGCGCCTTTCTCCAGCAGGGCTTCAATTTCCTGCGCAAGGAGCGGATCCGGACTCTGCAAAGAGAGGTTCCCCGGTGGATTGTCGCGAGGCCTGTGCCGAAAGGGAAGACAGTAGCCGTGGGTTATGATCTCCAGAACCCACACATCTGAAGTAATGGCACGCCACTCTACAAGATGCTGCGACAGCCTTCCCCCAACCGGCGAACCATGGGGCATGGCCTCATGACTGAGTGGTAGCGGCTGCGGCGTTACTTGAGGGCAAAGAGGCAACTGCCCGAGCGGCCTTGGCACCACGGGTACCCTGTCGTCCACCTCTGGTACCCCTGCGTTGGCCTCTTTGACTGCCAGCTCCTCTTGCTTTACTGAAGGACGAGAAATAGCGAAAGGAACCACCCCTCCATTGCTGTCCCCTAGGACGAAAAGGCGGAGGTTGGCGAACTGCAGCGCCCAACGACTTCGCTGCAGCTTTTGAGGTCTGCAACCTCTCAAGGCTCTCGTCAGCCTTGCTGCCAAAAAGGTGTTCACCGTCAAAGGGCATGTTGAGGAGCCGGGACTGCACATTGGGAGCAAACCCCGACTTCCGCAACCACGCAAACCTGCGTATCACGGTGCTCGCCACCATGGACCTGCTGACACATTCAGCCAAGTCCAAACCCGACTGAACGGACTCACACATGGCATCCTTACCATCCTGGACCATAGCAAGGAAACCATCCCGTTCGTCCCCTTCGCGAATATGTTCAGCCACTAACGCAACACAGTTCCACAGAGTGTGTGTGAAACGAGACAAGGCACAAATGGAGTTGGCCGCCTGAAGCGCCATACCACCAGAAGAAAACACTTTCTTCGCCCAGCCATCAAAACGTTTGTCGTCCCTATCAGGAGGGATGGTAGGGTACGACGCCTGCTTTGCCGGGGCTGTGGCCGCCTGCACCACCAAACTCTCCGGAGTAGGGTGCCTGGTCAAGTAGCAAGGGTCGCTACTGGCTGGACGGTATTTTCGCGACAAGGACCTGCCCACCGCCGGGAGACTCTCCGGAGCAGTCCAAGCCGCCGCCACCCTTCTCTGTAAAGCCATATGGAACGGCAGTACCGGGTCAGTTGGGGGACCAACATCTATGATGTCCGTGAGATCATCCTGCACAAACTCCCCTGGGGGAGCAGACCATCCCAAGTACTCAGAAACCCTAGCCATAAGGCGTCGGTACGAGGAATCGGCATGAGAGCCAGGCTCAGGCCTACAAAACTCCACCTCCAGAGAGGTGTCCAGTGCACTGGCATCATGCAGTGACTGCCTCAAATCGTCAAACTGACTATGGCCCGAGACAATTTCATCTGGAACCTGACTAGGAACCAGGCCATCAGAATCCTCATCCACCTCTGAAATATATTCCAGGTGGTGAAAAGAAGGCACCCGAGAGTGCTTGCTCTTAACCAGAGCCTTCCTAGGGGGTTCCCCCGTGCCACGGGGTACCTCCGACACGAAAGGCGTCGAGTGAATCGGCGCCGGCGTCGAGAGAACAGGCATCGGCGCCGAGAGGAATGGCGTCGACATCGAGTAAATCGGCGTCGACGTCAGATGCAGCGCCGCCAGCATCGGTGGCGTCGACACAGTCCTCGAAGCTGGAGCTCCGAGCGTGTCCTTCGACGACCTGAGCGTCGATGGCTTCGATGACTTCCTCGGAGCCGGAGCCTCGAGAAAGCCTGTCGACGCCCTCGACGCCCTCGACGCCTATGTCTTCCTCGAAGACATCACAGGTGCACACGGTCTCGAACGCGTCGAGGACCGGGACCTGGAACGGGTACGTCGAGAACGAGTCCCCTTGTCCGAACGGGACCTCTCCCATGACTCGTGCCGACCACTATTGCGAGCGGTGTCTCTCGACCTCTCACGACCGACCCCACTCGGGGGCGTGGACGGCTTAGTACCATGCGACTCGAGAATCGCCAGCATTTTCTTCCCGAAGGAAGCCCATTCCTCCGGCGTCGCACGGCTGGTGGGGTAAGCGACGTGCCGGGCAGAGTCCTCCGAAGAGGACCTGGAAGACGACCGGTGTCGGCGCTTCTGAGAATGCCTCCAAGAGGCTGAGGAGTGGCGAGACCGACTCCTAGAAGGAGACCCACGAGACTTCCGACCATGACGCGGAGAGTCTCCTCTCGAATCATCCGTCGAAAGCCCCGCAGACTTCGACTTCCGGGGCTTGGACACCCGACCTACCGACAACTTCCTCTTACGTTCACGTAAGGCTTTGGACGTGAGTGACTGGCAGTCGATACAGTCATCCGTGTCGTGGGCCTCCCCGAGGCACCAGAGGCAGGCGTCGTGCAAGTCCATCACCGACATCTTGGACCCACACTCCCCGCACTTCTTGAAGCCCGGACGCGGGGTCGAAGACGAAGTAGAAGACATCTTCACACGAAGGATTTTCACAAAAACTAACAGGTTCGAAGAACCGAGAAGAACAGAACTCCAAAGAGTCGAGGCGTTAACCGAGATTCACGAAGCAACACGTTCGCGGAAAAAACGGAACTGAGGCTACGGGCGTCGTGCGTCCTACTTATCACATCGGATGACGTCGGAGGAGGTCCTCGACGACGGCGCATCGATGTCATCGACGCAGGACGCAGACGCCGAAAAAAGTTTCCGAAGCAGCACAGCTGTGGTGATTACATGTCAGATATGGAATACGTCAGAGGACCCAATCCCCTCGCATAGTATTTACTTACCTTGCCTTGTGTATATAAAATAAATGTATAGTGTACTAGAACTTCCTGTGTGCAAGAGTTCCTTTGGGCTAATATATTGACTGGGTTCATTGTACTTACCTATAGTTCACACCCTCCTCAAAAGATAACCATGGTTAGTTGGTGCCTGTGTAGCAAGAGATAGTTTTATAGAGTCTTATCTGAAGGTAGACTTTAGGAAAACTCCCCTAACACTGATATGAAAAGACGACATTTAAAGTTGATCACTAACCATTCTGTGATGAGGCCTATGCTAAGGAATTCTGCAGAGGAATGGTTGATGTCCAGGAAAGTCTCAATGGGCAGTGTGGTGCTGTTGAGGTGAGGCTGCCCTGGAGATGGAAGTATCTCTGGTGAGGAAGGCAGCTCAACTCAGTCATGCGTTTCCTTGCACGAGCCTGGAGCTTCGGGATAAGCTGGAGTGGAAGGGCATGGAGGAGGAATTGTGTGGTCCGAAGGAGCATTGTGGCTGGTGTTAGTGCAGTATGGTGTTGGAAGTAGACTCAGCCAGTACTGTGCGGTACTGGAAGTAGTCCCCAATTGCTGCTGTATCACCCTGGTGAGGGAGATCTTACTATGCCGGCATGCTTGAGACAGGCCTGGATTAGATGAGCTGGCCGGGTTGTGAGCCACTTGGGAGTACCAATCCCTCCCGGCCCCCAAAAAACTGGTCAGCTTATGTGTTCCAGCAAAATCATTGCTGGAACGCAGAGAAGAGTCACCATCATGAAGTTAGCAGCACCGGAAGGGCATCATGCACGATGTAGGGTCAGGGTGCGGTGTTCTCTCCGCCATTGTGGATGTTGAAGTTGGAGAAGCGGCTGAGTGAGGTCTCGAATTCCCAGGCAATTGGAGCATATCATGATGGGCATCCTTTTTGTTTGTTTTTGGTAGTAAAAATTAATTTACAGCTTTACAAAATAATTTCAAGCTACTAAGAATAAACTATTACATTTACATATGAACATACATAGACAAAATATAAAATCACACTCTTTATCATAATACTAAAAACAGTTCAGATTTTAATTCATTGAGTTCCTCTCTTGTCGCATCTCACCAACAAGAACCAACTCCAAAGTGACCTAAGGTCACAGATATCATAAGACAAAACACTTTTATCCTAGAGCATCTAATCCTACTTTCTAAGCCAGCATAGGAAACAACGGAACAAAAAAAAACAGAAGACAAAACGGAAAAAAAAGAAAACCATATAAAAAAACACATCGTTTTCATTAACAACAGTCCTCACAGCATTAGGTATCACCTCACGAGGACCAAATCGTGGTATTGGAAGCTTTTTCATCGTCCACGAGTAGCAAGGAATCGTTTAATGGCTTCAGCTCATCCTCGATTATGTTCACAAGTCTTACTGTCACAAACATGATCGATTTGCTCTGTCCCCAAATGCAGCGCAACCAAACCATGTTGCGTTCTGAAAGAGATATTTCCAACTAGAGTTCCCAGACAGGTGAGCCTTTGTATTTCAAAATGCACACAGTACATAAATACGTGCTCTAAGGTTTCCAGCTCCCTCTCATTGACACAGAACCTACAGTAATCCCAGTTTCCAACTTCTTTGTAACCAGACCAATTCCTAATACGAGCACCCGTGTGAATAAGGTCCAAACGGAATCTCATATAGGTCCTCCTGGCATTCTTGTCAGGGAAACACAAAATATAGGGCTGTCATGGCATGTGGGCATGTCTGAATTTAGCATACATGGAAAATGATAAGAAACCTGCAATTACATCTGTATTACCAGCCCATGCATTCCTAATAAAACGTAGTTTGGTCACCCCATGAGAGTCAATTAGGTCTTGTTTAGTCATATTCAAGGAAATTAACACCTGGGTCATGCGTTTTTGAAAGGAAAGGATACATACCAGGTGGTCCTCCTGTAACATTAGCCCAAAGTCTTCATAAAGCGAGTTCACAGGAGGCGACAACATTTTCATATAGGTGGTAAACGCACGCCATTCGTGTTTGTCGGCTAGTGCGTGAAGACCCAATTCATGAACTAAGATTGCATTTGGCAAATACCCAGGAAGACCGAAGACCCCTTTCCATAGTTTACCCTGAAGTGTGTTCGAAGTGGGTCCCATATTCAACAAGCAAACATCCAAGCTGCAGATTGGAATAGGCTCCACTTTCATTAAATAGAAATGGATAATAGGCATGAGGGAATATTTACAGTGCCGAGAGAAAATAATTCTCATCTGGGCAGTCAAATGGATCAATTTGGTGTCCAATATTGCTCGCCATTTGCCGACAGATATGCTGTTTGATACCTTGTAGCCCAAATAGGTGATCTCACGAGTGGTGTTAATAGGTTTCGAATTGACAAAACACGTATAACCCTGAGTTTTCCTCTTTGCAGAAAAAACTAGGATATTTGTTTATCAGAGTTAATTGTCAGGTTATTCATCTCACAGTAATCTTGAAAGAGTTTCAGTTTATTTTGGAGCCCAAAGGGAATTCTATCAAACAGGACGACATCATCGTCAAACGCCAACCAGTTCAGACGCAACTTGCCCAGGATGACCGGAAAAACGGTCGTTGTTTCCCATATGTTCTCAATGTCGGCCAGATAAAGGTTAAATACAGCGGCCAAGTTGCATCCCTGCTTCACTCCAATCCGAGTGGGGATGCTCTCCGAAAGGAGGCCTTCTGCTGTAATACGAACTGTATAAGATGTGTTCTCATGCAATGCCGCAATCATAGCCACCAGGTAGGACGGAATGCCATAAAACAAAGGCGGGTACTCAAGACACTATCAAATGCGGACGATAGATCTAAAGATGCCATATAGATCTGACCATTAGCACAAGTGCGTGTAGCTGTTAACAAATGGGCCTACGGAAGCCTACCTGTGCTTTAGATAAAATTCCGGCGGCAGTGATGAATGCCTCTAGATCACACAAGACTAAGCGTGCAAACATTTTTGCTGCTGTATCAATTAGGGCAATAGGCCTGAACTTAGCAGGGTCATTTAGGGGACCCTTTTTGTGGATGGGTACTATTCTTGCCGTCAACCAGGAGGATGGAATCCAACCAGTTTTGTAAATCAGTTGATATCTAGAGAGCAAGTACTTTGCCCAAAAGTGTGGGTCGTCCTTAATCGCGCAGGGCGGCAACCCATCAGGTCCTGCAGCTTTAGAGAACTTCAATTGAACTATTGCCCAGATAACATCTTTGTGATCCCACAGGCATTTGACAGAAAACTGTAGCTGAGGTTTGTCAGACTCCAGTCTACAGTGCTGTGCAGGTAGATCATATTTCAATCCAAAAAAGGACCTCCAGTTGGAGCCGGATATAGTCGCAACCATTTGGTTGATAACCTTACCAGTAGGGTTTCTTAAAATGGACCACATTTCCCTGGTGTTCCGCTTACACAAAAGTCCAATCATGCACTGGTTTGCAAGATTGTGGGCAGCGTGCCGTGCCTCCATCACTTTTTTCTTCTATGTTAACACAATCAGGTTTTTTAGTGACTTATGAGACATCGCGTTAGTATGCGCGCGGCTTGCCATTCGAAGATCATGGTTTTTCCGAGATTTTAAGGCAGCTACCTCCAGGGAAAAAGTGTGCACAGAATTGTGCACATTTTTGCTGGGTAAAACCTTAACTAAGGTTACTAAGTGGCGATGAATCATCACCCGATTAAAGTCGGTGACTTTCTCCATACAAGCCACAGATTTAGAGTCGTCACTGGGTACCACCATGTCCCTATTTACTAAGGACACCATTCTTCGGCATATATTGGGCTGCCATCTTACTGACAGAGTATGCCTGTCACTCTCCATCAGTGCTGCGGATGGCACACATTCATAAGGCTTAACCCTGATGTTTAATCTCGTTCTCAACATACTGTGATCCCCCAGGTCCCTCTTCATAATTGTTATGGGATTGAGCAGTCCAGAGCATCCCACAGATGCGAGAACGTAATCAATTAGTGAGGAGGAATTGCCTCGCTGCCAAGAGATTGTAAGACTGTGATTCGTGAGGGAAATCGGGTAGATGCCCCAAGCTTAAAAAAACTCGGCCCATATCTTCCCTCTACTACGAGACTAATTCATATGAATTTAGCTGATATGACCGCAATCTATTTCCTTCTAATTCCAGACATGAATTAAAGTCTCTACCAATCAAAATCTCATGCTTTGAAAATAGCAACGAGGTGTTGGACAAGATACGATTTAACTCTGCTATGGTTGCTTCTAGAGATTCAGCACTGGGATTCCAGTAGATCGAAATCAAAATAAATGTGTGGCATGCTACTTGTCAAAGACATTTCCACCATTATAAAAGGTGTCAGACTTATCCAATAGCTGTGCCGTTGCTCTCAAACTATTTTTGATAAGGATGGCAGTGCCACCACTAGGACGACCTAAAAGTTGCAGCTGCGCAGGAACACCAAAACAAACGTAGCCATCTAGCGTGATTTCATGCATGACCATCGTTTCCTGCAGCATTAAAATTTCTGGAGCATAACAAGCCCCAGCCTGTTTGTGCCATGCCCTAAGATTTCTTACACCACAACAGTTCCAGGATGCGATGGCAATACCTAGTGGTTAGAATTTGTCCGGTTCTGGTTTAATAGACGCCACCACTCTCATCAGAGGCTCCAACCATGATAATCTGCTTAAGGCCTGAGTCAGAGAGGCCAGTTGCTGTGATAGTTCCTTGCTATGGAACTCGTGTGTAGCTACATCTTTGTCACCCACGGATTGGTCCTTAGATATCGGCATGGAAAAATCCAAAAACGACCAAGCACTCTCCATGTCTTCAAACAAGTGTGGGAATAAACCCAAGGACTTGAAATCCTCGATAAAGTCCAAAGTTAATTTGGTAATTATATGGGACTGAACTTTGCACAACGCTCGATGATTGTTATGTGGAGCTAGTTTGACCCATTCTAGATCTTTACATGACAGATTACGTAAAGACGGGATCTGGTAAAAAGTATTCATCAGGAAAGATCTATTTATCCTGGCGATTCCATTGGTGTCAGGATCGCTGGCCCATCCAAGTACTTGGTTCATCTCTTTTGGAGTCTCGGCGAAAGAAAACATTTCAGTGTGGGGCTTTACTGATGTCGCTTTCCCAGGTACCTCCTCCTCCAAGTCATAGGTGGCAATACTTGCCATATTGGCTGAGGTCTTTGAAGCCAGTACCTTCATGGCGCTCTCCTCATTTTTTGCTGTAGCGAGATCGGCGTCTTCCTGCGGAATAATGTTGGTTTGACATCCCTCCTGTTTGACTCAGGAGGCAGGGACTCATTCCCTTTTGTAGATAGGAGGAGGCATGCCACCACAAATTGAGGATGAACAGCCGCTTTTTTGCTCTCAATGCTCGGAAAGAAGCTATGCAGCTGGGACTGGGATTTATCAGTCCATGTCCCTGAGGATTGTAAGGTCTTCACCTGCAAGTTATCACTTTTCAGTGCTTTTATCTGCAGGTGTTTCTTACTTTCCTCATTTAGTTCCACTAGGTTTAATGCCAGGTCATCCATACTCGCACCCGTTTTACTACTCTGAGCGGGGTCCTCGTCCTTGGTAGATTGGGACAAACTGTCCTCTTTGCCCTTTGAATGAGCTTTCTTCTGATTAGCTTTGGCAAGGTTTAATCGTTTTTGTGCACTGAAAAATGACTTCTTAGCCTTGCAGGAAATGAACTGCCTACCCTCCTGCCCCCCAGTAATTCCCACACCTGACTCGTTTGCCAACAACGGGGCATGATGCTCAGGTTTGGTCTGTGAGTCAATTATATCTGTCAATGCGGAGGGGCTGTCAGGAGACGAGTCTGGCTGAGTATCAGTCGCCATTGCACCACCTAAAGGCTCAAGAGTCTCCATAGATTGAGAATTAAAGACTACGTTAGACAACAGTTCTACCTGGAGCAAGCGATCGTGATGGAGTTTCGCTACCTCCAGGAAGTTGATGGGCTCATTGCTACCATATTCTGTCCCAGTCGTGTTGGTACCTTGAAGCTCTTGGGAATACAATCTTTGAGGCAAGTGGGGCTTGATTGCCACATTATCAGTTTGAGTTCCCCGCGACTGTACCTCGAATGTTGTTGTGACTGGTTTGGCAGGCAGGGCATTGCTTGCTAACATTTTTTCTATTTGAGTAAAGTAAAATGTTTTCGAGTGCTCCTCAGCCAGCATATAGCCCTCCAGTTTGATGGGCGTCCTTTGCTTATGAGAAATTAGCCTCCAGATTTTAAACAAGTTTAGTCTTCTCTCATTCAGCTGCTGTTGCGTAGGGATGTATATTTGTATGCCAAGACAGTTGCCACACTAACCTGGTCACTATTTTAGGAAATGGGCTACTTGCATGTCTTAACCGCTCCAATTAAAGTGATATGTATATTTGGATGAGATTAGGCAGCGTGCTTCTAGATAACCAGAAGGGTTTACCTGAGATTTGATTAGTTTGCCAAGATTTTATGTTTATAATTGAACCGTAGTGTAACAAAAGGCTGGAGTGGAGATTACAGATGGTTTTATAGGGTTACAAAATGTTCCATCATCAAGTTCTAGGAGTTGCTCACAATTACGATGCATAGTGTATTATGATGCTTAGATTTTATACTTCATATTACATTTATTGGGAGTAGTGTTTTGCCCTCTCTATTGTGTAGATGTTTGAGTAAAATTCTCTCCAGCTGCGAGTTCCCCAGCACTTTTTGCTGGACTCTTGGTTGTTATCTGATTCTCCTGTGTGAGTGGGAAACTTGTTCCAGACTCACTCATTCTTTTACTCTGTACTTGGGAACCCTTGTTCTCTCTTTTTGGTACTTTTTAATAGAGTTGTACTTTCCTCCATCTTTTCTGGCATCTACATTTTACTATTGCAGCACACACAACTTTCTGTGTAGTGCTGCTGGAAGCTCCTTCAGCTCTCCTTTTTATTTTTCCTGGGTTAACTCCTGTTACCAGGATAGGGGACACCCTTGTGTCCTTCCTGTGTTTTACTTTGTGAGATCAGCACATCCCACCTTATGTGGAGTGCCGAGGGGAAATTTCTCCCTTTTCTCACTGTTCCAGTTACTTTTAGTTACTGTTATAAGTTCATCTAATAGGCTGGTGGCAGTGTACCTTTTTGCCCAATTTTTGTGGACTTCTACTGCAGGTTATCTTTGCGGCTGTGCTAGGGGATACAGTGGTCACCATTTGCCTAAAATGGTGGCTGTACTTGTTAAAGCGCTGTACTTGTTCTTACTTGAGCCTTCTTCTAGCTGCCTGGCTGGGGGAGTTCTTGATGGGGTCTTTTGTCCTTGGCAACTGCTGAAGACCCGACACCAAATTCCGAGCCACGGGGAAAGATCTCTTGAAGACGACTTCCTCCCCTAGACTGGTGGGCCTAACCAGTCTCAAGACCACATGCATTTTGAGCCATCCCACAAAGAACTGGGACCCTCCCAGGCTGCAAATTCCCAATACCCTGGGACCTGTGCCATTTTGCGGTGCAACGTCTTGTGAAACACAGTTCCGGCTGAAACCTTGTAGGCATCCTTCTGCCCCAGAATTGACACTCGGCTGAGTCGTGGGCCGAGCACCGAAGAGAAGTCTACTAGATGACAACCGTTGCCGACCTGAAGCCTGTGAAGGGCTCCAATGTAGCAACGCCACGAAGATCTATTGCTGGGCGTCCCACTGCTCGATTGCATCCATCTGTTCTCTCCAAAGTTCCTTCTTCAGCCACCCATGCCAAGAAACCCGAACTGGGGACAACTGTCGCGTCACCGTGGGGACCAACCTGCTGCAACAAGTTCTTCATTAAAAAGGTACTGTCTCGAGCCTAGGTACTTAACTTGGTCTTGCTGTGTTGTTCTTGGAAGGCTGCAGTTAAGCGGTTACTTGCCCCTCCAGGGCATCCCAGTCCCATTGTGGTGAACAACACATTGGGCTCCAAATTGCCAAACTAACCGTTACTTACCTGCGAAATGAAGGAAACCTTCATATACTCTACTCTGTTGCTTACCTGCCTCTTTCCTCCTTACTAACTGGGCCCCCAGTGGCCCCCTTGACTCTGTGAGAATCACCTAGTATAGGGATGGACTTTTAAAGATTGGTTAATTGAGGTTACAAGAGTTGATCTAAAGTTGATTTGTTTCAGTAGTTTCTCTCACTTTTGTGTTGATGTACATAGATTTAAAGTGTGCTACCTTTTATTCTACTGTGATGTTATTTTGTGGATAGTACTTGCATGACTTATTTCTAAAGGCTTTGTGTACAAAATAAATGACTATTTTAAACTGCTAGTTTGTCAGGGTTTCCTGAACTGATTATATGCTCCAAGTACTGTGTGCCTCACGACACCCCTTCGCCCCCTAGACTAAGTCTAAGTAGATACGAACAGCAAGTGTGTGCATAAATCCTGTGATTTCTGAGCAAGTGAAAGTAAATCCCATGGATTTTCTAAGCAAGTGGGTGTAAAGCCCAAGGTACCTGTGCAATGGGCGTAAATCCCATGATTCACTGACTGAACCCGCAGAAAACCCCAAGATTCCTGTGCAAATGGCCGTGAATATAAAATCTTGTGAGCATATTCGGTATTTGCACACTTTCTATACGTGGACTCTCGTTGCAGTGCATGCCATCCGTTATGCGCATGCAGTTACTGGCATCTTCTTGGAGGGTCATTGATTTAATTGTTCTTCATACTTTTTTGGTTTAATACGTCATAAATTCAAGGGATTAGCTACCTTACAGTGCAGATATATTTTGAATGCCATCTGCTATCGTGCACGTCACTTCCCTTTCTTTTCCTTCTTTTAAATGTTCGTGTACATCTATGCTTGCACTGAACTTCGTGCCATGTGTCTATTACATCTCTCAAGTGTTTTTTTCTCTCTTTACAGTATGCGTCACAGAACTCTCGGTTGCTCTATGCCAGGCACAATTACGTCATCCAGCTGCAGTTTCCGTTTCTCGCTCGGTATTCTTTATCTTTAATAAATGGGGGAATGCCTGATAAACAGAACTTCGTATTCTACTCATTACGGACATGGGACAACAACAGCTCTGTGTTCATATAGGTGGAGTGTTTCCAAGAAACCTTTAGAAAACTGTGTCAACCAACAGTCTGATTGCTGCACCACTATACTTGTGTCCCTATACTGCTTAAACATTCGTCTCTGCAAGATAATAACAGTCTTTGAATCATTATTTACAGGAAAATATTTTTAACCAAATAATTATTCCTCATCCATCCACAAAGCAAAAGTAAACCCAATTGAGCAATCAATCTGGCAACACTCGCTCAGCAACAGACACTACAAATTCTGAATATCAAAGCTGATCGGCTTGTGTATAACGTCACAAGATGCCGAACATGTCTAGAGCTTGGTTTGCAAATCAACTTGTACGGAGGTTTGAGCTCTGCTAAAGACGATGTTATGGTAGTTGGTTCAGGAACATGATTGAGCCTTGATCAGTGAAGATGTACTGTTCAAGTGCTGAGCACGTGCGGCGCTCTTTCGAGAGATCTAACGGAGGAGAGACACCATTCTTGGGCATCTAGGAAACAAAGGTCACCGCTCTCCAAGCTACACCTTTGAGCTCATGATTGAAATGTTTCCACTGCCCAACCCTGCCGCAGTATTTGCTATGGAGCAGTATTATGGTATCATGCACGCCACCAAATTCATATTACATCCATACAAATGTAGTTGCATAGTCCAACAATAAAACCCAACACAGATCACCACCTACAGCAATGGTAGGTCATGATTAAACTGTATAGAATATATAATCTTCCCATCTGATAAAGGTTTGCAACCAACATACCTGATGAAACGGTCAACATATGATAATGCATAGAATTTCCTTTGCTTATATCTTCTGTTCAGGAACCAAGGTATCGGCCACTCGCTGAACTTATACCTGTAAATCACCAGAAGAATAGCGTTCGTTTTAAAATCCTTATTTTTTTCATACAAAAGTAAATTGACGTTAACAGTCTAGAATTTGCCTATTGCCAGCGATCTTTGAAAAGGTATAGAAGTGTAATGTGATGAATCCCACAGTCTCATTACTAAATCCCAGCCTAACGTCACCTCACATGTGACCAGGGGAAGGCAGCCGCTAACTGATCCTAGGCGGCATTAAGAGGGAGCATCACAAGGGAGCAGAAGGCTGGCAAGGGAAAGTAGCAACTCTGTCAGGAGGGACGCAGTGTTTATCCTTTCCTGAGGACTGAGTTTCCCCTAGTGCCTAGATGGCATGTCTCTGTGGGGCTCCCTCTCCCAGACGTACCCCATGTGCCAAGTATGGGGACCCTTTTTTATAAACATGAAAATTATATACATAAGGGTCAGGAAGTTAATATTACTACTTCTAGTAGTTCTGATTCTACGTTATGTTTAGATCATAGGTCCAAGAGAAAACCATCACTTTTTTTGAAATACTCCCATAAGTGTAAGTCCTATAAATCACCCAAACAGAGTGGATTAAATGATGGGAAAACAAACAAGAACATTATGGACTTCAAGTGCCATAAAGTTATTAGTACTGAGACGAGGAAGAGGGGCTCAGAGTTATTAAACTGCAATGAGCTGTCTAGTTGATGAAATGACTCACACTTGAATGGATGCCGCCTAATGGAAATGCAGGAATGGAACAGGTAAAAACTATGGGAGAGCTATTTTATATTGTGAAGATTATGGGCTGGAGGAGGTCAGGTTAAGCTGTTACTAGTAAAGGTTTCTGTTGAAATCAAAACTCCAAACGCAGCTGTGGCTGTGAAATTTATGTGGTCGAATTTGAATGGGTTAGAGTTTCAATGGACTGACTACGGGAATTCTGTTTTAGGATTGATGAGACAGAATGATATCTCCATGAATTAATCGGAATCTATGACAACGGTTATATGTTTGAGGCGCTGAGCGATTAGGAAAGGATTATGACATCTTTTTTGCTGATAAACAACAGGATTTAGAAGATTAACTTGAAAGATGATTTGGGGATCTATATGTTCTGTGATTAGGTGAGAAGAAGTGGGAACTTTTGTGAAGATTGCTGGTCATACACCTTGGTGTTCTGAAATTGGAAACTTTAGGTAAGAAAATTCCTTGCAAGGAAGATGAAGTTCCTTTTGAAAATGTCAACGTATCAACAATGAATAATGCATCATTGAAATTATACTCAATTATTGATAGAATGGAAATTTGAAACAGTACGAACTAGGAAGATAAATGAAGTAAAACACGATAGAGGGAATTGGAGACTTGCCAAGAAAGACAGCAAAATGGTAATCTCTGAATAATAGAGTATCTACTCACTGGGTTCTTTATAGCAGATTGTAGGATAAAACCATATAGCTAATATAAACAGTGTTGGCGGTGGACACCGATACAGCACTAGGTTAAGATAATCAATAAGCATAATTGAATAGACAGACTAAAAATGGTTCAGATATATTTTTGAAAAGATAGGACTCTATACATTTATTGTTTCCTCGCTCCCCTACGGTGATGCATCGCTGGCTTGCCATTGGTCTGTGTACAATTTACATAGGGCAGTCTAGACCTGGCTCTTACCAACGTAAATACAAGGTTCTCTTTCCAGCCCTACAGTTCCAAGAGCCAATATGTATTAGATTATGAGGAAATACATTGCAATCTACAGGCAAACTTAACATTAAAAACAATAAAAGTGAATTTCCTTAACATTAAGTTTCTTATTGGATGAGAAACCCATGCCAAATTCTAGACAAGCTCTCTAGTCAAAGCTTTAATTTATAACATCAATTTTGCTGTCCTGCTTCCTTTTCATTTCATGTTCATAGATGCAGCAAGGAAGGTCAGACTCTAGCCAAAGATAAAAGGCCCAGACTGAAGTACAGTGTTGCAGATATTCTACTATGAAACAAGCACATACCTTCACCTAATCATTATCTTTTTTTAACTAATCTCAGAGTTTAAAAATTAGAGAAGCAGTTAAAAAAAAAAAAAAAAATCAGCCAGAGAGGGGACATCCAAGATGCAATATAGCAAAGCCCAAAGTCATGTCTTTTGACGAGGAGGCGCTACAAAAAGGAATAATCAGAAAACATGCTTTTTCCATGTAGCCTTTGCCAACAGTTTTTTTTATCAGTGTTGCATGGCATGTGAAGCAAGTGATTAAAAGTTACTTCAATGGCTCAGAATAATTAATTAATGCAATTACTGTGCACATAAAATAGGATTCATCTGCATTCATTTCGTTTATGGTTTTGTAAAGAAAAGCAAGGAGTAGGACGAATTTAAGATGACATCAGTCAGCCAAACAAGCTACGGGAGTCAGAAGGCCCCATTGCTGGGCTGCTACTTGGAAACGCATCTCTTCCAAAAACAGTGACACAGGCTTAAATACACCTGTGTCTTTGTAAAGAGGACATAGACATCCCTGCATACTTTTAAAAAAAAGATAAGAATCTATTTTCGACTCCAAAGAGGACACCCCTCAACAGAAAAAGCAAGCAATGTGCACGGCAGTATTTGTCAAACATCTCTAAAACATACCACGTAACATCTCCAAAGCAATCCCGCCTCCAATCTCCTGGTCTTGCTTTTTGTTGGCCAGTCTGCAAAAGCCGTAAAGCGGTTTCTCGCTCTCGAAGTACGAGTTCTAAATTCTCTATGGAAAGGTCCACCTGGAAAAAGAGAATTTACTGTAATATTCACTTGTGCAAAACGCTTGGGAATGGACATAGATCGGACACACCTAAGTGAATGTCGCTCGACTCGTAGAATGGAACGTTTTTGCTTAGTTTCCCCTACACCAGTAACATATGGTACAAAGTTGCAAGCATTCCCATCACAACTTTATTTCATTACAACCCTCAGTGGTATATGGGTTCCAGGCAGGGTCCTCCATTCTCACTGTACCCAAAGACTCCACTTGCACCACAATAACAAAGACCAAAACATCAGGCATGCATCCTTGAAGTTCCATGAAGAGAGCATGTGAAGAAAACCATCCTGGCTAGCCTACTCCTTTTTTGGTGGGGTTGGAATTATTGTCATACAATTAGTCCGCGCATGCAAAAACACAGAGGAATGCACACAAAGTGATATAAAACACAGTCTTAATTTAAAATTTTTTTTTTAAAATCCATTTAAAAAAACGATCTAGAAAGACGGCTTTGTGACCGCAGAGCGGTCTTTCTAGATCAGACTGTTGTGCCCCTGCTGCACACGAGTGCGCGCAGGAGCTCACAGGCACGACAGGACCAGGAAGCGCTGTCAGGGGGAGAACAGGTAAGAGTTTGTTGTTAGGGAGAATTTTCATTTCTGTGCCAATTTCCTCTCATCTTAGACCCCCAGCTCTTTTGCTGGACTTAGGACTTTTTAATTTTAACTCTAGAGTGAGTGGGACCTTTTTCTCACTCCCTCTTGTGTCCCCCGCCCCCCACTAAGATTTTATGTTTTCATTGTTTTTTGAGTCTGACATACTCCATAGGCAACTGCTTTTGTGTAGTGACACACAGCACCTTCAGTGCAGCGTCACTGAAGTCTTTTGGATTTCTCTTAAGGTCTAAATACCTTTTCTTGGGTGAACTACTGTTCCCAAGGATGGTAAGGTGAAATTGATCTTACTTACCTTTTTACTTTGTAGGCCCAGCACACACCATCTTATGTGGAGTGCTGGGGGGTAACCTACTTTCTCATGTAACATTTTTGTTGCCCTCACTACTTTAACTGGCTGGTGGCAGTGGTTTACTTTTTATTACCAGTGTGCTGCTTTTTTTAAAATCGCAGGCTGAACCCTCAGCTGCAGTACATCACCCATTGGTGACCATTGTGTCAAAATGGCCCTGGTCGTCTTTTTTGCCATTTTCTGTTTGTGAGGTCTTTCTTGCCTTTTATTCTGTGCTTTGAGACAGGTTTAAGCCCTTTGTGTGTTTTGCCTTTGACGGTCTTCAGCCCTGAAGCCTGCACCTGGCTCCAGTGTGTGTGGAAGGGCAGGAAGTGAGGGAGGGTCAATAAAACTCCCCTGTCCTTTGTCTCTAGGTGTGCATGAACAAAACCAGTCCTGATTGGCCAGCTGGCTGTCTGGGAAAGACAGCCACCCTGCTTTGTGATCGACAGCCTAGGGCTGTGAATGAATGAGAATGAGTTTAAAAGGCAATGTTCTTGGGACTAAAGGCAGAGTCGGCCAACGGAAGAAACATCCGAAGAAGAAATCGTGGTGAGAAGCCTGTTGCAACCTCCTGGACCTTCAAGTGCCCGGTGAAGCCCCGCTGCTGTGCTTACCTCCTTTTTCGCATCAACAGAAGCGCCGGATGGAACAACTTCTCCCCTTGGGCTGGTGGGACCAACTAGCCCGTGACGAACTCCACTTTGGTGCAATGCCCGACTTGCTGTGCCTCTCCAGTCTTGCAGTAATAACGGTTAAATCCCATCTGCTGCACGCCCCCGCCCCCTCTTTTTTCTACACATTGGTTCGAGAGTCCCGGGCTCTAGAGGCAGCCGCACCGGGGTCACCATGCCCTACCTAGGAGAGCCACATTGCTGGTTTTCTCCGCTGCCCCTATTATGGGAAACAATTGTGTTATTGGAGGGGAGTTGGTTCCTGGTTACCAAAAGTGACTACAGCTACCAGAATTCCCCGATACCTAATTTGAGACTAATTAGTAACACCTGAATAGACTGCCTCCCTGAAGATTGTAAGAGACATGAAAGCGCTTGGAGGAGAAGAGCAACTGAACTGCAGCAGATGGGATTTAACCCTGTTATTACTTGATCATTGATGGGATTTAACCCTGTTACTACTTGCATCAGGTATACAAAACTGGGAACTAGAGTGTGTGCCTCACCCCCTCTTTTTCTAACAATAATAGTAATCTTTGAAAAATAAATGCCAGAAGCCGTTATCGTCAACTTATGTATTCAGCAGAAAAACACACAAACCATGGTCGCAGTTAGAGAAAGGGGCACACACTTGGATTTGTCACTACAACTTTTTAAATGCATGTAAAAAATTCCTTTTACACAAGAGAACATTTAGAGACAATATCCCCCCCTTCAAATCGATGCTTACCTTTTCCAAGCGTTCTGGACTTGGCATTGGCATCCGCTGTCTCTTTGCCTCCTGTTCTACGGTGAGAAGCATGTTTTTTTCCTTCAGCAAGACATACCTAGAACAAAGGGATCATCAAATTGCAAGTGTGTCAGTGGGTTGTAAAAGAACACAGTCGGAAACATTTCTTTCATTGTATGCTTACCAAAGTTTATGCAAATCTTCACTGCCTTTGGCTCGTAGCTGACTTGCAGTCCAAGAATCACCTATATCAACAAATTGAAGAGTGGTTACATGAACATGCGCATTTACACTTGGATATCATGCAACCAATCGAATACGTGGAGGGACACCAACAAAACTCAAAGCGCATATATGGGAACATGTATGAGGTACCATATAGCACAGTGGTGTCCACAAGGTGGCTTACCACAATTCTTAGGTTAATGGATTTACATTTAACTAAACACAACTTCTCTCCTCGGTCAAACTCAAAATAAAAAGTGTCAGGATAGCCCCTTCTCATCAGTTCCAACAGTATGAGGGTTTCCAATTTTCAGGGTGCTTCCAGGTCACCCATAGTTGCAAGGGTTCTCTACTTAGTTTATTCCTACTTGGGGGTGGGGTGTGACCACTTACAGCTCACCTTGTAGTTCCAGTATACGTTTCTGGGTCTCTCAAGCCGTTGGTAATAGTAAGGTCCTCTTCCACTTGAAGACATGTCTCTATTCCTGCCCTGGTCTTGATCCTCCTAGATGCTAGACCTTTGCTCACTTCTCCTCCCACCATGGGCTTGACCTGTTCAGATTAGGGCCTCATCCCTAGCTCCTTGCCTTGGCCTAAGCATACCGTCTCCTACCTTCACAGACCTTGATAGTCTATGCACGTTCTCCTGACATTTTCTCCAACCTCTCATGTGGTGTCCAACCCACCTTCTCCAGGCCCTCTTTCCTCCAAACTCCCCCTCTCTCCACTCTTCCTCCAAATTCCTATGTCACTCTCCAACTCACTCCATACTCCTGCCATTAGTTCTTACTCAAACACCCACACTGCCTGACTGCGAATATGGGCTTGTATAGTCCTGGCACAGCTTCCCTGTGGTTGGGCTTTCTCTAGGGGTCTGCGTCTAGAAATGTGAATGAGTGAAGGTTTACAATTGGCTGCATTTAAACCATCAACCTGGGCTGCCTTTGACACTTTAGGGCCAGGCAACACCTTTAAAAAATGAGTATATGCTATCAGGGAAGTAATTTTTTTAACTTTATTATTTTTTTAAAAACAGAACGGAAGCAAAGCTTCCACTTTCCACCACCAAACACAAAAAACAAAAACATTACATCCAAAAGGAAGCACTAGCACAGTTGCTGCAATGAGACACAGTAAATGACACAATCAGTTCATAATTCACATTAACCACAAGATAAAGTGTTTGCCCATACGATAGGATATTTGTTAGGTATGTTTTTCGAAAGTCTGGCACTATTCTCGGGGGTATACATGAGTCCTTCATGTACAGTGAATAAGTGTGTAATACAATATTGTGTATAGCAATGCATTCCTCCATGACCTACTTCTCTCATGATAGTTCTTCTAATAATTTTTGATAGTTTTCTGCCACCATTACAATAACAATCCCTTGTGGAGGCTTCCTATTAAAACTAAATGCACTTGTGATGTCATGAATGAGATTTGTGATGGCATCTTTGATGTCATTGATGTTAGTCCTTGCAGTGCACACTGGTGTCACGAGTTATGGTTGCTTAGCTTACCAGAACTGTCTGTAACCATGACATCTCGGTAACAACGTTTTTCCATTCAATTTCATAGGTTTTTGCTAGTGCAACTGAACCATAACGTCCCTTTAACAATGTTTGTTAGTGAATATATATGTATCACTGACAAAAAATGTTAACAGAACGTTATTGTTAAATTGCACTAGGAAAAATCCCAGAAATTCACAAGTTATGGTCAGCTAAGCAACCATAACTTGCGCTACCCCTGTGCACGGCAAGGACTAACACCCATGGCATCAAAGATGACATCACAAATGTCCTTCATGACATGACTGATGACATCACATGTGTATATAGTTGTCATAAACACCCTCCACAAGGGATTGTCATTGTAATGTTGGCAGAAAATTATCAGAAATCATTGGAAGCACTATCATGAAATACATAGGTCTTTAAGGGATGCGTTGCTATAAACACCATTGCATTACAGATTCCCTTCCAGTACATGCGCCCAGTCATGTAGAAACGTTGCAAATGTCTACAGCATGCATCATACAGGTGTAATAATCAAATCTTCGGATGTTGGACCGTACAAAGATGAATGCTTTCATTTGACAACTTTCTGCCGTGTAACACATGCAATAAGTAGCTACGAATGCCTCTTACTACATTACTGTACTACTATACACAACACATAGAGACCACAATTTATAGAAATATGAGCACACATAGAGAAAGTAAAGTCAACAAAAAAGTAGGAGTACCACCAGAAAGTGTTCATACCATACTGCTTATGTTCATGCACAGAACTGATTGCTGTGCTTCAGGCTTGCTTCTTCCCCTATGTATATGTATATGTTATGATGTGACTCAACCCTAAGGAAAGTAGTGCCAGAACATATGAGAAGGGTAAGGTCAACAAATATAGCACCTTTCCCACTTTTAGTTCCTGACTCCCATTGAAGACAAGCACCCGGTGTACATAGGTCACTGAACAAAAAACAAAAAAAAAGGGAGCCACACATGTGATGTCATCAGGCATGTCATGAATGACATTTGTGATGTCATCTTTGATGTATTGGGTATTAGTCCTTGCAGTGCACAGGGGTAGTGCGAGTTATGGTTGCTTAGCGGACCATAACTTGCGAATTTCTGGGTTTTTTCGGTTTTACCTGTAACCATAACATCCCTGTAACAACGTTTGTCCATTGAATTGCATAGGTTTTTACTAGTGCAACTTAACCAAAACGTCCCTTTAACAATGTTTTTTGTCAGTGAATTTCATTGGTTTTTAGCAGGATACCCTTCGTTTGTAAACAAGAACTGTGCAACATAGTGCAACTGCTGGCATCATGTTAATGCGGACAGCAGTCATGGACTATGCGTCTGTTTGCGGAGATCGTGTGGCATCCAACCTGCTGAGGAAGGCAGGTGCTTCTCTTACATAGTGGTACCAATCACTAAAAGCAAAGAACAGACAAACAACACCTTGTGCAAGAATTGCGAGGGAAAACAGAAGGTTTGCAAATTGTGTACTTATGAAGCAAACAGGACAAAGACATAGGGAGTGCACCACAACGGAATGCATCAACAACAACAGAAGTGACGTCTGCCTTCACCAATCTTACCGCACTGTATTGTAAAGGGGAACAAAAAACGAACGGCCATAGTAACGCCTGGAAAGTGCTAAGACCTGAACGTCAATACAATGTAGTAAGGACCCTAAACTTTGTCTAATAATTGCACAGGTGCTGCAGTATGCAATAGTACAGAAGCATAACGTGTCTTAAAGCAGCAATGGCAAGCACCTTAGAGTGGCAGGATGAACATTTCCCTCATGACGCAATGACTTTCTATAGTAACCCCATTGGTACGCACAGTGCTGTGAACCGTAAATTATGTAATTTATATTGCTTCATGTACACCAAACACATTCTCTTTTTGGTAAGAGAACATATTGGAAAGGAAAGCAAGGCAGTACAAGTGGCAACCCTTCCACGGCAGCATACGGGCATAGGAAAGGAAAGAAACTCTGTATAGGGAAATGGACTGCGTGGAAGTCAAAGTGGAGAAATTGGTGAACAATTGTGCCGCTTTAATGGTTACGTACATGGATATATTTTGGACAAAATGAAACAGCAGTGGCACACCTGCATGTGTACTACTTCCCCATATCAGAGCCTGCGATTCCCTCAAAAAACGTTTCATGGGAGACGTTACAGTAATACATCAATCTCTTCCTCCCCTCACAACCAAGTTGTCCAAATCCCCATTTCCCCACAATAAGTATCCACTTCTGCTACCCCTTCCCTTTCCAAATCGGGTGTATGCATGTGTACAAGTAAATGGTAATAATGAGAACGAGAATGTTGCCGAGTGTGTGTGTGGTATTCTTTTTTTACATTAAATGGTATTCTGACTCAGCGCCACACAGTCCTTGTTTCAATGACCACAGTAAGAGAAAGGAAGGTGTCCTACGGACACCGCAGCTGCCCAGCCTATCCAAAATGACAATGGAGGCATCCGTACACCGCCAGGAGGCTCTGCATGTCTGCATGTTGTCCACCACCTATCAATGCGTGTAGGAGCACGTTTGTGCGTAGTGCAGGTACACGCATGTGTATCTGTTCCTCGATGTCCTGGTAACATCGCCACTGTGCAGCATATGCGAAGGAATGTTAATTAGGTCGGGTGTCCACCCACGCCCTACAGGTAGCTATACACAAACATCCCACCTGCTGTACCCTATGAATAACCAGCGTCACCCAACATGGTCGGCGCACATGTGGCACACTTTTAGTCAGTAGAGAAGACTCAATGGCAAGGCATAAATTAGTTTTCAAATTGATTAGCAGAATTTGCTAATTAACACTATACTAGCAATTTTGTACTAACATTTAATGTCACCAGAATTAATTGTACCCCAAGACATAACATTAGCAAGAATGCAGAAATGATTTCTATGTACCTCTGAAGTATAAAATTAGTGCAATGTCTGTAAAATGTTAAGGTTTGCTGCACGAATGGAAAAACAAATGATAAAGAAAGCTCTACAAACATTTTTCAGTTCAAGGCTCTGTGTGGCTGGGTTAAGCAGCCAGTGTTGCAGCACAGTGCTGTTTTAACTGGAAAATGAAATGGTCTTGGTAATATTTCTTTGCACCTAGTTATTCATGCACAATAAAAGTTACAGATTTACTTCTGATCGGCAGTTATAACAGTAGTTTCTTCCTGTGGTACTACTTGCATTACAGGTCCAAACATATCCATGGAGCTGCGTGGGGGAAAGCAGGGGCACAAGGTCAGTTTCCTATTTTTTGTTCAGAGTATTACTACTCCCTTTTATTTTTGGGGAGTATTTGCCTTTCTTTAGCTTAGGGAGTAAAAGTGGCTGATACACCCCTTATCTGTAGGGCTGAGGCCACCGACACTGCCCAAGGATAAAATGCACATTTCCATTCTTGCCAGCACTGGTGTGGTTGGGTCGAATTATTTGCCCAGGATCACATACTTTGGTTAAGCAGTGAAGCCAGAATTTGCCAGCGATTTAAGCAACTTAGCTGCCACAAACGTCCAAGCTCTAATTAGTACACATTTGTTTTTTGGTTTCAGGAGCCTCAATAGTCTTGTTCATTTGCAAAGTACATCCAAAGCAACCTCCTTTGAGTATTTGCACCACCTTGAACAGAAGACTACAAATCTCAGAATGCAAAACCATGTTGGACCTCATGGATGTACTCGGCTTAAAAAAAAAATAGCTTTGAGTAACTTTCTGTGCAAACGTGGTGTTTAAGGCATCTAGCTTCTTTACACATTGTGAGTTAGCTTTAACGTTAAATCAGCATGAACTCTCGGGTCTCCCGTTTACTCTTGCTTAGAAGCACAATTGTGATGCAAGAACATCCCCGATCACAAATCAAATATTGCAAGTCGTAGTTGCTGATGGCAAGTTTACAGCTGTAATCGCCAGGCCTTTGTTATCTGTGCAGCCAGCCAACAGGAAAGAATAAATGATTTAGCTTTCTGCTGGCTTTATCAGTGCAGAACTGCGTGCTAGCAAAGTGCACTGAGCCTAATATTTCGCCACCAAATGGGATAAAACAGCCCTGCAATTTTAACACAGCCAGGTGGCAGAAAGCATTCTAAATATTCTTTCAATTGTGATTGAAAGAATATTTAGAAGGCTTTCAGCCAGCACCGGCTGTGGTTTTAGTGCGGGGCTGAGTGCAAGCAAGTGGCTGGAATTGATATTTCTCCCACCCAAACCGGTGGTAGAAAATGTATTCCCAGCGCAGCCACTTGCTAACAGCCCTGCAGCAATAACACATCCCGCTTGCAGAAGGCCTTTGAATAGTCTTGCATTCTCATGATTAAAGCGCTACCTGTGGCACCAAAGAATAAAAAGTTGGGCTAGGCTCCTTACCTGTCGGGCCTGTGTTGTTATCAAAGTCACATTGGGAAGGTCCACTCTGCCTAATCTGCCTAATCTTCCTCTACAGACAAATTCCAATTCCTAAAAAATAGGCAAAAAGCAACTGATTACCCACAGCAATGCACATGCTCGTTATCAGAGGGCTCGAGAATAGACAGGGCCACTCAGCACCAGCTCTAGAATGGAAATAATAATTCTCCCACCTGAACAGGCGGGAGAACTATTATTGCCAGCGCAGCCACTTGCTACCACACAGCCCTGCAATCGGGGACAGCGTCAGGGCCTTTCGACTCTTACAAACAAAAGAGGCCTCGAGCCTCTGGGGGCCCAGCAACTGCCCCCATGTTTCCAGTCCGCGAAGCACAGCAAGAACAGTCTCAATTTTCGTTCTAGGGCTTTTAATATGCACTTTGCAGTGCTTGCATTAAAGTTATGGCTAGTTAGTGTAAAACTTCCCACTGGCTCTGGCTGCCTGCCTCGTGATAAATTTGGCAGCGAACCTCCATGCACCACTGTTTTCACTCTCAGCAGGCAGGCTCGGACTGGCATATAGGGCAATAGGCACATGGCCGAACTAAAAACACAAAATGCTGGTGTGGGCCAGTTTTTGTGGTCAAAGAGGGCCACTGACTTGGCCGATTTTGAAATCGGGTCCCGTTGCAAGTTGGCCGCGGAATTAAATACTGCATCTGCTTTTTTGGGATGTAAATATCTATTGAAATACAATGGCTAATCCCCCACACTAACGTGAGATGGGGGTTTAGATTCTATTAAAGACAAGGAGGCGATTATTATGCATTACAATCTTTACTCAAACCACAGTAGCAAAGAAAAAAACATTTGTGACACCACAGGTCATGCCCTGCAGGAGACCAATGAGCAGGGACCCTTCCTTATATAAGTCCATTACTCTAATCCCAACTCCTCTTTCTTTGCTGCTGATGCCACAGCTAAGTCACACCTTATTTGTGTTTCCTTAGAAATGCTGGTTGTGGGGCAGCTGTATAATTGGGTTACCAAAGTCGTGTTATATTTCACAGTACGATTTGGTGAAAAATGGAGTTCATGGCTTCTATTGTGATTTTGCTTTAGTTTCAAGGGAGCGAGTTTCTTGTTGTGTATAATATCATACATGGTACTTTATATGGCCACATTTGGACAGGTGCCGTCCGGAATTTATCAGTTCAATAATGATTTTGTGTTTGAATGTTGAAAATGGAATTCCATTTTCTTTTCCTTATTGTGGAAATGTAATTGGAAAAGCCTGCGGGTAGCTGCGCTTTCCTTTTTTCTTTCATTGCTGTTTTATGATCTCGCTCGTGCGTCGTGTGAAGCTTTGCTTCATTCCACCGACGTGCGAGCGTATGCCGGTCAGGAATTTCTTTCTTTCCTGATGCATGCGAGTCCGTTGGGACTGCCGTACCGTGAAGGGCTTTTCTTTGTAATGTTGACGCGCGCGGCCTGTGAAGAAGCTTTGCTTCAGGTCTTCCGCGCGTCATAATGATGTCACAAATGTTTTCATGTAAGGGTGATTTATGTACATTATAAATGTTCACTTAAACTGTGAATTAGGTCTTCATAACTGCTTACACTGCTCGCGTACAGTGTCGCTAATGTTTTTTCATTCAAATGGTGATTCAGGCCCTCATAAATGCTTACGCTGCACGCGTACAGCGAGACACAAATGTTTTCATTTAAACTGTGGGGATTTAGGTTAAAGATTGATTTATGTCCTTATAAAGGCTTACGCTGCTCACCTACAGTTGCTGGCTCAGCTTCAGCAAGGCATGTTCCCCTAGCAAGCTTACCGGTCTTGCATGGCTGCTTCCTATTCACCCTGCTAGGGTGTGCAGTAATTTATAGCCTGCTCGGCTGTGCCTTTCCCAAGGCAGCGTTGTCCTGCTTTATGTTGCCCATTCTATTTATTTTCGTAGGTTCCTAATAAGTAAGGTGCGATGTTTATGTAGTTATACATACATAAAGTAGCAATCGTCTCAGATTAAGCCCAGAGGCAGAATAGCTCAATGACAAGCGCTGCAAGTTTCCATGCTCAAGGACCTGGGATCGCTTCCCGCCATGCCCAGGGTACAATTATGTATTTTATTTTTGTATATGTATTTACAGGTCTATATATGTGTATATATATTTTAAAAAGGATTTAAAAATTTTAATTTTGTTTTAAACTGTTCAGCTTAGGTGCCATAACCTGCTTGGTTTCAGGCTCTGCCTGGGTTCTAATGCGAGGTTAGCCCCTCGTGTTCTGCTGGTTACCACCCTGCTCGGGTGAGCAGTTTGAGATACACTTGCTCAGTGTATTCTTCGCTTAAAGTTGACAATTTTGTTTGTGTACTACATATGGCATTGTGGATTACCTTCTCAGTATGTGGGCCATAATCGGCTCAATGGCAGGTTTTCCCTGTGTTTCTTCTGCGAGGTGAACCCCTCGTATACTGTGTGTTCCACACCCTGCTAGGGTGAGCAGTAGAGGTGCACTTGCTCAGTGTACTCTTTGCTAAACAATATATATTTAAGTGGTGCCTGGAACACATTTGCGTTTTCAGAATTGTCAGTACCCCGGATAGCTCAGTAGGTATTAGCTTCTATAAGGGCCAGGGTTCGGACCCTGTGAGGGCGTAACCCCTCTACCTTGGGTATTTTTATATTATTTTATATTATTTATTTATTTCTTAAGTACTTTAAAGAAAAGAGTGTGTGGAGGTGGTTGTAAACAGCCCATGGGGTGGGGGGCGGGGGGGGTTGTACCTTCCTCTCTAGCCATCACTCTGGTGTTAACCTTCTTCTTTTAGTTAAAATTCTGTCGCCCTTTACGATTAATTAGTTTCAGGACAACTCAGTCCTTTCCTTAGGTTTTGCTTTCCCTGATATCAATTGCTCCACCCAATACCTGTGCTGATTAAGCTGCAGTAGAAAACGATGATGCGTTATGCCTCTATTGAGGTCTGCAGGGCTTGAGGCTCTCTTTAGTGGGGACGTGTTTTCCCTTACTATTTGTCCCATTTTGACATTCATTATACCATTGGACTATTGGTGGAGACAAAGTCAGCTCGAGGGTAACTGTTCAGTTTTGTTGCCTGGCAAGTTGAGCAACCATGTTCTACTTGGATGGAGTGTTTGGAAACACTTGATGGTATCAGATGGACGAGTTGCCAAACAACTTTCTGGGGCCTGCCCCATGGTTTTCCTCCCAAAGCTTGGCCCAGCTAACCATCTAACAGTTGTTACAATTTCTCCTCTGCTCGAAGAGTACAAGCAGGCTTCTGTACCCTCAAGAGCGTTGTTTAACCTCTTTCATTATATATGTATATACATATATATTTTTCTACAGTGCAGCGAATAGTGCTGGTTTTCACATCCGTGCTGACCCTACTGATACAGGTTCCTAATTTGGAAAGTTCTAAATCAGTCTTTTATCCTGCTGAGATCGATAAGTGAACACCTCACACCACACACCGTTCGTAGTAGTGATGAGCACCTCTCGTATACCTGAGGGTTCGTAGTACTATATAAGTGCTATTTTGCTATGCACAATGTGCTTAATTTTTCCTTCCACTGATCCCCTTAGTGGCCAGTCAGCCTCACACGAATACAAAGACTCAGACCTCCGGGTTTGAGGGGACAGTGGTCCCAGATTTCTGTCACAACCTTTCATTTATGGGTCACTGATAATTACCCCAGAGTCCTATCCCCCCTCATTCCCCTTCCCGCCATCCTTGGGGGAGATTGCATCATGATATACACCTCCTGGAGTAACTCCCGATGGTTTCTGTTTTCCTTTTTACAGGTGTTCTGGCTCGTGACCAGTGCAGACTCGCACTGAGCATTTCCCTCCCGTCAGTTACTTTCCTTTGCGTTAATTCCTGGTATTTCAATAAGTTAAGCCGAGCCCGTCCACGGTCAGGGGGTTGGTTAGAAGTGCAAGAGTGCATTTATTTTAAGGGTGTAAAGCGGGACTTTAATGTGGTCATCAGGGTAAACTTCTTCTGGGTTGCAAGGTTTTTTTCCTCGGATAAGAGGGGGAGGGTTCTCCTCCTTTGGGAAGGCTCAATATCCCTTGGTGGGATAGAGGGGTCTGGGAGTGATACTAATCTCCCATCCAAGTTATTAAGACCCTCTATCGCGATGCGTTGCAGCGTCTCTACATTAACTATCAGAAGGTGTCTGTCAGTGCGATTCCCAGAGGGCTGGGATATATTTAGTTAATGACTTGATTCTCCTAGTCACCTGCATGGCAGGTGGACCTTTGAGTTTTCACAAGAGTTTGTTTTTGCAATAAGATGCCAGCTCAGAGTGCTGTGAGCTTCAAGGTTCTTCAAATTGGCTGAAATAGAGGTTAGGCCTCTTCTGGTGTGCAACTTCAGTTTAACTGTTTAGTGATCAGTTCTTTGCAGTTTAGAGTTTTGGTAAGACTTTGGAATTTAGGGGTCCTCCTTCGGTTAGTTTTTGATCCTCTAGGGGATTTATCAACCAGAGCGGAGTGAACAAGGTTCAAGCACCGGGCATATCTACAAGGGAGTTTAGATATCACTATAATGGTAACAATTGGATGTAAGATACATTTCTTCTCCTTGCCAAGTTTGGCCTCTTAAGGGTCAGGTTTGTAAATATCTGCCTTTTGTCATGGTAGCAGAGTCCTTCTTCAAGAGCTCGGGAGGTCTGAAGGTCTCTGTGTTGGTGGTTTGACAGATTTAGCTTTTCAGGTGGGGCCCCTCTCTTCCATTCTGCTTCTGCCTCCAGAAGACATCCTTCCTTAGTATACACATATGTCTGAAGACAATTGTGTGTCAAGTCTATTGCTCGTCAGCTCCGCTCAGGATGGGTTGTCCTATTACAGATTAATAAAATGACCTTTAACTCCCATTTTACTTTTTATGAAGATTTGTCTTTCCCACTTGGTTCCCCAGTGTAGTTATGTGACCTGCTCTGTTTCTAATGCGTGCGATATCTTCCTTTAACGCATGGGATGGAACCTACAAAACCTTCACCCCTATGGGGTACTTTTCTTTATGTCCAGGAGAGCTAGGTGCTTATTTTCTTTTGTTTGCTATCTAGGTTCCCAAAGATGGTATGAATTTAAGTGTTTTAAAATGTTTGATTGGACAACGGAGGCGTTTATTGTTCCGATGGGTTTTTCCTAACCTACTAGTATAGGAAAACTTTGTTCAATGTTTTCCCCCCTCTTTTAACCAGTTGGTTTTGATGACCTGTAAGGAACGCGGGAATTGGCACATCTTCCTGTTGTTGTTTCTTGCAGTGGATTTGGCTATGCCTTATAAGACAGTTATTCGGGCAGCCTAGTCTTGGGCAATTCTCTTACGGTCAGCTGATTGATTTAATGAAAGTATTTAAAACATTTTCTTTCCTATTATTTTATTATATCATTTTATTATATGGTCTCTATTGTATTGATCATGTTGTACTAATGGGATGCAAGGGCTTCGAACTTGCACAATATGAGCCTCCTGTCTTGTCATAGAATGGCTAATCCCCCACACTAACGTGAGATGGGGGTTTAGATTCTATTAAAGACAAGGAGGCGATTATTATCCCACCCACCCACCCTTGATATATGATATGACAGTTATGACACGCATATACACAGGTGTTTTATGAGAGAACATTCTTTGGTTTGTTGTTCTTCCCATCCACCCAACCTTCTTGCTTGTTGTTCTTACAGCTACGAGTTGAGGTTCTGATCAGGAGTGTGGCTCGCAGTTAGCAGTTATGGAGTGCGTGGTACGAGAGATTCGTTGGATTTGCCTTCATCGTTTATCATCTGATCTGTGCAGTGGACGTCTGGTTCAAGACAGCTACAGAAAGAGGAGTTGGGATTAGAGTAATGGACTTATATAAGGAAGTTGTCATGATGCCTGCCCCCGGGAAACCAGACCAGGCCCAGCAACCCCAGAAGCAGGCATCATGCCATTTGGAGCAAGTCCAAAAACCCCAGCTAGGGGCTGTTTGGGTGCAGTCCTGGCGCCTATGGCGCCAGGCTCATAAGAATAGTCAGTCCTGGCGCCAGGCTCATAGTAGAAAACCTACCTGATGCAGACCATGCTGCAAACTTACCTGATGCAGACCATGCTACTTTTTACTCGGGTGGGGCTGTGGAAGAATACTTACCTGGGACTACTTCCAAGGCTATTTAAACCACGCCCGGACAGCAGCACACGCTTCGCGTTATTCTGCATCCAGCAGCGTAACGCTCACCGTGCCTGCAGCAGCTTCCAGTCTTCAGCCACGCCCGCCTCGAGTCCGGAGCTCCTGGAAACAAGAAGAAAGAAGGAGGAAAGGTCAGAACAGGAGTTTTACCTGTAATCCTTACCTGAATCCTGATCCATCACGCCACGGAGCTGGAGAAGAAGTCTTTAAAAATGCCTTACTTCGCATCCTGCAGCGCCGCGCTGTACTCACCTGCCTTGCAGCACTTCAGCATTCCATCACGCTCTTCTCCATCTCGGGGCCGCTCTCCGACACCTAAGGAGACAAAAACAGCAAGGTGAGCCAAGGGGATACTCTAAGACTGTACAAGCTACCCCCCAAGACTTACCTGATTTACCACAGGGGGTACTTACCTCCTTTCGGGTCGGCGCAGCCTCCGCTGCATCTCCGCCGTGCCCCGGCCCCTATGGGGAAACAACAGAACAGCAAGGCGCAATAAGGGGAAACCGATTTTTTCCCAATAGACTTACCTGGTTTTACCGCTGGAGGCATCAATCCCCAAGACCTCATACCACATCAGCGCCTGAATGGGGGAAAAGCCACATGTTATATATTGACACCATTGTATCGAACTGAGCTGGATAATAAAAACCCTTACCTGCATCTTACCGGTTGCCACGTGGAACTCTTCATTAGGGCAATACAGCAACCTAAAAGGAATTGGACAGAGTGAAGGTCAGACGTGTTTTGAACTCTTACGAACTAAAGACTTACGGCGTCTTGCCGGCATTCTTTGAGTCAATACCGTTCTGGAACTCCCCAACTCCTCCACGCCAGTGAAGAAACTGGTCATCTACGCGCCCCTGCGCTCGAAGCAGGATGGAGAGCTCATCTTTCCAAACCATCAGGTGAGAGCATAGAGGGAAAACAAATGTGACCTGTGGGAAGAACTACGGGAGAGGGGAAGATGGGGTTAGTGCTCGAACTCCACAGGTAGTTAATTCCCTTTCTCCTTTAAAGAAGGATATTCCTACAATTCAAACAAACGAAGCTGGGTGGGCCAGTCCAGTCCATCATCTCGGCACTACGCATCTCACTGGTGGAAACAACAGCTGGCCAGTTCAGATCGACGCCCCCGTGGGAACCAGGTGAGCGTAACAGAAGGGTCCCTGCGCATTGGTCTCCTGCAGGGCATGACCTGTCCTCCATGATGGATTGGGGAGCTCCCTTACATTGACATTGAACTATTTAGTTCTGTACTTTACAACTTTTTTATTTGTAAAAGTTTTTTTCTTTGCTGCTGTTGTTTCAGAGTAAAGCTTGTAATGCATAATATGAGCCTCCTGTCTTGTCATAGAATCCAATGTGTCAAGGTTAAATAAATGTTGGGGCATTTGCAAAGCTGTGGTAGCTTGCTCTTTCCCCTGTGCAGCAGCAGCTTGCGGGCTGGGGGCCAGTAAATGAGTGCTTCCTCTATCAGCAGGGGCTCCTCTTCCGCCCTCTGCCCATAGCACCTCCTGCCGCCCCATTTCAGGGCCTCAGTGGCCGGAGCCAGCTATCCTGTATCCTGGCACTCCCCCACCCCAGGAGCACCTGCCTGGGCGAGTCCCAGTTGAGGAGGTGTGAAGTTCTGGCTAACGACCCTGTCACAGCGGGGTCGGGGATGGGGGCCGGGGGGTGTCGTGCCTCTTTGTGTTGTCCCAGGCTCCACAGGAGAGGGGTAGGCCTTCCCCAGCTCTGCAAAAGCAACTTAAAAACGGTTTTTAAATTAAGGCATCGAAGAAAATATAGCTGGACTACATAGCCCAAAATTCCCACATCTACAAAAGGTGGGTCCTCGGGGCGAGAATAGGGGATTAAGTACCGTTCACTGCTCTTCTTGCCTGGAATCTTGAACACAACCCTTTATCTAACTGGGGCTAGGGTGACCAGACGTCACGGTTTTGCCGGGACTGTTCCAGCATTTGGTGCTCTGTCCCTCTTTCTCAAGATCATGTTCCCATTGGAAACTGCAGTGGTCCCGGTTTTTTGAAATAGGTCTTCATAGCTGGCAGGCTCAGGAATGCACAATCTTGCAAAGAAGAAATGCTGCATTTTACAACTTAAGATAGTGTTAGTTTGTGATAAATTAATTATAATATGTGTTTCTTTGAACAGCAACACTTAAACCCCCTCCTGCTACAAACGCTACTGAATGTGTAGTGCCCTGACAGCCGCTTTCAAGAGCTAGTCCTACATTTATGTTAGTTGCCATGTCAGGGTTTTTTACTTTTTAAATCTGGTCACCCTAGTGTGTATGGTTTGTGTGAATGTATCTGTGAGCAGGTTCATTCATTTGAAATGAGTGTGACAGAGAACGTGCCTCTGCATGAGTGCACCTGTGTGAGAATGCGAGTCCTTGTGTGCAAGTAGGTGAGTGCTTCTGTAAATTAACATGAGTCCGTGTGAGAGAGTGGGTGTGTGCAAGCATACTGGCTGTGAAACAAGTTTCTTTGCGACTCGCCGCAAGACTGTGAAAGGCTGTTTTCTTCGGCATGTGCAACAATGGAAAAGTTTTTGCGTTTTATGCAAGACGAGAAAAGGCGAAGGTGGCTTATGCATGCCAATGTGAGTAGATAAGGAGACGGGATTTCATGGCATTGTAATGTCCTCATTACCAGCCCCTGAAGGCCGTTAAAAACTGCCAGCTGCCCAATCACAATGCAGTTCTGATTCCTTATTATGAGAAGCATTGGTTTTTTCTGATACATTCGAATGAATGTGTGCCATTTTATGAAATAAGGTCACGTTTTATCGCTCGGATCGGAGTTGCAAAGCCTGCCGATGAGTTCCTGCTCTGCCTCCCCAATGCTGACAAAGAGGTTTATTGAGATCTCACAATGACTGAGGAAGGGGAGGGTCTCCTTGTTTCACTTCAGGTATTGGTTTCTGCGTGCTACGTTTAGAACATCACTGGTTTATGCATTCTACTGCCTTCAACGCAAAATGACCCCTCCTTACCTAAACACATTGATTTCTGGCAATGCCACCTGTGCCCGAGGGTTGATGCATATTAAAACAGCATCGTCATGGTTTTGAAAAAGCACAGTACCTGCTTCTCCTTGGGAATGTTTTCAAGGCATTGCCCTCACTTAGCATCTGTTTTGAATCGCGTTGTTCTCTGCAAGTAATAATTTGGTTGAATAGCTCCTTGGGTGAGCAGCCAGTGACTAGAGTGAACGGAGGTCACGTGTTAGGGCAAGGCTGATTCAGCTCTCATTCATCCACATTGATTACATGAGCATTTCTGAGCTTGGGGGCTATAATGGAGAGGGAGAAGAGGGGAAAGAAATCCTGGACCTAGCACCCCCTTTGGGGTCTAGGTATGGGTGGGGTGTGTGTGTGCATATGGGGGCGGATGGGCGTCATGTCCATGGTGCCAGCATATTCTTTCAAACGCACAATTTGAATTACAATTTATTTTAAAAAAAACTCCCTCTTGGTTATTCAAACAGTGTTACAAAAGGAATAAATAGCCATTTGCAAATGTGGGCCACTTTTTCATTGGTGTCCGAGAGAAGTTTATGGTCCCCCCAATCAGCAGGGGATGGCCAGGGGCCACACATCTTCAGCCGGGCATGTTCGCTGCTTGCAGAAGCACTTTTGAAAGGCCTTCTGCAAGCAGCAGGCTGTGTTATTATTGCGGGATCGAACGGGCGGGAGAATTATTGGCAGCCACTTTACACCCAGTGCCCGCAGTAATAACACAGCCTGCTTGCAGAAGGCTGTAAATATTCTTTCATTCTAGTGATTAAAGCAGCGCTTTTCACTAGAATTAAAGAATATTTGAAAGCCTTATGCGTGCATGCTGTTATTACTAACACATTTGCTTGCAGAAGGGCTCCCCCACCCCAGCACTCCACCTTACCTAGGAGTGGGGCTCAGATTTCCTTGTGCTGTTGACGTCCCTCCATGTGATATGACGCTGCACCCGGGATGGGCTCATAAAATTGATACAATGTATTTAGCCCGGCACGAGTCCTTCTGCTTCGCCTGCACGCTGTGCAGAGGCACATTTTAAAGGCACACACTTTATTTAATCTGTGTGGAAATCAAATTGCAGATGGTGCAACATGATTGTTTAATTAAACAGCAAACCGGCAGTATTGTACCGCAAATTGCGATGCGATACCGCCTATTGTATGCCTTGCAACGGTGTGCATAGGACACCTATGCACCTGCGCACAACACATTTAGCCGAAAATGCATCCAGCGGACAGCCGTCCCAAAGGAGAACATTGGCAACGTCACCATGCGACCGCACCCACGCTGCGTGTGGGCCCTTATTTCGGGGACAGGAGCTGGACCCTTGAACACCGGCAAAGTGCAGGGTTGAGCAAAGTACAGAGTGTTTTTCAGAACGCACACGCTTACAAACACACCACAATGTGCTGTTGCACATGTATGTATGTTTTGGAACAATGTAGGCCTGCTTTCTGGGTGTAATTTGTCCACTGCAACCCTACAAAAGGGCACACCGCAGAGGGGCTGTGCAATCTGTTTGCAGCTTTTCAGAACAGAGTAGCAGGCCACATAGGTTTGCCCTGTAAGTAATGGTGCACCAAATCTGTTGTGCTACAGTGCGTCTGCAACTAATGGCAACCATGTCAGTCTGGCTGAGTACGCACAGTAATGTAGAAAATTATGAACAGGCCTTGCTGTGACCCACACCCGCAGCTGAGATGGTCCCCATTGTCCCAATCTCATGGGTAGCTAGTGAAAAAGGGGAGTATGCGCATGTGCGTTTCCACAAGGACGGTGCGGGCCGTGTCCCAATGAAGCGGAAACATTCCTTCTTCCCTTTCCAGTGTCTTCTTTGCAGCACGCCGTCATTGCATACCGTTAAAAAGTTCCACACGCTTCCACCAATTAAATTGAAGAGCTCTCCATGTAACAGTATCAGTTCTGTACAACAGTCCTCTGCGTACACACTACGGCCAGAAACATTGTTGCGCAATCCCTGTGGCTCCACAGTTCCATTTCCATGGGTGCCATCCTGAAAATCCCCAGATGTGGCTTTCGTGCTACATGTGAGCGTGGGGGAATAACTTGCAACCAGGGTAGGGGGAGTTCAGTGTAAGGGGCGCCTCTGAAAAGAGCATTTTTTTTTTTAGATGCTTCTAGTGAAACTTTTTTTTCACTTTTTATTTGCTTTTTTGTGTTTTCTTGTGCGGACATTGTTACAGTAAATTCTTCATTACATCTTGTAGACGGGCAAACAAAACAGCATTACCAATGGGCGACAAAGAAATGCCATTTGCTTGGAAGAATTCCACATTTCCACAACTGAGGTCATTGTTGCAGAAGAACATCCCAGTAGCAGACAAAAAAGTATACATGCTTCTGTTGATCATGCACCTTCCTGCCTCTGGCTCGGAACAACTTCCAGGAGCAATGTCCCATACTCTTCGTGGTGTTATGGATGAGAAAAGCACTGTGGCAGTGGGAAAAAAGCCTCTTCACTAGTTTTAGCAACCTCTTCAGTCGACGGAACAAGCCTAAACAAGACATGTAACCCATATGCATGCTGCCGTAGTGGATGACGATAACATCGGCTCTTGCAAAAGTGGCCAGGTCTTTGCAAAGTGCATCCATGTCGGCGAAACAGCGCTCGTAGACACCGTTCCACAATGCGACCACTCCTTCCAATCCGAAATTGTCAGCCAAGTTTCTTTCCAGGCCATACTTGTGCAGATCTAGTAGAAAGGCATCACCTATAGGCAACACAATGCGTTTCGCCATGTCAGCCAGCCTCACTACACAGAGTGTAATGTACAGCAGTTTGACCGCCCCTTCCTGTGAACCACACCCACCTGATTGGATAATCCCGAAAGTCCAATGTCCATTGGCCAGCAAGGTAAGAAGCGCAGATTGTTTGTTTGTTCGTTCTAACAATCCGCATTCAGACTGCCTGTATTCGCTTGCATTCTAGTAATCTGCCTTAGACTGCCTGTTCTAACAAATTTGCATTTAGACTGCTTGTATTTGCCCATTGGCCACCAGCCCACCTATTCTTGAATGTTCTAGCAAACTTGCATCTAGGCTGCCGGTGTCTGTCTAGGGCAGCTACCCTGTTATGTAGTCCACCACAACCACCCAGGTTTTGCAACTCAAATATTAGTCAAGGCTTCACAACGCTCTCGACCGCACCACTTAGCATGTGTCTGTTCACCGCTAACCTGCTGGCCCATATCTTGATTAGTCTCAATACTGCACTACCGAGTAGACGTGCGTCTGCTCGGCTCCCGCGGCTGCACTAACATCCTGTTATAAAAAAGCCTGTTTTTGGGGGTAACAAGAGCTGGAAATACCCCGATGTGACGGCGAACATCCTGGGCACACCCGGAGCGAAGATCGAAGAGAACTGCGGTCGGATTCACCGGAGACGACCGTGTGAAGTTTTGCGGCGACAGCATCTAGCCCGCCTTCAAAATGACCGCGGGCGCACGCATCTGAACGTCCTGTGCATATCCAGCGAGGCAGCGCTGAGGCAGTGTCCAACCCGCAACAGACTGGTCGATCACAGCGGAAGAAAGGTGCGGACCCAGCGGGGTCCCGGAGAGGCCCCGATCGGCAGACACGCTCGTGCAGGACAGCACAGACAAGAAAGCGGCGGGAGAACCTGCCGAAAAGTGGAGTCTGGGCCTCACGCGCCGGCTCCCACCCTTCGGGGGGATCCGGCCGGAGCATCATCACTGACAGGGAAGCCAAGAGGGCCAGCAAAGGGAGAGAGGGCCGTGCACCCGTGTGAGCCCTGCCCCCCAACAACAGGCGAGCAGGGGGGCCCGGAGAGAGGCCCTTCCGCCTTTCCACCCCTGCAGGAGCCGCTGATTCAGTGACATACGCGCAGACCCGTGGGCCTGTGCGAGAGCGGGGGAAGGTGTGCTGCTGCTGGGCGGCGGGCGGCTGCGTCGGCCCAGGAATGAGGACATAACCACGGAGCGCAGCAGCAACAAAGGGAGCGATTTACCAACAAGGTAAAAGAGACGTGAGGTACACCAGGAAGCGTAGTGCTCAGGCAAAAGCTGGCTGGACGCCCACATCGCCCCATATAGCGTACAAGGTGGACTTGGTGCCATGGGGAAGGATAGGCCGAGGAAGCTTCATGCCCAGAGCAGAATGGATCAGTACACCATTCCTCCACCCCAGCCCACTGAACACCACCCGCAATCCTCAGACGACATGGAGACGGACCAAGGAATCCCGCTCAAAGACATCATGGCCGCCATTACCGACTCCCGCACGTCCATGGAGCAGAAAATGGACGGAATAAGTATGGATGTTTCCATCCTCAGGCACGACCTCCAAAAACTAACGGCACGCACCGGGGAGGCTGAGCAGCGCATTTCCAACACGGAGGACAGGATGAACACCATGCAACAGCAGCTTCATAACACGATGTCCAAATTGAAGGTGCTGGAAGACAGAATTGAAGAGGGAGAGGGCAGGGCCAGACGCAACAATGTGCGCATCCTGGGTATACCCGAAAAGGCAGAGGGCGCCTGCATGGAACTTTTTCTAGAACAATGGCTTTCCGACCTGTATGAGCCCGAAGCCTTTTCCAAGTTTTTTTCCATAGAGAGGGCACACTGGGTACCCACGGGCAGGCCACCGCCTGGCGCACCCCCCACAAACTGTAATAGCAAGATTCTTACATTACAGAGACCGCGACGCCCTACTGCAAAATGCGCGCGCCAAAGGAGCTGTTACGTTCAATGGCTCCAAAATCGCCTTTTTCCCGGATTACATGAGGGAAGTGCAAAGGGCAAAGCAATCCTTCGACTCCCTGAAAAGGCAGCTACACACGATGGGAGTGAAGTACGGCCTGCTCTTCCCTGCACAGCTCATGATTTATCACAAAGGCACAACAGTCCATTTTAGTGACCCTAAGGAGGCTTCGCGCTGGGCCGAGCAAAACATAGAGGGAGATTGGTCTGCCCCCCGCGAAAATAGGGGAAGAAGGAACAAGTTACTTACCTGTAACTGTTGTTCTCCAGCATGGGTCTGGCATAGATTCACATGCTCATGAATATTCCCCGTCGTCAGGCTCGGAATCCTCGGTAAAGAAAAAATCAGTATCAGTTTTGTTTCTGATCTGTCTTTCTTAGTAGTAACCAATCACTGATCTCTGGGTCATACTGCCCCAGCCAATGACTGCCCTCTCCCTAAGCCCCGCCTCTGGCAGCCATCCTCAGATTTGGTAGCACGCCAAGTGGCAGTATGACCAAGCGAAGAGCCGCAGAGGGGTAGGTGGGAGGGTTCGCATGTGAATCCATGCCAGACCCATGCTGGAGAACAACAGTTACAGGTAAGTAACTTGTTCCTTCTCCAGCATGGGGTCTGGCATGGATTCACATGCTCATGAATAAAAGAATACATAGCAGTATACACATGCACAACCACAGGAGGTGGCAAAAGGCTCAACATTAAGCAATACAACCACTGAACATTAAGCATCTCTTACCTCCTCACCAGGCTCACCTTAAGCGAACAGGTTGCACAGTACTGCTTGGCCGACCCTGGCCGCCTCCCTGGAGTCCCGATCGACGCAGTAGAATCTTGTGAATGTGTGCGTCAACCTCCACGTAGCAGCCCTGCAGATGTCCAGCAGGGGCACACCAGACAGGAACGCCATGGTAGCAGCGATCGCTCTGGTCGAATGGGCTCTCGGACGGCCGGGCAGCGGTCGGTTTGCCAACCGGTGACAATGCATGATGCAGCCGGAGAGCCATCTGGAAATGGAAGTCTTTGAGAAAGCCTTCCCTTGATTCACAGACCGAAAGTTCACAAACAGTCGTGACGTCTTCCGAAAACTCTTTGTGCGGTCCATGTAGAACTTCAGCGCTCTAGCTACATCCAGCGAGTGTAAAGTCCTCTCGGCCGGCGTCAAAGGCGACAGAAAGAAAACTGGTAACACGAAGGGCTCGTTGAGGTGGAAGTCCAACAGCACCTTGGGCATGAAGGAGGGGTGCGTCCTCAGCACCACCCTCGTGTCATGAAAAGTCAAGTATGGAGGCTTGCAAGATAGGGCCTGAATCTCTCCCACTCGTCGTGCAGAGGTGATGGCCACGAGGAACGCTGTCTTCCATGACAGGAACTTCAAAGGCGCCGAATGCATAAGCTCGAATGGGGCCCCCATGAGCCTGGTCAGCACCACATTAAGCTCCCACGCCGGGGCAGGAGCCTTCACCGGCGGGAATGATCGGAATAGTCCCTTCATAAATTCCTTCACCAGGCGATGGGACCACAAGGACGGCCGTCCCGTCGTCCTGGTATATCGGGAGATGGCAGCCAGATGTATTTTTATGGAGGTGTGAGCTAGTCCAGCCTTGGCCAGCGACTGCAGGTACGGCAGCACTTGAGGGGCCGTAATTCGCAGAGGGTTGATCTTCTGTGCACGGCACCAGACAGAGAACCTCTTCCATTTATGACCGTAACACTTGAGAGTTGAGGACGCCCTGGCCTTTGCAAGAACCTCTCTGCAATCAGCCGGGATATCGTACCCTCCAAACTCTAGTGCTGCAGGAGCCAGGCCTGCAAGTTCAGCGACTGTGGGTCGTGGTGGAGAATGGCGCCTCCTTCTCTGGAGAGAAGATCTGCGTCCGCCGGCAGCCTGACTGGCGGGGACGTTGACAAGTCCAGAAGGTCCGGGAACCAGACCTGCCTCTGCCACACCGGTGCGACGAGGATCATCCTGCACCTGGACTTCTTGAGCTGGTTGATGAGGCGGAGCAGCAACGGCAATGGAGGGAACGCGTATAGAAACAGGCCGTCCCAAGGGAACGAGAAAGCATCGCCCATGCTCCTCGTCTGTGGGAACCTGCTGGCGAACCTCTGCCACTTGGAGTTCGTCGCCGTCGCAAACAGGTCGATCTGGGGTTTGCCCCATCGTTGGAAGAGTCGATCCACTTGATCCTGGCGCAGTTTCCACTCGTGGCACGAGCGCAGCTCCCTACTGAGTGAGTCGGCGATGCTGTTTTTTATTCCTGCCAGGTGGAAAGGAACCAGAAACATCCTCTGGGCGACGGCCCAGTGCCACAGATCCTGGGCCTCCTTGGATAGGGCTGGGGATCTGGTGCCCCCCTGCTTCTGTATGTAGAACATCATGGTGGTGTTGTCGAGATCCTCACCACTTTGTCCTTGAGGGACGGGAGGAACGACTTGAGCGCCCAGAACACTGCTTGGAGCTCCAAGATGTTGATGTGAAGAGACCTCTCCTCCGGGAGCCAAAGGCCTCTTGCGTGGAGATCTCCGGTGTGGGCCCCCCCCCCAAGCCCTCCAGAGAGGCGTCCGTAGTTACCGTCTCCTGAAACGCCGGGGTTTGAAAGTCTGTGCCCGTCGTGAGGTGAGCCCGGGTGCCCGACCATAGGATCGCCCGACGGAACTCCTCGTCGAGGGGGATCCTGTCCTCGAAGCAGCCCCTCGCCTGAAACCAGCAGTCGTCGAGGAACTCCTGTAGTGGAAGCATCCGAAGTCTGCAAAGGGGCACAAGGTAGATGCATGAGGACATCATCCCGAGAAGGGACTTGATGGATCTCACCCTGGCCATGTCCATGGCTAACAGGCGCTGCACCTAGCCCAGGATGGTCTTGTTCCTCTCCTCTGAAGGGGAGGCCAATTGCTCCATTGTATCGAGCTTCGCCCCCAAAAACAGTGCTACTTGCGATGGAACCAGGTGGGATTTGGGGTAGTTGATGGCGAACCCCAGCTCTGTGAGCAACCGGACAGTCCTCGCGGTACGATCGACGGCGAGTTCCCTTGACCTTGCCCGGATTAGCCAGTCGTCCAGGTAGGGGTAGACGTGGATCCCCTGCAGGCGCAGCCGCGCCGCCACTGGTGCCAGGCACTTGGTGAAAACCCTGGGTGCCGACTTTAATCCGAACGGTAGGGCTCTGAATTGGTAGTGGCGTCCCTGAACCACGAACCTGAGGAACTTCCTGTGCCTTTTTAGAATGGGGATGTGGAAGTAAGCATCCTCCAGTGCCGACGACGATAGGAAGTCGCCTTCCTCCAGCTGTCCCAGCACGTGCTGGAGGGTGACCATCCTGAATTTCTGCGCCTTGATGTATTTGTTTAACCGACGCAGGTCCAGGATGGGGCGCCAACCGCCTGTCTTCTTTCTGACGAGGAAGTACCTTGAGTACATTCCGGAGCCCCGGAGCCTCCTGGGGACGAGCTCGATGGCACCTTTCTTGAGCATCGCCTTTACTTCCAACAGCAGTTGAGGAACGTGATTCTCCTTCCTGGCCACGGGAGGAATGCGAGGGCACTTCTTTAGGAATTCCAACAAATGCCTGTTGGCCAGGGTGTCCAACACCCAACGATCGGTGGAGATGGACTCCCACACTCTGACGAACTTCGTCAGCCGGCCTCCCACCGGGGTGCTTCAGTGGGGGCCCGACAACCTGGCCGGGTCAGTCTTGCTTGGAAGCGGCCTTGCCGCCTTGGCGACGACGGCGGGAACCCCCTTGCTTGCTGCGACCTCGGTAGGCCTCCTGGGAAGAGGAGCGGGCCGCCTGGCGGTAAGTGGAGGAGCCACCGCTGGATCCTTTGGAGGCACCCTGTCTGCCTCCGGGGCTCCGAAAGGGCCGTCGCTGCTGAAGAAAGTCCTGGAGAATGTCTGTTGCCTTGAGCCACCCTCGTCGTCGGAGGCAAACTCTGTTGCCCAGTTGGCGAATTCCAGTATTGGCAATGTCTGTCGCCACCATTATGGCATGATCCGATGCCACCTCGCCCTCCTGCAGAATTTCTAGGGCCTCTGCCCTTTTGTCATCAGGCAGGAAATCTAGCAGGGGAGCTATCTTGAACCAGAGCTCCCTGTCGTAGCGGGCCACGATCGCTAAGGGATTGGCCGCCTGACTCGTCGTCCAACTTCTTGCCCTCGCTGTCTGGCGGGGAAGTGGAAGTTGAAGCAGCCGCGTCCGTCGCCTTCTTCTTAGCCTCTGCCGAGACGACAGAGTCTGGCGTGGGCTGGGCCCTGAGGCACAAGGGGGCGGCATCGGGGACTCGGTACTTCTTCTCGTACCTGTCCCTCTTGGCGGGTGTCATGGCAGGGTTCTTGAGGACAGCAAGCCCCTCGTGCCACATGTCGTCAAGTAAAGGGAACGACGATCTTGTTTGGTGCGTTCCGAAAGGTTCTTGCAGAACGCACAGTCCTTCACGTGTGTCTTGTCCCCATGGAGGCAGTAGAGACATTGCGAATGCTCGTCCTCCTTGAAAACGTTATATAATCCGCATCCAGGGCAGTTCCTGAACAGCTTGGATCCGGGCGTCGAGCTCCCCTTGTCCTGGGCCATGTCCGTTGAGGTAGGCCGCAGATCTTCCGGAATCCTCCAAGAAGTGTAAACTCAACGAAAACTTCACCCTTGAGGGGCGTGAAGAATTCCGAAATGGGCCCCGTTATCGGAAGTAGAAACGGTGGAGCTTGAGGCTCGATTAAACCGAAAAAATGAGAAATTCTCCTGAAAAGCATGAAAACGCAGTAAAAAACTCGAGAGTTAAACACAAGGACTTCCAACACTTGAGCGTGCAGTAAAAATCTGAGGATGGCTGCCAGAGGCGGGGCTTAGGGAGAGGGCAGTCATTGGCTGGGGGCAGTATGACCCAGAGGTCAGTGATTGGTTACTACTAAGAAAGCCAGATCAGAAACGAAACTGATCCTGATTTTTTCTTTACCGAGGATTCCCAGCCTGACGACGGGGAATATTCATGAGCATGTGAATCCATGCCAGACCCCATGCTGTAGAAATCGAAGACCCCCGCCAGATCAACGGCGAGAACCCCGAAGACCACCACTGCAGGACCCACCGGAAGACCTAGGGGGGTGATAACCCCTCCCCCGCCCTCACCACGGCTGTCAAAATCCTGTGGCCACACTGAGATACTCAAGTCAGACCATAGATCTTCCTACAGTGTACACACACACACACACACACACACACACACACACACACACGCGCGCGCCATGCCCCAAGCCCTACAATAGAAGGGAAACTCCCACCCCACCCCACCCCCACCTCCACCTCCACCCCCCCCACCCCCCCAACCCCGAGAGTGCAATAACTTCCAGGCGTGGACTCCCTGTCATGATGCCCGCTCCCGGGGAGCCGGTTCAAGCCCTGCGTCCCCGAAAGCGGACATCCAGTCCCCAAGGAAGGACCCAGCAACCCCATATAGGGGCCCTTTGGACAGTGTCCTGGCGCCTATGGCGCCAGGCTCATAGAAGACATCAGTCCTGGCGCCATATGCGCCAGGCTCATTATGGAAGTGCTTGGGTGCACTTACCTGATGCAGACCATGTTGCAGGATCCCCGCCTCCTTGAGGCCTGAAAGGAACTACTTTACCTGTGGGACTAATTTACCATCCGGGCGTGGTCGGGGAAGGAGACATACCTGATTGGAGGAATGATACATACCTGGAACTTCTTCCAAGGCTATTTAAACCCCACCCGAACAGCCACACGTGCTTCGCGTTGTTCTGCATCTAGCAGCTGGACGCTCACCGTGTCTGCTCCTGCATCCTGACTTCTGCCACGCCTGCCAGCATCCTGGATCACCTGTAAAGGTAGAGAAGAAGAGAACAGAAGAAGGAAAAGTCCTTACCTGCTAAAAACCGCATTCCGGAGACATCTCGCCGACAATCCTGAAAAGGAAGACTTATTTAAAAGCTCATCGCGTCGATCGCTGCAGCGCCGCATTCCACTCACCTTTACAGGGCGCCTCCATGTTCAGCAGCGATCATCCGGATTCGCAGTCACGCCCCAGCGCCTAGGGAGAAAAAGACCAGAACAAAAGGTGAGAGAGAGAAGGGAATAAGGAAAGCTAATTCTCCATGTTAAGACTTACCTGTTGATTCATTCCCTCTTCATTTCGGGTCCGCGCCGCATCCTGGCATTTCCGGACCCCGGCCCCTAAGGGGAAAAAGAGACATCAGCGTTAATGAGCGAATGAAAAGACATTACCAAAAAACGCTCATTAAAGACTTACCTGATTTCTACAAGGATTTCACCTCTCATCTCGGGTCGGTGCCTGTTCCCCGGCATTCCGTACCCCGGCCCCTATGGGGAAAAAGACACTAGCATTAGTACATTAATGCATGGACACAAGGGGAACCTCTTATCAAAAAACTTACCTGGAAGCCAAGCAAGTTTGGTTCTCACCAATCCGAAAATCCAGTGAAGTAACTGGATACCAATGCGCCCCTGCATCAGAAGCAGGATGGAGAGCTCGTCCTTCCAGACCCTAAGAAGGATACTTCTGCGAGCCAGACAAGCCAGATTTGGGGGCCCGGTCCAGTCCGTCTTCCGAACCCTGCGCATCACCTTAGAAGAGGTCACAGCAGCGCGAACCAGGCCAGCGCCTCCGTGGGAGTCAGGTGAGCGTTACACTCCCTCGGGGATCACCTTTACAGGAGTACTACCTTCCCCCCGGGTCCCACCTAGGGGAAGGCCACTTTTATTTGATATTAAATTCAGTGCATGTTAGGTGACCAGTTGACACCATAGATTCTTTGTTTGGGCGACCGATGCTTCTAGTTGGGAGGAGTATGGGGGGTGGGTTTTGGGTTTGTTAAGCACAGCTTCATTAGGGACCTGTCGAACTAATAGAGGAACATGGCCAGAAAGGATATCAGTACACCACGGGCATATTTCCAACAGACGCATAACACTGCCGGTGACAATCAGGGCAGCCACCAACACATGCTCACATGGCAGAGTATCGTAATAATGTCGACGCTCTCAGAACACTGAGGCTCATGTCGTGGAACGTTAATGGCCTGGGCAATGCAATCAAGAGCCGCCTGGTGCACCAATTTCTGAATAGACGGGGGGCTGATATAGTGTTCCTATCCGAGACACATCTCGCAGGTACAGAATGCACCCTATTTAGGCGTACAAATAAATAAGCTGACATTCCACTCAGGCTTCACGATGGGCTCAAGAGGAGTCATGATCTTAGTAGACAAAAACCTCCCCCTCCACCTCTACACAGTGACCCATGATACAGGCGGCAGATACATATGACAGGCGATTTATGGGGGCAATCCATCGCACTGATAGCTATCTATGCACCACCGACCCTTCTAGAACCACTGCTCACTGACATTACCCCGTTAATCGCTAATGATACCTCCAACTGCATGATACTAGGTGGTGACTTCAATGAAGTCATGAATGTTACCCTGGATAGATCACACATACGAAACAGGAACCCCAATGTTCCAACTAGGCTTGCCACATTCGCCAACGCACTCGGCCTGTGCGATGTATGGAGGGAACTTCACCCAGACACTAGAGCGTACTCTTTCCATTCGGAGGCCCATGGCTCCCTCTCCAGATTGGACTACTTCTTCACTCCCGCAACTGACCTATATAGGGCACAGGAAGTAAACATGCTGCCTAGAGGCATCTCTGATCACTCTCTGCTAGAAATGTTACTTCTAATGTCCCGGAGGATCCCACCGCCATGTTGGCGCCTGAACAATTACTACCTGGGAGATCCTGAGCTGGTAGACAGACTACAGGAGACCACCAACACATACTTTGAGCTAAACACACAGACGACAACGAATCCTGAAATGCTATGGGAAGCCTATAAAACGGTGCTAAGAGGAGAACTAATATCATGGACGGCAGCCAAAAGGAGGCAGCACGTGAGTAAGATTCTTGAAGCGGAGCTCCATGTCAAACAGGCAGAGGAGGTGCACGTAAACGAAAATACGCCGGCCTCTAACCGGACGTTGCTACTAGCACAAAAAAGATTGCAAAGCATAGCGATGGACAACGCTCGCCAAGCGCACACTGCTATGAGAGCAAGGATCTATGAAACAGGCGACAAGGCCGGCAAGATGCTGGCATGGCTCGAAAGGAAGGAGCAGGGATGCAGCCATGTCCGGAGACTCGGAGCGGACGGATCAAACGCAAGGGTGACAGACCAGGAAATAACCCAGGGCTTCGCGGAATATTACGCAGAGTTATACAGTGAATCCACAACCCCGATGGACGCTACGATTATGGAGCGAATTGAAACCCCTACCCTGAATGAGGCGCAGCGGCAACGGTTGGAGCGGGAGATCACCGAGGATGAGATTCTAGCCACCATTTCTGGACTCCAGATCGGTAAGACTCCTGGTCCAAATGGCTTCCCGGTGGAGCTATGTCAAAGGGTGGGTACCAACGTGATAGCCCCCCAGCTACTGCAAATGTACCTCCATGCACATGAAAAGGGCATTCTCCCTCCAGATCTCCGAGAAGCAACGATAGTAGTGATACCCAAGCCGGACAAGCCCCCGGAAAGATGTAGCTCGTACAGGCCCATTTCACTCATTAATTCTGAGACTAAAATACTGGAAAAGCTTCTAGCGGACCGCCTACAAGAGGTAATTCCCTCCTTGATTCACCCGGACCAGTGCGGTTTCATGCCACAATGATCAACTCGCATGAACCTCCGCAGACTATTCTCAGCTTTGGAAAGAGCCGACAGCATAAAAGGGGCCACTAGCCCTGTTAGCAATTGACTTTGAAAAGGCCTTCGATTCGGTGAGATGGGAGGCTGTCTGGACCATAATGCATTGCATGGGCTTCGGCGAGAACTTCATGAGTTGGGTGAGGCTGCTGTACAAATCCCCGGTTGCTAGGACCAGGGTCAACGGTTGGCGATCAGAACTGTTCTGTCTGGGAAGGGGTACAAGGCAGGGCTGCCCACTATCGGCCATGATTTTCGCTATTGCGATCGAACCCCTGGCGATCCTGCTGCGAAACGATCTAACCTGGGAGGGCTTCCGGTAGTCCGAGAACTGGCAAGACAGAATATCCCTCAACGCGGATGACCTACTCATCTACCTGAAGGACCCAAACACTTCCTGCCCCAGAGTTATGCAACTGCTGGGCCAATAATGAGGCATTCTGTGGACTACGTGTGAACTGGTCCAAATCCATCCTCTTCCCTATAGGGAACACCTCATTGGTGAGTCTGGCGACCGGCCCCTACCAGATCGAGAAGGAACAGTTCAAATACCTGGGGATACACATCACGACGCACCTTACTGAATATACAGCCTTAAACCTCTCCCCCTTGGTGGCAAAATTTGCAGACGACACTCACCACTGGATATCCTTGCCAACGACGCTGATGGGTAGGGCAGCTTTGTTTAAAATGATTGCCCTCTACAAATTCCTATACATCCTGCAAAACGCACCATTGTACATCGACCATCGGGACTTCCACAAAATCGAATGTACCCTCTGGAAACTGCTTTGGAAGGGAGGACACCCAAGAATTGCTCTTGCCACCCTTCAGAGGTCCGTCTGGAAAGGGGGGAAATCGGGCTGCCCAGGCTGCAATCATATTACTGGGCCAGCCAGATGGAGGTGGTAAACGGCATGCTTCACGGTTACGGGAACCTCCCACACATCGAGGGCTTCCACTGTAACACTACAAATAAGCCAATAGAGCACCTCTACAGACTCTTGGATCGCCCTCCGAAATCTGATATGGCATCCCACATAACGAGAGTTTGGAAGGAAGCGCTTTGATACTTGGGGTGGGGTGGGAAAATAACACTGGCCCAACCGTTGTGGAACAATTGCAACCTTCCCGAAGTACGAAAACTACCGAGATGGCCCGAGTGGATCCAGCGTGGAATCTCTAGCGTTGGGGATGTGGTACAGGAGGACAACCTGGCAACATTCGAGATAATGCAAGAGAGGTTCTCCCTGCCGGACACAGAGAGGTTCCACCACATGCAGCTGAATCATGCTTGGACGACCCATCGACAGATCACACAAGACCTGACGGAAAGCTCCCCGCTTGAACGAAACATAGTCCTGGATTGGGTAGAGCGGAAGGTCACCTCCACCATGTACACTGTGATAACTTCCTTCGTGACACCGGAACTATCCAGTCTGAAATCAAAATGGGAACGAGATGTGGGTCCACTCCTTCCGGAGGAATGGACGGAGGCCCTGATGTACCCGTGTGAAACCACCATCTCCTCGAGGCTCTGTCTCGTCCAGTTGAAGATCCTGCATCGCACTTACTACCTGAGAGTAGCCCTCTTCCGTTGGGGCAGGGCCGCGGACACAAAGTGCCTACGCTGCAAGCAAGAGGAAGGTACCTTTTTTCATATCCTGTGGGAGTGTAGTAATATTCAGTTGCTCTGGCAGAAATGCTGCGACAAACTGTCTAGCGTTCTGGGAAAGACGATACAGA